>NC_072438.2:33852500-38652500 GCF_028878055.3 Symphalangus syndactylus | reverse complement strand
TGGCAGGACGATGGCCTGTATATAGGTGGGTTCTGAAAAAGGAAGCCAGATGGAATGGTCCTGAGAGTGTATCCGAAATTGGTGGGTTCTTGGTCTCGCTGACTTCAAGAATAAAGCCACTGACTCTCGCAGTGAGTGTTATAGTTCTTAAAGGTGGTGTGTCTGGAGTTTGTTCCTTCAGATGTTTGGACGTGTCTGGAGTTTCTTCCTACTGGTGGGCTCATGGTCTCACTGACTTCAGGAGTGAAGCTGAAAACCTTCGCAGTGAGTGTTACATCTCACAAAAGCAGTGCTAACCAAAAGAGTGAGCAACAGCAAAAGCAAAAGAACAAACCTTCCACAGCAAACAACAAAAGAACAAACCTTCCACACCATGGAACGTCACCTCAGCGGCTTGCCGCTGCTGGCTCCGGTGGCCTGGTTTTATTCTCTTATCTGGCCCCACCTACATCCTGCTGATTGGTCCATTTTACAGAGAGCTGATTGGTCTGTTTTGACAGAGTGCTGATTGGTGCGTTTACAAACCTTTAGCTAGACACAGAGTGCTGATTGGTGCATTTACAATCCTTCAACTAGACGCAAAAGTTCTCCAAGTCCCCACTGGATTAGCTAGACACAGAGCACTGATTGGTGCATTTACAAACCTTTAGCTAGACACAGAGTGCTGATAGGTGCATTTGCAATCCTTTAGCTAGACAGAAAAGTTCTCCAAGTCCCCACCTGTCCCAGAAACCCAGCCGGCTTTACCTCTCACTGGCAATCGCCAGACTTTGCCACACCTAGCCTGGGCACTCCGACAGCCCAGAGGGAGTACATCCCAGACAATGAAGAGGAAAAGAGGGGAAGACAGAAAGAGACAGAGTCCTGCTATCCTGGCCAATGATCCCGCAAAGAGGGAACAGGGGTCCACAAATGGGACCCAGCCTCTGATCAAGCCCAGCAGGTGCCTGCCGGCTGTGTGGGAGCAGCCCCAGCTCCCACCCGCACCTCTCCCTCCACACCTCCCGGGGAGCAGAGGGAGCTGGCTCCAGCCTCGGCCAGCCCCAGAGGGGCCTCCACAGCACAGCGGCGTGCTGAAGGGCTCCTCAAGCGTGGCCAGGGTGGACACCGAGGCAGAGGAGATGCCTAGAGCAAGCGAGGGCTGCTAACATGTTGTCACCTCTCAAGAGGATCCCTGCCCACAAGGACAAAAGAACAGCAGAAGGACACGAAATAAGCACAACAGACAAATAACCCACTAGAAGCCAACGGGATGAGTGGAAAGCCATAAGTGGCCAGCAGCTGTGATTTCTACATCAGTGGAACTTTGCATAAGAGAGTCCCTTGGGTGGTTTCCAAACAACTCAGAAAAGAACCCCATTAAAGAATAAATTAACCTTTTAAATCTGCTTAACTGAGAATGCACTACACAAGATTTTTTTTTTTCCTTTCTGACTTTAGATTCAGGGAGTACATGTGCAGTTTGTTACATAGGTAAATTGCATGTTGCAGGGGTTTGGTGCACAGATTATTTCATCACCCAGGTAACGAGCATAGTATTCGAGAGGTAGCTTTTCAATCCTCACCCTCCTCCCACATTCCACCATTAACTAGGCCCCAGTGTCTCTTGTTCCTGTCTTTGTGTCCATGTATATTCAATGTTTAGCTCCCATCTGTAAGTGAGAATGTGCCATATTTAGTTTTCTTATTGTTGTTGTTGTCGTTGCATTGATGCACTTGGGATAATGGCCTCCAGCTCCATCCATGTTGCAGCGAAGAACATGATTTCATTCTTTTTTATGGCTGCCTAGTATTCTGTGGTGTATATATGCCACATTTCCTTTATCCAGTCTACCACTGATGGGCATTTAGGTTGATTCCATGTCTTTGCTATCACGAATAGTGCTGCAATGAACACACATATTCATATGTCTTTATAATAGAACAATTTATATTCCTTTGGGTACATACCCAGTAATGAGATTGCTGGGTCAAATAGTAGCTCTGTTTTAAGTTTTCTGAGAAATCGTCAGACTCCTTTCCACAGTGGCAGAACTAATTCACATTCCCATCAGCAGTATATAAGCGTTCCCTTTTCTCCACAACCTCACCAGCATCTATTTTTTGACTTTTTAATAACAGCCATTCTACTAATTTCAAGATTCTTATGAAACCAGTAAAAATCTGTATTTTGTTCTTCCTACAGCTCCAGTGATGGAGGAGCCCAATAAAGCTTAATGAGCGGGAAGGGAGAAGTTAAAGATCAGGTGTAGAAACTGAGAAGCAGCAGCTCATGCCCAACTCCCTGACCCACTTCTGGATTCCAGGAACTATTATGTTCAACCTTGGGAGACAGAATCTTTAAATGTCATGAAACATTTGAGGAAGTGAACCACATGACTTAATACTAGTCCTGGATCCACAAAAGAGGCTGCCATATATTCATTCCTCCACTTAATATTTATTAAGTACTTCTTAGACATCCGGCAGTATTCTCAATGGTGGAATAAAACAGCAAACAAAGAGTTGCTGCTATCATAGGACTTACATTTCTTTGGAAAAGACAGGAACAAGTCAAATGGCAAAATAAACAAGACTACTTCAGATAATGTTAGGGAACAAATAAGCAGGGTAAAAGGAATCTAGAGTGATTAAGATCATGCATGACATTCTAGTCTTAGATCGCCTCTCTAAAGACGTGAGAAAAGGAAAGTAGACCCTACTGCTATTCCAATCACAATATTCTTAAGATAACATAAACAGTGTTTCCAACAAACACAGAGGGGCCAACAATACATGTTTCTAACAGGAAACGGACATGGACAGACCAAAAGCACAAGAATGAGTAGCATTCCCTTCTTTTAAGATAGTTGCTCGTTCCTTTCCTCCCTCCCTCCCTTTCTTTCTTTCTTTCTTTCTTTTGATGGAGTCCTACTCTGTCGCTCAGGCTGGAGTGCAACAGCTCAATCTCAGCTCAGCGCAACATCCGCCTCCCAGATTCAAGCAATTCTTCTGCCTCAGCCTCCCAACTAGCTGGGGCTACAGGTGCCTGCCACCACGCCCAGCTAATTTTTGTATATTTAGTAGAGACGGAGTTTTACCATATTTGCCAGTCTGTTCTCGAACTCCTGAACTCCTGACCTCTGGTGATCCTCCTGCTTTGGCGTCCCAAAGTGCTGGGATTAGTAGGTGCTGCTTTCTTAACAATGACAAACCTTGCTTTGTCCCATTCTTCCCTTCTGTCATAGAAAATTATTCACATTTCTACAAAGAGCCAGAAGGTCTGTGTTCCTGAGTCTTAGTTAAGGAGGGAAAGAAGAGTAGGATATAGTATTAGAAAGGTAGTCAGAATAGGTGGGAACATAAAACTCTTTAAGTTGATTGAATTTTATTTGATGTGGATTCCAAGTCCTTTGGAAGATTTTAAGCAGGGGAATAAAATGATCTAACTGTAAAAGATTATTCTCATTGCTGTGTGCAAAATAGATTAATGAGGCGGGGTATGGGACCGAGAGGGCAATAAAGGAGCAGTACAACAAATTAAGAGACTACTTTCAGTTGTCTAAGAGTTGATGGTGGTTATAACTGGTCTTAGAAGTTAAAAGGGTATGAAATAGTTGGGTTATGGGTTTATTTTAAAGGTATGGCCAATGGGAGTTTTGGAAAAATTTGATGTAAAGATAAAGAAAAGTGAAAAATTAAGACAAAAAATGGATTTGGGGCTGAACAACTGGGTTACGAGTGATGCTGTTGGCAGTAGTGGGAAAACATGTGACACCTAAGTTTATGGGGAAAATAAAGATACATCCTTTGATGAAATTTAAGTAAATATGTTGAGCAGAGAGATGGATATTAATAAGTATGAAAGTGATGTGTATATTGATGTCTGGAATCAATCAGCCTAGGAGGGGTACAAAAGTTTGCTTGTGGAATTTGCTTAAAGAATTTTCTTACTGTGTGCAAAAGGACAACAGAAGACATATAGAAAATAATGAAACAAAAGAAAAATAAGGAAAACAAAACGGAAGATAGAGAAGAAAAACAAAAAGTAGGATAAGAGGAAAGAGAGAACAATTTTTATAAAGAGTTAGAAGTAGAATCATCTGGCCAGGGTGGCCTCAGGAAAGGTTGTAACTTGTATATTATTGTGATGCGGTACAAGGAAAGTTATCTGAAATTGGAAGGAACATTGTAACAACAGATGTGGATGAGAGTAGCTCGTTGTCCTCATGAGATATGTGTATGTCTGTCCTACATGGCTCAGTTCAACTGATTACAGTTTTCTACATTAGCTTAGCATTATTCTTGGATGAAATTTACATTGCGCTCAAATTGTTTCCTAATCGATAGCCTTCACTGAAAACAATTGTGTTCCCCAAACAAGCATTAACAACAGGACTAGCTATATTTAAAACTAAGTGGCTAGATAACAATGATAATAATAACAACAGTAATCATCATTATAAGTATTATTAGCATGATTATGAACATATGGCACTTATTATATGCCAGACACTATTCTAATTTTTATGCATATTAATTTATTTGATCTTTATGAAAAGGCCATTGGAGAAAAATCTTTCAGGAAGAAAGAAGTGAATAAAAAATTAACCATTTGATTTTGTGTGATGGAGCTTGTTGGTAACTCTGACAAGAGGTGGTTTCAGAGAAAGTAAGTTAAGATCCCTTTGGGAAAATACTTGTCTAATTTTAGCTTTAATCTTCAAGATTAGAGGCACACCCTTCTTTCAGTGAATGTTGTCATATATGCAGTATGCCTTAACTGTTGGAGTAGTTTTACTACCAGATAGAGACTAAAGTAAATATTCTGATCACTGAGAGGTATCAACCATCCCTGAATCTTGCCTATAGTGGATATTAAAATTTGACTTATTCAACTCCAATTCTCCAGGTTCTAAAGTAGGTGGAGATAGATAGATAGATGAAAGTTAGGTAGATAGATAGACAGATAGACAGATAGTAGATGGATAGAGAGATATAGATAGATAGATGATAGATAGATAGATAGATAGATAGATAGATAGATAGATAGATGATAGATAGATAGATAGATAGATAGATAGATAGATATAGATAGATAGGTCGATCTCTGTGTGTGGGTTTCATATTTTCTTTAAACATGGATTCCATATGGGATTGAATTTATGAAGTTAATACATTTATTTACAAATTAAAAATTTATAAATTAGATGGAATCTGGATTTTCAATAATTTCTGCTGTTTTTCTCTAAAAAGCTGGATGTTGTGATATGGTTTGGCTCTATGTCCCCACCCAAATCTCATCTTGAATTGTAATTCCCATGGGTCTAGGGAGGAAGCTGTAATCCCACAAGTCGAGAGAATGAGGTGATTGGATCATGTGGGCAGTTTCCCCTTTGCTGTTCTCATGATAGTGAGTGGGTTCTCGTGAGATCTGATGGCTTTGTGTTTGGAAGTTCCTCTTTCATTCTTCTTCTCTCTCCTGCCATCATGTGAAGATCTGTGCTTCCCCTTCACATTCCACCATGATTATAAGTTTCCTGAGGCCTCTCCAGCCATGTGGAACTGTAAGTCAATCAAACCTCTTTCGTTTATAAATTACCCAGTCTTGGGTAATATCTTCTTCTTCTTCTTCTTTTTAAAATTTTACTTTAAGCTCTAGGATACATGTGCAGAATTTTCAGGTTTGTTACATAGGTATAAATGTACCATGGTGGTTTGCTACACCTATCAACCCATCTAAGTTTTACGCCCCGCATGCATTAGGTATTTGTCCTAATGATCTCCCTCCTCTTGCCCCCCACCCTCAGCAGGCCACAATGTGTGATGTTCTCCTCTCTGTGTCCATGTGTTCTCATCGTTCAGCTCCCACTTATGAGTGAGAACATGTGGTGTTTGGTTTTCTGCTCCTGTGTTAGTTTGCTGAGAATGATGGCTTCCAGCTTCATCCAAGTCCCTGAAAAGGACGTTAACTCATTCTTTTTTATAGCTACCACTCAAAAGGAGACATTTACGTGGCCAAGAAACGTACGATAAAAAGCTCATCATCACTGGTCATTGGAGAAATGCAAATCCACAATGAGATACCATCTCACGCCAGTCATGATAGTGATTACTAAAAAGTCAGGAAACAACAGATGCTGATGAGGCTATGGAGAAATAGGAACGCTTTTACGCTGTGGGTGGGAGTGTAAATTAGTTAAACCACTAAAGACAGTGTGGTGACTCCTCAAAGATCTAGAACCAGAAATACCATTTGACCCAGCAATCCCATTACTGGTGTATACCCAAAGAATTATAAATCATTCTTCTATAAAGACACATGCACACGTATGTTTATTGGGTAGTATCTTTATAGCAGTGTGAAAATGGACTAATACAGGCTGATTGCAAAAAGGTCCCCATTCCTCACCTTTCCCTGTAACCCCTCCAATGTCTCCAATCAATTCCCCCCCACCCCATCAAGTTTGGAGTTTGTTTATCCATCCCTTGAATCTGTACTTATCTTGTGGCTTTCTTTGGTCAATAAAATGATGTAGAAAGGATGAGTGCCCATTCTAAAGCTATGCTTCAGAGGCATTACTTGCTTTTGCTCTGTCTTTTGAATCTTTGTGATCACCATGATAATACATCTGGGCTAGCCTGCTGGACATAAGACTGATGGTGAGAGGTAATCATCCCAGAGGGCCATCCCAGATGAAACAGCTCCCAACAGACCCAGACATCAGTGTCCAGCCAAGACCAGTCCAGACCAGTAGTTCTGCCCAGCCCACCCGTAGATCCTTGAGCAATAATAAATGGTTCTTTTAATCCATTGAATTTTGGGGTAGTTTGTAACACAACATTATTATGTAAACAAATAACTTCAGTGAGCTTTTAGATTCTGTGGCAGCACTAACTGAAAGCCTAATACTGGGTTTCTAAATACATGGATGTTCAGAGGAAAGAAATAAGACATAAAATAGTCTTACAGTGTCCTCCAAAAATTCACATCCACACAAACCCTCATAATATGTAAGAGTATCCTTACAAAGAAACAAAAAAGGACAGAGAGAAACACAACGGAGAAGGCAATGTGAAGATGGAGGCAGAGACTGGAGTGATATGTCTGCAAGCCAAGGAACAGAAAGGCTTGCTGGATACCACCAGAAAGTAGGAAAGAGGCATGGATAAGCCTTTTCTGGGCTCATCAGAGCCCCCTCAGAGTCTGCAGAAGGAACCAACCCTGCTGACACCTTGACTCCAGATTGTCACTAGCTAAATTATGAAAGAATAAATTCCTATTGTTTTAAGCCACCCAGTTTGTGATAATTTGTTAAGGCAGCCCTAGGAAACAGTGGGGAACAATAGAGATGATATTGTTCTGGAACACTATTGGATAGACAAGTATTCTGAGTCTGCACTTTCAGATGGTAGCAGAGGTAGCAGCATCCCTGGAAGACTAGTTATGTGGTCAGGGGGATATTGTTGGAACCTCAACCTACAGTTTGTGTCACCAGGCCTTTTAATATTTTCTAAGCATTCAATTTCTTGTATTAAATCCCTTTATTTTTACACTAGCCTGAGCACTGTTGTTGTTTCTTCAATTTAATCTGCAACTGAGTACTGAATAATGTGTTCTCCAACCACATGACTCCAATTATGAGAAGAAATACACTTTCTTACTATTTAAGTCAGTTTAATGCAGCGATTTTGTTTCTTTCAGTGAAAAACAACTTTGCATTATCTATTATCTGTATTAGCTGTAATACGATGAAGTTAGGATGATGATAGGGGTTCAACAGGGGATGATAAAGTAATTATCTCCTAATTGTATATATCTTCTTTCTTAAATTGATACAGAATATGATACCTGAATTTAAGAAGATGAGACAGGTATTTTGTAGTTTGAAAAGAAAATATTATAAAATGGTTAACTTGGAGAATAAGCAAAAAAATTGTCAGAAAATGTAGCAAATTGTCTGACAATGTTGAAGGAAAATATTTGCATCTTTGTGAAATTTTCTCCAGTAATATTTATTAGGTTGGTGCAAAAGTAATTGCTGTTTTGCCATTACTTTCAATGGAAAAGCCTACAATTACTTTTGTATCAACCATAGCTATTTGAGTCCAAGTATAATGTCAGCAGAAAGTTAGGTTTAATCAAGTTATGGTTTTGCCTAGCAATAGTGAAAGAGGTGAAGAGATGCAAAGAAGTTGAGGCAAAAGGAAAGAAGCCACACATTTGGGAATGGCAGAGCTTCTGTCACTGAAGCTTTTAATATTTAAGATCCAAATGCATTTTTTTCATCTGAATACATATTTATTTACCTTGGTTAAAGAATGAGAGAAAAACCTACTTATGTTTCTACAAATTTGTTGTTTTCTAATAACATTATGTTTAAAGATCTTTCCATGTGAGCAGTACATATAGAATATTCTAATTCTTTTCAACTTTTGCATGTAAGTCTATGTAATGAATTACTGCTGTATGTAAACATTTCTTACTGATGTACGTATCAGTAAGGGCTGAAGTGTACATTTCTATACAAAACATTTTAGTTATTTAAAAACACTTTTGGCAAGGCATGGTGGCTCATGCTTGTAATCTCAACATTTTGGGAGGCTGAGGCAGGAGGATTGCTTAAAGCCAGGAGTTGGAGACAAGCCTGAGCAACAAAGGGAGTCCTCCCAGCTCCCAAACAATAAAAAAAATTTAATTACCTAGGTGTGGTAACCTGCACCTGTGTCCCAGTGCTTGGGAGGCTGAGGCAGAAGGACCACTTGAGCCCAGGAGTTCAAGACTGCAGTGAGCTACTATTGCACCACTGCACTCCACACTCCAGACTGGAAGAGAGAAAGATACCCTGTCTCTAAAAAAAACATAGTAAAGTAAAGTAAAAATCTTATTTTTAAAGAGCTCTACAATTTGATGGATATTAGTCACATGAAGATATGGAGTAGCTTTGTTTTGGAATAATACCTTATTTCCTATATATTTTAAAATTAAGTTTATTTTTCTTGTGTATTATTCTTTTTTTAATTGATGCATAACAAATGCACATTATTTTGGGTGCATGTGATAGCTTAATACAATCATATAATTGGGAATGATCAAATCAGTGTACTTGATATATCCATCACCTTACATAATTGTCTTCTCTTCATGCTAGAACAATTTAAATTATTCTCCAGCTATCTAAAAATATACAGTAGATTATTGTAAACTATAGTCACCCTACTGTGCTTTCAAACAAATAAGAAGGTCTTACTTCTTCTATTAAATCATACATTTGTACCCATTAATTAACCTACTCTCCATCTTCATGAGATTCACTTTTTAGCTTCCATGTACAAGTGAAAACATGCAGTATTTATTTTTCTGTGTTTAGCTTGTTTCACTGAACATAATGACCTCCAGTTTCCCCCATACTGTTGCAAGTGACAGGATCTTATTTATTTATTTATTTGTATTTTTTTGAGATGGAGTTTCACTCTTGTTGCTCAGGCTGGAGTGCAATGGCACGATCTTTGCTCACCGCAACCTCCGCCTCCCTGGTTCAAGCGATTCTGCTGTCTCAGCCTCCCGAGTAGCTGGGACTACAGGCATGCAGCACCACGCCTGGCTAATTTTGTGTTTGTTTTAGTAGAGACGGGGTTTCTCCATGTTGGTCAGGCTGGTCTCAAACTCCCGACTTCAAGTGATCTGCCTGCCTCAGCCTCCCAAAGTGCTGGGATTACAGACGTGAGCCACTGCGCCTGAACAGGATCTTATTCCTTTTTACAGCTGAATAGTATTCCATTGTGTGTGTGTACCACGTTTTCTTTATCCATTCATCTGTGGATGGGTAGTTCTATTTTTCTGTTTGTTTTTTGAGGAATCTCCATACTGTTTTCTATAGTGGTGGCTGAACTAATCTCCAATTCCACCAATAGTGTATGAGGTTTCCCCTTTTTCCACATGCTTGTCAGCATCTGATATTGCCTGTCTTTTTTATAAAAGCCATTTTAACTGGGGTGGGATGATATCTTATTGTAGCTTCAATTTGCATTTCTCTGATAATTAATGATGTTTAATATTTTTCATATACTTCTTAGCAGTTTCTATGTCTTCTTTTGACAAGTGTATATTCAAATTTTTGGATATATAAGTAGTAATGGGATTGCTGGGTCTAATGTTCTGGTTTTTTTGTTTGTTTTTGTTTTTGTTTTATTTATTTATTTATTTATTTGAGACAGAGTCTCACTCTGTTGCTGGCTGGAGTGCAGTGGCATAACCTTGGCTCACTGCAATCTCCACCTCCCAGGTTCAAGCGATTCTCCTGCCTCAGCCTCCTGAGTAGCTGGGATTACAGGCCCATGCCACCACACCCAGCTAATTTTTGTATTTTTAGTAGAGACTGGGTTTCACCATGTTGGCCAGGATGGTCTTGGTCTCCTGACCTCGTGATCTGCCCCCCTCGGCCTCCCAAAGTGCTAGGATTACAGGCGCTAATATTCTGTTTTAAGTTGTTTGAGAAATCTCCAAACTGCTTTCCACAGTGGCTGAAATAACTTGCACTCCCACTAACAGTGTATAGGTGTTCCCTTTTCTCCACAGCCTTGCCAGCATCTGTTGTTTCTTGACTTTTTAATAGTAGCCATTCTGACTATTGTGAGATGGGATCTTATTATGATTTTGATTGGCATTTCTCTAGTGATTAGTGAGGTTGAAAATATTTTCCTATGTGTGTTGGCTGCTTGTATGCCTTATTTTGAGAAGTGTCTGTTCAGGTCTTTTGCCCACTTTTTAGTGGGGTTATTTGTTTTTTGCTTGTTGAATTGTTTAAGGTCTTTTGCAGCACTATTCACAATAGCAAATGGAATCAACCTAGGTGCTCACAGATGGTAAGCTTTCTCTTCCCTGTGTTGATTTTTTTCCTTTACTGTGAAGAAACTTTGTAGATTGATGTGATCCCATTTGTATATTTTTGCTTTGGTTGCCTGTGCTTTTGAGGTCTTACACAAAATAATTATTTAGCCATATGAATGTCCTGGAGCATTTTCCCAATTTTTTTCTAGTAGTTTTGTAGTCTCAGGTATTACATTTAAGTATTTGATCCATTTTCATTTGATTTTTATAGATGGTTAGAGATAGGGGTCTAGTGTCATTTTTCTGCATATAGTTGTCCAGTTTTCCCACCATCATTTATTTACCTCCCACGATAAAGAGGAGGTTCTGCTCTATTCTGGTGAGAAAAATATACTTGCTATGTCAAAGATGAGTTCACTGTAAATGCATAGATTTTCATCTGGTTCCTCTATTCTGTTCCATTGGTTTATGTGTCTGTTTTTATGCTAGTGCTATGCTAACTTGATTACTGTAGCTTCATTGTGAATTTTGAAATCAAGTAGTGTGAAGCCTCCAGCTTTGTTATTGTTGCTGAGGATTGCTTTGGTTATTCAGTCTTTTTTGGTTCCCTATAAGTTTTAGGATTTTTTTTTTTACTATTTCTGTGAAGAATGTCACTGATATTTTTATGGGAATTGCATTGAATCTGTAAATTGCTTTGGATAGTATTGTCATTTTAACAATATTAATCTTTCCAATTTATGAGCATGGAATGTCTTTTCATTTTTTTTGTGTCTTCTTTAATTTCTTTCATCAATGTTTTTTAGTTTTCCTTGGATAAATATTTTACCTCTTTGGTTAAATTGATTCCAAGGTACTTTATATTCTTTGTAGCTGTTGTAAATGTGATTGCTTTCTTGATTTCTCTTTCAGATTGTTCACTATTGGCATATATAGATGCTACTGATTTTTGTATGTTGATTTTGTATCCTGCAACTTTGCTGGAATCCTTTATCCAGTTATAACAGTTTGTTGATAGAGTCTTTAGGTTTTTCTAAGCATAAGATTATGTCATCTGCGTACAAGCCTAATTGATTTCTTCCTTTTCAATTTGGATGTCCTTCTTGTCTTTCTCTTGCCTAATTGCTCCAGCCAAGACTTTCAGCATTATGGTGCATAAAAATGATAAAAGTGGGCATCTTTGCCTTGCTCCAGATCCTAGAAGAAAGGCTTTCAGTTTTTCCTCATTCAGTACAATGTTAGCTGTGGGTTTGTTATATGTGGCTTTTATTATCTTTATGTATGTTCCTTCTATATGCAGTTTGATTAAGGTTTTTTTTTTAAATCATAAAGGGATGTTGAATTTATCAAATGCTTTTTCAGCAGCTATTGAAACAGTCATGTTTTTTGTTCTTGTTACTGTTAATGTGATGTATCATGTTTATTGATTTAGCATTTCTTGCAAGACAGGTCTGATGGTAGTGAATTCTCTCAGGTATTGTTTGTCTGGGGAAAATCATCTTTCCTTCGTCCTTGAAGGATAATTTTGCTGGATACGATATTCGTGGTGGCAGTTTTCTTTTTCTTTGAACATTTTGAAAATATTGTTTCTCTCCCTCCTGGCCTGTATGGTTTATATTGAGAAATCTGTTGCTAGACAAATTGGAGCTCCTTTTTATGTTATTTGCTTCATTTTCCTTGCTGCTTTTAGGATTTGCTCTTTGTCCTTGACCTTTGAAAGTTTGATTATTATATGCCTTCAGGAGGTCTTAATTGGGTTCAACTGGTATTCTCTGACCCTCCTGTACCTGGATATCTATATCTGTATCATGTTTTGGAGAGTTTTCTCTTATCATTTCTTTATATATGGTTTATGTTTCTTGCTCTTTCTCAATTCCCACTTGATTATCAATAAATTTTGTCTCTTGAGCTAATTTTCCATATTTAGTAGCTGATCTTTGTTGTTTTTCTGTTTTTCATTCTTTCTTCTTTTTTCTCCTTTGACTATGTATTTTCAAATATCCTATATTCAAGCACATTGATTCCTTCCTTTTGTTGATACATTCTGCTGTTGATGGTCTGTAATGAATTTTTCAGTTCAGCAATTTCCGTTTTTTTTTTTGTTTGAGAAGGAGTCTCGCTTTTCCGTTTCTTTTATTATTTAAATTTCTTTGTTAAATTTATCTGATAAATTTCTAAGTTGATTTTCTACGTCATCTTGGAGATCACTGAGTTTTCTTAAAATTGCTATTCAGAATTCTTGGTCAGAGAGCTCACCTATCACTGTCTCATTAGGGTCAGTTACTGATTCCTTGCTTTGTCTGTTTAGAGAGATCATGGTTCCCTGTTTGCTGTTGCTTCTTATGGATCTATGTCTATGTCTTTGCATTGAGGGATTAGTCATTTATTTCAGTCTTCTCTGATTTGTTTTGATTTTTGCTCAGTATATTTACGTAGAGATTCTTTACCACAAGGTCGCTGCCTACTTTTTGGCTCTTGATGGCTCCTGAAGCCCAGGTTCACCTCAGCTCTCATAAACAATTGGAGTATCACTCTTCCTGAATCAGGGAAGTCCCCAAGGTAAGACCCCAGCAATGTGGGAAGACAGGCCAGTGGTTCATGCCTAGGTTCATGCAGTGGTTTATGCCTCCTACAGTATGGTGCTGCTGAATAACAACTTCGATTTGGCGGATCCTCTGGCAGTGTTACAGAGCAGAGTTCCCAGTAGTGAGGATGGTAGTCCCACCTCCCCCTTTGTCTACACTTGTTCCTTCATGACTAGCAGTCTTCCTGTAAGTTAAGGCAGGGACAAACCTCCTGCCAGGGAACCCAGGATAATGAAGAAGCTTGTTGTCCACCACAATTTCACTTTTTCCAGTGTAGACACAATGAGTTGGAAAAAACTTTCTCTGTGTTTGATGCTGGGCAGAATGAAACGAGGGGGTTTATGGATGCGGAAGTCCAATTAATTTACCATTGGCTCCGGGTTTTTTTCACTTCTCTGAAGTCCCAGAAAATGTCTCATCTTCATATTTGACTTCTAGGATATTTATTTTCTTTTTCTTTTTCTTTTTGGAGATGAAGTCTCACACTGTTGTCCAGGCTGGACTGTGGAGTGCAGTGGCACGATCCTGGCTAACTGGACCTCCACCTCCCGGGTTCAAGCAATTTTCCTGTTTCAGCCTCCTGGAATTCTAGGATATTTCTGGTGATGATCTTAGCACTGTATGTTTGTTTTTGTTTTTTAGTTTTCTGTTTGTTTGTTTTGAGACAGAGTTTCTCTCTTGTCACCCAGGCTGGAGTGCAATGGATCAATCTCAGCTTACTGCAACCTCCGCTTCCAGGGTTCAAGTGATTTTGCCTCAGCCTCCCAAGTAGCTGAGATTACAGGCACGCACCACCACACCCAGCAACTTTTTGTATTTTGGTAGATACAGGGCTTCACCATGTTGCCCAGACTGGTCTCAAACTCCTGACTTTTGGTGATCCACCAACCTTGGCCTCCCAAAGTGCTGGGATTACAGGCGTGAGCCACAGTGCTGGGCCTGTTTTTGTTTGTTTGTTTGTTTGTTTTTGAGGACAGTGGTGAAGTCAGCACGCTTCCATACCGCAATTTTGGGCTAAATTGAGTAGTCTTTTAAAAATGCATTCACTACAACTTAGAATCTCAAACTTTTTTGCTATTCGACAGTTCTGAGAAAACTGCATTTTTTGTCTTCGTTGCTCTCTCCAATGTTACGTAGTATTGCTAGAAGTTTGCAGAAATTCTACTTTCATTAATTGCAAGTACTTGCTTGCTATCTAATCTTGGTTGTTCCCTTTGTGTTGCCTTTCAACTTCCTACTATCTGTCTGTCATGATCCTCCCAAAAGAGCCTTTCCCAAACTTTCTCCATCCTCACCTCAAGCCTTGATGTCTATTCCTAATGTTCTTACTTTCATTATACAGTATCAGTTCCCAACAGAACTATATGAAAGTGCTGCTTTCTCTCCAACTCCAAGTCTTCTTGCTGTGTCTCCTCTTTGTGTTTAATCTGCTAACATATCTGAATATCAAATTTTATTCTTTCTTGTCAAATATTTTCTTTGATCACAACATTTTTCTCTTATAATAGATGCCTCAGTTCCTTTTATTGACCACTTCCCCATCTTTCACGGCATGTTGAGTTCTCATACCCTAAAGAAAATGTTATTTTTTGGCATTCCTTACAAATATCTCTTCCTTAAGCTATGATACTATTTTCCTTCTATCACCAAATATTTTATTTGAATAATCTGCCCTCATTGCCTCACTTTTTTTTTCATTTTTAGAACTTTGCAATGTTTTCTCCACACATTATCAGAGAGAGATTGCTCTCCTGAGAAAGATAATGGTCTCCTGATTATGGAATTCAATATCATTTTTCATTCTTCAAACTCTTTGTAGTATTTGATGCTGCTGAAATCCTTTTCCCCTCTAAACTCCTTAATCCTTTGATCCCACATAACGTGACAACTCCTTCTCTATTTCTTCTCCACCTCTGCTATGTTCCTCATCATTCCAAATGAAAATATTCTTAATAGTTTGGTCCTAAGCTCTCAGAAGTTGTCCATCTGCATTGCTTTCCATGGCAATTTAGTTTATGCCAAGACTATCGACTCTGAGCATAATTAAAACTACCTGTATAACTGTATTAATTTTCTATAGCTCGTTTCTAATTTCCTTCTTAGCCCTAATCAGCAGTGCTGTCTTGTTTTGTTTTGTTTTGCTTTGTTTTGTTTTGTTTTGTTTTAGATGGAGTTTCGCTTTTGTTGCCCAGGCTGGAGTACAATGGCGTTCACCACAAACTCCACCTCCCGGGTTCAAACAATTCTCCTGCCTTGGTCTCCCAAGTAGCTGGGATTACAGGCATGCACCACCATGTCTGGCGAATTTTGTACTTTTTTTTTTTTTTTTTGAGACAGAGTCTTGCTCTGTCGCCCAGGCTGGAGTGCAGTGGCGCAACCTCGGCTCACTGCAAGCTCTGCCTCCCGGGTTCACACCATTCTCCTGCCTCAGCCTCCCGAGTAGCTGGGACTACAGGCGCCTGCCATCGTGCCCAGCTAATTTTTTGTATTTTTAGTAGAGACGGGGTTTCACCATGTTAGCCAGGATGGTCTTGATCTCCTGACCTCGTGATCCGCCCGTCTCGGCCTCCCAAAGTGCTGGGATTTAATTTTGTATTTTTAGTAGAGACGGGGGTCTCTACATGTTGATCAGCCTGGTCTCAAACTCCCAACCTCAAGTGATCCGCCTGTCTCAGCCTCCCAAAGTGCTGGGATTACTGGCACGAGCCATCACTGCCGGCCATAAGCAGTGCTTTCTAACTTCCATATTTCTACCAGTAGTCTGTTTATGGTGTATCATGTTGGATGATACAGATTTTCTCTAGCATCCTCATTCTTTCTGACCCCTCACAGGCAGAGTCTTCAACATTGACATTTTGAGTAACAGTCTGTCAAAGGAAATCTAGGTTTTTCTATTATGCTCCTTGAAATTATTGCAGCCACTGTTTATGGCCCAGTTCCAAAGTCATTTTCACATATTTAGGTGTTTATTACAGCAACACCCAACTTTCAGGTACCAAATCCTGCATTTGTTTTCTATTGCTGCTGTGACAAATTACCAGAAATGTGGTAGCTTCGAGAAACAAAGATTTATTGTCGTATAGGTCTGGAGGTCGGAAGTCAGAAATAGGTTTCGCTGGGCCAAAATCAAGGTGTCAGCAGTGGCCTGTTCCCTCCAGAGACTGGAGGGTGATGCAATGTTCTTGCATTTTTCAGCTTCTAGAGGCCAACTTGGGCCATGGCCCTTCCTCCAATTTCAAAGTCAGCAAAGTAGCATTTTCTCTCCCATTTGACCTCTGTTCCCAATGCATTTTCTCAATAACTTTTTACTTCCTACCCCATCACATATGAATTTTTGTGATTAAATTACGCCCACTCAGATAATGCAGGGTAATCTGCCCATCTCACGATCCTTAATTTAATCACCTCTGCAAAGTCTCTTTTTCCATCAAATAAAGAATCATATTCACAGATTTGAGGATTAGGATGTGGACATCCTTGGGTGGCCATGATACAGCCTACTACAATATCTAAACCTTAATCTTCCGATTCCTAAGCACAATTCCAACAGCTTGACATTCATTTTTATTCAAATGCTTTCTTGGCACTTTAAAATCAACAGCTCTAAGAGCAAAGGCATATTTCTACCAAGACCAACTAATCCTTCTTTTTTTTTTTTTTTTTTTTTTTTGAGACGGAGTCTCGCTCTGTCGCCCTGGCTGGAGTGCAGTGGCGCAATCTCGGCTCACTGCAAGCTCTGCCTCCCGGGTTCACACCATTCTCCTGCCTCAGCCTCTCCAAGTAGCTGGGACTACAGGCGCCCGCCACCACGCCCGGCTAATTTTTTTGTATTTTTAGTAGAGACGGGGTTATCACCGTGGTCTCGATCTCCTGACCTCGTGATCCGCCCGCCTCGGCCTCCCAAAGTGCTGGGATTACAAGCGTGAGCCACCGCGCCTGGCCCAAGACCAACTAATCCTTCTGATATCTCTTTTTGTTAATGATTTAAGTGGCAAATACAATATATTCCACTTCCACAGTATCTGTTACACAAATCCTTTTATTTCAAATCCCACTGCCGCCTGCATTAATTGTCATGTCATTACAGCTTGTCTGGATAATTATTTTATAAGTCATGTATTTTAGCTATTTGTCTGCCTATATCTTCACATTATAACTCCTTTAAGGGCAGAAAACATGCTTTGATCATCTCTTTATGACCTGCAAACTTAGAATAAAATCTTATGTGCTTGCATAGAGAGAAAAAAAAGAATTATCTGTAATTTCATTTATATTAGTTTTGCACAATTATATACAAATATCCCAGATATATATATGCTGAAAATCACATAGAAACAAAGACATTTTCAGCCCAAATGATATTTTTACTCAATGAGATTCAATTCAACTCAACATCATGTCTGCACTTAGTCCATAGCAGACACTACATTGTATGTCAGAAATATATGAATAAGCCAGACAAGTTTATTGTCACTGAGGGGAAAACACCAATAGAAAAACAACAGTTCCAATTTGTTGGGTGCTCTGATAGGAATAAGTATGGTGTCCTGTGAGTACAGGATCATGTCCCCAAGCCTTTGAAGAATCTAGCTGAAAGTCAAAAGCAGGGAAGGCCTGTTAGCCTAAGGAACAGAAACGAAAGACAGTTCCATATCAGAGCATTGTCAATGTCTTTTAAAAACTTTACACTTATATTTGTAAGCATTTATAAAAGTACACACTGGATATTTTACATTTAATTTGGACTTTTTTAAAGTCATCAAATATAGTTTCTTGAATCTTTTGAAAATATAAACTTCTTTTGAAAAAAGAAGAGAAAGGAAAATAAGAAAGAGGAAGAGGAGGAAACATTATAAAAACAATCCTAAATGCTTCCTCTAAAAAGCCTATGGACATGGCTTGTAGTAAGTCAAAATTCCTGTACCTGTTTTTCCTATTTTTATATGAGAACAAATCTCAAGAAACCTTATTTTCCCCTTGTTTTATTACATAGAATAGATATTAAGTGGTTTAAACTCTGTTTCTCAAAAAAAAAAAAAAACAACTTTTTCTCCCTCATGGCATGAGAGCTTATAAAAAATAAATTTCCAACAAGTTTCTCAGAGATATTATTAGGCAGGTGTTTATTTGCTATTAAAATTACAAGCAGTGAGATCCCTAATTCCCTTATTCTTTTTTATCTAGGGTAAAATAAATGAAAAACATCACCATTGATGGCAAAATGTTTTGGCAGACTCTTCCTTATTGTTTCTCTGTCAGCATTTTAATATTGCTCAGACTGAGTTCAAGAGGGTCATGTTTCAATAAATGTGGGAGCATGTAAAGGCTTTTATAAATAAAACTAAGCCATCCTGCCTTTTGTCAGGTTGTTTATGTTGCACAGAATGTTTCTTTCCCTTGCTGTACTGATCACATTATATTCTTTTATTTTCCTAGGCCCCAACTTCACAACATACTGATGGATCAAGCCTATTTCGCACCATGTAATACCTTGCATTATATAAGTGTTTGTTTACAAAGGCATTGCCTTAAAATAGAGTAGTGAGAAAAGACAGTGCAAAACACCAATTCTACAACCTAATATCATTAGTGGAAAAATTTATTGTCACTGGAAGTAGTGTATTGCTGACAACAGCTTTGGCCAAGCCACATCTGTTTATCCTAATGCTTAAGGGGTAAGATGTGTGACACGAAATGAGAATATGCCATTTGATTTGCTGCTATTACCTGACTTCAAAAACAATGGGTAGGTGTATAAATAAAGGCAAACCATTATTACACTGCAGCAACTGGACCTCCTTTCAAAAAGCTGAAGCTTTAAACAGACTGCAGAATAGCTGTACCATGGTAAACAATATTGTAATACATTCTCTTAATGTCATGACTTCTCATTCTCAAATAAAAATGCTTTTAAAAAACTTTTAGACATGAGTCTTAAATGTCACTTTTAATGTGAATTTCCTTTTATTATTTTATAAAAATCAAGTCAGATAATGTCTATCCTTTCAAGCAACTTTTCTTCCTAAATCATTTATTGGTGTGTGATATAATAGTTTATTGAGAAATCACTATATTTTGACAAACAATATTAACAGAGGCAGGGAAATACTGGGTAGAAGAGGGTGGCTCCCCAGCAAAGGCCTCACCCTCAAACCTGGAAACCCACAGCCTTAAATGGGAACAAGCAATCCTGTTTTTGCACCCAAATTTGCCTTTTGGCCCACCACACCCCCCCATCCTGTACTCATATAGACCCCAAACTGCAGGATCTATGAGCAGATGAACAGAAGAATGGAGGGGCAGAGGAACAGAGGAGTGGCATGGCAGAGAAGGTGAGAAGAGAAAGAACATCTGAACATTAAGTAGAGTTCATCTGGGGATCATAGGAGAGGGGATCAGCCTCAGGACAGCCAAACTCCAAGGAAAGATCACCTTCCCACTCCATCCCCTTTCCAGCTTCCCATCCGCCCTGCTGACAGCCACCTCCATCCAGCAGTAAAATCCCCCTAATTTACAATCCTTCAGTTTATCCATGTTACCTGCTTCTTCCTGGATGCCAGATGAGAACGCAGGTCCCAAGAGGGCACTGAGCTGGTTAACACTTAAGCTGTCTGTGAACATCAGAGCTAAAAGAGCACTGTGACACACCCTCTAGGGCTTTGGGAGTTGCAAGCACCCACCCCTAAATGCCGGCATGGGAGTGGAGCCCCAAAGCACTCTCCCTGGTTCGTCTGGCTCCTGCACCTGCCCGTCTGTGTGTTGCCCCACCTGTAAGGGGAGCATGTGGCGGCCCAACAGATGAGCTTACCCCTGTTGCACATCCTGCAAAAGGTCAGGGAACTCTCCCATTTTAATACCATGTTTTTACCAAATATAAAATTTTCTGAATGCCGGGTGAGATGAAAGAGAGTCCCTTTGAGGTTTATGCTTGGTTTTAAAGAAATATTTGATAATTTCAAGAAACAAATGATGTCCTAGAAACAATATAAGATTATAAGTAAAACACATGTTCGGAGATGAGTTCTTATTCTGAGAACCAATAGTTGTCAAAGCCAGCATTTGTCATTCATTCTTACTCAACTAAGTCCACTCTGGAATTATCCAGAATCTACAAATATGTCTTAATATTAGAGTGCTCTAGAAATAATATAAAGAGTAAATTTATAAAATAGTACCATTTTAATTACTGTTATTTATATGCAATCATTCGCATTTCTGAGAAAAACTGTTACCCTTTTTTTTTAAAGAGACAAGTCCTCATTATGTCATTCAAAATGGAGTGCAGTGACATTATCTCAGCTTGCTGTAACCTCAAACTCTTGGGCTCAAGTGATCCCAAGTAGCTGGGACTACTACAGCCATGTATCCACACGTTGTTATTTTTGTTGTTGTTCTTGTTAGAGAAGGAAGTCTTGCTATGTTGCCAAAGCTGGTCTTGAACTCTTGGCATCAAGCAACATTCTCTTTTCAGCCTCCCAAAGTGTTGGGATCACAGGTAAGAGTCACCCTGCCCAAACTTGTTACACATTTTTTAAAAGGAAATAATCATAATAAATCTAGGCATTTTAGTTATACAATAAAATCAAACTATAGAAAAGATAAGTCTATTTATGAAATTATTCCCCTTAGTCTATACTCATAGTGGCTGTGAACAAACCAGGTTCAAACCCCAAACTGTCACTCACTAAATAATTGTCATGTACCAGGTACTGTGTTAGATCATATATGGGATTCATAAAATTGTAAAGCATAGCCAATGCTCAAAGATCACTTACCCAGTAAGAAAAACAAAAATACAAATAAGGCACCATAAGCAAAGGTAATGTGTGCTCTGAGAGAGTAAAAATTATTGGGAGTAGAACAGAGAACATTTGATTCTGCCCAGGAAGGTTGGAAGAATTCCATACTTTAGAGGATGAGTAATTTGCAAGTCATTGAAGAGCTCAAAGAGAATTCAAAACAGAGATAATATACAGAATGAAGATACTGGCATGATGTTACATGGAATATTCTGGAAAATCGTGAGTCACCATTGTTAGAAGTGGTTACAGTGTCTGGCAGGTGGGGCAAGGGATCATGATTATAAGCAAATCTGGAAATGTAAAAGATCCCTCACTTTATGCTATCCACATGTGTTTTGAGGAGTCTGAATTAGTTTGAAACAATGTGTACATGCATTTCACATTATCTATTGTCAATTAGAAAGAGGTATTTAAATATCAGGGAACCAACCTAAGTTTAGCATCTACTCACTACCACGTGCTAAGCACTAATGTGCTCGCCATTCATTGTCTGCTTTGATGTTCCCCACTACCTCACAAATTTTTATTTCTCCTGTTTGACCAATCAAGAAGCTGAATCTTACAAAGTGGAATTACAGTCTAGGACTGTCAGAGTCTTATAATAGACTAACAGCATAAGCAGCATAGATTACTGATTAGGAATACGAACTCTCAGCCAGACTGCTTAGGGCTAAAGCCCAGCACCCACGCATGCAAGGTTTGTCATTTTGAGCAACGATTTAATAATCTCTGTGACTCACTTTCCTCTTCTATAAGTGGAAATAATGATAGACCCTACTCCCTGGGGTTGTGTGAGGTACTATGGATATGAAAGATGACACAAACTACCTCTCCAAAGGAAAATAAGACTTGAAGGTGAAATATACCCTCCCAATTGGAAATATAATTTCTGTAAATGACAATGACCCTACTTTAGTCTGTATTGTGAGTCATCCCCACAAACTTCAAATTTTTGCATCAGCATATCTCCATTTTGCCAAGGAATTTGAAATTGAGAGAAGCCAAGTAGCGTTATCAGGTTTCAACAGTTATAACCATAACAAAATTGGAAGTCAAATAAAGGGCTGCCTTCATGTGATATCTGTGCAGTTTTTGCTGCCATTCTATCAGCCTGGGTCTGCTTGAGACAGTCCTCATGGCTTCAGGGGCCTGGGGCAGAGGGCAGAGAAGTCGTCATAGAGATGCAAGAAAATTCTTTTAAAGGGTGAATAAGAACTGAAAATGTATTCAAAGGCAGGGAGAGTTTGCCAGGGGGAGGAGAAATCATGTGCAAAGAGATCCAAAAGAAAAAGTACATTCAGGGAACAGAGAGCCTTGTTTTGTTGCTGATGCTCGTAATGCTGGTGATGAGGTGGAGGGAGAAGGCGTAGGGAGGTAAACAGGTGGCAAAGCTTATGTGCCATTCTATGGCTTTGATTTTTTTTCACTCAGAGCTCTGGGGAGTCATTAAAGCTTTTTGAGCTGGAGAATGGCATAATCAGATTTGAATTTGTAAGAGCTCACTCTGGCAGTGGTGTAGAAAGGGCTAGACTGTAGACAGGGAGATTGGTTCGAAAGCAATTTAATGAATTGAAGGCATTGAGAAGGAAAATTAAAGGAAAGGGTGAGGTTGCAGAAATATTCAGGCCTTTTTTATTTTTAATTTTTATGGATACGTAATAGTTGTACAATTTTAAAATATAAAATAAATAAATATATTTCTATAGCAAAAAAGGAGAAATATTTAGGTCTACAGATTATTTTATTTTTCCAAAGGTAAGTGACTCCCTCATGTCCTTTATATTCTCTGGCTTTCTCATAATACCTCATGGGCCATTCTGTCCTAGCTAGAACTGTCTTTCTGAACAAAAGATTATTTTCCTTTCCACTTTCTTTAATTAGCTCAATTTGCTTGTGTTACTTTTCACTATTTATTAAAATAATACTTTCAATTTGTTTAGGTGTTTCCATTTAAACAGATGCATTTTTGAGAACTCTTCCTTAATCAGAAGATTTTCTTTCTAAACATAGAAGTAAAAGCATCAAATTATGCCCAGGAAGAAAAAAACCTTAAGAAAGGTGTCTAATGTGCTTGAAAGATCTCATACTTGAACTTAGAAATTTTCATCAAAAAGTTACACAGGAGCAGAGAAACATTGTCAAGATTTTTTTTCTTTTTTCTTTTTCTTTTTCTTTTTTTTTTTTTTAGATGGAGTCTCGCTCTGTCGCCCAGGCTGGAGTGCAATAGCACAGTCTCGGCCCACTATAACCTCTGCCTCCGGGGTTCAAGCAATTCTCCTGCCTCTGTCTTCTGATTAACTGGGATTACAGGTGCATGCCACCATGTCCAGCTAATTTTTGCATATTTTTAGTAGAGATGGGGTTTCACCACTGTGACCAGGCTGGTCTCCTACTCCTGACCTCAGGTGATCTGCCCACCTCAACCTCCCAAAGTGCTGGAATTACAGGTATGAGTCACCGTGCCTGGCCTTTGTTTAAACTTTTAACTTTAGATTATTATAGGTACATAATAGTTGTATATATCTGTGGGGTACATGTGATGTTTTGATACAGGCATCCCTTGCCAAGATAAGAGAAGGTATTCGTTAAACTCATATTGTTTCTCAATAATGGACTATATTGCTTGTACTTGAATCAATGATCTTGCAGATTCTCTATTATGTCAATTGTATAATTTCATTTATAATTTAATAGTTAATATAAACATTTCAATAAGCTAAAATACTATAACTTTGTTACACATGTATTTATTTATATTATATTAGCAAATGGCAAATATAGAAGTATCCCAGGCCTCCTTCAAAGTCTGAAAGGTCTTGCCTATCTATTTATTCAACAGACAAATGCTGAAACAGGTAAAAGGGGATCCCTGGAGAATCTTGCACGCACCCAACAAGTGTTTACGTCACATATTTTTGTGCAGATGAGGGAACCTGCCCAGGGCTTGTCTGGGCATGCCCACGAAGGACTGGAGCCCAACATGCTCACTGGGGAAAGTGGGTGGAGCCATGGGGAATTTGCGCCTTATGCAGGGGAGGGTCCTGCTCTCTTCAGCTCCTGTGGTGACCTGGGAATCAATCTGTGAGGTGGGGGGCTTCTTAGCAGGACTCCATCTTGCTTTGCTGAGGTTTTTTTTTTGTTTTTTGTTTTCTTTTCGCCCAATAACATCTTGCTCTACTCACCCTCCAATGCGTCCACGTGCCTAAATTTTCCTGGTCCTATGACAAAAACCCAGGTTTTAGCTAAACTAAATTCTGCAACGTGGGCATAAAATCCTATATAGTGTTTCTAACTGTGAAAGATACAGTCATTAATTTACTCATCAAACTTAGTGCATGCCAGTCAGCGTTGAGTTGTTAAACGTAGGTAGACATAGCCCCTGCATTTGGCTCGCAATCTATTGCCCTCTTTTCCAAAATGCTGTTCACAAACCATTGCTGGGTAATGAAACCAACCAAGTTGTTCATATGAAGAACATATTTCAAAAATGAAAATATAGTAAAACAGTGAAAATAAGAGAGTAAGGCTGCTACACAAAGTAAGGATAGTATTATTTTTTGATAATATTGTTTTAGTTATATAAGGGGGAGGAGAAATACACTGAGTTGAATAGTAAAATACAGTTTACCCTTGAACAACACAGGTTTGAATGGTGTGGGTCCCCTTAATATGTGAATTTTCTTCTATCTCTGCCACCCTGAGACAGCAAAACCAAATCCTTCCTCTTCCTCTTCCTACTCAGCCTACTCAACATGAAAATGATGAGGATAAATACATTTAAGATAATCCATTTCCATCTAATGAATAGTAAATATATTTTCTCCTCTTATGATTTTTAATCATTTTCTTTTCTGTAGCTTTATTTTATGAATACAGTACACAATATATATAACATACAAAATATGTGTCAATCAACTGTTTCTGTTATCAGTAAGGCTTTCAGTCAACAGTAGACTATTAGTGGTTAAGATCTGGGGGAGTCAAAATCTATATGTGGATTTTCGACTGTGCAGGGGATCAGTGCTCCTTAACCCTGTGTTGTTCAATGGACAACTGTGTATTTTTTCTTGAGCATTCAAATTTTAAAACATCTTTAAAGCTCTTAACTATTTTAATGAGTCATTGACAAATTATGTAATTGTCTCCTCAAAAGAGCTTAAAGTTAGTAGGGCCGGGCGTGATGGTTCATACCTGTAATCCCAGCACTTTGGGAGGCCAAGGCAGGCAAATCATCTAAGGTCAGGAGTTCGAGACCAGCCTGGCCAACATGGCAAAACCCCATCTCTACTAAAGTACAAAAATTAGCCAGGTGTGGTGGTGGGCGCCTGTAGTCCCAGCTACTCTGGAGGCTGAGGCAGGAGAATTTCTTGAACCCAGGAGGCAGAGGTTGCAGTGAGCCGAGATCGTGCCACCGCACTCCAGCCTGGGCAACAAGAGCAAGACTCCATCTCAGAAAAAAAAAAAAAGCACGTACACAGATAAATTATGACATAGAGAGATGAGTGAAGCAGTGGAAGTAGGCACAAAGAGGAGAGGAGGCATAGACATTGGCTGAATCTCTTTGAGCAGGGAAAGGATCTGACCTTTTTTGTGTTTTTTTCTTACTTTTTTTTTTTTAATCTTAGAAAAAGCCACAGAACTTACTAAAACTAATATTCTTAACCTTATGACTCTGAACATCTATTATGCTCTAACCTGTAGTAGAAGAGACTATCTCCATTTCCTTCTGTGGGGCTGTTCTTACATATGTCAGCCTGAACTTCCTTAAAGACAATATTTGGATAGAGTTGTCTTGGCCAGCAATGTTAGCAGACAGATGAAATTTCAGAAGGCCTGAACTCTGTACATACCTTAAGAGCCTTCCCCTTCCAGGCTGATAATGCTTGCTGGTTGAACAACTGGTGTTACCATGTCTAGAGACCATTCTACTCTCTATGTTGTGTCAACCTCCAGGAATTTCAGAGTTTCAAGTTGTCTCTAAATTATCATTTAAATAATTTGTGTTGTTCAATTATACTTAACTAATGCCAGCAAAGATTCTTTTTCTGTACTAGAAACTAGGTTAAGCACCAAATGAAAACTAAATTGCAAAATGGGGTTCTTGTTTCTCAAAAAGTTTAGCTAATATACACATTAAGCACGTAATATTATGCATAAACATAATTATATGCTATAAAATGAAACATATAAAGCAAAGACAGAATATTTCTAGAAAACCAAATTAAATTTGAGGTGAAATTCATAGAAGTTCTCACTGAAACTGTCACCGTTGGCTGAAAGTGGATATACAGAAGCAAATGTGGGGGTGATGGATGAGGAAGTGAGGAAGGGAATGGCATCATTGTGAGAGGAATGGATATCTGTGAAATATACATAAAGGCCCTGAAGTAGAATCCAGTGTGTTGGGAGAACTGAAAAACTGGTCATGACGGGAGGAGTGAGAAGACTGAGGAGAATCACAACACAAAATACTACTGAAAAGAGACAGGATGTACAGGGCCTTTTGTGTATGTTTCAAAATTTGGGATTTTTATTCGAAGAGCAATGTGAAGTCATTTAAAGACTTTAAGCACACAAATTGTGGAAACAATTACAAAATATGAGATGTGTCTAATATCTTTTCTTTGCAGTAACTAACTGGATAGACATTGTTTGGTTTATGGTAATTATGTTTAGTCATTTTTATATATTCTTTTATTTAAAAATGCATGAGACTTCATGTGTATATGAAATATATTAAGATATCACTTCAAGAAGTTATTTTACATGTCCCATAAATAGTAATAACACCATTTATAGTTAAGTAAATGATCTTCAATTGAGAATGCTGTATTTGTTTTTTTTCTATACTCATTGGCTCACTGATTATTTTCAGTAGATGATATATTGAAGGTGTCTTATCGTTTTCCTGTTGGTTTTTTCCTACTCAAGGTGATTTCTAAATACCAGAGTGCCATAACCAAAGAAAACAACTTTTCTTCACTGCCAATTCACATGTACTTTTTTCTGGTTTGCTTAAAAGCAATTTCCCTAAAATTCTCCACTACATAAGTTTTCATTTTTTCAAGTCTCATATGATTTCTTCACAACTAAGCTAAACACACATTAGTTTTATCAAAATTAATGGAAAATAAAAAATTCACAAAAACCAAATAGTCTTATAACAAAATCAAAACCTACCAAGTATGTTTAGCTCTTCAAGGTAGTTTGAGAAAAAAAGAGCAGGCAAAAGAGAATGATTGGAAGCTTGAATGAGTCCCAAATTCTAGATCAGCAACTGTTTTGTGAAACAATGTTTCAACCACTCATAATCAGAGAGCAAAGACAATAAACTGCATGGTTACATAATCAAGCTTATTTGCTTCAACATAGGTTAGCCTAATGGCTTTCAGAGACTATGGTTTTGAGATTGGAGTTAAAAGAAAATCTTGTGGATAAACAGTAATGATTCTGCTTGAGGGACTGTATTTTGTGACCTTTTCTTATATGTGACATATTCATACAAATTTTAAAAAATAAAATACCATCTTTGGTTTTAATTTCTCAATATAAGAGAAATGAACCCCAATCCTTCCACTAAATCACCAATTCATATACCTTTACGACACTTACATCACTTAGCTATGTTATAAAGGTATATGAATTTAAAACACGTTTGTAAAAGGCTAAGTTTAGATTGCCCTTTGTGGGTCTAAATTTCAGATATGCAAGAGCTACATTTGTGAGCAGCAGTGAAAGCTGCAGCATTATGATATCTGGAGAAGAGAGATTTGGCTTCTCCAGGGCTCCTGCATGATGACAGCTTTAAACCAAAATTGACATTTAGCAGATGCCACTGAGGCTAGAAAAGACCATACTCTGAAATTGTCCTATAAATAAAGGTTAAGTATATGAATATTGTGATGCTGAAATCGGTATTAAACCCTATTATAAAAAGATGGCCTGATCATAAAACTTGTCAGATTAAAAATGAGCTCCAGAGCTAATGAAAAGCATCTTATTAGCCACAGCAACATTCACTTTTCAACATTCACCTTCTCTTTCCTTCTCTCCTTCTCCTTTCAGCAGATTCTAAAAAGACTTGATTCTTTATGGCTATCACCTACAGTGAGGAATTATTTCTTCTCCTCATAAAGTGGTCTCCAGGTAGAGGTTTTTTTCCTTTCTTTGAAAGAATGTACACATATATAAATATTTCCTATTTTTGAATACGCACATATTTTATACGTATATAAATATATATGTATGTATAAAATAGAAAATATATGTGCATATTCAATAATTCATATATGCTTTGATATTTGTTTATATTCAGAACTTGATAGAGGCACTCAAAATGTTTTAGAAATATTGTACCAAGAGCCCAAAGATTTTTTTTTTTTTTTTTTTGAGACGGAGTCTTACTCTGTCACCCAGGCTGGAGTGCAGTGGTGCGATCTCAGCTCACTGCAACCTCCGCCTGCCGGGTTCATGCCATTCTCCTGCCTCAGCCTCCCAAGTAGCTGGGACTACAGGTGCTCCGCCACCACGCCCGGCTAATTTTTTGTAATTTTTAGTAGCAATGGGGTTTCACCTTGTTAGCCAGGATGGTCTCGTTTTCCTGACCTCATGATCCGCCCACCTCAGCCTCCCAAAGTGCTGGGATTACAGGTGTGAGCCACTGCGCCCGGCCAAGATTGGGTTTTAAGCCTAGTTATACCACAAGCTAATTTCATTATTTTGACTTGATCTAATCATTTAATTAAAAATGTAACTAGATGATATTAGTGCTGAGTTGGGTCCCATTTCCCTGAACTTGACTATTGAGCCTCCACAGCTAAGAATGAAAGATGTTCAGTTTCTCACACATCAGCTGCAAAGAGAATAGTTATTGGAATTTATACATTCCCCACAGCTGTGTCACTCTTCTTAATATAATCAAGAGGCATGCTTGGAGACACAAGTTTGTATTTTGGAGAAGAGCAGGCACAGAACGTCCATTCTCTTTCCTTCCTTCCCTATAAAGGAGATGAGGTTGTTTCTGGCTGCAAAGTCCAGGATCAAGGACTGAAGAAAATAATGAAGTTTGGAAGATTGGCTGCACATTTCCTCTTCCTCTATCAGTGAGGGAGAAGTGATCATATCCCATCTGACATTGCTGAGAATTGGAGAAAACATCTTGGAAAATATGCTAGGGATAGTGAGAGTGGAATAGGACCACTTCCCTCCACTATAAATCAGCAGTTCCTAAGTGACATAGAAGTTGAATACTTCATGAGGCCATAGGTTTGACATTGGTGAGTAACAGGATTAGAGGCTACAGCCTTGTCTTGGATGAATAGAGCAGGGGAGCACCATGATTTTGAACAGAGGAATATGGCATGGTGCCACCACCAAGGGCAAAAATAATGAATTTTTAAAACCCAAACATTTATTGAGACTTTATTATATACTAAATTCTGCCATTAGTATTTCATTTAATCATTACCTCCTTCCCCAAAATAACTATTGAAACAGGGAGAATCATCACCATCATTTTACAGGTGAAATAACCATGTCACAAAGAACTGACATAAGTTGCCCATGGCCACATTGCTAGTAAATGACAGAGGTCGTGTTTATGCCAGGCAGTCTCTCCTGAGATATGGTCAAACTGTGCCAGGCAAAGCTAATGTCTCTCTCCACATAAAACCAGCCACACAACCAAATGGTGGTGGAGAATACAAAGCAAAAAAAAAAAAAATTGAGTTAATACTGAATTTTTTAAATGAATAGAATGAATACTTAAAAATGAAAAGTCTCTGTTTTCACAATCGTCAGTAGCTGAAAAGATGTAGAGCTGGGATGAGAATTGTTATGACTTCCTACTATTATACCTTTGCAAAGTGAAGTTTCAACAGATACTTGTGAATACTGGTGTTTACTGGAAAAAATGAAACCCCTTCATGTTTATCCTCTCCTAAGCTGGAGCTCCTTAACAACAAACTGGTTCCAAACAGCTGTCTCACCTTTTAAATGGGGCATTTTGGGACACAGGCTTTGGTGTTGGCAAAGTGAGTTAGAAATCCAGTTTGGCATTTCTACTTTCTTGCACTTTGGCCTTGGATAATTCAGATTTCTCATTGGTAAAATGAGGATAAGAATACCTATTTCTCAATATTGTCATAAAACCTAGACGAGATGGATATATATATATTAGGGAAGACTGTGCTGCTCAAATAACAAGACCCACATTTGGCTTAACAGTGGCTTAACAGGCTGAAATGTTATGTGCTATTCATATAAAATTATTGGACAGGAATTCAGGTCAGCTGGGTGGCTCTTTATCGTGTGGTCATCAGGGAGCTAGGCTGACCACAGCTGAGACTGTAACAGAGACAGAGCACGCGCTAGAGCGAGAGACAGAGAGAGAGAGAGAAAGAGAGTCAACACACCTGGAGGGATTTTGTGGGCAAGGCCAACGATGGTGAATTATTTCTACTTATATTTCTATAAAGAAACTCCAGTCACACGACTGTACTCACCTGTAGGAAATTCTGGGAAATAATCTGCGTGTCCAAAGAATGGACAAAGAATGCTGTGGATAGCTGGCAATTTTTGTCACATGTACCTAAAATGCCTGGTACAAATTGCATTCAATTTAGCTGCTGCTATCTCTCAAAGCCCTAATGGGCTTAAAATTCTAAGAAGTAGAAATGGAAAATTATTTTAATTAAACCATAGATAACCAAATTTCTTGTAAACAGGATACTTTGAGCATTACAATAAGTTTTTCTCAAGCATAAATACACACACATTGACAGTAAGAAAATAATTATTTCCAGAAATATAGTAAAGTTTTAACATTATGTAACTCCCTCTCCAAGAAATAGCAAAAACAGACATTAAGATTTGAAAACAAGAAAAAAAAAATAAAAGCTTCCATGAGAAAAAAAATGATAGGAAGCTTATACCATCTACTTTCCAAAGCTCTTACGAATTTTTGCTTAATAACTTACAGGTGAAAAACAGCCTCACAAAGACCTCACATCGACACACATCTTTTCCTGAGAAATGACCTTTCTACAATTCTATTCCTTCTCCCCCAGGATGCAGATCTGTAAGGTGCTAACACTCAACTACGGCCGTTAGCTCTCCAGTTTTTGAACTGATATGAAACCTGTAATACTATCCAGGTAAATATTTAAAAGAATCAAGGGAAATTCATTTGCAGCATTTAGTAGCTAATACAGTAAGAGGATAGACTTCATTATGTTCAAGGAAGGGTTACCAGGGGAAAAAAGAAAATAAGAAAAAAATCAATAGAAAAAGCTGATGTAACATAATAGAAGGGGAGAAAAACAGCACCTGAGAGATAGAAATTTTCTGTAGCATCTCCTTAGAGATTCCGATGAAGTGAAACAAAACGTGCACTTTATGAAGCTGGAGATAAAAGACTGGCTGACAATATACAGACCAAAATGAAAAGTTAGCTGTCAGATTTGGAGAAGAAAGTTAAGGAAACAAAGAATGCTTTAGCAAAATGTAAATGGCATAAACAGCAGAATTTGGGGAAAATTCTAAAAAAAAAATGTAGATATAAATTCCTGTGGTTCTAGCCATGTAAGGATTTTGCACAGTTGTGGGAAAGAGAAAAATAACATCATAAATATTTTTCTGTAGCAACCTGGGCATAAAGTTGCTTTAACATATCCTACAGAGTAAGGGCTTTCAAACTTTCATTACCACTACCTACAATAAAGCGTTGTTTTACATCATGATCTAGTATACATACATACCACGTACAAAGACAAACATCTTTGGAAACAACACTGTGTATTATATAATGCTGTCTAGAATTTTCTATTCTCTTCTAATTTATTTAAAATAATGTTTATTTAGTTGCATTAATCTGATTGTCTGACCACCTAATGGGTTTGACTAACAGTTTGAAATATACCGATAAAGATGTCCATGAATTTTCAGTGAAAAACAAAGAATGCTGATTCCATGCTTTAAGTTTTTTTTTGTTCAAGTTTCCCTGGCGATCCTATCCCATGCACTTAATTTATTAAAGGGCCCATTCTTTTCTTTAAGCTCTTAGAGGATTCCCCTAGGCAAAGCTTAATGGGCATTTACCTGGAAAATGTTATTAAAGAAAAGGGAGGCTGTGAGTAAATTTCTTATCAGCGCCATCTGTATGCGCACTAGACTCCAGGGAGCTCAATAAACTGAAAAGACTAGAAAAGGTGGAAGACCAAATTTTTGAAATTTCTACTGTGATTGAGCTGAAGGCTAGAAGCAGCCCCCATCTCCATTTGCCTGTACCAAGAGTGAACAATGCCAGCTTGGGTCTCCAGACATTTTCACAATTAAAATGTCTTAGAGTGCTGCAGACAGTGCAAGTCACCTCATTCAGTACTGCTTAAGTTCCAAGTACGTGGAACACTGGATCTTGACGTAAACTGAGTCGTGATAGCATTAAAAAAAATTAAATGGAACAGAAATACCTGACCACTTTGCAGCTTTTAAGCACAATTTATATTTTTTCATTTACTTAAATTAATATCTAATTATGTATGTCTGTGTATATGCATATATGATATAAAATATAGTATGTCACTGAGTAAAGACATCTTAAACTACTTTAGTTATTAATTTGCCATTGCATTAAAAGGAAGTAAAAAGACTGAGTAACTGATTCTGAGTGTTGGGGTCATAGAATTTTCATTTGATTATGATCAAGATTCAAAAAATCAGCATAACATTCAGAAACGTCCTCTACAAAAAAAAGGCAAATGAATCTCTAATAATAACTACATTGCAAAAAAATTGTATTGGATCTATTACAAAACTACTATGTAACACTTCCATAATGCACAGCAACAACAAAAATACTAAGAATTGTAAATAATCCAAAGAAGTAAAATATAGAAAACTAACAACAAATATATAATATAAAATACAGTAGTAAGCTAGGCACAGCGGCACATGCCTATAGTCTCAGCTACTCAGAAGGCTGAGGTGGGAGGATAGCTTGAGCCTAGGAGCTCGAGGCCCATCCGAGAAATATAATGAGATCCTACCTCTTTAAAACAAATGCAGTGGTAATTACAATGATACACCACACAATTTCAATCAATGACGGACCGCATATCCAGTGGTGATCCCATAGGATGATAATGGAGATGAAAAACTCTTATTGCCCAGCGATATCACAGCTCTTATAACATCACAGTGCAACACAGTATTCACGTGTTTGTGGTGATGCTGCCATAAACCCACTGTGCTGCCAGTCTTATCAAAGTATGGCACATACAGTTATATATAGTGCATATCACCTGATAGTTATCATAAATGACTACGTTACTGGTTTAGGTATTTATTACACCATATCTTTTTTTTTTTTGAGATGGAGTCTTGCTCTGTCACCAGGCTGGAGTGCAATGGCGTGACTGCAAACTCTGCCTCCCGGTTCAAGCGATTCTCCTGTCTCAGCCTCCTGAGTAGCTGGAACTACAGGCATGCGCCATCATGCCCAGCTAATTTTTATATTTTTAGTAGAGGCAGGGTTTCAGCACGTTGGCCAGGATGGGCTCGATCTCTTGACCTCACGATCACCTGAAGGCAGATCACCTGAAGCTGGGAATTCAAGGCCAGCCATCCTACAAATATCAAGTAAGAGAAAAGAAAATGAAATTATAGGGGATTTGAAGGATAAAATCAATAGAGCTCATTTACTAACTACATTTCGAATCAATCACATGGAATAACAGGGAAAAATATTAACAAAAAATAGGGAATATTTTTATTATTTTTCTAATGATTTCTGTACACATATAAAAGTGATCTAACATTAAATTAAATTAATAAACGTTTAATAATGCTCTAATTTAATATATAATATGTACATATAATACATATTTTAAATATATATTTATATATTTATAGTATAATATATATTATACTATATATATTTAATATAGATACAACTACAAAAAAGATTCATAAAAGATTATTTAAATAAATGAAATATAATGCCTCCATAGAAGAAAAAATGTTTTTATTGGTATTTGTATTCTCCCTAGATTATAAAATTACCTCGATATGCATAGAGATTTCAGAGATATATTAATCACTTCGACCATAGGTAATGTTGTAGCACCAAATAATTCCCAAATTTTGGCCTCTTACAACAAAGATTTATTTCTAACTAACCCTATGTATCTATTGTTAATGTTGTCACCAGTGTACATCTTATCTGGTTATAGTGAGTCCAATGGCAAAGGGAGAAAAGAAATGATGAATTACATGACCCTCTCACAGTGTTGGCTCAGAAGTAGCAAACATCCTTCCTATTCACAATTCATTGGCCAAAGCATCACTACTTTAGCCTGATGTCAGTGAGGCAGGGACGTATATACCACCCCTGGGAGGACAGAGGATGTTCGTAATTAATATTGTATTTAGGGATGTGTGTGTGTGTGTGTGTGTGTGCGCGCGCACGCACCCAGAGTGAAAGAGAGAGAGCGCAACAGAGATAGACAGAAAGAGACAGAGACAGAGACAGAGAGAGAGATAAAGAGAAAGAGAGACTAGGACTTTCATGTCCACATGAAAAAGAATCAATTTTAATATAACTCATTCCTTTCAAACAGCAACTGAAAATAAAAGGAAAAAAAAGGTAGATAGATGTTTTTAGTTTTACTTCCTTTTAAGACAAATTCAATTTTCAGTAAGAAACTATAAAGGTCCTAGAAGTAAATTGCATACATTTATTCATGGGCTGAGGAAAGTGTTTTTTTTTTTGTATAGCACAAAAATAGGAAACGCCAAAAAAAGACGCATAGATATGGTACATAAAAAGTAGGTACATATATATTCATGCACCTGAGTCTGTGTATATATACATATAGATATATGTGTGTGTGCATATAAATATATATATACACAAATGAAAATAAAAGACAAAAAAACTCTGAGAATACTTTGAAACCTATGTTTTACCAAAGTGTTGATACGCTTAATTAGTCCTTATATGTGTAAATTGTGTATGACACAATTCTAAGGGACAAAATTCACTTTTACAATGCTTGGACATTTGTTTGTTACAGATTTGCAAATTTGACAGTTTGCTGGCAGATTGCAGGCAGTGATGTGTCCTGAAGAAGGGGCTGCTTTTTCGAATTCATACAATGTGCTATTTGGAAGGGGGCAGTGGTGGGAATGATTGTTGTTCCTGCCAGAGTGAAAAAAACAGCCAATTCTTATTATGCTCTGCATTTTTATAGTCAGGTTTACATCACTTGCCAGGTGAAGTTATACAAATAATATCATGTTCTTCTGTTCAAGGGAAGGTTTACAAATAACAGGTTGTACTTGTCCCTGAGTCAAGCTCACCAGCAACAGTAAGGCAACAGCCCGGCCTTTAAACATTTCAGAAAGCCTGCTGCCATTTCCCATGCTAAATAAAAAGAACAAACATTTTTATTTTTAAAATTGAAAGAAAAATAGCAACCTATATAATGAAATTCAATTAAAAGTCACAGTTACTAAAGTAATGCAAGCAAAAATGTGGTTACAATCTTATTGCTGTGAAACTGAAAGGTCAAAGATAATGAAAATATTAGTATTTTCATGGGGGCAGGAAGTTGCTAATTTCCAATATCATTAATGCTTTTGTATATTTTTTCTTCCTGAAAGAAATTAGATAATGTTTCAAAATTCTTAAAAAATATCATTTTATTTCTAGGAATTCGCAGCAAGGAAATAATATTCAGAGATATGAATGAAGTGTATGTACAGTAATTTTCATTCTACCATTATTTTTAGTAACAAAATACATAAACTTTATGATAAAAATAAAATGTTTATTAAATTGGAAAATTTTCAACATATTTTTAAGTTTAAAAGGAGGTTAAAACATAGGAATATGATTCTATATTTTATTTACTATATATATTTATATAATAGTAGATTATATAACCTATAACCTTTTCTATATAATATCTTATCTGTTACACCTAACATGCTATATATCATATATTATATGTAAAGTATATTATATATTCTGCAGGCACGGTGGTTCATGCCTATAATCCCAGTGCTTTGGAAGGAGGGAAGATTGCTTGAGACCAGGAGTTGGGACCACTTTGAACAACATAGCAAAACTTTGTCTCTACCAAAAGGTTTTTTTCCATATCTGAGTTTGGTAGCATGCACCTGTAATAATCTTGGCTACTTGGCAGACTGAGGTGAGTGAATGGTTTGAGCTTGAGGTTGCAGTGAGCTAGATTATGCAACAGCCTGGGTGACAGAATGAGACCCTGTCTCTAGAAAACTATATAATATACATGTATACAATACATCACTTTACTACATCATCTACTATAATAAATGAGATACATTATATATATATGCATAATTTACATATTTGGTTATATCATAAACTTACTATATTTAATTATATAGCATTTATTATATTTAGCTTCTGCTATGAACTGAATATTTATGTTTGCCCCAAAAAGCCATATGTTGAAGCCCTAACCTCCACTGTGACTGTATTTGGAGATGGCACCTTTACAGAGTAATTAAGGTTAAATCATGTTCCTAAGAAGAGACACCAGAGAGCTTACTCTCTCTCTCTTCTCTCTCTCTTTCTCTCTCATCTCTCTGAGTACACACACCAGGGAAAGACCATGTGAGCACACAGGAAGATGAACACCTTTTGCCAGCCAAGAAGAAAGCCCTCACAAGCAACCAAATAGGCCAGCACCCTGATTTTGGACTTCCCAGCTTCAAGAAGTGAGAGTAAAAAGTTTGTATTCTTCAAGTCATCCGGGTTACAAGCAGAGTAAGGCAGCTTCTTCCACTTGTTCAAAATTCTACATTTTAAATTTTTATGATGTGTTTTGGTTGTTTTAAGTGCAACTTTGCAGTATTTCTTATGCTTTGGTGGCATTTTCAGAATACCAAATAAAAGCAGGTTGAACAATAAAGACATTTATTTTCTCAGTAAAACAAATGACAAGTTCAGCAGTGTCAGTTCCAGTCTTCATCCAGTGGCTCAGCTTCATAATCAAGGACTGTCTCTTCTCATCTTTCCCTGTCCACTGTCCTCAGAAGATTGTAGAACCTTATAGTTGAAAGACGGCCATTGCACTTTCTATGATCAAACGTTCTTATCAGATATCACTGAAAACAGAAAGGATAAGATCAGAAGGAAAAATTGTCTTTGGTGGTGGTAAATTAAATAACCAAGAGACCATTAGTCTGACGCTGTCTCCATACTTTGAGTTCACACATAAGAAACCACAACTTAACATAGCATGTAAACCAAAACTGAACTTAGAAGTACATTTTTTTGTAACCACTAATCAGGTTTCATCCAGTCACAAACAGCACAGTTTCATCCAGTCACAAACAGCACAGTTTCAGCCAGTCACAGGCAGCCAACTAATCAAACCATGTTGAAATAAGGAAAATACCTCATCATAGCATACCCAAATAAGACAGATGCCTAGCTTTCCTGCCAATCAGGAAACTTTTCTATTTTTCTTCCATGTTCAGCCTATAAAAGCTTGCTGCTCTCACTGCTAGGTGAGCTCTCTGAACTTCTTCTGGCTCTGAGTGCTGCCCAATCCATGAATTATTCTTCACTCAAATAAACTCTGTAAAATTTAATTTTTCTGAAGTTCTTTTTTTTTTTTTTGGACACTGGTTATAAATTGAGTCACATCCCCACCAAAATAAGACAATTATTGGTAAATGGGAAGGGAATTACCATGACTGTTTAACTAATAATTATGTATACCCTAGGTCTTGGTCCACTGCCAAAAATAGTGTTCTATTGATTAAGAACAAAACCAAGGATCAGCCTACATCATTATTTGAAGTGTAATCTAATATGATGTCACATTATCAAATCTCCTTCACTGTCAAGATGGCTGCCAACTAAATAATATCAGCACTTCAACAAATATGACTTAGACTCAGATGGGAGTTAACGCCAAGGGAGGTTTTTCATATGGTTGAATAATGGAAATTTTGTGAGAATGCTCCAAGCATCTAGTTTCTGTTCCCACCAATCTGACTAGGGAACAGGCACCCCTCCGTGGCTGTAATCCAGATCCTCCCCTTTAGGATTGAGGCACGTTCCCCAGCTGCCAGGAATGTTTGTTCAAAATGGTAATTATATGGCACCATGTTTCTTCTCATAGTTTCCCTGTAATTTCCTCATTTCTGAATTATTAAAGGATTAAGGTCCTGTTCTTGCTACCATATCAGAGTAAAACAAATAAATATTTTTCTGTTGGCATGAGGTAACTTTGCTAAAACAAAAATAGTTAATGTTCCATCCTGGCCAGAATGGGGAAACCCTGTCTCTACTAAAAATACAAAAATTACTTGGGCGTGGCGGCGTTCACCTGTGGTGCTAGCTACTCAGGAGGCTGAGGCAGGAGAATCTCTTGAACCCGGGAGGCAGAGGTTGCAGTGAGCCAAGATCACGCCACTGTACTCCAGCCTGGCAGCAGAGCGAGATTTCGTCAAAAAAAAAAAAAGTTAATGTCTTAGGTAGTTTGGTTTATTACCGTAAACTGTCACCCCAGCAATCATGTCTTTTATATCTGTAAGTGCCTCATGGAAATCGGAGACAGATGGCTAAGGTCTAAATATGGCAATATCTAGCATACGAAAACAGCCATGGAAGATGAGTTAGGAAGAATAATGGTCCTTCAAATACATCCACATTCTAATATGCTGAGCCTGATATAAAAGATTATATTTATATGACATTTATATATGTTATATAATTAACAAATGTATACGATGTTACAAAACATAATAACATTTATTCTGTCTGCTACCTTAATCACTCTTTACTTTCCATGGCAAAGAATGATTAAAGTAGCAGATAGAATAAATGTTGCTAAATTAGCTGCCCTTAAAATTGATTGTCTGGGCAGACTTGATGTAATGACAATGCTCATTTAAAGTGGAAAAAGGAGGCTGAGTAGGACATCATAGTGATACAATATGAAAAGATCTCAATCCTCTTCATCCGGCTTTGAAGATGGAGAAAGGGAACAAAGAACCAAGGAATGTGGATTGTCTCTAGAAGCTGAAAACCGCAAGAAACTGTCTCTTCTCTGGAGCCTCCAGAAAAGAGTGCAGGCCTGCCTGCACCTTTATTTCATCCCTGTGAGACATTTGACCCCCAGAACTGCAAAATAATAAATATGTGTTTTCTCAAGTCACTATGTTTGTAGTGATTTATTATAGTTTCAATAGGAAATTAAAACAGAAGGCTATATGCAATTGGGTTTGGTTTCACAAGAATGCAAGCCCCTAAGAATGCACAGAAATCCAGGAAGAGAATGAGATTGTCCAGAGAATAGAAGTGGGGTAATTAAGCCAATGTAATATAAATCTCAGAAGATGGGTTAACCATAACTTAATCTTAACATCTATATTTAGCTACAAAAGAAGACTGCCTCCACTGCTATTGTATCTGTTGCTGTCGTTACAGTTGATGCCCTGCTTGACTTTTGACACTCGTATTTGCTTTTTACTCAATTCTGGGTTTGGGTTCATGATCCTGTATTTATGTTACCCTCTAAAATGAATCTCCATGTTGTAATTTCTCTGTGGCCAGGTATCCCAAGGAGACCACAGCCCAGAAGTATCTTCTAAAGCTGCAGTCCTCAAACTGTGGTGTGCTAGAAACAGATATTCAGAGGCTATCCTGGGAGTAAAAAAAGTCACATCATCTTCATAAATAATCTTCAAGCAATATCAGTTTTACTCACAGATCTAAGGGGAAACAGTTTTATTTTATGTGTTTGTTTATTTTTACACTACAAATAGGTGAACAAAACTGCAGAAACCTACTTTCCTAGTTTAGTTAATTTTATCCTTCTTTTCCTCACGCATATACTGATACTTACGTGCAGTCAGGTACTGAAAGATTGGGTAATTTTATGCTGTCAAAGAATCACATAACAGTGTTCTTAGTACTACAGTCTCGATTCGGCCAAAATGAGTTCTGCTATTTCACTGGTTGTCATAGCCAATTCTAGTTCCTACACTTAACCCCAATAAAATGATCTTGAAAACAGGAGCCCAACACAACTGGAATTTTTTACTTCATCATTTGTGAACTAGTGTTGTTGTTTTTTTTCATAACAACACACAGGCACACCCACATTCATGCACACATGCATACATGCATACGCACACATACACAAATCAATTCAAAACACTTTGACAATTAACTTTATCAAACTTCCTGTTAACAATCGAATATTCAATATTTCACATAAATATTTGAAAATACATTTGTTGTGTAATTTTTTGTTCTTTTTAAAAGCAGAGTATTCTTAAAATTATATTTTCAACTGAGATCGTAGTTGAAAAATTTAAAAGAGGAACTTTGAGGAAATGGGAGTGTAAAAGAAACGTATTCAAATAAATTAAGGAAATTCAATGCCACTTTAAGTCATTGAGGATCCTAATAGGCATGTTGTCATTCAGATGAAGGAAATGAACTTTACAGTGTGTCTCTGTGTTCTACCCCAAATATAGTTAGTAAATTTGTTGAAGCAGTAGTTTTTCTAAAGAGCATAATTTAGGTTTTTATTAATCATATGTACTTTATTTCCAAAGAAATGCAAGTCAGTTTAAACCAACAGAAGTGATATTTTGCAACTTCTGAGCCTAGTTGCCAAGAGATCTTGTAGCTTTATATGGTTTGGCTGTGTCCCCACCCAAATCTCTTCTCAAATTGTAATCCCAATTGTAATCCAAATAGTAATCCTCATGTGTTGAGGGAGGGACCTGGTAGAAAGTGATTGGATAATGGGAGCATTTTCCCCAATGCTGTTCTCATGATAATGAGGGAGTTCCCACGAGATTTAGTTGTTTGATAAGTGTCTGGTGCTTCCCTCTTTCTTTCTCTCTCTCCTGCCACCTTGTGAAGAAGGTGCCTGCTTCCCCTTTGCCCTCCAACATGATTGTAAGTTTCCTGAGGCCTCCCCAGCTATGTGGAACTGTGAGTCAATTAAATCTCTTTTGTTTATAAATTACCCAGTCTCAGGTAGTATCTTTAGAATGAGAACAGACTAATACACAGCTTTTATTCTACTTTTTTGGAAACTTGCCCTGAGATCACCATAGATAGAAGCCCTCTCATAGGTGGGAATTGAACCTTGAGAACACTTGGACACAGGGTGGGCAACATCACACACCAGGGCCTGTCTTGAGGTTGGTGGAGGGGAGAGGGATAGCATTAGGAGATATACCTAATGTAAATGACCAGTTAATGGGTGCAGCACACCAACATGGCACATGTATACATATGTAACAAACCTGCACGTTGTGCACATGTACCCTAGAACTTAAAGTATAATTTAAAAAAATTAAAGAAGACCTAACACGGTTAATGGAGAATAAGAAAGTACATGAAGGAGAAGCAAGTTGACCCGTGTAGGGCCTTCCAGAGCAACTGGCTGCTCACCAGCACCAGCTTCAAGACATATGAGTGAGACCATCTTAGAGTATTGAATCCTTGTAAAGCCGTCAAATTTACAGTTGCATAAATTAGCCTTGGCAAAAAAAAAAAAAGAAAGAAAGGAAAAAAAAAAAGAGAGAGAACTATTGCCTAGGTGAGCCAAATCCAAGCTGACCCATAGAACCCTGACCAAAAACAGTTACAGTTTTTTTTTGTTTTTTTTGTGTGTGCTTTTTTTGGAGACAGAGTCTTGCTCTGTCACCCAGGCTGGAGTGCAGTGGTGCGATCTCGGCTCACTGCAACCTCTGCCTCCCGGGCCCAAGCGATTCTTCTGCCTCAGCCTCCTGAGTAGCTGGGACCACAGGTGCACACCGCCACACCTGGCTAATTTTGTGTATTTTTTTAGTAGAGACAGTGTTTCATCAAAAAACAGTAACAGTTTTAAGATTATGTGTCTTTGGTTTTCTTTTTTTAAACAGCAATAGGTAACTGATACAAAATGTTCATTACCTAGTGTGCTTTCAAAACCAGATATCCTTTTATAAGACATTAAAAATATTATTAGAACACACTAAAATAAATCAACTGACATCTTTAACATTTGGCTTTAAAATATCCTTAGTGAGATCTACATGTTCATTAGAAAAAAAAATGTGCATTTTTCAATTTACTACAAATAGTTTTGCCAGTTTTTTTCATGACTCCATAACGTAAGTCCCCAGTTTTCCAGCTTCTATTAGAAGTTTTCTCACTAGTTTTCAAGTGCCCACTGACAATTTGTTTTCCCTGTCTACAACCTTGCCATTTTTCCAGCCTATTACCATTATTTCCCTTGAAGCCATGCCCCTTGTTTGGAAATTTTGTTATGGCAATATCCTATATCTAAGTATTAATTTCTGTAACCATTATCTACTGATACTTAACTTAGTGATGCAAACTTAGTAAGTTAAAACACACTAATTTGCTCACTATGCTGTAATTTTGGCCACACTTAGCTGGACAGCTCTTCTGCTAGTCTTGCTTGTGTTCCCACCTACAGTGGCTGTCATCAGACACTGGACTGGGGCTGGATGGGTGTACAAGTCTGTTCTCAGGCTGCTGATAAAGACCTACCTAAGACTGTAATTTACAAAGAAAAAGAGGTTTAACGGACTCACAGTTCCACGTGGTTGTGGAGGCCTCACAATCATGGCAGAAAGTGAAAGGCACATCTTACATGGTGGCAGGCAAGGGAGAATATGAGCGCCAAGTGAAAGAGGAAACCCCTTATAAAGCCATTGGAACTCGTGAGACTTATTCACTACCACAAGAACAGTATGGGGGAAACTGCCCCCATGATTCTCCTCTGGGTCCCTCCCACAACATGTGGGAATTATGGGAGCCATAATTCAAGATGAGATTTGGTGAGGACACAGCCAAACCATATCAATGGGCTATAATATCTTCACTCATATAACTGGCAGTTAGTGCCGGGTATAGGTCAATTGCCTTCTGCTAAAAAGTCTGAGTGTGTTCCATAAGGCTTTCATGCTTCAATAGAGTAGACCAATTTTTTTTTTTCATAACACTCTCAAGGCTGCATTCAAGAAGAACAAAAGCAGAAGCTGAGTGCAACGTAAGCCCATGCTTATTCTGCCAAAATCTACTGATCAACGCTCATCATAAGACCAGCCTATATTTAAAGGGTGGTATAATAGTTTCAATAATGGCTTCTCAAGATACACATCTATGTCTTAAAAGCCAGACACTGAATATTACCTTATTTGGAAACAAGATCTTTGCACATGTAATTAACTTTTGTGATGATACCATCCTGGATATCCCCAGGCAGGCCCTGAATCCAATAACCAGTGTTCTTATATAATAAAAGGCAGAGGAGGAGACACAGAGAAGAGGAAAACCCCATTTCAAGACAAAGGAAGAGATAAGAGTGATGCCAGCACAAGGAATGCTGACAGCCACCAGAAACTGAAAGAGGCAAAGAAACATTTCCTTCTGGAGCTTTCAGAGGAAGTACAGCCCTGGTGACACCTTGATTTCAGACTTTTGGACTCCATAACTGTCAGAGAATAAATTTTTTGTTGTTTTAGGTCACCAAATTTATGATAACTTGTTACTGTAGCCACCGAATATGGCCTCCACCTTCTTATGGGAGGTGTAAGTAGCAAAGTCACCTTGCAAAGGAGTAGACATAAGGAGTGAGAGGAATTATTGCAGATATATTTGAAAACAATCTATTATATGTATGAAGCCCCAGCTCTTGCAGTAACATTTCCAAGTCATTTTCATGAAAAATGGAAACTTGAATGAGAATGAAAATTGTATTCAATTAAAACAAGAGATGTCTTGCACAGAAACAATGTATTTACAACTTCAGTTCAACAATTTTTTATGTGCAATTTTTTAATGCTCAAATTCTCTTATTTATCAGTTTCATGCTTTTCTTAAAAAAGCATATTAATAGGAAAAACTTTGGTAACATTTTGTTTTTATAGATTAAACTGTTTTACATAAAAAAGCAGCATGGCTGAGAAAGATGACCTTAATTTTAAAAATTAATGATGCATTTAAATAACTTCAAAAGATATATTTGACCTATTGATTGAAAGATAGTTCGTTACCTCAAAGTAGCTATCTACATTTTTGTTTATATTTATAATGATAGTCTCCATAGAACAGTTAATTTGCAAATCATGTACAGAAAAATTGATGTTGCAGGTATTTTAACAAGTTGTGTGATATTTTTAGCAAGGAAAATTAACCATTAAAATAGTAGTAAGTGCTGGAACCATGCACAGATGAAGCCAAATCTATGCAGAACTAAAGAATGTGAGTGGCATCTCAAAACAGGTTCATTGTAAGCCCATATTATTACCATCATTAATCACCAATGAAGTATCCAAGATGTTGTTTCTTAATTGTCTCAGGGTGGTCAATGAAATGGTAAAATTCAAAATTTTGTGCAAAGAAAATCCAGTTGGTTTTAATATTCATGTTTAAAACATATTTATAATAAAGTAGAGTGAATGTACGTCATCATGCCCTGTCAACATACAGAAGGTGCTTACAGTTTTTGAACCCAGAGCTAAATTCTTGCTACATATTTTTCTTTGCTTTTTTCCTGTAAAGGAATAAAAAAATAAAAATAAAAAGACTTCAAAAGACTTTAAGGCTTGATTAATTTGCCTCAATGAGCAATGCCTTTCAAGTTGGGTAGCTTTGTGGATGTGGCTCCAAGGCTTAACACTCCTAAACTACTTCAAGGCACAACCATAAATGTTTTCATCACATATGGCAACAAAACTACAAAACAACAAAGTGTAAAAACTAGATGAAGAGAAATGATTATAGGAATTGTGATTTGAATGTGACTGTTAATTCATTTATTTGTGGTTTAAGTTACAGATTCAAAAGGAAGGTAAAGAATAACACTATTAATTATTTTTCTTCAATGAAAAAAAACATTTTGATGATTATTGCCTTAAGGCAATCAAAAAGGCTAACCAGTGGATTAAAGACCCTCTCAGTCTACCATATGGTGAAAATTTTGCATTTCTTCTTCCCACCCCTACTCTCCCCCAAAGAAAATTTCTACTAATATTTTATTGTTTTATTTATTGGTCAGTTTTTTAGGCAACACACTTTAGTAACTACCTGATCATATTGATTGGATTTATGTATTGTAATTATGTATTAATGGAAGGCTAAGTTTTCAAAATATTATGAAAACATAACAATGAAAAGAACTTGCTAGAATGATGTTACCTATTATAATCATAGCCCTTTTTTTCAGTTGATACAGTAAGTGTAACAGCCCATCTTTAATTTACTATCAAGTAAAGCGGAAAACACTCTATCATCTGTTGATAACTTAAAACATTGCACTGTATATTGAAACACACTTCATCTGTTTTTCATAAAAAATTTCAAACAGAACCATCCAGCTTTTATAATATGCATGCATGTTATGACCCAGAGTTTTAATGTTTGAGTTCATTTACCTCTAGTCTACTTAGGTTTCAGAAGTTGGAGACAAACTATTCTGAGATGTGTTTGTCAACACAGCTATATAATGTTTTTGTCACTGTTTGGGGACAAATTTCTGGCCTCCTATGTTCTATGAACAACTAACGATCTACTCTGAGATTGTTTAGGACATTCTATTTACATTAGCCCCATAAATTGGGGGAAGGGGTGGCTAGTGGTCATGATTCCAGAAGAAAGTACATCATTTCTGAAAATAACAGATCTCTTTTTTTAACTTTCTTTCACTTTCAAAGTTTGTCTTTCATTTTTCTTTAACTTTCAAAGTTTGTCTTGGTGACTTAATGCCGTATATATATGAAATAGGGTTAAAAACACCCCTTGAAACAAATCAAAGGTTGACGTAGTCACAGTTTTTTAATACCCACTTATTTCTCCTAACCCTTCCTCCCCCTACCACATACATACTCATCTTGTTGGCAATAGCTGCAGATCAAAATTTGCAGGTAAAATTGATGACTGTCTTAGTTCATTTTCTGTTGCTATAACAGAATATCACAAACTAGGTAATTTGTAAAGCAAAGAGATTTATTTGGTTCGTGGTTCTGGATGCTGAGAAGTGCAAGATAGAGGTGCTGTATCTGGTGACTGGTGAGGGCCTTGTTGCTGTGTCATAACATGGCAGAAGGCATCGCATAGTTAGTGAAGGTGAGAAAGAGAAGAAAAGAAGGCCAAACTCCCCCATCCCTTTTATCAGGATCCCACTCCCATGATAACTAACCCATTCCTGTGATAATGGCACTACTCCATTCATGAGGGCAGAACCTCTATATCTAATCATATATTAAGGGCCTCATTACAATGTAATAGTGCATTGGCAATTAAATTTCAACACAAGTTTTGAAGGGGACATTCAAACCATAATAATGGTGTTATGGGAAGCTCACTGTTGTTATTATGAAATCCAATCTTTCGTCAGATTTCATGTAAGAAATACAACTCAACTTTTCCAATTACTGCTCAGATATTTTTGCTTTCTTTAAAACTCCTTGGATTTGAAGCTTAGCTTTTATCAGTTGACTTAATGGCCTCATTAAACTTTCATTAACTTCTAGAAGGACACTTTCATGTTCCTTATGCAATTTATGACTTTACCTAGATTAAAAGTATTGTTAGTTGGGCATGCCTTCAAAAGGCTTATGCTAAGATAAAGGCTAACTCTGTCCTTCAATTACTATTAAATTCTCCATAGGTAGGTTGGAAGGATTTTATCTGCTGCATTTTGGGCAAATAAGACAACTGTATGCACCTTATATCAGTTTATTATTTTGCATTTTCTATTAAGTATTTCCAGAAATGTTGAAATTTTATTAATATAAAGAAGGAAGACTCAGAAATGTCAAAACTATTTTTATTGAAGTGATAATCAATTCCTGTTGGCATTGCTAAAAACTTCCAAAAAGTTTATTAATTCAACAAATAATAGGTTAAGATTATGTGACTTGCCAAAAACCACATTATTCTTAAGAATACCACCTAATCAAAGAGGTGCAGATCCCAGCTGCTGTCTTCTACAACTATACCAAAAAGAACAGAGAAACTGTTATTTATAGTCAAATTGCAATTTATTAGAGCTGTTATTTTGTCAACCTGTTACTTCAGTGGTTTGTTTGACATTCTTCTAGATGGACTCTCTCTGGTCCTGTCAATTTTTTTTCAGTCTTTTGAAGAGCCTGTCAGTAAAAAATATAAAAATCGTAGTTGTCTAATGAGGTCTTGCCATATGCATACATGCACATCTATGATATGCATGGCATTTTAGATCTGTGGATAAAATAAATGTGAGTTCTTGTTTATTATTTTTTCCATGGGTTCTAAACTAATTATTCAAGTAATTAGGGTTTAATCTTCTTTTAGATAATTGACCTTCACACAATGAAAGATCCCTTAATTTTTATAAATATCTAAAATGCCATATATTTGCTGTTTTTATTTCATGTTTTGACATGACACAAGCACCAATTTCCTTGCAATACATAGTTTTCTAAAAGTAAATCACATTAGTAACACTCAAAGGAACTTTGGAGCTTTGACATGACGTATATATTTTATGAGCTTTCAATATGTCCTTGATAAATGTAAAGGCTTATTAAATGAGCTTCTGTAAGACAAAAGAATCACAAGGTTCATTTTGCCTATACAAGCTTAATTCAAAGCTCCCTCAGACAGTTTTTAAGTTTGTTCATTCACTCAACAAATATTTATTTTGTGCCTACTACATGGCAAGCACTTTTCTAGGGATAAGAGATACACAGTAAGACAAACCCAGATCCCTGTTGTAATGGATTTTATACACATGGGTGTTGGAAGAGGGAAATATTTGGTAGAAAAACTAGACATGTGAATATAAAATAGGGCATGGTAAGGGAGATGGAGGTGCCTAAGTGAGTGTTGCTAATTGATATAGGATGTCAGGGAATTGAGGTCCTCTCTGATAAAGTGACATTTCAGTAGAGATCTGAAGGAAGTAAGAGATTGAGCCCTGCAGATAATCCTGTCAAAGGGTGTTCCAAACAGAGGTGGTACAGTAACGCAAAAGGCAAGAAATAGGATCTTGCTTGTCACTGTCAAGGGGTAATAAAAGGACAGTGTGCCAAGGGTTGTTTTGTTCCAATTGCCAATGTTTGAATTTATTGATAATACTTTTAATTTAAGAATATTTTAAGGACTATAAATCATGCTGCTGTAAAGACACATGCACACGTATGTTTGTTGCGGCACTATTCACAATAGCAAAGAGTTGGAACCAACCCAAATGTCCAACAATGATAGACTGGATTAAGAAAATGTGGCACATATACACCATGGAATACTATGCAGCCATAAAAAATGATGAGTTCATGTCCTTTGTAGGGACATGGATGAAACTGGAAAACATCATTCTCAGTAAACTGTCACAAGGACAAAAAAACCAAACACCGTATGTTCTCACTCATAGGTGGGAATTGAACAATGAGAACACATGGACACAGGAAGGGGAACATCACACTCCGGGGGCTGTTGTGGGGTGGGAGGAGGGGGGAGGGACAGCATTAGGAGATATACCTAATGCTAAATGACGAGTTAATGGGTGCAGCAAACCAACATGGCACATGGATACATATGTACCTAACGTGCACATTGTGCACATGTACCCTAAAACCTAATGTATAATTAAAAAAAAAAAAAGAATATTTTAAGATTTACCAAATATTTGAATATACTATTGTGTTGATTCCCACTACATGCCTGAGATATCATTGGGAATTATTATCCTGCCATTATTCGGGAAGAAATTGAAGTTCAAAGATTTTAAAGGGCCTTGTCTCAAATCTCATAGCTGGTGAATAGACATGCTACAACTGCAACCCGTTTTCTAAGTCCTGGAACATTTTTCTTCCCATTGTTATTATTATTTTCTTCTTCCCATTATTATTATTATTTTACATTTTGCATCACAGTTAGAGGAGACTGGGCCTTTTCTAAAATTTTCTAAACTTTTCTAAAATTTTCATTTTCTAAAATACATGTTTTTCAAAGGAAAAATTCAACCCCAAACGTGGGAATCCGGAAACAAAACCCGGAACAATATCTCTCTTTAAAAGTGCCTGCTGAGAAGCAACCAGAGTGACCATCTGTTGAAATCTTCACATTTTGGCAAAAAAGAAACCAAGGTCAAGAGAAACATATTAACAAAGCTTGTAAGACACTTGAATTTAAAAATTGTTTTTCTCCTAAGGAATAGCATATTCATTATCTTTAGATTAAAAAGTATTAACTGTCATTCAATAGTTGATTGATGTGAGACTTTAAAATTATTTGAGTCCAAGAATTCAGGACGTATTAGACATCCTCTGAAGAGAGGATAAGCCATCCTCCCACCAATCCTTTATTCCTTTCATATCATCTACCTAAAATACATTTTCTTTTTTATTTTTTTACTTTTTTTATTTTTGAGACGGAATTTTGCTCTTGTTGCCCAGGCTGGAGAGCAATGGCACAATCTCGGCTCAACGCAAACGCTGCCTCCTGGGTTCAAGCGTTTCTCCTGACTCAGCCTCCCGAGTAGCTGGGACTCAGGCATGCACCACTACGCCCGGCTAATTTTGTATTTTTAGTAGAGACAGGGTTTCTCCATGTTGGTCAGGCTGGTCTCGAACCCCAACCTCTGGTGATCCACCCACCTTGGCCTCCCAAAGTGCTGGGATTACAGGCGTGAGCCACCACACCTGGCCCCTAAAATACATTTTCATTCTCACCACCTCTGAAAGTTTTCTTTATTGTTTGAGGTATCATTTGTGAACCACTATGCCAATCACTCCCTGACTCCTTCATATCTGTCTCATATAGGTCAGAACACCATCAATGCTTGGGTTGATTTCTCATTTTGCAGCTAAAATATGCTGTTTTTATTGTCAGTTATGTTTAAACTGTCAATAATATCTGTCTTAGCATCCCTAAACAAAACAAATTATAAACTTTTATGGACTCTTTGTATTTCCAGCCCCTTTATTTTACACACACACACACACACACACACACACACAAACATACATACATATACATACAAACACACATGCATGTATATATAATAAATTCTATGATAATCACTTATAATAATGGATGGTGTTGATGATGATGAAAAAAGAGATGACTTAAATCAAAATGACTGATTATACAAAACGTATGGTTCATATGGACTCTTCACCTTCCAGAATCTTATAATTTTATTCAAGTGCCCATTTCCAACCAAATACTTACAAATGTGCCTTTGGAGATACAGGGCTGTGGGGGAAGAAATTTAAAATTATAGTGCCTTTACTCAAATTTAAATACTGCACAGTATTCCGCAGTAGGGAATGCTATGGTGAGCATATTGAGTCATTCTCTTAAAGAAGAAATTTAAATTTTTGATGACTTTTTTTACAGTAATCATCAGAATTTTCTTCCTTGAAACTCTCTGAAAAAAAAAAAAAAACCCTTATTAGTTAGCTAAGCATTAACAGTTCCTTCACTACTTGGATCCTTAGTCTTCCTAATTATGTCTCAAGGGCTTAATAATCTGGCAGACAAAGGAAAACTAGTTTCCTGCTTATTTCAAAAATTCTTTAAGGCACAGGAACTTTATATTACTTTATACATTTAAGGCAAACGAATTGTTAAATCAAGGTTTTTCTTACAGAATGGAAATAAATTATATAACTTTAACTAAGTTTGTTTTACCAAGAAAAAGACAATTTCTGATAGCATATACAAGAGTGAAAGTGGTAATTTAATATATAAATAAATTCAAAGCAGTGAGAAAAAAATTAGCAACCATACAGTCATGCTTTCTGATGACGAGTGAACCACAGATAAGAAGTTGCCTTTTATTGAAGATTATCATTTTCACTTAAGTAACTCAGTACATGGGAACTGACTAGAAACTCAGGTATTTAGGTAAGCAAAAAAAAAAAAAAAAAAAAAAAAAATGGTTTTATGTGTGGATGCAGAGGCACATATCCAAGAAGAAAAACCAAGTTTAATAAGGTCCCAAGGTTCATTACAGAAAGGTATCAAGAAATAGCTCTGAATCTGTTTTGTGAGATAATGTCTTACAACTTAGAATATTGAGTCAGAGAGAAATCTTGGACCGTTGTATTCTCCTGCTGCAATCATAGTCCTGGGCTAGAAAGCATCATGCATAAAGCACTAAATACAGAAAAAAGCAACTGATAAAACAAAGCATTCACTTAGCTTGGTATTTCCAAAGACAGTTGAAACCAGACTGACAAAAATTCTCTTAGAAGCCTAGAATGCTGGAGGGATTTAGATAGATCAAAATTTAGCAGGGTAATCTTAATCAATAATTGCTCATTTCTAGTGGAAATTGTGGCTCCAGATAGCAGTTCAGTAACAGGATCCTTCAACCAATCAAATAAAATGAAATATAAATAATTAAATGCAATTTTAAATAGCAGTCAAAAAATGTTTTGGAGGAAAAACCAAAACCCTGGAGAAGTTATAGACCAAATAGCCTGTTTTTGTTCCCAAAGTATGATGGACAACCTAAAATATTAGAAGACTTTTTGAATAACATGAGCATTTCACATACACTGTTCTCAGTGGATAAATTGTGCTAAATGAACAACACTATTTGATGCACAAAAGAAATCCTTTGAGGAAAAAAGTAACCATTAGCTATGTCAGGCAATCCTGTGACAGTGCCACAACACACCCATCTGATAATAGCTTAATATCATTGATTTTTTTTTTATAAATAACAACCCTGGGTTGTGCTGAATAAAAAGAAAACTAGCAATGGACATTGATTGAATACTCACTAGGCAATACACTATGCATTGTACACAGACTTCCTCATTTAAGCATTACAACCACCATATGAGGAGGTTTTTTACATGATTTTTTAAATGGCAAGATTGTATAGTAAGAGGGGGAGAAACAGGAGAGAAGGCACGGGAGAGAAAAAAAAAAATAAAACTAGAGAACCAGAAAAAATGTTGAAAGATCCAAGACAGCTGAAATTTTTTTTTAATGCTTCAGAGCTGATACATTCCAAGATAGCTGTCCCACTTCCAAATTGCTCATAAAATATAACTCTAAATATAAATTGAATAATTTAGCTGTAGAAAAAACTCTGATTTAAAGGCATTTACTGAAAAGTGAGCCAAATATTGATTTCTGGAAATAACTATTTGAAATTAAATATCTAGATCACAAAAGAAATAACTGATTGATATCAACATTTGCCAAAATATATTCACGAGGATTACTGTGCATGGTCGTGAAAATGCCATGCAACTTTTTGATGATAAACACTTAACTAAGCTCTTCATTTATCCCTGTTAATATTTAAGCTCAATTTTTTAAAAAAAGAAAGATCTAAATTAGAGATCAAAAAGCTTTAGTAAATTATTGCATGTTGTAATTTGATATTTAGTTATATGTAGAACTGACTTTGCTGAAACTAAGGTGATAAGGTACTGTTTTATGTTTAGAATGAAGAAAAAGTCTATTTGAAATATTTCCCAAGATTCCTCCACTCATAATTAATTCCCTGCCTCTCCTTTTTCTTTTGCAGTTTTTGTGAAGGATTAGTCACGTTTCCTATAAAAAGGTCAAATTAAGCGTACTGTAGGCCTTACGTACATATAGTTTTCTTCCCTTTTGTGCATAATGAAAATGTTAATAAGTATCACAAATTCTAAATAGATGTTCAGTAATATTTTTTCATCAAATAATTCTAAATATTCTATTAATTTAGAGATATATTTTTCCATGTCTTTATGCAATTTGAAGAAATCTTAAAGTATAGCAGCTCTGCAATCACAAAACATTAAAAAACATAAAAGTAAAAACATTGTGACTGAGAAAATGGGCATTTATGGTTGAACCATTTGGACAATTCGTTATTTCTTTGTGGTATAAAAACAGGTCTCATGTTTAGGGCTTGCATTCACATTACTCTGTTCTACTCTGTTATATCCTTTACTTTTTTTTTTTTTTTTGAGATGGAGTCTCACTGTGTTGTCCAGCCTGGAGTGCAGTGGCGTGATCTCAGCTCACTGAAACCTCTGCCTCCCAGGTTCAAGCAATTCTCCTGCCTCAGCCTCCCGAGTAGCTGAGACTACGGGTGCACGCCACCACACCTGGCTTATTTTTTATATTTTTAGTAGAGCTGGAGTTTCACCATGTTAGCCAGGATGGTCTTGATCTCCTGACCTCATGAACCACACACCTCAGCCTCCCAAAGTGCTGGGATTACAATATCCTTTACTCTTAACTTCACTAGCTCTGTCATGCGCTTTTTTTTTTTTTTTAAACTTGCTCCTAGAGTATTCTTAATCCTGGAATTGTCCAATAATCAAGGCATTTGATTATTTTAATTTCCTGTTCATTTTTTCTTAATGCCCCAAATAATTACAGACTGAAAAGAAAATGGTTTAGGGTGACATTATCACACTAGCTTGAATAAACGTTGCCCAATTATTTTTTACCTGCCCTGTATAACTTTACTTGTTCTTTTTTTTCTGGGCTGGAAAATAAAAGTCATTTTATAAGTAACATAGAGCCAGGAGCTTTTTCCTTCACTATGGATCTCACATTAATTGAAACGGAACCTACCCCTATTTCTTGCATATTGTCTTTTTAGTATTTATTAATGTAGTTCCCTCTTTTCTTCTGGTTAGATGTGAACCCCCCTTTAAACTGCCCTCTAAATATTTTTCATTATCCTATTCTACAATGGAGAATAACTTGTGAGTCAGGATATTTTCTCCCTGATTTCCCTCTTTGACCTTCATGGGTTCTATTAATAATAATTAATAAAAATACTTTTTTTAGTTTGAGCAAAAAAAGTACTCTCAGAAAATGATCCTGTTTTTTTTAGATACCACATAGTATTAGAATGACAGGAAGTAATTATCAAATAGTCACAAAATAAGTTTCCCCGACTCATATTCACTGGAGTTTTCATTTATCCACTTTGTTATATAGTACACATATTGGAAACTCATTTTGTTTAATGTGATGCAAACGGGTCTCTAGGAAAATACTAGGAAGTATCTTCACTCAGACAACTCTGCAATCTCATTTGTCTGCCTAGACAAGCTAATCTGATTGTAATCATGTTACTTATCTTTTAATTTCTTTTGAAGCTGATGTACATCAGAAGTAGCATTTGGCTGGGAATAACATAGGTAAAATTGATTTTTATCACATTTGAATGTTTCAGGGCCTGGGCATGTGTTTTTTAGATACGCAATCTTAAACCACCTTGTGGTGGGAGTCCAACAGAGAAGCCACAGGCATAAACTCAATGGTGAAACATAACGAGACTATAATATTGCCAACAACAACAATTATAAGTAAATTCTGATCCCCATTGCTTTTTTTTCAGAGTGAATTAGTCATAGATAATCACTAACAAATGCACACCTATTTTATTATAGAACTAAAGAAACTGCTGTTGTTTAAACAATGGTTGACTGCCTTCCTCCTCTTGAATTAGATTCCCTTACAATGTCAAATACTACAAAAAACAATAGTATAATTTATTTCTAAACTGGATTCATGAAAGATATTAAATAGCCAAGTCATTTTAAAATGAAGCACACCAGCAGCAAATTTTACTTGATAACCATTGGTTGATCTGGGCGGGCCGGGTGGGGAGGGGGCAGGGAACACTAGAAACCATAAGAAGTAATAATGATTTTATTTATTAATGATCTTGTACACACACTCCTTGGTCTAAAAAAGATACAAGAAGCCTTCAATTTCAGGTTACTGAATTAGATAATTTCTCAGTGTTACTCCTTCAAGAATTGAGTGCTGACAGCATATACCATGGAGAGAGACAGATCCATGAGGAGAGGTCTAGGTAACAGATAATGGGAGGATGGCCAGCCATGCAATTAGAGACAGGCATCCAGAACTGTGATGATAATCATCTGGTGGTAGAAATCACAGCAGATGGCTGAATGTAAGAAGAATGATCAATCACAGCATTGTTTGTAGTAACTAAAATTTGGAAATAACTAAATGCCCATCATTAGAGAAATAGATAATGAGAACAAGGATTATTAATGGAACAATGATCAAAATAGTATACACAGGGAGATAGAGACATGCAAGTAGAGAGAGATTGATTTTAAGGACAAAATAAAAAGCAAAAGAAGCAAGTCATTATATATATACACATATATATATATATGTATTTTTTTTTTTTTGAGACAGAATTTCACTCTTGTTGCCCAGGCTGGAGTGCAATGGTGTGATCTCGGCTCACTGCAACCTCCACCTCCCAGGTTCAAGTGATTATCCTGCCTCAGCCTCCCGAGTAGCTGGGATTACAGGCATGCACCACCATGCCCGGCTAATTCTGTATTTTTAGTAAAGATGGAGTTTTTCCATGTTGGTCAAGCTGGTCTCGAACTCCCAACCTCAGGTGATCCACCCCCCTCCTTGGGCTCCCAAAGTGCTGGGATTACAGGCGTGAGCCATCATGCCCGGCCTATAATATGTATTTTTAAAATGCCACTCTTCAAAGTAAATTTGTCAACAAATAAATACACATGTAGGTAAAAGGATAAAAACAAACTAGAAGTACATACACTGACCTCTTGATGGTCTTTGTCTCTGGAAATATGGATAGGGATTATTGGAAGGAAGATAAGATTATGAATATTGTTACATTATTATTTGTGTTTTTCTATATTTTTACATGTATTTGCAATGAAAAAAAGGAAATGCATAAACACATTCAAGTAGGTAATATGAGAACACCAGATATTCTGTATATGGAGTTCTTGAGAGTTATAGCAGGGGGAAAACTGATGGATGTATGTTACTGGGGAAATCAATTACAACAGGATACATAATAGGTCCCACTTGCTATGCGTAATTGCATTATTTAGTATTCTTGGTTGCAAGAAATAAGGCTAGGGGGCAAGGAGGGAGGGTGAGATGGGAAAAGAGGAGATGTCTATCAAATGTTACAAAGTTTCAGTTAGACTGGAGGAATAAACTGTAGTGTTGTATTGCACTGCAAACATCATATTTAAAAGGGAAATATAACGCATTTTCCCCTAAAAGTGAGAAGATGACAATGATATGCAGATTTAACAATTCCGCTCATTATTTTAATAGAAGTCTGAACCAGTGCATTAAGACAAGAAAAAGCATTAAAAGGCATCCAAGTTTGAAAGAGAGAAGTGAAAGCATCCATTTTTTTAACATGTGACAAACCTGTGTTTCTAAGAAACCCTAAGGAAATGATGACAACAAAGTAAAACCCACATAATAATAAGGGAAGTTACCAAAGTTGCAAGGTAGATGATCAATATACCAAAATTAATTTTGTATTTCTACACAACAGTAATAAAAATTGAATTTAAAAATGTTTAAAATTACAGAAAATTATGAAATATTTAGGGATAAAAATGCAATGGTGCAAAAGAAGCTCTACTCTAAAAACTACAAATCATTACTAATGTGTCCGGAATCGGTTCCTTCTGGTGGGTCTGTGGTCTTGCTGACATCAGGAGTGAAACTGCAGACCTTCACAGTGAGTGTTACAGCTCTCAAAGGTGGTGCGTCCAGAGTTGTTCATTCCTCCTGGTGGGTTCTTGGTCTCCCTGACTTCAGGAGTGAAGCTGCAGACCTACGTAGTGAGTGTTACAGCTCTTAAAGGTGGCACATCCGGAGTTGTTCGTTCCTCCTGGTGGGTTCGTGGTCTTGCTGGCTGCAGGAGTGAAGCTGCAGACCTTCGTGGTGAGTGTTACAGCTCATAAAGGTAGTGCAGACCCAAAGAGTGAGCAGCAGCAAGATTCACTGTGAAGAGTGAAAGAACAAAGCTTCCACAGCGTGGAAGGGGACCCCAGCGGGAGCGGGTTACCGCTGCTGGCTCAGGTGGCCTGCTTTTATTCCTATATTTGGCCCCACCCACATCCTGCTGATTGGCCCATTTTACAGAGCGCTGATTGTTCCATTTTACAGAGTGCTGATTGGTCCATTTTACAGAGTGCTGATTGGTGCATTTACAATCCTTTAGCTAGACACAGAGTGCTGACTGGTGCATTTACAATCCTTTAGCTAGACACAAAAGTTCTCCAAGTCCCCACCTGATTAGCTAGACACAGAGCACTGATTGGTGTGTTTACAATCCTTTAGCTAGACAGAAAAGTTGTCCAAGTCCCCACCCGACCCAGAAGCCCAGCCGGCTTCACCCCTCACTAAAATAATGAATTAAAACCTAAGAAAATAGAAAACTCTATCATGTTCATAGATATCTCCAAAATAATCTATAAGCCAATCCAATCAGAATCAGAATCTCCATAAGGATTTTTAAATGACAAGCAAATTCTAAAATGTGTTTAAAAATTCAAAGTATCCAGAACAGTTAAAACAATCTTGAAAACAAAGAACCAATTACAAATATTTATACAACCTGATCTCGAGACTAATTATAATGCTACAATTAACCAGTGTAGTATTAGTTTAAATATAAACTTACGAGTCCATGGAACAGGACATAGAGCCAAAACATGGGCCTGCACCTATATGATCAACTGATTTTCAACAGACACTTAGGCAATTCATTGAAGAAAAAAAAGTTTTACTTAAATAATGCTGGATCAAGTGGACATCCATATACAGCATATGCATTAATTTAAAAGAGGATTGTTTCATATTTTACCTCCTATCCAAAATTGACCTGAGATTAATCAAAAATTGAAATATGAAAGCTTAATTTATAAATTTTCAGAAAAAAAGTATAAGGGAATATCTTTGGAACCTTAAAATAGTGAAATATGTCTTAGCCAAGATATGGATCTAAACCACTGAAAACATTTTTGCCATGTTTCAGTGTGAATGAAACCACATTTCAGGGTCTTGAGACCCTGAAAGAGCATTTATCAACAGTGTGTTTACAAAATTAATCTTACAACAGTGGGCACAGCTTCTAGAGTCATCTCAACACATTTTTTTTTTTTTTAGTGTATTGTTTGCATGGGAATTTAGCCAGTATTTCAAAAATCCCCTTGGCTCTAAATTTATCATTGTGCAATCATAATTGAAAGGAAAAGAAAGAGGTCATCTAACCTTTCTCCAAGCAGAATCGTTAGGGTCACATTCAAAATTAATGGATAATTGTTTGGATTTCTGTTCCAAATCTTGCCTTTTGCTAGAAGTAACAATGACCTGTGGTGATACCCCAAGGCTAATGTTGTTCCTGTATTGTAATAAGCATATTTATTTGTTTGTTTATTTTTTTGTGGAAACATTAAGTAAAAGCAGATGATACATGCATGGGGTTGGGGCCCAGAATCTGGTTGATTAAATAAAAACTCTTTTACTCTGCTTCCTCTAAAGGCTTATGATCTGATTTTAGCTATGTTTCTTTTTACAAAATAATAAAAACAATAAAGGACAATTTGGGGCAATAGTCAGAAAGTAAAAACCTCATAGTCACTGGGACATTCATTCAAGAAATAGGTACATAATACTTATTTTACCTAATATAGCGCTGGACATTATACAGGAAAAATACAAAAATAATATAAAGTCTTTAACCTGAAGGAACTTAACATGAAAGATTCTGATTCCTGTTGGGATTTGGAGATGTCAGTTACTCACCCTCTTGCTCTCTAGGTTCCCCATGGCAAATCCCAGGCAAAAAAGAGAAGAGAATGAAAATGTCAACTTTATTAATGGCCACCTAAATGCAGATACCTCAGTAAAGGTGGATTAGAGGACAGAACTGTATGTATAATCAAAATGCAATGGACACAATCTACCACTCTTATAGCCTCCCATTTTTCTTCCCTCCCCACAATAATTCAATGCTAATTTCTCTCGATTTGCCCACAATTAGGCTAAATCTGACAAAACAAATGCTTATCCAATACAACAGGAAAGACTGTTTATCCTTAGGGATTGATATGCGTTTTATCTCCCTGTCTGAATGTCTCAAGATAACCTAGTGTTACACAGCAGCTTCTTCCAGTGCGATAGGCCCGGAGCCTCCCTAAATAGTGCTGGAATACATCAGCTACCTGACATCTTCAGTATCTTTCATTAACATATCTCAGCCCCTGAGTACTGCTAAGGACACATGTTGTGTGATTTTTGCAGTCCTAAAATTTACAGCAAAACTCTCAAAGAAATGACTAGGAAGATTTTAGGAGAAGCCCAACACCTTATTCTGTATAACTTCGTTAATTTATACCTAGTTAGAGAGAAAAAGAAAATGAATCACAGCACAAGAGCTCCAGAGAAACCTTTAGAGTGTGTATTATAAAGTTGCTTTGAAGCATTGAAAACATGAAATGGGAATGAATTAAACTGATATCATTTCATTTCACTAATGAGCAAATATTTAAACAGCTTTATTTGCCATCTGGATGGCTGCCAATAGGAAAGCTCCTTCAATAAAGAGTTGCTATCCTCTTGCTTATTAAAGCTGTGTTTTTTACATATCTGTCCTCTTTCAGGTTTTTAGTGAAAAATATAAGATTATTAAAATGAGAGGGTCAGGAGTCAAGCAACATTAAAATATTTTAGCTTACATCATATGCATATGAACTAATTAGATTAGCATATAATTATGGAAGTCTATCTTAACATATAGAAGGAAGCTGATACAGAAAGAAGCAAGCTGAAATATTTTAATAACTTAAAGAACATTATGAAATAACGTATTTTTGGGTTTTTTTTTCTGTCCTTGTAAGCTACTTGAAATAACACAGTTTTCCACAGTGCAGAAAACTAATAGAGCCAAGCAATCACACCCTTACCTATAGCAAGATTCTCTATGCTTCTAATTTAACTATTGCCGATTGTTAATCATAATAGAATTGATGGTAAATACATACATCTGCATACACATAAATCATATTAGTCTGTTCTCATGCTGATAATAAAGACGTACCAGAGACTGGGTCATTTATAAAGGAAGAGGGTTAATGGACTCTCAGTTCCACATGGCTGGGGAGACCTCACAATTATGGCAGAAGGCAAAGGAGGAGCAAAGTCATGTCTTGCATGGCAGCAGGCAAGAGAGTGTGTTCAGGGGAACTCCCCTTTATAAAACCATCAGATCTCGTGAGACTTATTCACTATCATGAGGTCAGCATGGGAAAGACATGCCCTCATGATTCAATTACCTCCCACTGGGTCCCTCCCCCGACACGCAGTAATAATGGGAGCTACAATTCAAGATGAGATTTGGGTGGGGGCACAGCCAAACCACATCACAAATACACAAGCACAAAAACACATGTACTCACACAATAGGATTAATTGGTTTTGGAAATGAGTAGTCTTCATTCTGTATTTGTGATCAATGCCTATGAAAAGGTGACATGTATACTTAACACTTCCAAAAATAATATTAAGAAGTATTAAAACAAAGTCATGCTTTGTAATCCCAGTGGCTGCACCATTCTTTGTCAAATGTAGTTATCACTATAAAGAGCAGTCGTATCAGTGCTTCCCTGTTAGCACTGGCTAAATATTATTGCTCTGCTATTTCAACAGCAAACTGCAGGCCTTTGGAGCCAGCAGGCTCTCCTCAAGGACTTGCTGATGTGTAGCAAAAATATTTTAGTGTGAAAAAACTACTCCCTAGTGCACTTGTTTGCAAACTGCTGAATTTCTAGATAACTCTAACTATGTTTGAGGACTATTTTTGATAGTGCAAATCTGGTGCTGAAATGCCTCTAAAGAATCAACACTTCTTTTTCCTTTCTTTCATTTTTTTTTTTTTTTTTTTTTTTTTTTTACTTTTTTTAGTCACAGCATGAAAAACCTAGTAGAAACACAAAGCTGCTTGGGTAGTAATTTTTTATTTGGAATGGTAATTTGTTGTGTTGAACCCAGACCTCTCTGTTTCATGCTTACAAAACACTAAAAAGCAGTCAAGTGAAATGCAAATTAATATGAAACTCAAATACTCTACTTAACAGCTTTCAACTTAGTAGACTCAATTGCCAAATGAATGTAAAGCAAAGCTTTAACACTGCTGTTAATTATGCTTTTCTTGCCAGAAACACTTTTGCCATTACCTAGAAACTGTAAAGAATTGTTTTATTTCATCCCGAAATTTCTGTGTAATTTAATTACTGTTTATTTCTGTTTTATCCTCATCTGCTTTCGTTTGCATAAAATCCAGCAACTAAGCAAATACTTTCCCTAATGATTCTGTTTATATGTACACCAAAAACTGAAGTCCATTTAACCACCACAATAAAGTCTAGTTAAAGTAAGACTGAAGATTTATTTTTCCATGGTTGTAATTTATATAGATTAAGTGAACTTTTGTGTCCTCTGCTATTGAGAATGTGCTTTTGCATATCTGATTATATCTATTTATACTAATAAATTTGTAACACACTAGAATGTAAATATCTTTATGCAAGTGAAATTAATATAGACAATTGAGACTGTTACCATTTAGTGTTTACAGTATTGCCATGCATTAGAAAAACTTTTACCATTTGTGTATGAGGTGCTATATGCCATATTATACTCTGGTATTGAAAAGATAGACAAGGCATTGTGCTCTCTTTGTGGAACTCAACATCTAGTGATGGGATATATTAAAACACATAATTATAATAAAAAGTGGAAAGTACTATAATTGTTTTTCATAAAATCAATATATTTTGTTGTATCATCAGGCATTTAAGACCCATCCACAATGTGTTTTTTTGATTCCTCTCGATAATAGGCCCATATATTTCAGGAGGTTGGTAAGTGTACTCTTGGTACTGTATTTTTCGGTCACATTAGATGGAGCATGAACTGTCGGATTTATCACCATTTCTACCACTCCCAGTTGCTACACAAAAGACCAGAGTCTCTCTTGGATCACCAAAATCTTTGAGACCCTAAAGTGGTAGTTTCTCTAGTAAATGACATAAACCCTCATGTTGACTGTCTAAACTAAACCCAATTGGGTTTCTGGCTCAAATATTCAATTACACTACAATTGTATAACTGACAAATCTCCACTTTACTCTTCAGTACGAGAACACATGTCGTCCTTCATATGCGCAAGTGACATTACTGACCCACCATCTGCCTTGAGCATTTTTCCCGGTGGTGAGAATAAATTTTCATGGATTCATATACACCTGGTCCCATTTGTGACAAAGAGCATGCATTTTAGAGACAGCTGGCCAAAGTTAGGGGCACGCTATGTGGGTGTGGAATAGGGCACAGTAAACTGGCCCCACGTGGGGACTGAACCTTGGCCTCATTAGTAATATACTGTAATCAGTTGGTCTCAATAGTCTCTAACAGCTCTATTGAAAATGAACAATATGCTCAGCCATCCACTGTGAATTCGTTCTTTCTTAAGTGTGTCAGACCAGAGATTCTCTACAAATTTTAAATTTGCTCTTTTGTTCTCTCTCATTTCCAAGGAAAAAAGGGCTTACTGCCTACCTTTTTCTCCACATTTCTCCACTAATGGTTTTTCTTCTTCAGCTTGCTGTATTTTTTTTTTTTCTGGATCTTTTCCTATTCTTACCACCCATTTTATGGAGGTGAAGGGGCAATAAGTGGTTATAACCTGAAGTATGTTAATGTCATACAGCTTCAAAGAATGGGCCTTAGGCAGTGATGGCCGAAAAGAGTAGACTTTGAAGGGGAACTTTTGCTTTCCAAAAAATATTAATACAATTATCTCACTAAATTAATTTGATCCTCCAGGTAATGTGAGGATGGGGCTGTTGTGGTAAGAAATACCAGTGGTTTTCTACAGCAGCGTAACCAACTTCAGTTTTAGGCTCATGAACATTCAGAGCTGGAAAAATCCTCACAGTACATCTAGCCCACTGAAACCCAAAGAAATTAAATAATTTTTTCAACATTTCCAAAAGCTAGATAATGCAGAGGTGAATTTTACATTAGTTAAGGGATACACTGAGCTGTGGTAACAAGGAAACCAAAACAGAAGGATTTGAATAAATTTCTCTTTGAGATAACAAAACAGAGGTGTGGTCCAGGGTTGTTTTATAGGTTCTGCCATCTTTAACTCACAGTATTCATTTCTGAGTGAAAGATAGATTCTCCAGTTGTCACCAACTCCCAGCCAGTGGGACAGGAAAATAAAGAATGGGAAAGTGTATACCAATTGTTATCTGTCACTTCTCACATTTCTTTGGCCAGAATGTAGTCACATGGTATATGTAGCTCTGTGCAAAAGAATCTGAGAAATGTATTCGCTAACTGGGCACATTTTTTGCCTAGCTCACACTTCAGGGCTATCTTTATTATTATTAAACAAACATTACTAAAGGGCTAAGAAAGAACATTAGTGCTTTTATTATTATTAAAAGGACTATTTTATTAAACAGGACTCTATAAAATGACTAAGAACACAATAGATATGGTTAGATAAGCAGGACTGCTGTAGTTGAATTCTAATATCTTGATTACAATGCTAGGAGTCTTTATAGCAAAATAACCTTACAGTTGATTAACTTATTCTTTTCTTCAAAATTATTATATTATTAATTTTTCATATCAGAACACTAACTTTGTGGTTGCCTTAGATGACTTTACCTCATATCTTCTGTAATCTGTTTACACTATACTTCTGTTTATGTGAGAAACAGTGGAAAATTTAATGTATACAATTATTTAAAGCCATAGTCGATATTTAAGAGTCCAATGCTTTTACCTAACTAGGAAAATTAAATAGAGGTACAGACTCATTGACTTGAGTCTTAGTTCTTTACTGCATCAAATTACAGTATTATGACATTTGAACCCAAGTAAAGGAATTTCTATATTTATTTCAAAATTAACATATACCACTAAATGGTATTCAAAAGAACACATGACTTACCAAACAAGTTCTAGTGCTTGGAATATTTGAAACCATTTATTTGCTCAAATAAATATTTGGATAAATGGATGAAAAAACAAATGAATGAGTGAATCAACATTTCCCAAGAACAATCTGATGTTTTCATAACTGATTAATCTGTGTAGATTAGAGCTGTGGGCAGTGGCTCATGCCTGTAATCCCAGCACTTTGGGAGGCAGAGTTGGGTGGATCACTTGAGGTCAGGAGTTAGAGATGAGCCTGGCCAACATGGTGAAACCCTGTCTCTATGAAAAATACCAAAATAAAATAGCTGAGCGAGGTGGTGCCCACCTGTAGTCCCAGCTACTCAGGAAGCTGAGGCAGGAGAATCACTTGAACTTGGGAGGCGATTGCAGTGAGCCAAGATCGCACCACAGCCTTGTCAACAGAGCCAGACTCCATCTAAAAAAAAAAAAAAGTCTGTATAGATTAAATATTTGTAAACTCCTTGTTAAATTAAATTTATAAATTCCTTGAGAGATGGTTACTGATTGCCTTTTGTCTCCTAAATCATTAAAAATAATTTTGTGTCTTCTTTGACTTTGCATTGAGGGTTCAGTAATGAGAGTAAGTGTGAATCTGCATAAGGTCCAAAGATTGGCTTAGTCTTTTTTGCCTAGCTAGATAAATGCCATCCATTTTTATACCAGAATATTTAACAGTGAGTGATATAAGTATCCTTCTAGCACATATCAATGAAATCCCCTGTGACTTTTGCTGTCTCCATACTCAGGAGTATCAGTGATACTGTATTGTCGTATTTTTCCAAGTCTCCCAAAGCCAAAGCCATTTCTTTTCCCCCTTGTTTTTCCTTTTTCTTGAGTTCCTGTCATCTGTCTCCTTAGCCTTCTAAAAAGATATCCCAAAGATTTCCCAAAGATAAGCTGTAGAAGCTCTTTAAAGAAGTTTTCGGTTTTCTCTCCTAGTTTTTGGGTAGGAGTTAAAAAAAGAGAAAAAAGCACCACTAGAGACTGTGGGATGTACTGTACTGTTCCTCTGACTGTAACATCTAGTAGTATCTCTTTGTTTCCCTTTCTCTTTGAAAATCTCTGGCCTCCAGCCAGGCCTCTGACCAACCGACTAGCTGGTACCACACCCTTAGGAACAAGGAAATCTTCCCTTTGTAGGGCTTAACTGTCACTGCCCAGGCATTTCATGTCGCATGATAACTTTCCCATTTCCCATAAATACAATTTACTTTTAGAAGAACTGCATCTAATGTAAAGCTGTTGACAACCTTAAGACATTAAATGTAGACATTTCAAAGTACAGAAATGATTTTTGAAAACATATACCATGTAAACTGGTGGAAGAACTAAGGATACATTAAAATGTATAATAGATGATTTTATTGTAAAACTTCTAAATCTAATAACATAATTCCTGTCTTTTATAAATGCAATTTAAAGAGTATTTCCAAGATCTGGTTAGAATAAAGTTCTTCTTCATTAATGTTTATTTCTACTAGCTGTAAGCTGGTGACATCAGTACTTCTTTGTTTCTTGATTTTATATCCTAAAGCAAATTTAGACCTATAGAGTTGTTTTGCTTTCTATTTTGTTAATTGGCTGCAAATTTCAAGGATCTTAGTGGAGAATAAACTAGAGTGATAACATTTCTATTGATCTGGTCTTTGACATATGTTTAAAGCATACAAATGGAAATTAGTTTTATTAGAAAGGCATGCATAAACATATTAGCATTTTTTCACATAAACCAATTTTTCATGGTTCTATGAAATTGCAGTATAAAATTTCTCTGAAGCCAAATTAGCAAAAATAGAACAAATCAAATTTCATTAAATGTAAGGATATATGCATTCACAAGTTTGCAAAATTAGCAAAATTAATTTTTCAGAAGTGAAAACCAAAAAAAGGAGAGCAAAGAAAGAAAAGGCACAGGATACAAGTTGGGAAAAGAAAAAAAACATGAGACCATCCTTTGAATATTTGAAGAGTTATTCTGTGGAAGGTCTTTTGTTTTGAAGGGCCAAAGAATAGACCTAGGGATCATAGATTAAAATCACTGTGAAACTGATCACATTTTATTACGAAGGCTTTCTATTAATATGAGTCATTGAGCAGGTAATCCGCTTCCTTATAAGGTTGTAAGGATTTTATTAATGCCAGTGTCCTGTGATGTACTAATGCATTGCGTATTGGACTGAATGAGACCAATTGGTTTAATCTGATGTTCACACTAATACAGTTTGGCCGTGTCCCCACCCAAATTTCATCTTGAATTGTAGCTCCCATAATTCCCATGTGTTGTGTGAGAGACCCAGCAGGAGATAATTAAATCACAGGGTTGGGTCTTTCTGGTTCTGCTCTCAGGATAGTGAATAAGTCTCATGAGATCAGATGGTTTTATAAGGGGTAGTTTCCCTGCACAAATTCTCTCTTGTCTGCTGCCATGTAAGATGTGCCTTTCGCCTTCCACCATGATCATTAGGTATCCCCAGCCATGTGGAACTGTGAGTCTATTAAACCTCTTTTTCTTTATCAATTACCCAGTTTCAGGTATGTCTTTATCAGCAGCATGAAACAGACTAATATACACACCAAAATTACACCTGCTATTAGTTATATTTTTTCCCAACTGGCCTGAAATCCTCCTCTTTAGTAATCTCATAGGGGAAAAAAAAAAAAAAAACTAAAGAGAAGAAAAGGAATGTTTTTTCCTAGAAGCTTTAAATGAGTATTGTATATATAACCCAGTTGTGCCCTTCTAGGCCTACCCTGTTATCGTATTAGTATGTGCTAGATTATCAGAACACCTTGTTGACATAGATAAAGGAAAGGTGATTTTCAATAAGATTACTGCTGAATACAGCAGCTACCAGTACTGGGAGGTAAGAAGTCCATGCATGAGAATAACGCCGTGGATGGAGGTGTTCATTAATGCTCATTAATAAGGCATACGCTGTTTACATTTTGTTCCATCACATTTATTTTAGTCTTAGGTATACTGTTAAAAATATTTAATATCTGCTGTCAGAACTTTTACTATTGTTTCTCCAGTTCTTTCCTGGCTATCTAAAATTAATTTCTCTACTATTTTACTGAAGTGTGGCTCAAAGGTAAACTCTTCCTTGGATTCTTGTGTATTACTTATAGACAGAAAACTATGTTCACTAGTCCTGGAAAGACTGGCTGAATATAAAGTTCTCAATTTATACTCTTTCTCCTTAAGTGTCACATAGAAATTGCTTCTCTCTTATTTTTGGTTGAATTTTGATGTAGGGAAATAGGCTAGCTTTAACCTTCCCCCTTAAAATTCTTGTTTCGTTAAGTTACTATTGTTGTTGTTTTTGTTTAAGATGTATCTTGATGTTGACCATTCTGTGTCAATTATTCCTCACACATGGTCTGTCCTCACAATATGCTTTTAAAGTTATGTTTTGTTTTTCTTGAAATACATCATCAGTTTTATCTTCACATATTTTTGCACTCTAAACAAACTATAATTAAATCATATTTTTGTTTTTAAATTTTGTTCAACATAAGGTGCTTATGTTGAACCTCCTTTATCTCCTGTCACTATGTTTTTTCCTCTCTCTCCCTTTGTTACTGCACTTTTTATTTCTTTTCAACCTGTATTACAATTTTCCTGTGTGCTCCTCAATCTTTCATTTCATTTTTGTAATGAGTTTGTTTCTTACCTTTCATCGCAAGGTTACCACTTTTGTTTCATCTCATCCTGTTGAGAGATGACAGCGTGCTGGCAGCCCTTGCAGCCCTCACTCACTCTCGGTGCCTCCTTGGCCTTGGCGCCCACTCTGGCCATGCTTGAGGAGCACTTCAGCCTGCCACTACACTGTGGGAGCCCCTCTCGGGGCTGGCCGAGACTGGAGCCAGCTCCCTCTGCTTGCGGGGAGGTGTGGAGGGAGAGGCGCGGGTGGGAACCGAGGCTGCGCATGGCGCTCGCGGGCCAGCATGAGTTCCAGGTGGGCGTGGGCTCCGCGGGCCCCGCACTCAGAGTGGCCGGCCAGCCAGCCGGTGCTGCTGGCACCAGGCAGTGAGGGGCTTAGCACCCAGGCCAGCAGCTGCGGAGGGTGCCCCGGTCCCCCAGCAGTGCCGGTCTGCCGGTGCTGCCCTCGAATTCTTGCTGGGCCTCAGCTGCCCCCCGCGGGGCAGGGCTTGGGACCTGCAGCCCACCATGCCCAAGCCTCCCCCCAACCATGGGCTCCTGCACAGCCCGAGCCTCCCCAACGAGTGCCGCCCCCTGCTTCATGGTGCCAGGCCCGTCAACCACCCAAGGGCTGAGGAGTGCGGGCTCACGGTGTGGGACTGTCGGGCAGCTCTACCTGTGGCCCCAGTGCGGGATCCACTAAGTGAAGCCAGCTGGGCTCCTGAGTCTAGTGGGGACTTGGAGAACCTTTATGTCTAGCTAAGGGATTGTAAATACACCAATCAGCACTCTGAGTCTAGCTCAAGGTTTGTAAACACATCAATCAGCACCCTGTGTCTAGGTCAAGTTTTGTAAACGCACCAATCAGTGCTCTGTGTCTAGCTAATCTAGTGGGGACTTGGAGAACCTTTATGTCTAGCTAAAGGATTGTAAATACACCAATCAGCACTCTGTGTCTAGCTCAAGGTTTGTAAATGCACCAATCAGTGCTCTGTGTCTAGCTAATCTAATGGGGACTTGGAGAACTTTTGTGTCTAGCTCAGGGATTGTAAACACACCAATCAGCACCCTGTCAAAACGGACCAATCAGCTCTCTGTAAAACAGACTCATCAGCTCTCTGTAAAATGAACCAATCAGCATGATGTGGGTGGGGCCAGATAAAGGAACAAAAGCAGGCTGCCCAAGCCAGCAGTGGCAACCCACTGGGGTCCCCTTCCACACTGTGGCAGCTTTGTTCTTTTGGTCTTTGCAATAAATCTTGCTGTTGCTCACTCTTTGGATCTGCACTGCCTTTATGAGCCATAACCCTCACCATGAAGGTCTGCAGCTTGACTCCTGAGGCCAGCCAGACCACGAACCCACCAGAAGGAAGAAACTCTGAACACGTCCAAACATCAGAAGGAACAAACTCCAGACACACCACCTTTAAGAACTGTAACACTCACTGCAAGGGTCCGCAGCTTCGTTATTGAAGTCAGTGAGACCAAGAACCCACCAGTTCTGGACACACTGTTATCTAGCATAACATTCTTGAGGTTTTGCATCTTTCCTGCTTGGTTTTCCTTCAAAGAGCTAATTATTGTGTTTTTTTTAATTCTTCGTGAAATATTAGCTTGTAATTTTCACTTACTGTCTTAAAACAAATTTTGAGTGAGATGGCCTTGCCTTTTTGGTAATTCTACATCCTTTTTTCACTTATTATACCTTTGTGTTGATGCTGTGCTTGCTACTGAGACAGCCAGGTGGGAGGTGGTCCCTGGAGAAACTCCAACCAGCCTGCCCACTGAGATGGAGCCTCAGGAAATTCATGATGCTTGCAGCAGGGAGGAGCCTGGCACCTCTTCTTCTTACGTGTGGACACTGGGATTCAAGCTGCTGGCAGGAAATGCTCTAGCGGAGAGACCCTGGCCTTGCGAGAGTCCCTACTTCCCCCTTTTCTTCCATTTCAACCAATAAAACCCTGTCTCACTCACCATTTAAATTGTCTGCAAGCCTGAATTTTCATGGCTGTGGGACAAAGAATCCTGTCTTTAGCTGAATAAGGCAAAGTCCTGCAACACTTACTTTTCTTAGTACTCTTCATTAAATGAGTTGTCTTTTCCTTGACTAGCCCTTTTCAGAAGAATCCCACAGTGTATGGAAAAGCTGAACAGCAGGGTCACCTTCCAGACTTCTTAAAACAAAGCTTCTTTTGGTTTGCCAAAGAAACTTCTTGCAAATGTTATTTAGTTGTACTGCGCAGAGCTCTGCCTCGTCTTTTCTTATCACTTTGTGCCCAGGAAGCCTTTTCCTTCTGACCTGCTTCATCTCAATTTCCTCCGCTATTACTGTCCACACGACATTTGGTGTTTTCACTTCATGATCATGCCCTCAAATTCAGGAAGTATGTTTTGCTGGCGTATTCTGAGATCTGCCAGCACTTAGACCTCTCCCCACTCTTCATGTTTTTAATTCACTTTTATTAAATCTTGCTCCACATTTTTGCCCTACTTAGCAGTAGGCTTTACTCTATTTTGAAGTCTGTGAATTATATATCTTTTTCTAGTTTTGTTTAATTTTTTTTTTTTTTTTTTTTTTTTTAAAGACAGAGGTTCATTCTTGTTTCCTAGGCTAGAGTGCAATGGTGCAATCTTGGCTCACCACAGCATCTTCCTCCTGGGGGCAAGTGATTCTGCTGCCTCAGCCCTCCAAGTAGCTGGGAATGCATGTCCAGCTAATTTTGTGTTTTTAGTAGAGATGGGGTTTATCCACGTTTGTCAGGCTGGTCTGGAACTCCAGATCTCAGGTGATCCGCCCATCTCAGCCTCCCAAAGTGCTAGGATTACAGGTGTGAGCCACCGCACCCAACCAAATTATTTTTTCTTTTTAATTCCCAGAGGAAAGGGGATAGATAACCATTTACACAGCTCTGTTCTTCTAGGAAGCCCTATATTGTTATTTTCATTTGAAAAACGAATAGTTGACTATAGAAGATTGGGAAAAGTGAGAAACGAGTTTTGTCTATTGAGTCTGAATTTCTCAACATGGTATTAAGCAATGATCCAGGTATCAAATTATACTCTTTTTTTTCAACTTGCCTTATGATCAAGTATAGAGAAACATTGTTCTCAAGGAATTAAAATTTTATTTGAAAGGAAGACTATTAAAAAATAGCCATGGTATTTTTTAAACAATATTTCTTTACCATTTAAAAATACACAAATGCTACAAAAGCCAAATTTTAGCAAGTTTAAGTGTTTACAATGTAGTTTGACAACTTATACAATTTGAGGTTAAATTTTGACAAGACCATCCCTTCTTTTTTCCTGTTTCACTAATTGCACCTGCAATCAGCCAATAGCTTACTCAAGAGGTTAATTACTCACACCTGCATTTTTGCACCTGTAATTTTGGTGACCTTTTGAAAGTAATATGCATGCCTCTATTCACATATCTAAATTGCTAAGCTAACCAAATCATAGATCTTATCTAAAATGTTCAATTTTTTTTTTTGTTAGTGTTTTCAAGGTGAATTTGGAAATAAGCAGAAGAGTTGACAATGTTTTAATTTTAAAAAGTTGAATTCAGTGTATGGTAAAGTGAATAACTGATGACATTTTTCAAATGAACAATCCTTACAAATAAACAAAAATAAAACTTAAAGATCATTTTAAAGTGTTAAACATAATACACTTATTATATGAAAATAAATGCTATTTCAAAATACAATAGGATATCTCTCTAATCTGATAAATGATGTCTGTTTTTGTCTTGACATGTCTCATGGAAGATTCAAAGGTTATATTTAAAAGCTGTTCTTTATACAGCCTGAAACATCACCTCTGTAGAAGAGAAGAATAATTGGGGCTCCTGGACCCTTAAGATTTTCATCTTTTGTTAAGTGATGTCTAAGTTCAGGTCCTGGTAATTTGAAATGAAGTCAAACAGACAAACCACTTAACCTGAGATGAAAATTAATGGTTGGAAATAAATTAACTCCCTAAATATTTAATTACTTATAGACATAAAAGTCAGTGGCCAGGACCAAAGGTAATCTTTTGACACATTACTGCTCAGCAGGATATTTCTGACTGAAATATTTGATTTTTTTTTTTTTTTTGGAGACGGGGTGTCTCTCTGTCGCCTAGTCTGGAGTGCAGTGGCGTGATCTCGGCTCACTGCAACCTCCGCCTCCTGGGTTCAAGCAACTCTCTGCCTCAGCCTCCTGAGTAGCTGGGATTACAGACGACCGCCACCACACCCAGCTAATTTTTTTCGTATTTTTAGTAGAGATGGGGTTTCACCATGTTGGCCAGGCTGGACTCAAACTCCCGACCTTGTGATCCACCTGCCTCAGCCTCCCAAAGGGCTAGGACTACAGGCATGAGCCACCACGCCTGGCCGAAATCTTTGATTTTTAGGAAATATTAATAGGAAAGTAAATTTCAAAAAATTGTAAGTTAAATGACAACCCTAGTTTGTTCTGATAATATTTGAATCTATGGTCTATGTTCTGTCTCAAATATATTTTTTAAGTGTTCTTTCATGCATACTGAAATCCCGTCAGCACAGAACTAAGAAAAATATTAGCTTGTTGAGACCTTGAAAACTTTAGAAGCAATAAAGCCACCAAAACTGACCAAATGTGTTGCCAACTGGGAGTCCACACAGATTTGCTTGTACATTTCCTGTGTCTATTATTCCCATTCATAATGTTGAATGTGCAAAGGGGAGAGGGGAGATTAATTTATTACAAGTGGTTGTATTCTGTTTCTGGATTTGCCAGGTCTATGGCCCCTGACCAAGAATTGCGTTGCTGAATTACACTTAGGTAATATGCTATTGCCCAAATTAAAGGAGCTCATAAGAAATTGCTGATGCAAGATGGGGCAATTATTTAGTGAAACCATGTTTCACTGGGTTAGACATTATTCTTTTTATTAGCACCCTCAAGGAGTGTGCTTCTGGACTTTTGCAGAGTAGTTATGTTTCCTTTGAGCCAGTAGTTCATTTTTGTATTAGAGATATTATGAACATCTAGACTTGATCTATTTTCTTCTTCCTTTCAGTTAACAAGAAGCTTAAAGCAACATCATGATCAACCATCAAGAAGAGATTAGCATACTGACATGCATTTTATGTATTCTTCATTTTATTCCCCTGCTTACATTTTCTCTTTGTTCTTCGTTTTCCTTATTTATTTGTGGGATGTGAAACGATATAACAATTACCTCAAAAAATCAGATATGTACTGAAAACTGACAAAAGAAGCATTAACTATGATTTATTAGTATTCTAACATTTTAGAAACAAATAAATAAGAAGCTAGTATGAAGAAAGATGACTGTTTTCTTGTGAATCTCCTGCTTTTTCCTGGAGAGTAAAATGTGTGTGTTTGTGTGTGTGTGTGTGTGTGTGTGTGTGTGTATGTAAACTTATGTGGCAGTCACAATGGTTACTAAAATACCACTCCCCTGCTAACAGGATCTTAATTTTCTTAAGCCATCAAGCAGAAGTTATTTTATCTTACAGAAAGTGGGCCTAAACCTGTTCATTTAGGAAGTGGTCATTATCTATTTCTTCTGAAAGTGATAAAGAAGAAATCTGCTAAGAGTTTTTGTGGAAAGATAATTTTACAAAGAGGAAATCTGCATGAGAAGTTCTCTTACTGCTGTAGCTTGTATCCCTATCTTAGAAGGAGTTCTTGTTATCTGGAGCTGTGGCAGCCTTCCTGTAAGCATGAGGCAGCAAACCTAACCTAAAAGGCCAAAATGGGATCGGAGGATTGTGGAGCAGAAAGATGGAACCATCCTGGGATCTTTATGCTGCTGCTGAATAGCTGAACCATTATTATCAATATTTCACCGCCAAACTGATTGTTGCATGGAAGAAAGCATATTTTTCATGGTACTTTTAATGGCAAAAGCCACAATTACATTTGCACCAACCTAATATTTTTTAATGTTACTTACAACTGATTGTGATCGATGATATAATCTTAAAAGACAAGGGTTAGGAATATTTGCAAGCCTAGCCATTTTTTCTTGGTGATTTATCAGAGAACAAAGGATGAGCTCTTCGATAGTCACAATACTAAAGTTTATTATCTTTTCCTGTGTAATAAGTAGTCTGACAACTTCCTTTCTCTGCCTGTATTGATAGCTGTCAAAACAGTATTATCAGAAATATCTTACCCATGAGTATTTTTACTTTTCTAATTTTTTCATTTTTAATCTTACGAATAAGACATAATTTTTAAAAATTATTTTCAGCAGTTAATAATATACTGGCTACCTTTCCAAAACTGATATTTTGGATGCAGATATCCCTTGTATTTTTAAGGCAGGCTTATTCAAATTACATTTTTAAAAATACAATGAGGGACCATTTTGCCTTTAACACATACTATAATGTGTCAAAAGGAAAACCTGGTGCTTCAGTAATTTTGGATTCCAACGGGACAATATGTACAGAAATGAGAAAAAAAAACCCATAGAGAATTTCAGAACCTCTCAGAAATCAAAAGGAAGGTACATTTATGAATGCCAGTAATATAACAAATAGCAAAAGCTATTAGTAAAAAAAGTATTAAAAATGCAGAACTATGAACAATAATATGACATTAAAGAAACAGAAAAATATCAGAGAAGTAATAGTGTACAGATAATATTTAGAAAACATCTACAGTTTGCCTGATATGATGTCAAAAACCTTTCATATAGGGTTTTATGTAAGTCTTCCAACCAGCCTAACGACTGGATTATGTTCTCTCCATTTTACAAGTGAGAAAACTGAGCCCTTGGGAGATTTAGTTATTTACGGTTACACAGCTAACAATTGAAGCCAGAACTGATTCACATCTTAAGTATAATTTTAAAGCCTATACTTCAACAACTATATGATAATGTCTTTCAGTAAATATAGCAATAAAATAGCATATATTCTTATACAGATTGCAACCGCATTTTATCTAGCATACATTTATATATTCATCCATGTCCAAAATTCTATTCTTTGAAATGCTTCAGAGATTTTAGAACTAAAGTCAAATGTTACAATTTGAGTACTCATGTAATACAAAATGTTGTCATTATACACGTTAGCCAAACTGTTTTCAGCAAGTAGCCATTTTCATTTCTATTTCTCAATTAATGTTAATCACAGTGATTATGTTAAGTTGTTTACAGTATACAAGAAATAACAAGAAGAGCCAGTTGAGACTAAAACAGCCAAAACAAGACTCAGAGTAGATACAAATACCTGAATTGTAAATAATTTGAATCAGATCATACACTGAATAAAGAGCAAACTTATTTAGATATCCAAGAACTAGCAGAATTTTCCATTAAAATGGTATAGTATAGTATTTATCTCTTGATATTTATACTTTGATGTTATTTCTTCCCTTAATGTACCTTTGCATTATTCTGAAAGAATGTACCAACCTAAGAAAATGATATGATTTTTGTCTAACAGATATTCAGGTTGATTTCTACCAGCAATACTGTCTGTCTCTTCTGGGATGTAATGCAGGATAATGAACACCACACGTCTAACTTTCAGTGGCCAAAGGGGTGACTCTCTACCAGTGTTTGGTAGCAAAAGGCAAAACGCAACTGAGAAAAATTTTAGAGCCTAAGGGAAACATATGCCCCTACATACACATATCAAAATGTCCTTCCATGTTTAGAGTCAATGGGAAGAAATTAATAAAATCTCTACGCCGGGGGCAGTGGCTCAAGCCTGTAATCCCAGCACTTTGGGAGGCCAAGGCGGGCAGATCACGAGGTCAGGAGATCAAGACCATCCTGGCTAACACGGTGAAACCACGTCTCTTCTAAAAATACAAAAAATTAGCTGGGCATGGTGGCAGGCACCTGTAGTCCCAGCTACTCGGGAGGCTGAGGCAGGAGAATGGCATGAACCCAGGAGGCGGAGCTTGCAGTGAGTGAGCCAAGATCACACCACTACACTCCAGCCTGGGCAACAGAGTGAGACTCCTTCTCAAAATAAATAAATAAATAGATAAAAATAAAAATAAACAACTCTACATTCAAAAAATGTGACTATATATTAAAGCTCACATTGTTCAATTTGTTCCCACATCATTTTCAACCCTTATGAACCCACCCGGCAAGGATACAACAAATATGCAGCCCAGGACTTCAGGCTGATTATAAAGGATTGTTTCCTTGCACGATAGCACGGGTTGGCAAAGCAAACAAAAAGACAACAGCTTGTCTTCTAAAATTTGGTGTTTTGCACTTCATATATATTTTGCTGATTTTGATTTGCTTAATATGTTGCTTTAAAATATTGTTTATCTTAATTACTGAATGTTTTACCCCTGAGGTAAGCACCCCACTTTCACCAACAAAATCCCAGTCCTAATCTCTATGATCTATTTTAATTTTATATGCCAACAATCATAGCACAGTCAGGCATGACCAAAGAACATTCTCTGTAATAAAGACCCTTGAGGACACATTGTGGTATGGCTTTTGGAGAGTTGCAAAAAAATAAATAAATCAATAAAAATAAATAAATAAAAAGAAGTCATATCAAGCAATTTCCTAAACCAAGGGTTTTCTTAGAAAATGGAATAATAAGGCCAGGTGCGGTGGCTCACACCTGTAATCCCAGCACTTTGGAAGGCCGAGGCGGGTGGATCATGAGGTCAGGAGATCGAGACCACCCTGCCTAACACAGTGAAACCCCGTCTCTACTAAAAATACAAAAAAAGTTAGCTGGGCGTGGTGGCGGTTGCCTATAGTCCCAGCTACTTGGGAGGCTGAGGCAGGAGAATCGCTTGAACCCGGGAGGCAGAGGTTGCAGTAAGCCAAGATCGTGCCACTGCACTCCAGCCTGGGTGACAGATCAAGACTCTGTCTCAAAAAAAAAAAAAAAAAAAAAGAAAGAAAGAAAATGGAATAATATGGAGAGAGAGAAGATAATTGCCTTACCTATCTTCATGAGCTTAGAAACAGCATACAGGTGGAGGTGAAAAGCCATTTCATGCTTTCTCTTTTGTGAGAAGCTAAGACGTTTTCTAAAAGTAAAAGTAAACAAGATTTGACTACTAGAGAGTAAAGATTAAAAAATTGTATGAAAATGATCATATCCAAATATGTCTTTTCTTTTCCAAAGTGGTCATCATATTTATTTACTAATTCCAGTGAAGTTCTGATAAATATTTTGGAATTAATTCCCTTGACTCACTCTCAGAGCTGGATGATGAGCCATAGGAGGGAAGCAGTCTTCTTACGTTAGAGGCAGAACATATTTTGTCTGAAATATTTTTGCCAATTTAAGTGCCTATCACGTACATGAAATTAATTTGGCCTATTGCTAGAAACCAAGTCTACTTGCTAAGAATGGCCACATGCCAAAATTAATTGAATTTCAATAATTTGGGCAAGCTTCAAAGATATTGCAAAAGTAGAAATTAGAGAAGAACTGAATATATGATTTTTGAAATAAATGAATAGGAGCCAAATTTTCAGAAACTAGTTCACATTTGTCTATAAATGCACTAACAAGTTTGACAAAAACTAATGTGAATTATTTTATCTTTATACCTCATAAGTGATTTGCAGTTAATGCCCTCCAACAAGCTACAGATTAGTAATTATGCTGGTTTTCTATAGAAAGATTATAAAGTAAACCAATAAAAAAACAAAAACATAAATTATATATATAGTCACATCTAGTCAATAATAATTCTCAAACATTTCTTCTCAGTAAGTTCAAATCAGCATGCAGGTAAAAGGTGTATCCTCCATCATTAGAACATACTGTGGTTTCATTAAGTTGAGCACCAGGCAGAGTAGTTGGATTGTACCTGGGGCCACATTGTCAAAAATACATATTCCTAAATACAATCATGTGCATACATCCTGAGAAATGTGTTCTTAGGGAATTTTGTCATTGTGCAAACATGATAACATGTACTACATAAACCTTGATGGTATAGCCTACTACACACCTAGGCTATATGGTATAGCCTATTGCTCCTGGGCTACAAATCGGTATAGCAAGTTACTATGCTGAACACTGTAGGCAATGTAACAGAATTTGTGTATCTAAACATTTCTAGACATAGAAAAGGTACAATAAAAACATGATGGAAAAGATTTTAAAAAGTACCCCTGCATAGGGCACTTACCATGAATGGGGCTTCAGGACAGGAAGTTGCTCTGGGTGAGTCAGTAGGTGAGTGGCAGATGAGTGTGAAGGCCCAGGCCATTACTGTACATTACTGTGGACTTTATAAACACTGTACTCTTAGGCTACACTAAATTTATTTTAAAAGATTTTTCTTGGCCAGGTGTGGTGAGATTACACCTGTAATTTCAGCACTTTGGGAGGCCGAGGCAGGCAGATCACTTGAGGTCAGGAGTTCAAGGCCGGCCTGGCAAACATGGTGAAACCCCATCTGTACTAAGAATACAAAAAATTAGCTGGTTATGGTGGTGTGCATCTGTAGTTCCAGCTACTCAGGAGGCTGAGGCAGGAGAATCGCTTGAAGCCTGGAGGTGGAGGTGGCAGTGAGCCAAAGTCACACCACTGCACTCCAGCCTGGGGGACAGAGCAAGGCTCCATCTCAAAAAATATATACATATTTTTCTTTATTCAATAATAATCTGCTTATTGTAACTTTTTTACTTCCTAAACTTTTTACTTTAAAACTTTTTGAATCTATTGTAATAACACAGCTTAAAAAAGAACAAAGCTAGAGACATCATGCTACTTGACTTTATACTACAGGGCTACAGTAACCAAAACGGCATGGTACTGGTACAAGAACAGACACATAGACCAATGGAACAGAATGGAGATCTCAGAAATAAGACCACACACCTACAACCATCTGATATTTGACAAACCTGACAAAAACCAGCAATGGGGAACAAATTCTCTATTTAGTAAATGGTGCTGGGACAACTGGCTAGCCATATGCAGAAAATTGAAACTGGACCCCTTCCATACACCATATACAAAACTCAAGATGGATCAAGGACTTAAATATAAAACCCAAAACTATGAAAACCCTGGAAGAAAATCTAGGTGATACCAATCAGGACATAGGCATAGGCAAAGATTTCATGATGAAGATGCCAAAAGCAATCGCAACAAAAGCAAAAATTGACAGATGGGATCTAATTAAGCTAAAGAGCTTCTGCACAGCAAAATAAACTATCAACAGAGTAAACAGATGACCTACAGAATAAGAGAACATTTTTGCAATCTATGCATCTGACAAAGGTCTAATATCCAGCATCTATAAGGAGCTTAATAAGATTTACAAAAGCAAAACAACCCCATTAAAACTGGGCAAAGGACATGAACAGACACTTCTCAAAAGAAGACATACATGTGGCCAATAAACATCACTGAACATTTGAGAAATGCAAATCAAAACCACAATGAAATACCATCTCACCCCAGTCAGAATGGCTATTATTAAAAAATCAGAAAACAACAGATTCTGGTGAAGTTGTAAAGAAAAAAAAGAATGCTCTTACACTGTGGGTAAAGTGTAAATTAATTCAACCATTGTGGAAAACAGTGTGGCAATTCCTCAAAGATCTAGAGGCAGAAATACCATTTGACCCAGCAATCCCATTGCTGGGTATATATCCAAAGAAATATAAATGTTTTTATTATAAAGACACAGGCGTGTGTATATTCATTTCAGGACTATTCACAATAGCAAAGACATGGACTCAACCCAAATGCCCACCAATGATTGACTGGATAAAGAAAATATAGTACATATGCACAATAGAATACTATGCAGCCATAGAAAGGAACAAGATCAGGTCCTTTGCAGGGACATGGATGGAGCTGGCGGCCATTTTCCATATCAAACTAACACAGGAACAGGAAACCAAATATGTTCTCACTTATAAGTGGGAGAAAAATGGTGAGAACATATGGACATATGGTGGGGGAGCAGCACACAGTGGGGCCTTTCGGAGAGTGGAGAGTGAGAGGAGGGGGAGGATTAGAAAGAATAGCTAGTGGATGCTGGGCTTAATACCTGGCTGATGAGGTGATCTGTGCAGCAAACCACCACGGCAAACATTTACCTATGTAACAAACCTGCACATCCTGCACATGTGTCCCTGAACTTAAAATAGAAGTTGGAAATAGGAAAGAAAAGAAAAAGAAAGTGAAAGCCAGCCCTGGGAACAGAAACAAACAAAAAATAACACTTAGCTTAAAACACAAACACATTGTACATTTATCAAAAAAATGTTTTCCTTCTTCATATCCTTATTGTATAAGCTTTTGCTATATTTAAATTTTTAAATTTATTGCTTACTTCGTAAACTTTTTTGCTAAAAACTAGGACACAAACACACACAAAAACACCTAGGTTTTTGCTAAAACCTAGGCCCACACAGGGTCAGGAACATAAGCATCACTGTCTTCCACCTCCACATCTTGTCCCACTGAAAAGTCTTCATGGGCAGTAACACTCATGGAGCTGTCATCTCCTAACAATGCTTACTTCTGCAATACTTCCTGAAGGACCTGCCTGAGGCTGTTTTACAGTTAACTTATTTTTTTTAATAAGTAAAAGGAGTACACTCTAAAAAAGTAAAGTATAGTAAATACATAAACCAATAATGTTAGATAGTTGTTTATTACCATTATTAAGGGTATGTACTACCTATAATTGTATGCACGATACTTTTAAAAGACTGGCAGGATTGACCTGGCGTGGTGGCTCATGCCTGTAATCCCAGCATTTCTGAGGCCGAAGCGGGCAGATCACCTGAGGTCAGGAGTTCAAGACCAGCCTGGCCAACATGGTGAAACTCCGTCTCTACAAAAATACAAAAATTAGCCAGGCATGAAAGCAGGTGCCTGTAGTCTCAGTTACTCGGGAGGCTGAGGCAGAAGAATTGCTCGAACTCGGTAGGCACTGATTGCGGTGAGCCAACATCATGCCATTGCACAGCCTGGGCGACAGAGCAAGACTCCATCTCATAAAAAAAAAAAAGACTGGCAGCATAGTAGGTTTATTTATACCAGTGTCACCATAAACATGTCTGTAATGTGTTCTGCTATGAACTTAGAACAGCTGTGGCATCACCAGACGATAGAAATTTTTCAGCTCTGATATAATCTTAGGGGACCACTGTCGTATACAAAATGTAGTTATGTGATGTGTGACTGTTCTGGAAACCACTGAATATGGTGATCAGTTCACACTGTGGACATATGTAGGAGCTAAAGCCAAGTAACGGAAAAGTAACTTTATATTCTAGTTTCATGCTAATTCTGGAACTTTTTTTTTATTGAGTGGAATATTGAATAAAGTAAGATGCACCATTTAAAAGGCATTTTCTGTCCCTCCTGTGTGTGCATGTGTGTGAGGGGAGGGGAGTGTTATTTCATAATTTAATTATTATAAGTAAAAGGCAACTATAATGCAACTTCACTATAATTAATTGAAGAGTGATGTCTTATTTGATAATTACATGAGAATTTATTCCTTTGATATGAAGCAAAATGTTTATCTCTCTGTGTGTTAACTAGGTGTTCTATGTGTGGTGCTAAAAGAAGAAAAATAAGATTTAAGCTAGAATTTGTCGCATGTATTAGAAAATCTGAATTAAAACCCTTGGTCTACAGCTTTTTACTGGAGTGACTCAGTAATTACATAACATTATAAATTTTTGCTTACTCCTCTGAAAAATAAAGGTGAAACAGCAAGAATTAAGTGAAACTGTACACATGTATACACACAAAAAGAGAGAGAGAGAGGTTTAGCATCCCAAATCCCAAAATACGAAATCTGAAATGTTCTAAAATCTGAAGCTGTTTGAGCACTAACAGGACACTCAGGGGAAATGCTCTTTGGAGTATTTCAGATTTCAGGTTTTGGATTTGGGGTGCTTAATTAGTAAATACATAATGCAAATATTCCACAATCCAAAAAAATCCAAAATCAGAAATATGCTAGTCCCATTCATATCAATATCGGATCTGTGTGTGGGTGGGTGGAGGGGGTGGGTGTGTGTGTGGGGGGGATGTGTGGGTGTTGGGGATGTGTGTGTGTGGGTGGATGGGTGTGTGAGTGTGTGTGTGGGGGTGTGGCTCTTTGTGTATTTTTAAAGTATTACAATTGCTATTTTCGTTTAAAATAAATATGAATTCAGTATACTAATTTGAATTTATAAATATATATATTACACAATGTTTGAAAGTGATCTATAAGTAATTCACTGTAGCATAATAAAGACACACACATATATGTATATATATATATATATATATATATAATTTTTACCTGAAAAACTTCATTGGATATATGGAATTCACCTTCACTGTGCGTAGCATATAATCACAGGTTTACTGACTAACATCAAATCACAAAATGCAATCAGGAAATGTAGCCCATGCTTCATATTACCAAGTTAATTTTTCCATGGTGTTTTTATTCACTTTTTCTTCCATTCTTTCTTTCCACACATATATCTGTGTGTGTAATATTTTTTTAAACTGACTCCAGAACCAAAATCAATGACGTTATTAGTAAACAGTGATTCTTTAAATGGTAAGCAGACCTGTACCTTCTAAAAATTCCAGATCTGACTTTTTAAGCAATGTAGCAGCATCACTTATATGTAACAATAAAGAACATAACATAATTACTCAAGGTTCGGAATCATTGCCAGCGTATTAATCAGTCGGCACTACTTAGCTGCTGTGGGAGAAAAGGAAGATATTGATGACAGGACGTCTACCTTCAGTTGCTTTTATTACATCTGTTGTGAAAGAGGCCCTTTCTAACCTTCACTTATTCATCTTCTAATGGCATAAGAGTCTTTACTTGCAACTCCAAATACCTAGAATGGCTTCTCTGTTCTGATCAAGCTCTGACCTCTTGAATTTGTCCCCAGTAATCAAATGGGTACCTAAGGCCTTGGCAGATGGTTCAGGTTGAACTACTTAAAGTTCCTTTCTTTGGAATTTAGAATTAAAAATAAGAGGTTCCAGTCTCAGCTGGGGTTAGTTTCTTGAGCTGGAGGCATGTAAAAGCACATGATGAGCCACGTGGCTCCGTATGAACCGGATAGCAGGGAAAGCTGGTCTGCAGGGAGACAAGGAAGCAGATGCCCAGAAAGACACAAAGAAAAGAGAGGGGCGGGGAGGAGGCGCAAATGGGGAAGGGGAAAGGACAGAGAGAGAGAGAGAGAGAGAGAGAGAGAGAGAGAGAGAGAGAGAGACAGAGAGATTTCCAGATTCTGTAAGGCTCCAAACAGGCTTCCTGTTGCAATACCTGCTTTCCCTTGATTTCCAAAAAAACACATCTGCGTCCTTGGGACAAATTCTCTTTTGTAGCTTAATCTAGCACATGCTGGTGTTTACTATTTGCAACAAAAATGTTCTCATTTATGCAAACAGCTACCTTTGGATTGACAGCTCTCATCAAGTGAATGGATGTGTCCAAGGCGGAGAAGACACTTAAGTAAACGGTTTAAAAACCTGTGACTGCTCGTACATCGGCTCTCATGGATATCCAAATATTTCTGGGATTAAGAGGCACATTCCAGTCCAAAACAGCCCTGGGGAACAAAGTACATTCTCCAGCCAACAACCCTGGGTTGCAAATATCAAGACCATGAAGTTTCCTGGGGCGGTAGATATGCTGGGTGATTTTTACAAGACTAAAGATTATGAGCCTGTTTATATACATTTCCTGAATGCTTTTGGCTCTTCAGGGAATGTCTAATATAAAAAATCAAAACAATCTCTTTCTCCAGAAACAGAGTTGAAAGAATGTATTTTATTAAATTCCAATCCTGGGCGAGCTAAGAAAAAAATTCAGTTCAAAATTAAAAGCTCATAAGAGAAAATATATACAATAAAAATATTTGTAATTAGGTATTTTATCAATTAGAAAACAAAAAACAAAGCTGCATTCCTGACATACCCCGTGAGCATTTAGTCTTTAATAATCAGAGAGATTGACAGAAGTGTTATGATATTTTCAAGAATGCTATTTTGAAAAAGGCAATGTTAAAATGATGTTTGGTTCCTAACCTAAGTAGCTAAATCTAGAGGGGAATATAAATTCTCTCTGGGAAATGCCACACAGTTAAAAGTAGAATACTTCGAAAGTCCAGAGGAAAGACATGGAGTTTTTAATATAGAGGTTGATTAGAAATGTAAGAACTCATAAGTGTTTCTCAAAAGGACAAAGAATGGAGAAATTTATAAGGAAATTGTTTCTAATCAGGTCAGAAGCCTAGTGAATTGAGTGCTGGCTCACCTGGAGGCTTCAGGTGTTCTAGCTGTTTATTAGAAGAAAGTAATCAGGCGGGCTGCGGTGGCTCATCCCTGCAATCCCAGCACTTTGGAAGCCTGAGGGCGGGTGGATCACATGAGGTCAGGCGTTTGAGGCCAGCCTGGCCAACATGGTGAAACTCCATCTCTACTAAAAATACAAAAAATTAGCCAGGCGAGGTGGCGTGTGCCTGTAGTCCCAGCTATTCAGGAGGTTAAGGCATGAGAATCGCTTGAATCCAGGAGGCAGAGGTTGCAGTGAGTCGAGATCCCGCCACTGCCTTCCAGCCTAGGCAACAGAGTGAGACTCTGTCTCAAAAAAACAAAAGAAAGAAAGAAGAAGAAAGGAATCAGTTGCTTGGTCTTAATGGTGTCTTCATCTCAGAAGTGGTATAATTAAGGAGGGAAAGAGCAATGAGACTTGGCCAAAGTGATCATGGAGGAAAAAAACTGAATTTCAAATGAGAGTGTAGGAGTAAGTTAAAGTGAAGCGAGGACCCAGTAAAAGAGCTACCAATGGACAAAGCTATAATAATTTGAGCAACAAAATAATTAAAATAATACTGAATTATAACCCAAAGCATAAAATAAATATCCATGAACCCATACTGATATGAATAAATAAATAAGAAAGAAAAGAACAATCTCTCATGCAGATGAATCCCAAATAATTTACATACTGTACTCAAAATGGTAGGGCACGATCACTCTTTCCTTAATTGTAAACTGTACTCGGGCCAGGTGCAGTGGCTCAAACCTGTAATCCCAACACTTTGGGAGGCCAAGGCGGGTGGATCACGAGGTCATGAGTTCGAGACCAGCCTTGCCAACATGGTGAAACCCCGTCTGTGCTAAAAATACAAAAATCAACCGGGTGTGATGGTGCACGCCTGTAGTCCCAGCTACTCAGGAGGCTGAGGCAGAAGAATCGTTGGAACCCGGGAGGTGGAGTTTGCAGTGAGCTGAGATTGTGCCACTGCACTCCAGCCTGGGTGACAGAGTGGGACTCCATCTCAAAAAAACCAACTGTGCTCAATACTTGCTTCAAAAAAGTGCAATACAGAAATGAAGAAAAAGAGTAACTTTGCAATAGAGAAACCTGACAAACATTGCACTAGCCAGGTGAGTTGGGTCAGCGTCCACAGTGAAGCCTGCTGATGGTATGCGTTCCTGAGAGGACAGGATGAAAATGGAACTTCCCCTCTGTGATATTCCTTTGATAATGCATAACTCCAGTCTAATCATGAGAAAAACATCAGGCAAATAACAATCGATGGGCATTCTACAAAAGACCTGACCAGACGACCTCACAATTTCTGGATAATTAAAAACAAGGCATGTCCAAGATATTTTCACTGCCAAAAGACCCTAAGAAGACACTATGACTAAATGAAGCCTGGTATCCTGGAACAGAAAAAGGACATTAGGGTAAACATTTAGAAAATCTGAATAAAGTATGGATTTTAATTAATAGCAATTGTGAGGGTTAATTTTAGGTGTCCACATGGCTGGATTAAAGGATACTTAGATAGCTGGCAAAGACTTATTTTTCGGTGTGTTTCCAGAGAATATTAGCAAGTGATTTGGTGAACTAGGTGAGGAAGATCTACCCTCAATGTGGACAGGCATCATCCAATCAACTGGCCGCCCAGGTAAAACAAAAAGGCAGAGGAAAGGTGTGATGGTTAATATTGAGTGTCAACTTGATTGGATTAAAGGATGCAAAGTACTGTTCCTGGGTGTGTCTGTGTTGCAGAGGAGATTAACATTTGGGTCAGTGGACTGGGAGAGGCAGACCCACCCTCAATCTGGGTGGGCACCATCTAATCAGCTGCCAGCATGGCTAGACTAAAGGAGGCAGGAGAAGATGGAAGTGCAGACTTGCTGTGTCTTCCAGCCTTCGCCTTTCTCCCCTGCTGGATGCTTCCTGCCCTGGAATATCAGACTCCAAATTCTTCAGCTTTTGGACGCTTGGACTTACACCAGTTTTTTGCCAGGGGCTCTCAGACCTTCAGCAACAGACTGAAGGCTGCACTGTCTACTTCCCTACTTTCGAGGTTTTGGAACTTTAACTGAACCAACACTGGCTTCCTTGCTCAACTTGCAGACGGCCTATTGTGGGGACTTCACCTTGTGATAGTGTGAGTCAATTCTCCTTAATAAACTTCCTTTCACATATGTATCTGTCCTATTAGTCCTGTCCCTCTAGAGAACTGACTAATACAAAAGGTGAATTCACTCTCTCTTCTCTCTCTTCTAGAACTGGGTGACCTTCTTCTCCTGCCCTTAGACATCAGGACACCAGGTTCTAAATAAATAAATTTAGTAATGTATCTATGTAGCCGATTTCACAGTGTATCTATATTATTTAATTAACCATGACAAATACATCATACTAATTAATAAAAGATGGTAATAATGGGGGAAATGGGTATGGGATACAAAGGAACTCTCTGTACCATCCTCGCAATTTGTCTGTAAACCTAGAAATAGTCTAAAATAAAAAAATTTATTTAAGGCCGGGTGCGGTGACTCATGCCTGTAATCCCAGCACTTTGGGAGGCCGAGGTGGGCAGATCGCCTGAGGTCAGAAGCTCGAGACCAACCTGGCCAACATGGGGAAACCCCGTCTCTACTAAAGATAAAAAAGTTAGCCAGGGCTGATGGCAGGCGCCTCTAATTCCAGCTACGTGGGAAGCTGAGGTAGGAGAATTGTTTGAACTGGAGAGGCAGAGGTTGCAGTGAGCTGAGATCGCGCACGACTGCGCTCTAGCCTCGGTGACAGAGAGAGACTCCATCTCAAAAACAAACAAACAAACAAACAAACATACAAAAGGGTATTTAAAAAATTACAAAACAGTGAGGGATAACCTTCCTGAAAGCAAGAAGGCTGTTGTATGTACCCTTCTATCCCTTTATAGCAATATCTAGCATAGTCTCCAGAATGTATTGGTATTTAGACAAATGGGTTGAACAAATGAACAAATGCAGGAAAATATACACAAATTATCAAGGCAACACTGGATTTGAAGTGATCAATTATTCTGGGGAGTTTCAGAAAAGGTTTTACCAAATACCCAGTAATTTATTATAGTAATTTGTATGTGTGAGGTCGGCTCCAGAAAAAGCAGAGTACATACTAAAACCATGTACATGTGTTGTTTCTTTTGTCTCTTTTTCATATTAAGATGGCATCATAGTACATGAATAGTTAACGCTCCCAACTTGTCTCAAACTTGCCACCTGCTGCTACTATTGTCCAGATAGAATGCCCTCAACTTGATTTTTAAATAGGCCAATTTCCTTCTTGCTTCAAGATTCCAGTCTAGTATATTATCTCTACCCCTACACTGCTTTTCTCCCTCCCACCATTACCTGATCAATTCTCATTCAGTCTTTGTCTTAGACCATTTTGTGTTACTACAACAGAATATCACAGGCTGGGTAATTTAGAAAGAAAAGAAATTTATTTCTCGTGGTTCCAGAGTATAGGAAATCCAATATCAAGATGCCAGCATCTGGCAAGGGCCTTCTTGTTGCCTCATCCATCCCCTGGTAGAAGCTTAAGAGAGCAAGAGATCAAATTCACAACTTCAAGTACTTTCATAGTTGACATTAATCCATTCAAAAGGGTGGAGCCCTCATGACCTGAACACCTCCCATTAGGGCCCATCTCCCAAAACCGGTGCATTGGGGATTAAGTTTCCAACATATGCCTTTTTGGAGACTACTTCAAACCCTAGCAGTCCTCTAATCTCACACTGACTATCACTTCCTCAAGGAGCTCTTTCTCCTTGGACCAGACTACATGTTTTTGTTTTTGCTGTTGTTGTTTCAGCTATTTGAAAGCACCTTGTATTTTTGTTTTTCTTCTCGAATCTCTAATCACTACTACAAGTGCATAAACACACACACACACGCAAACATAGACACATACATTTTAATGACTGCAAACTCCACAAGAGCAGGAATTACACTTTTGTATTGTCTGCATCTAGCATGATATCTAGAACGTGGTAAAACACTATATATACTTAATGAATAAGAAAATACACTAAATAGAAATAGAAAGCTTCAAATAATCATGGGAAATAACAAGCAAATGAATTATCAACTTTTCCATACTACAAAAGTATCATTTTTTTTTCCTATGAATGATGGTTTCCTTATTCCTTCCTCTAGCTATTTAACATAGCTTCAAATCTTTATTCCTATTATCCAGGTTACTCCAAAATAAAGTGCTTTGCTATTTCCTCTTAGTATTGGCTCTCTCTCTGTAATATGCAATCAGTCCTTAAATTCCTTAATATAAGAGAGCCATTACAGGGCATGCATGATACTTCTTTATGCAAACTGGGAGTTCACATATACACAGAAATAAATAAAAAAAAGTCTCTACTGATTGTGAAGCCTACTTTAAATTGATTTCATTTTAAGGGACTCCAGAAAACACCAAAACTATGCTTTTCAGCTCCACGTGGACATACTGCATGCACAACATGAAATATCTGGCTTGATTCAGTATCTGAATCTAAAAATATCTCCTTATGATATTTGTGGCTGCTGCTATATCTTACAAAATTAGCTGAACTGGTAGGGGTAAGGATGTTTTAGTATTTTACATGAGACATGCATATCCATATATACCTATACATGGGGGAATAAAGTGAGGGGAGCAGACAGAAATGGATGCTTTTCTAACATGGAGCACAAAAGTGATATTTCTCATCATAAATATTCTGCTGTCTATCTACAGAGCAGTAAGACCTAGTCACAGGCTCTTATAGAAATCTAGCTAGTGCCTGGTAAATTGATATGCCATTGCAAAATCTAAAAAGAAAAAAAAAATGTCATCATCAATTATTTAGGTTAGGCTAATTGTATATTTTACTTTTTTTTTCAATAGAAAAATCAGACATTTCACTTTGCAGAATATCATTAGTTCCTTGAGAAAATAAGATTTGGGGAACTAAATTTCCAGAGGCATCAAGAGAGGATATAAAATGGTTTAATTTGATATTATCTTGATGCCATGTAGTAAAAGACCCCTCTGATTGAATCTAATTACCTACCTCTTTTATTAAGGAGGCCTTGTTCACTCTCAGGAATAATCCCACAAAAGATTTTTTAAAGTTTTTAAAATCAGATAAGTTTGGTTTATTTGCAACCCAAGGGTCTACAAAAACATTGCAGCAACCTATGGTTTTACCTGAGCAAGCAGCTCAGGTAAGTGACCAGAGTACATTTTGGGAACTCTTCTCTTGTGTTACTAATAAATACACATTCTGCAGCTACAAGAAAAAATGAAAACGATTTGATTTAGGAATTTGAACTAAATACCCCTGTTTTCATGCATAATATATTAGACTATTTAAGGAGGCAAAGATTAGGGAGAATGAAGATATGTAAACACAATATGCTTACAATTTCATCCTAGATGAATATTTCTTAAATCCCTAACTCATGACAATCTATGTAGTCCTGAATGACTCTTGGCAAAATTTTCCACAATGGGCACATAAAAAATTTCCCTCTGACTGTAGGTTGCATATTAATTTTTAAGAGTAACCAGGCATCTAACTTAATGACGGTAACAGGTCAATTAAATAAATATTCACAGAGGGTTTCTAGGCTGGGTGCCCTCATAGGAAAGGAGAAAAAATATATAATCTCTTACCTGTTAGAAACAATCTAGCAAGGTAAATACATGCATTGAAGCAATCACTAAGATGTAATGTGATAAGTATTTTTTTAATATAGAGAGACAATACTATAAGGATTTAGATGAAGAAACAAATAATTCTGCACCATCCAGAATAGTTCCACAGAGGAGATGTTCTTTGAACTAGACCATGAGGAAATAAAGCATGTCTTCTAAAAATAGTGTCACAAAATACATGATGTTTGTTCCCAGAGTGTCCAGAGAGTATTAGGCTTCTCCAAATCACATCCCTCTCCATTTCTGATATACAGGGAAACTTTAGCCATGCATCAGAGAGAAGATACTTCAAGAGCCTGAATTTTTTTATTTTTTATTTTTTATTTTTTATTTTGAGACAGAGTCTCGCCCTGTCACCCAGGATGGAGTGCAGTGGCGCCATCTCGGCTCACTGCAACCTCCATCTCCAGGTTCAAGCAATTCTCTGCCTCAGCCTCCTGAGTAGCTGGAATTACAGGAGCCCACCACCACGTCCGACTAATTTTATTTTTTATTTTATTTTTTTTTTAGTAGAGATGGGGTTTCACCATATTGTCCAGGCTGGTCTTGAACTCCTGACCTCGTGATCCACCCACCCCAGCCTCCCAAAGTGCTGGGATTACAGGTGTAAGCCACCGTGCCCGGCCAAGAGTCTGACATATGTCATAATTTACTTAGGTTTCAGTTAGTTTGTATGGTCACTTTTGCTTCTTATCAGAAAGTACACAGTTATTTGAAAGTTATCTCAATAAGATCATATAAAAGACACAGTTACACAAAGACAATGTGAAAAATACTGTCTCATGAAAACACATTTGATTTTCAAGACCCATTCAGTAAAATTTGTGAAAGAGTGAATAAAAATATAGGTGGTTTGGAACATCACACAATGGGGCCTGTCAAGGAGTGGGGGACTAGGGGAGGGATAGCATTAGGAGAAATACCTTATGCAGATGATGGGCTGATGGGTGTAGCAAACCACCATGGCATGTGTATACCTATGTAACAAACCTGCACGTTCTGCGCATGTACCCCAGAACTTAAAGTATAATAAATAGGTAGATAGATAGATAAATAGATAGATGATAGATAGATAGATAGATAGATAGATAGATAGATGGTAGATAGATAGATGATAGATAGATAGATAGATGATAGATGATAGATAGATAGATAGATAGATAGATGATAGATAGATAGATAGATGATAGATAGTTTGATTAGATCTGAAAGGTGGTAGAATACACTACCACAAAATATGCCATTTTGGCATAAGGATTATTTTGAGCACTTTAAAAAATCACGAGTTTCAAGAAGAGAGCTCTTGACCCTCCTCTTTTTCTTCCTGAAAGCAGGTGATAAATACCCCGTATAAAAGATGTCTTCCACATACCAGAAGGAATGTAATATTTTTTATCATCAAGAAAGTGAAGTTGAAACTGAGAGAATTCTATAGTAACAGTTTGTTAAATAATTCGTATCTTTCTTTAGCCTCTCTACATAGGTTAGTCACTATTTCACAATTGCCTCTCTTTGTTGAAACTAGTATAAAAGCATTTAGGTTTTGGAACATCTTTGAGTCTTCATTTCCTTCTGAAGAGTCTCATGTCATATAAAACTTACATTAAATAATTTTACATGCTTTCCTTCTGTTAATCAGTTTATGTCAATTTACTTCGCAGGCACAGTTGAAAACCCTAAGATGGTAGGCATGAAATTTTGTCTTCCCTACAGATTCCTCCAAAAACCTGTATCTAAAATTGTTTGCATTAACTAATAAATCTGGAGTTTATACTTTTATAATTTATGATAAAAAATTATTGAAGATGTGCTGTATTCCCTACATAATAAAGGAATTTAGTAGATAGATGACTTAAGTTGATTCCCATTGACTAGTATTAAAAGAGTAAAATGGGGCTTTTTAAACTAAGTATGAGTAAGATACAATAATAAAGCCAGTCTAGGTTAAAGGCTGAGCTCATAGAAATAAGAAAAAACAGAAAAAAGACAAAGGGAATAATGGTTGAAGAGCAAAGATGATAAAATGATAACAACTAACCCTTAACGAGTACTCACTTGATAGCAAATCCCCCTTTATATTCTTTACAACTCTCAAAACACGCACAAAGTGGAAGCCAATATCCATTTCATGGATAAGAAAAATGAGTTTTCAACAGGTTAAGTAACTTGTCTTGGGCCCCACAGCTAATGAGTGGAAGAGCTGGGCTTCACAGCCATGCTTCCTCAACACCCGTCGCCACTCCCATTCAGAAGGCCATGGCCGTAATTTCATTCAGAGTTTAACTTCTATTTAAGAAAACTAAGCATTATGAGCAATACCACAATACATTTTAGTTGGTTGATTGCAATTAAAATATGTAGAAAACCTAGAGATTTAGATATGCTAAAGATGTTTTGAAAAGCGCAGGATCTAGTATCCAATTTGATGGTTAAAGACCTTTTCTCTTACTTTTATGCCCTAGTTTAGTATTAGGTTGGTGCAAAAGTCATTGCGGTTTTTGCCACTGAAAGTATTGGAAAAAACCGCAATAACTTTTGTGCCTATTAGGTTCGTGCAAAAGCAATTGCAGTTTTCTCCATTTAAAGTAATCCGGTGGTAGAGCAGGATACTGTTGCTCATTTCATCTCATAGAAACACACGTACACACACACACACACACACACACATACTTATATTCTTTACACTGAATTAATAAAGCAAATGGTGCTCTAATTCAGAGCACCAGCAGTAACATAGAAGTTTTTTTCCTTGGTCATGTTGGAGTACCACAGCACACTTAACAAGTTGTGGTTTCACTTTTTCATACACTTCATTAGCTTAGATAAATTTAAGAGGAAATAATCTGTGCATATATTATATCAAAAAGATTCCAATCTCTGAGCTGAAAATCTATTCATAAGATTTTACTACCCCTACATTTAATAAGAAGGAATGAAATTCTTTTATTTTCTGAGGGGAAAATTTTTAGATGATGTATTTAGATATCTAATTAAAATGCTTATGTACCTTGCCTAATTAAAAATAGACACTTATTCAAAATAATAGGACTAATTCATCTATGTATAAATATCTAATTCATCTATGTATAAATTAGATGAAATAGATGAAATTGTATATGTATGTAGAAATTAGATATGTATATGTAGATGTATGTATAAATTAGATAAAATAGATGAAACTTCTAATTCATCTATGTATAAATAACTCAGCTAAAATGCCAGCAAACAAGGAGAAGCATGGTAACTGAACTCTGTTCATGCATTAACCTTAAAATCCCTCCACCCACTGCATATTCACAAGAAAACTTGTGTAAAACAAGTCCTGTCCTCATTAGCCTTTAGAAAAATCTCCAATGGTGGCACAGCATAAAGCAAAAACATCTAAAGCTAAGAATTTGTTTTTTTTTTTTTTTTTTTTTTTTTTTGCCCCTAGTGTTGTAACCACAACCCAGAATAAATTAGTCATGCTAGGATCACAAGCTGACTTTTTCTCAACGTGTTTGAAGGGGTTCATGAATGCAAAATGGACCCAAAGAGCCCGCTTAGTCTCTAGTTGCTGACATGTCTTCAATCATAGAAAAGAGCCTCTATCTTAGAAGACAAAAACTATTTGTGTAAAAACCCCAAACAAACCTTGGATGAGGATCTGGGACATGCGGTAACATTTTTAAATAGTTGAATGAATGGGATAGGAAAGAGAATGTTGACTGGAATATGGAATAACTCAAACTTGCTTTTGAGAATCTTAACCAGAATTTTCTTAGAGCCTAGATCCAAATTTAATTAGGTGGAATCTATTGTATTCATTGTCTTAGAACCTTTAAATATGATTCGTATTTATCTCCGTTTTATAATAGTAGAAGTTAAATTTTCACAATCAAAAAAGAGAGAAAGCTTGTGTTTAACTAAAATAGTTTTATACATTGTCCCTATGGAAATTTCAGATGCATACAGATGCTTGTGACAAAGTGCTTTTTTATACAATATAACAGGGGAAAGTTTAGAATGAAGAAGTAATTTTGTGAATAAATCCTTTCTAAAACAGGCTGAAATTTCTGAACATATTCTCAATAATAATTGGGGGGCCATTCATTTAGAGGATAATTACATTATAGAACTGACAGTGAAGAACACATTTTCAATGATGCTTTCTGTAAATTAGTTAAAAGGCTATCTTCCTTCCTACCTTCTTCTCTTCTTTCTTTCATGTTTCACATCTTACTGGGCTTCAACTATGTGTCATCAACTGGGTTAGTTTATTGTGATATAATATTGAATGATGTAGACAGCTTGTCCTAAGTCCTCTTGGAACTTAGAATCTAGCTGGAAAGCCTGTCTATTTGTTGATCCTATAATATAAAGGCCATCAAAATTCATACTTAGGATTACAAAAATAAAAATTACACCTTCCCTCTTCAAATTAGTGAGTATTCAGTTAGTAAATTAATATTATCCACAATCAAGTTCAACTTCAACTTGACCATATGACACATATTTCTAGGACTTGAATACTCATATTGACTGACTTGAGTTTATTTTTTTTTTTTTGCAAACCTGATATCTTGAATTTTTATCAATCACATCTTTAAAGTTTGCAACATATCGATTATAAACAAACAGACATAGAAGCTGTAATTCACAGAAACCCAGTAGTATTAAATAGGCCACAAAACTGTGCTCACAGAATCTCCAGAATTATTTAAGACTCCTTGCAAAGATGCAGTTCCACAAAGCTCTGTACCCTATTCACCTGGGACCACTCCTGAAGTCAGCTTCTCCCCAGCCTCTGAAGTGGCAGTAGATTATGCAAGGTAATGAAATGTGTTTGTTTTATGGAAAATATTTTTTGAAAGATACATTCATTCAGAGATTTAGAAAGTCTATCTTTAGCTTCTGAGAGGTTGTGTGTAAACAGTTCCCTACCCTTATACGTCTGAAGAGCTGGAGCAAATGAGACTTCACTTTTATTAATAAATGAAGGGTAAATCATAGTGGCGAGGGGCACAGACTCTGGAGGCCAAAATCTTGGGTTTGAATTTGTAATCCACTGTTGGTGACCTTGAGCAATTTGCTGAACTTTTTTGTGTCTCAGTTTACTCACTTGAAAAGTAAGATGATAAGACTCATTCTCGTAAGATTGTTTTGAAGGTTAAATAAGTTAATAAACATAAAACTCTTGGAATAGTTCCATACATATAGAAAATCATGTACATATGTATACGTGTGTGTTTATAAATATATATACTAAATTAATGTATTTTAATTTGAAAATTAGCTGTAATTGAATTGCACAGAGTGACCCAGGAGTAATCAAATAATCACATGTTTAAACTTACTCGGAGAGGCTGAGGCAGGAGAATGGCGTGAACCCGGGAGGCGGAGCTTGCAGTGAGCCGAGATCGCGCCACTGCACTCCAGTCTGGGTGACAGAGTGGGACTCCATCTCAAAAAACAAAGACAAAAAAAAAAAAACTTTAACTTTCTTTTACTGTAGACATACATACATGTTGAATGAATTAAAACTTGAAGAGAAGAAAAAAGAATCTGAAGAAGAAAGTCTAGTGTTAAAATTAAATATCCAGAACAACAGAGAGGGCATATGGGAATTACAGTAGAAATGTCATTTAAATTTTCTCTTGTAGATCATTTATTGTGCTGGGTGTAAAAGACAGTGCTGACTGTATATCATTCCTTGAAAGAGTGTCCTGAAAATCATGATTGCTTCTGTTGCATTAGTAGAGTTCTGTTTTTGCCAAATGCAAATCAGAGACCTTATTCTCTTAGTTAGCCTACTTAAGTCTAGATGGAAGAAGTTTTGACATATATGATACCCTTACTGCTTAATTTTACAACACAGGAGTGGCTAAGCAAAATTCACACAAAATTTCAAGAAGGAGATCAACAGTCATTTTTTTTTTCCTTTGGCAGAATAAAACATCCACCTCTTCTCTCCCAGCTTAGAGATGTAAGTGGAATTACTTCTTTATATAAATTCAGTAAAAGATGTAAGATAAGATAAGTAATGATTCTAAAGACATTTACAACAAATAAAATTTTGGCATATATTAATTTATATTATTCTCAAAGAAACACTATGGGTATTAATTCTTAAGTATTACAGATCCTGAGACACATATTCAAAGCTATGTCAAATGATATCATAAATAGTGAAATAGTCTCAAAAAAAGTATTATGTTTTTTTTTGACTCTTGGCATTACTATAAATCATAGTACCTTTTTGTGAGCAGTGAATAAAAACTCCTATTGATCTGCAACCAGTCACTCAACATTAGTGCATTAGTGAACACTGAAATTGTTGAAATAGTGAATGATTTAGCAGAAAGTGTATTCAATTACTTCCAAGAATTATTCTATAACTACATGTAGTGTCACTCTAGAAATCCTTTAGTGCTAGAACACAGTTTCTGTTAAGATGGAGACCTCAAAAATAAAGACAAGATATTAGGGTAAGGATTTTATCAATCAGAGTCTTGGGTGTCAATATTTTCTCATTAGCATTTGCATAATAAGAGATATGGAAAAGATACTGAGAAACCTTTTAATTTTCTGTATCTACAAGTTCTATAAGATGGGATATAAATGCAAGAAGCAAATATTTCACTAAGGAAGGTGAAAGATTGAATTATTCCACTGTGGTCAATACTTTTGATTTTTGTCATTGTTTTTGTTGTATTTTTTGTTTTATTGTTTTTATTTAATACTATGATTTTAAAAGGTGTGGATTCAAGAAATAAAATGGGCTAATGTCTGTTTCTCATCCATAAATTAAGTCATTCTGCTGTGAGGAGGAGTGGAATATGAGGCAGGAAACTGAGAGTGTTTTGTAAAACTCTCTCTCATATAGGAAAGGATAAATGAAAAAATGATATTCCTCTCCTCAATCAGAGTTTCGAGGAATAGAGAGATGATTTTTGAGTTGAAACAATCAAAGTACGTACTAGGGAATCTAAGATTGATGTAAGCCTTGTACCATGGGCAGGATTTGAGTAGGTTTTCAGGAAGCACATGTTTTGTGATGAGGGAATAATGTGAAAAAATGGCTTAGTGATTTAAATATAAAAGGCAAGTTCAGAAACAATAAACATGAGTAGCAAGAGCAGAGTAGCCATGGGAAAAATTGGGGCAGATAAACTGGAGAGGTCAGATGATACAACAATATGAAAAGAATGCTGGGAATATGCATGTTTTCTGCATTTTCATGCTTTTGATTCTACAGTCAATATCATTAAGCAGGTATTGCAGGTTTAGGACCAAAATGCTCACTAAAAGGCAGATGCTAGGTAAACTCTTTCAGGGCTCCTTGGAAACAGCTCTGGGACTCAAGGCTGCTGAGATAAGAATAATGGTTAGAGCTTCACAATTAGAATCAATCAGCTCGAACAATTTTCTGCCTCTGGGTTCTCCTCCAAATTGGAGAGAGGATAAAATTGGCCCAACTTGAATTCCCTACCTAATAGGTGGCCAGGGAAAATAGAGACACTTAACCACAGACAGCTGGCAAAGGAAAACGGAGGTGATTTTGCCAAAAGATGGCAGAAGAAAGGCTTGGTTGATGAAATGAACAGATGTCCACCATTAGTGATGTGTCGAAACAGTAGGGAAGGGAGTTTTAATCATATACAACGTGGATGTGAAAAATGGGGTTAAGAAGCAGAACACTTACAAAATTGCTGTATTATAGGATGATAGGGACCCTACCCCTCTTCTCATTGTGCTCTAGGAATTCTGAATACTTGCAGGCACTACCTCTGATTTTTCTGTTTACATAGCTTTAACCTTTAGCATTACTGTTCCCTGTGCTTGAGATACTTACCTTCCCCTTATTGGTTTTCATACCTCCGCTTAATATTTCCATGCTCACTTTTAAATAACCTTCTTTATCAGCTTCCCCAGCTGCTTCAGACAGACCAGTCACTATGATTTTATTTATAACCATATCTATCTATGTTACTTTTACTAGATATAATGCCTGTCATGTCTTTCTGTGGCCCAAAGCAGCAGATTCAAGAATTTCCTGTGGTTGTATCATCATACTTTCTTTCACCTTATCCTGGACTCCACTGATGGCAGCAGGATGACCTGAAAGCAGCCAGTAGGATGACCAGCAGTCTATGCGTTCAATCATTCTGTCTACTGTCAGAACGTAACAAGCCTGTCCAATGGAACAAATGCTGGAGAAGGTTAATTGAATTAAATTCAGATTTAAATAGCTACACGTGGCTAGTGGCTACCCTGTTGGAGGAAGCATGTCTAAAAAGAACAACTAAGGCCACAATAGGAATTACAGAAGCAGAGACAAAGATGAGCCAAGTCACAGCTGTGGCCAAGAAGATATCAAGGCATCCATGGCATAAGGGGATTATTAAGGACTAAATGTCTGTGTGCCTCCCTCCAAATTCATATGTTAAAATTCTAATCCCCAATATGAAGATATTAAGGATTGGGAGGTAATCAGGTCATGAAAGTACAGCCATCATAAATGGTATTAATGCCCTTATAAAAGAAACCCCAGAGAGTTCTCTCATCTTCCTTCAGTTATCTGAGAATACAATAAAACAAAAGAAATGCAACCTAGAAGAAAGCTCTCACCAGAACCTGACTGTGCTGGTACCCTGGTCTCAGACTTCCAACTTTTAGAACTGTGAGGAATACATTTCTGTTGCCTATAAGCCTCTCAGTCTATGACACTTTGGTGATAGTAGCCTGAACAGACTAAGCTAGTTTATTAGTCAGGGTTCTCTAGAGGGCGAGAACTAATAGACCGTGTGTGTGTGTGTGTGTGTGTGTGTACATATATATATGTATATATGTGTGTGTGTGTGTGTGTGTACATATATATGTATATATGTGTGTGTATATATGTGTGTATATATGTATACGTATATATGTATATATGTATATGTGTATATGTATATGTATATATGTATACATATATATGTGTGTGTATATATATGTGTGTGTGTGTGTGTGTATATATATATATGAGTTTATTAAGTAATATTAACTCATGCAATCACAAGGGTCCCACAATAGGCCATCTGCAAGCTAAGGAGCAAGGAAGTCAGTCTGAGTCCCAAAGCTGAAGAATGTAGAGTCTGATGTTCAAGGGCAGGAAGCATCCAGCACGGGAGAAAGATGTAGGCTGGGAGGCTAAGACCATCTAGCCTTTTCACGTTTTTCTGCCTGCTTTATATTCTGGCCATGCTGACGGCTGATTAGATGGTGCCCACCCAGATTAGGGTGAGTCTGCATTTCCCAGTCCACTGATTCAAATGTTAATCTCCTTTGGCAACACCCTTACAGACAAACCCAGGATCAATACTTTGGATCCTTCAATCCAATCAACTTGACACTCAGTATCAACCATCACAGCTATGAAAGAATAGAAGTGTTAAACCAGGATGGTATAATGAATAACCACTCAGTTCCCTGAGGGAAGGCTTTTCAGCTGCTGAGATAGACCCTGAACTTTCGTACTTCTCATAACTATAGAGACAACCTTAGAATGTCTCAATTCTTTGAGAGGGCACCAAATAATGCAATTCTTTAATCATAAAATATACAGATTTTTTTCCAGGGAGACAGAGAGCAATCACTTGGGGGTTCATCTTCTTACCACTATCCCTGATACATTCAATTTCCTACACCCTCATCCTTCATTCCCCAAACTCCTCCTTCATGTTCATTCCTTCTCTATCATTTCCCTATCAAAAACCACTTTCAATTCTTCACTTCTTCATATTCTCTCAGATCATCCAGCCTACATATGCTGCTATCTTTGCCTGAAAATCTCCATCCTTCTACTCCCAACTGTGAATTATCATTCCTGATCGTGGATGCCTCTTTCTCTCAGTGGCTATTTTTGCTGCAGAAATTCAAAATAGATGTCCCACACATTAGTCCAAAGAACCTTTATTCTCTTTGAACATACCAAGTACCAAGTGTCATGTGGTTCTTGTTAATTTTGATAATTTTTCCTCTAGATTACCTCCCACCTAGATTATAACTCTATAAGAGAAGGAGCAAGCCATATCTTGTTCACCACTGAACTCAAATATCCAGCATTGTATATATCTCATTTATTTTTGTTAAGCTAATAAATTGCATCCACATTTCATGGAAGAAATGCACAAAGTCAGAAAAATTCAGGAAAAAGATATGAGCAACTTTTCTGCAAGGTTATGATACATTTTTAGAAAGTGTTTCCTTAATTACATTACTCTTATGTATTTGATAGTGAGGATAAACAAAGCTAGAATGACAGTGACCATTTTCCTAGATGACTTTTCCAATTGGTCGTCAGAGAAGACTGAGAGATAGTATCACACCTGGAGAAGACTAAGAGATGGTATCACATCCTTGAGAAGATGTTGCTTATTGCAGTATGCTTTCTGATTTGAATCTTAGCCTAGAAATTTTTCTCTGCCTCACACAGTTATAAGCAGGACTTCATATTGGTTAAAACAGAATCAAATTACAGATAAAAATGCGTTTTCAGTTAATAGGAACATCCAGACTTTCCTAGATAGACGTTGACCAAGGTACGAGTGAAATATATCTGTTCCACCTAATTCCTCCATGCTGGTGATTGTAAATCTGTGTGAGGAGAGTGATACCTCCAGGAATTCTTTCCCATCATGGTGTGCATGAACAAGTATGCCAGAGAACAAGTCCTTTTTTTTTTTTTTTTTGTAGTGAGTCCAGTGAAAACAAGCAATGCAAATGCTGTTTCCAAATTAACTTCTGGCAATTCAGCTTTGATTCACTATCCTGAATAATCAGGATTTTACATTTGCAACTCAGGTTGAAATTAACCCTGAAGATATTCTTCTGTATACATTTCTTCTTGCCCTTCTTGAAGAGTTAAAGTATAAATTGGTACCTTCATCTGAATTGAAACACCAAAGCAATGTATGATTCTTTGTCAGTGTTGGGCTTGATTACAATAGAATGAAGATTATTTTTCCACCCATGACACTGTCATTATAATCTTCTGACTTATATTTATAGTCAAGTGGGAGTGATTCTCTGATGACTTAGAGCCTTTAAAGCTGAGGATAACAAAATGCTGGCTGAGAAGCACATATAAATCCCAAGCAGAGAGAAAAATCAAGCCACCAGTTACACTATTTGTTTTCATCTAATAAAATATAGAGAAAAATAGAAATAATGAGTTTGGAGTATTCTTGGCAATTTAAGGAAAGAAGTCAACAGGCAGTATACTAAACATCTCTCTCTGAGCCCCAGGAATTGACATAGCAGGGGCATACAAAAAAAGATTGTTTGAGTATTACAAAAAAAGATGGTTCACTGGAGGCTGACTTTCTCTAGATAAGAGCAAGATTGCTCATCCATTTCATCCTCTCTTTGCCAGTAACATCTGTAGCCTTGAAGCAAATTTTCCAATATGGTAGCATTATTCTCAATTGCCATTTTTCATTTCTTAATCATCTATGGACTGACAGTAGTATCTCAGTACCTGTCCCATTCAACTGATAATTTATCCTTTTTGCGTTCAACTATATTTCCAGATTATTTTAGTCAATGAGAATATTGTTTCTTAGACTAGATATAGATTTATATAGTAGTTTTTTCAATAGCTTCACTTTTGGAGGTTCAACAAAATCAACTCGCCCCATCTACAACAAAGCTGAAATCTATAATAATTCTCAGATTAAGGCTTTAGAGATAGTCATACTGGTGAATCCAAATAGAAATATCCAGTGAATATGCTGAAGCACCTATTCATAGTTTCTATGTTGATCACCTAATTATTAGGTTTGTTGTAGTAGTTCATTTTTTTGGTATGATTGTGTGCTATATAATACTTCCCTCAAAACATAAGCTTCACATTTAATTTACCAAGTTAAAAGTGTTCACATTTAGCCTTCGTATGAATATTATTTCCTTTGCGTTAGTTTAAAAACAGTCTCTGAAGTTATTTAACATATCATTCACTTTGCTGGGATAGAAAACAGCTAATGTGAAATGTCATAAGAGAATGATAATTGAACATTTTTGAAATACAATTTTCTTTGGGGGCATGATCAGATAAAGAATGTCCAATGCTTTAACATTAAGTGGTGTCTTTTACTATTGTTAAATTTATTCACTGAACTACCCATAATTTTAAAATATTATCAAAATGCCCGCTTTTTCATATTGTTAATATAAAATATGTTCATTGTGTACAATTTGGAAAACACAAACAATAATTATAAATAAACTCCAAGAATGCTGTTATGTTCATCATAGTATTTCTTTTTATTTTGTGCATATCATGCTCTAAATATGAAACTTCATACCTTTTTTAATTTAACATAATATAATGAGAACTTATCCATGATATTTAAATACAAGTATGTTAAAGTTTTTGATCCAATAGAAAATAGCAAATCTCCCACCTCTAATCCCAAGTGGGCACTTCTAGAATAAGACACTCTTTTTTATTTTTTTAACTTTGTAAGTGGAGGATGATTACCGCATTAGAATATGAGATTTTTTTCCAGTGGCCTGAGGACTTTGTGCACATTGACCTGCTTCTCTTACAGAGTCAAACTTTTGTGATCTAGGGGTGAGATTTTTTACATAACTAGTCAATGGGAAGCTGGTCAACGAGAAGGAAAGACTGATAACTAGGGTGACCTCATAATTTAACTTTTAAGCATGAATAATAATGAACGTGTTGGAAAAGCCATAAACCAGCACTGTTCTAGGCAAACAGGAACATATTTAAGGAAGGCATAAAAAAGGAAATTTTAGTAATAAATTCTAAAATTCATATCAGTTGAAATCATTTTGGGTATACCATGGTCAGTAAACTAAAATCTATTGGCCAAATCCAGCCCCACTGCCTATTTTGTATGTCTTCTCAATGAAGAATGGTATTTATGCAATTAAGTGATTGAAAAAAAAATCTTAAGATGTGATTCTTTCTTGTCATATAATACCTACACAATATCCTTCATTTTGCATCTTGAATTACAAAGCCTAAAATGTTAATAATCTGGCCCTTTATAGAAAAAGTTTGTCACTCTCTGTATATGCTAATATATTCTACTTTAATCATTCATATTGTTTAATACTTTGCTACTTATCCATTTTTCTGATTTGGTGGTTCTCACAACTAAGTAAAATATGGACTCTTGTAATGAAAAAAAAATCTTTTCAAACTCCGGAGAACACAGTTTTTCACACAATAGGTGAGTAAACATTGACTTACAAAGCAAACTTTCATTCTATGAAACTCAGTTTCAGCTGGGCACGGTGGCTCATGCCTGTAATCTCAGCACTTTGGGAGGTCAAGGTGGGTGGATCACGAGGTCAGGAGATTGAGATCATCCTGGCCAACATGGCGAAACCCCCTGTCTACTAAAAATACAAAAATTAGCTGGGCGTGGTGGCTCGCACCTGTAGTCCTGGCTGCTTGCGAGGCTGAGGCAGGAGAATCGCTTGAATCTGGGAGGTAGAGGTTGTAGTGAGCCAAGATCGCACCACTGCACTCCAGCCTGGTGACAGAGTGAGACTCTGTCTCAAAAAAAAAAAAAAGGAAAAATATGCCGAAATATTACTTTGATTATTACATTAATAAAACTAAAAAAATTCTTCTAGAATACCTAGACCCCTAAAAGTCTGTCTTCTCTCAGTGGACCTCAAATGCCAGTTTAAGAAATAGCTATTCTAGCATATTCCAGCTGTACTGTAGGATCTGGAAAAGCATTCAAATAATTATTTTCCTTTAAAGCCAGGTGATAAAACTATAAATAAATAATCTATGCAACTACTTACTTTATTTGTTTCTACTCTTGGTCTCACTTCCTCTACATAAATGTGTTATAAAATGGTTTAAATATGCGGTCAAGTTTTTATAACTATCCATAAACTTGCAATAAATATATTTTGTGTAATAAGAGGTATGTAAAGCACACAGAAAAAAATGACATGATCCTATCAAGTTATGACAATTTTACTAAGTCTGGGATACGGTAATGCACTTTTAGTTAAATTGACAAAATTAAAAAATCTCGTTTTTATTTTTTTTTTTAGTTTTCTTATCAAGTGTTTCTTTAACAATGCACTTTTTATAAAAAAAAAAGTAGGCACACTCATTAACACTTTTGTCTTTCAAAACTCATTCTACTCTTTAAGATTATATTTGAAATTACTTTGTTGATCTCATGCATCTTTCTCATGACCTTTCTGGTAATGGATCATTTGAACCATGATAACTTAATGGAAAAAACAAAACTGAACATCATGAATAAACTATAAATCTTTTAGCATCATCTGGTAGTGTTGGGGACAATTTTACATTTATAAACTATTAAGCATCTTCCCACAGGAGGTTCAATAAATAAACAAAATTATTTCTGTGTGGGTCACACATATTAAAATCAACGAATGAATAAAATTTACATTTAACCAGAGACACAACAGGAAAAAATAAAATTAGGGTTAAAGGAAAGCATAAATAGCTTTCCACATTTTACATTCGTATCAATTCCTCACTCCCTGCAGCGTAGAAAATTTGTATTATCTTGGCTAATCATCTTCATTCATGCAGTTTATAAACAAGTGTTAGAGTAAAGGATAAAGATAAGAGAAAATAAACAAACGTAAGTTCAGTCCCTATTCACTCTGTTTCCTAAGAGCTCAAGTTAGCTGATATTGTAAATTTCCATTAAAATAAAGCTGCTTGGGTTGCAAATCCTCTAGACCTTGGTTAGCTATCTAACATCCCCTTGTCTGCTGGGAAAGTGAGGTTTGCTTTTGAAAGGGTAAAGGCACAGAGCGAATAACTTCTCAAAGTGTGGCAAAGGCTTTGGAATGAGGACACGAAAAGGTTAAAAATACAAAAAGAAAATTAAAAAGACAAAAGCTCAATAGACAATTTCTCTGTGAAATCAGCCGAATGAAAACTAAAGTCAATTTGGGAATTCTACACTTATCTGGTCAATTTTGATAATGTTGACAGTTGGTCATGATCATTTGAGTTCCCAAAGCTAGACTGACTTTTTATCAAGCCAAGGTCCACCAAAATCTCATTGCCTGACAGACTAGGTCAGGAGTATTAAATAGGATGAAATTTGGCTATGAGGTTTTCAAGATTTACAATTTGCTGTCTGAAACACTATACGAGTTACAATTACTGCCAGAGTATGCTGTGCAATGTCAAGTGAAGATAATTAGATGTCTATCTGCGTAATTAGTGTCCTCCTCCTGAAATTCCCACTTTAACAGATAATTATTTTATTCAGGTAAATGTGGAAAGTTTTTTTTTTTTTTCTTGTCACCATGGTAAATCATGTAAAATGTTTGGATTGGTACATAAGCCAGAAGAGGGAAAAATGTTAATATTGGTAGAATTTTGTGTTCAAATTTTTCTTAACCTGAGAATTATTAAAAGTAAAATCTGCTAGACACAGTGGCTGTAATCCCAGCAACAGAGAAGGCTGAGGCAGGAGGATCACTTGAGGCAAGGAGTTCAAGACCAGCCTGAGCAACATAGCAAGACCCTGCCTCTCCAAAAAAAAAAAAAAATCACCTGGGCAGGGTGGTGGCACGCATCTGTAGTCCTAGCTACTTGGGAGAGAGGCTGAGGTGGGAGGATCCGTTGAGCCCAGGAGTTCCAGGTGATGGTGAACTATGATCAAACAACTGCACCCCAGCTTGGAGATGGAATAAAGCCCTATCTCTAAAAATTAATTAATTAAAATAAATTAAAAATAAGTAAAAATAAATAGAAGTAAAATCATCCTTGATAAATGGCTTATCCAACTACAGCTTACATTGCAGATATGAGACTTTTGAGATAAATCTTATAGTAAATGTAAAGTATTGCTGTGAACAGGTAAAGTCAAGCTTGTAAGTTATGAGATGAAATTCTTCCAATGAATCAGAGATGGTAGAATAATCAAATCTACGCCTTGGAAGCAGTTCCATACAGGTTTTTTTAGCCATGTTTTTTCCCCTCTCTTATGTGAAAATTTAAAGTCTACTTCATAGTGATCTTATTTTATGTACTGTTCCATTAAAATATGTACTCATGTTTAGCTGTCACCACCAGAAAAGCAGAAAGCCAAAATGAATGGACATATCATTTCTTCACCCCATTCCAATTTGAAGTAGACTTTCTCACCATACTTCACCCTAATTCTTTCTTTAGAGAAGAAAGGCTGCCAGTCAAACTCAATTTACAGAGATATCTTTGATTCAAGAAAGTATACGTCATCCAATATAAATAAAACATATTACATTTTCACATAAGAGAGGGGAAAAAACTGGTAGAGAAGCCTCAGGTAAAGATCTTTAGAATATTTTTTCACATTGGTAGATTTTAGCATTGCTATTGTGAGATGGGACAGAAATTCCAAGCAATCTGTTAGTATATATAGAAAGTATTTTCTTTCTCTTTTAAGTCTCTGAATTGGAAAAAAGGCCATAATTGAGAGATTGGAGAAGAGAAGGTGCTTACTTGAATAGACACCAACTTAATAAATAAAGAAGATAACTATAATAGTTAAGGACATAATTTTATAACAAATAGCAAGTGGAATGATTAAAAATGATAATAAAATATTGAAAAATGTAAAAAGTAGAGAAAGTCCATTAAAGAAAAAATAAGTTATCAAAGTAAAAATTATATTTTTCCTTTATTTTGTCTACATTTTGCATGATTTTTTAAAGCCTATAACTTTTTTGTATTTGTTATTAAGTTAGATTAAAAACAAATATTTCCAAAACAAAGATGTATTTTGATTTAGGATTACTTTTATCTTAAATGTGAAATTTCTGTAGGTGCCTCTGAAAATAAATCCATCTTCATATTAATGATGGTAAGTTCCTTTTTCTGCCATACACTTTAAGATAATAAGCTAGCTAGGTAAATGTCTCAGGAATTATTTTGATGAAACTGAAGGATCCGAGTTCTATTCCATCATGAGGCAAAGTAATGTGACAGTTATGCATGGTCCCCCCCCAAATCAACAGTTGTTGCCACATTAGCCTCCTTGTTGTGTCTTAATTTACAAGGAATCAAACCATCTTAAATCAAACTGTTACATGCATCCATTCACTTTTCGTCCAATCAAAACTGAATTACCTGTCAACAGAGAAGTACACTTACAAGTGTGAAACCATTTGACCATGTTATATTTTAATTTGCAGAGACAAAAATGACAAGCAATTTATTTACATAAAACTGTACAAAAGCAAATTAAATTATGTAAAGTATTTCATAAATAGTTGGACGAGTGTTTAATACATTTCGCCATGTTAAGCATAGTTGCGTGCATAGTGACTCATAATAAACGATGATAAATTGTTCTCTGCTTCACTATCAACATCCAAGTAGCAGAACAATAGTCAATGATTAACATTACAAACAGATCGTACCACACTGAATGCAAGTGCTTTAAAATGTAGGAAAAGTCTGAAAGTAAACCCTAGGTAGCTGAACAAATGATGCCTTCCTCCAGATGTTATCATTATACCTTCACCTAGGTCACAACTAACAAGCTTTACTATATTCGTGATCATCCTCACTTTTTATTTATTTATTTATTTATTTTTGCTTAAGGACACATTTTCTTATTTATCACTGAGAGCATATACCTAAGATTATTTAGGTCTTTAGATTTCTCATGACTGTTTTTGGATGGCTGTTTGATTCTTGACAATTTCTTCTGGTCTGTGTGTTTCATTCTATTTTCCTACAAGACAGCTTCCTAGGGTAGTGTTTCAGTCAGACATCCTCAGTACCATCTTAGTTCCTCCTCCCATAAAAATAATGCCTCCCTTGTTTTCTGAAACTCAGGCAGCAGGCCAGTCAGAAACCATACAGAAATGATATCTGGAGATTCAGAAAGAGCAGTAGATTTTAGATTGAAGCTACAGACGTTTTAATACACATAAATTTATATAGTTACTCAATTTATAAATGTGTCCTAATGTATAATGCATGCAAAATTCACTTGAGAGTCTTGTGTACAGAAAACAAATATGGTTTATATACTGTACAACCAAAATGAAACTGTAGCTAAAAGAAACAAAACAAAAAAGAAATAAAGAATAAAATTCTAAATCAATATTTTACCTTGCCAAATGGACTGATTTCACTCCTGATAGTATCTCTGTGTTACACTTACAATGAACGCTTTCATCTTCTAGTCAGATTTAAGCAGCCCATATTAATGCCTTAATTTTGCTTTATGACATAACAATATTTAAGACTGGTCCATTATCTGAGTTTGTCAGAAGGCAAATTTTTAATATATTATTTATTATTTTCAGAAAATAAACATGGACAAATATACAGGATCAAAAAAGTTGGGAATAGCCCATTTCCCCTCATTGTCCAAACCCAACAACCGTTTTTTTACCATAACAACAGGTATAAAAGGCACAGTTGCTTATTTTGCATTCACTCATTTATTTTTTTTGTTTCTTTTTATTGATTTTTTTTCAAAAGCACTCTATATATGGAGTGGCACCAGATTTAACCTATTTAAAATAAAAGTCATACAAACACAAAATATATTTCTGTGTCATGCCAGCTCATTATATAATAAATGTTATGATAGCTAATTCTACTAGAATTACTGTGAATACTTACAGTACACTGAATTTTATTCTTTCACACCCATTTTAGTTCTAAAGAGAGGTTCATGAGTTAAATGACAATGGCATGGCTATCTTGAATGGGGTGCAAACATCATTGGGGAATGCAGATCCAATTAATCTGAAGGTCCGGTGTGACCTGTATTAGTTTTATAGACAAGAGAAGGGTTTAAGATAGAGAGAAATGAGCTATCAGTGGTTTCAATGTCTCATGAAAGAAAGAAATGCATTTAAAAAAAAGTTTGTCAAACATCTGTGTTATGCAATTGAGTATTTTCTTTGTAACGTGCACCAAAAAATATGTATACATTTCATAAGTATCTTTAGAAGTATTTTGTCTTAATAGGTACTTACAGATTATACAAGGCAGCACTGCTTTAATGCAGTTTCCTAACAAAGTACTAGAATTGCATCTTTCCATAGTGTAAATAATAATCAAACATAAACATGTTCAATTACTGATATTTTAGTCCAATGTTTTTTGTTTCAATTACATATCTTTTTGCATCCTACCTATTATACATAAACTAACATCAAAATGAAAACTCCATTTAAGAAAGAGCATAAGGAAATGACCCCCAAAGTGTATCCCACCAAACAGAGAAGTGGTTTTCAAAGATAAGTATTTTGAGGACCTATAGTGAATTATCAACCTATATTCCAGGCTGTGTCACTTTATAGTCTAAGAAATTCTGCAAAGCATGAAACTACCCAAAGCTACATTGTTTCTACAGTTTGCTAGAGAGCCATCAAGGCTATGCCTTAACCAGCTTACAAACATTCAGTGATGTTTGTTCTCTTCACACCTGTTATTCCCTATTCTGTCCATGGATTGTCACTTTCATCTGAATGTCCCAGCTCAATTTTCAGCCGTATAAGGTTATCCTCTATAGAGTGAGTAGCTCAAAATCTGCATATTCTGTTTCTTTTTATTGCACTGGGAAAACTCTGCTTTCACCTTTGAGATATACATCCTGTGAAAAATGTCACTGCCCAAAACTCCTTTCTTTCATGTTCAGTCTAGATTTGTTTAAAACGTATATTAAATAATGTTCAAATCACATTAGTGATAAAGTCAACTAGGGTGTCACCTTGTTTCAATGTTATGAGCCTCAGAATATTTCTATATTGCACACAATTCAAAATTAATGCACTTTTGGTGCATCAAAGTGTGCACTGAACAAGTAAAAAATGCAATTGTAATTTAAAATGTGGATAAAAAGAGCAGCAAGCATAGCCTGGATTCTAAAATGATAATCGTGGACTTAACTAAGACTATATGCCAATGCATCTTTCTTAACCTATCCATGATCCATAGATACTATTTTAAAACATGGAATCTTCCCTGTTAATATTACCTGAAACTAAAATTGAACCTCAACCAATTGCCTATTATAATACCAAAAATATATCTCACTAGTTTTCATTCTTTGAGCTTTCAAATAAAATCCATTTTAAAAGAAGGAACATTTTCCTGGGCACTATAAAATGAACTAGTGTTTGATTGTTTCCGTGCATACATGGGTTCAGTTGCTTTTGTTACTTAATGGTTTTCCACGTCAAGACCAAATCAACTTCATGATTTCCCTGATCTGCCATATGATCTTTGGCCTTTGGATGATACAATTGCTCAAGCTAGTTAATAATAGTGGTCTTGTTCTGAAAAAATATATATAATTTTTAGAAGTCATAATTAGTGAAATTGATACATGTAATCAAGACTGTGTGTACACTGAGAATATTTGGTGAATATATGGAATTGAAGTTGATGCTCCTGACCTGAAAATAACAACATATGCCAATTTAGGACTGCAATCACCCACTGAGTATTGTTTTGCTCTTAGTCTTTGTTGGAATATTAAAGCTTTGATCTTCCCAAAATGCTTTTTAATACAGTCCCTCTTTCTAAGGACTGTACCTTTAGAGGGACTCTATCACTTTCAAAGGATTGCCTTTGATGATGATAAACCATATTCTGATGATATGTCTGAAATACATTTTATCTGTCCTGCTTATTTTTGACCAGCCGGATGACACTCGAACAAAATCAAAGTGACTAAAATCATGCTTCAGCTTAGGGATAATGAGAGTGTTGTGTTCTGCTAATCAGGCTTCGTACAGTTACTGTGAAAGAAACTTGCAACTATCCCCCCTTTTTTTTTCTTTTCTTTTCTTTTTTTTTTTTTTTTGGAGAGGGGTGGGGAAGAGAAAGCGAGTGTTGGGAATCAGTGAAGGGGTTAGACATGCAAGTAACAAGGATGGTTTCTACATTGTACAGTAGAATCAGGCTAACAGTATCACTAAAGGCCTGATCTGGAGGCAGAAGTGGCAGGCAAAGCTTTGTCTCTTTGGTAGCCCCCTCTTTGTGATTAAACGTTTTGCTTTGTAAGGTTTTTTTGCCCCTTATTCTCCTTTTCATACATATAAAGAACTTTGCTGTTGTTCCTTTATAGCCTACAGGTAAACTTCTCTTCTAGTGAGAGTATTGACAGGAGATGGCTTATATTCCCCTGTTTTTGTAAGGGGAATATCCTCAGGGTTGGCTTCCTCATTTTTGCTGAAACTAGCTGCACTGAAGGTCTCATAGGATGAGGTCAACTTTTTGTTCAGGAGGTTCCTGTTGCGGTCACCCATGATGGCGGCCTCCCCATTGGCCAGCTTTTCCTGGCTTCCTCGTTCATCAACAGGCATGAAAGTGGAGAGTTTAGGCTGGCTCTTCTTCCTCTCCGGAGAAGTGCGGACCGGCATCCAGCAGGAGTCTGAGTGGCCATACTCATCACACTCACGAGTGCACTTCCCAGTCAGGGCTACATCCGGAAGAGGCCTTGGATCTGAAATCCAAGGAGAATAAGCCATTAGTATTTGACACTCCTCAACAGGCTCCCCTGATCTATATGAAATTGGAGGAAATATATAAATATATTCCTTACCATCTTATTTCTCATTTCCCAACACCCTCTAGCTCATCATTCCATAGGACAGTTTTTTAATCCCATGTGCATCAAAGATAAGGTTTTGCAAAGATATCCAATATTATAGAACAGGAAAGTAGACAAAATGATACATTTAAGTGTGTAGATGAAACAGATATATGTGTGTTTGTTAGAGGACAGGGACATGAGGATTGTCTCAGTTAGAAGCTCTAAATACACAGGTAAATTTGTATGGGTGCTAATATTTTCCACATCCATAAGAAAAATTATTAAATCCAAATAGACAATTTTCTGGATTTATAAATTATCCCAGAAGTGGTGTGCTTTTGCCAGTTGGATTTCTTCCTGCTTATACATTATTCATAGAATGCAAATATGCAAAACCTTATATTTAAAATACATTCTAAGACATGGGGTGACTCATAAGTAGAACCTAAATTGACAGCACATTATGTGGTAAAAAGTAAAAAGCAAGGAACCAGTAGTTATAGGTATAAGCATACCAGCAATATCACGCACCTGCCCACCCTAGCCCACATCCCCTCACCCCCCCTCCTACCATGCCAAATGACGTAATATGTGCTGATGTGTTCACATCAAAATACATAGGCCATCTTATCTGAAATGTAATGTATGGGGTGAATATGGGTAAGTTACTAAACTTTGGATGAACTAGTGTGTACTCTAATTAATGGTGCTGTCCAATGGAATGGGAAATGACTTTTACTTCTAAAAGGCTAAATCACGTACAAAGAATTCTTAGGAAACAAGATTAAAGATGACAGATAATAATTACCTGTACATATAATTGAAAGCATGTGTCTGTCTTTGGAGAATGGTTATGTATTTTCTAAATATTAAAAATGTTTTTACAGACTTTGTTTGAGAAAGAGAGAATGGGAGAGAGAAAAACCTGCTCTGCTTCAACAGATTCTGAGGCAGTAACTTGAAGGGTTTTATTTAAAATGTTTTATTGTTTTTTATTGCCAAACAAAAGAACATAATATGACTGCATTCCAGTTACTATCACATGGTATCATTTTATTACAAGGCTTGGGACTTAGAGACTGACAAATTTGACCTCTGAAAATATATTTGCAACCAGTGGAATCAGTGAGATGTGCATACGCACAATCCTAGTAGATTCATTTAAAATAGAAGAGGAAGTTATTTAAACTATTCCCAAGATATGTACACTTTCTGCTTTTGCTTCCACACACTATGCCCTGTAGTTTAACATTTGTATAGGATATTTTAGATGTTTTACTTGGCTAAATCTCCTAAATGATGGCTCTCCACTAATGTTTGTCATTTTTTCCTTCAATGATGGGTAACTGAAGTATTGACATTTGTCGGCCCATCGATTACTGAAACAGTGTCCTGGGATTTTTATGCCCTTGACTAAGCGTTCACAAGGAAATTCTAGTGTTCTACACAGGAAATCTAGAATTATCTGACCCTTTCCTGTAGGTAAAATGTAAGGTTAATTATTTATTCCAGTTTTCCATGCTGCCATTTGACTTATAAGTGAGCAGATTCTCTTAATTTTTTCATCAAAAGAAAAAAGTACTTTCCCATTCATTTTTTTCCCTAAATTGTCTGTTTCTCAAATATGTATTTTAGATGCATTATAAAGATAAAATTATTGACAAATTTTATTAATGAGTTTTGTAATCTAGTTGGTTTAAATGAACAAACTGCAAGTTCTTCGAGAATATTTCCTATCTTGGGATACTCTTTTTTTTTTTTTTTAAACCTGACCTAAATACTTTGAACAGGGGGAAAAAAGGATAGAAATGCAAAGTGTAAGATCAGGTCTGCTTTTTACTCAAACTATTTCCTTTTTTGTTTTCACTGCTTCAACAAATTCAAATTGTTCCTCTTATGACAGTGAATAGCAAGGACATGGGAAAATAATCAGGAATTTAGCTTCTAAAGTAGAAAAAAATCTTTATGAATGTGGTTGTTATTCCCTGCAGAAATGACCCAGAATTGTCTCCAATCATCTCTCCACATTTATGTCTCACACAATATGTCAGTTCACTTACACAATGACTTATACAGGTGGCTGCTTTTCAGGGATTAATTTGTGTTTTTAGTTTGATATTCATTTCACTTGTTTTCCTGTTGTTTGAAATGCATTAATAAACAGCTTGTAATTCTATATTCATGCTCATACGAGTCTTCTTACTTTTTAACTTGTGTACCTAAACTACCTATAGCCCATAAGAGATTATACTCATTTATTAAATAGATTGACTGAATCTTCAGTCAACTATAAGTGAGATGCTCTTCAGTTCTTTCCTTCAGTCTTTACTTCACAGTCTGGAATATTTTCTGCCAAAATTCATTTCCTCTATTGCTTTTAACGAAAGGCAGCTTGTCTTCTGTGCCATCATATACATGCAAGCTGCCGCATCTCTATCCAAGAAGCATGACTTTTAATGAGGATCTCCTGTCATTTCCAAAGTAAAACACTTGATTGGGGGCCACAGCAGAAGTTGACAAGCCTAATTGGCTGAGACATGTTGCAGTGTTTGTCATCAAATTTAGAAAAATAATCAAGAAGGGCTATAAGAGATTCATCACAAGCAATCAAAACTTCCAATTTTGTTGACTAAAGTGAATCTTCAAAAGAAATACCAATGATTAACAAATGCAATCTGTATCACAACGCAACTTATTAAAGAAGGGCATGAGTGGAAAAGTATTTTTCTTTGTTTACATATTTTCTTATTTTAATTATGTATGCATATATTATGAATTTTTCCAAACAAAATTTATGCAGGATCTTAGAGAAGCATCAAATGCAATTCTTTCTTCTTTCCATAAAAGACATACTTTTAAACTGTCCTATTTTTTTGTGGCATTATAGAGGAAAACCTTTCACAATTAGTAACTCTTCTTAGTCCTTCACTGAAGGATGTGTTTTCTAACATCTAAGAATATTATTTTATGCTTTAGTACTGTTCTTTTAAATTTTGATCTCAGTGAAGATGGAAGACACCTGATCACAAATCTTAACTGGCATTCAGTAAATCAATACAAATGAACAACAGGAAAATAAAATACTATTCTCTGTAAGCATTTTCCACAATAAAGCCAGTTCTTCAGAGATTTTTTTGTTGTTGTTTCTGTATTTCTCAACGCCCCCAAACCCCATCAATCATATCAAACCTTGAGAACACTGGAAGTAAAAAAATGGAATCCATCAAATCCTGTTCTTCCTTAACATTACTTGTAGACATTTCCATTTTAATCAAGTTATGCTATTTACTAGAATCATTGCATCTTATTAGAAAGTTAAGATCCCTTCCCAGACATAAGGTTAATACCTGTCTTGAAAGTAGACAGTTTTCTTTCTTTTCTTTTTTTTTCTTTTTTTTTGAGACAGGGTCTCACTCTGTTGCCCAGACTGGAGTGCAGTGGCGCAATCTTGCCTCACTGCAACCTCTGCCTCTCAGGTCAAGCGATTCTCTTGCCTCAGCCTCCTGAGTAGCTGCAGTTACAGGCACATGCCACTGCCACCTGGCTAATTTTTGTATTGTTTCAAAATACAATGGGGTTTCACCATGTTGGCCAGGCTGGTCTTGAACTTCTGACCTTAAATGATCCACCCACCTTGGCCTCCCAAAGTGCTGGGAGAAAGTAGACAGTTTTTAAGCCATCAAACTAGCAAACAATCTTAGAACAATTCATAACACATGAAGTACTTCCCACATGAAGTTCATCTCTTTAATTTAGCACCTCAATCATAGCAAGGAGGATGGAACAGCGAAGGGGTCCAAGCTACAGGAGAGCTGAAGCCGAAGAATAAGTGTTTTGACTTTCAATTTACTGTTTTCCCACTACAACACATTGCTTCTTCTTAAAATATAACAGCTGAGTTATTTAGAGGTCAATGACTGCTACTCATAACCATCTGAACAAGCTACAGTCTGCAGAGACAGAGAAAAAACGATCTGAGCAGCACAGGAAATAGATGCCACAGAGTCACAAATTTTTCTACTTAGTGAAAAGAATGTCACAACCTCCCTGAAACTATACATTTTGGAAAGTGGGAAAAATTATATGTTTTCTTAAGAAGCCAGATTATCTCTCAAAAACATAGTATTTTTGTTTTTACTAGGCAGGGTAGATGGATGGGTGGTGGGCAGATGCTGCTAGATGCTGTTACAATGACCTCAACAGGAAGTGACAGATAGATAATAGATAGAATCATTAGAAATAACAAGGAAAGCCCAGGTTTAGAGAGGAATTTCATGTTTCCAGAAGCTGCCTTACATAATTTAGAACCCATTAGAGACATCATTATTATAAGAGAGCACAGTAGACTCATTAAGACTTGAAGACAGTTCTGCACCAGGAAGGATTTTAAGTATGCTGAGTTTTGCATCCTGTCAGAATCCCAGACACTCACTCTACTCCAGGTCCTTGGCTTGAGGCTAGAGACACATGGATCTTTGTATTTACTGAGCTGAGAGAAGGTATGAAAATGTTATATTTAGTTTTAAAATATTTCCAATGAGTTTTCTTAAAGATCAGATATGTAAAACTGTATGTATCATTTATTTGTTTAACTCACACATTATTTGATTTGCTGACCACGTGAGATAAATGGATTGTTAAGTCAACGTATGGACTTCCCAGATGTCCACACCATTCCTCCAATTTGTTCACTAACATCAAGCTCTAGCGTATGACATTACTTGACAAAATCTGCAAAAAAATAAGAAATATTTTCTTCTTTTTTATTTATTTTGTTTTATTTTATTTTTCGAGAAGGGTCTCGCTCTGTCATCCAGGCTGGAGTGCAGTGGCATGATCTCGGCTCATTGCAACCTCTGCCTCCTGGGTTCAAGCGATTCTCGTGCCTCAGCCTCCTGAGTAGCTGGCACTACAGGCGTGCACCACCAAACCTGGCTACTTTTTGTATTTTCAGTAGAGATGAGGTTTGGCCATGTTGGCCAGGCTGGTCTCGAACTCCTGATCTCAAGTGATCTGCCCTCCTCAGCCTGCCAAAGTGCCGGGATTATAGGCATGAGCCTCTGCTCCTGGCCTGGTATTTCCTTCCTTTAGAGACAAAATAACAAAACAACGCAAAACAAAACCACATGCAGAAACTTTTTCCTTTTTTCCTTTTTAAAGTGTTTGGTTTTCTTTCTATGTTTCTTGACTTCCCTCTACACAAAGACTTATTTTTTTCTAGAAGCACACTGAAATGCTAGTGAAATTTGGTGGACTTACAAAAGGTTTTGCAAAAGGGTAAACAAGAAGAATAAAAGATCAGTGAAAAATGTTTTACAACAGATGTTTTAACATTTCCTTCACTGTCATTAGTCCAAATGAAAATATCTTTTACTCAAATGATTAAATAAATGCTTTATTTTAAAATAGCTGTTAGAAAATTGTTTACTTTCATTTTATATGATAGGGCTGAGAAAAAAATAATTAAATAAATGTTGGTTAACCAAACTTTTTTTTGGATAATTATTATCATAGTTAATAAAGATTGGAGGTGAGGAGACAAGATCCAAAAGATGCACAAGTGAGTTGGACTTGGCTTTCTCATATAACTAACTAAAAGATCCCTGCCTTTTGCCTGTTTGGGGAATTTAGGAAGACTAGACAGGCAAACACACCACGGATCACGGTCAGGGCGGGAATCACTGACTCAGACCAGCAGTTTGTGATCCTGTAAATGTAGGAACACTTTCTGGAAGAGAAGAAATTTATAGTTATGTAAGTAAGTGTCACTCTGGCCACAAAAAGGCCATTAAGATTTCCAAAGAGTGTATTAATTTATCACAGAATCACTTGATTTAACCAAAATAGAAGAGTATAGGAAGACTGGCTAATCAATCAATCCTTGCTGTAGCATCATGTGTACCATTTCTGGGCCCTTCCTGCCAAGAGCAATGAACTTTTAAAAAGAGCAGGAGATTTAGAGTCCCAATATTGCTCAATGTGATTCCAGGTTCAACCACGTAGAAGCTGTGTGACTTCTGACATAATTTTTCTGAGCTTCAAGTTCCTTATATGTGAGATAATAATACCTACTCCCCCATTTATTGTGGGATAAAAGAGTTAATGTCTATACAGCTCGTAATATGGTCCTGGCTGCCGTGTAGGTATTCAGTAAATGGTAGGTCATAGCCCCTGGAGAGATTTAAGGAGGTAGAGATTTTTTCCTCTCTGAAGTCTTCCAGGAATAAAAAGGATATTGTTTAAGAGAACAGGCTCAGCAGCCAGGTGATCTAGATTCACATTCTAACTTTGTCACTTCACAGCTGTATGAATGTGGACAAGTTCCTTGATTTTAGTTTCCTCATCTGTGTAATAAATGTTTAAGAATGTATTAATTTCCTAGAATTACTGTGAGAATTGAATGTGTTAATATATGTAAAGTACCTATAATAATTTTTGACATGCAGTAAGCCCTCAATAAATATTACTTGCTTCAGGTGCACAATCCCTAATCCAAATTCAGTCTTCAAAAAATCTTAGGAAAACAAAAGGATTTTTTCTCCCCTTCATAAGTTTACAACAAACCTGATATGAATTAATGCAAGGCTATTTTCATCTTTTTTGTCTCACATAGTGTACATATTCATATGTTTTACTATAGAAATAATGTGTTTAATTAAAAGCATGGCCTTAGACTCTTTTAGATTTTTAAAATAATATATGACACATGCATAACATATAACATCTTACAACATATGAAGGATTCCACATTTTGAAATGTATCTGGCCCCAAGGGTTTCAGATAATTTATTATGGAATAAATACCAATTGTCAAGCAAATGGGTACCTATTTTCAGTTACTTTTCTAGTAGTGCTAATGGATTTATGCTGGTAGAGTCTGTGATACACACAGCTACTATCTCTCTAGAGAAATACACTGGCCACTGGATCCTGGTTACTCCACATTAGGCATCCTCCTACTACTTTTCTATTAGGAGTTTGCCAAAGAAGATTTATTCAGTACGTGTCACGGTTGCTCAAAATTCAAGGGCAAATGATGTATTATTTGGAGTTATCTTTACAACCTCACGATTAATCATTTCACTTGAAACTTGCCCCTAAGATACTAGGTTGCCAGCATGCTATCTTGCTTTGCTTGCATGGGCAGTACAAGGAGCAGCTCCATTAAAAGATGGGTCAAAATTAGCAATACATTATTTTAAGAATGAGAAATTGAAAATTAGGACAAGACAACCTAAACACAGGGTAAATACCTAAAATGCACCATACATCAAAAATCATAAAACAAAACAGCCATTTAGCATGAGCTATGAAGATTTCATGATGTATGGACATGAAATTCTTCCAGTCTCCCTACACATACCCACTTTGGAATGTGACATTACTACTCTTACTGTCGATTTTGCACCCCTTGAAGTTGGACTAGTGTTGACAACCAGAATGTGGCAGAAGTGATACTGTGCTATTTTCAGCCCAGCTATTAAGAGGTCACAACTTTGCATTCACCTTTAGAACTTTGGGATCACCATCCTGAGAGAAAGCATGGTCTAGCTTCTTTGCAGATGGAACCCCACTTGAGAGAGAGACCCAGCTGACCCAGCAAAGTCTATCCTTGTCAGTTCACCAGGTGAATGCAGTCATATGAGTGAGCCAGGCAGAACATGAAAAACCACGTAGTCAATCCACAGAAATGTGAGAAGTAATTGATCTTTGTTGTTTGAAGCCACTAAGTTATGTTTGTGTGTTTGTTTGTTTGTTTGTTTGGAGGAAATAGTTCATTGACAAAGCAATAGGCCCCTGAAATAATTATCACAGATATATTATGCTATGTGCCATAAATTAACTGTTCCAAGCAGTAACCCAGGATTTAACAGCAATACATTCTACTTCTTTTTTGCTTGTTTTTTTTTTTTGTTGTTTTTTGAGATGGAGTCTAGCTCTGTCACCAGGCTGGAGTGCAGTGGCACAAACTCGCCTCACTGCAACCTCCGCCTCCCAGGTTCTAGCAGTTCTCCTGCCTCAGCCTCCTGAGTAGCTGGGATTATAGGGATGCACCCCCACGCCCAGCTAATTTTTGTGTTTTTGGTAGAGATGGGGTTTCATCATGTTGGCCAGGATGGTCTCAATCTCCTGACCTCATGATCCCCCCACCTCGGCCTTCCAAAGTTCTGGAATTATAGGCATGAGCCACCGTGCCTGGCCCATTCTACTTCTTTTATATCTCCTTATCATGGATAATAGACTGACCAATATCACTGCAAGTACAATGCTTATAACAGAACATTTTCAGAGATATAAGCACATTTAATTAAGAAGTTCAAGTAGAGGGCTACTATCTAAACCTTTAGAAATTCTGGTCCTTTAATTACAGGATTTCGCTGTATTATACCTAGGAGTGCTCTAGTTCAAGCTGACATGCCAAGACGATATTAAAATGTTTAAACATGTTTGAAAGCATCAGCAACTTTTCTCCGTACCTTAGGCTAAACTCAAACAGCAATTGAACGTATCTCAAGAAGCATTTACTGCCCTTAGGCTTAGACCACTGTCATTCCGAATGTGGCATTATTATAGAGAGTGGAGATTCTGCACGCCACATCTCAAGCAGTCTTGCTGAATCAACTCAAACATGAATCTGCTGGTTGGCACACGAATACTGCACTACAGCAGAAAAATGTGTGAGGACTGCTTAGGAGAGATCAATTTATGCACATCAGAGATGTGGCTTCACTTTGGTTCTCCTCTTTACCCATGCCGAGTTAGAGACAGCAGAGGTTCTCATGTGAAGGAGCAGCATGGAAAGAGAGGAAATAAGGCTGCAAATGAGATGATTCTCTGATTTAGATAAAGAGAATTTATAAAACCCAGGAACAGACAGTGGCATGTATTCCACAATAACCAATTGATAATCCCACTAAGAATAGACCCAGTTCTTGGTCATTCATGTTTATTTTTTCATGAAATAATCATAGCTTTCATAATTCTCCTTCTAGTCTCTTGGATTTTCTTATATTCAAAATTACTTGCTCAGGAATTATATACTTTAATAATTTGTTGAAAACTAAAAGTACTGTCTCCTCACATAAATGCAAATATGTACTCACAAAATTTTGCATGCAGTTTCTGTGGGGTTCAAGATACCTGAAGTAGAGTCTCAGAATAGATCCAACATCCAGGTGAATGAGAAAAAGACAGTGTAGGTGTTTTACACCTAGACCTTTTTTTCCCCATTGAGTTATAATCAAAGTCAAAAATGTTTAAAAATTCAGCACCTATCCTCAAGAAGCAGAAATTACATGTGGTAAATAAATTGCCATTCAGTGACACAAAGATTTAAAACAAACAAATTATAAAACTCATATTTAGAAGAAAAGAAAACAGGAATGATTATATTAATATTTTAGGTTAGTTCTTTGGAGGCCCAAATCCAAAAATCCTAATAATTTGCAAGATTCTGTTTAAATAGAAAATTGATTCTTGGGAATGGATTTAACTGATTGCTGATCACCAACCTGAAAAAAACTTGTCTTCTTTCCTAAAATCCATGTTCAACATTTGCTTCAAACCAGTGTCTTGAATTGCCAGCAATTGAATCTTTATTTGTCATAAGAAGGAAAATCAGTTCTTGTTATCATAGAAGTCCAGATAAGAACAATAATGATGCAAATAGGGCGCTCTTTATAAGTTAATAGAATTTGTTAGCTACTTTACAATGATTTTACTAGAAAGTGTATTGGTGTGGTACTAAAACAGTTGTAAGTATCAATTTAGAGCCACTTCATTTTAATGGTCTCAAATTGTCAGATTTTACATCATAACTAGGTAATTATCATATGGCAGTATGATCTTTTTACTCATTAGTTCTGTAACTGGATTATTAACTAAATGTTTATTATTGATGATAAAGTTGTAGAATGTATATTCTGTGATAAATATTAATATTGCCTTCAGGAATGGATGTTTACTTTAAAAATAGTAAATAAAGTCTCCATTAACTGTAAGAATGTCACCTTTGGGTTGTAATGTTGAAGGAAGCGCTCATTTTATCTTTGCTATCCCCCATGACATACACTTTTACACAAATAAAAAGATGGGGGAAAAATAAGAACTGAAAAAAATGTAATGGATATTTTCTTAAATTCTCTTTTCTTCCATATAAACCATGATAAAGCATTTCTAAAAGTAAATGAGAAGAAATAGCCTCTGCAATAAGTAGCTCTTATTGAAATACTTGATGAGTACAAATATGTTAAATCCAATTAATTCAGTAGTAGGGGATGTCTTAAGAAAGAAAGTGTCACTACAGTAGACATCATGTGATATGAGGTATTTCTATGCGTTATTTTCTATTTATTATTTTATGTGAAAATCTAAAATGAACCACATTAAAGCTCAAATCCTATCTGAAGTAGAATTGAAAGGTGATTGCTTTTTGCACAGGGGCAAATCACAGCAATTTAGATTTACTGAAGTAATCCTAATATTTTTAATGTAACAAATATCATGACACTCATGCATTTTTCTTGCCTGTAGTGATCATGAGAAACTATACAGTTATTCTAATAACATGGCTGTTTTCAAATCTTATTCAAATATATATTCAAATCATATTCTCAAACTCTTTGCTTGAGATTGCCTATTGAAACATTTCAGAAATCACACAGAAAAGCTTATTGGATTGGAACTACTCTTTTAATAACAAGCTGTGTTGTAATAGAATTTCATTAGTGATTGTGATTTGAGAGAAAGACAAAAATTTCAACCTCTGAGGAAGGTTTCAAGCAAACATTGAGCTCTGAAATACTGTTAAGAGATGAAGCTCTGAGATCTTTTGGTAGGAGCTGAAAAACCATTCATGGGAAGAGTTTTAAACATGTGAAATGCTGGCTCCTTACTCTGATCAATAAGCTGATCAGTTGAAAGTAAAACTGGCAATCACAATTAGGAGCAAAAGAGTGTTGAAGAGCTCAGGAGTGCAGAGCAGGTAAATAAAAGGAAAAGGAAGAAAATGATCTCTGGTGACCAGCAAACAAAACTCAATGATCAGATAAAAAGGGGAGAAATCAATGAAGCAACACTGGATCAGTTTACTTCATTGATTTTCCCTGCTCATTGAAATGTTTTCCTTTATTTACTCCCTATTACTTTGGAGAGTGGCAAAATCTCACTGTTAAACCTCCCTGGGAGCCTGTGATGCATGGAGAAGCAAGCTCTGGAGATCCCCTCATGCCAACATTATGCCTTCTCAGGCTGCATGGATTCAGAGGCAGTCTCAGTGCTCCCTGTGATGGCGCAGGAGCTGCTCTGCACATTCACTCTTACAACCTCTCTTGGTAGGCAGAATAATGGTCCCCTCCAAAAATGTATGCATCCTAATATGTGGAACTGTGCATGTGTTAGGTAACATGGTAAAGGGGAATGAAGGTTTCAGGTGACATTGCTATCTGAAACCTTCATTCCCCTTTGCCATGGTTGCTAATAAACTAACCTTAACATAGGGAGATTATACTGGATGACCTGACTCAGCCATTTCGTAATCACAGCGGTTCTTAGAAGTGGAAGTGGGAGGCAGAAGAAAAGTCCATGTAAGAATAAAGTGATGTGAGAAAGACTGCACTTGTCATTGCTAGCTTTGAAGACGGAAGAGGAATGTAGGCACGCTCCAGAAACTGGAAGAGGCAAGGAAGCCGATTCTCCCCTTGAGCCTCTAGAAAGGGAATGCAGCCTTGCTGAGATTTTTATTTTAGCTTTGGCAGATTTATGTCAGACTTCTGGCCTATACGATTTAAATAAATTTCCATTGTCTTCAGACTCTAAGTTTGTAGTTATTGTTTACAGCTACAATGGGAACCTTAAACACATTCCCGCTTCTCTGGTTACAGTAGGGTTAGTACAGACTTGCTGCATTTGGTCCTTTCTACCCATATTTCATCCATTAAAGGATATGGAGTGGAAAAACTGATTTTTCTTTGCCATTGAGTCATGCGTACCTAATTTTTTAGAATACACTAACGAATTTTCATTTTGCACTTTTGAAAATTCTACTTCACTCTGGTATCCAATTGTCCATGTTATTTGTATATGATCAATCAACACAGCTCAAATTATTTTTGTTCAGTAAAGTACAAACAGCTCACCTTTCTGGGTGATCATATTTTCCTTTCTCTACCCCTTAGTGATAGCTGCCTCTGGCATTATAATCAAAGGAATCACTTTAAGTCATTCTAAATTTGGGTAATGTAATTCCCAAGAAGAGAAGAGAATTTGATGTAACATCTAAGCAGTGTCAGGTACCAGGGCACAACTTTAATGAATACTTTATAGGATTTATGGCATTTTTGTGACTTTTGATGTTTATTATTTGTTCATCACTTATTTTTTTTTTGTCATTTTCTTTAACCTGTTTCCCTCCTAGTGATTAGCAGAAAACTGTGCCTACTAAAAAAAAAATTATGGCCTGTTATGGTGGCTCGTGACTGTAATCCCAGCACTTTGGGAGGCCGAGGTGGGTGGGTCATCTGAGGTCGGGAGTTTGAGACCAGCCTGGCCAACATAGTGAAACCCCGACTCTACTAAAAATGCAAAATTTATCTGGGTGTGCTGGTACCTGTAATCCCAGCTACTCAGGAGGCTGAGGCAGGAGAATCACTTGAACCCAGGAGGTGGAGGTTGCAGTGAGCCGAGATTGCACCATTACACTCCAATCCAGCCTGGGAGACAGAGCCAGACTCCTTCTCAATAATAATAATAATAAAATTACAAAAAAGAGTTTAATGATTATTTTAGGAATTGTAAGTAGAATAACAAGTCTGTTCCTAGTTTAAAACTCTCCTCCATAAACTTCAGTATAAATCACAAACCAGAAGAGCCTTCTGGATCTGAACTCTTACCTCTTCCCATTCTCACATGTTCCCATTTGCCACTTCCACAGACCTAAGGTAGGTATCATTTCTGGAAAGCCTCATGTTGTTCAAAGTATTCATGATATTAATGTGTTTTTTCTGCTATTCCTTGACTTGTTATCTATCTCTCATGAGTCCTTCAAAACAGAGTTCCAAGACATCTCGTTCAAGATTTCTTCTGGATAGCCTGTGGAATTTTGATTCCTCATTGCCTCTTTGGTCTTCATCCTATGCCTACCTCCTCTTAGCACTTGATATCTGGCACTGAAGTCTGCTACCTATTCATACGACCTTTTCTGTAAAGTATAACTCTCTATGGGTAGGGTAAGGATAAGCTGTTCAAGTACGTACTTTGAATCCTAGGACCATTCCAGTCCCATGCTCACTAAGGGCCTGTTGAATGGTTGAATGAAGGATATAGCAGGGAGACAGATTACCTCTCATCCCTGGTGATTATATCTACCTTCACAATGGCCTCAGGTAGAATTATTAGCAACACATCTGTTAATCCTAAATGCAGTGTCACTGGCCAAGCTGAGAAAGCAATGTGGCTTTTGCTTTTTTGTTTGGTATTTGCTGATCTGAATGAACTTCACCACTCACTCTCCTCATCCCCTTTTAGGACCTGTCCTATAACCTTTTTAGTTGAGATTTTCTTTCTAACAGAACAATGTAGTCAATTGGAATAATCCATGGAAGTGTTTTATGACACAAAATGCAGTCCTCAAACCCAGTCTAGGGAGCAGGGTGCTGTCAGTGGAGTCAGTAGAGGCTGCTAAGAAAAAGTCCAAGGGGAAAATTCTATACTTAGTTGTCACAAGGAAATACACATGAACTAATCTGTTAAGCTTCTTTGCTTATTGATAATAGCTATTTTATAGTTATTTTAGCATCGTCACGACTTCTAGTTGGCAGTTATAATGTCTTTTAAGAATAAACTTGGGAGATAATATTTATTATTGTCTCATGCATAGCTCATTCCATAGATGAAAATTTTCAAAACACAGAGGAAATGTTTCTGATAGAAGAGATGAAGAGCAGAAGGCTCTCTTCTCCCATCCTTGTAACTGAGGGTATTGTGATAAGAACTACTGTAGACAATGTGCCAACCTAAAACAGTTTGACAAATTTTATTTGCCTCATGGTAGTAACCTGATGAATACATTTAAAATGGGTATAATCATGGACAGTTTAGATCAGTGCTTTTCAACTGAGCACCATGACCCATGAGATGGTGACTGAATCCATTTAAGGAGCTCTAACCAGCTTTACATGAAGTTCAGGTTGCTTAAAGAAGATTTTGTTTTAGACTTTTATATATGTGTCCGTGTGTGTGTGTGTGTGTGTGTGTGTGTGTGTGTATACGTATATATGTATATGTGCATACATATATGTGTATATATATACACACATATATACATATATATGCATATGTGCATACACATATGTGTATATATATATATACACACACGGACACACATATATATGCACACACATACAGGTACGTGATCACTGTGAAAAATGAATTTCTTATTTTGAGTCACACTAAAAAATCTTGAAAGCCTCTGTAATTTAAATCATATTATATGGAAATTTGTGTATTTTGGCTATTTCTGTGTAAACTATATATTATCCTATGACATTTAATATAGCATAATATAATTTTAATATGCACACAATGTCATCTGAATTTTAAATTTTACTTTTAGCTGTCATTTCAAATTACTTCAGAGACTAAAGTTTTATTCTTATTAAAAATAATTCAGATAACTCAAAGAATAAGAGTTAGTTACATCCTTAATAACCACTTCAGGAAATCTAATGTAAATATAGTTTCTTACTTTGAGATATTCAGAATTTACACTTAATTCCCTAGATTTCAATTTTCTAGAATTAGGTGTAATTGTGATGAACCTACTCAAAATTCACTTAAATCCTCTGGTAGACTTTCATTTATTTCAATCAACAAAATAGCAACAGACCCTTTAAAAAAGGAGGATTTAATGTGACTTCTTAAAGTCATATAGACATTAAGATGTAGGACACATTTAAGCTATCTAATTGTACTGCTGGTCTAATGCCTAAGTATTAATCTGTCACAATGTCAAATTACATACATTTAGGCTTTTTCTTTAGTTAAACGTGTCTGCGCTTAACAAACTCATAGTGTAAAAAAATCAGGAGTGCAATTAGAATGTCATCTTTCCCATAGATGACTTAAGAAAAGCATGAATCAGAACTTAACAGTCAATATAATTTCATAGATAATCATGGCAAAATTATGGTACTGCAACAATTTGAAGGGAGTACAGTGAGTGAGACTAGCAGACAGTGATGATCAACTATTCATCTCCACCATCTGCCACACATGCTCTTCATTTAAGTCTCTCTTTTTTGTTTTTGTTTTTGCCAATATTTTCGGGTTTGACTTTGCCAGCAGTGGGTATCACATAGGAGAGCAGGTTTCATGGTGTAAACAGATTTTCCCATGTGAGCAATGAATTCACTTCACTGGCTATTCTGCAGTTCTTAGGCAAAGAAGACTGGCTGCAGGGAATTAATTTTTGCAAGTCTTTGTATATTGGCCAGTGTCTTGTACAATTCAAATAAATCAATCCTATCAGTAACAAATAGATAAAACTACAGGCATTGTTAGCAATAGAAATCATCACTAAAGACAGTTTTCCTTTAAATGACACACTTAAAATTTATGTGAACTATATTAACCATTTGGTGGTACTTTGTGAATACTAAAGTGAATCATCAGACGGAAAAAACTGGCAATCTCTGCTTTCTAATTTGCCATCTTTCCCTGTTCTGCAAATAAGCCAAGGACTAGTGGAATTGAGATTTGCTATGGCAGGACATAAAATCTCGGGGGAAATTCCAAGATGAAGAAGAAATAAGAAGAAATGGACTTAACTGCACAAAACTGGCATGAAGGTCCAGGCTTAAGGAAGATGGGTCCCACTATTGCAGTGCTATAACCTCCAAAACTATATTTATTCATACATTCAATAAATTGCCTGCTTGAGGTGGCTCAGGCCTGTAATCCCAGCACCTTGAGAGGCTGAGGTGAGCAGATCGTTTGAGGCCAGGAGTTCGAGACCAGCCTGGCAAACGTGGCAAAACCCCCTATCTACTAAAAATAAAAAATAAAAAAATAGCTGGGTATAATGGTGTGCACATGTAATCCTAGCTACACAGGAGGCTGAGGCATGAGAATCTCTTGAACCTAGGCAGCAGAGGCTTGACAATCTCTTGAACCCAGGAGGCAGATGTTGCAGTGAGCCAAGATCACGCCACTGCACTCCAGCCTGGATGACAGAGATTCTGTATCAAAAAACAAAAAACAACAAAGAAAAGAAAGGATATGTCAAGCACTGTTCTAAGAAATAGACTAGTTGTATATTACCACACTTTACAGATTAGGAAGCTATGGCACAAAGAACTTAAGTGAGTTACCCAAGAGCTTGCATCTGCTGAGTGGGAGAATTAGGTTACACACCCAAGTAGTCTGATGTCAGACCTGTGCTCTTAACCACGATATTATACAACATCTTGATCTACAAGACATAAATGTACAGATAATTCTTGACTTACAATGAGGTTATGGCTCAATAAATCCATTGTAAATTGAAAATATCATTATGTTAAAAATGTATGTAATACTACTAACCTACTGTATATCATAGCTTAGCCAAGGCTAGGCTGAAGGTGCTCAGAACATTAGCCTGCAGTTGAGCACACTCATCTGACAACACAGTGCACTCTATCAGTTGTTCACCCTGGAGATCCTCTGGGTGACCAGGAAGTGCGGCTCACTGCCACTTCCTAGCATCAAGAGAGATTATCGTACTGAATATCATTAGCCTGGGAAAAGATGAAAGATAAAAATTCAAAACTTGAACTATGTTTTCTACAGAATGCATATCACTTGCACACTATCATAAAGTCCAAAAATAATATGCCAAACCATCATATGCCAGGGGCAGTCTGTACTATAAACTCAGAAAGAAGAAAATCTTTGTCTAAGCTGAATCAAAGCAGAAAAATACTCCTCTATATGTAGAAGAAGAAAGCTGTGAAAAGTAGCATCCCTGGATGTCAGATATAGTGGTAACTACAAAAGTCTTAGCTTTAAATAAGATGAACATTTTTAGCTTGGGCAGATAGAAAGGTGAAAACTTGAGAGTGTGTGTTGGGAAGATTCCAGGTCCAGACCACACTTGAATGTGACTGTTGGTGTCCAACCTGTTTTTCCTGGAGGTTTTCTCCCACAGCTGTCCCTCAGTTGGTCCTTGAATGAGATGGAAAATTTTGTATCCAAGTCAAAATAAAGAGACAAAATTACTGTGTTGGTAAAAAGCCTCAAACTTCCACTATTATTAAAGCCATATTCAGCTAAAAAAAAGGTTTATCTTCATGGGATAGGTCTATTTTAAATTCTACATGGCAAGAAGACCACTCATTTATGAGGTTTTGGATTATTGTCATTTCACAGAAAGAAAAGCCATGTTTGGAAACCACAGCATGCTGGGCTGAACTAAGAATGGGAGATGCTGAACCACTCCTTGGCGAATTAGATGTGAGAAGCAGAAATAAATGCTTAACAACAGAAAAAAGGAGTATGATTTGGACAGTTATTTCTGGCAAACAAAGCATCAAAGAGATTATGTAGGACATATTAATCACAATTGGGTTGGTTCTATTGGAAAAGAACATACAGATTTCTTAAGAGAAAATGAACATAAAGCACTATTTCAGCTGTGCTACACCAACTTGACTTCCTACATTAATCAAGTAATTGTATAATATCTGAAATTTTAGTTTATTTTGGTTGTATGGTCACAATCCATGAATCTAATAAATCATCTGTAGGAATGGGGAAAAGCTATGTATATGAAAAGACAGTGAGGTAAGAAGATAGTAGAGCACTCAAGCACATTCCTATACCTAGTAATTTTAATAAGTGTATCTTGGAGCACAAAGATCAAGGAACCATGCATGGTGTAATCTTTCACTTTCACTTGTGATTTAGATAAATCAATGAATCAGGGTGGTTAACACTCAGGTATCTGAACAAAGAAAGTCTGCTTTGAGTCCACATTCTGCCACTTATCAACTATGTTCTTTAGCAAGTTATTTAAATCTGAGTCCATCTCACTGGGTTGTTCTGAGAATTAAATGAGAAAATGCACATTGAGTGCTTAGCATTATGGTGTACACACAGAAGCACCTAACATATTTTCCTGCTGTTATCACTACTGATATAGACAGGAGGCAGGCAAATACTGCATAGAAGAGTGCAAGGTCCCTGGTGAGGGCTCCACCCTCGAGGCTGGACTCACGGCCCTAATGAGAACATGTATGCCTATTCTCTCACTCGAATGTTGCCTTTTCCAAAACCACCCTGGCCCATCACACTGCCTCACCCTGTACCCATAAAATCCCCAAACTCCACTGGCAGAAAAGCAGAGTGGCATGGCAGAGAAGGAAAGAAGAGAAGAAGCACCTGGACGTTGAGAGGAGAAGAGGAAGCTGGACATTGGAGACTAAGGTTGGAGAGAAGTTCGGCTGAGGATGGATGAGGAGGAGTTTGGCTGGGGCGGTTGGACAGGTAACTGGCCTCTCTCCGAACTCTTCTCCCTCCATCCACTTTCCAGCTTCCCATCCCACTGAAAGCCACTTCCATTGCTCCATAAAATCCTCCACATACATCACCCTTCAATCTGTTCATGTGACCTGATTCTTCCTGGAGGCTGGACGAGAATTATGGGTGCACTGGGTGTGGGAACCCAAAAAGGCTATCATACTGATTCTTCACTGAGCTGTTTAACACTTAAGCCATCTGTGAACAGCAAAGCTAAAAGGGCATTGTTTGTAACACACAACCTCTGGAGCTCCAGAGGTCATGGGCAACCTCTAGATGCTGCCATGGGCCAGTATGGGGTTCATTCTTGTTGGCACCCAAAGGAACTTGCCCTGGCTCCTGCACCCGGTTACCTGCATGTTTTTCCTCCCGCAAGGGGTTTGAGCACAGTGGCAGCTGAGTAAACAAGCCACCACTTTCAGAATCCCACAAGAGGGTCAAGGGAACTCTCCCATCTCACTACTATTGCTGTAACTACCATTTTACGTATTCTTTCCCCCACGCATATTTGATAGATAGAATATTGATTCTTAATTATTGAATATTGATTCTTAATTATATATTTTTACTTAATACCCTCTTTCCTGGCATAAATTAAAGGTGACAAAATCTTAAATTTGTTATGTTTACCAATAAGAAAATGAAAGATTACAGATTCATGGTTTTTGTTATAAATTTATAGTACCAAATACATTTCCTTTAAATAAACCCCCAGAAAAGTAGCTTAAAAAGATATCTTTTAGTGTTGCTTATTTTAAAAGTATTACAATTGACAAATATTAAAATGTACATTGTAAGAAGCTTAGAAAAAGAATTATAAAACAACTTAATTTCAAAGATTAGGTGTACAAAAGTTAATGATTTTCTGACAGTTGGCATCATATTTTATAATTACTAGCTGTTCAAAGTTAACTGAAACTTAATCTTTTGTGACTTGCAGATATATAATAATAAAGGTTATAAATAACAATTAGTACTCTGTCATCTACTTAACTGGGTATAATCTCTCATTTCCCCCAAAGAAACAATTTTTATATAATTACTATTTTAGAATCACATTTTTTACTGCTTAAATACCAATTTACTTAAAAAAAAGGGACATGAAAAGAAGGTAAAATTGAGAAAATTAAAGAGAATGTGTATCTTCAACACACTGTCATTTCTTAGATGGACACTATCATATACTTAGATGGACTTTACAAGTATATCAGCATTTGAAAAAAAAATCTAAAGAATCTTTAAACAGATTAGAAAGTATAAAATGTACAGGATTTCAGTAAATGTGCATTAAATAACCTTCAAAAAGCAGGGGAAAAGTTAGAAAACAGCTTCCTGCTCTGCATGTTAAGTAGGCTAAACAATGCACAGCTTCAGTGCAAAAGCAAGAGAATTACAAGGGAAAACAAATATCTTGAGAAGACTTGTCTTTTAAAGTAACTGTCAAGGAAAACTTGCTTCTCTGAAAAAAAAGCTAGCAATGACTTATGGGATTTATTTATCCCTTAGGCTGGATTAAGTAGCGTCATTTAACTATTAAAAATGTCCAGTCAAATTGAGGACTAATTATCAGCCCATGATATACCTACTTGGCTTCCAAAGAGCACATGGGGATTTGGTGCGATTAAATATATTTAGAATTGCAGTCAGATTCAGGATTCAGAATAAGATGATCTAAGAAGTATCCGATGAGTTATATATTATTCATGAAATTTGGAAAACAGTACAATATGCTGCTTATGGTGTGTCCAGATAGTTATGCCTAAATATTCCAAAATAGTCATCATCAGACTTGCTTTTGCTTCTTTTGGGAAAACAAACAAACAAAAAAAAACTCATAAAACTTCTGGCTACATTGTGATTCAGACGTAATAATGATTCTGTTGAATACTTAACCCCAGGTCTACTAACCAAAAAGGAAAAGCACCACCAAGTTTTTCCTCCTGAGCAAGATATAATAAAATCTGCTACCTTTTAGATAACTAAAGAGATCCACATATTTTTTTTTTCTTCCTACAAAATGGAACTCCTTATAGATGAATCACCAAGTTACTATCATTATGCTAAATTAGGTTATTTTAAACTAAGTCGGAGTAACTTAAAACAAATAAATTTTTATGAGAGACGCATTTTCTCCTACCACTGAGTTGTTTTTAAATGTTCAAAGTTGTTCTTATTTGGACATTGGGAGTGCTTATCTATACATACGGAAAGCTAACAACAACTACAAATTCTCAACTAGTAATCGTATTTTCCTGACTGTATATAAAAAGATACAGGAACATAAAAAGTCCACAAAGATAAAATGTCTCTGATATCCAAGCATCCACAGATTATTATACTGCTGCTTGCAGCAAGGCACAGGATATCAGACTGAAATAAATAAGTTATTCTTAAATTAATTATTCTTAAATTTATAAGCAAACATTTACAGATGAAACTCTTCTAATTTGTATCTCTAGAGTTAAGGAAGCAAATTATAGCCACTGATATTTTTCTTACACTTCCTTCCTTCCTAATGATGTTCTGTTATTAAAAAGATAGATAATTTATATATGCTGCCTCCTCTCCTCAAAATTTGTCTTAAATGAATATTGTATTCAACCTAAATTGAGTTTGGTTAAAAATGTCTTTTTTCCTCTTGCAGCACCTGGACGTAAAAATGAAGACAATGTGCAAAGGACATACTAGCCCCAAAACATCTCTTTATCTTTACAGGGACCTGTGAATAATGAACATGTACTGATTACATTCAGCACACCAGCATTAATTAAGATAAATGGCTAAGTTATCATTATGAGTGGCATGCATTTATCCACATAAAGGTAAGGATAGCTTTGGGCACACAAAAGGCTATGTAAGTATAAGCTATCATCATTACCATAATCATCATCATGAGAATTGATTATTCCATGTCTGGCACAATTGAGGGCATCTTCTTTATTGAATGAAGAAGATAAACAGGCAAGTGTTGTATTCATTTCCCAGAGGGTTAAAAATAAGAAACAGATACCAAATGATTTGTTCAACTAGCTAATCTAGACAGTGAAAGAGGTAAAAAGGATTTGGCTAAACTACGGCCCCTGGAGTAACCATACCTGCTTTCTAATCCTGACATTCACCTATGGGTTTATGCAAGTTAATTACCCTTGCTTAGCCACTGCATCTTTATTTGCTTGGATGGACATTGCAGAGAACAAATGAGATTCTGCATCTCAAATTTCTAGATATATTTATGTAAGTGGTTTTCAATAAATATGAATTTAAGAAAGGGAAGAAGGAGGAAATAAAATAAGGAAAGCTGGATCCTGATTTTATCATCTTTTCTTTCCATTATACCTAATTTTCAGTGAACATACAGAAGATGTAACACACAGATTGACCAAAAAAAAAAAAAAAAAATAGAAAGAAAAACAATGAAAGACAAGACTGAAAGGAAAAAAAAATGGAGGAAGCTTGGGGAAGAAAATAAAAAGAGGAAAGGAATGGAAAAAAGAAGAATTTTAAAAAACCAAGAAGGAAGGGAGGAAAAAATAAAAGAAATAGGGATGAACAGGAAAGGAAGAAAGAATGGAAAGATGTATAAGGGAAGTAAGAAGAGGAAAATGAGAGAAAAAACAGGAAGGAAAAAATAAAATAGAGAAAGGTAATGAGTTTCTTAATTCGATATGGGACTTGTAGAATAATTTATATTTGCCATTGACTTTGTTACAGCGGGTAGCTAGTCAGACACGAACAGGGCAGGAGACAGCCCTCACACCCCACCAGGAAAGTCAGGTGACCATCAGGTGATGGTCAGGTAGTTGTCACACTGCCTCTCTAAAATAATAATTGGTCGCAGCCAGCACCAGGAAAAGGCAGTTTACCTATAGATAGAAAAAAAAAACTGAAACTGGTGACCAGTAGCTTTCTGATAAGATCTGTGGACTTAGGCGAGTGGGCTCACACACGCGCACTAAGAGGGAAAATGGCAGAATTTAACTGGCATAAGACCTTCTGGTGCAGTCCACCGGAAAAAGGAAGAATGCCTCAGGTTCTTCTGGAGCATGTGTATGACTCCAGTACACACACTGCACATGCTCACCTACCAAGCAGTAGCAAACCATTGCACACGTTGGTAACCCACGCCAAAAGAATCCAGGGGCAAGGGACAAAAGACCCCATAAGAATGCCAACATATAAAGCTCGAACTCCAGCACTTGTCCTTCAAGTCGCCTGCTTGAGCCTCTTTCAAGTATACTTTTCTTCCTTTCGTTCCTGCTCTAAAGCTTTTTAATAAACTTTCACTCCTGCTCTAAAACTTGTCTCAGTCTCTTCTTCCGCCTTATGCCCCTCAGTCAAATTCTTTCTTCTGAGGAAGCAAGAATTGAGGTTGCTGCAGACCCATATGGATTTGCAGTTGGTAAAAACTTTATATAGATTTTCAGCTCTGCCTTATGGTAAAGGGTGTGGATTAATTATAACCCTTGACTCTCAATGGTTACAGACCTATGACATTGATCTGGGCTCAATTAATTAGATGCTGTGTTAGAGCTAGGAGTCTTCCTTTTTACAGGTATGGGCAGGTTGTAATGTAAGACCAAAACATAATTTAAAAAATGACTCTACAGGATATTACTTCATTGGCATGAAAAATAACAGAGAATGTGTGAGTTGATCAATCATTTCCCATCATGAAGAAAGAAAATATATAAAAGCCTTATGAAATGAATCTAAAACTAGGACATGGTAGGCAAGTTAATGAAAAACTATGGTCTTAGCAAGAAACAAAAACTGTATTAGAAAAAAAACGTAGTTTGATGACACCGAAGACTTGCACATTTTATATTGTCTACCTTTAATCTCAAAAAGTTTTTAGTAGCACCCTAGAGGTTAAAAAAGAGGAGTAAGCCAACAGGAGCTGTTACATATATATTGAGGTTTATGATTTTCTCTTTTTTCCTTTCTTTTCCTTTTTAAAATTTTGATCCTTGGGGATCCAAATGTAACCATCAAGTCTTCTGGATGTTTTAACTAGTCTTTCCGTTGTGTTAAAGAACATATACTTTAAGCGCTTTCTATGTTAGTGTTTTAGGTATATTGGTTGGAAGGTCTTCATCTGTTCCCTCTTACTTTATCCTTAGCTCTTGTTCATTTGTACTATCAGTACCAAAATTATGGCTTTAAATTGAGGGCAGACGATCCCAAAACAGATTTGAAATTAGATACTACTCAGGTTGACATCCTGTTTTCCTTTTTGTTCTTATTTTTTTTCTTTTTTAGGAGTTACTGACACTAAACATGTTTTCAACTAAAATCTTTCTTAAACTGGAAAGATGATGGATCAGTTTTGCAGGACGGAAAGACCTCCAAATGACTTGGCTAGGCAGAGGCATATATTTTAGAACAACATTAAAAAAAATGTTAGTTGGGAATTGTTTAATATTCCACAAGAAGAACAACTAATGACCTAAAATTAGCAGATAATTTACAGTTCCCAGTCGCTGATATCAATTCCCTTTCAAAGTAAATCTGAATCTGAGTGCTATAAGGACAGCAGAGCTTTCATCATAATTTACCCAAGCTTAGCTACTTTCTTTTTTTTTTTTTTTTTTTTTTTTGAGACGGAGTCTCGCTCTGTCGCCCAGGCTGGAGTGCAGTGGCGCAATCTCAGCTCACTGCAAGCTCCGCCTCCCGGGTTCACGCCATTCTCCTGACTCAGCCTCTCCGAGTAGCTGGGACTACAGGCGCCCGCCACCACGCCCGGCTAATTTTTTATATTTTTAGTAGAGACGGGGTTTCACCGTGGTCTCGATCTCCTGACCTCGTGATCCGCCCGCCTCGGCCTCCCAAAGTGCTGGGATTACAAGCGTGAGCCACCGCGCCCGGCCCAAGCTTAGCTACTTTCTTACAATGCTGGACATGGATTTTTAAAAGAATCATGGCTTTTTATAAGTCACTGAGGGAACATCTTACTTAAATGCAGAATTTTGCACTCAGATATTTATTCAACAAATAGTTACTGTGTATCTCCTTCCCAGGGATTGTGGAGGAAACACAATTTAAATGTGAATCCTATCTTCAAGGTGGGAGAATCTAGGAAAGGGAATAAGTATAGAAGTAACTTTAATCCATGTTAGAAAGCACTGACTTTCATAAGAGAATTGCAATAAATTATGTGAAATGTTCCAGGAATAATAAAAACAAATAAAACGTAGCTTTTCTGATTGAGCCTGTCAATAGAAATGAAATGTTGGTCCCTAACACTTCTGACCCACCTTCATGACAGAATTCCTTAACAACCCCTCTACCCATCCTTTCTACTACAGACTGACCTCTACATCACAGACCTACCATGTGTCATTACTCAGTATTGGATGACAGATAAAAATATTTTTCATCCCTAAATATGGCAAAAGGTTTTTTCCTTGTAAATTTCAATTATCTCCATCATTATATTCTATCAAGGAACAAATATAGCCTTATTCAAACTGGAAAATTCATGGTTTTAGCAATAGCAATATTATAATTATGATAACATCCCAGGAGGAAAAAAAACATACTGGATTGATAAAATATTTTGCCTAGAAAACTGCTTGGCACATTTTGTAACACATGATAAAAAATTGGGGGATAAATGAATTAATGAATTCTAAAGTATTAACTATGTCTCTGCATTCTAATATTTCTCATTCTGTCAAATGCTTCAAATATACATGGGAGTCTTGAATGTGTTATTCAATGTAAAACTCAGTGCCCTTAATGGAAGTAGAGAGAATAAAAAAGCTCTAGGGTAGAGCAGCCATTTGCTGAACTGACTTGGAATCATGTAAGAGTTTAGCCCAGGTAATTAGGTTTACTGACATTTTGCTCAAGAAAGATTCCAGAGCATCTTTAACTTCCCTAGTTGCTAAAAATTTTAAAACACAATCTGGCACATATTACATAAAACCTAGGCCGGGAGCGGTGGCTCATGCCTGTAATGCCAGCACTTTGGGAGGTTGGGGCAGGTGGATCACTTGAGGTCAGGAGATCAGCCTGACCAACATGGTGAAACCCTGTCTCTAATAAAAATACAAAATTAGCTGGACAAAATACAAAATACTAAAAATACAAAATTAGCCAGACGTGGTGGCACATGCCTGTAATCCCAGCTACTCGGGAGTCTGAGGGAGGAGAATCACCTGAACCCAGGAGGCAGAGGTTGCAGTGAGCCGAGATCGCACCATTGCACTCCAGCCTGGGCAAGAAGAGCGAAACTCCATCTCAAAAAAAAGCAAAAAACAACAACAAAAAAAACCCCACAAACATTCAATCTGAATGTTAGATAATACACAATATGTTATTTATGGTATAGTGCTACATACACACTTACTATTGACACTCACACCTTGGTTTGTATATTTTACAGTTGTATTAATTCTTTCTTTTCCCTTTTTATTTTATCCTACTCAACTTCCTGTATTCAACTTGCATTTGAGACCATATTGAGAGAAAAGCCTGAGGTAAGATTTTTTTCCAAGGATAACAAAGTTACTATGATCTTCACAGGTTTTCTCAAGCAGCCCCATCAACTACTTGTGCAAACGATGGTGCCAATGCCACCGAAAATGCCACCTCAGTGGTCAAGACAAAGTTTGTCTACTTCAGTTCCCTCACAGGAAAAGTGGTATCAATAGAGTGCCACTAAAGCTTTGATGTGTTGGGGGCTTTCATATGTTATGTTATACGTTTCTATGAAACACATGCTCATTTTGGTTACTGCCTATAACAACCAGAAAAGTATGCAAACAGTGTTTATGGACCCTTTTTATAACCAAATCCACTTTTGGTAAACTAAAGATGCCTCATGCTTTTCCAGAGAATTACAGCTGTAAGGATGTTCAGGTACCATGACGTCTGCAGGAACTCAACAAAGTCCGAGAGATGCTTCAAGGCATTCTGAGCATAAAACAGACTTTTGTAGTGTGAGAGGCACTTATTTTAGAGGGCTTGGATTTTTTAGGATCATTTCTCTCCCCTCCATTGACGAGGCGGAGTCTTGTAGAAATCTAATTAACCTGCATATAGAGAGGGATTTTAATATATTCTATAGCTCCCAGGAATAAGACAATGAAGAGTTATTACATCATTACATTTTTCTAAATTCTTTGCAAATAATATTATTTTGGTGGACTGGAGGAAGAAGAATTAAACCAAACTTAAGGCCTCTGGATACAATGGAGGTTTTTCTTATCCGTTTTGCAAGAAAAAGAATAAATGTGAATTCAGTAGTGATAATGGACTGAATTTTCTGAGCTGGCAAAATGTATATTCTAAACTGATTTTCTGTTGTGTGAGATCCAATTACTTCTGTTAAACTATTTTAAAATTCAATATAGCTTCCTCCTATCTATGACTATTAGAAAGAGGGAAAGCATAGAATACGTATTTTCTAAGAATTCTTTTCCTAGTTATGTGACTCATAATAAAGAATTCATCACATTACATTGATAATTATTACTGATAGTAAAATTTAAGAGAAAACAAGAATCCTACTGTTTTCCATACTGGTGAATACAGCTTATACAATATACATACATGAGAAACTTGAAAAATAAATTACATGATCATACTATCCACAGAAAAATAAAGAATGACCTGAAAATAAAGAATTCTTATTAAATAGCTACACATATTTCAAAACAAATATGTAAAGATGTCATGTCAATTATTTAAGAAAACTACTTTTTCTTCCTCAGTTGAATATCTTAGAGGGAATAAAAACTATCCATAATATAATAATATAATAAAAAGAGGATTGATAATACCAGTTAACATACTTTTAAAAATCATTTTATACAGAAAAATCTTCCAAATATACTGCTTGTTCATAAGCCTCTTTGCAATTATCATTCAATACATGCATTTCTATTAAATTCAAGCTAAACATGACAACTTAATTTGTATGTGCTGTTTATTTTGTACTGTATTATACTGTGTATGTTGTTCCTTCTATTTGTAGATTTTCAGTAAGTGAAAGTGGAGGAGGGAGGGAAACGGGTCAGAAGTGACAGCAAAACTGAATCAGTGCGTCCCATGCCAATGAAGTAATGAAAACCCGCACTGTTCTAACAGCGGCAATAATGAATATAAATAGGCAAAGGGCGTTGAATAGCTACTGGGAGAAAAAGAATGAAGCATCCATTTCAAGAAAGAACCCTTTTCTGCCATCACAGATAGCTTTGTGGACTGGCTAAATTAGAATGCCATATAACAATTTCATGCTTTAAGGGAAGTCTTTGAAAGATAGTTCTCACATGTTTTTACTTAAGGAGTCTGATTAAATAATAGGAATTTTGCTTGTTGTATTAGCTGTATATGCTCACCTCTCTCTCCCTTTCTCTCTCCTCTATTCCTGCCACTTTCCTTTGCTTCCTCTCTCTTCCTCCTCCCTCCCCATCTCTCCGTGTGTGTGTGTGTGTGTGTGTGTGTGTGTGTGTATGTGTGTGTGTGTGCACGTGTGTTTGTGTGTGTATGGTGAATGACTTTGGAATAAACACTGATAATATACATCCAATAAACTTCATACTTTAATGATGCAATTTCATGGAAGGCCTAAAAAGAAGCCCAATTTTGTATTACCAGAAGAATATTTTGAATGCAGATTTGGGGTAATTTATGGGTCAATATCTGAATTGTAATCATTTTACATAGGAAACAGTATTTATACCTGATAACCATATGTCAGTTTATTTCAAGGTAATATACTAAGTTACCATAGTGTCAAAATACTTGCATTGTAATGGATTCTGGATATTTTAAATAATACCAATATGCTGATTTATTATTTACACAAAGATGCGATGCCGATATGTAATTACTCATCAACTGATTGTCTAAAGTAGTATATGTGTAATTACATTAGGCAATTTCTACTGATTATAAAAGTTTTTAATTGAAAAATGAGGACAGAATAATACAAAACATTTTGATGATTGATAGATTAAAAATGCTTAAATTTTAGGCCAGCAGCAGTGGCTCACGTGTGTAATTGCAGCACTTTGGGAGGCCAAGGCGGGTGGATCACCTGAGGTCAGGATTTCAAGACCAGCCTGTCCAACATGGTGAAATCCAGTCTCCACTAAAAATATTAAAAGTTAGCCAAGCCCGGTGTTGGGTGCCTATGATCCCAGCTACCAGGGAGGCTGTCGCAAGAGAATGGCTTGATCAAACCTGGGAGATGGAGGTTGCAGTGAGCTGAGATTGTGCCACTGTCCTCCAGCCAGGCGACAGAGTGACTCTCCATCTCAAAAAAAAAAAAGGTTAACTTTTAAATTTAAAAACTATAACTAAATTAAATGTTAACATTAAAAGTATGGCAGATGGTCCCTAAGAGTTATTTTGTGATACTGCAAAAATTTTTTGTGCCTATCTGCTCAAAACTCAATAGGTAAAATGCCTTGTTCTATTTCTGAAAATGTATAAAGATAATTCTTGAAACTACACAAATTAAACTATTTTATTTAAGTAAGCCTTGGATTTGTTTATGCAGCGTGAGACTATACATGGGTAATTTATAGGACAAGCCATATAAAATACCTCAGTTTTAGCTCCTCTATGTCACAGAAATTAAAAATGATAATATATTTACATGGAAAAGGAGGAAATATTACCAACATGTCCTACATGAAGATCTTTTATATTCTGGTTAAGTATAGCTTTTAAGATGTAATGCTTAAGTATCACCACAATTAAAATACAGCAAAATATGCTTAACTTTAATAATGCAATTATTCTATGGTTTTCTTCTGATAAGCAAAGTCAAATGTAAAATTCTTTCAGCTTACCACTTGACCTTGTTGATGTTGGTGGGTGTTAAACAGTCTAAAAAATGGAATTTATGGAGTTCATTTATTTGTAAATATTATGGGCAATGACAGGTATGCTAATGAAACATTGGAATAAAAGACAGTTATCATTTGAACAAAATTTTGATCTATGACAACTCGAAAATTTGCCAATAAACAATCTCTAAATACAGACAAAAGAAGGTCAATTTTAGTATTAAATAGCATTTTTGCTTGCAATGGTTAGACCTGCTTGCTTAAAAAAAAAACAATAAGAATAAAAAGGAAGCACAAAGAAGACCTGAAAAAAATGAATCAGCTTTCATCTAAACAGGATCTGAGCAATTATACTGAAATTCATGTAGTGTTCAGAATAGCAGTCCTAGACAGTAAATCTGACTATTATCCCAAATAGCATAATTACCTCCTCTCTACTAAATACTCTACGCTCTTTTCAAAAGGATGGGCAGAGGGAATAATTCTCTGTGGTTATGCAAATCCCGCCTAGAAAGAACACTATCAGTAATAACTATAGGTCAGTTTATTTCAAGATAATATACCAGGTGCCCACATTGTAAAAATACCTGCATTATAATTCTATTCCAGTTGCTATTTTTAATTATGAGCTTCTTCTCAATAGGAAACAATCCCACAGAGAACTGGGACAATTTATTTTAAATACTGTAAACAACAGAGAGGCTTTGCTTCTTGGATTTGAGATTCCTGTTCATCCTGAGAGCTCACAGCATGTTACGCCAACTGAACATACAGTATTGATAGATTCTCATTTCAAAATGTTTTGCCTCATGAAAGATGTTAAGTAGAGATTAAAATAGCTTTGGTTTTTAGTAGTAATTATTAAATATTATAAATTTGCTGTCCTAATAGTAGATTTTATGAAAATATAAATCATTACATAAATTAAATATGCCAGTCCTACCTCCATTGAACATAAATTCCAAGGAAAACATTTTATGACACAGCTCTGGACATATTCATTCAAAACTATGGATAACTATAAGAAAAAAATGTCTGCAAGATTTCTGCACCACATATTAATACCTGAATCTTGTTTGCTTAAGGAAAGACTTAGAAAGTTAGCAAACCTAATCAGCAATCAACTGAAAGAAGGTTTCTATCACTAGAAATTAAGTGGCAAGTTAGTATATAAAAAGGCAGTCAAATGGGATTGAAAGAAATTTCAAGAAAAATAAATATCTCAGTTAACAAGCATCTGTGCCTATACTTAACTTCTAGATTTTACAATAACGCATTTATGGAATGCTTATTACTTGCCAATCATGGTTTTAAATGCTGACTCATTAATTCATTCAATTTTTTGATTCCCATTTTAGAGATAGATCACAAAATCCTTAAGTAGCTTGCTGAAATCATTATGCTTTTAAATGCTCCAGGCTGGATTTGAACTCTTGTCTATCTTCAGAGATTATGACATACTAATAGAAAAGTAAAGTTGATGCCAGTAGTTACAGCATAAAAGAAAATAATGTAGAAACTATAATTCTTTGCAGGAATGATTTGGCACTGTAGAGGTTTCGGGTTAGTTACATGTTAGGGTTGAGAAGTGCCTTTTCTTCTAACTACTTGTTCTTAGAGTGTCTACAACATAGTATTGCTTATTGTTCTTAGAACATACCGTTTCACACTTCTGTACCTCTGAGTGTTGTTGTTATATTTGTTTGGTTTATCATGATGGAGATTATATCCACACACGAAAATCTGTGGGAGGCCAAGATGTGCAGATCACCTGAAGTCAGGAATTTGAGACCAGCCTGGCCAACACGGCAAAACTCCGTCTCTACTAAAAAGACAAAAAATCATCTGGGTGTGGTTGCGGCCTCCTGTAATCCCTGCTACTTGGGAGGCTGAGGCAGGGAGAATCACTTGAACCTGGGAGGCTGAGGTTGCAGTGAGCCGAGGTGGCACCATTGCACTCCAGCCTGAGCGACAGAGCGAGACTCCGTCTCAGAAAAAAAAAAAAAAAAAAGATTGTAACAAATATCTATAGTGTTTAAGATAGTAAGTTACTGACAAGGTTGAGTTTCTTTTTCAATCTTATTTTAACTGCCAATTACAAAATACGCTTTGGGCTACATATTAGGTACATCAAAGATATTTGTTTGTAGTTTGTAATAACTTAATTACCTAGAATAAATATGAACCATATATTATAAATTATGAATTCACAAATATACTAATATCCTCGATCACAGTATTCTTCATGGTGACTCTATGATAGCTGTAATTCCTGTCTGTCCATATGGAATTCTGTTAAATTTAATAATAACTTGCAACATGTCATAGCAAAATGTCCTATATTAGTATAAACTTGACCTTTACATAATGTAAATTAGCATTTGATGTTCAATGTGTTCTTTTTTTTTTTTTTTTTGAGACGGAGTCTCTCTCTGTCGCCCAGGCTGGAGTGCAGTGGCGCAATCTCGGCTCACTGCAAGCTCCGCCTCCCGGGTTCACACCATTCTCCTGCCTCAACCTCCCGAGTAGCGGGGACTACAGGCACCCGCCACCACGCCCGGCTAATTTTTTGTATTTTTAGTACAGACGGAGTTTCACCGTGTTAGCCAGGATGGTCTCAATCTCCTGATCTTGTGATCCACCCGCCTCAGCCTCCTAAAGTGCTGGGATTACAGGCGTGAGCCACTGCCCCCGGCCTGGTGTTCAATGTTTTAAGATTTGTTCTCTGACAGCCAAAGCCATGAACTGCTTTGTCAAAATAATAAGTTTCCTTAAACAAAATACGTTTTTGTATATATAGAGATAAACAACTAGTTTTACAGTTTTCAGTTTTATTAGCAAAATTCCTTATTTTATATCTAATGGAACTTCACAACCCCTAGTTTCCATAAGTGAACAAATAAAAACTTTGCATTGTTTTTAGGAAAATATTACTAAAAATAAAGTTTGGTAGCAAATCGTGAACACAATTTAAAACTTGTACGAAGTTATCAGATATTTTATTAGCTGTTTCTTCTCTTTCCACTAACCAGCTTTGCTGAAAATAAAAACTGTGGGTGTTAAGGGTGTCACTTTGGAATTAGAGTGTCTGTGTTTGAATGATAGATTCACTAATAAGACACATGGCCTTAAACATGCCCCAAGAATACTCTTCAATTTCCTCAGTGGAAAACTGGGCTAAAAATAGTATTTACCATTCATGGTTGGTGTAAGAATTAAGTGAAATAAACAATTCAGAGAAAGTACTCAGAACAAGCCTAGGTAGCCATAAATGCTTTGAATTTTTAGTAAATGCTATTCTTATAGTGTTCTAGGTATACTTTCCATTTCTGATTAGTAATATTAAGCCTTCATGAACAGCAAACCTTCTTTCACACCAGTTTACGCTGAAATTAAAAAATTTAGGAGGGCCTTCAATGAAGTCAGGATTAGATTGTAATGGTGTCTGCCTATTTATAGAGATATGGAAGCCAATTTATCAATCCATTGCTTAGATTATCAGCATCAGGTGAAGTACTGAATGTATCAATGGCATTGTCTGTGGGACATGGCAGAGTACTCACATTTGGTATTTAGGAATACATATTTTGGAAAGCAAACCTTGTCTTCAATAGTTTCAACTAAAGGAACATTGATTTGGCAAAGGCTGCCAGAGATAAACCCATGAAATGGTTATACTTGTGAGAAGCACATGACAATGAGCATATATTAGTCCCATCCTCTGTATATTATAAAATAAATAAACACAAACCTAGAGGTAGCAGTCATGAACACCTAGCTAAACACTATTCATTACAGTAATTTTACCTTTGAATAAATAAATCTCTATCATGTAACATTCTAACAACAAACTTGACTTTATCCTCTTACAATCTTATAGTTTGACTATTTCATGGCTTGAATTTTTTGCACTGTTTTGTTTTATATGGGAAAAGATTGAAGCTAACAACCTTACTTTAATAAATATGCTTAAAGATATTTCAAAAGCAGCCTTGTCAGTTATTCTTTTAGCATAGTCATCATGGTAGATTGCTAAAATGGTCATAATTCTCCATCCTTTCCCATATGAATGCATATTTTGCGAAGTAACTTTGCAGTTTTTCCCCTCACATGGTAGAGTCTGTTTTCCTGCCTTTTAAACTAGGCCCAGCCTTGAGACTTGCTTTGATTAATGGAATGGGGTGGAAGCAACATTGTTACACTGCCAGCCTTTGAATGTTCCTACGCTTGTGTCATTTCTGTCATGGCATGGGAATGAGCCTGAGCCAGCTTGATGGGGCAAAGGTGGGCTATAGTCCCAGGAGAGGACAAATGGAAGAGTTCAGCCAACATTAGCAAAGCAACCCAACACAACCCCTAGTGGACCACAGAAGCAGAATGTGTCCCACCAAGAACAGCTCACTATGGCTCAAGTGAGAAGAAATACCCAACTGGTAATAAATGTTTATTGTCTTAAGCCAGTGAGTCTTCAGGTCTTCAGGTAGTTTGCTGCATAGCAATGGCTGGTAGTATTCCCTGCACAGTTTATCCTTTCTTCTTATATAACTAATGCATATAATGTTCAATGTGTAATTGTGAAAAAAATAATGAATTGTATTTGCTAATATATTATATATCTGCAATGTATTGCACAGTTGCTTTACACCAGCCATCTTCTAAACATTTTGCACTTACAATTAATTTTCTCCCCCATAAAAATAGCAGCTGTGAGCCTTACTTTTCCAGCTGTGAGATAGGTGCCTATGCAATCACAAAACAAGGTTTGTCTCTTCTGAAATTTTTGCTGAGGATAGTAGAAAACCATGTGGCACAAACACTGATTCATCGAATTAGCAGTTAACTTAGTTAAAAAGATTATTCAATCTTTTGGCACTCATTTCCCCCATCTCTTTTTCCCGTACACACTTAGAAAGTGATTTTTTTTTTTTTTTTTTTTTTTTTTTTTTTTTTTTTTTTACTGTATGCTGTATGTTACAGTCTACTTTAGTCATTGCTCTATTTTTAGAATATGTCAGTACACACTGGCTGAATTCCACATTTTCTCATTAGTAACTTTTTCAGTGGTTTTTATTGCACTACATTTTATTTTTGAAAAGAAAAACTCACCTTTTACTAGGGTAGGACAGAGGAATAGGGTGAATATTTACTGATTTCATACCATAAACATGATCATGGTCTATTTTGGCCTTGGAAATTAAGATACTTTTAATTAAGTTTTGCCTTTGGCTAGCATGAGTGACACAGAAGTGTCCTTTTCTGTAGTTTTTTCTGGAAATACAACAAACTAAAAAATGCAGAAATACTATACTTTGTGTGTTAAGGCATTACCTTAAGTGTTGGTTCGTTTTGTTACTATAAAAAAGGTTGATATTTTTGGCTGCCCCTTAAGTAAATTTAATAACAACTACTAACAAAAATATTTGCAAAAGTATTTTACATATATCTAATCATAAATATCCACAAAATTCCAGTGAGAAAGGTAATTTCATACCCATTTTAAGGAAGATAAATTACTTATTCATGTTAACGTAGAAAAAAAATGAAAGTCTAGTTTGACTGACTTCAAAGACTACATTTTTCCCACTAGATTATAAAGTACTTTTATTTCTCCCAACTAAGAACTGTGAACATTTTTTAGATATATACTGATATGGAATCTATTACCCCAAAGCCCAAAGTGAAACTGAAGCAAAGAAAAAGATTAGAAACTCTCATCCCAGATGACTAACTCAGTGGTACCTGACTCAGAGGAATATTATACTGACATCTCTTATCATTTTGACTGATGTCCTGTTTCTGTCTCAGAAGAAAAGAACATTTTCCTTCCTCTGTCATCTGTGCGAACTAAGCAAGCAGGAGATTGCTTTTGACTCATTCTAATTATCAAAACTGCTTTCTCACTCTCATTACATGTCTTTGGTCTCTCTGCTGAACTACATTGCTTCAGCGATTTTGTATGCCAGTTAATGGGCCTTCTAGCACATATATTTGTATCATCTTTCTTTGCTTTATTGTGAGATAGAAAGAAAAAAGAATCGAAATGCAAAATGCCTTTCTATCACCATTTAGCCTTCAATTTGCATTATTTCACCCATTTCTTCATGTCATTACTTGTAAATTATAGTACTTAGTTATAAAAAAATTTCATGGCTAATTTTATCAGATATATAACCTGCTTTGAGTGCCTATGAAGATTGTAGAAAGATTAAACTTTTGAACAAGAACTATTATTAAACAACAGTTGGAAAACTAAAAAAAGGGAAATGTAGAAAATAAATAATGATGTTAGATTCCTATACTGTGAGTAGTTACCTTAAGCAAATAATTATTCAAGAAGTAAAAGTTATTAGTATGAGTAGGATAGAGAAGTTAAAAGCGTAATGCTTAGAAAACCATAATGGATTATTAGGAAAGGCTGAGACGCTCATCTTTTATTAAACATCAAAATCTATGGACTAATGTCAAAGATAAAATGTGTGTGTTTTCATCAATCACACCACATGCTACTTCCAGAAATAGAATACTATCCTAAATGGACCATATTTCAGAACCAGTATGATATGTCTAAATAAGATTCCTTCAACATGAGTGTGGCCAATTCACCTAGTATTGTTTTCCTGTTATGAATAATTTTATGACAACTGATGTGAAATAAACAGTCAAACTCTGGCCTTCTGGGGCCAGGAAGTATGGTTAATAATGTTAAATAGAAAGTAACATGACATTCATACTTCTGCCTAAAGGCAGATCCACTTTTAGCCCAGAACCCAATCAGGAAGTGGCTCTTCCATCCAGAGGAGCAGAGTATAAAACCTCCTTTTCATCAACAAAAGACACAGGGAAACCTCACTTCATCACACTCAGAAAGAGCCATGCAAATAGCAAGAACAGCTATATTCTATAGTTAGCACTTACCTGGTGACCAGCGTACCACAGAAACTAAAGGAAGAAAAGTAGATCCTCCCTAGCAGCACATCTAAAAATTTTGTATTGTCAGGAAATTTTTGCACAATCGCTTATATAAAGGCTGACCATTTCTGCAATTAATATTAAGGTTTCACCTCAAGAAAGCCACTTCCTAGCACAGATACAGGATCAATAAGAAAGTGGGACAAGAAAGTCAATGGCAGAGCTTTGAAAAGGAATCAGAACTGGACTGGAACGGAGATGACTGCCTTAAACATAGTTTGAGTGTTTGTTTTGTCTTGTTTTATTTCTGTTTCAAAAACCATAAAATTAATACAATACTCCTGTTACATACCATACTTTGAAGTTTTAAAAATATATATTCCATTTTTTTTTTTTTTTAGAGACTTAATCTTGCTCTGTCACCTAGGCTGGAGTGCAGTGGCACGATCACGGTTCACTGCAAGCTCTGCCTCCCGGGTTTACCCCATTCTTCTGCCTCAGCCTCCCGAGCAGCTGGGACTACAGGTGCCCACCACCATGACCAGCTAATTTTTTGTATTTTTAGTAAAGACAGGGTTTCACCATGTTAGCCAGGATGGCCTCGATCTCTTGACCTCGTGGTCCACCCACCTCGGCCTCCCAAAGTGCTGGGATTACAGGCGTGAGCCACTGTGACTGGCCAAAAATACATATTGTATGCTGTGCTTACATTCATAGAATGAGCTCCATTATTTTCTAACAATACTTATTATAGCTCCAAGTTTAACACACATGCAAACACACACACACCTACACTAGTGTCATCAAAAGAATTCTGGACTTGAGAACATTGCTTCTTCATTTCAGTGATATTGCTGATCCCCAGAGTGAGCAAAGTGACTCTTTAGGGCAAGCACCTCCAGAGTATAGAGTCCTAATAATGGTATCCCATTTAGGGAGTTTCTCAATCTTCCACCCAACCATTCGTATACATATGTAAGTGGTTTGATTTTTGTGATTCATTCACACACATTATGTTAAATAGAATATTGCTATTCTCATCATTCATATAAGTTAGGTTTAGGATATAAATTTATTGTCACAAAACTCATAATGTTATTTTATATAATTGACTTAATAGCTTTATATATTTAAAGTATCCTTTACTTATACACAAAGAAGTAAGTGAAGATGACAATTATTCAGTGAGAATGAATACATCAGTTCAAAGCTAGGTTTAGGATTGAATATTTTCAACAAGGAACTTTATTCCCCATTCTACTTTATATATGAAGGTAGGCGCCATTGTTTGGGTCAAAATGAAACCGTTTTCCATTTTATTAAGTTCAAATGAAGTCTTTGAAATATCACATACCAATTGTCATGTGTTCCTTAAGGTACACTGGTGCTTTCATATTAAATAGCTTGTCCAACCCTTTTACCACCTATACCAGCCAAATTTTACCAACACAGCTTTGCATACAAATCTGACTTCCCTTTCAGTTGGCATACTTCTTGTTTGAGCTGGCACTAATTGATCAATACGCTCATACTTCAGCTGTTCAAGCAGCAGCTAACCAGGCAGCCACAACAAACACAATTCTGGCAGCTCCTAATGTGTGTCTCTGCCTGTAATTCAGATGCTGTTTGTAAAGAGTTTATATGTAGACCACGTCGCTCTTAGAAAGCTCAGTGTTAGGATTTTAAACAGAAAGCTTATTAGGCATACAGTCCTGCAAATTAAATCATTTTAAGTAGTTGCTCAAAATAGTTTGGGAAGACAGAGTGCATGGTAATGTATTTTTATACACAAAAACTAACATCTTCTTGGACAAATGTACTGCTATAGAAAATGACAACACTCTGGCAAGAAGCATTAAGCATTGATTCAATTAAGCACTATATCATTTACCTAAAAGAACAAACTGATTTCTTCCCAATGTAAATCACAGAGATTGTGGAGAGAAGGGGTGTGTATGAGAAAACTAGATTTTTTTTTTCCACTTGCTTTAAGCATATTTGGCAGGAAATATAATTTAGTACAATTAGGGATGAATGCATTTACTCAAAACCTCACACAGTTCATTTCACTGAACACTCTGAGCAGATTCAATGTTAGTCACCATTCTAGGTGCTATGGTGGTAGAAAAATAAACAGAACTAAGTGCTTGCACTACAAGAGCTCACAGTATACTGAAAAAGACAAATGTTGAGAAATTCTAACTGCAATGCACTTTTTGTAGCACTATGCTATAGGAGCCCATGTTTAGGTGAGGAATTCTCCCTTAGGAGCACATTTAATCTGGATTTTGAAATGGTTGGCTTTTGACCACCAAGGAATGGAGTGGGGGTAGAGAGAGCATTCCAGTCAAGGGAACAGCATAAGTAATTGCATGGAGGCATGAAGCCGTATCATGTATCTGGGGTTTTAAACCGATCCAGAATGAATAGACCAGATTATATGGGGGAAATAAGGTTAGAAAAGAAAAGAAAGCAGTTGGCAGTGTTCAGTGCTATGCTTAGAAATCTCAGACCCTTTAAGTGAAATGGTAGATAATTAACGTTTCTAAATAGGTATGTGGTTATATGAGATCCATTATTGGAGGAAGTCATATTCATAGAGGGGAATGGAATAGATAAAAGGATACTCTAGTAATCCAGGGAAGACAGTGGTGACAGTCAGCTAGAGAGAATCAGGAAGATTAGAGTGACATTTTTAAAGATAGAAATTGGGAGGCTCATGCTTGTAATCCCACCCAACACTTTGAGAGCTGAGGCAGGTGAATCACTTCAGGTCAGGAGGTTGAGATCAGCCTGGCCAACATGGTGAAACCCCATCTCTAGTAAAAATACAAAAAATTGGCTAGGTTTGGTGGCAGGCACCTGTAATCCCAGCTACTTGGGAGGCCAAGGCATGAGAATTGAACTGGGGGATGGAGGTTGCAGTGAGCCGAGATCATGCCTCTGCATAGCAGCCTAGGTGACAGAGCAAGACACTGTTTCAAAAACAAAAAGAAAACAAAAGAAATTGGGAAAGTTTTCCAAAAGATTATATGCATTGTAAATAAATAAATAAATGAAATATCCCCACAACGCTAAACTTTCTAATTATCGAAACACTGCAAGGAAGCGTAAGAAAACAAATGTATAAAATTATTCGATGTCTCTCAAGCAACATAGTTACCAAAATGTGAAAGACACTGATCTGGCAGTCATACGTCTGGTAAGGAGACCTGTATTATAGCTAATATTAAGTATTTGACCAGAAAATGGTTATTACAAATATTATATTTTTTCTATATGCCACATGTAAATACTAATGTAAACATCAGTTAAAAAACAAAACTTATCTGCAAACATGAAAAATTATTCAGTGATTACACATTGTTCAAACTAAATTATATATTATCATAGAGTTCTATGTTACATAATGAACAAAAGTTATGTATTACTGAATGTGAATAATTTAGATCTCAGACTGAATCTAAATTATACCTCTAAAAAGTAAGTTGTTATTATTACGTCTCATAGAAAGCCCAAAGATGGCACAGGAAATAAAAATTACATGTTCAAATTATGTGTACAGATACAGATACATGTATTTTGTACATGATATTTGACTATAATCCTGATACACCTTTCTACACCTTTCATAAGCATTTTTTTTTTTTTTTGAGATGGAGTTTTGCTCTTGTCATCCAGGCTGGAGTGTAGTGGCATGACCTTGGCTCACTTCAGCCTTCACCTCCCCAGTTCAAGCGATTCTCCTGCCTCAGCCTCCTGACTAGCTGGGATTAAAGGCTTCCACCACCACACTGGCTAATTTTTATGTTTTTAGTAGAGACAGAGTTTCGCCATGATGGCCAGGCTGGTCTTGAACTCCTGACCTCAAGTGATCTGCCCACCTCGGCCTCTCAAAGTGCTGGAATTACAGGCATGAGCCACCGTGCCCAGCCCATAAGACTTTTTATTTACGAACGCTTTTCCTCATTTCATTTTCACGTTAAATCTACAATATTATAAACACCTGTGCTTTTATGAATACTGCCTCTTCCTTTCATATCACCAGCCCCAGAGTGGCTAGCTAAATAAAGTATTTCAATTTCCAATTTTTGTACTTGACTTGGTTTAGATAGATACCAGATGACATTATTACTTTGGATTTCGGCTATCATTTGGGGTACACAACAGTAAAAAAAAAAAAAAAAGGATCATAATATTGTTTTGAAAGTGGCTACATTTGGGGGAACTACCAGATATACTAGTTTTCATTTACAGTAACAATTCTAAGAATGATGCCTATTGCTGGAATTCTCCATATCTTATTCCATTTTAAATTACACTCTGTTACTGGAAGATATGAAAACATTAATAAGGCTTGAGAAATGCTCCACATGGGTAATATTTAAGTCATTAGGGTCAGAGCCATGTGAAATTTTTCATGCATAAAAAGATGAGCTTGTTAAGGCAAAATATTCCTACCATGTCCTTTCATTTGTAATATAGAATTATGTTTGGTTCATCCATATTTTACCACGAGAGCGTACAGATGCAACAAGCACACATGGGGACCATCTCATATATCTCTGAATCACTCAATATGCTTTGCAGTGCCTTGCATTTATAAAAACTATACTCAATGCATTTATGTAATATGCTTGGTTTTGAAACATTTCAGTTGAAAGGAAAATCTAAAGGTCAATGCTTACTCTGTTAAGATAAGAGTTTTCATATTTAGAAATAACAGCCTAATATGCAGGAATTCAACAGTCACATATTGTTAAGAATCTAAGTGACAACAGAGTAGTAGGTTTTCTGGAACACCTGAATATATAAAGTTTAAGGCACTTGCACACAGACAGATATGGCAATTGTTCATTGCTTTTTCCCTAAGTATGCTTATTTTAAAAGAGGAAAGAAAACTATTTCATTGTGTCACATGCATACACGTGTCCTCCAAATTGTCTCACTAAAATATATTACTACCTGAATTATACTTACAGGTATAATTCAAAGTGATGCCTACAATAAGTTCACTGAAAAAAATCTTTTTTTATAAAAATACCACTTTAGATACAGAAGTTCAAAACCCAGTACATAATTAAATACTTATGATGGATTTTACTGAGTGCTTAATGCATGTAAAATTTCCTTTGACAATTCAAATTTAAACTCACTTTAGTTCTTATAAATCTTGCAAGAGTATAATTGACTTAACATTTTTTCAACCAAACGGCTAATACATTACTTTCATTTCTATCTGGATTTTTATACAAATGAGAATAAGAAATGAGAAAAAAAATTCTACCTGGTAATAATCAACAGAGAAGCAGCTTGGGAAAACCAAATACATTTTTTTCTCCTCTCCTGTGCAGTCTTTTGTATAAGTTTTTGGTGATTTTGAATATGATTCATTATAACTAACACAGCAAATAGGGTAAAATTAATTTTAGAGTTGCAAATATTCTGATAGGAATCAGCAGAGAGAATGATCTAGGCAGAAATTAACAATTTTTCTCCAGAGATTATGAAACCAATTTTCCACATGCCAAAGATAAATGCATGTGCAGAATGATCTAGATAAAACGGTATTTTTCTACAACTTCAAGTACAAACAGTTTATATCAGGCCACAGTTCTCTTTCCCTGACTCATCCACTTATGACTTCTCCAGAAAGTTGAACTTGAATGGAAAAAATCCTAAAGAAGGAGCCAGGAGATCTGGGATCCAGTGTTGTTGCCAATCCATATATTTGGATTACTTCTGTTAATTTCTGTACAAGTTAGTTTTCTCTAGAATTGAGAGGTAAAACCAGATTTTTCCTAAGATACTGGGAACTCTAAAATTCTGCTTCTGGCTTCTGATGCTTACCACACAAGAAAAGCTGAGTGCCTCACCTAATAACTTCCTGTGTTTTATCAGGATTTTCCTCGTCCTTAAACTTTAGAAACAATGGGACTTATCATATCCCAGTAATATGAATCTGTATTTCCACTAGGATTGATTATCTGATCTGTATCTTACTAAAAGTTCTTTGCAAACAGAAATATGTAGTCATTCTTTTACATTTTTGTTTGACGCTGACTTAAATAATCTCTCACTGTTTTTCTCCAAACCTGGTTCAGCCATGCTGATCTCCCCTATATCTCCATTAAACTGCTCTTCTTTAACAAATCTACCTATCGAGCTTTACTTCTTTTTTATCCTTCAACTACAGCTTTTTATCTGCTTTTTGAGATCTTTCTCGAGCTAAAGAAATTGGAGCTATCACTTTCTTTAGGTTAGAGCTACATTTTGCATGTATTTGGCTGTGGAGGTTTTTATGTAACACATCCATGGCAAAGTAGAAAGAGTGAGAGCCATACTCAGCCAAGTTTCCTCCCTCCCTCTTTTTCCCTCCCTCCCTTCCTCCTTCTTTCCTTCTGTTCAGCATTTATCTGAGCCCGATAATGTTATAGACACAAAGTTAAACACTTTTAATGTAAAGATTGCATTGCCCTCCTACGAGAAGGGGCAGGTATATGCAAATATAGCCACAATACATTCCTACAAAGGCTAATGAAGACACGTGTCAAATCTTTTTTTTATATATATATATACATATATATATATATGTATATATTTTGGGTTGTCAGCTAGTTTGAGGAAAGAGCTCAGGTTTAGGAATGAAAGAAGCCTATCCACTCCACTTACTAAACTGGTTTGTCTTGAAAAAGTTCCTTAGCTTTTCAGGTGCTCAATTTCCCCGTATGTGAAATACGGAAAATAGTATTCTCCTTCTCAACTTTTAGTAAGAATCAAATAGATAATGTATCACAGTGCCTGACACAATTAGCAATAAATAAACTACATATGCCATATTTTTGTAGATACCTGCAAGCATATGTATACATTCGTGTGTGTTGAAGGCAAAGCCTGTTAGTCCACATCACTTTCCCTAACATGAATCTTGCATGCAGTATTTAATAAGTATTTCTAAATTTACTACTTCTGATGAATGTATCTGTCCAGGTTTTCCTGGGATTTTCCTGAGTATATGATCTGTCTATAGTCAGAGCAAACACCTTTAGGCAGATGCCCCTGCAGCCTGTATATGCTGCTTGTATAAAGGGAACCCACTTTACTCAGAGAGCAGATTGAGTGAAACTCAAGACCTACAACACAGGGTAACAGTGACTTTCCTTTGCCCCCTTTCAGGCTGTATAACTAAGGCACCAGTTGCACCTTTTAGCTGTGTGCACCAGTGTTAGACAGATTGTATTCATGGCAAATGAAATGTTCTCTCCCTCTGTGTTATATGTTGAATTGTGTCACCTCAAAACTCCTATGTTGAAGCCTTCACCGCCAACATGACTGTATTGGAGATAAGGCCTTTAAGGACGTGATTAAGGTAAAATGAGATCTTAAGAGTGGGGCTCTAATCCAATAAGACTGGTGTCCTTATGAGAGAGGAGTGTGCACAGAATAAAGACCACATGAGGAAACAGCAAAAAAGTGACCATCTGCAAGCCAAGAAGAGAGGCCTTGAGTGAAAACAAACCTGCTCAACCTTAATATTTGACTTTCAGCCTCCAGAACTGCCAGACAACAGATTTCTGTTTAAGTCTCCCAGTCTGTGGTATTGTGTTATGGCAGCCCTAGTAAACTAATATACTCAATATTAAAATGCTGGCCACGTACTGTACATATCTAGTTAATCTATTCCATGTCAGAGGCAGAAGGGATTCTGGGAAACAAGGCTCACTTTCTTGAAAACTACCATTTATATTGTGTGTTTATAAAACAATCTGACAGTTATATAACTTTGCAATAATCATAAAGTTGTAGTGACCAGATGGATGTGAATCCAAGTAGTCTGGTACCAGAGTCCATGCTATAATCATAGCATTTTTCTCCCCACCATTTGTAGCAACAATCAACTTTTGGCTTTGCAAAAATTGGTCCACATCTGGAAATTCTTGCAAATTGAGCATAAGAACATTACATGGCAGGGTGGTTAGGAATATTAGAAATAATGTGTATAAACTAATTGATATACAGTAGGTGCTTACTATATAATCCTTTTTATTATGTGATGTTTTCTAAACACTGACTCAAATTGTGCTAGAAATACATTTCACAAAAATAGCTTATGACTTTTTCCACTAGTCAGTCATGAGACAAGAAGCAAAAATACCCCTGAAGATGATAATACGCTTTAACAATGGGAACAATTTAACTAGTGGCCCTGGCCTGCCCATGTGGGCAGTGACATCCCTGGGTGTGGGAAGCAGTAGCTACTGGAACATAAATCCAAGATTCTGATTCCATTTGTCTTTTCTCTGAGTGAAGAAGCAAGCAACGTGTTTCCTAAATGGAAGTATATGAAGGTGTTTGGGTTACGGTGCTGCACCCAAATACTTTCCATTAGGATAATCCATGCCTGAAAGATCTTTCCTAAAAAATCATTCATTTAAATTAAGAATCACCTTATCTTGATGCATGTAAATTTCCTTAGAAAGGATACAATAACAGTGACCTACATTTTTAGTATGTGAGGTCTTATTTAACTGCCTTATTTTAAAAGAGTCTCATAATTAAGATACAAGCAGATCCTAATTAGAGTTAATGTCTGAAAAAAGAAAAACACACATATAAAAGGGCAGAGCTAGCCTGACTTTCAAATAAGCTAGCTGTTTTTTAAATTATACTTTCTCCATACTTGCTTATCAGGTAGACAACAACTTAACATAAAATTAATAAGCCTCATAAAGGAAATTACAGAAAAACGATTGATTATATATATATATATTTGAAGGAAAATCAGCCACATTCACATAGTAAGTGCTTTGTTTTTCTTTCTCTTTCTTCCTTTCTTTCTTTTTCTTTCTTTCTTTCCTTCCTTCCTTCCCTCCCTCCCTCCCTCCCTCCCTCCCTCCCTCCTTCCTTCCTTCCTTCCTTCCTTCCTTCCTTCCTTCCTTCCTTCCTTCCTTCCTTCCTTTCTCTCTCTCTCTCTCTCTCTCTCTTTCTTCTTTCTTTCTTTCTTTCTTTCTTTCTTTCTTTCTTTCTTTCTTTCTTTCTTTCTTTCTTTCTCTCTTTTTTAGACAAAGTCTTACTCTGCAACACAGGCTGGAGTGGAGTGGCATGATCTCAGCTCACTGCAACCTCTGCCTCCCGGGTTCAAGAGATTCTCCTGCCTCAGCCTCCCAAGTAGCTGGGATTACAGGTGTGTGCCACGCCCGGTTAATTTTTGTATTTTTACTACAGACAGGGTTTCACCATGTTGGCCAGGCTGGTCTGGAACTCCTGACCTCAGGTAATTCACTCACCTCGGCCCCCCAAAGTACTGGGATTACAGGTCTGAGCCACCGCGCCTAGACATTTAAAGATAGAAGTATGTCATGGTCTAAAAAATGGCAAGCAGGCACATATTTTCTATTTGTCATTGTTTAATGGACGTCAGGATGGCACAACTAGGGGCAAATTACCTTTATCTAAAACAAAATTACATAATAGTGATATAAAAGTCTCTCTTTTTCTCTCTGTGTATAGACATACACCCAGATGAACAACCTCATGAAAAGCACATACACAAATGCACACACACTGACAGAAAATCTTATTCACACACACGCACATGAACAAGGAATTTATTAATATTTTCACAGTGATCAATTATGAACTTTTACGGAAAGTATAATCTTTGTTTTTTTTGGCTTGTTTGTCCAAGAGCACAATAAACTCAATAATTAATGTTATTAACCAACGGAAAGCAAGGATCCCAGAATCTGCCCATCTGGATTGTCTAAGGTTGGAAGCAAACAAGGTGATCCCAGTTATGTTGTATTTTGGGAACAGATTTCTCTTGTGCATATATCAATTTTTTCTTGAAAGCATGAGATGTGATTATTTCTATAACATCGTCAAAACTCTTATAGGCATAAAATATTTATTTGTTTTTAAACTCTAAACATAGATTTAACTCAACCTTCTGAGGCTGTGGCTCCCACAGGTTGATTACATGCTACAAAAATAAACTCTAAATTTGCTACCCTTTAATTTAATTGAGAGTGTCTACTCTACTTTTACTCTGAATTTTGGGACAAGGTGAAAAGAAGGTTCTTCTTTAGATCCTTTTTATATCCCTCAATTGCTTCCTAATTTTTTTTCCCCTCCAGAGCCAGTGACCCAACTTTCTATTTTCATGCATGCTTGATCACATCCTTTTCTACATTAAAGAGGTGACTCAAAATTTGGTAAAAGGTAAACATAAATAGGTTTTATTGAATATCTAAGGTGAATCTATTCTAAAGACCAGAAATAATTCTGTCTAAATTCCCCCAAACTTCTCATAACAGGAGAACAACTTTATATAATGCAAGTCATTGGCAATAACTTGGGGCCTAGAGGGCATCTTTTGCACATATGATATGCCTGTGTTGCATGATGAGCTATATCTTATTAGTGAAATTATGTTATTGTAACACTTAAGCACTTACTAGGGGTCTGAAATGTTAATACAGCAGCTATTTGCCTAGATTACCAACGCCAAGGGAGATGGAGTGTCTGATGATTGTGAGCATCATGGCAAGAATGTTTCAGGTTTACATAGGTAACAATTTATAATATCCTGCTTAAACTTTTTGTAAGACCTTATTTGTATAACAAAGCAACAATATAATGACAAACAGTCAAGGATGAAACAACAATTCTGTAATAATTATGAGAAGAAACACTATAGAGAGAAAGCCCATAAATTAACAGAAAGTGCCCTAAACACCATAGTAGTGAATAGAACTTAATTTTTTCACTGTTTTAAAGGGATGTTATTTCCCTTGCTGACAATCTCAGTTGAATACTCCACTCCCAGGCCTCATCCATCCAGTCCTTGGCCCTCTGACAGGACCTAGCTCTTATTCACCAGGAGAGGAGTCTGCTTTTAAATTTTTGAATAAATATCTATACTGAAATTATAACTCATGGACACAGGAAGGGGAACATCACGCTCCGGGGACTGTTGTGGGGTGGGGGGAAGGGGGAGGGACAGCATTAGGAGATACACCTAATGCTAAATGACGAATTAATGGGTGCAGGAAATCAACATGGCACATGGATACATATGTAACAAACCTGCACATTGTGCACATGTACCCTAAAACCCTAAAGTATAATAAAAAAAAAAAAAAAAAAAAAAAAAAAATAAAAAATAAAAAAAAAAAAAAAAAAAAAAAAAATAAAAATGAATTTTTTATACTGCTCTGTCACAAAAATACAGACCCAGACAAACGACCCTAACAGAAGTTATTTTGAAAGATACAACAAGAGCAGATGTCTGATAAGAAACTAGGTTTCCTCCAAGGGCCTGCAGAGAACAGTTCTGGGGTCAGTAAGTCGATTCTCAGTAGGAACAGAAAAGCTATAAAAACCCTTGCAGGTACCCCCATTGAGCTACTCCCATTCCTTTTGGTTCCTACCCTTAATCAGACTCAGATTCAATACTTCAGGGTTAAAAGTGAGGGTGGCAGGGAGGGACTCACTAGACCAAAGAAATATAATTTAAGCTAGTTACAAAATCTACCATAGAACCAATTCCTATAACCACCATTAACAACCTAAAATAAAAGGAAATAAAATGGTGCCAGAGATATTTAAAGCTAAGGTTTTAGCCATAAAAAAAAAAAATTCTGTCTGGTAGATCAATAATTCAGTTCTCTGTTGTATCTTTGGCTTTCATACAGGTAAAGGTCTTTTTGTTTCTGAAAATATAAACCTGACAACTCTATTTGATTTTTTCACCTTATAGCTACACCTTTACTAAAAAGATTACCAGTTGGGCCATCAATATTTAAACCCGAGAACCTTGTCTTTTCAAATAGCAGAAGAATTAGACGGTAAATTGGTATTTGGTGCTAGCTTCCAAAATCTAGGTAACATATCCCTAAGGCATCATGCTGTTGGTAATATGAATCATCAAACTTAACTGGAATGTCTTTAAGGATTTAAAAGGAAATGTGCATTGGCTGCAGGAAGTGTATTGGAAGAGCAGTGTTCAGCTAAACTGTACAGTTTTTTTTTTTGTTTGTTTATGTGTTTCCTATCAGTGGTATCTGGACGAAGGGCAGGATTTTTGCTAATGCTCTCCCCAGTTCCATTTGCCTCTAACAGATGCTATGAAACTGCTCCCAGTCCCACTGCTGGATGTGCCTTGCTGATTTGCTTCTGTTGATCACAAATGCTCTCTGTTATCTCAGTGTGACCTGTCTGTGATTCTGCAGTATAAACTAAAATATTCCTTACCATGAAAATAACACATTTCTCCTCACAATCCGTTGTGAAGTTTTTTTTTTTAGTCTTTAAGATATGCTTTGTTCATTTGCAGCCTTTCACAGATTTGTTATAAGATGTCCTTATGTAATAGCCAGTAAGTAATAGTCATAGAGCAATCTGTCATTTTAATGCAAAATCTAAATGGATGGGGGTTCATTTTTCTACTAGGATGTCTGGAATGTTTCTGTTCTAGAGATTGCTGCAGAGATCTGCACAAATACAAATATTTGGTCCTGCAGATGTTATTGGTTTTCACAACTTCATTTACTGAGAGATTTCAAGAAGGTGGAGTCATCACCATGTTTTCTCTTGAGTAATGGTAATTTACAAATGGTTTTCACATATGTTATTTCACTCAATTATTCTTAGGATATCAAAGAGGCAAGTATTATGATCAGTATTTTGAGGATATGAAAATCGTACAGATGGAAGTTATAGCAGGTCCCCAAAGACAGTGATAGAGCCTTGAATCCATGTCTTCCAAAACATGTCCACCATAAAGTTGAGTAAAATGGAAGGTAAAGATTGCCTAAAAATTCCAGTTATTAAGTGATGAAACACTCACACTACACTAATAAAAATTTATAATCGACTTCTATATTATATCGTGATCTTTTATTTTATTTACAATAGGCTTTCCCATATTTAATTTCACTTAATCCTCAAAAAAAACGATAGAGGAAAGAAGTGACTCTTTGGCTCATGTGGTTGCCTTTAAAAGTATAACTTCTCCAAGATCCAAGAATTATTAAATTGGTTATAGGAGAAACCAAAGATGACTTGCAATGTAGTGGATATACTTGCACTGATGCTTTTATAAAAGAAAAGCTTATGTTTAAGTTTTAAGTTAACAAATGTCTTTTCCAAGTAATGTGTGTGTGTGTGTGGAAAATTCACTACACCTTGCATTTTATTTCTATAAATTCAAAATAAGGCTGTAGAAAACAAATATGGGCCTTATGTTGTTCAAGAAAATCCTAGCTCTATACGGTATTCTACTGCCTCAAGAAATGGACTCAGAGATGTATATTTTTAAGGAGCACAAAAAAGTAGAAAGAAGCCTGTAAGTCATTTTCTCCCTACCAAATTTCATTATGCTTCTTTTTAAACAGGAGTAATGCAAACAATAGGATTTACCTTTTGACTAGTGCTTACAGCAAGAGGGAAGCAAACAGTGCTGTTACTGATATCCCTTAAACTATAGTGAAATAAATGTAATGAAAATGAGTGTTCTTACTATTGTTTGGTTGTCATACAGCTCTTATTTTAGGAGATTCAAAATAATTCCTTGTGGTTTATAATAAACACCATTCTAACCTGTTTAAAAATCAGGTGATATCTGAGGGAAATAAGGATACATCATCCATGTGCCCATCACTGGACCACAGATTCCCTACTGCACATTATCTGTGCACGTTATTCATTGGAAGATAGATGCAGACACAAACTCTTAATACAGAAGTGGGACAGCCTGGTTCAGACAAAGCTTTAAAATGGTCATTCACACATACAAGATAAATGACAGAATGCAATATTTTTGTCTATATAAAGACAAAATTGTGTACTATAACTGGACCAGTCTCTGGTAGAAAGTGGAAATTCCTCCCACATATTTCCATTCAGTCATAGAAATGAGAACAAACTAAGCATAAAGTGGTGATTGCTTTGAAACATTATCAGTGCAAATGGCCAAGCAACTTGGAGAGGTAGGAAAGGTCAATGTAATTAGATTGAGAGAGGCTGGTCTCTCTCTAGGTCTCTAGTTTATTCAACCCATTTATAAAATGAACTTTGAATAATCAGAGGCTCTTAAATTGCATCTTTAGGTTGCCTGTATTAAACTGGAATTCCTGGAAATGTATGCAGAATTGTGTGCAAAATCACGATTCTGGGCAAATGTGTAATTTTCCAGCAAAAAGGTCTTTAACCCCCATCATATTCACAAAGCATCTCATAACCTCACATCACTTAAGAACCATTGGTCTAGATGATCTCTAGGGGCCCTTTCAATGGTAATATTCTAAGATTTTAATACAACAAATAGTTTCAGAGAAATGTAACCCATTCTCTCTGGAGAATAAAAATGTTATCACTGCTGATAGGTTAGAATCTGATCTTATGTTTATAGCTTTTTCTAATTCCTCAGTTTTTCCTTCCCCAATGTCTATCCCTAGCAGGTTCTTTGAATTTCATTTATTATTTCAACTTCATAGCTAACGAAGATAAAGATTTTGACATTTACCTTTTATATTTATACGGAAGAGAATAATCTCATTTCTTAGAGATAGGAATATGTGCATTTTAGACTATATATATATAGAAAATATTTGTTGATTACTTTTCTTATTCATAAGAAAATCCTATTGCACATCAACATTGTACCAGGCACTTCTTCGAACAGGGAATTAGGCAATTTCTCAAAATGTAAAATACATGGAAAATCTAAACACATGCGTGGGGGAAGAATAGTAACTCTATCAGACAAGAAATTACTCAGACGACCACCGGAATGGAAATCACAGTGCTTCAGATTGAGCTTGATTATGATTTCACAATTCAACTATTAAAAATACTCCTAATTTTTCATTTCCTTTAATCATGCAAGCATTTAGCTCTACTCTTTAATTATATACATCCAGAATCTCACTCCCTATGTTTCTAAGTTGTAAAATTCTTGAGTTAAGTGGAAACTTTATTCACAAATGTCGAAGTGGGGTGAGAATTATATATTTTTATGTATAATTACATATTATGCTTTGGTTCAGTAAATGTTCTTCACAATAACTGAGAGAAGATTAAATGGGAATTAAACTAGGATATAAAATTCTTTTTCATCAAATTCATTTTTATGCTATCCTTTTCATCTTAGCAATATATAATAGTATGGTTCATTCAAAATATAGACCTTAAACCAATTATTGGTTAATAAGTTTGAAAAATCACTGTAAATCCAGGTGATATTTAGGATAACATAAATAATTAAATTTTCCACATTAATCTGTTTTCATTTTATTAATATCACAGGAAGGAATTCAAGTTCCTTTTCAAATTAAAAAGTATATTTTCTCATTTTTTATGTTTTAATATTTTTCTATAAAAGTTCACAAACAAATGAAATCAATAAGCATATATACATATATATGTCATTAGCTATTTTAATATCTTTTACAGGTAAGAATTATATGAATGCTAAAAATGCGCACCTTAAAGCTACTTTAAGTTATGCATTTGATATTTTCCATTGATATTCTTAATATGTTTGGATGCATCTACCAGTCAGTGAAGGCATTTCATTATTTCCCATGGTGGGTCTTAAACCCTCAGCCACCTCTGAAACTTACCTTTAGGTTTTGGTGACAGGATATAATAAAGACATGTCCAGAAAAGTTTTTGGAGAAGGAAAGTCTAAAAAATGAACTGGGCTAGAAATGAATGTTGAAAATGACTAATCATTATCTCACTCAAAATACTCATTATATTAAGAGATAAATTATTAATGTATTTCATCAAGTGTATTTCATAAAGTTGTTTTTAACTACAACAGTTTTGTATCTTTAAAAAATGTGGATACATCATGAGCTTCGAGGAGGCATAAAAATGCATCTAAATAACACTTTTCATAGGTGTTCTGTAACGGAGACATGGAGTTAAACTATTGACTTAAGCATTAGTCAATACATTTTAGAACAGAAAAACATAGTCCAGAAATATCTTTAAAAAATACTATGCTTCTCATCAATTTGTGAACTTCAAAGATTAAAAAACAATGATCAAAATATATGAAAGTTGATGTTGAGTTATAGAGGAAGAAAAATATTTTTGCCATCCTTAGATTATATGTCCAAATTAGTGAAACTGCAAATGTTCTTAGTGGTGAATTACCTTTTTACAAATGTTTGTTTGCATGTATATTAAAGACAGCTTACAAGGTTTTTGTGGGGAAAGAATTCCTTTTTCAATGGTTAGAAAGAATGAGTAAGGCCTAGTATTTACTAGCACAACAGGGTGACTATAGTCAAACATAATTTAATTGAACATTTTAAAATAACTAAGAGCATAACTGGATTGTTTGTAACACAAAGGATAAATGCTGTAGGTGATGAATAATCCATTTACCCAGATGAGAGTATTATACACTGCATGCCTGCATCAAAATATCTCACGTACCTCATAAATGTATACATCTACTATATGCCCACAAAATTAAAAATAAACATTTTCTAAAAAAAGAATTCTTTTTTTTTCATAAAGTCTTTCAGAACCATGTATACATTTAATGCTTGCACACATCCAAGGATCCTCTCTTATTACGCCTACTTGATATAGGTGCAATGACCTGAATAAGCTATAAACTGGCAGGTTATTCCTGAAGGCCAGTTCTCATAGCCTGCTGACTTGGCATTTGGCCACCGAAATCAAAGGAGAGAAAGGGGTGATGACTTGTGGTTTGCCTATGTACATGACATCTGAGTCAGGTGTTTCTTAATCACATGTTTAAGGGTAATTATTAGGTCAAATTACATCTGACAACGCACTCTAAAAATCTTACTAAGTTATCTGTGGCCTGTAAAAGAAAATTAGCAAATGTACTCCACAGAAATGTATGAAAGCTAAACTGCTGAGCTCATTAACACAGCTGATTTTACAGATTTTTCCTTGTTGTAATACTTTGAGAGTTAGTTGATGGTCCTCTGAATATAATGTTACTTCTCCATTACCTAAAGTTACTATTCAAAGAGCATCATTAAGTAAAATTATGGGGAAAAAATGAAAATTGTTACACGGAGCTTTTATAAATGGCTTTAGAAATTCTCAAGTAAGAAAACATATCTAAATATGTCACTATTCTGAATTTAGCTTTAATATTTCTATACTGGGAATTTAATATTAAAACACGGTTATGATTTAAATTCTTTTTGATTTTTATACACAGCATCTAATATAGCACTTTTCAGTACAGAGATTAATTTACAATCTTACCCAGCTTCACACAAAAGTAATGCCAAGAAAAATTAAAAAAATAAGAAAAAAATTTTCTTGGCATTTTATATTTTGGTAAAGTATCCAAAAATCCTTAAACTGTTAAAATAGCAGGGTGGCCTTTAAAAGGCATATGTGTTTTTTCTGTATTTATTACAAATTCTTTTTCTATTCCTAAAATATATTATATTATGTTCATTATAAACTGTAACATTTTTATGGTTTATAATATAAACATAATGTTTTAAAGACATAGTCCAATTATAACTACTGGTATATAACTTGGTCAACTTTTGCCAATAACACAATGTCCCTGCAGTGTGGTCATTTTCAGTAGGAGAGGTGATGAATGACCAGAAACTCACTTATCTAAAGCAAAGAAGTGGTGCTCTTAGCTATTTTCTGACTGAGTCAGAATTAGAAGATAGCATGCCTGAAACAGTCAAAAAATGCAGTGCAAACACACCATATTAGGAAGCAAAGATAGAATACCTAAAGTAAGATATTTTTAGGTGTTACACATGATATACTGTAACATGTAATTAAAGTAGTTAAAGCATAACAACTTATTTTAACATTATCATTGAAAACACTTAAGATTCTTGGAGTTTTTATTACGCTCTACCACGTAGGTGAAAAGAATTATGGTTACTTATTTTTAAAAGATGACTCATAATTTGGTTACATTAAAAAATGGCAGAAATAGATACAGAAATTCTAAAACAGCAGATGCACTTGACATTTTTAAAAAAACAAATACACTCTTTTAAAAGACTCAGCAATAACGTTTTTAGGCAAAATCACAATATAAGATGTTCTCTTCATTGCTAATTTTGGTAATTATTACTGATATGTTTGACTTATGTATGTTTTACCAGTGGTAGTTGAAATTATAAAGGCCATTAAATAATAACTCTTGCCTTCAGGAGGCCTAGGAGAGATAAGGTATATACAAATACAACACAAAGCAAAATTTATGGCATGTATGAGATATAAAGAAAGTCTCAGTGAAAGCCAAGGGAAAGTGACTAAACTTTCTCTAAGTAGTTGTTTTACAAATTCAAGTTCACCCAAATAACTATGCTGCTCTTCACGTAGCTTGTAATCTGTTGATAGAAGTATTAACAGGACACCTAAAGTCATACGCATCTCTCAAAATTAACAGAAAATTAACAGACGAAAACAGAAGCAATTCTATTATCCTCTAAATAGATAATAACAATGTCCCCAATGGATGCTCTGTGTAAACATGTGAGACAAATAATCTCATTATGAATGTCTACTATGGGCCTAAAAACACACATTCAAAGGGTACCATGGCTCTTTGAATAAACAATATAGCAAAGTAGACAGAAACAGAATCTGGAGAAAGGGTTCTGATTTTGAATCAATTTACTAACTGAGGTGATCTTTGGCATTATACCTAAAATATCTGCCTTAGTTTCCTTACAAAAACAATTAGCGATCCTAATTGCATCTACTCCTTAGAATTGTTATAAGAATTAAATGAGTTAATAAATAAAAGCATTTAAAGGAGTGCTTTTATTGTATGATCATTATATTTCTTCTCAACTACTTATTGAGCACCTACCACATGTTAATAATGATTATATCCCACTATTAATATGTGACACTCCAGAAAACTGAACAGAAGTATAGAACTTTTCAGAGTAAAAATAAAATGTTTTAATGTAATTCGTCTGAATGCAAAAACTGCGACAAGATGAAATTCTGAATTAATCGACATTTTAGTTCCCTTCATATTGGTTTCCATCTTTTCTCAATGTGTGCAATTAAAGGAATCGAGGTCCTTTCATTAATAGCTGTGTATTCACTATTATTTCTCCTACTGTGTCATCGTCCCTGCCCACCATTCTATGCCTCTTCTCATTAACAGAGATCCTTTCCATGTCAACAACTATCTATCTCTAGATACCAGATTGGTTTCCTAAAAAAGATGCAGGTCCATTCTAGTAAAGGTATTATTTTAATGCATAGAAAAACATGGTTTTTCTGAGAACACCAGATCCAAATATAAACTCATAGCATTGTATTTGAGTTTTTCCTTAAGAATACTATCATTCATCAACCTTTTCATATAAATCTTCCTACTGAATATCACACAGCCATCATTCTATTATCTTTATAAAACATAATGAATGACAGGGAACACAATGAATTCCAAGTGTGAGAAAAAGGTGCAGACACCACACTGAGTAAAAAGATTTTGATCTACCCATAGCTAGTAGTTGACATACTGATGTAGAAATTATTCGAACAGGGTGACTACCTGCTGTATGTTTATTTACTACCACCACCGTGAACCATGCCATGTAATTAATCACACTCCACACTAGCAGTAATAATTTGCTCCCCACAATGCAAAGAACAATTATTTGCCTCTCTCTCACTTCACCTTTCTGCAACTCTATTGTGATTTTGTTTCCAGAAAGACTTCTGTCCCTGCTGTTTGGGGAAATGTATCTGTAATGTCTTGATCCAAGAATTTCATATTCAACAGATGGTATTCTTGGCTATGTATTCACTGTGGTTTCTCTGAGCAGAGCTGAGTGCTTAATATTGCTTGTTCTCTGCCAATCATCTCTTAGTCTACAAGTGAATTTTGATCAAATATGTATTATTCCTTGCGCTTTCGCTCTGACCCTTTGGAATTCTGATCTTTATCCGGCATAAGCTGTTAATATGCCAGGTATGTTATTGTGTGGCCCTGTTTTAAGATAGATGCCAAGAATACATATTTACATTCACAGATAAATAAGAAATGTATCTATAACTACAGAGACAGAAACATAAACATATAAATATCTCCACAGAAGTTGATTCTTTCTGAAAGTGGAATTTTCTCTATACTACTTTTCTCTATACATACCATATAATACACCTCTGTCCTCAAATCTTATATAAGGCAAAACAAAATACTTATTATGTATGATAATACATTTAGGGTCAAGCATTTTTTAGCCTACAAATCTCTGGGTGTATAGATAATACATCTGTATATATAATGAGATGAGGTAATGGTGTGCATGTGTGCAGATATGCACACACAGACACACAGCATGCAAAAACAGACTTAAAATAACTGTGGGACATCATCGACTGAAAAGTTTTCTGAAATGCTGTAGGTCAAGAATTAGGCTTTTTGTAGCTATTTTAATTTCTTATTTAAAACAAATAAAAGGAACTCTGCTCTTTTCTAGACAGGTCTGGATGTTAAAAAACAGAGGAGAAAGTGGTGAGACAGTATAGGCTTTGCATAAAGGGAGAACTCAAATCTTATTCGTTTTTCTTCCTCCCCTAACAAGCCTCTACAAAGATATAATGAAAAGATTCTATTTTTCCAAACAAAGCAAAACCAGGAATAAAATGGATTAACTGATTCAAAGCCTTCAGTTTCCTGATCCTTTCCTAGCTGACAAAATCCAGAATTTTGCTTTTTCAACTTACTTTGTTACTTCCTGGCATTCTTTAAAGAGTATCTTCCTGTTAGGCACTAAATCTGTCATCAACAGATTTGACATGGTCATTTGTAAATGAAAGCCTGAGATTTCCTGGTGAAGAGGAAGAGATGAAAAAAAAAAAGAGAGAGAGAGAAAAGAGTCTGATGTGTAGGATGTCACAATATATTTTTGACTTTATAATGAATTTGAGCAGTTGCTAAGTCAAGATGCTAGTTTAACACTTGTTAATCAATTGCCATATTAGGAAAGTTGATGTAAACATCCTACATGAGATGGTTTAGATATTTGTCCCCTCCAAATCTCATGTTGAAATGTAATATCTAGTGTTGGAAGTGAAACTGCCTTTGGAAAATTATGACTGAGACAGTGAAAGAGATCTAACTTAACTGACTCCATCTTGCTTCTAACCTCCAAGCTGTCCTTGTTCATTCCTGGGAGTAGGTGGAAGTAACTTTGGGAGAAACTTAGTTTATAATTTGTAGTTTAAACAAAGAAAGTAACAGCCCTTTCCCAAAGCAGACCTCCTTCTTGCCTGGGGACCTGATTGCCTTTGTAAGACTAACATTAGCCACCAGATGAGATATTATGGCTTAGGAGTCATACAGCTGTAGGCTACAAGATTCTGACTCTCCCTAAACTCCTCCTAGGATCAGTGCTTGAGATATTTTGCAGACCCTGCAACTTGATGGATCAGCTGGCCCCACCCAAATCAATAAACTGGCCATCTGATCTTGTGGCCCCACCCAGAAACTGACTGAGCACAAAAAGACAGCTCTGACTTCCTATGATTTCATCTCTGACCAGCACTCCTGGCTCACTGGCTTTCCCCGACCCACCAAGTTATCCTTGAAAATTCTGCTCCCCAAATGCTCAGGGAGACTGATTTGAGTAATAATAAAACTCCAGTCTCCTGCACAGCTGGCTCTGTGTGAATTACTCTCTCTGTTGGAATTCCCCTGTCTTGATGAATCAGCTCTGTCTAGGCAGCCGGCAAGGTGAACCCCTTGGGCGGCTACAGAGGTAGGGCCTGGTGTAAGGTGTTTGGACCACGGGGGCAGATCCTTCATGAACGGCTTAGTGCCATCCCCTTGGTGATGAGTGAGTTCTTGCTTTGAGTTCATGCAAGATCTGGTTGTTTAAAAGTATGTGGTGCCTCTCCTCTAGTCTCCTCCCCTCCCCTCTCTTCCCCTCCCCTCTCCCCTCCTGTCCCCTCCCCTCCCCTCCTCTCCCCTTTCCCCTCCCCTTCCCTCTTCTCCCCTCCCCTCCTCCCCTTTCCCCTCCCCTCCCCCTTTCTCTCTCTCTCTCTCTCTTTCTTCCTCCTGCTCTCATTATGTGACACTGCCTCCCTTTGCCTGCCACCATGAGCTACAGTTCCCTATAAGCTCCCTGAGCCCCTCACTAGAAGCAGATGCAGGCACCATGCTTCCTGTACAGCCTGCAGAACCATGAGCCAATTAAACCTCTTTTGAATACAAATTGCCCACTCCAGATATTCCTTTATAGGAATGTAAGAACAGACTAACACATTACACTCGTATTCAACTACAATTTTAACTTTTCTATAGTAAAGCTCAATAGCCATACTTTTAACTAATTTCAAATTTCACATCTTAGTCTATAATGCAGAAAAATTAAATTCCTGTCCCTACAAATGAACCTATATTTTCCAACCTTTACATATTTCTCTGCAATCTGTTCTTATATTCATTATTGACAATCAAATGCAGCCTTCCTTTTCAGTTAGTATTTTATATGTCCATAATATAGTCAGCTCAGATTTATTCTAAATATAGTCAGCTCAGATTTATTCTAAATATAGTTACATCTGAAATAGTGGTATTTTTTAATAATCTGCATCAAAACTATACATCAAATTTATAAGTTTAATTACTGAATAATAGATATTCTTTGAATATAATAAACATAATAAATAGGCTAAATGGCAAAAGTATTGACCCAGAACACATGATATTTAATAAATGATTATGGATTTCTCACATTTACTATTAGTTAATTTCTACTTAAAAGTTTTAAAGAAAATTTACTTATGATATTAAGCATTTCCTATTTATTATTCCAGCATCACTGAATGGACTGGGGAGGAATGTGGTACAAGTAAAATATGCTGCAGTAATTTCCTCTACATTACTTAATACATTGAGGGTAGTCACACTTTGACACATCTGACTTCTTTGACGAGGTCAAGGGCTCAGATATTCTGTCCCACTCCGCCTCATCATTTTTGAGAAACGAGCATATTGAAGACAGGCTAGAGAGCTCTTAGAGACACTGCAGTCTCTCTTCTTAATCCTGCTGGAACATTTACAACATCCTGGGACGTCTCCTTTGAATGTCAAGATTAAGAACGTAATCCTTTAAAATTTGGCTCAGACGCAAAGAAAAATGAGCTTAGTTTTTTTTTTTTACTTTTTAAGAGTATGGCAAAAAAGATGCTCTCTATTACCTGTAAGTCTCAAGGAAGACATGATTTTGAAACCAAAATAATTTAAGTGGTCTGTGATAAAGACAGAAAGAGCACGATGTTAAATAAAAATCTCTTTCTTAAAATTGGTAATAATTATAGTTCATACCTATATTTTGAAAAATATATCATAAGAGTAATAATAATTTCTCAATATCTATAATTTATTCTTATTATGATGTTTTATTGAAAACTAAAGTAAAATCAATTTTTTTCTTTAAAAAAATTTTATTTCAATAGCTTTTGGAGTACAAGTGGTTTTGTGACATGGATGAATTAAATAGTGGTGAATTTTCAGATTTTAGGCCTCCTGCCCCCTGAGTAGGGTACATTGTACTTAATGTGTAGTTTTTTTTGTTGTTGTTGTTTTGTTTTTTTTGAGACGGAGTCTTGCTCTGTAGCCCAGGCTGGAGTGCAGTGGCGCGATCTCGGCTCACTGCAAGCTCTGCCTCCCAGGTTCACGCCATTCTTCTGCCTCAGCCTCCCAAGTAGCTGGGACTACAGGGACCCGCCACCACGCCCGGCTAATTTTTTGTATTTTTAGTAGAGATGGGGTTTCACCGTGTTAGCCAGGATGGTCTTGATCTCCTGACCTCGTGATCCGCCCGCCCCGGCCTCCCAAAGTGCTGTGATTACAGGCCTGAGCCACCTGCCTGGCCCTTAATGTGTAGTTTTTTATCCTTAGCCCCTCCCACCCTCCCTCTTCTGAGTTTCCTAAGTCCATTATATCACTCTGTATGCCTTTGTGAACTCATAGCTTAGTTCCTACTTGTAAGTGAGAACATACAGGTTTTGGTTTTTGACTTTTGTGTTATTTCACTTAGAATAATGGCCTCCAGCTCCATCCAAGTTGCTGCAAAAGACATTATTTCATTCTTGTAAAATCAACTTCTGATAATGTCATGATTCGTTGTGACTTTCTTGCTTTTTAAAGGCTCTTTCTCACCAGTATTTCCAACTGTCCTGACATCCAAACTTTTGGCTCATTTTAACTGCATCTAAAATTTGATAACTATCTGAATTATATTAAATATTGGCCAAAACTTTATTTTATCATATTTCACTATATATCTCAGAATAAAATTCCCATTTTATGTTGGGGAGAAAACAATGTAATCTACAGACTTTTTATATGCATGTTTAGTATATGGTTCTCACCTTACACTAGTCTTAAGGTTGTTGTATCCCTGTGAATTTTGACTATATTGACTTGTTAGAACGGGAAATAAGCTGTAAGACTGGACATTGTCTAGAAAGCATGTGGATTCACTTAGCACTTGTATCTATAGTCTAGGCTTTACGAAGGCAGTCCAGTACATTTTACCTAATATTGGTGCCTGTTTTCCCAGCTTCCATAAGTGTACTTTCAGTTAGAAATTTTTTAAAAAGGCCAGGCGTGGTGACTCACGCCTGTAATCCCAGCACTTTGGGAGGCCAAGGTGAGCAGATCATGAGGTCAGGAGTTTGAGACCAGCCAGTTCAAGACCAGCCTGGCCAACATGATGAAACCCTGTCTCTACTAAAATTACAAAAATTAGCTGGCCGTGGTGGCGCGTGCCTGTAATCCCAGCTATTCAGTAGGCTGAGGCAGCAGAATTGCTTGAACCCAGGAGGCAGAGGTTGCAGTGAGCCAAGATAGTGCCACTGCACTCCAGCATGGGTGACAGAGTGAGACTCCTCCATCTCAGAAAAAAAAAAAGAAATTAAAAAAAGCCCCCTTAAAGAAGTTCGTATTATATCTAAGAGTTTTCTTATTAGGCTATCTGACTTTTGACTTTCTTAAAAAATAAGCTGGAGAATGGAAAAAATGGACCTTGGTAACTTTCTTGAGATAAGCTCACATAATCTCAGCTATCTTGGCCAAAACTCATGTAAAGGAACCAAAACTAATAATGCTGCAATATTGAAAGAGACAGAAATATGAATCATTGCAGAGGCATCTCACTGGGACTTTTGGCAAGGCTGTAAGCAAATAAATTTAAGGGCCATATTAAGAAGATGTTATGTAATGTTTCTAAATCTATCACATTTCCATTTGTAAAATGTCATACAAGAATGATCAAAATGTGCATATAATATATGGTTATTCATAATTAATTGAATAGAAAAACTAAGAAGTATAAAATATGGTCCACTTTAGAAATAAATGCTTAACAGTTTCACTGATATGTTATTTGCTTATTCAAAAGGCTAAATATTAGAAAGTCTGCTTACTATTTAGAAAACATAACCAAATAAAATTTGAAAGCAACTCTTTTCTCTAAAAAACTATAAACTATGAATGGATATTTTAAATACCAGAAATTCCATTTAGAGTTTTTCTTCTTTATTCTAAAATACTGCATGTTTTTCATACATTATGTATTAGTCTGTTCTCACACTGCTAATAATGACACACCCAGGACTGGGTAGGTTATAAAGAAAAAGAGGTTTAATGGACTCACATTTCCACAGGTTGGGGAGGACTCACAATCCATGGCAGAAAGTGAAAGGCATGTCTTACATGGCGGCAGACAAGAGAGAATGAAAGCCAAGCGAAAGGGGCAACCCCTTATAAAACCATCACATCTCATGAGACTTATTCACCAACACAAGAATAGTATGGGGAAAACTGTCCCCATGATTCAATTATCTCCCATTGGCCCCTCCCACAGCACACGGGAATTATGGGAGCTACAATTCAAGATGATATTTGGGTTGGGACACAGCCAAACCATATCACATGATAATATTTAGCTTGGTACTATTGCTGAGACTTGTGGCAAGTTTACTCTTCATTTTATAGCTTTCTCTGGCTTCACCTCTAAAAACAAACTGTGCTATAGATGTTTCCATAGGGCATGAATAAATGCAATATGAAAAGAATTACACTTTTTTTCTAAAGAATGATCTTATTCTAATTATCAATAGGTAATCATTTATTTTATAGTAAGTCTCAGTAGTTCCTAATACATGAAATGATTAAATGTTAGGGGTTTTAATAATACCTTGTCAACTCACTAATGATTTTTTATAGATTTATTTTTTGTTCTGTAATCACAGGTACAAATACAATGGCTGTTTCTTAGGTAATCAAGAAATTCTGATATTTTTATCATAGAATTATACATACTATTGTTTTTAAAAACCAATGTGATTAATCAAGGTTTATCCAAGGAATAGATATACTAGTTAAAAAAAAACTTTCTAAACAAGATAAAGAATATCTACAGATTTGTAGGGGGAAAGAAGCAAAATCAGGTGACATTTTACAACTCAAACATTTTATTAGCATTTTAAAAAGTGGTAGAAGAGACTTATCTAGTTATATTTAAATATTTCCAACAAATTTTAAGATTTAAAGAAGGCACTAGATTGTAAGATTTAAAGAAGGCACTAGGATTTAATAGCTAAGTTAAATATGTTGAAGGACCCTGCTTTTATCTTATTACAGGAAGGTATTAGGTGGTAACAGGCAGTCAGAAGGTTAATTATGTGAAGTAGAAGAGAGGTTGTGGCACTTCTTATTGAGTGTTTACTCTTATCACTGCTATTTTATTTCTATTGTATTCTTTCCCTCATCATTTTGTATTCCTTTTTTATTCATTTTTCTTCCATTGGGTTCCATATTATCCTCTATTTCTAGTTTGCTCATTTTGATTTATCTGCAGAATTGTACATTGCATGAATCCACGCAAATGTGTTGATCTAGACTTCTGGTAATGGACATTTGGGCTGTTTCTAAAGCTGCAGTTAATATTGTTGAACATGTTTCAATGTGCTCATGCATGAAAGCTTTCCTAAGGTCTATAAGAGAAGAATTAATGTGTTATGGTGTGTGATTATCTGGAACTTTACCAGCTATTGCAAAATTTCTTCCTAATGCAATTATATAAACCTGTACTCTCAAAAAAAAAAAAACAGTATATGAAAATTTCTATTTCTCCACATCTTAAACATATACTTGGTATTACCTGCTATTGGACTTCTTTGGAATCTGATGGTTGTCAAATAGTATCTAAATGCAGCTCCAATCAACCTTTCTTGGTTACTAGAGATATTGAGCAACTTTTCATGTGTTTACCAGCCACTTGGATAACTTTTCACATCTGCTGCTATTCTGTCTATTTTGAAAAAGTGGTATATATATATATATACGTATATATATATATATATATATATATATATATACGTGTATATATATATATATACGTATATATATATATATATATATATACGTATATATATATATATATATATATATATATATATATATATATCCCAGTATTATAAATATCTTTTACACTCTGTGGCATTTTTTTTTCACTTGGTTTATGGAGTCTTCTGTTGCATTGATGTTTCTAATGTTAACGAGGTCAAATTTAATAAATATATATTCTTTGTAATTTTCACTTTTAGTGTCTTGTTTGGCAAAAGAAAAGATCCTCATTCTTGAGGTGATAATGTTTTCCTATGTGATCTTCTAAATGTTTTACATTTCTATCTTTAAATGTTAAATGTTTAATACACCTGGGATTTATTTTGTGCATTTTGTGAAGTAAATTTCCACTCTTCCCACACCCAGTTATCACAGGTTCATTTATTGACTGGAGTCAACAGACCACTGTTTTCCACAGATACAGCATCTATAAATTAATTATCCACGTATATGTGGACCTATTTTGTAACTTCTTATTCTGTTGCATTTGTTTGTTTTGTCTAATATTGTGCAATCTGCAATACCAACCTCTTAACCACTCTGGCTTTAAAATAAATTTTGACATCAGGTATGGAAAGCTCTTCCTATCACCAAATCTGTTCTTCTTAAAATTTATATTGCCAACTTCTGGACTTGTAATATTCCAAACAAAGTTTGGGATTGACTTACTAAATTACTTGAAAATTACATTTACGTTGTTAGATTGCTGAAAAAAAAAAAAAAAAAAAGACTGGGCATGGTTCTCGCCTATAATCCCAGCTCTTTGGGAGCCAAAGCAGAAGAATTGCTTGATAGCTTGAGGCTCGGAGTTCAAGACCAGCCTGGACAGCATATCAAGACCTAGTCTCTGGAAACAACAACAACAACAACAAAAAAAAAATAAAGAAAAGAAAAAAAAGAAAGGAAGAAAAAAAAATTAGCCAAGAATATTGACATGTGCCTGTAGCCCTGGCTACTTGGGAGGCTGAAGTGGGAGGATCACTGGAGCCCAGGGGTTTAAGGTTATGATGAGCTATTATTGCACCACTGCACTCCAGCCTGGCTGCAGAGTGACACACTGTCTCTTAAAAAGAGAGAGAGAGAGAATTGGTTTTATGTACTTTGAGTCTGGCAGATGTTTAAAGCTGACTCGATTCTGGGATCTTTTGAAAGTCCCACATAAGCTTCCTTGCTGAGTCTCTCCCAATGCAACCACCATGACATGGATGTTACATTAATTCCTTCCACTTTCTGAAGATGGGCTTAGTCCCTAATTGTCCAGGGTGGCATAGATTCTTACTGTTAGATCACACCAACTGACCCTTGTTAGATAGAAGTAAAAACAGCTATAGGCCAGCTTTTTTCTCCACATGGCTCAATCGAATCCTTAGAAAGTATTCCTGTTTCCTTTAACCTAGTAAATTCTGGGATCAGAATTCTGATCCTAAATCAGCCACTTCGTTTTAATTCCTCCTTCAAAACAGCTTGTTATATATCCTCTTTGATTCTCTAGATTTCTATTTAGGAGTTAGTCAGTGGACCTCGTGCCTTCTAAATTTCAGAGTCATATATCAAATTCTCCAAGTAACAATACTTGAAAGTATTGCTGAAGGCCTTCTTTTAAGTCATCTTGTCATATAAAATGTGCTTTCCTTATCAATTCCATTGTAGAAGGTGGGTGAAATGCACCTATCCTATCAGCTCTCACCAAAGCAAGCTCTTAACAAACATCTACCTCCCATAATCCCCTTTCCATCCTATCTCATAAACATGAGGTGGGGAGACATATTAAGAAATAGGAGCTAAACATTTAAAACATTTCCTTTGAAAATTTTCAATTGATTTGTCCACTACTCTCTTCGGTAACTGATATGCGTCATCTCCGTTAACTCATTCTGTTTCTAATTTAATGTCCTTTTGGAAGACTTGCATGTTTTTTTTCTTTTTCTTTTTTTTTCTTTTCTTTTTTTTTTTTTTTTTGAGATGGAGTTTCACTCTTGTTGCCCAGGCTGGAGTGCAATGGTATGATCTCGGCTCACTGCAACCTCTGCTTCCCGGGCTCAAGCGATTCTCTTGCCTCAGCCTCCCGAGTAGTTGGGATTACAGGCATGCACCACACGCCCAGCTAATTTTGTATTTTTAGTAGAAATGGGGTTTCTCCACATTGGTTAGGCTGGTCTCAAACTCCTGACCTCAGGTGATCTGCTCACCTCGGCCTCCCAAAGTGCTGGGATTACAGGCATGAGCCACTGCACCCAGCCCGATTTTTTTATATCCATAATACCATCAGATTTATGTGTGTATGTATATACATATATGTATATATGATAACATTTCCAATCATTTTTTTTCTTTTTGACTTTTTGTATTGAAGATCTCATAGGATGTACCAAAGCAGTGATAATGAGCATTCCTGCCCAGTCTCAAATTTTAAAGTCTTCCAGTGTTTTATCACTAAATATAAGATTGCATGAGGATTACAAAATCCCCTTTTATTCTAAGTGTGCAAAGATTTTGTTTGACATGAATAAGAATTGTTTCATCATCTGTTGATGTGATCATTATTTTTCCCTTCCTTAATCTGTTAATGTGGTGCATTACACCAATAGATAATCTGTGTAATAATGTTGCATGCCAGATCTCCCTGTATGTTTTAGATCTTCATAAAATAATTGCTATAATAATACTAACTATGTTGAGATGCTGAAAAAGTGCAATTTGGCTGTTTCATTTGGCATATGGGGAGTTTGAGAAATAAGAATAAAATGTAGCTTTCTTAGAATTGGTTTGTTTGAATAAACTGTATGGAAACTTTGTAAGTATAAAGATATATACACCAAATTAGATGAGAAAGCTTCAACACCAGTGGTATATTTTAAATAGTACCACTGCTTTACACTAATGTCTTATTTATGTTTTAGGAAAGTAGAAAAAGGAAGTTTCCTTCTAGATTTTCTCTTAGAATATTTCTGTATGAAACAAATGCATTTTTAAATGTGTTTCTTTTTTTATACTGACAGGCCACAAAAGGAATTTAAATAAAGCATGAATTAAAATAATCTCTTTTGATAAAGGATGGTATCACAAAAGGTTAACATGTTATATCCTGGATGCAGAATTAGTTAGCACAATCTGATACGTATTAAGAGCACTGGCAACATAAACTTGATGAGTATGCCAGAGCTGATCCTTCAGACATTAGTATGTCAGAGCAGACATAATTCATTCCACTGCACTCTAAGAGCTTCAAAAACAGCCTGGCTTTCAAACTTCAGACTACATAGGGGCAAGGAAAATAACTGTCTCACTAGAATGAAACATATATGCCACATAATATTTGCATGTCACTTAACCCCAAGGATATTTTAGAGATACAAATATTTCCATGAGGTCATAACCTACACTGGGAAATTTAAAACTGGTCTTAAACCTACACGAACACTGCCAGGGCTTGCTGGAGTACTTTACATCCTTTCTGCTTTAAAGTCATTTGAATTTTGCTTCTGGGATATATGGAGATACATTGAAGAAATTTTCCATAGAAAAGGTGACATAGTGAAGTTGATTCAAAAAATAATAAAAGGAAGGAAGGAATAAGTTCTGGATTGAAAAAGCTATTGATAAATCACATTCCTCATTGAATTTAAGGTGGTTATAGATGTCATCCCCCATGAGATAGGGCCCATATCAGATAGTCAGACACTGACCTTTGCGTGCTGTGATGACAGAGTTAGCATTATCAGAGGAGTAATAAAGCTAGGCCCATGTCTTGAGGGTCCCAAGTCATAATCCACACCTTTGTTTCTCACTCCTAGTGCATATCTAAATTACTTGTGCATCTTTTAACAAGTATACATATCTCAGACATAATCATATTCTTCATGTACGTTATACATTATTTCTTTAATTTGTGAGAGAAGATACTACAGAGGTAGAAATTAAGGCTCTAGGAGACTAAGAGACATATCCATTGGCCAAGGTCTAAGCTGATCAGGTAGCAAAACCAGCTCCGTGATCTCAGTTATTTTTTCTTTTTATTTACTCTTAATCTCTGGCTGTTTCTCCCATGGCACATTGCTAATCTCTAAACAGCACTATGTCATCCCCAAAATTAGTATCGTACCATGCAAAAGAACCACTTTCAGGCAAATGCAAAGGTCGTATTCATGATTATAGAACAGAGATCAGTAAATCAAAATAAGGCAACAAGAACAAAAAAAGAGGCTTTCTGAAGGCAACATGTTACAATGGGGTGCACATAACAAATATAATTCCATCACTTTTATCTACATCTGTCTCTGTTTGTAAAAAAGGGTGAGGTCCAGACAATCATGTAATTTCTTTTTTGCAGGCTCCCTTTCAAAGTCTTTCAGCAGAGCCTTAATAAGTACTTTGTAGATGAGAAGGACATGGTTGATTATATACTAGAGTAGGAGGAGAAGAAGAAAGGACACTAACATTTCCTCCTAATTCCTATTAATTTTCCTGGTACAAATGATGAGCAATGTATCAGTGGTCATGAATCTCATATGCAGGATGGTGGGGCTAGGTCTGTCAGATAAATACAGCTTTTTTTTTTTTTTTTTTTTTTTTTTTTGAGACGGAATCTCCCTCTGTAGCCCAGGCTGGAGGGCAGTGGTGGGATCTCAGCTCCCTGCAACCTCCGCGCTCCCTGGGTTCAAGCAATTCTCTTGCCTCAGCCTCCTGAGTAGCTGGGAATACAGGCATGTGCCACCATGCCTGGCTATTTTTTGTATTTTTAGTATAGACAGGGTTTCACCATGTTAGCCAAGCTGGTCTGGAACTCTTGACCTCAGGTTATCCACCCTCCTTGGCCTCCATGAGTGCTGGGAGTGAGCCACTGCGTCTGGCCAATAAATGAAACTTTTAACCAAACAAATGTCTTTGCATAATGTAGAGGGGACTAAGACACATTTATCTTTCCAGTCACACCCAAATATGGTTTGTACTCATTGTCATTAACATCGTTTTTGAAAGCCATGATCTAAGTATATAATAATGCTATATCTTCATCCATTCAACTAAACACATACTGCCCTAGGTCTTCAGAAACCAGTAATGTGCTAAATGAACAAATTGTTCTCCTATTTTGCAATCCAGTATGTTTATGTGGTGGGGATGTGAGATAGAAGGAGATAGAATAAACATATAAGCAAGAAGATAAATGGGATGATTTCAGATAAGAGGAGTGATATGGTTGAATGTGACGGGGGTTTTGGGGTTGCAGAGTACAGCTAATTTAGAACAGATAGTGTGGTGACGCTGGGCGAGGATCTGAAAGGCAAAACAATCATGTGAATCTTGGGGAAGACAAGCATGGATAGTAGGAGGAGCAAGTGCAAAAGTCCTGGGGTGTTGATCTTGCTGTGTTTGAAAAATAGCTAGAAAAGCAGGTTGGCTGGAATGTACAAAGCCCAGGAAAGAATAATAGGAGACAAGGTTAGGAGTATGCACTGTTGAGGTACTGGAAATATTTGTAAGGCATGGGAAGAAATTTAGGTTTCATTCTCAGAGAGATGGATTGGAGGATTTTAAGCAAAGGATTTAATGCATATCTTGAAAAGGATTATGATTTACATATTTACCTAAAATAAATACTAACTTTGGTGTTATAAAATTGTGTATGCAAACAGTGAAATAATCCCGCCATGTAGTGATTATACATCATTGGTTAGTATTCAGTCTTGACCCGTGGTGGGGCAGAGGCCAGAGGAACTACTATTATATATGACATATATGCTTCTTTTGATATTACCATATTCAGTGGACTTAGGTAGATGCCATAGCCTTGTTCAGAAGTCTTACATTTAGTCACTAAACTGCACATGACCTGCTATGAGTTATTATCCCTTTAATTACTCTGTTTTCCTTGAAATTAAGAGGTTTATACTAGACTAAGTAATGATGAGTCAGTTGAGCTAATAGTATAGCAGATGGATTCTTCAGTTCTTTGTAATGATTGACACATTATAATCTCTACTTGGTCTAAGATATCATCATAACTTAGAAGATATTAGATATCAGTGGGTTGAGTATACAGCAATATATTTTGTTTATTTATGTGTGCCATAAATCAATGGTTCTAACATTCAAATAAGATCTTTTTGCTTCTCTGCTCAGATGCTTTCAATTATGTAATGCTACGTAGCAAATCTAATCCTCTAAGCACAGTACTCAAGGCCTTCTACCCCGAAAAACTATGCCCTTTTATACCTGTTTGCATTTACAAATACTTATTTCACTTGCTTTGACTGTTCATCTCACACTCTCCATCTACTGTAATATTTACATACTCTTCAGGATCTAGGCCACATTCAGCTTCTCTGTTTTTTCCTGATTCTCTCAAGTAGATTTAGCTGGGACATGTGTTTTACTTCCATGATAATCTGTGAAAGCTCCAACTTAAGAATTTATTATATTGCCTTGTGATTATCTGTTTTTCCTTCCATACTCCACACTAAAGGATGACCCTACGCAGCTGCTATATTTATTCATTTCTGAATGTTTTGCTAGGGTTACACTTACCCATTGATTTCACTGAGTTCTTACAACCCATTGCAGGAACTCCATGAACTCAATGAATGAGTGAATTAATGGGTGAATATATCAGCCATCATTCCATTCTTATATTTGACACATTCCAATAATGTGATGTGAGTAATGTGATTGAGATAACACAACTCTGTGAAACATTCTTGGACTTCTGCCTTCGTATCTTCATACATGGTGTTCCCCACTCTTAAAGTTGCCCCCTTCCACAAGCAACTCTACATGATCTTACACATCTTCCAATTTCTAAAATGGTCACTCCTCCAAGAAGCTTTTATTGGCACCTAGTTCAAGAGCCTGCTTCTTTCCTCTGTATTCACGCTCACATTGTCAATGCCCCCTTTTTTAAAAAAAATTATCTCTTTCTACATTGTGTTTGCTTATATTAAAGCCTAATTATTCATGCACAAGTCTTTACACATCCATACAATTACAGGCTCTTTAAGTGAGACGTATATGATCTTCTTTGTACCACTCTCCTCTAGATATATGCATGACTGCATATCTCAGGGTGATGCAACTGCAATGCTCAATAGAATGATATAATTATAATTTTTTTCCTGTATGCATTTAAAAAAGATTTAACATATTATTTATGCAAAATATGATGAAACCCAGAAAAGCCCTTCATTGAATTGGGCATTTTTATTTGCCAAAATGATTGCCTTAGGGTTTCAATCAGTTCTATTTTTTTCTTAGAGGTGTGCTAGTGTGCATCTATGTGAGTGTGGTAGATCACTCCAACACTGTCTTCCCAAGAAAATTAACTTCATTACATGTCCAAGCTCAGAAAAGCAAAGACAGTAAACATGACTCATAGCTCTGATACTGGTTTAGTATAAGAGTAGCTATTTTTTACGAGCTAATATAAAAGTAATAGCAACTAAATAGTATTCTCACCCTCTTCAGAATAACCAGAAAAGCATATATCCTGTTATTTGTATCCACCATTAATTAGACAATTTCCTTAACACTGCAGGAAAAGCTTTCTCAATGCTGTATTCCTGAGTCTTTTTTGAAAAGAACAAAAGGAATAAACCTAAATGAAATGTGAGGGATCTCTGCCTGGAAGGATGATGGGAATATGATCTAACACAATCAGAGCAACCACTCTGCAGATGAACTATGGTGGGTGGGATAAATGCAATGAATTGAGCTCTCTCTGCTGACTTACCCCATTATTTTATCACTAATGAATTGATTTGTCAAACATCAAAAGCAAAGAGAATAGAACTAAAATTTGCCTGCATTTACTAAAACCTTCAACTCTTTTCTGTAATTCCAAAGCATCATTATGATAGGGTGAGCTTGTCAAATATATGTTCAACGTTATTCAGTTTATGAAAGGCTGCCCCCTCTCCTGCAAAAAAAGCACACCACGTTTCAACCAAAGATTTTTTTCTTAATTAAACACTGATTTTCTTTCATATGGATACAAAATAAATAAGCTTGTTTGTAAATAACAGACACACATGTACACACTAAACATGATAGAATGACAAAAATATAGCTGTACAGAGACTATGGGTTTTTGGGTTTTGGGAGAATAACAGCCTCACAGTGAGTTAATACTAGGCATTCTCTCTATATATTTTTTCTCCACCAGAGAGTTTTAAAAAAGAATCTATTAAAGACTATTCTACCTGTGAATGAGCTTTGAATTACCTTTGCTTCTGTCAAAGACCATTTATCAACTTGACAGTGTGAGTCTCTAAAAGCAAATAAGGGCAAGAATGGGCCCTGCACTCTTGCCTTGGCAGAATTAAGCTTTTTTCCACAAGGGAAAGGCATTCTAGAGACAGCTGTAGTATTTTATACAAACTCAGCTAAACACTGCATAATGTCTTTTTTGGATGGCCCTGTATAAATTGTGTTTGATATAATTCTGAATGCCACTACTTTGCAGCACTACATTAACAAATACCTATATTTGTTCATCTTCATGAATAAGTTGTAGAATATAAAAGTCTGGGATGAAAATTAATAAAACTTCCTCTATTTTCTACAAAGTGACTTCTGATAATTTATTCTTTTGATTGTTTTTATGAATGTTGTTATAGTCTTTGCAGAGTAACCTAAATATATAAAACAATTGTATATTTGGGAAGAAATATTTCTACAGGCTACAGTAATTTAAAAAATCTGATTAGGTCTAAGCAAGTCTAAGTTTAATACAGTAATCATTTTGTTAACACAACTTATATATTTAGAGAATGGTTTGCTTGAGCAAATGTCTGCACGTAAACACTCAGCATCTAGACACAAATGTCTGTGCTTTATTAGCCAATGTCCTTGAGAACATATCTATGTAACTTGAGCAACTCCCTTTTACTAATGGAGTAGAACATTCTAGAGGGAATTCTATTAAACAAAAAGTCAGTCGTATTATTGGATCTTGCTGGATCAGTGATGCTAAAAACATTACCCAGCCAAGTCTGAAAAGTATTCATTGTCAGATGTCCGTCAAATAATTATGCCCATTTTGTTTCAGTGAAATAACTTAAAAATCACACTGTTGAATGAGCCTGTGTATTGGTCAATTGATAAATCCTACTACAGTTAAAGTGAACATTTGAGAATATCTAGAGTGGAAATACGAAGGATTTATTCTCATACATACATGCATATTTCATAGTTTTCTAGAATTCACTTTGTATCAATTCAACATTCAATGGAAAGGAAAATTCACTTTAGGCACGGAATACCTTTACTGTTTAAAATTAACTGTGAGTAGATCAATCATTCACAAATTGAATACAAGACCTTCTCAGTTAATCTAAAGATCTCAATAATGCACTCAAAGTATTTGGACTGTGAAAGATTGTTGCACAATATTTCAGCTTTTAAAAGGGTCAAACTTCAGGAATTCAACTTAGAGCTGATCTGTTGAGAGAACCATCAAATGAATCAAGTGGAGAAAATTTGAGATTAATTTATATATAAAATATATATTAGAAAATAGCCAAGAAGTAGCTAATACTATCTTATGGATTAACACTTAAAATTAACATAAGTACAACCATGACAAAAGTGTTAAGGAAAAAATATGCCAGATGAACAGGTGGTCTAATCAGAAAAATTTCATATTTCATTCATAGATAGGCTTCAACTTTTAAGGATAATTTGGTATAATTCCGTCAAACGTTTATCATCATTTAATCCATAAACATTATGCAAAAACTAAATATTTTTCTAAAACAATTCTAGGCATTAAAGTATCATTTTGGAGGAAATGTATTGCAGTATTATTTTTACTTTCTTTAAGCATTTTTCATGATGTGTAAAGTGATGCCCATTACTTCTCTCTGGGCTTTCTCTGCTAATTTTTTGGTTTAAAAAAATCCTTCGAATTGTCACTGAGAAAGCCCCAAATTCCGTGAGAAGAACAGGTGTTTTCAAGAAAGAATTTGAGGCATGAGGCACCAGGGAGACTTGGCTTATTTCAGCAAAGCGAATGAGGTGGATGAGGTTTTTGAACCCTGGTTTCACCAGAATAAAGCAAGTTTCTCCACGCATTAGTGTTTCTGAGTCAGAAGGGCCTTTTCTGCAACAGTTGGCATAGGGCTTCTTTATGGTTGCAGTAAACTCCCTTTTTAAAAACCTTCATTTATCCCTAAAAATAAAGGCACAGAAAAGGAAACTATAATATGTTTTAAAGGTATTTTTAGTCTATCAGTTTAGCATTTAGCTCGAACATAACAGCTATTTCAATGTGTAAATACACACACAAACACGCACACACACGGATATTAAGAAGTTATAGGTACTTAACAAAGTCATCGTTTCTGTTACCCTCAATATTTCTAGGACAAAGCCAAAAAAGTATCTGGAGCCATATTTTAAAACAAATGTTATTCTCTGAATTATAGGCCTGAAGTCTGTTCTGGAAATATTCTCATGGCCAGTGTAATTATGGCTTATATGAGTCACGGGGCCTACTCTAGGCACTGTTTGTCCTATTTATAATCTATCCCTGGAACAAAAATTCAGAAGCTAAGGAAACAATGATAAAGAACAATGTCAGGTGGAGTTCAACAGGCACAGCCTCCTTTCTTATAACTCAATCTCAAGGATCCCAGCAGACAGGTTAGGGAGACGTCTTGCTTCCTTGGAATCCCTCGACAGTTATGAGGGGACATTCGGGTAGGTCACTGCTTCATTTGAGGTGTGACCTTGCTGGGTTATTATAGAGAATTGGATCCTACTGAAAAATTTGGCCATAGCAATTTACTCTGCAGCAGAATAATGCACTTCACCAGAGAAGTGTCAGATTATTGAATTCTTTGTGCTGAAATGTGCTTTGTACAAGGGTGTATATATTGGAGTCTACAAGCCTAATACAGTTCCTACACATTCTGCCTGCCTTCAGTTTACGAGTCATCTTGCTGTCCGGGAATTTTTGTACAGCAACAATGTGTTAGCTGAATGCGATGGATTTTTTTTTCTATATTCTCTCTTTTTTATTAAAGACTTTTTTTTAGAGCAGTTTCAGGTTCACTGCAAAATTGAGAAGAAGGTACAGAGATTTCCCATCTACTCCATGCCTTCACACATTATCTACTCCTGTATTATCTACTTTATCTTCAGTTAGCAGAATCAAAGGAAATAAAGATCAAAATGATGAGAATTATTGCTTTAAAGGTTGCAAAAAAAAAATTAAGGTCCAATTTGCCTGTAAGAAAAAGCTAGAAATATGTTTGGAATGTCGTGTCTGCATCGTGTCTCTTTCCATAATTGTGTATGGACTGCATTAAAATATAAGCTCACGGAGAGATGGAACTATGCATATTAAAACTGTTGTGCACAATTAGGTCCTTAAATAGGAGATAGCAAGCATTAAAAAGTATCTTTTGATATGAATGAAATCTAAAGCTTAAAATATTCTTTCAGAATGCAAGGTATTGCACTGCTCTCATTGTTTCACTGTATATATTATTTATCTCTAGCAACTTCACAGCACTTGCCATTGACAATTTTCTATGATATCTTAGAATGAACTTCTCAAAATTCCCCACAGATCAAAAAGGAAGAAGCTTGTTTGTTCTGCTGAATTTTTTAGAAAAGGGGCTATGTGCTCATAAATGAATGAACTAAGCTGGTAATATAATGAAAGCATAGCAAACATTATTTTACTCCTTACTCATTTCATATATTTATATTCTTCCTGGTCCCTTGATAACACTTCATTTTGTGAACTGGCTGCTCTTTCTCTCTTTCTCCTTGTGTTCCTCCTGCTAATACCTACTGACACTATGCTAAGTACGATCACCTATTCAACAGCCGACGGAAATACCACTGGCACGATCTGCATTTTTCAGAGAAAGAAACTGAATCTCAAAACTGTAAAGTCTTGCATATCCCGGACTAAAATACTGGTTCTTCTAATTCCAATTAGGCTTTTTTTTTTTTATCTCAGTGATGAAATTGCCTTGATGTAGACATTGAGCATCATATCCATTCCAAACTGAAATAAAAACCCTAGACATGCCTGGAACAGTGGTTCCCAAACCTTGTTGTAGGTGCCAATCGCTATGGAGTTAGTAAAAAACACAGATTCGTGGGCACTGGCCCTAAGTTCAAATTCTTCCAAACTTAGATGGACCTAAGGTATCTGTGTTTTTAACATGCTTCACAGCTGAATCCGGTGTGTAGTACACTTGGAAAGCATGGATCTCCCCCAAGCCTTTTATTTTCTAGATGAAACGACTAAAACTTGTGCTTGTGACCATGAAGGGAATAAAGCCCAGGCCTCTTACTCCTCATGTCAGTCCCTGTTCTACTCTGTCATGATCAGCAGCTGGCTCTCAGGTACATCCACTATCCCTGGGGATGGCTTAATTATTATTTCCTTTATCTTGTATTGTCTTTAGGCAATTTTCTTTAGGAAATTGTGAATTAAATTAATGGATTTATGGGAAAGATGTTTAAAAATGTTCATGCACCCCTTCTTTGTCTGCTGTTTGGAGGTGGAGGGTTAAAGGAAATGGAGTAATTGAACCTTTATGAAATAATATTTAATACCACACATGGTACTCTCCATATGTGAAAGCATATTTGGGATGTTAAGTATTGTGTCAATGGCATGACCAAAATATATTAAACCCTATTTAAAATCAAACATTATATCAAAGCACCTCAAAAGAGTAGTACCAGAGTGAAATTCCAAAGGGGGAGGTGCAGAGAACAGATTAATAGAGCTCATTAGAAGGCGTCTGAGAGATGGATAAGTTTGCGAATGTGGCTTTGGTCAGTGAGGTTGGCTAATAATAACACCTGAACTAAATTCTCACCTGAATTCTCATTTTGTTTGTATTAAGTGTGAAGAGAAAAATTAGAAGTCTATGAATTTTCTGAATGCTTCTTAGTGTTTGGGCAGAAAAAAGATAGATCTAAGTCTTTCTTTGAAGGAGGGGTGACTTAATATATTTATCCTTATTATGTAATTATTATTGCATTATAAGACTCCTCATATTAGACAATACCAAGCTGGATTAGCTCTATGTTCTTCATTTAACATGAAAGAAACAGAGCCTCCCTTCCTTATAATATATGCATATATTATCTCTTAAATTAGAGAGTGAATCTTAAGAGTAAAATAGCCTTGTCTCACATCATATTGCCAGTGCCACAGAGTCTCAAGTGGATCCTTAGTTCAACTAACTAGATGTCCAGTGAATGTTTACTAAGTGAATGAGGAGGCTGATGTGAAACAGGATGGTGATCATTTGTTAGTGTGATAGAAGGAACACTTATATATGAGATGATAGCTTTCAGGGAACATGTAAGGAAAACTGTGACACTATTAACTAGGTCTAACACTCAATTACCCAATGTCATGTATCTCCCGATTTCACCTCCATTACCAGCAGAACTTCATTTTTCGCAGTGAAATTGTATTGCAGAATTAAAATAATCCTGACATAAAGTAATTTTTTTCCTGGTTCCAAAAGATTCCAGAGACACAAGAGATTTCTGTTAATATTATGGTGAAGCTAGTGGGTAATATCCCTGTCAATTCTACCTTGAGAGTACATTTTAATTTCCTAAGAGTTAAAAAGCAGAATAAACTAAAGCACAAAAACATAAAGTGAATTGCTTACAGTCTCAGAGACAAGACGTTTAAGACTTACTACTCGGTACGTGCTGATTGACTTAATACTCATTTGTTAGATGTCTATTATATGCATGATTTTCTCTCTAATGCCACTTATTTTTTTCAAGTTCTAACCAACAGACTGCATGTGACATTTCCTTTCCGTTGCTGACTACATGCTTTGTAATTGCAGAAGCATTAATTTTACCCTGAATGTGATCTCTTAGCAACAGGTAAGTGGAGGGAAAAGAAAGTTGAAAATTGCATCCCTGACTTCAAACTACAAAGTGAAGACAATTTTCAGTAAAGTCCATTTAATTTAAAATCTCTTTTCTGCCTCTCAGACAGCCTTACCACTAAGCACTGCTATTAAAGTGCTGCTCATTCCACCTCACCAAAGAATTGCTCTCCTGGATGTTACGATGACTCAGAGCTAAGTACACTAGACTGAAGCTGCCACACAGATCTTATATTTATTGCCAATATGCAGGTGAAAGGATGGGAATAAGTCAAATTTCTGGTGTTCTTGCATTGCCAGAGGAAAATAATAACATACCAGGTTTACACAGCATCCCTCAGAGCAGTGTCTTAGTTCCTCACAAAAGCACCATTGGGGTGATAAAATATATTCACATTTTTGAAAAGCAAAATTCTAAGTTAAAACTCTTTAACTTCTTTATTGAAAATCTAAGCAAGTTAACTTGAGAACTTTAATCATTATTAATCTTAATTAGTGACCATGGAAGTTATTTACAATATGTTAGATGAAATAAGCTATGAAATAATATATGAACTAAAATTCTAGTTTTGCACAAGTATAGTGTGTGTGTTATGAATTGAATTGACTTGTGTCCCCAAAAAGGTAAGATAAAGTTCCAATTCCAAGTATCTCATAATTTGATGTTATTCAGAAATAGGGACTTTGATGAGGTAATTAGCTAAATTAAGATGAGGTCATACTGGAGGATGGTGGGTCCAATATGACTATTGCACTTACAAAAGAGAAGACAGAAACACAGGGTGAACATCATGTGAGGACAGAAACCGAGACTGGAGCAATATGGCTTCAAGCCAGGAAGACCAAGGGTTGCTGCCACACACAGAAGCTGGGAAGAGGCAAGGGATTCTACTTCAGAGGCTCTGAAGGGATCATAGCCTTGCCAATATTTTGGTTTTGGGCTTCTAACATCCCAAACTGTGAAAGAATAAACTTCTGTTGTTTTAAGCCACCCTATTCATGGTACTTTATTACAAAAGCCTTAGGACATTTTGTTGCCACATACAAAGACACACACACCCTACAAACACAGACAGAACTTACTCCATGTATACACATAGAGCACAATGACAATGCATGGACATGGGCCAACATTTTAAAGGTTTCTATATCTGGATGATAGGAGTAAAGGTGATTTTTTTCTCCTGCGTGTTGTTTCCAAATTTTTTATATTAAACATATAATTCTGTTGCAATGAAATAATAGAAAACAATAAGTAAAACTTCATCTGATTTTCTCTTGTTGGCAATCTAAATTTTAAAAAATAACATTCTAGCTTTCTGTTTTGAAAACAGTACTGATACTTATTATGTGGCTCAAATATAATGTTGGGTCTTTTTACCTGCTTTTTCATTTTTGACATACTGTAAACATTTAAATCTTCTTGCCTTTCAACACTTTATACAACTTTGTGCCAGTCCACTATCAAGCTTAAAAGTCATATAGTTTTCAGATCAAACTGGGTTGACTGTCTTCTCCAGTAACTACCAGCTATTTATTTTGAGCAAGTTTCTAAGCCTGTCTCAGTTTCTCCTTCTATAAAATGGGGACATTTATAAAAACTGACCCTCACTGAGATGCTGTAATACATACAAGAGATAACATCTAGAAATTGCTCATGTCAATATCTAACACCTGTTCTTTCAATATTAGAGACCATTATACTCTATAGAATGAGGCAGACAATTTAAATACTGAATACATTAATTTGAATATCCATTCCCTTATTATAAAGAAGATAAGACCATTATTTAAAATCAATTATCCCTCGCTTTGACTGACAGCATTGCTACTTAATAAGTGCAATCTCTTTTACAAGTTACTTAACTTGGGAGATGAGTTTTCTCAAATGTGGAGTGGAGGAAAATAATATATTTCCCATTTGGATTGTTTTAGAATGATAATAATAATAATTACCATTATTTATTAAATCCTAACGATCTGTCAGGCCCTGGATTAAAAAAGCATGTATGATAGCATGCTCAACCCTTGCAAAATTTTTTATAAAATATTTTGTGGATTCAGTCCCTAAGAATTAAATATAGGAGAACCACATAAATCTCATAGAAAAATTTGTTGGCATTAGAAACAAGATGTATTATATACCTGCATGTATTAAAGTTATGTTATCTTCTGACTATCTGAATAAGCTTTTTGAAGGAAAGGGCATTCATATATTTTCTCTGCCATTACAGTAATCCACATGGTACATACATATGAATGAGTGAGTTAACTGATTAAATAATAATAGATCTATCTGGAGGTATCTCAACTTTCAGTTATGCTTGAGGTTCAGAGACTTGACGAAGACTTTCTTAAAAGTCTTTCTTAAAACATCATTTTACACTTCATTCTCTCAAAGTCTTCTCAGATACCCAATAAAGATTAATTTAGCACATATACTATATTATACACATATGTAGTAAACACACATATTCTCTCTTTCTGTAGATATACTAGCTATACTGCATGTAATATATTATATACATTATACACAGCCTCAAAATTTATGCTAAAACAGCAGCAACAGCAAGAAAACTTGGTGGTTCCTTCAATATTTTCAAAATTAAAAACAGGAAGTTTTTGATTTTACTGAAAACCTCAAAGTTACGCTTTATACCAATCAAAAGTGTACATGAAAAATCAGGTTTCATGGGACACACACACAGAAACACAAAATTACATTTTGTATGGCCCTGTGGCATTTTGACAAAATGACCCTGAAAAGAATATGAAGAAAGAGTGTGAGGAGAGGATCATGAATGCAGAAGGAAATTGTTTTTATTGATTTTCATTGGCAGTAGAGTTCATAACACGAAGACTAAGTTTATGAAATCAGGCACCAAGAGGCAGGCACCTCTACAACTCAGAAGGGTTTGACTCTCATATCCTTCTGATTATTAATTTCTGAGTTTCAGGCCTGTTTTTGATGTCCCAATGATAAGAAGTATGCCAAAATAAAGGAAATTAGATATTTTAAATGAACAAGAAAACTATTATTTTTAGAAATATCCTGCACCCAAATCTTAGCATCTATATTGGTTCTTTTATGTATTACTTGATTTCTTTTCTATGCGTTATCCAGTTGCAACAATAAAAATTTGACTTGGAAACAGAGATAGAATGCAATATCCTTAGTGCATTCCGATTTATCCGAATGTTCTAGGATGTACTCGTAGAATATTCTTAGAGGTTGGAAATTATACAGTTATAGTAGGTGGTTATCATACTGCCAATGGCTTTTGGTTTTCTGATACCTTCACAAAAGCCACATTTTAGATACCATCTTTAATATGACAAACCAATGTAACATACAAACTACATGAGTATCTGAAAGGATTATTGGACGTTAAACAGTTGCAGAATCCACTGTTACTCTCCCTTGTGTATGTTTCTATTTCCATTTGCTTTCTGACACATTATTAAATGTAATCATAACGTAGAGTGTTTCCTGCAGCAGAAGAGAAGCAGAGGAAAATTATGTTACTCAGAATATCCTAAATTCAATAAACAAAGTCTCTGTGTGTATGCACAACCAATTTAACCATGTTGACTCAATTGGTCAATCAATTCTGATTTAAAGCAAAGGTCAGCTCAGTCAAACCAGCAATCATTTCAAAGAAAATCAGTAAAAATTTCACTTTCAATCTCCATACTTTGAACATTACAGGGGTTACAGTTATTCCAGAAAAGAAGAAAATAAAATATCTAATTCTGTTACACTAAATTTAAGATTATTGACTTTTAAGTCTCTTTTGTTAAAATATTCTTTTAACTCTTTCTTGCCTCAGAATATATATTTTGTTACCGCAAAAGACAGAAATAAATTTAAGTGCATGGAGACTCTTTTTTTTTTTCTCCAAGTCCAGATAAGTTTTATAATGAAGGAAAATAAGTATAATTTTATATTTTGTGATAGTAATAGTCTTAGGGACAAAACAAGATAGGATCTGTTAAGAAACAAAGATTAACTCTCTAGAAGAAAATTAAAACTATAATCTTTAGATTTTGCATCATCATATTATTATCTAAACACCCTATGCATTATGCAATTTAAAAGATAAAAAAGACTTCATGAGCCAAACACTGTTGGGAGACAAACCTAATACAACAATTATCACTAGATAGCTTCTGCTAAAATAGATTTTAAAATAAAATCACAAATAATCCAGGGAACAGTGCAAATGATACAAACCACAGATTTATAAGTGAAACACTGACAGTGTAATTTAAAACTTTCTTGTAAACTACACATGTTCTAAAATTTCATATCCCATAGAAATCAACATGACAATAAATGAAGTCAGTAAACAGGGAACAGGCATGCACTTTCTAAGAAAAGTTTGTATTGTGAAATTATTAAAACCTGGATTCCAAGAGATCTTGACAGAAAACAAGAGTCTCTCCTTATAACTGGCATAAATTTGAGCAAGTTACTTAACAACCCATTTGTTTTACTGAGAATAATGAAAACTTTCCCTAAATTTGTAGTGAAATTTAATGAAAAAATAAATGCATGTTATGTGCTCACTACAGAGAATGTTGAAAAACTGACATTCAATGAATAATAGTTATCATTATTGATGTATTATCTAAGTTAACTAAATCAACATTTTCATCCTCATGGCTGATAGTCTGTGCTTCAAAGAAAAACATAATGAAAAATCACTAACTTAAAAGAATTATAAGCAGATTAGAAGAAGAAATTACACACTAACCTTCATATATGTTGAAATTGAATATGTTTAGGTTTTGGAGATGGTAAGAAATGATTGCTCTTGGGGAGTATTTAAAACTGCAGTCATATGGACAGTATTAAAAATATACACAGAAGTAACCTAAGGTGATGGCAAAAACTTGGTGAATTAAGCTTTGGCAGATGTCCAATAACAAATCATGAAAACTGTCCCCTCAAGGGACTTTAATTAAATATTTGGCTACTGAGGGGCATCAAACAATACGGCAATGAGGAAGACAAAAGCATTTAAGAACCTAGCTGGATACAGGGAGCTCTTCAGAAATATAAGAAATAAAGGTTTCTTTATAAATGAATGCTAGCAAAAGCATAATTAAGTGACCCCAAATAAATAAACAGTCAGTGAGTAGGGTCTTGGTCATTTAAATGCTAAGGGAAGTAATTTATTATCATAGAAAGATATCTACTTTCATAACCAAGATTGGGGACAATGTGTCCAGAAAATATCCATCTCTTACCAGCTTACAAGAGCAAAGGAAAAATGAGCTTGCAACCAGATGCCACTGATTTATACTTTATGGGATTTAGCCACATTTGTATAAATTTTTACATAAAGATAAAGGCTCCTCTTAATGGAAATCAGCACGCTCTTTACATTTCTTTCGTCTCGTATCTCTGACTAAGCAAAGAAAAGTTGGCATCAGAATGATTCTAGCCTTCATTATGCCTCGATAATTGTGTAATTTTATGAGTCATTTTGCCTTGATGTTGCTCAATCTCTTCAACTTGTAGAAGAAACATAGATTAGATGATCTCTAAGGTTACTTTCAGCCTAATACTTTATACAGGTAATAAAGGAATACTTTATATAGTAAATATGCATAATGCTTCAATTATACATATATATATCTCAACGGAGATAAGATTACATATAACTGTTGAAAAAATATTCTCTTGATTGTAATTTATTTGGGTTATTAGAAACACAGAATAGAATTCGGAGATATCTGACTCAACTGTCCTGCACTAAATATAAATTTTCGTTTTCCCAGATTATTGAACAAATGGAAATGTACATCTGTCTAGCTCAAGTTGAAAATCATATTCTTTTACTATGTGTTCAAACAGTTTAACTTGTTATCATTTTGAGGGCAAATAAAACAACACTGAAGTGACATGGAGCTTAATCTTTAGAAGAAAATATTTACATATACTCTGGAGATTATGAATAAATATGACTGAGTAATCTGAATTGATACAATTCTACTGTCATGCTTTCAATGAATGTTGAATAGGCCTGGATAACTATACCTAAATTGATTTTAAAAAATAATAATCATACATTGTTGCTAGAAATGTTATTAGGAACAAAACAGTTTTGATTTCTATTATTTTAAGAATACAGTTTTTAAGAAGTTATGCAAGTCATACAGATGGTGTTATCAAGCATTCATAGAACATTTCTCCTCAGAATAAAGATTTGCTTCAAAATTGGTTGTCATTTCAAGTTAATTCAAATATAAATAACTATACACTTCAAAAACCATATGAAAGTCAGCAAATACAAAAATGATCTTAAGACATAATGGTATGAAGTCAAGACAAATATCACAATTTTAAGAAGTAAATTCTAAAGGAAAAAACTTGAAATGTTTTTTAAGCAGCAGATTTCTCCATATAAGGGAAAAGATTGCTTCAATTTCTGTTAAGTATTGTACTACAGCCTATGACTTTTACCCAATAAAAATGGAACAATAGGTTTTAGATCTGCAGTCAGTTACATGTGGCAGTGAGTGTCAGCCTGTAAATAGCTTCACAATTCTGTGTATCACTGCTTTTGTTAATTCTTCTATTTGGCTCTATTCATTCTATTGTCCTCCTTTCGAATGACTGTCTCTGGAATCCCCCACTCAAAAACTCCATCATTATCTGAAGCACATTTGTCTACATGAGAGAGTATTTATTAGGTTTGCCACTAGATTGCCAACGCAGTTGGTGTGAAAGGCTGCCAGGCAATTAACTTTCATTCACTAATTTCCAAAAATATTACCTACATTATAAGAAGGTCTTTTACCTCCTTAATTAAATCAATGGTCAAATTATATTTATTGTCCTCAGGAAGCTCATTAAATAAAGTAATACAAAATTAGAAAATCATCTTTGGAACAAAATGTCATACATATCATTCACTTCCCAGGTAAATGCACTCTGCCTAACTAAAATGATCTGAAGGATGATACTCCTTGTCTGTTAAATTTATAAATTTTGGGATAAATTTTGCTTCAGTAGACTGGCATATATCAACAAGTCTTTAACAAATAAATTAATATTGCTTACCCAGGCATCAACATTATTTCAAATGAATTTCACAGAACCTCACCATTGTGAATATTAAACAGAATGGATTAAAACAAAGAATACAGTAAAAACTCTTTAAGTGAAAATGGGTATCACCCAATTCCCTGCACAGAATTAACTGGTGAAAGTTGTTCATTGGTATTTTTGTTTTGTGTGTGTGTTGTTTGTTGAGGGATTTATTTTATTTTACTTTAATTTTAATTTTTTGGTTGTGTCAGGGAAGCCAAATTTTTCTCTACTGCTTCTAGATAAAACTATTTCAAAGCTGCAAATTCTTATTTTATAGCAGATACTTCATTGGAATCTTACTGCTTTCAGTTGTCAAAGGTCATTTCAACTTAATTGGATATTTAAATCCTAAGACTCTCCTGTGAGCTTCCACTAGAAGATTTATCTTTTCTTTGAACTCCTAATCATGCTTTCTATGATTCTAAAGGCAGTTAGAAAGAATATTTACATATTACATGTACATGTTTTGTCTCCTATTTAAGAGAGTAAGTATCTTACAAGGATATTTCATCGGTTTTGCATTCTGATTGTGCTATATGTATTTAGTAGGTGCTAAATAAGCCTCTTCTATAGAAATGGTTAGATGAAGAAATGGCTGGTTGTAGTGATGGAGATGTATACTAATGAATAATAAATTTTTCTAAACCAAGTAAGATTTTTAAACAATGTATTTAAATGATCACATTGCTGTTGATTCCTACAGCGATATACCTTGTTCATTCTTACGGAATACATGGTGTTACTTTGTTAGTTGAATTCAGTGACAGAATCGGATTCCTATAGCTAACTGGCATGTGACCTTAATCATCAAGTGTATTATCACACACAGCCCAGTTCTCACGGACATACAGGAAAGTTTTAATCTCTTCTCTAATCACCAGTACAGAAAAGTTCATATATGTTTATGCCAGGAGACTCATGCAATGACCCACCTCTGGCATCGCTACTGTTGAAAGTGACAATGCTTGTTCTATTTCAGAGATTGTGCTTTAGGACCATGCCTTCATTTTCCCAATTTTTATGATGACTTTATTTTGAAGAAAAATGGAGGAGAGATTACTATTTAAAACGAGCCAGAAAAATAAAGTCAATTTCTGGTAGGTGTAGAAGAAGAGGAAAATATAATATGACTAAGCTTTTCTGCGTATGAAAGTAAAACTACTTTTGAAATTTGGCAAAAGAATAAGAAAAAAGGTCTCACAGGTTTACAAATATTTCTAATAAAGTACATTTATGAATTACTATTTATAAATGAACAGACTTAACCAAAGGCCAAACTTATTTAATAACACATTTTTTCCTAAACACTGAAATTTTCTAAAAACAAACAAATCCTTAATATGTAACATAAATGAATTAAGATATTCATTGATAAACATACATATTTAAAGTTTGTCCCATTTGGATATTTGACTAATGGATGACTATTTAAGAAAATGTCAGCCGAGCGTGGTGACTCATGCCTGTAATCCCAGCACTTTGGGAGACTGAAGCAGGCGGATCACCTGAACTCAGGAGTTCAAGACCAGCCTGGCCACCATGGTTAAATCCCATCATTGGGCTCTCTTTCTTTTCTTTGCTTTTGTTTCTCTTTCTTTCCCTTCCTTTTTCTCTTTCTCTCTCTCGTCTCTCTCTCTCCTCTCTTCTCTCTCTCTCTCTTTCTCTTTCTCTCCTCTCTCTTTCTCTTTTTCTTTCTTTCTCTCTCTTTCTCTTTCTTTCTTTCTCTCTCTTTCTCTTTCTTTCTTTCTCTCTCTCTCCTCTCTCTCTTTCTCTCTCTTTCTCCTTTCCTTCCTTCTTCCCTTCCCTCCCCTCCCTCTTTCCTTCCTCCCTTTCCTTCCTTCCTTCCTTCCTTCCTTCCTTCCTTCCTTCCTTCCTTCCTTCCTTCCTTTTCTCTCTTTCCTGTCAAGGTCTCTCTCTGTCACATACACTGGAGTGCAGTGACACTATTATGGCTTACTACAGCTTCGACCTCCTCGGCTCAAATGATCCTGCATCCTCAGCATCCCAAGTAGCTGGGGCCACAGGCATATGCCACTATACCAGGCTAATTTTTGTATTTTTTGTAAAGATGGGGTTTCCCCACATTGCCCAGGCTGGTCCAGAACTCCTGGGCTCAAATGATCCTTCTGCCTCAGACTCCTGAAGTATTGAGATTACATGCATGAGCCACCACTCCCGGCTGTCATTATTTTCTAAGTCCACTTCTGGGATACATTCTTAGTCTTAAAGGGAAAACATTACTAACTAGAACTGATTTACTCAGTTCTAGAATTTGAGACCTACATTACAATGCCTGGGCAATAATTTATTTAGTATTTCCTCTTTGACTAAGATGAGCAAGAGTCTTCTGTGAGAATACTTAAAGAAGATTATAAAGCCTTTATATGGCTGGGTGCAGGTGCCTTTATGTGGTCTGTAATCCTAGCACTTTGGGAGGCCCAGGTGGGAGGATCATTTGAGGTCAGGAGTTCAAGACAAGCCTGGCTAACATGGTGAAACCCCGCCTCTACTAAAAATACAAAAATTAGCCAGGCCTGGTGGTGGGCGCCTGTAGTCCCAGATACTCGGGAGGCTGAGGCAGGAGAATCACTTGAACCTGTAGGTGGAGGTTGCAGTGAGCCGAGATCATGCCACTGCACTCCAGTGTGGGCAACAGATTGAGATTCTGTTAAAAAAAAAAAAAAGCCTTTATATTATAAGGCTCAACTCTAGGACCTAGTATGTTTCCAGATGTTTACTAAGGTGAATGCCATTTGGAGTTTTAAAAAATCTAGTACTGCCCAAAACCATTATGGTACGCAATTAGATTTTTTAAAAACCTATTATTACCAAAGCTTTTGTAGATGCCAAAATGTACAGCTATGATACCACTACCTAAGAGAGTAGAAATTAGTTTTTTAAAAATTTTAACTCATAGTGGCAATTAAAATACGCTAATATTTTCTGAAAATCAATATTTTTAACAGAAAATGCTCTAAAAAACTGAAAATATTCTTTTTAAAAATAAATCTAACATGTTTTTCTGTGCGGGGGGAAGTTACATAAATACAACATTTCACTTGAAGATGGATGACATAAATAAATGAAAAATACCAGTTAAGGAGAAAAAGAGCAAAAGCATTCGTGAAGCTAAAACTAGTGAGCTTCAATGTCAAATCCTTATTTGCTACTATGAAATATAAATGCTTTGTTATTCATAAGTTACTAAAAACACCTAGGAGCAAAACCCTTAGAGGTAATGCTATAAAAAAGAAGAAGAAAGCAAGCCAACATAAGATCATGACAGCAGTTAGTAAATAACATGAAATGGGATGAAACTAAAGTTATGGCAGGTGGATAGATTTCATAAACTCAACATGAAGAAATGTTATTAAATAAAAGATGCTAGCCGGGCGCGGTGGCTCACGCCTGTAATCCCAGCACTTTGGGAGGCCGAGGCGGGCGGATCACGAGGTCAGGAGATCAAGACCATCCTGGCTAACACGGTGAAACCCCGTCTCTACTAAAAATACAAAAAATTAGCTGGGCTTAGTGGTGTGCGCCTGTAGTCCCAGCTACTTGGGAGGCTGAGGCAGGAGAATGGTGTGAACCCAGGAGGTGGAGCTTGCAGTGAGCTGAGATTGCGCCACTGCACTCCAGCCTGGGCGACAGAGCCAGACTCCATCTCAAAAAAAAAAAAAAAAAAAAGATGCTATGTGAAGAAAATATTCAATGAATTAAGTTCTAAAAATAAATCTGCAGACAACTTAACCTGAACGATACCAACAAAAAAGAACTGAGGTCATACTAGACCAGATATTAATACACCTGTTTGACATCTTTAATCACTCTGCCTTTATCATATAATGGCACCAAGAATAGAAATCTTTAGTTGATTTCATGGTATTCAGATTACTTCCTTGAATTTGATCAAGATAAATGTTTCATTTACTTTCTCATCTTCTTACACAGGATGGAGGTACTAAAAGAATTCTCCAATGTGTTAGAAGCACCAGATCTAGATGTTCAAAAAGCAACATCTCTTCTGTGAAAGTTGATGTGGTTGAAACTAGTGGTATCTTTCACACTTTGATGTTCTTGCTCACTGTTAAGAGGTTAGTTTGTATATTCTTGCTTGTTGTGCAACTCCATCTGCAAAATTAATAATCATCAACCCATTTGGGACGTATTAACTTGGACCTGTTAATAATTTTCAGCCCTCGTGGTATATGTTAAATTTGTTGTGGCTGCTTTGATTTCACATGTTATTCCCAAGAAGCTGATTGGGTTGTGGGATCAAAAGTTGTTCCAAGGGCTGGACGTGGTGGCTTAAACTTGCAAGCCCAGCACTCTGGGATGCTGAGGCAAGTGGATTGCTTGAGCTCAGGAGTTTGAGACCATCCTGGGCAACATGGTGAGACCCCCGTCTCTACAAAAACACAAAAATTGGCTGGGCATGGTAGTATGTGCCTGTAGTCCCAGCTACTGGAGAGGCTGAGGTGGGAGGATTGCTTGAGCCTGGGAGGTAGAGGTTGGGGTGAGCTCTGATTGTGACTATGGCACCGTACTCCAGTCTGGACGACAGAGCAGACCATGTCTCAGAAAACAACAAAAAAAGTTGTTCCAGGGTCCAGGTGTATGTATTATCATTGCTGCTGAAAATAATTTCAAATAACCAGAAAATTTTAGTTTAGTAACCTATTTTTTATATATAATGTATTTTTATACATTCTTTTATATACTTTCTTAAATGGTATGGGAAAATCAAAAGAATCATAATATGTAACTACCAACTCCAATAAAGTAAAACTTAGCTTAAGGACAGAACATAAATACATAAAAGGATGTGGGACAATAATATACGTGATGAACAGTGAGTGAGTGTACCATGCAGAGGGTCATGAAGTCATAGTAAAAAGAGAGTACAGTGACCTCAGAGGAGCAGAGATGACTTAGCAGAAGATAAAGAAATCAAACTGAGTTTTTATTTTTCATTTTCATTTTTTGTAGGGACAGGATCTCACTGTGTTGGCCAGGCTGATTGCCAACTCCTAGCCTTAAGTGATCCTCCCACCTTGGCTTCCCAAAGTAGTGGGATTACAGGTGTGAGCCAGGACACCTTACTGAAACTGAGTTCTGATGGATGTAAAGAATCAAAGTTAGTGGCCTCGACAGAAGGATGATGTACCATAAGTTGAGGAAACAGCAGAAGCAAATGCATGGAAGCAAGAAAAATAACTAAGTTATGTTTGGGGGACAGGATGTAAAGTTTAGAAAGATAGGTTGGGATAGTCTAAATGACTACGGGTGAAGAAGGACTTTGGGTAGGGGGTAGTGTTTTGAAAATGATGTTTTCACAGGACTAGCCTGGTGATGGGTATGCAGAACTCTGGAAGTGAGGTGAGGTAGAGGCAAGAAGACAAGTTGGGGTGCTCTGAAAGAGCACGTGCGAACATCGATGGGTGTGAAAATAAAACGGAGTATGTGGCTTCCCTTTTTGCTTTTATACATCATATTTAATTTTTAGCATTTGCAAAGCAAAATCACCAATTGCCAACAAAAAAGGTATCCTAACTGGCACAAAGAGAGGAATCTGGCATGTGATTTCTCAAAAAAAGCCATTAAAGAAAACCCTGGTAAAAAAAGTAATTTGACTCGTGGTGAATAGATAGCAGTCACACCATAGCATTAAAATACTTAAAAGGGGTAAAGAAAAGTTGAAGAGAAAAAATTGTTACATAAATAAAAATACTTTATGAAAATCTCTATTCTGAAGGGACAAGGTTTGATTATATTATTTTCATTTACTCTTCTCCTTAGAATAGTTTGAAATTCAATGTCACACAAGTGATTCCTATGAACAGATAAACCAAATAGTCAGATGCTGGCATCAGCAGCAGCTCATCATATTAAACAAAGTTTGCTGTGTGTCAGAAATAAGGCTCCTTTTATAATTGCATATGCAGATAGATTTTTCAGGATCACTTGTTCTTGGTATGATTTTTCTGACTTCCAGTCCCTTACTATATTTTCATTTCTTAAAGAGCCATTTTGATTTGGGACAGTGGCTTGAGGGTAAAGACTAGGTAAATGGGACTCTATGTCCTTAAAGAAAAAGACATATTTTAAATCTTCTCATTACAGAATGATCTTTGGATTGAATTCATTGCATCATTTAATCTGCCACCTCTCAATAAAACTTTAAAAAAGCCCCAACTGAATTGTAAACTCCAAGTCAAAAGTCTGTAAATTCTTGTTCAATAGTATGGTGATAATTCCTTTGTGTAGTTTCAAAATGTTCAGTGGTGTGGATGATATTACTACTTAAAGTTTGATGTTACTCAGACTAGACAGAATTCTGTATCAGTTTAGCAAAGACTCAAAACACTGGCACTAGGATTATTGTGTATAGAAGACACTTTTGCTTAAACTAAAGTGGATAAGGAACAGGCATGATAAATCATTTCCTCCAACATCACTTCAAGTCAACACTTCTCTAATGCCTTAAACAAAATAAAATAGAGAACAAAAAAAGGGACATTATATATAGTAACAAACCACAGAGCACCATTAGCCTTCTATTATTATATAAAGCTATAATCTTAACACTTAATTCAGATATTTGCAAAATTACCAATCAACTCTTTCAATGAAACCACAGAAAAATAGTTCATCAGAATACCACTGATAAGCAAATGAATGTCATAATATTCAAGAATAAATATCACAAAATTAGAGGACATCTATTATTTGTTGAAGCTGTATTAAATAAATGAAATATCATGAACAATTCCCCTACCCCCAAACACACACACACACACACACACACACACACACACACACACACACACACCCAACAATGCTTTGGTTTTGAGAAGATCAAGTCTGCTCCTACTTAAGACAATGTGTAGTATTTTTCTACAGAAGATTGCATACCTGATGTCTTAGCAACTCAAGACTGCTATTTTTATGCTGTGAAGGTTTAAGGTCTGCTGCTACCCATTATAAACACGTGATTTACTGCTGTTTTATTTTACTTGTTAAGAATTAAATTTAAAACAAAGGGCATTATTTAAGGGTTTTAATATTTGAATAAAGAAATAGAATCAAGCTGTAATATAATTGTAAAATGGCAACTTCTAACTATGAGGAAACAATTTTTAAAAACCTACATATAAAATCCAGGGATTATTATTCCATGGCTGGAAGCTACATTATTTATCTGTAGCTTCACTATGCCTCAGTAAGTCACTGTATCCTATAGTTCTGCTGCTCTGTTTTTGGTGTGTATGATTCATTCATTAGTTCATCAAACACTGATTGGTTAACCTTCAGGTGCCCCACTCCTGGAGCTCCAGTAACAAAAGATAAACAGATGCAGGGGATATGGTCTCTGTCTTCAACAAACTCACAGTTCAGTTGGAGAAACAGTCATGCAAACACATCATTATAATAGAGTGAGACACACTAACAGATGCTTGTACAGTGGGGCTGTGATGATAGACAAGGCTTGGGGTTTCAAGGAAGACCTTAAACAAAGAGTGGCTTACAGGCAATATTTTGAAGAAAGAATTGGAATTACCAAGGCAGATCCAATAAAAATCATATAAATAGTGAAATAGTCAGTTAAATAGATAAATAATTATGTGAACTAAGTGACTAAGATTCAGGTGCTATTCACAAATAACACCCTTTTTGAAATACATGAGCATAGCAAAGGATAGACAATGTGAAGCAGCAAAGTCACCCCTGGAAATATATTCAGTCCTATTATCAATCTCTAAAATACAGAATCAATACATGAATTCACAGGATTTTTGAGGAAAGTATTTGAAGCTCTTCTGTGAATTCTAAAGTATCCTACAAATGTTATCTATTTTATTATGCCAAATTTTGTCCTGTGAGTGTAGAAGGAGAGGTAACTTAATTATAAAGATGTGCTTCTTAGAAATGGCAAGACAAATTTTCACATCCCTCTTTAGTATAAATATCATTTCAGTAAATTATGAGAGGCTTACCATAAAATCTTTTTACATCACATTATTGTCATTAATGTCCACAGGCCTAATCAATACTTGAACAACGGCATCCACAATAAAGCATGGATCATATTTAGAAGACGTCTTTTTACAAACAAAAAGTCTCTGAACAGAGGACTGTCCTTGCACTCTGAGTATATATAGTTTTATTTTTCCCCATTATTCTATTTTATTTCTGAGCTAATGTAACTGTCAGTACAATTATTGTGTCATGTAAAATTTATTTTCCAGACTTGCCCCCGCCTGCATATTGTCAGTATAACAAATAATAATATTGTAGTCTACCTAGCAGAGTACAATGGTAATAGAATTAACATCCTATTCCAAAACCAGGATATTTTTATAAGTTGTTTCTTGAAATTGATGTGCAATGAATCTGACACAAATCCAGTGTTTGGCAAAACCCTGCCTGAGGGTACTCTTCTCTGTCTACTTCTTGCTGAAGCATATTCTTGAAGCTAAAGTATAGACTGAACACAGGGAACTTCAAAAGGAACTGCTGAGTCCTGCACCTTGTGTCACAGCCAGAGAGATATGCCCATATCTCTCTGTAATTATTGATTTATTGACCAATAAAGTAGACATTTGTGTTTTTGCCGCTCAGAATCCACTTCCCCTATTTTTAGTGTAAATATACTATTTCGCTTCGGAAAACTACCCCTTTCAGCTTTTAGGCTATGATGTGTCTGCAGAGATAATTCCATCCCTAAGCTTGGGGTAGACATTTGATTTGGGCCTAAGCCAATCAGAATATATTATCTTTCATCAAATTGATTGGTTCAGGTGTGTCCATGTGACTTCACTGGAGACCATGTGACTATGCTGGAATGGCTATCAGGTACTATATTTTAATCACAGAAAGATACCGTGCCTGAGGATGGAAAGAGAGACCAAGAGATGAAAAGAGTCAAACAGGGCCCTGATGACTGCATCTGACCCTGTAACCAGCCATGCCACATCAAATTCCAAACTTTTCAGACACCTAATCTGATGAATTTCTCTGTACTTAAACCTAATTTGGGTCAAGTTTTCTGTGACTTACAGTGCAATTAACAGATACAATCAATATTAACAATTTGAGCCCTATCCCTGTTACTAGCAAGAGAAAGAAAAGTAGTTTATTTCTTGCCTGTTGCTTCCTGGGCTGCCCCACATTGTCTGTGTCACTCTTGCATATCCATGACTGGTTCCTCCTAACTAGGGCCTATACCTCCTATTGAACTGCTAAATCACACTCTAATAATGACTTTGAAGAAATGGGTTATGCTTACCCATAACACTCACGGTTACTCTATTCTCACTTTTGCTTGCCTGCCTTGAAGCCTCTTTCAAGTAGCAATATAACCAAATACCGCATTTTCTCACTCATAGGTGGCAATTGAAAAATGAGAACACATAGACACAGGAAGGGGAACATCACACACCGGGGCCTGCTGTGGGGTGGGGGGAGTGGGGAGGGATAGCATTAGGAGATACACCTAACGTTAAATGACGAGTTAATGGGTGCAGCACACCAACATGGCACATGTATACATATGTAACAAACCTGCACATTGTGCACATGTACCCTAAAACTTAAAGTATAATAAAAAAATTACTTTTAAATGATATCCACAGCTTGTTTTTCTGTTTCTGGTTTACAGTTGAATTATACATATCATCATAGTTGTCTTTATCCTGACTATACTTTTATTCTCAAAGGGTAATTTGTTCTTTAACATTGTGGAGCTCTGCTAGGACAACATGTTGATATAATGTTCTTTCTAGATTGTTTGGAAGAAGAGCTTACACTGCAGTGGGTTAAGTGAGATTTCCTTTGTTGAGTGGCAATAGCAACCTTACTTACAGAATTAAGCTTTGCCTTTTTTTTTTCTCTCTCTCTCTTTTCAACAGTACTAGTGGGATGCTTTCTCCTGAAAAGCTGAGTATCTGGCATATGGAAAAATCAACCATTTGTAGTAAAAGCTTGAGGCTTCCAAGGATTTTTGTGGGCATCCCATATAAATTCAGTGAGTTGGAATTAACAGGTCTGTCCTTGCATAAATGAATAGAAAGCCTGCAAAGTAATTCTTTGCTAATCACAGCAAATTAGTCTTGAATTCTACTGACATGGAAAGATTCTACTGGCATCAAGCCTGAAAACTAAAAATAATTATACTGCCATGGATTAGAAAGTGTCAATATTTACATGCCTTAGTGGGATGTAATCTTTATTGAAAACAGAATGACTAAATTTTACCCAAAATTGTGATACTATGATTGTTAACTTGGTTTTGGACTTGATAGATGTACACCTTCTTGTTTGAGGACTGAGTATAGCCATAAAGAAATCCAGAAACATCTCTCATTAATACTCTACCTTTCAAGATTCCTGAGATATTCTTTTTCTTGTAATTTAACAGCATTTAGTAATTAATAATAACTTTATTTTACATATTTTCTAAAAAATATTTACTGTACCAATCTTTAACTAGATAGTAGAGATACAATTATATGAAAGGAGAAGAAAAAGTTCCTTTCTTTATGGAACTAATAGTCTAACAAATACTCATATAGATAATTACCTAATTAAAGTTTTGAGGAGTATAATTACTATGCAACCATAAGGTAAAATTTATTATGATTAAAAATGTATAAATAACCCACAAGTCATCTGTGCATGTGGACATTTAAAAATGTTAACTTAAGAAATCACTACAGACTAAACCAAACAGATTTCCTATCAAGTGCAAACTTACCGCTTTTTAAATCTTGTCTCTCAAGTCATTTATGACTGCAGAAATAAATAGCAGCCTCAAGGAAGAAAATGATCAAGATGAATAAAATATAGGTAAAGGCATTAGCTATATTTATCTTCACAATTATGAGAGCGAGCTAATTAAATATGACAAACTTGACAAAGCAACATCAATTTCTAAATGTAAATATAAGAAACTCATAAAGAAAGCTCTGAAATCAGTCAGCCAACCAATCAATCAAAAAACTGAATAGTCTCTCTTTTTGCCCCTACTGTATTTCTCTTATGATACAAATGGAAGTAAATTTTGAGAAGGGAGAAATGACAATTGTGTGACTCCTATGGAGTGAATAGAAGTTAGATAATCAGGGAAAGGCAGGGATGGTGGCTCCTATGACAGTGAGCATTTGTCCAAAAGATGCAGCTGTACATGACCCAATGTTTATGATTTCTGAACTAAAAAAAAAAAAGATGAAATGATGAGCAAGTTTTGAGACCACTGGTTTGCACTTAGGAGCTTACAAATTGGCAATCATGCTATAGGGTAGTGTATACATGTGGGGGTAATTTGAACATTGGACCACAACAGCAGCTGAGGAGAAATCCACATGAAGTTATTCATGAATTTAATCTTAGAGAAGATTTTGAGTCCATGTAATCTGATTTTAAAACTGCTGTTTTGTGGTATTTGTGTAATCAGAGAAAAAGGAAAGTTTCAACTACTTGGAAATTGAACCTATTTAAAAAAAAAAAAACAAAAAATTTGTGTTTTAGTGAACTTGAGAACATTAAAACTTAACTACTCAAATCTATCAAAATTATATACAATTAAGCACTATTATGTACAGAATGGTATAGCGGCAACTGTGTCCTCTCATTCTCATTTATCCCTTTATAAAAATTATTAAATAAACAATTCCTCTTTGCACTTAAAAATGCTTATGTTGGTTTTCTAATGTATATACAGCTATTTCTGTGCAAACTGAAAATTAGAACTAATTGATTTTTCCTTTCAAGTGGTATTTGCAAAAAAATCTCCAAACCTTTAATATGATGGATGTAAGTAACATTTCCACAAAAAGAATTTATTTCAAAATGTTTAATTTGTTATGCTTTGGAATATTTAACTCAATAGATTCGGCCTCTTTGAATAATTAAATCTAAGTCACTTAGAACAGAATTTCTGTAAAACAATACTTGCATGTGTGTGTATACTTTTGGAAATGCTTAAAAAAACTGAGATTTTTAAACTCTATGTCTGAGAAATAAAAATCATCCTTTACATTTTGAAAAAAATTAAACATTTTCAATCATCAGAGTTCAACTAAATTTCACAAACTGTAAGCCTGAATTATTTGAGTCATGGCAAATGCAACAGAGAACTTTCAAAGTATATTATATTAGTGAGATTAGCTTAGTATTGTACATATATAACTCATATAATCTTCTTAACAACCCAAGAAGAGAAGTCATTGGTCCATATCACATAGTCTAACTGATGGATCTGGTATTTTAAACCCAAGAAATCTGACTCCAGAGCCAAACATGGCATGTGTATAAATATGGTGAAAAGTAAGATAACTTACATAAAATTTATTTTAATAAGAAAAGGGAAAAATTAATATTAAGTGGAAGTGTTGTGAAAGATCCTTATTAAACAGACCTAGACTGGACTATTTAGACTAGGTGGATCAATCTACAAAATGTTATTGATATAAAACTTGTATACAGATATACAAGTCAACCCATGGTCTGTAACAATGGACAGGGGAAGTTGCTGTAGATAGCAGGGTTGTGGATGATGCAAAGAATGCATGATTACATTTCAGATAAAAATAGATTCGAATAACTCTTTGAGTATTGCATGGCGTCTTAATAAAAGGATACAAATTATACAGTATATAAAACAGGTGACAGTGCCCTCTTGAGGATGCTACTGAAATTTGGCACCAGCTACCTATTCAAGAATGCTGCAGGTAAAATTGACATTCTTTCATGTATCAGAATCAGTATGCTTCGAAAAATAAAAGTGCAGTGTAAGAACTGTTCACATTGGTTCTTCAAACTTGTCCTCAAAAGGCAGCCTTTGTAATACTTACTATCAGATTAATGCAAGGATACAGATGGGGTAGTACCGGATTTATAACTACAGGAGATATGTTGCAATAATCGAATTTATGAAGAGCGTTATCGATTGGTTACTAAGAATTTCAACCAAAAATATTTTATTAACATGTAGCCATCCAAAACTGTAGCAAATCAGGAATTGCATTTGATCGAAGATTTCAAAACATGCTACCATCATTTGTATCAGCTACCGTTCTGCTTATCACGTTATGACTTCTGACAGCAGGAACGGAATGCCCAGTGTAAGTGTTTTGTGAATCTCTTGATTTAGTATTCAGTCTAGAACCTTTATGTTCACTATGGAAATGGCTCTCTGGCTCTTCATATTGTCCCTTTGACACACATACACAGACACAGAGAGAGATACTGTGTACAATTACTTCCTGAAACCTGATATCAAAGAAGGTTTGCAATTGAAATATAAATTCCTAGGAAAAAAAGTGCAAAAAGAAAAAAGAGAGAGAAGACACATCAGAAAGACCACAGCATCAGAGATTCCATTTCAGATAAATTACCAGAAGTTAAGAAAGCAAGAAAACAGACTCTAAAGCTCAAATTAATTTTCTTTTCTAAAGTCACAGTAATTTCTGTGTCACCACAATGCTAGAATAAATTAATAAACTACCTTGAAATTACAAATCATTCATTAATATGCTGGCTTACTTCCTAAAAATTCTAACTGGTTATTCATATTTCTGCTAGGCCATAAAAGAAATATAAATAAAATGAATAAAAGTAAAATACTTAGGAGACTCTCCAAAACTTGATAGCTTGAGATTAAACCTGAGGCAGAGAAGTCAGGGTCCAAAAGTCACTGCAGGTCGTATGTTACTTGTGTTTCAACTTGGGAAAATTGATAAATACATAAAAGTAACTTACTTTAACTCCCTCCTCCTGAAAAGAAAAGGCAGCTACAGTGAATCTTGAATTTATTTTCCCAAGAAATGACTCCAAGCTTATTAAAAGAACCAATTAATTAATTTAGAGATTTTTGTTATTATTGTTTGTGAAAACATCAAATTATATTACTAACAACACTCACATTTTTGTCTGTTTCACTGCTTAGTACTTTAGAATAACTCTAGTGCACAAACGTGGTAGTAATGTATTATCCCACATATATCAAATCATTATTGTATTTTAAAAATCTAGATAAAATACATAAAATTGAAAGTTGTTAGCCTCCTAGCAAAGAAAACACAGAAATGTCAATCAATGAAAAATGAAATCAATATTCTGTGTCTGTTGAATGCATTCTTCCTGCTGATAATTACATTTAAAAAAATGAAAAGGGAGAAAGCCATAATACCTTGTCGTCATAGTATATTTATGCTTAAAGAAATATAGGATATAAAATTTACAATATATAAATGCAAAAGAGCCACAGTTATAGTATTAAAATGTGTGCCCACAGACATGTGTGTAAGTTTTGACTTTTCTCTGCACAGCTTTGTATAAAAATCCCAGAGTCCACTTTGTTAATCCTGAGAATGCCTGGCTTTCTGCATAACCTGCTAATTTCTTTCCAGCCCCCTAAAATGTGGCATCTGTTATATCGAATGAACCCTCTCCTCATTGTGTCTTAATGGTAGGCACCACTATCATTTACTTGCTTACTTACTTACTTACCTATTTATCTACTTAAATAAACAGAAGTTGTCTGTAAGAGACTGCCACTTTTAGGCATAAGTTACACCAGAAGCTGCCATCTTCTCTCCTTTCTCTTATCATTAGATATCCTTAGAGAAAGGTAAACTACATCCAGCCAGCTCCATTTTCTCAGCTCCTATTTAATTTTAAGTTCCTTACACTCTAGCCTATGCATTTACCATGACAAAGCAGTTGTCTTGAAGGCTTACAGTGATCTCCTTTATAAATTTAGTAACTGCTCAGCCTCATCCTCTTTTAACTTCCTGAAAATATTAACTAAAGAACTTCTACACAGCAAAATAAACTATTATCAGAGTAAAGAAACTATTATCAGAGTGAACAAATAACCTACAGAATGGGAGAAATTTTTGCAATCTATCCATCTGACAAATGTCTAACGTCCAGCATCTACAAGGTACTTAAACAAATTTACAAGAAACAAACAAACAAACAACACCAGTAAAAAGTGAGCAAAGGGCAATATGAACAGAGGGTTCTCAAAAGAAGACATTCATGCACCCAACAAACATATTTTAAACATATGTTAAAATATATGTTTAAAATATGTTCAAAATGTTTAAAAATATTTTAAAAAGCTCAACATCACTAATCATTAGAGAATACAAATCAAAACCACAATCAGATAGCATTTCACACCAGTCAGAAAGGCTATTACTAAAAAGTCAAAAAACAACAGATGCTGGAGAGGTTGTGGACAAAAAGGAACACTTTTCCACTGTTGGTGGGAGTGTAAATTAGTTCAACCATTGTGGAAGACAGTGCGGCAATTCCTTAAAGACCTAGAAGCAGAAATACCATTTGACCCAGCAGTTCCATTTCTGGGTATATACCCAAAGGAATATAAATCATTCCATTATAAAGATACATGCATGCATATGTTCATTGCAGCACATTATTTTATGCCAGATGCTATGGTTTGAATAGTTGTCTCCTCCAGAACTCATGTTGAAACTTAATCCCTAGTGTAACAGTATTAAGAGATGAGGTCTTTAAGAGGTGATTGGGTTATAAAAGCTCTGCCCCCATGAAAAAATTAATCCATTCACGGATTCCTGAATTAATGGATTAATGCATTATCAAGAGAGTGAGTTGGTTATTATAGGAATGGACCACTAGATAGGCCAGTTTGGCTGTCTCCTGTGAGCCCCTCAGAATGTGATACCCTGTGCTGCCTTGGGACTCTGCAGCAGCAAGAATGCCCTCACCAGATGTAGTCCTTCAACCTCTGACTTTCCAGCCCCTAGAACAATAATAAATACGTTTCTTTTCTTTATAAATTACCCAGTCTCAAGTATTCTGTGAAAGGAACAAAAAACTGAACAAGACACCAAACTTTACAGTAATTCCTTTATGCATATTATTTTGCTGAAAACAATCTCTTTTTTTATGTTATCCACCACTGAATATCTGCATTTCTCCTATGGTAGATTTTACACTTTACTATACATCACATTTATTTTTGTGCAATTGTCTCTCCCTAAAGAGTAAAATTTTTGAGTTCGACTTCAATATCTAATCCTTCCCCAATGCTTCGCACAGGACCCCAAAGGAACTAAGTTAGGAGTTAACTTACAACATTCCCTTTTCTTGAAACTATCTGCATAAATGATTCATAAATATAAAACACACACACTTATACCCATATAGACACACACGCATGATAGTTTTGATAAATTATTGCAACATTATTCACCAAAAACATCAAATATTCTCCATGTCAATGTAATTAACAGTCATTAATACAGCATGTAAAGATCAAAAAGAGATTGGAGAATTCTACTGGGAAAAAATATATGGTTGGTCTTTATAACAAGAGTATCTGACTCAGTGCTGTTACTCTAATTTGATGACTAGAAGGATAAGTATTGCTTGACTTTGCTATCCTCCTATCTTATCTAGAAAACAGGGATGAGAGAAAACGACAATCAATCAAACAAACATATGAATAAAACTCAAGCCTTGAAACATGCTCATTCAAATGATATGAATGAGTGCTCTGCATTTCTACATTACTGAGGCTGCACACTCAGCCTATGAAAACCTCAGTGCCCTAACTCATTGCGTGCTTTGTCGATCAGAAACACTAGTATCTTGTTGCAGAGGGAATGCTGCCTGGATTCACATGATTACCTTTTTGATTAACTTTCCTACTCCCATTGCTACAATTTGTCCCCTGTTGCACATAACTCTCTAGAAGGAAAAAATATTTCACTTCTATGAACACAAAACTTTTTAAAATTCTTGGTTTATTTTATGCACCTTGGATGACATTTATTCCTTAGAAATAGTAAAAGTTGCTTTTAGAAAGCAGCATTTAACAAAAACAGCACAAGCCAGTTGGTGGCATTTCTACATCTTCATCATAAAGAAGCATATTGATTGGATGAAAATGCTACATAAGCAAATTGCAACAGCCTGTTCGAGGGGAAATTGCCCTGCCCTAATGAAAATGTACATAACTACCAAAGCAATGCCAACTGAAACAATGGTCTAGTTGGGGACAATTCTTTTCTTTGTAGGACTGCTCAATGCAAGGGGGGGGCCAACTTTAACTGGCCTTCTGTGTCGTGCTTCTTCAGGATTTTGCTTAGAATTGCATGGCTTCCAGCACTTAGGAGTCTGTGGTTTGATTTTCACTTGTGAAGTTGACAATTGCAGCCATGATAATTAGCAGGGACTGCATTTCACCATGCTAAGCAAGGAGCATGCTCTTTAAAGTACACCAAGTAGAAGAAAGCAAGGTGAATAAAAATAAAATACCAGTATTTGAAAATTAAGCCAATGTATTTCTAAAATATTTTCATCACTCAAAAAATATCCCCAGAATAATAACCAAGCAAACAATTCTAAAAGCAGTTAGTACCATACACTAGGTAACTCCCATGAGAAGAGACACTTCAGAAGAAAATAGATATTGCACCTTCTTTCAGGAAGATGTACTGGTAGAATTTCATCCTGAGACTCACATAAATGGATGAGCAAGCATAAAACTAAATCCCTTCTAGAGTTGATGTTCCAAATTTGTGTAATATTACAGAATTTTAATGATGGAGATTATAATGCAAGCCCTGGTAAACAGAAGTCAAAAACCAATTGTACTTTTCCTTTCTCAGAAAGTAGACAAACATTTTTCAATGTTTTTCCACAACTCTGTATCCCCATGTGCTTTTCTGGTCCAGGTTTTTTTTTGTTTTTTTTTGTTTTTTTCTCAACACACACATCATTTGAATGGTGGCAAGCAGGAAAACACTTTTAGTAACTAACTGGCAGATGATTTAGCTTTTCTTAATTTGATTTTTAGTTTCTAAACCAACAAAATATGCCAGAGGGGATTTATCTGGGCAAATTGGGTCTTAAAAAATATTTTTTTAACTCAAATTGTTCATATTTTTAGGACATTACTAAATTCTGAGGATGGTTTAACATGTGATCAGTAAAGGCCTACCTAACGAACTGCTGAATGAGTAAATTTTTGCTTGATTTTTACTTGGCCAACCTGGCCTAAACTCAAGAACTGTTTTTAGTTTCTGATTAATGGTGAATATGCCCTATATACCGAAGTGAAATCAATTATCCTTTATTTCAACTGATTCAACATATCACTTTGAACTAAGGTTATTTAAATCATTGTACATGTACAAATTTTAAGTGAATATAATTTTATAGCAAAAATCAATTTAAAAACATCCTTTCCCTTTATGAACACTATGCACATTTAATTGAGCAAAAGGAGCCAGATAAAGTTTACATCAGCATGCTTCCATTCATATGAAGTTCAAGAAATATCAACACTAAAAGATGGTGATAAACATCAGAGCAGTGATTCCCGGATGAGTCAGGGAAGAGTGGGGAAGAATGGAAGAGAGGATTCAAAGGAGGCACAGGGAAATTTCCTAAATTGATAGAAATATTCTATATCCTGATTGGAGTGGTGGTTATATAGGTATATAGAGTTGTCAAAACACACAGCAGTATACATCGAAAAGCATACTGTGCATTTAATTGAATGTAAATTATGCACATTATTTCAATAAAGTTGATTTAATTAAACAAAGTAAAACAAATATTCAGCTCTGGGCATTTGCACTACTGATAAAGAAGGCAACACTATATCATCTTAGAACCCCTTTCTGAAGCCCCCTGTTTGTATCTAAGTCCATAACCTTTAAACTGAGTGCAGATTCTACATGAGGGGAGAACAATCTTAGTTTGCAATGTCTAGAAGTTCTGTCTATTGGCTTTATATTAATTAAATTTACCTATTTTGTTTTGAAGACATAATCATCAGATTATTGCTTATAATTTACTCCGTGGTCTTAAGAGGAAATGTGGCTGAGTTTTCATTCCGTTTTGAACTGTGCCTATACATACATACACCAGCAAAACAGTTAGAAAACACACAAGGCTTCCAGTTGCTCTTCTAGAAAAGTTAGAATGTGTAGCGTCAAGGAATACTCTTATATTGCTCCAGAGATCAGAATAGGGGATTAATCAGCAGTGGCTATTGGGAGCTATGATTGGGCACTGTAGAGAAGAGGCAGCAGGACTATAAACTGTGGCTGGGCAAAGTCCCAGTGTGTGCATGTAGTCCCAGCTACTTGGGAGGCTGAGGAAGGAGGACTGCGTAAGCTCAGGAATTCAAGGCCATAGAGCACCACAATCACGCCTGTGAACAGCCACTGCACTCCAGCCTGGACAACATAGCAAGACCCCATCTCTAAAACAAAACAAAACAAAACAACAACACTATAAATTGTACCCAACAGACTATTTTACTTCAAGACAAGTTCTTTCTTCTTAATGAGGAGGACCCTTCAATTGGCTTTCAGCCTTTAGAGAGGCTCTAATATTTGCATCTGATGGTAGAAGGAGTTGAGATGGACATTCAAATATCCTAACACTGTCACAAAAGTACAGTGAACTCTAAAATACTAAAGGAGAATGCCAAATTGAATCTTTGATTTTGGTGCTTTTAAACCACACTGAGCAGAAATGTGAGCTTTTTTTTTGATATTTAGAGTTGATAATTCTTACAGAAATTATTTCATTGCTTTTGAGTAATACTATTAATAATAGCTAATATTTGCTTTGCACTTATGGGCAGGTGTTGTATTAAGCACTTGGTATATGCTAATTCACTCTTTGAAAACACTATCTGGTAAGTTACTGCTGTCATTCCTACGATACACACAAGGAGTCTTCGACTTAGAGTAACTTATCTCAGGTTTAACAGCAGATTTATGTGGCCTGGAACTTGTAAATACAAAGATCATACAATGCTGCAAGAAAGTGTAGGTAAGAGCGTTGCTAAATATAGCAAAGAACCAGAAAGGATTCTTATGTCCATCAATAGCAGGATTGATAAGTAAATTATCACAATGTTTTCCAATAACATACAACGTAAATCGAAAATCAGGGAACTATAGCTACTCACATCAGCATGGACTAATCCCACAAACAGAATTTCTGATGAAGAAATCAAGTCACAGAATATATACAGTATAGGCCGGGCGCGGTGGCTCAAGCCTGTAATCCCAGCACTTTGGGAGGCCGAGGCGGGCGGATCACGAGGTCAGGAGATCGAGACCATCCTGGCTAACACGGTGAAACCCCGTCTCTACTAAAAATACAAAAAATTAGCCGGGCGTGTTGGCGGGCGCCTGTAGTTCCAGCTACTGGGGAGGCTGAGGCAGGAGAATGGCGTGAACCCGGGAGGCGGAGCTTGCAGTGAGCCGAGATCGCGCCACTGCACTCCAGCCTGGGGGACAGAGAAAGACTCCGTCTCAAAAAAAAAAAAAAAAAAAAAAAAAGAATATATACAGTATAATTACATGTATATACAATTCACAAATGAAAAATATAAAATAGTATCTTTTGAAGATATACAATTCAATAAAATTATAATGAAAAATAAGATAGCAGTAAACTCTATTTTTTTCTGCTTTATAATTTCTTATTCCATCTCAAATAGTCCTCTGGCTACCTTTGTATTTATTTTGCTTATATTTAAGTTTACCCTTCTAAGGGAGAAATATTTGGTTTCAACACTTTAAGATTCTAATAGTATATTTCAATAAATGTTTTGATTTATCATGGGTAATGTAAATAATAATTATAATACAATTTTAACATAAACTTCAGGAACTAAGCATATAGAACAATATTTAAGAAAAAAAACATGTGCCACCTTCCTTTGGTACTGATAAATCTTAAACACTGATCTAGAATACTAGATATCAAACAATCTCCTCAGAACTCTTCCCCAGAAGCAAGTAGTTTGGCTAACCCCTTGAGAATACCTGTCTTTTCCATATTGTGCAATTTATTTTCGACAACAAGATCTCTGCCTTAGCCATAATTCTAGAATTGTAGGTCAGGATTGCTCTCCAGAGTCTTGGCCTGGGCCCTGACCATCTGCTGCCAAACCTTATTGAATCCATCTACTTGCCTACCTGAATTCCAAGTATTGCTTGTTGCTGTCTTTCTGTGTCAATGAACTCTGACCATCAACCAGAAAACACCCATCATCTATCTGTCACTCGTCACATAGACCTGTCTACTTGAACTGCTGCCTCCTTCTTTCACCATACTATTATGATATTATAGTTCCTGTAGGTTTCCAGCATTTAAAGCAAAGTCCACACCACAAATGCTGGCCTCACAGCAGAGAAAGGGTGGGAGAAGTGAGAACTGGCTAAATATCTCTAGAGTGCACTCACCAGCATTTCTTTTAGAAAAGAGAGCAATGGATAAGAAAGAATGATTGCTTTCAGCAGGAGAAGGTAAAATATTCCCAATACTATCAGCCATCTGTCTATATTCTAGAGCATTTCTTCCAACATGTGAGACTTTTGAATATTTTAATCATTGAAGATACAGGAAGAAATAACACATGGCCCATATTCTCAAGGCACTCATCAATTATTAGGTTCACAGTAACATAGAACGTGGCTAGACTTGCAAATAGAAATATGAACACAGTGTAGTGGGACCTGGGAGATCCCCTTCCAGGAGAGCTCATGATATCTAAGCTGAACTCTGAATATCAGTAATGGAAATATTAGCAAGTAATCTCTGCTTAACTAGTATACGCTAATAATTAAGCAAAATGTTTCATGGATTTATTTAATTTAATTCACAATTTTTAGGTTACATTGTTATTCCCAATATACAGATGAACAAACAGAATTTCAGGGAGATCAGGCGAGAGTTTTCAAGGATAGAGAACAGGGCAGAGATGGGGTTAGAGAAATGCAGAAAATGACATGAGACAATTAAATAACATTAACTCAAAATGCAGGAGATGATGTTGGAGAGGTAAAGATGGTAATAAGGTATTGATATGGTTTGGCTATGTCCCCACCCCAAATCTCATCTCTAATTGTAGCTCCACAATTCCCATGTGTTATGGGAGGGATGTGGTGGGAGGTAATTGAATCAGGGGATGGGTCTTTCCCACACTATTCTTGTGATAGTGAATAAGTCTCATGAGATGTGATGGTTTTATAAAGGGGAGCTTCCCTGCACAAATTATCTTCTCTGGTCTGCCACCATGTGAGATGTGCCTTTCACTTTGCACCATAATTGGGAGGCCTCCCCAGACATGTGAAACTGTGAATCCATTAAACCTCTTTCTTTAGTAAATTGCCCAGTCTCTGGTATGTCTTAATCAGCAACATGAAAATGAACTAATACAGGTATGGAATTTTCAAAGTCATACTGACTTTAGAGTTACAAGCACAACAGAGTATGCTATTAGTGCAGTATAGTGTTTTGCACACAATAAATAATCAAACATTTTTGATGAAAGAATGAACATTATATAGTTCACTCTCTAATTCAATTTTCTCTTTGTAATTTACCAAGTTGGCCTCACATATATGTAAACATGTTAGTTTCAGAGTCTTTTGGAGATGGGATCTACCATTATCTTTATACTTCAAGAAGTAAAGGCTGGACACGGTGGCTTGCACCTATAATCCCAGCACTTTGAGAGGCCGAGTTTTGGGCAGAAAACTTGAGGTCAGGAGTTTAAGACCAGCCTGGACAACATGGTGAAACTCTGCCTCTACTAAAAATACAGAAATTAGCTGGGTGTGGTGGTGCACACCTGTAATCCCAGCTACTGAGGAGGCTGAGGCAGGAAAATAGCTTGAACCCAGGAAGCAGAGGTTGCAGTGAGCTGAGATCGCACCACTGCACTCCAACCTGGGTGACAGAGTAAAACTCCATCTCAAAAATAAAAAAAAGAACTACAATTTCTCAGTTTCTGTGTTCAGTGAAAAAGACCAAATAAGACTTAGCAAAGTACAAATTAAGCCATTATACAATAAACCCTTCACATTTTGTGTAAAACACATTTATAATACCTTATAAAGTTTCTATCTTAGCACTTCCTAAGATTTTGTTCAACTTTAAGGAACAAAAAGCACATTAACCCAGACAACATGTGCTCTGGTAGGGAAAAATTAAAAGTGAAAGTCCACTCACAGGTCTTATGAACATTTAATGATGTCAGCCAAGGAAACACTTATCACTAACATAAATATATTTCTAAAACCTGCCAAAAAATAATTACACACAAACATTTTGAAATCATTTGAATGCCAAGAAAATTCTTCCACATCCTCAAGGAACTTCAAAGAAAACATGCTTTAAAATAATGAACTGCCTCCCATTTTCCTCTATTAAATGATTATCTGATGTCAGATACTTGTCATCAGTTGTAGCTTAATTACATGGTGGCACTACCATTTGGGGAATCATATTCTAATGTCATGCTTGCCTAAAAGTAATTTGCATGCAACCTGCTCTTTGGTTCTGAGGATGACATCAGCCACTACAGAAGCAGAGAGCAAAAGTGTTATTAAGAAACATAAATGTGGCTGACACTGTGGCTCAAGCCTGTAATCCCAGCACTTTGGGAGGCTGAGGCGAGTGAATCACTTGAGGTCAGGAATTTGAGGCCAGCCTGGCCAATGTGGTGAAACCTCGTCTCTACTAAAAATACAAAAATTAGCTGGGCATGGTGGCATACGCCTGTAATCCCAGCTACTCGGGAGGCTGAGGCACGAGAATCGTTTGAACCTGGGAGGCAGAGGTTGCAGTGAGCCGAGGTTGTGCCACTGCACTCTAGCCTGGGCAACAGAGTGAGACTCCATCTCAAAAAAAAAAAAAAAAGGAAAAAAAAATAGATGTTTGCTGAGGTCATATTGAATTGATGCTACTGCATAAGCTAAGGACAAGTACATATCTTACTGGAAGAGATGCCATCACCATGTTTCTCCCATGAGAGCACAGATTCCTAAAGAACCTCATCGATCATTCAATGAAAAGTGACCTGAATTCTAATTTTCTTCTGCAAAACTCTTCTTTGAAATATTAGAAAAGCTGTTGATTCTCTATTTCCTAGTCTCCCCGTCTCAGAGTTGAGGATACAATCTCCCACATCACAAGGGTGCAATTAATTAAGGTGCAAGCATTTTCCAACCTGTGGATGCAGGTAACAGGTGTAAATTACCATTTGAAAGAGTGATTCATGTCACCAAGACTAACTGCTGACTAGGGAGGCTTAAATCAATCCTATTTGAAGTTCTATTATTTTTTAAATGCTGACAGAGAATCCACACTTACATACAGCATTTCACAGATAAGATATGCTGCCTGCCCTCTGGGTTTGCCATGTCAGTGAAACAGATGGCGAGATTATAGGATAAATGTGGAAGCAATGGGCAGGGAAATGATGAAATGACGATAGATTTTTACAATCCTAAAAAAATTCTGGAGTAGCATTACCAGTAGGTAAAATGAGACTTAGATAATATTAAAGGAGCAATTTCTAAATTCTGATGTTTACTTGAAATTTTGTAAAAGTACTGAGCAGCTAGGCTTCAGTTGTCCTCATTGTAAAAATGTGTTTTCAGAATAGGTAACATCTCCTCTGCTATATTTACAATGAAATTTGAAAATCAAAAACCATAATATTTAATGCACACAATTTCTGTTTATATCATAATTATTGTTAAAGTATATTACTAATAATGAATAATCATTTCCTTTTAAAATTAGGTAACTTGGCTTAGATTTTTGAGGTGGTGCATGAGGGAAGGTAATTTTCTATAGAGGGAAGCATTTAATATGCCTCTGAAGCCAAGGTCCAACTCGATGTAGAGAATTAAAGTAAGGGATAGAAGATGAAAGGGAAGATGATGGAGGCAGGAGAAATCTATTAGGGAGGACTATTGTGGCAAGATAGGATAAGTTGAGTTTTTGCTGGATGTGATAAATCTGGATAGTTTTTTTGTTTGTTTGTTTGTTTTGAGACAGAGTCTCGCTCTGTCACCCAGGCTGGAGTGCAGTGGTGCGATTTCCACACACTGCAACCTCTGCCTCCAGGACTCAAGCAATTCTCCTGCCTCAGCCTCCCGAGTAGCTGGGATTTCAGGGGCGCACCACCACATCTGGCTAATTTTTGTGTTTTTAGTAGAGATGGGGTTTCACCATGTTGGCTAGGCTGGTCTCGAACTCCTGACCTCAGGTGATCTGCCCACCTCAGCCTCTCAAAGTGCTAGGATTACAGGCTTGAGCCACCACACCCGGCCTAGATAGTTTTTAATATAAAAGAAAAAGAGCTACAGAAAAGTAGCAACTGAGTATAAAAGTGAGTATGAAAGTGGAGGTGAGAAATTTAGGAAGCACTGGGAATTAAAGGATTGGATGGAGAAATGATTTTAAAAGGGGGATGTCGGGTAATGCCTGTAATGATTAAACTGTCTATGTAAGTAAGGGGCCATGTTGAATAAAAAGCATTGCCAAAAGCTTGTTGTTATATCTTGATGTGAGTTTTTGAATTGAAGTTCTGAAGCTCTGATGTAGATTCCAGTTGTATAACGTGATGCAATTGGAGTTAGCATGTTGAAGCAAATTCTGCAGCAAAAATAGTCATCTCAATATTTCTCCCCATCCTCTTACTCCATTTTGTTATATTTCTATTATTAATACAATGCATTGAAGTGCTATCTTCTGTTATCTGAATAAAGATTCTCTAATTTTACTATTATTTCCTTGTGAAGTTTAAAGAGACATGTTATCTTTTCAATCAATATTTTACAATTTGTTAGGCTGCTGCACATAGTTTGATAGACCTATTGATGGAGCATGCTGTTAGCATGTTGCTGTAAGATACCATCCATGAGGTCCACTTTTAAGGACCTAACAAAAGTACATTTCTATTGGCTTTACATGAAGCTTTAACACTATTTTTATTTTGCATTTCATATTGTGAAACTGCCTTATAAAAAAATCAGATAATATTACTTTAAAATTACTCATTCCGTAAGTATTTTCTGAATGCTAACCAACACACTATGATTCCTGTCCAAAAGTAAACTTTAATAAAGAAGAGTCAAGAAGAATTACCAAAAAAAAGTCATAAACACCATTATGTGAATAATTACCAAAAAAGGCAGAGACTTGACGAAAGGAACAGTTACTGCACAAAATCTATTTCTTATTTCTTAACTGTCCATTAATAAGATTCTAAGATAAAGCATCATTTCACGACAAAATTCTTATCTTCTAATTTCATATAAAAATGGATTGTTTCAAGATTTGAATTTTGATTTTAAGATAACTCATTTTGATTATTTGTAAAAATCAAGTGCTCACAATGACATGTACTCTTTCCCTCCCTCCCTTCCTCCCTTCCTTCTTCCTCCCTTCCCTCCTTCCTTCTTCCTCCCTCCCTTCCTTCCTTCCTTCCTTCCTTCCTTCCTTCCTTCCTTCCTTCCTTCCTCCCTTCCTTCCTTCCTTCCTTCCTCCCTTCCTTCCTTCCTTCCTTCCTTTCTCTCTCTCTGTCTCTTTCTTTCTCTCTTTCTTTTTTTTTTTTCCACAGAGTCTGACTCTATCACCAAGGCTGGAGTGCAGTGGCACATTCTCGGCTGACTGAAACCTCCACGTCCTGTATTCAAACGATTCTTGTGCCTCAGACTCCTGGGTAGCTGGGATTACAGTCATGAGCTACCATGCCAAGCTAATTTTTGTAGTTTTAGTAGAGACGAGGTCTCGCCATGTTGGCCAGTTTGGTATCCGACATCTGGCTTCAAGTGATCCACCCACCTTGGCCTCCCAAAGTGCTGGGATTACAGGCGTGAGCCACATGGTCCAGCCATGTATTATTTCTTTAATGCAATAATCTTATACATTTTTAAAAGTTATTTTGGCATTGATAAAGAATATGAGCCACATGAGGATTCTCTAGATGTATGACCTTGCATATAATTTATATAAATATAATCCTGTAATTAGAGGCCAAACTTTTTAAGAAGGGCGTATCATCTGATAAAAAGTTTCTCAGATCTTAAGAAGTTGTTTATCATAGTCTGACACATACAGATAATTATAAACAAATAATTTTACTAAGGTAGATATACTAAAGCTTTTTAACAAGTTAATTGAAAATAAAATAAGTAGCTTTATATTTTATCTTGCTGCTTTCGGAGATTGAGCAATAAAATGAGTTAGCCCCATACAGATATTACGTACTACTTATGTGTAATTAAAATAATCATGAAATGCCTTGAAAATAATTAAATATTTAATGGAGGAAAGTCATGAAAGGCTTAAGTTAGAAGAATCCCAGCACTTATCTAAGGAAGTGATCTCTTATTCTTTGTAAGTAAGTTTGAAGGAAACTGGCAGATAATAGGAATATTCTTCTAAAGAGTTAGTTGTATATGTTTCCAAAGGCCCTTTTAATTCTTTACACTGAGATGGAAATAAATTTTTTAAAAGAACAAAATCTATTGAATATTTGAAATAACATTGAATAATAAAAGTTTTTTTCTTTTAATTTGCATTATATCCAGTGAAATATTTTATTAGTTGGTATTGGGAAGGCCAACAAATAAGAAAATACAATTCTTTAATCTGACATCAACATCTGTCCACATCCGTTCATAAACTATCCTTCCAGCCTTCACTTATTTTATGCTCTTTCACATAATCTATACCTCAGGCAAACTGGACCACACAGAATTTCCCAAAGGACACAAGCCTTGCTTTTGTGAATATTCTTCCTTCTACTTGAAATGATTCTTTATTCCAGGATTGACAGTATTGACAATTTTGGTTGGACCATTCTTTGTTGCTGTACTGTGGATGGCAGGATGTCTAGTGGCATCCTTGACTTCTACTTACTAAATGCCAGTTGCATCCCCGTTATTGTGACACACAAAAATGTCTCCAGACATTGCCAATGTCCCTTGGGGGGTCAGGGAGGTGTCAAAAATTCTCCTCATTGAGAATCACTGTTTAATCACTTTATACGTGCTTGATAAAATCTTAACCATCTTTTCTCTTCCAGGCCTACATCAAATATGATCTTTCCATCCTCCTCATACTGCCACCACTTGTAACTCTTCTTCAAATAACCCCATTTGTCTTTATATTACACGCACTTTTGTGCAGATCTTACCTACATCACTAGAAAGGAAACTGGTTGAAATCTAGGATGATGCATTTTCTTCCTAAGTATCTTCAAGAGAGCTTTCTTGGGAAAACACCCTACACCTCTTATTTGCTCAGAAACCATCAAATATTCTTTCTGCAATAGTCAAAATTACGATCATCAACATGTTCTTTGAGCCTATACAACTGTCTTGCAGTTTTTTAAAAAAGCAAAGCATGATTAATGTTCACCAATCTGAAGAATGGTATAGACAAGTTCTATTGTCTTTTTTGCTTGAAACTGGAGAGTAAGTCATTGCTGTTGAATTCAGTAGCGGTCTTGTCTTTTCTTTTTGCAGATAAAGTTCATTACTAAACAAATTAGCTTTTCAATTACTGCTGCTAAGCCATACGTAATTGAAATTCACTAAAACTTTCAGTCTTTTTTTCTACTTGTTCTTTTCTAAGCACCAATAATTTAAAATAAGATGAAATTATGCTGTTCATGATTAAAATTATATGTAAATAAAAGTGTAACTTGGCTCTTAGCCTGAAGACACAATTTGGAGAACAAACTTCAACTTCTTTTTCTTTTTCTTTCTCTCCTTGTCTATAGCTAACCTTGGCTAGTCTTTGCATAGGATTCCTAAATGCAAAAATTTGGGTTATTATTGGTAATTGAGCAAATAACTACATGACTTTCTCCATTACTTGTGAGCAAGAATAACATCCTAGTACTAAATAGCTAGCCCTAAAGAAGACAAAGCAATTTGAGGATACAAGGAAGGATTGCTGAGATGATATAATAGGTGTAGGTCTTATAGGACAAGTGAATGTAGCTGGCAGTCTTGCTGCTGAACACCACTCCCATACACACATACACACACACATGCACGCACACACACACATACACACGCAACCCAAAGACTGTCCTCTCAGTCATAGTTAGAAGTACTAATGACTGCAGAGCTACAAATTCACAACTTGTAGCCCTGCATTGGGTCTTCTGAGTAGCTAATTCATTCATGAGTAGAAAACTGAGCTTTTCTTCAAGACTTGTTAGAACCCAGCCTAGTCTAGTGGGTTTGTTTTGTTTTCTAAGCTACTTCTGCATTAGTCTTTCTTTCTCTGTCTTTATGCTCAGAACCCACAGAGTTGCTAAGGTCCATTCTAAGACTGAGGGCTAGACTAGTGTATGATCCTTAGGAACTTTATTATGCCTGAACCCCAGCCCAGAGCCTATCTGCCTGCCTGGAGTTTCCAAATGTTGCCCGGATTCTTCATCTGGTATTTTACTCACTTGTTAGAATTCTGGACCACTCCATCTAGGATATAATATGAATGGAGTGTGGCAGATTTAATGTGCAAACCCAAGTATGTCTGACTTCAAAGTCCTCTATAAATTTCCTTGCTAGAGCTATGAGCCGAGACTTGTCAGTGCTAAACCATTATAATAGCACCGCCATTTCCAGGAAAATGCTGGAGTAATGTGCCCTCAAAGCCTTCAGCTGTGCCTGCAAATATCTGGTTTTCATGCTCCACTCAGAACCCACTCTAACCCAAGACTTTGTTCTAGACTCCATTGACTCCCATCTGCTGAGCCCCCCTCTGGATGTCTGGGCACCTAGGACATTTCGGACTCTGTTTTGATGTTGGAGACCCAACATCTTCAGAAGCAAGCTACTATTTTTAGTTTATGGTTAGTTAAAAGTACATTAGGTGAAATAGGCACAGAATCTCCAACACCAAAAAAACGGACTTATAGGCCTTTAATTTGGTTACAGTTGCTTGTGATGCATTAATGTGCTATAGCTGTTTTATGCTGGTCAGAGAGCACAAATGATTAGCAGTAAAAATAATTAACAAGGCATTTCAAAATCAAAGAAATGATTAACAAGGCCTTTAAAAATCAAAGAAATATTTAATATTTGCTACATTTCAGGTGGTAGAGGTAAGATTTTGTAATTGTTTATGAAATTTCTTGCCACCTTTGCCAAAACTATATTTCTTCAGCCCTGCTGAATCAGCTGTTCTGGGCATAGTCAATCATCAAAATATATCAAAGTCATACAACCAGTTTGGGGTTGCTTCTCATTACAGGGATAATCGCTTTTGTGACACAATAATTTGTTTTTCTATTTTTTTCACAAATATATTATCTCCCAAAGCCTCAAATTATTCTAGAATGAGCTTCTTGTTGGAAGATTAGCATGTTTTTCAATGTTTGTCATCTCATGCGTTATCCATCATGAAGAAATGTAGCTTATGTAAGGTTAAATTTGAAACATGTTACCTCAATACCTTTAATATTAATCCTAAAGTCTGGGTAATTTTTTTTTTTTTTTTTGAAGCAGGGTCTTGTTCTGGTGCTTAGGCTGGAGTGAGTAGTGCGATAAGACCTCGCCGTAACTCCCGGTCTCAAGCGATCCTCTTACTTCAACCCACCTCAACCTCTGGAGTAGCTAGGATTACAGGTGTACCATCATTCCTGGCGAATTTTTTAATTTTATTTTATTTTTAGAGCAGGGTCTCACTATATTGCCCAGGCTGGTCTCAAACTTCTATCCTTGAGAGGTCCTTCTACCTCAGTAGCCCAAAGTACTACAATTTGGGTAATTTTGAAATAAAACACTTTACTTCCTCTATTCTGTTTTAAGGAAGATTTTCACATTTAAATAATTAAGCTTGAGCGTGGTGTACTGCATGAACTACAAAACAAAAAAACCCAGGGATTTTAAATAAAAGAACATTCTTAAATCCTCTTATTCCAGGAATATTCCTGTGTATAACACTGCATATCATATAATTTTTTATATATCCTAATATCACTACAGCTATGTCAGTGGACATTATTTAAGGCTACTCAAAGTTAGTACCATACAAAATAAATAATTTGGCTTACCTAAGAATACTTTCTAGAGTATTTCTCTTCTATTAAAAAAATTAAAAATAAAAGTTATAAAAGGTACAAAATGACCATGGTCATTAATAAGTCATCTAAATACAAAAAGTTGCAGCAGCTAAAATTCAATTGGCTAATTTAATTTCCACAGGAAACTGAAGCATTTCTACAGTTAAATTAAATCAAGTTGATAAAATACCAATAAAGGACAAGCAGGATTGATACAAAGCAGGTTAGTTCACATGGAAATGTTACATACGGTAATTTCAAGGGAACCAAGAATCAGAGACATAATCACTTTTAATAATCCATTTTAATGCCAAATATACTTGTATATAGGAAAGGATATATAAATATTATGCATATATAAATGAACATACAGGCTGGGTGCAGTGGCTCACACCTGTAATCACAGCACTTTAGGAGGCCAAGGTGGGTGGAACACGAGGTCAGGAGATCCAAGCCATCCTGGCCAACATGGTGAAACCTCATCTCTACTAAAAATACAAAAATTAGCTGGGCGTGGTGGCGCATGCCTATAATCCCAGGTACTCAGGAGGCTGAGGCAGGAGAATCGCTTGAACCTGGGAGGCGGAGGTTGCAGTGAGCTGAGATTGCATCACTGCACTCCACCTTGGTGACAGAGCTAGACTCTGTCTCAAATAAAATAAAATAAAATAAAATAATATAAAAGAACATACATACACATACATAACATATAAATGTGAATATAGGAGTTTTAAACTGAATAATGTAGAATATTATAAAAAATAGTGAAGGGTTCTGTATCAAGCAAATAACTAAGGTGTTTGATCAAATGCAGAGCGAATTTTTCTCACAAAGAACATAATGCCTATTTGTGACGAGGTTCCAAGAAAGCTTAGCTGGCAATTTAAAGAGTCCTTGGGGGGATTAATTTAGCTACTCCACCAAGACTTAGCAGAATGGCAGAAAGAGTTGGGTCTGGTAAAGATAAATTTATCTTACTAGTCAGCAAAGCTGGGGCTGGGTTTCCTTATGGCAAATCATGAACGAAAGTTTGTGGGACTTCAGCAGAGGATTCTAGTGTTATAACTGCATTAGATTAGTTTTTTAAAAAGTTTAGAAATAGATGTTAGCATCTTACTACTTAAAATGCAATAATTTGAAGCCTTTGCGAGAATACTACCAATAAGCTGACTTTTATTAATGAATCAAATTATAGATCAACTGAGGCAATCAGCTTTGTGACATCACTGAATGCATTTCTTTTAATGTGGCAGTCAGGCACCATTAGGCCATGCTCTTAGAACATGAGTCCACAAGTGTGCATGTGTGTCTATGTGTGTGTGCATGCTTGTGTTTTTCTTCCCCCCAAAGGAAAGCTCAATAGTGCAACATATTTTTATGGCAAAAATAAGAGGTGTTACAAATATCAGTAATGTGTAGAAACTTTTAATTATGTGGGAAGTCAAGGTGGCAGAATGTTGTGTCCCAAAGAAAGAAAAGGAGGCAGGCAGGAAAGCATGTATGCTAATACATATTTGCTCACAGACACATACACTTTCAGCTTTAAAGGCAATACATAAAAATTATGCTGCAGACAATATCTTTATACAAATTTATCATAGCATCTGTCAGCTCCATAATATGTTCATAAAACTACGAACACGTGTTGTAACAGTATGCTCATTTCAGTATGCCCACTGTTGTTATCTCAACTTCCCTTGCTGCTAGCCTGGCTGTTGCCGATCAGATCATAGCCTCGGGAATCCTTGCTACTTCCACATCAAAATGCAGTTTAAATTTAAATACATCAAAGGTACAACTTGTGGCACAAAAAATAGAGGCAAATGACACTGTACTTAGAAAGATAATTCAAATAAAATGTCTAAAATTGGAAGGAACTCAGGAAAAATGTCATAGATTAGTGGGCATAAAGGGAGAAAATGTAAGAAGGTTAATGAGTTATTGATAAAAGTCTAATGCTGGCAAATATTTTGGTTGTACCAAAGTCAATGTGACCTCAATGTTATTTGGAATTTCTCAATAATGGCAGTGTAAGACATGGCATATAACAATGCGTGGTAAACTGTTTGACACATACTAGTAATTATAGCTATGTGAAATTCAAAAAACATGTATATCCGCAAGTGGTTGTCTAAAAACGTTTGAGTCTTGTATGTTAAGCATTTTTACTTTTTTAATCTATATGTCCTGGAAACTTCCAGCATTTTCCATGAAGATTTTAGTAGAAAAAGGGTTTTTGTTATATTCATACTTTCAGTGGGTGCCATAAAATATATTCTGTAAGTTTTACATTTACAAAGACTGGACTTGCAAAATGCAATCTTAATTAAAAATCACTAGGCCTGGAATCTCTGAAATAATGGAGAAACTGGTTCTTGACATATTTGGGAAAGAATAAGAAACACTTAAAATGCATGATTGAGGATGAATATTATAGTGTGAAAAGATAGGTTTTAGATTAATTTTCTAGTAAATAATAGGCAAGTGGAAACATTTCTTTCTTCATGCATCTGTTAACTTCCTATGATAATTAGAAAATAAATCATCTACTTCAAAACAATCTCATATATCTCCTTGTACTTAAAGAACAACGCAAGACTGAATCCTTGTTCAGTGGGATCAAAACATTTCAGCTGAACAACAAGAAAAGAAAAAACGAGAATCCTCCAAATACTTCCACTCTGCTAGAGTTGGGATTTCTTCCAATTATTAGAAGAACTACATTAAGAAACAAGTCACTCTCTTAATGCTGTTTGTATACTAATAGCCATTTCATTTAGCTTTTCATAGCTGAAAATGAAAGGGCAGATGCTATGCAAGATGTTAAATTCAACATGTCCTATATGTGAGAAAATTTCTCTGAAAATACTGAAAAAATGTATGTTAACCTTTCCTTTTCTTGAATATCTCTTGAGAGAAAATGACACAGAATTGTGAATTTCATTACACCAGCTAAAAAAATAACAAATATTACCGGCACCTTAAACAGGATCCCGATTTCTCCATAAGGTTATTTATTGTATAACTTTTAAACATTTAAAAAGTCACACAGGCCGGGCGCAGTGGCTCATGCCTGAAATGCCAGCACTTTGGGAGGCTGAGGCGGGTGGGTCACTTGAGGTCAGGAGTTTGAGACCACCCTAACCAACGTGGTGAAACCCTGTCTCTACTAAAAACACAAAAATTAGCCGGGCGTGGTGGTGTGTGCCTGTAATCCCAGATCCTCTGGAGGCTGAGGCAGGAGAATCACTTAGAACTCAGGAGACAGAGGTTGCAGTGAGCGGAGATCACATCACCATACTCCAGCCTAGACAAGAGAGTGAGACTCTGTCTCAAAAAAAATATATATATATAAAGTCACAGAAAGCCTAGGTTCCTATGAGAACTTCTTTAGTAATTATAAGTAAAAATCACACATTGTTTCTCTGAATAATATTGCTATATTGTGTAGATTCAAAGAAAAAATGCTTTGAGAAAGTCTGGGAAGTGAAAAATAAATGTGATAAATTGGAAAGAATATATCCATCTTCAGTATTATACACAAACAGGTTTAAATTATGGTACTGATTCTAATATTTATTTATGTAATAATCTAGAATTATAAAATTTTCTTGAGCTTCAAGTTCTGTATTTCGTAAACAGAAATGACAAGAATAATTATAATAGCTACCATTTTTAAGGAGAGCCTAATATATTTCTGGCACTGAACCAGGTACATTGAATAGTAACCTGTAATCTTTTCAATTCTCCTATTAAACAGATGTTAGTATTTCAGTTTTTAACAGGAATAAAAATTGAACTGAGAAAAGGAAAGTAAAATATGAATTATATCTACCCTAAAGGTTTTTTCAAGTATTAAAGGAAATTATGTTTCTTTCAATGATTAGTTGGGTGCTCTGAAAAAAGTGCATATTTTTCAAATGTTATTCTCCACAGTTCTCTATCCTACTCCACTTTTCTGGAGTATATCTTTCCTCAAACACAGAACTCTCTTCAAACACATCACTACCCATCCACATCACATAAACTAGCATTTCAAAGTTTTAATGCTCTTCTTACTGACAAGCATCAATCCCTGATTCCACCCAAATGGACATCAAGGTCTCCAAAGCCTCTGACAGTGCTTCTTTTATGCTGTGCCTCATTACGTTCCCTGACCTTGAGTTCTACTACTTTGTCCTTGCTGGGTTTAGAACGCTTTCTCTTTTACATGTCTCTGAACATTCCTTCTGTATTCAACTCCTCCTAAAATCTGAGTACGATTTCTAGGAGCTTTGTTTTGTATTCAGTCTTTCTTTGCTATAATGGAATGTAAGGTAGATAAATCCTGTAGCCTAGCTTTTATGTACAGCCATTCTTCTGTAATTCTAAAATAAAATTTTTAAAAAGGAAGGAAGGAGGAATAGAAAAAAAGGAGGGAAAAATTGACCCTTACATGAAAGTAGGCAAGCAACGAAATGAATAGTCATGTCAGATCACTATTGTACTTACGTTGTTTTAGGTTCTTACCTGCACACACATATTATTTTGCTTACTCCTAACGATAGTCCTGCAAATGAGGAATTCTCCTCAGTTTTATTTCAGGTAATTTTAGGTTTAAAAAAAGAAATGTTGAAATTCTACTGCTATATTAGAGATAGAGCAGGAATTTGATTCAGGTCTGTCTGACCATAAAATTGTTGTTCTTCCCAGCAATTCTTTTAGAAGGGGAAGCTTTAGATGCCAGGACAAGAATAGGGATAGTGAAATATAAAATACATGCAGGAGCCTCATCTGAGTGCCATAGTCTATTTTTACAACCTCCAGACCACTTTAAACCATAGCCAGCTTCCATGCAAACTGCGATTCTGGTGTTGCCAATAATCAGGTCTGAATGGGAGAGTCAAAGACTGTACTTTTTCATTCCACATCAGCTTTGCCAATTAAATGCTCTGCTTTTAAACCTTGACCTCACGGCCTAGCCCACTGTCTCCTTAAATTCAGAAGTGCCATACTAACATGTCTTAAGTTTTGTTTCAATGTCCATTGCAAACATTTGCCGGTTTCTCTCTCATTTCCTTTACCTATGAACGCAGTCCCTTTGTTCTGAGCAAAGATAGTTGGCATAATTTACCTGATTATGTTACTTCCATTTCCTGTTTCTCCTTTATCTTTCCCGTGCTTTTCCTTCATCTTAACTGTTGGTCTATTTTATTTTCATTTTCCTTATCACGCTCACCATATTCTACCTTGCACAGCAGCTTATGACACTTAGTCATAATTTCTACCCCTATGTGTAAGATTTTTGAAAGACAAGGGCCAAGTTTGACTCAATTCTGTATTTTTCTAACCAGGTAGCCTACTCATAATAGTTTTCAATCAACAGTTATCAAAATACAGAAAAATTTGGTATTCATACTTTTTTCTATGGAAAAACTGAAAGTAGGAATGGAGGGAGGTTTAAACATTCTCCTCACCTCTCCTGATGATAAATATGATTTACACTTGCAATACCTGGGTTAAAATCTCTTTTTGACATTTATGTGCTCTCTGATCCAAGAATATGTTTCAATTAAATAAACATATAAGAAATGTACGAAATATTCAGTCATGCATTATTCTTAATGTATTTCTTTTACTTTCCTACCAAGCTTCAGAAAATGTTTTGCCTCATTACCTAAATAGATTTAATGATACAGTAAGCAAAATTATGTACAATAAAACTAAGCACTAGGAATTTTCAAGCTTATAGTGTGAATTTTTAAAGTCATTACTTACTCTACCATTAGAAATAATCATCATCAACTGTGAAAAATCACAAATCTCCATGGTGCTAAGAATACCTTTATCAGTAGACCTAGGAGTTGTTTTCCAAGTTAAACACATGAGATTTTTAAAAATTATTATTAATCCCCAAAGGGCACTCTCACACAATCTGTTGCAAACAGTCTACTGCTACAGAAAATCAGCACTCACTACTATTAACTGTTAAGAAGCCTTTGCAGTTTAAACACTGACTTCCTTAAAATGTAATTCAAAGGAAGTCTTCTTTATTTCACATATTTAAATGACAATAATTATCCCTAGAACATCAATTAAGCAAAATAAGCTGGGTTAAGTTTCCTAACCTAACCAAAAGTACACTCACCTTATAATTTCAAAACTAAAGGTACACTTCACAAAGATGAACGTTGCTGTGTTGGTATTATTTTGTATCTCTTTATTTCCAAAAGAAAATAACTTCCTCAGTGAATTTTCTCCTGTCATAGCAACTCACTAGATGCTCATCCAACCATGTTTTTCCCCTCCCACGTCTCTAGATTAGACCATATTTACTCACCTTCCTTGAAATTAGAGATACTCATGTCTCTGGACCTGGAGAAGTGTGTCACTCCCAAGACTGACCCATTAAAAAAAGTATTGGTGCTGCACTTCCTTTTCCTTATCTCCTTGAGGAAGAGAAAAGACTCCAAAGTCTTGAGAGAGGCTGGAATTACAAGAGGTAAGGAATCTGGGTCTTTGAGTCCCACAGAAAGCCACCCCCAGGACACCCACACTGAATTATATAAGCAAACAGTCAATGTATGTTGGGTTAAATCACTAAACTTCTGGGGCTGTTGATTACAACAGTTAGCATATTTCTGACCATACAAAAGGTCAGAACTACCTTTTTCAAAGAAATATAGTCCTTTCATTTGATTAGTTTCTTTCTAGCCCATGTTGGTCAAGACAATTCCTCCATAGAAGGTCTGAAAGAGAAATAAGGAAATGAAGAATTTTTGTTTGTGTGGTGATGAATCTAGTTTCTGGTAGTTATAACCTGCATTTCCCTAGGGGCTATGTGAGACCACTTGAGATAACAACTGAAAGTGTCTTAATGAATTAGAGGTAATGGCATCTAATTCTCTGGGCCTAGTGCCATTGGAAACCCTCATCCCATGACTTAATCAACAAAACTGTCAAATGTAATCAAGACTTATGTTTTCTTTTCCCATGCACAGTTTTATCTTATAAACTGATTAAACATGTATGAAACACTCGTTGGTTCATATATTTCTCAGAATATTTTCATAATGTGTTATTTTTATTTTTGAATGTAAACATAGAAAATATTTTCTTCCAATACACACAAATATCTTTTTTTTTTTTATTATACTTTAGGTTTTAGGGTACATGTGCACAATGTGCAGGTTTGTTACATATGTATCCATGTGCCATGTTGATTTCCTGCACCCAACACACAAATATCTTCTTGAGTTCTACCATTCAGAAGGCAAAATAAAGAAAAGGGAGGAGGAGAAAAAAAAATCAATTTGGATGAGAATCTTTACACACAATCAGTGGGTAGAAATCAATGTGAATCCTAATCAAACATGGATTTCACAGTGGGAATATATACAGCCCTGCATTACTCAAACAAATGGCTAGTGTGCTGTGAACAGTAGTAATTAGGCCTGGATTGCATTTGAATTAAAGCAGAGAGAATCCTACTGTTAATTTACTAAACTAAGATTGCTGGGGTGTTATGGCTTGTGCCACTTTATAGAAGACAAAGTGTTTAGTTTCTGAATCCACACCCTTCTGCACACAGGTCCTGAAGTACTTCTTTTTCTTGCTTTTTAATTGTTTTCTTTATTCTGGCAGCCGGCACTGGATATCAGGGAAGAGCTTAAGAGGGCTTAACAACCGCAGTGACTCCGAAGTTTACAGTGCAATTGTGAATTAGAACTTGATTCGCCTACACTTTAGAAGCTGTTTTAATATCCAGTGTCCCAGTGTCTCTTAAGTACTCATATCAGACACACACACACACACACACATAGCAAGAGTGAGCGTGCACGCCCATGTGTGTGCAAGAGAGCGAGAGAGAGAGAGAGAGAGAGAGGAGAGAATCTCACACACCTTGAAATAAAATCCAAATAATAAAGGGAAAATGCTTTTTTATTTCTAAAGAATTTATAGTCACTGCATGATAGAATTCTCACTAAGAGCTTCCATTCATTCTGACCTGTGGTGGGATTTTCTGAGGAATGCCACTGTTTATGTTGATCCTCAGCTTTTACAACGTTGAAATGGAAACATAGATTAGAAATTAGGTTAGTTTTTGTTTGTTTCTATGGGGTGCCCAGGATCAATGGGACTAGGGGTCTGTATAGTTTTTACACATGGATACATTTACTTTTCTATTTTTTCATTAATACCAGGCCACGGTTATTCCTGTTTCAATAACAAGCCACTTAACTTCATTTTGTTTGCAAAATTGTTTTCAGAATGAAACATTTTACTTCAGCTTGTAAAGACCTCTACCTTCTTTGCTTCTCTCATCAAAACAATATCCCCAGCCCCCCACTCCTAGCATACCAGGTACTATTCTTCCAGGCAGCTAACAGAATTCTCCTCTTATGTTATTACATGCGTACCTGTGGGTGTGTGTGCATGTGCGTGTCTATGCATGTGCGTATATGTGTCTTTAATGAATGGTTCCTCTCCTGTAGTTAACTGTGGGCTCCACAAAGGCAGAAATCCTATTTCTTTTTTTTTTTTTTTTTTGACGGAGTCTCTCTCTGTCCCAAGGCTGGAGTTTAATGGCACAATCTGGGCTCACTGCAACCTCCGCTTCCTGGGTTAAAGCCTGCCTCAGCCTCCCGAGTAGCTGGGATTACAGGCATCCGCCACCACACCCAGATAATTTTTTGTATTTTTGGTAGAGACGGGGTTTTACCATGTTGGTCTCAAACTCTTGACCTCAGATGATCCACCCGCCTTGGCCTCCCAAAGTGCTGAGATTATAGGCACGAGCCACTGTGCCTGGCCAGGAATCCTATTTCTGTAGGCTTATCATTTTATCCCCTGGACCAGACATGTGGCCTCATGCAAGGTAAAATTTAATCAACATTTTTACTAAATAAATGAAATACGATCATGCTTTTTAATTTTTGAAAACCTCTTATGTTAATAACTATAACTCTAGCAAATCATTTTAAGACTATATATTTAATTTTATAAATATATCATAATTTGTTTAACTATGCCCACATATATATAGACATTTATCTTTTTTATCTTTGCAGTTACCTACAGTGGTGTAATGGACAGTTATGTACATACATTTTGAGTACTAATTCTCTTCTTAGGATCAATCCTCAAAATGGAATGTTGAGTCGGTAGTCATATACAGTTTACCTGTGATACATATTTCTGAACTATTGCATTAAAAGCTGTGCAGATATATACACTCTCACCAAGTATAAATCAAAGTGCCTATTTATCTTAAGCTTTAATGACACTGTATACCATACCTGTATTTTCACTTTTGTTAGTTATCTGGTGAAAAAACAAGGCTAGAGATATTTCATTTCCCTATATCTCTTGACCATTTTCTGATTTTTTAATATATAAGGATTTTATTTTCAAAAGTATATTCTGGTATTTTTATGAACTTGCTAGGAAATAGAAAATCATGGTTGGAGAAGCAACTTGTAAAAACAAATACATAAGCAAACAGCTGCCTCAATTTCTGTCAGGTATTACAAATGAGATGCTGCAAATTATCAGTGGATTTAGAGTGCCAGGTAGTTGCAGATTTTGGCTCAATTTCCTTATTCTACCAAAATATACACGACTTAGAAAAACTTTATCTCAAATCTTACAGGAATGCAGAATAAAATGGGAATAGCCTCAAGGCTTTGCTTTTATTTTGGGATTGAAAATGATCAAACCGAGGAAAGATAAAGCTAGATATCACATATAGTTCCTGAATTGAAAGATGTTGATATAGAGACAGGTACATGCCAGGTAAGTTAAAGTTTAAGGATACTGGTAGTAAGTGAGGAAAAGGTTTAAAGGAATCAAGATATCATCTTAGATAGATGTAGTTCACTTCTACTTAAAATTTGACTAGGTTCAAAGACGGTGGTTTTCTGATCAGAATCTTTCTCCCCAAGTTACATTGGTGAATATTTCCTTTTAGTGATTCAGCCAAACTAAAAATAAAAATGAGATAAGTATTGATATAGGGAGAAACTCAAGTCAGACTAAATATATCAGAATTTTGCAGAAGAAAATTTTCATTATCCTGTCAATCACCACATGCTGATAATCTTCTTTTTCAGCCTTTTCACCAAGTTAATTAAGGTTTCCAAATATTCATAAGATTGAAAAATGCCAAAGGTTTGAAAAATAAAGTTTCACACTTTGATGTTACAAATCTGGGAATTATTAAAACGGTCTAATTTATAATTAAAACAAGACTGAAATTGTCTTTGAGTTACTCAGGTAAGTGGAAAGTATTATTGCTTTAACATTATTGGGTACACATATCATTATATTCGTTTTCAGAAAAAAAAGAAGTCTTGTGTTAGTAATGCCACTTGCGTGCTGCCATGATTACAAGCCTCTTAGCTATTGATCATCATTGTATCTATATTCAAAGATAAAATCAATGCACTCTCAACTCTAAAAAGAGTTCTTTATTTATCCCCGCCTTGAGCTAAATATTAACTTAATTTTTTTTTTTGCCTCTCTGTATTGTTGTCACTACAACAGCCAATCAAATAGATGACACTGCTTTCATTATACAATCATTATTGTTGCTGTTGGGTGGTAGTGGTGGTGATAGTGTGTATGTAGATATGTGTGCATATGCATATATGTACGTGTGTGTGTCAAATGAATCTTCCTATCAGAAACTTTATTAAATAAAAGACTGTTCTACTTAATTTCTTCTACTCTGGATATCTTCATTCAGTCCATAAGTAATTCTGAAAGTCTGTTAGGCATTATGTGCAGGGATCTGTTTAGATCCTCCCATCTCTATGGGACCAGTGTATATATGAACAAAAACAGCTAACAAAGTCCTTGTTCTATTGAGCTTACAGTATAGCCCTTATCACATGCTGTGCATCAAATGGATCTAAATCATTTTTTAAAAAATAAGGTAACTATTACTTAATTCAATTTTGGATTAGTCCCATAAATTATGTCTTAGGTTAACTCCAATTCAAAAGATAGAATTAAAAGCAGACGTTTGGAAGATAGTAAGATTCAGACTATGCCTAGAAGGTAAAGGTGCATAATAACTGCTTCTTGGGCAGCTTTTACAGTTGGCTAACTGGGTGTGCTTCTCTGACACCACTGGCAACATTGCTAACGCTTCTCTTAAATGGTTTTTCACATAAATTAAATAAATCTTCCTGTCACACATAGTCCAGAAGAGTTCAACGCTGTAAACAAGAAGAATACCCAACTCTCGCTCTCTCTCACACACACACAAACACATACACACACCCAGCACACACACACACTCAGCACACACACACACCCAGCACACACATATGCACACACACCCAGCACACCAACACACACACACGCCCAGCACACAGATGCACACGCACACACACCCCACACACAATAGCCCTTATACTCAATTATTTGCTTTGAGACTCTATTGAGAAAGCTCATGTAAGAGTCTTTTCAATGAAATTATCCTACAAATGGATTCCAGGGTTATTTTGTTCATTTAATTTTATACAAACAGACCACAAAATTATTACTTCCTTAACAAATACTACCCATCTTACTATAACATTGCTTGTGATAACCTCCTACTTCCTACTGATACCACTGCATTCCAGGGATCCAAGAGCACCAATCCCATTGTTGCCTTTGTAAGTGGTGCCCCCTGGAGTTGCTCAATGAACAATCTGTGGCTGAATCATTGGTTTAGACGATGGCCTTTCCCCCTCTCCTGTCTAAAAAAAGCAATAGTGATGTTCTGCCAAAAAAAAAAAAAAAAAAAAAAAATCTGTCCTTTTCAGTTACTTGCTTAGCAAGCTCATGTAGTAGATCATATGCTTCTAAAATTATCAGAAGCCAAATTTTCTGAAGAAATTATTCAAAAACACCTAAAAGAATGTTCAAAACCTGTTTCTAGTCAAAACACTCCACTCAGAAAGTGGTTTTAAAGATCCATATGGTCCTCGTAATCTAATAATTGTGAATGAAAAAGTAGAAAGAACCTGAACATTGGTCATTAATAGCTGTTACTTTAATGTCCTTGGACATTGAGAAACCACTTCATTACATTTTTGTAATAGTTGGTTGAATTTGGCAGGTGGAATGTTGGCCTGGAGTGATTTAGTTGCATAAAATAAAATGAATTATATTAAACTCATCCACCATTCCAGGCCCATCTTTTCTGTCACCAGAAGCTATGTATCTTGGTAACCATACCATAAAATTAATCTGTGAAACTGAAAGAGTGTACACATGAACATAACTAATACATTCAACTTCAAAATAAATTCAAATTAGATATTGACATTTTATGTGTTAAATATAAAGTCTGTACTTACACAAGTGATCTATAATTAATATTTCTAAAGATTCTCCTACGAATAAGGCATTATGCTGGGTAGTTTGGAAAGCGCAAAGAAAACAAACATTGTCACTACCTTTGAAGACTTTATGATAGAAAGTTATATATTAAAGACCCATATACTAATAGTTTTACTCTTCTAGAAAAGAATGTGTTAAACGATATAATGCAGACATGGGTAAAGGCTTATGAGGGAGTTCAGAGACAGATTCTGGGTAGTGTGAGATTTTAGAAGAATTAATAAAGGAGTCGGAATTTGTACTGGCCCTTAATGGAGGTGCAAGGATTTGATGTGACACGCTTGTAAAATATGATTTTTATATATGTATTTTCATGGCAATTCTTGATTGATAGGGACAAAGTGTTCCACGGTTTGTGTTATATGTTTCCATTTGACAGACATATCTTACTTATTATGTCAATAAAACCTATAAAACACACTGGGAATCATCACGTGGGATTTCACAGCACACCTCTGTAAGGATGTATTATACAACTGTCATGGACTTGGCATTTCATCATAAAGTGCGATGTGGATTGGGTTTATTTGCACAGTAAAGCAACTGGTAGTTTGCTGAGTTTATGCATTCTGATTTTCTGACAGAAAAAGACAAGGGCATGAAGTAGCGCTGTTTCCATTACGAGAAAGAACAAGAATGAAACTTAAAGGAACTTTCTCATCGCCAAGTCTGGAGGGTCAGCCATTGACATATATTCAGGTCAACTTATGGTGACAAGGTATTATCATTGGTGATATGGAAAAACACAGTTTCACTGAAAAAGAACTTCATCACATTAAAATATATTTATTTATCCATTCTCCTAATAAATATTGATTGCCTTTGATGTGCATGCAAGAGAATTTCTCTCCTCTCACATTAGCTTATATTCTAGAACTGAGACACATATAAGGAACAAACACATAAATAAACAAGTATTTGCCAGGTAGGGATAAATCCTGTGCAGGAACTTAAAATCAAGTGAGAAAAAGGGAATGAGTGGCTGGAGAGGCCTCTGTAAAGGGACTTTTATCAGAAAACTAAACGATACTCCAATTCTAAAAGATCATTTTCCTGTGATATCATTTAAGAAAAGCATATTACTAATTTTGTGGAATACATTATATATCTCAAGTTTTATAGCTTTCTCTACATCGTGGGTGACAGAAAAAAAAAGTATTCTCATTTAATATTTTAAGCATAACATTTTTGTTAAGATAAAAATCAATGCAGAATTGCAAAATACCAGTGTGATTATCTAACTGGCTTATGTGTAGTTGTGCTTTCCCTTCCCTTGCCTTCCGCTCAGTTCGGTCCAGTCCTGTCCCATCCTCCTCTCCACTTCTCTTTTTTGGTCGTCGTGTACATTCCTGCCTTTCTTTCCTATCTAAAATCTCAATCGGTGTCATGCAAACTGCTTATAATAGAGTAGCTGTAGAAACAATTTCAAAATACATAGGTATAAGCCTTTTCAGGTAACTTTTTCAGTAAGTCAAGTATATTTCATCATTAAATGTCTCATTTTTTATGATTATCACGTTAAATACATATAGTTCATTCTTTAATGGCAGCATTCCAAGCATTTTTATAATTACGCTATTTCTTTTCTGTTTCCCTGACCCCTCTGGGTAGATTTTTGCTGTATAATTTAAATAGGCCACTTCCTTTTTTTTCTATAGCAATGCAAACTTCTGTGTAAACCAGGATTTTAAATGAGTTTACCCTGCACTAGTACTTTAGTACTGAAAATAAATTTACTATCCCCCAAATCATAATTATTTGTCTATTTTATTCCAAAGTCTTCATAAAGTTTTCATTGCTGTATGATTTCTTTACAAATATTAGCTAAAATCCCTGAGATAATTAGCTGCAAATCATAGCCTAAGCTGGAAATCCCCAGGAAGAAAAAAAATATGTTCCACTTACAGGAAGCTATAAATAACATGAATGCCAATGTAACAGAATGGAATTCTATGTGACAGGAACTTTTTTTAAATCTCATTTTTCTATATGTAAATTATACAATGCTAGAATTATTCCATCCTTGTCTCCAGGATGGATCCCTCCCTTGTCTTACATTATAGACAACTGTAAAATATACAATAAACACATAACATTTATGTGAAAAATAAGTCAAAATAGCTCTTTATGCACATTCTTTATAGTCTCCTCTCCCAGAGAAACAGTATGTGCAGATATATGTGTGTGTGTGTGTGTGTGTGTATATATAAAATATATATATGGACATACTCTTTCTCTGGGAAAGGAGACTATAATGAAAGAGTATGTCTACATATATATGTATATATACGTACATAAACATACACACATATATATATCTGCACATATTATATATTATATATGCACATATTATATAATATATGAAGATATATGATATGTGTGTATATATATAATACGTATATATAATATGTGTGTATGTCTATTTATATAAGCATATTCTTTCTCTGTGAAAATAATACATATGAAGATATATAGCGTGTGTATGTGTGTATGTGTGTATGTGTGTGTGTGTACATATATAGTCTTAGATATATGTACACATAATCTTCATTAAATACACAGAAATACTTCCATGTGTGCATCCATAGTTGTTATTTCCTTTAATTTAATGTTTCCACTCTTTTTCTTTACAGAACAGGGTCTCCCGCTGTTGCCCAGGCTAGGGCACAGTAGTGCGATCATATCACAGCTCACTGCAGCCTCAAACTCCTGAACTCAAAGTATCCTCCTGCCTCAGTCTCTAGAGTATTTGGGACTACAGCCACGTGCCACTATGCCTGGCTGATTTATTTCATTTTACTTTTTGTGGAGACCATCTCTTGCTTTGTTACCCAGGCTGGTCTTGAACTCCTGGCCTCAAGCAATTCTCCCCCCTAGGCTCCCTAAAGTGCTGGGATTACAGGTGTGAGCCTGGACATCTGCTTTAAATTGAACAAAAAAGTTGGAAAGAAATCTCTGTTTTCTATTAAGATAATTTCTTATTTTTACTATTTTAGTAGAAATAACTTTTCTGGCAAGATTAATGCAAGCGTTAATTTTTTTCTTCTATAGAGAAATCTTATCTGAAGTTATATATCAAATACATTTACCAAATAAAAAGTAGATTTTTATGCCTCATTGGTACAAAATGTATTGAGTACATTGTACCCAATGCCTAGTAAATAACAAGACTCTCTAAAAGCATCAAACCTTAAGTTTAGACACATATTCTGTGAGTGCTGCTGTTTTGCTTTCCTAGAAGGGGGCCGTTTGTAATGAACATTGAGACATCTTCTATATTTAGTAGCCAGAGGATAAATTCGGCAATAATAAACCAACATGACAAATAAATTAGAAAAATAAAACGAATATTATTTATATAACCTTGAAAGGGGGTTTGCCTTTTTGTTTTGTTGTGTGTTGGTTTGTTTCGGTGTACTGACTGATTTTTATTTCTTTTGTATTTTCTACATGGTCAAAAGGAAATCAAACCTGAGAGATGGATGTAGCTTTTTTCTTGCAAGAGACTATGTTTGCCAGCTTTAAATCCACTTATTGTCAAAACTTTCAAAAGAAATTATTGAGGTTTTCAAACTATACTGTTTCTAATAAGAAGATTTGGTGCTGACTAAAATTTTCCTAATTCATTTGATGTCTGAATAAAATATAGGGTATATAATTTTTTAGCAAATGCTTATATAATTAAAATATTTAACTAAAAGGCAAGAATGCTACACTAAAAATAATCATTTGTTTTTGTTGATTTAAGTGACAGTATTATTGGAAAAGTAGACCTTAAAAAATAATTATGGTATACGAATGCTGTATTAAAAAAAGAAAATATATTACAGTTTTTCCATATGTAATTTGTCAATTTCCTTTAGTATAGTCTCAAACATTAATTTTAAATAAATAAATGTGTTTACAGTTTTGAACTATGGTAGTGATTTGATAGGTAATTACCTTAAAGTTGAGAGTTGATGAAATTGTACTTTATTATTTATTAGAAACAATTCAGACAATTCATATATACCACAGCCTTTTCTGTGATTTTCCTTCTATGGGTCCCACCTCAGTATGTTGTAAAGTTCCTCATTTTAAATGTATGCAAATATTAGAACATGTCTTATCTGCAAAGAAGAGAGAAAAGAAGAATAGAAGAAGAGAAGGATGGAAAGAAATGGTTCTAAAACCTAGAAGTCTATTAAAAGTAACCATTGTTAGCTTGTAATTCAAGATACTTCACTAGACACATGCCTGGAAAGGAGCCAAATATCAGGAATAAAAGATCCATGTTGAATTTTACAAAGAGAACAAGTTCCAAGAATAGTGACCGTATTTCAACTGACATACTGAATAAGAAAAGCAATTTGATGTACTTTCTCACAGCAGCACAGTACTTCAATATCTTCTTATAAAATAGCTTAATGTATCTGTTATCTTCCAATTTAATTTCTTTTATGAATGATCTATCTATATATTCCACACCTGCTACAAAACTGTAACCTTGTGGTTGCCCTTGTCAATAGAACCTACTGTCTGCTCTTTACCTTGACTTATTTTGATCACAATGGTTAATTGAGGGTTATTATACATATTATAAAAACCCACAGAAAAATGATGGGCTTGATTTTTCATGTAGGTCCAAGAAAGAAGTCTGCTATTTTGATATAGGGGAAACAAATATTTCAACAGATTTATCGGGGGAAAGAAGGAGAACGGCATTTATTTTCTATCCAGTACCTATAATACGTTGTTTATAAAATTGTTCTAAAGGCTGCAATTATCATGCTCATCTTTTTATTTTTTAAAATATGACTGAGAAAAAAATTAGACTTAAAATCATCATATTATTTTTGTCACCCTTTTTCTTCTTATTCTTATTATTTCCTGTAGGTGGAGGTCTGGTTAAACATGCTCCTACCTGCCTTGTTTTTGAAACTATTACACCTATTTAAAGCATGTGACAAGAGTTGAAAATTAGACAAGTTATTAGATGGTCAAATTATCTTCCAAAATGTTTAAGAATATTGCTTTAGTGTTAGGTGAAATGCAAATATATTTTTAATATACAAGCAGGAGCTCTGAGGTAGAGTACTTCTACAAATGTAATTTTGACTTCTAACTCATGGCATCAACTCAGTAGAGATATTCAAATCAAGTTAAAGTTGATTCTTATTGATATATCTCATATAATATTACCTTTTCCAATTATTTTAGACCTGTTACAATCCTTAAGTAAAATACTGCCTTAATTTACCTATTTTCTCTAAAACTAAGGAGGGAAAGGCAAAGATTTACAGAAAGCAAAAAACAAGCAAGTAAATTAATAAGTGCCTCAGGCCTAGATAAATGAAGGTTTATTTAAAATATGCTACTTACATTTAAACCTTTGATTTTCATTAAGTTTCTAGCTCTTAATAAAGTTCCATAATAGAGTGGTTGGTTTGAGAAGCCAGGAAAAAATGCTTATATGGTGCTCATCCAGGCATGAATTGCAAAACCCTCCCAGCTTTATAAATGTGAATGTGGATTGCTTTTGCTCTCAATACATTTTTCTCAATACAATAAGGACACTATTCCAAGTTTGAGGTTTATACTCACAAGGCATTTTTGCATTTTGCAGGCATAAAAAACTGTTGAAATCTTATGATTCAGTAGGGAACACATTTCCTCCCTCTTCCTTTCTAGCAGATAATTCAAAAATGGCAAAGCCAGTTTTATCTAAGCTCCCCAAAATATTCCTTTGGCCCTATGTCAATAAAAAGTTTTACCTCCTAAGAATTGCTTTCTGGAGTTTTACTAGAAAATTCATCTTTACCTCAGCAGTCAATGAATATCAACTACTGAGCTTCATCTTTATCACCCTCAACAGTATGCTTTGGGCCCAACTAAAGGTGGGGTTTGTTTTAGTATAGAGAATATCTTATGGCTAGTTATTGGGAGAAGTCAGCCCAAAATAAATTTCCTGAAAATATTCCATACATTCTTGCTGTGTAGACCAAGGATAGAGATGATGAATATATACAGATATATAAAAAATACATCCTGATAACAAAAAAATAGTTGAAAATTAATGACATATATCTAAGTCACAGAATATATTCAATTTTAGTGACTGGAATTTTGCCCCATTAGAAGTCATCAGAACTTGCTACCACAGTGTTGGTGGTCTCTGCTATGACTCTTGGCAGGGATTATGTAGATTTTGTGTTTTCTTTAACAAAAATATATAATGCGTCTCTGTGTGTATGTGAATGTATGCACACCTTCAATCTTAATATAAATGTTACTGCACTTGCTTTCAGTAAAAATAAAACTCTCTACCGACATTCTAAACAGCTGTTTCCCTATTTCCACTAATACGAGTGAGATTTTTCCAATGTCAAAAAGTGGAAGCAAGTGGAAATAACCTAAAAGAAACACTGTCCTGCTAATCTCATATGTTTGACAACGTATCACATGAGTAAAGCTGATCTGCCATTTTACATATACAATAAATAAAACATTACACAATATTTCCATGTTAATATTATTTTACATTTTAGTTACGCAGAACTAGTGTTATAGAAAATTGGATTCATTCTCAATGCCTTTCACTTACGTGTCAATAATTTTCCAAATTTCTCTTTATCCTGATTATGAAAGCACCCTGAACTGGCTGAACTGTTTCACAGGAACAAAGTGGCTTTGTATATTATGTGATAGGACATACAGTGTGGCAGTAGTAGGTAACAGCCAGGGGACTTATCTAAAATTACATAACTCTGCAAATTTGAGAACACAGAGGAAAAAAAGAACTGAAGTTGAAAATAGAAGAAATAAGAACTATGTTAGCTTAAGGGGAACTTTCTCCTTTAAATTACTTTTTGAAGGGATTTCCTTTAATACAAACTTTACTAAACTGTAGAAAATAGAGAGAAGAATGGACAAAAAATCATGGCAGGCAATCTGTGGATATAGGAGTTAGAATAATACAATGCTGTCCATTTGGTTTTAGAAAATAGGACAAAGAGGTTGAATTAGATCTTCAAAGGCTATTTTATAGCTGCTATTTTTTTTAAGAGGAAACCCTGTAAATTAACAAGAGAAATACAGGAAGAGAAAGAAACACTAATATTCATTTAAAATTTTTGTATTACTTATATTTTCACCATATTGCCCAGAAAATCTAACTTAACAAAGTAATAACATGCATCCTGAGGATTAATTCCTGAATTGAAAAACAAACATTTTGGATATGATCTGTGAGAATGACTTTTAAAAGTAAGTGATTCAAGTTAGCCAAGTTAAGTCTATTTTTACGAACCATCATATCATTCTTAAGTTAATCACTTGAATAGTATATTTTTCCCCAAAAGCTATAATCCAAATTGTTTTTGTCCAAGTAATAAACTGACCAAAAGTGCAATTAATGAATATATCTCAGAAAGTGAAAATACCCAATAGCATGAAGACAATGTTGGCACCTCTCTGGAACTTGATTTCATTTTTTTTCATAATTCATTTGACTAATGCACCTTTTCTCCTCTCCAGCTGCTGTGCAGAGTGTCTGCCTTCTGTCTTAATATCTCATCATCTGCCATCTCCCAGAAGTAATTTTCTGACTGTTTCTGTTTATTGTCAACTTTTCATGACATTATCCCCTCCCTTCTTGCAACTCCTACCCCATGTCATGCTGCAGTGATTAAGTGGTGTGCAATAGTTGTAACAGGAAGGTTTATTTTACAATGAGATTTCAGGGTAAAGCATGTTCAGGCAGTAAAAGAAAAGAAAGCTGATTCTGTAATTCACTTTTCAATGAAGCTTCAAGGGTAATCACAAGATGGCTGTCTTTGAATCCTGAGGTCATATACTAAAGCTACTACAAATGATTTAATAAATACATATTTAATTATTGAATCATTTTAAGTGCACTATCTAATTTTCTTACCACATACGGCACATAATTACTAGATTTACTCAGGTTTCTCCAGGTAATTTCCATTAGCATATATTCTTGCTCCTTCTTTCCAGTATTTGGAAAACTATTTAGACAATTGCCTTAGAGAGCATCCACATATTTAAAAAAAAACCAATAAACCCCATAAAACCATATCTTCTAGAAACTGTGTGAAAATATTGCATAGTACTTTCAGAAAAATTCAACAATTAAAACTGGACGCAAGTTATTTTATACTAAAATTGTATAATGTATTCTTTTATGCTAAGACAGTCTTTGCAATGCAAACAATTGACAAGGTTTGACACCAAATTCACAGGAGGAAAACAGAGGAAGAAAGGAACTAGAAGAATTCTCCAAAGTCACAGTCAGCCACTTCAATACTCTTGTCTAATATTGATTACAGCATGTATTGCATACCCTAAGAATCAGGCACTATACTTTAAAAACACTAACTTATTCTTCTCAACAAATGCAAGTGAGTATTTACGATTATTATCTCCATGTTACAGATGAGAAGTTGAGGCAGAGAGAGATTAAACAATTCTCCAAGCCAGACAGCTTGTAATGTAAGAGAGACATTTTGTCCAAACCATCAGACTCCATTTTCTGTGCTTGTAGCCACCAAGTTATACCAGTGCCTCGCTACCAAGCAAGTATTTCAGGCTTCCCTAAACTTATTCCTGGTAATTTTTCCCTGGATGGTTAGCAGGGCCTGCTTTTTAAAATATAAACAATAGTAGGCTGTTAAAATAGCTACATGTAATAGATCATTTTCTGCCAAGGTCTTGTTTCTTTTTCTTTTTCTTTTCCTGTCTTTTTTTTTTTTTTTGAGACAAAGTTTCAGGCTTGTTGCCCAGGCTGGAGTGCAGTAGCATGATCTCAGCTCACTGCAATATCTGCTTCCCAGGTTCAAGCTATTCTCCTGACTCAGCCTCCTGAGTAGCTGGGATTATAGGCATGCACCACCACACCTGGCTAATTTTGTATTTTTAGTAGAGAGGGTTTTTCCATGTTGGTCAGGTTGGTCTTGAACTCCTGACCTCAGGTAATCCGCCCATCTCAGCCTCCAAAAGTGCTGGGATTACAGGCATGAGCGACCACACCTGGCTTAGTTCCTGTTTTTTATGAAGCCTGAGTTAAACTCACATTATACATGACTGCAACCGTGAAACTTCCTACATCCATTTGGATCGCATCTAAATTAAACAGTACAATAAAATTAAGAGTATGCCTAAATATATGTCTCCCTTTGGCCATAATTACTAGGCCTCTCAGCTAAGATTTGTTATTATGCAATTAAAATAGCATCCTTTAACTCTGGTCTTCCATATGATCTCATTCTCATCCTTCATTCTTGCCTTATCTGCTTAAAATTAGGTTAACCATTTTCAACTCTGTGCATTTGTGCTTTAAAAAAATGTTTAATAGCCTAAAATCTCCTTTGAAAATGGAAAACATATATCTGAATATATGGAAGTGAAAATGTGTTACAATTAAACATTATAGGGGCCTACTATCATGTTGATTTTAATCCCAAAATGTACAATTGATCCTTTTATAACCAATCAATGACATTTGATTTAATGGCTCTAAAAACATGATTAGTCCCTAACAACATGATTAGTCCCTAACAACCGTAGCCAAAATTTATTTAGCCCTTTATTTGTATTGACTTAGGTACTTTACATATATTATTTCATTCTCCTGACACCTATATGAAATAGATATTATTATCATCTCCATTTTGCAGATGAAATAATCAGGCTCGAGATGAACTTGTCCAAGGTCACAGTGCTAGTAAGTGATGAAGTTGGACTGCAACCCAGGAATTTATCTAACTTTACCTGTTAACCACTACTCTATATCAGTACCATCCAAGTGAGCTTTCTGCAATGATAGAAGTGTGCCATAAAATAGAACTGAATTTTTAATTTAAATGACTTTAATTAGTTCATATGTAAATAGCTGTACGTGGCTAACAGTGACCACACTGGACCTATACTGCCTCATGTTGCTATGTTTCACGTATTTTACAAAAACATATAAACTCAACCTGTTTCAACTTCTACTTGCAAAATGGTTAAAATCTTTCATCCGACTCTCAACAAAATGTTAACAAGCACAGGGAGAAAAAGCGTATATGGTTTTGAAATCGTATCATGCCGATAAACCTAACAGAACAGAGGGAACACATTGGCAAATCATTACTTCCCAATTTTATCTTTTTTTTCACACTTGAAACCTATTTCCAACCTAGTTTCTCCCTTTCCAGCTGATCTGTTGATCCCTTTTTGAAGAAGCGTTGATGACACAATAGTGAAGCAAGATTCCTTATGTGTTCACCGGCAGACAGCTAGCACTGCCCCTGTGGCGCCTCCACTCATGCCCATTCCCCTCCTTCCACATCACTTTCAGTGTTCAACTCTGTGACTGGGGAAAGGCTCACAGCAAATAAATGCAAAGGAGTGTCGCTTCCAGCTTCCCAACCTTCCCATTATAAATAGCCCAAGCAACACTCAATTCCTCGTAACCTCAACAACAGATAAAACAACTAACATCTTCCAAGCAGTTTGTTTCCGTCCAGCACTTTTACAAGATAAACCATTTGAAATTCAAGAAATCCTGCAATCTGGAGGCCAAATACGCTTAACTACACTTTATGAAAAGGAAGTTAAACTCAGAAATTTCACTTGCTCAATTTTACAGAAGTACTATTTCACATAGTAAATTCACCAATAAAGATTTGAGGGATTTGGGTTTTATTTTGCGTTTTATGTGTGTTTCATTCTGACCGCTACTTACACTAAATCATCCTGTGTGCTCAGAGGTCAGGCTTCCTGGGTTTGATTGCTGTTGTGGCTATTTAGCTGTGTGATCTAGGGCAAGTTAATTAATCACTCTGTGCTTCTGTTTTCTCATCTTTAAAAAGGAAATAATATTGTTCCTCCTTTTAGGATTGCTGAAAACAAGACTACTTCAAACAGTATCTGGCATGGTAGCAAATGTTCAACAAATATTGGATGTTATTACTGTCGTCATTCTTTTTGAGATGAGAGTCTCGCTGTGTCACCCAGGCTGGAGTGCAGTGGCAGGATCTCGGCTCACTGCAACCTCTGCCTCCCGGGTTCAAGCGATTCTTGTGCCTTGGCCTCCTGAGTAGCTGGGATTACAGGCATGCACCACCATGACCAGCTAATTTTTGTATTTTTAGTAGAGATGGGGTTTTACCATGTCGGCCAGGCTGGTCTTGAACTCCTGACCTTAAGTGATTTGCCAGCTTCGGCCTCCCAAAGTGCTGGGATTACAGGTGTAAGCCACCACGCCTGGCCTTATGTTATTCTTATTGATCAGTCTCACTCCTTATTTTAGTATTGCCTGTACTTCCTAGGTTAGTAAATAAAGCATATTGTGCCCTGCGTTCTGCGTTGTAAATGAGCTATCACGTGTGTATGGCTTCTTCCTGTGATTTTTCTTTAGGCCAGGGCTCTGCTTCCTATTTCTCTCTCTCTGTCTCTCCTCTGGCCCATAAAACTTAGTAGAACGCGGCACATGGGATATAACTATTGATTACTTACAAACCGAAGTTAAATGTGTCTCTCCAATGTAACAATTTTTTATCAATGGGAAAGGCTTTCCCTAGCCACTGGATAACAGGAAATGTGGTCAGAATAGTTGTGAAGTAAAACCTCTAATGACCCCAAAGAAGCTCTTCTCCTTGGAGACTTTAGCAGGATTTGCACATTCACTCATCTGGGCCTCAAAAGATATGGGGAGAATGACATTCTTTTTCTTAGACAACCTAAAATGCTGGTGCCAGGTCTGTACAAAAGAAAAGAAAACCTACTTCATTTTAGTGTTAGTTAAAATGAAGAAACTGGTACAGGTTGAGTCTCTAATCAGAAAATTCGAAATTTGAAATCCTCCAAAATCAGAACCTTTTTTTTTCGGGTTCATGCCGTTCTCCTGCCTCAGCCTCCCAAGTAGCTGGGACTACAGGCGCCCGCCACCACACTTGGCTAATTTTTTTGTATTTTTAGTAGAGACGTGGTTTCACCGTGTTAGCCAAGATGGTCTCGATCTCCTGACCTCGTGATCCACACATGCCTCTGCCTCCCAAAGTGCTGGGATTACAGGTGTGAGCCACCGTGCCTGGCCCCAGATTGGAACCTTTTTGAGCGCCGACATAGTGGTCAAAGAAAATGCTCTTTGGAGCATTTCTGATTTTGGGTTTTCAGATAAGGGATACTGAGCTGCTAATCACAATGCAAATATTCCAAAATCCAAAACAAAATCCCAAATCTGAAACATTTCTGGTTCCAAGAACTTCGGATAAGAAATAAGGGATTGAAAAAAACGAGGATTAGAGGGAGTACAGGGCAGTAGCAATTGGTAAAGAAGAAAAAAAATAGTATTTTTGTGGTGAAATGTTTACAATGTGGAAGCTTCTTTCAGGTGTCACTGTCTCTCTAGACAGAAAATTTCTTGGTAAGATGCTACTACTTAAGATTCACTTTGTACATATTCATTGTCAAGATGAGAAAAATCTTTCAGTTGGAAAGTCTGCAAAGAAGAAAGAATCCAAAAGTTACATATGTAAATGAAAGTACGCTTCTGGGAGGGAAGTTACAGAGGTGATCAAGAGGCTTAAAACAAATAAGCACGGTAAGAATTTTAAAAGAAATTTTAAATAAGCATGATTTTATTTCTTCTAGACTAACTGTGCTTTTCAGAATTCTACTCATGAATGAATAATGTGAACATAGTTATTACGTTTCAAAGGATGCATTTATCTATGAAAGTGTTAAGATAAAGTCATCTACTCAGAGCTAAAGTTTAGGCTAATTAAAACATATAAATTACTTGTCTTTTGACCTAAAGGAGAGAGGCTCAGGCTGGTATCAGCACAAGCCATGATCTCAGCAGGGGAATTATGATTATAAATGGAATGGAGCTTCAGATATTACAGGAATGCACATGTCAAAATATTTGGGGCTGTAACTATAGACAGAATCAATATAAGACTCATGCATCATTCTTCCCCTTGATTTTTCTATTAAGTTGAACTTAGAATACCTCAAGCAATAACTATTTCATGCCAAAATTAGAGTAAAATTTGCGTTAATTACTAAAGCATAGTTTTATTTAAAGAGGTATTCTACTTTACTGAAATTTTGTTATTTGTTCGAGTAACGCATTTTCTAGTTTTCTGGGATTATGTCTCCATTCCTATTCAAGTCATGCATCAGAAACTAATTTTGTTAGCATCATTGCAAAAAATCTTTCCCTCCATATTCAAGAGCAATCTAAGTAGAGCCTATAACTCTACCAAGCTTATTTATGCCAATTTACTTTAAAAACTGATCTACATTAAATATACTGGAGCATTGTGAGTGGTGCAGTGAAACTGCTGGGCTATTAAATGCTATTAAATTGTGCACATTGCTGCAAATAGGAACAATGAGTCTGATGTGAAACTGTGTGAACAAGCACTGCTGGTGAAACCATGGTGCCTGAGTGCTTATCATTTTATCCCTCTGAAAGGCTAATATACCCCCAAAATTACATTTTTACTCAAATCAGTGTAAGGATCACTCGACATTTTTGGCTAATATTTTCCAAGTGTGTGCATTTATAAGCATGTTGAGAATTCCCAACTAGGTGAAAAAAGTCAGGTTGACAGAGTTTGTAGGGATGGGGGAGCAATTGTTATCTATGGTTGTTTAAAATAGCAAAGCAGCTTGCTTTAAATATTAAAAGAAGCTATGTTCTATCACATTGGCTCAGCGTATTTGATCATCATTATTAGGAGTTTATAATTAGTTTAAATAGTACAATCCAAAAAATGCTTTTGTTGTTTTGTTCTTGTTTGCAATTGGTTAATAGGACTTCAATATTATACCTGTTAAGAAAATAATTACAGTGTTGAACATAGAAGTAGGGGTAAATAATTTTGTTCCCAACAACAAATATGAACATATTGAACTTTTCCTTTAATTTATGTAAATATTCTCAACAATAAAAATAACATCAAAAGGAACTGTTCCAAACAGCTTCTACATAATCAGAGTTTTGTTCATTCTTTCTTCACCACACGATTTAATGACTAGGTTAGTAGGTGTGCTTTTTAACTTCTTTTCAAAATATATATCAATGCTTATAAATGAGTGTGTCAACTGTGTTTGAGTGAATACAAGTTAATGATTCCTTACATATTTGAATGTATGTATGTGTGTGTGTGGATATGATGGTCATCAAACACATTAGATGTGTAGCTGTATATAGAAATACAAACATACACTTTAAAAAAATTTTCACTCTGATTTAGTGAAAGCACTCCTCAGATACATGAGTGCAATTTTATGTTGATTTTATGTGCTCTTGTTAATCTTATTTATGTATATATAAGCATGTGTTTAATGTTTTATTATGAAAATTTTTAACTAATATTTATTTAACCATGTTTAAAATATATTCTGAAGATAACTTTCAGCACTTATACCTACAAAATACACAAAATCTGTCTTATTATTTTATGTATTGGGAATCAAAATATACTACATGGCTTTACCTAATATTTTTAAATTAGGGTACATGAGTCAAGCCATGGACAATTTTATGAACTTTTTTTTGTCCACAGGTTTTTGTTACAGATGATTGCATATGTAGCCAAAATGTCCTTACTGTAATCATTGAAAAGAAGAGCTTATATTGGATTTAAATACATATTAGACATACATTTGTATTATCAACATTCTTTTGCCCACACTGCCACCGCTTACATTCCTAGTTTCCCCGTTTAATTAATATACTTTTGATGCTTCACCATCTATGTAATAGTGTGTATTTGTGTGTACACAGACTCTAAACTATATAAAATATGCCATCACAGCATAAAGAATAGTTCACACTAAAAACAATAGTAACAGCTCTTCCATTTTGTCACCATTTTACTAGCTTTAAGAACCACATTTAGGTTATTTTCTGGTTTCAAACTCTGTTTTACTATGTTTTACATAGATGGAACTTGTGCTGTTGCTTTTTCTGTCCTTTTCTTCTCTTTTCTTTGTGTCACATGTTTTGTAGGAGAGAAGGAAAGAAGAGAGGCAAGGAGAATTGAGGAATAGAGGGAAAAAATAAAAGAGAAGATAATAGAAGAAAGCGATGAATGGGTCCTACCATTTAATTGACCTCATACTTATTTTAACATTTTCCTCTTTTCCCCATAAACACCAAATTTCCTAATTCTTACGTAACGCTAGCTAAATGTTAAGTCCATAGAAAATCATTTTCCAGGATAGCAGATCTTTTAAACTGCCTATGTTGGTGAAATATATCAACCTATTCAAAATTCAACTTACTTGTTTTGTTTAAGATACACCTTGTAATTGAAGGACAATATGTTCAGATATAAACTAGATGTCTGTGTATATATTTCAGACTTTCCTATAGTGAGAGTAACTTTGTTCCAAATAGAAACTCTTTTTGAATATGAAAAAAATTCTTCTAGCTTTGACACCTACTGACCTTATTTTCTAAACATTAAAATTGACAGCAAAACCCTACTACTGATTTCCATAATCCTGTAAAAACTTTGCCCACTTCAGCCTTCTCAATTGCAAAGCTATTCCAGATGGGACCATGAAATTTTTGCAGCAAGTTCTACAGCACATAATTTTGTTCAATATAGCTATTATGCCACACACAGCTGTATACTGCCACATAAATGAGCACATGTGCAATAGAATTCTTGTATTATAAGTTTTATAAAACTAAAATTGAGATTAAACAGCCATGCACAATAATTTATTTGAAACATCAACATGTTTGTTGCTCTAGGGTTACATAAATGTTGCCATTCCTTATCCAAGAGAAAACGTTTGTCATTTAATATTCAGTATTAACACAAATGTTTTTCTCAGAATTATAATCTAAATTAGGTGCTTTAAAATACATCAATATATCATTAACTTCTTACTTTAACACATTAGATCTATAGAAGAATCAATTCTCCCTAACAATGGTGAGAGAACCTAATCACTCTCTAAATTTACTTTTAATTAGCATCATCTGCATTAATTGGTGTAGCTGATAGCAAAGCATTACAGTGCATTGCTATTTTAAATTTAAAATGTAATGTATCTTTTGGTCCCATGTCTTTACAAAAGACCCTTGTTCATTTTTCCGCAATCCTTTAGTAACAGTATTTTTAGATGTATTGCTGAATAATCTTCTCCAGGAAACTATATGAGGCTATATTAAGGATGCTCTATTCAAATTAATTTTCAGGCAACAATTTGGTCTTCATTTCCTCTGCATATTTGTGAATGTCCTGAGAAATATTTTTCCCTCTCCTTCATCCTCTTCTCCACCAAATTTTTGGATAAATCAAAGGAAATGTTGTGTAATCAACAAATAGCCAAGAAGGATGAGCCTATCATCTATTAAGTGTTTCCTGTTGACTATGCTGTGTTTTCACACACTTATTATTTTCTCACAATAATTATGTTCACAGGCAACATTTCCATTGTCCTGATAAGGAGGGGGAAAAAAAAACAACAAAAGACTAACAAAACATCTGGGTCTCTAAGTAGTTAACTAGATCTCAAGAAGTGACTTTCCACAGGTAACACAATTAGTATTCATAGCCAGGTGGCGTTACAGATGTGATAGGTCACAGCCAGAGTTCAGGTCCTCTGATCCCTAAGTCCAAGGCTCTTTCTGCTGCATCACGTATTCTAATGGTGTCCCACCCTCTATCCGGGTACCTTCACTGTAAAGGAAAGCTACAAACACATTAATAACAGACTCTCCAGTGCAATGAAGACTGACAATTGGTTTAATCAAGACCAATTCCTGACATTTAATTCTAGACTTATTATTTTGTTTCCAATGACAGCTTCCTTTCCAACTGCATATTTTCAAAAGGACCCTTTTGGCCTAACCTAACTCTTCTTTCATATATCTTATCTCATGTAATCACATCCCTCTCCACTTCCTACAATAGAAATTCTAGCTGTTCCTGATTATTCTACCTTCCTTATCCCCAAATCCCATCTATTCTTCAATTCTGAGGGTTCTGCTCTGAAAATACATCCCTAAGACAGTTGTCTTCAAATATTAGTACGCCTCAGATTCACCTGAGGATTTGTTAAAACATGGTTGCTGGATCACACCCTCAAAGTTTCTGATTCAATTGTTCTGGGATAGGCCCCAGATAATTGGCATTTTTGGCCAGGCAATGTCAATGCTGTCCCAGATAATTGGCATTTTTGGCCAGGCGATGTCAATGCTTCTGATCTGAGAACCAGACTTTGAGAACCACCATTCCAGGAGATCCTACCACTCTTTGCCCACAGGGATTGCATTATATTCTCATCCATATCTTAGTCAGACAACTACAAAAAAAATCAAGTCACTACCCTTCCTCCCTCCATTCCTCAACCTATCCTGTACCATTTTAATAAGTAGAAACAGAAATCTGAGAAAGTTATCGAATAACTCATGAATCTCTTCAATGGCATTCCATTGTCCAGAAATCAAGATGATCACCTTAACATTATGGTCTTCATCTACCATGATCTACTGTTGGTTCTGGCTGTTTCTCTTGCACATAGTTTCACCTTAATCTTAGTCTGGCCAACTCTTCTCTCTTATTTAATAAATGAGCACATGGGCAATAGAATTCTTGTAATATAAGTTTTATAAAACTAAAAGTCTATTTCAAAAGTCATATTCTTTGTGAAATATGCCCAAGCTTCCTCGGGCAGAGTTTGTAACTTCCTCCTTTATTCCCTCTTTTGCTTAGTAATAGCTCAATTGAACTGCTGATTATATTTAATTCAATTATCACTTGGTTCCTTTAGAGGCTTATTTCTATTTGCCAAAGCCTCCACACACACACACACACACACACATAAAATCAACAACTTTATATATTGGATACTTTATGATTATTTCCTTCTCCCATCCCCCAATAAAAATAAAGAGAAAAAAAGATAATTTGTTTTGGCCTGATGGCTTCCCTTTATTAAGTGTTCTTTAAAATATCTTGATTACAAATATATCATTCAGCATATATTATCACCTCCAACACGCTTTGCTGATGCCAAACTGTACTAAAGAAAGAGTTCAACATTATCTGCATGATTTCAGAAAAAAAAAAATTGTGTAGGCATGTGTCTCTGAGACACAAATGTCTAAATCAATGCACAATTAGTTCTGTGTAATTTAAATCACCATCTTTAAATATATATAGAAATTGCCTTGATCAACACTGCATGATACGGTCTGCCCTCATCCTCAGTTTTTTTTTTTTTTTGAGACGGAGTCTCCCTCTGTCGCCCAGGCTCGAGTGCAGGGGCGCAATCTCGGCTCACTGCAAGCTCCGCCTTCCAGGTTCATGCCATTCTCCTGCCTCAGCCTTCCGAGTAGCTGGGACTACAGGCGCCCACCACCACGCCCGGCTAATTTTTTGTATTTTTAGTAGAGACGGGGTTTCACCGTGGTCTCGACCTCCTGACCTTATGATCCGCCCGCCTCGGCCTCCCAAAGTGCTGGGATTACAAGCGTGAGCCACCGCGCCCAGCCCATCCTCAGTTTTAAGGATTTTACTTGCTGCATGAAAATTCAAAATTTACTACCATCCACATTTATATTTTCTAAATTATATAGTCATAGGGTAAATTCTAAAGCTATTAAAATACATCTTCAATCCTAAAAGCATTTTAAATTCTAACAAAAATATCCTACTGGAGGTTGAAATTACCATGGACTAATTTTTATAGCCTTTTCCTTTCCTGCCATATCACGTTATTAATATTTCTTCTATACTTTCTAAAATAACCATTTATAGAATTTAAAAGAATGTCATAAATTACAGAATTATAAATAAATTTATTTTGTTTTCCTCAACAACTTTATTATATCACTCTTTAGCTGGTAAATTTTCCCATAAAAATAACCTACGTGGAAATAAAGCAAAGCTTTCAGAAATAGTACACTGATGTAAAACAAAAAAAGAAGAAAAGAAGGAAAACATTCAGCTTGTGTTTAAATCACCATGTTTAGGGTTCACTGATTTTACAGTTATACCTCTTGGCAATTAGTATCCAATTTAGCTTTGTCCAATAAATAGAGTAAATAGGCAGTTTTCCTAAGTCTAGTTAAATCATTGTTATTACTGAAAGCAAGAAAACAATTTAATCATGGCAATGCAGAGTATAATATATTAAAAGATGTGTTTTACACCATGGATTATTACCTTTGAAAAAGTATTTGAGTCTTTTTTGTGTAAAAGAAAAAACCCAATGGCCAAATTCTGACTCCTAAGGACTGTTCTCATCAATTTTCTTATAATTAAACCTAGTTATTTCACAGTATTATAAAAACAATGGTGAAATATGTCTAATCAACTATACTATAAAAATAAAACTAAGTTTTCCCAGTGTCTGACAGGGTAAAAAGATGTTAGCGAATGTCTGCCACATTTCTACAGTTTCTGAAGGAACCCACTTTTCAGCTAACAGTAGCACGTCCCAAGATCATCTTGAAAGGTCTGAGCAGGTGTGCTAAACCAACAAAGTCTCTTGGAGGGGAAGAAAAGTCGTATTCCTCTTTCCTTTATTTGGCTTTGTCTCAAAGCCCTTTTTTCTTCATGAAAGACCTACTGATTCTATCCATGCTGGAAAATGTGCTCACCCACTGGAATCACTATGCTTTCTTTGTGGTATAGCCACTGTGACAGTTACTAGTCTACCTGAGGAACACTGCAAACAATTCCAGACTCTGAGGGGTTTTGCCCTAGTTAGAATGACCACATTAAAATGGATAACTTCATTTTTTCATTCAGCATGTGTTGGCCTTTGGCTATGACTATTTGGGTGAGATAGTCAGCATGTGTTAGACGATAAGGAAAATTACTACCAAAAGGGAAACATAGGAGAAAGTCTAAAGAAAGGCACTAAGGTTCTGTGAAAGGGCAAAGGCAAGACAGAAAGAAAGAAGATACATGGATTTTTATATATTTAATTTGACGTGAATATAAATATATGTATAAATATTGAAGAGGCACAATAATGGCCACCAAAGATGTACATGTCCTGACCCCAGGAACCTGTGAATACATTAGGTTACATGGCAAGGGGTGGAGGATCAAAGTGGCTGATCACCTGACTTTCAAATGGGGAGATTATCCTGGATAATCTTGGTGGACTCAATGTAATCAAAGGGTCCTTGCATGAGAAGATGGAGGCAGAGAGGGAGCCCTGGAGAGATTCAGCGTTAGAAGTATGAGGCTCAATATGGCTTTGAAGACAGAAAAATAGGGCCACTGGCAAAGGAATGTGGGAGGGCAGCCTTCAGAAGCTGAAAAAGGCAAGAAAAGGGATTCTCCACTAGTCTCCAAAAGGAACGCAGCCTTACTGACACCTTGATTTTAGTCCAGTGAGATACACTTTGGACTTCTGAACTCCAGAACTGTAAGATAATAAATGTGCTGTTTTAAGCCACTAAGTTTGTGGTAATGTGTACAGTGGAAATAGGAAATAAACACACCCTTCCTCGTTCATCTTTTTTTTTTGCCTTTGGGAGGGAGTCTCGCTCTGTCGCCCAGGCTGGAGCGCAGTGGCGCGATCTCGACTCACTGCAATCTCTGCCTCCCGGGTTCACACCGTTCTCCTGCCTCAGTCTCCCGAGTAGCGGGGACTACAGACGCCCGCCACCACGCCCGGCTAATTTTTTGTATTTTTAGTAGAGACGGGATTTCACCGTGTTAGCCAGGATGGATCTCCTGACCTGATGATCCTCCCGCCTCTGCCTCCGAAAGTGCTGGGATTACAGGCGTGAGCCACCGCGCTCGGCCGTCATCCATCTTTAAATTGCCGTTTACCTTATGCGTATAAACTGTCTGCATCAATGTCGACCAATAGAAGAAATATAACGTAAATCCCACATGAGAACCACAAACATAATTTAAAATGCCCTTTAAGCCATGTTTAAAAAATTTAAAATGGTATTAATTCTAATAATGTCTTTTGTTCAACCTAATATATCCAAATATTGTGTCAATATGTGATCAATAAAAAAATGAGATATTTAATATTCCTTTTATTTCTACTAAATCTTCTAAATCTGGTGTGCTTGTAATACTAACCGCACATCTCAATTTTGTCTAGCCACATTTCAACTGCTTAATTGTCATAATTGGCTAACAATTGCTACATTAAACAGCCCAGATTTTATATAGAGATATTTTAGCTATCACCCAAAAGCCAATTTGGGTGATAGTTTTGAATATACCTATATTAGAAAACTGTAATTTTAATATTGTATATTTTTAACAAAGGATAGTGATTTTTTATACATTTTCAAAGTTTATATGCTTTGACTTTTACCAAAACATTGAATAGTCTAAACCTGAACACAGAAACTTAAATGTTAATAGGACCATCTCAACATATGAAGTAATTTCAAGTGACTAAGTAGAAGTTTGAAGTATTTACGTATCAACCATGCCTTCAGGAAGGCATATTAGAAAGCTGATCTTCAAATTCTATACAAACTTGGTTTTTATCACCTATCTTTTCAAATTTGAGTTTCTGCTTACTCTATTTGGACTCCAATTTTTGTGGTACAGAACGAAGATAAATGAATTTGCTTTTTTCCATCTACTTCTGAATGGCTGCTTATTTTGATCAAAGCATAGGTACAACAAAGGTGTCACGGGTCATCGTGTCAGTTCACAGATACTGAACAGAAATAGCGAGAGTATTGGGGTGAGAACACAGGTATTTCAGGGCATCCTTTCCAATGGCTGGCTAAATTCTACAGCTTTCCATTTCTTATACTTTGAGATAATTTACATAAAGGCAAAAATGCATAATTTATTCTTAATGAAATTTTATAAAGACATTTAACAAAGATAAAATACATAATTGTAGATTATAAGAATCAATAATATTTCTGACGGTTTTTACTCCAACCTTAGCAGTTAGTAGGATGCCCCCCACACCACCATTATACTTATTTTTCTAAATAAAATAACTGTACTGATACCTTAAAATGTTTACTGATAATACAGTCTTTTTCACTGCCCATGTTAATATTCTATTCAACTAGTTAACCAACTTAGCATTTTTTTTCCCTTTCTGGTCTCCAGACTTACACATTTTGGGGATGCTATGAACTGTGAATTTATACCCACACAGACACACTCTCTCTTCTAAACATTTAGTGGGCATTGCAGGTTTTAAATAAAATTTATTACAATCTTCATATAATTTACAGTTGAATAAATGTTCCAACTCTCAGAAGTTTTTTTGGGATTATCACTATTTGGCCAAAAAAAAAAAAATCTAATTTGAACATGGTCTTGAAATCTCTTAAAGTATTTTTTCCTATAAAAATAATAAAAAATAAAACTTCTACATTTCTTTTCTCATGTACTGGCTTTAGTTGACTTTTTCTTGTAAAGCAGTATCAAAACCTAAAACGACAGTGTATCTAATGCCCTGATATGACAATGCTGTTTTTTGACAGTTACCTAATACTTTAGGAACGGATTTTCCCTACAATTAATGAAGTTTCACACTTTATGAACCATGTTATTTATCATTATTGTCATTTTCATAGCATCTTGCTGCTTTGAAGGCTCCTTCTGTTTATGTTTTAACTCAGTCTCGATTATGGTTTCATTAGATGAATGGAGCACGGCGGCACCTTGGAAAGGTAAACCATCATGACCAGACTTGAATGTATCTGAACACCTTATTTCTTCAATTTACTTCAAAAAATTGTCAAACACAGCATCTACCTATGTAGGATCACATACATGGGAAATGCAGAAACTAGCATTGGAAGAGCCATAGGTAAGCATATACCTTGGCTCCCCCAACTTTACACACAGCACATGTGAGATGAAGGAAACATCTATAGAAGTTCTGAGTGGCAGTTTCATCTCTGAGGGTTGTCTATCAAAAACGAATGGGACAGGCCGGGCACAGTGGCTCACACCTGTAATCCTAGCACTTTGGGAGGCTGAGACGGGCAGATCACATGAGGTGAGGAGTTCAAGACCAGCCTGGCCAACCTGATGAAACCCCATCTCTACTAAAAATACAAAAATTAGCCAGGCGTGGTGGCGGGCACCTGTAATCCCAGCTACTCAAGAGGCTGAGGCAGGAGAATCACTTGAACCCAGGAGGCAGAGGTTGCAGTGAGCCAAGATCATGCCATTGCACTCCAGCCTTGGTGACAGAAGAAGACTCCGTCAAAAAAAAAAAAAAAAAAAGAATGGGACAGTAGTCCTCCTTGGGCACTGACATTAGCAACAGTAGTTGGGAGCAAGGAGTGAAGAGCTTGTTATATGTATTTTAGCATTCGTCTTTTTATTTTTTCTGTCTCTTCTAGTAACATCAGCTCCTTCTCCTATGGCTAACTCTTGTGATTTATAAGATGATTTACGAGGTCTATTCCCTAAGCATGGCTACAGTAAAGAAATTAGCCCCATCTGAAAGGCAACGGGGACATGGCTTGACAATAGCAAAAGTAAAAACTGGAAGCTGAAGAGGAAGCATCATTACATTACATTTATTTCTTCTTCCTTGGGACAATTCTTCAAACACTTGAAAATACTATCATTTCCCCCTAACGGTATAAGGTTGTTGTTATACTGTAAGATCATCTCATATCTTTGTGTGGCCAGTGGAGGAAGAAGTGCTGAAACCCAGTGGCACTGTTGGTATTCAGCTGGATTGGGAATTATCTGTTATTAGCCACCATAAAGAATAAAAGTTTCCTTAGAGGACATGTTGCATCATATGACGGTTATGCAACATTAAAAGTAAGACTGGCTGACATGCTGATATTTACTTCACAAACACTATGAGCCAAGCACAATGCTCCCTGCTTTATATTACTAGTTCATTTATCTTCAACACAATTCTACCATGTACAAAGCATTATGATCCCTGATTTTTGATAAGGAAACTGAGGCCTCAGAAGGTTTCATTATTTGCCCAAAGTCATTCACCTAGTCACAGAAGTAGGACTTGATCATTCATCTGTTTGATTTCAAAGACATGGCTCTACTCACCACACAAAATAAGTTTTAAGGACTGTTCCATGTCCAATAATTGCATGAAGTCTTTCCAAATATTTAGTAAAATTCCTCTAATAAAGAAAAATTGTGTGTATAGGTGTGTTTATATATGTAAATACTGTTTTATATACATTTAATACATAAATATATGTATTTTATATAAATCTTAATTTTAAGCAATATTTTAATTATTTTCTGTGAGAGAGGAAGCTAAAACCACAGGAAGCCAAGAGAAATAATCTAGAATTACCAAAGGAACACTGACTCTCCAAAAGAACGATGACTGTTTTTATTCTTTGGTGTCAATTTCAAATACTAAAGTAAAAACATTTAACCTTTGCCTTTTAAAGTTAAATGAGAACCCGAGGATCTAAATCTGCACTGTCCCATATGATAACTACTAGCCAAATGTGGCTATTTAAATGTAAATTAAGATTAAATAAAATATTAAAAAATCAGTTCCTCAGTCTCGAGAGTGATCTAAATGAAACTAAGGGCTAAGTGCTGGTTTTATCAGGGATATCCCTCCTTAACTCTTTTCTTCTTGACTAGTCTCTCTCCTCTTTCCTCCCTCTCACAACGGTGCCCTTTGGAGGAAGATGAACTGTTTGTCATTTTCACATTATCTTTCATAGGATCCAGTGGGAAAGTTGTCCATTTAGGTAAAAATGACAGCTGGCAAAACACAAACTGACCTTCTGACTTGGGGGTGAGGAGTGAGGTTCAGCCAATGGCATAATTTAGCAGACATCATTTTAAAACTCACAACATTTCCGTGGTACTTGAGTCTTGAGTGCTTCCAGACTATACTGGAGGAGAACGAGTTTTAAAAATAGATGGCTTTTTGAAAAACATAACATCTAGATGGAAAGAACCTGGTGTATCGTGAAAAACAGATGAAGAAATGAACAAAGCAGTGAGCATTTACATCTGTAGAATCCCGTTTTCTAAAGTGAAGAAAATGGAATACCTCTCTTCCTTACTATACCTGACCTCAATTTTCTTTCATTATATATGTAAAAAATTAACAATAATTATTTTATACCTACTATAAAAAAGAGGATGGATTATTATTCTTAACAATATCCATAAATAACTTATAAAAAATTTGCATTTTAAAAATGGGAAGTTGAGCAAGATGGCAATTTGGATTGTGAGGCCATTAAGCAGAAGTGGGATCATATAATGCTGTGCCCACATTTAGCTATTGAAAATGGTTTCAATGATGAAGGCTAATATCATTGACATCAATATTTCTAATAGCATTAATGATTTTCATAATCACAATAGTATTCCCTAACTCTAGCAAGTCTGTGGGATTATAGGAGTAGTTTGCCAAAGCCTATTTAGTAGCTACTTAATAAGTGTTTACCCAAGGTAGATTGATTTATATCCTTCTTAAACATGGTACAGTATATAAAAGAAAACATCTGTAAACCAAAGTGACTATTTTGAAAAAGAAAACAAAAGCACTGGATAGAAAGGGTAAGAATTCTTTCTTTTTCTATCACACATGGAATTTACAGGTATTAATGCAAAATCATAGTAAGTAGCATTCTGGAAGAGAATTCTCTATCACTCAAGTTGCTATCATGCTGAAAACATTTCTATAGTGTATATATTCTCTATATATTGTGTGTATATAGTGTGTGCCTATATAGTGTGTGTACATACATATATAGATAGATACATAGATATATGCACATTGCTCAACTTTGAAGCTATCATTGCATGTTTTTTTCCTCTTTAGGCACAAAATTTTTAAATTTTATAAAGAAAAAATGTAGAATAATGCTGAATGCTTGCTCTTATTTGACTACATTATATAAAATTATACTATAATCATAAAGAGAATCTGCCAAATAGAACTCAATATTTATTAGTGTAATAAATTTTGTATATGGTCCTTCAGTCTATTAGTCTGTATTTGTCTACATTCTAATCTGATTAACTTCTGTATTCTATTTCCAGGTACCACATATATTATCAGGAACCCTTTGAAAAGTCAATAGCATGTGAATAAATTCTAATACATTTTTCTAGACATAGTTTGAGGCAAAACTTTTGACAATTTGATATATAAAGTAATGATTAATTGATATCTCTCAATCTCTCTCCCTCTCTCTTTTCACTGAAATTTATACATTTTTTGGTGGGGAAGGGTGTCAGATAATCAGTGATATGTTGGAAGTATACAACATAACCCCTGTTCAATCATTAGCTACTCCTCTGTTTCACTTCCTTGGCTTGGTTATGAATCTCTAGCTAATAGAGTGTTAGACCAGCGACCTCCAAAACATTGCCTAAAGGTAGGCAAAAGGAGAGGTTAGAGCTTACAAGGGTTCTGTGCCTCTACTTTGTAAGTACTGCCCATTCTTTTAGTACCTGCAGTTCCTTGGAATGGTGCGGCACCTGTAAAAGGTTAATGAGCATAGAGACTTTCAGGCATAATACAAATTACAGACACTACACAGACATTTCATCAAGAAACAGACAAGCAACATGCACGCTGCAGGCACACTACAGGTGGCCAATATTACTGCAGCTCCATCACTGGGATATCTTACAGATTATGTGTCTATATATATTAGTGAGATGTATATATTTGGAGAGATACCATTCATAAGTACTATTTAAAAAGAGAGAGAAAAAAATTGTTTTTCAACAGGTTTTAGGAGTACCTGTCTTAGCTTGTTTTGCAATCAGATATTTACACCATTCTTGTTGTGACAGATCATAAGAAATCTCTTCAACTTTATCAAATAAATCAAATAATCTAAGAAACAAGTTTCTGGAAAAAAAAAAACTGTGATTCACTTCTGTCCAAAAACTTTTGCATTCACAATTCAGGCACCTTGTCTTCACATAAAACATTTTTAATGCTAAAAATAAATTGTGGCCTAAATCATCTACAATAAATATTTTAAGTAGATTTGAAGTCTCTGATCTGTTAAAAAGTAAGGTGAGGACTTTTTGATGAACTTTCAATTAAAAAAGAGAAATCAAGCTGTCAGTTTTTCTAAAAATCTTGAATGATTTGCCTTCAAGATCACATTCATTGTTCTATGAGAATCATCAGGCATTAATGTACATGCATTAATACTACCATCATTGCAGAGGGCCTGCAGAGAAAGAGTTCTTCCATTCCCAGTTTCATTGAAAAAATAATCTCTTGTTATTTTTGTAACACTAAACACTAATACAAAAGTAATCAAATTAGCATTGGCAGTTCATGTTGCAAACTTCAATTTATATTGCTACAACATCAAAGTAAAAATATTTGCATATCAAAAGTAAAAGAGGTGGGATTTAAATTGATTTAGTGTCTTAAACAAAACTAACTAGGCCTTGTTGATAACTTAAATGATAAATAGTTCACAAATATAGAAATTTAATATAGTTATATTTCTTTTCCAACAATCCCAAGGCCTGTGTACTAAATGCTAATGAAATATGAATATTAGAAAAAAATGGAGTATGACAGTGCATATGGAAAATGTTGGGCTTCTCATAAACTGAGAATTCTGTTTAATTCAGACTATAGTGTTTACAACTGTTTATAACTAACAGTATGTAGGTGACAATTCTGTCTACCCATCTATCTAACTAACATATTACAATATTCTGAGTATAATTATTCTCAGTAATTCATCATATAGAAAAATGTAATGGAGTTGATACACTTGTGGGCAGAAACATGCCAAAATAATGTGTTTTCTGCAGTATGCATCCCTCATTTTTTATCACATGGTACTATCGTGCAGTTTCTATCTGCCTACCATGATGTCTAATGTTTTCATATTCCTTTCTCACGTGGTGATTCAGATGGCCAAACTGAATAAAACACACAATTTTTATAAATGAGTATTTTTATGCAACTCATGTCTGTGTGCTTTCTAGGAAATACCATGTTTTTGCAGATGCAAATCTGGCCTTTAAAATAATTTATATTCTTGCCTTAGCTCAGTCTCATCTTGACAGTGACCTGGTGAGTGACCACCATTTGCAGTACAATACCCTCCCTAGAAATTAAATATCCCCTAATATACTTCTAGGGTTTTTTCCTCCTAAGCACACACTCCTAAATTGCCCTAATAAGAAAAGTATTTCTTAGGTTTCATTAGTATGACTATGCACCAATATTTTATTTTGTTGTTTCATATTCCAACTAATATTTAAAAATAAAAATATTCTTATGGTACTATTATCTCAAAATATTTCCAAAAATATATAAAAAATAAATGTATTCACATTTATTTTAATTCTATATAGGTACCTAGGAAAAAGAAAACTGATTTTTTTCGGAGATAAGTTCTCACTATGTTCCCCAGGCTGGACTAGAACTTCTGGATTCAAGCGTTCCTCCTGCCTCAGCCACCTGAGAAGCTGAGAATACGGGGAGAAAAATACTATTTTACAAGTCATTTTCATGATTTAAAATTATGTAAGATAATTCAAGAATTACTAATGGCAAAACTTCCCAGAGATACTATGAATAATATCCACCTCATTTTATAGCTATTAAATGAGGTTCATGGAGCCAACTTGACGTCTGTACTTAGCTTTTGAGGCAGTAGCTGAGTGTCCTTACAAAAAAGACATACAAGCAATAAGTAAATAAGAAAAAAAAAAAAAAGATTTTCAAGTAAAAACCTGGTATAAAATAGATATGGATTATTACTTTTTCCTAACCTTCTTACTTAGGTGATCTGTAAATTAATTACATGATATACTTGGATTAAGTTTTGTTTTTGTTGTTGTTTGTTTGATTTTAAGAAGATTTTGGAGCACTGTAGAATAATAATATGTATTAGCTTTCTCATCATAAAATCATAAAGGAATGGACTAGAAAAAGGGCCAATTTCTCTAATTTATGATCTGTGAATACTGTGATTTCCATGCAGGTGTAAAATGTCATAGTGTATTGTAGAATGTTACGCCCAAAGATAAAGATATTATCTTTCTTTCCTTTTTTTTTGAGACGGAATCTCCCTCTGTCGTCAGGCTGGAGTGCAGTGGCGTGATATCAACTAACTGCAACCTCTGCCTCCCAGGTTCAAGCAATTCTCCAGCCTCAGCCTCCCGAGTAGCGGGGACTACAGGCGCCCACCACCACACTCAGCTAATTTTTGTATTTTTAGTAGAGACAGGATGTCACCATGTTGACCAGGATCGTCTCAATCTCTTGACTTCGTGATCCTCCCACCTCTGCCTCCCAAAGTGCTGGGATTACAGGCATGAGCCACCACGACCAGCCAATAAAGACATTTTCAAACGGATTCTGATTATATTAGAACAGTTTTAAATTTCAGATAAGAAAAATCAAATTGTGCAAAGATCACCTTTGTCATTGTTCAACCATTTCTTCATAATGATATTATAAGGTCATTAGACTTTTCTTGGTGGGAGGAGGTGAAACCAGGATTATCTACACGTCTCTGACTGGTTCGGCTTTTCAGATTTGCTACAATATCTATATAATAGTGAATCATTTTATGCTTATGTAGAAATAGGTGGGTTTTTTCCTTGTTTGTTTGTTTTTTGCTTTTCTGTGTGCTTTTAAGAAAGGCACTTATAGCTACAAACCATCTTCATGGGAAATAATAATTCTATTCTCAGGAGAAAATAGACTAATTTTTTTAAAGACTAAAAATGACCTCTTGGGAAGAGAGGACAGACCTGAATATTAATGTAATCAGTAGTTATCATTTAGCAGGCAAGGAGAAATCAATTGCAGGCCAAAAGAAACTGTAAGTTAGATGTCTCAGACTCCATACTAGAAGGAAAATTTCAACTTTTAAAGAAGAATTCCATATGCAGATTAATTTTTCTTGGTTTTAGAAAGAATTGAAAATACATATCTCAAGTCTTTTAACTATTTCAGGTAAAAATTATCCTGCTTTTCAAGGTGATTCTTACAAAAGACTAAGTTTTGAATTTAAAAAGTCACAATAATTATGATAGTCTTGGGGTATAACATGCCGTGGTTGTTACAGGGTCAGAGGATGGTAGTGCATCTATTTTGTTGTTGTTATTGTTGTTCTTTTAAATCTAAGTAAACCAAAAGAGATAAAATTTGATGAGAAGACAATGGAATATTTAAAATTATCTAGCTCAAACCCTTCTTTTTGCAGATTAACACTGCAGCCCCAAAAGACAATGGTTTACTCGGGGCCATACATCTTTGTGCAAAGCAAGGATTAAATCATAGGTTTAAAAGTTCAAAAATTGGAAAATGTGCTTATTTCAAAGGTAAGATGAGTTAGCTGAAGGTAGATCAACTACGTATTGATGGGCATCTACTTTATGATAAGTACAATGCCACATGCTTCATACAAATATTTTCATTTCACTCTGTCACAGTTCAGGAGGTAAGAAATTTTGCTGATTTTTCAAAGTAGAATACTTAATGTCAAAAAGGTTAAATAAATTGTCCAAGGTCACAAAATTAGTAAGTTGACTGCATAGTCACCACTAAAACCCAAGCCGTTCTCTTTCTAAAGCCATCTTCTTTCCATTTTACTAGATGTTAAAATATCTGAACTCAAGGTCTGTTCTATAACTATCCTAGCCTGGAACAATATTTATTGAAAAAAATGAAGTAATAATCTATAATGCGTCCCAAAAAGAAACCAAAATATCAGTCTAATAAATAATTAGTAGATCTTCTGACTCAAAACAAAGACAAATGAAATTTCTAAGCATGATGAAATATAAGGGCTGAGCATGGTGGCTCGTGCCTGTAATCCCAGCACTTTGGGAGACCAAGGTGGGCAGATCACTTGAGGTCACAAGTTCGAGACCAGCCTGGCCAACATGGTGAAATTCCATCTCTACTTAAAATACAAAAATTAACTGGGTGTGGTGGCAGGCACCTGTAATCCCAGCTACTGGGCAGGAGAATCGTTTGAACACAGGAGGTGGAGGTTGCAGTGAGCAGAGGTCACATCACTGCTCTCCAGCCTGGGCGACAGAGCAAGACTCTGTCCAAAACAACAACAACAACAACAACAAAATGATGAAATATAAAACAGTGCACAAATGTCCCCTTCTTTTTTTTTAATGGTATTACTAATCTAGGCTTTTGCCCCAGAAAACAAATGTAACTAAAGTTTCAGGGACATTTCTCTTTACACATATTTATGCTCATCTGTGGCTGGCTTTCTTTCTCTAAGATAAACATTTTATTTAACCTTCCTTTGCCGCATTCTACTGGAATTACCTATATTGCCCATGGTGGTCTCTTCTATATTTAACCTGGAAATTTCATTGTCATAGAAGTAGCAAACTGGCCACCTTTAGAAGTGACTCACAAGGACACACAAATTTTTGGAATTACATATTGGCAGGCAATTTGCTCCTGCATACAACTCTAAACCTTAAGTTTTACTCTTTCTTTGGGGCACCAGTCATCTTACAGTAATGATCACAGAATCACAGTCTTTAGAGTTAATTGAAAAGAACTATACTGTCAGTGAGTCCAACTTCCTTATGTTTATGTGTGAAGAAACTAAAGACCTGAGAAGTAAAATTGGCTGGGAGAAAATGTTCCCAAGGAACAGAAGATTCAAGACCAAATATAGGTTTCCCAATCCATTGCTCTTTCCATATGTTCTCACAATAAGCGTCGAACAAACACTCTGCTGACAAAGATTCCCAAATATTTAAGGATGAGAAATGAAGGCCAGGCCTTTATCCAAGAATGTCACTTTGAAGTCTTTTCTGTTTCAGCAGTCTCTAGTTACGAGGCAAGATTTTATATAAAAACTGACCCTTGCATATGAACCCCTCCTCTGGGCTCACTTTTACCTCCCCCAAAGAATAGCAAGACAATTTTTTCTATTTTACATATATTTATTAATTTGTATGTTTGAATTTGGAATGTGTTTTACTAATCCTGCAACTCTGTGAACATGAATACAGTTGTTTCTTGAAATCAACCAATCTTAGTACTAGGGATACTAATGTCAGTAAAAAGGTCTCAGAACTTACTACAGAGAAATGTGGAATGCTTTTTGTGAAATTCACACAAAGCCTTCCTTCTACTCAGTGGTGTGGAGCACTATGACAGTACCCAGCCAGTATCAACAGACAAATGGAAATATACTGTTACAATGCTATTATTAGTATTTATAACAGCTCTAGTGCTCTTGATAAATGAAGCCACATTAATTAGTTTCAGGATCTTATTCTGACTTTGGCATATCCACTAGCACTTCTGAACATAATTAAAATATTTCAAAATGTCACTTATGTTTCCATTCTACATGAAATGCATACTGATTATGGTCACTTGATTTGTACTAGGCCACACAGTTTTAGAAACAAAAATATGTTAACATTTTAGGGGTTAAGTAATCCCTCCAACACTATTTGAAATAAAGTGGGATGAAAAATAAAGCTAAGAATGATGATGCAAATGTATAAGTATGCTCTTTTTCTGAATTTGAAATAGCTTTTTCTTTGAAATTCCATAAGTTAAAGTTAGCTTTTTATTAAACAAATGGTATAGTTGATTTGAAAGTTAGATGCTGACCCATGCAGTGACTTTAAAACAAACTAGTCCTCCACTCAAGTTTTTAGAGACTGATTTTCATCTTTGTCCAAATAATATCAGGAATCCTTTGGCTCATAGTAATTATAGCTTAAAACAAAATTGCTACTTTTTTCCCATTAAAAAAAAAACTAAATTTTAGATAGATGAAGATAAAAATACACTTATGGATGTAGACACAGATTTATATCTACTTGTATATGTGTATGTATGGTTACTTAGATAATATTCTTTTCAAATGATTTGGCCAATGTAACTCCAACATGGTCTTAGGTGCAAGCAGTCAGAGACCAAAATTAAGCTATGAAAGATGCCCCCTGCAGCTACCTACTCCCTTGATCCTAACAAGAGGCAGGTGATGTCCAGATAAGAGTAGAGGCATGTTATCAATTACTTACCTATATGACAAACTTGATTTTGCAGAAAGATTATGTCTGTCAGATCCCAACTGCAGTTAATGTTTAATGCTTAAAACAATGAAATATTTTTCTTTAAATTTTTAATTCTTTCTAAAATCAATGTCACAGGAAATGTCTACATTCCTCCCCAACTCTGCAGTACTCTCTCTAGGTACTATCAGATGTAGATTCAAGTGTTCTTCCTGTTCTGGATATGTGAGGGACAGTTAAAGAGACCATATGATGGAAAGAGTGGATGCAAAGTAACTGGAAAAAAAAAACAACAAAAATCTGGCATCTTTCATAATAGCATTTTATATATAATGCAGCAGGTCATATGTATTACACAATGGGTTAAGAGTTGTTTTGTTAATTATTTTGAAAAGGAGGAAATATAAAAAAGGATTCTTAAATTAGGAGTCTGAGGGGAGATGACAGCCCTGTTCGGAAGATCAAGCCAAACCTCAGTGACGTGCTTGGATGGTACCACAATTCTACCTCCTATGAGAGAGAAGGTGGTGAAGGTTTTCTTGAGAGAATAAAAATAGGGCATAAGTATACGAGCCAGGAAAAGTGGGATGAGGAAGAGAAGTAAGCAGAAACTGGGAGAGAAGTTGAAAGTGAGAGAACTGGCTGAAAATGCTTGTGAAGACTCCTCAAGGAGAAATTCACATGAAAAAGACAACGGGGCTAGAGAATGCCTCCTCCTAATTTCTCTTTTGCTCTTCACACTCCCCTTTGCACACTGCTCCTGTGTGATTCTCTCCTTTTTAAAATTAATTGAAATTTTAAATCCACAAAAATTATATATTTTTCATGTGCATGATGCTTTGAAATATGTACACATAGTAGAATGGCTCAATTGAGCTAGCTAACATATACATTATCCCATATAATTACCATTTTTTGTGTGGTAAGAACACTTTAAATCTACTTTCTTAGTGATTTTCAAGAACACAATACATTGTTATTAACTACAGTCATATCTACGGTACAACAGAACTCTTGAACTTATTCCTCCTATCTGTTTACTTGCAATTCTGTTCTAACATAGAGTTCATGTACCAACAGAAATAGAACATAGGCTGCCAACAATGGTGAATGGCTTCTAAAGTGTAAAATGTATGAACTCTGACTATCATTTTAGAGGGCAAAAAATAAATGAGAGTAGCACTTTTTTAAAAAGAAAAATTCAGTGATATACAACACAAAGCACTTTCATATCAGATCGACACTGGCATGAGAAGACTTCACACTAAGGAGGAAGGTTAAGGAGAGTGAAAACCGAATCCTTTATTATTCTTCGAAGCTGTATTATAATACATAAACTGATATATTCTATTAATTTAAAAAGGATTCTTTGAAGAGCTTGTATTTTATTCGCTGATAGAATATGAGCTTTTTATTGTCTAAAATTGATTTGATTTCTAATAAAATATTTGCTTCAACCTTGGGCTGCAAGGCACCGGATAGTTCAATGTGAGACAGTAACATTATGAAAAATCATGATATTTTTTCATGCAGCTCAAAGCTTCATGTGCTACCCATCAAATTCATTTCCTTTGTAACTAAATCTGTCATAAATCTTGGCATCCAAATATGAAATATGGTTCCCAACAATAATCTACTGTCAATAAACTTAATAAGGCCTTCAAGTGATACACCACTTTCTGGTGGCTTTAAAATGCTTCACACGTAGATTACTGATCTTCGTAGTTGATGATGGCATTAGTAATAATCTACAAATAACAAGGAAACAGAGGAATGGGGGGAGTGTTAATTAGTCCCAACCACTGGAGCTCTATTTTTCTTTTAAACGTTCATGATTAAAAATAAATAAATAGGCCAGGCGCGGTGCCTCACGCCTGTAATCCCAGCACTTTGGGAGGCCAAGGCAGGTGGATCACGAGGTCAGGTGTTCGAGACCAGCCTGGACAACATGGTGAAAACCCCATCTCTACTAAAAATACAAAAATTAGCTGGGCGTGGTGGCACACATCTGTAGTGCCAGCTACTCAGGAGGCTGAGGCAGGATAATGACTTGAATCCAGGAGGCGGAGTTTGCGGTAGCTGAGATCTCACCACTGCATTCTAGACTGGGTGACAGAGTGAGACTCTGTCTCAAAAAAATAAAAAATACAAAATAAATAGCTAAAAAGATTCATAGGTAAATTCAAATTGTGATAGAAATTTCTATTTAGTCCATAGAAATTAACGAAATTGACCCCACTTTTAAAACTTTAACAATTGTTTAAAAATTGGATAATTTTTGGAAAGACAGAAATAGTTTCAAATGTACGTATTAGAGGGCTTTGATTTTTTTTCTCATTTAGCAATGATGAACAAATCATACATATTTGAGTGAGTATGATACTCGATGCTTCTTTGCAAGCCTTGTGTTTTCTTCTATTGAGGATCAGTTGGAGAAAACACAATATGAACACTGGAGTTAGAAATAATTCTTAATGCTCATGTGCTCATGTTCAGCTTCATTTTATGTCTGTCAGTATCCATTGCCTAGACTAAATTTTGTTAATCAGGGAAGGAAATCCCATGTTTCTCCCCAATAGCTAAATATGTGCTTCACAAAAACAAAACCAAAAAAAAAACAAGAAACAGACACACACGAAAAAAACAATTTATATTAGTTGTACCATCTTAGTTTCGATAATGATGTGGCATGTTTCAGATTGTTATGACTTTAAATTATTAGTCTTATATTTAGAAAAATGTGTTTGTTACCAGAAAGCTCCAGTGTAGTCACGTTGAATACTTTTATGCCTAATTGTTTTATGATGAGATTTGTAATATGTAAAGTGAATATTGACACTCTATCTTAAAGCAAGAAGCATCTTAATCTTATATATAAAGTAACAAAGAAATCAGAAGGCTCCTTATTCCCTAAAACGGTTAATGTTGCTAGTCTAACAGTATAACAAAGGGAAAGCACCTAGGGTACAGTTATCGAAACTGTTAAAATCGCTGTGACAAAAATTCTTTTTTATTGCTGTGTCCCACCATAGTGTCAGGGTGGGGAATGGGATGCCATATTAGTGAATAGGACAATAAACAATGTCATATAGCTGTGAACAAAAACTTGCTAGTTGGTAATATTAAGCAGTGTGTGGAATGTGCATTTACTATTGAAAAATCAGGCTCAATAAGAATTTAAGAATACAATTCATTTTATGCAGGTTTGTGACCAGGTGGGAGAGATATAAAATAGTAATGATATAGTCCCTGACTTCAAGGCCTTTGAATTTAATTGGAAATCAAAAAACATCTAAGTGAAACAATAAGTAACACTATTAGACGGTGAGAATAAAATAAAGACTGGCATTCAAGATCATATGATAGTGCATGTCATATTATGCATGTCAGTAGAGTGATGTTTGAGAGTGCAAAAATTTCTGATATGACATGGAAGAAAATACATTTTCCATTACTCGATTATATTGCAAAACTCAAACTACTTTTGGTCTATGGCTGAGACAGCCTATCAGAATTGATATTTGTAATACTGATCATCTCATTGTCGGTTCTCATCTTTAATATTTCCTTATTTGGCAAAAGGATTAAACAAATTATCAATCAAAACTTCAGCTTCAATTTCAGAAAGTACCAAAATTTTTTTTCTTTTCTTTTTTTTTTTTTTTTTTGAGACAGAGTCTTGCTCTCTCGCCCAGGTTGGAGTGCAGTGGCACCATCTTGGCTCACTGCAAGCTCTGCCTCCCGGGTTCAAGCCATTCTCCTGCTTCAGCCTCCCGAGTAGAGTAGCTGGGACTATGGGCGCCTGCCACCACGCCTGGCTGATTTTTTATGTTTTTCGTAGAGACAGGGTTTCACTGTGTCAGCCAGCATGGTCTCGATCTCCTGACCTGGCGATCTGCCCGCCTTGGCCCCCTAGTTGTTTTTTAAGGATCACTCATTCAGCCATCTGATGCGTCACTTATCTTTTCTCACCAATGAAAATTATTATTAACTTGAAGAGTTCTAAATATTACACATGGTTTCTTTGTGGTTTTGTTTAAGAATAAAACTTTTTATTAATATCCAGAAATAATAATTAATTTATCTCGCCCCCTTCAAGATGGACTTTTCATTATCATCCCCTTATTTTACATCAGTGAAAACTGTGTCTTTGTTATTTACCAAAGAGGAAAAATAAATATCTTGAATTTTCAACAGTCACTTACATGCAGTACATTAATTAATAACTCATGTATTTCATTACAGATATTACTAAAACAAAAGAAGCATATTGTATTAGGAAGAGAAAAAACACTTATTGAATGCCGAATATTGCCAGCTAATGGTGTAGGTGTTTTAAAAGTCACAACAACTTCTAAAATACTATCATTCCAATATTTTTTCTTGCAAATTATAAAATCAAAGCTCAGAAAGTTTAAAACTTGCCTGAGATCACATAACTAAGAAAAAATTTAAACATATGCACATTTGAACCAAATCTAAACTTTCTCACCAAATCACAGCACTTCTCAATATAAAAATATTATCATAAAAAAAGCATGGTTACTTTCTTCTGATACCAAGGCTATGTGGGCTATTAAACAGGATGCTAAGATTCTCCTGTTTGAGGGTTTAAATAATTTTTAAAGTGGCCGGGCGCGGTGGCTCACGCTTGTAATCCCAGCACTTTGGGAGGCCGAGGCGGGCGGATCACGAGGTCAGGAGGTCGAGACCATGGTGAAACCCCGTCTCTACTAAAAAATACAAAAAATTAGCCAGGCGTGGTGGCAGGCGCCTGTAGTCCCAGCTACTCAGAGAGGCTGAGGCAGGAGAATGGCGTGAACCCGGGAGGCGGAGCTTGCAGTGAGCCGAGATTGCGCCACTGCACTCCAGCCTGGGCGACAGAGAGAGACTCCGTCTCAAAAAAAATAATAAATAAATAAAATAATAATAATAATAATAATAATTCTTAAAGTGGAATTTCAGTGTGGAAATAGTATTTAGAAAATAATTAGTGACTGACATAATCATGATTTTTCAAATGAGGAAATTAAGGATCAGAAAGGGAAGATTTGTTCTCCAAGGTCACACCCAGCATTCTGGAGGCAGAGGCAGGACGGAAAAATCATTTATCCTGGATATTAATCAGTACAGATTCATTTATAAGATGTTTTCTTATGTAATCTTAGGATAAGGGAGTCAGGATTCTATGAACTCAGATTTTTAACAGAATGTGCCTCTATTAATTGGGCCATACATATAATATTTAGTTCACTGCAACATTTAAATGAACTTTTGAGTGATACTCATGAAATATGGCCAAACATCAAAGAAAATTCAGACTATGGAAAAAAAATAACCAGCTGGAAAGTTTTAGATTTATATGAAGCTAAGGAGCATGCATCTCTACGTCACTATATACGCAACGCTCTCCACCATGTTATTTTAATACCAAATGATTTTCATTTCAAAATGGTCAACATGAGGAAATACAATTGTTCAGAATTCTTAAAACATCAAAATAACTTGATCAGATGACACTCCAGAGATCCTCAGAGGACCAGGGAAGGGGAAAAGTGGGGCACTTAGGCTGCGTGATAAAGAGTCACAAGCCTACACAAAACCTCCATGACTCGCACTATATAGAGGAAAGGACAAAATGAATAATATGAGTGCCAAAGTGAAATTCAAGTAGACAATTTCTGAGAACAGTCTAGTGCATGAAAATGTGCACTTGGTGAAAATTTTTAATGTACCACCGTATTCCAAATTTGGCTGAAATACAAGTCATATTTCCTCCTAGAGATGGGAGGCAAGGAAGAAAAACAAAAGGAGAAAAGGGGAAGAAGGAAGAAGAAAAATCTTATTTTGCCTCCAGAAGAAAGTCTTCCATTGATGACTGAGGTTGGTCCTGTTCTGACATCAAAAAGCCTGCTAATCAGTACCGATTCATTTAGAAGATGTTTTCTGGAGCACTCCACAGAGAGCAATGGGCCAAATTGTCTGGGGGAATAGGTCAGGAAAAAGAAGAAACCAGGGATAAGGGCTTCTAAGTATAATTTTTATTAAAAGGGTAATTGTAATGGAGTGGCAAGGCTCCACTCTATTGTAAAACTGGCCCAGAGAAAAGAACCTAGGGCTACCTATAGAGATACTAGTTCTAATTCTTGCAAATAAGAAAATTCAGCTAAGTATTGTTTCTCATATCTATTGTATACAGAAGGCTTTTAAAGAACGATATGATAAATGCCTACTTATTTATCAATCTTTTTATAATGTGGATTAAAGTCTTCAAAATTGAAATACACCCATGTATTAAAATAACCATATGTTTTCAATGGAAACAACTATTTACAAACAAACACAGCATAGATTTAAATGACTTGCTATTACTTATGAGACTCAACTGGGTAAATATTTAATAATTACTCAGTTTCCTGATAAGATACTGATTATTTTTAATGAAATAAAATAATTTTTACTTATTAATCTGAAAAATCAGGTGGCATAATTGTTTACTCTTGTTTAACCATGAATTTTGTTCTAAATCCTGTCAAGAATGAGATAAAAATAGTCAACAAGACTTTGTCAATGGCAACCAAACATGTTTCCCATATTACTGTGTATTTACTGGCTTTTCTTTAAGAATTTTATGGGCCAGGCGCGGTGACTCACCCCTGTAATCCTAGCACTTTGGGAAGCCGAGGTGGGTGGATCACGAGGTCAGGAATTTGAGACCAGCCTGGTCAACATGGTGAAACCCCATCTCTACTAAAAATACAAAAATTAGCTGGGCTTGGTGGCAGGCGCCTGTAATGCCAGCTACTTGGGAGGCTGAGGCAAGAGAATCATTTGAACCCGGGAGGTGGGGGTTTCAGTGCACCAAGATCAAGCCATTACACTCCAGCCTGGGCGATAGGGCGAGACTCCATCTCAAACAAACAAACAAACAAACAAACAAAATATATATATATATATATATATATTTTATGGCCAGGCATGGTGGCTCACGCCTATAATTCCCACACTTTGGGAGGCCGAGGTGGGTGGATCACCAGAGGCTGGGAGTCCAAGACCAGCCTGACCAACATGGAGAAACCCCATCTCCACTAAAAATACAAAATTAGCCAGGTGTGGTGGGTGGAGTTTGTGGTGAGCCAAGATCCCGCCATTGCACTCCAGCCCCTGGGCAACAAGAGCAAAACTCTGTCTCCAAAAAAAATAAAAATAAATAAAATTAAAAGAATTTTATATTGAAAGTAGATATAAAACCTCCTGGGGTTATTACAAACCAAGCCTGTATCAGATACTAAAGCCCACTGATGTTGTGATTTGCATTTTGTAACCAGGGAAATCCTAACTGTGAAGTGATGGCATTTATGAACAACCACATTATGAGGGCTGCAGATTCTTTCAAAGTAAGACAAATGCTCACCTGAGCAGGCAGGGATTTACTAGAGCTGAAAGATATTGAAGGACATAATGGAAATGCTCTTAAGGGTTGTAGTTAGAGACCAAAGGCTGCTTGGGGAATTTTGACATTCTTATTTGGCTTAATACACTCAAAGGGATATGGGAGGGAGACCAGGCCAGCTTTAAACATTCACAGAGAGTAAGGATTGATACATTTTAAAATAATTGAACTTTCAGGACCAAGGGCATTTTTTTTTTACTGTGCTTGTAATATACAAAGTAAACCAATTGGAAGCTGCTGTCAGAGTGTAGAATATGGTCAAGGGCTAAAAATGAAAGAATAGATAAGTAAATACACGTAACAAGTAAAATTGAAAATACTAACATGTTGCTTTACAAAATAGAAGTACCTTAAAAACATAAAACAGATGGGCCAGATAATATTATCTCTGGAATGTGTCTGCTGAAAATTGAAGATCTGATACTCCTTCTAGGATATAGAAAACACAGAGCATGTATGAGTAAAAGTATTCTTGTACAATAATGATTTTGCTCGTGTGAAGGAAGGGCCTGTATTATATTAGTCATGAAGGAGAACCATGATTCTGATGATTTTGGAGATACACTATTACTCATATTTAGAACTTTCCAGAGTGATGTGTCCTCTCTGAGAATATTTTTCATGGCTTTTCATAAAACAAACTATAGGTGGTTGCAGACAATTAATGTTCATTGAAACTTAAACCTTCCTGGGTTTAAGTTTTTGGTAAGAGATTCACCACAAATAAACACACACACACACACACACACAATGAAAGGGAAGGACTGGATGGATTTGATGGGTTTGTAACATGTTGCTTTGTCTCTCTCATTCTCAGGGGGACTGTCTCCTCCTGAAATCTCTGCTGGCAGCTCCACAGTCGGAAACAGTCACAAGGCAGAGAACTACAATACGATTATCTCCTTGCTCTAATGGTTCTTTCCAGAGAGATGTAATGCTAGGTGCCTAGCTTAGGCTAAAAAGAGTGAGAAAATCTATGAGAGAAATACAAGCCAACTAAATAAAAGGCCTTTCTCTTTTGTAGTTGTCATTAATTTATCCTAGCTTGCCTTTAGTCTCATTCCCCTGCCCCCATCGCCCACCATATGTCCTTTAAGACAGCCCTCTTAAAACCTCATTGAAAGGGTGAAACTCCAGCGCTTCTGAATGCTTATTTAAAACTGCTGAATTGGGCCAGGTGATAGAGAATAATGGGAAGGGACATCCTTTCCAAAGGAGGTTATAAAATATTACCTTACGTGCTTAATTCGTCTTGGCATTCCTGGATATTTTGGTTAATTATCAGAAATTAGCTTGAGGGGAAGATTAATCTTTTTACTTAGCCAACACACAACTGCTAGTTTCTAGTTAGTCAAGTCCCATGACAGCTTCCACTATTTCTTATCATTATCTAGAAAAATGAGAGGCTTGTGTGGTGGAAGAAAGTCTCTATTATCCAATTTAGTTCATTAAATATCTGGCATTTGATTATGATATGAAGCACACCTAAATTTAAAAAGAGAGAGAGAAAAAAACCTTTCATGTTTAGTGGGGAAGTATTGTCTTTGTGAGGAAGTTCTGCTTTGTTTTCCTCCCCAGGTCATGAGAAGAATTATGTTTAGTAATCAAAGATAGAAATTTATGAAAGAAAGAAACAGAGAGAGAGAAAAAGAAAGAAAGAAGAAAGAAAAAGAAAGAAAGAAAGAAAGAAAGAAAGAAAGAAAGAAAGAAAGAAAGAAAGAAAGAAAGAAAGAAAACTGCAACACTAAGATTTCATCTACTGACAACTGAATTCATAACTGGCATGAGAAATAAGAAAACGTCTAGGAGTGTGTGCGTTTTTTTTTCCTAGAGAAGATTTGAGCTAGGAGACAAGGGTATCTGCCATGGATTTACACTTCCCACCCTCAAGCGTACTCCTTCTTGCTATTGCCGTTTTACCAGTGATTTTTTAAAGTTTGGTTTTTCTAAAAGAGAGAAAGTAAATTAACATAAATTCAAGCAGCACCATCTTCCACCAAATTTCAGGTTGTATTTTTTTTTCTTTTTTGAAAGAAAGTAACTCAATCCATTTGGGTAATTTTTCTCGAGGCAAAATGGAGATAGATTACAATAGAAACTAATACAATTTTCACTCTCAAGCACGTATTGGATACAGTGGAATCTGAACTAACATGAGAATAAAAAAAACTAAATTGGAGACTGTGATATGTATTGCTCAGCACTCCAGGAATATTTTGCCCCAATGGAGTTTTATTCTGTATTTGCCTCATTCCAGCCACTTCCCTGCTGCTATTACCATCATCATCCTCCCTGCTTTTAATGGATTCAGTAATCTTAATGCTTGGCTTTTGTCCCCTTCCTCACATCTCCATTACTACTTTTCTTCTTCCTTGAATGTTACTAAAACAATCTGCCTAAAATTCTAATATGGTAGTCTTTTATTCCAAAAATGCACCAATCACTCATCACACTCAGTTAAACATTTTGTATGTCAATCAAAGGGTGCTATGATTTGATTCTAAAACATCTATGTAAACTCATCTCCCCAGGTAATACTCTCTCCATTCTCACACCAATATCCCCTATCTTCCCTAAGCATGCAACAGCATTTCTCAATCTCTGCTCATTCTGTCTTCACTCTGTCTTGTAGTACCTTTCATTCTCCCTTTCATCTATCTAAAATCTGTTCAATCTAGAGGTCTTTTCATAATCTATCTCTATATCAGAAATATTTTGTAAATGTGATTTCTGTCTCTATTACACACTTGGCCATTTAAAGGCAAACTTATTAAGAATTTAATCCTATTTCCACATTTTTTGGGGAATTTGTGACTGTATGTCTTATTTCCTCATCGTGTTACCTTTTGAAAGGTTGGAAAAGGTATTTATCATTTCTTCACATCTCTTAGTAACATGGAATATTTATTCCTCATCTAGGAAGTGTTCAAGAAACAGTCATAAGAATGGAGCTGTTTAAACTAGAAAGAACCAAACACAATGGCAAGAAAGGTGGTGAGGGCTAAAATTTTAAAATAGTTTATTTGCATTGTGTGTGAGTTTATGCTGTCCAGTGAGTCTGACACTCTATGTGGTAGAGTGGGGTGGGGTACAGTTGAGATGGACTAGGCATGATTGTGCCTAAATTATTATATCTCATGTTAGATGATATGAAGCTTAGGGTGTGGGCGATGTGGGTGAGGCCAGTGATTTTATGAGCAAAATAAGATCTGTGAAGTGTAACTGAGTTTTAGAGATAATTTGTTTGTGTTGTAGTGGATAATTACATTAATATAGGTTGGGTATTTTAATAGTCTTGATTACCTCACTCTTTGTAAGAGGCTTATGCTCACTGGAAGACAGTTTAGTGTACCTGGGCCAGAAATCGACTCTGAATTTTAGGGCTAGGTCACGTCATTTGACTATTTTTTTCCTAGATGACAGTGGCCCCTTCCAGGTGACAGTGGTTCACCATTTATAATCTTTGTCTTAACTGTAGGTCAGACTTAGAATTGGAAAATCCTTTGGAGGAAATAAAAATATCCTGCACACCAAAACACAAAAATCAAAGTTTTAAAATAAATGTTAGAAGCCAGCTGAATGACTCATGTAAAAAAAACACTATGTTAAATTTTCATAACAGTCCACACATTTTAGCAATGGCAAATGAAATACTGGTGTTCAGATTAAGAAAAATTGGAGCAGTCATCATTTCCATAATAATAAATCCGACAATTAAAGAGGGAATTATTTTGGTTATAAAAAAATTCCTTTTCATCTTGAAGAAGTGATATGACTGCCATTTAATATCACACAGCCTGAGGCTTCTTAGATGTTCCTTAAATGTTAAGTAAATTATAAATAAAGCCATCTCAATATTTTACTGCTCAGATGACCTTTGCAGTTCATCTTTGTAATCATTATTATTATTATTATTATTATTATTTTTTGAGACAGTCTCATTCTGTCTCCCAGGCTGGAGTGCAGTGGTATAATCACCGCTCATGCAGCCTCGACCTCCTGGGCTCAGGTGATCCTCACATCTCAGCCATCTGAGTTGTTGCCCCCACAGGCATGTGCCACCATGCACGGGTAATTTTTGTATATTTTGTTGAGACTGGGTTTTGCCATGTTGCTCAGGCTGGTCTTGAACTCCCGGACTAGAATGATTTTTTAATGGTGTGCTCATGGTTGGTGCAGCTACTTCTAGTCCATCCTCAAAAGGAGACAATTTATCTACAATGTACCACTTACTGTGCAGCCTTGTCAAAGTGTTCTAAAACAACTGACAAGAATACTTGTTTAAACAGGGAGAGAGAGATTAATTCTGATTCAAAAGTTTTTGCAGCCCAGGGATTTGCAATTTTAATAGAGTGATTCTGATGCAGATGGCTTGAGGACTACATTTTAAAAAACACAGGTCAAATTTATGCTAGTTACCAATAAAGCCAGAATTATTGAGCCACCATTACCTGGGACATTTTAGCGAAATAATCCTTCCTAAACTTAATTTACATAAACACACACAGCAGGTGTTTGGGTTTATTTTCCTATTGCTTTGCTGCCAGAATTCGCAGAGTAATTGGAGCCTTGGTTTCAGTCTACATGGAGATATTGTTTTGTTTTCTTTTCCCCCTAGATTAAGAAATGTGAATATAACCTGTGCTAGTTCTTAAGATACTGCTTATTATATATGCATTTCGTTCATACAAGCTAGTTAAGAAATTCAGGGTAGTACAATCTCTTTAAGAGCTAGTGCAGTTCACCTTTCAACTTAACGCAGTTGTAACTTCTAAGTGACCTCTGGCAAGGAAATTCTTTTGAATATTTCTAGTGATGTGGATCTAGTAACTTAAAAAAAGTAGATGATTCTGTATTTGGCTAGCCTGAATTATCCTACTGAGCTGCATGTAATATTCCTTCCTAAGACTTTACTTGCTAAACTGCAAAATCACTGAGCTGAGAGCTGAAAGTGTCATTTGTGTATGAACTCACTGTACACTTCGCACATGAGGAATATAAAACTTGGACAGATGAAGCAACTTTGACTACTTCACGAAACTGCATCTGAAAACCTGGACTCCTGATACTTTACACTACAATGATACATTTTATATATGCTCCGTACCTACAGAAAATATACAAACTCCTTCATCTGCCTGACGAATCTAGTTAACAATTAGTGATGTGTTCTGTAAAACAGTGTTGATTGCTTAGAAGTAGTAAAAAAAAAAGTAATAAAAAATAAAAACTTTTCCTTTTGGTTTTCCAAAAAGTGTTAAGAGAAAAGAAAAAAGGTACCATTTGGCTGGGCGTGGTGGCTCACGCCTGTAATCCCAGCACTTTTGGAGGCCAAGGCAGATGGATCACGAGATCAGGAGATCGAGACCATCCTGGTTAACACAGCGAAACTCCATCTGTACTAAAAATACAAAAAAATTAGCCGGGTGTGGTGGTGGGCGCCTGTAGTCCCAGCTACTCGGGAGGCTGAGGCAGGAGAGTGGCGTGAACCCAGGAGGCGGAGCTTACAGTGAGCCAAGTTGGCATCACTGCACTCCAGCCTGGGAGACTGAGCAAGACTCCATCTCAGGAAAAGAAAAAAAAAAAAAAAAAAGGTATCATTCAACACATGAAGTACTATTTGTGCCAGGAAGAAAGCAAAACTATCACTTGGTCACACTTTCTTGTGTAACTTACAATAAAATTCCTAGAGCACAATAGATTTATTTCAGAACTGTTATTAATAAAACCTCATTTATAATGCACATGAAGCAGCAGTATGCACAGTACTTGGGTTTCAGGCTCTGTGGTCTGACCACCAGGATAACACATTGGGTGAGGCAAAATGAGTAACTCTAAGCCTCAGTTTCTCATGTGTAATCAGATTGTTGTGTGGTGATTACATTAATTAACACATAATTCAAGCAGCAATGTCTGCCACACAGGAAATGGTAGACAAATAATACGTACCTCTTTAATTTAGGTAAAATCTATCTATGGAGAGAGGCTTAGTAAGATAATTTAAGGGCCTAATGTCTCAGCTTCTAGATGCTGTAGATGAGATCTGACTCCAGCATCTGTAATTTTAACTACTATCATTATTTAAAACCAGAAAATAAAAACTTTGAATTTCATTCCATTTACATAGATACAAGATACTTTAAAATCATATATTTAGATCAAATTTTAATGCATGCATTCTCTCTCTCTCTCTCTGTCTCTCTCTCTCTCTCTCATTCTTACTCTCTCTCTCTTTTCCCAATTCTCTTCCAAGCATTCTTAGATCTCTGGGACTTAGAAGTTACATATACATTTAGAGATGAGGCTGAAGAGATGGCTTCTATATTTGGACAACCTCTTTCGTTAATGCTTGTTTCATATTGCTAGTCTTCTCTGAATAGTTATAGGAGCCAAACGTTGCTTCATTTGGTTTAGCAATTTCCTATATTGCTTTCCCAGTATGTCCTTTAGTTCCTAAAAGATTCGCAAAACAGGAACTGACATTCCCCTGGAAAGCTTTGAGAAAAAAAAAGAGAGACAAAATCAAGCTTCTTTCTTATCAAGAAATTTGCCACACAGGTGCAGCAGTGCAGCTTCAAGGACAGAAACAGGAATGGCATGTCTGAAAATGTCCAGGGACTCTTTATGCATTGTATAGGGGTGACATTCAAAATCTTTAACTAACTGGTACGGCAAGGGCATGGAACATTCAGGATGGACGTTGGCTGCAAATAACCAGTAAGTCTAGGCTCTGCATTCTGGCCTAAAACAGCCCTGTCTCTAGAGCTGAAATGGCTCTTTGTTCCTGGTGCAGTGCTTTAAACAAAACAGGCTCTCAGTAAATACTCTCTGACCGAGAGTACATACAAAATGTTATAAAGGGAAGAAAAGATTACAATTTTATGCAGGATCCTGAAGCTGTTACATAAGTTCATAGAAAGTGATAATGTTTGTGGAGGTTAATGTATCAATGAGTTGTCCAGAAAGAGAAGACAGAAAAATTGTAACAGGGTAAAGGAAACAAGATGTATACAGGCACATGTATGGTTGAGAACCTGGAGTTATCCTATGCCACTATAGAGCATCCTATGCCAGTTTCTGTTTTTCAATATTTAATGAGACTTGTGTTAACTTAGGTGACATTCTTGTTCACATAGAGACATGAAAACTGCAAATTGTTAGGCAGTTCTTTATTAAAGCTGGATTCAAAATAACTGGCAAGTGAACTGCATTAATCTTTCAAAATTCAATGATTAAAATATTAAAATGTTATTTGTGCAAAAAAGAAAGTATGCACAGTAATGTGTTTAGAAGGTTAAGGGATGAGAAGCATGGAGTTTAGGGACGATTTTAGATTAAAAAGAAGATTCTGATCATGTGCTCTGCTCAAGAAGTCTCCAATCTTGGTTTGAAGGCTGAGCTGTCTTGTCTTTTGTTTTTTAATTCTGCCATAATATCCTTTATGTATATATATATCTATAGTCATTTTTTTCTTTGATCAATTTTTATGTTCTTCTTCTCACTGCATCTTGAATTTGTGTAGGGCAAGGACTCCATATGGTTAATTTTGTTTTTATTACTGGAAGCTAAACAGTACTTGTAACAGTGTCTGCTCAACAAATATTTGCAAAATAAAGTCAAGGAGTAACAGTGGAGACGACACAGTGTCCTTGTGTTTATGACTTGGCTTTTAGGGACACATTTTTAATGAAATCAAGGAACTACATCTATTCTTTAAATATATATTAAGACACTTTTCAGTAGATGACACTGAGTTGGGAATACTGGTTCCTCTACTCACAAGGCTTAGTCTCTTGGAAGAGTGAGGCACACAAACCAATTTTTGTCTGAGTTACGATATCAGCTATGCTAGAAGTATGCATGAAATATATCTCAGCCAGTTCCCATTACTCAATTCCAGGGCAAAAGTTGGCAATGATTTGTCTTAATCGGGGGGTGTACTATAGATTGGGTACTAAATGTTCAGACACAGAGACTATGGATACCTCATTTCTTAAATTCTTTGATTCCTGTATGAGGTTTGGAAAATGCTACTCAAAACATTTGGCTCAGAAGGCTTACGTAGGTCAACATGCTCAGTTTGAATGTAACATAAATATCATGGGAGCGAGAGAAGAAAATGTAAGAATACTTCTAGGATCCCAAGAGCTTCTGTAGGACCCAGTGCTTTTCCTAATAAGATCCAGTGATTTCTACTGTTGAAAGCGCACTTCAGTTTATACAATTGTCTATGTTTGCCACCAATCAGAGTCTGTGTAGTTTTCATGCAAAAGTATAAACTATAATTTTAAATAGAGAGAGAGAGCAGAGTAGGAAAGACATCGTATGCAGACTATCCATTGAAGAAAATAGTATCGGCCACGAGAATTGCTTGATTCTAAATGTGTAGGAAATTCTATTTGGCCTAATTTTAGAAGCTATCTATTGCTAGCTATTAGGCTCTTTTATGATTAGTCTTGAAAATACAGTCTGGAATTACAATTCATACAAACCAAATAACCAAGAGGATAAAACTCAATTGTGCTTATGACTGATTTTTTTTCTTTTTGCAATGTCAATCATTGCTTTCCCTTCTTGCAGTTCAACATTCTTCTTAGCCACAATTCTTATATGGATTTAAAACAACTTTTTAAGTTATAATTTTTGTGGTAAGTTATTTTCACTTTAAATATCCCCATTTTATTTATATTGGCTAATTTTAAATATCCAGCACATAGAAAACAAATTTAACACTAGCTAAGATGTTAAAAGTCTTTAGCACAATTCCACAATTTTGCAATAAGGAAACTGAGGCATAGAGAAGTTGATGCATTGCTTAATTTATTTCCTGAGAAGAAATTAAAATGGAGACTCTCAGTTTCCATTTTGATGCTCTTCTTACTAAATTATGTTCTCTCACAAGAATAATAGGATTTTGTCCTTTAAAACAATTTTGATAACTTAGATTTTTCATTTCAGCTTTAACAGTAATTTGATGCATGGTCTGAGGAGAGTTTTGTTCTCTATTTGCAACAAGGCCAAGTCTCAACATACAGTGCCTCCTGTTTTGTTTCAACAACTGACAATACGGAACCTTTGGGCTAAAGTTGGTGAAGAGTGTATATGTGCTTTCCTCCTTCCAGTTTTTCTTGAAACTAAACACATCCCTGCTTACTCAATTCATATCCCACTCCCCTCACAAAAAAAAAAAAACGACAATCAAAACCCCAAAATAAAAACGTGTTTCTCTTCCTTTACTTTCATACCCAAAGGCCCTCACATTTTTCCTGCAATTTCAGAGCTATTACTATGTAATTTGGGGCTAACATTAAAACTGACATGAAACACTTTATGGATAGTAAATCTTGTCACAAAACAATGACACCTATCCCTAATGAATAATTAGAAAAATCAAAATAATATATTTTTGTCCTGAACACCAATATGGATAGCAAAAGAATGTAACATGCTTTTAATCCAGTTGAGACATTTAAGCATGTGTGACTCAAAGTTGAAATGACTGAGTTATAACTTAAATAGAAATTCTGACAGTGTCGTTCTTGCTTGCAATAATATATGCTGATTGGAGAACAGTGCTTTACAATTACTTGGAGAGTAACTTCCAAGCTCTGACATCTAACCAGCAGCAGTCAAGAATCCGCAATGAAAATCCTTTGATTTAAGCAGCGCTTGCTTTGGAAATCTGATGAGTTATAATGTTGGTGGTCAGAAACAGCATAGCATGCTTAACAAGGGCAGGTTATCTACCTAAATCATCTTATGTGCACTGAAGATTAATTATCCTGAAAATTCCAAGACAAAAATGCATTTTCACTCTGCAGAAATACTTTTAGACGAAAATGGCCATCCTGTCCGGATATTGCTTGAAGATTATCCATAATAACTTGGCTGGGGCTGCTTCTGCACATAGGAAAATACTACCTTTTTTTAAAAAATAATATTTTAAACCTTTTCTGCTTGAAATACTATAAATCTTCAGTTATTATTTTGTTTTTGATGGAAAGATACAGATGCAAGAACAGAGAAGGAAAAAATATTTAACATGAACATTTCCAGTTGACAAGTTTTATATTCTTTTTTATTTCTTTAAATACTGGCATAGAATGAGAAAGAAACCTAATTTGCACTGGAAGATTCAACAGCATGAGATAACATCTCTCATGAAAGATAAATGCTTAGAATTGTTAAAATCTTTTGCTTTGCTTGGTTGGTGTAAGGTGATTTGATATCTTATCATGTGATCTATAGAGGGAAAAGCTTGAAGAAAAAGTGGAGGCTTGATAAATACTCTAGTCAAACAAAGTTAATGTAAAATTGTTTTGATAACAGTTATTCATTGTACTTTATAAAAGGCTGGAAAAAATAAATTTCATGTTCTCTAAAATTAGCCATCGATTTTTAAAATGTCATCTTATGTAACTAGAATTATAAAACTACAGATTTTTTAACCAATTCATATATCTGCATGCTTTGCTTGATCCAAATTGCTTTATCTCCCAGTTGTGAGTCAGGATGTAAACATAAATTTACATTGCAGAAAACATTTATCATATTTTATTATTCTATATAAATTAACGTATAATTAAAATATAAATTACTATACCTTAAAGACCATGTACTAAATATACCACACTAGAATTGCAAATCGTATTAGAATATAAACCAACAGAAATAAAGAGTTGCTGAATGTAAAATAACTGAATGCAAGCTAATTAACATATATTCATTTCTTATGGATTCTAGAGCATGCCATAAGTGCTTTGTGTGGAAAAGCATGGCATAAAATATGAATAAAAATGTAAGCACTCAAGCAAAACTTACAGCAGTAACTCTGAATATTGCTTACTTTCTCTAAAAGAGAATCTTAGTCAATGGAATAGAAAGTATCTCTCTATTCACCAAAATTAAGAACAGCATACAAAAAAAAAAAAAAAGATAAAACCTAAGTAGTTCATCTGTAAAATGTGGAAAAGGGAAAGGACTTTTTAGTTTGTACATGAATTGCCTGAATGAGTGGAAACGGATGTAGAACAATTTCATTTCCATCTATTATGTGCCAGTACTTCTAGTACTTCTACTTCTGTTGTCCAAAGCTCTGAAACTGCACATCTTCTGCTGCTATTTCTGCCCTCAGGGAGGTAAAAAAACAAAAAGTCCATTTGTGCTCCTCATATGCAAAGATATGAAAAATAAATTCAGTAAGTCCCCAAATAAATAAAACTACTGGGCCTGGCGCGGTGGCTCGTGCCTGTAATCCCAGCACTTTGGGAGGCCGAGGCAGGCGGATCATGAGATCGGGAGATCCAGACCACCCTGGCTAACATGGTGAAACCCTGTCTCTACTAAAAATACAAAAAATTAGCAGGGCGAGGTGGCGGGCACCTGTAGTCCCAGCTACTTGGGAGGCTGAGGCAGGAGAATGTCTTGAACCCAAGAGGCGGAGCTTGCAGTGAGCCGAGATCAGGCCACTGCATTCCAGCCTGGACGACAGAGCCAGACTCCTTTTCAAAAATAAATAAATAAATAAATAAATAAATAAATAAATAAATAAATAAATAAAACTACTGCTGAGGAACCTTAATATACCCTGTCACTTCCCCTATGGCAAACTAAAGCTGTGAATAAGACTTTTCCCAAAGAAAATGAACTCTGAAGCACCGAGTAGTTTCCGCTGTATGCCATTATTGGAATAGGATAATATAAAGACAATTCAATGCCAATAGAAAATGCAATATTCTTTACAAAGCCAAATTATATGTATTTACTGAAGATACATCAAAGGAGCAAGATAAGACATACGTGTTTGAAATAGAAAGATAATATATTTGTGTTTAATATATTGTAGAAATTGTCCCAGAATGGTTCATCCATGTAAAAATATGGCCCCTCTGAGACTTCCAAGAGCCATCAGACTCAGAGTGATCTTCTGAATTCAGTCTTGTTCTTAGAGCTGAGGAAGGCTTTAACTCATGTCAAAATTTCCCTCGGCTTGAAAAATTATTTTGGAAATGAGAAAAAGGGGTAGTTCACTTGGTTGTGCTGCTTCCTCTTTTTCTCCTTTCTGGCATTCCACTCAGATTTGGCAGATGTCATACATTCTAAAATGCACAGCCTATACCATCTTACTCTCCATGAGCTATGAAAAATGCAGGGATATGTAGCCACATCATTTGCATTGTAATAGGAAAAAAAAGAGAAAAAATATAACTAGCAGGTTAAGTTCTATAAATTCAATCTAACATTTAGCACAGGGTCAGGCACAAAGGAGGTATTCTGTAGTATTGAATATTCATTGTTAGATGAAATTAATTACCACTATTCCTATAAAAGCATATTATATTATAATGATGCAAATATATACTTGGTCTTAAATAATCATGGAAAGCTTGGAAAACTTCATAATTTAGGGCTCTCCAATAGCGAGAGGAAGCATGTGTACAGACACTGAGAAGACAGTATAATTCAAGAAGACAACTTACCAAAGGTAGAAAGAACTATAAAATCTCCAACGACTTTTAAGCCTCAAAACATATGCTTAGTCAACATATGGCATGTTATTTTATACTTAGAAGGCTTCTTTTTGATTGATTAGATTTAGGCCAAAAGCCAGAGGAATCTGTGAGTCGGCCCTTATCACATTTTCCTGATTACAGTTACCATTAGCCAAGGTTTGAGTTTCATCTGATGGCTTCAATTGTCTACCAATGGCATACCTCTTCTGTGTTTCTCACTCTAACAGCAACTGTAATGAACTTTACCTCCCACACTTCCTGTGATTTGCAAATAACACTGATGACAATGTCACTTAGTCCTCATGCTTGTCACCTTCCTGGTGAAAGCCCAGTTGAGATGTTGCCACTTCAGCAGAAATAAAGAACAACAGGGACAGTTATCAAGATAAGTACTAATATGAAGTCAAGGCTTTTAATGTAGTCTCAAATGTATCAACACTTCACTTATATAGAATTACCACTTTTTTTGTTTTTGTTTTTGTTTTTGTTTTAAGACTGAGTCTCATTCTGACCCCCAGGCTGCAGTGGTGTGATCATGGCTCACTGCAGCCTCAACCTCCCAGGCTCAAGTGATCTTCCTGCCTCAGCCTCCAGAATAGCTGCCACTACAGAGCACCACCATACCTTGCTATTTTTAATTTTTTGTAGGATGGAGTCTCCTTATGCTGCCCAGGATGGTCTCCAACTCCTGGGCTCAAGTAATCCTCCCACTTCGGTCTTCCAAAATGCTGGGATTATAAGCACAAGCCACCGTGCCCATCCTAGAATTACACTTTTAACTAACCATCTTTCCACTGCAATTAGAAACATACATACATAGTTTAGTGCGTGCATACACAGTACACATAGGCTTTAAATAATTTAAAGGTTAGAAATTTAGGAAAAGTATTACATAGGCTGTCCAACTTGAACAAGTCTAGCTGATACATCTTGGCATATGCTCTGTAATAACTCCCCAATTACAATGGCAGGAGTTTTGGCATCATTTTGTCATATTTCCTGAACTTCTATCAATTCGAGAGTCATTTGCTTATTAAGCATTTATTTAACTGCAGAAATCTGTGTTTTAGGACCTTAATGGTCTTTCATAGATAAGAAAGAATTCAATTCAAACAGTGTGTTTCCACCAAGAGCAGTTCAAGTCAATCATAAATAAATGCACTTTTGTTCAACTGGAGTCTGTTGCTCTTGTTATTAAGCTCCAAAGAGGTGCATTAAATAAATTTAAGTGTTGACTAAGGAAAGGGAGAGGTAGATTACCAACAATGAAAAAAATATTACTTTGTAATGAAGAGATGAGTGGGAGAGATTAGCATTAGTAAAACTAAATGCTTGGAAGTTACTGAGACAAAATTTCAAATACCACCCTATGGGCATATTCTGTTTGACCCAAACAACAGCAGACAATTTATCCATATTTGCTACAACACGTGAGATGAATTGACTCTGTTTGCAGCTTGAAGATGGCAGTAAAAACAATGAGGTGGTACCAGTTCAGTAGACACACAGAAAAGTTTTATGCAAATGAAGTCTGTATTAATTGGCAATAATCATATGTAGAAAGCAACCACCAATATTGCATTTTTAAATAATAAGAACAAGAAGTCAGGGAAAAGAGGGCTATACTTTTGATATATTTAGATATGTTTTGATTATAATCAAACTATGACTAGGTGCCAATGTTTTTTTTTTTGTTTTTTTTTTTTTTTTTTGAGATGGAGTCTCACTCTATAGCCCAGGCTGGAGTGCAGTGGCATGATCTCGGCTCACTGCAACCTCCACCTCCCAGGTTCACGCCATTCTCCTGCCTTAGCCTCCCCAGTAGCTGGGACTGCAGGCACCCACTACCACACCTGGCTAATTTTTTTTTTTTTTTTTTTTGTATTTTTAGTAGAGACAGGATTTCACCGTGTTAGCCAGGATGGTCTTGATCTCCTCACTTCGTGATCCGCCCACCTCAGCCTCCCAAAGTGTTGGGATTACAGGCGTGAGCCACCATGCCCGGGGTGCCAAGGTTTTGTAATATATTTTTATAAGCTACTTTAAATAAATTTTTGTAAGATATAATATGAATGAAACTCATTAATTTTAAAAAGTATTATTAAGAATATAATAAGCAGTTTATACACGTTCCTATAAAAGAAATAATAAGTGATCATATTCATTTGGCAAGAGAAGATCTGTTGAGAGAGAAAATAGTCTCTTAAAGATCTATAAATCCACATATCTTCATTTCGAGGTCAAATAACAACAATGTCTTTTCTTCATAATTCACATATTTTAGTCATCTAGAATCTTTAATGAAATCAACTCCAATGTTTTACATTCTACATTCAGAGAGACAGCTAACAAAGTTTACTCAGATTAAAACATAAAACATCTTAAAACTAAATTTTATTTCACATTTCCTCAACTCAGTAGATTTATTTTTGGTCTCTTTTATAGTCCTAGTGTTATTTTCTCATCTCATATTGCATAAAATCAGGTGAATGAAACTGAGGTTCTCATGAGAAACGGAAAAGGCCTTCTTAACAGCTAGAATCGATTTGCATCTGTAATAACCAGGAAAAGCCTGAAACAAAAAATGAGACTCAAGAGAAGGTAAATAATATTTTGGTTAACTAATATTTTAGAATTAATAGCTCTCACTTAATTTTTAATCTGATGTTTACACTGTGATTGTTCCTCTAACAGTTAGCATAAAACATATCCTATAATTTCTTCCCCAAATCTTTTCCATGATTATTGTGACTATTGTGTAAGAGTTCTCTAGATGATCATTCTAAAAACATGGCTGTGCCAAAGGAGTTCCACCCTCAAAAAGCAGCAGAAAGTGATAAAACAGGGTAGCATTTTGCTCATTCATAAACTACCTGGTTTACTGGGATGTCTGCATAGCACTGTTTCCTTACATGACCTAGCCACAGCCAATTCTTATTTTCGGATTCATTCCCAAAAGCATTTCTCGAAGAGACAGTCCTAGTGTAATGGCAAAATATTCTATTGCATCCATTATCCATGCTCCCTACTTGGATGTAGCATCTCCACATTGCACTGGGGGACTGATCCTTTTATAAATCAGCAGGAAATCTTTCTTCTTCCCTGCCTCCCTCCCTTCCTCCCTCCCTCCCTTCCTCCCTCCCCTCCTTTTCTAACTATCTGTATAATTTCTGCATGAACCATTGGGAACCTAATGTAGGTTATTATATTATAATTTCACAGGTGAGAAAATAGAATAGAGAGTGGTTAGACTATCAAAATTTAATAAATGGCAATCCAGTGTAAGCGCTTGGCTCTCCCAGACGCTTACTCATTGATTAAGTATATATCCTCTTTCATTTAGGACTTGTGCTAAATAAAATGGAAGCTCTCAATTATTAATTCAAAGTGGAAGAGACAAATAAATAACAACTACCTACCGAAATAGATGAAGGCACACATTTATAGTACTGTAAACTAAGATAAAAGGCAACTTCATTTGCAGTTTAAGTATTTAAGCTTTATTACTTTCTTTTATAAACTAAATCCTTAGATGTCATGGTCACAGGGACTAACGTGACACTTTAAAACTGATTTAATGCCATCAGCCTTCTGGAAGAAAAAATCGTCTACACATTTTACTTATAAATATTATATTCATGCAACTGCAGGAAACATACTTCTGTACAAACTATAGTCATGTCAAAGTAAAATCTATAACACGTAATAATAATAGTTCATGTTTTACTTTTGCCAAAATGCTCAGTGATAAGAGGTTATACTTTTTAATTCTACTTTTTTTCTAAAAACATATAATTCATCCAACAAGACAAGATAATATATATCTCTGATATTTGGACTTTATGAGAGCCCAGAAAATAGTTCATAACTTTAATTGCTAATGGTGCTGTGTAAATCACATATTTCCTTAGAGCAAACTACGCTGAAATTTTGCACTTATTTACAATAAATCTTTGGCTTAAAAAAAAAAAAAAGACTTTCCAATTGCTAAAATGTTCCTTTTTGCACCCCTCAATTTATAAGCAAATTTCAAAAACAGTCATTCTCAGTAGTGAATCTCATAAATACAATTGCAGGTAAAAGTAAACATATATTAAAGCATCACTGGAACACTTGAATTGTAACATCTTTGGAAAATCTAGTGATTTCTATACCAAGTTGTAGATGATTCAATACTTTCTTAAACTTTCAGAACCATCCAATTTTGCTCATCTGGTGCTTTGAGCCTCACACTATTGAAAAGACAAGCTGGCTCCTCCACCCCTACCAAAGGGCTAGCAAATATAGCTATGCTTAAAAAGTATGTTATTATCTACTAAGTAAAGTGCTTTTATGCTTTATTTGTTCATAATACTTTTTATTTTCTTAAAAACTCAATCTTAAATTTATAATAAGATAATTTGATTTTGTTTTTTCTGGTCACTATTTCAATAATAGCAATACTTTATTTATGAAATGACTGGTTTGCTTTTTCTTGGTTAATTTAGATAAATATCAAAATTCTTAAAAAGAAACAAAATGCTACATTATGTCCCATAATCATTTATTTCAGTTGCGAACTACTTCAATTTCCAGATTAAATTAATTTTGTTAAAATATTATTAAAACTTTAAAATGTTTTGCCAAAAATACATGAAGATTTTTTTCTTATGATATTGTTATTCTAAAAACTAAAAGTGGACTGTTAAGAGTTTTATTAGGTGAAATATATTTTATTTTCTAAAGTTATTATTTGAATCACTGTAAGTTATTAATTATCATTTAAATATACATGGATGTATTTCTTTTGCTATTATAGTATACTTATAACACCATTAAGGCAACATCAACAATGAGAATAGATTGTTTTCTTTGATAAGTATTTGATACAATGCTATGATTACATGCCACTCACATATCCACGAAATATATTCTGGAAATGTAAAGAAGAGCTTATCTGCCCAGTTAACTATATGAGACATTACAGATGGGCCCCTGGTGTGTTTCCACCTTCAGTACACTTAATTTCTTGTGTTTCCATTCCACCAGCAAACTATCTTGCTAATTAACTAAAAGTTAAGAGTATTTTTTAAAAAACTGTAACCTCCTTCCTCACTGATTCTTTCCATGTATATATAATTTGTTCTGCCTAGTTTTGATCTATCTTTTCCACTCTTTCCTCTCTTCTATAAATACCCTCTATCTATCACAGTTTAGCAGATATTTTCGGTCTCTGAAGCATAATGACAATTTTCTTAAGTTCAAGTGTCATAAAACATATTCAAATGATTTGAATAGTGCCTCTTGTCTCACTCATACTGAGGCCAAAAATATTTGGAAATTATCCACTAACTTAATATGACCCAGCAGAGTTAGCAGTAAAGCAAATTAATGCGTTAGCCGAACATAACTTTTCCATTGATTTCCATGATAAAATTAGAACTTCAGTTCCCTGGAAGAAAATTTCTTATGGATATATACTAAAAGACTCTTACAATGTAAAGCCTATTCAATATATTTAAAGACATACGATATGCAGTGTCCTTTTGAGAACTAGTTCAGAAATAAGAAGAAAAGTCATTGATAGTATGGTGCCTTATTGGGGAACAAATCTTTAAAATAAATGATCCAAAACACCTTTTAAAACAATCACCCCACCCAATGTCAATTTTTGTTCCTATTATAAATATAGAGAGAGATCAGTAAAACTTTTGCATTTCGGCCAAGCTTATCCTCACAGAAGTGTCACAATTTCAAAATTAGATCCACATTTCCTGGTTGTTTTTAAAATATTTTCCTGCATCTTCTTCATTACTTGAACACACTGGCTTATGTTGCTATTATACTCAGCTAAGACCACAAAGAATTAAAATCCTGAGCAATATGTCCCACTGGTGTCTGAAGACATTTTTCCCCTGTCAAATAACAAATATTCCATTACAATCAGCTAATGTGCTTGTGTTTATAATTATTTTTATTTAATTGATGTCTGTTATCCTGATTAGAGTGGACAGGCAAGCTTAAATAATGATGGTTGAGTCTGGTTAACGTTTATGATTGGACGTCTTCGATAATTTGCTCTGTTTCATTTGTTACAAATTCTAGTGGTGTTAAACTCTGGTGACCAGAGCCATGAGATGGTGGTGATAAGCTCATATTACACAGCTCCTGATTTTAAGTTGGAATATATATTTGTTTTTACTGTTTTTACTTCTGGCAAGAGTTGTTAGTAGATTACAAAGAATATTTGTAATGTCAAGCTTTACAAAGGGATACCGACCTCCATGTTCCTCCAGGAACACAGCAGGCTGTGCTACCTAGTGTTTTTCTGTTTCTTCTATACAAAATTATTTGTTTGCTTTCCTATTTCATCCGGCTGATTCAAGACAAGTAGTGCATCCAAGGACACAAAAGAAAGCCTCAACTCACCAAGATCTGTACTTTTCAGCAAGCTACTACATCAAATTTGGTTACTCTGAATTGAGATTCAGAAAACCTGGATCACAAGTGTCTCACTAACTAAGTGACCTTGAAAAAGTTAACGAGATTTCAAAAGGAAATTTTCATAATCCCTTCCAGGTAAAATACTTTATGATTCTATGTGAATGCTTTATGTTCTGTATCTTAAGTTGAAAATAATTAAATTACTTTTGCAAATGATCTTTATTTTAACTTTTATTATAGTCAGTTATACTTCAATAAAGAAGTAACATTCAAAATGAAGATACAAAGTGTAGTCTATAGATAACAGAAAAAGTGAATTCCACAGATGAGAATTAGTAACTTTTCCTTCAAAAAGGCAGCTTTGATAACATAAAGCACTTTACTAGAACACTACAGCATTGGCTAACAAGCAGATGGCTTATGTTAAAATTCTAAATCATCAATTCTGATAAAATCTTTGATAATTATATCACCAAATCCAAGTACAAAGTTATTGGTATTATTATGTCTGATAGTTATTATGGAATGACAGACCATTAGCATTGGAATTCTTTTTTTTTTTTTTTTTTTTTTTTTTGAGATGCAGTCTCACTCTGCTGCCCAGGCTGGAGTGAAGTGGCGCGATCTGGGCTCACTGCAAGCTCTGCCTCCCAGGTTCATGCCATTCTCCTGCCTCAGCCTCCTGGATAGCTGGGACTACAGGCGTGCGCCACCTTGCCCTGCTAATTGTTTTTCTTTGTTTTGTTTTGTTTTTGTATTTTCAGTAGAGACGGGGTTTCACTGTGTTAGCCAGGATGGCCTTGATCTCCTGACCTCGTGATCCGCCCGCCTCAGTCTCCCAAAGTGCTGGGATTACAGGCGTGAGCCACTGTGTCCAGCCTGGAATTCATTTTATCTAACTTGCTATTTTATGAGGTCCTTTAACAATGGCCTTGGCCGAGCATGGTGGCTTATGCCTATAATCCCAGGACTTTGAGAGGCCGGGGCGGGAGGACTGCTTGAGATCAGGAGTTTGAGACCAGCCTGGTCAACATGGTGAAATCCCATCTCCACTAAAAATAAAAAAATTAGCCAGGTGTGGTGGTGCACGCCTGTAATCCCAGCTACTGGAGAGGCTGAGGCAGGAGAATCCCTTGAACCCAGGAGGCGGAGGTTACAGTGAGCAGAGATTGCTCCACTGCTCACTGCACTCCAGCCTGGGCAACAGAGACTGAGACTCTGTCTCAAAAAACTAAACTAAACTAAACTAAAATAAAATAAAATAAAATAAAAATAGTGGCCTTGAGAAATTGCCAAGCAATCTAAATTTTAACATCTTTAATGATGCAGATTTCACAACACAGACTATTCTATGTATCAATCTTTATTGAGCATTTTCTATAGTAATACATTTTATTCTTATGTCAAGTCAGTTTTTTCCCCATGTTATCCAACTGGCTTTCAATCTGCTGCTAAGAATCCCTCATCTCTCTTCTGAGTTAAAGTATTCTAAGTATCTAAAGTGGCTGTCTTCTCCTCAACCTGTCTTCCTTAAGAGCACCAAACAATTTCCTGGATTCACACATTTTTAAGCACAAGAATCATCTGTGTATACCTCAAACAAGAAAAAAAACATAGAAATTTAAAAATTATAATAATCATTCAAAACTTTTCTTTTTGAATGAGACGCATTCTCAGAATTTATGATGCAAGCTTGTGACATAGAGGTAATGGAACACATGATCACAGCACTCCATGACACTCAGTCAAAGCAAGCTTTCAGAATCCTTCTCAAGAGATAGCTTCAGAAAGAAAAATAAGTCAACACATGTTAGTACTAAAGATTACATCCGTGATTTAGCTCAGTCTCCTTATTTTGCAGCTGAGGAAACCATGCTCCAGGGAGGTTAAATATAGTTTCCTGGCAAACCTAGAACAAAATCTCAATTTATAAAATTCCTAGTCTTCCATATTCTGTAGAAAGTTGGAATTCACTTTGAAAATGAACTAGTCCAAATCCCCCATTTTAATGGCATTGATGAGGTCTTGAGAGGTTAAGTGATTAATCCCTGTGTCCTGCTTTTCACTCCCGTCTTTCTATGACACTAAAAGACAGAGTAAAAGGTATCAAACTGGTCATGTTGCACATGGCATACCCCTTCAACAGCAGTGATAGCAAAGCAGATGCAGGTTCCCTGTTGTTTTAAGAATATGGCCTAAGAATCTTATAGAGAATCTAATACCTAAAGGGTATTGCTTTGGGAACTGAATGTCAAAAAGCAGAGGGAGGTGCATATATTCATACAATGTACAAAGAAATGTTCAGTACCATAGAGAAAAAATTTATGTCAGCACTGGAGGTCTTGAGAATACTGTACAAAGTCAAACAATATAATTACCATACGGAAGACTTTCATTAAGATTATATAGGTTCATAATACATGAAGCACATTTGAAAATGGAAGTCTTGGGTAGGGTCAGCAAAAACGGATGTGGCATAAAAAGGGTTCTCTGCCAGAAAATTAATTAAATTTCCTAGTTCTGGAAAAGGCCATATATTCTGCATAGACACTCACTGAAAATCAGATGTGCAGGGCCTTGCAGAGTGTGCCATAATCTACTCATAAACAGGCTGCACCAAGGGATATTGACAGCAATTTGGCATTTCTAACAGTTCCCATAAATGAAGAATTTGCTTTGCAATAAATTATGTTAGGGAAAGCGCAGATCTGACAGCTTTTGCTTTACACATCTTTTAATCTTATTTTGCCCTCCATGTAACAATATAATATATTGTTATATATAAGACCATATTATCAGTCAATCAAGTCAATTACTTGCAATGAAAAAATAATTTTTGTTTTGTTTTGCTTGTCTTTTACTTCCACCGATGTTATTAACCACTTAGGGACATTATATTCTGTAGTGTGAAATTTGTTAGAATGATGAATGGACTTCTTAGGCAAAGATTCACCTCAGGCACCCAACACAAACTAAAATATGTATTAAATTACAAAGTAAAAAGTAAAGACTGAAAATCTTTCTTCAATTGCTATTTTTAAAATTAATTGTTTTACACATACTTGTGTTTATTTTGTTTATATACTGCATCCTATACAAACCACACCTTTAACAAATTAATGTCAAAGCCATTCACAGCTTTAAACTGTACCTCTTTTTTTTTTCCTTGAAGGTGTTCAAATGAAATTGCTAGTTTCTTCAAGCTGACTAAATATAAGAACATAAACTGTGGAAGCCCATGCTGAATTGCTTGTTTTAGGCAAGACCATTTTTCACCAAATGAGAAAATGAAAATAACCAGAATACTAAAAAGATATGCAATCAAGTAACATAGAAAAATTAGAAAGACTGGGGCTATAAACCAAAAAAGAAAATAGAGAGACATTAGATATCTAGACATTATGACATAGTGTCTGTCTGAATTTTAGTCTAGAAATACTTTCATTTAAAAAAAATAGAAATTATTTTGTGCTTCCAAAAAGGAAAACTGGGATAATCGGATTCAAGTTACAGGAAGCTAGAAAAAGCTGGAAAGTTAAACATGTCCCAAAATAGGAGCAACCTCTAGACTTTGCGCCCCTGGAATTATTCAAGTGGAGATAAGCAAGTCTTATAAATGGTGTTAAGGGATGCACGCACAATCTAAGATGGGATTTGTTGACCATTAGTGTCTATCCACTCTTAACATTTCATGACTAATTCAGCAAACATTTATTCTACGCTTCAGGCACTCTACATAAAGAAAAACAGATATAAGGTGATACTTTTATGTGTAAAACTAACAGATTAATTAGTGTTATGAGTATCTTGGTAGAGAATGTGGTGGAGAGGGATATTTGGATTTGAATCCTAATTTCCCAGCAAGCCCTGTCTCAACCGTATTCTCTAGGCACAACTATTTTAGTTTTAAATGCATAGCTCCAAATTAACACTTAAGCCCGTATCTTGCTGTCAAAAAAACTGTTGTCACAGAAAAGGTCCTAAAAACGTACAGTGTACACAAATCAATGCATCTTAACTTACCCTTTTTCTTTCCAGACATTTTATCTCAAAGGCTTGTCTAAGAATAAGGAAACACAAACTCATAAATAAACTTTTCTCTTCCTGCACTGATTTTTTCCCTCCCAATTTTATTTCATATTCTTTTAAAGTCCTTTCAGTGTCTGTTGTTTTTAATGACATGTTTCCTTCATTTTTTACTCCTAATTCACTTTTCCAAAATTGTTTTGCTTCTTTTTTCTCAAAGATTTTTTTTTCTCCTTAATTTGGCCTCTTTTCCTATCTGCCTTTTTACTTATCCACTGTTTTCCTTTTGTGGTAAACTGAAAACTGTTTTCCTATTCAAGCATAGCCTCTTTATTTTCCTATAATCCCATGTATAATTTTCGTAATTTCCTTTCTTCAAATCTTTAAACAATTTGATTAAATTTTCTTCTTTCTGTGTGAGTTATAAGTGTTTCTGTGCTTCCTTTCCTGCCATTAGATTTGATAAATATGACAGGATTTGAATTATCAATTTCTTTTTCTAGGGATGAAATTATTTTATATTGATTCAGTTTGTAGTTACAGGTCCTAAATCTACTGAAAAGTAATGAATTATTTCTTATAGAAAATATATTGAGTAATCTATGAAGCTAATAATGGCCATGAGCAACAAGCTAAGTAGGGAATAAAAACAGAATAGAGAGAAGTATGGGTGAGGGGAAGGCCCATGTTCAGGAGAAGAAGATAAAAGGCTGTTTTGTAAACATTCATTCATTTAATCAACATTTAGTGAGTAACAAATACTGTGGACATTGAAAAGCTCATAAAACATAAGGTGGAATCATTGCCCTCTAGTAACTCAAGAGTTGAGCATAAACGAGACTACTGCTTTCCTGGGGGGAAATGAGGAGAAGCTCTATAAGGCATGTCCCACTTGAGTCAATCCTCAGTGATCTTGGCCCCTCTCGACTTCACCACCTCTCAGTTTTCTTACCTATTACATAAAATGAATAATAATTTCTAACTCATTGTTTCTTTGTGTGAATGAGTCAAGAAAATGGAAGTGAAACTCATTAACATTGTGCCCATACACAATAAATCCTCAGTACATGGTTGCTGTTATTATTTTCTGTGTGTGAATTTTCCAAACAGCCACGAGTAAAGTGCCTTCCAGATGGAGAGACCTAACCGTGTGAAGACCTGTGGACATGAAAGATTGCACCCTCTGGGAAAGATGCAGAGCACAGAGCGCAGTGTGCACTCAAGGTTAAAACATAATATAAAGGCAAAGAATATGGGTAGACGTGAGATCATGAAAGATACTCAATGATCAGAGCTTTATCTAATAGAAAGCCATACATTTCTAAATGAAGATTAATGGTCCAGACTAACATCCATTCCCTTTTCAATTTCTCCAGTATTCCAATGCATTCAAATACAGTAGAAAAATGGAATATGATCTTTTAATGTTCGGTGAAAATGCATGTAAATTGAAATGGTTTGCTTTGTTTGTGTACAGAGACAAGTCTTAATTATGCTACTGTTTTAAAGAATACTACAAATAATGCTGCTATACGCATACACACCCATATACACACTACTTTTTCCAAGTCATCTGCCAAGAATCTTCCTAGCCCAAAGGTAGCATTTTAGTCATGTGTCTCAAAGAACCTGAGAGAGTCACAAGACTATAATGCAAAGCCTGATACATCAAAACAAGCCCCTGCAGGAACTGGGAGGACTCATTTCACTAGTGAAAAAAGAAGTCAAGAAGGCGGGCGCTTCCTGGTGATGACTGAGTGTTCATGTTTTATAGGTTATGACTCTGCTGGAGTTTCAGCCCCGAGGGCCTAGCTCCTTTCAAAATATAGCACCCTGAATGAAGGATATCTTGGACTGAACAAACAGTCCCCTCTGTCTCCTTCAAATGCCACCAGCTGAGTTGACAAAAGAAAGTTGCAGAAAGTAATTAGCATGCATTCAGCTTTCACATCTGAATGGCATAGCTTTGTAGGGTATTTAGATTTATTTGAACTAGCTTATATCTAATTTTCTATAACCAGATGAGTATTATAATTATGTGCATAAAATTTTGTGCAATGCTTTTGAAGATGCAAATGCTATTAAATTTTGAAATAAAATTCACAGAAATATTCCTGTTTTATACTTTCAAAGATACGTTATGTAACAATTGTTTGTAGAATGTTGAAAGTGGCATATTTATACATGCAAGTTCCATTTCTTTTATACATATTTTGTTGAGGAAACTGCATAGCAACTTTCCCTGAGAATAATATCATTAATTCTTCTAAACTCTATACATTTAGAAAAATCTACCACTGTGTAGGGATTTAGGTAATGCGTAACACGGTGAAATATATAAACTCAAGTTGAACAATTCTTCCATATAGAAGGCTCTGTGTAGTGAATGAATGCATCTTGTAAATGTAAGAGACAGACTATTAATGGAGAATGCAGAAGAGGGGCAGCTACACTGTTTCATGAGAACCACCATACCTGTTGATTAATGGAGAGGCCTTAACAGCACTCTTCTTCCATGCGTCTTGCCATGAGGAAAGGGGAGGAAGGGAAAGGTGGTGATGGCAGCAACACCTGGGGAAGGGAGATGGGGAAAATGTAAAGGGAAAATCAGCAGCCCCTACACAATGGTGTCCATCCATAGACCTCGCCAATAAAACAATTTCCAAAAACCTTGAGTTTGTTTGCTTTCTTTAAAAAAAAATCTATATAAATTTCAAAGACAATCTAAACAAATTAGTATTTTGAAATGTGTTAATTTGAACAGTCTTTCAACTATAATTCTCCAAATCCAGGGACCCAGTTGCCTGCTACAAAATGAGCCACCATTTTATCCTCATTTTTTAACTAGGGAGGACCTTCACATATGGGCATAACTTTTTTTTACAACAGAAAAAAACTATCAGATGACCCTAATACCAAATAGATATGTATTTTCTTTCTAACACACAGTAGGATTATCATCTCATTCTGTCTCTACCTAGCTGTTACATAACTGTCTCACAATGCACCTTCCTTTTCATGCCCTCCTAAGGATATGTAATTTTGACATGAAAACAACCTCAACTTATTAACTTAATAAAAAAATTAACTTAATCGAATCCCTATATACTGGAGGAGGTCAAACTAATAAAAGTTTTTAAAATGTTCATGTTTTAATTATATTTTTGTGGACATGGTTTAATCTGGACTATATATACTTTCAAAAAGTATAAATACACAGAATTTTATAAAAATAAATTAAAATGCATACCAAACAGTTGATGGCAGTAAATTATTTGAATTTTAATAAAGATTAGTTGTTTTAATAACCTATGCAATAATACCACTGCAAAACAAACACTGGTACAATTTTTTTCTCTTAGAATTTATTTTAAAAGAAATATTTAACTTTGTATGTTTATATTTATATGCAAATAGTATATAAAAATGTTTCTGTTAAACTGTTTATTTAGAAAAGCTTTTATACACAGTGAAGATAAACTTGCAAAAATAGGTGTGTATTTTATGAAGAAAAGTAATGTAAAAAAATGAAATATAGGAGAGAATTAACTTTCCTGTGCGTGACTTCATACACAAATATGTTTCTTAGTGTGTTAGACACAGAAGGGCTAGGACATTGATGAATTTTTCACTAAAGACAGGGCTATTCATGAATACATGTTTGCATTCTTGTTTCTAAATGTGAATCTAACCTTTAATCCCAATGTTTGGGAAAGTGGCTATCACGAGGATCATTGGGGTTTGGAAAATGATAATTCTTTTCATTTCGCCTTAATCCTGTTTAGACAGGGTGTCTCCAAATTACCCAGTTTTCAACTCCTCTGGTCTTTGACACACTGCTTATGATTAGCCATCGTATCTAGTTGAAATAACATGACCCACCTAATGCTTAGGCAATAGTATTAGTCAGCCCTTGAGTTGAGAAATTTGGAAACTAATTGGTTGTCATAAGAGATTAACATCAAATAATTCTGAAGGCATATGTAACATCTAGGCCCTCTGATTTAAAAGAAACAACTCAAAGTAGCAAACTTAATTTTCAACTGATATTATTGAGCATATACTTTTTGCGCCATTGCTTGGGATTCTATAAATTTCTATAATTTTGTATTTAACTTAAAACATTAATTGATATTACACATAATATTTTAAAGTTTGAATCCCCCTTCAAAGTTAAAACCTCTGCATTTCAGTAAAATAAAATTGAAAAAATTAAACCTAATTTTTTGTACATTTAAATATTCCTCAGTGATTATTTTGGGACCAGAATTTTGTCTTTCGAAGAAGCAAATGTGGGAATCTCAGAAGCCAAAAACCAAAAAGGAGGAGAATCCACATGCTCTTAATTTGTGGCCAGATCTTGCATCTAGCATGAAATACAGCATTTTTTTTTTTTGCATATGAGTTGCTAATATACTAAGACTTTTATGTATAGAAAATTCTTCCTTTGGCTTCAAGAAGGGTAGATTATTATGGGTTAATGAATTAGCACTGCACTGGGAGAGATTAAAAGTAATGAAAACTATACTTATGAGAAACTATAAAAAGTAAATATATACACACAAAACACAGAAAAACATTGATAATTTATCAAGGTGTAATAAGCAATATAAAATGATTTCATAAATAGCAGAGTTTATAAATAACCAAAACAACATAGAAGGATAACTCAAAAAAATAAAGCTGGAATCTTAAAGCATCAAATAAACCAGGAATAGAAAGTTAAACACCGCATGTTCTCACTCATATGTAGAAGCTAAAAAAAGTTGATATCATGGAAGTAAAAAGTAGAACAGAGGATACTAGAGGTTGGGAAGGGTAGGCAGAGGAGGGGCTAGGAAAAAATTTGTTACAGGATGCAAAATTATAGCTAGATAGGAGGAAAGAAATAGGTTCTAGTGTTCTCTACCACTGCAGAATGACTACAGATAGCACTATTATATTATATAGTTTCACATAGCTAGAAGGAGGACATTGAATGTTCCCAACACAAAGAAATGATAAATGTTTGAGATGATAGACATATACTAATTACTCTGATGTGATGACTATATACTATATGCATTGAATCATTGTTAGGTACACTATAAATTATTATATGACAATTAAGAAGTGAAATAAAGTACAAGAATTGATAGAGTAGGGAATTGCAATTTCTGGGTGAAGGAAATATAAATTTTATGTATTTGAAAGGTAGAGACCAGGATAATAAAAGCAACCCTCAACCCCATGAGGCACTTGGTAGGAATTTGGTATGGAAAATGATATGAGTTAGATTTTCACCTGGTAACAATAACAAAGGGAAAATGATCCCTATGATTTATAAAAATAAGTAGATGGAGAGACAGTTTGTGATTATTATTAAGTGCATTGACCATAAAGAGTTTGTAATAAGTTTGTTTTCCCAAAACTACAGGAATTGTCTGTCACAGCAGTGAAACAATATGAATCGCATGGAAAACACTATCGGTCTGAGTCTGCTTCTTCTAGTTCCCATTCTTGGAAAAATGTATCATCATGGTAGAAGTATAGATATTAAGAGACTCATAACACAAGGCTGTGGGACTTAGTAAAATAAGCCCAGAGACCATGTGCAACTGTAAGCAGAGAAGGCATTGGTTCATGTCCTCAAGGAATAAGTTCTTTAGCTGGGATAAAAGAATAAGGGGTAAGGCTGGGCGCAGTGGCTCACGCCTGTAATCCCAGCACTTTGGGAGGCCGAGGTGGGCAGATCACCTGAGGTCAGGAGTTCGAGAACAGTCTGGCTAACATGGCGAAACCCCGTCCCTACTAAAAGCACAAAAAAATTGTCCAAGCGTGGTGGTGGGTGCCTGTAATCCCAGACTGGATAGGATGTGTATAAAAGAATGGCAGCAAAAAAGAGTTGCTGCAGAAAAGAAAAAAAGAAAAAGTTTATGGAAAGGGAAGTCAAAACATCCTAAGGCAGTGTGGTGGGAGGGAGGTGGGTGAGAGCTGGAGAGTCAGCGAAGTTTGTCCAAACAGGGTGGATTTTGTGGTGGAAAAAACGATAGATGTTGAGAAAAACAACAGAACACACCCTTGATAGGTAGGAGAGACATATTAAACATTAATATATAATATGTTAATATATTACAGGGAGTTTAGTTAGGCAGTGGGACCCCTGTTCTCTGCTTACGTCATTAAACATTTTTCAAAACCTGGTGTGTCTGGTGTAAGGATATACGAGAAGAGATTATTCCCCTGCTGCATAAATATTCCTGATAACAGTATTGTTTTCCTTATCCTATCAGTAAGGTCTGTCTTAAAAGTAAATTTTCTCTTACAATTGGAAAAATCACAGATTTTCATTCTGGGTCTGACTCTCAAACTTTCCCACAGTCTGTCATGGTTATACTCAGGGCTTCTGCGACCATAGATAGTCTAGCATATTCCTCAGGGGAGGCCATGCTTTAGGCAGAGACATTTCAGATTTTCTTGCTAGTAGTGGCTGAATAATCACCAAAAAAAGGGCATTTTAATAATCATAATGTCACAATGTTATAGGCAGGGCTGGAGTGTGGAGAGGTCAACTTGATTGTTTGCACTAACTGTGGCCCGATGGAATTAAGATCAGCCTTCGGTGGCGGCAGGATTGGCAACACGCAGAGAAGGAATCTGGAAACCTTTGCAAAGGAGGAAAGTCACATGTTTTCACAGGAATCAGGAAACTGCAGATATGCTAGTGCCTGATCTCCTTTTAAAGTGAAGAACAAACAGTATTTTCAAATTACAAGGTACATAATCATATAAACCCTGGGTGAGCTTATCAGTCAGGACATAAATGAGACCACATTAAAAAAAATAAATAGAGAATACTCGTTTAAAAAAAAAAATCATTGTGTAGGCATGATCTGAAGCACTTTTTGAAAATTAGTAAGAATTATAAATGAGTTAAAAGAATAGTTAATTATGAATTCTATGTACAGCTCATTTATTAGGCATTAATAGTGTTTCTAGTATTCTTGAGATTTAAATGAATAAATTGCATAGCTTAATGGCAGTAAAAATCAACTGAGTAAAATTTTAAATTTTAAAAGTGTTTAAAATTACCAGCTTTAATAAGCAATTGTACAATGAAGAAATTTGTGAATAGTATTTAAAAATTAGGTGTAAATCTAAGCTACTGAATTATATTATAATTTGATTTCAGATAATATACATGCACACACATATGAAAAGTTGAAGTATGATGTATTAATAGTAGCATATAATGTTTAAAATTTCTTAAATCTAGAGTAAATACATAAAATATTATTTTATTTTTCCTTCTAACTGAAGATGCTCATTAATCTTATTTAATATTATACGCTTCTTTTTAAAAGTTAATTTAATTTTCATGACAATTAGAATGTTGCTTTCTGTAACTGGAGCTGAGATATATTCTTTTAGGTGACAACTTTATTAAAATTTCAAGATTTAGTTGCATTAAAAACATTGTAAAACACTATCGGCAAATGTATAATATTTTGCTTAACTGATTTCAAATTTGTAAATTTCGCAAGCCTGCTCCCTAAAAATCTCACAGTGTATAACCACAATAGCATGACCCACTATGTCCTTTATAAAAGCTAATAACCTACCTGGATACCTAGCTAACTGTTGACTAATGTATTGAGTAATATTTGCTTACAATTTAATTTTAATTAATACATGATTTTACATAATGGAAATAATGAATATTCTAAGTTTACTTTTATTCTAACTAATATATGTGCAATATGAGTTTTGCTCATTATCTTCCTGACTTATAGTTGCTTGTTAGAATAAGTTTGTAAAATAATGGAAAACCTAAGTCCTCCCTAGAACATTTACAGTCTCCGCCACTGGATTGGTTTATTAGTTTGATTATTCCATTTTGTCAATCAAATATTTAATGGGTGCCAGAGGTTAGTTTAGTCAGTGGTCCTATGTGTTTGGTTTTCAAGCCTCCTTTACACGTTAAAAATTATAGAGGACCCTAAAGAGCTTTTGCTTATGTGGGGTATATCTGTTGATATTCATCATATTCAACATTAAAATAAAAACACTTTTAAAATAATTAGTTATATATATGTTTGAAAATAGTCACAATAAATTCATTATATGCTGACAAAATAATATATTTTAATAGAAAATTATCATATTAAAAAAAGTGAGAAGAATGACATTATTTGACACTTTTGCACATCTCTTGAATGATCATCTTACCAGAGGATATCCGGATTATCCTATCCGCTCTGAATTCAATCTGTTGCACTGACACAGAGCATGTAGCCTCAGGAAAATTCTATTGTGCACTTACGAGAATGAGAGTTGAAAGAGTAAATGATATCCTAATATTATCAGGAAATGATTTGGAGTCCTGGAGTTTTGAGATCACTTGGCTTTGAGAACTGCCAGCTTAAGCTCCTTCGATATTGAGCGTAATAAAAAAAAATAATAATCTTGCCCTCACTGAGGCGACACTGGAGCAAGAGGAGTGATACATAAGTTTTTAAGACCCTAATATGACATATGCTAGTACCAAGATGTGTTATGCAAAGAGCTATGGAAGAGGTGGTGAGCAACAGTTCCACAAAAGAGACCAAACTTGCAGTAAAGTTTAAAGCAGAGGTGTCCAATCTTTTGGCTTCCCTGGGCCACATTGGAAGAAAAATTATCTTGGGCCACACATAAAATACACTAACATAACACATAAAATACACTAACGACGGCTGATGAGCTAAAAAAAAAAACACAGCAAAAAAAAAAAAAAAAAATCTCATAATGTTTTAAGACAGTTTACAAATGTGTTTTGGACCACATTCAAAGTCATCCTGGGCCACGAGTTGGACAAGTTTGGTTTAAAGCAAGAGTTGGCCAGCAGTGAAGAGACGGCAGGTGAAAGAGGTTAAGACCACTCTGATGAAAGAAAGGCATGGCTAGACATAGCATGATGTAATGGGAAGAACATGTTTTTTTTTGTTTTGACAGATTTTGTTCAAACTGCATTTCAGCCACTCACTGGCTGCATGACTTTAAGCAAGTCACTTAAATTCTGTAATCCTTAGTTTGCTCATTGGTGAAATAATAAAACCTACATAATGAAAATGCAGTGAGAATTAAGTGAGATGAACTATGCAAAGTATTTTCACATGTGACAGTTAATTAGCACACCAGTAATATATTGGTTTTGTTGCATATTTAAAGAGAGTGAATTGGTTATCATGCTGAGAGCTTAGGGTGCAGTGAGGTGGGGAAGAGAGGACTGAAGTTTATAACTGAAGTTATAAACAAGGGTGAAAAGGGCAGCAATGAAGCAGAATTGATATGGAGGTTCAAGATGAATGAAAGTGATTTAAAAATAGAAATATGATAATATCCAATAAACTACCTTGGAAACTCAGAGAATTATTTCTTATGCAGGCTTTTGCAAACCCACAGCAAATCTTGATTTCCACCCAGTGTCACCCTATGTTCTCCCAGGGAAAAAGAAAAAACAAACTGTAATTTTTAAAAAGTATTCCAGGATATTCACAAAAATAGAATGAAATGTGTAAAGAGTAGCATGGTTAGGAAAAAAAAAAAAAAACTTACTCAAGACAGAAATTTAACCTTCCTCTTCCATTGCTTAGGTAGGTTGTCTATACCTGAATCTTACAGCTGTCTTTGAAATTAGATTTCAACAATATTTTAGTAATAAGTAAATTAATGAATGAATATGTAAATAAATACATACTTCAACGTGTATCACCAATGTAGTAAGAACTCCGATTTGCCATTTTGATGTTCTTAACCTGGATTACTCATAAAGTTTACTAATCAATACCAACTTATCTAGAAAATAATTTTTTAAGGGCAAAGTACACAGAGAATGTTAGGACTTTTCTCCATGCTAGGAATGCACCATCATCATGCCATCTTTGATCTTCAAGTCCTTGAGGTCCTCAGATCCTTGAGGGATAGAACATTTAGAAAAACGATTTCTCAACTGCAGAATAAAGATTTGCCATTGATATACCCTAGTTCTGCCAATTAGGACACTGAAGATGAAAATTTATACCTAGTAGAGAAGCATGATTTTGAAATATAAAGCACATTTCATCAAGGCTCTATAAAGAATTTAGGATTCGCAAATTGAATTTCTTTTTTATACAGTATGTTTTATACTAATCAATAATTTTGACTAATTTCTTTACTAACAAAATTGATTGTAGATTAAGTTATAAGAAGAGCAAGCAAAAAAATAAATAAAACATTAAAGCATGAGTAATAATGGAAATTGTGAGTAGATCCTTGATTCAAATATTCATTTATTCATTAATTAATTCAAAAATTTATAGAGACTTTACTATACGCAAGACGCTGTCCTAGTTTAGCTGGATATATTATGGTAAACAAGAAAACATGGTATCCAAACTCATGTCATCAAGTAGCATAAAGTCTAGTAAGGTAAGATATTAAATAAATAAATAAATACAGGCCTCCACCTCACCCAATGTGTTACAAATCATTCCATAAATTATTTTCAAAAGAATTTTGTTTTAAAAATTACATAACCTAAAACTTAAACCAAGCTCTTCATTTTATAACTTGTCACATCCTGACCTTGTAAATACTGAGAGTAAAGGTTATATCCACTTAGACAGGTTTCTAACTCCATCTAGAACACATATCTAGGATTTACAAAGGACTGTCTGAATAGCTAAACTTAATATTAGATAATACATTTTACCTCATTTTTTGGTCTCATGTATATGTCCAGGTATGGGAGGGCAGGTTGTAGAGTAATCAACATGGAGTGAGAATTTCTGTATTTCCACTTTAAACAGTAGAATAAAATAAAATACCCTTATTCAACCATTCATTACTAAAGCACAATTTGCTTATAGGTTCTTCTTTGAAATTTATTGTCTTTACAACTTGTTACCTCCCTCCTCTTACTATCAACTACCATATTCTAACTTTGCCAAGTCAAACAACAGTTGTCAATTCTGAGTCAATTTAGCCACATAAATGTAATAATCCACTCAAAATTGGGAAACATTCCTTTATCAAAAATGCTTCAGTCTTGAATAAGATTAGTGGAAGCTATACAAAGCCATTTTGCGTTTACCCAAACGAAAATGAAAACAAAATGGATGATTTCCCTCATAAAGTAGAAATAACACCATTTTGCACTGTTATTTATAATCTTAAACTTCAAGGAATGATTATTCACAGACATGTAGAATGGAAGAAAAGTAAAACAGTCTGTTCACCCTATCTACTTGAAATACTTTGCACACTGTTCTTAATGTATTTTAATTTATTTTTAAAATACAAGTTGTTCTTTGACAATAAAGCATCCCACTTACTGAAATTTTTTTTAAATTATTTTCTGTTCACCACATTCATGTACAACTAAAAAGATAAGCAGTATGCTCTAAGTTGGAATTCAGTTTATACATGAGAATATCCTTCCAAATACAGTCATTTAAATCATATGAACTATCTGTTAACTTTGGGCCGTGCTATTCCCTCAAAGCATATATCTCATTTCATTATGTATGTATATATTCCCAATGTTTTATTTCAAGCCGAAAAAAATATGGTATACTCTTGAGAAATCTGACAGACGATAAAACTGCAGGAGTGAGGTACATGTGCACATGTTTTCACACTTCTGCAAAATTGCTGATTTCTTCTTATTTCAATCAGCTGCCTGAATTGGTTGACTATCATCAAACTTAATATAACAGCATAAGAGCCTGCTATTATATGTAAAGGACCAGTTTCTTCTCTCCCCCACCATCTATGCTCTTTTATGTCTCATTTAAGTAATACGTTTCCTGGTTAAAGGGAGGATAAACTTGAGAATAAGCCATATGCCACAAGAATTTCATTGTAAAAACGATAGATAAGTTTATTTTAAGAATACTGTATAAAAAGAAACTAAATCTTTGTCTTAGTGTACTCTATTTATACATAATGCACAAAGAATATTTTTGTACTATGCTAGTGTATTCTTTTGGTTTGCAAAAATACAATTATATAAAATATTAAGTGGCTATAATGTTGGGATTTTTCAAATATCAATGAGCACATATCAATTAATGGAAGTTCATTATAAAAAGAATTCTAAAATTACCATTTTATAAAATTAAAATTTTACTGACCAAATACACTGAATTTGTCAATAGAATTTCAATCAAAATCAGTTCAGAAAATGTGATAATTTTTTTTTAAATTCAAGACAAAAAAGTAATCTACTCTTTAAAATGGGGACCAATACTTTTTAAAACCTAATTCTTGGAAGACAAAGAAAGAGGCCAAACATATTTCAATATGTTAATGCATTTTCAGGCTATTGGTATAATCCTGAGGTTTTTTTTTTTTTGCCTACCGCATCATTACTCTTCAATCTGGGGTAATCATTGATCTCAGATTCTAGGCACATGCTCATCAACTTTGACCTGTTTTTCCTCTAATGTGAATCCAGTTAAACTTCCTACTTTTAATTGACTCTTCCATTTCTTGCCAATAAAAGAAACAGGTAAAGAAATACACCAAAAGCAGGCCCTGTACATGGAATGCTATCCTCTGTGGGAGGGCAGGTACTTCTATAATAAATGCTTATTTTAAGTTTTTCTACATCAAATTTAGACTTGTAAAGCCAGGCCATGCATGATTAGAAATGTCAGAGGCATAATTCTAGAGTGATTCCTGCTTTTCAGATCTCATAGTATAACAGCATTCATTTTTACTAGACATTACAGGAATATTCTCCAATGTGTGTATTAAATTCCTTTATAGAGACAGTTGTGTTGGTACAAGCCATAAATTTGACAAATCATCAGATATATAACTTTCATTCTCACATTTACATTACCAAGTACTTTATGGAGCAATTTTCTTAGTCATGGCAGTGAGACTATTCAATGATATAAATAAATAAATAAATACTATTTCAACGTAAAACCATTAGCTCTAAAGGAAAGTAACTAGGCTGGAGTCTCACAAGAATACAATTCACTATTAAAGAGAATTCAATTATCAGTAGGGTCTATCTTGGATTGCATCCATGAAGGTTTATTACCAGTAGTATCAGAAGGACTTTATTATAGCAAGCAATATAGAAGCCAAGGACAGAATTATGGCTGGGTTCCAGTGCTGAGAGAAAGTGCATGAAAAGCCTAATACACCACAATACTGAAATGGTTATTATAAATAACAGGCACATTTGCATTGGATTATCATAAGTTTTCAGCAGAAACTTAAAATACCAACTGTCAGCATCAGTCCCAGGGCATGGGGTTTCTTGTTGAGAACTGTTGTTGTGCATTGGCAGTAGCAGGCCTAAGTGCTCCCAGGGATTTTCAGGCTTGCATTAAAAAACAATATCCCTTGTACGGAAAATCAGAGCTTTAGGTGTAAAGAACATTTCGAAATGATGAAGTACTTGAGCAGTCCACTGAAATAGCCTTAAAGCAGTATTTTGAAATACTCTAAAATATATTTGTATATTTTTACATCAGTATTACAAAAATATAAGGACACACTTTATTCTGGAGGGGAAAAAGGCATTAGAAGGCAATTAGGAAACTACAATCTTAAGTTCACCTTACAGGGTTTTTCTGTCAGTATTTTACTTAAAAGATTATATTAAATTTCAGGTTGGCATGTTAAGTAATAAAAGAAAATAACCCAAATTTTAAGGCACATATGTTACAAATTTTATACTGGCCATTTATTAAAGCTTACTGTATTATAAAAATATTACTTGATTTTACAATATAAAAATATCTCAATATACTAAGAGACTGTCAAGTTTGCAATGTATGACACAATTGATTTTAATTTAATAGAACATTTCCAAAATAAAATCTTTCGGAAAGGATAATTTATTACTCAAATTATTTCCAAGAGGTGCCTCAAACCTGCTTGGCCTAGCCTATCAAGGCTGGTGTGTGTGTGTGTGTGCGTGTGCGCGTGCGCACGTGCATGTGTGTGTGTGTGTGTGTGTATGTTTTTCCCCAGCGAGCAGTGCCAGTTCTTCCTAAAGTTTGCTCATAAATTTCAGAATAAGTATCCAGAATATACAGTAACTGGGAAGTCAAATTCTCTACATGTTGATCCAGGAAATACTTGTCCTAAAATTTGTTTAGGAATGCATATCACGTACAAGTAGATAGTTCATAAAGTCCAATCAATAAGGAGACTAGCTAAATGAAGTGCAAAAATATTAAAATGAATCCTTTAGCTCTTGGGAATCAATGGCAGTAAACTTCGTTTAGAAAGAGTGTGTGTCTGAGCAATAACGTGGAGCAATATTTCTCAAGCTGCTAAAATGAAAAGAGCTTAGAGGCAGACATCTCTCCATGTAGCTATATTACATTTTTTGTTCTTTTCTTCCCCTATTGCTACAAGAGAATTGTCCTAACCACTTCAGAAATGCCCTACCTTATTCCTAGGAAGGAAATGAAAGCCTTACCACTGATCGTAAGATACATATGATAATTACAAAGGAGCAGAATTGGCAGATGAGGGCTGAAAGTTGCTTAATGATGAGGTCAATTATTAGCAAACTACACATGCCATCTTCTCAGTGGAAACAGATATTTTTACTTAATTCTACTTTGAAATATGCATCTTTTCTGCATGTGTGTTCCTAAATAGATGACATGATTCCATATGTCAAATAAAAATCCCATAATATCCTTATATTAGAATAAGAAATTTACAGTATTTTAAATGCTAGCTCCAGTTGAGTCATTGATCCACTTTTGTAAGGCATATCCTCTCCTGACCATAAAAAAGATTTAATGATTTGCTTGAGAACAAGGAAACTTGAAAATGTGTTGGTGTGAATAATATATATTCCCTTTTATTTCTGTCATGCTGGTAGTTTCAAAATTATTTTCCATTTTATTTTAATTTGTTACTGTATCCAAGGAAGCTTGTAATTCTTAAGCAAGTTTGAGCAAGTTCAATAATTTAGATCAATTGGCAGGCATAATTAAAATAAATATTCCCTAGGGAGGCAGGAGGAAAGGTTGTGACTTGTGTTGCAGTTAAAAATATTTGTGACCAAGACTCAAAGTAGCTAAGATATTTTCTAATTGACTCACATATTATAAAAATCTTATTATTTAAAATGGATTATCTAGCAGTTTTGAAAGCAGTGATATGGATGTGGAAATATTTTCCTATATTCAGCAGAGGGAAAAATTTGAAAGAAAAATCTGAGTTTACACATTTAGCTAAAGTTTTTTGCTTATTTTGAAATTTCCAACATTACTGAGAATATTAGAAGTATTAAATAAATTATTTGATATATTTTACTGGTTACTTTACTGAATGGTTTGCATAATTAAAAAGTTAATTACTTTATTCCACAATCTTTGGGAGTCATGGGACCAACTCCAGAATCAGGCTCTTAATGCAATATTTTCGTATGCCTCCTCCCATTGAGTTAAGCATCTTCCCTACCTTGGTAGAAGGATACAGTGCAGGTGTGTGTGTGTCTGTGTGTGTGTGTGTGTGTTCTGAATGAACTGCCAATGAATTACAGTCAAAAGCGATATAACTATCAAGTTTAACCATAAATAAAGCATCTGGTATTGATTCTTCTTACCTTATTTTGGGTATATTTCTTGAATTGGCTCATGATACTGATTTATTATTCTATTATTCTGAAACAAACAAGCAAATAAAAACACTTCCCACCAAAATCTATTAGCCTCTTCTTAATTTTTGTGATGTGAATATTTGACCATCTGAGTTATAATCCCAGGTACCAACATCAAAGCTACAATTTACAGTGGTTCTTGATGATAACATAAATACTGCTTTATGCAAAAAACAAAAAAAAATGCATTGTGGTTTATAATACACACATAGAAAGAGAAATTACCTGAAAGACAGGCAGAGTAAAGTTTATTGCCTGCCTTAGACAATGAGACAACAAAAGGCTAAGGGATTTGCTTAAAACTACACAATAAATCAGTGCTTCTATTAAATATAAAATAAAAACTAAATGTTTTTCTACTTAAATCAGTTTTTAAAATATAAATAATTATAATGGCTACAATAGGTTTTCATAAGCTTTGAATGCAATAACTCAAACATCGCCCTTTGGAGTTAATAGCAGCAAATAATAAATAATAAAAGCTATCATGTATTAAACACTAAGAGTTTTCAGGTATTAACTGCAACTTTCCATATCTTCTCACTTTCATCATCTGTAAAATGTCAATATTACCTTGCTTTGAGTGATACTGTAAAGCAAATGATTATGTAGAACCCTCAGGTAGACACCAATATACTATAAAATAATTAATTTACTAATTCAATTATTCCTTGCTCTATTTATCTTTTCTTTTTGTATGTTTAATAAGGATACTATTTTATCATTCTAGTAAATATTTTTGACAGATAGGTTATCCATTTTATGTTGTTCTTTTTTAGTGCTTTGTTCATTTTATGTGTATTTATAAGAGGGAGTGAATACCAATACAATTATAATTTATTTATCTCTGACACTGTGATGACATGGTGCCTTTAGATTACTTCATGAAGCCTTTTGGGCTCGAATTATATTGTAATTGGGGTGTTTTGCACTGTGCTCAGAAAATTATCTCAAACATCCCATAAAAGTTGATTTCTACATTTATAAATTTATTTGGCATAATTAGCAGTTTAAATGGAGATGTGAATAAGGGCTATGAACTGGTGCCTAACTGGCAGATTCTATCCACACTCTGTGATTGGTGATAATCTTTACAAGGTTTTGCCCACTGCTCTGAATATTTGACAGTTGTCTGTAATCTCAGCCTTTTTTGAACTATTCTGCCACTGCTCACTGAATGATCTTTAGTAATTACTTGATGAATGTCTCTGTGAGTTACTGGTTTCTGTCATTTATTATTCCTTAACAATAAATCCAGGAAAATATATGCAGGTTTCTTAAAGACAGAGCCATTTAGCTTGTAGAAAATAGATGTGATAATATTAATGTTTTCTTTTTCTATGGTTTCATAGAATTATATTTGTTATAAATACTGGAACTTGTTCACAGTAGTTAGAGACCCACGTACTCTTAGTCTAGAGAATTGGAAACCAATAGGGAATTCAAAAGGGGCCAAGAAACGACTTACCTTTACAGCTAAATATAAGTGAGGCCAGTAAACATTTCTGGAGGTCAGAAAATAATCATGCATTTAATAAATATTATGAACATTGCAAGTCTGATTTAATGTGGAAAAAGACTGTTGTAGAACTAGTTATCAGCAATTTTAAGGTATCTATAAATAACTCAATATAGTAAAATAATACTCAGCATTCAATACTTCTATAAATAACCAAATATACTAAATACTTCACTAAATATAGTAAAGTAATACTTCAGCAATACTTCAGTAATAATGTATCTATAAATAACTGAATATGGTAAAGTAATACTTCAGTAATACTTTAGCATACTTTCATTAATGCTAACTTCCAAAAAATATATGTCCAACTGCACATAACCCTTTGAGGAAGAAAGGGCAGTTATTATCATAATTATTGTTCCTATTGTGTAAGTGAAGGAGATATTACATGAATTGACCCAGGTTCTCTTTCTGGAAATGTGATGAGCTTGAACTAGAACCCAAGATATCTGGCTCCAATTCTTTGCAAATGTACATGTTATATGATACATTACAATACAGCAGAATTGTTATATTTAAGAAGGACTTTTTAAAACTGAAAATATTAAATAGACTCTTCCAGAAGGTATCCCAAAGGAAAAGAGAAACTTGATAGTTGAAAATGACTCAAATATAATGACTTTTGGTAGAGAAACTGAACTATTTAATCTCCAAAAGGTCACAGATAAGGTACTATAAAGAAGAAGCTGTGCATGAGATGTTGAGTTTAGGAATGGCGAAGGAATAGATTATTAGAATGGAGAAATAAAGAAAAAATATGAAGCCCGAGAGTCAATTTGTGGAACAGTCCTCTAATTCTCCTTCAGAAATGAAACGACAGAGGAACTGAGAATTTTCATTAAGGTAAAGAAGAGTAATAATGTATTTTCTCTGCTATTTTCAAAAAACTTCAGAAGAAGTTTAAGAAGCTAAATAATCAAGTCAGAAGTCCTGTACTTTGTGTTCTAAAATAAAATATGGTTACTTAAAAAACACACACACAGGGATCTCTAAACCCATGAGCAATTGACAGAAATTTAATAGCTACTTGATCCTGGGGACATAGATAATAGTCAGACGTGGGCAGCGAAAGAAAAAGCATACTGGCTTGATTTTACAAAAGAGGATGAAAACAGTTTGGGGCTGAAATAGGCAAGAATTAGATTTTAGATCTTCATTATTCTGGGAGAAAGAGATGGACCAATGTTGTCCAGGAATCTAGAAATGCCTCTCAAAATTGAATTCTCAAAGAGCTTGTGAAGGCTGAATACAATTGATCACACTGAATAAAGGGCAGTAAGTTTACGGGGAAAAACTGATAAAATATGGTCCCGTGTGAACACGTTGCTTGCAGTTACCTATTGAAAGATGATGTATGGTTAGATTGTTTCACCCACAGTGAAGGGAAATCATAAGGACTGGGCCCTAAAACTCCATTTCCTCAAGTATTCATATAATTAAAGATTGAGCTTGTTTTAGGTGAGAATTACCTGGGAATTATGAGCATTTAATTAATGATTTTTGAAATTACACATAAATCTGGAATTGTTTCTTATGCACACAGTTGTGAGTATCAGATAGCACCTACACAAGAGTAACAGCAGGTAACTGCCAAGTAAACAACTAAAAAATTGATAGATAGTTGGTGAATGTTTAGAGAGTGGAAAGACACTTTATAGAATGGACCAGAAGCAAGGAGAGAAATGAAGGGTGGTTATATAAGCAGGCCCAAAGCTATTATTGAAAAAAATCCTTTATATATTTTAAGAAAGAATATGCAAAATCCTTAATAGATGACCCTAAAGACAAGAGAAAACAAGCAAACAATAACAACAAGCATAAGTTAGAGACACAAGATTGTGGTTAGTAGCTGGCACTGGAAGAAGCACTGAATCTAGGGAGCAAAAGCAATGTGTTTTTCAGATGACCTCAAAGATAGGTTTGTTTCTGCAAGCCTCATCAGGCCTCAGTGTGTGGATTAAGAAACTCCTGGCCAGGCGCAGTGGCTCACACCTGTACTCCCAGCACTTTGGGAGGCCAAGGTGGGCAGATCACGAGGACAGGGGATCGAGACCATCCTGGCTAACATGGTGAAACCTTGTCTCTACTAAAAATACAAAAATTAGCTGGGCGTGGTAGCACGCGCCTGTAGTCCCAGCTACTTGGAAGCCTGAGGCAGGAGAGTTGCTTGAACCCAGGAGGCGGAGGTTGCGGTGAGCAGAGATCACGCCACTGCACTCCAGCCTGGCAACAGAGCAAGACTCTGTCTCAAAAAAAAAAAAAAAAAAAAGAAAGAAAGAAACTCCTCCTCTGATTCCATCCTGCTCTTTAGGCAACATTTTAAGAGCTACACTGATTTTCCTTGGATCTCCTTAAAGAAAGGATACTGCTTTGAAGAGGAGGCAGAGACTTTCTTATCTACTGAATGGGATATTCTCCTGTTCTAAGTTCAATAAACCGATGTTCCAGTTTGACATTAGGATCTTGTAATATTGTTGAGATTTGGTTATCATGCTTGAGTCTGTACAATTCTGAGGCCATGATAAAATTGTGTTTTATGGATCTAGAAAGCAATTTACAGATACCACCCAGAGGCCACTCTGTAATCAGCCAGGTAGCCTTCTCTTGTCACATACCACATTAACATACATTCTATTTAATGTTCCAGGACAATGGGGAGTGCATACACATGTCAAAAAATGGACATTAGTAGAGATTTTCCATGAAACAAATATACATACGAGTGATTAAATGGGAGTTGCATTTTTTACTTGGAAATTATTTTGTTGCAATTGTTTAGATTATCTTGAACTGGAAGACTTTTTATCGATATAGTACTTACACATAACTCCTATAAAGCAGCAATGAACACAAAGAAATAATAAATTTATGTGACATTGGTGGTTTCATTTCTTTAGGTTAAAAACAACGTTAAAAGTGATATCTTCCTGACAAATCATTATTTGTATGACTTTGCACATAACATATTTGGAAGCATTTCTTTCCTTGGATGGTGCACCAGCTGTGGTAGGCATCAGTGATGTGACATTTCTGTGGTGTTATGCAAACATAAAATGGACTGGAATTTATCCTTTTACTATACAATTTGAATTTATTTCTCATTCAGATTCTATTTCTGTGATTTATGTTTTGAAGCACACTTACTTGTATAGTATTACTGACAACTGATAGCACTGTTACAATGTCAAGAATCTTAAAATCACAAATAATTTTGTATGATGACCAGGAAATGTTATAAATTATTAGATCTCACCATAAATGTAGTTAGTCACATATTCTTTTAATTTTAAGTAAGTAAAATGGTCAAATAATTGCATAGTATAAAATAAAATATAAAAGTCATACTAGAGGACAAAACTAATTTAACGAATCAGTATTATATCACTCAAGAAAAGACAGCAAAAGCTATTATACATAAATGTCACACTCTATGGTACTTTCTGAAAATTTTGTAAAAAAAAAAAAAAGTCCTGAAAAATAGAAGCATAAGACAATTAGAAATTCATTAAGATTGATATCGAGAGATGCCACTATGCCCCGGCCTCTGATAATGATGTCACAATGGACTTGGTGACCTGAGAAAGAAATTCTCAAGTGTGTTCTTAATTCCATTTTCTGGTCTCCAGTTTTCTGAGTTGTCTCAATTCTGTTAAATCTGTATCAGCAACATTGGGCCCCTATTTAGTACATATAATTTTTTTTTTTTTTTTTGAGATGGAGTTTCACTCTTGTTGCCCAGGCTGGAGTGCAATGGCGTCATCTCGGCTCACTGCAACCTCTGCCTCCCGGGTTCAAGCAATTCTCCTGTCTCAGCCCCCCGAGTAGCTGGGATTACAGGCATGTGCCACCACGACTAGCTAATTTTGTATTTTTAGTACAAACAGGGTTTCTTCATGTTGGTCTGGCTGGTCTCGAACTCCTGACCTCAGGTGATCCACCCGCCTCAGCTTCCCAAAGTGCTGGGATTGCAGGTGCGAGCCACCATGCCAGACCAGTAAGTATAACTTTAATTCAACTTCTTTTTTTCGTTTGGACATGTCTATGGAAGGATAATTCCAGAAGTATCATACAACGGTAGCCAAGGCACAGGTCTTGTCTTTAAGCAGTTCATGGTATAGTGGAGAAGAGGGGTGGTAAAAACACAAAATACCTCACATGCAAATGTCCTAACTCTCTTCATTAATCAATATCTACATGATCCCACACGTCTACTTCTTCATCTTCATCTCTGCAGGACTAGATATTTGATAGTTACTACTTTTCCAATGCTAACTTCTTCATTTATCCTATCACATTTTGTTTGTTTCAGTTTTTACTTTTTTGTTTGTTTGTGTTCTGTTGTTTTTCAGAGACAGGGTCTCAGTCTGTCACTCAGGCTGGAGTGCACTGGCACCAAAAAAGCTCACTGCAGCCTGAGACTTCTGGGCACAAGCCCTCCTCCCGCATCAGCCTCCAAAGTGGCTAGGACTACAGGCATGTGCCGCCACATCTGGCAAATTTTTAAACTTTTTTTTGTAGAGACAGGGTCTCACTATGTTGCCCAGGTGAGTCTGGAACTCCCGGGCACAAGCAATCCACCCACCTCGGCCTCCCAAAGTGCTGCAATTACAGGCATCAGCCACCTTGCCCAGCCTGATTTTGTTTTTAATATATTTCACAGTCACATTCACTGAAACTTACTTTTCCCTTATTCTCTTATATTTCAGTATTTTTCAACATTCTGTTTGGATAACATCACTTATCTGGTGCCAAATACTTAAATCGTAGTCTGATCTATTCCCAGGAATTCAGCATTACCAGTGTTCTGACTCCTAAAGCTACATTCTTCTGCTTATCTATACTCACAAATTTCAGATCTATATTCTGTTAAATATCACTTGCATTTTTCAAAGATACCTTAAGTACAGCATATTTTAACCAGAATAATTCCAATGAAAACAGTGCTGCTCTTTCCACTTTTCCCAGGTTGGCAAATGGGACCACTTTTTCCTCACCCTCTCGAGTAGGTATCTTTGGTATTTCCCACTGTTCTCCATACCCTTATCCACATTTCTGCTTAGCAAATCCCTACTTTTCCACCCTTCAAAGCACGGCTATGATATTTTATAACCCCCACTCATGTCCTCCTCTACTTCTTGTAGCATATAATCAATCTCTCCATATAGTGCCTCTCATGCCTTTACTTTTAAACATCTAATCTGTACACGCCTTTCTCTCTGATAATATTTAAATGCTTAGCAAACAGAGCCTGTGTCATTCACCTTTGAGTCCTTCATAAAAATTTGCATAAAATAAATACTCAACAAATGTTCACTGAATTTTACTCAATGGATTCTTATAACACTCTACATTCTCTGTTCACTGTATAAAATTTCAGCTATAGCTGCTATGACCTTTGGCTACAAATGCTGCCTTGGTGGAATGTGGCCTCATAAGGAACTGAAACAATGGGCACAATTCAGCGTTGGGCACTGGGGTTCCAAGGAATGCAACCTCAGAAATGCATACCACTCTCAGATCATATAGGGCTTCCTAACTACTTCATTAATGTAGACGCTAAGCATTGTGGAGCAGAAATAAAACCATGGGAGATATATTTTCAAGCAGAAATGAAAAAGAAGATTTTTAAATAGCTGGATACTATCCTATTGTCTGTTTACTCCCAAAACATACCACTAATCACATATTTTATTTATACATACAGTATCAAAAATTAATTTCCTTTAAGATTATCATATGTTAGTACTTGAAACTCTGTTCTAGAAGAGGCATTTAGATTTGCATGCATTTCAGATATTTTCTCATTCTTATAATGAACTTACAATTATATTTTCTGGACAATAATGAGAAGACATACATGATAATGACACTTAACGCCAAAAAATCTACCTGCATATATTAAGTAAAATGTATCAGAGACAAGATTTAAAAACAAAGCAACCTATTGTCTATATTTCAGTATAAAGGGATTGTAATATAAATACCTGTATGCTTAACTTGAATCTTGAAATAACAATTACAAAAACAATTTGCAACTGCCACAAAAGAAATGAGTTGTTTTTTTAAATAAATATAATGGAATCCAATCTACTCTACTCTAATGTAATTTAATCATCTATTTAATTTGAGTAATACAACTGGTCTTCTGAAAATAAATAACAATGACTTCAAAAGATTATTTACAAGTTCTTACTGAGTTTGAAAGGCCTTATTTACAGCACACACATTTTTAGTAATTATCCATGTTTATAAGCAGAGAGAAAAGAAAGACACCAAATTAACCTATTTTATAGTTTAGATCTGGATTTAGTTTCTGCTGCCAATTTCATCAAGGATAAATTTTAGAGTTTTTGAACTAATTGTGTTTAGCATTAAAAAAATGAAAAAAGGAAAAAAGAAAGACATAAAAAGGGCACGGTAACTCAATTAGAAAAATAAAACAAATAATCTGAATTTATTTGGCTTCAAATGAAGCCTCCAGGCCAGTATAATAATTGTTTTTAAATATATCAAAGATGAGTAGATAAAGAGAGAGGATGTGCAGCCAAAAAACATTTCATGGCCTTCTTCCTGTCCAACATTTGATTTATAAAATAAAAATTTTCAAAACTTGCGTTTATAATTGTTTCTTCCGTATAATTTTCCTTTCCCTCCTCTGTACCTCACACCACTCTGAACTTCTCTAATGAGCTTACTACTTTTTTCATTGTAATTAATTTACTGTGATCAAGGTTGTATCTCCTGAGCATAAAAACTTCCATCTTAAAGGCCGAGATTCTTTCTCCTTTACTTAAATTTCCTCAGAAAGCTTTGGTCATATTTTATTTTCAGTATTGGTTTGTTGAATCAAAATGAATAAACACAGCTTTGACACTATATAATTGCCCCATGAAACAAGAGACACCTATTGTTCCACTTTGCTCTATTTGCAAAGCAAAAAATACTTTACTTATTGAAAACCTGCAAGAGAAGAGGTAACAATGGAGAGTGTTTTACCTTAGAAGAGGACTATTGAGATAAAATGGTTTCTCAATACGTGGTCTAACCTCTGAGGTTAAGGGTACTAACTTGCTGGGTAGGGTGGCTTATGTCTATAATCCTAGCACTTTGGGGGGCCAAGATGGAAGGATCCTCCTGATTCCAGGAGTTTGAGAACAGCCTTGGCAACATAGTGAAACGTTGTCTCTACAAAAAAATAAACAAAATTACAGGTATGGTGGTGCATGCCTGTAATCCTAGTTACTTAGAAGGATAAGGTGAGAGAATCGCTTGAGCCCAGGAGGTCGAGGCTAGTGAGCCAAGAATGTGCCGCTGCACTCCGGCCAGGGCTACAGAGCAAGACCTTACATTAAAAAAAAAAAAAAAAAAAAAAGACTACTATACTTAAATATACTTAAAACAGTCAAGATCCACAGTTCCTTTACCAAACAGAAGATGCTTAAGAGTGTTATATTTTAGCAGCACAAGGTTTTTTATACATAAATCTGGCAATAACATCAAAGGAAGAATAGAATTATATGTAATCTATAAGCAAGAAGAATTCAAAGGAAAGACTGAGATAATACCTTAACTAAATAAGGAACTAAAACAGTCAAATGTATTATCAACAAGTGCTGAAATTCACACAAGCAAATGCTTTGGGAGTCTGGAGGTAACAAAACCACTAACTGACCTCCAAAGTCACTTTGAGATTTGATGAGCACTCATTCGCTTCTCAAATGTCATAAGGGTTCAGCAAAGTGATCTAGTTTAAAAGGACCAAATTAGAATAAAAAGGGTAATATGGCCACACATTTTATCAGAGTTAATTATTAATACTGAGATTAGAAAAGAAAGGACTGAGAATCTGGTAAGCATACCAATTGGACATTATTTTCAGCTCATTTTCGCTGTTAATGTGAATAATTTGCAGCAGTTTAAAGGGAGGTGTACACCTGAAAAATAATGCATTCAGCTAGAACACCTAAAAAAAGAGAAAAGAATGTAGAAAGATCATAATGACATCTCCCTACCTTAAATGACAAAGAACACAAAGAGTGGGTTGATTTGATGCCAAGAGATAGAAGACTTCCTTCCACTCATTTTAGGTCCTTGCTATATTTATAAGTGACTACTCATGAGTACTACCCTATGGTACTCCACACAAAAGACAAAAAGCTAATTGGAAAATATTTAAGGTGAGAATATAATTTATACTAGTAATTTAAAAATGCTAAATTTGTGAGGCTGAGCATTTTACGAAGTCCTCATGATTAAGCCATTGTATTATATCAAATCTACCTAAAGTTGGCCGTGCGCGGGGGCTCACGCCTGTAATCCCAGCACTTTGGGAGGCTGAGGCGGGCAGATCACAAGGTCAGGAGTTGGAGACCATCCTGGCTAACACGGTGAAACCTCATCTCTACTAAAAATACAAAAAATTAGCCGAGTGTGGTGGTGGGCGCCTGTAGTCCCAGCTACTTGGGAGGCTGAGGCAGGAGAATGGCGTGAACCTGGGAGACGGAGCTTGCAGTAGCCAAGATTGTGCCATTGTATTCCAGCCTGGGTGGCAGAGCGAGACTCCGTCTCAAAAAAAAAAAAAAAAAAAAAAAAGACCGAAAGTTAATAATAATCCCAAATATTTATCATTGTTATTTAAATAATAATGGTAAAACATTTTCATCAATATAGTGAAAATACAACTTACTACTTATTTATAAATTATTACGTATTATTGTCTCATTTAGTTCCTTCTGCAATCCTATGATTTGCAATTGAAAAAAGTGAAGCTAAGAGGGGTTAGAAAATAATACTCCTTGTAGGAGGTAAAGCCAGGATTCAAACTGAGGTCATCAGATTTCAAAGCTTGTTTTGTAAACCAATAGATTCTACTCACAGCACTGCCTATTCTTCTCTAGGACAGTACCTTCTTTAGACTCTTCTAGATTGTACTGCTCATTTTACAGGACAGCTGAGAAGCCACTATGGCACACGTTTTAATTAGTTGAGATCTGGCTTAGAGACAGTCTCTATAATCCATCTTTCTATATATTACTATGAAGAAATCAAAGTGAATAGCACCCTCCCAAAGTGGTGGCATACAGACTTTTTGGGGATACTTGGGAGGTATAGAGCCATGTCACAATTGACAGGAAAAGTGAAAAAAAATGCAGCCTCTGTCAGACACTGGCAACTAGGGTGACATAGAGAAACGCAAAACTGTGAAAATGAATCCTTAGCAAGGCATGTTAGTCTCTTCCTGCAGAAGACGAAAAAAGGTATGACAGGTATTTGGTATTTTAGGTATTGTGCTTATGCCATTAAAAAGTATATGAGGATCTTTGGAAAGATGGAAGAGGCAGCCTTGCTAGAGAAGTTTGCTCAATCTACATGAAATCAGCACAAACCAATAACTAGACAACTTTGCCTGACAGATGCCTGCTTGAAAATTGGGTAGACAGGAGAAAAGCAGAGAGAAAAAGGAGGTCCTTGATCTCATACAAAGATATGCCTTTAGTCTCTATGCTCATTACACTTGGCCACTTAAAATTAGTGGCTTATTCTCAATGATATTTCAAATACACTCTCTAAAAGCAATATGAAAAGTCCATGGTTTACTGAAGCATGTTTAAATAATCAAGGACAAGGTATAATGCATGTAGAATGAAGAGATGAAGGAAATGGAATGAATCAAACAGTTGAGCTTAGCTTATATAAGTGTGACAAAGTAAGGAAGTTTGGAAAGGGAAAGTTCAAAAATATTCATGTATAAAAGTCAAAATATTATTTAAAGATCTGAGAAAATCGAGAAGCATAAAATGAATTAGGGATTTAGAGTGGCCAAATTTCTACCCTCATTTAACTTGTTATAAACCTGTTTTATGGATCATCTGCTGTTTTTTTAAAAAATTTATTTTTATGATGTGATATATAAGAAAGTCTACCTACAGAAAAATATATATTATTTCCTACCTTTTCTTTTCATTTGTACTCTGACCAAAGTTCACATTGTTAAGTAAGAAAATACATGTGCTTATTCTATAGTGAAATGTCTTAATCATAAGTAAGGTATTTCAAGGGCATTGCACCCAGGGCTTGATCAGATCTACAGATGGTTCTTGCACAGTGGGATCTGAAGGAGGCTCCACAGCTGTCTCCCACACTGGCCTACTATGGTGCCAACATTTCCACCCACCTGGCCAGAAATCACACCATTTGATGCAGTCCACTCCTTTGATTTATGTAATAAATGCATTTTCTACTATTAAAATGCGCTTGCTGTGTGGGTTGAGAGAAAGGCCCTAGAATCACTACTGGCCTGCCCACATTAACATACACTGTCAAATTCACTCACTATCTCACTATGAGACAAATGTCTCCATTCTATAGCGTAAAAGATACAAGAAAAATTGAATGTAAGAGAATCACAGATTATCGGACCTGGAACCGAGTAAGATTTCAGAGTTGATTTATTAATTTCCTTAGACAGTAGCCTACCCAATGCCGATGGCAAAATTGAGATAAGCCAAGCGAGGTGTTTTCTATATCTGAGCTTATTAAACACTAATTATCATACAGACTTACACAGCAAAGGCAAACTGGCTTTGCAAAGATAATTTAGAGGGGGCTTTGGAAAGATCGAGTAGGTCATGGCATAAAGGTAGGGACCAGGATAAATACAATAGACCTAAAGAAACTATTGTATCCCACTCCAAGAGAAAGTCTGAAGACCACTGCATAATTAAAATAAGAGCAAACTCTTGCATAGTCAATGCTTGCCTTGAATGAGATGGTGCTTTCAAGCCTAATGTTTGGTTTTTAACTTGAATTACCAATTCATTGCAATATGCATCAATTATTCTAACATTTTCATTATCAAATGTCTGTATTACCTATTTCCCACCATAAACTCTATATGAATAATTACTTTATTCCTAAATGTATTTTAATGAAATAAATGACCAATTTCCTCAATCTTTGATTAGATTAATAGTAAAGGATTAGCATGAAATTATCATAATGTTGATGATAATTAAAGGCAAAGAAATACATATTAGTAATCTTTGTCACAAATAAATGTATAACTAATAAGGTTTTCTTAAAATATTTTTTAAATGGGGTAATTTCTAGTATTGCTTTCCAGAGACCTGAGGCATTCCTCAGATTTGGAACTTTAAAATGGTGGATCTCATTCTGCATTATTAGATTCCGATGGTAAGAAATTATATTTATTCTTATGGTATATTCTTTTTCCTTAGCTAATAAGAGAATAAAACCTCATTCTACATTTGGCAGTAATGTGTTTTAGAATATAGCATAAAGCTTGTTAAACAGGGAATGAACACACAGGCCCTTTGAATGAAATTGTATTTATCATACTACAGTACAGAAGGAAGATAAAGCTTTTGTAAAATGTAAATACATTTCACTTAAATTTTCCTGTTTCAGTTCCTTCTTTGCATTTGTGAAAATGTATTTTTATCATTAGCTATGCTAACTTATTCCTGGCTTGTTAGCATGACATTGGAATTTTACTTGTTATTGCACTAGAAATTATCTTCTGAACTTTACAATGAAAGTTAATCCCAAACACTTGCTGATAACTGCATTGTTTCACATAGGTTAAAATTCAAGAAAAATATTTGAGGTAATAATAATTAGGAACTAGCACAGCATCCAAAATGGTATTTTAATGGAAAATCCAAATGAAAATCCAATACAAATCCTGATTAAAACCTAGCCAAGCAAAAAACTACAGATTACCTGGATTCCAATTAAATGTGACAAATGAATACTTGACAGGTTTCAATTCCAATTCTATTTATGTCAGAATGATCCATTAATATTGAAGATGAAATTACCAGAATTTAAGCAATACAATTGCACTTTATGGCTAGATGAGTAGTCTGAAAACACGGACCCAACAAAATTGTTACTCAAAGGTCAACTGCTGCATTTAGATCACCCATAGTGCATCGCATCTCATTCTGTCATTACCTATAGATCAAGGCTAACATGAATCACAGCTAGTAGATGACAAATGATCATATAAATTCTGAATTTCAAGTGTTGGTCACATACAAAATCAGGAAAGATCCGTTACATTATCATGGCCCTTGCTTTTGACAGGCCTTAAAAACTTGGTTCTAAAAAAGAATTAAAAGTCGTTTTTTGGAACTCTTCCTCAGTATGCTTTCTATTTTATTAACAAGCTCACCTGTTAAGTTTTCCATGACATGTATGTTTCCTAAAAGGTAACCGATATGTGTTCGTCATATATAATTGTATTTTAATTATTCATCCTTTCTTTCTTATTTTAAAGGTGATGAATCCCCATAAACTTAGAAAACAGAAACTAACATTAAAAAATGATTATAATGCCAGTGGTGCAAAGTCCTTTTTTAATAAAGCTGACATCCAAAAAATAAAGATTTAATTGTACATTCTGTTCTTTACAGTAAGAATAAGCACTTTTTAAAACACAAACAAAATTATATGTTCTCATGAAAAGGTAATCTCAGACGTAATAATACCCCTAAATTAAATTAATCCTGCCTTCCTAGCTATGCTCTATTTTTCTCCTATCTATAGTAAAAATACTGTAATTACATATATACATATATGTAATTATATGTACTATATATGTATTATCTATCACATATATCACACGTGTAATTACACATGTTACACATATGTAACAATACACTCTAGTACATGTGACTACATACATGCAATTACATGTGACTGTATACATGTAATTACATGTAATTACATAATTATCTTTTAATTATTCATCACTTATTTCTTATTTTAAAGGTGATGAATCCCCGTAAACTCATAAAACAGAAACTAACATTGAAAAATGATTATAATGCCAGGAGTACAAAGTCTTTTTTTAATAAAGCTGACATCCAAATTACATACATACTATGTAATTACAGTATTTTTAGTTTAATTTCTTTTTCCAAATAATTTTAAACATATCTGCCTTAAATATATATTCATCAGCATTGCAATTCTTACCAAAATTATATGCCTATTAAAAAAATTACTAAAAAAATGGTAACTCTTAGAAACCACACCAGACTCCCATCCACATAAGCACACACCACCATACACACAGATAAGCATGCCTTTATAGCCATAAGGCAAAATGCCATTTTAACTCTGCAAAATTTATCAAGAGGGACATCAATCATCAGACCCTGATATATCTTCTTACCCAAGAACAATGTGGATAAATAATTATTTAGCATAATATAATTTAGCAATACTTTCATTTGGGGTCATTTATGATATATTATATTCTAATGTTGGATTTTAATATTCACAGGTAAACTTACAGAAGAAAATCAGTCTTTCTCCTGCATTAATATGCTCTACTTGCATATACATCAGCACTAAAGAAACGGGTATATAACAAAAAGTTAGAGCGTCTTATTGCACTCAGGGGTTGAGATGGCAAAAGACATAAATCCATTGCAAGTTTTACTAGGGATAAAATGTGTGTGATTCCTCTTCCTTTCTCTCTCTATAACCATATCTTTCTTCATATTTGAAAGAATAATGAAGTTAGGATGAATTTTACCATTCCATTATTTGACACAAACCTATTCCTCAGGCATTTACTTATGACTCAAAATCCAGAAAATAAATCACCAAATTATCTCTGGGAATATAAACAAATGGGGAAAGTTTTGTAAGTGCTATTTGCAATCTAAATGTATAACTTAAAGGAAAATGTATACAAGGCCAATTGTGGTAATTATGAGAATCACCTCAAAACAGTATAAAAATACGGAGTATTATGATTTATTTTCCTTCCTTTCTCTCACATAAAAATAAAAAAACCCTTATATTTAAATAAGAGGGAAATTCTAATAGCATTTATTGTATACAATGGAGAACAAATTAGTACTGTTCTCTTTTGACTCTATTCAGTGATCACTGGAAAGGAGAGGTTTGAAAATGCTTTTCTAAACATCTAGCACAAGAAAAGGTAGAGCAAGGTATGTTTCTTTCATTTCCTTTCACTAAGACTGGACAGTTGCAATTGAAGAAATAGTTGTATGACAAAAATGAATAGAAGAAAACAATTAGACAAGACCTTTCTTGGTGACTATTGCTTAGGAATTCTGCACTTATTTAGCTTCCTTCATAGTGGGCCCTGTTCTGATTTATTTATAAGTGCGTTTATTTGTTTATTTCTGACAAGATGTTTTAAAATGATGGTGCAATTTGGGTGAATTTTTTTCTACAGAGTTATGTTCCTTTATTTGGCATTTCTGTATTTTAGTAAATATTTATCACTTAAAATAAAATGGTTTTAATGTCAGCTATTTTATTTTGGTTTTAGACTGACCTTCGCGAGTCTACTTATTACGGCTCACTAGCGTGATTATGTGTGTGGATGTTGTGTTTGCCCCTACCATTTTCCATATGCTCTGCCTCACCAACACTGCCATCCGGCGTGGTCCTTTCATAGTTGTCCTCTGGGAGTGGAAGGGCACCCAGTCTTGGCCCTGATGAACTCTTACTGCTTGGTGTTTCTGACTCCTCCAGCCCGCTGTCATAGCAACTCTGCAGTGACCCCTGATGTGGGTCCTGAGGCTGACTCACAACAGAAAACGTCACTCTACGAAATGGCTGCAAAAGAAAAGATTCTGAATGTCACTACGATGTAAAATTGTAAATGATCTTATTTTAAAAAATACATAAATTGCATACATTAAGGTCTACTGGCAACTAATTCAATACAAAATGAATAGATATGTTGAAATTGCATTAGTTAACTATGTATTATCTAAGGTAATGTCTAGAGCTTAGATTTTATTATGGAAAAACTGGAAATTCCCTTTCAGAAACAGAGATAAAAAAACAGTAATTTCACTAAAACATACATTTAAATCTGATATGTTAGTTCCACATATTCAACCTTTTTCTATTCTATAGTATTCACTTCAGATATGCTTTCCAGAAATGGACTCTAAAAAAACAAGGTCAGTGATTTGTGAAGGCAGTAAATATTGAACTAATCCATTGTAAGAAGACTCAGTTTTTAAATACTTTGTCCATATGATACAAAACTATAAAATCAAATGGGTTGGCAGTTGACTTAAACTATTCAAAGTACAGCTGACAAATAGGTATTTAGATGCAGTGCTAGGAAACAGAAATATGTTTATTACATCATTCCTATAAAAATATTGCCTATTGACCTTGAATTGTAAGAGTCATATTGAAATAATAGATAAAAGTATCCCTAAACAGTGAGTAGGAAATAAACTATAAAGTTTAATTGTATGTTCTTAATATTACTGTTTGTGATTTGTTCAATAAGGTAAAATCATGTACAGCCTTTAATTTGTTTTTTAAAAATTTTATGAAACTTTATCCAATTGAACCCCACAATTTACTATGTTACTGACAATGGCTGGACTGAAGATTTACTATGGAAGGTATTTGCAGATTATCTTAGTTAACCACAAAATAAAATAAAATAAAATAAATTAGGCTCATTAAAGGAACAAACCAATGCCATGTATTGACAGTGCTACGTAAGAATAATACTTTGGAAAAACATATAAAAATGTTCTGTAATGTCAGTCTGAGATTATTCTTGGCAATAGTTGCATCCATAAAGCTGCTGCATGAATTTGAAAATGTCAGAAGTGTACATATTTTTAAACTTATAACTCAGACTGTTTCTTTTTACTACAAAGTATAAAATTAATGTTGCTAGAAAACAGTGAAAGGTTACAAAACCTTTTTTGCACCTTTATAACTTGAATGTTGTGATACAAATTACTAATCACGACCTGGACCAGTAGAATTTTAGAAATATTAAGAATTATATGCACATGGTAGGTTATTAATGGGAAAGCTAAGAAGAGTTATAACATCTCTCCCTAATTTATAAATTGGCTTTGCTAAAGACAAACACATACTTCCATAAAATTTCCCTTTATTTTGTCATAGATGGAAGACTAGCTGAAAACACTGTGAGTTATTGGTATTTTTATCCCAGTAGCTCACAATTCATGTACTTATTTGAAATGTACAATCTTTACAAAGTTTCCTTTTTATTCTAATTCAAAGTCAAAATCAGAATAGCTGAATCTTAATACAAAAGGAAAACATTTAGTTCATGTTCTCTTCTTTATAATGTTTCACTGAATTGGAACTGCAATATTTATAAACAATTACAAATATTTTCAGTATGCATAGTATGTATGTTATGGATTTAAATTTGCTGACAATAAACTTTCTAGAAACATTATTCTTATTTCACTAATGATTCTCATATTTCCTTAAGGTAATATAGTTGTGATATTTCACCCTGTATTTAAAAAAAATAAAGAAATGTAAATACCCTGTATTTAAAAAAAAAAGAAATCAATTTGTACTCTCATTTTTACCTGTGTGTGCATATTTTCTTTTCTCCCACCCCTCGCCCACCCCATCCACCCCACTTCTCACACCTGTGACTGTTTAATGTTTTTGGTCTCACCTTGGAAATGAGACCACTGACAGTCTCCTAAAACCACATTTTTCTACACAAACAAAATAATCAGTAAATACTTCTGGACAATGAAATTTTAATGACAATGTTGAATTTAGCTAAGAATGCCAAGGGTCATGCAGACATATTATCATTTAAAGACATAGCAATGGGTTTAAAAACAAACACATACACAAAAAGAGAAAGGAGGGTCAACTGCTGTTCTTAATTCTAGTTTAATGACTTTCAAATCTTTTAGAATATCTTCATTAACACAAAAAGAAAGCTCAAAATGAATACAGAAATACATAAGATATACCAATAAACTTAGAAAATAAGAAATGATTAGAAATGGTGTTTCATTTTGATATAAAAGTAGAAAAAAAGAGTGACATTTGGGTGAAGTTTGGAATAATTTTGGAAAAATTTTGGAATCTGTGCTTAAATGTTTATTCCACAAAAAGTGGATAGGCTAGCAGAGAAATTGGTGATAGCTATGTTTATAATGAAAAATGTTAACAATAAAATAATGATTTTTCTGTAATGTACTATATAATGACTGCTATGAATCTAAGCATTTTGTTTTCTTGATTTCCTACCCTATTTTGACTGTGCATATTTTAATCTCTATAAATTATTTTAGAAGTAAAAATGGCATAATTTTAAAATATTTATATCTATTTATATATTAGAAAATACTTAGATCCATCAATTCTTCCTTTCTTGTATAAAATGCTTTTTGCATTTAAAATAATATCTGAATTTATAAAAACATAACTCACAATAAATATTAAAAATAAAATGTATCATACAATGGATTATAATATATCACACCTATCATTTTTATTCACATTTTAAAATATTTTAATTAGAATGCTAAAGTATGGTATCAGCATTATATCACTAGCTCTTCAAATTCATTTTGATAATTTTGAATAATAAATTTTTTGTGGCCAATTATTTAAGTTGGCAATGTGAACCAAATTAATATAGAAGTGAAAATTCTGAAAGAGCTCCCATTGATGCAAGAGTTAAGATTTAATTTAAATAGTATATCTGACATACAGAGTTAGATGAAATGAGAGAGAAACAGCGAGAGAGAGAGAGGCAGACAATTGAGTCTTAAAAAGATAGTTCAGTTTTACAGCAAAGGTTATGACACTATATTCATATTATTTATATATTCCAGAAAGATTGACTAAAGTAGAAATGTAAAGCAAAGTGTCAACTCCTGACAGAGAGAATGAATTTGCATTATATATGTAACTGTCACTTTGTTAATTACTGATACTCTGAAGTAGAGTAGCTTACATGATAATTCTTCAACCTAGATGTGCCTTAGTATCACCTAGAGAACTTGTGAAAAAAACAAATGCCAATATCTGGTCACAACTTAAACCCAATGAATCAGCATTCAGGGCGGGACTCCGAGATCGGGAGTTTTTAAAAATGCCCAGCTGATGAAGAGGCACAGAAAGGAATGAGAAACTTTACTGTCAGGAAGAACATAGGTAGAGGTTCAAGAAAGCAATGTGCTCCAGGCAGTTAGCTGGTTCTTTAAGGGTATAAAATAGTTTCCAGGGAGAGTCAGTAGACTCCTGGTTCCATCTTGAGACTTAAAAGTATGGTCATAAAGACATTTAGTAAATTGCAGTGTCTGAACTTTGCATTTTTCTGTCTGGGGTGATAAACGATTTTGTGTCGTGTAGATGTAAATTGGTCTATCTAATAGAAGAGAAAGCAAAAGAAAGCAAAAGAGCTTCAGGAAGAGTGACAGTCCGCCAGCTCTTTGAAATTATGAAGACAAGCTACAGACTTGAATAAGTACTGCAAGACGGAGATCTTAAAGAAAATTATTCCAAAACCTGTGGATGAGATGTGTGAAAGAATTAAAACAAGAGAGGAAAAATCAAAGAATTTCTTTAGGTAAGTGAATTATCTAAACAAAAGGCCAATAATGAAGACATTTTCTGACAGTTCCTTATGAAAGAGGAGGAAGAAGAAATGTTGAAGGCAGAAGATTATGCTAGGAGATAAAGTATAATGAAATATTTACCTAGCGAGAGGTAAGGCTGAGAGAAGGTAGTGGCAGTGAAAATGGACAGCAAGGCCATTATAAAGAAAGCCCATGTAGCTGATTGGATTGAGTCATTAGTTCACTAGACTTCCATTTATTTTTATGCCCATTAAGTTCCAGGGTTTCGAGGGTGCTCCAACAATGATTCTATACATTTAAGAAATTCAAAACCTTATCTGTATATAAAAGCACAAAAATATAATGTGATCAAGTTTCCAGCAAAATGGAGGCATAAACAACACGCTGTAACACTCAGGAATTTAGGGCAGGCACTGCAAAGGCAGTGGTTTGTTGGTTGAGATCTCTAAAAGAAATTGGATAGATAATACATATTTGGGAGTTGATTATGGATTCCATACTCCATATTGCTAGAAGCAAGCAATTTTAAAAAAAAGGGTGCGGGCCAGGCTCAGTGGCTCACACCTGTAATCCCAGCTCTTTTGGGATGCTGAGGTGGGCAGATCATGAGGTCAAGAGATCGAGACCATCCTGGCCAATCTCTTTTGTAGTTTTGGTGAAACCCCGTCTCTACCAAAACTACAAAAATTAGCTGGACGTGGTGGTATGTGCCTATAATCCCAGCTACTCGGGAGGCTGCGGCAGGAGAATCGCTTGAACCCGGGAGGCAGAGGTTGCAATGAGCCGAGATCGTGCCACCACACTCTAGCCTGGTGACAGAGTGAGACCCCATCTCAAAAACAACAACAACAGAGGTGAGAATGAAAAGCAGGTCACTTTCAAAACTCAGAAGTCAAGGAAGCATAACATTTCCAGAAAGGCAATCCTGTGTGATCAAAAGCATCAGAGACATCAAAAAGGATGCTGACTACCACATGCTGATTGGATTTATCCTTTAGAAGGCCACTGTGGCTGCAGTATCTCTAAACTCTGGGGAACAATTGTAGGTTGGACCAAAAGAAGTAGAAGATTGGCTTGTCAATAAGTGGAGAAATAGAGAAAGTGGGAATGTACTACTACTCTTAAAAATATGAAAAAAGAGAGAAATAGGGTAGACGTTAAAACAAAGATTTCTGTAAAGTGTTTCATTTATTGATCTACATTTGTGTCTTTCTTCATTGGAACTGAAGAAGGTTTGCTTTAAAATAAATATTTGGAGATGTAAGCAAAAAGGGGTGCTCAACAAGAGAAGGTGAGAGCAGAATGAAAGAGAGCAAAGAAGACAAGCTAGCTAGAATTAAGAGAGAAATAAAATCAAAATAATTATAAAAACAGTAAAATATTTTGAGGAATTTCATTAATGGGGTATGTGTGTGATTGTGTGTTTAATGGGAAAGAAACAGTACACAAAAAATAACAGAACAAGAAAAGAATTCTATTCCAAGAAACTTTACGTGACCTCGAGGACAAGTTAGCTGATTTTTGGTTGTTCTGCCTTAGGCTCAGGGTATGTACAATGGAGACAATAGTAACTGCCCCTTGCTAACTTAAATTCTCTCAGAATTAATGAGATAGTTTATAAAAAGAGCCTTAAGCTCCCTCAAAAATATATACTATAAAAGGTAGTATACCTCAGGCCACAGCTATATAACTAGAGTTATCTCCCATTGTTTTGATGCTTTTTAAGAAAATATAGAGCTGGCCAAGTAAAGCTTCTAGATAGAATTTCTAAAATCCACACAAAATTTCAAACCTAATTATCCTATTAAAGTGCTAAAATTTTACTTTTCTAAATGCAATTTATTTGTAGTGCAAATATGTACATACAATAATACTCAACATTTTTAAAAGCTTTTTGAATCTAATCATTCATTAAGCATGAATATTTCTCTATTCACTTATTTTGGAATGGTATTTATCAACTATGTTTGTTTCCATTGTGACGTACTACAGACTTTCACTTAAGGACATACCCTCCTATAGGTGCTACTCAGACATTTTAGAGTTTGTTACAAATATATTCAAAGTTAAACCCAGATAATGTACAATTCCTGGAGCATTGTACATACCATCATTCTCCCTCTAAGCCTCCAGCTGATGGAAATGCACTAGAGCTGACGCTTTTTTTTAAACTACCATATACTTATAATGAACATTGTTCTCTCCTTATTTAATTTTATTCACTTTATTTTCTGGAAATCTAGAGGCCACACGAGTAGGCAAAAGTGTTAAGGGAGAGGTCCTCTATCTGCCATGCTCGCTCTTCTGCTGTTGGGAGGCCTGAACATGGTGGCCTTTTCATATCCTCCCCTCTGCCCTAAAATGTGGGTGAGACCAGAGGAAGGGGTGTGCGATTACAGTGATCATTTCTGAATGAAATTAATCTCAGAGACTTAAAAGGACAAACATAGCAAATTAGGATTTATTAAATTCACTGCTGTGGGGTGTACTATGTGACATACCCAGTAAATGCATTTGTATTGGATAGTTTTGTTTTTTGAAAAATATAAACAGATGCTAAAATGGGCATATTGGTGAAACTGGGATCAAGAGAAAGACTGTCTGCTTAGATAAAGAGAAGAATTAGAATCCATCTGGATTACAGAAAGAAGGCTTCTGTTCTAATGACATTATTGCAAAGGATAAGGCACTCATGAAGTGAGCATTTGGTTCATTATTCCCTTTTGTAAAATTGCATCTCTATGATTGATAACATAAAGCACCTAACAGTCACCCTAAATGTAGGCAGTTGACAGATTTAGAGATGGCATGAAAAGCTCTCAAAAACTGTACATTTTTTTCAAAAAATAAACTAGCAGCCAAATTCTATCCCGCTCTCCACACAGAGAGTTCAAGGAAAGTGAAGTCCACACATTTCAAATTCACTAGAAGACTGAAACAATCTTCAAAAAAGTCCATATTTTTTAATCTCTAGAAAGCAGAAGTCAAAATTGTACAATAATAACTTGTTTATTTTGTTTTGTGACTTCATTTTTATTTTTTTTTAATTTTAGAGAACCATATAACCACCCTCCCTTTTTGAAAGTACTGATGTAGTAACATTTACTACTTATAATCTGCACATTTGAGGAAGTTAATTTTGAAATTCACATTATTATTAATGTTATTAATATTATATTATTAATGTATTCTGCTTTCAGAATACAATGATTGCAAAATATGTGTAACATTCACAAGTGTTACCTATTTGGAAAAATATTTGTCCAAAAGTTCATGTATAGTTTCCAAGAAGAGCAATAGAGACCAGAAGAATATTAACAAATATATATATAATATTGATATTAAAAACTTTATTTTTATCATCCTGGTTAGATTAATTAGAAAGTAACCATCACACCCTAAAAGCAAATATTATGTCCCACAAGCAGACATATTAAAAACATGTGCCTTTCATCTACTAAGCAAAATTTTCTAAGTTACAACCTGTACACAATAGTTACAGTAAAACAGAAAATATAGCACAAGGCTAAGAGTGCAGATGCTTTCCCCTTGGAGTCCATTTTTTATAACCTAGTGACACTACCTTTATGGGGATTTTATTGGCAAAAGGATAGGACCCTAAGGATGCCATCTATTGGAAAGAACCTCAGGTTAAATCTCTTTCCTTATTGAATACTGCTCTTTGTCTTACAGACAACTTTATTGGGAACTTTAAATCTGCACCTTCCTTTTTAGCTTCAGTAGTTTCTCCATAAATCGTCTCCTTATCTGGAATTCACATACAGCTGTCTCAGTCACATCAATTATTTCTGAATGGGCTGAAAAGGCTTTTCTATTTTTTCCAATTCACTTAGTTATGTCCATCAAACAGACTTCTAATGACTCTCTTTGTCAGTCATAAAGCACTGAAACAGTCATGGAGCAGAACACTGCAGTATTACAAGGAGTGCTGCATTTCATTTTTAAAGAGGGGCTAAGGCTGTGAGATCTTTCCTTGCAAATGAGCAGGCACTGATTAATCTGCAAATAGTCTCAACCAGTGTCAGTGGCTATTGAACAAACATATTTAGGATTCCATAGTGCATTAGTTGGACTATATCTGGCAGAACTCTGAAACAAACTTTAATCAGGCCTTTAAGCTTTTTAGGGGTGTTTTCTTTTGCTAACATTTCAAGATGCCTCCATACTTCAAACTGCCTTTCTTTCTTTCAAGTCAATAGCAGATGAAAGGATAGTAACAAGAAACATGTTGAGACATTTGGATTAGTTAATTAGAGCTCTCATTTGGGGCAGAAGTTAAATAACTATATTTCCTTTGACTTGCATGCAATTACATATTTGACATTATTGTTTATATTTGTACTTTAGAAATTATGAGTGTAGGCGCTTATTATAATTCTTAGTCCAGTAGGTTACAAACTATTTAATTATTTCAACAAAACAATGATGTTAATATTAAAAAAAAAAAAGCAGCTACTCTGTGCCAGGAAAATGCTATTCATTTCATTTATGTTGTCACTTTTCATGCCATCCCTATGTGGATCAGATTAATATTCTGATTTTACAAATGAGAAGAAAATAATGAATTTCAATATTCAGACTAATGCAAGAACTACTCTAGCCTAAAAATGCAAGTCGGCTTCTTGGTTTTTTTCTGCCGCTGATGAAAAATGTCAGGAAACAGAATAGCCAAAGCCTAAAACTCTTAGTTAATGTAGGCAATTGTTTTTCTAAAAACTTCTTAAAAAGATACTATATTCTAAAACACAAATTGTGGGTCCTCTATATTGTTGACACAATCATTCAATTTAGGTTTTGCTCTTTATTGCTGGGTTATTTTAAACCTAGTCAAGGGTCTGGCAAACTTTTTCTGTAATATGCCAGAAAGCAAACATTTTAGGCTTTGTGGGCCATAGGTCTCTGCCACAGCTACTCGACTCTGCCAATGGAGTGTAAAAACAGCCATAGAATATCTGTAAATAAATGGACATGGCTATGTTCCAGTAGTTCTTTTTTTGGGGGGGCGGTGGGGATTTTTTTTAATATACCTTAAGTTCTGGGATACATGTGTAGAATGTGCAGGTTTGTTACATAGGTACACAGATGCCCTGGTGGTTCGCTGCACCCATCAACCCATCATCTACATTAGGTATTTCTCCTAATGCTATCCCTCCCCTTGCCCCCCCAACCTCCAAAAGGCCCTGGTAGGTGACGTTCCTCTCCCTGTGCCCATGTGTTTTCATTGTTCAACTCCCACTTATGAGTGAGAACATGCGGTGTTTGGCTTTCTGTTCCTGTGTTAGTTTGTTGACAAGGATGGTTTCCAACTTCATCCATGTCCATGCAAACGACATGAACTCATTCTTTTTTATGGCTGCATAGTATTCCATGGTGTATATGTACCACATTTTCTTTATCCAGTCTAATATTGATGGGCATTTGGGTTGGTTCCAAGTCTTCGCTGTTGTGAATAGTGTTACAATAAGCATACGTGTGCATGTGTCTTTATAGGAGCATGATTTATAATCCTTTAGGTATATACCCAGTGATGAGATTGCTGGGTCAAATAGTATTTCTAGTTCTAGATCCTTGAGGAATCACCACACTGTCTTCCAGAATGGTTGAACTAATTTATGCTCCCAACAACACTGTAAAAGTGTTCCCATTTCTCCAAATCCTCTCCAGCATCTGTTGTTTCCTGACTTTTTAATGATCACCATTCTAAATGGTATGAGAGGGTATCTCATTGTGGTTTTGATTTGAATTTCTCTGATGACCAGTGATGATGGGCTTTTTTTCATATGTTTGTTGGATGCATAAAAATGTCTTCTTTTGGATGTCCATATCCTTTGCCCACTTTTTGATTGGGTTGCATTTTCTTGTAAATTTGTTAAGTTTCTTGTGAATTTGTTAAGTTTCTTGTGGATTCTGGATATTAGCCCTTTGTCAGATGGATAGAATGCAAAAATTTTCTCCCATTCTGTAGTTTGCCTGTTCACTCTGATAGATTCTTCTGCTGTGCAGAAGCTCTTTAATTAGATTCCATTTGTCAATTTTGGAATTTTGGCTTTTGTTGCAATTGTTTTTGGTGTTTTAGTGATGAAGTCTTTGCCCATGCCTATGTCCTGAATGGTATTGCCTAGGTTTTCTTCTAGGGTTTTTATGGTTTTAGGTCTTTCATATAAATCTTTAATCCATCTTGAGTTAATTTTTGTATAAGGTGTAAGGAAGGGGTCCAGTTTCAGTTTTCTGCATATGGCTAGCCAGTTTTCCCAACACCGTTTATTAAACAGGGAATCCTTTCCCCATTTCTTGTTTTTGTCAGGCTTGCCAAAGATCAGATGGTTGTAGATATGTGGTGTTATTTCTGAGGCCTCCATTCTGTTCCATTGGTCTACATATTTGTTTTGGTACCAGTACCATGAGGTTTTGGTTACTGTAGCCTTGTAGTATAGTTTGAAGTCAAGTAGCATGATGTCTCCATCTTTGTTCTTTTGGCTTAGGATTTTCTTGGCTATATGGGCTCTTTTTTGGTTCCGTATGAAATTTAAAGTATTTTTTTCTAATTCTGTGAAGAAAGTCAATGGTAGCTTGATGGGAATAGCATTGAATCTATAAATTACTTTGGTCATTATGGCCATGTTCATGATATTGATTCATCCTACCCATGAACATGGAATGTTCTTCCATTTTTTTGTGTCCTCTCTTATTTCCTGGAGCAGTGGTTTGTAGTTCTCCTTGAAGAGGTCCTTCACATCCTTTGTAAGTTGTATTCCTAAGTATTTTATTCTCTTTGTAGCAATTGCGAATGGGAGTTTGCTCATGATTTGGCTGTTTGTCTATTACTGGTATATAGGAATGCTTGTGATTTTTGCACATTGATTTTGTATCCTGAGACTTTGCTGAAATTGCTTATCAGCTTAAAGAGTTTTTGGGCTGAGAAGATGGGTTTTCTAAATATACAGTCATGTCCTCTGCAAACAGAGATAATTTGACTTCCTCTCTTTCTATTTGAATACCATTTATTTCTTTCTCTTGCCTGATTGCCCTGGCCAGAACTTCAGATGCTATGTTGAATAGGAATGGTGAGAGAGGGCATCCTTGTCTTGTGCCGTTTTTCAAATGGAATGCTTCCAGCTTTTGCCCATTCAGTATGATATTGGCTGTAGGTTTGTCATAAATAGTTCTTATTATTTTGAGATACGTTCCATCAATACCTAGTTTATTGAGTGTTTTTAGCATGAAGGGGTGTTGAATTTTATCTAAGGTCTTTTTTGCATCTATTGAGATAATCATGTCGTTTTTGTCATTGGTTCTGTTTATCTGATGGACTATGTTTATTGATTTGCATATGATGAACCAGCCTTGCATCCCAGGGATGAAACCGACTTGATCATGGCAGATAAGCTTTTTGATATGCTACTGGATTTGCTTTGCTAGTATTTTATCGAGGATTTTCACACGGATGTTCATCAGGGATATTGGCCTGAAATTTTCTTTTTTCTGTGTCTCTGCCAGCTTTTGGTATCAGGATGATGCTGGCCTCATAAAATGAGTTATGGAGGAGGCCTTCTTTTTCTATTGTTTGGAATAGTTTCAGAAGAAACGGTACCAGCTCCTCTTTGTACCTCTGGTAGAATTTGGCTGTGAATCCTTCTGGTCCTGGGCTTTTTTTGGTTGGTAGGCTATTAATTACTGCCTCAATTTCAGAACTTGTTTTTGGTCTCTATTCAGGGATTCAGCTTCTTCCTGGTTTAGTCTTGGGAGGGTGTATGTGTCCAGAAATTTACCTGTTTCTTCTAGATTTTCTAGTTGATTTAATCTTTGTTGTGTGACATTCTGAGAGACAAAAATACTGTTAACTCCTCATTCCCACATTTTTCCACCTTATGGCCAATTATACTAAAGGATGCTATCCTAATTTCTTATCTCTGTACATTTTCTAATTAATCTATATCACCTTAGCAGTGGGCATTTGTGCTTTCACTTTTTTCTTCATTGCAATTTTTAATCAATGTACTCTATAGGGGACTCTTTAATTAGGAAGCCCGTTTCTTTTTTCTCTTTTCTTCTTCTTTTTTTTTACTATACATTAAGTTCTAGGGTACATGTGCACAATGTGCAGGTTTGTTACATAGGTATACATGTGCCATGCTGGTTTGCTGCACCCATCAACTCGTCATTTACATTAGGTATTTCTCCTAATGCTATCCCTCCCCTAGGCCCTCACCCCCCGACCAGCCCTGGTGTGTGGTGTTCCCTGCCCTGTGTCCATGTGTTCTAATTGTTTAACTCCTACCTACAAGTGAGAACATGTGGTGTTTGGTTTTCTGTCCTTGTAATAGTTTGCTTAGAATGATGGTTTCTAGCTTCATCCATGTCCCTGCAAAGGACATGAAGTCATTCTTTTTATGGCTGCATAGTATTCCATGGTGTGTATGTGCCACATTTTCTTAATCTAGTCTATCATTGATGGACATTTGGGTTGGTTTTCAAGTCTTTGCTATTGTGAATAGTGCTGCAATAAACATACGTGTGCATGCATCTTTATAGTAGCATGATTTATAATGCTTTGGGTATATGCCCAGTAATGGGATTGCTGTGTCAAATGGTAATTCTAGTTCTAGATCCTTGAGGAATTGCCACACTGTCTTCCACAGTGGTTGAACTAATTTACATCCCCACCAACAGTGTAAAAGCGTTCCTATTTCTCTACATCCTCTCCAGCATCTGTTGTTTCCTGACTTTTTAATGATCACCATTCTAACTGGCGTGAGATGGTATCTCATTGTGGTTTTAATTTGCATTTCTCTGATGACCAGTGATGATAAGCATTTTTGCATATGACTTTGGCTGAGTAAATGTCTTCTTTTGAGAAGTGTCTGTTCATATTCTTTGCCCACTTTTTGATGGGGTTGTTTTTTCTTGTAAATTTGTTTAAGTTCTTTGTAGATTCTGGATATTAGCCCTTTGTCAGATGGGTAGATTGCAAAAATTTTCTCCCATTCTGTAGGTTGCCTGTTCACTCTGATGACAGTTTCTCTTGCTGTGCAGAAGCTCTTTAGTTAATCAGATCCCATTTGTCTATTTTGGCTTTTGTTGCCAAGGAAGCCCATTTCTTTAACTCTCTTACTGGAGTTCTCCATAGCCCAGTGTTCTTCATCTTCATACACAGTTGCTGAGAAGTCCATAGACAGGTTAATCAGCTTGAATCTCAGTTTAATAATATTTTTCCTTGCATCTGGATCCTCAACAATGCACATTTTAAAAATTATTGCTGGGACCATAATCTGCTTTATTTTATTTTATTTTTGAGACTGAGTCTCACTCTGTCACCCAGGCTAGAGTGCAGTGGCATGATCTCGGGTCACTGCAACCTCTGCCTCCTAGGTTCAAACTATTCTCCTGCCTCAGCCTCCCAAGTGGCTGGGATTACTGGCACCCACCACCACGCCCAGCTAATTTTTGTATTTTTAGTAAGTACAGGGTTTCACCATGTTGGCCAACCTGGTCTCAAACTCCTGACCTCAGGTGATCCTCCTGCCTCAGCCTCCCTAACTGCTGGGATTTACAGATGTGAGCCACAGTGCCCGGTCCATAATCTACTTATTTTTAATTCCTTGAAACACAATATTCAAGATGCTATATAACAGCACTTTTCTAATATATCAAATTACTGGAAAGTGTAGCTGCTATTGTATATCTCATTGTTTCAACATTTATAGTTCTTCAGTTGTATTAAAATGTTTGCACATTATTGTGGACTTTTCAACTATACTGTATAGCCTTTATAGACAGCATTTATCCATTACAGCTGTGTTTCAATGACAGTATCTTAAAAATTGTTTTTACACAATTGCTAAGTATTAACATTTTTAATATGTCTTATTCTTTTTGGAAATAACTGAATTAGGGGTTTGGGGGACTTGGATTCAAATAGTGGTTTTGATATTGTGTGAAATATGGAACAATACCTAATCTTTCAGCATTAATACCTTCAACTTTAAAATGAGGGAATTTCAATAGGTGATATTTAATATTCTTTTCAGTTGTTTAATTCTCTTAAACCATATGACTTTGAAACTGTAAGAGTATATGGGTTGGATCAGTGACTAAATGATTGAAATTAATGATTTCGGAGTAGACTTTGTTCACTTACTGAGAAATTCCTTAGTATACTGCCTGGCTTTGAAAATGTTAATGCATCTTGGAATATCACAAAATATGCATAATAATCAAACATCTTAGTTAATTAACTTAACGGAAAGCTACAAAAATGGCAAGGTTTCCTTAAGTTTAACATCTTTGTGGAAAAGCAAAGACATTCCCAAAGATCAGTTCCTTGGAATATGTTTGTCTAAATCTTCCCTACCTCTGAAACCATCTCTTCTGTGATTTCTTCTTAGCCTCAGCCTCATAAAAATATTGAATTCCTACTGTGCGTAAAAGGCTGCGAGATCTCATTTATCTAAAATGTATAATTCTTATAGCAGAGGATAGCAAGGCTGGTGTAAAATAGAACAGAGAAAGCATGCTGGACTACAGTTGGATTTCACCTTCCAATTTATTTGAGTCAAGCCCTTGTAAGTCTCTATGATTACACCCACAGAAAGACGGGAAGGCAGAGGCAGTCCTAGTCAGGAAAAGAGATATTGACAAGCAACTAATGCGAAAAATACTATCTTCACAATGACATGCAATCCAACAAAGACTTATTAAGCACTTGCTTTGTGCCTACCACTGTGCCGAAAAATCTACATGCTGCAAATTCAGGCATTAAACCCAGTTGAGCAAAGTGTGGATTAATCGTACAAAAGCATTCACAGAATACAAGCAAAGGTTTCTTTTATTTTTATGGTTTTTATTTTTTTCATTTTCTCATTGTGATAATCATCAAAAGCTCAGTTCACATGCTGCTCTGTTGCTTTGCATGACTACCCTATAGACCCATGGAGTTCCAGACGCAGCTGAATGAGGTCGATAAACCTACACGGTTAATTACACAGTTGGAGTTAGTCTGCAGCAGTTCAAGGGAGCAATGCTGAAGAGCCAAGTGGAACTCCAGTAGTATGTAAAACACTAAAGACGAACAAATAAACAAGGACAAAAAACCAACTTTAAAAAGCTACCTCCTAAAATACACAGAAGCACAAATAGGGGCCTGCATCATGAGCATTGGAATCAATTCTCCCATAATGGAATGAATGAAAATGAAACATGCATGTTAAGATCCATTCAAACAGATGCTCCATTTTCTTTTTCTCTTTTTCCTTTTTCTATCTTAGACATTTCATATAAACTGCACCTGGTGAAATCTGTTTAGGAAACTACATACATTTAAAATCCTTGGGTTTTCATATTCTGTGGAATGAAGGTTTGTGTCCTTAAATAGCTTTTCCTGGTCTAGATAAATTAAAATGTCTCACAGGAATCAAGACAGACAAATAGAGCCAGTTTCTGAGGTGTTAGTTAAGCATTAAATTATTAAGCTGAACTGAAACCTAACTTTGGCACCCAAACCTTTTACTACACAGGTGAACTTATTTCCTTTGCCACTCCCATCACTCACTTGTTTTAACTTCCTTATCTGCACTTTGTTAGAAAGAAAAGCTACCAGTGACCATAAGGAAAAATATATTCAACACTGAGCATATGTTAATTTTTATTCCTTAGTACAAGTCAGATGACTGCAGGAAAATAATTGAAGGTGGGTGTGCTAAACAGACTCCTTGTAGGGAGTAGAAAAATAGACTCCCTACAAGGTCCAAGTTCTAATGAATGGAAGCAGAGACATGTTTCACATGCAAAGGGGAATTAAGGTTGTAGATGAAATTCAGTTTGTTAAGCAACTGACCTTAAAATGGGTAAATTGTCTATTGAAACATCTGGGTGGGCCCATTATAATCACAAAGTTTCTTAAAAGGAGATGGGGGAGGCAGAAAAGAAGGCCAGAGGATGTACTGTGAGGATTCTATTCACCTTGGGTAGTTTTGAAGAGGGAGGGAGCGGGCTGCATGCCAAGAATTGTGAAAGGCAAGAGAGCTTCCATAACAAACATTGGTTTGCCAGCCCCTTGATTTTAGTTTAGTGAGGCCGATTTTGCATTTCTGACATCAAGAAATATAAGGTAACAAATGTGCATTGTTTTAAGCCGTATGCTCCTGGTAGTTCCTTACAAAGCAATAGAAAACTTATATAGTAGGTTGTAGAGCCTGGTTATGGTGGGGAGTAGATGGAAGTGACAGAGTTGGGCTTGGGTTTCATACTTATGAAAGAGGTTATAGTCATCATGCAAATTTAAATGGGTGTTCCCTGTTGGGTTCACCTGTAGGGCACTGCAAATCACATGTCATTCTAACAATTACACTTATTTTATAAAACACTCAATATATTGTGTTGTATATTTTGTGTTTAAAAATGTTAGCTTAGTAAGTGTAAAATCATCAAAATAGTCTTTATAGTCTTACTTTTACATGTAGTATCCTTTTAATACAATAAAAACACCAAAAACAAAAACAAAAAATGAAGTAAGCTAGGTCTCTGGAATCTCGTTATAAGGCATAAACACCGGAAATTTACATTTTTGTCCTCTCTTTTCAGATAACTAATACTGTGTTTAGGGAAATTCATGATGTTTCAAGTCAGGAATCCAGAACTTCTTCTGTGACATCAACTATAAATTGAGCAATCTTTAGCCACTCACTTAATTTCTGAGCCATGATTCATCTTTTGAAAATATAAAGGATAATCTTTCAATTTTAAAGATGCAATGAAGATCTGATGAGATCTTTATAAGTGAAACAGATTTACACTGTAGAGTGCTCTATAAATGATTGAATTAAGCCCAGAATTGTGTCCACAGGATGAAGATTTTAGGGAACTGTTATATACACTAAGACAAAAAAAAAAATCCAGGAACTTGAAAGAAATGAGTTTTTTTCTACACTTGTAAGAATAAAAAATAACTGATAATAAACGTCTTTATTTTCAGGATTGGCCTAATTTTCACTGGAGAGAGTTATTGAATCTTGATTGGAGCCTAATTGGAGTTACCATCTTTTGTAGCTATTGTGTTTTGCTTGCTTCCTTCTTTCTTGTTTCTGCTTTATACTTGAGTTAAAAAAAATTAAGAGGAAGAGTTATTTATATAAAAAGCTTTTCAGAAGAAATGAGAAAAATACTAAATAATATTAAGTTATGATATTTTCATGATTCTTCAGGAAAATGCGAATATTCACAACCTGGCCATAAACCGGGGTCACAGAAGTCATTCTTATTCAGAAGGGCAAAGTTGTCAGATACACTGTTGGCCATCCGGAGTTTAATTTTAAAGCACAATTTGATAATATAACCTAAATTTTCCAGTGTTCTCCATGTATTATCTAATAGTAAATGCCACAAGAGCAACTTATTTCATTTATCCTTTTCTTGAGAAAAATGGTTTGAATTCTTAAGCTTGTAGAAAAGGGATATTTTTAAACAGAAGGGCAAAACAAATCTGTGAGGCAATAGTAGAACAATCATATTTTATTACTACTACTACTTGGCTTTCTAAGCCTGTTTACATTTCATATTTGAAGACTTAGTGAGCCATATCTAAAATAAAATTGTTTTATTCCTTATTTTTTTAAACTTTTTTCCTTATGACTTTTTCATGTCTCTTTTTTTTCCACAAAAGTTTATAGATATGGGCATTTTCTGCACATTACTTCACCAATATCTTAATTTTCACTTCAGAAGCACTAAAATGATAACACTTTGGCACCCATAATCTGTTAAATTTGTTATAGCTTATTAAAATGTTTGATTCACCAGTGTTTCTGCCCCTTGGATCTCATTATATGCATCCCACGTATTAAGAAATAGCATTAATAATAAAGCATGTAATTAAGCTAACTCTTTCATTCTGGGGGAAGGAACAAGACAGTGTCGGCACTTTTAAAAACATGTAACCAGTTTTTTTTTAAATGACAACTGCTTACATTGGCAGATCATGAATTAACTAGGGATGACATTTATTACCTGCACTCAGGTTGACAGAGAACCCTGAAGTAAAAAAAACACAGAGATACAGGGCCACAGACTTACATACTGCAACAACTGACCAATAGAAAGATCATCCTTTCCAGTGGATAATGATTAACTGGTAAGAGACATTTCCCAGAACATAACAAAAGAAGAAAGGCAAAGCCTTCTTAGTAATTGAGTTGATAAAGTGTTTGTACTTAAAACGCATAGTGACATTCCCTAATACTCATCATTTGTCACAACAGTACTATGGGTAATTACTCATGTTATTCTGCATTTTATAGAGAAGAAAACCAATGCCCGTGGAGGAAACTTGCCCACAGTCACATAGTTGCTAACTGATCCACAGGTCGGTTCTTATTCATCAGGCAATGTCACGGCCTTGCCTGAACCTTAAGAAGTTGACAAACAGGCATTGAGACTTCTGAATATATTGATAAGAGCACTGATAATAACTAAACCACATTCCAGCACAGCCCGGCTTATTTAAAAGTAAAGGTCGATAGAACTTGAACTATACAAGAAAATCAGTCCTCAGGAGAATGAAGTCAATTATTCTAGCCAATTCTGATAAGAGTTTTTCATGAGTTCCTCAGGCTGAAAAATTAGACATCCAATTTGAACTCCACCAGACATTATCTGCAGTTGGTTACATTTAAGCCAATTGTAAGGGAAAAGGTATGTAGTTCACCTTCCATCACGTGGGTTGGAGTCATTTTCTTACAGCCCCATAAATTCCCTGCCTTGTTTTACACAAGTCAGCCGTTCACTCTGGCTGCACATTTGAATTACTTGGGAAACTTAAAAAAATATTGATGTCTGAACCACATCCTAACATTATTTTTGGATACGGCTCAGTATCTATGTCAGCAAGGTTGAAAAATCTACTCTGGCCCTAAAATAAAATGGAAAATCATCCTAATTTTAATCTGCCTTGGTTGCTAGGGATGTCAGCACTCCATCACCATATGATTTATAAACTAAGTAGGATTGGTGTATATTCTTATTCCTCTCTCTATGTAGTTTTTCTGTTTTACTTTACTATTTCTATGTTAATAGTCTTAATATAAATGTGACTTATTGTAAAATACCTCAAATCTTTTTGGAAGCTGGTAGCCTCTATTTTGAAAATGATTATAGAAAAACTTAAATGAGCATTTCTTCTCACTCACTTTATTTACCCTGTGAAAATGGCTGGGTGTTGTTTTTTAAAGCTATCGTACATTCTAGTAACAGTAATTTGTAATTGGAATCAACCATATTGGGGAGTTTGTTCAGAAATGGGATGAGTAATAGAGTTTTATTTATTAGATACTATATAAACAATGAAGATGACATCAAAAACCAGAAAATTCATAAAGTTTAGAGTTATCTAACACTTGTCATAAGACATGAAAGACATATGTTGCCCCTCAATTAGCAATTAGTCTTGTAAGACTGGTGCTAGCCCTATTTTTCATCATCATATAGCAAATGTAGAGTGCCATTCCTGACTTTATTTTCATGTGATCAAATGCTAGTTCCTTCTTTAAGCCCAGGAACTCCCCATATATAATGCCTTCACTAGACAGCACTATGAAGCATTTCTAAATCTATGTCTTTACCATCTCTTCTGCCTTTTAGCATTTTTTATGTCTATATTTTACTTTCTCTGTATCCCAAATATCTCAAGCCATTCTACTGACATACTGCATCAGAACCATCTAGGACAAATTACCCTTTCTCTGTCCTGGGACTTCCATGCAATGATTTGTAAATACCCATGGTGATGATAACAAGAGTATTGATGTATTACCTTTTAGATGATGTGTTGCTCCTGTGTCTTAGCCCAGTTAAAATCCCTGTTGCTTTAAGAACATCTTTCATAAGTAGGATACATTTCAAGAATATAAATTTTATCTCAAAGTTGAGAGATATTTGAGGAAAAAGACTGAGGGAGGAGATGGAACTCCTTAAATCACAAGCACGCCACCTATTCTTCCTTCAACTGGAAATAGCACCAGACTTGGAGCTGATAATTGAACTTTCCCATTTCAACAGCAATTTAAAAAAATGTATTGGTTCTATTCTTTGCTCACACCATACGTTTTTGTGTTCTAGCTTTACCATTCATTTGCTCTATGATATAAGACAACTCCTCTAAACCTCAGTTTCCTAATCTCTAATATGGGGGGGAAATGGGAGTACTTACATCACAGTATAGCAAAAAGATTTGTTAGACAACCCAGTAAATCCCAATCTTTGTGTGTCTGGTGATCACTTGGGAAATTGTTCGATACTCAGAAGTCCTTTAGAGACGGTTTTAGGAAAACAAACAGATGATCATGATGCACACCAGGTTTTGAGAATCACCGATATAAACTACGTAAAATATAGACCACATTATTTGTTTTATTATTATTATTGTTATTATCAACATCATCATTTTTATGACTACTATTGAGATGTTGCTTATAGCAGGTGATAAAGTGGGAGTCAGGTCCACCCCTTATCAGGAAGTTTAGTTATGTCAAGACCCAATGCATACGATTGCAGCCATTCCCAGCCCACCTCACCCCCACCCCACAAACACACATATGTGGTTAAGAATTGATAAAAGATGAAAAAAATTAGTGTCATAGTCAAGTGGTTCCTATTCTATAAGGATAGTGAAGAAAGTTAAGAAGATCGATTTCAAAGGATGGATTCAACAGTAAAAGGAAACCCAAAAGGATCTCTTAGAGATTATCAGATGACTTAGCCTAGTTCTGGCAGACAGGCTACTGCTTCCTATTGGCTGACAGGCTTAAATGAAACCAGCAGCAGATGATATAGTATATTCCACCTCATATGAGGCAGGCTCAGATAAGATTAGCCTTACAGGAGGGAGCTACAGGTAGTAACACAGCTTTAAGGAGCTGGGACCTATAGATAGGAAATTAGACAAGGGATGATTATTGAACAAGAATATAACAAAAATTTCCAGATACACAAAATATTCATGTCAGGGAAGTCAAATAAGGGCAATTTTATCCTTCAAAACCTGGAATACAGCAGTACCTTAAGGACCTCTCAAAAATAAAGTGAACTTTGGTATATTCAATGTGAGTGAGACAGGAATATTTTAGAATTTGCATTGTTCTGGACAGTCATTCTCAAAATCTGTAGTGTAAAAAAACCCTGGGGCAGTGACTTTCAAATTTTTTTAATCACAACCAACAGTAAAAAATCAATTTTACATTCCTATCCTGTAAACACACACATGAAAGGAAAACTTCTGAAACAACATTTTCCATTACTTCATAAAGTTCAGTTACCTTTTTTTTCCATATTCCATTCCATTCCATTCTTGTCTTTAATTTTAAAATGCTGGTTAAGATCCACTAAATTGACTTTATGACCCATTGCTAGGTCTCAATCACAGCATGAAAAAAAAAAGGCATTTGCCAAAAAATAGGGATTTCAGGCTGGGCGCGGTGGCTCACGCCTGTAATCCCAGCACTTTGGGAGGCGGAGGCGGGAGGATCACGAGGTTAGGAGACCGAGACCATCCTGGCTAACACGGTGAAACCCCATCTCTACTAAAAATACAAAAAAAAATTAGCTGGGCGTGGTGGCGGGCACCTGTAGTCCCAGCTACTGGGGAGGCTCATGCAGGAGAATGGTGTGAACCCCAGAGGCGGAGTTTGCAGTGAGCTTAGATCGCGCCACTGCACTCCAGCCTGGGCGACAGAGCAAGACTCCCTCTCAAAAAAATTGGGATTTAAGCTCCATCTACACCTCAAGATGTGCATTTAGTAATTCTAGGGGAGGAATCAGGAATGTGCCTTTTACAAGCAATCTAGATTATTCTGATTGCTAGAAATAATGTGATCTGTAGAGTTAAAAATTACATTCGGATGGAGCTGCTCTCACCTCCCCTTGATGTCTTTCACATTCCTGTTCTTGTATCCTCCTCGACTATCTACCAAAAGTGGAGCCAGCCTTAGATAAGATTCAATCTGATGCCCGCCACAATTTAACAGAAACATAAACTAAGGCGCTAAGAGGGTGAGTGCCAGCCCTACACTTAAATTCCTTCGGGTTTTAAAATTCCTTCAGGTTTTATACAGATGGCAGAGTTCAAGTCAACAACAACCAAAAATAAAAAAATAAAGGCCCCTCAAATGCAATCTACAGTTTTATTAGTTCATGCAGTTTTTCCCCCTGAGGCTACTTTTATGGATAGAAAATAGAAACATGTTAAACCAATTTGACTGAACTCTACTTTTTAATGTATAATTTATCTTACTGCAAATTGGAAAACTTAACTTCTCAATTTTCTTATCGGGGTTCAACTACAAATGTACCTTTGGGAGGAAAGAAAAACATTTCCAGTGAACTCTGGAGTTGGATCAGTAAAGCAGACCATTACAGGGCAGAGAGCTGATTATACCAAGCTGCACAGATATTTTCCATTATTGCCAAAGAATCATATATATTGTACTAGTTGGCCAAAGTTTGAAATGATTTCTCAAATAAAACTAGGAGCAATTTTGCTCGCATTCCCAGGATATCACTACAAAAAAGTACAACCTATTTCATTGGTTTACAATATTAACCTGTATAATTTATTTCAAAGAGATAAACAGCTCTGTGTGCTATAATTAGTTTGGCTAACCTGATTACATTTACTCTCTACCATCAATAATAGAATTATTCATTCACATAACTTCTGTTGAGAAATTTAGGAATTATAGAACTCTGTTCCTCTTCGAAAAGTCTGTAATCAATAAAATATAAGCAACTAATATCTAAATCAAATACCTTTACCTTATTTTAATTAAAACATAGATATTAATCAATTATTTTATATTAATAATTAAAGGCAATTGTCATGTAGCTTAAGAAATATTTTATACTGGGAATTTCTTTAGGAAAGCCTTAAAAAAAACTTCCACAAACACTTTGGCATGAATATGGAAAATATTTCAAGTTAGTGAGCCACTTATTTATGATTTAGTAAACTATAGCATTTACTAAATATGGTTAAATGAGTGACGTAACAAATGAGAGAATGATGTTTAAACCTCATATCTTCAAAACACTTTAAATATTTGTATAGTCTCTGACAAAGGAGTTTGTGAAGCAATTTAGTGTTGTAAACAAAGAACTGGGAGGTTGGGCGTTGTGGCTCACGCCTGTAATCCCAGCACTTTGGGAGGCCGAGGTGGGAGGCTCACAAGGTCAGGAGATCGAGAACATCCTGGCTAACACGGTGAAACTCTGTCTCTACTAAAAATATAAATAAATTAGCCAAGCGTGGTGGCGGGCGCCTGTAGTCCCAGCTACGCAGGAGGCTGAGGCAGGAGAATGGCATGAACCCGGGAGGCGGAGCTGGCACCACTGCACTGCAGCCTGGGCAACAGAGCAAGACTCTGCCTCAAAAAAAAAAAAAAAAATAGCAAAGAACTGGGAGGGGGCACAAGACAAGTGGAAAGGGTTTAGCTATCAATTCAAAAACAGGCTGGTGTCCATGTATGTGCAAAGATATGTGCAAATTGCAAATAATTCATGTGTTTTTGCTTTAAAAAGTAATATAGGAAGTCAGTATAATGACACAATTATTAGTACAAGATATAGTAAATATTTTGAAGGAATAAAATTTTATTTAAAAATTCTTTATCAGATTTTCCACTTCTTCCTTAAAATTTTCCATATAATTAGTCTGAATTAGTGTGGTTTTATTGTACCTAATTAGTTAAATTACTGTTTAAATCATTCATCAGATGTAAGATTAAAAAAGAGAAAAGGTTATAAATCATTTCTTGTTCTAGTGATGAGGTTTGTACTGTATATTCAAAATACAAGATACTTTATAACATTTATAAAAATGCAATTTTTTATGGTTATCATTCATGGTGGATTAGAGCCCAAGGTGGGGGTAGAAATACATTTGCAGAAAGAGACCATCGAGAGCCAGTTCAGCATTTAAACAGCTACCCAAATCCAGAAAAGCAATTAAGCTGTTTTAGAAGAAATATAAAATTTAAACAAACAACATTTTATATTTTGCTTGGTTTTCAACTTCACAGCAAGAATTTAGTGCCTGTTCAAATCTATATAACTAAATTAGAAATTATATGCTCTCTAGACACACCAAATTTACGGTCCAAAATGCAAATACAACTGGATTTAGCCAGAAGTTGTTCATTAGAAAGTGAAAGGAAAATAAAAATGCCATTAGAATATGTAGTTATGTCATGGAGTTCAGAAAGAAACAATAACCCCTGCACCTCCTCAGGGTTTATGTAGTCAAAATTATTCTTGCTTATAAGATTGGATGGAACTCTCCAAATACCTCTGACATTGAACCAGAGTTCCACGTATGGTGCATTAGATGAAGCGGAAGAAGTAAAGCATCAATAGAGTTCTGAATTATTGATATGTTCATTGGAGAAAGCAGATATCTTCATTTCTCACATTCCCTCCAGTGCTTAGCTTCACTTTGAATTGGTTTGCAGTTGTTTAGATTCACTTGTCTTATAAACACAATCTGAGTAACGTAGCATGTAATGAAAATTTGCCACAAGCACTGGGCCACGGCAAAGTCCATCCTGCTAGCAACTGGCATCAGTGTTCCTGTATTTGGGGGAGAGGTAAGAAGGAGATTTTTTTCATATCCTGGGATTCTTTGCAAGGTAGCTGAAAAAAAATAAGGTCCTGCTCTAACTTTTACCACTGGCCAGCTGACAGAAGAAGTGCTGCTCTGCTTCCACTGGTGGTGGAAAGAAATGAATAAGGGAAAAGAACATTCATGATGGGAGAGCAGGTAGGGGCAATGGTGAGACAAACCCAATTATAAAATCCCGTTTTGTTCTACCCTACATTAGAAACGCATCATATGTTCCTGTAGCCACGGTGCTCAGAAGCTTTCTATTAAGTTTATAGTTTGGAGATCACTTACATCTTCTGGTTATTTTACCTGAAGATACTTAAACTATTCCTATTGCCCTATTTAGCTGAGATCACATCATGAATGCTATAGACCTATAGTAGACTACTTAAACATATATGTGATTACATGCTGCATGTTTTCCTTATTAAATTAGGAGGTTTTCCAGCACACTAGATTTTGTCCTCCTTTGCATTCTCCACTGCTATGGTAATAAAACTGGTACTCATTTATTATTACTTTTTTTTTGCTGAAATTGTCATGTTCATAATGAAAATGGAACTGTTTAGATAAATAAAAAAAGATATTGATTTAAAATTTTGTAAAGAAAGGATAGATGCCACCCTTGGTATAAGAAGATAAAACTAATGCATGACATAATACTATAATAAAAATAACATAATAATAATAATTGATTTAGCACTTACAAATTTGCTAAATAACATGCTGGAGGTTTTGCATATGTTGCTTATTTCTCACAAGAACCATATGGCATCTGAATTATTATTTCAGTTTTATAGAGAATGAATCTGATTTTCAGATAGGTTGACTAACCTTCCAGCAATCAAGCAGAAGGGGCAGAGCCACAACATAAAATCAGGTTCCTGATCTTTTTACTCCTGGAGTTCCCTATCCATCTCATGGTAGTCACATGATCCTATAAAAACATCTGAATTTTCTCATCAAATATTACTCATGACCAATGCTTATATTTAAAATATCATTTACCCGGGTTAAACTATGAATTTATAAACTCAAAATATATATATTTATATATATATATATATATATATATACTTTTTTTTTTCCTGAATGAAACTGGTCTCCAGACCATGGCCTTGGCCTCATCAATACCACTCTCCAATTAATTGAGCTTATCTGGAAAGCTACAATTACAGGGAGGCTGATTAATATAATTCACTAGTGTACCCTTTGCCACAGACAGTGATATTATTTTCTTCTAACAACTCCCTGACTTAATAGGACTTTAAAAGTAGCAAAGCTGTTCTTTGGGATAAGTGTTTTCTCCTGGGTGCTATTGTCTGGTTTAATAGAATTCAAAGCCTACCTAAGCTGTCTGGAAAGCAAACTTCAAGCACTGGAGGTCCCACAGTTTCACTGGAGATAATCCTTCAGAATACAAGGTTCATATTCCTACAGAAATAATTTCTTAAGAACAAAATATAATAGCCTAGGCAATAATAATTTATTATCAGAAAATTTGGGGAAGTTTGCTAGATTCTACATTCAGTTCTCCCGTATCTGTCTGGTACCCTGCAGGTTCATCTAGAGAAGTATGAATGGCTTTAGCCATTGGTGGCCTCCCTGTACCATATTTAACAGACAAATCCTTTGTGAGGATGACCTAACATTCACTACTCCCTAGACATTTAATCTAGCAAATTTAGCCAAGATGATACATGCAGGCCTGTGTAAGCAGCAGAGTCAATTTTTCATATGGAAGGCATGTGGTCCTTCAATGAAAAATAGTATAATAAGGAACAATTAGTGGAGTAAATAATAGATTTTCTTGCAAGTAAAAGTCACTCCTGGTGTTATACACAAAGAGATTTACCTAGAAACACAGTTATAGGTGTCTTTGCCACATACTAATATTCAACAAAATAAGCCATAACACTAGGAGATAAAATCTTTCAGACCTCACATGTAGCAATTCACATTTCTGCAGAAGTATTAGCTCATATACCTGCAAACTTGAATATATGCTAAACTTCTGACTTCATATTCAAAGCAGTAATAGCCATAAGTGAGTTTGAGAAATAATAAGACAGACATTGTTATCTTTATAGCAGTATATTGAATACTGATATTTGGTGATACTTTGAAATTTAATCATAATCAAGAAGAATTTCGCCACATATATAGTTATGTAACTTCTCTTCTCAGGAGAGAGGAATGTGAATTTGTTGGAAAGTAAAACTAAACCTACTTATTAAGTTACCACCGCCCAGTAAAACAACACCAATGGTAGCTTGGAAAAGTTGATTGCTGAAAATAGTATCTTATTTTAATGTTTAAAGAAATATACTGTCTGCTTATTTTGCCATGGAAAATAGCTAATTTGTTTTTGATGCTCCCAATTTTGAGATAATATAGTATGTGACACAGAACATATAGAGTGTAACAGAATTTCTTATAAAGACCATATAAAACGTATTCAGAAAAATGACCCTACAATACTTCTGTAACATTTTAAACAATGATAGTCACACTCCAATATGACAGTCAGACTTGACGCAGAGGCAACTGTTGTATGGCTTGGAGTGAACAGCCCTGGAAAGAAATGTGGCCTATTTAACAGTGGTAAGAGGAAGTAGCCTAGGTAAACAGGAAGGTGGTAAGTTGATGAGAGGGGCCAGTACGTACTATTTAACTGATAACTGTTGAGTATCCCTAATCCATGAAAGCATTTATCAGATTTATTTTTCCTCCATTTTGGGAAACAGAATACAATTATTAGATTCCTTCTTTGTTATTTCACTTCCTACAAGCATGACATTCAATACCCCAAAATAAGAAAATTCATATTAAAATATTATTATGCCATCATTCATCTCACAAAAAAGATTCTTAATTTACTAATGATTCACTATTTAAATTCATCAAGGAAAATGCACCTGATGTACTAAGCATATATCATTTTTCACAAACCTATGCAGTATAATTCATTGCATGAAAAAGGCTTCACTTTAGAATTCCGTTTAAGAGTAACTTTTTCTCTCTTACCATTGTTTGATTCAGTTTCTATTTCACCATGAAATATTCCAATACGTCTTAATGCCTTCTCAGTTAATTTAAGAATCACTGGATGTAGAATAATTCTTCTGAACTTTCTTCCTTTTTTTCCTATGTAGTACACCAATATGCAGTTTAGAGAATCCATCTCGCCACGTGGTCTGCTTTACTAACAATAGATTATAAATTCTAACAACTTTCTTCTTTATTTTTCTAATAATATATTTATAGAAAGGTGCTTCATACCAGCATTCTTTTGAAAATAAATCATATTATTTATACAGGTACCTTATATTTACCTAGTGTAATAAATTATATCAGTAATATCTTAGTGAAATCCAAATGAAATAACTAACATTACTGAAATAGGAAATGCATCCTTCTGATTTACTGTAGCAACCCAGTTAAGTGGGGGCCTTTCTGTTATTAAACATGATCAAGCAACATAAACAGAAACTTCCTCAAGGTTAGAAATAGGTTTTTTATCTATATAAAAGGCAATTAACATATTTAACATTCATTCTTTTTTGACAGAGTATCTCTCTTTTTCCTATCTATACTATGTAAAATCCATGTCAGTTCACAAAAATTCTTGTGAACATGATCCCCTTACCAAATTAGTTGAAAGTCTGACATATCATGTAAGCACAAAAAGGCATCACCCCCATGTTTTCTGGAGTAACTTATACAATGGACACCCTGGAGAGTACAGTTTAACTCTTAACAGAGAAAAAAAAAAAAAAAAAAGAAAAAACAAACCTCAGAGAATCAACCAGTTAGTTGCAACATGTAATTAACTAGCAGTTTTATGTTAATCAATAAGTGATCTTTGGTCATTTCCCTGCCCTTCCCATGATGGAATTTGTTGTTGCTGCCATTCTTTAATTTAGCTAAAAGAGAAAAATAGTGGATTTGGATCAGACACACTGATAAGTTCATTCACGAGGAGCAATCATTTCCCCATTAAGGGGAAGAGAAAGTGTTAAAGGATAACAAGATCCTAACCAACTATTCACTTGATCTAATGTAATCTGGCATCCTAATTATAGACATTATTCTACATATTTATATACAGTAAATGACACTCTGGGTTCAGTAAAACTCAGGCTTAATATTTCTACATAGTGTATAAAAAAAACAAAACACTGAAATTACAGCATCTCTATCCAGATCCTTCCAAAGAAAAGCAACACTTTCAGTCCATTTAATAAAGTTCTTACTCTCATTTGCTTAGTGATTGACAAGTTAATGCAATTCCAAAATGTGACCAATGTATTCTCCTATTCCTGGTAAAATATACCTAATTGTTCACTATACCATTAAATTAGACTAACTTAGAAACCCAGTTAACTATTTTAATGACTAAAGAGAGGCTTGCTGGATGATCCAAAATGAGAGGGGAAATTAGAGGCCGTTCCTTCATTTAAACCGAGCAAGAGAAGGTGATAAAGATTCAGATAGAGAATGTACAAACCATAAACTGGTATCACCACAAGAGTTTCATTTTTCAAGCATTTATGGAGCATCTAGTTTGAGCCTATTCCTAAACTTGAGAAAGTTTCTGTTCATGTTACTTGATCATGTTTAATAACACAAAGGCCCCCACTTAACTGGATTGCTGCAATAACTCAAAAGGACACATTTCTTATTTTAGTAATATTAGTTATTTCACTTGGATATCAAGAAATCATTACTGATATAATTTACCACACTAGGTAAATATAAGGTTTTAAATATACCCTTAGAAATAATAGGATTTATTTTCAAAAGAATGCTGATACGAAGCACCTCTCCATAAATATCTTATGCATTCCATTTCCCAAGAAATCTATCAGATTATTGATTCTGTCTTTCCTCTAACCCTGAAAACTATAAAACAAACTAGTGATCTGAACTGTATTAATGTGCATCAAAATGAATTAACTCTTTGAAAATATTCTTAAATATGCACGTAAACAAAGATGATCATTTATTTGGGTTGAAATATTCAAAACATTTGATTTTCAGCAGTTGGGAATGACTATACAAAGATCAAGAAAAATAAATGATGAAATCTAGTGCAATTCCATCTTTTAACAGACACATAAAGTGCATTAAAAATGATGTACTACTCTAAGGTATTTATGTTAAGCATGCAATTAAAATGAAAGTATATTAAGTGTGTAGGGTATTTTTTCTATCACCTCAACTTCAGAATCCTTCAAATTAAATGAGTATGAATTGCATTAAATGAAAATCAAACACACTTGGCATAAAAATTACAGTTCGCTTTGACAGTGATTTCATTTTCTGTGTTTTAAAGGAGATACCTGTAAATACTGGTCAAGAGCAAATTTTACTCTGCACTTTATATTTCTAAAATTCTGCTAATAATATCTCCTTAAGTCACTGTAAATAAATGCTGTACATAGAACATGGTAGAAACCTCTAGCAATACTTTATTTGACGTCTATACTGACACCTAAGCCAAACTGATCGTGATTCCTGTGTGTTCACTACACAGCTCTAATATTGCACTTATCCTATTGTATGGCAATTCCTTATTTATGTATTTGTTTGCCTACAAAGACTTTTCATTCTAGCACATCAGGATCAATTTCTGTCTCTGCAATTCCCAGTATGATGCTGCTATGGTCTGAATGTTATGTCTGTGTCCCTCCCAAATTTGTATATTGGAACCTAATCACTAATGTGATGGTATTAAGAGATGGAGCCATTGGGAGATGATTAGGTCATGAGGATGGGTTTAGCATCCTTACAAAAGAGGCACCAGGGAGCTGCCTTGCTCATTACACCATATGAGACCACAGTAAGAAAGCAAGACCTATGAAGAACAGGTCCTCAACAGACACGGACTCTGCCAATGTCTTGATCTTGAATTTTCCAGCCTCCAGAACTCTGATGGGTTTATAAACCACCCAGTTTATAGTATTTTGTTATAGTAGCTCAAACAGTTGAAGACAGATGCTGACCACATAGAAGATTTTGTATATATATTGTTTTACTATAACATTGTGAAATTTATTGCAATATTATTGTCTCATGCTACTGAGCATCACTATGAAAGTTCATTTGGTGTTTTACATTCTGAAAATGTTATAATGTTGACAAAGATCAATTTGCCATAGCTTATAATAATAAGGATAATAATAGTTATTATTATTATTTTTGTAACAAAACCAGGAGAATATATTGCCATTATATATTCCAAACCATAGTTAACTGCCTGCAGTTACTTTCAAACTACCTCATAAATGCTTAATTAAAGTGCTTCTGCTTTCTAATTTTTAACTCTTGATAACTTAAAGAAGAGTTCTAAAGTACATATACAGTATTTTCTTTTGCTTTTTTTTTTTTTTTTTTTTGAGATATCTGCTCACTGCAACCTCTGCCTCCAAGGCTGAATCAATCCACCCACCTCAGCCTCTGGAGTGGCTGGGACTATAGGCACACACCGCCAAGCCTGGATAAGTTTTTAATTTGTTGTAGGGATGAGGTCTCACTGTATTGCCCAGATTGGTCTTGAACTCCTGGACTCCAGCAATCTTCCTGCCTTGGCTTCCCAAATTGCTGGAATTACAGGCATGAGCCACCGCACTTGGTCAAAAGTAAATATATATTATTAACAAACTTGTTTTACTATGGAGAATTTTAAACGTATGCAAAATCCAATAAAGTAGTGTAAGTACTCATATACATTGGTCAGTTCCTACATCTATCATCCTAAGAACAAGTCTGTCAAACCACTCTCCAGTCCAATTTCTTCTCTTCCCAGTTACCTGGAAACAAATCTCAGATATCACTTCATTTAATCCATATTTTACTATGTACATCTATAAAAAATGAACTATATTAACCAAACCACAGCCCTATTATCAAAGTAAAATATTAACAATAATCCCTTAATACTATAAAATATCCAGTGTTCACATTTGTAACTGTTTCACACATAAAATAATTTGTTCTGTTTTTAGAGTCTATATAAGTTCCATACATGATAAAATATTTGATTGCTGTATCTCTTCTAGTCTATAAGTATTCTCTCTTTCTCAATCTATTTCTGCCTTGCAACTTATTTGTTGAGGAATAAAACGAATGTTTTGCATAATCTCACAGTTTGGATATTGTTGATTACTTTCTTGTGGTCAAGTTCAACCCGCCCCTCTATTATGTGAATATATAGGCTTATCAGATTGTGTGTGTGTGTGTGTGTGTGTGTGTGTTTCATAAGACTACTTCAAAGAAAGTGCCTAAAGTATGGTCATGCTTTGGATTTTACAATTATGATCGATCCATTACACAAATCCATTTTAAAAAGAAATGGGCCGGCTGGGCACAGTAGCTCACACCTGTAATCCTAGAACTTTGGAAGGCCGAGGTGGGCAGATAATAAGGTCAGGGGTTCGAGACCAGCCTGACCAACATGGTGAAACCCCGTCTCTACTAAAAATATAAAAATTAGCCGGGCATGGTGGCTCATGCCTATAGATCCAGCTACTCAGGAGGCTGAGGCAGAAGAATTGCTTGAACCCGGGAGGCAGAGGTTGCAGTGAGCAGAGATAGCACCACTGCACTCCAGCCTGGACAACAGAGCAAGACTCTATCTCCAAAAAAAAAAAAAACCAACCAAACAAACAAAAAGATGGGCTATGACCATACTTGGCTCATTGTTTCTTCTCTTATGAAAATCCGATCAATGCCATGTGAATGCAAAACTCATAAACTTCATTGAGTCTAAGTTAATTGTTCTACATGTTCTGATGTATGAACCTTCACATGTAACTGAATTTGCATGCCTTTGTAGTTTACTTCATACCTAAACTAATAAATTAACAAAATTATTTTAGACCTAATTGTAATCACACTTGTTTACTGTTTCATAGAGAAAAAAAGTTCTAAAAATTAGAAGGAATGTATTTTTTATTTATTTTATCAAGTATTATCTTCTCTACATACTGAATGTGTGTCTACCTTTTGCTGTAGCCCTCCATTCCATTTGGCACTTGATAATGTGGTCCATTGTATTATAGACAGTACAATAACCATTCACTGAGTGCCTACTATGTTTGAGTCTGAACTCTTAGGATATAAAGATGAACTTGAAAAGTAAGCAGTATAATACAGAAGAGATACATATACACACAGATGATTTCTGCTTTGGTCTTTACGTGCTATAAGTGTGCCTATAGGAATCCCAGCTTTAAGAATTCAAGTTGAAAGAAACAACAGTTATTTCAAAAAAATCTAATACTCTTACTATCAACAAGAGATTATTATTTAGTCATAGCTACCTTAGCATACTACTGCTATGTTTGCCAAGAATAAGATTGTTCCTATGCAGAGCTTTTAAACTGCACACACACACACACACACACACAGAGACAGTATCTTGAGAAGAAATAAAAGTTATCTTGAAAGAGACTGAAGAAATAACTAACACTCGCATCTTGCTCATTAGGAACCATGTGCCAATATTAGTGTTTTGACCTTATTAATTCATTTGACTCACCCAATACTTAACATATATCATATCAGAAATTACCACATAGGATAAAACAGTTTCAGAGACTCTTCTGATACTTCACACTAACAAGAGCCAGAAGTGGAACTGAGGCAACGTGGCTGCGGAGTCTGTGTTTTAATCACTATGGTACCCTGTCTCTTAATCAAAATGTAACAAAGGACAAACAGTTGATTGTGTGGAAAGCAACGATGCTCCCATGAGTCCAAATATCATTCCGAGGCGCTACAGTAATTACAAATCTACTATCAGCCATCTCATATATTGGAACTAACCTTGTACAATGAACCTGAGGCAGGTTCTCAGTTGACAAAGCCACCCTTACAAGATTTTTCGCCTTCCATTTCATCTTACCCTTCATCATTACAGCTCTAGCAACTATTTACCTTTTATTCTTACATGAAACAGGATCTAATAACCCTTTAAGGGTTTCATCAGACCCCAACAAAAATCACTTTCCACTCCTACTCTACAACCAAAGATATTCTAGATTTCATTTTCCTCCTCCTCCTTGTAATAACTCTAGTGCAAGTTTTGCCTGACCTCCTGAGCGACCCAGATAATTACACTTTAGCCAACCCCCTCAATACCCCACCCCACATTAAGCCAGGGTGAGACTTTTTGTTTGCATATGCAATCTTACGATCCATCCCTAATAAACTAGGAGGTGTACTGGCCCTTGTATTCTCCATTCTCATTCTAGCAGTTATTCCCACACTTCACATGTCTAAACAACAAAGCGTAATTGGGCCGTTAAGTCAATGCCTATTCTGAATCTTAGTGGCTGACCTGTTAACTACACTCACATAAATCAGAGGGCAGTCAGCCGAATGCTCTTTTATTACCATCGGACAGACAGCATCTATTATGTACTTCTCTACTATCCTCACCCTCATACCATGCACTACCCTAATTGAAAATAAACTACCTAAATGAAAATGCCCTTGTAGTATAATTCAATCCTCTGGTCTTGTAAACCAGAAATGGAGAATCCTCTCCCCAGGATAACTCAGGGAAAACACATTCCAGCTTCACTGTCAACACCCAAAGCTGGAAATCACATTGCCTCAGCTTGAATTCTGGGACCATGACCTTGTGCAAAATACTTCATGCTTTCTTCTGTTTATAAAATATCAGTGCCAAAAATGCCTATGACACACGGATGCTGTTAGGATTCACAAAAATGGTGTGTACGGTGTTTGGAGAGTAGTAAGGTGCTCAAAAATTTCAGCTATTAACTTTATCATTATGTGCCCAAATTATTGGTCATGGTATCCAGAATTTGTTCTAAATGAAGGAAGGCTCCTTACTTAATATGTAATATTAAAATAAATAGAAAATAGGGCAACCAGGAAAAAGTACTTTTCCTCTTGCCTCCCATAGGAATTAAAAGTTACAAAAGGAGAGGAAAATGTTAAAGGAACCAATTTGTCAATAAAGATGAAGGAATACTGGCCGCTGCCACAATTACCTCAATGTTCACTTCAACTCCACAAGAAGTGATTTCCCACATCACAGTCAGAAAAACTGAGTCATGTTGATCATTCAAATTTGCATAGTCAGGAAATGGCAAAACCAAGAGGACTTGAAACGATGCCTCCCTGACACAACAGCTCTTACTTTTCCATTACATCAATGTTCAACATATTGCAGGTTACAAAATTTAGCGAGTCATGAAATCATTTTAGTGGATTTTAACCTAGCTTTTCCAAAAATTAATAAAGGAGAAGAGAGGAGAAAACATCAGCGTACGTCACGTGAAGTAAAAGCAAATACTATTGGATGAAAGTGTTACAGTCATATGTGCATGTGGGTATCCATGGGTCTTTGGGGTTGCCATGGAAATTGTATTTCTTCATGTCTGTAGCAGCAAAAATGTTAGAAACAAAGTAAGTACCATGTTACATTCGTCATGCTGGTGTGATAGTCAAACAAATACATATTGATTCGCTGAACCACCGAGGTCATGATTTCTTGGACCTACACGTATTTCACGGAAAACAAAAAAAGTTATACATGTAAGCGAGGCAGTGTGAAGCTTTCTATTCTTTATCACATTCTCAGAAAGTACTGGGAGAATTTGGCTTGGTAATGGTTATACCATCACTAACAAGCTGAATGGGTTGACATATCAATTAAATTTTATGTTCCTGGGTTTTTTCCTCTATAAAAGAGAAGATAACAATTCCTTCTCTCTAATTACCTCTGTGAGATTCTGAGCCATTCAGGCAAAAGTCAGTGTAGTGATTTAGAGAAATAGTCCAGGGAAAGGATAAGCGGGTGAGCGTGCCGGTGCACATGTGCGCACATGTGTGCACACTTGACAGAATCCAATGCCAACAAAAGATATGGCACAGTGTCAGAGAGGAAGGTAAAATATCTATCACACTGAAAGGGAAATTGCCGCTCTTTGAGACCATGGATATCCTTCATTATGTGGCTGGGTCAATAAGAGTCTCAAGTGATAAAATGGAAATTATGAAGAGCTTCAAAATAGAGTAAGGTTAACACAGATATATGAAGATATTTGGATGTTAGCTAAGAAGCATATACTACTAACTTCTGGCATGGGGTCAATCTCAAGTAATTGCAGCTATTGATAAGGCAGTGACTTCCATAAGCAAAAGTATGACTTTGTTTTTATCTTCTTTCAGCTCTTCAAAGAGTAAGGCATACAATGAAAGATTTATTTCCCCACATGACTAACACATAGAGATGGTAGAAACACCAAGTGCATATTGTATTTATTTTACCAACTGGTACAAAGAAAATAACCTTGTATTTAACATCCTCTGAAACACTAGAAAAGCATTCTCAGTCCAGGTGCAGTAGCTCACACTTGTAATCCCAGCACTTTGGGAGGATGAGACAGGCTTGAAACCAGGAGCTGGAGACCTGCCTGAGCAACACAGTGAGATCCTGTCTCTACAAAGAACAAAACATATTAGCCAGGCATGGTTGTGCGACTGTCATCCCAGCTACTTGGGAGGCTGGGGTAGAACTGCTTTAGCCCAGGAGTTTGAGGCAGCAGTGACCTATGACCGCCCCATTGCACTCCAGCCTGAGCTACAGAACAAGACCCTTTCTCCAAGAAGAAGACGAAGATGAAGATGAAGACAGAGATGAAGAAGAAGAGGAAGAGGAGTTAAAAGGAGGAGGAGGAGGAAGGGGAGGAGAAAGAGGAAGGGGAAGAGAGGGAGTAAGGAGGGGAAAAGGAGGGGGAGGAAGAGGGAGGAGGGGCAGGAAGCAGGGGAGGAGGAGGATGAGGAGGAGGAAGAGGAGGAGGAAGAGACAGGACTTCTCAGAATTACTAGCTCCAAATTGTGACATCTACAGTAAGACTCATGTTTCACACTTGGTAGACTTTAAGGGTGACCCTCTGCTTTTTGGCCAGTTGTTATCTGTTACTTTATATATAATCCACATTTATATCTTAGCTTTGTTAAAATAAATAATTAAATTGAAAAAATACTTCAGATTTAGGAATAGGCACAGAACTCCAATCCCATCAATTCAAGGACTATTTCTGAAGGGTTCATTTCGAACACTGCTAAAAATATGAAGGTGGAACCTGCAAGTCACATAAAGGAAGATTCCATTTTCGCCAGTTTTAACTTAATATGAGAGCAGCAGATGGTGTCTTATTGAAAGCACTTTTCAATTTTCTGGGCAAAGTAATTTCTTAAATGAAAAGGCTCCTTTAGGCACGCGAAAACTGCATTCCAAAGCTGTTAAGAGACCTAACTGCAGTCAAAAAGCTAGAAACGGTGGTAAAAGACAACTAGAACTCAGCAAAATTGCCTCCTAATTGGTGCTAGAGATGACATGAATTCCTCAGTGATCTCTGGTTGCTGTAAATGTGCATGTTTGTTTTTATGCATGTGTCTTTAGAAGTGAGCAGTGGTTCTTGACTTTGACCTGCATCCTCCCTTCTTGTAGTAAGGAAACTTATGGTTTGTTTTGTGTTTTGTTTTGTTTTGTTTTGTTTTGAGATGGAGTCTAGCTCTATCACCCAGGCTGGAGTACAGTGGTACGATCTTGGCTCACTGCAGCCTCCCAGGTTCAAGCAGTTTGAAACTTACAGTTTTGAAGTGAAATACTCCTGTCCTACTCCTTGTCTCTGTGGTGACCTGCTGATGGCACCAAAAGCTCCAGGGTTGGTAACAGGATCAATTTTGTTTCCCCATTTACCTTGCCAGAGTGATTGGTCAAGACTGAGGAGATGTTCTATAAGTCCATCCCTTATACTGTTCAATAAATTTGATTCAGGAAATGTATGTGAACTGATTTGATTTAATGAAAGCTGATCTGATGGTCTTGGAGTTGAGAAAGTGAAAATCCGACTTTAGGGAGTCCACTGGAGAAGACGAACGGTGAGTGTAACACAGAGGAAAGCAAGGAAAACAAAAGAAGCTACCCAGTCTTGATGTCATTGTTTGAGTCTCCAGCTCCAGCCACACTCCTGACAAGACTCTGCCTCTTGGCTTTCATTTAAGTACGCCGATCAATTCAATTTTATACTCTCTGTGTTTGGTTTACCATAATTCACTTCTCCTTGTTCTTATCTGTGTTACTCTATATTACATTTTGTTACTCAAAAAGGAAACTATTTGCTTGCATTTTTGCCAAAAAGGAGAGGTTGGCCTTTTTGAGTTTTGATGGAGCTTAAAGAAATAAATAGGACAGTAAGAGGTAAAAATGGAAATACATAGGCAAGAAGAGAGAACTCCTGTTTTTATGTTTGTTTTGCTTTGTTTGCTTCAAGTTGTATGACAGAAAGATGATACCTCAGTGCATAAAGAACTTTATTAGAAATTCAGTGCAGAGCTGTTTATATTGAGCTGTGCTAATACTGATTTCATTGTTTTTCACTGAATCACAACTATGATACCTCTGTGTCCCATAACAGTTACACATATTCTACATACTGCTTTAACTATGCAATGCAGAGTTGGTTATGGAGAATATTTTAATTAAGCTCTTTGTATGAGGAGTCCTTTGTAATATGGACTTTCTATAGAAAAGCTGAAGAGTTTTTTTTTTTCTTCTGTAGCTTTGCTTTTCAGTACTATGGATAATTACCACTTACACCTTAAAGACTCTTAGAGGAAGCAACATATATTGCCTTTTGTCATTGACTATTTTACCATAGTTAGTTAAACCTTTTGGCTCTCTTCAACTGTTCCTAGGTATTGCATTTTTCCAAGAAGTTAAAATTCATCCTAAGCTGTGAAATACCTAGAGGACATTCCATTAAATATTCCTTGACTCAATCTGGTATATTGACTAAGAGTGGGGGTTCCAAACATTGGGTTATGAAGTGGAAACTATGAGTGGGGTTTAGAGAATCTGTTAGAAACTGAAGTATGCAAAATATTTTAGAAACATGTATCAGGGTAATTTTTTCCCCAAGAAAAGGCTTCTGTCTTTTATCAAATTATCAATGAGGTCTATAATCCAAAAAATGTTATTAACTGGTAGCAACCAGAAGAAATTTAATCTTTAAAGAGAAAATCAAGAAACAAGGGATGCTACCGTGTTTTCAGAATTTCCATTTTCTATTTATCTAATCAAAAGCCAGCTTCAGTATGATGTCAGTATCTGCAGGTGGCAGGGTTATGAATATGTAAAATTAAGCATGAAATAATCTGCTCAATATTGCGTATCATCATGGTGATAATTGCTTTATTGTTCAGTGGTCAGGGGCCCTGTGAGGAAGCATAATCCAAATGAGAATTAGATGCAAGAAACATGTCTCCATGATATAACAATTAGGTTCAGTACAGATAGACTTGAGTGTAAAAGGTGAATTTATAAATTTTCAAGGATACTTAGTCATGTAAACGGTAAGAATTTGGGGCTTAAGCAAGAAACTTTGCAAAAAAAAAATACTCTAATATGACTTGTGTGATCACAGTTCTAAAATTTAAAATCATCTGATCTAAAGAATTTCCTCTTAATGCACAGGTTTGTTAATCCTGGAAAATAATCACTTTTGATTTTTTTTTGTCTAGAAATAAGAATCAGATAATTGTTTCAACTTGTTTATTGGAGGAAAAAAAGGAAAGAACCAAGAAAGTAGAGAAGAAAGGAAAGAGAGAAGGATAGAAGGAAAGAGAGACGGATAGAAGGAAAGAGAGACGGAGGGAAGATGGAGGAAACTGAAGAAGGAGGAATAGAGGAAGGGAGGGAGGGAGGAAAAAAAGGAAGAAAGAATTGGATTTTTTATATTAACTGAATATTTCCAGAGAAAATTCCATCTCCCTCTAAGTTCAGTGGCTTTACCTTTGCTTCACTTCCTAATGATCTTATAATATTTCACATATGTATTTTAATAAATACGATTAGAGGATATACTTGGATATATTTTCCCCTTCTAGCTATATTAGTTAGGTGACTGGTAGCTAGGTCACTGCAATGAAGACTCCAAACAACAACGAAAAGAAAACACATGAAAATAGTGGCTTGAAATAATGGAAAGGTATTTCCTGTTTTTTTTTTTTCTTTTTTTTTGAGACAGAGTTTCACTCTTGTCTCCCAGGCTGGAGTGCAATGGCGCAATCTCAGCTCACTGCACCTCCACCTCCCGCATTCAAGCGATTTTCCTGCCTCAGCCTCCAGAGTAGCTGGGATTACAGGTGCCCACCATCACACCTGGCCAATTTTTGAATTTTTAGTAGAGATGGGGGGGGGGGTTGCCATGTTGACCAGGCTGGTCTTGAACTCCTGACCTCAGATGATCTGCCTATCTTGGCCTCCCAAATATTTCTTTTATATCATAGACTGGGGGTGAGTGATCCAAGCTGGAAGCAAAGTTCTGCCTTAGATGACCATCTGGATGCCCAGCTTCCTCTCCTTTTGCACCATGTTATTCAAAACCTCAGTTTTGGAAAGGTCCATTGGCTGTCCTCAATCTTCATTCTACCATTCTCCCTCCCAGTACAAGAACTCCATGGAAGCTCAGAAAGACACTTCCTAACCTTCCTTCTACCTAGGTAAACCCATTTGACTATAATTTCTGGGCAACAGCATGCGTACAGAAGTAATTTGTGAAAATCGGATCATGCTTCTAACAGTCCAGAAGTGGACTCCCTTGCCCTTTACTCTCCACTGACTGAAATCCGGACCTCACAACTCTTTAAGGGTGGTGAAGCATTAAGACAGAAGAAGGCCTCACTTAAAATCATAGAGTCAACCTATTGCACCAGCATGATGCCCTATTCACGTGTGAGAGAAATAACATTCCAGCTTTGTTTAAGCCAGTGTTATGTTGGGTCTAAGTCACACAATTGAATCCACATCTTAATTACCGTATCAATCCAGTATTTGCTGCTCTTCCTCACATATTTTTCTTCTGATATAAGCCTATCGATAAATAAACTCTTCTACCTCATTTTTCTCATAGTGAGTTATTTTTGCTATAAACAAAATAAAATAAGGCACCACAGCAATTTAGAGTTCCCATTAAGAAAAATAACAAATAACTATCCTCAAAACTTTTACTTATCTAACCAACTAGATTTCCATATCCAGATAAGAATTGGCACTGGTGTATTTCCATCTCCATCTGTTGATTCCAATGTAAATTACCTAAGAACAGAAAATTCTGCCTAAAGCTATATGTATGAAATTTTCCACTGAATACCATGTAGTTACTAGCATAAAAATAAGAATGAAATCTTAGGAAAACTAAATTATAGAAAAAGAATAGGATACCGTTGAAAGCCATACTCCTGAGCACTGATACTAGAAATGCATGGTGAAGAGAGAGCCAGTCGGAAGGAGACAGAGGGATAGGTGATCTGCCTAGATCATGGGCCTGCTGCCTCCTTTCCTTCAGTTCAAACCATATTTTATTTTATTTTTATTACACACAAGCACTGTTGCCTTAGGCATGTCTTTCTTTGATAGCTACAACTTCCTCTTCTTACCGCCCATCTCTCACTAATCAATACACTACGAGGTGCCAGAGTAATTTCCTTTTTATAAGACTCTCACCACTTCCTGACACTTTTCACATTTCTGTCCTAATTATTTTCGGATTTTGACACCAGACAGAGAGTTCTTGTCCTCCCCAATAGGCATTTACCTACCACACATTGGTCCGACTTTTGCTTAGCCCTGGCCTGTCTAGCTTTCGTTTTCTTTTTTTATTGTTATTCTTTCCACACTCCCCAAACCATCAACCCTAGTTTAACTTTGTCCTTACATCCTAAGAAGTACTTTTTCTTCTAATATTCACTAATATTTTAACAAAATACTTTCATAATGCTTCTCAATCACTACTAAAAAGACTTTAGTCTGGAGGAAAAAATTTGAAAACAATAAAGCATTAATACCTATCAGGGACTGTGCAGAAAATATTATAAATTATTCATCATAACAATGAGAACACATGGACACAGGGAGGGGAACATCACACACCGGGGTCTGTCTGGGAGTGGGGGGAAAGAGGACGGAAAGCATTAGGACAAATACCTAATGCATGCAGGGCTTAAAACCTAGATGACAGATTGACAGGTGCAGCAAACCACCATGGCACATGTATACCTATGTACAAACCTGGACATTCTGCACATGTATTCCAGAACTTAAAGTAAAAAATAATGATAAAGATAATAATAATAATAAAACAAATTATTCGTTATAGGTAAATGACTCACATCTCCACCTTATGTAACTTTGCTTCACTTCCTAATGATCTTCTAATATTTCACATATTAAATAGCTGTTCCCTGAGGTCTGAAGTATTTTTAAACTAAAAGTCTTAATAAACACACTATAAAACTTGCATGTGATATTATAATACAAATGTACAGTATTATAACAAAGTATCCTTCCAAATGAATTACGTATAATGGATGCATCTATACTATTATCACCTACACAAATGTTTTTATTATTTTTTACTAACGATATCAATTTATTTAAAAATTTTTACAGTGTTTTTACTTGAAAACTTTTCTTGATCTTAAATATAAAAATGTAATATCATAAGAACAGTTGTTTTAATTTCTCACATTTTATGTATGTTAAACCCAAAATAAATACACATTTAATATCACTTACTTCATATATGCTTACTAAAACTTTGCCTGTACATAATTTCCATTCTGATGTGTTTTCCTATTCACTAGATGATAACAGGTAAGAATATTAACACTATAGGTTGATCTTAATGCATATTGCAGCCTGTTACCTTCTCTAGCTGATAAACATGTGAGTGGCCAGGAATTAGGTGGAGGAAAAATGCTGATTCAGATTTTATATGACTAATGCTTTACTGATATTATAGAACACCATCAGTACTTAGAAATATTACAGATCTACTTGGTTACAGTTAATAAATACTCCTTGGAGACCAATATGACCTCAGAAACTACTTACATAACTTTTTAACAGCATACTACTTAAAACCAGTGAATTTAATTTTCACCCTATCTCACATGACAGAAGAAAACGTTCAGAGATCCTATTGAAATTAATAGCCTAATGTCTAGCCAACATCAGGACTTTTTAATAAATCTTTGCTAAGTGAATAAATGGTAACTATGTGCAGATGATTCATAGAAAATTGGATTAATAATGTTCACTTATTTAACTAAGAACCTTAAGCTAAGACCCAACAAAGCAAATACGGAATCAGATGACCTTAAATCACTACCACATGAATTCTAACATGACCCAAGTGAGTCCAGGGCTGAGAAGCTTTCAGTCTATTTAGGTAGAATGCATTGATGCATTAATCTAGAGAGAGGTAACTAAATACTCTGGAAAGTGTTAGAAAAATTTAGGATTCTTGTTCTGATTCTGACACAAATGGACTATGTAAACTTGGACTATTCTCTTAGAATCTCTCATTTCTAAGCTCTAACATTAAAGAGGTGGATTTCAAGTCAGTCTCTGTTATGGATTGAATTGTGTCTCCCCAAAATCCATATGTGAAAGTCTTAACCCCTACTACCTCAGAATGTGATCTTATTTGGAGACAGGGTCTTTTCAGAGGTAATCAATGTAAAGTGAGCTAGCTCATTAGGCCAGGCCCTAATTCAATATTAGAGTCCTTAAGAAGGGGGGAAATTTGGACACAGAGATGTGCATACAAGGGAGAACAAGATGTGAACATGACGATGGCCAAACAAACCAAGAAGAGAGGTTCGGAACAGCTCCTTCCTGAAGGAATCAACTCTGCAACCACCTTGATTTTGGATTTCTAGCCTCCAGACTGTGAGAAAATAAATTTATGTTGTTTAGGTGTGTAGTATTTTGTTACAGCAGTGCTAGCAAACTAATACAGTCTCTAAGGTCTTAGCCAACTTGAAAATACGATGATGTGAGGAAATAAGTACTGTAAAAAAAAAAAAAATGGGTGAAGGTGGGAGAATTTGTAAGACACACCAAGTCTGAAAGTTAGCATAAGCACCAGTATATATTCAGGAGCCACAGTAAAAATAAGCATAATAAATAATAATAATAAAAGCTCCAACAAGTATTGCTGAAGAGTAAATATTAAATACTTTAATGAGACTGAGGTAGTTAAGTAATGGTCTCCGATATGGTAGAAATGGGGGAGAAGATAGTTTAAAATTCACAACATCTCTAAATAAAATGAATAATAATGCTATCTTTTTTTTTTAATTTCACTATTTAAAAATTAACATAGCTCAACTGAAACAACTAGGAACTTTCTGAGCCATTACATTGTAAAGAGCTTTCAAATACTGTTAGGGTTATTTAGACTTTTGATCCTTAAATTAAATTCAGACTTTTAGTCCTGAAATTATAAATAAATAAATAAATAAATAAGCCTCCAAATATAATTAAGCAACAAACCCACAAAACTATATTTCTATGGATTTGAATTTATCCAAACTAGTGTCAGGTGGTATTTGCATTACGAACGTGGGGCATATTGCATGCCATATTCAACATATAGAAGTAAAAATACCCAGCAAAATACTCAATTTTGACCAGAATCTCATGACCCCGTGAATATCATACTGCAAAATCATCAAATCATATTCCCGGAAAATGACCTACACTCCCTCTTAATTTAAGAAAAGTGAAAAACTAGCTAGATGATCACTGTGATTCTCTGCAAAATTTCTCATTATTTAGAAAGACATGTAGGTCTCAAATTAAATTTGTATATAGATCTCAAATTAAATTTGTATTAAATTTTAACATAACATTGGGTAGCCAAGAGGTTTTTCTCTGCCATATCTCCATAAAAGTTCTCAATTATACATGATTAAATTGTATTCAATTTTATATATTTGTCTAATGACATCAGAATTACCAGATATAATATACAAATATTTTATACCAAAGTTAGCTCTAAAGCATAATTGTATTCATTGAATCAATTTTCCTTTAAATTCTTCTTGTAACATGGGTGGGACTTCAGGTATAGTGTGGCTAGAGGACTTAGTGGTTACCTTCACAGTTTTATGCCATTGTTCTCCCCGGTTGAGCAGAAATAGTATACATAATAAAAGAGAAACTGTTCTTTCATCTTAATCGAACTGATAAATCAGAAAAAGAATACTCAGGCCTGAATAATCATGATGTATTCATTTAGTTCACTCTGACATAAATTCAGCAAAAATAAAATTCAGTAATTCTTTTTGCTGAGTAATAAGGGAAGCCAAATATAACAATAATGGTCAATGTGACTAGCTATCATTTACTGAGTGCCTACACAGTGTCAGGCACTGGTCTGATTCTTGACATGTATTAACTTACTGAATCCTCATAAGCAAGCTAAAAGGTAGGCACTATTATTATGTCTATTTAAATGATGAGAAAAAATGAAGCACAGTGATATTAAGGAACATGCCCAAGATCAAACATCAGAAGGAGACACTGTTCTCGTCTAATTTGTTACACTGCCTCTGCAAAGGAAGTGCTATGTAAAAAACTACATATGAATGCCTACAGTGAGCTAGGCGTTGTGTGGATGATTTATGGGAATTGTCCTCATTTTATTGATGAGGGATTGAAACTTACAGAGGTTAAGCCATTCAAGATCACAGCTACCCAATGATGGTCAGAATTTGAATTTGTGTGTGCCTGAATCCAATCCCAAGGTTCATTTCACAATATTCACATCCAGGTTATAATGGAACATAGTCTAGCACAGGGCTGCAAATACCACAGCCCACAGGTCAAATTCAATAAAATGTATGAAATTCAATAAAATAAAACTTTTATTGGAACAGAGCCATGCTCACTCATTGACTATCGTCTGTGACTGCTTTCATGCTGTAATGGCACAGTTGAGAAACTGTGACAGAGACTATGGCCCACAAAGCCAAAATTATCTCTCTGGATACTTACAGAAAAAAGTTTTCTGATCCCTGGTCTAAGTTGTCTATGAATAACATCTTGGTAGAAATTAAAAGAACTCTAATATGATTATAGTTGCTTCGTTTTATATTTAATCTATTAATAATGAGTAATTGGTAAAGAACTTACAAAACAAAACAAAGGAACCCAATTTATCTGTTATGGGCTAAATTATTTCTTTCTCCCAAAAGATATGTTGAAGTCTTAACCCCTGATAACTATAAATGTGACCTCATTTGAAAAAATATGCAGATGTAATAAAGGCCAGATGAGATTTACTGATGTAGACCCTAATCCAATATGACTGGTGTCCTAAGAAAATGAAAGCACCACGTAAGGACAAAAACGCAAAGAGAGAATGATGCCATAAGATGATGGAGGCAGAGTTTGGAGCGATGCAGCTGCAAACCAATGAATGCCAAGGATTAATGGGTCACCACCATCAGCAAGGATGAAGTGACGAAGGATGCTACCAGAGTCTCAGAGTGACCATGGCTCTGCTGACACCTTGATTTCAGACTTCTGACCTCAGAACTGTGAAATTCTACATTTCTATTATTTTGCGGCACCCATTTTGTATCACTATTTTATGACAGGCCTAAGAAATAAATACAATGAATTCAGAATATTTAGAGGCAGAGATTAACACTAAGTTACTCATTTTGAACAGTTAGCAGAGGTTACCAGCCGATCATCAACACTTTGTTTTTATTTTGTTTTTCTTTTTGGTAGACTTGTATTTGGGAAGTGGCTGCCCTGTCAGAGGCTACATTTCCCTGCCTTCACTGGCTTAGTCAGACCCAAGTGACTTGTGCTCATCAACAGAATATTATTGGAAGCAAAATGGGCAAAGTGACTAAGAAAGCAGTGTGCCTTCTTCAGACTGGATGCACAGGATATAGCAGATGGTTCAGAGGTCCTACAGGTCATGGAGCCACAAGATGAAAAAAGTCTGAACACTGAACAGATACATGGAGCAAAACCCTATGCTCCCTACCCATCCTCTGCTAACTGGTCTCTATGCAAGAGAAAAGTAAACTCTGGGGGTAAGTCCTTGGAATGATTTTATACTATGTCAGCTACAATTACATTAACCACAGTAACTAATAAAAACAAAATCAAATTTCTCATCATCTCTAGAACTTGAACTCCCTGTAGGTGTCATATTATGATTCCTCTATGAAGATTTTTAAAAATAAATGAAGAAGGGCATCACCAATGTAAAGTTCACAAGCACCTTAATCCAAACTCAAACAACATTTGCCATCAGTGCAATCCTCACAGAAGAGCCAAATAAAATAAATGACAAGAGAACATCCAAACAACTGCTAATTATTGCCCAAAAAAGTGAGTAAACCTCAGAATTTGGGGCATAGAAGATGTTTACAGGTGCCACAATGTGCGAAATCCAGTGGTAATAACTAGATGTGGACCTCTAAGAAAAAAAAAAAAAAAAAGGAGCTCGAAGATCAATCTGAGGCATAGCCAAGACTGTGCTTGAAGCAAAGCATTAGACAAGAGGTGAGACTAAATGAGTCACTGACAGCTTTGCCTTCTGCAAACAATGGCTTCCAAGTGACGCCAAAATGTGATCTTTCTGTGGGTGCAACAGGGAAACCAACTGGTGCTATTTTCGCACTTCCTGGAGGCAATAACACATCTAGAGAGCCGTCTTTGTCAAAGATAGTCTTTAAAGCTGCAACCCCATAGAAGCTTTCTATGGTTAGGAGGAACATTTACCTGTCTTGAAGAAAATAAGATGAGATAACAAATACAAAAATTTCCAAATGAGACATTCTACTTCTAAACTTCTTTTTAAAAATTCCTTTCTTCTTTCTTTATTTTTAAAGTAAATCTAAAGACTTACATAAGACCTAGAACCATAAAATTCCTAGAAGAAAACCTAGGCAATATCATTCAGGACATAGGCATGGGCAAAGACTTCATGACAAAAACACCAAAAGCAATACCAACAAAACCCAAAATTGACAAATGGGATCTAATTATACTAAAGAGCTTCTGCACAGCAAAAGAAACTATCATCAGAGTGAACAGGCAACCTACAGAATAGGAGAAAATTTTTGCATTCTATCCATCTGACAGAGGGCTAATATACAGAATCTATAACAAACTTAAACAAAGTTACAAGAAAAAAACAAACAATCCCTTCAAAAAGTGGGCGAAGGATATGAATAGACACTTCTCAAAATAAGATATTTATGCATGCCACAGACATATGAAAAAAAGCTCATCACCACTGGTCCTCAAAACCACAATGAGATACCGTCTCATGCCAGTTAGAATGGCGATCATTAAAAAATCAGAAAGCAATATATGCTGGAGAGGACGTGGAGAAACAGGAACGCTTTTACACTGTTGGTGGGAGTGTAAATTAGTTCAACCATTGTGGAAGACAGTATGGCAATTCCTGAAGGATCTAGAACCAGAACTACCATTTGACCCAGCAATCCCATTACTGGGTATATACCCAAAGGATAAGAAATCATTCTACTATAAAGACACGTGGACACATATGTTTATTACAGCACTGTTCCCAATAGCAAAGACTTGAAACCAACCCAAATGCCCATCAATGATAGACTGGATAAAGAAACTGTGGCACATATACACCATGGAATACTATGCAGCCATAAAAAAGGATGAGTTCGTGTCCTTTGCAGGGACGTGGATGAAGCTGGAAACCATCCTTCTCAGCAAACTAACACAAGAACAGAAAACCAAACACCACATGTTCTCATTCGTAAGTGGGAGCTGAACAATGAGAACACATGGACACAGGGAGGTGAACATCACACACTGGGGCCTATTGGTGGGTGGGGTTTAGGGGAGGGATAGCATTAGGAGAAATACCTAATGTAGATGGTGGGTTGATGGGTGCAGCAAACCACCATGGCACGTGTATACCTATGTAACAAACCTGCACGTGCTGCACATGTATCCCAGAACTTAAAGTACAATTACAAAAAAAAGTAAATCAACATAATTATTTTCTGAATTTACACAGGCTAAGCTATAATATCTTAATTAATTTTTGATGGGTTTTCCTTGTTCTTGCTAACAAAATTCTTTTTTATATGAAGTCCTAATGAGATTGCAGATTTATCTTTCTGGGGTGGCATGCTGCTGTGCGATCAGTGGATTAGCTGCCATCCTGGAACTGGCACACTACCTTGTGGTATTTCTGTGCTATCTGACAGAAGGAATCCAAGATTATCATGTCATTCTCCATCACCAGCTGAAAAAAAAAGCTTGATAACATTTTTGGTTTTCTTTTGACATAGTATATTTTTAGTTCACCCCTTTTCATTTTACTAATTCTTTTTCATATGGTTGAACTATTTTGCAGATAAAACTTCAACAAGTAAAGACAAAAATCTTTGCATGGAAGTCACACGGTACATCAGAAAGCTAGAGTTACATACAGAAACATCTGTCAGCATATGGCTATACAGATGCATCACAACACTTTAGGGTCTGACAGCTTTACTTTGGATGGGCTCTTCAATAAAAGAATAAATTGCTTTTGTTTTCTTGGATTCTAAAACAACAGGCTTATTCCAGGGGTCAAGAATTCTTGATATTAGATCCTGGCTTCCATCAGTCACACTTACATAAACATAGATTTTTTTTTTCCATCAGAGAGTTTATCATTTAATTATATTGTTTAAATCATACAAAGCAGAAAAAAAAGAAAAAAATTAAGCACAAAGAATTGCCATTACAAACAGAAGTCTTTGAATAAACATCATAAAATGGAAGGCACTGAACATTCTTTGTCAGAGAAGCTAAATCAGAACATACACAACGCCTGCTCGTAAGTGCTCAGGAAAAGGCAGAGACAATTCAGCAAGGAACTTAAGTCAGCAGCGTAATGTTTAAAATTGGGGTTTTGCAATCTGACATACCACTTGAATTTCAGCTGTACCATTTTGTATGATGCTAGCATGCAAATGAACTTAAATCACCATTTCTTCATCTTCAAAATAGCACTATAATAGGGATTAAACGAGGTGATGTATGTAAAACACTTAGCACCATGCCTGGCATATAGGAATTTCGCCAGAAAGGGTAGCTTTAAAAAGTGAATATTCATAACAGTTGGTATCATTAACTGAAGTCCCAGTTAGTAGCGCATGAATTTTTATTTCTGTCAGAATACATTTCTGACAGGACTACTGAAAAGTAGTGAAAATGATGGATTTTATAAGACATGTAATGATGGATAATAACTATTAATAATAACTAATGTGGCTTCAAATTTGAGCCTCTTTTAGGGAAAGGTTTTATGACATCCTCTTATAGAAAAACCAGCATGATTGACAGACCTATATTTTAATGTATATTAAAAATATCACGCAATTTTTAAACTGCATCCTAACCCAGAACTATATGTTAGTTTCTCAAAATGAGGATATCACCTCTGATAAAATTCAAGTAGCTCTTTTGAATAGCCCTACCATCAGAATGAAAAATGAATGCTATTTTCCCCTCAGGTGATCCATATGAGTGACAGGGACAAATAGACATATTCCACATCACACTGCTTGTCTGTTTTCCCCTTTCTCGCAAGGAAGTGGCAGCACCAATGAATCACCAACCTTCTGTGGGCTTCTACCCAGAGAAAGGCACTGTGCCAGGCTCTCAGTTGAATCCATGGATGTCTAAATCCTTGTCCTTCCTTTCCCCCAAGGAGCCTACAGCTTAGGTGATGAGATCCAGGAGAAAAATATGATGGGTAGGAATTCAAAAGTTAGTGAGTACATCATGTACCGTCTTAAAAGAGGCTTTCATTCTTCCTTGCTAAACATTGATTTGAGTATTAGGTGCCCTGAAGTATAGGACAAATGTTGTAAATAATTACAAAGCACATCACAAAACATATACTTTCTTACAGATTTGAGTATATTCTTTAAAACTCCAACAATTTCTGTGAGGGGGGCCTGTGGGAAATACTAAGATGGACCCTCACCTCCATTCTTACCTTTTCCTCCCTTAGCATACAGAGGCTAATTCTACACAGGATAACCAAATCAAATCAGAACTAAAAGTTCAAACCAGCAATAATTCTCCATCTGTGGTTTATGTTTCTGGAAAGTCACAGAGAGCTCTGATCCATGGACCTGTACAGACAGCCTGAGTTGACATACCAATTGAATCTCATCACCCTGGGCAAACAATCTCTAATTCCATCTAGATGGTAGCAAGCAAAGGTGTAGAAAATAATTTTCCCATTTCTACACCACGAACCTTAGATCTACTTCACATTTAAGAATAAGGTTTCATTTCCTTTTTGTTACCCCAACCAAAGTCCAGCTCTGTGTTCTGGTGGTGGGGGGGGGAACCAAAAAGAAAGGAAAAGGAAAAGGAAAACAAAACAGCAGGTTTACTGCTTTATCAAAATGAGGGCTACATGTAGAAACTTCTTTACTGGCTGCAGAAGGGTTTCATCTTTCCTTTGCAAGTCCTGTTTCTCTGTAAACGATTGTCTTATTCCAGTTTACCATGTAAGGATTGCAGAGAAAGGAGTAAAAACACATCAAAAGGAACAATACTTTTTTTTTTTTTTTTTTTTTGCCCGAGATTCTATTTGTGGAAAGAATTTTCCTTTTATGGCCATGGCCAGAAAGCGACTGATTGCTGAGCAAAGCTGTGTAAGCAAAATATCCATTCACTTCATTTCACAGAAATGTAACCTGGAAAATTGAATAGAAAAGTTAGAAACTGGAGTATACTCGCTCTAACGTTACAGCAATCAGCCCAAAAATGCCTCTGTTAGAAAGATCTAAGTCAAATAAGGAAAGCTGTTGTGTATAATGGAAAGAGCATGAACTTGGGGTCAAACAGATCTCATTTTGCCTCTGTTTAAGTCTTTGCTACACAAGCTGACTAAGCATCTGTTTCCTTACATTTACAATATTAATAGCAATACTTCTTTCTGGAGGAAGTTTAGAGAATTTAATGAAATAATGTAGATATATTAGATAATTAGTAACCTGTTAAGTAACAAGCCAGGTTAAACTTCTCAAATCTCCCCTCATTACCAACATGTAAATAAAGTTAGGTTTCTTGATACAGAACCAGCTTTTATAAAATTTTGCCAAGTAAAGAAATGAGGGCAATGGAAGGAAGTAGAAGGAGCCATGAGATAATGAGCAGAAACAACTCAAGACTATCAGGTAATAAGAGAGCTTTAAAAAGACTGGAGTGGAGTCATTTCATGTTCATTTAACATACAGGAATTCAACTAGGTTCAGGCAAAAACACAGAAGGAGCTTAACTTGTGTATACCATTTTATCCAATTTTCCACTCCATGGAAGTATGCCCCTAAATTCAAGCGAGAGGAAAAGAATGTATCTGCTCTTCTTTCAGGCATCTTACTTCCATCTTTTCCTTTCAGCATTTGAGGATTTCCATGCCAAGTGTGATTCAAGGGTCAAAAAACACATGGTTTTCATACAACATACTCTATAAGTATGCCAACTACTTCCACTGGTTCTTAAGAGTCAACTGTTCATAACTGAGAAAAGACTGGCTATGTTAGAGAGATAGAAGGTATGTATATGTCTACCAGTTCCTTCCTATGAGGTTTTCCAAGGTAATTTTCCTTAAAATACGACAACATTGTAAATTATTAAGAATATTTACAAACTATTACGGACCTTCAACTGTCATTTCAGGGCCTAAATGTCATGCACTGCTAGAGCTCTACAAGCTTACGAGGTGGTATTTAACACGGTTGGAGCAACTGTTGCTCACATGTCCAAATTCCCTACATGAGATTCAGTGAATAGCCTTCCAGACTATAGTCTAGCTTCTCCTGAAGAACCCTTAGGGATGGGAACTCACTGCTTCCAGGCTTTCCACTTCATTTTTGGATCTGCCCCACTGAAATGTTCTAGTACTTATTAAAAGCCCCCCTTCCTGTAAATATCCATCACTCTCCTGAATACTACAATGTAATTCCTCTTAAGCATGACAAATATTCAAACATTTCAAATTTTTAACATAAAACATTATGAACATCCCAAGTCCTGTTTTCCAAGTCAAACATTATTGAAATCTTCAGACTTTTTTTATATGGCTTTTTCATCATCCTGACTTCCTTCCTCTTCAAAATTATTTTAGTTTTTGACTGTGTTATGTCACTTGTTACAAGAGATGCCTAAAAATAAGCACTAAGCAACTAGTAGGGTATGACCAGTGTTAGACCGTTTATCAGCTCCTAATTCTCATATGCTTCATCTTAATCAAGTGTTCTAAAATCACATGAGCTCATTTTGTTGTGAAAGCCACACTCAGTGCTAATTTATGTTGTAACTTATATAAAACTCCTGAAGGTTATTGTCATTGATGTTGCTCTTGAAGTTTATCTCCCTCATTTTTTTAATCTGAATTTTGCCTTAAATTTTTTTTCCTATTATCCTTATTAAACTGTGCTTTGTAAAACTCCACCCCTAATCCAGCCTGTGAGAACCTTTTGCACTGAATTACTTTGAGATGTTTACACATTGGACCAAGCCATAGGGTCTTAGTAACCAGAAATATCTAACAGAATCAGAGGTTTCCTCAGCTGAACTTTGAAAGTGCAAACTTTTTCATTCACAATATAGGACAACCGAAGAGAATACCAAAGCATCTAATTGGTATGGACTGACTTTATTGTGCAATAAACAATTCTGTCATCCATGTAAATGTAGTATATCATCTATATCCTACCATTTTAGCAACAACAACAAAATTAAACTTCACTATTTTCACGGTAGATTAAGCTGGCTCCCTTGGCAACAAAAAAATGTGTGTGTGTTTGTGTGTTCTCCAATAATTTTTCTTTCTAAGATAAAAATTAAAGGACTTAAGGACTATCTTATAATAACTGTTTATTAAATTTGAGTCTATAACTTCTCCATTTTTTCAAGGAAGGAATACAATTAATACTGCTATTATGGGTTTATTTACATGTCTGTCTCATATTTGGGATGTACTGAGAGGTCAGGAGACATGTTGTTGTGCTGTTTTTTGTTTCTAGTGTAATTAATATGCTCCTAGTATAATTAACACATTCTACTGAATGAATAAACATATAAATGAATGAAAAGGTCATACAATTGAAAAATCAATACAAAAACAAAGAGATGGTCTTGGAATAATTAACCAACTTCCTCTCTGGTTGCAGAATTCCTCTGCCAGTCTTTTGTGCACTGTGTTGAGCCGATCACAGATTAAAGTAATTACAGTGAATTCTTGATTACTGTCATGTGCTCTAGCTATTTTGTGAATAACCTATCACAACTAATTCCAAACTTATCTGCTGCCACCCAGCATATGTCTGAGTTACAGTCAGCCTCACTGATAGCAGATGTATGCTTCAGGAAAGCACATTTATGTTGATATTTCTGCACAGAATACACAATTATGAAATTTATTCTCATGGAGGTTGGAAAAAACCCACAAGCATTCTGAAATAAAATGCAGAATTTTTGTGTGGATGAAATATTTGTGTGTGCCAAACTTCAATACAAAAGTTTAAATAATGATTTCCAACCTCACCAATGAGTATGTGGAGAAGTATAAAAAGTTAACAATCCTAGTCAGACACATTTGAGAGTCTTTCCTCTTTCAATATTTATGGAACAGCTTTTATGCTGTAAGATACGTCAGGAGGCAGAAGGCTAATTCTTGCCCTGGAAAAATCTTACAAGCCAGAGGTTAGACATATGTAAAGCGATAAACATTAAATCAGGATTTCTCAGCCTCAACACTGTTGACATTTGTGTTTGACGATCATTTGTTGTAGGGGCCTAGCTTCTGTGTTGTAGAATGCTTAGCAGAATCCATACCCTCCACCCACTAGATGCCACCCTCCATGTGACAACCAAAAACATCTCCAGACATCACCAAATATTTCCCTGGAGGCAAAATCACCACTGGTTGAGAACAACTATATTACAGCCACATACAGCGGTTTGAGATTACAGAAGAAAGAATAGCTAACTGCATAATCAGGAAATGAGGCATCATTTTCTGGGCAGGAAACCAATACAATATCTTCTTCATTCCATAATATTTTCAAGCAAAGGGAAGTTATTCCATAACCACCAGGCAAAAGTCCAATTTCCCTTAGTGGTACGCTGATCCTAGAACACATATGAATTTGGAATGCTTTGAAATTGCAAAGGGGACACATTTATTGGTAATGCCAAAGCTGTCCAGACATAAAACTCCTTTCATAAAAATGAGAGAATTTACTTTAGTACTTGTCTGTTGTATACAATTGGAAAATCTTTTTTTTTTTAATTCCTTTAACTCACTTTTGGCAATACATTCTCATAAGCAGAACTACGTTTCTATAATCATGTGGTTCAGGGCGACACTAAATCAGTCTCATGGTACAGTAGTAACCCTTTAATAACGTAGTGCTGCAGACCTCAGAATGTCAAGAGAACAAATATTTTCATTTCAAGTAAGAAAGACTAAATCAAGTAATGCTCCACCTGGTCTCACTTATGACCCTTTTGTTGTTGAACTGAGAGAAGCTACTGAGAAAAGAAAGCAAAAAGCAAAATTCTTCTGTGCATTTATTTAAAATCTGCAACAATGGAAGATTCAGCAGAGGCGACAAACCCTAAAAGGATATTTGCAATTGGCATAAGATATTATCTTGGTAAAAACACTGGATAGAATATATTATCACTTCTTAAATACAATTCTGTAATATCTCACTATGTACACACTTCAAATTTAGAAACAAATTTCTACATTTCACAATAGCCAAGCCATTGGAACACAAACCTCTGCAAATATGAATAGGGATTCCTCAAGTTCTCAGCGTGATGTTCTACATTGTGGATATAGATGGCTAATGGCAAGAGAGTTTTCTGTGGAGAGAATAATGTGATTCTGACAATTCTGGTTCCTATAAAGGAAATATGTTAGCTACAGAGAATTTCACACTGTTGGCATCCCTCTCTGAAATTCCTGGAGAGCACCAAACAATTTTTGGTTTTCATCACCACTGTGAATTTTTCCACTTGGTTTGTATTCTAATCATCAACACCTTATTATTGTTTATATTCCAGTTTAAGGAAATATATCATGGGTAAGCTGGAAGACCAAGAACCAGAATCCAGAGGACTTGGGAAGCTAGTGATCCAACCTTGATCTTGACCCCAGTTTCTTCAACCATAAAGTGAGGACTTAAAGTATATCATTTCTATAGTCCCTTTCAGCTTTACTAATAGATAAGCCAGACTTCTTAACATGCCCTAAGTAGGCTTATATTTTCCCATGTATAGAATTTATACCTAGCTTATAATTTGAAACTAATGAGGGCCAAAATGAACCAGAAATTTAACCTGGGGGGAGCAAAGTCGAATAAAAGGCTAACAAGGTGCTCTACTTCTAAGGAGCTTATATATAACCTCTGTCTGACCATAATATGATTTTATACCATTGAACATATACCAACTACAAATAATTCATTGAATGTTACTTTGATATGTACCTGTATACGAAGGTAAAAGCATTGGGTTTATAGTCTCAAAAAGAGCAACAACAAAAGCAAAGCTTCCTAAGAAAACATTAAGTAATATAGTAGTACACTAGAAATTTGTGTTTGGAAATTTATCCCATTACTTTAACTATACTGAATTTAGTAATCATAAATTTTGGAACTCCAGAATAGTTAAAAATTATCTATCCTAAATCCCTCGATTCACAGGTGTTGAAATAAGGGATACACAGCAGAAAATAATGAATACAATGAAGGAGGTCATTTCTTTGTCATTGTGTTGCTTTTTCAACTACATTGTGCATATAGCTATTTCACTCATGTGGTTACTATAACATGCAGACAAGCATACATGCATTTAGTTGCTCAGATCCACTGTTAAGAAAATATAAATATCACCCTGGTTAATCATGTTATACCTGCATGCAGTATGTCACTAGGGAATCAGAAGCAAGAGAGTGGGGGTGAATCAGAGAAAGTAATTACTCTGCCGGAAAAACAACTCAAGATCCTGTAATGCTGATGTTGAATCATTGGAGGCATCATCCTCACATACAAAGAAAAGAACAGTACTTCTAGTATATAAGGTGGGGCTGTCATGTAATACAACTGATTCAGCAAACAACCCAAGAACATTTCTCTCTTGCGCACATGCTCCCTTCTGCAATCACCTTTTCTTAATTACCAAGTAGCTAAGATCTTCCTGCATAAACTGCAAATGTCTATGCAAACTCTTTTTAATGTATTATAAAATATATAGATCCAAAAACAGTTTTAAAAATGATTTTGATACGGAAAAGTGTCCTGTGTAAACAGCAGTTAAAAAATTCAATTCAAAAGCAAATGACAGTATACTGGGTACTAGAGATTCAAAGATAACTATAAGATGTTTTCCTTCCTCCTTGAGCCTTAAACCTAATTATCAAAACTGAAATAAGCCTGCATACTCTTTAGAAGAGTCACATGTTAAATTTGGAAAGATTAACAAAAATACAATCCTAGTACCTTCATATTAATTTTTACATAAAAATTTTAATACAGATTATATCACCTCAAAATTTGAATATTATAAAAGGCAGATGATGCTGTTTTTGGTCTTGGGGCAAAATTTGCAAGAGGGTAATCATGTGGGAAGAGAAGATCCTGGGCAGATAAGCAGAACCTCAGAAAGGTATGTCCTTGTTCACATAGACTCCCAAAATATGTAAGACATGATGCACAAGTTGAAAAGTAAAATGAATAGACAATCCATAATTAAGAAATCCTAAAGCTTTCCAATTTGAAAATATTGCTGATACTAAAACAAAGAAACAAACAAATGAAACTTAATTATTTATTTACACTTGCCAATGTCCTCTCTGCTCTACTTCCTCAGGGCAGTACAAAGTGACTTTTTCCAATTCAATGGTGTCTTTTTTGACAGTCAGAGAGTTCACTGAATTCTTTTATCCCCTTGGGAAACTCTTCTTTTTAGACTCTCCCTGGAGAGAGAGAGGTCATGATTTTGAAGGCAGAGAGAGATCTGGTGCTCCATTACTTAGTAAACACATTGCAAAGTATTTAACTTCTTTGTACCTTAAATTTTCCCATCTGTAGAATGGGAATAATGAGAGCCACCTTTCAGAGGTTTGAGAATTCAATGGCTTACTGATGTTTGTGTTTGAAAAGAATCTAACACGTGGTAGGTGCTCCAACAAAGACTGGTTCTCATTTTTTCACTACTTTTGGAATTTCCCCTCCACTGAAACCTGAAAGATTCCCAGCCTCAGTCACATTTTCATGAAAAGTTTACTGTTACTGATTTTTCTTCTGAACTTCTGTTCAAGGTACCAAGTCACTGAGAGACTTCTTTCTTTTACTTCCTAATGTGCTTCACTCAGTCTTTACACTTTCCCGTATCTACTAGAAGCAAAGTCCTGTTGGCTTTTAGTTTCCTTCCAATCAGCTAAATTCTTACCTTTCTCAACTAAGACAATTTTGCCTTCTAAAGAATCAGAGCTGGCCCGGCATGGTGGCTCACGTTTGTAATCCCACCACTTTGGGGGGTCAAGGCTGGTGGATCACTTGAGGTCAGGAGTTCAAGACCAGCCTGGCCAACATGGTGAAACCCCTTCTCTACTAAAAATACAAAAATTAGCTGGGCGTTGTGGTGGGCGCCTGTAATCCCAGCTACTCGGGAGGCTGAGGCATGAGAATCACTTAAATCTTGGAGGTGGAGGTTGCAGTGAGCCGAGATTGCACCACTGCACTCCAGCCTGGGCGACAGAGTAAAACTGTGTCTCAAAAAAGAAAAAAAAGGAAGAATTAGAGCTTTCTCTGATGCACATATAGGGGAATGAAATTAATAGCTATTGTTTTCAAAATATCACACATTCAGAGGGCAGTATACAAGTATTAGGACAGATCTATTGACCTAATCTGATGTCAGTGTGCTCTCCTAATTATACCTAAACATTGATAAACTATTTAAAATTCTCTGTAGTTATCATATATTGACCCTTAATGTCCTTTTCACCTAGGAAAAAGCCCAGGATGAAAACCACAGTTTAAGATAGGCACATTGTCCTAAAAATGAGTATGCACTACACTATAACAAAAACAAAATGAACAACTTACAATGATAAGAGTAGCAATAGTTAAGAACAAAGAGAGAAGGGAGAAAAAAGGAAAGGCTGTTTGCAGGATGCTATAGCTATAAGCTGTAGTGCTCAGGACGAAAGCTAGAGAAGAGTAACACTATTGGCCAAACACATGTGTGGCCACCATCCGTCAGACAATGCAGAATTCATGCGGGTAACTGATTGTTATTTCCACTACCAAATGATAAAATAGTATGTGGCATGTTAGAAGAATTCAAAACAGAAACTCAATATATTCATCCCAGAAACTACTCTCACATAGGACACACTTAAGTTTAAAAAAAAAAAAAACTTCATGTGGAATCTCAGCACAATAACAAGATGAAGAACTAAATGCTCAAGGGATGCTAACCCAATGGTAGGAAATCAGTAAACAGCTCATTAACCTGGTTATGTATACACAGGCTTTTGCTACTCTTGCCTACTAAGAGACCCTCTCTTTGCTATAGAGATGTGTTAGCAATATAACTTCTATGTGCAGAAAGATATTTCTAAAATAACTGTGGTATTTTATCCTATTAGTGTGCCTAGCTATAGGCCTACCTCTGAATATAATTTTGGTGATAAATTTACTTAATTACTTACACCGGTTAGAATAAGAAGTTTATCCTCACTACAAAGAAAAACTTATGCTCGCAAAACAAAATAAACAAAAACAACAAAAAAGACATAGCAAGTTGGAAATAAAACAGAAAATTATTTGTAAAATGTCACAGTGAATATCCAAATAGCTAAAGAGATTTTACGAATCCGTAAGGATGCAAAGAAGAAACAACATGGTTGTCCCAACATAAATGAGAGCTAAAGACACAAAAAGGTAATTTAAAGGCTTCTGCTGCTGAGTTAGTGATAAAGAAAAAAAAGAGACTTTTTCAATGAATATCAGAATGGGAAGAATATAAAAAGACTGGCAAAAGTCTGTATTAGCTTTGATAGAAGGAATGGCAACTTTAAGCATTACTGGTGATGTATGGCTGTATGAATCAATGTAGGCAAAAGTTCGTATGTGTATCAATAAATAATTTTTGCACAGAGATGTACTTGGATATAAATTGGCCAAAATATTAACTATGAGTTTGAGTGGTTGGTATAGTTTCTGCTTATGTTTATTCTTTACTTAATTCTGTGTTATTTTAAATTTGTGCACAAAGCATATATCATTTTTACAAAAGCAATATTACTACTTTTCCAATGAACTGCATTGTTTATGTGAAGAGTTCTGTTAAAATGAATTGTAGCACAAGGCAGAAGACTAGGATCTGCACTTTGATTCAACATAAACAAAGGAGAAATGATCCAGAACAAAAAAGGCTAACATAAATTACCTGTTTTCAGGGTCTCAAAATACAGTTTTAGCCAAGATAGAACTGGTGCAAAAGGTCAGTATGAGGTAGAGGAAAACACACTTAATGAACTGTCAGGATACTCATAATAGACCTTGTTGTATTGATGTTCCTTGGCAGGACAACATGAGTTTCAATTCTCTCATCTCTAAAATGAGGAGTCTGGGCTCCAACTCTAACATGCCAAGAACTAAGATCCTCAGAACACACCTATGCACAACCCAGACGAGCTTTACTTACACAAAAAGGTCTTGTAAGATTTGCAGGAAGTTCTGAAGACAGACATAAATTGAAATTATAATGGAAAACAGCTCCACATTAAAAGTTAACTTGCTGAAACCACATCCTTTATAAAGGTTAAAGGGCTGTGATCTTTAACAAATAAGATGCTCCGAGTGAGGGGAGTTAACTTCTCTATGTCACCCTCAATAATAATGTTAATGACTTGATGAGAACAGCATCCAGACAGTCTAAAATGGTGAGGTTTCTACAGCATTGCTGATGTGACGCAGACAGAGAAATTAGGTTTCTAAAATATGCCTATTAAATGAAAGGCATTCAGAAAACACACCCCAGAAGAGAAGTCACTGTAAAAGGTAGCAAGGTTGCCATGAGATTCAAACAAGAGTGGAAAAGAAGTTGTGTTTTGACAGTGGGTTTGAAAAGGTTTCATTCAAATATCATCATTAACCTTGTTTTCTAATTTCAGAATGTATTTAATTATATCTCTATTTCAACCTCCACGTTGAGTCACCACCACTACCACTGTTCTCTCATAACTGAAATGCCTGACAAAGTAGAGTCATTTGAAGATTAAAAAAAAAAGAAAAAAGCTTCCAAAATTATTTGAAGGGTTCTGTGTATAATTTCACAATCAGGTTTCAGAAAGTAAATCTATATTTCTTTTTGACAGTAAAAATGTGAATTTTGAAAGTCAATAAATTCATATTTTTAATTGGCTGCATATATGTACACCTCTGTAATCTTATTTGAATAAGTTTTAGTTCTGGCTTACACTAGTTTAAAGCATGTATATATATATTTTCTTCTGATATCAGTATAGTAAGTACTTACAAAATTACTTACAATTCACTTCACAGTTATATTTCCCTAAGCATGAATAGAATACCTATACAGGTATGTATCAAATTGTGATTTTATATTTTGTAAATAGAAAAATTTGTGATCAAGCTTATACTGGCATACAACAACTGCAGAATACAGATTCCATTTTTAATATCTGACTTCTAAGCTTTTGTAACATCCTATAATCTTGAATTATTTAAGAAGCTCAAAGTTTAATCTGTATTTCTTCTTTCACCTACTAAATTCTCAGTCTAAAAGGGAAAGAGAACATACTCTATTATGAAAAGTTAGTTCCAGCAATATCAAGGATTAATACGACTCCAGTACATACATGGTGGGAGAAGAATTTGTCTCTCTGTTCAGAAGCAAAATGTAAATACTCCAAAGGATTACTATAAAAATAGTGACTTAGCACAAGATAGAAAAAAAGAGTGCTTTAAATTTTGTAAAATTACTTTTTTTTTGGTAATCTGTTAATTCTTCTTGGCATAACCTCTCAGATGAACTAAATTTAGGTGTAAGGGTGAGAAACATTTTGTTTAAAACTGACATAGAACTCACTGTATTTTCTAAAAATGTCCTCATTCCATCAAAAGTAAGAAAATGGGTTCAAGGAAAAAAAATCAAGAGGGTTAAGTTATTACTTGGTACTTCAATAAAATTACTTGTCACTGCATTCAGTTGATGATTACCCAGACAGTGCCCCTTACATTAACAATGCCGACAGATCCGACATTTTACTGATGGCAATGACCATCCGGTAGATTAAAGCACAATGTAGATTTAATCTCCCCAGTGACTTGATAGCCTCAAATGAAGGATTTTCAAATTTTATGGTTCTGACCTATTCAGGGTGAATAAGTGTATAATAAATTACCTGTCCCCTAGCTTTGTAACAAGAAAAAGAACAGAATTGCCCTATTCCTGGGCTAACTCCAGTGTATTACTATGTATTACTAAGTTTACCAACATAATCTGCATGCTACAGAGCAAAAGATCATCCCCTTTAAGAGATTTCAAGAAATTAACTTGCATTGATATACGACCCTGTTTGATGCCAATAGAGTAATATGGTAGCAGCAGGTTACAGAGAAGCCAGATTTCAAGAGAGGCTCATTTGACTGGTGATTAAAGGTAACTTCCAATAAAAGTTATTTCTCATCAGGAAGAAAGGATGAGTTTGCCGCAAAGAGCAACAGTGCCCACTGGCCAGCTATTGTTAATCACAATCACACCAAGTGTACATGTCACAATCACATCAGATGATCTGGGGAAAGGGGCAATGAGCAACTGATGCCTTAGAAAAGGACCAGGATGAACAAACCCAATAAAGGAAGAAGCATCAGGTCTACCTGGATGTTCTGTTCCGATCATGACAAATCAAGCATCTTTACAAAGTTTTCATTTATATTGTGCTTTCCCTAACTCAGGCTGATTAAATTAGAATCTCCATTATCCAGCAATAGTGCTGCCAATGCATAGATGCTTCACCAATGTGTGGCTTCCTATCCTTGTCAGCAGCCCCAGAAATACCACAGCAGCAGATTTTGTGAACACTGAAAATTAGCAATGAGCCTTCTGGCTTCAGAAGGCAAATGCTTTCCTCCAGTCTCTAAGCAGAAGAAAATAAGCTTGAGCCAAGGTAATTGCTAGATCATAATTTTAGGTGAGTCACTTAACTCAGAACTATACAGTCCCTGATCAGTAAGGTATAAATAATAATACCTGTTTTACCTGAAAATAGTTTTTCTTTTCAGAAAAATTATACAAATTACATAGAACGTAAATTTTACTTCTTGAACACTCCTAGGAAATGTATTATTGCCATCATCCCACTACCCACAACCCTCCTCTTCTACTTTTCCAAGTCCTTCAAACTAATATCCATGGTAACCAACAACTGTAAAAATTTCGACTCTTGGATGACACTTACAAAAAATATGCATAGCTCTAGTGGTTTTGCTTTTGCTGCAAACAATTTTAAACCATTTTTTCATATCATACTTCCTTCTGCTTATCCCCCAAAGACCATCCCTCGAGGACTTTCTGTCTCTGAAATAGTGTTTTTTCCCTTTAAAAAAGTAATAGGAAGATCCAACCAGATCATTTTAGAGCTTAATAAGACTACTATAAATCCTCATATGTTTAAGTTGAAATATGATACAGGAGGAATAAGAAGCCACAAAAAAAAAAAAACCCACACAGTTAGGGACTAGTAAGTCTAGTGAGTAGTAACCCAGTTCTCTAAATTCTTATATCAGTATTATATGGAGACATTTTTTATTTTCATAGCTGTCAGTGATGAAAGAAGGTGAGTTACTACTGGCATCTAGTATGTAGGGCCAGGGATGCAGTTAAACATCCCACAATGCACAGGAAAGCTCCTAAGAATTAGATAGCCCAAAACGTCCATAGTGCCAAGGTTGAGAGGCTGTGATGTAGCCTATGAGGTGGGGGAAACTGAGATTTTTTTAGTAGAAGGTTTTATTTTTAATAGAAGTTCTAATCAAGTTTGAATTGTATCTTGAAACGTCATAGTTGATGTGTTAATAATGGTTTTCCTCTCAAATTTCCATTCTCTGCCCAAATATACCATGAAACAGAATGTTTCCAATTCTGCATAGAACTGGTATTTACTATCATCACATTTCATTTTACCTTGAAATGTTAATTGCCATACAGCAGGGCTGCATGGTTGATTTAAATTTACATTTGCTTTTAAACTTGATTAAGCTAGTCTCTTAGGAGCTCATTCTTCCATATCTACTTAGAGGGAAAATAGACTTTGGAGTACACAAGGGCTTAAAAAAAATCCTGGCTGATGTGGTAGTTACATTTTTACATCTAAAGTGACTTTTAACTTTAAGCAGAAAAAAAATGGATGCTAATAGAATAGTAAGATATATCATCATTTACACTTGACTTCTGTCCTGAAAGTCTCAGGCATGCTGTGACAGAGCAATAAATACAAGAGAGCAAATAGCTTCAAATGACTTCCCATATTCCAGAAAATATGCCATCTCTTAGTGATACCCTAACATGTTTGATTAAAAATAAAAATAAATATATAAAACTTGAATGAATCCTCCTAGGATCTAATAGGGTTGCTACATTAAAACACTGACTATGTCTAGCTTCTGGCTCAACTTACAACCCTGTGTTCCCAAATTCTCCTGGTGGGCATTGCTGAATATAAGCCAGAGGCCCATTGTAGGAAGAGTCTTGTGGCTACACCTAGAAGACTTGATAAATGGTAAATGTAAGAGAAACAGCATTTCCTAAATATCAAATACCGCACACTCTCCGAGACATTTGATTCCTCATATCCTGGAAATAGAATGGGAGATTGGTAGCACATTTTAGAGAATAAATTAACACTAAGTAAAGTTAGTTTCCCACAAGGTCACACAGTTAAGAGGGATGGATCAGGATTCAAATTTATGTCTCTCTGACTCCAGAGGCCTAGTTTTTTCTTCTAGAAATTCTTCCCCATTTCTCACTTTCTAAGCCAGAAATGGCAAATACTGGCAAGCACCCATCCCCCTCACATTCCAAAGCAGGTGTCTGTTATCAGTCATGTCACTTTCTCAATAAGATGGATCTACCATAAAGCCCTTCTCAAGGTAGCACTCCAGAAAGCCATTACCAATCAATCTTTATGAAGCAGCAGGTAGAATGAAACCCATTTGCCATCTCCGATAAACACCGAAAGCACAGACAAGGAATTCTCTGCTGTTCAGTGAAGCTGAATCAAAGTCTCAAACAGAGCCTTCTTTTTTTTTTTTTTTTTTTTCTGTGCTTGATACACCTGAGTTTGAGTTCTGGTTCTGACAGCTCCACATCAATTTCTACCAATTGCTTAACCTTAACCCCTATCTCATCCGAGGCCAATAATGCTGGAATTCTGTCAGGAAAGTATTGAAATTTGGAGGGCACAATATTATTAAATAAGAGTGTCATGTGCAAAGTTTTAAAGTCCTTCCTCCTTCAGGGATTTTTCAGAAGGACCATTATGATTCAATAATGAACGTCAAGTAGGGCCATTTGATTTCATCACCAAGAGATTTTCTACTCTGCCACCATTTTGGTTAACACATTAATAACTCAAGACTACTTCAAGTAGTCTCAAGAGATAGTTTAGGATTCTGGCTGATTAGATGAAATAGTATTGCTGAAGGACACATTATCCTCTGACATATCTGAAGCCAGTAATTGCCTGGGATACTATCTTAGATCTAGAATAATTGTTTCCCTATCCTCTCATCCCCCACTGCCTTTTGTTTTCTTGACTTAGGCACATTGCTAAATCCTATACTACATGAATCTGTATATATCTACATATAAACAAAGGGCCTTCATTGAATCCGATGTGTTTCTGTAGCTTGGTAACTAGCGCTTCAGCATGATATTCTATATTTTGTCATAGTCTCTTAAATATAAAACATTAAAATGGTACAAAACACTCAGATTGCTAGACATAAATAGAAATGCTTATATTACAATCCTTCTTAGATAAGAAAACACTGTTTTTAGGTGTTTTGCTGAAGTTAATAACATAAAATAGCACACAGCATTAAATAGTACCTTCCACATATTTTATCTATTGCTTTCCATTGAAAAATCTCTTTTCCTAAGTTATAACTAGCATTATCTTTGAAAAAAGCCACTGAGTTTCATTACTTCTATGTAGCCATGATATGTGAGTTGATTTTGTGTGTATATGTGCATTAGATTTTAGGAGTAAATGAATGTAAATTATCATTTCTAGGTAAATATATCCCAATACTGATGCATATATCACTTTCCATTGAGTTTACCATCTTGACAATATATTTTCAAGAAAAATTAATGATAACCATTACTTAAAGAAGTAATGATTACTTCTTCTTTACTACACTCAGTAATGGTTACTACATTCAGTTTCTTAGGATACAGAGAAGGTAGAATAAGAGGTGTATTAATGCCATTTACGAAAGGCATCTTTCACATACATCATCTAATTTTGGTCATACAGTTACAAATGAAGCAACTGAAGCTCAGAGATGTTAAATAGTTTCTCCAACCATTTAGTCTTCATTCATTTACCTTCAAGTAAGATGAAGCCCGTTTGCCTTTCCTGTTTGACACTAAAGTCAGAAAACCATAAACACTCTTTTCTTCAGTGATATTAAATGAATATACTCGACCAGAGAATGTCTTATGTCACATTTTACGAAAAACGTAGATTTGGGAGCCTGGTAAACCTTGGTTGGAATTCTGACTCTAGCATTTAACTTACAATTTTTCCCAAGATCACATATTTAGTAACTGGAGAAACTAGATTCAAAAGTAGGTAAGTGTAATTTCCAGGCCCAAATGTATCTCATTATACCAAAACTGAAATGCTTCCCTCTAATGACATGTGTTTTTAGCATTTGTGTGATACCTCAACACAAATGCATGTGTACACACACACACACACACACACACACTTACTTTTTGAGCCTCAGCTTCAGGGTCTAAAGGAAAGCTGCAAGGTTATGAAGAACATGTCACTCACCTTAAACAAGACACATTTCCAAAAGTAGTCCTACAAAATTTTACAAAGAATTTCCAGAGAACAATCGCTTGGCTTCCTTTAATATCTCCATCAGTCAGAACAAGGGAAGAAAAAAAAATAGAGACCAGGCATACGTAATGTTTCTCTCTGGCAAACCACTGAGGAAAATGCAAGGAGCCAAGGAGGAGCAGCCTGGTATCCGAAGAACAGTGGCAGTTGATATTGGGAGAAAATCAAGAAGGCCTCATGGAGCCCGCATGTGTTAACAGGTGGATAGCTAAGCAAAAAGGCAAGGTCTGGGGACTAGGAATAAGCAGGCAGTGGGCAAGAGGCTAGACTGGTGTCTGGCAGCGAGTTTCCAGCCGTGGAATAGGGCCCCGACACATAAGACTACAAAGAAAAGGGTCCTGCCTCAACTATGGACACCAAATGTAGCAACTTAGTTAAACAACTTTTATGAAGCATGGGCACATACCTGGAATGGATGCAGAACTAGAAATATTAGCAACAAAACCAACCCCCTCACCTAATAAAAAAGAAAAACCCTGGTTTATAGATTTCAAATGGATTCAGGGTAAGTCACTTAGGTTCTCTGGAGGTCGTTTTTTTCATGGATAATATGAGATGAAACCAAATTATCCCTAAAGCTATTTCTAGCACAAATAGTCTATGGCTTGGTCAGAGGAATGAAGAGAACAGCAGTTATTAAAATTGAAGGTAGAGGGAGGAGAAAATCGATATGAAAGCGAACTCGGTGCTTAGCCATCAAGTTGCAGCTTAAAAGCCCATTCTCCTTTATTCCATGAAGATTGAGCACAGTCATTGAGATACACTAAAACCTTGCCCCTCAACCACAAATAATGTGTATATACATCAAGAGTACAGTCTCAGTTGAACTCTTCACAAAAAGTGTAATTCAATTGTACTTGTAATAAAACACGAATATATAAGAGACAGTAGTTGGTCTCTGTGGGTAGAGACAGTTTTGAGCTATATGAAGACAGAGGCAAGAAAAGAGATAAAGGATCTAGAAGAAAAGGTTAGCCAAAGGAAACAGAACAGACTGGTTCTTTTGCAGAATAAAGAAAATTATGCTACAGGCAAAGTAATGTTATAAACAAAGATTGGGGTCCTGACAGAATTTCAGCTCTCAAGAGAAGAATTTTGACCCGAAGCTAGAAAGTATAGACCTAAGTCCCAGACTGACACAGGTATGTCTCTACTCACAGAGAACGGGAGAACCTATTCTGCCTTGGATTCCAGGAATAGAAATTAAAGAAATACCAGATAAGAAAGGAGACCTCAAGGAATTTGAAGCTTGAGAAGGAAGAGGCCAATGTGAGGGTCTTAGTGGAAGAAAACGATCAATGCTTTAAATTTAGTGAATAGATCTCTCAGAACAAGCAGCAGGTTTATATTTTACACACAAAGACAATGAGACCCAAAAAGGTAAAATAAACTAAGAAAATTACAGCTCATTACTTTGGAATAAGCAGAAGCTACACATTCATAATAACCTAACTCATAGACACACACAGGCACACACACATGCATATTGTCATCCATGTTTTTCATATTTAACATCGCTGAAGATCTGTCCTGTGATACAATGGGAAATCAGAGGGAAGAAGACTGAAAGTAACATGAAATGGGCAAAGGCCCTGAAAGGTCGATCTGCCTATTCTGAGAATCAGTAAACACATGTTGTGATCTTACAGGTAGTTTGCTGTTGTCTGCGGAAGTTGTCTCAACTTTAAGGTAGGTGAGCTAACATGTTTTCTCATTATGAGTCTATGATTTCCCCAAGAGTGGTTTTTGGAGGGGAGAGGGAGGTCAGTCTTCTCTTACACACAAGCCCATGACTACGAAAAGGCCAAGTTTCATCCGACAGTATGCTCTCTTGGATGGCAGTTTTCCATACTGACATTTAAATCATAAAATAGACATCCCTATGCTATTTTTCTCCACTGACAAACCACAAATAAGTGAATGTGTTTAGGCAGAATGGAATGTTAAAGGCCATAAGTGTTATTAACGAGGAAAAATATTGAAGCATCTTCATGTTTAAATCTATAAAGAAACAAGCATGATTTCTCTAAAGGGTTCAACCTCAATAGTGTGCTTTTCCATTTTATAATTAGTAATAAGAATAGGTCTTGAGGAAAAAAAATAGTATTTCCAAAGCCCCACCATCAGGGCCAGTTTACCACCTAGCTAGGATAGTACAATTTTAATTGCATACTTAGGTCATTGGCTGTAAGTGCTGATAAGCTGTTACCGTGAAACATCCTAAAATCAATAAAGAAAATGTTAGAAGGAGAGGAGAGTTGTAAATGGAAATGTTAAGAGATTCTTAACTATGCTGTCTTAAATGCTACTGTTGGAATACAAACTGAACTTAAAGCATGATTTAGCAGGACTATGAAAAGAAAAGACCTCTGAACCACAGCACTTATTTTCAATTGTACTGAAAGCTAGCCGTCTTGTGTTTATGCCAGACTAATTTAGTCAAGAGTAAAAGTATTCATTTAGGCATACAGCCCTCATTGCATCTGTCCTCATCTGATAAATAAAAACTAAATGAAAAAGGAAGGAATGTTCTTTGCTATGGAAAATTTTTTAAATACTCAAAATCACCGTTTAGTATGCCATGTTGTATGCCAGCACTGTGGTAAATACATATTAAAATTATAATTTTGCAGAGAATCACCTGATGACATATTACCTCAACTATTTTTGTTTTCCTACTGAATTACCTAGTTGTTTACACAGAGTACTTCAAATTTTAAAATACATTTGTGTTTGCTACCTAGTCAAAGTTTAGCTACATGCAAAGTTTTAGGCTCTAGCAAAGATTTCAGATTGCCGATGCTATCTTCATTAAAACTATTTCAGAAAGAAGTTACTCCAGAGAAGGGAATGTGATTGCACAACTTTATAAACTTGTGCTTATAGTGCATACAAATAATCTGTTTATATGGATAATCCATTTATGTGAATAATCCAATCCATCTTCATATACATTAAAGACAGAGAAGGCATATATCAAGGTAATTCATTAAATATATATTAATAGCTGCAAAATGAAAAAGTTTAGACTTTTCTCTTGAAAATCATTTTATAGTAATATTCTACCTTTATTCGTGTCAACTCTAAAGCCTAGGTTCACACTGATATATTACTAGGTTTAGAGATTCAACAGTAGTACCAATATGAACAAAGTAATAAAGGAAGAGTGCTAGTGAGGAAAGAGCAAGGAAATAAGATAAAATTGAAAAGTTTGTGGTAAAATATATAATTCCCTAAAATGAAATAAAAATCATGCTGCAATTTGTTTATAACATTTTACATTATTAAAATCCACTATAAAATTAACTTAAAATTATGATTTCCGCAAACGTCAACTAAAAATTTTCATCATTCTTTTTTAAAAAAAGTTTCACTAAACTATCTATCTTATGTATGAAAAAATTCCATGTTCACTTGGTTGGCTGAAGAAGTAATAATTTAACTGTAAACTATTCACATTGCATTGTGCCTTTGTCTATGTGAAGGCAAACACATTTTGGCAAGTCAGACATTAATGCATGTGGATGTGGGCAACAGTTCCTTCACAGGACAGCTGGGTGAGTCCTGCAAAGACGTTTCAGCCAAATGTTTATTCTAAAGCCTTCTGGTGTGAAGCACAAAGGGAGGCCTGCAACACAACTAGTTTGAATCAGCCTCTAATGCAGAAAGCTACCGCTACTCATAGTAGATTCCCACACATTCCTTGAGCTACAGGGTGTAAATCTGCATCTGTCTTCTGTCAATCCACCACATAAAAAAGAGGTAAAAGCACAAAATCTGATAGTAGCATTATAAATTATGAATAAAGTTAAAACCTTTTTTTAAAAAATGCATTTTTTTTTTTACTTATTTTTTTTTTTATTGGCAAGATCTCACTCTGTTGCCCAGGCTGGAGTACAATGGTCTGATCATAGCTCACTTCACCCTTGACCTCCTGGGCTCAAGTGCTCCTCCCACCTCAGTCTCCCAAGTAGCTGGAACTCCTTGAACATGCCACCATGCCCAGCTAATTTTTAATTTCTTGTAGAAATGAGGTCTTGCCATGTTGCCCAGGCTAGTCTCGAACCTTTGGCCTCAAGCAATCCTTCTATCTCGGCCTTCCAAAATGCTAAGATTACAGTCATGAGCCACTGCCCCTGGCTGCATCCTGTCTGCTAAAAGCCTGATTTCTACACATAGAACTGGAAGCTAAACATACCTGCACATATGCATAGCAAATATTTCGAACAACAATAAAATGTAACTGCATATTTACCTTAGAAACAATAGTTCTCAACAGGCAATTCTTTTTAAGTGATATTTGACAATGTCTGGAAATACTTTTGATCCTCACAACTTGGGTGGCACTATTGGAATCTAGTAAGTAGACACCAAGGATGCTGTTAAACACTTTATCCTGCACAGGACAGCTACCCACAAGTAACAATTGTCTTAGTCCATTTTGTGTTACTATGACATAATACCACAGACCAGGCAGTTTATTTAAAAAAAAAAATCTCACAGTTCTGAAGTCTGGGAAGTGTAACATCAAGGTGCCAGCATCTGGTGAGGGCCTTCTTGCTGTGTCTTCCCATGAAAGGAAGAAGAAGGGTAAGAGAGTACAAGGGAGTGGGAGCAAGGAGGCCAAACTCATCCTTTTATCAGAAATCCACTATTCTAATAACTAATCCACTGCCTCCTGTGATAGCAACATGAATCCATTCATGAGGGCAATGCCCTCATGACCTAATCACCTCTTAAAGGTCTCAACTATCAACACTGTTGCATTGAACTTTGGGGACACATTCAAACCGTAGCAAGAATTGTCTGATCCAAAATGTCAATAGTGCCAACATTGGGAAATCCTGGTATAGATATATTCAGGCCATGTTTTAGTTATAGCTATCACTATAAGTAAAATTTTAATGTATGGATAAATAGTATAGCTGCTCATTATTTAAAAAATAATTCCAAGATGAAAATTTTTTTTTTTTTTTTTTTATTATACTTTAGGGTTTTAGGGTACATGTGCACAATGTGCAGGTTTGTTACATATGTATCCATGTGCCATGTTGATTTCCAAGATGAAAATTCAATTTCAAAAATTCAACATTTCTTAAGCACTTTTTACATAGTATTGAGTTAATCAATTTCTAGTTTCACAGCATTCAAATAAGAATAGAGAGGCCAAGTGTGGTGGTTTACATCTGTAATCCCAACACTTTGGGAGGCGACTGCAGGAGGATTAATTGAGGTCAGGAGTTCAAGACCAGCCTGGGCAATGTAATGTTACTCTGTCTCTAAAAGTTTTTAAAATTAACCTGGTGGCACACACTTGTAGTCTCAGCTACTTGGGAGGCTAAGGAGTGAGGATGGCTTGAGTTCAGGAGTTTGAGTTTGTAGTGAGCTGTGACTGCACCACTGCATACTCCAGCCTAGATGACAGAAGTAGACCTTGTCTTTAAAAAGACAGAGAGAGAGAATAGATAGTAAACCATCCTATTTTCTATTGCATTGTAACTTTACACCAAATTTACACCAACTTAAAAACATGTGTTTTTAAGTTTCAAGCACACCACAATGTAAGTGGTATGATTCCATAACAAATTCACATAATATTTAGATGTATTATAAGCTTGGGTTGGTTTTACTAGAACTGGAACTTCAACTCCACAAGTTACAATATGTAAGTGCATACTAAGCAAATTTCCTACAAATTTTCCAAGTTATGCTTCCATATCAAAATAAACATCTCACACTAACATTAGAAATAGATGTAAGAGAAAATATTTCCATCAAATACGACATCTGAAAAGGCTAAAACCTCCTGTTAAAAATACCAGTGTCCTTTTAATGTGTTTCACCTTTTGAAACCACTGTGTAATAAGACCCTCAAATTAAGTAGATTGCATTTTAGCTTAGATAAACTAATAGCACAATTAGAGCACCACATAATTCACCATTACTGCTCCAAAGGAAATCACTTAAGTATTTAAACTCTTTAGAATAACTTCACTGATAAAGGAATGACAAAACTCCCCTGAAGATTAGTGGTTTTGGTGTCAGTGGAAGGGGAAAGAAGGAAAAGAAAACCAAAACCAAAACAAAACTCCCTTCTTATTCAAACATGCACTTTTGATGGACAAAATCATACACAGATTTTCAAGGACATCTGGTGTATTGCTCACCTCCGTCCCCCTCAAGATGTAGAAAAGAGATGGCAGAGTTAGCCCATCTGATTTTAACCATGTGGAATGTAATTAGAAGGGTTAAACCTTAGTGATCACATACATTAATTTGCTATCTTTCCAATAAGATCTACCACCACCCCTCAAGTTTATTTCATTAATATGCAGATTGCAGTATGTTCAAATTCTTTTTGAAACAAAGATGGCTATATCTACAGCAAAACATATACACGTTTGGAAATAATGTGGTTTGTGTGAATAATTGATTTGGAGGAGGAGATTTACGATTACTTCTTTCCATAAATTTTTTCTAACCACCTTAACTCTGTACCTACCTTAGAAAGCTTCTTTCTATAGAAGCTGTTCCTTGAAAATGCTAGAGAAGCTCCAAGTATGAAAAAGAAAGCAGGCAACAGAAGTATGTGGAAGTCGATACTAACTTAGAATCCACAGAGTTCACAGAGGATTGACTTAAAAAGCAAATATCTGAAAAGCTAATTGTTCTTGTAATTATAGCTAAGTATACAAGAAAAAAATTTAAATTGCTGATTATGCTATTTGTTATTTCCACAGTGACAATTTTGCAATGATAAGATGAGTTTTTATTTGTTTGTTTAGTAACATTACATGACACAGGAAAACTCTTAGTTTGGGATCGTATTGTTGATGCTTACTTCCTATATATTTATTTAATAGGAGTTAACAGAAACATCTGCATGCCACGTACAAGAACATAGTGTCTGTGAAGCATCCACAGGTAGCAGGTAGCAATAACCTCAAAATAAGCCATTTATGTAAATAATCTGACATTCTCAACTTTTCAGCTGAGAAACTCCCTGAACGCTGAAAACAAGAGAACCATACAGTGCAAGTAATGTAATAGGAAACGGAATTTGATTGTCAAGATCATGACATTTGCTCCTCATTACTATGACTTTTTTTTTTTTTTTTTTTTTTTTTTTTTTTTTTTTTTTTTACCAGTGAGACCCACAGAGAAATCATCACTGTGGATGTACTCCTGAGGTTTTGAAATAATTTTAAATGCCTAGGCACAGTGAAGTCGTTTCTGTCTGTAGGAGAAAGTGCAATCTATGTAAACTTAAACAGATTTTCATAGTGGTAAGAAGAGGCCATCCAAATCTTGATGAAAAGGTAAATTGCAATCTCAGCCCAAATGTACCACAAAAAAAAATCTAGGTAGTGCAAGAGCAAGGTTGTTATTTAAACTTGTTAAAATTAGTTCAGATAGATGTTTGGTTTTTTGTTTGCTTTATGTCTAATAGCACACACACACTGACAAAGTAAAGACAGAAATCAGAAAATGTGACAGTCTTTGCAAGTAATCGCTACATCCTCAGCTGGAAACATTATGTCTATTTTATTTAAAGTTCTATATTCCAGGCCAGGCGGAGTGGCTCACGCCTGTAATCCCAGCACTTTGGGAGGCCAAGGTGGGCAGATTACTTGAGGCCGAGAATTCAAGACCAGCCTGGCCAACATGGCGAAACCCTGTCTCTACTAATAACTAAAAAATTAGTGGGGCGCACAACTGTAATCCCAGCTACTCCAGAGGCAGAGGCAGGAGAATCGCTTGAGCCTGGGAGGTGGAGATTACAGTGAGCCAAGATTGCACCACTGCACTCCACCCTGGGCAACAGAGTGAGGATCTGCCTGTAAATAAATAAATAAATAAATAATAAAGTTCTATATTCGGAAGATGGAATGTGAAGAAGTGTCCAAAAAAAAGATTAGTAGAAATAAGATAAAATATATAGCTCAACTGACACTTATAACTGTTCCCTAACTATGCTCAAATTCTAAAAAAAAAAAAAAAAAAAAAATCATTTGTTTATTCAGTAACATTGAGGCCCTACCACATGCAGGTAGTAATTGCTAGGGTTGCGGCATTGCATAAGACAGACACTGTGTCTTCTCTTATAGAATGATAAGCAGGGGTTGATGGAAAACAATAGAATAAATAGACAAATATCAGAGAGTAGTAAGCACTACTATGAGCAAAATAAAACAGAGTGCTATAAAAATTACTGCAGGTACTCTATCCAACGTGCCCCGTGCTGCTGTCCCTCTCATGATTCCTCCTCCATATAACCTTCACAGTGGTCTGTTAAACTGTAAATCTTATCTTGTAGCTTCCCTGCTAAAGTTCTTTCAATGCCTCCTACAGAATATAAGCTAATACCTATGGTGTTCCAGATCCTTCACAACCTGCCTTCCCCACCTGTTCACATTCCAACCTCATCTTCTGCACTAAGTGTAATCGTATCATATCGTGTATAACTTTCATCATTAATTCACACATCCATCCAATCCATCCACTCACTGAATACAGTATTTATTGAGATACCTACATGTGCTGGGGATATAATAATGCACATAAATATTTTTGGTCCCTTCCACTATAAGCACTTAAAATGTGGTGTAGAAGACAGATACTAATCCAGTTCCATGAAGAGACTGCCAATTTCAAATGTGAAAAGTGCTTCAAAACAGAACATGATATCAATAAAATTCATAAAAAGATATGAACCCCAGAGAAAATGATGACTGGGCATTTATTCAAATTTATCTTACTATGTTCCAGTTATGTATTTATATGCATTCAATTAATTTGCGTGCTCCTTAATAAGTTATTTCTGGGTGCTCAACCCCATATACAGAGCACCATATAAAATATTACAAGTAATAAAGAAATTATTTCCAATAAATTTATACCTCTTCCTACCATATTGTAGATAGCTGAAATTGTTACTAAAAGCAGAGGCGAAAGATTTGAGCCCAGATTTTATTAATGTCAAGTGTGTTTTCCACATCAGATTCTCCTATCATCCTCATACCCAACTCATGTGACCAATGGCCTTTGTCTTTCTTCCTTCCACTTTCTCTGAAATTATGTTCTCAGCCTCTACATTCCTAAAAAAATATATAATATTAACCTGCTGACACCTCTTCTAGTGGTAAGTGTCTTAAATGTATAGACCAGAGGATTATTTGTCACAATGGGCAACTCAGGAGAATATTAAATTTGATTTTCAGTTTTTAGGGTGGTAGCATCCTCTTTGTAAGTACACTATCCCCAGATATTAGCCAAGATGCACTGGAAATTATATGCAGACAAAGATAAGTCAGGGTTAGATAACCCTGACCTTGCCCAGCATAGTGCTAGTTTATATCCTTATATTCTAGGGTATATGTGTTATTTTACATTTTCACATATACGGGGGGGTAACTCCGAACCCACATTTACAGGGCAAACATTCAAGCTACCACCTATTTCCATCTATTTGTGCTTAATGCTTAAGGCTGAAAATGTTTCAAAGAGATCACAAAATCATATCATGTCAGAAAAACAAGTTTCTTAGAATGTCTGGAGGGTAATGCTTTAGATAGATTAAACTAAAACATCACATCAAGGAAGTTGCTGGACTGCAAAACATAATGTTCTTTTTAACTGAAAAGATAGAGCACAGAACTACAGAACAAGAATGGCAGAGATATTTAATTTTTTAATGTCTAAACAATTTAGTTCCTTGAACTCATTATAGCAAGATGAAATTTGAGAAATCATTTCCCCTATAAAAACCTCTGGAAAAATATATTACTAAGAAGCAAATTGTGAAGTCTTAAGGTAAAATATGTGACTTTTTTTCGTTGTCTTTCTTTGTGACTGTCTTAATCTAAGATTATTATCTTGAAAAGAACCAAATTATGCTGAAAAATGAAGGTTTCTCTCTTCAATTTAATTCTGTTTCTTTTACAGAGTGCATTAGAACTATGAAAAAGTATTTTTAGGCAGGTGCAGTGCTTGGAGGTATATATATCAAGATCAGTTGCATTTATTTAAATTCCATAGTCTTACGTTTTAAGTGTATTTTTTAGTTGTCATTTAAAATGCTTTTGCAAAAGAATCTGAATTCCCAAAAACTGGGTCCTTATGCATGGCAGTGTTTCCCTGAATATGAGAAAGCAAACTCTTGGTTTTGCAGAAAAAAAAAAGGACCAAAGAAATTATATGAGAGCAACTGTATGTCCTTTTACAGCTAGAAGTTGGCTTTACACATTCCACGGCTCATAAATAAACAGAAGAGTTCTGTGAACTATATGCAGATGGCTGGGTCTACACTGGGAGGCTTTTGTAATGACTTTGGTTTGCTTCCCTGTTTTGCCATCTCTTAAAATATCTGCAAAAAAAATTTTGTTCTGCTCCTCAGAAATAGGACAAGTAGAATCCTGTAACTTTAGAATTTGCCCTCTGCGTGGTTGGGGCTTTATAAAGCTTGGAGAAATACATTTATTTTTTCTCATTATTGTTTCTATAAAAATATATACCCCCACAACTGGCATAAAAATGCTTTATGTTTTAAGTATTTATTGTTTTATTTTTAAAGGATAATACAATAACGGAAGTATGAGATAGATGAAGCTGCAAGGTGGTCAAGGGAAGTAGTAGGGCAAAGAGGGGGAAAATCCCGCAAACCACATAAAGGAAGCGATGAGATCAGCCACTTAAGTAAGCGAGTTTAAGGTTACCACACTGGCACTGAGCTAAGGCATTCCTGCCAAGTCCAAATGAGAAAAGAAGTGGAAAGAATAAGGACATCTGACAGAGCAAGGCAGGGAGACAAGGCACCAAAGTCAAGTGGAAATGCTAAGACAGCAGTTTTGTGTCTTTTTTTTTTTTTTCCTACCTGATTATGGCACAGAAATCCTAGCAGGCAGTTAAGGACATTAGATAAAAAAAAAAAAGAACTGAAAAGAAATGCATACCAATATTTATTATCATTTCAATGGTGCAAATATTTTGTTCAACTACCCCTACCCCTCCAAACAGTTACAAAACCATACACACACACACACACGCACACTCATCATCATTACTACTGTAGCACTAATCATTTGCTTAGCTAATCATAAAGCCTCTTTCTCAACAGCAAAAGCCTAAGGGCTTTGGCAATGTAAAAAGTATTGGCATTTCTCTGATGCCCATATTACAATTCTTAATTTAGCATGCATGAGTCAGCAATAGATATACTGTATCTTTAAAAAGACATGAAGGTTTCCAGTCAAGCCTTTTAAAACTTTACAAATAACATTTCAAGAGGGTTGAGAATGTAGACTAAGATAGCAGATGGCTTTTAGTACAATACTGCTCCAGGATCCTTTGATTTTATTACTTTTGCTTTTGATGGTGCTCTTTTCTGGTTTGTTTTGATGACTTTGTGGCCTAATGGACTGAAATCAGACGGTGAAGCTGAAAACCCTTAAGTCCTAATGACATAGAGTGACTTATTGGGTGACCCGGAGTAAGTGTTACATTTCTCTCATCACAGGTTCTATGGCAAAAAATAAAAACTACCGTGACCCCCATAGGGATGGGCCTAGGATGACAATAATTATTATTCAATTTGCATAATACGAAATCATACTTGCTGCCACTTATTATTTCCAAGAGCCAGACGCTATTCCAGGTATTTAGCATATTTTGCAGCTTACACACAATAGCTATATAAAAACTGTTGTTACTTCTGTTTCACACATGAAGAAATTAGGCCCAAGAAATTTGAGGACTGAACTTAAGTCAGCTTGGCTACAAGTCCCCTTCTCATTCCTTTTGGCTATATTATCTCTACTAATGGATAATGATAATTCAGGTCCAAAATACTTAGTAATTATTAATTGGTTATGTACATATATATAGAGAGAGCGTATACTACATAATACATAGCAATTATTATATATAGCAATTGTAATTATTATATATACTACATATAACAGATATATACTGTATATTTAATAATTATTAATTGGAGAAACAATATTATAAATTCAGGATGCCCTTTCACACTAGTATTCTATTGTTACTTGATTTTACTCAGTCTCTGCCTACTAATGTAATATTTGAAAGTAAATACCTTTAAAAAAGAAGGATGGAAGGAAGGAAGGTAGGAAGAAAGTAGGGAGATACTTTTCTCCCTATAGTCCATAAATTAGCTAGATTTTTCAACATGTGCATGAGTTGATTTCTAAGAAAGGTTGGCCCCTGATCTGAGGGTATAGTCCTGGATACTAGACTTTCTGCATTTAGTGTTTCTCAGTTGAATTATTTTCCCGGTAAATCACTGTTCTGCCACAGAAAATAAGATCCACAGTTCTTTCCACTTCCAGGATGCACACAGAGAGAACCAATCTGAATCTTCACTAAAGAAAAAAAATACAAAGACAGAAAAAAAAGAAAAAGAATTCTTGGGCTGCCTGAACTGCTCTAGCAAAGCCAGGGACGGGCTTGTTAAATGAGTGCTGTTTTTCTAGATAAGCTTTCTGATAGATCACTTCCACGTGGCTTAATGCATTGTCTATGTTTATTTTAAAAGGGGGGAAAAAACCCTTTAAAATGTGTTTGAGAAACATTGATAAGTTAAGAACGAGGCAAGGGATTTGACTGGAATGATTAAAGCCACTTCTGAATGCTAAGGTGTCAAGAAAAGGCCTAATTTAAGTACATCTCCCAAGAGTTCATTCCAGAAAAGGAAGGATCTAGTCATTGAGTTAAAATAAAAAAAAAAACGTATATCAATTCCTAATTCCAGTGCCTGGGGAGAACCACATGCCTATGGTTTCTTTAAAAAATATGTTTTATTTTTCATTTCATTTTGCCTGCCATTCGTTCAGCAAGGGCCTCAAAGCACATTAGAACGTTAATTTATAATACTTATGCATATGTAGCAGAATTCCCTAAGATTTTAAGGACTAACTTGCCAATGGAAGATAGGCCATATGGTGCACCCAGGCATTCCGTACACAACTGAAGTCGATTATCTCTCCTAGCCCCCAGCCCCAGCATGATGAAGAAGATATTTGGCTACAATATTTTGGAACTTAACATGCTCTTGTGGATTGCTAATGCCAAATTGGAACAGATTTGATCTTATATAAGACATTAATGGATTCAAACACAATAATGTTTTTTTATATATATATATAATATACATAATATATATATTTTTAAATAATTGATTATATATAAAATTAATTATTTTTAGAAATGTACTCTGTTTAGTGTCTTATATTAGAGTTTCATTTATAGAGACATTAATAATAAAGCGAGAGTTAATTTGTAAAATAAAAGTTTTCAGCTGGCAATTCTGTTGCCTTCAACTTGCAAAACATTGACTTTCAGAGAATTCATGAAACTTTGTCAGTATGTAAAGGAAAAATTTATCAAACCTTTGCATTTATTAACTCAAAAACAAATGAAACAGACAATGCCCATCCTCCCTCAAAGACTCTACATACTCCCTTCTATTCTCGTTTTTTTTCTCTATTTTCTATTTTGTTTTTAATTTCCTTCCTTATTTGTAACATAACCAACCTCTTAGGTGTCACAGTATGCCATTTTTTTTTTTTTAATGAAACAACACGCTCCTAGATAAAGTGGTAGGCAATTATCTCTGGAATGCTGCAGAAAAGAATTCCTTAAGCCTCTGGCTAGTTACAGAAGGGCTTACATTAATCATTCTCTCTCTGCATGCTTGTCTCCTCTTAGTAGTGTCCAATGTCAAATCAGACAGTCCATGCAGGGCCCTGGATAGAACGTTAAAAGGGCATTACCACACACTGCAGGTGGCCAGCAGGAACAAAGCCCTTAGCCCAGAGTAATTTTAATAATTTCTGCACAGGTCTAATCCAGTGCTTTGGTGCATATTTGCTCCTGAAATCTTTGTTACACTACTTATCATACAATCATTGATTCAATGTAAAAAAAATTAAAAAGACACAAGATGCAGTTCTTACACTCTTAACCACTCTAGACTTTGTGTATCTGTCATGTGGTACTCTCTTTTCAAAAATACTGACAACCAAAAGCTGGTTTCTCAATGTTCCATGTTTTATATGTGTCTCAAGGAGGAGCCTCAACTGTCCTACTGTGCTGGCCAGGATAGTTTAAAGTGAGTCAGTGATCATGAACTCTAAGGCATTCGGCTTGGCTGTTGAAATAAAACGAGTTACTCTGACAATCATTCAGGGTCACAAGAATGTAAACGGGTGTATTTGTGGTGGGATTTTCATCCCTTGTGTTGGAAATCTGCAGATATTATAATACTATTTTGAAATGATCTGAACCAGCTAGAGCGAGATATTTTTTTCATTATGATAACCTCCAGGCTACAGGTTTTTATCATAACATTATTTTACTCCTAGATCTCCTGGTCATGTTTTCAAAAGTATTCCTCTTTGCAATAAAACTTTCAGGAGAGAAATTTAAATTTTCATAAGCCACAGTAAATGTTGCTATGAAAAAATTTGCCAACATATACAATCTCCTGGGCAGCATTGGTTATTCTTTATAAAGCAACTTAGGGGATTTCCATAAAATGATAATACCTTCTCCTACACTTTCTATTTATTCCACACTGCTTTATTTTAAAGTGTGTTTTTTCTTGCCAAAGACAACATTCAGATTGTTAGTTATATGGTTTTCTATTTCATATGCTCACTTCCTCCTGTGGATCCTTGCAGCGATTCTCTTACAGCACTTAATACATTTGGTCCTGTATGCAAACATTTTATTCCTATTGTCACTAGTAAACTGTGCACTCTGTAAGGGTGTAGACTACATCTAATTTATCTTGTTTATCTCTGCGTCACTCGTAATGCCTTATAAATAACAAATGCACAATAAAGTAATGAAATGAATCAAATAAGTCAGTACTTCCAATATCTTCATGTTTTGCCCTCTCTATTAATTATCCAAGTCAACCAAATATGGATTACATAACATAGTGAATTAAAGCTGAAAATAAATTAGCACTGCTAACATCTTCAATCTCTTTGTTTGGTCCAATAAGCATCTGAATCACCAGATATGAATTATCTAAGGTAAAGTAGTAAAATAGGGATTAAAATAATATAGCAGTGTTTCATGTTAAATAAGGCTTCTTTTTCATATGTTGTGATTTTATTGCCTATGTCTTATTTGGAACAATACTTAGTGCAAGAAAAACATCTTAATTTAATGCCTCCCTCATCCTCCTCCCGTTTTAAAAAATGTTCAGCATGTATTCATATTTATGGATCCATTTAGTAATTACATCATCTCTGGAAGTAGGTAGAAGGGATATTATTAGCCCCACTTTACAGATGGCGAAATATACAGGATGGCTGTGAGCGGCCCAAAGTTACACGTTTTGAACTGACAGAATCATCATTAAAATGTCCAAGCCCTGGGCTTGTGCTCTTACTATGCCCTCTCTTCCAGTCTTTGCCATACAGTCTCTCTGATGAGACCTCCATATGATTGGATCTCCCAGCCCAGCAGTCCCCAGCCTTTTTGGCACCAGGGACCCGGTTTCCTGGAAGACAATTTTTCCATGAACGAAGGCTGGTAGGTGGGAGATGGTTTTGGGATGAAGCTCTTTAAACTCAGATCATCAGGCATTAGTTAGATTCTTAGAAGGACCGTGCCACTTAGATCCTTCGCATGAGCAGTTCACAATACGTTTCACACTCCTGTGAAAATCTAATGCCACCGCTTGTCTGGCAGAAGGCAGAGCTCAGGCAGTAATGCTCGCTTGCCCATGCTCACCTCCTGCTGTGTGGCCCGGTTCCTAACAGGCCATGAACCTGGACCAGTTCGTGGCCCAGGGGTTGGGATCCCTGTCTCAATCTACTGACTCTGTGCTCCCAGGAATGACTTTATTATTCTTACTAATACAATTATTACAAATCTTCCCTCATACTGCCTAGTATATGGCACATAGCAAACCCCAGAAGATGTGCATTAAAGTTATTTAAGGTGTAACAACCAACAAATTCAGCTATCTCTCCCATCCTTCTGGTTTATTATTATATATGGCTCTCCTATTCTCACTTTATTGAATATACGTGTATTTATATTTATAGCAATTTTATTGATGAATATATATATATATAACACCAATGTTTAAAAAATTCAAATTTCTTCAAGATAAATTAGGACAGTGGAAAAATATTGCTTTGTGTCATTTTGTCACATCTCTCCAGAAAATTTTGCTGTATAAATCTAATAAATAATAAATAACATACCTTGAACAAAGGAACATCCTCAGACATATGATTATGCAAAGGGAAAAAGCTGATTTTTGCTTGTTTAAACAAATGGCTTGGAAGAGATTCAGGATTTTTTTTTTTACTTTCATCTCTATTAGTTGAAAACTGAAATGAACATTTTTACCAAAGACCATTAAACATAATTCTGTTCAACAAGCACTTAGTGAAAGCTAACCTTGTACCAGACAGTGTGTCATAGTTGGGGAACAGACACATTTAAGAAGACATTATCTCAAATAAGCAGGAGAGTGAAGTGGTTCAAAGCACCTCAGTTTAAAATCCTGGCTCTCTAATGCAACAGCCATGTGATGTTGGCAAGTTAACCCTTCTATGCCTCAATTTTGTCTTCTACAAAACATTGATAATAATTGTATCTGATGTATTGCTTTATCATGATGAGCAGGAGCAATGATACAATTTATGAGGCCTCATGCAAAAGAAAAAAGCAGAGCTCTTTGTTCAAAAATTAAGAGGCCGGGCGTGGTGGCTCATGCTTGTAATCCCAGCACTTTGGGAGGCCGAGGCGGGCGGATCACGAGGTCAGGAGATCCAGACCACGGTGAAACCCCGTCTCTACTAAAAAAAATACAAAAAATTAGCCGGGCGTGGTGGCGGGTGCCTGTAATCCCAGCTACTCGGAAAGGCTGAGGCAGGAGAATGGCGTGAACCCGGGAGGCAGAGCTTGCAGTGAGCCGAGATTGCGCCACTGCACTCCAGCCTAGGCCTGGGTGACAGAGCGAGACTCCGTCTCAAAAAAAAAAAAAAAAAAAAAAAAAAAATTATTAAGAATTTCAAGATGGTAACAGAAAACCATTAAACCAAGTGGGGACCTTTCTCAGTGCAAGGTCCTGTGTGACTTTCTAGGCCAATGCCCTAGAAGTGGGCCCTGGTGATAAGTAAATGATTACTACATGTGAAGCAGTTGGAAAAGTGCCTGGCACATGGTGTTATACGTTTTAGCTTTTGTTATTAAAGAGTTTATGACTTCACTGAACACGTAAGAAATATAAAGGAAAATGACACATTTTTAAAGATTCTGGGTAGATCTAAATTTCTAATGACCTCTAAAGTTTGCAACAGTGTTCTTACCTACACTGGATTTGGGATCCTATCAGTAAAATGCACCACCTCTTACTTATTTGACAGACAACTCTTTTGTCCTTCCTTCATACAAAGTGTTCAGAATGTTCTTTCCAACATCTTTATACAACATTTATATGACATTTTCCATTTGATTATCTGCGTAATTTCTGTCTCATCATGGCACATAGTGTATGTAATAATGCAGTTTCTTAATCGATTCAAGTTCTGATCTCGCTCGTGTTTAGATGTAAAGTACTTTCCTTGTATTGTTAATTTTCTACATTTTCTCCCTGATATACAATCCTTAGCTGCACCTTTGTGCAGAATAAAGACTCTCTTCCCAAAGATGCCCACATCCTTACCCATGTACCCTGTGAATATACTACATTATGTGGTGGCAGGGTGTGGGGATGGGACTAAGACGGCAGCTGGAATTAAGGATGCTAACCAGGTGATTTTAAAATAGAAGATTATCTTGGATTATCTAAGTGGGCCAATGTAATCACAAGGGCTCCTATATGTGGAAGCAGAAGGCGGAAGAGTCAGTGTCAGAGTGATAAGAATTTGAGACCCCTATGACCAGCCACTGCTGACTTTGAAGATGGAAGGGGACTATGAGCCAAGGAATACAGCCAGTCTCTAGAAGCTGAAAGAGGCAAGAAAACAGATCCTCCCCTAGAGCCTCCAGGAATCCTGCTGATGCCTGGATTTTAGCCCACTGAGACTCATTTCCAACTTCTGGCCTCCAAAATTGTAAGATAAATTTCAGATGTTTTAAGACACTCAATTTGCTAGAACAGCAATAGGATGCTACTATAATGTCTACAGACATAGCTTGTGTACCCACATGCATGCACACACACAAAAACACATTCCAAATAAGCCCCCAGCATTGAATATTCCCATCCTTAATGTCCAGTAGATACTGTCACCAAGCAGGCTCTTATTGCTTGAAGCCAGCAGAGTCTATACTTTAACACTGGATGCCAAACAGGCTTCCACCTTTCTGCTACAGAGATATTGTAGTAGAAAGTGCAATTAGCCTGCCTTCCCTGACCTACACTGAGTATTTCGACCTGCCACATTGGTTCTGCTGCACCGAATCTACTACTCCATTATTGCATTGATCACATTAGTTAATGGATAATATATTTATCCATCTTACTCACTAGACAGGGACTGCCTGGAGGAGAGGAACTGTGTCCTCATTCATATCTGCATATCTGGTATCCAGACAGTGTATGGCTCATGACAGGACCATCAAAGTTTCTTGACTTAAATTAATGGATGAATGGCTAGAAAAATCTTTAAGTATGTGCACATGCAGGAGCACAAGTGCATGCACAAACACACACACAGGGGATAAATTTTTACTTTCATTTTTTTCCTAACAACAATGTTACAAGGTAGGCACTATATTAGTGATGATAGAAATGGATTTAAGGTCTGGTTCATGCGTATAACCACTAATCATTAGAGCCTCTGATCACTGTTTGAATATTTATCAATGAAAGAACAACACGCTTCACTGCTATCAGTTAATATAATATCACATTGTTCAAAAATCTGTCAATGCTTACAAGATATTTAGTTTCAGAATATACCAAATGTATCCAACAGTGAGAAAGCAAGAAAGCAAGCAAGCAAGAAAGAAAAAGAGACGTAAAGAGATTCTTCAGGAATCTAAAAATTAGGCACCATTCCTGCTGCATGTGAATGGATAAATGAGACAAAATTCTTCACCAGTGGAGTCACGGGATCTGTTTTTATGTTATTATACGTTGCATCCTTTCTAGCCGAAACCAGGTTTCATTCCCCCATAGCAAGAGAAAGTTCGCAAGTCTCCCTCAACCTGTGATGCTGAGCTCACTTCTAGGTGTGAACTGTGTTTCTTTCAAAAGAAATTGAACAAATCTCATTGAGTCATGTATGAGTTACTGTGCTTTTTTAAAGTGTTACTTTTTGAGAATTGTTTAAGTACTGATTCATATATGGGTAGATCTCAATGAGTGGTGGCCATACATTAAAAATGCAAAATTATGAAAATTACAAAATATCTTAAATACAAATCATTCATGCTATTTTAATTTTAGAGACAGAACTCATTATAGGAAAAAACACTTGACTAGCAGAGCATGACAAAGACGTTTATTGACGACTGAATATTCACCAATAATAACTCTATGAAAAGGGGTTTTATGCCCAATTTACAGATGAGATTTTGTTTCAGTAGCTGGTATGAAAATAGGTCTTATATTTTAATAGGTCTACCATTAGCTGGGTAACTATAGCTAAATTTGACTCTAATGCATTTCTTCCTGGTTCAGAGTCAGCCTGATGAGAGAGGGTATATAGAATGAGTAGAGGCCCTTCTTTCTTTTTTGTTTGTTTTTATTTTGTATTAATCAGCTAAGAATAGTTTTGTGGTGTATTTACATAATGACAGCAAGTAATGCTTGTGAAATCTGTTGAATACCCACGTTCAAGACTCTATCTGAGAATTTGTGCCTAAGACTTTACAAATGTTATCTAACACAGTTTAAAACTGATATTACCCTATGTATAGTTGTTATACTCATTTTACTGACGGAATTTTTGTCCCATAGCTAGTAAAGGCCAGGACTATGAATTGAACCCAATTCTTTGAGTTAATCAAGTCCATACCCCAGACTCCTTTTCTGGAGTGGTTCTCAAGATGGTGGCATAAAACAGAAATATATTTCATCCGAACCAATTCCAGTTATGATGCTTCTTAATTGTCCAGGCATAAATAGACGAAGTGTATGAGGGACAAATTCTGTCCAGTTAGAGAGGATGTGGAAGCATCATAACCCCCACATAAAACAAGATGGAAATGCTACAGAGATAGCAGTGCCTGGGAGGGTAAAGAAAAGCCTAAGAACGAATTAAAATACACCTGTGGGAAATCGTTAACCAGTGGGATGTTGGCACACCCATATTTCCAGAAAATTATTTTTGATGAAATGCTTTCACTCTATTAAAAGTGACTAGACTTATATCAAATAGAAGTCTAACATTTACTGAAGAGAAAGATGGAGAAAGTGGAATAAGTTGAAGCAGAAGAAAGTGTTAAAACATTGGCAGCATTATGAGGAAATGAGAATTGGAGTAGCAATCTTTTAGCTAAAGTGTTTAACATTATGATATATAAAACTTTTGGAATAATGAGATCAAATACAACTTGAAACATGCAAGAAATCTGTGGGCATGTTGAGAAAAGCATAAATGATTTTCTTTCTGAAATGGCTAGCAAGCTAACTAAAAGCAGAGAAGTAACTGCAATGACCTCCCAAATCCCGAGATCTAGGCCCCAGATTTCTATTATTATTATTAGTGTTAGCACTGCAGAGCAGGAAAGAGAGTCAAGATAAATGAAGAAAAACAAGTCCTATCTAAACTGGGGAAATGAGAGCCAGACACGGAAGGAAAGCAAAAGAAGCGTGAAGGATGATTAAAAAAGGAACTAAAATAACAAAACATGTTATTTTTTAAATCTTTTTTTAGTCTAAAATAATAAAATAGAAAATGTGCAAAATGTGAAATCTAAATCCATCATCAGCAGGATGTACAAAAATTATAATGTCCTTATTACATCACCATATGTAGTACTTTTGATTGCTAATTACACTATCAGATGTATAGATATATGTGATGTGAATAATTTATTTTACTTTTTTTAAACTAACTTTGGTTCTTGCATACATTAACAAGACTCAACTCTACAACATACATAATGTGAAAATGCAGTTTTAAGCAATTATGATATAAGTATACACTTTTCAAAGCATTCATATTTAATTCAAATAATATGCATTTAGGTATCATAGTTGAATTGGATTTGACACAGTGCATTTTAAATGTCTCAAGATGAGAGTCTATTAAAGAAAAGATTGCTATTAAACAAAGAGCAATAAAAAATAAAATGAAAAGCAGAATAAATAAGTTTTAAAAATTAACGTGCACAAAACAAGAGCAGATTCTGATTAGCTAGATGTGCAATCATGATTTACTAGCCTATTTGCTTTGCTTTTCAATAAATAACATGGTGTCAATGGGGCAACTGTCATATTATAATGAATGCAGGCTATAAAGTGGTCCATATAAAAATATATTATCAATTCCTCTCCATCCGCCTTCCATTTTAGAGCAAACTGTGTGCAATAAGATGATAAAGCTTCCTACATTTTATCAGCCATATTTCTAAAAACCGTGGATCATGCAAATTGTCTGGTTCTTCCCCACCTCCCAGTTTACTAGGATTGGTGACATTGTCGTAGTCTTATCTGTTTAAAATAATGACATGTGGTAAGATTTCAACTTAGATACCTGATAGCGGCTATCAATTAGCTGCCATTGACAATTGCTTCATGAAATAGGGCTGCATGTGGGTTCAGGCTGTTGCTTCTAAATACTGATATACTGATACCTTCTCTACCAACACTTTGCTTCTGAAGAGCAAAATCTGATTCATTAACAGAGATTTTCCCTCCAGCCTTGGGGGGTAAAATTTCTAAAACTGCCCCTCAACTTCTTCTCTGCTGAATGATATCATTTAATTTTACATCACATTTGTATAAATCTGAATTCTACCTGTTTGATAACTAGGAAATTAAAGAGATAATTTTCTATATTCATATATTTATATGTATTTAATTTACATTAGGTATTTAATTAATGCTTGTGGAATGAAGTATTCAATTATACATCTAGAACCATTTCATTCTTTCTGCCTACAATGTGGTTGCCTGGGTAGAGTCCTCTCTCTCTCTCAGCACACACAAATCCCAGGATCAGTTTCTCAAAGGCTCTTCCCTTCCAAAACCAAACACAGAAGAATGGCAGCCACAGTTTGAAAAGATGAAGCGACAAAATAAAGTGCAGGTACATGTGTATCTGCACATGTATATGGGTTATATCTGAATTAAACTCAGGCATAAACCTTCATGTTAGTTTAAGGAAAACATGTCCTAACAGCCACATTCAAAAAGAACTCCCAAGGCTTACAGACCATTAAAGCTTTTATAAAACACAGTCAAATGACAATTGCAAATAAGTTAAGAAATGTTATCGATTAACTGTCACTATTAAAATCATGGGTTTAACAACAACAACAAAAAAAAACTCAGGGCCAAGGTAAAGGCAAACTGTGCAGGGAGTGTTATAAATGACAAACCAGAAAATACCTTCAGCAGCCATAGTTTAACACATGCATGATAGTCAATGTGTATATTGCGAGTAAAGTGAGCAATTCTTAAAAGAGTCAACATAACCAGAGAACCATGCTCTCGGAACCATAGTAACCAGACTTATGTTTTTTTTGCACACAAGAGGCAATTCAGAAAAACATGCATGTATACAAACCACATTTTTTCATTACCTTTTTTTCGTATCACTCTAATTAGATTTCATTTTGAACACATGCATTCTCACAGGAGAAATTGCCCACTTAACTGAAGAGAAGACTATTAATGAGGTAATTGACAGTGTTTTAAGCCACAAAAATGTGAGTAGCTGGGTATATATTTCATATGTTGACATTGGAAGTTGAGAAGCTCATTGTGCCACATTCCACTTGGGAATTTCTCTTTGTTAATCACCAGAACCAAACCCGTGGTAGTGACTTTAGCAAGCATATATTATGTATTTATTCTTGTTTTTATAGCTTATGCACGTGACGTTTCCTCTGCTTTCAATATCTTTTTTTTTCCTTTACTAAGGGTAATTTTTGTTGAGATAGTCATTGCTTTAAATACTTTTTATACATCAACTCCTTTTATCCTCTCAAAACTAACAATAATAGTACCACCTACTTCTTCTGCATATTCAATGGCTTATTTGTACAGTGCTTATGATACTACACAGCACAAAGAATGTGTTTTGTAAGTGTTTGTCCAACAACCATATGAAGTAGGTTATATTTGCTATCCTCATTTTATAGATGAGGCAACAGAAGTAGAGGTAGATTAAGGACCTCCCCAGGGATCACAAGCTAATAAATGATGCTGCCGGACTTTATACATATCAGCAGTGTAACTACAAAACCTAAATCTTAATTATTCTTAACTGCCGGCTCTGCCTCTTATAAGGATTACATGGATTGCTCCTTCAACAACTTGATCCTAAACATGTCTTCCAAGAAGTTTTCCAGAATTGACATCTATGCACATACTAGATTGTATGTTTCTTGAGAATACGAATCATGTTCTGTCACATAGTAATCTCCTACAGGCTACTCTCTTCACTGATCTGTCCTCAGCAGATATGTACTGCACGCACAACTGGCTATATAGATTGATGGCCTTGAAGGCATAATATAAGAGATAACATTTTTACTTTAAAAAATTAACAGGTATGCATTGAATATTTCATGCTTAATGACACAAATATACATTCACTTTAATTATCCTTCTATTTTTTATTTCTGAGTAGATGATACCTAGGTAACTGTTCAAAGACCACTCTTTCTGTACCTACCCTTACCAAAAAGATTTCTAAAAACATGCACTGAAAGTCTTGTGTGTGTATTTTGGTATTTTTTGAAAAATGAATAATAGTCTTTACAGATGGAGATTTGGGTTTGTGTCCCAGCCCTTCCACTACGTATAGTACTAGTTGTAAGTTCTGGAAAAAAAAATTCCTTAAACTTTGTGAACCTCAGTTGCCTTAGCTTTCAAATGGAAATTGCAATATCTATTTAATAAAGTTGTGAGGAGAATTAAATAAAACCAAAGAATAGCTGGCCCAAAGTAAGCACTATATAGTAAGTTTGTAAATTGCTTTGCAGGCTTTTTACAAGGAAGTGACATACAAGTTAAAAACCCACAAACATAAAAATGAAGTTAACTGTAACTTTACATGGGTTAAATATGGGGACTTTCTTTGTATCTTTGTATCTTTCTAATACTAAGGTGAAAATGTATCCTCATTGTTTATATACCTATTGACTGCAAAAGGCAGGAAACGTAAGAGAAAAATCTAGAGTAGCACTGGGAAGATTCAAGTTAAAAATAAGAATTCCTAGCCTGGGCAGCATGGCAAAACCCCATCTCTACAAAAAAAATACAGAAATTAGCTGGGCATGGTGGTGTGTGCCTGTAGTCCCAACTATTTGGGGGGCTAAGGCAGGAGGATTGCTTGATCCCGGGTTGCCTAGGCTGCAGTGATCAGGGATGGTGTTGCTACACTCCAGCCTGGGTGACGAAGTGAGACCCTGTCTCAAAAATAAAGTAAGATAAAAATTTCCTGAGAGTAATCAATAGTTAGATTACAGGACCGCTAGGACTCCTCAGATGACACCCTCTTGTAAGCGTCATGGTCTACAACATTCAGTAGTTTGAAAATCTCTAGACTTTCTTGATGAGGCAGATCTACTTCTGGGTGAATCCCCCAGAGAAGAAACTTCCTGCCTCTTATTTCCACAGTGATGGCATAGGTCAATTATTGCCTAAAGTGGAGCATGCTGGGAATAAGTTCCAGAATAGCTTCTAACATACTAGATATGCTGGAGGCTCAGTTGGACCGAAGGTGGATTATTGACAAACTGTATTACTGTGATGCATTTTTTAAAAGCATATGTTTACTCCCATAAGGCACTGTGCCAAGGCTGTCTGAATGTTCAGTGCATTTGTTTTATTTATGTATATAATCCATGTCCCAGAGAATCCTGACCGCAATATGGCAAAATACACTGACTTTCTATCAGTCCTGCTTCCCTTTCACGAAATTTGTAATGAATATTTATGATTCTAAACTCAATATAGGTCCTTGAAATAAATAAACAGTAGTGCTGCCATGGCTTTAATGAGGTTATCGAATGGAATAGAACTTACGATCTGCCATTGTGTTCTAAAGAAGGATCATCCTTAAGAGTGAAGCCTTCTTTGGGGCACAAAGAGTGAGAAAGAGGCAGCAATAATGCTTGAAAGAAAGGAAGAAGAAATGGCAGAGAAAAAGGGAGGAAAGAAGAAAGGACAGAAGAGGGAAGGCAAGAACAGCTTCTATATCCATCTACAAGCCAGAAGCCAAATTTAAAGAATATGCTACATTTATCCAAATCATGTTCACTATTCTTTTAAGGTACTGGCAGCCACCCCATCTTATTAAACATTAATTTTAAAAGCCTGTCAATGCTTGGCCTAGTCTGACCTGCCATTTTAGAATTTTAAAACAATAAAAAAACAGCCATACAAAGCACATTAATACCTTTTGATATCTTAGAAATGATCCAAGAACTTAAGCACTTAAACCACTGTGGTCACTTCTCAAAAGTCCCCAATGAAATTTTGACCCATTCCTTGTCATTGCTGCATGCATTCTTTGCGCTTTTATGGAAGGGAAACTACTTAGGGCCACCATCACAGTAATGCAGCAGTTAAGCAAGAAGCACCAATAACAGCAATACAGGTTTCTGACATGTTTTCTTTTCTCCGGCTTGCTGACAATCCTCAGGAAATGAAGCATGTGGTTTTGATGAAGTAGTTCCTTAAATTTTAATGTGGCATTGATCTATTTTAGAATTCTTAAAGGTTCATGGGAAATACACTAAGGGAGGAGAAATAACAACAAAAAAAGATAAAACATACTGAAAGTTTAGTTCTATCAAAACATTCTGTAAAGTGTAAGTTAGAAATGGTACTACATTACACCAAAACATAATATTGATAATCTTATGATTCATTTCACAGATTTTCAAAGTTAACACTGAAAAGTGGATCACATAAATAATACACCTTGTCCACGAGCTGAGACATGACTCAACAATGTCAAAGCTCTAAAGGGAGGAAGGAAAGCAATGGTGATCTTACCTAGTGTCTAACGTGCTACTCTTTGTGTCAGATATTGGAAACACCTTCTACTCCATTGTCTAAAACAGGAACCTTAAAATAAATTGTAAGGGTTGTCCTCATGAATACAACACATCCACATCTATTCACCAAGCGCTACCCATTCAACTTTATATATGCCTTGTACATCTCACCTCATCCCTCTTTCACCATTTGATTTGTCAGGGTATTCGTCATCTGTCTCCTAAGCCCCACTCCAGCCTCTGTGCCACTGAATTTTGTCTTCCCAAACCGTCTACTGCCACAAATTATTTTCCTACAACACAGAATCTCAAATAATCTCTATTTATAAGCTGCTGATAGCTTCCATTTCCTACAAAGTTGAAGCACGTTTCTACAGTATTCAGAAAACCCCAAGTACCTGTCAGCCCAAATTTTCTGCCCTGTGCTCTGCTTCCTCAGCCACAACAGAATCCTGAACAATCTAAAATCCCTTTCATGTTGCTAAAACTGGGCCTGTATTGTTTCCTGCTACTCTGCCTGATAAAACTGTACTCTTGATCACAGTCAAAGACCTCCTCCCCTAGAGTAGCCACTGCACCAAGGTAAGGCAATATCACTCGTTTGTCCTTCAGTAATTCTTGGGATATATCTCTATCAACTAGTTGTGATTGGTTTGGGGGCTTCATTTTTGAATGGCAAAGTTAAGGTATACCATCCATCTGAAAAGGATGTTTAATACTTGAGTGTATTCATTTGTAAAGGAAAATAATGTCTTTGAGTTGCCTGTGATATCTCTCAGTGAAATATTACAACTACAAATCTGAAGTTTCCCAGGAGAACATTAAATCAGATTTCAGAGCTTCTGTTTAAATTTTTGAATGGAGGGAGAACATACACAGGCTACACTTGGTGGGCAATGACTACAGAAAATATGAGGTCAGCTTTATGAAGAAGAGCTAAAAGAAAAAGATTTCCCAGAAGATGGAAGGAGAATCACATATATGAGGAAAGCAAAAAAAAAAAAAAAAAACAGAAAGAAAAGAGAAAGAAAGAAAGAAAGAAAGAAAGAAAGAAAGAAAGAAAGAAAGAAAGAAGGAAAAGAAACCCCACTTTAATTACAGACTATCAGACAGCCAACCATCAAGAGTGGCTCTGCCTTTGCTATGACTGATATTTCTGTGAAATCCTTGGAACTTACTGGCTTCTCCAGATTCTGGGTTCTTTATTCCAAATTTGATGAAGAATAAAAGGAAACTGCTTTTGCTGAGCTAAACAAGAAAAGCACTTTTGGAGTGAAATGTAAATGATAACCCTAAAATTAGAGAAATTGGAAATTCTCATTTTTGGTTGGGTGCTATTTGTTCTGCAGAGGCAGCATTTTCGGACCTATGCTGAGTTAGCCCTATCCTATTCTAGGATAATTTAAGAGCATTAGACTTTCTACTAATCTAACCCCCAAGATCCTAGCTCTTGATATTATCAATCTAATAGTAACCAGGTGTTTCCATAATGTGATTTCAAGGAGCGTCTCATATTCTGATCTCTGGAAGGCATTTCTTCAAATGGTTCTCACTATCAAAGACCCCTGTACGCCGAGGTAGCATCATATTTGAATTTGCAGGGACTTTACTGTAATCTCAGCAGTATCTGGCTGTCAGCAAGGAGGTGGCATAATGGACTATAATCATTTTGCACGAGTAAGGACAGGTCTAGCAGAAAATGTTTAATTCTAGATGATGGCTCTTGCAGAGTCAGTAAAGGGCACGTACTAATAAGGAACTGCAAAAAGTACCGGTGACGACATGCTTGCCTTGAAGAGCAAGCTCAGCAGATTTGCCACAGCTAATAGAACCATTACCGCTGCATGTCAAGCTATGAGAAATACCAAAGGACATAGGCATCGGAGTGAAAGAGATAAGAAAGCAACAACAACAAAAGGAGATAAATCAGAAGACCCAAATCATGCCTCCATGTTTTCACCAGCTGAAAGTTGTTAAGTCAACCATGTTATCAACCCTGTGAAACAAAAGGGTGCCAAAAAGCTTGCACAGGACAATCTCCACGTTTTAATGTGTTATAAATATCACATACAGTAATCAAACTGTTCACTAGATGAATATCTGTGCAAAGCTCATTTCTGGTGATGCCTGTATTGTCATCTGCCTCTGCATCTGGGCTCTAAGGATTTATCTTTGTTATTAATGCTTACTTTTTTTCCCCTTCTTACTCACATATAAAACGCAAAACCCTGCAAATGAAGAAAAGGAAAATGCATGAAAAGGATCCTGTTGCTTTCAAAAGAGAATTAATTCTACACAGTATTTCTAAAGGTTTCTGTTACCACTAGTAGACTGAAAGTCAAACGGGTTCTTTAGAAAACAGAGGGGTAGTCCAGGAATAATATCCAGGTTTTAAGATCTTGTGTAGATTATCCTCTGCGCAGTCCCCACAGTTGCATTCTGTAATAAAGGCAATCTTTCTTGTGCAATGACCACAAGAAGCACCAGTGTTTAAAAGCCCAGTATGTGAAATGCCTAACTAAAAGAAATGTAAATTTTTAATATAAAGAGGTGGAAGCACAAAATAAGTAAACCATGATGGATTCATCAAAATGCACACAATATCCCCACAGGAATGTAAAGTAGCTATTTAAGGCTTACAGTACCATTTAACAGGCAGAAAAATAATAACACAAACCAAAGATGAAAATGCAACACCTGACCTTTTACGCAGCTCACTGTTACTCTGTGCCAGGCTGTCGCTGTTTAATGCAACACAACAATGAGAAAAGGTCTCTGGATGTGCCGTGTGGCATTCCAAACCAAGCGGTCGCTGGCCCGCACTCTAAAACATTTATAGCATCCAGTCCCCAATCAGGCAAAGCTTCAAATTTTTACTCATTATTTTGAGTAAATGAAATTAAATAATAGAAGTTGCTTGCAAATAAATGTGAAAGTCGGTGCTCTTTGAAAATGAATTTGCTTAGGATGGGAGGGCACTCCCATGACCTCACTATCAAGGAGTTTAATTAGTCATACCTGGAAGAGAGAGGAAATGCTCGGATTACAGACCTGCCCTTTAAGGACTTACTATGTCTGTGCCATCACCCAATATCTGAGATACCGATCCTTTGTGGTCACCAGTTACTATGCTGCCATGAGACGGGGCTTAACTCAATTTATCTCACTCTTAATTTAACTGTTAATAAAAACTGAGCATCGAGGAACATAGCTCAGAAGGTTCTGAATAGTGCCTCTGGGATACACATTTTATCCTTCCCACTGTTTCTATTCTTGTTACATCAGTATGCAGAAGCCATTTCAACTGAATATTCCTAGACACAATAACATTGTATGCAGAAGGATGGGTTTGAGTTTAAATAAAAAGTTTTGAATTCCGGCACTTCAACTTTCATGCATACAGCAGCAGTGTCCTAAAAACCCTGGGTTCCCATGAACACAAACCATTTATCATTGAAGAGTATGAAGGAAATCTGTGAAGAAGTAAGGGTATCTCTTATTTAAGACTAAGAAGACAAGTGCATTTGCAGCAAGAGGAGCACTGCCTTATACCGATTTCAGGCCAGCCTAAGGGGTGGGAAATCTTAAGCACACAGGGCTATGCCCAGCATCTGAACGAGACCTTGAGAAGGCCACCATCCTTAGCTGTATATCAGAACCAGTCTAGCCTCATTTTTATTTTCTGGACATTGTGCCAAGCTACAGGCACACCAAATGCCATGAGTCGATTGTGCAATTGCACATCTTTCCTCCCACATCTAAATGGGGCTGACCTCTTTCCTCTGCATGATGTTGGTTCTTCTGGAAGCCTCTAAGTTCAAGAAAGTGGATAAAACTTATTTGACCCATCACTTGGCTGACAATGTGGAGAATAACAGTTTAGGTGATTTTCCAGAATCTGCAGTGGGGAGGTAGAGTGGTAACGACTTGATCTTTAGAATCAGATGTACCTGAGAGTGAACACAGTGAGATCATTTACCAGTTACAAGGAGGCAGAGAGTGACTTAACCTCCCAAAGCCTCAGTTCCTCATCTGTGAAATGGGTCAAATAACAGTACCTATCTCATGCAGTCATTGTGACAATTCATAAGTCCTTAGCACAAGCGACTGACATTAAGTGCTCAAGAGGTGTTGTACATTGTGATAATGTTCCAGCATCAATATTTAAGCCATTAGTGTCATTTTTTTAAATGAGGCACAGAAAAATAATTCAGTTATAAGAACAGTGCAGGTGAGAACCTGTACTTAAAATACCGTGCAAAATGCAATAACAACCCCTCAAATTTTCTTTACTGTAATTTATGAACATTGCGTTTTCCTCGTGTCATTGCTAATAAATTCCTGTGGCCTGTGGTGTTTTTGCAAATGTACTAAATAGATCAATTACACATTAAAATATCCATATTCACATGAAAACATGTCCCCCTCCCCATTTTCTCCTAGATTAGCTGTATTTTTATAGTCTGATCATCATTTATATATGATGTGATGGTTGTGACCTGCATATTCTCAAAACTTCTTTATTCCTTAAAAAAAAAGCTAGTGTTGTTTACTTAGTATAAGTTTTCTCTTTGCCACAGTAATATGCTCAGTTTCTCATCAGAATAACACATTACTATTTTTAAATCCATTTGAATATGATTTATCATCTTTCACTGCTTGCTGCCCATGTGGTTCTTCATACACAAGAAGTAGTCAAATACGCAACTCCTTGTCCAATCAGACTCTTCACAGTGGTCAAACTTAAGTATGAAGAATCGTTCAGTTTAATGTGTCACTTCCTACATATTCCTAGAGAGTTGCAAAAAGAACTATTTTCATTTTTTTAAAAAAAATGCTTGAGTCAAAAGTATGAAAACTAAGAAAACTACGATAAACCAGCCCCCTCCTGGGGCTTTTTAGACAAGGACATTCTCTCACACACAAAAAGTATCTATTTTATTTTACTATTTATTTTGCAACTTTGGGCCTGTTTTGAAAGCATTTCCATCATTTTCTCTCTCTTTTCCTGTATTCTGTGTTGCTGTTTTCTTTAATGGCAAAGAAATTTTCCTATCATTGAGTTACCTAAAAATGCTAATTGAAAGTCCAAGAGTATTATTTTGGATGTTGAATCTTGACCTATTAGCATTTTTACTCTCTTAATTGTTCTGGTCAATGACTTTATGAGAATTCAAGACTCTATTAACATATTTAGAGCACGCTTACAAGGCAGGACATGTTTCCTATCTGCTCTACATGCTTTGAACTAGGATTTATTCAGAACTTGTTTATGGCAAGACTACCGTTCTTGAAGATAGGAGAGGCACCATTACACATATTTGCCCCCATCCTCTCCCAAAGATCTTTAGAATAATTTGCTATAGGATTTACTTTTCAAAAAAAGAGTGAACTCTTTGTCAGGCCCAATTACAGAAATTTGTTCACCATACCTTATTAGAGAAAAGTTCTACATATTGAAAATGAACTGAGCAAAATCCACTAAACAAATAATTTCATAACCAACTTTAACTTAGTTATTCAAGAGACTATCATATCATAACACCCCCATCAAATTAATGGCAGGGATAGACAATCTGAAGATGAATCATTTAATTTGTCCTTAGCAAAACGGCAACGAAGTCTATTTTTACTTTATCTATTCAATTTCCCCCTAACAATGTTAAACTCTTGTACAAGCACAAAACCATCTGCACTTAATTAATCACACAATCCACCCAAACATTATCAGATCCCAAGAGAATGAGAAAGTGTATATATAGTTAAATAGAGTCTTCATGTAACACATTTAAATCAGAGTCTATCTAAATGATCTAGAAAAAGCAGCATGGCTCTACCCAACCAGTGAAATCTCTAATTTCAATGCAGCAGCACAGAGAGTCAGGCCTAGGTTCCCCACCACAACTTTTTATCCTCATGACACTTATTTTTTTTCCCTAAAAGACACTGTTTACATTGAAGGTCTTCATACATATGATGGGAAATTTCTAGAAGACTTTATCCACTATGAGGCGTGGCTCCTGTACCCTCACAGAGAACGAGAAACACATCACCTTAAAAAAGCACTCATCAATGTTCTGTGCTCTGTGGACCACAGGTCAGCCACCTCTGTCTCATCCTGTGACAACAGGAATGATGCACTGTGAAAGGTGTCTTTCCCTTTCCAGTTAGAATATGGAAACTCAAAATGGTTAGGAATAGAAAAAATTTCAGCAAAAATCAATAAGATGAAATTTTAGAACTATAAGTGTAGGGAAAGGAAAAGAGATTGAGAACCTCTGTTTTGAGCCCTGTTTTGTAATCTTCCCTGCCAGTAGTCCACTGGATTTCAGTTATTGTCAGGAATATTTCTGTAATCTTCCCTGCCAGTAGTGCATTGGATTTCAGGTATTGTCATGCCTATTTATTGGTCATATCATCCCTTCAGGGCTGGTTTCCTGGGATCATTAAGCTGCATATATTGGAAAAACAGTGCCTTGGGAAATTGGTGTTCCAGATTCTAATGCAAATCCTCCTAGTCAATCCTGATTTTCCAGTTCTATGGAGCAAATCTGAGGGTTACTATGTTTATGTGGTTACATATACATATATAGAGAATTAATTATGATCATTGGAATTGTTGGGTTCTCTTCAAAGGGAAAGCTGCTCTCTCATTACAGGGAGAAATCATCTGGTGTTTAGAAGTGAAAAACAACTAGTCCCATATTATGGAGAGGAGACTCATTTTTTTGACCGTAAAGCTTCCTTTTGGCATATGACAATTAGAAATATGGAAGCTGAGAAACAGTAAATAATTTTCCTATTCCACTCCACAGACATTCCTAACCTCTTGCAACTTAGATTCTAAGGGGTGAGAAAGAAGTAAGCCAAATAAATAGGTAAATATCACACGTACATACACTATACATATATATCCCAAGGTGGGTTAAGGGGAAGGGAAGAAGAATAGGGTTTGGGGTATAGAAGGAAGGTGTGATTTCAAATAGAGTGAGCTGAAGGAGCTCACTGCTAAGACGACCTCAAGGAGGAAACATATTGAGCTCTGAGGAAATTTGGAAGAAATGGCTCAAAAGGCTAAGCAGGTACAGATCCCAGGCAGGGACTAGACCTGCCATTGTTGCAAAAACAAGGAGGAGGCCACTGTGGCTGAAGCTGAGTGAGAAGAATGTGGCAGGAGTGGACTTGAGAAACTAGGTCCTGTAGGACCTCAAAGCTTTTGGCTTTAACTTGGACGAGATGAAAAAATCACTGGAGGCATCTAAGCAGAGGAGTAATTTGAACTGTGTTTTAAAAGAAGTGTTCTGGCTAAGGTTTTAAAAATAGACTGCTGTAGGGGCCAGGGTTGGAAGCAGGGAGGCCAATTTGGAGTCTTTTAGATACTCTTTGCCAGGCAGAAAAGATAGTAGAAAATGAAACAGAACAACACAATAACACGCATGCCCTGATCCGAAACCACAACAAAACCCCTCTAAAAAAATAATCCACCATATCCTGAAAAATGCTGACAGGTAAATTTTCCCAGAGTTTGAATAGTCGTCTCAGAAGGATGAGGATTAAAAACTGCATGTTCTTCAACAAATTACGTAAGTCTCTAATGTTCCATTACTTTATCTCCTTCTTATGTATATATTTCACACCTACTTATTTATTGACATTTTTAGAACAGATATATGCAGACAAAAGGAAAAATTAAGAAACAAATGTTTAATGCATAACAGCCTCTTATCTTAGGACCAACAAATAATTAAACTAAGATCTAAAAACCAAATTTCAAAGTATTAAAATAACAACTTGGCATACTGAAACATAGAGAATGAATCTAAAATGCTCGAGCACTATAAGTAAAAGCCTCACAAACTGTATATCCTTGAGCCCTCACAACATCCTATGAGATAGATGGAAAAGACAAATCTAAGCTACAAAAAGTGAGATGACCTGCCTAAGGTCCCATAGCAAGTAAATATCTTGCATCCATTTAAATCAGGTTTCTAAGTCCAGGTGCCGTTTTCTTCTCCTATATCACAACTGTCATGGTCTTATTTGAGAATTTCTTTATTTAAATTCCTCAAAATAGAGATTGCATAGCCAAATAATCAAATACCTAAGGATGTTCGGTATTGTTAATAACTTCTCTTGATATGACCAATCTGTACTCTCTATGTGCTCGCTGAATTTCTGGCAAAGTGATGCAAGAACAGATACTATGCTAACTCATAATGAAGTCTGCTGATGAAGTTCTTTCTTCTACATTGGAATGCAAGCAAAAGACCTTTAACAAGATGAAAGAGTAAATCCAAAAAATGCACCTTTTCCCTATTCTTTCTGATAAATATCCCATGGATCAGCATATTATTATTATTATTATTATTATTATTATTATTATTATTTTCCTTCTAACTCTTCATTGTGAAATTCTGGCTCAAATTCACTATAGAAAACATCTTGAAAAATGAATATACATTCTTGTATCATATATAATCTCTGTTTGGATAAAAAGTGTTGTAACTTCTATTGCCTAAATGAAGAGAGGAAAAAATGTTTCAAAAAATTATTGATTTCTCATTGTAAACATATGAAACTCTACTCCCAAAATTTAAGAGAAGTTAAAAAAAAACCTCATTCCAAAATATCACCTTATCTTATAAAGAATTACAGCACAGATTTAATTTAAAAGATGCAACATAATTAAAGGGGAAAGTCCATGCTTACATATTTTAAAAGGTCAGTGTCAAAAGCTGTCACAAGAAAATGTGTTTCAAATTGCACCTTTTGAATTTAAATTCCTTCTTAAACGTTTCCCTACAAAGTCAATCACTGCAAGAGAGAAGTACTTCAGAGATTTTAGAACTGAAAATTTATTTTAAAGCAAAATATGCCACTAGCAGCATTATACAAAAACTCGAGAGAGAACATGGCATCATTTGAATTTCTTTAAATATGTACAGTACTATATATTGTAAAGCACATTTGAAGCTCATTTCACCTAATTTAACTAGATATATTATCTATGTTTACTATTAAAAAAATCAAGAAGATATTTTAAAAGGATGAACGAAACCAATAATGTATCTATAAAATAATGCAAATTAATAATTAATCAGCAGTCTCACTGGAAGAGTGATCCTGTGTAATTTAGAGGCCCATTCGTTAATTTATTGAATGAGTTCACTTGTATTGTTTCAAACACCTTTTCTCAAAGTTCTAGCAGTAGTGAGATACTCTTAGAGTTGGTAGCTAGGCAGACATTAGCAGGGCAGGACAGGGCCCTCCCCTGAGGAATGTCAGGCGACCATCAGGTGATGATCAGGCAGTTGTTAAACTGTCTCTCTAAAATAATAATTGGTCACAGCTGGCACCAGCTGGAACGCAAGTTCCCAATAGATAGAAAAACTTGAAGCTAGTGATCAGCAGCTTCCCAATAAGATCTCATGAGTTGAGTAAGTGGGCTCCCACATGTGCACTAAGAGGCAAAATGCCAGAGTTTAACTGGTGTATGATCTTCCTTTAGGAACGCTAAACTGGTAAGGGATAAACGCCTCAAATGAGCAGGTGCCCAACGTCAGTAAACACACCGCGCATGCGTCCTCTCCCCAAAGCTGGCAGGCCACAGGCATGTGGACAGCCCGCTCCACGGGAAGAATCAGGAGAAAAGAAATACAAATGAAAACCCCAGAAACATGTCATTGTATAAAACCCCAAGTCAAGGGTTGGGTCGGATGGAGCACTTGGATCTAAAGATGCCTGCTTAGTCCTCTTCCAAGTGTAGTTTACTTCCTTTTGTTCCTGCTCTAAAACTTTTTAATAAACGCTCACTCTTGCTCTAAAACTCATTTCAGTCTCTCCCTCTGCCTTAAATCTATTTCTGCCCCTCGGCCTAATTATTTCCTCTGAAGAGGCGAGAATCCAGTTGTTGCAGACCCATATGGACGGATTCACCACTAGCAACAGTACTGGGTGTATATGTGCATGTATATATAAACTACAATGAAAAAAGATCCCTCTTTTTTCATTATAGTTTATATATACATGCACATATACACATATAATCCTCACAGATTTAAAAAGACCTATATATTTATAATATTCATTGTATAACTTACAATTGAGCTGTATTCTCTTTTTTATTAATATAGTGCTATGTATTTTGTGCTTGTTAATCTGTCTCAAAGCTGTACTCTTTGAGCCCATCTAGTACGGGGAAAGAGCCTCACACTGTTTTTTACATTCCCATCACGTCAAACATAATATAGGAAGGCAGATGCTCAATTCATCAGTCTTAATTAACACATTTGCTTTAATAAAAATTATGGGGAAAAAATGACTCTAATTCACTCTTACATTCTTACATTAGAAATTAAATGTGAGGAGCTAGTAACTTTTTCCAAAACCTAAAGAATATCTTTAATTAATACATCATATAAAGTTTATGCCAATATTTTAAGCCTTAGAAATCTTTCCCAAGAGGAAAGAAACAGTTTGATTTGTTTCCATATCTTTGTAGCAATTATTAAGTGAGACAGTAATGAATGGTGAATAAAAGTCAACAGAGATTGCCAACAAAAAAGGGCTTCCTCATATAAAAAGAAAATTCAAGTAGGTAAAAAAAAAAATTTCTTAGGCCAGAAAAAGGTAAAAATATATTACCAACAACAATGTTCAGAGAAGAAAAAGTAAATAAAAGAGGCAACACTGCATTTAATATGGTTTTAAAACAATTCACTGAAGAGTAAAATAAAGGAGCTCACAACTAAATGAGCTAGTAATAGAAATTCATATGATGAATGACATTTTTACTGTGATTCTGATATGAAATTAAAGCTGCAGAAAAAATTGCAAGGCATGATGAAAATAATTTTCAAAATGTGATTAATGGTATTTGCTTTCTTCAATATATATTTAATATAGGCATATTACTTATAATATATTTATATATACACATATATATACACACACAAACACACCTTTACTGGCTATATGTAAATCTAGCTATTTACATATTTATGTAAAAATTACCTATATGTAAAAGAAATAAATGTTACCTATCTGTAAATATACATAAATATAGGTAATAAATTATGATATTATAATGCATTTGCTTATCAAAATATAAAAAATAATAGTACAAAGATGGGATAAAAATTTCATAGCTTCAGTCACAGATAAAACTAGCCATATTATTTCAAATAATTAACCCAATTCCTTAAAAAATAGAGTAAGCCTATTGGGCGCGATAGCTCACGCCTGTAATCCCAGCACTTTGGGAGGCCGAGGCTGGCAGATCACGAGGTCAGGAGTTCGAGACCAGCCTGGCCAACATGGTCAAACCCCATGTCTACTAAAAATGCAAAAATTAGCCGGGCGTGGTGGCAGGTGCCTGTAATCTCAGCTACTCAGGAAGCTGAGGCAAGAGAATCACTTGAAACCAGAAGGCAGAGGTTGCACTGAGCAGAGACCACGCCACTGCACTCTGGTCTGGGCAAAAAGAGTGAAACTCCATCTCAAAAAATAAGTTAAAATAAAGTAAGCTTCTGTGGACCCACTGAAGTTGACTTGAAGCAACCTTCACTGACATCATAAGCATGAGTTTAGTGTCTTTCCTCTACACTATATGATGCACTACTATTAGTCATATCATACTGTATTTCCATTTTTCTACCAGAATGTACATTTCTTGAGGGTAGAGATTGTACCTTATACAGTCCTACAGTCTCTGACTTTAGCATAATGTTTTGCCAAACCAACATTTTCTTAAGTGAATGAATAACATTTATTTTGGAGGATCCAGAGATTGATAAAAGTCTTGCAAAATCACTCAGTGAGTTACACACCAAAAGGAACAGTTCACTTTTTATGAATGCCTTTGTCTGCCTCCCCTGAATGAATTTCAGAGTTGCAAACAAACATGAAACAAATGGAGAAAAATGTGTTTTAAAAGCTAATAGATCTATCTCCGTATTTAGTAAACATAGACTGCAATACCCAAGAATCCAACTGCTTTCTTATATGAGAGGCTGGTATTCTTTAGGTCGGAAGATTCCCAATATGATGCCCCATACACAGGCACAGGCTTTTATTTCCAGCACCTCTCCTATAGGCTAAGATTGATCTGCAAAAGTTCTAGTCAGGATAAAGCTAGACACTGGAATTCTGATTGAGTTGCCTCATCTCCCTAGATGTGTTAACAATCAGAAGCCCAATATATCTTCATAATGCTTAGAATTATGTTGCCTTCATTTTCTAATTAAAGGCCTGATTATATTTATGACAGTTAGAGAATTTAATATGTGCATGTTTACTTAGTTGAAAAATTAAATTCATCAGCTCACCTACTATTCACTACAGCTTTTATAATAACAAGAAAAATGTAAGTAGCCTTAATGTTATTCACTCAAAATAAATTAGATAAATAATGTTTTCCCATCATTATACGAAGGGGGAAAATAGAAGATAATACGGAGAACAGGGTTTAGAAAATACCAAGAGAACCTACCCTTTTAGAATTTGATTAAAGCTGAAACGGAATTAACACAATAGCATATACTAGATTTAAGTTTTGATTTATGCTCTCATATTTTGAAAATAGCTTAACAGAATTCATCAGTATGAATTGCATTATTATTCACTGTTGAATTTGGATTTCGAGTTTATTCTAGAAAAAGAAAGTTTATTTGTTTATGAAACAAATAAACACTTTCATACAATATACTTAAGAATTAATATCCTGACTAGAGTATTCAACTAATCCTGAGTTAATTTCTGAGGGTCAAAATATTACATTATTTTCCAAGTAAATTTGAAATGCTATATTTCTAGGTATTACTTTCAAAATACTGAAGGATAACAATAAAACAAATATTGGTAAATATATAATCATTTATAAGTGAAGATTTCAGGACTTGAGGATAATCTCAAAACTACGCTGTCTTCTACCCTACTCTCAATTACATTACACAGACTAGAACATCAAGAGTTATACAATGGTAAACTTTTAAACAGTTTTGTTTAAATAGTCTAGTTGTAAAGCTTTAATTCTCAGAGACCTTTAAGATTCAGGAGCAGTTGCCACATTCGCCATTCTTGGAATAGGCATATTTCTTCAATAATGTAACTTTTCATTCACATACTTTTGCTTCTATCCACTGACCTGATAAATCTTTTCATTTGAGGACCATGTCTTGTGCATCTCTGAATTAACTCATCCTATACTTTCACAAGTCTGGATCTTGGCCTTGGTTAACCTTTCCGGCTAAAAAACCCTCCTATTCTCCACCTGGTGAAATATTATTACCACTTCAAGGCCCAGCTCCAGTGATGTGAATCTTCTCCTTCCTCTCTGACTTCCTTCTCCCAGTCAGGACCACATTATGACTTTCATGGCCCCTAGGCTCTTTTGCCTTGATGGGACACTTTCATCGCTAAAAACACTACAGATTATATGTTATGACTATATTGGTATAAAGATATTACACACTAAAACATTTCATTTTTCCTAAAAGGTCCTTGTTTCTCTTCTGACTTTAAAAGAAATTAAAATGTCACAGGACCCTAAAAGTATCATGTGACCAAAGCTCTGTACCTACTGTACCCTGAAAAGGGAGTCCTGCCCAATTGCTTCCCTCCAACATCAGAGTCAAATAGATTCCACATGACTTTTTTCCATAGAACTTCATTAGCACCCAGCACAGTGTTAGGAAAGAAGGCAAAGAACAGCCCTTAATAATTGTTTGTTGAATGTTACCAATTAAACTGTCATCCTTTCTTTATAGGTAATTGATTATGTTTGGCCTCCCTAAACTTACTGTGAGTTCCTCCACAAAAGGGCCAAGGCCTTATTTACTTTTATATATCTAGAGAATTATAAACTAATTGGTATATAATAAATGTCTGTTGAATCACACTGAATACAATTAAACTTATCTTTGCCAACTCCTATCAGTTGCCACTGACTGCCACCCCAGAGGAAATATTCTTCCAGTAGAAAGTACACCATCCTTCCACGTGAAAGGAATGTTTGAAGCTTCTGGCTGTCATTCAGGTTATCCAGTTGTCTGAGCCTCAGTTTTGACATGAAATGGACAAATAGCAATAATCTGTCATGGTAAACCATGATGCATAGTCACAATTAGCTTTTATGAGTTGTGGCCTTATGTTGCCATATCACTTCCACTGTAACTGTTAAGGTTTAAGTATAAACCACAAGATGAAAATACTTCATATGGTAAAGAAAAGGAATTAGAAAATGAGAAGTTGGCCATACACGGTGGCTCACACCTGTAATCTCAGCACGTTGGGAGGCCAAGGTGGGCAGATCACTTGAGGTCAGGAGTTCGAGACCACCCTGGCCAACATGGTGTAACTCCATCTCTACTAAAATACAAAAATTAGCCAGGTGTGGTGGTGGGTTCCTGTAATCCCAGCTACTCGGGAGACTGAGGTGGGAGAATAGCTTGAACCAGGAGGCAGAGGTTGCAGTGAGCAGAGATTGCACCACTGCACTCCAGCCTGGGGGACAGAGTGAGACTCCCTCTCAAAAAAAAAAGAAAATGAGAAGATGTTTTTTAAAAAATCATAACTTACAAGAGTTTTCATCATTTAATTATTTATTATAATTTTATTTACTTTATTATGATGAAGAAATTTATTTTACCATTTATTTCCAATGAGTAGAAAAGCAAAAAAAACTAAAAAAGTTATATGAAATGTATTATATTAAGTACAGATCTAATTAGTTATTAGCTATTTCATATTGCTATACGTCTACTTATTAAACTAAAATGAACTACAGATGTAACATATTCGCCCATCCATTTATTCCACTGATATGTAATAAATGTTTATTATGGATATTGTAGCAGACATAAGGAACTATATGTTACAAGATATCTCAGTCTAGTGAGACAGAGAGTCTATTATATTATACTCTGGTGATTATTATGAGAAGTGAACATCTGTGCTAATGGAACATGTGAGAGAGAATTCTAATCCTGATTCAGGTTTCAAATTAGGTACTTTAGGTTTTTGTTAATAAAACCTTCAAATGGCATTTTAAATTATAAAAGCCATGAAAGAACTAAAAAAGTGAAGTATAAAAAAGAAAACTCTAAAACCACCTGTAATCCTGCCACACTGAGTTAGCTGCACATTGAAGAACAAGAAAAACTTAGCAAGAGAAAAAAGAGATTTTGCACTCCAGGCATGTCCAAAAGCAAGTAAGAGTGACACGGCATCATAAAATCAGAAAAGGTGCTATAGCACTGGGGCCAGGGACACAATATGTGTTACACATAATAAACACCAGACCAACCAATTCTGCCAACCCCGAGAGGTTTACTAGGGTGTCGAAAGTAAAAAGGAAACGGAAAAATCTGTGTGTCCCTTATAAAGAATACCTATGCAGCAGTAGATGAAGGTTAGTGAATATTCACAAGCCTCCAAAGGGCCAAGGTTCAGAATGACGCAGGGCTGGAGCAAGTCTACAAATTGCTTTTCCTCAGAAATTAAATATTTTATTATTTAGGTGAACAATCATTGTTGTCCTATTTCAGAAACCTGCATGATCACAACTACCTCTGAGTTCTGGAAGGAGCTTACTTTCACAAAATATTTTCAAATTCTTCGTTTCTTTAATTATTCATGACAGCACTTATTATAGACTAGCAGAAAAGAATTCTTGCATTTGACCACCATAGAAACTGACTCTCAGAGAGGTACAGTTTTCTCAAGGTCAGAGTTTCACAGTAACAAGGTCAGGAATGTCACTTCCCTTTCCCTCTTTTCAGGGGAGAGACCTAGGTATTCAAGACCTATTAATCCTACAGTGGGCAACACAGAGAGTTGGGGAGGGAAGAGCAAAGACGATTTGATAACGCTATCCAGATGATTAATTATGAGTGTTGCTTTTTTTTGCCTTGATTTATTCAGACTATTGCCCTAATTTTCCATTTTGTTAAATATATGTAGCTACATAGCTATGTCGCTAATCTAATTTGATTTTTTAAAAGGCTGTAGACTTAATAGAGAACGCAAAAAGGAATGATAAACTCTATTTTGCCAGATACATTTGTATCTTTTCAAGAGTGACACAAATACAAATATTTCATAATTGCATATTTTCTTTTTTGAGGACAAATTGCCATTTTAGCATAGAAACTGTTAATAGAATTACCAGATGGGTGCTTTATTTGCTTTTAAAGTGGGTTACAAATAGTAGCAATTAGTCACTGATGAAGACCTCTAAGTTGAGAGGTTTTTCAGGATTCGGCACCATGATAATTTTTGGTATCATCTGCAAAACAATAAATACAAAAAGGTTTGTAAAAGCAACATATGTCTTGACAATTTTCTAATTATCTGTGTGAAATACTCAATTCTTCTGCACAAATGGAACTTTTCACACGACACATTTGTACTCTAGAGCATACAAAATATTACTAGAAATTAGTGAGCCTATATTTCTACAATTTGTTTTTATCCGATTCAATCAACTCAGAGCCCAGTTATATGTGTTTTTCCCCACATAAAAAAGTAATTGCTTACACGAAAAACAGAGGGGAGGATGAGTGTTGAGCTGAAGGCTGAATTTACTTAGAAATATAATTACAAAGGAGACTCCACTCTTTGTAGTGAAAATAAGAGGGAAACGATGCCAGATGAAAATTAGCCAAATGGTGTTCTTTTAAGAAATGTGCCTAAGTTATCTTGAAGAAAAAAACAAGAGAGAAAGAGAGGGAGATTTAAGCAGAATGCCCTGAAAAAGTTGTATTTATTTATTTTTTGGTTTTACTTGCCAATAAAGAAGCTAAAAAATAGTTGTTATTCAAACATCTTAACAAATCCATTGAGAAAAATTACTGAATATTTTAGGCTAAGAAAGTCAATTTATAGCAGCTCTTTGGTCATACTTGAAATTTATCGACTGTGCTCTCCAAAATCAATTATTAATCTTTGTATTTAACCTGTTTTCAGTCTGTTCATTTAGTCCGTACTAGCATCTCTTCATCTCTTCTATCCATCTGACAGCCTTAGTACATGTTTGGATCTCAGTCAACTTCTGCACACCAACACAGAGACGTGCCTACAAGCCCTCCCTTGCCTCCTACACCAGCTAAGAAAAGAAGATGCCCATGTCACTGTAGGCTCTCCAGAGAGCCCGCTGCGACTGCATATACTTTTTGCTCCTTCATGAAAAAAGAAACCTGGGTGGACACCTCTCATGCTTCAGAGAGTCTTCATAAATTTAAGCTCTAATTAAGCATCTCAGTTTAGAATTTACAAAATAATTAAGATCAGAACCTCTCTCTGAGCCCTCTCTATCAATGAGAATTTTGAACGTGTGCCACCTATATCACCAAATTTCCTTTTTTTTTTTTTCCACAAATAGATGTTGACTATGATAGTATGTGCTGGGTTAGCCCTTTGCTCCATCACATCTTTAAAAATGCAACCAGAACTCAAAAACAGAATATTCGTTGTTTCATGTTATGCATTAAAAGCCTAATTTTACCTTAAAATTTTAAGTGATTATAAAGAGTTGAGACCGCAAACATAACATTATCTTTACATTCGCTGAGTAAGAGGTTTTGTATTTTTGCAGAGGAAAGCTCATGATTGCAGTTCTTTAAAGCCCAATATCCTCATCCGTACTGCAGTTACAGTAATCCATGAACGTGCCTCCGTGGTCAATGTCCTGGTCCATAACAAATACAGTCCCAGATAAATATGTATCGTTGCTTTGAAAATAATGAGAAATATGTTTTGCATTGCTGTGCTCTAAAGCAAAGTGAGTATAAGGAAGACAACGTCTTTTTTTTGTATTTTATTGCTTATGCTTTTGGAAACTAATGATAAAACAAATAGAATCTTCTGATGTATTAACCTTATTAATAAAATAATTCGTGATTCAAGGGAAGTATTTCCAGGTTTAAGCACAGTGTTCAGGTTATTTTAGTAATTCTTTCAGAGCTTTTAAATATATCAAAAGGATAACTGCTCAATTTTCCAAAAACATGTAGTTCTTCATGAGAAATCCAGATCCAAAACAACTACTGTTTTATCCATGTCAGCATTTGCAAATATGAAAAGGATGGCTGGAGATGCTTACCATTCCAAAATTCCTAATGCATTAGCAGATACCAGTGTACTGTCTAATAGTGAAATACAAGGCCAAGTATATACAAAAATAAAATTTAAGAAATTGGATGACGAAAATGTAGATAATCAGGTAAAACAAGTGACACTCTACAATAGATTCTTTTATTTTTTAAAGATTTAGGTGTGTGATCAACATGGGCAAATGAAGGTTGGGGCAGGGACTGAAGCTTGAAGACCTTAGTAAGTGCTACAGAAAATAGAAAATAGAGTATTTTGACAGAAAGTAGTCAGAGAAGCCTCTGTCGGGACATGGAATTTGAAATAAAAGTTAAATGAAAAGGAGGCAGATATGAAGAGCTGAAGGCAAAAAATTGTTCCAAGCAGAAGAATAATGAGTGCAAAGGCTTTAAAAATGGGAAATCTTGGCCAGGCACAGTGGCTCACACCTGTAATTCCAGCACTTTGGGAAGCTGAGGCAGGTGGATCACGAGGTCAGGAGTTTGAGACCAGCCTGACCAACATAGTGAAACCCCATCTCTACTAAAGAAAATACAAAAATTAGCCAGGCATGGTGGCGTGCACCTGTAGTCCCAGCTACTCGGGAGGCTGAGACAGGAGAATTACTTGAACCCGGGGGGCAGAGGTTGAAGTGAGCCAAGATTGTGCCACTGTACTCCAGCCTGGGTGACAGAGCGAAACTCTCTGGAAAAAACAAAACAAAACAAAACAAAAAACAACTCTTTAGGCGTGTTTGAGTGATAGAAAAGGGGTCAGAGTGGATTTTAGTGAATAGCTCTGAGAAAGGTGCTGACTTTCCAGAGTCAGGCTAGTACTCAATAAGGACATGCTTGTACCAACTTGGGAGACTGGATTTTACTCTCAATGTGATCAACAGCCACTGAAGGATTTTAAATAATGAAAGGACATACAGGTTGAGCATCCCAAATCCAAAAATCTGAAATCCGAAATGCTCTAAAATCTTTGAGCACCAACTTGGCACTCAAAGGAAATGTTTGCTGGAGAATTTTGGATTTCGAATTTTGGATATTCACCTAGTAAGTACAATGCAATATTCTAAAATCTGAAAAAATTGAAAATCCAAAACACTTCTGGTCCTGAGCATTTCAGATAAGGGATATTCAACCTGTATGTGCATTTACACTTTAGAGAGGTCACACCATGGAGAATGTATTGTAAGAAGCATAGAAGTATCAGAAAAACAGAGCAAATGTTGGTGGCCTGTACTATGGTTTGGAGAAGGGGATGATGAACAGTGATCAGATTTGGTATAAAATTTTGAAGTAAAAATAACAGAAATGATTGATAGGTTGGAATAGCATAAGGAGTGAAAAGGACAAAAAATGATCTCTGGATTTTTACCCTAAACCAACTGGTTGGATGTCAGTAGTCTTCACTCATGAGAAACGTTTCTGAAGAGAATAAACTAGAATATTTGAGGGGGAAAATAATCAATGATTTTACTTTTGCTCTATTATGTTTGTAATACAATTAATAGTGAGCAGTTATTGAGCACTTAATATGTGCCAAGAACATTTCTACTTTTATATGTATTTACTTATTTATATCTTTTACTTTCTTAATCCTTCCCAAAACCCCATGAAGTAGTTCTTAGTATTATCCTCATTTTATAGATGAGAAAACTAAAGTACAGACATTAAGAAACTTGCCTTAGTCAGCCAGCTAATAGGTTACAAGAGCCAAAGAGAATCTGACACCAGAACCTACCATATGACCCCCTACCACATGCCTTCACCTTTAGAAAAGACAGGTAAGTACTTGTACTGAGCACTTGTACTGAACCCAAGGGAGAGGTCTGGGATAGTGATACATAAAAACAAAATCCTGGGGGCACCTTAAGACTTAAACATCTATTAGAACCAGAGTAGCAGACTGACAAGATGTAGTCAGCAATTAAGGAGGAAAACCAAGTAAATAGAGTGATACAAAGTGCTCCAGGGAAGGGAGTGAACAACTATTCAAATGACAAGATTTAGAAAAAGAGACAGAATTGACAACTAGATTCAGCAAAAGAGACCTGCCGCCCTTAATAAGAGCCATGTCAGTGGAATAGAAAGGACAAAAGGAGCCCCATAGGACTCAATTAAGGAGACCTTAAAATGTGACTAATGGAAAACGACTGCACAGACAACACTTTGACAAGTTTTAGTGAAGGAGATCAGAAATAAGGGGGTATCACTGGAGGTGGTGGCTAAGTCAGAGACCTTATTTTAGTTAGATATTTTATGTTTGTCTTAGTCTGTTTCTGGTGATATAATAATCTTTAAGTAGGTAGTTTATAAAAAGCAGAAATTTATTTCTCACAGTTCTAGGGGTTGGGAAGTCCCAGAGCAAGGCACCAGCAGATTCAATGTCTAGTGAGGACTGCTCTCTGCTTCCAAGATGGTGCATTGTTTCTGCGTCCTCACATGGCAGAATAAAACTTAAACTCATTTCAAAATATACCTATGCCTGAAATCTTTTTTTTTTTTAGGCAGTCTTGCTCTGTTGCCAGGTTGGAGTGCAATGGCACAATCTCTGTTCACTGCAACCTCTGCTCCCAGGTCCAAGTGATTCCCCTGCCTCAGCCTCCTGAGTAGCTAGGACTACAGACACACACCATCATGCCTGGCTAATTTTTGGTATTTTACTAGAGACAGGGTTTCACCATATTTGCCAGGCTGGTCTCAATCTCCTGATCTCATGATCCACCCGCCTTGGCCTCCCAATGTGCTGGGATTACAGGCATGAGCCACTGTGCCCAGCCTGCATGAAATCTTAATGTGCATTTAGCCTACAGTATGTTCAAGTGGGTAAATGCCTTCCTCTCTACTAAGTAGAAGTAGAGACCTCTCTACTACTAGGTCATGCCAATTTACATTTAAACGTATGATAATATAACCTATTTTAAACACTGCTATGGTTTGAATGTTTGTGTCATGTCCAAAATTCATGTTGAAACTTAAACCCAACGTAACAGTATTAAAAGGTGAGATCTTTAGGAGGTGATTTAGGCCATGAGGGTTCTGTCCTGACGAAGAGGATCAGAACCCTTATAAAAGGGCTTGAGAAAACCAGTTAGTTTAAGTTTTATTCACATAGATTTCACTATATGCTAGAATACTGCCAAAAATAGTAATTTTTTGTCCCTCTTGGAAGTGGGACATTCTCTTGGATTTCCCCTTTCAATTCTGGGACGTTGTTCCACTGCTTTAGTTCAGTAAGTCTTATATTTACAAGGTCCAAACAATCAAACATTCTAGCTGTCTTCTAAATCTAGTCATCCACAGTACTACATCAGTGTATTTGCATATGCTGTGCACAGTGGCTTATGCCTGTAATCCCAGCACTTTGGGACAGCAAGGCAGGAGGATGGTTTGAAGTCAAGAGTTCAAGGTCGGCCTGGGTAACATACCAAGACCCTGTCTCTACAAAAAATTTTAAAAAAAATTACTTGGGCATAGGGATATGCACCTGTAGTACCAGCAGTGAGGAAGGCTGAAGCAGGAGGATCTCTCGAGCGCAGGAGTTTGAGGCTGCAGTGAGCCATAATGATTCCACTGCACCCCTGCTTAGGTGACAGAGCAAGACCCTGTCTCTAAGAAAAAAAAATGCACTTGAATAACTTGGTAGCTGGTGTTTTATTGTTGCTTTTGTTGTTCCTATTGTTTTATCTTCTATAAATCATCACCATTCTTGATGACTTGGATGACATATTCCCCTATTTAGGTTTGAAATTCTTTTGCCTTATATTTCAGTGACAGTCACTTCTACTCAGCTTTGGCAATCACACTCACAGATACAAAATGGGCTGTTTTGAAACAAAAAAATGCTCTACTGTAATATCTAAAATTGCGAAATTTTCCTCTCTCATCACCTATCCCACTCACTCATGCTCACAAAACCTCCTCTTAAGCTTCAAAGGCTAATGACCTCCATGGCTTCACTCTTCCCTGAATTGGCAGTGTCTAATCCTTCCTGGCTTGACTTCCTTCTTTCCCTAATTTTGATCCCCCTGATAAACCATTTTCAACACACTTTCATGGGTGCAATTGATTTCTTCCCTTCCTTAACCTTCTCTCGCAGCTGCCTTGCCAATCCCATTACCAAATCAGTCCTACCATCTGTTTGCTCTCCTCCTCCTCCTGGGCTGCCAAGAGTTCCTGAGAAAATTGAATAACCATGCTGATTGACTGTGCTACAAATTTATGATTTCCGATGTCAGCTGAACCTTCAGAGCTGCTCAGCAGCCCTATTACTCATTCCTACTTGGCTGGTCTTCCCATTCCACACAGCAGCTGTTCCCACCACACCCTCCTCAGATCCCCACCCTTATCCTCATTCCCCTCAACCTCAACACATGATTTCCCCTCTTACTGCTGAAAATATTGAGCCTATCAGTTGTGAACCCCTTCCGCTTCCCTCCTCTGTATCTCCAAATTTATCTGCATCTTTATTCATCTGGATCTCATTTTGCATCTCAAAAGAATCCTTATTCTTTTGTCCATCTGACTTTTTGATTCCACTTCTTCCTGCCTCTGACAGGATCTTGTTTCATCCATGTACTTTCTCCTTCCTGTTCAACCTCTAACTTTTTTTCAACCCACAAACCTACCTAAATTTTCCTATTTTGTAAAAGAGATCATCCCTCCTGTCTTCCACTGCCGAACTGCTCTTTCCTTTTCTTTCCTGCAGAAATTCTTGGCAAAGAATTTACTTAAAATTGGCTTCATAAAACTTGATGTATTAATAATTTTCTTGCCTGGCTACCATACTGATGAAACTATTAGAAATGCTATATAAAATAGCCTTTTCTCACTTCAGTTTTCTTGACGTGAATGATGGAGTTTGGCTTTGATATGAATTCATTCACTTACTAACCTGCGTGAATTTGAGCAAGTTATTTAATTACCCTAAGATTTGGCACCCTCACATTTAAGTTGAAGATCCATGAGTCACTTTTACACAGTACAATTTTAACATACTCTTGTATTCTACTTTCTTTTGATAAGGACACCCTGCTTTCCCTTGAGCAAATTACTTTTCACCCACGGAATTTAGCCTGGTAGGACTGTTAGTGCAAAAATGTCACCCTTCTCTAACCAAAAGGTTGGCTAGTTTCTCCAACAGGACATTTCAGCAGCATTCTCTCTCTGGAATCTAAATAGCGAGCATAGGAATTAAATAAGCTAACATAATTGGATTTAAGTCATTCCAGCAGTAGTGTTTGAAAGAGACAGTTTACCAGTTCCTATTAACTTCTCAATTTACTTCTACTCTCTGGAACTGGAATACACCTTTTTTTTTCCTGCACATGTTTCTTCATCCGCCAGTAGGACCTGGTGAGTTCCACTTCGTGATTCATGAAGCTTTCTTTGGTTTAAAATATTAAGTGATAAACTTGGGTTCTATTTCTTTAAAACAAAGTATGCTATTAGGATTAAATAAGATAATTTGTGTAATATCTTTAGTTTAAAGCCTAGTGGCCTAGCAGGGATTGAATTGATTTTTATCATTATTGTTGCTTTTGATATTATTATTAGTATGTTGACTCCATGTATACTGAAACACTCCTTCTTTCCTTTCTATCACAATTTTCCCCTGATTCTAAGTTTACTTCATTGGCTTTTCTGTTATGCTCTCCTTCCATGGCTCATCAAGATCAGCATTCTGCCTTCTGTTTTTACTCGCTATATGCATATATTCACTGGGGATTTCATTTACTTGCATGGAGTCACCTATCACTACATGTAAATAAATTGTTTAATTCTTTCCTCCTAATGTTTATCTCCCACATTTCCAATTCCACTTTCTTATTAAAATATTCAAAACTAAAATCTGAAGCAAATATCCCATCCATTACTATTTTCTCTTTTCCCCAACATCTAATCTTTTCCCAACATCTAACCACCTACCAAATAGTTTATATCCTTCTGTCCATATGCTTCTTGATCTGTCTCCAAGGTCAGTGTCCAAGGACATGGCATCAAAATCACATAAGCAGACTTCATCAGACTGTACTAGTTCCCTGACAAGCATCCCTCCCTCCAGAGCTTTCACCATAAACTGCCCTCCACTCTATCGGCAGAGCGAACTTCCCAAAACAGGTATTTTGTTATCTCTTGCATGAAAACTTTCAATGACTTCCAAATGTTTATAGGATAAATACAAACTCCTAGGCATAAAATTCAAAGCCCATCTCCGGCTAAGTCCAGTTTCTCTTTCCAGTTCCCATCTAGTCACTCATCCCATGCTCCCTGTACTCTAACCACACTGGCTGATATGCTTTTTGTCTAATAAATGATGCACTTTGATACCTCCTGACTTTGTTCATGATTTCTCATCCAGTTGAAATGCTTTTTTCTTCTGTCCTAGTCTGAGGAAACTTAATTTATTACAAGGTTCAACTGAAAAGGTTCTTGTATCATTAAACCTTTTCCAAATATCCTCACTTTTCCTGTCTATCTCTGTCTTGCTGTAGCACTTCCAACACATCTAACTCTCATGGTAGTGAGGTCTTTGAGAGCACAGATATTTTATTTCCCATATTCAAATCAAAACATCAAGCACAGCGTCTGGGCTAAAGTAGCTACTCAACAATTATTGTTGAGTAATTATGGTCCTCTGGTGATATTTCAAATTGAAAAAATATATTTTCAAATAAATATATATATATATGAAACATATATATGAAGAAAAATCCATATTGCAAAAATATATACAAATGTATGTGTATATATATGTGTTTGTGTGTGCATATCCAAAATAATCTAGTATTTTTATACTCCTACACTCCATTGGTTAATGCTTCAGTCTAGTCAGCTCATGACCCCACACTGACATTAGGATCCCTAATATACTTTACTTATGATATCAATAGTAGTTATATTCATAGGCCAGGCACGGTGGCTCATGCCTGTAATCCCAGCACTTTGGGAGGCCAAGGTGGGCAGATCATGAGGTCAGCAGTTCGAGACCAGTCTGCCCAACATAGTGAAATCCCTTCTCTACTAAAAAATAAAAAATAAAAAAATAGCCTGGTGTGGTGGTGTGTGCCTGTAGTCCCAGCTACTCAAGAGGCTGAAGCAGGAGAATCGCGTGGACCTGTCAGGTGGAGGTTGCAGTGAGCCAAGATTGCGCCATTGCACTCCAGCCTGGGTGACAGAGTGAGACTCCTTCTCCCAAAAAAAAAAAAAAAAAAAGTTATATTCATAAATAGCAAATTAAGAATTGAGAAAATCTTGAATGATATACAATAATTCCAAAAATATATTACAGATTATATTTTTTCATAGTAATAAGTCTGGTAAGGAAACCTTGATTTCTAAGTGAATTTTAAAAAGAAAACTTTTAACTCTTTCAATTAGAAAAATAAATTTTGATTTGTCACATCATGAGTAACAGCAATGTTAAATACCATATTCCCACTGAAACTTATGAAAACTAACAAAAAATTCAGATAAATATACAATTACTTGTAAGAAAGTACATGATAAAGTATATTGAATGTGATTGATATGGGATTTTGTATAAATTTGACGATATAGCATAATCCGGGCATTTTGAAAATTATATGCATGTGAATATTTATCTAGAGAACCATGGGTTAAATACTTTGCATAGACATGTTATGTGCAACTTCTGCATTATATAGAATATTAAGAATGGCCTCAACAATACAGAATAACTTTACAGGGTGTCTTTCTTGGAAAATTTAACATTATAAGTACTGTACATTAATCATTATTCGTAGGACAGAGATTCTGAATTTTTGAAATGCTAGATAGCCCCTAGCATGCCATAGGCCCTTTCAGCTCTAACAGATTGAAGCTGAATTTCCTTGATTGCAAGTCAAAGTTCAGACAGAAAACATCCAGGCAGAAGCATCTAGTCTAGCAGAGTATCTTTTAATTAGAATTAAAGGTGAAAAAAGAAAGGAGAAAGAAAAGTAACTCTACAGACTATGTCTCCGATATTGATGATCCTTAAAATTTCACTGTCACAGAACTGCCAGAACTGTCTTATTACAAATGAAATTATATGAATTGTTTTACATTTTTTTCAAAAGAAAACAGTGAGTCCTATAAACTACAAAACTGTGTAACTCATATTCATACTATTTGCAGCATAAATTCTTTTTGTAAACCAGGAAGCACAAAAGCAAACAAGTTGTTTTTCAAAATTAGTAATATGCTGCAAAGTATAAAACAAATACAGCCTGAAATAAAAATCAGTTTATAGCTTGAATGGTTAGTTCAGATAAGGATAGAGGTAGAAATGAGAGGCCATGGATTCATTAGTGATAGTTCTTTAGCCTTCAAAATCAAGATAACCTCCTAGGCATGACTTCATTGAGAACCTAGCTTAACACCAAGGAAAGTCTCTTTTAACTGTTAGAATTCAACAAAGTAATTTTTTAAAAATTATATTAAAGTTATGCCATGTCATCACACATAAATAGTTTAACTGAACTCTGTTCACAGAATGGCTTTGTGCCTACAAATTTTTGAAACCATGCATTAATATGTTTCTCTTTTGTTGTTAATTATACTTATTCCTCCACTTAAAGAAGTAAGTCTCATGTACCAAACATCATTATTGGTGCTTAGAAATGACCAAATGCAATTGTCTCTACTACATCCTATCTTACATAAATTATGGCCATGAATGTCACAAGGGTTCTAAGTCTAATGGAAATATGTCTCAAGTAAGCACACAACCCAGATATATTCAGGGTTATTTGCGTCTTTCTATAGTGCTTCCTCTGTGCCGTAATGAAAGTTATTTTTCTAACAAATCAAGGCACCCACTCCCCTGTCTAAAGACCTATGCTGTCTGACTCCCATTTCTCCCAAGTTCAAGTCGAATATCCTTCAGCTTAAATACAACGTCTTGGGTATGTTGATCCATTTTCCAGCCTCATTTTATATGATGGTGCCTGGATACCAGCTTGTCCTCCACTAGAGCCTGGACTCTTGGCACTGTGTATTTATCACATATGGGTAACACATTTATCTTGGTAACAACTGAATTCCAGCAATATAGTAGATCCTGAGTAATACAAAAGGACACGAAGCTCTAACGAAGTTCACATGATTTGTTATAGATTCATGTGATTTGTGACATATATGTATATAAGCATGTGTATATTACCTCAACTGTAAGACCCAGCATTTAATATTTTCTTAAGAATGTGATAAACTCAACATCTACTATATTGTAGGAGCTCTATAAATACTTATTGCATGCCCCAGAAAACAGGTAATTTTCCAATTTATAGCATCAAATGAATTCAACCATTGTTTAGTAAGCAATCTAGTAATCTACTATAAGCAAGGCACTCTGTGAAGAACTGGGAAAGAAGGATAGGTAAATATGAATTACACCAGGATCTTCCCAGTGAAGACATTATGGTGTGATAAAGAAATACACATACATAAACACTAGCATGCACACAGTATTCCACTATTGAAAGTAGAAAGTGGGCCGGGCACGGTGGCTCAAGCCTGTAATCCCAGCACTTTGGGAGGCCAAGGCGGGCGGATCATGAGGTCAGGAAATCGAGACCATCCTGGCTAACACGGTGAATCCTTGCCTCTACTAAAAATAAAAAAAAAAAATTAGCCGGGCGTGGTGGCAGGCGCCTGTAGTCCCAGCCACTCAGGAGGCTGATGCAGGAGAATGGCATGAACCCAGGAGGCGGAACTTGCAGTGAGCCGAGATGGTGCCACTGCACTCCAGCCTGGGCGACAGAGCAAGACTCCATATCAAAAAAACAAAACAAAACAAAATAAAACAAAACAAAACAAAACAAAAAAAGTAGGAAGTGGCCGGGCCTGGTGGCTTGTAATCCCAGCACTTTGGGAGGCAGGCGCGGGCAGATCACCTGAGCTCAGGAATTTGAGACCACCTGGGCAACATGGTGAAACCTCATCTCTACTAAAAATATAAAAATTAGCTAGGCGTGGTGGCATGTGCCTGTAGTCCCAGTTACTCGGGAGGCTGAGGCACGAGAATTGCTTGAGTCCATGAGGCGGAGATTGCAGTGAGTGGAGATCGCACCACTGCACTCCAGCTTGGGCTGCTGAGTGAGACTCCATCTAAAAAAAAAAAAAAAAGAAGAAGCACTGACGACTTAATAATTAGAAAAAGCTCAGTAAAAGAAAACGGCAGGTAGGATTTACTCATGTAAAATTAGAGAATTGCAGAAGATATAACAGTAAGGATTAGGATAAGCTGGCAGGGAAGTGTAAAGCAGGTAAAGGCCTTCGAAAGTTATGAGATTTAGTTGGAGAATAGAGTTCTAGAAGAAGAAGAACAGAAAGTAAAGTGGGAGAGGGAGTTTAGAACCAGAGGAATGTGATTCTAAATCAAGAATTTAAAATTTATGTATTAAAAGCAAATTGGTGATGGATATATCTGAGCACACTCAAACAAGAAGTAAATTGTTCTGTCCTTGGAAGAATCTGAGGCAGCAGTGTATGGAATATTTTAGCCTTCTACGTAATATCTGAATCCAGTATATATAATTTGTCCACAAACTGTAATATCAGATCAACTAAGCTCTTCAGGCCTAACCATGATCTGTTGTATTTCATAGTTTTGATCAGTTATCACAGCAGTACATAGAAAGAGAGAACTCTTGCTTTTTTAAAGAACACCTATTTCCATGATACGATAGTACTAGATGGCACAATAAGTGGAATGGCTGCTAATAACAGTCATCAGGGCTTATCAATTTCAAATTCAGACTAAACAGTAAATAATGGTGACTACTGGGGAAGTCCATTAGGCCCCCTACTGAGAAGTAGTCAATCTGAAGATCCAACTGTAATATATCTTTGAAAAACCAGTTAATAACAGTAAAATATTTGAAGAAAACCGAAATAAAGCATTCCTAAACTTCACAGTTAAACAAAACTGAGTGGCAGGAAAAACGATGTAGCAACAGCTGAGAAGAGAATGTCAAGGTTTTAAAGGGATTTCTCATAGACACAACAGCCTGACACCTTTTATCAATATAATTCCAAATATTCAAAAAAATAAAAATGGAGGTGAGAAGATGAACTTACCTAATTACTCTGCTGAAGTCTACTAGAAAATAAATAAACTTGTTACATATTTTTTCGGTGTTTGTTTTAATAAATAGTTTCTATATTAAAAGACAATATAGAAACTCTTATTCTCACAATTACAACTCAGTGTGTGCATTGATCATTAATCATTTTTATTATGTTCCCATTTACAAATATTACCATGTTTTATGGGCATGTTTATATATTCTAAACAATTCGAAAACATACCTTTTCAAAGTCTTGGTAAACAGAAAGTGTATTTATCAAGGCTGTGAAATCTATACCAATAAATAGCTGTAATAACAAGTTTAGACGCCTGCAAACATTTAGGGAAATTAGCATTTAAAATCAGACACCCTTGCAGTTCTCATCCCAGCCTAGCTAGTAACTGGTGTAAGACCTTTGGAAAATATGTGTTTGTTTTTAATAGCAGATTGCACCTAGATGGATTTACTGTATGCCAGACAATGTTCGCTTTGCACTGAGACCAATTCTAGAATCTTAGCTCAACCAGTAAGTGAGTAGCTTTGTGACTTGTGTCGTATTTCCAAGCCTTCTTTAACAACAGCTATTACTTACAGTTTCTTACTTTATGCTAGGCAGTGCTGTAAGTGTTATATATTATACTATGTATGTCATATGTAAAATGTTCACTTACCCACATTTCCAAATAATGCAGTCAGAGTGTGCTATTATCTTCATTTAAACACATGAGAGAGCTGGGTAAGGTGGGATTTGACTGTAATTCCAGCTACTCTGGAGGCTAAGGCAGGAATATTGCATGAGCCCAGGAGTTCGAGTCCAGCCTGGGCAACATAGTGAGACCTCCATCTCAAAATATATACAAATAAATAAATAAACACAGGATAGACTAAGTAACTTCCCCAAAGTCTCAAAGACTGATTCATATCGGTGCTCTAAATAATCGCCTATTAATTTATAAATTATATATAGGTTTAAGTTATATATTTTCATAGAAAATCCAAGAGGGAGGAAAAATAGTAATTTAAATACTCAATAAATGTATTTAAACTGAAAGATCACTCTCAGATCAAATCATTATCACTTAACTATAAGACCAAACATAAAACTGCAACTTTCTGATTGTCTAAAGATATTCATGCCATCAAATTACAAAGAAATGTAGGTATCACACATCTTTGTGTTTGTCTCAACAAAAATGTCTACTGGATAATTTTTTTATCACAAATTCAAATTTATTCTTATTTTAGAAAATAGAACTTTCAATCGATTGTATTAAAAAATTTAAAATGTATAATTTTTAGATACTTTGTATGTCATTTGCCAAAAATCCCTACTAAACAAAAAGTGAGCCATTTGAATTTATGTGTTCAACAAAGAAAAGAGACAAGGAAAAAAATTCAACGGAAATGTCTCTCTTCTTATAAGGTTTTGCATAACAATGAAATCAGATTTCCATAAATACAGTTCTGTGTGCAATAAATTATCTGTGAATTATGTAACAATTCTAAAGAAATTCAAATGATATCTGTAGATTAACTGCCAAAAGAGGCTATGGAACAATTTTTAAGAGGGGAAATAAGAGTCCTCTGCGGACCTACTGTATTATACAAATTCAAAGGAAACTAATAGTTTAATTATACAGTCCTAAAACAGGAGGCCAACAGCTTCCAGTGATTAACAAAGCAAGCTTGACAGAATCTTTGGATATTAGATCTTTAAAATGTTTTATTTTTTGCATGTTTTGAATAGTAAGCAGCATAAAATGAAGAGAAAAACACCTTCAGGAGGTTTGCTGTGTTTTATAGTCCAATATTCACAACCGTTGTGGCCATTTTTTATGCTGTTGCAAAATGGCAGAACCAATCTTCTGGCAGATGACTGTCTTTGGCTCTGCAGAAACTTCTATCTCACATAATAAAGACAAGCACACACAATCTGAATATGTTCTCACTGGGGAGGGGAGGAGAGGAGAGATGAGAGAACTCTTTGATGTCCTGCAAGCAACAAATGACTTCTAAGGTGCATATTTCTTTTCCTCAGGTCTGTCCAAAGGCAGAGTTCCATCATGCTGTCCTTTGTAAGTAATTTCAATGGCCTTAATAGACTCCTATAAATCATATTATTATTCAAAAACATGATTACCTTTATACATATCTTTTATGTTTGCTCCCAAAATAGTGAAAGGTACTTCTTTATCTAAGTGAATCCTTTGGGCATTGCTTGGCGGTCATTTGGAATTAAAAATGTAGTTCCTTTAACGCTATTGCACACATAATTATTTCATATGCTTCGAGTTTGTGGAAGTCTTTCATATCATCAAAATGCCTTTTAAAAAAATCTGTTCTGAGTTCAGGAACAAAGTATATGTGTATTCTCATGTTTTAAAGTCAAGAATTATATTTAATTCTGCTGCTATGTGACACAGCCATCAACAATTCTGCAGCTTTTTCTTTTTTTTTTTTTTTTCAATTGTCTTCACTAAACCTGTTGGGAATACAATGGCTTAGGTCACAACATGAAACATCATGCTAATTAAAGTGCTAATTAACTGGTATAAGAAATAAATTGCATGAAATAGACTGTTATATTACTTTGTTTTAACTTTCGTGTCATTTCAGCTTGGTAACTACTAATTTAGAATCTTCTAATCATGCTCTTTAATCCAAATGTTAATCTCAAATGACAAGAGCACACAGTTACTAAGCAGTAGTGCAAGATACATACTGCACTTCTTCCTAGTATTAAAGTGGGCTATTGAAAGATAAAAAGATTCTGTGTTTGCCTTCTCCTTGGTATTAATTTGAATACAATCACTCTTAAGGTATGACTAATTGGAAGTAAGCCTCATAAACATTTTCACAAACTTCTCAATCTAAATAGCAAGGCATTTATGTGACTGTTCATCAAAGGATTTTTATTTAAAAGGCCCACGTGATAAATTTGATTATTTCCTTAATATTACCAGTGTCTTTCTTAACATGTAATTTTTATCAATTACATAACTTTAACAGTCAGTTTTCAATTTGGGGTTGAAAAAATGGCACACTTTTTTATGTAATAAGTATGCAGGGTTTTTTGAAAGTCAACCAGCAGAATGTTAGAATACTGTACCCACTCGAAATGTATTACCGGGAGGTAGCCAGTTTCTGATCTTTCTGGAATGCACATACCAAATGTCTGCTTCTTTCATAAGTCTGACACATAGGGGAGAAAAAACTCATGCTGACCTGCCTTTAACAGCTAGACACACAGAAAAGAAAGATTAGAGACCTGGATCCCCCTCAGCTCCTACTGAGATAGAATTTTCACTGACACAATTGAGCAGTAGCAATTAGAAAACAGACTGAGCTGTACCTGATCTCAGAGCTCCAATCTCTTAAAATTGGAAATGTTAATTTTTCCCCTAACATCGAACCATATAGGCTAAGACATTCATTTTGAATCACCTAATTTTAACTCTTCATTAGAACTTCAAAAAAAAAAAAAAGCAGCATAAGATAGGTTATTTTGGTGGTATTAACATCCATAAAAATAGAGTAGCCAGCCCTTTCATAAAATCTGTAAAAATTATTGAGATTTGTCATCTAATGAAAATCTGAAATTGGCTTTGTTTCTTTTCTGATGCTCAGTTGCTAAACTATGATATGAAGTTAAAATATAACTTTCTCATATTTTCACACATGATACTATGTACCCCAAGACCAGAGAGCCATTTCTGAGAGCAATATTTTCCAGTCACGATTATTTCAATTAATATATTTCTTTCAAAAAGTAGTTTCAAACAAGCAAAACTGAACATTCTCAATGGTTGCTCATTTTATCTTCTCCAAAATACTCTTAGTTAACTATTTCCAATGAAAGCCACTGACTTTTCAGATATTAAACGTTGTCCAGTTCAATTCAGCAAGCATTTTTGTTTCTGTTCATACACTGAAATCTTATCACTTAATAAACACAGCACATTTGCTATTTAATGAAAAACTTTTGAAATAAAATCCTCATCAAATATAATAGACATATAAAATATTTGCAAAGAATAACAACTATTTGTGAAATGGTTATCATAATCAGTATTATCTTTTTATGATGATATGACAATTTATAATTCTTAGGTTTCATGATTCTTATGCTACTAGTAGTCAGAGGAACTTGTATATACCCTTATGACTGTGGATAAAGTGATTTTCAAAAATTATTCTTCAACCTTTTTGGAAACTTTCATCATCGGTTTGTGACAGAGATTTGATTTTGGCTTTCACAGTTTCCTTTCACTTGTCTATGCCTGAAAAAATTACAGCTCACAGAGCTATAAGATTTGAATTATATTTGAATTATAGCAGACCAGAAACTGGAGAACTTGTATCTGCTGAATTTTGCTGAGTTTCACACAATAGCATATAGAGAATATTGAAGGATCAGGGTTACCTTTTCCATAGGCATTTCACCTTTTGACAATGACATTGGGTTTATTTTGGCCCATGAACATCTAAGTCAGCAACTACTATACTCTAGTCATATGTCAAGTATAGAAACAACAATAAGGAAATTAATAATTGCTGGCATTTATTGAATTCTTCTTATGCCGGTCACACATAGCCTGGATTAATCTAATCAACAGTCATAAATAATTTATAAGGTAAATAGTAAATATTGTTAATAACTTCATATAAAATATGAAGAAATGGAGGCAGTAAGATGTAATTTGTCCAAAGTTCGCTCAACTTGTAAATGTATGAACCACATTTCAAACCCAAGCAGGGTGAATTCCAGACACTGAGACACTGCACTCTTAATCACTATGATATTCTGCCATTTAGCACACGACATTGTAACAACTAGCCTGCATGGATGGCTGTGTCCCCATTAGGCTGTGAACTCTCCCTGTTCAAAGAATGCAGTTGTCATTTTCCTCATTCCATCTAGGTTCCAGTGGCAAGATACTCATTTTCAAAATGTTTTTTGACACAAATTATACATATATACAGGAACATATGTTAAGCCCACAAAGCAGGTAAATTGGAAAAGAATTTCCCTTTTTTTCTGTCTATTTATTTATTTATTTATTGTTTTTGGGTTTTTGTTTTTCTTTTTTTTTTTTTGTGAGACAAGGTCTCCCTCTGTCATTCTTGCTGGAGTGCAGTACCGTGAACACGGGTCACTGCAGCCTTGACCTCCCAGGCTCAAGCAATCCTCCCACCCCAGCCTCCTGAGAGCTGGGACTACAGGCACGTGCCACCATGCCCAGCTAATTTTGTTTTCTACTTTTTGTAGAGATGAGGTCTCACTATGTTACCCAGGCTGATCTTGAACTCTTAACCTGAATTGATCCTCTCACCTTGGCCTCACAAAGTCTGAGATGACATGCATAAGCCACCATGGCCAGCCCTGTCTACAATATTTAAAGCAGATCTTCTATATCAGATTTCCTCTTCATCCAATATTTCTATATCCTAGAACTTCTGAGTAGCTTTCCCATATAAGTCATGCAAGTTGAATCCATCAAGCTACTGGGTATGTGATTTAAGGAACCACAAAATTCCTCTCTGCATCCCTAGATAGTTCCCAATTTATTAATTACTATTTGGCATCAAAGCTCTGAGGCCCTCCTGTTGAGTGTGACCTCTGGACTCAAAGTCCAGTTCCACTTCCTGCTAGTTCTGTAGCTTTACAAGTTACTGAAACTCGGTGTCTCATTTTCCTCATCTGCAAGATGGGTATCATGAACATAATAGTATCTGCTTCAGGAGGTTAATAAGAATATTAAGAGAGCAATGAATATATCGCCTCTACAGAGTTGACTCAGTAATTAAAGTTTAAAAAGTCATCAAAGAAATATTAGAATCAGTTCAACTAAACTATATTTACCAAAACAGGGAAGTGAAATAATAGCATTCAAAAAAATAACAAGAACTAAAACCAAAAGCAAGGTTTTGATCCTTAATATCATATTTTAGATTTTGTTTTATATTTTAGTGACATTTTTATTCATGTGAGTCCAAATCTAACGATGGATTCTGCACATAAGTTTTCAATTGGTGATTCTCATTCACAGCTGTTCTTCTGCTGTAGATAGCCATTTTCCTTGAGCCAAGTTTAGTCTTCCTTTTCTTTTCCCCCAAAATAGAGGCAAGAGGAAAGGGTAGAAGGTTTATTTAGAAACAGGGGGACATAAGAGAGATTTAGTAGGTGGAAGTCTGTAACTCTCTCATCTAATCTTCTAAGGAAAATAAAGAATTAATGGGACAAAATTAAATTTCATTATCTCAGTTTCATCAATGGCTAGAAATTCACCTAAATAAAAAATTCAGTGTGACCAGTGCTCTAAATAAGGCTTCCTGAAGATTATCCACCACACCTTTGGGATTCTGAAAGTGACACTATTTTGCAAGTCAGCATGCTGCAGAGAAGGAAAAAAAAACCCCTCTATACATGCTTTCATTTTGCTTCCTACTGGTTCCCTGACCTTTCACAGTTGGAGCAGTAGCAGGAAACTAAAATAAAAGCACTATTTTCTGTGTGAGGCACTTTGCAAGTAAACATTAATCGTGAAATTATAAGTCACAAGACTTTCTGCTTGTTGCTTCTTCTAAAGCAGAGAATTACTATTAGATGAAAGAGCCTACAGCAATAAACATCAGGGGCTAGTGTTTCCTTCTCCTCTGAACTCAATCAGGCTGATCCAAGTCCAGAAATGCCTTTGAAGTCAAGGAGACCATCATCTGCTGATCAATCCTTGCAGGGGTAAAGAGCAAGAAAAACTGGTTCTTGCACTTTAATATTCTGCCAGGCAATGCATTCAACTCAATGCAGAACAAAAAGGTTTCCTCTGTTACAAATTGAGTGATTTTGTACTTGAGTACTGCTTGCTTCAGTTAACTTAGGGGGGACCTATTGATCCCAGAACACGATAACTTATGCCTCAGTACATATTTCCATTAGGTTAAACTAATGGTGAGGTAGCAACAACTGTCAATTCATACTGTCCCTTCATCTTGTGCTTGAGGTCCATTTAAGTGGAAACCAGCATGTGATTCTCTTAATATGAATGATCAATATTGATTATTAAGGTGACGAATATTAAGTATCTGTTTGAAACATTTCTAAGTTACCAAAACCTTTGAAGTTAAGACTTAAAATGATCTTAAAAATGATAGTGTATTCCAAAACCCAGTTGAAAAGCCTGAATACCCGTGAACTCAAAAAATGTATCCCTCATGTCTGGCTGTTTAGTGGCACAGCAAAATTTGACATCTAGACTTCTAACTTGTTCACAATGTTTTTCTCCACACACTCTCATAATTAACTCAGTCAAATCTTTTTATCTTGTGTCTAAGATAAACTCTTTTCTATTTGTAAAGCTGTAGAGACTGTATTCTAAAAGCCAGCAATACGAACCTATTTTATGTCCCATTAGGTTTTAAGAGACTGTTAAAATAGGAAATATAGGCATTTTGAAAAGTAGTTTTTTTATATTTTGGTCACAAAAAATATTCAATACAATAGAATTATACAGTTTGTTGACTTATAATTTATTATAGTAGCATAAATAAAGACAAAAATCCCTGTAATATTATAGATAGGGTACTAACTGCAGTTGATTGTCACATAGAAAGAAGAGGTAAAAATTTTAACTATAAAGTTAATCGGCAAGATAAAAAGAAACAAGTACAAATAGCAGAGAATAACAGTTTCAAAATTATTATGGCACATGGTGACTACACAAAAATATGTCAATCTGTTTTAAATATTCACTACCTTATTCATGTTGATATATCATTGCTTGTTATATAATTTAGGTTGAAGAAAAGTGGGGGAAAGCACATGTAACTTATTGGTAGAATTAGAAAGTTATAGTTAGAACACAGATATTTCGCTATTCTTTTCTACAATAGCACCCATGATTCACATCCTGCTGCTATGTGAAACAGCCTGAAGGAGGACACTATGAGTTTCCAAGTGTCTGCAGACTAATTTCACATGAGCCTACTCTCATTATTTTCAGGCATTGGCATCATCTTAATTTAAATGGCTCAATTGCATTAAGTATTATATTTAATTGGTAAATTGTTGAAGTAGTCATTCTATTTTAAAATTGCTTCCTTTGTGAATAATAATCTTTAATAATGATAACAGAATGGCTTAAGACAGTTTACTCTACCTCTTTACATTCTAGGTAACAAACCAAAGTGCAAATGCTAATCATTAAATTTTACCTCCTTCCACTTGTACACACACACATAAATGCATACACATACCCTCACACCCATACAAAAATTAGACTTTATATTTATACAGTATCTTCAATTGAGCAAGTAACTGTAACGCAAAAAGGTACTTCCAGCATGCAACTCATCCTCAATAAATTTAAAAAGGCCCTCCTCTGCATATATAAATGCGTAGGATCACAAATTTAAAAGGACAGTTTCCTATTGATATAATGGCCATACATTCCTTGAACACTTACATAGTTAACCCTAAATTCAGATGGAAACTGTGTAAAATGTCTGTGAGATATACTGTGATCTATCTTCTGCTTTTACACCATCATAAATTATGTTTCAACAAGTGTAATAATTGCCTAAATTTTATTTCCTCTCATGTTCACTAGATTCTCACTTTCCCTGATTGGCAATAGCATTTCTTCTTAATGCCTTATTAAATAGCATTGAATTGTCTAATTTTCTCGGATTTCAATCCTGAGGTATACATTTCCATTTTCTTTGTTGATCTAGCACAGGCTCAGGTGATTTCTATATAATGCATCCAATTAGTTCAAACAAGGCAAATGAAATCACATATATACTAATCTCCACATTATTAACTATAAACAGTAACAAGATACATATCCACACTCTTTGCTTGAGTCCATTCAAGTGCAAACTGAAGAAAAAGAATTTCCTGTTCTTCTTTTCATACTCCTGAGTATGGCAATATCTGATTCTGTTTCTCCACAGTAATTGATAAGATTGCAAAACCTCTCTCACATCCCTCCTTTATTCCATATTGACAGCTTGTTTTTTTCACTTGTTTACGAAGCACAGTTTGATTCCTTTTTGCAGAGATCTTATTTTAAAGCCTTTTTTGTTTGTTTTCTTCAAAATCAAAGCTTCATTTTAATCAGTTAGTGATCCTGCCCCTTGGGAATCGATTTCTTTTTACACAAGACAAATCCAGGTCTATTAGGATCCAACATATTGAGTTGGAACACTGCATGTATTTCACTTACGAGCACATACATTCATTTAACACGATTCCTCAATGTGGCCAGAGGGGTTCGTGGTCTGCACTGTATCCACCTATAAAAAATACAAAAATATATGTCTGCTTTACAGGGATGTGAGTAGGGTTTTGCCAGCCTAGTTCCAAAGCTTGGACTGCACATCTTGGCTCATAGTATTCTTTCCTTCTTTAAGATGTATTTGCAGTAGCCATAACCTCTTTCAGAAGCCACAGAGACATAACAGTCCTCACTACAATTAACAACCCTGAGGCATCTAAATCAATACAGCTGGCTAATCTCAAGGATGCTATCTCTGACAAGACATGTTTGCATGGTATAAGAAACATTGCATTTAGTGTGTTTCAGAGTTCAAGCTTTTCAAGGCTATGAAATGTCAAAAGAAGAGGGGCTGGGGAAATGTTGTTTGCTTCATTTATATTACAAATACAAATAAGAATGAAATGGTAACTTTGCTGTCACTGCCTTTACAACTTGCACATCTCTAAGATCTCAGAGATGTGAGCTTGATCTGAATGTTCACACCTTTCCAAGTAGCTCTAGTCTCTTAATGCAATCATTAGATAGCTCACTTTCCCTATAGAAATCGGGGCACGTTATACACTATCAACAAATGGCCTGCTAATCTCTGGTCAAGGATGAATTACGCCCCTCTTCAAAGTCATGACTGTAAAAGCACAATGTTTCCCAACTTTGTTTCTAGTTTGGAAAATAAAAGTTATGATAAAAACTCCTTCAAAATATTTTGGTGCTAATGTCAGTTTTAAATAGTGTTAAATATTTCTCTGAACTTGAGCCTGACCAACAGGCCAATTTCTACCTTCGGTGCCAGAAAGTACACAAAGTGTCTTTTTCCAATTCGATGGTGGTGCAATTGATGTTAGTAAAATCTTAGTAAGTCTGAATATTGCCAAAAAACAGTAATAAATCACTTTCATAGAGTAAACATGGTACATTTCACTGCCCAAAGTACTTATTTTTAAGAATTAGGATCAGAGAAGAGAAATATTCCACTTAATTTCCAATGTAACAATGCATCAGCACACTAGAGTCAAAGTTAGAAAACAAATTAATGACTTATTTCACTGAATGTTGGGCCAACTTATTTGTGAAAGTAAATGGTGTAATAAAACAAGTAATGACTAACTTTAAAATTAATCGTTTAAAGAACAGAAAATGCATTAAAATGCTCTGACAGTATATTATCAATATTAGCTGTATAAAGTTAAACAGCATTAAAATATGTCTTAATTTTAAAATTTAAATGGTGTCTTATTCTAGAAATAAAAACAATATCTTTTTGTTTCTCTAGCAATAGCTTTAAAAGTTAATATATATGGGGATATTCGGACTAATTACATTAAGAAAACACATTTACCAAGGCATCTATGATAAGTGAATCTTTATGACTTAAATTGTAAGTTTCAGACAGTTCATGTTATTTTACCCAAACCATATCATTGCACATTTAATTTTAAAATTCCTTATACACGGATGAAAGCTAAATATTTCAAAGTTTCTGGTATTGTGTGTTATTTACTAACCAATTACAACTACAGGACCACATTAGATTTTCCTATTACGCACGTTTCTTATATATGATACGATTCCATAGCGGTTATCAACTATTTAACTATTTTTGTGAAGTTATTAATTTAATTATCACATTCTATACAAGGCTACCATGTGGTCTCTGAAGGCAAATATCATGTACTTTCTGTTTCTTTTCAGTGTTGGTACGTGGTTGGTTGCCCTGAAAATTGGATTAATGAATATATGCATATTTGGAAATAACCAATTAGGGAAATCATATTACTTGTTATATCACAGTATCACATATGTAATTTTAATATTTTGAAATCACATGGTTATCTTTGACTTTCTATTGTTTGTCATATTTTAGATTATGGAATACACCTTTTTCAAACTATAGTAAATGCTCTTTATTTTACTAGCATCTCCATTTTGCCCCTTTTTTTTCCCATCTCTCTCTTAAATTTAGTCTAACAACCTAAAATTTCATTAAGCTTCTCTTGTTAATTCTTCTCCTATAATAGTATTTCTCTTCTTTTCTTAAGCGAAAGATACTATGTAAAATTTTCTGCAAGGTTTTTAATAAATGAATAGATAAGTAAAACAATTTTTTAAAAATTAGGAAATTATAGGTGTCAAATGTTTTAATTTTTATTTTCAGGACCTGATTTACACTTTTAACTTAAAAACATCCCCAGGAATACAATGCATTTAAATGTTATATTAATCATATTGCTATGCAGCATAATGAAGTCCATGTATTAAAATGTTATCGAGGAACAGAAACTCTCTCATTTCATATATTAACTACATAAGAGCAGGCTTCTATTTTTGTGGTTTAAGCGGTGATGTGCTGAACAAATGCAATGGTGTACTAATACTCACCTGTCACTAAAGCCAAAAGAAATAGGTGCTTTCCTCACCATTAAAGATTAATGTTTAGAAACCAAAAGTGCCTATCTTGAATCACTTATTGAGTTTATACACAACTACTTAGGAATCACCATTCTGAAAACTGTCTTTGGTAAGGGTCAGAGTAGAAATGGATGTTACCAGAATGTGTTGGTTTTTATTTGAATCAGCCAATTAAAATGGCCCTGGAAGCAATTTTCAGATCACTGACACTGAGGAGATAGGCTCTAGTAAATCAGACTAAACCAATCTTTCAGTCAAGTCCAATTCAGCTGAAGTTGTATAGACACGGCCTTTGTCTTTGCCTTTCAACCTTTTCCCTGGATTTGTTCTACACTCAGGCAACAAGTCACACACCCACACACACACACACACACACACACACACACACAAATGGAGATGAAGCCGCATCATTCCTTGAGCAGCTTCCACCAGGTTGTCTCTGTCTCACTCAGCTTCCATTTCCTACCCCAGAGGCTAAATTAAGCTGAGAACTTTACTTAAAAAGAAAATCAGTAAAATGTTCACTTACATAAAAGCTATATTATTTACCTTCTCTACACCTCCCTGGCCAACAATAGGTAACTAGTGCTAGGAGAAGAAAACCGAATTATGCAGAGAATTGGAAAAGAACTCAGACCTCGGTACAAGAACACACTGCACACCCACATATAGGAATAAACCTGTCCTTTATCTATGATCCTGAAAAACTTCAAAACCACAGATGGGGAAAAATGTATATTTTAAAAGAAACAGATGTCTGTTTTTCTTCTTATTTTTATTAGGTATGCTTCAATACTAAATCATGCACTATGTAATTGGTGTAGATTAAGTACAAGTATGTGTTGAATGTGTTTGCATATAATTGGCAATATGTAAAATGATTTCATGAATATTCATTCTTTTTCCTTGTCTAATGTTCAAATCTAGGGAAAAATAAAAAGTATGACATAAAACGCAGAGTATGGTCCATGACCCAGAAAATCAAATTGATGTTAAGTTTCCACAGTCTAGCAACAGGAAGTTGATGTTAATTTTTAGAGCATAAATGTGTAATAGAGGAGCTGAACCATTGGTTAAGAATAACCAATTTTATTATTAACATTGAAAAGTTTATCGGTTTTTTTTTTAATACTAGAAAACCATTTGAAATGACAGACAGGACATAGAGGGAACATGGGATTTAGGAAAGTGGAGGACTATGAGAAGGACAATTTTGGATGGCATTTTGGTATTTCACTTTCTTCTCATTTATACAAATGATGTATCAAAAACCATAAATTATAATAATTATTAATTACTGTGACACGTGTATAGATGTTGACGGGGCTCAAGAAACACCACCCCAAAATATGGTACCTTAGCATTTGAGAAAACAGCAGGAGCAGGAAAGCCAACTCTCACCTTCCCCTTGCCTTTCTCCCTTGAAACAGGTCATAAGACCCTCATTTGAGAGGCGCTCTCCATATACCCGGAGGAAAGGAACATCCTTATCTTTGAAGACACAGTGCCACAAAGAAGAATCTGAACAAATAGGCCTTGCTAAGCTCCCCTCAATTTATAGACATTAAATCACACCTCTTTTGTCCAATCATACTTTTCTATGACTACCCACCTCTTCATCAAACCCAAGCATGAAAACGTATGTTTACTTATTTCTTTGGGTCTTCATTTTCTAATGAGGGCTCACATGTCATGGAAAACTTATATTAAATAAATTTGCATGCTTTGCTGTTATTATTCTATCTTTTGTTTTAGGTGCCTCCGCTATGAATCTAGCAATGGGTAAGAAAAAGAAATCTTTTCTCTCCTACAATGTTTATTACAAGATTGCATTTAACTATCTAATTTAACTTCAAAAAGTCCTTGTAAAGTAAGAATCATATTTTTCTCATTTTACACAAGAAACAGAAGCTCAGAGAGTTTAATCTTCTTATGTAAAATCACACAGGTAAGTGGTAGAATTAGGGCTCAAATTAAATAGGTTCCCCTTACATTATGTTTCCTCATATTTATTTTTTAAAATCCACGTTCAAATCTTTTAAAAATAGACAGCAAAGTTATCATTGTAGATATCTCCATTTTTGGCATGATTTAAGAAAAAATAAGCAAACTTATACAAGTTTCCTAAACTAATATAAAAAAAAGTGTTAAGAAGCTCAGTTCTAGAAACTTCCATATATATCATACTCTATCATGATTATTTAAATTCACGAATATATATACTATCATAATTATTTAAATAGATGCATACATAAGAAGCAACTTCTACATACCTGAAAGTTGTCTAAATTGCAACAAGAAAAAGAATTAATTAAAAGATTCATTCCATCCAATCAAAGAAAGGGAAGTCTATACCCATTTACATATGTGAGAGTATACACACACACAAAGGCCATTAGCGCCGTTTGAACTATACTCTTAAAAATAAGTATTTTAGTCTGCGAGTCAACCACTGATTAGCTATATAAGAAAAGGAGATAGAGGCCGGGCGTGGTGGCTCACGCTTATAATCCCAGCACTTTGGGAGGCCGAGGCAGGCGGATCATGAGGTCAGGAGATCGAGACCATCCTGGCTAACACGGTGAAATTCTGTCTGTACTAAAAATACAAAAAATTAGCCGGGCATGGTGGCGGGCACCTGTAGTCCCACCTACTTGAGAAGTTGAGGCAGAAGAATGGCATGAACCCTGGAGGTGGAGGTTGCAGTGAGCCGAGACCACACCACCACACTCCAGCCTGGGTGACAGAGTGAGACTCCATCTCAAAAAAAAAAAAAAAAAAAAAGAACGCCTTGGGTTGGATAGCCAAGTAATCAATGTTTCCTGACTGACTGGCTGTTAAAATCATGGAATCCCAGGATTCCTTAGAAAGAATACCATATGTTATGTATAAGTCCAGTCATGTAAGAGGCATGGAAGGAAATACAAAGCACCATAAAACACAGTCCTGGTTCTGAGGAAACTTTTATTTACCTTTTGAAATGGTAAAACTATTTCTTATAGTTTTACTTATTCGGCTCTTACATTCTTCTCTCCAAGGTTACAATCTGCTTGTATGTACAAAGTTGACAGGAAGATACGAGGTGGGGTCAGAAAACAGTGAGAGGATTTAGTTTCCCTGCTTAAACCACAGATTTTCTTAATTCCACTCACCTCCATCACGAGCTGATTTTCCCGTTTTCTCTACTTAGCTGAAGCCTACATATAATAGAATTGAGTATACTAAGAAAAAACAAACATAACAAGGCTGTCCTGAACATCCTCAATTAGACGTACACAGACAAATTAATTCAATAACTATCAAAAGACAGAGTATTCAAATAAAAGAACTATTTGTCAAGAGAATGCTAATATAATTAAGTAGGTAAAGATTGGTGCTCTAGAAGAGCCTGTTCTTCAATGTTAAATCATCTTCCTCTTGGTCCATACTTTTATTTTATTGTTTTTATAAAAACGACAATTTTATTTGTTTCTTGATTTTTTTTTTTTTTTTCCGATGGAGTCTTGCTCTGTCACCCAGGCTGGCGTGCAGTGGTGCAGTCTCAGCTAACTGCAACTTCTGTCTCCTGGGTTCAAGCGATTCTCCTGCCTCAGTCTCTTGAGTAGTTGAGATTACAGGCATGTGCCCCCACACCCAGCTAATTTTTGTATTTTTAGTAGAGACGGGGGTTTCACCATGTTGGCCAGGCTGGTCTCGAACTCCTGACCTCAGATGATCCACCTGCCTCGACCTCCCAAAGTGCTAGGATTACAGGCGTCAGCCACCCCACCTGGCCAGAAAACAACTATTTTAAAGAAACACCCTTTCTAAATCAGGGAAGGATGGAGATTACTACAAATAGACCATACCACTACACACTATATAAGTAAAACATTAGAATGGATCCTAGCTTTAGAGTTCTAATTACATTTGGCCAAGGTGAAGAGTTAATGCGTTTCCATTCTGAAGGCTCATAATAAAAACGTAAAATGATACAAACTTAAACTATCATCATTATCCTCTTCAGGCCATAATACTGGTCACCTTTGGAAACAAAAGCAGTATTGGCTGGTATTCATGTGCCAAAGCTGCCTGAGAGAAACAGAGACTAGATGCTAATGAGAAGGTGAAGTGAATAGCAAGTTTGACTGTCCTTAAATGACACTAAAATTGCAATCATGTCCCCGAAAAATTGAGACCTACTTGGGGAGCCTTGAACACTCACAGAGAAGAGTAGAAAAATACAAAGTATTTCCAGGTGATGGATAAACCCACTAACAGTTTGATCTACTAAAAAACAAATTAAGTAAATGTCCAAGGAATTAATTGCGACTTGAATTTGTGAATGTGAGATAGGAGAAAATTAGAAATTACAAACAGTTTCCTCTTTATGAAAAATACGTTAAAAATCTAAGAATTGGCACAGTGATTATATATGATCCCTTTGGTTGATAATAGGTGAATTTCTAAGTTGAATATAACTATCTTTTAATATGATTTGTGGTTTACCAGCTTCAAAAATCTATGCTTTCTGACCATTAGAAAGTTCTAGAAATGTTTTCAGAAATACTTTTTGTAAACACTAAGACATTGATTTAAGGATTGATATGAACATATTTAAATATTGACTTTGGTACAAGAAAGACATTACATTACTATCTAATGTACAAATATAATTTCAGAAATGAGGAGACCAGGGGCTGGGCCTGTTGGCTCATGCCTGTAATCCCAGCACTTTAGGAGGCGGAGGCGGGCAGGTTGCCTGAGCGCAGAAGTTTGAGACCAGCCTGGGCAACACGGCAAAACCCCGTCTCTACTAAAAACACAAAAAAACAGCCGGGTGTGGTGGTGAGCACCTGTAATAATCCCAGCTACTCAGGAGGCTGAGGCAGGAGAATTGCTTCAACCCAGGAGGCAAAGGTTGCAGTGAGCTGAGATTGCACCACTGCACTCCAGCCTGAACGACACAGAGTGAGACTCTGTCTCCCTTTAAAAAAATTAAAAAAACCAAAAAACAAAAAACGGAGTAAGGAGGCCATTTGGAATCATTCTTTACCAGATTATTTACTTTACCAGTGATAATGCTGAAACCCAGAGAGGTGACAGGACATGTTCAAAATAACATTGCAGACCTTAGATTAAAAGCAAATGTATTCACTCTCAATTCAGCTCTTTATTTCCACTTAAATTATGAGAATTATATCACAAAGACGTTGAAGATTTGGGGATGAGATTATTTAAACAAAGACTAAGTATCTCGAATTCCAGTACAACCCAGTTGTGAAATGCAGGAAAGATAAATAAGTTACACTGGTATCCTTTTAATTTATAGCAAATTTTGCATTAATAATATCAGTTGGTTCATCAAATAAACAGCAATGCAAAAATCCCAGCAAAATGTGTAAAATTCTTTGTAGTAAAGTTTCTGTGTGATGTGAGATGAATTTGCAGAATCTCCTTTTATTTTTGAAGAGTTTGAAAAAAATCATAAAATATAATAAAAATTACTTTAAGTCAAGCTTTGTCACAATTTCATTTTAAATTTTGGGGGGATGGTTCCAATCAATATAACATCTAATTTTAATATGCATATTGTATGAAAAGCACTGAAAATCTTACACTTCAAAATAGGTCATAAGTCTTAAAATGCTTAATTACAAGGCAGTATGGTTTTCTCAACAGAACAAAAAAAAGATTATTTGCTTCTCTTTTGCTCTTTTGTCTTATAAGTGCAGTGTGATGTATTAGTTTAATTAAAGTCTACCAAATTATCACAAGGACTTTATGTGCTACAAATAATTGGCTTTTTGTTCTCTGCTCACTTTTTGTTAATGGAAGCAGAATATTTTTTTTAATGATACTTAGTATATAAGATACCAGAACACTACAGGGAAGAAAGGCAAATGAGGTGTCTAATGAAGTGACCTTTGGCATCTTGGACTGGAAATAAAATGAAGCCTGCACTAATGCAATGAAAAAGTCAATGTTTCCAACGGTTAAAAGGATAGATCATATTATGGCTCAAAGCCAAACTACACCTGGAATCCTACCATATATAAAAATGACAATCCTATTAATATGAAAAGCTGATAGGCTCTAAAATTAAGTAAAATGTACAAGCAGATAAGATTTTTTAAATGTATACTAGAATGAATCAATCGTTTTATGTGAAAGATTTAGGTTGTAATTCAGATACAGTTATACTACCAGGTACCTCTTTAATAATAGGCAAATATAGCACACAAGTGAACATAGAATTAATAAATGTAACGTAGTAAATGAAAGTTGTTTCACAAAGTAACAGTACTAACATAACCACTCTTACTAAAGGGGAGTGGGAACAAATTATAACTAAAATATACAAGCATTTACATGGCACTGCTATTTTTAACAGTAATATAATAAAAACTGAAAATAACCTCTGAACTTGAAATCAACCCACTGATTATAGAATCTGAAAGTCAGAAACTACCAGTGACTCCCATATGTTGTGATTTTAAAGCACTTTACATAATATTCGTAGGACATAAATGATAATCAGCAGTGCTTCTTTTGTTAAAATTATGTGATCACCACTCATTTACTACTACCTTGAAAGAAGCATAATGTATGTATTACAGGATTCCTGAAATGTTTGAGCTTTTAATTCATCCTCTGAATTACTTTTTAAAAATTTTCTGCTGTTATTCTTCACGTTAAAACCATGTTAAGAGTTTCAATTAGTGATACTAACATTCTACTGAAAGTTTATAAGGTTTCAGGCTGACGTGCCAGGTCACTAGGAAGTAGATACTATCCAGCGACCACATTTCACAAAGAAGGAACTCAGGAACTGAGAAATTAACTTTCCCCAAATCACAGATCTAAAACGGCAGTATTGGAATTTTAAGCACAGGAAGTCTCACCCTAGTCTTTGTTCTCTTAAGTAGACTACACTCCACTGCCTTTCCAATAAGTGATTACATTGTTCTCAAAAGCAAGTTTTGTCAAACTTGCTATACCTTTTCAAATGTACCTCAACAACACTTTTCAGGTAGGGAATATTACTGGGATTTTTAATATATCCATAAACATTAGTATCTAGCTAACCTTAAGTTCTTAACTGAAACTCTCCCACTTACACACACACACACACACACCACATATCAAAATTATAATCATATTTCTGAAGAACAACCAATATGTGTACCTAATGATATACTCAAATGGTGTTAAGCCTGCAGGTTTTCCTCATTTCTTAAAGGCACCACTTTGTTCTTGTGAAATCTTATGACCTCAAAAGCCAAAATAAAATTAAGCCAAGAAAATGATAGTCTCCCCAACTCGTGATACATTTTTTTCAATAATAATTCTCTCATTGGTTGTCTCTGAAGAAACAGTCTCAGGAAGGAAAGTTCCTCAGTGAGTGCACATGCATACTTTGAACGGATATACTTGATTTACTTCATTTGTTTAAAGCCAAAGAGTGAAAGGGAATCTTTGACAAAACTGTCATCTTTAAAACATGGTGATATTTCATTTTCCCCTTCTGCACTATTTAGATTGCTTCAAACTGAAATGCTTCCAGCAGCTCCTATGTCCAATTTTTCAAAGTTGTCACTTCCTAGCAAATCTGCTTAAGCAAAATACTTATGTTGTTAGAAAACAGAACAAACATACATTATAGAATACATTCCATTCTTCTTTGCAGGTCAGAGTCTTATTCAAGAATGGGAACTTGGAAGAACATGTGGAAATAAATTAGAAGATGACTATGATGGATTGGTTTAAGTCAATGAATGTGGTACACCTCTGATTAGTTTCCAAAGATACACTTGGACTTAGTTCAGTATAGTTTTCCACACAATAATCATATAATCAAAATGTTATTTTCAATGCATTCACCAAAGGTCATAAAATTTAAAAGAACAAATCCAGAGGAAAATGGGACAATGAAAGACAACCATGGTTACTCTTCCTTAGTTCATGTCTATAGCAGCTATTATAATGTACTTGTCAACATTCTGTGTCTTAGAGGGAAATGAAAAATTGCCAAGCGTTACACTTGTAGACCTCTGGCCTTCCTGAAATGTGGGCATCAAAACTCATATCTTTTTTTTTTTTTTTTGCAACGGAGTTTCGCTCTGTCGCCCAGGCTGCAGTGCAGTGGCACAATCTTGGCTCACTGCAACCTCCGCCTCCTGGGTTCAAGTGATTCACCTGCCTCAACCTCCCGAGTAGCTGGGATTACAGATATGCATCACCATGCCTGGCTAATGTTTGTATTTTTAGTAGAGATGGGGTTTCACCATGTTGGCCTCAAACTCCTGACCTCGTGATCCACCCGCCTTGGCCTCCCAAAGTACTGGGATTACAAGCGTAAGCCACCATGCCCGTTCTGTAACTCATATCTTATAATAGCTGAATGAGAGAAAGCACAACAGAAGCAAAATTCAAAATAATGATTACAAGAATAAATTGTATGAAAGGAAACAAAACTTGTCACTCCTAAGCAACTTCCAAATGTAAGAATAAATATGTTTGAAAGGTTCAGTGATGCTGTCTTGAAATATTACTCAATACCCTTAGCATAGAGTATACTTTCTGAATATACACACACACACACACACACACTCCAAGTTGTATATATTTAGATATACAATATTTATCATAGGTGGAACTTATTCCCCTCTATGCATGATTACATAATGCTTGCTGAAATTAAACTTTTCAAAATTATGCACTAAAAATTACCTAAGACTTACAATTCCTTCCATTACTTTAAAAAGCTAGTCATGTCTCAGCAAAAGCCAAGACTGCTTATGGTGTACAATCTGAAACCCAATTCTCTCTCAGCACTTTAACAGTAGATCTGTCACCCTTTAACACCACAAAATCAATACCCTGGAATGTCATGGTTCTCTGATGGCCCACAAAGTCAAGGCATGATCAATTTCAACTTCCTTACTAGACAGAAATAGACTTAGACAAACAAAAGATTCCATTCAAGTTAAATTCAATAAAACAAAAGAATAAAGAAGGAGTCAAAGTTGTTAGAATTCAGTCCAACAAATTTACACTTAAAGCTAAATCAATTTTTTAAGCCAACTAAATTGCACACCTAATCATAAGGTATGTAGTATAACTTGTAAAAAGCATATGAATTACTCCAATCCATAGATTAAGAAATACTATCGATTAGGTATGTCTTCATTACATTTGGTAATAAACAACAGAAGAAGCATGGCCTCTGAGTTCTATACTATGTATCTCTAGAACATAAGAGCAGAAATCTTATATTTCTTGTCATAAACTGTATATCGTACGTAGAACAGTCCCTGATGCAGAGTAAGCCCTTAATAAATATCTGATTACTCTATGAAAAGTATTGCATACTTTAAATATATCTGGCACATAAACTCTATGAGGGCCAAGGCTCACTCTTTCTTGTTCACTGCAATACCCCTGGCTTCTGTTGTGCCTAGCACATTAGCAGGCACTCAATGAACATCTGCTGATTTGAATAAACAGAGGATTCTGTGGAATTTAAATGATAGACTTCAAGAATTTTTTTCTGTAATAAACACTTTATACACCAGTGGTTTTATTTTGCTCCAAAATTTTGACATACATAAACAAAAAACTTATTATTTAGTAATACTTTAAAAAGCTAGGCCTAAGAGTTAGGAGGCATGGAGTGTGGTTTTGGTTCACTAACTTGCTGTGTAACTTTGCCTCTCCATGTCTCTCCAGTTTCATCTATAAAATGCAAAGGAAGGGTACAGAGAGAGCAAGAGAGTTGGCTCAAGTATCCTCTCGGGAATATGTAGGTATATACACCCTCCTGGGTATGGGTAGAGACAGGGATTCAGAAGAAATCAATGAAAGGGACTCTAGAGGTCAGAGAAAAGTCGGAAAGCAATCCTATTAAAAGACTTAAAAGAAATTGAAATCACTCAATTGAGCAAAGAAAATGCTGAAAAAGCGTAAGTGAAGCAAAACTACATGGGAGAACTTAGAAGCATGTGGTACCATGATCTCAGGTCCTACTTCCAGTCCCACTAAATGGAGTATAGGATGGCCCATTCCTTTGTCTTCCAATGTCATAAAAATTAAAAAGAAAAACATTCACACTCCCATCTAGCTTGTCCCTAGGGGAAGCTGTGTGACATAATTCTGACCAATAAGATATACAGAAAAATCTTTGGGAAGGGAATCCCTCCCAGAATAGAAAGGAAATGGGATGAAATGAAGTTTTCCCTCAACTGTCTCCCCACCTGAAATAGGAACTTAGTGGCTGGAGAGACAGCAACGCTCTGGAGAATACGGTAAAGAAAATCAAACATTTATGATGGTGGGCAAGAGGAAAGCAGCACCATGATTCTTCAGTGGAAGTTGTGGATGACTTCTAGAGTCTTGTATAAGGAAAACATAAACCCCTCATTCCACTATGGTCAATCTATTTCTTGCAGCTGAGTGCATTCTTAAGCAATACATTCCCATAAAAGAAAAAAAAAAAACAGATAGAAGGATTATCCAAAAAAAGAGGAGAAAAACACAATGTATGATTATGAGGGGTCCGTGATGCTACTAACAGACACTACATACAGGGCTGTAGGTGTTTTCGTCTGATCAACTACCATGTTTCACATACTTTTATATTGTTGACACCTTGCAGAAAGGAGATTACTTTCAAGTGTAAAATCTTTGAGCCAGGAATCAGAAGACATGGGTTTCCCTTCTGGCTCTTTCACTTAAAAACACACTCAACTTTTAGCAAGAAATTCTTCAATATAAAATAGAAAGTAGGCTGGGTGTGGTAGCTCATGATTCTAATCCCAACATTTTTGGAGGCTAAGGTGGGTGGCTTACTTGAAGTCAGGAGGTTGAGACCAGGCTGGCCAAGATGGTAAAACCCCATCTCTACAAACATTCAAAAATTATCTGGGTGTGTGGTGGCACATGCCTGTAGTCCTAGCTACTTGGAAGGTTAAGGCGTGAGAATCACTTGAACCTGGGAAGCAGAGGTTGCAATGAGCTGAGATTGTGCTACTGCACTACAGCCTGGGTGACAGAGTGAGATTTTATCTCACAAAAAAAAAGGGATTAGATAAATAAATAAAATAGAAAGTATAGCATTTATTTGATAAAGGAATTGTTGGGATTAACAAGATAATGCATGTAAAAACACTTTCTAAAAACTTACAGCACTTTAGTAATAGCTGTGTATATGGGATGACATAAGTAAAATACTGAGCACAATTTTGGGCACACAGTAAGTGTTTATTTATCATTACCACTGTTACTATACAAAGATACCTGTCCATAGCTCCTTGAGAAAATCCCTGCCTTGCTGGAGACACAGTCCTTCAGAAGGCATATTCCTGCCTCATGACTCTTCTCTTCTAGGCAGATGGAATGAAGAGTCAGCTCTTAACCAAGCTGAGCCAAGAGTTTCTCTCCCTGGCATCTGAAATAGCCACACAAACATAGTAGCAGTTGTGTATGTAAACAGGCATATAACAGGCTAATTCAGGAACTATGAAGTTGTCAGCCATGCTTTACCTCTAGAAAAGAAAAATATAACAAAGAAAGAGATAGAGAAAGAGAGGGAGGGAGACAGAATACACATGATGGCCTTGAATTTCCAATCCATTTCTGAAGATTAGGTCCCATGTATTCCCAACTTTAGCATAAAATGTCTTTCGCTGATTTCTCATACTGGAAACCAAAGAGTTTTAACTAAATACATTCATTTTAGTGTTGGCATTGAAACATGTTTCAAGTTGGTTATACAAAATCTGAACCTATGGAAGTGTACAAAGGTGACCCATAGCTGAGTGTGGTGGCTCACGCCTGTAATCCCAACACTTTTGGAGTCTTAGGCGGGTGGATCACCTGAGGTCAGGAGTTTGAGACCAGCCTGGCCAACATGGTAAGACCCCATCTCTACTAAAAATAAAAAAAATTACCCAGTGTGGTGGCAGGCATCTGTGATTGTAGCTACTCAGGAAGCTGAGGCACGAGAATCGCTTGAACCCTGGAAGCGAAGGCTGCAATGAGCCGAGATCACACCAATGCACTCCAGCCTGGGCGACAGAGCAAAACTCCATCTCAAAGAAAAAAAAAGAAAGAAAGAAAAGGCTATCTATATTCCTATATTCCCTTCTTCTTCTATCACTTTACGTTACCTTTATGATTTTATGATCAAATTTCATAAAGCATTTTATGAAATAAAAAGGCATTTACAGTTAATAACAGAGGATAACTTCCTATTTATTTATGATTCTCGGTGTCTGCAATCATTAAAGAAAATTTCAGATTTGTTAAAATCTTAAAGTTACAAAATATGTTCTGGAATGTGTAATCTGAGAGTCTTCTTGCAAAACAAAATAAGAAAATCACATTTATGTATAAAATTGTGTACTTTTCTTTTCTATGAGCAGTAAAGAGCTCCAGGAAGAGAATAGATTTTAGGTGCCAAGGAAACAGAACTGACCAACTTCTAACCCCCAGCCCCCCACGAGTGCCTACTGAATGCTAAGATCCTCTGACTGCATTATGGTACCCAGATCCTAGAATCAAATTATGGCTTTTCTGAAGGTGGGCACAGCCAAATTGCTGAATGCTTTTGGATAGAGTCCCAGAATGCAAGGGCTTATGTTTACAGTCTTATTTTGTTTTGTTGACAATGAAGTACAACTTCTGAGTTTCCCTATAATCCTAATTTAACAACAGTCATTTGTCAGATCTAGAACTGGTTCAACTATGGTCATTTTTATGTAGCTAGGGCAAAATTATGAATTCATTCAAAATAAGAAACACAAATTAAAAATAGGAAATGTGGAGGAATATTTCCATCTGGTGACAATAAATAGATCAAATAGCACTTATTTCCTGTTTAGAACACTCTGGTAACTTATTTTATCAAGGAAATATTAGCTCCCAATAGAAATAAGTTTTAGGATATTACCTTCCCAGAACTAAGAAGACCTAATCTAGTGTTCACATTTTAAATTGTCACAGCTCAGATATAAACTGCCTGCTTACTCGTGGTGTTCTGTGGTGGGAAAAAAATGGTTATAGAAAGTAAGGTTGCTTATACTTTGCAAAATGTCTTTCATAATAAATCATATAGTGTATATGAATTTTTTAAAAGACAAATGAAAGACAATCTTGTTTTCCCCCTCAAAATGTGGTTCTTATGTAACTTCAGCTATAACAAATGGAACGTGGTGAAAATTATTTAATGACTTTTTGTTCAATTTTCCAGTTTTTTAATGGGGAAGTTGCATTTCATTCCTATGTACTTAATAGGAATTTTGGCAGGATTCCAGCTTATAATCATCTGGAAGCACATATTATAACTTTAATTATAACTTCTAAGCTAGAACAGTAGTTAGCATGATGTAGGCATTCAATTACTGTTACTGCAGTGAATGAATCTATAAGGCAGAAATGTACAAGCTATCATCCAGCGAGCACTCGATTCCCACCTGAGTTTCATATTTCTCTTTCCATTTACTTCACCCCAAACAGTTTCCATAACAAACACATTGGGTAATAGGGCCAAGACACTCAAGCTATTTCTTATTGTTTAGAAGCAGGAAGTCATAAACCATTTCAAACCACATTCCCATAACTAAGGAAATCTGCCAAAATACATGAAAGCAATAATTATTTATTCCTTGAAGGAAAAGAAAACCTGATGGACTATTTCATGTGAGGACAACTGGAACTTGGTACGTTAGTAGCACTGGTGGAATCTACTTTTAGAACAGATATTACTTGTTTGAAAACAGAGCATGAAATGATGTTAATCTGCAAGTGGAGGAAGCTGTTCATGGCCCTCTAATCAGAGCATGTTGTACTTGAGTCATCCGCCCTTTCATTTTTCAACTCAGGATACCCACCGAGCCTGTTCCAGTGGCCATTATGAGTACACCACTCTTAATAAATTCAATGGGTGTTTTGCAAGTACAAAGCCTGCGGGATTGGCCACTTCAAGCTAAATTTTAGCTGCATAATCAAGAATATAGCTGAAAACGCCAATTAATGGTGCAAAGCACAAAGGATCAAGCTTTAGCTATAGAAAAACCATCTATGGACTAAAAGTATCACCTTGTAATCTATCCCTGACTTTGCAGGATGGCACACCTGAATATTAACAATAAAGCTATCTGAATAAATTCCTTCTAAAAAGTAAAAACTGATGAACAGCGTAAACTCTTAGCTTAAGAGAATTATGTAAGATAAACATAGTGAAAAAAGTCCTTACATACTGAAGTAATCTCATTTTCTCTTATTTACACCATAAAGCAAACAAAACTCACAACAGGGTGGATCTTAATGCATTAAGATCCTCAAAATAGTATAGACAACATATAAATGGATGCTAACATGCATGATAGAGGGTATCTTAAAACAGAAACATCTCAAATTTAGGAATTAAGTATTAACTACAAGCACAATTAAAAGCAAGATACATGCATGGAGAAATTTCATCTTTAGTCTCTACCTGGGAAGGCAAGTCTTAAAGCCAAATTGAGGCTTATCAGATAAATATATGCATGCCAGGCAAGCAGTGAAAAAAGCTAGGAAAGAATACCAACACAGATGGGAACGAGATAGCTGACTTGCAGGAAACCATGCGGAGTGACAGCTCTGCAGTGTCTCCACACCTGATCTGGCAGCAGGGCCTAAGGGGGCTGCGGTGCAGCCAAGTCAGCAGGAGCTGGAGGCAGATGTGGCTCTACACTAGCTGTGTGCAGGAAGTCCTGGTGCCTACAATCCTGCAAAACTCTGCAAGTGGTTTCTCAAAATCATAAAAACTCACGACTCAACTCATCTACACTAAACTAGATCCAAACTCTACTTCTGTGTTGGAGAAACTTATCAGAAAGGAAATGTCTGCCAATAATTACTATGAAAACATTTATTTGACCCTGATCCATGTTCCTCACTAGATTCAATTATTTTAAATAGTGTATGGAAGTGGAAACACAATCATTGCTAATCTATATCAGATTGATTCAGCTGTAAAAATTAAACAGTTTTAAAGCCACCTGAAACTATCATCTCCTAGACTTGATTTAATCGTCAATAACTCCATGTAAGAAATTTAGCTTAAAATTATGCTTTATTTCAAATTGTTTTCACTACAAATAGCATCATCTGTTGGTCCTTACTTTTTGTGTAGCTTAACACAATTCTAAGAAAGGTTTCCAGCTGATTTTAAAGATACATAGGAAATAGCAAGATAATAATTGAAATTTTAAAACCGAGTCATGGATAAGACAGAAAATGTGCATGTACACCGGCATCTGGTTAAATAAGTTCACTGGTGATAAAAACAGCAAGATATTGTCTTAAAAGTGTCTTCTCTTACTTGAAAATCACCTGCTCTAAAACTATCACTAAGTTACAATATTTATTAAGTCCAATTTCCTGCTTTAGCAGGACTGAATTACAGGGGGTTAATCTCAGATTCAGGCCTACTGAGGTCTTCCTGTTCATATCTCCTTTGCAAATGGAGCTTACTAGGGAAGCTGAAAAGGAACCAAATGCTTCACAGCTGAGGCTATCCACTCCACCTTCTTTCTACTGGTGACATAATTTCAGCTGCTCTTAAAAGTTCTGACATTTCCAGTAATAAGCAAGTGAAAGCATACTACTTGGAAGATGTATGCATACTACTTGGAATAGCCAATAAGCTTAGTAAATGTACATTTGATTGTTGAATTAAACAATAAATTAAGAGATCAAATAGATACAACTTCTAGATCTTTAAAGGCTCATCAATTGATTGATGCATGGCACTAAATTTATTGTAATGGCAGCTATACATTTACATACAGTAAGAACATTTTATCTAAAAAAAGTAAATTTTTAAAATTAATCTGTTGAATTTTTCTGATTCTGAATATCACAATTTTAATGTAAAATGACTATTAAAATTATTAAACAATGTTTTCAGACAAAGGAGACATAAACATCATGTTCAACTGATAAAACTGTAATAATGAAGGATAGGAGGTAAGTTACACAAATTGCAAATTGCAATCTTGCTAGCTCCTTTAATGATTTTAATGGAACAGGGCTTGAATTTTCCTTTCTATCGATGTTTGTTTCAGAAGATAAGCAGTACAAAGAAGATTTTTTTATTCTGAAAAGTTTAATTCTCTCAAATTTCTAATTCAGTGTTCTAAATTGCAAGGTAGACACCACATTCTGCCTTACTAGTAAGATCTGATTTTGCTATTTTACTTAAATTCTAAAACACTTTTCCACTCAGTACCCCTGGGAGACTAAGAGTTTCCTGACTGTTGGCAGAGCTACTAAAGATTCCTAGCCCAAATGAAAGGAGGATTTTCATCAGAGTCTGGGTTTTTATGAACACACCATCACAGTTCTTGTTACCGTCTCCGTCCTGTCTTAAAAATGTACCTTGAACTTCTGCTAGCAAAACTCAGATTGGTTGAAATATCCAACAGACATACCCGGGCTGTGAAGTTGCCCTTCATTAATTTCTCAGAGGCAAGTTTACCACTTGACGAAACGTTAGCATCACTTCCTGTGGCACTGAAATTTTCCCTAGGGGTCCCTACTAACTAAGGACTAATCACCCGTGTTCTTATTTAGCTCTTGAGTTCCGATTAGATCATAGATTAAAGTGGATGACTGCAGACTGCTAATTCTTACCTGACAACATACTGAACAAAGACTCCATATTCAGGAAATACATTTTATATTTCCTTTTCACAAGTCCATACCCTGCTACTGAATCATTAAATGTGCAACCATGCTGAGTTTAGCTATTCAGAGAAGAGATACTAAGACACAGGTTATTACTATGGGAATTTGTAATGGATGTTATTTACAGCCCACTAGTGATTTAAGAACTTGATGTGACATTAGGAAAAAAAAAAGTATCAGATGTAGGTTTATACCAACGGGTCAAACTCATTAAACAAATATTTGAGATGAGTAATAATTTTGATATTATATATATCTTTTACAACTGTAAGCAACTGTAAGCCCATGTTTCAAAACTTTTTTGATGGATAGTACATTTTATGTATCTGCTTGCAACTTGAAAAAATACAGTGACTAATTCCAAAATACTGCAATTTGAAGAGACTGTGATAAAAATGACAGTAACTATAATACAAATAAATCAGATGTAACACTTAAGAAAATTCTTTTTGGTAATTTTCTATCAAAATAATGTCTAAAGTATAGAAAATACTTTGCTCTTGCTTTTTAAAAATATAAATGAGACATTGTCTTACCGACACATATACACACTATAAACATATATATATACGTTTGAGATTTGATATAATACAGTACTTCTACAAACAACACATTATTATATGATGCCTATAAATACACCAGTATCTCAGTTGAATGGATTTAAAAATCTGTTTCCTTCTGCCCCCAATGCAGTTATCTTAAGATTAAATTCCAGATTACGTGTCATTGTCGTTTAGCACACCACAAGTCTTGTTAGATCAAATCACTTTTCAAGTGAATTCTTACAAACGAAAAAATAACAGTAATAGAAATTTGAATTTTGGTTGTATATTTTATTCAAAGAAAATTTTTTTAGATGGAGTCTTCCTGTGTTGCCCAGGTTGGTCTCAAACTCCTGGGCTCAAGGGATCCCCCTGCCTCAACCTCCCAAATAGATGGATTTCTGGCATGTACCACCCTGCTTTGATGGGTTGCATATCTTAAAACTGTATACAAACATTCTCTTACATTTAGAAGCATCATAAGTGATATTTGCAATTAGAGGGGGCTTTTCATCAGAACCAGTTTCTTTTTTTTTTTCCCTACATATAATGGGAGAGATCTGTCTGGCACAGTGTCCCCAGCCACTTTTCCTGTGACGTCTTCTCTAAGCCCACTAGTGTCTCTTACCAGGCGTCATTTGGTTCCCTTCTCCGTCTTAAGGGAATTTGGCTCTTCCCTGCTCCCTCCCAATTATAAATATGCAGGTTAGATAATTGACCCACCCTTTGACTGATGCATTGCCTAAACAGAACCGACTGCCTTCTAGTAAACCTCTAATGACAGGTGGGGGAGGAAGTACCAATTAATCATCCTGAATATCCAAAGTCATTATTGCCTCAAATCCTTTGGTGCCTTCTTCAATTCTCTCAACTATTAAAATAGCTCTCCCTTCTTCCCACCTGCACAGCTCACACTCTTATCAGAGAACACAGTAAATACAGAGGCACATGTGCATACTTAAAACTTGCATTTCTTTTTACATCATAGGATTTACAATTAGACACTCAAATGTAAGCCTAGAAAATTCCATTTTGAAAATAAACCTTAAAAAGACCTTATTCCCTTGGCCCATAGAGTATCTGTCTACTCCAATGTCTCTGCTGAAAGAAGTACAGTTAGAACCCCACGAAAGTGCAAAATCAGTCAGAGCAGACCTTTGCCCAGGAGGTTCTAATGCTACTAAAGGTACCAGGGCCTAAACAAATAACACCAAAATACTAAAACATGCATTCCAGAATGTTAAAGAAAAATCCTTGTGAGGACAATTTATAGCCTCTATTCCGGGCAGCAAGGCCATGAACATTATGCATAAAGTCACCAGATGCCACTGATATCTTTTTTGCCCTTGGATTTTAGGTGGCAAAGTGGAATTTGAGGGCTTTTTCAAGTTAGTTATCTTATATCATAACTTAATCTTTTAAGGTCGTTTTTAGGAACAATGTGCAGGAAATGAGACACCCTAACTCATAAGTGCTACTTTCCTTTCCTTCTTACTTGGACACAGGTACCCGAATCCATGAAAAGTGTCTAAAGTCCTATCTCTCTTTCCCTTAAGTAACCTCATTAATTGCAAAGGACATTTCCCAAGCAGATCATATGTGCAAGAATACAGATAAAAAAAAAAAGACCAGGCCGGGCGCGGTGGCTCATGTCTGTAATCCCAGCACTTTGGGAGGCCAAGGTGGGCAGATCACGAGTCAGGAGATAGAGACCATCCTAACCAATGTGGTGAAAACTCGTCTCTAGTAAAAATACAAAAATTAGCTGGGTGTGGTGGTGCGTGCCTGTAATTCAAGCTACTCGGGAGGCTAAGGCAGGAGAATAATTTGAAGAGGGAGTCGGAGGTTGCAGTGAGCTGAGATTGCGCCACTGTGCTCCAGCCTGGTGACAGAGCAAGGTTCTGTCAAAACAAACAAACAAACAAACAAACAAATGAAAAAAACACCAAACATACAATCAGGTCAATTGTGTGCATTAGGTAGAATTAGACTTAGGTCTTCATCTCATATACAATAGAGAGCTAGTGAAACCTAAGGCTGGTATTTCAAAGTTAACACAGTGCATTTACAAACTTCGTTTCTTTCAGTGTCATATAAAGATTTAACAGTAACATTTATTTTCACATCTTTGGGTAATCTTCAGTCAAGAATTGACTAGGCACTGTTGCATAAATAAACATCTTGGGATAAATGGTAAACGATAAACGGTTTATAAAACTATATTCCTGAAACACTACTTAAAGTTAGATACAAGGATGGCTCGTTTATGCTCATGGAAATTAAAACTATATGGTAAAGTACCCATTAAGCATACGTTTAACCATTTGTGTGGTTAAATGCATTGCACCTTGATCTGAATTCTTGCAGAATACATGAAGACTCTATCATTACAAATACTACATATGCTGGGTCACCGCCATCTGATGTCAATGAAGTGTGTGTAACTTCATGAATCCGGATAAGGATTCTCTCCTGGACACATATTTTCCATACATTTGGGCATCATTTACTACTGATATCGAAATATGTATGTCTTACTAATGCCTGAAAGATTAGGATCTTTCAAATCCTAATTGGCTGCTCTAACGAAGTTAAGAGTAGGAAAGTAAGTATATTTAGTACAGTCATAGATTAAATGAAAAGAAACAAGCTCCGAGTGAGGATTTAGACATCAGTGAATTATGTGAGATTTCCTACATACATTTGGTAGCACCTCTTTCAGTTGCTCAGTGCTCTTTTTAGCTTGTTTCTCAGTTTCATTTTCATTCCAAATAGTAAAGGTTACACAGTGAATTAATGTTTAAAATGTGTAAATATATCAAAATGCAAGTAAGTATTTATAGTAAAGTAAGAAGAAACGGAAGACGATACACAAACGACTAGGATGTGAACAGTGTAATCTTCCTTTTTCTCTTTCCAAATGGTAGCTTAAGATATTGAGACCCTATTTCATCATTAATGAAAAGGGATTTGAGAAATACTGAGATCAAAAACAAAACTGATCCTGAAATCCCAGGCTAACAGAGCACTGTGGGATTATATTTCCTACTTCTGACTAGACAGCTATACCCATGAGGTAACAGCTGAACCTAGTGAAACACTGATTTACTGACTTGTAATGAATGTACCTCAATGTTGAGAAGTTTCTAAGCCTCCGTGTTTATCTTATATATAGATAGATGATTTTACATGGCCAATTTAAGAGAGCTGTTGATATTGAAAATAATTTCCCCTGCATTGTTTAGATAAAGATCACTGTGGTGAATCATCTATGAAAAATTGTAACTGTAGTTAGACTTTATAGCAATATGTTTCTAAGAAATCTTACTCATTGACTAATCAATATACATTCAGAATTAGAAAATAAAGATTTAAAAATAATATAGCCATTTTAGGCTAAATATATTTATTTATGTTTTTATTTTTTTGAGACGGAGTTTCACTCTTGTCCCCAGGCCGGAGTGCAATGCGGAATGGCAGCTCGCTGCAACTTCTGCCTCCCAGGTTCAAGCGATTCTCCTGCCTCAGCCTCTTGAGTAGCTGGGATTACAGGCGTGTGCCACCATGCCCGGCTAATTTTGTATTTTTAGTAGAGACAGGGTTTCACCACATTGGCCAGGCTGGTCTTGAACTCCTGACCTCAGGTGATCCACCCGCCTAGGCCTCCCAAAGTGTTGGTATTGCAGGCATGAGCCACCATGCCTGGCCTAGGCTAAATATATTTATATTTAAATTGCCGTTTGCCATTTTACCTCTGCCCATCTCATTGGAGTGAGTAAACAAGTTTGGGACGTTCTGATTGCATGTCCATTCTAATGACAGATAAATAAGCATCCAGTAAACTTATAATTATTGGGAGAAATAGCATGTTTGTTTGATTTTGTGTTTGCTTTAATTCCACATTTTACAACTGGCTTTACAGTTATAAAGCACTTGCTGCCTTACTCTGAAGATCTAATGCAATCCAGTCCAAGACAGTAATAAAATAAGAGACTAATGCTTTCCATTTAAACTAATATTTTCTTTGGCCTTTGAAAATCCTCAAGGGGTAAACTATTTTAATTTAATAGCTTCAATTGATCTTCAAATATTCAGCAATATTAAAAGCAAAGGGAATCCTTTTTTTTTTAATCAGCCAAGTTAGAACTAAAATAAATGAAGATGTTCATATCATGAGTTCAGGAAGCAAGGGAAAAGAAGAGTAAATAACTTCTGACAAATAACCTTCTTTGAACAAATGATAATATGTTAAGGGTCTTGCCCTTGAAAACCTGAAGCTCTTATAGTTTTATTGCATATTGGATCAGTTTAGTTATCTATCTAATCATTCATATATTTAAAACAATGAATAATCATCAGTAAATGATCTTTTTATATTATTTGTTAATAATGTTTCCTATTGCTTCAGGGGAAAAAATGCGAATTTTAAGAAATACAGAATTGCTAAGAAAAAAACTACTGGTGTAAAGTTTCAGCATTTTAATAACACACAGTTTTTATAGCCGATTCTCCCAAGTATTCCATTCCAAGGGTGCTTATTTCAATTCTAGGAAGTCAAGTGGCATACAGGATTAATATATAAATGCAGTCACATTATCTCTGAATTCTATTTTATTATATATTTATATCAAACATGGCCTTGATCATGTATAAGACTTTAACATTGGAAAAAAGCATGAATTTCACTCAATTGTACAAGAAGCAAGCATAGTGTTGAAGAGGGTACTCAAGGGTGGTTGGCAGGTATGCTCTGAGGTCACATCAAACTAATTCTGTCTCTCACTTCTCTGTGAATTTCGGCAAATCGACATCTAAAGCGAGAATTTTTTTCTCTACCAAATAGATTAAATAGCATATCTAATTCATATTACTGTTGTAAGAATTTTATATTATGCATTTTAAGAACTTAGCACATGACAACACAAAATAAAGCATATTCTTATTTAGACAGTCAAGTGATTGAATTTGGACCTTTCCACATTGCAGGTTTATTTATTGGATTTGAATGTAATTATCCCAAGTTGTGCTGTCTCATATGGCAGTCCCTAGCTCTATATGATTATTGCATACTTACAGTGAGGCTAGTATGAATTGATATGAGGTGATGTAATTATAAAATATATACCAGATTTTGAAGATTTAATTTTTAAAAGGATATAAAATATCTCATTAATAACTTTATATTGATTAAATATTGAATGATAATATATTGGATATGTGAGGTTAAATGATATGTATAATAAAAATTAATTTCATCTTTTTAAAATAATTATAAATATGGCAACTAGAAAATTAAAAATTATGTATGTGGCTTGCGTTATATTTTTATTGGACACTGCTACTTTAGAGTATTTTCATAAGAAGAGCCCAGTGTACTTTGTAAAAGTGCAAGCTCCTGGCCCATGACTGAGATAAGCAGAGGAGAGCTGCACTTCCTAAAAGCTCCCTTAGTGACTCTTTTGCAGGTAAGAATTTAAAAACTATTTCCCTAAGGCTCCATACATTAGGTAGTGCCAAGAACCCATCCTCATCTGGATGTTCCAGCTAAAAGTCCTGAGAGATTTGGCTATTCCTACTTAGTGCCTAATGAGAATACAGTACAATACAAGAAAGGGGTGCCTATTAAACAGAGAGCAGTTCCTTTAGGCAAGCACTCAACAAAATGGTGAACATCAAGGTTAAGGAGAATTTACAGATGTCTCATTTTTCAAGTTGAATTGAAGCTTGTGGGTCTTTCTTAATGTAGGGTGTAAACAGAACTCCAAAGAGAAGGATTGGGAAGACGGCACCCCACTCTGTAAGACCCTTTCTGATTCACTCTTGGAGATGTGTCTGTGTAAGGCACACAGCTGAGCTGTCAAAGGAGGGGAGAAAAGTCAAAAGGCAAGGAATTCTCACTGTATAGCCACGCTCAGATGCCCTTGGTTGGGAGACCTTATCAGTGTCTTGGGGCCTTTTAGGAAATGACATGGCATAATGAAATATTTGATTTCCTTGAGCAGTGGTTTGTAGTTCCCCTTGAAGAGTTCCTTCACTTCCCTAGTTAGCTGTATTCCTAGGTATTTTATTCTCTTTGTGCCAATTGTGAATGGGCGTTCACTCATGATGTGGGTTTCTGCTTGTCTGCTGGTGTGTAGGAATGCATGTGATTTCTGCACATTGATTTTGTATCTTCAGACTTTGCTAAAGTTGCTTATCAGCTTAAGAAGCTTTGGAGCTGAAATCATGGGGTTTTCTAGATATAGGATCATGTCATCAGTAAACAAAGACAATTTGGCTTCCTCTCTTCCTATTTGAATACCTTTATTTCTTTCTCTTGCCTAAGTGCCCTGTGCCAGAAGAGTGACCTCTTGAAGGGCTAGGGATAGCGGGTGGGAAGTGGACCTTGATAAGTGTCTTGAGCAGTGCAAGACTGCCTTCCCCTGTTCCTCTCCACTTCTTCCTCCTTAATGTTCCATTCCTTCAGCAAGAGCTGTGACAAGGCATTGTAGGAGAAATTTTTGTGATAGAAGGCTGAGAAACATGTAGAAACATGTTTCTGGGTGAGACTAACCTTGAGAAGTAGGGAAACAATGGCACTTGAAGCTTAACTACCATAGTTCTTAAGTTTTTTTTTTTTTTCTTGTCAGTAGCTTTCATATGTGTTTACGTATCATGCCCACCTATTTCCAATGCAGAGAGGAGGTGCCACTATTTTGAAGGGAGGGTTTCATGAAAAGATTGTCCTGGGTTTCATTATAAGGGAATTGGGGAGTAGAGCCCAAACCAGGAGAAATATCACCCTAGGATTTCGAGCCACATGAGTTATGATCAAAAAGTAATATGTAAGATGTATGTAATCTTACAAAACAGATTCGTGTATTACAAATACAATGGTGGCACTTTCTTAAATAATCTAGCACTTACCCACTGTTAATTCATTTAATAAATATTTCATTTATATGAATCTTTCATTTAAAATGAAAGATTTTGTTATATATGTATGTGTATACATACGCTATATTTTATACATTTCAATATATTTATTTACAATGTAATGAAATTGTGGCTAAGATGAAGAAAAATTCTAAATAGATTTTTTTCTTTTCACACAAAGATAAACCCCTGACATCCAATAACTTAATATTCAACTTCTATCTTTTCACTCTTCCTAGAAAATATGAACTTTATCTTTCTCTCAAGAGCACAGATTGGAATAAAGTTGACTGCTTAATTGAGTTTCTTTGTCTTTCAAAGATCCTTTACTAGCTGATTCACCGAATTCTAAGAAACTCAATCTCCTCTGTTTCAACAGAAAAGTGTAGAGCTCAAAGTAACCATGAAATTGCAACAAGAAATTAGGACAGAGGATAAACAGAATGATTTCTGTTCTTATCCATAAAGAAGAATGCTGACATCTTTGACATGACCACTTGAAAAGCTTCCCCAAAGAGGCCAGGTGCAATGGTTCATACCTGTAATCCCAGCACTTTGGGATGCCAGGGTGGGTGGATTGCCTGAGGTCAGGAGTTCGAGACCAGCCTGGCCAACATGCTGAAACCCCATCTTTACTAAAAGGACAAAAATTAGCTGGGCGTCATGGTGGGCACCTATAATGCCAGCTACTCAGGAGGCTGAGGCAGAAGAATCACTTGAACTCGGGAGGCGGAGGTTGCAGTGAGCTGAGATCGCGCCACTGCACTCCAGCCTGGGTGACAGAGTGAGACTCTGTCTCAAAAAAAAAAAAAAAAAAAAAAGCTTCTTCAAATTAAAAAAATAAAATAAAAACAGGTAAGCCACACATCAACAAAAATATTATCTATCTGAATGTGCTAGAGTTTCTAAGGAATGCATCTACTCAATTAGAATAACTGCATCAATAATTTATTATATGAAATACTCTCTTCCTTCCAAATTAAGCAGTATATAAAAAAGCAATGAGCAATCCACAGTTATGTAGTTAACTTAGTGCAATACCTGCATTCCCAGCCATGCTTTTCTCCCTTCCTGTCCACCGATGCAGGCAGGGTCATTTGTCCTATCTGCCCTTCAGTGCTCACACAACTGTCATGCTATTGCAGATGGAGATGTGGTTTTTATCTTTGTGAATATTGGCTGTCCTCAAATATATATGTATGGTAAAATGAACCACAATATCAAGACCCTTCGATGCTCTTTTCAAAGCTATTGTTACAAACTTACGGGCAGTAACTGCTCATACTGGGACTGTAAGATAAATGTTTTAAATGCTATGAAGTATTCTACTTGTCTGCCAGTCTTCCAATGGCTTCTCATGACACTCAGGGTAAAACTCTACACAACATAACCTCTTCTCTGAACTTTCTTCCTAACACTTCCCTTCTAATACTCCCACACTCCCCAACTCCTCTCCCACCACGCTGGTCTCCAGGACCAGGCTTCAAGTATCCCATACAGGTTTCTACCTGGATCTTCCTGTTCTCTCTGTGTGGTGAGATGCTCAATATTCACATGGTTTCCTCCCTCCTACAGTTTAGGTCTTTCTCAAATATCACCTTCTTATCAAGGCGTTTCTTGATAGCTAATTGCAGCCCTCACAGTCCTCAGAACTCCCTACATTGTCTCTGCATTTTTTTCATAACATTTGCCACCATCTAAGTGTACACTTTGCTTATCAATGTCTTATTAATTATGCACATTTCTCTACTAGAATGTAAGCTCCCCGTGATAGCAGTGATTTTTAGCAAGGCTGTTCTTTCCCCTATCCTAACACCTTGAGCACTGCCTGGCACAGAGCATGTACATGTGCATTATATGAATGTTTGTTGTTTATGGTCACTAATCTGATCACTCCAATCATTCTACAAGCTTTTATTGAGAGCCTACTATGTATGCAACATTGGGTGTTCAGTGATAAATTAGACAGTCCTTTTTCTTGAAAAGGTCACATCATTGCGGGAATAGGCATATAAAAATTTAATTGGAATGCAAAGTGATTAGTGTATGTCTAATGAAGACTAAAGGAAGGAGAACAACTCATTTGGTGTGGGAAGCAGGGAAAGCATTGCATAGGAAGTGACATTTGAGCTGAGTCATGAAATATGAGTGTGTTTCTGAGAAATGGAGAAGGATCAAAGGATGTTTCATACAGGTAAAAAGGAATGTACAAAGGCACAGAGCTGATACAGGGGAAATCCTGTTGGGCAAATAGTAAATAGGCTAGGTATGGCTAACATACCTGAGCAGGGCTAGGCAGAGTGCCTGGGAGGAAAGTCAGAAAATGCAGATTGATAATCACTTGCTAAATGCCTTTCTGCCCTGTTTACGGTGTTCGCTTTATCCTATTGGTGCTACCGAAGGCTTTTACACACAGGAGCAACTTGGGCAATCCAGAAAGCAAGATCTATTTTTTTGGAATAACTCTTAGGGCATCATGAAAGGCAGAAAATTTGAGGATGAAAGTTAGAAAAAGGAGCAGAAGGGGTGTGCAGCTACAGGGAGATAGTGAGTTCGACTTTGCACACATTACACATTGAGTCTTGTGTACAAGTACAGAAACCAACTGTCACTTGAAAACAGAAGCTCTTCTGATAGGTGGTGACTGCTATAATAAGGAGTGTAACTCGATGGAAGCTTTGGGAATGTGACATTGAAAGGATGAAAAAGATGTAGAACTGTTTGGAGGTAGAAGTACCCCCTGGATATAGTGACAGCTGTTACTGTAAGCTCTGGGAGCAGCGCTTCCTACAAACAGTGGCACAGTAAGGCTGAAAGATCCAAGCCTCTCAGTCAGAGGAGACTTAGCAAGAACAGTTGGAGAAGGAAGTTAAGGCATAAGCCAAAGAGTAGTGAGCTCACAGCCAAAAGGGAGATGAAGAAATGAATACATACAATGGAAGACTCCATTTTATGGTGAGAGAGCTGTGGAGAAGTTGGTACATGTTTAAGATGTTAGAGATCTAAGCATATTTAGAAGCGGAGGAAAAGAACTAATGGGGAGAGAGACTGAACAAAAGACAGAAAGAGAATGAGTAATGAAACGATGTTTTAGGAGAAATATAGGTAGTGGTGTAACATACAGGGATAACAAACCTAGCCTGAGTATGTTTTTAAATTGACACAAGCAAAATTTTCTTAACATGCACAGAAACATGAAAGATAAGAGGTTGTACTGTACTCAGGGTACAGTACACAATGTAATGTTTGAGACAAACATAACCATAATGTAATGGTTGAGACCAAGGTCTGTAGCATCAGACATTAAATATTCAAGTTCCACTATTACCATTTACCAAGTATATGACCTGAAGTTACTGAACCTGTATTTGTCTCAGTTTCCTCATCTTCCGGGTGGGTGCTATCATTTGGACATAGTCGGTTTGTCCCCACCAAATCTCATGTTGCAGTTTGATCCCCCGTGTGGTGCTGTTGGGAGGTGAGGACTAATGTGAGGTGTCTGGGTCATGAGGGAAGATCCCTCATGAACGGCGGGGTGCCATTCTTGAGGTAGTGAGTTCTTACACTCCCAAAACCAGATTGCTTCCCAAGGGAATGAATTAATTCCATCTAGAGTGGGTTGTTATAAAGCTCTCTTAGGTTTAGTCCCTCCTCACAGGTGCATGCTTCTCCTTTGACCTTCTCCACCATATATTTTATTGTTTGTTGCTTGGTTGGTTAGTTGGTTGGTTTTTGAGACTGAGTCTCGCTTTGTCACCAGGCTGGAGTGCAGTGGTGCGATATTGGCTCACTGCAACCTCTGCCTCCTGGGTTCAAGTGATTCTCCTGCATCAGCCTCCCGAGTAGATGGGACTACAGGCATGCGCCACCACACACAGCTAATTTTTGTATTGTTAGTAGAAACGGGGTTTCACCATGTTGCCCAGGATGGTCTCAATCTCTTGACCTCGTGATCCTCCTGCCTCAGCCTCCCAAAGTGCTGGGATTACAGGTGTGAGCCACCACGCCTGGCCTCCACCATGTTTTAATGCAGTATAAAAGCCCTCACGAGAAGCCATGGAGATAACAGTGCCATGCTTCCTGTACAGACTGTGCAACTGTGAGCCAAATATGCCTCTTTTCTTCATCAATTACCCAGCCTCAGGTATTCCTGAGCAACAAAAAACAGACTAAGACAGTGGGGGATGGTAACCATTTTTTCTGCACAGGCTTGTTATGATAACTACAGGAGTCAATCTCTCCCTTGTAAAGCTCTCAGGACAGTGTCTGGCACTACTTTGTGGCTATAGAAGTATTTTGTTGAGAAAATAGGAAGGCAAAAATGTTTTGTGGACTCAGGCCTCAAGGCTAGAGGCCTCTCTTTTTTTTCTGTCAAGAGCAGATAGGAAGGACTACAAGGAGTTGAAATCTACACAACTTTCAGGATCCAAAAAGAAGCTTGTTTATAACAGGCTTTTCCCTGTAAATTTCTCTCAGTAAAAGCAATTATAAGGCAAGTCAAAATTGTGAGAAAGGGAGAGCACCATACTTATTCATAAACAGAGAAACATCTGTAATTTTCAAACATTTAAGTTGTTTAAATTTCTAAGATCAAGTACATGTAAGCTTTACACCCCTATTAATATTATAGGATGGCACACATATGATGAGATACTCGGTGAGGTCTGTGACTAATCTTAAACGGACATAAGAAGCTGTGGAGTCAGCTAGCCCTGGGTTCCAACTCAGCTCTACATCTTAGCCACTGTATGATCTTTGAAAAGTCGTTAAACCCCAAACCTCAGTTTCTTCATCTGTGAATACAACCATAAAAATATTATCCATCAGCAGCATAAGGATGAAATGGCATAATCAGCCTACACACACCATGCCCATGGTCTGGCATATGATAGATTCCCCATCAATGTGGACTTCCTTAAGCTCTATTATAAATAAAATTGTTGAAGCCATCTGAATATTGCCAAACAATTAGGTTCACCAATCAAAAATCTTCACTGCCCATCTACTTGTTAAGCTATGCAATTAGATAATGTCAAAAAAAAGTACATATAAGTTTCTAAAGGATTGACTTAAGATATTTAAATACCAAACTGAATTGAAGATAAAATATTGAAATCCTTTAAAAGGGTATCTGTGTGTCATATAGAAAATGATGAATCTCTTTGAATGGCTTACATATTTCCCTGAATAGTATCATTGTGTGACCTTCATTTTTTTTACAGCAATAAAAGTAACTTGAGCCTGACAAGATTTATTGTTTCCAACTAATATTTCCTGTATTGGGTGTGAATTTAATTCACATTAAGGACTTACAATTTAGGACCTTTAATTCATAACTTTTGTAAGCATAGAAAACCTTAGACCCTAAACAATCTAAAATAAATTAATACATCATGCTTTCTGTAGAAGGGAAAATAATAAAGTGATACACTTCTGCTCACATCCCTGGGGCTGCTTGATTATGACAACCTCCTTTCTTTTTCACTTGACAAATGACTTGGGAATGATCTGTATATTGTCTGATACAGAGCTAAACTTTTTTCAGGACATTTTCTAATGAGTCATGGTGGAGGCTAATAGTAAACTCTTCTACCACTTCCTCCCCCCTCCAGAAAAACACACACACACACACACACACACACACACACACACACACACACACCCCTAGTGTTCGCAGCAAATCTTGACAGTTTTGAATAGATAAGAAGCTACCTGCTTCATAAAAATTTAGTTATCACATACCACCCAACCTGACTACAACTGGACAAGCGTGTGTACAGGGTTTCAATGTAACTTATAAAAATATATTTCAAAAGTATACAGTGCTGTTACATCTGGTAGTTTCTATGATCAGTAACACTATTGTAAAAAATCAAGGTTTTGTTGGTAAATTTCATAATATTCAAATCTAATTCATGCTTTATTTGAAGTTACAAATGTAATGCTTTTCTCTTCCAATATCATTCCATATTTGTATGTGCAATGAAATCAGAAAGTACTGGTAATTACTTTTTTGGGAGGAATTCTTAAAAAAGACTCCATCACAATTCTTAAAATGCACTGCATATGTAATAAATGTTTATGTCTTCTTCATTCAAAATTAGAAGGTAAGCTTCACAAGAATAAGAACAGAACTAAAAACAGTCAAGGGGTTTAATAAATATTTACTGAATGACAAGCGGAGCCAAAAAACCTCTTTGCCATGGAAGCTTAGCTCAAATCTACCTTGAGCCCTGTGTCAAAAATCCAAAGGGCGTATAGCCCCTGAAATGCTACCTTATATGGCGTGCTACTGCTAGTCTTTGCACATACCAAGTGCCTGCCTAAGAAATGACTCATTTTTGCCTATAATGCACCTTCATACATCAACTAAGCAAAATGTGCAAGTTATGTGAAAATATACTTCTATGTTTCTTGCTAACTTAACCATATTGTCACTCGAGAAAATATGCTGTTCCCAGCTTACCACGACCATGTAGATAAACTGAGGCATTATCATTCTGGTTCCTTATCAAGAACAGAGAAAGTAGTAAAGGTTATCTCTCTTTTTACAGTTAGAGATACTTGAAGGGAAATGAGATATGTACCAGAAATAAAAAGACTCTGCATGGAGAAGTTAAGAGAAATGCTCTGACCTTGTCTTTTATAGGCCCATTGTTGTTTATAACGACTTAAAGGGTCTCCCAGGCATGATGCTGACATTTATGGTATTTTATCTCCCATACCAGCCAGCTGAAAACTCTTCCACTTTCATTAATATATTTTAATCAAAGATTCCTGGAATCTCAACACTTCTTATTCCTTTCAGAACTTCCCAAAATCCATGACACCAAGTTCAAATGCTTCCGTTTTGAAGTCTAATATTTTTAATTGAGTTACAGTAATATGCCATTTACTTATTCCTTGCAGAATGAATTACCACTTATTTAAATATCTACAGTATATGTGGGGCTGACCTTTAGTTATAAAATCTGTCCCATTTTCCAGGGTTCTTTTTTTTTCTTTTTTTCTTTTTTCTTTTTTTTGCCCCTACAGGTAAGAGGAAGATAGGACTGGATGTGTGAGTATCTGGGTTAAATTTCTGTCACAAACTTCTTTAGTCACCATTAATCACTGAGATTCTGACCTTCAGCAATGAAAGAAAACAATTTATAAAGTTTGCAAAAAAAAAAAAAAGTAAGAGTCCGTATCTTCTAATATGTACGTGCACTGTTAACATTCCTCACATTTAGATCAAAAGATAGCTTTGAAATTTTATTATTTTCAGAAGTAGAAATATTAAGGCTAAACTACTGAATTATAATGAAATTCTTTCAAGTTTCAGGTTCAGGGATAAAAAGAGGAGACACCAGGTAGCTGTCACTGCTTCCTCACTCCTGGTATCACCTACTTGGGTGTGAGATGTGTTGGAAAAATCATCCATGAACCTGCTCCATCGTGCCAAAGAAGCCAAGAAGGACCAGCCTGACCAACATGGTGAAACCCCATCTCTACTAAAAATATGAAAAATTAGCTGGGCGTGGTGGCAGGTGCCTGTAATCCCAGCTACTCGGGAGGCTGAGGCAGGAGAATCAATTGAACCCAGCAGGCAGAAGTTGCAGCGAGCTGAGATCATGCCACTGCACTCCAGCCTGGGTGCGACAGAGTGAGACTCCATCTTGAAAGAAAAAAAAAAGGAAAGAAAGAAAAAAGTAATAAAGAAAAGCAAAGTAAAGAAGAGTGGAAGAGTGGAAAGGTAGGAACTACCTAGACATATTCTTTTTCAATGACAATCATGCTCTTTTAGTTTTATGTCTAAGATTAGTTAGAGAAAAAATATTATTCTACCCTCAAAACCATGATGGCAACAAGTTTACTATATTGAAACAGGAGAAAATTACATTTTAAAAATGGCAGTGAATAGGAAGGACATTCCATGATGAAAATATTTTCCTTACTTTCATTCTCAAAATATTTGTTAGGACTAAGGGGAAATATACATGTAAATATTACATGAAAAAATGTATAGCCCTATAAAAAGATATTTATTAAGTTGAACTTCCTTCAAAATAAAATTGTCTAGCCAAAGGTGAAGTCTACAATATCAATTCCAAAGCATTATTAAGCACCTACAAAGCACAGTACCTAGCTCTGTGGAGGATAAAAAGATTAATAAACTTTTTAGAGACCATATAAAAAATATATATATACTCATATTTTAATAGTGTCAAATTTAGGAACTTCCACATAATATTTGAATCCAATTATATAGCCTACAAACTTTCCTTAAATCTATTCCCCAACTATGACTGTCTCACAATTTTCTAAAAGATAGTGATATAAGAAATATTTTCCAATATGTGTTAGGATTTAAGAAATGCTTATACTTGGGAAACAGAAGAAGGGCTCTTTTGCTCAAAATATTCCTGAGATCTTTGATCCTATATCACTCCAATCAAAATAGCCTAGCAAAGGATATATATTAAGTGTAATCACTTTTAAACATCAAAATGCCTCGGTAAAATTTTCACTGAGTTAAGCTCACTCAAATAAATATGTACAGCATTAATTTTAGCATGTTACTTTGAAAGATTTTAATTTAAAGACAAAATTCCAAATGGCTCATATCATACAAGGTTACAGAAGTTGGAAGTAGTTTTTAATTAAATGAGTTTGCACAGGTACAAAATCACCTGTGCAAGATTCTCCAGCACTTTGAGGTAACAGTTTCAATATCTTAACATGGCCACAAAAAGTCCTTGAAATAAAAACCCTAATTCATTTTATGGCCTCATCATCCACTGTTTCTGTGCCATAAAACAGGACAATTTTTAGTCTTGCATTTTTTCCTTCCCTGCACCAAAAAGTACCTGCCTTTCCTTAACAACTCTGTAAATATCACCTATTCTGCAAGAACTTTCTACATCCTGGAAAAAAAATAGTATTTCCATTCTCTATCATAGTACTTTATATATAAATGCTCCAAGTGTTATAATAGTTTGTTCATATGACTGTCTTTCATATTACACTTAAAGCTGCTTCGGGATGGGCACCATTCATATCCATTTTTTGTATTCTCAGTACATGGGCCAGTACCTGGAATGCAGCATGTTCTCAGTAACTTGGTAAGTTAATGAATGCACATAATGGATAAGGGCATACAGTAGAAAGTGGCAAAAACAAATGCACTGTTTTAATATGGTGAGCACACAAAATATCTCTAGGGACTAATTTTCCTCCTCTCCAAATTTGCATCCAGGGTTAACTTTTCCCTCTGCGTATAGATGAACCTAGCTACAGACATCATTTCCTCACAGATTCACAGAGTTGAATGTTAGTTTGAGAGAGAGATTAATGGTTGAGTCTAGGTATCCAGACTCATATACACCTATTCTGTCCACTCTCACTCTCATTTATTGTGATCCTGTTCTATGTCCAGGACGTTCACCAATATGAACTGCAATCACAAGGTCCCTTGCCCTCTGGCTTATAGCAAGGTTAAGCCAATGAGAAATTGCTAGCCCATACTAAAAAGAGAGAAAAGAAACAGGATTTCCAGACTTCAGGGCCACTTTGGACAGCCCTCTCCAAATTTCTCTGTTTTCATAATCTATTAACTTCTCCCTCTCTCTGGTGCTTTAGCCTAAAGGTGGAAGAGAGTGGGTACTACTCATTATAGATCAGAAAGTCCCTAAGATGGCATTATTTACATTTTATGCAGAATAGGTCTATGTTGCAAGGAGCTGCCCAGTGCCTTATAGGAGGTTTAGCAGCATCCCTGCCATCTACCCACTAGATATAAATACCTTTTGTATAGAAACTTGCAGATTACTTTCAGTTATTTAATCTCATTTAAGCTCCAGAACTGTGTAAATAAATATTATAATCATTTTTAAAAATTAGAAAATGAAACTTACAGTTACAGCACCTAATAATCCTACACCTAAAAATTCTACAAAGAAACGGTACATACAGAATTTTTAAAACCCGAATCATAATCTAATTTTCATTGTAGTACACTGGCCTTATAAACATTTATTAAACTAAACTTCCTTTTATTACTATTTTCCTAAATGCCCGTGTTTTATCATCAGGACTCACTGGTTTCAGATAAAATACAAAAGTCATAGTGGAGTTCTCTGGGCATAACGTTAAATGTAAGTGATGTAGTCAATCATCTATTATCTCTTTTTCTTCCCCTTAGAAGAGCAGTGTTGCAGGCATGTTGTATTGACAATTGGAATCCTTTTCGAAGATAATGTATTCTGAACCTCTTCTACAGAAAAAAGACCACCACGCAATAGAAAAAAATAGAATAACTCCAGGCATGCTCATGTATTTGATGATTTTATGTTAAATCAAGAAGGATGCTTAATGCATTTCAGAGTTCCAGAGACTGTTCTATCTTTCCTCCCCTCTTCCCAGTACGATGACAAAGAAAAACACTTGCACCGATTGAAATTTTCTCATTCAGACAAGACACAAACTGTTATCGGACTTTAAGAAATGATGTCAGCCATGTGTGCCGTGAAAAAAGTTATGAATTCAAAGCAGTAACAGGTAATATTTCCATTAGTATCTGAGAGGGCATTAATTGATGAGAGTGGTGAAACCAAACTTTTTCTTCATAGTCAATATTTCTCTTTTACTTTTTCTTTCGTTTGTTTTAGAAGGAGACATTATCTTGAATTCATTATCTCCAAAGAAAATGCATATAGGAATAAATCGAATGCATTTGAGGAAGCTACATTATGAATGGCCTCCTCCAATTCATAATATATCCCTTCGCCTGTTGATAAGTACTAGTATAATAATGGTTAATATGGACTCTTGCAAGAAAAAAGATCATACGACATAGTTGTAACAGAGGAAAGAATTATGACTAGTGCCAGATATAACTGCATCTTATTTCCTTTAAGATGTCCCAGAGAACACCCATCAGGCTGTCCCTTCAGTGGCATCATTGTCAGGCCACTCCTTAGAGAGTAAAGACATTATCTTCTGTTGAGTTCCTGTACATCCCAAGACGTGTGCATCATTATCAAATTTAACCCTCACAACACCCCTGAATGGCCAATATCACATAGGACATCAATTAATGATATTGCTATTCCCAATATTCAGATGGTACTGCTATGGTTTGAATGTGTCCCCCCAAAATTCATATATCAAAAACTTAATTGCCATTGTAATAGTATTAGGTAGTAGGGCCTTTTAGAAGTGATTAGGTGATAAGGATATTCACCTCACAAAGAGATCAATGCTGTGTTTCAAGTGGATTAGTTATCTCAGGAGTGAGACCCTGATAAAAAGAATGAAGCTGGCCCCACTGGTTCTCTGTCTCATGAGCTCACTCACCATGTGTTGACTTCCAACATGAGATGACTCTCTCTAAACGCCTGTATCATGCTCTTGGGCTTCTCGGCCAACAGAACTGTGAGCCAAATAAATCTTTTTTCTTTATAAATTGCCCAGTCTGTGGTATTCTGTTACAGCACAGAAAACAAACTAAGACGGATATTGAAGCTCAATGAAGTAGGATGAGACCTACTGTACCTCAAGCCTGGCCTCATTACCCCTTCTTGGCCTCTGATTGTAGCAGGTCAGTCAGATCACATCCAACAATCATAGTATTTGTATGTAACAGGCACTTGATAAGTTGAATAAACAGTTTGTAAAAGTTTCTCCAGTCTTCTGCTCCTATTAAAGTGTGAAACATTTTTTCACATTTCAAAATATTTGACAGCCTTGTATATGAGAATAAACCTTTCATTTTACAGAAAAATAACTGATCGCTTAAACTTTTGCTATCTCTGAATTTGTTTAAAACACTAATAAATTATTCTGAGGGAAAAGCAAGATACAGTGCAAGTAATAATAAAGTATCTATTCAGTAATAAAATGTTGAGATTGCACAGAAAAAAAAAGAAAGCCTGACTGGAGTCTACCCAAATAATATTTTGTGGCTTATAACAGGTGGTTATCAAATTTTGAGAATGTCTGCCAATCAGACCTGTAGTATGCAAAACAATCGATCCCTAAGATGTCCACATCCTAATCCAGGAAACTTGTGAATATGTTACCTTACATGGCAAAGGAGAATTAAGATTGCAAATGGAATTAAAGTTTCTAAACAAATAAACTGAAAATAAAATTTTCTTGGATTATCCAGAAGGACCCAGTGTAATCACAGTGGTAAGTAGACATTTATCTCTTAAATGTGAGAGAGGCAGAAGAGAGTCAGAATGAAGAGATAGGAGAAATATTCTACTAGCCATTCCTGGCTTTGAAGATGGAAGGGGATCAAGAGTCAAAGAATGCAGGCAGCCCTAGAAGCGAGAGAAGACAAGAAAACAGATTCTCCTCTTGACCCTACAGAAAGAAACACGACCTTGCCTCCACACTGATTTTAACCTAGTGAGACCCATTTCTGACTTTTGACCATAAGAGTCATTTAAAATAAAAAGTTTGTTGTTTTAGGACACTGCATTCATTATAATTTGTTACAGAGGCAATGGGAAGCTAATAAATGAATAAAGTTAAGATTTGGAAGGCACTTGGAAAATTATAATTAGATGCATTAGCCAACATCATGTAGGACATGAATTAGAGGATCCTGGTTGTCTAGTACAAACATGCTTCTATTTTCTTAGATCCGGTTCAGCATTAACTATATAAACCATATGAAAACATTTTAACAACATACACGTTGTTTTAGCTAATGCCTTTAGAAAATCATAATTTAAACTGCCATGATGGAAAAAAAATTCAAAAAATGCATTGAAATACTTAAAAAATAATACAAAAAATGCATTGAAATACTTAAAATGCATTGAAACTCCTAAAGTATTAAGAGACTTCATATATCTTGTTCAAATGATTCATTATACTGCTGTATTCTGATTCACTAAAGAATTCACTACTATACCAGTGGTATAAACGACCCAGTGACACAAATGACCTATATTTCGAAATCCTCACATGGGGATAGGCCAGTGCAAGGAAAACCTATTTATGGTCTTCTAGATCCTACACAATTAAACAGAAAGAAAGGAGAGGAATAAAAGAAGTGAAATGATTGAAAAGGAAAAAAAAATCTTCTTTCCATCAAGCAGACTTAGTTAAAATAACCATTGTGAGAGGAAATTTTTTTGGAATCAAGTCAATTTTCACTTTTGTCATTAGTAATGTTAACATATTAGACCACTAATATTTACCACTGGAAATATCCTCTCAATAGGCTGTGCCAACCAATGCATTAGCTCAAACTATGGCCCTGAGAGAATTACACAGAGATTCTGCAAGGCTTTGTGGAAAGCAAATGGGGCAAATTTCAGGAATAGTCACCAAAAATAAAGACTCAAGAAACTGGAAAAGTTGGCAGCATAAAACACTAGGAAGATTAGATGCTAAAATATTAAGGCAAGGACTGTAACTAAGGCAAATTGCACTGTGGTGCCCATTCCAGAACATCTGCACCCTGCTCTCCCTTCAAGCTGCAGGGCCTTACAACCAAAGCTAATTCCCCGAAAATCAATCTGGTTCTTGCAAACACCAGATTGAATTAGGATTTTTGTTTACTATCTTTTACCCTGAGGGTGAGCCAGGACACTTTTTAAATGTTGTGGTCTTTCTGCCTGTTGCTTCTTTTTAATAATTTTCATAAAAGATAGAAATAGAATTTTAAAGTATTCAGCCACTGTTATTTCCTAGAGGTGAGAGTCTTTCAAACCTTGAATTGCTTCAGGATTTGTAAAAATAATATCTCTTTAGCCAGGCACAGTGGATCACACCTGTAATCCCAGCACTTTTGGAGGCTGAGGCAGGCGGATCACTTGCGGTCAGGAGTTCAAGACCAGCCTGGCCAACATGCTGAAACCCCGTCTATAAAAATTAGCCGGGCGTGGCGGTGCATGCCTGTAATCCCAGCTACTGGGGAGGCTGAGGCAGAAGAATCACTTGAACCTGGGAGGCAGAGGTTGCAGTGAGCTGAGATCATGCCACTGCACTCCAGCCTGGGTGACAGAGTGAGAATCTGTATCAAAAAAATGAATAATAATAATAATATCTCTTTCAAAGAAAAATTATATGTGCATGCACACACACACACACACACACACACAAATAAACTGAGCAATTTGATCCTGGATGATATCAGCACTAAATAAGGAGCACCTAATTTCTACCAAGACACAAAACCAAGGATCTGTTGTTACAGCTTTAAGAGACTTCATGCTGGGACCAAGAGTGACAGGAGAAAAGTCGACCAGGATTGTTTTGCCTCCACTGTTTTCCATACTGCATGATGCCCCACATGAGTGCCTTTATTAGAAAGCCTTGTGTCACGGCTTTTTGTTCTTCTAGAATCCTCCATGAATAGAAATATAACTTGGAGAGGCAATATCTTAAAAGCTGTCATCAACCAGTCACTTAGGCAGGATTATCTGAAAGCCAGCTGATAACAAGTACCAGTGTTAATAGGACACATGATAGGCGCGCTAGTGAAAAGGAGAGCACTAGATAAAAGCACCTAAAAATAATTAGAAATTGTAAAAAAAAAAATCATTATAATTGTTCTCCCGATATCCCAGGGCTAGAACACCCTCTACAACCAATTCATAAAAAAAAAAAAAAAGGTGTAAAAATATGAGATTACGTGACTGTTTTTAGGAAAATATAATTTATGACTCAGATGAATTGTACTCTTCAAAGAAGTTGCCATGGGAGGGTGTAAACATTCCAGAAATGTTTCCATGATTAAAAGTGCCTATATATCTTCTTTATATAAACTCCTTGTTTTTTTGGAAATCGCTTCACAGCATCTGTCCCTCTACTTTCAATCTCCTCGATGATGGCAAAAGTTCCCATCTGAAGGTGATTTGACATCTAAAAATAACTAAAAGTCATTTAGAGCCAAGAGTGAAGAATTCAGGGTGAACAGTTACAGTGAGTTAAGTTCAGTTTTGGTCAGAATCATAGAATGACTAAAATACAGGAAGCTAATGGGAATTGCTCATTAACTGGTTCTAGGATTGACAATTAAAGAATTAATCCATTAGCAATCTATTAAAAGCAAAAACCTGTTGAAATGTAAAGGAGGAATGTGAAGAAAAATACATCCCAACTCAGCTCCAGTGAGAATAGTTGATGCCCTATGGCCAAGGCTGCAAGACTGATGCAGGACTGATAAAGGAGAAAGAAATCAAAGCCATATTCTAACTCTTGTGAGGCAAGTGTCAAGTGTCATCCTTCCTAGGAATCAGTCAGTCCTTCTTCAGGGTACATATGGTTCCCATTATAACCCTTATCATACTACATTATAGTTATTCCTGAATAAGTCTGTCTCCCCTACAAGACTGTCAGCTCCTGCTTCATACTACTAGTGTAATGGAACATTAATAATTGGGAGTTAAATGAATGAACAACACCCATTGGACATGTAAATCATGGTTATACTATTATTAGAGTCTTACTTATGGTCCCACCTTATTTGGAATCATATAGGTTAATGGAGACATAGCCTAAGGAAACTTTTTTGCTTTTACTGACCCTTAGTTTTATATGGATCAAGGAATGTTGGAAACTTGCTGATTTTTAAAAAAATATAAATTTGTTAGTCTGTTAGTCCTTTATGGTTTTTTCAATGCAGCTGGGACATTGAAGTTGAAAAAACATTCAGCGTTTAAAATCCTACCACTTGGCTGCTTGGTAGATACTGACTTCTGACTTCCTCTGAGACAGTGAGAAAACAGCTTGGCGGGAAAAATGAAGATAGAGTAAGTGCAAAAGCTTACAGGATGCCACTGCGGAAAGAAAAGAGCAAAACCTCAGACTATCATAAACTGACTCTGTTGTAGAGCATTCTGAAGAATCAAGGGAGATACAGATTGCCTCCAATCCCATGTCTTTCAGGAAGATTGCCAAGTACAGAATTTCTACTTTGCTCAAGTCATTATTCTAGTAATTTTCCTCCACAACTTCAAATCTAGTGAGATAGTTAATAATACTTATTGTGAAAGCAGCTTTCAAAAATGCCAATATTCCCCCAAAGTTTCAATGCTCACCAAACTGATTTTTTTTTTCTAGTTTGCAAAGATAAATTATGACTGGTTTAAAACATAAAGTAATTTGAGCTTGTGGAGGTATGCATGTGTGTGTGTGTTTGTGTGTGTGTGTGTGTATGAGAGAGAGAGAAAGATTGAGAAGAAGGATTGAAGGAGCAGAGAATGCTATGTTTTAATCTGTAGCATTTTCCTCAGAGGCTGATATTTTTTCAGGGTTTTTCAACTATAAGTTTAGGAGAAAATGTAGTCAATCATAAAAGTACAGAAAGATACAACTTCCTATCTATATTCCCTTAGTACATTTATTTCTCACTATCTTTTTCCTTTGGTGAAAAAGTCCCTCCCCCACCCAGTTTTTTTTTCAATTATTCAGTAAAAAGGCCCAGCAAGAAACCAGCTTAAGTGATAAAAAAGAAATAAGCCAAACATTTTTTGAACCCCTGAGCAAAATCCTTGATTTTTTTCCTTTTGTAAATTAAGACTTTCCTCTCTAGTTCTGAAGCATATTTTCTCTCCTTTCTTCAATAAGACATTTCAGCTTTTGCGCAGAGTGATAAAATAATATGTCTTCAATTCTCCTCCACAGATGAATGCTAGGAATAAAATGTGACAATGTAACTCTGCTATTTTTGGTTACAAGATATTCTTTTGAAAAAACTATTTTTTTTCCTTAGGAAAATACTTAGCTTCAGTTTTTGGCATCATTATTTTATTTTTGTTTATATTTCCCACCATCTTCCCCAAAGCTAGTTTATTTACAATAATATGTAATAGATATTATATTAATCAATATCCAAAGTGTCACTTGGATTTTTATAGTGTCTTAACATTTCCCAGAGAGTATTAGATGAATTAATTAAAGAACAGAGATAAAGAGAAGCTGAGCGATTTGCTCAACATCAGAGATCAAGACTAAAATAAATCTTGTAAAATCTGTATCTGCCTCCTAGCCAGGATTGTAACCACTAATATGATGGCATATTGTATGGTAAGTTATGTGGCTTTTAGATGTGAGGATCTTTCTGCATTTCAATTTCTTTTGATATGATGCAGTATGTGATGAATATTCTTTTTCTTTCTCATATGAAGCCGAATTAAAACAAAATTCACAGCTCAAGAGGCAGCACTCTTTTAGTACACCAATGACAAAGATCAAAAAGGCATCACACCTGTCAACTCTGAACTCCAGGTAAGTTTCACAAATATGCATGATACAATAATTAGGACTAGAAATGTTTCTGAATTTCCTTTGTTTAGGCTTCACACAAATCACTCTCATTTTCTTTGCACAGCATCTCTGTAGCTTAATATATAGAACCCATCATTTCTAAAGAGAAATGCATATAGCCATATATACATGTAGGTTGTAAAAGTACTATATTATATGGATCAATTTGTTTTTTCCAAGTCATGTCTGTTCTTCCTTCACGATGTGCATATGCTATCCTATTAATGGCAATACGACACAGTGGAGACATCAGACACTTCATATCCCTCCACGGTGTGCCTTCATTTAATGATTAGCAAGCAATATTCTAGATAATACTTGAGATGGTAAGCACAAATTCTTCATTAAACTATTTGTCTGGCTAAGCAGTGCAGTTACATGATTATTTGCCATTAGAAAGCCCTGACTTGTGCTCTGACAATAACTGTTCTAATTTTCAAAAAAAAATCAAAAATAAATTCAAAATTAATAGCCATGAATTCTCAAGAACTGATAAACATACAATTTTATTATTAACTGTGTGAGGTGAGTGTTTACACTATTTTTTACTGAGGACTGAAAACAACTGCCACTTGTCTGAGTGAATACAAAGACTCACAAGCGTATTCCTGGCATATCCAGGAAACATCTTGCAAGAATGATAATAATAGACACAGAGCAAATCATAAATTTCACCAAGTTCTTACAATGAGATCATGCAAAACACGCTGCATCCTCAATCTTTTCTTCTTCTCTTGAACCCTCCTTGAAAGCATACCAATATTTTCATTGACGTTTATAGATTCAAAATTAATTGTCCACTTTCAGACACTAAATTTGAAACAGCTTTCCAAATCGAGCCAGATTGTTCCAGCCCCTAATTTGCTTATACTCTACTCATATAGTAATTGCAGATTATATTTGTGGTGCCCACAGTTATTCAGCAAATAACAAACACTATTCAACTTTCAGAGTTATTTGCCTCTAAGTTGGTTGTTTCCAACTGGGAGTTAAACTTTCAAAAGAATGATAAGGAGGTGATCGGTTGCGCATTGGGATCTGCAGGGGATTGGCTGGGTTCTTTACCGTTTTAGTACACTTTATTTCCATTCATAGGAAAAAATGCAAGGTGGCAATGTTTTAATATCTATTGTTGGCCAGGTGAAGTGGCTCATGCCAGTAATACCAGCATTATGGGAGGCCAAGGCGGGCAGATGGCTTAACATCAGCAGTTCCAGACCAACCTGGGTAACATGGTGAAACCCTGTCTCTATAATTTTTTTTTAACTAGCCATATATGGTGGCACACACTTGCAGTCCCAGTTATTTGGGAGGCTGAGGTGGGAGAATCACCTGAGCCCGAGTGACACCCTATCTAAAAAAAAAAAAAATCTACTGTTGAGTAAACAAAACTCTATAAATGCATAAGTGGACTAAGGAAATAGCCTCACACAGTTAATTCACTAGTTTTTGAAGTCTAAAATTTTAAATCATTCTAATGATACTCATATCAACTCAGATCATATGTATTAAAAACATATTATATAACTGATCTCAAAGTTATATTACAAAGATCATATTTTGAGATATCTCAGTTGAAAAAAAATACTACAATGAAAAGTGTCATCCACATATTAAGAACACAATGTCACAGCAAAAAAATCACTGCACCATTGTTTTCATAAAGAATCAACTTCAGATGGGCTTTGGTATTGCTTATGTACACTTTAGCTGATTAAAAATGTGTTTCATATTCTTTGAATAAAAAAGAAGAAAGCATGTATCATGAAAATTTATATAAATGCTTTTAATAAGAAGTAAAATGATATTTTTAAAAAAACTGTTAAATGACATAGGTCATATTTTAACTGAATATTTAATAATGAACACCTAATTTAGGTAAAACTAGAATCTTATATAAGTGATTCACTTTCACTTTATTTTCTTTCAAACATTGTGAAAGCTTAAAAAAAAAACCTCAAGAGAAAAACATGTATCTTTTTTTGTGAAAGGTAAACAAAATGTACTTTTAAAAAAATCCTAGTCAAAATGTTATTCTCTGTGAAAAGGCATTTTCCTATCCTGAATCAACTGGCAATCAACAAAAACAATGAGATTATTTTTTCCTACCTTTACTAATGATATCAATAACAAACTATATACATAATGAGTGAATTGAAGAATATTGAAATAAAATAATGAAAAAGAAAAAATATTTTATGAAGTGTTTCCCAAAAGCACAGGATAGAACTGGTCTAATATGCATCTTCCCATCTTTTGTTTTGCATAAGGTAAGGTTTAAGGTAAAACTATTTTTTAAAAAATTGGACAGAGTAACCTAATTTCAAGAACATAGCACAGGATACTAAAATAGCAAGGTTGAAATATCACTGAACGGAAGAGAAGCAAGGGAATCCAATTCCATTCTCACAGAACTAGTTGGCTATAAAATAGATGTGTTCCCTCTACTTCATATATGCACAGTGGCAGAGAGAGTGGCCTCTGCAGCCCAACTGTCCGTACCTAAACCTCAGTTCTATCACTTTACAAATTGTGTGACCATGAGCAAGTTACTTAACACTGCTGCACATTGCTTTGACAACTAAAAATGAAGATAATTATAGGTGTTACTTTATCATTATCACTATTTAATGAGTTAATATATGTAAAATATGTTGACCAGTGCCTAAAATATAGTGTGCAATGTAAGTTTAGCTATTTATGTATTTACATATTATCATTTATATACTATTTACATATTATTACACTGAAACCAAAACTCCATGAAGGAAGAAACTTTTTTCTGTTTCATTTATTACTACTTACTACATCTATTACTTAAGAATAGACCTTAACCATAATTGGCATATAGTAGTGATTCACTATTTTCTTTCTGAAATGTCAACCATATTACCTCTTTCTGTGTGTTTCATGTGTGTATATGTATATATGCATATGAATATGTCCACTATACATAAATACATACTCACATACTTAAATTTCTTATTGAAGGTAAAATATTAAAGAAAACATCAAGTTTTAGTAACAGAGTAAATTTTAATATCCTTGACCTAACAGTATAAGCATTAGTTTGGGAAAAATCCAGACATTACCATCTATTTTTCCTAAATCCAACAGAAATGCCATCTCTGTATATGAAATTGATCCTTGTGTTCAACAGTTAAATACACTGAAAAACAGATTTAGATGCAATTTAAAAAATATATATTTGTTTATACCATCATTATTGCCATTTCCGTGAACAAGGGAACTGTTAAAGTTTCTAATATTAATTGTAGAGGGTCAAATGCAAAATTAGCTCTAGAAGCTTAGAAAGGTACTTCTTAGAAGAAGTCTACTTGCTGTTACATTTTGTTGCCTAGAAATGCTGACCAAAGGAAAAGAAGGAGGAATTTCCCCTTCCGGACTTTGATGAGTTTATCCTGTATTAGGCTCACAAAGTCATCACTCCTACAGCACACTGGACACAGATTTATATATATACAGTTCCAAGTTACTCATTATTAATTTTATCATGGGAAATTTTTATTTTATGTTAAACGTTGAAAAGCACAAAGGGAACAAAAGCATAATTTTAAATTTGTCCGTGGATTGGTCTCATGATAAAATGTGTATTGCATGCATACATAATAATAGTGAAGAGTCACTCAGAGCGTGGTACCAGCCTCAGTTACATGCCTGGCAGTTTCCATATGCCATGAGAAATCAGACCCACTGGATCTGTGTCAGACCAATTATGCCACTGTGCATGAAAATCCACTGAGACTGTGCTTTCATAAGAAGAATTATTAAGTCTACGTTTCTGTTTCAACTGACTCCCTCTCCACTTAACTCCTATTGCTTTTCATTTTAATGCTGAAAACGCACTAAAATTTTAAGACTAAATATGAATATTGCCATTAAAAAGAACTGTTAAATTTGTGAAACAGTTTTTAGACTGTTTCATGTAAATGTTGATTTTACATTAATCAATATACCCTCATGAACTTATTGGTTAGCAGAATTAAAAAAAACTAAGATGTTATTTAATGTCAGAAATCTGCATGAAAGCTTAACATTGCAGACAGCAGTGATGTGCCCAATAAGTTAGATACAGTAAGCTAAACAATGTATTTTAAATTTGATGCCCATGCAAACATAGTATAGATTCATGTATTTTTCACAAAAGCAATAGTAATTGTACCTTTTTTTTTTTCAATTTAAGAACACATCTATAAGGTTGGTTTTTGGAGCTCATCAAAGGAAGGAAAGTTTCCTTTAAAATGGGAAGTGTACTTTCCCAGGAATGGACGGGCTGTGTGTAATAATGACAAGCTCATGAAGAAACGATGGTCCAGTCCAACATGTCTTTGCTCAGAAAAAAATAGATTCTATTATGGACTAAATTATGCCCCGTATTCTCTAACGTGGCTGTACTTGGAGGTAAGGCCTTTATGGAGAAAATTAAGGTTAAATGGGGTCATAAAGTTAGGGCTCTAATCTGATAGGACTAGTGTTCTTATAAAAAGAGGAAGAGACACCAGAGCTCTCTCTCCACTCAGGCACAGAGGAAGGGTCACCTGAGGATTCAAAGAGAAGGCAGAGACCTACAGCCTGTAAGAGAGACCTCATCAGAAACTGAATTTGCCAGCCCCTTGACCTGAGACTTCCAACCTTCAAAACCAAGAGAAAATTAACTTCTGTTGTTTAAGACACCCGGTCTGGGGTATTTTGTTATAACATCCTGAGTAGACTCACATAGACTCTCTCTACTAACCTGGAATTTTTTCAGCTGTATAAAAGAATGTTATCAAACTACTGTGAGTTTTTCCTATACTACCTAGTTTATGACAACAAGCTTTACCTCTCCATCTTTACCAGGGACATGTCAATAGCACTGAAAGTCATTCTCACAATACCCAGTGCCTATTGGTATATGTGGAAGACCGCATCTATTGGTATATGTGGTGCACCTTGATCTGAAATTATTGTAACTTTGAAGACAGTGACTAGGATAAGCTATCATAAGATCAAACAAGTGATAAGTGTAACAAATACATACACACACACACATATATGTATGCATACATATTTTTTGAGACAGGATCTCCCTCTGTCACCCAGGCTGGAGTGCAGCAGCGTGAACACAGGTGACTGCAGCCTCAACCTCCTGGGCTCAAGCGATCCTCCCACCTTTGCCTCTCAAAGTGTTGAAATTACAGGTGTGAGCCACTGCACCCAGCCTATATTTTAAATATAATATATTGAAAATGCCCCCCAAAGTGTAAGTGCAACTGAAAAAGAGGTTAGAGAAATTCATAGATAATTAGAAATATTCTCTTCAGTTGCTTTAGTGCTTCAAAAAGTTGCAAATGTTTTATATGACTCCCATAAACTGTCACGTAATCAGAGCAGAAGTTATAATCTAAAGTGACAGAAGAGGAGTTTCCAGAGACTTCAAGACTTGAAGGGGACTTCACAGGGTCACCCCAGCCAGTCAGTGACAGAGCTGGGGCTAGAAGGCAGACTTAGATTCCCTCATCCAGCTTTAGTTTTCTATTTTTCCAGAGACCTTTGAGGAGTAAACCAGTAAGAAGGTGGTAAGAATTTCAAAAGCCTTAACTCCAAATTTCACTAGCGTAGCTTGCATTTTGCAATCAGAATGGAGAAGAGGGGTTAGCGTTAAAAACTCAGGTTTCTAGGCTATAGAACAGACTCCCTAGAACTGATTTTCTGAGAATGGGGCATGCAAAACCTACCTTTAAAATGACATTTGTGGCCGGGCGCGGTGGCTCACGCCTGTAATCCCAGCACTTTGGGAGGCCGAGGCGGGCGGATCACGAGGTCAAGATACCGAGACCATCCTAGCTAACACGGTGAAACCCCGTCTCTACTAAAAACACAAAAAAATTAGCCGGGCGCAATGGCGGGCGGGCGCCTGTACTCCCAGCTACTCGGAGAGGCTGAGGCAGGAGAATGGCGGGAACCCGGGAGGCGGAGCTTGCAGTGAGCCGAGATCACGCCACTGCACTCCAGCCTGGGCGACAGAGCGAGACTTAGTCTCAAAAAAATAAGTTAATTAATTAATTAAAAAAATAAAATGACATTTGTGCCAGATAAAAATCACAGGTCTATTACACTTGGTTAACACAGTCCCACACCACATTATGAGATCACCCCGATTTTTTTTATTAAAAATAGTTTTAATTCCATTTAATCTTTATTGTTTTGCTAAAAGATTACAAGTAAATAAATGAAATATATTATCTCTCAAATTATTGAAATATTTAGTCCATCCCACCAGTATGAGGTAGGAGAGCTCTTTGCATTTGGTCTGCTCTAAATATTCCACAGATTTTTGTCATTTGTATTTTTTCAAGTTTCCTTCAACAGTGGAAAAACACGCTTTTATTATCCTCTTTAAGTCTCAGCTTCCTCCAGTTAAGTTAGGGTAAGAAACCACTGTGTGGCAATAATGTGTCAAAAGTGGCAACTATTTTTACTATACTTGTCTAACGTAACAGTAGAGAGGAGGCAGGTATGGTGCCATGCAGTTTTTCTACTTTCTTTTTCCCCTTTTTCTTCTTTGTTCTCCTCTTTCTCCCGTAGTATGAGAGCAGAAAATGAATGGAGATGAAGCAGTTAGACTGGATATTCTGGCCTGAAAACAAAAAACAAACCCAAACAAGCCACTTGGTCTAAATATGAGGAAGTGAAGGTTTCCTACTTTTTCACACGAATCTTGCAATCATACAGCATGATGTTTACTGGCATCCTTATGGTCACCAGGGCCCTGGCCCAAAATTCCAGGCCACAAACATTTGCTTTTGTCAGGCTTGAACATCCTTCTCTGATATAATCTCACCCTACCTCCCCAACTCCTCACTAGAATTCAAGATACGTTAACACAAGTCTCAGTCGTCTAAGCTACTCAAGGTTACCCATCTTTCCTCAAGGCCCTAATCAAAATTCCTGTTTCTTAAGGACTATTGATCTTTGTGAGGTGCTGACCTAGTTATCCACTTAGAGCAGTTTACACCCCGGCGAGCTAAAGTCTGAACCAAACTGCTTCAGAGGTCACTTATGGTCAGTTACACTTTAAAAGAGGAGTCCTTCGAAAATTCTGGGCTGCTCAGAAGTGACTTACAGTTGCAAGGCATTGCTCTGCTCTCAAGATATGGCACTTTCCTCTTTGCTTAGTAAACCAAGATATGCCCCGCCTCACCTTTAAACATGGCTGCTTGACATTTGACTGAATAAAGATGGAAAGTTTATCAGTGAGCATGGATTAGCACAATGAAGGAATAATATCTGCAGGAATATATCAGTTGACGAAAACAGAGATTTGTGCGTGTGTTTGTGTGCACATGTATCTACATCTTCTCCAGGTAATGATATTCAGAAAAATGCTAAAAACCTGTACGTTTTTGTGGTTGTTCTTCATACCCCCTCAAAATGTCAAAGTGTACTGTACGACCTGTGCGTCTCTTACTTGCCTCAAACATTTGCTTTAGTTTAGCTTGTCTAAGGCTTCCTTGCTTACACCACCAAGGAGAAGGGAAGCGGGGAGATCAGAGAATTACCCATGTGCTACCAAAACAAGGGTCACACACCACACAAGGAAGGCAGGGACTCTGGCCAACACAGCAGGTAGACTTTCATCTTGGAGACACCCACCCAGCAGGGGCAGAAAATAGCAACTATGAGATTCTCAGAGCCTAATATAAAATAGCCACACCATATTCCAACAATCCAATGTGAATGGATCTGCAGGCTACCTAGCAACAAAGCCTAGGCCCTTTGTTTATTTGTTCAACAAACATTTATGAGTGCCTCCTCTAAGCCCAGCACTCTGCTGGGCTGCGGAAATACTGTGATGGCAAAAAAAACTTGAGGGCAGTCCCTGTGAGCTTCATGTCTCCCTTGCCTCATATATATTATTTTTTCATTGTCCTATGTATGAAGACAGGGAACTTATTCTAGTTGTTGTTGTACCTTCACTCCAAAGCCTTGCAGTGTGTATTAAAGATATAGAAAATCATGGCCAGGTGCAGTGGCACACGCCTATAATCCCAGCACTTTGAGAGGCCGAAGTCGGTGGATCACTTGAGGTCAGGAGTTCAAGACCAGCCTGACCAAAATGGTGAAACTCCATTTCTACTAAAAATACAAAAAATTAGCCAGGCATGATGGCAGGCACCTGTAATTCCAGCTACTCGGGAGGCTGAGGCAGGAGGTTCGCTTGAACCTGGGAGGCGGAGGTTGCAGTGAGCTGAGACCGTGCTGCTGCACTCCAGCCTGGGCAACAGAGCCAGACTATGTCTCAAAAAACAAACAAAAAAAAGAGATAGAAAATTAATACACTTTCTAGAAAATGAACGGATTAAACACGCACATCAAAGAAAAGTGTTTTGCAAAGTTGCAGATAGAAAATTATTCCCAGAGAGATATTTCCAACTGTGGAATTGCTCCCAAAAGACTTTGGTAGGTTTTTTTTTTTTTTTTTTTTTTTAAATAACCTAAAAAATAAAGTTAGGGTTATAAAGTGATTTGCCTAATTCTTGAGGGTTTTGTTTTTAAATCACATATGTGGCTGTAGTTTATAAGTCCAATGGAATAACTGGATCTCCAAATTATACCTGCAAGCATTTTTTTTAGTAGTATGAAGTGCAGTTTGTGATTCAAAAAGTTTGAAAAACTGGACCTGTTTTAAGGAATTCTTCTATATTCCAAAACATACATTTTAAAACTTCCCTCAAACGTTTTCAGTACTCTTGAATTATGACTGAATATTTTTTTCACAGACGTTATAAGGTTATTTAGTTAGTTACTACATCAGAGTCATGAAAAACCTGTTCATTATTTCAGTATCCTCACCTCGGGATACTGGTGCTCTTCCTCACAGTTTGTTCTGAGGTACACATACGCAAACATGTATTCAATGCTTTGAAGTTTAAGAGGCATGATACAAATATAAACTATCATTTTTCTGCCCGATGTGGCGGTGGACACCTGTACTCCCAGCTACTCAGAGGCTGAGGCAGAAAGATCCCCTGAGGCCAGCGGTTCCAATCCAACCTGGGCAACATAATGAGACACTTGTCTCTTAAAAAAATAAAATAAAATTTTTAAATGAAATAAAGTATCATTATCATCTTTGTAATATATTAATTCCACGAAGGTAAAGACTCTATCTTATTATTGTTTTAGTACCAGGACCAGTACTGATAAAGGAAAAAACTTTATCCAAAGGATGAACTACTCTAAAATAGACCAGTCTCTAGCATGTCATATTCCTTCTCAGAGTTTGAAATGGAGAATTAATTATTTTCTTCTAGTTTAAAATAAAATATCCACATGCTAAAATATGCAGGGTAATATGTGGTATGTTCTGTCTAAACCTGTCCACTGTCCACAGGTACCTCAGTAAATGGTGAGTTCCAGTAATTACAAAGGAGACTCACAGACCTAGAGACCTGAGTTTGATAGCAACACCTGGGTGAGGGGTAGGTGGGGAGGCGCTGGGCATGGTAAGGGAATGGGGAAGGGGGACTGGGAGTCTGTATCTGGTCAATAAACCAATGGCACGTGTTCAAAGATTTTTTTTTTTTTAATCACAAGAATAGTAGAGGAATGGTAACAGACTTCTCAAAAGCTTTTTTCTGTTGATAAATGTTGCTGTAATCAGCATGCTGTTGATCATTCTGATTCAGCTTAATAGTACACTAATATCCTTGAGAGTGTTAGCATTTTTTTTCTTGCTTTTCCAGTCATAATAGTAAATAGCCATAACTTCCTACCCTAGTCTAGAGTGCTGATTCTCAAACCTTCTCGACTGCTTCCACAGTAAGATATATTTTTAACATAGCAACCAAGAACAGAAACACACACCTCCACACAAACACAACTGAAACAAAAATTGCACAAGACAATATTTACTCTTACTACGGGTGATGTACTCTGAATTTTTCTATTTTATTTTGTACTTTTCTAATTGTGGTAGAGACTCAACAAACTGATTCATACCTCAAGAGTGTGTTGCAACCTGCTTAGAGAATGCTAACTTACAATGTTCTTCTTTGTGAAGGTATTCATAAATATCACTTCTATGTGATTGCACATTAAATAACCCAAAATTCTAGACTTTGTTTTTTTCTGTGATTTGTTTTTAAGTTGATGTGACTTGTTGCGGGATTTACATTTGAAGTATGTCTAGTGACGTTTACTACTTGGAATGAGGAAAACAGCATTTTCAAGAAGCAGAGATCAGTAAGGTTCCTTTCACCAGTTTCTTACACTAGTCCTTGTGTTCAAAACAAAATGAGAGGTTGAGGATAATTAAGTTTTATACCGAAATCTTACTGTACTTGCAATGATGTTTCTGAAAATTTCCCTTTTGCAAGATTAAATACACAGCTTATAAAATAAAAATCCTCAAGTATACATTAGAGATTCACAGGGGTTACAGTGCATTCCCTATCACTTCCAATGTCCTTCCAATATTTATTTATTTGTTTTTCTTAAACGGCTTTTATATTGAGAGTGATTCACCAAAAACTCTTGAGAATTTGGCATTCTTAGTTCCCAAATTTGTGGACAATTTTAATAGGGCAGACAGTGTGGTAAATGTATTACAAAATTATTAAACTTTACATATGGAACGCTTATTTTTTAGGCTCATAAACACATACGACATAACAAATAAAGACATAAACATACAAATATAAAGAGGTAGAGGGGCCATCCAGAGGACTCCCTGACCTACCTATAATATTGCTCATACAACTAAAATTCAGTCACTTACTCTCTCAATAATATGTAACATGCTGAACCCTTTGAAGCTGCCTCAGTTTACGTTATCTGACATCAAATAGGATGTTTAATAAATATGGACTTCTGATAAATGTAGTCCATAAAGAACAGAAAGCCACATATTCCTTCCGAATGTGACTACAGTGACTTTAGCAAATCAAAGTGAAAAGTTCTAAATTTTCTTAAAGAATTAAAAAATAAATTCAAAAACGATATAAATATTTTGGTCACTATTTCAAGATTAAGAAAAAAATCAATCCATTACAGTGCCCATTATAAATATAAAAAATTAATTTCTCAAACTTGTTTTACAGACAATATTTTTATAAATATTGCTTGAAGTTCTAGCATATATATATATGTATATATATATGGAAACACACACAAACACACAAAACAGCATTTAAAAATACACACACAGAATGAGCAAAAGATATTATCCCTCACTCTGACAAAACTCTCTGACTGGCCTGTGATTACATGGCACATAAAAATATTGATCAATTTAGATTTTCATTCAAAATCAGTATTTAATGTATTAAAGACAAAGACATAAGAGACTGAATTTCCCTTTGTTCACACAAAGTCTCAAACTTATTGTTGCAATATGCTTTCAGATTTTTTTAAAGACGTCACTATTAACTCTAATAGGTGCTAACTGCCTCTTTAAGAATGGAATTCCTGGTGACTCAGACATCCATTAGTAGCACATTTCTGCATTAATACTGTTTCATACATTTATTTTATATTCATACTATTTCTCCGTATATGAGAAAGAAAAAGACTCAAAAATAAAATGTACAACAAGTGGAACAAGCAGTGATTGGCTGACACCCCACGGCCAAGGGCAGGCTCCAGCAGGTTTCGGAGTAGAAAGGTCATCACAGTATGGTGCATAATGGAGCATCATATTAGAGTGGAATTCAGCCAAACACAGTAATGTATGGATGTAGACGCATCTGAAAGAAGGAAAATAAAGATTTATGTAGATAAAAAAATCGATAAAGAAATTTTCCCCAGTGTCTTATGCCCAATTGGAAAACTATAGTAGAGATTTAGGAGCAGAGAAAAAATTTAATGCCAATTTTGTGTTTGTAAATAATAAATACACTTGGGGGTGGGGGAAGTTAATTTGTCAGAGGAATCCTACTTGGGAGCTTTAATAGCTTTTTGTTTGTACACAGCATTAGAGTTCAATACAAACATCACTACATTCCTGAAAATAAACCTTGATTCTGCCTTTAAAACATTAATTCACCGGAAGTGATAATTAAGATTAGTTTTAGTGGTTTCAGCTCAATTCTTCTTAGAATGTGATTTTTCCCACAACACTAATGCTAAATAAAGCACTATGTAATGTACCGCAAAAGAGTCACTGCTTTAGAAAAGATTCTATGGGCTTTTTAAAAAAACTAAGAAAAGCAAAGCTTACTCTAGATATACGGGAACAGCTCTTACTATTTCTATAGAGTCATAGGAAATAAATGAATGGGAAACCTTGCCGTAGTCTATAAATCGATTATACACTCTTTATACATGACTATTCTAAACAAAATTGGTTATATATATATTTAAAATACTGTATATAATTATACTAAATCTTCTACCTAACCTCCACCACCACATCCTCCCAGGAAAGAAAAGATGTTAAAATGTTTAATGGACTAGATTGCTGTGTTGAAGTAATGGCTTTGTCACATGATATTTAGTTTTTAAAATAGTTCAGATTTTATTTTTAAAATTAATAGGTTCAATAATTTATATTTTATCACTCTGCAAATTTAGAATCTAGTACACTAGACTGGCTAACTGCCTAACAAGGAAGCAATCCAATTGAAAATTAACAAAATGTCATATTCTTCTAAAAATTTGCTAGAAAACAAATTAAGAGAAAACATTCGTGCATGACTGTGTGTTAAGGATGCTACTAAAAGAAAATGTATGTGCAAAGTTGATAAAATGCAAACAAGCCCAGAAGTCAAAAGTAATTATCAATATTGATGGAAAAGGTAAAAGATTATCACAATTAGAATGCATAAAAAGTTTCATACATAATGTGTAGAATGTTTTAATTCTTTTCTATTTAAATGAATTTTTATTGAAATATACTAAATGCTAGGAAGGAACTTATGTCTGTTATCATTGTTCTGCTAATATTAAAAATTCTGTCAACAGAATATATGTTCTTAACCATGTTAAGATGCTTTACTCTATGTTATCAATTACAATCCTACATGAGGGATAAGAATTATTAACTTCTTTAAAATTCTGTAAATTTTGAATTATATTTTCCCAGATAATTTTACACAGAAGAACTGGAGCCTAAAGCAGAATTATAGTCTATTGTAAAGATGTCAATCTTCATAGCCAAATATATAGTCATAAATAAGTAAATTTCAACAGATTTCTACTGCAATTGAAATACATACAGAGAAAGTTACAGAAATTCAGTTTTTTTCCCCCAAAGGTAGTATGATCAGATAAATAAGAAAACTGGACACTACATTCCATGACTTGGATTCTAGTCCACATTATATCCGTGACAATTTTGTAATCCCAATCAAGTCACTGTTTCATGCTGGGCCTCAGTCTCTTCTTCTATTAAAATGAGGGGACTGTTTGACACCTTGTCATTCTAAAATGTGATGATGCTAGTCATTTCATGTACAGTCATTAAGCTGTTGATTATAGTATATTTTATTTCAACATTGTGTATGTTTAAGTTCAGGTATTTTTCACATATTAATCTATAAACATCATGACTAAATAAAAGACTAATACAGCTATAAATGGTATACAGGAATATGTGTGTATATGTCTCTGTGTGTACAGAGTTTGTGATATAAACCATGTTCACACTTTTTCACATACGAGATATGTAATTACTCAAAGATAGAAAGATAAAAAAAGACTTTGCCATATTTATTGTACTAGATGGTTTATTAAAATATTTAAACTGACTTTGTGGTCTTACATCTAAGTCATTAATTGGTTTACGATAAGTTTGGGATAAGATTCAAATAATCATGTGGACTTCTATATAAATTTGCAAATTCATTGCGGATCAAATCAATGGATGACCTTTTCCTTATTTCATAGACATCCAGAGATCCAGATAATGTTGCTTTACTAGATGACTAAAGACAAAGCCTAACTTCCATCAGCTATTAGTCTTTTGCCTATGGTATCAGGCCAAATGTAACAGAAATTTCACCATATGCAGATTCATTGTGCCTTATGAAAACATCCTTAGTTATAGACAGGAGAAACACATTGCAAAAATTTTGCTTACAGAATGAGCACTGGAAGCTACGGTTGGCATCACTATGTAGATGCATTTCCACTAAAGAATATATATATATGCATGCTCTCTCTCTCTCTCTCTCTCTATATATATATATATATATGTATATACACACACACAAATGAATTGACATTTAGTTTTCTTATTGCTTAATAAATGACAGCAAGTCAACCATTTGCTTCCAAAATTGAAGCAATTAAAAAATAACTTCTCCCATATTTTTTCACTAAGTATACAATGAATATATTGAGCATAATTCGATCATTAAAGAGAACATTGTGAAGACAAACTGTGAAACTGTCACTGAAGTTGATGTAAATTTTTTGTATTTCAGGATCAGCTGCAAATGGATTTTAAAATGGATGTTTATTCAAACTAAGTTCTTGCCAAAAATAAATTACCTTACTTTCCATTTACTAAATACAATAAAATTTTTACCTGTAAGTGCATTATCTAAATAACAGCATATCAAGGATAAGCTCAATAGAATTTGAGAATAATAAGCAAAATAGTAACTGAACTTTTCATACTATCACTCTTTGGGGGGATTACATTATTTTAAAAGAAAATTGAAAAATGCTTAGCACATAGTAAAATACCGGAGACTTAAAAATAAACAGAAAAATAGAATGCATATGCCTTTACGTTATGAATGAAAAACACAGTTGTACTTCTCGTTCACAAAAGTTTAGTAACTACCAAGACCAGGTTTACGAAGGAAGAATGACACAGAAAGGTGGATACCTCATCTCAATACCTCATCTCAATAATGCTGTCAATGATCCACATTTTGCTCAGCTGAACACATTATTTAGCTGAGAGCAAAGGCTTTTGTTTGAAATGCAAAGGTATGAACTATGAAAATTTGTGCTACATCATCAGTGAGTCTTTCTAAAGTGTTAATTTCGGAAATAATTTCAGCAACTTTACCACACACATTCCCTAGAGTGTGCCAAAGAGTAACTATAGACGCTTGGTTTGAATGGCTCTCCAGTCTATGTAAACAAAACAAAAAGTAAGAGGTTAAGGGAGAGTTATTTACAAACTTTCATTTCTACAAAGCTGTTTAACCTATTATAATGAAAACAACAGGACTTAGGTACAACACTTTAAAATGCCTAATTTTCGTGAAGATAAGAACACTCTTAAGAAACATCACTTTAATTTTTTCACAAATAAAGGACTGCAATAAGGCAATTCAGGAAAACTATAAATAAAATGAAGGCTTTATGTAAAATGAAATCTCAATTTTTAAATTAGACCTGCTGTATGGAATTGAAAGAATACAACGGTCTAGTTTTACCTTAGATAAATCCATTATCAAAAGAAGGAAATTCCTGCGAAACTCTGAATTCTTTTTTTTCTTTTGTAACATCTGGTTTAATCAAAGAAAATGTATTTTGGCAGTTCTGTAAAAATTGAAGGTCATATATTTTAAAAATAAACATAGGAAATTGTCTACTTATGGCATAAACAAAAAGCAGAACAAAAAGGAACCCATTTATGTCAGATGCCAAAACAGAATGTAACTTTGTAAATGGATCCCTTGTCCCCTGACAGCAATATTGAGGAGATGAAACATATCAATTACTATTACTAATTACATTAAGGAGAATGTGTTTCATCTGCCTTTATTTCATTTTAGGTCAGCTATTTACTTGTGGTTAAAAGTGTATACTTCTTTTGAATACGTAATGACAGAAAAGTTTTCCAAAGTCACTTTTGGCAAACTGTGCAATTCATTCCAATTGCTTTGAGGGTTTTCTCTTTTGGAATATGGACTTCTTTACTCAGTTAAGAGGTTAACACCATATATTAGTTTATTTATAAGCATATCACTTTGCCTTTTAAACAGGATGCCAACAGTCTTGATATTAGCTGTTTTAAATATTCAATAATATAGAGCTAACCTCATCTGATGAGCCAAACGAAGCTTAAGTGACAGCACAGAACATATGAAGTGTTTGCATAAAGTATCCATAAAAGTGTCACTTGATATGTCCACTCAAAAGCATAAGATTACACAATTTAGAATGCAAATGCTATCCAGACACAGGACAGAAGTACCATTAGGATAAGAACCGAGATGTAAATATTCTGCAGACAGATCTCTTCACACTCTTTTGCATTAGGTGTTACTATTTTCTAGAGAAATGTCTACAAATCTCAATTTATTTTTGGGTGTTTAATCTGTAAAAAGTGCTACCATTTTAGCTAGAATCTTCCCTGTTTACAAAACTGATAAAAGCACCAAAACAATACAAAAATCAGCTTCTCACTCCATGTAACACAATAATACAACAGATATAAATACTCCACTACATCAAATGTTGGTTTAAAATAAATAAATAATTCAAATTCACATATACCAAAGGACATATTTTCAAAAGCCATTTAATGCAAATATAATTTGAGCTGGTGTTTTCTTGGATTGCATTTGTTATTAGATATAAAAGTATATTCAGACTATTTCTCCTTATCCAAATAGCTACAGTAAAGTACTATATACAGAAAATATTTATTTAAAATACTAATTTCAATAATCATGAAAGCAATTAAGAATGAATATCTCTTTCTATAACATCTTCAATGAGGCTATAAAATAACTTTTTCCTTTGCCTCAATTCTTCTCGGATTCCACATTCCACATGCAAAGCATATTTAATAGAAATTAGGTTGACAGTCATAGCTGTGTTTCTTGAGATGGGTTCTGACAGTAAGAAATACGTAATGTTTTATTAGCTCAGGTTGCTGTACCATGAGACACAGTCCTTTCCAAAAGGTCTTGTTTGCTGTGTGGCAAACTTTGGTGGATATACAAAGTAAACTTTCTGAGGATTCTATATTACACAAGGAAAACTTTCAAAAATAAATTTCAGTTTTGCTTAAGTTCCGCCTCAAAATATATGTGTTTTTTACTGTTTCTACATTTCACTGAGAAACTATTATGTCAATTCCACATAATCTTTACATTCTCAATATATCATAATGCATGCCAAAATAGTCTTGCACACAGTACTTCAATCATGAATACTTTCATTACTTGGCTTAAATAGTAAGTGGCTCATGCAATGTGTTTTTGTTTGCAAACTTTTAATACCAAACAGGAAGAATGCAAATGGTAATTGCATATCATTATAGAACACTAATTGTTATAGGTATCAATTATTATAGATATAAAAGATTGAAAGTGGAGTTTTGCATGACATTTGCATATCAGTAAATATTTTTAAACCAGCATTTTCATCAAAGTAGTCAATATTTCAATATCTCAGACTTAGTACTACATCTGCATGAATCAGCATCTATTTATCTGTAAAATCCTGCATTGTAAATAACATAGCTAAAACTTTTATGGTATCCAATTTGCATAGACACCAGTAGTAACTTTAGAAACTTTTTCTCTGGATGTAATTATCCACTTAGTTGCCACAGACGAAAATAATTTCAGGTGAAAACTAACCATCTAAGTAATACATACATATTTATTCTGGAAACAAAAAAATGTAGTATGAATTAGGGATGTCAAGTGCAAACAGAACTGCAAAACACTGCCTACTCTGAATACTTCTTTCAGTAGTTTAGTGAACCTTAATTGGAATTTGCAAAATACAGTAGTACACCTCTTGTAGATGGCCTTTGCTAAATTAATGGTGCAAAAATTAACATTAAATTCCTACTGTTAAAGTTTTAATAACTTTAAAAACGAGAAGACAAAACTTTACAGAAGATAATCTGTCTCAGAGTTATTAGCCCTCCCTGGGATATTTAAATATATTTGGGATACATCTTACCTGTTTGCTGTACTTGTTATTGGTTTGACAGCTGTACTCAGAGCAGTGATCTGATCCAATTGAAATGTTGTCTCCTGCTCCCACAAATGTGTTGGCTGGTGGTAGATCTTGTACGGCCTGGTGTTTTTTTCCTGCAGTTGGTGACTGGGGATGAAGCTGAACAGTAGGCAATGGGGAACTAGATTTGTAATGCCTTGCCAGGTCAGGACTGCCGGGCCCACCATTAACAGATCTGTATCGCCCCATGCTTGGGCTGTCTGACAGCTTCTCATTGACACTATCATACCTCTGTCCATTTGGTTTAGAAGCCTCCACAGTGACAATGCTGCTGTAGAGAGGCTGCTTAGATTTTTTGTTTTTCTTGTCCTTTTTAGGCTTTTTAGATTTGTCATGCTGTTGGGGTGTAAAAAAGTCTTCGTGATCTTTTTTGCCAGCTTCATAGCCATTTTTATTTTTGGACCTGCAGTACCTTGCCATTACTACAATTAAGATGATTAGAATCACTGTCATAATGCCAGCAACCACGCCAATGACAATACTGAGTCTCTGTTTGCTAATTTCATAGCTTGGGTCACCAGCTATATCCTGGGTGAGTGGGGTGTGCAAACTTCTAGCTATCTGGGAGTCAATCACAGTTGCATTAGAAACACTTTCATTGACAAACACATGCACCAGAGTCGTGGTGGACTGGGAAGGCTGCCCACTGTCATTCACTTGCACCACCAACCTGTGCAAGCCATAATGCTTTTGGGTGAGTTTTCCCACTAAGGAAACCACACCACTAGTGGGATCAATTTCAAACAGCTTGAAGGGATTTCCTCCCACAATGCTGTAGTTCAGGTCTGCATTGATGCCATCGTCACTGTCTGTTGCCAACACTGTAGCTACTACTGTCCTGACATTACTCGAAGGTGGCAGTAAAGTGTAGGAAATGTTTTTGGGAAGGGTAACTGTGGGAGCATTGTCATTTTCATCCATCACAAAAAGCGAGACCGTAGCTGTGGCAGATCTGGGAGGATCTCCCCCATCCACAGCCTTGACTCTGAAAGTGTACGTGGTCTGATGTTCCCGGTCAAAAGACATTGTGGAGTAAATGGTCCCCGTGTCATTTTCAATAGAAAAAATGTTATTGTTCTCCTCTATGTACAGGCTCATCTCTGCATTCCGCCCCTTGTCAGCATCCATCACGGTGACCATCCCCACAGGGCTGTTGGGCTGCAAGTTTTCTTTCACATAAAAGGTGAAGACGTCCTGCATAAACTTAGGGTCATTGTCATTCTTATCAGCCACCTGCACAATCACCGTAGTGCTGCCCTGCAGCACGGGGATGCCTTTGTCTTTGGCGTTAACTTTAAACTCATACCTGTCAGTCTGCTCGCGGTCCAGCACCGTATTGACCAGGATGTCCCCAGAATCGGGATCGATGGCAAAGATCCCCATCACAGAGGACTCCAGCGAGTAGGCGATCTCGGCGTTCTTTCCGCTGTCTGCGTCTGTCGCCAGCACCGTGGCCACCCTCTCGCCGGGGATGTTGTTCTCAGGGAAGTAAACCTCCACCACCGACTGGCCGAACACGGGCGGGTTGTCGTTGGTGTCTCCCACCTTGACAATCAGGGAGTTGTTGCTCGAGAGGCTGGGGCTGCCTGAGTCCACCGCCACGATGACCACGTTGAACTCCCGGGTGGCCTCGTAGTCCAGAGGGGTCGAGGTGTGCAAGAAGTACTTTTTCTTGTTCTGGTCTCCCTCGGTGTCGCTGGCTGGCTTGAGCTGGAAGGGCACGTCGCCCACCACAGTGCAGGTGACCACCCCGTTCTCGCCTTGATCTCGGTCGGACACCTGCACCAGAGCGATGGGGGTGTCGACCAGAACGTCCTCGGCCACGTTGGCCACCCCATCCTTGAGGGGGATGCGTCCAATCTTGCGGATTTCAATGGACGGCACGTTGTCGTTCTCGTCTTTGATGTTAAGGACCACGGTGGCCTTATCGGTCTTGGGGGGCTGCCCGCGGTCGCGGGCCATGACCGTGAAGCGCAGCTGGTTCACCTCCTCGCGGTCGATCCGGTGCAGGACGCTGAGCCAGCCGGACGTCTCGTCAAGGCGCAGCAGCCGCCTCACCGACTCGGTGGCCGCCCCAAACACGTACTCGATCTGCCCGTTGACCCCCACGTCCAAGTCGGCTGCGCGCAGTTGCAGGATGGGGGTCCCCGGGGCGCTGTTCTCAGCCAAGTCGGCCTCGTACACGCTCTTCTCGAAGCGGGGGCTGTTGTCGTTCACGTCGGTGATAAGGACCCGTAGGATGGCCTGCGAGGAGCGAGGCGGGTCGCCGCCGTCGCGCACCCGCAGGGTCAGCTCGTAGGAGTCGCGCTGCTCGCGGTCCAGCGCCCCCTTCACGATCAGCTGCGGCTGCTTCTCGCCGTCCGGGGTGTCCGCCACCTGCAGCTCGAACACGCTGCTGCGGCCGCCGGGGTTGGTGCCGCCGCCGCCCTCTGGTGCGTCCAGCCGCCGCTTGGAGCCTCCCGAGCTGCCGCCGCTCGCGCCGTTCCCGCCGCCCCCGGGGTAGGGGGCGCTGTCGGCCGCCCCGGCGCGCCGGCTCTCGCCGCCGCTGCCGCCGCCTCCGGGCTCCTGGAGCAGCTCGTAGCGCTCGATGCCGTTGCGGCCGAAGTCGCGGTCGGTGGCTGTGGGCAGCAGGTAAAGTGTGCCCACCGGCCGGTTCTCCTCCACCGTGAGCGTGAGCACGGGCGACGGGAAGGTGGGCGTGTTGTCGTTGATGTCAAGCACGATGACCCGACCCTCAAACAGGTCCACCCAGCTCTGCGAGGGCCCGATCACCGACACCTCGAAGTCCAGGAAGCACTCGTTCTCGTCGAAGATCATCTGACATTGGGGCAGCTTCTCGCGGTCGATGCGCCGCTCGCTCGTGCTCAGCTCGCCCGTGAGGTTGTCGATCTTCAGGTACTCGGAGCCAGACTCCAGACTGAAAGTCACCTCACCCGATCCAGTCACGATGCCCAGGTCTGAAGCCACATTGCCGATGCGGACGTCGGCGGGGCCCTCCTCGGCCAGCCGGTACCGGAGGAGCTGCTTGGCGGCCGCCAGGCTGAGCGAGAGCGGCAGGAGGAGGCAGCAGCCCAAGCACCAGCCGCGCGCCCATCCCGCGGTCCGCATCCTCAGCATCTTCTCCTGCTGCTGCTGCTACTGCTCCTTCTAACCACAGCCCCCTCGGCGCTCCCCTCCTCCGGGGCCGGCCGCCTGCCCTCCCCCCAGTCCTCTCCCCTCTCCCGGAAAGGAAGGAGCGAGAGGGAGGGGAGGGAGGGGGCAAAAGCGGCGTGGAGAGTCGGCCGGGAATGGGGGTGGGAGGGCAGCGATAGATGCTTCTTTTTTTCTTCCTGCTTCTTCCGAAAGTTATTGTTTCATAATTCATGCAATGGGTGCTAATCGCCCGCTCGCCTGCCGCCGTTCAGTCGCAGTACTCACAGTTCACGGGACACTGAGCGCCGCGGGTTCGGCGGCCCCCCCACCCAGAGTCATCCCCGCAGCGGGCGGAGAATCCCCGACTCTCGTCTCCGCTCTGTCGGAAGGGGCCAGAACCGCTCCGGCAGACGGGCAGTGGGGCTGGGAAGAGGTGGGGAATGAGCCTGCAGCCTCCCCCTCCTGCCAGCCCGCTGGTCTTTGCTGCTACTCGAGTTGAGTCCAATTCACGTTCCAGGCACTCACTCCAAACCCAAGCTCTGCTCCGGCTCCGGCCGCCCAGACAAACGTGAGTCGCTTCCTGCACCAGGCGCTGGGGCCAGCAACAAGCCAGTCTCAACTCCGACTCTGCTCATGCAGCGGGGGAGCCAGTCAACAGATAGAGAATGAAAAATCCCCCGGCACGTCGCTTCGGGCACGGTGCAGTGGAGACTACTCGCGTCACAGAGCGGTCCGTGTCCGGGTCCCCCCGGCGCGCCAAAGAGAAGCCCGAGCCATCTTCAGAGACGCCCAGAGAGTCAGTCCCTTCTCATCCCGGAGAGCGCGGGTTTCTCTTTTTTCTTAACAACTCTGCGCAAGGTCATTAGTCACGAAGCAGCCGCCTGAAACCGCAGCAGCCTTTCGCCCACGGGGGCGAAGGCTGAGCCGTGCGCACCGTGCGGTGACCAAGTTTGGGTTCGCAGCCGCAGAGTCCGTGCCTTTTCTCACCTGCATTCGGCCCGCATGTCGGAGCAGTGGGATCTGCAGCGCTGTGCGCGATTCAGGGAGGAGATTGCAGCCTCTCTCTCTCTCCCCGCTCTCTCTCGATCCCTCCCCTCCCTCCCTCCCTTTCTCTCTCCTCCCTCCTCTCTCTCCTCCCTCCTCTCCTTTCCCCTTTCCCCCTCTCCCACTCGCTCTCTTGCACGCTCTCTCCTTCCTCTTAGTCCCAATGCAGGGAACTCAAGCTGAACTTGATCCCTTTGCAGTTCAAAGGTGAGCAAACCAGGCTCGCAGCACAGGCGATGTTAGCCGGCGAAAGCGCACGGCCGGGCGTCCCCAACGGCAATTAACAAAGATGCCCAATTCTGTCTGGATTTCCGAAGAAAAGCCAAAGGCTTTGGGGCGGGGGTGGAGGGGGAGATGGAGTCAGAGACAGCTGCCAAGTAGCTTAAAAAAAAATCCAGTTTGCCAAGGGGAGAAAAAGTGCCAGTCGGTTGTGGCCTCGGAAGTGCCCTGGCACGGCTGGTGAATTCCGCAGTTGTCTCGTCCCTTTTCGCGTCTGGGAGAGTCTGGTGAGGGCGCTCCCGCCGCCCCTCGGGCTGCAGCGGCTCGGAGACACTGAACCGCTAGTGGGAAGCTCCCGTTCGCTACCCGCGAGCAGGAAACCCGCAAGTTGCCCAAAGTGGTGGTTGCTGCTGGGTGCTCGCTCGCTCATGGATCAGGCTTGTCCCTGACGCTGCTGCTGCAGCGGCGGCGGCAGTAGCAGCCGAGCCGCTGAAACTACACACTAGGAGAGAGCGAGGAAGGAGGGCCCGGGGTAAGGAGGCGGGAGGGAGCGTCAGCCAGCCGCCGCGCTCGGGAAAGCCCAGCCTCAGCTCCAGGGGCCGCTCAAAGTGTGCCCAATGCCAGCCAGCCCTCTTTAAGCCAAAGCCCACTCCCCCCCACCGGCCCCCCAGCGAGTACCGCCGTCTTCTTCTCTGGGGGACTTGTTTTACCTCCCTCGGGCTAGTAAATTTCCTCCTCCCTTGACAAATGCCCAGTTCACGCGTGAGAGCTTTGGGAGCTGGTGTAAGGATAGGTTTCGCCTTCTCCCCTCCTCTCAGACGACGTCCTCCTCCCCCCGGAAAGTGTCTCCGGTTCGCGATTTAGCATCTTGGTTAGGACATGGTTATCGGGGTCCTGGGGAACCTACGAGCGCCCAAAAAGCCACTCTGTTCTGAAAAACCATGACGGGCTGCAGTAGTGAAGAGAGAACATCAAACTCCAGAGAGCGGGAGAAAGATCCTTTTTTGGGAGCTCAGACTTTGCATGGTTGCGGGGGGGCGGGGGGGGGGCGGTGGGTGGAGGGGGAAGGATGCCTGTCTTTGTTTAAATGCTTGACATTCCTGTCGTCGTGCTTGCTTACGGGGGTAGACCGTGTGTGCGCGCCTGGGGAATAAACACGTTGGAAACCTCGATATTATTTTCTGAGCAGAAACCTGCAGCCTTTAGTAACTGGCAAAGTGTAGCGTCACCTATCTGGATAAAAGGGAAATAAACTTTAATGGCAACTTTGTGTACCAAAGTGTCCCCAGCTTTCCCATCTCTCCTTTTGACTTTGTGCCACTTGATTGTCCCTATTTCCCGAAGCAAGGCTTCTCCAATTTTCATTTACGACCACCGCAGCCGGCCTCATCAGATCTCAGGTCTGTTTGTGTTTTCTGAACTGAGCCATTTACTCATTTATTTCTGTGGCTGTAAACGAAGAGGCCCGGCTAGGATTAAGAGGACTGAGACGGACTGGAGGTATTTGGGGAGAATTTTTACCATCTCAAAAGAGAGAAAGGGCTGCTGCTGGGATTTGGTTAGTTTTCAGTTCGCCTGACGTATCCATATACATTTAAGGGCCTCCCCTTAAAGAAAAATTTAAAGCCGAAAAAATAAAATCTGTCCATTGTGAGTATTCTTTACGAGACCTGGGTGACGAGGCAGAACGATTTAAACAAGACAAACACCAATAAAGTCAAGGAGCAGATGTAGCGTGCGGTTGTTTGGGCGGGCGCAGGAACAGGAATGAGGAGGGAGAGGCGGCAGAGATTTCCAAGCTCTCCCTACAGGGGATCGTAGATGCGCGTTGGATGGAAGTGTGTGTAAGTGTGTGTCAGGGAGCTGGCGAGTATTTTCCAGTCTGTGAAAGCAGCATCACTCCGGGGGTGGTGGCTCCTCCTCCAAGGCCAGGGCAGGGAACCCGGCCTTTCCGCTAACCTTCCCGCTGCTGGCACCCGAACCTCTCAGCTCTGTATTTGCAGCATCAGCGAGAAAAGCCCCGCGCGCAGGCTCAGTGCGCACCGCCGCAGTCTCGAGCCGGGGGCGGGGGTGGGCTCCGCAGCGCCTTCGAGGCTGGCTAAGTGGCAGTAAAGCCAAATCCCTCTTACATTTGGCAAGAACTCGGGTTTATCGGAACGCCTGCCTCCGACCCTGGTTCCCCTTTTTCCCAGGTGGGAGGCAAATGGGAGAAGCCGTCTCCACTCCGCGGCCTTGCGCCGTGCATTCCGATGCGCGGCAATATGGTGCAGTGCACTCACTCCCCTCATCGCCTTACTAAGATTTTGCAAACTTGAGGCAGCCGCGTGGGCAGAAACGTTGTGCACTCCCTCTTCCCTCTCCAGACCATAAACTTGAATAAGCCTCTCCGCATCTTCAAAGCATTTGCCCGCGGCTCTGGCGCGCACTCTCCAGGCGCACACTTGAGGGGGGCGCGAAGGAGTGGGCGGCTTTTCCTCAGCGCGCTGCACATTTCTTCCCGGATGACTAGGGAGTTGCAGCGCGTCCTTCACAGTGGATTGGTTTCCTCTTTGCGAGCGGGAGGAAGTCTCCAGCCCTCCCTCCTCACTCTCATTCCTACCAACTTCGCGGCGGAGCCAAGCCAGCGTGGGAAATGGGTCCGACGTGTGCTGCATGGAGAACAGTGAGGACTGCGGGGGCCAAGAAGCCTGCTGGCTTTGCTCCCACCCCCGTCAGTCCCAGGCTCCGACCTTTCTGCCAGAGCAGCAAAGAAGTGGCGGCGGCTTTGCCCTGCAGCGCCGTTCTGGGCAAGCAAAGGAAATGGGCGGGGTAGGGGTACGGGGGAGGTGAGAGGAGCCCTCGGGGCGCCCTTGCGGCGGCTGGAGCTCCCAGTCCTCTTCCGCCCCCTGTCTAGGGGCTGACACTCTCTCCTCTCGCCGGCGCAGAGGATGAATGGAAGAGAGAAGCAGTTTCCCCCACCCCCGCCCCATTTCCGCAGTCTTAGAGCCAGTGTCACAAGTGCTCAGCAATTTCATTAAATGGAACCGGGAGACTTAATCCCCCCCACCCCGGTACCAGACCTCACCGAGGGAATGTGATATCCGGCTTCTCTCCCACCCACCAACCCCGCCCGGCTTCTCAGACCCGAGGCTGCATTTATCTACTCAACCTGAGAGGAAAGGGTTCAGAAGGAAATGGGATCGAAAGTGTAACCGGCTGCAATAAATTAAAGAGCCGGCTGCTGCTGCTGCTGGTGCTGCTGGTGCTGCTGCTTTGGCGGCCAGAACTGGAGAGAGAAAATGAGATCAGTGTCCTAAAGCTTGCATTGATCAGAGTGATTAGACGTCATCGCATGTAGGAAGCAAAATGTTTGAGGGAATGTTGAGATGGAGATTTCTCTTTTTTCTTTAGTGGCTTTTTAATAAAGAACAATAAAAGGAAATATCCCTTTGAAACCAAGATGTAAAAAATGAAATTGATTAAAATATAAATATCATCCCGTTCTAATATGCATTTAATAAAACCTTGACAAACGATTCATTTTCTGTGCCAGATATCTTACCCTAAACTTAAAATATTCAGTAGATTTTTTTTTAATTTACCTACTAACCTCGCTTTGTTAAACCTGTTTTGCCGTTAAGAAATTTCAGTGGCTGAACTGAAAAATAGCATTCATTGTCCCTGATGTAGTTCAAGCCTCAAGAAAAGGCAGTAAGAGAAGTAACTACAACAAAAGTTTATGGTTAAGAATACAAAGTAGATGCTGGAGATGTGATCTCAGGGGGGCTTTCATTTATAATAGACGCTGTATTCACAATAATATGAGAAAAAGGTTAAATACAGTAAACATGATAGCCAGTTCTGGAAAGATAAAAACAGTTTGACAGAAAAGGAGAAAGTAACTCAAGAACTCCACCAAGGGACAAACAGAGGAAATGACACTCGGATATCTCTAAATCCATTGACCTTTCATCTTTTTAAAAAGGGTCTTCTACTTGTAGACGTGTTTTCTAGGCCTTTATGATCAACCATTTCTCTAACCCCTTTCGCTAAATTTGATACTTCAGTCTTCCTTTTCTAAATAATTACTGCAAACGATTGTCTTTTAAACATACATTACTTGAAACAGTAAACATATCTATGCATAACTATTCCAAGTATGATTCTGATCCTTGAGACTATGAGAAACTTTAGATATATTTTACAGCCTTAAATCCATGCTTGTAGTATTAAAATGTTTAGTAGGCTGAAATGACTAAATTATTCATTGCAATAACAGCCTTTTTGATAGACATTAAAACTCAGCAGTTTAAATAAGGAAACCACAGATTTCCTTTTAAGCAGGTAATAACTGCTTGCATCAGTGGGTATTTAGTTGGTTTCTAGCCAAGACATTGAATAAGTTGTGCTGTTTAAATCAAGAAATCATATGCAAAGCTGTATTTTACAATGTATCTATAAAAGAAGCACACAGAAACTAAACTAAGTTGATTCATATTACCTACTGGATAACTATAAACATTTCCACAAGGCCGGTATGAAAATCTCATTTACAAAAAAAAAAAAAAAAAAAAAAAGAAGCTTTCAAAAATAAAATTTAAGTGTTTATTAGCTCACGTGCCGTCTGGTTTTCGGATTTCAATAGAGTGTTTTAGGTTTTAAAATAACACAGAATAAATGATTTTTACTTTAAGTTTAGCACATATTGACAGTTGATTTTTTGTTCGTTTTCTAAAGGTTTACATGCCAAAATATGTGCAATATAGCAGAGACTTACAAGTCATGACACACATAGAAAGATCCAGTCAGTGACTATAACTGGCATTTGTCTTTTACTTACAAAATCATTAGTTTATGAATTTTTTCAACTTTACATTAATTTTCATACATTTACAAAAATTTAAGTTGGGGGCACACACTATTTTATAAAATCTGGATTAGTTCTGGGAAAAAGACCCTTGATAGGTTAAAAGCAGTACATCCTATTATTTAGGGTCATCTGAAGCTATCTCCTTTCACTATTGATGGTAAAATTAGACCTACCAATGCCCTTTGCAGTATGAACTTGGGAGATTTGCATATTTTTACTATCGTGGCAGGATATATAAAATACTGCTGTGGATAATGACCTGTAAGCTAGATAATATGTTAAGGATTTGGGGGAGAAATTTCATTATAATTGCTTGGACAAATTTAATACCCAAATAAATGACCTTGCTTATAACAAGAATGGTTGAAAATTATGTATTAGCTTTAGAAGTTTTATCACCTGGCTATGTCGACCTAGCTAGGTCACTTCTTATGTTCATTCTGAATAACAGGTGGCAGAAAATTTTATTCAAACAAATTTGATTGATTGTAACTAGGAAATACATAATGTGGGATGTTTCTAGAATGAGAAATATAAGAAATTTGACTGTTTCAGCAATAATGAATTTTCTAACGACAGATGCTGATACTTACAGGGCAGTCATTGAGAACTTTCCCCAAGTATTTCTGACTGTGGCTTCTGGGCCTAACGTGGAATTGTACCTCTTGGCCCCCTTGTGGCTAGATGAGGCCATTAACTAGTTCTGGGCAGCCCTAAGTGGAAGGGGAATTTCACTTCTCTGGGATATATGGGTGGCTGATATGTAGTCATTGTTCAACTCTGTATAAGTCAGACTGGTTGTGAATCTGACTTAGGACCAATACTTGAAGAATTCAGTAAACTTCAGGCTGACATTGATTTGAGAAAGTGGTAGTTCATTTTCGATACCCATTTCAATGCTTTTAAAATAAATCATCCATGTAAAGCTGAATTAAGAAGCATATCAAAGTAGATAATATGGGTTCAACAATAGATCCCTATAAATCAGCAGGTGTCGTGTGCTATCCAGTCACAGAGAGAAATACAATCCCATTGACAAGACAAGTTCTCCATAAAGCTACACACCTTTGTATCTGGTGATTTTTAACACTATCAAACTGTTTAGTCTAGTTAATATTTTTTCTAGTAACTGGTACAGAATTTGACACTTCGAACAGGACTCTTTATAAAGTATTGTTGACTCACAGTGGGATGGAAAGATAAGCATGATTCTTTGTATGTATGTTTTTTTTTTTTTCTTACAGTTCTTTTTATTTCTTGGTTTGGCTGTGTAACTGATTCTCAATATTGTCTGCAAATGATTGGATAAAAAAATTGCAAAAATGTAAATACAAGCTTGGAATTTGAGTAACATAGGTATAAAATAGTAAGTGTTTTGATACATTATTAAACTAACAGCACTGATTATTAACAGTGTATGTTATCAAGATCTTTCTGTTCCTTAGTGATTGTCTTTCTTTCCAGATGTTAGATCATGTCTGCCTGATCATGTCTGCCAATTTGGAAGGAAGGAATAGTCTCTACCAGTGCCTTTTCAGTGATATCTAACATAAAGCTTCTCTTTTTCATCTAGTAGCTAAGCAGCATTGTGCTTTTTCTTTTTTCTTTTTTTTTTTTTTTTTTTTTTGAGATGGAGTCTTGTTCTGTTGCCCAAGCTGGGGTATGGTGGCGCCGTCTTGGCTCACTGCAACCTCTGCCTCCTGGTTTCAAGCGATTTTCCTGCCTCAGCCTTCTGAATAGCTGGGACTACAGGAGCGCACCACCACTCAGCTAATTTTTGTATTTTTAGTAGAGACGGGGTTTAACCATGTTGGCCAGGATGGTCTTGAGCTCTTGACCTCATGATCCACCTGCATCGGCCTCCCAAAGTGCTGGGATTACAGGTGTGAGCCACCACCTCACCTGGCCACATCTTTTTAAAATACAAGAGAGAGGTTAAGAGCAAAACATCCTGAACTGCAAAAGGTATCACTGAAACTAAAGCCATGCCCTTGTTTCTATTTTATTTTCTCCTATGAAACAGTGTTTTCTAAAGGTCTATAAATGAAAATTGCCTTGAACTACCAAAAGTTCTTCTCTGTAGGCATCCTGGCAATTGTTTCCCAATTCCAGAATTACCCTCCTGGCCAGACTGACTGTGATGCCAATGAGGCTCGAGCTTTCAGGGTCTCTTACTTGTATCAGCTTCTTCCAAGACCTTGAAGTTGTGGTGCAGCGAGGGAGTGTTTGCACAGTTATGAGTTTGATATTTGCAAGAGTAAGAATTTTAACTATGATAGGTTAAGAGCACAACTTTATCTCATTCCAGTTTCCTCTTTGCCACACTACTTGTTTAAATTGTGTTAGAGAGATCACAGGCATTTTGAGGATCCAGCTAAGGGAAAGTTGAGATGGGGATACATTTAATTTGGATGTGTTAAAATGTATTTTTATGAATTCACACTCCTGTTCTCTCACAGTTCAGTTGTTGCTAGCCATCATAGTGTAGAATGGCTTCCAAGAATTTTCCCAAAATTCACTTTGCCAGCTCATCAGTATGGTCGTGGAAAGGTGCAGCGTCACAGGTTGTGATGTGATAGGTTCCCGGGCCTATGTGGGTGATAATGGGCAATCAAGGCTTAAATGTGTGGAGCCAGAAACTAGTCTGTAGAAAGCTCTTTCAATTATTAGACATGAAATTCCAAGCTAAGAAGGTGCTTTCTTATTGATGTTGAAGGGTCCGGAATATGCCACAGTGGCATAAAGGACTATTTTGAGTTGAAGACATTTGAGAATCAACAGCTGCAGAAAGACGCTTTTTCTAAATTCTGTCTTTTTAAAAGCAATGCCTCCTGAAAATAATTCCATTGTTATAAATCCCTTCCCTGTGAGTTTCACAACCACAGAGGAGCAAATCTTAGCATCGACATGAAGAAATCAGTACAAGATAGCGCCTGGAAAGAGAAACAGATATTGGCATAAAACTATTATATCTATCATTTATTCTCCTAAGGGTCCATTGATATTCCCTAAAAGTCATTTGCTTTTCCAGAAGTGCCCTCTGCCCTCCCCGTACTCTATTAAGATGAGATATAAGCGCTCAATTCTAACTACCTCCTTGAATCACATTTCTTTGTCAACGCCCATGTATACATACATAATTAAATCTGTTTTTCTCTTTTAATAATCTGTCTTTTGCCAGTTTAATGTGCATATCTCTCAAGAACACAACCTAAACCGGTAGAAAAAAAGCTTTTCCTCTCTGACAATGTCTAATCAAAGCAAAAATCCTCTTTTGTCAGGAATTACTCAATAAAACAGCAGATATACTAAAAACACGCTATTCTTTTGAGTGTGTATGTCTTTTAAACACAAATACAAAATTTATTGGAATACATGTTTGATGGTACAATTATGTAGTAGCAGTATTGCAAACAGCATTTGCATGTGTGGGCATAGGTCATCAAGATGGCTTACTAGAGGCACTCAGCACATCATGTTCCCTCCACAAAAAAAAAAAAAAAAAAAAAGAACAAAAACAGTGAGTAGATAACCACATGTCAAAATAGAGCATCTAAGGGAGAACACTAGATTTTAATAAGGAGGTAACAGAGACCCTCTGAGGCAGGGAAATTCAAGATGGCAGCACAAACAGGGAAGCGAAGCAGCTGACTGAAATCAGCTCAGAGCCAGGAAAGACGTCCCACTGCAGGAAAAAGGTAAGTGAAAGATCCCCAACAATCCGCATTCCCTCTATAGACACCTGCAATCCTAGCCACAGAAGACCTTCTCGGGACCCAGAGTCCCTGAGCATAGTATAGGGAACTGCCTGGAATAAACACAACTACATTGCTTCAGAGAGGGAAATCATGCCAGGTCCCACCCATGCCCTGAGACCCAAGCTGTTGCAGCATGCCACTATTTCGAGAATGGAGCTGATCTCAGGCTACATCCTGTCTAATAACCTATGCGTTTTTATATTCCTGATGCACTTCCAACATCCTTCCACATTCACTTAGAATGCTGCAGTGTTGTCACACCATCTGGACCCAGCAGTGCAGCCATAACCCTGGCACACAAATCCATGAAGTGCCGTACACCCTGGGTAACAAAAGATCCAGCACATCAGGGGGACTGCCTCCAGGATACAGAGAGGCAAAACGTGCATTCCCCAAAGCCTGAGAACTGCATGCCCAGGGCAACTGCCACTGACAGCAACCCCACACATACCATCTAGGAGCTTGAAGATGGGCTTGTCCAGCCCACTGTTATCACTACTAGTACCTGCACATACCACAAAAAGCCTGAGAACCAGCCCATGCAGAGTCCCAGTCCCCAGTGAAGCCTCACCACAGCCTCCACAAATAACCACAGCCCAGTCCACTAAAGAACTCACAGGCAACTCTGTTGTTGATTACAGCTGAAGAAATCAAACAGAGAGTATACCAGAGAACCCACCCAGAACAAAAGCCAAAGTACCCTACCAAAGTAATACTATAGACAGATCTATAGAAAAATGTCTTTCCCTTCAAAAGCTACTCCACAAAGTTGAAAGAAATGATTTTTACACTAAATGTGCAGATATCAGCATGAGGACACAAGAAACTAAAAAAGCAAGGAAGCACTACACTACCAAAGGAATGCATTAATTCTACAGCGAAAGACCCCATAAAAATCTATGAAGTGTCTTGAAAAGAATTCAAAATAATGATCTAAAGGAAATTCAGTGTGATAAGAGATAACACAAATAGACAATACAAAGAAATCAAGAAAACAATGATCTGAATGAGAAATTCAGCAAAGAAAGATATTGTAAAAAAAAAAAAAGAGCCAAATAGAAATACTAGAACTGAACAATGTAATTAATGAAATAAAAATACAATCAAGAGCTTCCACAACAGACTATATAAAGCAGGAAAAAGAATTTCTGAACTTGAAGACAAGTCTTTTCAAATAACTCAGTCATGTAAAGAGAGAGAGAGAGTAAAAAAAAAAAAAGTATAAAGATGAATGAAGAAAGTCTACATGACATATGGGACACTAAAAACAAATAAATATTTAAATTTTGGGAATTCCAGAAGGAGAAGAGATTTAAAAAGGCATAGAAAACCTATTCCATTAAATACATTGAATAGATTTTCCTTCCAACATGTGGAAAGCTGAAAAGTTCCCATGTATTGGGAGATATGTAGACAAACAGATACAGGGAGCTCAAACATTCCTAAATAGATTCAACTTAAAAAGTCCTCACCTAGACACATTATAGTCAAACTGTCAAAAGTAAAAATCAAAGTGAGCATTTTTAAAACAGCGAGAGAGGAGCATCTAGTTACATATAAGGGAATCTAACATATAAATGAAGACTAATAGAAGACTTTTCTTTTTGAGATGAAGTCTCGCTCTGTAGCCCAGGCTGGAGTGCAGTGGCATGATCTGAGCTCACCGCAACCTTCACCTCTTGGGTTCAAGCAGTTCTCCTGCCTCAGGCTCCTGAGTAGCTGGGATTACAGGCATGCACCACTGTACCTGGCTAATTGTTTGTGTGTTTTTAGTAGAGATGGGGTTTCACCTTGTTGGCAAGGCTGGTCTTGAACTCCTGACCTCAGGTAATCCACCCACCTTGGCCTCCCAAAGTGCTAGGATTATTGGCATGAGCCACCACTCCCAGTGGATATTTTTAACAGAAACCTTACTTGCTGGGAGAGAATTGAAAGATCTATTCATAATGCTGAAAGAAAAAGAAAACTGCAAGCCAAGAATACTATACCCATTAATACTACCCTTCACAAATGATGGAGAAAGAATTTCTTTTCTAGAGAAGGAAAAACAGAATTCATCACCACTAGGCCAGTTCTACAATAAATGCATAAGGAAGTTCTACATCTGGAAGTAAAAGGATAACAGCAACCATCATGAAAATACATGAAAGCATAAAACTCAACTGATAGAACAGATACATAAATGAGAAAGGGATCAGATGTTATCACTACAAATAAAACACAACAAAAAAACCCCACTGAAACAGAGAGATAAACAATAAGAAAGGAAGACAGAAACAAAGGATATATAAAGTAATCAGCAACCAACTAAACAGGAACAAAATGATGGGAGTCATTTTTCACCCATTAATAACAACTTTTAATGTAAATAGTTTAAATTCTATAATTGAAAAAATAGACTGGCTAATTGGATTTTAAAAAAAGACCCAATTATATAGTTACAAATGAAATCACAGAAATACAAAGGATCATTAGAGACTGTTATTAACACTATAGGCCAAAAAACTAGGAAACCTAGTGGAAATGATAAATTCCTGTACACATATAACCTACCAAGATTGAATGAGAAAAAAAATAAAAAATCTGAATAGACCAATAACAAATGAGATTGAATCAGTAATAAAAAGCCTCCAAGAAAGGAAATCTCAGAACAGGTTGTATTTACTGCTAATTCTACCAAAATTTAAGGAAAAGCCATCATTTTTTTTAACTATTTCAAATAATTGGAGAAGAGGAATTTCTTCCATACTCATTCTATAAGGCCCACATTACCCTGATATCAAAAGCAGACAAGGATACAACAAGAAAAGAAAACTATAGGCCTAGTAAACATAGATGTAAAAATTCTCAACAAAATATTAGCAAACCAAATCCAACAACATATCAAAAAGACAACACATTAAGGTCAAGTGGAATTTGTCCCAGGAATTTAAAGATTGTTTAATATATGCAAATCAATAAATGTGACACACTACCTAAACAAAATGAAGGGCAAAATCCATATAATCATCCTAATAGATGCAGAAAAAGCATTCAATAAAATTCATTATATTTTTATGACAAAAACTCTCAACAAATTGGGTAAAAAGGTTTGTATCTCAACACAATAAAGGCAACATATGACAAATCAATAGCTAACACCATACTGAATGAGGAAAAGTTGAAAGCCTTTCCTCTAAAAACTGGAATAAGACAGGGATGCTCACTTTTACCACTTTTAATCAACACAACTCTGCAATTCCTAGCCAGAGCAATTAAGCAAGGGAAAGAAATAAAGGACACCTAAACTGAAAAAAAAGGAATTCAAATTATTGCTCTTTGCAGGCAAGATGATTATATTCATAGAAAAACCTAAAAACTCCACCAGAAAACTCTCAGAACTGATAAATAGATTCAGTGAAGTTGTAGGATACAAAATCAGCAGTAAAAAAAGTATGGTTTCTATATATGAATAATAAACCAGCTGAAAAAGAAATCAAGAAAACAATCCTACTTAAAATAGCTATAAAAATACCTCAGAATAAATTAAACCAATGAGATGAAAGATTTCTGCAATAAAAATTACAAACCACTAATGAAAAAAACTGAAGAAGACTCCCCCAAAATGCAAAGATATCCCATGTTCATGGATTGAATAAATTAATATTGTTTAAAGTGACCACACTACCTAAAGCAATCTACAGATTCAAAGCAATCCCTATCAAAGCCTCAGTGATATTCTTCACAGAAATAGAAACGATTCCAAATTCATATGGAACCACAAAAGACTGCAAATAGCCAAAGGAATACTGAGCAAAAAGAACAAACTGGAGACATCATGTTACCAGACTTTAAAATATGCTACAAAACTATTGTCATGCAAACAGCCTGATCTTTATATAAAAATAGACACATAGACCAATAGAGAATAGAGAACAGGAATAGGAACAGAATAAAGAAACCAGAAATAAATCCATTCATTTACAATAGTTGACTTTGGACAAAAGTGCCGAGAATATAACTCTTCAATAAATGCTGCTGGGAAAACTATATATCCATATGCAGAGAAATGAAACTAGATCCCTCTCACAATATACAAAAATAAACAAAAAATGGATTAAAGATTTAAACACAAGCCCCAAAGCTACATAATTACTTGATGAAAACATAGGTAAAATACATCAGGGCATTGGTCTAGGCAAGGATTTTATAGGCAAAACTTCAAACCACAAGCAACAAGAAACAAAAATAGACAAATGGGACGATATCAAACTAAAAAGCTCTGCATAGCAAAAGAAACAACAAACGGGAGAGACAACATGTGAAATAGGAGAAAATATTTGCAAACTATTCATCTGAAAACAGACTAGTGTCCAGAATATAAAAGGAATTCAAATAAGCCAACAGCAAAACAAACAAACACACAAACAAAAAAACTGCAAATAATCTATTTAAAAGTGGGCAAAGGATCTGAATAGACATTTCTCCAAACATGACATACAAATGGTTAAGAAATATATGAAAGAATGCTTAACATCATGAATCACCAGGGAAATGCAAATCAAAAATCAATGAGCTATCTTCTTATCCCAATTAGAATGGCTATTATCAAAAAGACAAAAAACCACAATACCAGCAAGGATGCAGAGACAAAGGAACTCTTATACACTGTTGGTGGGAATGTAAGCTAGTACAGCTATTATGGATAATAGTATGGAGGTTTCTCAAAGAACTAAAAATAGAAAATCCATGCAGTCTCAGCAATCCCACTGGTAGGTATTTATTCAAAGGAAAGTAAATCAGTATATTGAAGAGTTAACAGCATCTTCTTGTTTATTGCTGCTCTATTTATGATATCCAAGATATGGAATCAAGCTAAGTGTTAACAAATCTGATGGAACTTTTCCTGAAAAGTCTGGTACTTTGAAATGAAATGACACACCGTGTGTTAGGCTCTTCTTGTGTTACTATAAAAAAATACCTGAGGCTGGGTAATTTATAAATAAAAGATGTTTAATTGGCTCATAGTTTGGCAGGTTGTGCAGAAAGCATGGTGATGGTACCTGCTTGGCTTCCAGACCTCAAAACGTTTACCATCAAGATGGAAGGTGAGGGAGGAGCACGTGCCTCACATAGTGAGAGAAGGAGAAAGAGGGAGAGACAGAGAGTATGTGAGTGGGAGATGTTATGGTGCTACATGCTTTTAAACAACAAGATATCACTCATCACAAAGAGGTTAGGGCTAAGCCATTAATGAGGGATACGCCCGCATGATCCAACGACCTCCCACCAGGTTCCATCTCTAACACTGGGGATTTTAACATGAGATTTGGCAGGGACAGAGGTCCAAACTATTATCACACCCAACATCCAACAATGCAATAAAGATAGCCCAAAGGAAAAATGTGTCAGTGACAAAACTTTTACAATTATTAATCAATAAGTTAAGTATGTTGTAGCTATACAATTATGAATCTCAACATGGTGCAATAACATTTTAAAAATCTTTTTCAATTGTTCCTCTTTGTGTCTTAATTTCAAATTAATTCTCTCTCTATATTTTTTATTTTGGAAGTGTTGATCATACCAAAATTCAAAAAAAGAAGTATTATAGAAGTGTGTCAGTCCTTTAATTAACTGACTTATTTAAAATAGTATAGAATATAGACAATGATTATAAGCAAAGTGTGGACATAAACATTTCCTCAAAACCACAAATTCAATTCTGAAAATTAAAATGTTTATGCTTTACATAACGTAATTTATAAGTAAATATGGCATAATGATATTTTCCTAAAAACAATAATCATATTGATATAAAAAATAATTATTGGACCAGATTGTTGGTGTTAGGTATTGCTTTGGTGAGGAAAATTTGGAATAAAAGACACTGGCTTTGAATTCCAGGACATCCACTGTGTTCCTCTGGGATGCTGATTAATCTTCCTGAGTCTTGGTTTTTACCATTTAATTCAATTCATCCACCATGTATTTAAGTTCGATACTGTATCAGGGCGTATGTTAAATTTTGGGTATGAATAAAACTAAAATCCTTGCTGTCATAAAGCTCATATTTTAATTCTACCTAATAACATGGAAATAATAAGACGCCTTTTAGGTTGTTGTAAGCAGTAAATAAGATAATTCTATAAAAACACTTAACAATGCCTTGAAAAGTTAAGCTCTTTATAAAAGTTATTTTTCTCCTACTCATTCTAATGCTCTTCTGAGGATTTGGGGTTAAACGTTATAGATTTTGCAGGGATTTTCATTTCTTTTTAAATTTATTTTTCAGAGTTTAGAATTGGAGTCATTTACATATGTATTGCTCTTAATTTGTTCAAAGGTAGGCAAATTACAGCCTTCAGGCCAAATCTGGCTCTTGGCTTGTTTTGTATGGCCCCTTAGCCAGGAATGTTTTTCTACACTTTAAAAGGGTTGTAAAAAACAAACAAAAAAGAATATGGTCCAGAGATGGTATGTGGTCCCAAAGCCTAAAATATTTACTATCTGGCTCTTAACAGGAAGTTTTCTGATATCTTGTTAGAATATTGACTTGGTGAATATGGTGATAATACTGAAAAATATACTATTTCAAGGTACATGATACAGGAATTTCTGCAACAAATAAACATATAGATGGAACATATATTGATTAGGTCCATATGTAAATCTCCATATCCATAAAGCTGTGCCTCAAGTATATCCCATGTCCCATTACATAATCCTTATACATAGTGATATGTTGCTTTCATTATAACAAAGAGTACCTATAGTATTTCTGTGATGTATGAAAGATGATCATTTCTCCCACTGAGAGGTTGATTCTCTGTCCCCTCCCCTTGAAACAGGAAAGACTCTGTGATTGATTGGTTTTACCAATAGAACACAGTGGATGTAACACTGTACCAGTTTCTGTACCTTAGAGCATTCTTTCTGGAAGCTCTGAACTGACACATAGGGAATACAATTACCTGGTGATTGCTATGCTGGAGAGGCCTCATGTTATGTAGGAACTGCAAGTGACAGTCTCAGCTGAACCCTGTCTTTCAGTCATTCCTTCCAAGGCACCAGATGCAGGAATCAAGCCATTTTGGACCCTCTAGATCAGTCCATCTGATAACTGAATATCACTGAGTTATCTCAGTTGACACCATATGAAGCCAATGAATCACCACCTGATCCCTGCCCAAATTCTTGACCCACAAAATATGGGTAAGACTATATTCATTATTATAGGCACTACGTACTACATTTCAGAGTGGTTTGTTACTCAGCAATAAATAGCTGGAACATGGGTATTCTGATTGCTAACTTAATGGATGCTGAATGTCAGTACTAGACTTAATAATGATAATGGTTACCATATCGTAGCTCATTTATGTGCCAGACACCATTCTCAACACCATTCATTTGGAAGATTATCATTTAATATAATAACCCTATGAAGTTATTGGGTTATGAAGATTATTTTCTACATAGTACAGATAAGGACACTGGGATTTAAGGAGGTTAAGTAATAAAGAGGTGTCACAGCTACTAAGTGACTAGGGCTAGGGGATATAACTCAGTTTTTTCATATTGGAAAACCTTGCTCTGACCTCTTAGAAATACCACCTCACATTATAATGGGAAACTGATCTGATTAGTGTATGACGCTTCACCCATAAGTAGGTAGACACACTAAACATCTTTCTTATTTATGCTACTTTATTTAATTAATCTTATGTGGTTTTTCCTTATAAAAATTTGTCTTCAGTGCAGCTCTTTTTAACTGACAGTCTGTGTTCAGAATTGTCTGGACTAAAACAGAGTAGAGCTATATTTAAATGTACCTATCTCCTTTATGTCAGATAAAAGCAAGCGTACCATTTGTTTCTAACTTTTAAGGGCACTACATATAATTCAAAATGTTTTGAAGGACACATTCAATTAAAGGAGCTTTATTTCCAAAGGTGACACACAGTCAGTATTTATGGAAAAATCCTATTCATTGATATTTCATTTTAGCTTCATTACGTTTCATCTTTGTGATTTATGCCATAGCTATAGTGTTACAATGAGTTCTCCTGGCATTTTCAGAAAAAGGGTCTTTTTAAGAGGGTCATTGATTCTAATTTTTGTCTATAGAGTACCATTTTGTAATAATAATAATAGCAATTGCACATAAAATCATAATGATAATAATAAATAATAAGGTTAATAGCAGTTGCAATTCCAATAGCAAATATTTTTATTAGGCACTTATAAACATCAGAAGCAATTCTAAGCTCTTCACATATATTAAATTATTCAATAAAGAATCCTGTGGATTAATATTCATAAGATCTCAGATTGGTATATACCTGTGTACTTTTTGGCATCCTTTTGATCCTACATCATCCACTATGGCTTTGACCTATATTATACGCCTAAGAGATAAACAAGTAATATGACAAGAACTACCCTCTACTGGAAACTAGGAGTATCTTATTCATAAGAGGCCTGAATTTCTGTGTAACTCAATATTCATTTTTCACTAAAGTGCACTGACTATAGTCAAGCATAGGAAGAAATGTACTTCCATGAAATGTAGAAGTCAGGGTGGCCATATGAATTGCTCAGGCCAAAGACATATGAGCAGAAATGATGCAAGTCTCTTCCTAGTGGAGGCATTTAAGGGCCAGCACATAATTTGCCATCTTTTCTTCCTAACGTCTGTATTAGGGTTCTGCAGAGAAACTGAACCAATGTAATTTATATTTATCATAGATAAATAGATATAATATACATTTAATATATATTTATAGTATTTAAGAATATATATACATTTATGTATATATACATATATACAAAACACATATACAGAGACAAAGAGAGAGAGGGAGAGAGTTTATAAAGAATTGGCTCACGTGCTTATGGAGGTTAAGAAGTCCCAAAGTCTGCAGTTGGCAAGCTGGATACCTTGGAGGACCAATGCATAGTACCAGCCCAACTCTAAAGGTTTGAGGCTTGAAAACCAGGAGCTAATTAGTATATGTTCCAGTTCAAAAGTTTTTGGGCTCGAGACTCAAGAAAAGTTGAGGTTTTAGTCTGAATCTGAAGGCCAGGCAAAACCAATGTTTCAGCTCAAGCAGTTAGGTCGGAGGAGTTCCCATTCCCATCTACAAAAAGATTCCCTTTTATTCTATTCAGACCTTCAACTAAGTGTTTGAGGGCCACTCACATTAGGGAGGACAATCTGCTTGACTCAGTTTACTGATTTAAAATGTAAATCTCATGCCCAAACACCCTCAGGACACACTCAGAATAATGTTGGACCAAATATCAGGCATCCTGTGGCTCAGTCATTTTGACATAAAAAATTAACCATTATGACATGTTAACATATGTATATAAAATGGAAGCAGCCTGGAGTGTTTAGTTTAGATATAGACTACCAGGAAGTTCACTGATGGTCCTTGGTAAGATCTATTTTATGTCATGTTACAGCACTTGCATTGTATATCTTTCAGGCATGTAGTAAATGTTCAATTCAATAGTTGATCATGGGGGTTAGGAGTGAAAAGGCTAAAGAAACACATACATAACTCTCTATTTGGTAGTACCAAATTAGTTGGAGCCCTATTACGTTATTTAATATATGTGCCCTGTAAAATGTGGGATTTTAATTAGATATCTTTCAGGTCCCTTAGAGAACACACATTCAGTAATTTTAGGTCAGATAGGGAAACTAGTTCACATGAAAGCAAATCAACTGTACTCAAGGCCACTCAGTCCATTAGATGAAATGATGGGACCAGAACTGTGGTTTTCTATCTACATTTTAATCTGTTTCATTGCACTGGTTCATGCTCTTCTAAACTCAGTAATTGTTCAAAAGAAGCATTAAAAATATATAACTAATTTGGAAGTGGTTTTATTTTGATCTAAATTTATTGCTATGGAAATATTTAGTGTATGCCATTTGAAAATATCAGAGTAGCTCATCAGCCAGTTTCATGCATAAAATTCAGTTTAACTCATATTACCTACTTAATACCTAGAAATTAACATGGAGCTATGCGAAATATGGAAGTATATAAACTGTCCTAAGTAATTCCATTAATTTTATCTTAACCAGAATGGGATATAATCACATATAAACCACACATTTATTTAATATAAAAGTGTTCATGCCTTGTCTTCTCGTGGAGAAACACACTTCTCTAAGGTAGGGCTTACTGTGGTGAAAAATTATTAAAGACTTATTTTTGAAAGCTAGAAAATCAGAGTGCACCATGTAATGAGTACAACTACCTCCAAATCTGTCATCTTTAAAAAGCTGTGTAATTATTTCTATGGCACTGCAATTGCTCTGAACTTTCTTGGATTTCCATTTCAGAGTACTTGCAGAATTTTTGTGACAATTCCTTTCATCTCTTGAATGTACTATTGATTACTTGAAATGGCCAATTAGTATTCAGAGACTGTTTATGAGAATTAAATATGTGATAGAGATAGATAGTATCGCATTTATTCAAATAGTAAGTTGATATATTTTATTTTGAGGCTTTTGTGGTTGGTAAAAGTGACTTCCACTGCAGTTATAAAAACGGTGGCCCACAGCCATTTCAAAATATATCAGAATCATTGGAATTAGCTCATAGCTCCTGAACAGACTATAGTATAATGAAGCCCTTCACCAAATGTTTGATTTAATTGTGTGTATGCATATAAGTGAATATATTATATATGTTGTGTGCATATGTGTGTGTATATGAGAGAGTTTCATTCATTGTTTTATAATTTGTGAAAAGTTATGAAAGTTGTTATTTCTATTTTGAAAGCATTTTGATCTAACTTGAGCCAAGACATAGATATATAGAAAGCAACATATAGGTGAGCCTGAGACATTGAGCTGCATGCACTGAACTAATGCACATGTTAAACAAGAAGGTTTCTTTCTCTGGAAATTAGAAAGAAAAGATAGAAGGATATTTGCAGGTTTTTTGTTTTGTTTGTTTGTTTGTTTTACTATAGTATTGCCATGAGGTACAAAAATGGACAAGATTACTAAGAGGTCCTATATGCATCTCTGAAGTTTTCTGAATGGGGCAAAATGAAAAACACTATGATAGGCCTGCCTTGGAGGGCAAGTGAAGGGAAAAACAGAACTACTCTCTGATCATTAGCTATACTCCTTCCTTAGGAGTCGGTATGGTACAGAAAGAATAGTGGGGCTACCTGCCAAGAAAGTGATTGTGAAGATTTAATGAACTCATGTATATGAAGTGCCCAACACAGAGACAAACATATGACTTATGCTGCATAAATTTTAGTCATCTTCCCTCTGGCCATTTCATGCTCTTGGTGTTATTTGCATATGTATGGATCTAAGATGAGAATGAATAATTTAGCATTGATGTGCAGTATGAGGAAGAAGAAAATGGAGAAGAGATATGATCTAATCAAAATGAGTTAGTCATAATCCCCAGTCTTTGAAAAATACTAATAGAGTTAAGTCATATTTATATCAAGATCTTAACTTTTCATATCTATGATTTTTCTTTTATCCCTTCAGTAGCCCCAAGATTTGGTTAGGCAGGTTATTATGATGTACTTAATGAGAAAATTAGTGATTGTGACTTGCTTAATCATATAACTATTTTGTACCTGAGTGTAAATCAAAATAGAGGTCCCATGATTGCTCAGACTCTACGATGGACCTCAGTGATTCTCACCTCTTGTGTAACCTCCTCATCTTATGTGGGCTGGACCTAGTGACTCACTTCTAATAAACAGATTATGGTAAAAGTGGCAAGTGTTACTTCTAACATTAGTTTAAAAGAGACTGTGGCTTCCCTCTTGGTCTCCCTTCTTGCTCTCTCCTTTCCTCTGTCTAAAGAAGCCAGCTACCATGTTGGGAGTAGCCCTATGTGCCCCAGTGGCAAACTATTATCTCTGCCCAGCATCCAAGAAAGACCCTAAGCCTGTCAACAGTAACATGAATGAGCTTGAATCTTCTGAGGCCTGCCAACAGCCATGTGAGGGAGCTTATGAGAGGATTTTCTTCCAGCTGAACCTTTAATAAAGACCACAGACCAAGCAGACACCTGGACTGCAAGATTGTGATAAATTCTGAGTCAGAGCATTCCTCTAAACCAGGGGTCCCCAACCCCCTCATCATGGACCAGTACCAGTTCGTGGCCTGTTAGGAACCGGGCCATACAGCAGGAGGTGAGCAGTGGGTGAGCAAGCATTATCACCTGAGCTCCACCTCTTGCCAGATCAGCATTAGCATCAGATTCTCACAGAAGTGTGAACCCTATTGTGAACTGTGCATGCGAGGGATCTAGGTTGTGCGCTTCTTATGATAATCTAATGAGGTGAACAGTTTCATCCAGAAACCATATCCCCCCTCCCCATCGTGGAAAAATTGTATTCCATGAAAATGATTTCTTGTGCCAAAAAGGTTGGGGACCGCAGAGCTAAACCATTCCAACATTCTTGACTCAGAGGTAATAAATTTTGTTGTTTTAAGCCACGAAATTTTGGAGTATCATATTATGCAAAAATAAATAACTAATACATAGGATGACCAATTTTCTACAGTTCAAGCATCTAGTCTGTACAGTATAGCTTACTTATTAATTGATTGTTGAAGCTTCCAAGTTGGAGTTTTCTGATCCTTAATAATTCTGCAACTTTTGGCTATTTGCTCAACCTCTCTGTGACTCAGATTTATTTATATGACATAGAAATAACAGAAATAGAAACTATGGGGAGAAAGAAAAAGAAAATCCATAGAAAGTGCTTAGAATTGTGCTGGCCCATATATAGTGGTCAATGCATGTTATTATTATCATTTCTTCCTTGAGATAGGAAGCACAAGTGATATCACAAATAAATGGAGATATAAAACTTAAGTATTCAAAATTGTGATTGTAAATATGAATCTTTGACATTAACAAGATATACAAACATAAGAATAAAGGTACAAGATAATGTGGCAAGCAAAATGGCCAATCATAAACGAGAAGTTACAAGGCAGGGAGATTCTGGCATATTTCAGTGTGTGTTGCTTTCTCTTTGAGAGAATGGTATTTTTTTCTGTTTAATTGTATTATTTGCCAGCTATCTAAATTTAGAAGCCTCTTTGCGTGGCAGTTTACAGTACTTTGGTGCCATCTAATTATATAAATGTTAACATTTTTGTGAAGGTTTTGTTCAATGTTATTCTTATATATTCATATACATTTATTTATCAATATATTTAAGTATAAATGAAAAAGTTTCCAAAAATCAAATATGATATATTTAGAGAAAAATATATTTAGAAGTAGTGGTGATTTATTCTTTCCTAAACAAGGAATAAAGTGACAACAGTCAATATGCACGTGGACATCATCTGAAAAATGCCACCACAAGCAGAAATAACCCTTAGATATAACACCAAAATGCCAAGAAGGACAAATAGAGAATGCTGGGAGTAGGAGATTGAGAAACAAGATAGGACTTAAAATATATAAGGATGATTGGATTTAGACTCTACATAACATTTAAAAAATATATAGTGGAACACTAAACTGCAACATTGCTGTTTTTATTTTTCAGGGCATTTTTTAAGGTGAATAAAAGTAATAAAGACTTTGTACAAATATGTAAAGTAAAACAATGAAGAACCATAATACAATAAATAAATAGCATTTGCTGAAATTGTTTTTCAGTCTTTCCTAGTCTGCATCAGATATTTTATTCTAACACAATGTGATAAATTTAAAGATCTTCAATAAGAACAACATGGATTTTGAAAAAATTATTAAGGGACAAATTTCTAGGAAGCTTTTTTGGAAAAGCTAAATATGTAAATTACTTTTATCAAGTGTATTAATTAATGTGGCATGTTAATATGTGTAAGGGATGGTACTTGTATTTATAGTAAAAAAAATGTATTTTTTCCTGTGTATATTATCTAAAATCACTTTCTTGATAAGACTCTTTTACATCTAAACATTATGATAGCACAGCATGGTTAATACCTGAGATGGCTTGGATTCCTGTCCCCATCCAAATCTCGTGTTAAATTGTACCCCTAATGTTAGACGTGGAGCCTGGTTGGAAGTAATTAGATCTGGGGGCGGATCCTTTGTGAATGGTTTAGTGCCATCCCCTCAGTGGGGTTTTTGTGATGGTGAGTGAATTCTCCTGAGATCTGGTTGTTTAAAAGTGTGCAGCACCTCTGCCCCTCTCTCTCTTCCCCCTGTTCTGGCCATGTAAGAAGTGCATGCTTCTCTTTCACCTTCCACCAGGATTGTAAGCTCTCTGAGGCCTCCCTGGAAGCAGATGCTCCCATGCTTTCTGTACAGCCTGTGGAACCGTAAGCCAATTAAACCTCTTTTCTTTATAAATTATTTAGTCTCAGGTATTTCTTTATAGCAGTCAAGAACAGACTAATACAATACACAACAACACAACATCTACAAGAGTATATTTTATAGTTTGTTTCTTCTATGCTTTGTGTGCGTTGCTGTGCAGTTTATCCTTTGATAAATCATATGCCAATTGGTAGAGAAGGGATGCATCACACACAATGAATACATACTCGGCCTATTTCTCATTTTTTTTTTTTAACCTCCATTGTCTTTTTCTTTTTTTTTTTTTTTTTGTAGAGATATGGTTTCACTGTGTTGCCCAGGCTGGTCTCCAACTCCTGGGCTCAAGCCCCTTTTGCCTCTGCCTCCTGTAAAGCTGGGATTACGGTCATTTTTAAGTCCAGAAGATAGAATGATCTTTCATGTTTATTAAATATCATCTAGAAATGAGCATGTCTAATGGGATGGAGATTTATGACCATCTACCAAATTTGCCTCCATGATGCTTTACTCTGGTGGCAATCTATTGACCAGTTTTTAAACCAAATGCTCACATATTTAATTTTCGAGAGTAAGCTTGATTGGAATTTGACGTCTCTGACACTGTTAATGCCTTTCTTCCAGGGCAGTGAAAATGCAGAGTGATACTTGCCACAGAAAAAGTGAATACTATTTGGCACGTAAAAGCAGAATAGAAATGAAAGATCACAGACATGGCAAGGTGTCCACAGTTGCAGAAGCATCCTTCCCAAAGGAGACAAGCAATACTGCTTGGGTGTTCCTTTTCCTTTATCTGACAGTCCTAATGACTCACAGAGAAGACATGCTCTAGTGCTGAATTCTTCTGACTTCATTTCTATTCTTTTTTGAAACAACCCAGGGGTATTTCTCCTACCTTCTTCCACTACTGTTCTATTTGTCCTTTGTCCTTACCAATTTTTTTCTCCTCTTTATCTCCTTTAATAAAAAAATCAGAATTTTAAAACGTCTGCTTCTTATACCAAGTCAAACAATACAGATGTATAAAGTGAAAAAGTAAATAGTGTTCCGTTCACTTTCCAGTGTTATTTCTTGAATTAATTATAAATACTAACACATTGATGATGTAATTTTCTTTATTTCACTTGTATAAATGCATGGTTTTATTATTGTCCCTTAACAAAAAAAGATATTAGTATAGTACCATACACTTTGCTCTATAACCTTCTTGTTCACTTACTAAGAAACTTTCTCCAGGTCAACATGAGTAGAATAACTTATGCTTTTTCATAGCTATGTAATATCATAGAGTCTGAAAATATTATATTTTATTCAATTAATTTCCCACTTTTGGTAAGATTTCACTACAAACCGTGTTGATGTTTTGACTTCTATAGGATAGATTCCTAAAGTAGGACTGTCTAAAATATATTCTCAATTTAAATTTTAATAGGTATGCCAGATTAGTTTTCTTTTGTTCTTTTTTTTTTTTTTTTTTTTTTTTAGATTAAATTTTGCTCTTGTTGCCCAGGCTGGAGTGCAATGGCGTGATCTCAGCTCACTGTAACCTCCACCTCCCAGGTTCAAGCGATTCTCTTGCCTCAGCCTCCCGAGTAGCTGGGACTACAGGTGCTTGTCATCATGCCCAGGCAATTTTTTTGCATTTTTAGTAGAGTCTGGGTTTCACCATGTTGGCCAGGCTGGTCTTGAACTCCTGATCTCAGGTGATCCACCCATTTCGGCCTCCCAAAGTGCTGGATTTACAGGCATGACCCACTGCTCCGGACCCAGGTTAGTTTTCAAAAAGAATTTAAAAATGTATACTTCGCTCCACAGGAGTCTGAGTCTCCATTTTCATACATTTATTGATATTATTGATATCTTCAATTGTTTGATGGTCAAATGTATGAACATTATTTTTCATTTTTAAAATCAGTGTATTTTCTCATTTACAACATTATTGCATTTTCCTTTCTATAAATTTCCTGCTTATATTTTTCTCCAATTTTCATTGTGTATTGTTTGTATTTTGTTATTAATTTTAGGATTTCTTTCATATTAGGTATAAACTACTAATTTTTACAGTGAGGAAATGTGCTAAAAGCCATATTTTTCCCAGAAATTCTTTGTCTTTTAATTTTATTTATATTACTTATGATCCTAGATTAATATATATCTGATTAAATCTTGACGTATTTGACAATGGGTTGTGAATTTTTTATCTTGATTATATCTTTTTTTAAATTTGATGTGAATTTAAGTAAATTACAATTACTTAACCAGGAAAAGAGACAATTTCAAAGACATTAATAGTTATTAAGCTATGATATACGTTACCTTGATAATTTATATATCTTACGTATATTATTTCATGTGCTTTTTATAAGAATTTTAAAAAGGAATATGAGGGAGCTACAGCTCAGAGGGATGAAATCATCCATAAGTAGAGGGACTGGTATGGGCACTCAAGTCCATGTGATTCTAAAGCTCATGCATTTCAGCTCCTATTTTTCCCAAGGGCATTGAATTATCAGATATTTAGGTTGTCACCTAATGGTTTAGGGCAAGAGAAAAAGCAGGAACTACTTTAAAAATTAGCATAAGAGTAGGTACCAACTTTTTTTTCTTTTTCTTTTAATATATTTTTTTTTTGAGATGGGGTCTGCCTCAGTTGCCCAGGCTGGAATACAGTGGTGCAATCTCCACTCACTGCAACCTCCCCCTCCCAGGTTCAAGCAATTCGTCTGCCTCAGCCTCCTGAGTAGCTGGGATTACAGGTGCCCTCCACCATGCCCAGCTAATTTTGTTTTGTATTTTTAGTAGAGACAGGGTTTCGCCGTGTTGGCCAGGCTGGTCTCAAACTCCTGACCTCAGGTGATCCACCCGCCTCAGCCTTCCAAAGTTCAGGGATTACAGGTGTGAGCCACCGTGCCCAGCCCAACTTTAAAGCCTGATGAAGAATTACCTCCCAGGGCCTGTCCCTTACTAGGTGTCCAACACTGGGCAAGTAACTAAACCTCTATAGAACAGAATGTTAAAATGAAGGCCATCAAAATATTACCTGCCAAAATGAAGTTTCAGACCAGGGTGCACATTTTCAAAGGAGGTACTCAATGAGGTAGGTTGTAGAGTGATAAAAGGATTAATCCATTAAGACAATGTAACACTTAAAAACAGGTATGCAACTAACAGGGCCCAAAGGACTCGAAGCAAAAATGGCAGAACTAAAGAAAGAAATAGACAACTCATAATAGTTCACTATAAGGAAGATCAACAAGCAAATAGAAGACTTGAACAGGACTATAAACCAACTATACTAAACAAACACCTGCAGAACACTATACCCTCAAACAGCAAAACATACTTCTTAAGGGCACATGGAACATTATTCAGGGTAGATCCATATGTTAGGCCATTAAGAAAAGCCTTAATACGAGTAACAAGATTGAAACTATATCAAGTATACTACAAATTGATAAGAGAAGAAGGGAGAATTACAAATATGTGTAAATTGCATAACATTGTTCTAAATGACCAGTGCAGCAAAGAAGACATCACTAGAGAAATCAGAAAATACTGAGATGAATGAAAATACAAATGCAATATAACAAAACTTGAGATGTGGTGAAAGTACTGCTCAGAGAAAAATTGATAGCTGTAAATATCTATATTAAAAAGAGAAATATCTTAAATCATAACCTATACTTCCACCATATGGCACTGAAAAAAGGAGAACAAATAAATCTAAAGTGGGAAGAAGAAAGTAATACAAATTAGAATAGAAATTAATAAAATAGAGAATAAAGAAACAACAGAGAAAATCAATAAGAGCAACAGTTGTTTCTTTGAAAAGATCAACACAATTGACAAACTTTTAGATAGACTGATCAAGAAAAGAGAGAAGACTCAAAATACTAAAATCATACATGAAAGAAGAACATTACCACCAGGTTTATAAAAATAAAAAGCATTGTTAACACATAAAAAAACTGCATGCCAACCCATCAGGTAATTTAATGGACAAATTTCTGTAAAGACATTAGCTACCAAAACCAACTCATGAGGAAATAGAAAATCTGAATAAATCTATACCAAGAAAAAAAGATTGAATTAGTAATTTAAACAAAAATTTTAATTAAAAAAATTCCAGGCCCAGATGGCTTTACTAGTGAATTCTACCAAACCTTTAAAGAACAATTAATATGAATCCTTAAAAAGAAGAAGGAGGAGGAGGAGGAGAAGGAGGAAGGAGGAGGAGTAGGATGAGGAGGAGGAGGAGGGGGGAACACTTTCTATGAGATCAGTATTACCCTGATACAAACCTAGCAAAAAGGTAATAAAAAAGAAAACCTCCAAGCAATATTCTTATGAATATACATGCCAGAATCCTAAACAAAATACAAGCTAACTGAATCCAGCAACATATAAAAATAATTATACCCCATAATGAAGTGAGACTTATCCCAGGAATGCAAGGTTACTTAACATTTGAAAATGAATTAATGTAATTCCATATTAACAGAATAAAGAAAAAGAAACATATGATTATTTCTATAGAAACAGAAAAAGCATTTGAAAAAATCCAACATCTTTTTATAATTAAAACACTGAACAAACTTGGAATAAAAGGGGACTTTCTCAATCAAAGAAAAGGCATCTATTACAAACCCACAGCTAACGTATTACTGATTAAAGTTTGTATGCTTTCTCCCTAAGATCAGGAACAATGCAAGGATGTATGTTCTTACTACTTCTATTCAATATTGTGCTGAAGGTTCTAGTTCTAGTCAGGGCAATTAGGCAAAAACTAACTAACTAACTAACTACATAACTAACTAAATAAATAAATAAAAATTAAAATTAAATGCACACAGATGGGAAAAAAAGAAGGAAAACTCTATTTGCCAATGGCATGATCTTGAACATAGAAGATTCTTAAGAATGCCCCAAACCTATTAGAAATATAAAAGAGTTCTGAAAGTTTGAAGAATGTAAGATGAATACACAAAGATCATTTGTATTTCTGTACACTAGAAATGAAAAACTAGAATATGAAATTAAGAAAACAATTCCCAGGCCAAGCACGGTGGCTTACGCCTGTAATCCCAGTACTTTGGGAGGCTGAGGCAGGCAGATCACGTGAGGTCAGGAGTTTGAAATCAGCCTGGTCAAAATGGTGAAACTCAGTCTCCACTAAAAATACAAAAATTAGCTGGCCGTGGTGGCGCATCCCTATTATCCCAGCTACTTCAGTAGGCTGAGGCGTGAGAATCGCTTGAACCCGGGAGAGAGAGGTTGCAGAGTGAGCTGAGGTCATGCCACTACACTCCAGCCTGGGCAACAGAATGAGACTTCGTCTCAAAAAAACAAAACAAAACAAAACACACACACAAAAATTCCCTACACAATAGCATTGAACAATTAAAATACTAAAGAATAAATTTAATCCCCAAAGCACAAAATCTGTACCCTGAAAACTACCAAATATTGCTGACAGAAGTAAGAGAAGACCTAAATAAATGGAAAAACATTCCATATTCCCGGATGAGAAGAATTAACATTATTAAGATGGCAATATTCCCCAAATTGATCTACATACAGATTCAATGTATTCCTATCATAATTCCACCTTTTCTTCTTGCAGAAATTGGCAAGCCATTTCTAAAATTCATGTGGAAATGAATAGCCAAAACAATCTTTTAAAAAGAACAAAGTTGGAAGACTCATACTTCCTGATTTGAAAACTTACTACAGAGTTATAGCAATCAAGACAATGTGATATTGGCATGAATACAAACTAATAGATCAATGAAACAGAACTGAGGGGCCAAAAATAGTCTTGTTTATTTATAGTCAAATGTCCTACATTGGTACCACAACAATTCAGTATAGTAAAGAATGATCTTTTCAACAAATGGTAGCAGAACAGCTAGATATCCATATGCAAAAGAATGAAGTTGGACCTTTACCTTAGATCATGCACAAAAGTACCTCAAGGTGAATCATAGACCTAACTATAAGCTAAAAGTATAAAATTCTTACAAGTTTCATTATAAGTAAACTTGGATTGTTGGCAAACTTGGGGTAAAAAAAAACCTTATATATGATACCAAAGCACAAATCACAGAAGAAAAAAATGCGTATATTGGACTTTAACAAAATTAAAAACTTTAATGCTATAAACATTCAATCAAAAATATAATGGAATATATACTTGAATAAAATACTTGCAAACTATCTATCTGATAAGAGTATTTTTTTTTTTCGAGACACTGTCTTGCTTTACTACCCAGACTAGAGTGCAGTGGCATGATCATGGCTTGCTGCAGCCTCAACCTCCCAGGCTCAAACTATCCTCCTGCTTCAGCTTCCTGAGTAGCTGGGTCTACAGGCATGTGCCACCAGCTAATTTTTTGTAGAGACAGGGTCTCCCTATATTGCCCAGGCTGTTCTCAAATTCCTGATCTCAAGCGATCCTCCTGCCTCAGCCTTCTGAAAATGCTGGGATTACAGGTGTGAGTGAACATGTGGGGCCTGATAATAGATTTTTATTAAAAATATTGAAGAAACTCTACAAGTAAAGAATAAGAAGATAACCAAGTTTTTAAGAAGGCAAAGGATCTGACAAGATAATTCTTCAGTGAAGATACACAATTGTTCAAAAAGCAAACCAAAAGGTGCTCAATATCACTAGCCAACAGGTAAATTCAAATCAAAACCACCATGGGATACCACTTCATACCTACTAGGACTAGGGTAAATATTTTATTATAGCCCTTTTTATTAAAGGCATATAGTAACAAGTGTTGACAAGAACAGAGAGAAATTGAAATCTTTATGTATGGCTGTTTGGGATAGAAAATCAAATCTTTTTTAGAAAATATTTTGGCAGCTCTTCAAAACATTAAACGCAGAGTTACCATAAGACCCAGCAATTCTACTTCTATGTATTTTCTCAGAGAAGTGTAAAATAGTTCACACAGGTCGGGTGTGGTGGCTCACGCCTGTAATCCCAGCACTTTGGGAGGTTGAGGCGGGAGGATCACGATGTCAGGAGTTCGAGACCGGCCTGACCAACGTGGTGAAAACTCATCTCTACTAAAAATACAAAAATCAGCTGGGCGTGGTGGTGCACGCCTATAATCCCAGCTATTCAGAAGGCTGAGGCAGGAGAATCACTTGAACCCAGGAGGCAGAGGGTGAGCCGAGATGGCGCCATTGCACCAGCCTGGTGAGAGAGCGAGACTCCATCCCAAATAAATAAATAAATAAATAAATAGTTCACACAAACACTTCTACACGAATGTTCCTAGTGGCATTATTATAGACAAAAAGTGGAAACAACCCGATGTCCATTAACTGATGAATAGGTAGATAACTGTGGCATATCCAAACAATGTAATATTGTTTGACAATAAAAGGAATGAAGTAATAAAATCTAAATAAGATTATGTAATATAATATGACAAAATGGAGGAACTTTGAAAATATTACACTAAGTGAAAGAATCCAGTTACATAAGACTACATATTGTATGATTCCATTTATGGGAAACATTTAGAATAAGCAAATAGACAGAGGCAGATATAGATTAGTTGTTGCCTAGGACTGGTGCTATTAAGAGGAGTGGGGAGAGGTTGCTAACATATTATAGGATTTCTTCTGGGGTGAAGACCTATTTTAAAATTGAGTATAGTGATGGTTGCACAACTCTGTGTATTTACTAAAACCTATTGAAGTATATACCTAAAAAAGAGGAGGTACTAAAACACTCTATTGCATGGCATATCCACGTGTATAAAAACTTTCAGAGTTGGAGGTTGGGGAATCATCTTTGCAGAGAATTAGACTGTGAGTACCAGCCTGCTCAATTACAAGACAGTAGCTTTAAGGTGACCATTCTGAGTTCTTATTAATATTTATCTCCTGAATTTTGGGAGATGCAGTGGGCTGGTACACGCAACAAGTCTGATTAATTTAAAGGATGAATGACTAGCTGGCTATCCACTCCAATGGTGGAAACAGGAATCTAAATTTTTAGAGTTTGTTCATGGCAAAGGATGTAGGAGTGTTTCCCACGGATCAGAGGTTAATCATGAAGATCCAATATAGAATAATCACTGATCTGTCCTGGTGTCTGTCCAGGGGGGCAAACAGACCTCAGCTGGGGAAACAGAATTCTACTCAAATTAATAGGACTGAAAGTGAAAGTAGTCACATCTCAACTCCTCATCCAATGGAATAGACATGTATTGGACCTTGGCAAAGGAAATGTAGGGACATCCTCAGTGACGGGAAATCACTGGAGAACCTACAGAAATGCCCATCAAACTGTTAGTTTAAAACCAGCTGTTGTATTCAAGCTGATGGAGGATGAAAGAAATATTAATACTACTCAGAGATAAAGGGAAGAAGGCAACCAAACCTCCTTTATTGCATGATGTCTTCCTGCCAGCCACAGGCAGAGCTGCAGGGAGAAGCCTCAACTTTAAATCAGCTTCAGAGCTTTGATATTACATGAGGCCAGACATTTTCATTATTGAACTGATATTGTGTTTGATGACTTAAAATTATTGTAGGACTTTATTAAAATGATCACAAAATCAGACTGCCTAAGTTTTCACATAAGTGTAAGGAACACCGCTAACCCCACCAAGTGTATTTAAAAGACAATGGGAAACAATTTAGATTGCTTATAATTATATCCCACTAGACGTACCACTGCAGATTCTACAACAAGAATAATAATGGCATCCAATCCACAGAAATGCTGTGAGAAATCTCTTCACTGCCTAGCAAATAATAAACATTTTTAATTAATGATATTGCAATCATTTTGCTTTTGCCATTTGTTGACATATAATCTAGATCATTGAATGTTCTCTAGACAGGAATGTTCCCTGCATTGTCCAATAAGTAGCCACTGGCCACATGTGTCCATTGAGGACCAAGAAAGTGGCTAGTGCCACTGAGGCATTGAATTTTTCATTTCATTTCATTTTAATTAATTTAAATATAAATATAAATAGCTATACATGGCTAGTGTCTACCACAATGAATTGTTCAGATATAGACTTTGTATAACAAGGAAAAACAATATGGAATGGAAAAGTTGATGGTAAATTGAAGTTCAAGTTCAGCCAACAAGGAATACCTTTACACACCAAATGATTGCTTCATTAGTGTAACTGGTGATGCCAGAAGAACCTAAGAATGAATCAGAAACAAGCAAAGGTTAAGGTAGGGAAGTAGAATTGTAATTTGCATGCAAATTTCAATGTGAATAGCAATATATCACAAAGAAATTTGCCCATACTGAAATATATTCACACTAACTTTTTGACATCCAGTATGGTTCATTAGCATTGATAATAAATTGCCTATGGGATTTAAACTAGCTGTGTCCTAATGATGCAGATTGTTAAACATAGACAGTATCTTAATAAGAGAAGCTGCATCATCTTATTCTCTATGAATCTTATGAAAAAAGAGATGTGTGTCCATCTGATTGGAATCTGTTAGTACAAACCTCTGAAACATTCAGAGCAGTTCCACTCTAATAGTAGGGGGGTTTAAAACATGATGAAGAGAAGGTCATCTTGCCTTTGGTAACCTCCTGACCTACTCTTTTCTACAGCCCAAAAGAAAGTTTACTTCAGTGAGGAGGGTGAAAATAAAGCCATAAGGAGTAAGAAGGCAGAGTCAGCAGGCCTCTAAATTGAAGTCTGCAGACAGGAAGGAAAAACTAGAGTGCATTTAACATTGTGCTCAAGCTATGTCAGATGTGGGGGGAAATTTTTACTTAAAGTTAGGCAATTCTGGCCTTGTCCTAACTCAACATAGTGCCAAACAGTTGTGCAAAGTAATATTTACTATTGCTCTCACATTAAAGATTTATATCCAACTGTATCATCTTCCATATAATGGATCTAAGAGCTTTGAATTTGTTTTTTATGAGAAATGTTTGAAATAGCTTTTGCTCTTTTCCTTCTATCTAAGCCTGCCCCCCTGCCCCAACTCCAGTCTCTGGTATACAGCTGACAGTGCAACCTCTACTTGGAAATAGGGCAGCTGTAGAGAACTTATACTATTCTAGATACATTCTAAAATGGAGACTGTCTATCATATCTAGCCTGAACTTAGCTGGATACTGTGGCAGCAGATCTTAGAATCAGCAGTTTTCTAAAAACAACGTGAGATTAGAACTGTGTAAGGAGGTAAATTTTAACAAATATATATTTGTGCAGCTTATGTAGCATTTTTAAAGTGCTTACTATAATTGTGGCACTTTATATGAATTGTTTCTTATATATAGCTTTATGAGATACATGATGCTTTAACCCCAATATACAAATAAAGAAACCAATGTTTTGGAAAAGACTAAGTGATAGCTTGCTCATCGGAACATAATTCATTATTTGGTAGAGGTCCTGAGCCATTTGTTAAGCACAATGCAACGTGGCCTTTCTGATACAGAATAGAATTCTCCCTATCAATCAAGATGAAAGGTGGTGCCTTCATCTTTCTGGGGTTATGGAGACCTACTGACATATGAAAACAGTGTGCATTGCAGTTCACTATAAATATAACTTGTATCTAAGCTAAATTCTCTTCACACTCCCTCTTTTTAAAAATTATGTTTACAGTGAATATAAAGGCAGCGGGAGGAGAAGGAATAAGTTTCCTAATGTTGCAACTTTATGAGGCCCTAATTGGAACTTGACCAAGGGAGCAAGAATCAGCATCCAGGGACATTTGAATCCATTTTCTGATTTCCGTGCCACTGGGCAACTGGACCCCAGAAGGGGACATTCCAAATTGAGCTAGCTGAGACATGATTCTTGCCCTGCCTTGGGTCTGGGCAAAGCCGAGAGCAGAGAACCTACAGGGAACAAAAAGAAAAACACACTGAACTCAAGTCAGAGAAACTGGATTTTAGTCTGTGCTTTGTATTTTATCAGTGGTATTGCCTCTGGCTAAGTCATTTTTCACCTCTTTGAGTTGCAAGTTGTTTTTTTTTAATCCATAAAACAAGGATTTAAGAACTAGGATGATTATTTAAGTCTTTTAAAACTCTAACTTTCTATGAGTTTAAAATCTTAAGATAAAATGCACCCTCAACATATCCTTAGAGGTAAAATTTTCACTAAACCAGCATCCTTCTTCAATATACCACTACTTCAAAAGCTAGTTCAACAGCACTTCTTTTATGAGGATGTGTTTGGGTGTCAGTCAGGGCCCTTTGTTGTAAACAGCAAAACCTGTGCTGGCTTGATCAAGCAGACAAGTATATTAGATTCAAGCAGACAAGCATATCAGATTAGAATTTCCTGAAGGACTAGAGCCAGACCAGGAAGTAACTCCACCATGCCTGGTGGCAAATCACAGAAGAGAGGCTTGGCGGAAGTAGGTAGGAATGGGGAGGGTCTTGGGGGGATGCGGGGAGGACTTCTTTAGGAAAAATATCTCCAGCTGTTGCTGCCAGGCACTTAAAATATGAGGTCAGGTGGGACACTGGCACTTCCACCCTGCCACTGCCTTCACCAGTATGTGGCACCTTCCTCATGTTGCTCACTTCCAAATCTGTGTCTCCATGAGTGCTTCTAATTGTCAGAAGCTAGGTCCCCCGTCTGCACCCAGCTGCAGAGGAGACAGAAAATGTGAGCTCTTTGAATTCTACCCTGCAATGTCACGGATTCTTAATATGAAGGTAAAATGTGCTGAAAGTGAGCAGTCTATAAGAGATGCTGTTCAGCCACAGTTGAGGACTGACCTTTATGGCTGCAAATAAAATGTTGCCCCTGAGTTTATCTTCCAGACGAAAGTTTATTTTTATAAAGTGTCATTGATATAGCAGTTAAAAAGAAATTACTTAGGCAGATAGTGAGGGTACAGAAGTCCTCGATAAGGTTTTGCTTTTAATGAAAAGCAACTCCAAATCATTTTCCTTTCTAACAAAAAGGAGCTTGTAAAATCGAGCTGTAGACATAGATGCCAGCAATTGTGCCAATCATGGTCAAAATGGTGGCCTCATTCCCCTTTCTCTTTGTCAGCTACCGTGTACAGTACGGAGCAGACAAGATGGCCCTGGCCAACGGGAATGACCATTTGCATAATAAGATTAGGGTGGGGTGGCCAGCCTTCCCCACGCCTATGTAAACATCACATCACACCTGATTGAACCATTCTGTGGGCCCTGTGTAAATCAGACATCACCTCCTCAAACCTGCCTATAATATCTGGCAAACTCCACTGCTGGCCAGCCTTTTTCTCTTCGAAGCCCCTCTCTCTAACTAGAGAGAAAGTGAGCTATTCTCCTTTTCCCTTTTGTGCCTATTAAACCTCCGCTCCTAAACTCCTTGTGTGTGTGTCCATGTCCTAGATTTTCTTGATGCGAGAAACAAACCCTGGGTATTTACCCCAGACAATGAAGCCATTTCATCATTATTAAGTATACAGTAATCCATGGAAATCTTTCAAAGACACATTATATAAACCTTTGCCTTTTAAAAAGAAGATGGGATAAATAGTTTAAACTTTTTTTGATGACATTGATTTTTTTTTTTTTTTTTTTTTTTTGAGACGGAGTCTTGCTCTGTTGCCCAGGCTGGAGTGCAGTGGCGCGATCTTGGCTCACTACAACCTCCGCCTCCTGGGTTCAGGCGATTCTCCTGTCTCAGCCTCCCAAGTAGCTGGGATTACAGGTGCCTGGCACCATGCCTGGCTAATTTTTGTATTTTTAGTAGAGACAGGGTTTCACTATGTTGGCCAGGCTGGTCTCGAACTCCTGACCTCAGGTGATCCGCCTACCTCAACCTCCCAAAGTGCTGGGATTACAGGCCTGAGCCACTGTGCCCAGCCAATGACATAGGTTTTTAATACAAACATACAATACCATGAACATATTACATGGCATGAGGGAACTGATTGCTTGTTGTCTGAATCCTTGAAGTGACCAGTCATAAAAGAACTTACCACTAATGAAACTGATTTTATTTAATAGGCATTCTTCCATTTCCAATTATCACATGAGTTACAATATATCCTGGAATCAGTCTTACCTAGGTTTAAATCCTAGCAGAGGAAACTTGGGGGATTTGGTAATCTTTCTTTCTTCTTTCTTTTTTGAGACAGGGCTGGAGTGCATTGGTGCAATCATGGCTCACTGCAGAATCAACCTCTAAGGCTCACAGGATCCTCCTACCTCAGTCTCTAGAGTAGCTGGGTGTATTAGTTCATTCTCACACTGCTATAAAGAGCTACCTGAGACTGGATAATTTATGAACAAAAGACTTTAATTGATCCACAGTTCCGGAGGCTGTACAGGAAGCATGGCAGGGAGTCCTCAGGAAACTTACAATCACGGTGGAAGGGTGAAGGGGAAGCATGCACCTTCATATAGTGGAAAGAGAGAGATAGCGAGAGTGAAGGGAAGCATGCACCTTCATATAGTGGAAAGAGAGAGAGAGAGTGAAGGGAGAAGTACTATATGCTTTTAAATGACCAGATCTTGTGAGAATTTTGTCATGAGACAGCACTAGGGGGATGGTGACTAGCCATTAAAAACTCCCTCATGATCAAATCACCTCCCACCAGACCATACCTCCAGCACTCAGGATCACGATTCAACATGAAATTTGGGTGGGGACACAGAGCTAAACTGTTGTAGGAAATGAGGGACCCCAAACAGAGGGACCGGCTGGAGCTGCGGCACAGGAACATGAATTGTGATTTCATGGACATTTGTCACTTCCCAAATAATACTCTTATACTTTCTTACACTTGTCTTACTTTAATGTCTTAATCCTGTTATCTTTGTAAGCTGAGGATGTATGTCACCTCAGGACCCTGTGATAAATGTGTTAACTGTATAAACTGATTGTAAAACATGTGTGTTTGAACAATATGAAATCAGTGCACCTTGAAAAAGAACAGAATAACGTGATTTTAGGGAACAAGGGAAAACAACCATAAGGTCTGAATGCCTGCGGGGTTGGGCAAAAAGAGCCATATTTTTCTTCTTGCAGAGAGCCTATAAACAGATGTGCAAGTAGGGAAGATATTGCTAAATTCTTTTCCTAGCAAGGAATATTGATATTAATACTGTGGGAAAAGAATTGCATTCCTGGGGGCAGGTCTATAAATGGCCGCTCTGGGAATGTCTGTCCTATGTGGTTGAGATAAGGACTGAGATATGCCCTGGTCTCCTGCAGTACCCTCAGGCTTACTAGGATTGGGAAACTCCAGCCTGTTAAATTTTTGTTCAGATCGGTTCTCTGCTCTTGAACCCTGTTTTCTGTTAAGATGTTTATCAAGACAATACATGCACTGCTGAACATAGACCCTTCAGTAATTGTGCTTTTGCCCTTTGCCTTGTGATCTTTGCTTTTGCCCTTTGCCTTGTGATCTTTGTTCTCATTTTTGCCTTTGAAGCATGTGATCTTTGTGATCTAATCCCTGTTCTTACACCCCCTCCCCTTTTGAAATCCTTAATAAAAACTTACTGGTTTTGCAGCTCAGGTGGGTATCACAGTCCTACTGATATGTGATGTCACCCTGGGAGGCCCAGCTGTAAAATTCCTCTCTTTGTACTCTTTCTCTTTATTTCTCAGCCAGCTGACACTTATGGAAAATAGAAAGAACCTACACTGAAATATTGGAGGTGGGTTCCCCCGATACCAAACCGTATCACTGGGACTACAGGCAAGCGCCACCATGCTGGACAAAATTTTTGTGTTATTTTGGTAGAGATGGGATTTCACTTTGTTGCCCAGGTGGATCTCAAACTCCTAGGCTCAAGTGATCCACATGCCTCCAAAGGTACTGGGATTACAGGTGTGAGCCACAGTGCCCAGCCTGATTTGATAATATTTCTGATGGTTATATGAGATGATGAATGTTCACAGTTTCTGATGCATTGTAAGTACTTATAAGTACTCACTAAATGAGAGTTGGTATTGTTACGTCTGCTTTTGTTTCTCTGACTTTTCTCTTGTAAACCTGCTTAATGTTACTTTTTCTGATCACACCTGCCCCCATTTGGTTAGATAGGCCTCCTTTATTCTGCTGCTTCTACTCCACTTTGAGATTTATTTGTTAAGAACATTAGGTTAATAGACCTGTAGCTTATTGAATACTCAGTTTCAGGTTCTGCATCAGTCCTGTGTGCCTGTTGCCATAAAGGACCCACCCAACCCCACCACAACCCTGCCCAGTCAGCCTTTACTTTTCTTGACTTTGTGATTTCAAACCTTTAATTTCTCATGTCTTCTGTTTGGTGTTTCTTGAAAGACTAGCCTGTCTTGCAATACTTTGGAGGTAGATTCTAATGCTTAATCAAATGTCTTGTTGGGCAAAGATTAGAAAGAGAAGAACAACAACAAACATTTTTTTCTCTCTCATTAGCATGTACAAAGGGATTTGAAGCCAGAGTAATCTTTGATTCTTAGCCAATTCATTGATTATTGAAGGGTCTTTAGGCAAGATGGTTAACGTCTCTGAAAGATTTTCCTGATCTGTGAAATGGGAGTTTATTTCCTGCCTTGCAGGGTTGCCATGAGGATTGCAGATGTCCCACTTTCCTATGGTAGTGCCTAGCAATTAGTAGGTGCTTCATAAATGCAGGCTGTCCTAGTCATTGCAGTTGAGAGCAAGATAGTGGATAGCAGTAGACTCCTGAAGAACAGATGCTGAGTAGAGAGAGGTGAGAAAAAAATGCCCCAGAGAAAATATTGTCTACTTCTGTTCAAGGTCAACCCTGTCAGCCTGCCAGGAGGCAAAGACCTTTAATTTCATGGTGTCATTTTCTCTCCCTAAAAGTACAGCCTGACATATATTTGCTTTTTAAATTGAAGTGAACTAAAATTAATCTCATTATGGGAATCTGATGGTCCTTAAGGTACTTGGAGACTCCTGAGTGTCACAAAACTAGGATCAAAAACCCTGGCAAAATGCCAGTGGGAAAAGCAAAGGCAGTTAAGTGGATGCCTGTGGGGCTGGGGGTCGGGGGCAGGGGATGCTTATGTATAATTTGACTCCTTTTGACATTTTGTCAAAGTATTGTGGCTCAAACAGACATTTGAAGCCTGATTATTTTTTGAGAAATTAAAGACCTGCCTTGCTGTTTCTTAGCTGACGGTTTACATATTTGAAAGCCATTTAAATATTCTGTAGAGGGTTGTTAATAAGCATTAATTTGGGCAATTATGGATTTTGTAGCTGTTACTGGAGCTTGATGTGTACCTGAGCTACATTAGAGGACAAGAGAAAGAATACAGCCCAACCTAGGGTTGCTGTGTTCTCTACACGAGAAAGTTTGCACTTTTCAATAAAAGGAGGAGTTGAGGAGTAGCCGCTGAGGAGGGCTGGTGAATCATAGTCATCCTTATTTTTTCTGTGTTTCTCCAGTCTTAATGTGATGGCTCCCCTTGGTCTGACTTTCTGCCTTCCTTCCTGGATCTTTTATTTTAACTTGATAGTCTGTCCTCCACTTTGAAATCTTCAATCTCTCTATACCTTAAATCTGTGAATGTAGGACATTTTCTTTCTCACATCTTGAAGGTTCTGGAGCTTTCTGGACAGAAATCCTTAAGATTGACACTAGTCAGATACCTTAAAATATTTATAAAATAAATTTGCCTTTAAATCTCATTTGGCTTTGCTCTTTAAGCCTCTGACTTATGTTTTGTCATTTCCATTTTCTTGATTTTGAGAGCCATTATACTATCTTAATCCTACATATAGCTCTCTCCAAAGACAGAAACTAAGTCCTTCTTTTCTATGTTGAACCTAAAAGTTCCCTATGGGTCTTTTCTGTCTTGCCCCTGATGTATAGTGCTACAAAATTTCCCCAGATGTCATTTACTCATAAGAAATAGCACAATTCACTATTATTTTCCATCCTTTATTTTATATGAAGGCAGAGTAGCATAATCATAAAGAGCACATGTCTCCTGGGTTCAGAATACTTAGGCTTGCCCACTTTGTGGTCTTTGACAAGTCACTTTGAGCTTTAATTTCTCCATCTGTAAAATTAGTATATTAACAATTCCTACCCTAGAAATTGAGATAATGAAAGGGGGTAAACAACATGAAGCATTTTCAATCAAGGGGAAACTTAATTTGGTCAGAGTAGATGGAGAATGAGGTGGAAGAATCGGAAGATAATCTGTGCTAACTCTTTCTACTTTGGGAATTTGCTTCCCTAACAGTAATTACTTAGAGAGTGCTTGAGATACACCAGGTATATGAGGAAGAGTGCTTTGGAGTTAAGAGTTGCACCTCTGTCTGTCTGACATCACAGATGCTCAACCTCTTTGCTAATTACCTATGCACAGGGGAGATACCTAGATAGAGACTTAGATATACAAATGCATATCTACTGTACTGTTGGTTGCCTGGGAGACTCTCCCTTCTCTGCCACTATCTCCTAGAACTCCATAATTATAATGGTGCTGGCCAACTGCCAGAGGGCTTTCTTTGATCTGAAACTGTTCTGCTTGTAGAGGGCAAGTTGGGAGTGCTGAGAAATCAATAAGCCAGGCATCATCCCTAGGATCCCCCAGTCCATGGCTGGCTAGGTTGGTATATAAATACTCTAGCTCTCTTGCTCCTTGTGTGGAATAACTCTGCAACACGTTAACCTCATGTACTCTCAGAATTGTTCATTGGGATTAAACTGCAGTTACCCATCATGGTAACTAAACTGATAATAGATACTTTCTTCCCTATATTTCTTGGCCTATCTGAATTAGTCCACTTTCATGCTGCTGATAAAGACATACCTGAGACTGAGCAATTTATGAATGAAAGAGATTTAATGGACTTACAGTTTCACATGGCTGGGGAGGTCTCATAATGGTGGAAAGTAAGGAGGAGCAAGTCACGTCTTGCATGGATGGCAGCACACAAAGAGAGAGAGCCTGTGGAGGGAAACTCCCCTTTATAATAACCATCAGATCTTGTGAGATGTATTCACTATCATGAGAACAACATGGGAAAGACCTGTCCCCGTGGTTCCATTACCTCCCACTGAGTTCCTCCCAGAACACTTGGGAATTCAAGATGAGATTTGGGTGAAGACACAGCCAAGCCATTTCATTCCACCTCAGCCCCTCCAAAATCTCATGTTCTCGCATTTCAAAACAGATCATGCTTTCCCAACAGTCTCCCAAAGTCTTAACTCATTTCAGCATTAACTAAAAAGTCCACAGTCCAATGTCTCATCCAAGACAAGGCAAGTCCCTTCCACCTATGAGCCTGTAAAATCAAAAGCAAGTTAGTTACTTCCTAGATGCAATGGGGATACAGGCATTGGGTAAATACTGCTGTTCCAAATGAGAGAAACTGGCCAGAACAAAGGGGCCACAGGCCTCATGCAAGTCTGAAATCCAGTAGGTCAGTCAAATCTTAAAGCTCCAAAATGATCTCCTTTGACTCCATGTCTCACATTCAGGTCATCCTGATGCAAGAGGTGGGTTCCCATGGTATTGGGCAATTCTGGCTCTGTGGCTTTGCAGGGTGCAGCCTCCTTCCCAGCTGCTTTCATGGGCTGGTGTTGAGTGTCTATAGCTTTTCCAGGTGCACAGTGAAAACTGTCAGTGGATCTACAATTCTGGGGTCTGGAGGATGGTGGCCCTCTTCTCACCGCTCCACTAGGCAGTGCCCCAGTAGGGACTCTGTGTGGGGCCTCTGACTCCACTTTCCCCTTCCACATCTCCCTAGTGGAGTTTTGCATGAGGGCCCTTCCCCTGTAGCAAGCTTCTCCCTGGGTACCCAGGCGTTTCCATACATTTTCTGAAATCTAGCTGGAGGTTTCTAAACCTCAATTCTTGACTTCTGTGCACTTGCAGGCTCAACACCATGTGGAAGCTGCCAAGGCTTGGGGCTTGCACCTTCTGAAGCCACAGCCCAAGTTCTACGTTGGCCCCTTTCAACCATGGCTGGAGTGGCTGGGATGCAAGGCACTAATTCCCTAGACTGCACACAGCAGAGGGAGCCTTGGCCCGGCCCATGAAACCATTTTTTCCTCCTAAACCTCCAGGTCTGTGATGGGAGGGGTTGCTGTGAAGACCTCTGTTATGCTGTAGAGACACTTTTCTCATTGTTTTCAGGATTAACATTTGGCTCCTCCTTACTTATGCAAATTTCTGCGGCTGGCTTGAATTTCTCCTCAGAAAATGGGATTTTCTTTTCTGTAGCATTGTCAGGCCGCAAATTTTCTGAACTTATGTTCTGCTTCCTTTATAAAACTGAATGCCTTTAACAGCACCCAAGTCATGTCTTGAATGCGTTGCTGCTTAGAAATTTCTTCCATCAGATACCCTAAATCTCTCTCAAGTTCAAAGTTCCACAAATTCCTAGGGCAGGGGCAAAATGACACCAGGCTCTTTGTGAAAACATAACAAGAGTCACCTTTGCTCCAGTTCCCAATAAGTTCCTCATTTCCTTCTGAGACCACCTCAGCCTAGATTTCATTGTCCACATCATTATCAGCATTTTGGTCAAAGTCATTCAACAAGTCTCTAGGGAGTTCTAAACTTTCCTGCATTTTCCTGTCTTCTTCTGAGCCCTCCAAACTGTTCCAGCCTCTGCCTGTTACCCAGTTCTAAAGTAGCTTTCACATTTTTGGGTATCTTTTCAGTAGCACCCCACTCTACTGGTACCAATTTACTGTATTAGTCCATTTTCATGCTGCTGATAAAGACATACCTGAGGCAGGGCAATTTACCAAAGAAAGAGGTTTGAAAGACGTACAGTTTCACATGGCTGGGAAGGCCTCACGATCATGGTGGAATGCAAGGAGCAGCAAGTCACAGGTTACATGGATGGCAGCAGGCAATGGGAGAGAGCTTGTGCAGGGAAACTCCCCCTTATAGAATCATCAGATCTTGTGAGACGTATTCACTATCACAAGAACAGCATGGGCAAGACCAGCCTCCATGATTCGATTACTTCCCACCAGGTCCCTCCCACAGCAGGTTGGAATTCAAGATGAGATTTGGGTGGAGACACAGCCAAACCATATCACTATGTCACTAACCCATCCTCCTATTGGTCATTTCTGGGACAATGTTTCAAATAAATTACTTTCATTCAAATCTTTCGTTTCAGGGTCTGTTTCTGGGGGATGCTGAACTAAGGTTGAATCTATGAGACTATGACTTCTTGTGAAAAGCTGGTAGAGTTTCAGGTCCTGACATCTTGTAAATGTGTGTACATTTCTTCCATTCATTGATTCATTTTTTTTTTAAGTAAACGTTCAGTGTATTTCTTCAAGGTCCACACAGTCTTTCAAACAACAGCCCTCCACGTTTGGTGAGAGAAGCAGAATGCTGAGAACTCCAACTGCCAATCAGTGTAAAATTTTCTTGTGACCTCACTAGCTCTAGCCACCCACTGGCTCAGAATCAGGAAGTGCAAAAGTTTTTATGAAAAAGTATTCCTTATAAAGATCTTTCTTCTCTCAGCATTTACTGCTTCCTTCTCTACACCCTACTGTTAGTGGCCTCATGAAGTGGTTCTTAACTAGAAATAATTTTATTCCCCAGAGGACATTTTGCAATGTATGGAGATATTTTTCACTCTCACAACTGGGAGGGGATGCTACTGACATCTGGTGAGTAGTGGCCAGGGATGCTGCAGTTTTAGTCTATTCAGGCTGCTATAACAAACCACCATAGGTGAAGCAGGTTTGTTAATTACCAATGGCAAGAGAAGACTCCCATTGAGTGGAGAAAAGCAAAGTTCATCACTGCACCAACCACTAGAAACAGAAATCAATATACCTACGGCCACTGCATCCTGGGCTACTGTTTTGGTTCACCATACACTGGTTACATATTTGTCTGAGCCTGGTGAGGTATAATAAATTACGCAAAGCAGGTTTATTACTTACAGATAGGCAGCGAGAGACAGAAGTCTTCAATCCTTTGGGAGCCTATCTCCCAAGATGCAAGAAAGCTGCCCAGGAAGGATGGAATCTTGTCTGTGCTTGCTCCACTTTGCACCACAACTAAGGGACTCTGAATGGCAGCCTGCCCTAGGTGATATATTTCAGGGACCATGTAACTCACTTGGTGAAGCTTTGAAGAAGCACATCCTATTTCTAAGAGAGAGAAGATCAAAGCCAGGGAGGCCCCAGGCACTTCCTCCCTAATTCTAGATGTTGCATTTCCTAAGAAGGACAGTAACAAGTTCGGCTCTGTTCTAGGCATCCCTTCCTATCTCAGGATGTTGCAGTCTCAGCACATTCCACAGTTATTCTTGAGAAGTACAAGTAAGAAAATGGGGGAGGAGTTAGGTTGGTCCAAAGACACCTGAAGAAATACCCTACACCATAGACTTGGCGGCTTGTAAACAACACAAATTTATTTCTCAGAATACCATAGACTGGGATGTTCAAGATCTAAAGGCCTGCAGATTCAGAGTCGATGAGAGCCTCTTCCTCATAGATTTCCTTCTTCTCACTGTAACCTCACTAGAAGGAAGGGTGAGGAATCATTCTTGGCCCTCTTTTATGAAGGAATTAATCCCATTCATGAGATTTCCACTCTTAGGACCTAATCATCTCATCACCTCCCAAACGTCCTGCCTAATACCATCACATTAGCATTTGAATACATGACTGAACACATGATTTTGGAGGGTGAGGGACATAAACATTCAGTCCATTGCAGCTGCTAAATACTCTCCAGTGCACAGGACAGCCCTTCATAAAGATGAATTATTCAGTCCCCCGAATATCAGTAGTGCTGATGTCAAGAAGCCTCGAGTAGGGAAAGATGATATATCAACCTGAACTGACCTCTTGAAGAAAGGAGATAAGTTATTTATTTTTGATACAAGCTTTAGTCCATTACGTAAGAATAATAATTTTTGATAAAGCAGTTTCATCTATTGCAGCTCTCCCACAGCACTTTCTGCAAAGTTGGCAGTCTTTATTTGCCCAGTCCAATATGGTAGCCACAAGACCCATGTGGCTAGTAACCATTTGACATGCGATTAGTGGGACTGAAGAACCAAATTCTAAAGTTTATAGATTTTACTAGTTTAAATTTAAATAGCTATATGTTGCTAATGACTACCATATTTCACAGTGTACTTCTAGTGGTTAGATTTCAGAGGCTGGAATCAGAGCGATCTGAATTCAGATCCTTACTATGTTTTTTACTTGTTCACTATATGACCTTGAGCTTTTTAAATTTTTTTTTGACAGAGCTTGCTTTGTCACCCAGGCCAGAGTGCAGTCGTGTGACCATAGCTTACTGCAGCCTTGACCTCCTGGACTCAAACGATCCTTCTGCCTCAACCCCCCAAGTAGCTGGAACTACAGGCGTGTGCCACCCTGCCTAATTTTTGTATTTTTTTTGTAGAGACAAGGATTTGTCATGTTGTTCAGGCTGATCTTGAACTCCTGGGCTCAAGTGATCCTCCCAAAGTACTTGGATTACAGGCGTGAGCCACTGCACCTGGCCATGTATGTTTTTAAAACGCTCTAAGCTTCTGTTTCATCATCTATAAAATGATAAACGTTTTACGTTCATCACAACACTACTGTAAGGATCAAAGACAAACTATATAGTATAGCACTTGCATATACCTATGTTCAATGAATTATTATTAGTAGTATGTGAACTGTTATTCATTTAGTGAGACTTTTTTTACACACCTCAGCCAGCCTTAGAAACAGGAAGTAGAAACCAGATAAAATAGCACACTCCCTTCCTGGAGTCCTGAACTCTCGACTCTTATTTATATTTACGTCTCCAGGTTTAACTATGAATCTATCTATCTATTATCTATCTATCTATCTATCTATCTATCTATCTATCTATCTATCATCTATCTATCTATCATCTATCATCTATCATCATCTATCTATCTATCTATCTATCATCTATCGAATCTATTTGCCATCCATCTATCATTTTTAACTCTGTACTGTCTATTTCTAACCTATCCACATATAGTTCTCCTTTATTTGGACTTTATGGTTGAATCACATTGCCAGGGTTGTTTACATTCCACCTAATTCTGATTCTGCACCCTTATGCAACTGGCATGTGCTTTGAATCCTTGGCATAAATCCTTCCCTTTTCCTCCTCTTGGCACCTGCTTCCGTGGAACAAAGCCATTGTAAATTTTTTTACCCAAACTGACCACAACATTTATGGACAGGACTCTAGAAAGGCTGTTGGAGAGTTTCATTTAGAGAGAGAAATTAAAATGAAACTTTGTTGAGAGTTTCTCAAAAATACTTAGTGTTACTTGAGTAAAAAAGGGTCACTACTATAGTTAATTTGAAATATACCTACTTCATATGAGTTTTATGTAGCTCATATAGTGCTCCCATTACTCAGAAAGCAAAAGGAACAAATGATCATTCGGAAGGCATCATAAAAAAGTATTTAAAAATGTGTAATGGTTTAGTTTTATGTGCACATTTATTAGCTTGTCTGTGAGTTAGTATACGAGAGAGAAAAAAAAGATGGAGAGTCTTTTTGCTTTTTTCTTTGTTTCTTTTGTGGGAAAGTATGAACCAAAGTCTTTTTTTTTTTTTCTGAGACGGAGTCTCGCTCTGTCACCCAGGCTGGAGTGCAGTGGGGCGATCTCGGCTAACTGCAAGCTCCGCCTCCCAGGTTCATGCCATTCTCCTGCCTCAGCCTCTCCGAGTAGCTGGGACTACAGGCGCCCACCACCACGCCAGGCTAATTTTTTTGTATTTTTAGTAGAGATGGGGTTTCACCGTGGTCTCAATCTCCTGACCTCGTGATCCGCCCGCCTTGGCCTCCCAAAGTGCTGGGATTACAAGCGTGAGCCACCGCACCCGGCCGGAACCAAAGTCTTGAGTAACAGTACGTCAATTGATTTAATTCGACAAACATCAATAACATCAGGACTTCTGCAGAATAAGAAATCTTGCAAGAATGACACCGTTAATACTTGAGTTATAATAAAATAGCATGTCTCCATGATACACACTCATGCACAGACACACACAGATATGCACACACTCATACACACAAACAGACATACCAAAGTGTACATATACGTGTATTTGAGTACACAGTACAAGAGAAGAAGGAATATAAGATTGAAAGAGACACAGGCATTTTTGAAAGTCAGCACTGGACAAATTTCCATCAAATTTTCACCATCTTGCAAATTTCCACTAGGGTTAATATTTTAGTTTTAATATTTAAGATAAGTTATATGTTGCTTTTTAAGGAGAGAACATTTAGAATTATGTCCTTCTTAGTAAAAGACAACTCAGAGGATGCCTGGCCATGCTGGGACATTGTGAGTGTCACCATGCTTAATAGCTGCTATAGGAAAAGGAAAATGTTTAGCATGTACTGCACACAATCAAAGCTATTCAGTAAAAGGCAGCATTTGCTATTCTTTAGGAAAATTGGCAACATCAAAAATACTTACTGTGCATAATTAAACCAAGGAAATATGCTATTGGTTCCATTAAATTTGCTCCAGGGCCAAAAAAAAAAAAAAAAAACCACACAGAAAAAAAACATAGAATTAACTGCATTTGTAAACACTTTATTTCATAATGAATACTGCAATTTTAAAAGGCAGCCCTTTAGCCAATTTTTACTTTTGAATCATTGCCATTATTAATCAATTACCCAAATTGTAATCAAAACAAGACATTTTTACTGAACTTCTATAATGATGTGGGCATGCTACTGGATATATTCTTTAAGTTTGAAGTTTTTAATAGTCAAAATTAAAAAAAAAATTTTTAATTAAAAAATTTAATTGTGGCAAAATGCACATAACATAAATGTTATCATCTTAACAATTTTTAAATAGATGTTATTTTTAGAGCAATTTTGGGTTCACAGTACTATTGAGCAAAAGGTAGAGATTTCCTGATACTCTCTACCCCTAGGAGGAGTAGGGAGCACAGCCTCCACAACTGTTAACATCCCTCACCACAGTGGTACATTTGTCACAATTGATGAATCTATATTGACACATCATTATCATCCAAGATCCACAGCTGACATTAGGGCTCACTCTTAGTATTATACATTCCATAGCTTTGGACAAGTATACAATGAGATATATCTACTATTACAGTATCATACAAAGTTATTTCACTGCCGTAAATATCCTCTGTGCTCCTCCTGTTCATACCTTCTCCCCACTAACCCTCAGCGACAAGTTATCTCTTTACTGTTTCCAGTTTTGCTTTTCCTAGAATGTCATATGGTTGGAATTATTCAATATGTAGAATTTTCAGACTGGCTTAGTAAGATGCATTTAATCCTCCTCCATGTCTTTTCATGGCTTGATAACGCATTGGTTTTTAGCATTGAATAATATTCCACTGTCTGGATTTGACATAATTTATCTATTCATTCCCTGAAGGACAACTTGTTTGCTTCCAAGTTTAGCAATTATGAATAGGGCTACTATTAATATCTGTGTGCCCTCTTTTGTGCAAACATTAGTCTTCAACTCCTTTGAGTAAATCCAACATGATTGCTGGAGTATAAGGTTAGAGTATGTTTAGTTTTGTAGAATCCACTAAATTGTCTTCCAAAGTGGCTGCACCGTTTTGCCTTTCCACCTGAAATGAACAAGAGTTCCTGTTCCACATCCTCACCAGCATTTGGTGTTGTTAGTGTTCTGGATTTTGATCATTCTAATAGGTGTGTAGTGATCTCTCATTGTTTACATTTGCATTTCCCTGATGACATATGATGTGGAGCATATATTAATATGCTTATTTGCCATATATACATCTTCTTTGATGAGGTGCCTGTTAAGGTCTTTGTCTCATCTTAAGTTTAATTCTTTCTTTTTTTATTGTTGAGTTTTAAGTGTTCTTTGTACATTTTGAAGAAAAATCCTTTATCATATGTTTCTTGCAAATATTTTCCCAGTCTGTGATTCTTCTTTTATTCTCTTAAGAGTAAGTTTTGCAGAGTGGAAATTTTTAATTTTTATAAAATTCAGTATATGAACTCTTTCCTTCATGGTTCATGCTTTAGACATTGTATATAGAGTTTAGATATATTATTTCTATTTTCCTTCTCTCTTTCCTCATGGTAATCTTTTAATAACAAATACTTATTAAGTATTTATGGTCTACTACTACTGTGCTAGACATTAGTTAGTAATGTTTTGAAAAAATTTAAAAAATACATATATACTGTGTATATGTTTGCATCGAATAGGTTTGAGAAAGTTGAACATATTTTTACTCAAATACCATACATGTTATCTACCACATAGTTTCTTTGGGGACTATTCATACATTTCATGTATTTCTATTTACATGTTCTTGCCTGATGAATCCCACCACATAACCAACCTTATTTTTATCACAGTCAAATTTCAAAACTATAAATAGTTTCTGAAATTGGAAGGGGGCATAAACAAACAAATAAATAAATAACACAAAAATCTATACTATTTAAAAACATAAATCAAAATATGACTTCAGGTAAAATTCTATTTGGTATAGTAACTAGGAACAAGGACAGTGAAATTTAAATATTAATTAAATATTTATTTTAAGAATTTTATAAATTGTTAAAAAAACTTTTAAAGTAATATCAAAATTTTTAGTAGAATTTCTGCTGGTGGAATTATATTTTAGTTAAGTGACATAATTGGGGAATAGGGCATTTTAATTAAATTTTCATGAGAACTGAGTATTTTTACGTGTATGTAGTGAAACTATCCAGACCAAGGGTGTAGGCGTGAGTTAATTGTTAAGCCACGTGTCTCTGAATCCTCTTATATATGTGGATGCATTCCAGAATTTCAGCACTATAAACACATCATTAGCTACAATATGAACTGTCTTTAAATAAGCATCATAAACTTCATCTTCTGGCCATAATGGTCTAACTTAACTCCTTGTTGTTAAAAACCAGAAAATAGGAAAAAATACCTAAAACTACTATTTTCAGACATTGGACAATAGATAATGCAGGTCTATACTTGAGAAAATGGTATAAATAAAGTGTGTTCTATTGTCACCTTGACTTTTTGCTTTGTGGCATTTTAAATATGCAGAATGAAGGAGAGGAATCTCAAACAAAGTTCAGTGGAATCCTGGTTTTGAGGAGACTGGGATCAGAGCACAGGGAGGCTGAGGCTAAGGCAAGTTGCAAGGCAGAGTTTTGGAAAGTAGGGAGCTGTACAGAAAAAAGATCCAGATATATGCATATTGGTCCCTCTAGTATTTACTAAGAACTAGGCCATATATTCATGACGTGAATCTCCACAAAGTTGAGCAAAGAAAGACCAGGGAATAGTAGGCTGAACAATTCCCAGCACTCGTAAAGGACAAGGAGATATTCAAACTTCCGCAAGTTAGAGTGTAGTCTTCAGTAATCACCTACATACAATATTCAGTGGACACCCCAAATGGATTATGCCTTAGTAATAGGAATCAGCTATTCTTAGAGTGAACACTGCATATTCCATAACAAAAATTATAAAGAGGACTTGACAGTATCAAATTGATTGACAGGTACTTAAATGTCTGTCAAAACAAAGCCAAACCAACATCCCGTAAAGGAAACACCAAAATCAGGACACTCAACAGTATAATGTACAAAATGTCCAGAAACTAATAAAAAGGTTATTAGATATGTCAAAAAGCAGAAAAATGAGGCCCATGACTAAAAAAAGACATTCAATAAAAACAGAGATATAAAAGAAATAAGGGACTAGTACACAAAAGCATTAAGATAATTACAACAACTATATTTAAATCTTCGAAGGTACATATAAATGTAGTGATGAGGGAAATGAAATATACAAATATGGAACTTCTAGCGAGTAAAACCACAATATTGGGAATAAGAATTTTGCTGAATGAGATTAAGAGCAGTAAGTGCAGAATATCAGTCATTTGGGATGAGGACCAACCTCAATCTATTTTAACCCTATTTTAAGTTGATTACCTATGTATCATTTCATCTCTAAATAATGTCATATCCTGAGCTAGTGGGGGTCAGGACCTTGACCCATGAATTTTGGGGGAACAAAATTCAATCCATAATAGTATGTAAAATAATGTCTCTGGTTCATAGTAATATCTTTCTTAAATTAGTGACTACATTATGTTTGTTCTTCATGTCTCTATATAGTTTTTATGATTATTATTTTAATCAGTATGTGATATACTTCTAGGAAGAGTAAAACAATGTTTATAAACGTTTACTGTTATAGTAAACCATGATCAATATTTTCTTCTTAATTTTTCCAGTTGATATTTTATCATAGGCTAAATTCCCTGCAAGGGATTCAAGTTTATTTTAAAAATAATATGTTTATTTTATAACAAAATGTTTATGTTAAAATTAATATTTTAATATACAATACCAGAATACTTTATGAAAAAAGGATTTGCTCATTAATAATGTCACTGGCATTGAATATGCCTATAATTTTGGCCAAAGATTTATTGCCATCTTGTTTCTGTATTTATAAAACAGTATCCCAAATTTGCTTTCAAATCAATTTTATTACTATTGTAGATGACATTTTCCTATGCATTTGTTCACTCTTCAATTAATACTTAACTCCTTTAGCATGTTATGAAAGTGGGAAATTTGGACACAAACACACATAAAGAGAAGATGTAAAAAAACAAAAGGATAAGATGGCCATCTACAAGTCACGGAGAGAGACATGGGACAGATCTTTGTCTCACAGCCTTCAGAAGGAACCAACCTTAATAACATCTTGATTTTAGACTTTTATCCTCCAGAATTGTGAGACAATACATTTCTGTTCTTTAAACTACCCAGTCTGTAGTATTTGGATATAGCAGTCCTAGTAAACTAGTACACAGTAGCCAGTTGGGACTACTGTAACAAATTGCCATAGACTGGGTGGCTTAAGCTACAAACATTTATTTCTTACAGTGCTGGAGGCTGGGAAGTTCAACATCACAGTGCTGGCAGATCCAGTATATGATGAAATCTCATGCCTGATTTGCAGATGGCCACCTTCTCATTGTATACTTACATGGAAAAGAGTACAGAGAGGAGAAAGAAGTTTACTCAGGTCTCTTCTTAGAAGGGCCCTGATTCTATCATGAGCACTCCATCCTCATAACCTAATTACCTCCCAAGGACCCCATCTCCAAATACCATCCTGTAGGGGGTTATGGTTTCAACATAGGCATTTTGAAGGGACACAAACATGCAGTTCATATCACACTTAAAGAGACTGATTGTGGTTGCTGTCTGTCACTAAAGCTGTTCACCAAATATTCAAAACTCTCACCTCTGGCATTTGATAGGCTTGGTCTTCCTTTCCTCTTGAGGGTAGATATGGTCACTTGCTTTTTTTTTGCAATGAACAGTGAGCAGACCTGACATATGTCACTACAGGGAGATGCTTCATGAGCCATTGTGTATTTCATGATGTCTCCTTTTCTCTGCCATGGCAGCTGACATTAGAGATAATGACAGCTTTGTGAGTGAAAAGAGCAACGAACAGAGAGCCTTAAGCAGCCCCATGACACACGTGTAGTGCGAAGATGAAATAAACTTGTGCTGTTTTAAATAACTGATATTTGGGAGTCATTTGCTAATTGCAGCCAAACCTAACCCATCTTAAGAAAAACAACTGGTAGGGAGGGGCACAGGCTTTGCTCAAAAGGACTTCAAAGTATAGGTGGGAACTATAGAAATAATCAAACAATTACAATTGGATATGAAAAATCCTCTTATAAAAAATACAAAAAGAATTTTATGGGTGCACAAAAGAGAGGCACTTAACCCAGACGAGGAAAATTTCCTGAAGGGAGGTGACACATTAGATTATGCTTGAAAGGCAAATAGGAGTCAGTCACCTGAAGAAAATGAAGTCAGGGGGGCAACATGTGCCCAAAGGTGAGAATTACAAATTTATAATTATGCTGCAATGTAATAGGTAATGCATGAGGGTCAAATAAGCAGAAGTGATGTTTGGGGAGGATAAGTTGATGGCACCCAGGCTTGGAAAGGTGTTTATCCCATGCTTTGAAGGTTGTATATTACTTTCTTCAGTGCCTTCCATAGGCAATGAAAAGATGATAGGGGAGTGAAATAATCAATTATAATATAGTTTTAAATTTTGAAAAAAGAAAATGTTATACCCACTCTGATTGGAGTTATGTATAATGTAAGCACAGAGCATTGCAAAGTGGTATGTAAAAACAGTTATGTGAGGACAGTGTAAAAGATCGGTAAATAGTGTGGCCTACTTAAAATGTTACTATATAGTCGGTTCAATTAAAGGAAAATTTAATATAATGGTCTGGCTAGCTAAGCAAAATAAACTAATTTTCCCCTGAGTCTTAAAACCCTATGGGAAATGAAAATATATGTTTACAAAATGCAGTTAAAGACTTGATGGAAAAGGACTTATTAAGATAAGCAGCACAAATGGAGACGAAATAAGTTGTGTTTCACTCTCTTTCTAGGGTAATAAACTTATACCAAAGACAGAATAAATATTTTAAAAGGTTTTATTTACAGATTGGAAACACAGAGTAGAAAATAAAAAAAGAATGAAAAAGAAAGCTTTGTAGAGAGAATTCTAAAGATGCACCTCTAATTTTCCTGTCCTCTGGTTAATCAGACATGAATCTGGCTACTGCTGTGAAGGTTCTTTGTAGATGTAATTAAGATTACTAATCAGCTGACCTTAAAATAGGGAGATTATTGTAGAATATGCAATCCTCAAGCCCTTAAAAGCAGAAGAGGCAGATAGGAGAGACAGCTGGAGGAGTGTTGTGACAAACCCTTATTAACCTCAGTAGGGAAGGCACCAGGTTCAAGAGGCCAAAGAAGAGACCAGAGCCAGCACGCAAGACATGGGGTTTTATTAAGGAGTTATATATGGGGGAGAGCGTCCAGTGGTGGTGGGCTGGACAACATGACTGCAGGGCCTAGTGGTGGTGGGCTGGGCAGAAAAACTGCAACTGCTTGCAAACAGTTTATATGTCATTTTCACTTAACACCCTCCCCTTAATGACCTCTACTTGGCAACTCTCCTCTAAACCAAAACTCAGGGCCTCAGTCTCCTGTATGCCCTGTGTTGCACGGGACAATCCAGGGGCTCAGCTGTTCTTCATAGACGAGGAACGAATCTCCAGGTCGGCCACTCCTGGATTCCCTAGCTTGGAACACACATTCGCGTGTGTCTGCCATACACGGTCCTTCTAAGTGTACTTAAATTGTTGTTACAAGGTGCATTTACCCTACAAGAGAAAGAATGAAGCATAAAAGCAAGCCAAAAAGGGAATCAGGGAAATCGGAAGCATGAGAAGGACTCAACCATTTATTTTTGGCTTTGTAGATGGAAGAGCTATGAATCAAGGCATGTTGGAAGCTTCTAGAATCTAAGAACAACCGCTGGCTGACAGCCTGCAAGAAAAAGGGGACCTCAGTCCTACAATTGCATGGAACTGAATTTTTCTAACAACCTGAAGGGCTGTAGTAGATGAGGCTGCATAAGACTGTAGCCCTGTCAACATATAAATGCCAGCCTTCTAAGATAGGAAGATAATCCAGCTGAGTCCACCAGGCTTCTGTGCTACACAGCTGTGAGATAATACATTTGTGTTGTTTCAAGCCACTAAGTTGTGGCAATTTGTTACAGTGGCAATACAAAGCTAACCACTTGTAAAACAAAACATGAAATAAGAGAGTAAGAATATAGTGAAACACATGTTTCAGTCTTTCATCAATGAGTAGCAATATATTGTAGTGATCAAAGCTGTGGAATCTGGAGCCAGACTACTTCAGATCAAATTCCAGCTCCCTCACCTGACACTTGTGAGGCCTTGGACAAGTTTCTGTCCCTCAGTTTCCACATCAGCGGAGTGGGGATAATAGTGGCTCATTATAGAACATTACAGGGTTTTTTGGATTATTACATGAATAATTATATGTACGGTTCTTAGAACAGTGTCTAGCATGAAGAAACTGCTGTAAATATTAATTACAATCATTTAATTTGAATGAGTTAAACTTTAACTCATAGTCTTTTATGTATGGGCCAAGAGCTAAGAATGATTTTTGTAGAAAAAATTTTCAGATCCATGGGTTAAGTTCACCTACTGAAAAGTAGACTTTCAGATTGGATAAATAAAAAAAAAAAAGTAACTGTTTACCCAAAACACATCTAAAACAAAATGATACAGGAATGTTGGAAATAAATGGTAAGAAAAGAATTATCAGACATATGTTAAAGAAAAGAAAGCAAGAGAGTAATTGAAGCAATGATGCTAAAAATGAAATATTATTTTATGATAACACTACAAATGGCTACAGAAGGCTTTAAAATATAATATCAAGTCATACCAATTAAACTAGCAAGGTAATAATAAGTCAAAATACCTTTTGATCAATGGATTTGAAGAGAGTCCAGGTACAAATCTGTGGACATGTCAGGACTTATTTTTATTTTAAAAGCAGAAAAGGGGAAAGAGTGGGTTAATCAAAGTTGGAAAACATTTTGAGAAAAGAAACTATATTTTACAATGCAGAAAAATAAATATTAGACCAAATAAAAACTTAAACACAGAAACAAATGATAAACATATTAGACGGTGTTTAAGGAAGACTATGTTTAAAACTTTGTGGTAAAATTCATACATGTTACAAAAGAAAAGTCTGATAAAGTAAGGAATGCTGGTTTGCTAAGTAGGTTGTCATATTTATACATGTATTTAATTTGAAATAATTAATTTCAAAGTTTTATTTCTTATTATAAAAGCAATGCATAATTATTGAATAAATATTAGAAAATACAAAAAAAGTAACTCAAACATAAAAACAGACAAGATAGCACTACCCTGAGTTAACCACAGTTAAAACCTCATTTTGTATTCTTTTAAAAATGTATTCTTTTCAATATTCTTTGCATATATACATTCACATACAAGGTTTATCCCAGTGGATTCATGTGTGAATAAGAAACATTAAGTACAACAGTATTTTAAAAATATAAAGTATATCTCTGCAACATTTGAGTACTGTAAGTTTTATTTCGTTCATATTACAAATTTGTTAAATGAGGCTCAGGTATATAAAACTGAATGACCTCAAATCACGCAAATGGCAAAAATATGAAATACATCTCGTTTCACTAGACATAATGGGAGTTACAAAAAGACATCACAGCATAAGAAAAAAATATTCTAACAAGAAGCCCATCCAGTAATGGAATGTGGTACTTATGGGATGGTGTAACTACAGTTCTTGACCAATTTTGGTTGTTTCAGATTGAAATTTTCATTTGAGTAAAAATTAGAGGTGTTTTTTTTTTTTTACTATAAAGGGATGCAATTTGGCATACTAAAGGATTATTATTATTGCAACTGTGCCTCTTTAGATTTAAATTTGATTTTTAACGTTTGTCCATATGCTCTTGGTCAAATTACTTCAACTCTAGGTACCTCAGTTTACCTTTCAGTAATGTGGGCATAATAACCTTTTCAAGAAGTTTGTGCTGGAGTTGAACAAGAATGTAAGCAACAGCATCAGTCACACTACAGAAGTCTATTATTTTCCTGTAAAGGAAGGAATCAATAAGCTTGATGTTTACACCAAGCATATTTGTCCCTAGGTTACTAGTGTACTGGAAAAAGTAGTCCTTTTCTTTCTCAGATTACCACATTTTAAGATTAAAACAAAAAAGAGAAGACTCTCAGTACTGCTGCATGTACACTCAGGAAATACACAAGTATTGAATGGGTGGGTGTACTGCTAAAAATGCTTATTAATTTTATAATAGCCTATGTGCGTGCACTCACTATGCAAGTTCTTTCTCTGAACATTTATGCCATTTTCTAGCTTGCCCAGCTTTTCAGTCAGGTGGGGCTGTAACTATTTCTGGCCAATGGACTATAGGAAGTGGTATTATTACTTCTCAGTGGAAACATTTAAAATCCAACCGCCCTCCTCTTTTTCCACTATAAGGTTTAAGGAGGCCATTTGTTTTAGATGGTGCAGAAACAACACTGCAGTGCCTCTTTCAGCAGTGGTTCCTGAGTGACTGTGCGGACTTATCCTTTGCTGTCTCGCAAAATGTTTACTCAGAATGAAAAATCAACTTTCTTGTGTGAAGGCACAGAGATTTTGGAGTAAATCTGTTACAACAAAACACCTAGGTTATCCTGACTAATAATAAATTCAAGAGCATAAATAAGGGGTAAAAAAATAATTTCAAGTCAACTAATAATTTCAGGTTAACTCCCATCATTTGAAAACCTAGATTGCTTCTTGGGAAGGATTTTTAAGCTCAGCAACAAAGATCAAAATGACCTAATTCTGAGGTCTTCCATTGGTGTAGGAATAGGAAATGTTTGCCTGTCTTGAAGCATTTTCCTTATCTGATGTTGAGAGAAGAGAGACAGACCCTCTCATATTGTTTTATACTCAGAAAAAGAAAACGAAGCGAAACTAAAGGCAGGTAGCCCGGCGCCTAAGAACCAGACCCGAAACCAGGCCTGGGCCTGCCTGAACTAAGCCTGGTAGTTAAAGATCGACCCCTGACCTAACAGGTTATGTTATCTATAGATTCCAGACATTGTATAGAAAGGCGTTGTAAAAATCCCTGTCCTGTTCTGTTTCGCTCTGATTACCAGCGCATGCAGCCCCCAGTCACGTACCCCCTGCTTGCTCAATCGATCACCACCCTCTCACACGGACCCCCTTAGAGTTGTAAGCCCTTAAAAGGGATAGGAATTGCTCACTTGGAGACCTTGGCTCTTGAGACAGGAGTCTTGCCGATGCTCTCGGCCGAATAAACTGCTTCCTTCTTTAACTCCGTGTCTGAGGAGTTTTATCTGTGGCTCATCCTGCTGCAATGTAAAACTTTACTTACTTCTCTCAACAGATTTTTAAAGAAAAAAAATACTTGGGATTAAAAAGTAATATAAGTTCTTTGGGACGAAAAAAATAAAATAATTCCAAACAAGAAAAAGCAACTGCAATTCCATAATCCGGAGATAATAATAGATGTGTCAATGAGAAGAGTCAAACTCTGTAAAATATTTGAAGAGATTTATCCTGAGCCAAATATGAGTGACCATGGCCCATGACACAGCCCTCAGGAGGTCCTGAGTGTTAGGTAACAGGGGTACCTTAATGGCGTCAGTTCCGGGTTCTTCTCCCCTCCTTGACCGGGCACTGTCTGAACCCGCCAAAGGAGGGCCAATCAGAAAGAAGCATCTCCCGCCTTCCCTTGGGCCTGCCCCACGTAGGCCCAAGGGATATAAAACCCAGCACACCAGCAGCTCTCCCCTCCCCTCCCCTCCCCTCTCCTCCCCTCTCCTCTCCTCTCCCTTCTCCGCTAGATAACTCCAATAAAGATCTCTTGACCGCGACCGGTGTAGTCTGATCCTTGCCCGGCCTCTTTCACTGAGAACATGTGCCCAGTGAGGTCAGGGCGCAGCTTGGTTTTATACATTTTAGGGAGACATGAAGACAGCAATCAATCGCATTTAAGAAATACATTGATTTGGTTTAGAAAGGTGGGACAACTCAAAATCAGGGAGGTGCCTCCAGGCTATAGGTAAATTTAACATTTTCTGATTGACAATTGGTTGACTTTCTCTAAAGACCTGGGATCAATAGAAAGGAAATTTTCCGGTTAAGATAAAAGACTGTGAAGACCAAGGTTCTTTTGAAGTCTTATAGTGGCTACCCTTAGAGACAATAGATGACAAATGTTTCCTATTCAGACCTTTCAAGAGGTGCTAGACTCTTACTTAATCTCTTCAGGATTGGGAGGGCCTAGAAGAAAAAAATCTAGCTATGTTAATATAGATTCTTTTATTTTTTATTATTTTTTTTTTGAGATGGAGTTTCACTCTATCGCCCAGGCTGGAGTGCAGTGCTGCAATCTCGGCTCACTGCAAACTTCGCCTCCCGGGTTCAAGCGATTCTCCTGCCTCAGCCTCACAAGTAGCTGGGGTTACAGACATGCGCCACCATGCCTGGCTAATTTTTGTATTTTTAGTAGAGACGGGGTTTTGCCATGTTGGTTGGCCAGGCTGGTCTCGAACTCCTGACCTCAGGTGATCCTCCCACCTCAGCCTCCCAAAGTGCTGGGATTACCTGCGTGAGCCACCATGCCCAGCCCCGAGATTCCTTACAGATGTACATTTTCCTCTACAAAGGACGCCTTTGCAAAAGGGCCATTTCAAGATATGGCAAAGAAACATGTTTTGTGGTAAATTTTTTGTTTTTTGAGGGGGTAGAAGAAAAAAATCTAGCTATGTTAATATAGATTCTTTTATTTTTTATTATTTTTTTTTTGAGATGGAGTCTCACTCTATCGCCCAGGCTGGAGTGCAGTGCTGCAATCTCGGCTCACTGCAAACTTCGCCTCCCGGGTTCAAGCGATTCTCCTGCCTCAGCCTCACAAGTAGCTGGGGTTACAGACATGCACCACCATGCCTGGCTAATTTTTGTATTTTTAGTAGAGACGGGGTTTTGCCATGTTGGTTGGCCAGGCTGGTCTCGAACTCCTGACCTCAGGTGATCCTCCCACCTCAGCCTCCCAAAGTGCTGGGATTACCTGCGTGAGCCACCATGCCCAGCCCCGAGATTCCTTACAGATGTACATTTTCCTCTACAAAGGACACCTTTGCAAAAGGGCCATTTCAAGATATGGCAAAGAAACATGTTTTGTGGTAAATTTTTTGTTTTTTGAGGGGGTAAAATTTTGTTTTTTTTCCTTGTCTCATAATGTTATCCTAGAGTCAGTTTGGAAAGAAGGTCACACTACATAGGGTTAAATAAAACCCATCTGATGAGAACTTATGGTTTGTAAGGCATGACTCCCCAGACCCCTTAGATTGGAATTTGGGCAAAATAAAAAAATAATCAAAGCTTAGTCCTCAGGTAAATGAGCTATTAGTGGATACTAAAGGGGTATCACCTTCCAGATGTATTTTCTAAATGTTATATAGTCACACACATACAAATATATATACACATATAAACACATATTCACTATATAACGCATATTTTAGATATTGCTTATTTTGTTTTCATAATTATTTTATAGTATAACTTTTTAAACTTAAAAATTCATTAGTAATCTTTCCCAGGGTCGTTAAGAATTCTTATAAAACATGATTCCCAGTGCTTGCAGAATATTCGACTTCATGGCTGTGTGGCGATTTATTTACTGGCAGACTTTTTATACATTGAATTTGTTTCGGTTTTGAGTATATCATACAATTCTCTAGTAACCATCCTTGTGTATACATTTCATGTATTTATTTTATTTTATTTGGTCTTGAACTGCATTTTCAATAGACTGTTTCTGGTAGTAGCATCTTTGGATCAATATATAATATAATATAATATAATATAATATAATATAATATAATATAAATATTCTTTTCCAAGGCCTCTGATATGTATTAGAAACTCACGATTACTGGCCCTAGATCATTTGATTATGTCTAAAAGAGTGCCAAATCTAACAGAAAGTGATGATATCACAATTGTGATTTTTATTTTGTCCATTTGCTGTTGGTAAAATTGTACATTTTCACAAACTATTACCATTTATATCACATTTCAGTTATTCATCTATTTTGTTTTGGAATATACTCCTTTCAAGTTATTTGCTTTTTATTATTGATATTATTATTGATTTGTGAGAACTTACTTTATAGTAAAAACATTAGCTCTCTTCCCAAATAGTTGCAAATATTTTTTCCTGGATCATAATTTGTCTTCTTTATTTTGTTTCTGGTGGTGTTTGATCTAGAGTATTCTACATTCCTTATGTGCTAAAAATCCGTTGATCATTTAAACTATAGCTTCTTTCTTTGCTTTTCAGTTTAGGCATGACTTCCTTTTCCTCTAAGCAAAATAAAGTCTGTTCTTTCAGTGATTTAATGATTTTACATTTTAGCATTTCACACTTTAGACAAAGGGTGATATTTTTGCTTTTCAATAGTTACCAGTTATCTCAGCACCTTTTGTATGTGAAAATTTCTTCTATTTCTACTGATTTCAAAATTCCTTATCCATCTTTTTCGAAACAAAACACTGAATCTTTAAATACGTTCTTGAATGAAACAAATACTTTACATAAAACAATTTTTATTTAAAAGGCATAGATTGAAAAGGCCTAGATTGAGATTTCTGAATCTGTACAAAATGTTATGCAAACTATCTGACTTTTAAGTAACAAACAGCTCCTCTGCCATTTTTTTGAAGTTGAATGGAACTTTGGATACTGAAAAATTTTGCAACTGGTCATAAAAATCTCACATTTTGAGTTGTATTTTGCATCTTAACTCCTGTCCTTAAATAAATTTTTGTGGTCTTAAGACAAGTGTATATTCTCCTCAGTTTCTAAATTTACTTTTTATTAAGAGCAAACTACATAAAGCTTACGTGCAAGGTCAAGATAATTTGTTTTGTTTCCTACAGCAAAATATAATTTTTTGTTCTCAAAAAAAGACAAAATTTAAGTTTTAACTCGTCAAAAATATATCTTTAATTTGTGCAGCAAAAAAATATTTCAATTAAAGTACCACAAAATTATATATAGCAAATTTTGCAATTCAAAGGACTATAGCTTTTTTAGTTAAAGCAAAGATAAAATTCATCATTTAAAATCAAGTTTTATAGATTAAAATAGATATAAACTTATGATCCACTTTCCAATAGAAAACAAGCAAGTTTTCCTCTTATAATTTACCCTCATCATCCCAAAGTAATATATCTGGACTTGATACATTGATTGGTTCATTGAAATTGAGCTCTTCAGTAGATGATGTTTAAATATCAATCACCTTATGAATATTTAAATTCAAGAAATGTCAATTAAAGGTTTGCTCATCTTGTTTACTTTTAAGAGTTCTTCAGAAATATCAAATAAAATGAGATCATACTTAGTGGTAGTTTAAAACTCTTAAAAGGCTGATCTTTGCATAGTAATACTCCAAAATATTCAGGCGGGAAATATTCAAATATAATGTAACCTTTGGGATTATTAAAAGGAAGCCTTTTTGATCTCAGTAAAACTTTTACTATTTAACTTCAACATTTTCCAATTAACTCTTTATTTAACATAGTGATCTCAATTCTAAATAAATACATTTAAATGAAAAATAAATTGTATTATGCAATTTTATTCTGTGATTAAAATAAGTTTCAATATAGTGGTTAGTTTATTACTTTCTATTTCTCACTGATTATATTTAACATTTTGATGAACCCCGAAGTTGCTTTTACTATTTTCTTTCACTTCTTTTTTAGGCAAATATTTAATATTTTAAGTATCATTTTGAACAATCTTAAGTCTGCCAACTATATACAGGTAATACCCATGTATATACAATTGAGATATATGGATAAAATTTTGTTCCATGATTATATATTCTCCTTAAGAAAGGATTCAATAGAATTCCTGGAAAAGCAATTTGAAAGATTCACCAACATGTTATACACATGCTGTAAGTTACTAGTTTACAAAGTTTATCCATGAATAAGAACATCAATATTCACCAAATAGTGTACACCAAGCTCTTCTGAGCATAGATTAAGAGGATGTTTACAACTAAGAGAACAAAAAACAAAGAGCCATGAGAGAGCTTATTTAAAATCCTATTAGTCACTTGTTCTTTGTACATAAGTATGCTTATTTGGAAATAGCCAGATGCAGTCTGACCAAATTCAGACAAATATACAGTGTCATAATGTTTTCCAGAGGTGTTTTATGAAGTGGGGTGGAGGGTGATCTCATTCAGGGTCCTGTGAGCTGACTAGGAGAACTCATCTGTCCAATGTTGGTATCTGCTATATCTCCTATGTCTTCTCCGCCTGTTACTCTTTTTCCCCCATCCACACATTCTGGAATTGCCTTCAGCTTTGACTTTGTTTACCTATTTGACTAGACCTTTAGTTTCTAAAGCTACATCTCATCTTTCTGACACACAGATAATTTGACTTATTTCAATCCCAGACTTCATAAAGGTTATGCATATAACCTGTCTTGGTTTCTGTTTACCCCCTACTTTTACAAATCACAACCGATGCCTCAACCTGCCCCAGGCATTAGATTCTCACCATATCTATGATTAGCTTCTACTGATTTCTAACAATGAAAAGATAGTCATAAGTCAGTCTTTGCTGAAGAAAAATATTTTTTGTCTTTACATAATTTTCTAAGAAGTCATAAGATTTAAATTTCTTGAAAGTCTCTTCTAAAGAACTAGTTGGTTTTGTTTTTCCATTTTTCTTTTAAATACAGAAAAGTATAAAGCATGCTGCAAAATGCCTATGTGTCATTTTCCCAAAATTAACGTGTGAGAATATTGCTAGTCTAAATTTCTAAAAAAGAAATAAACCACATTATATGAAGTTGAAGTCCACTATGAAACTCACACCAGGTCCCTTCCATTCTCTCCTGGATACATTTTCTATACTCAGTGTCCCCTATCCAGGTCCTTCTTTTCTTTTCAAAAACTACTCTGGTCAGGCTTTTGTGCCTATTACTACACATAATTGTTCTTTTCAAGGTCACAATAACTTCTAAATTGCTAAGTCAGTGGACAAATCTCAGTCTCTTTTTGAATAGTCTAGCAGCATCATTTGATACAGTTGATCACACCTACCTCCTTAAACACAATAATTACCTAGATTTCACCATAGCACACACTATCAGTTTTTCTCTTACAAACTAAGTCCTGTTTCCTTATTCCTTTTCTTCTCCCAGATCTTTTAAAATTGTAGTTGACCCTGTTGTCTTCTCTAATTAAACTCACCAACTTGCTGATTTCATTCAGCTTTATACTTTTAAATAAAAAGGTTAGCTCATACACTACTATTTTTTAAATTCCCTTCTTTTATCCTTTTATTTCCCATCTCACACTTGTTCTTAATGGGAACTCCTTATCTTCTTCCTAAATCTTCTGTACCCACAGTCTTTCCCATCTCAGTTAATGGCAACTACTTCTTTCCAGTTGAAAGTTAGAGGTTAGGATTTAGATCTAACTCAAGCTCTTTTATTTCTCTTACATTCTATATCAAAACCCATCAGAAGACTCAGTGGCTTCAAAACACATCTGATCATATCTCAATACCTCTGTCTCTATTACTCTGGTCCATGGCATCACTTTCCACTTGGATGGCAATATCCTTTTAACTTGTCTCCCAACTAATGTCCCTTGGCCCCTTTCTAGCTAGTTATAGAAGGTACAATGAATTTTTTTTAGAATAAAAGTTAGATTACGTCATTTTTTTGCTTAAAACTCTTCCCTCACTCTAAAAGCCAACGCCATTACAATAGCCTGCAAGGCCCTACAAATTTTGGCTGCTTCTTCCATCTGTGACATTTACAAGTTTCCACCTCCCACCCTCTTCTTCATTCACACTGATCTTGTTATTCTGTGGACATGTCGGTAATCTTCCTACTTTTTGCACTGGTAATTCATTTAATCTGAAATTATCTTCCCTCAGATACCCACATTACGCTCTCCCTATGGCAGATTGTTAAGATGAGGTCATACTGGAATGAGTCCTAATCCAATATGATTGATGTCCTCATAAGAATACGTCCATGTGGCAGTTAGATAAAAGGAATAAGTTCTAATGTTTGATAGGAGAGTAGGGTGACTATAGTTAATAACAACGTATTGTGTATTTCAAAGTAGCTACAAGAGAAGACATAGAATGGTCCCAATGCATACAAATGATACATACCCAAGGTGATGGACATCCCAAGAACTCTGACTTAATCATGATACAGTCTATGCATGTAACAAAATACCACATAGTAAGTATGTACAGGTGGGGAGCGGTGGCTCATGCCTGTAATCCCAGCACTTTTGGCGGCCAAGGCGGGTGGATCAAGCACTTTTGGAGGCCAAGGCATGTGGATCACGAGGTCAGGAGATCCAGACCATCCTGGCTAACACAGTGAAACCCCGTCTCTACTAAAAATACAAAAAATTAGCCAGGCGTGGTGGCTGGTGCCTGTAGTCCCAGCTACTCAGGAGGCTGAGGCAGGAGAATGGCGTGAACCTGGGAGGCAGAGCTTGCAGTGAGCTGAGATTGCACCACCGCACTCCAGCTGGGGAGACAGAGCAAGACTCCATCTCAAAAAAAAAAAAAAAAAAGTATATACAAATAAATATGCCGTAAATATGTGCAAATATATATATCATGAAAAAAAAAAACAAGAATAGTACAGTGCTATGCCATCACTTCCCAAAGAAAAAGTGCTACGTAGTTCTGTTCTGTCTCCCCAGTTTTATGCAGTAAGGCAATATTTATTTCCTCCAACTCCTTTTATTCCCCACTCCCCTTCCTAGAATAGAGCTTAGCTAAGATGAGAAAAGAGGGAGAAAATTTCTGTTATAACATCAAATAAAGGCTATTAATACTTGCAAGACAAATTTTGATTGTAGATGTTTAACTGAAAGATCTAAAGACTTATTTTCATGGGATCTTTAAGGCACCTAACCTCTTTCAACAGCTTGCCTGCCCACATATCTAACTGGCTGAAAACAAGGAAAAATGGAGCCTATTGACTGATAATCAAGACCTAGGAGAGAGGGAAGAAGGCTAATGAAATTAAGGTCACCCTGGAAGAAGAGGAATGTTAGGTAAAATCTACAGAGACACAAATTAAATTTAATACCTATATGGACTTTGAATGGAAGAAAGGAAAGAACTATCTGTGTCACCCAGTAATGTCTATGTGTTTTGTATGGGTTTCTATGTGTTTTATGCAGGGTTTTCTTCCAGTAGCAGACACACTTTTATGATCTTCCACACACAAAAGTCTATGTAACCAATAATTACAACAACAACAACAACAACAACAACAAAAAATGGCCATGTGAAGATAGAGATATACATGGAAAATGCCACGGACTGCAAAGCAGAGATTAGAGTCATGCAACTGCAAACCAAGAAATGCTAAAGATTGCTGGCAAATCAGCAGAAGCTAGGAAATGGTAAGGAAGGATTTTCCCTACATGTTTCCGAGGGCGTGTAGTCTTTCCTTCATCTTGATTTTAGACTTCTAGTCTCTAGAACTGTGAGATGATGAATTTCTGTTGTTTTAAGTCCCCTAGTTTTCAGGACTTTATTAATCTTGTCCCAGGAAATCAACACAGGTCGATTTATTTGCAAACAAGGGCATTCCTGTGCATAGATAGTATAGATAGATAAATATTTGTGGGGAATCATGAACAGCCTGCATATTTGTAAAAATTCATGTCTTGTATCAATTGTCATTTACAAATACAGCCAGTTTTTCCATTAAAAAAAGAAAGCAACCTATGGTTTATCCAGAAACATATCAAATAGTGAAGACAATATTACTCTGTAGTTAAGTTAATCTTGGGGATTCTATGGATTTACTGAATGAAAGGAAATATGTTTAACCCAATTGCCTGTTGTCATTTACTGATCCCTTCTTGCTGAGTTACTTGTTACCCAATTGGCTTAGATTATTCTCTATGATAATAGTCATTTTCTTTTCTTTTTCTATGGGTTTCTCTTTTTTCTTAAAATTACTTTTTCTTCCACTTTCTCTGCTAGTGTTACTTTTGTCTTGTTTCTCCAACTTTGTTAAAAGCACTGCATTACACATACAAATAAGCATAAGAGACTTATATAGAAATCAAAAAGCCGTCTCACACAAGGTATGTGTTTTAATTTCAGCTGCCATCAAGAAGAAAAGTAATCTGAACTAGAAAATAAAAAACAAATAGTGTTTATGGTTTTTAAAGTATTCTGACGTTCCACAAATGGTCCAAGATAGAGCTCCTTAGTTCTTCAAATATTCATTGTCCATGTATGTAACATACCAAGTTAAGGCCCTAAGATCTGCACTGGGAACAAATAGATGGTTAAAACACAACCTATTGTTAAACAAAAGATCCACTGAACAAAGCATCAAAATGAGGGAGAAAGACAAGGAAACCAAGTACCCTAAAATAGGGCGGTAAAAAATATGAAAATGACTTACATAGAGCAATGTCATTTATGGGGTTCAAAATACTGAAACATCTTTTTGGATCCTCATTTTAGACATAGGGATTCAAGAGTAATATATACTGTTGAATGCTAATTTTAATATAAGTGATAAAAACCATGTGTGCTTTTATATCTTGACAAATAAGCACTTTTCTTTAAAGCGTAGAAGACCCCTGCAAATCTGACGGGATGCCAGTAGAATAATTGGTGCAACTGAGGGAAATGGCAGAAGGAAACCAAAAGAAAACCTGAGGTGGAAAGCAGAGGGTATTTTGTAGTGATATGTAGTTGAATACGTAGTTTCGCCCCTCTGCTGGTTTCTCCTCCGTCTATCCAACCCCCTGCCATTCATCCATTTATCTTGTGTTTGGAATAAAAAGACATTTGATAACATTTAGATTTGTTTTGAAGCTTTTTTTTCCTATAGGGTGGTTACTTCTCCCTTGCCAGATTCACCAAGTTCTGAATACTAGAATAACATCACTCTCAGCAGCAGTAATGATAACAAGAAAGTATAAGCTTTGAATAATGAAGAAATTGTTAGTCAAATATATTTCTTAAATAAGAAATGTTTATTCTCTTAAAATAATTGGTATCTTAAGGAATTAAATGCCATAATAGAATCTAAATAATACTTGTTAAATATTTGTTATGTCTTCAAGTGAGAATAATTCATTAGTCTTTAACATGAGTTTCTGATATTCCATCTCTATTAGTTCTTTGGACTTGGCTGAATTCCTTAAATACTATAAGCCTCAGTTTTAATACCTAAACCATGAGCTAATTTTATGTCTCTCAAGGGATTTCATGAAGAATAATGAGTCAATGTATGCAGAAAGTCTTGCTTAATGTATGTAGTAGGTGTTCATCACACATTAGCTGTCACCAACATCTTTTCACTCTAACCTAACCTGTTCAAGATTTCAAGATTTCATCTGACATCAGTACAAGGCTTCCATCATTTTTACGAACCACAAAGTTAAATTTAGATTACTAAAATAAATTTGTTTTATTTTTAAGTCCACTAGCTCATACCCTATCTTATTTCCTGTGTCTGTGATGGAGTAAGGCAGATTTCTTCTCTGCTTTTTCTTCACCTGCCTCTAGACTTTTAAGTTGTGTCTCTAGACGAACTGGCAGGCATTCATTTCATTTTTATTCAACTGGGTGCTACCCCTTCTTCCAGTTCAAGGTCATGTCATTTTATATTAAGAATACATCTTCTGTGAAGTCTCTCACTAGGTTCAGCACATTCTGTTTCTTAATTTTTCTTTACTACCATTGTATTTCAAACTAGTATATGAAATTTTATATTTTTAGTGTCAAAAATTAATTGAATCATTATTGTTCTTACTCTTTAGTTGTTCTAGTGTTTTTATTTTTTTCACCTCAACTGAACTTGCAAACTCACTGAAGCGGAGTCTATTTGATTCATTTGGTATCAGCTAATAATCAGTTATCTCACCTCGTTGCCATGGGATACAATGGGTTTTGTTTCCAATGCTATCACCTTAAGGCATTATTTTTCCAAAATACCATGTTTGCATTTGTATGCAAACATTCTTATATTGTCATCTGTGGAAAAGTAAATTGGCTTCTCTAATAGTTTTTAACATTTGAGAGTTAATTAAGAATACTCTTACATATGGTTAATATTACATATTATTAGCCTAAATACTAATACTGCTACTGCTGCTATTAAGTACTGTTACTAGTGCTATTAGTGCTAGCTAATACTTACTGGGCATTTTTCTATGTATCTGGCACTGTATTAAGCACATTACAGCTATTGTCCCATTTAATCATCGTAACAAAACTATGAAGTATTATTATATTCACCACCATGCAGATGAAAAACCTGAGACACCAAACATTCAAGCAATCAAATTCATGCAGCTAGTCAGTGTCTGTGTTCAAATTGAAATTTATTCTATGTGATGCCAAACATCATGATTTGTCCTTGTCTCCTTCTGGAGATACCAGATTCCAGAATATTGTGTTGGAAGCCCACCTAAACTTCAGAGTAATTACACCTATAATACCTTCCATGAGATACTGAAACAAAGGCCCTTGAAAATCTAAGAGAGCCTGGCATATAGTAGTCATTCACTTATTACTTATTAAATGAATAAATGGGGTTACGGTTAGTTGTATTAGTCTGAGAACAGCCGAATTTAATTATTTAAAAGTCAAATATGATTAGAAAACTCTACTTTAAATGTCTTAAAAATTATTCAATTCAAAATATTTGTTATAAATACTCTTTCAACTATTGTTGTCAGTTTGTATGTTCAACTACTAAGTAGTTTATGAGTCTGTGAGTTTTGTTTCCAATAAATTCCCTGAGGAAGTAGAGTGTATATTAAAAATAGACCTTTCCAAAGAGCAACCTGGTACAGTAAAAAAATGTTCATTTTATAAAGAACAACCTGACAAGTTAGAGGTCTTTCTCTAGACATTGGGCTTCATTAAATCAAGGGTAATAGCACAGTCTAATGCCTGACAATTTGCATCTTTCACATTTAATTTAAATTTTGTCTGCACCATCTATTCCTACTGGTATATAGTTATCCAATTTTCTATTAAATGAAAAGTGTGAGCTTTTAGTCCCAAGTTCCAAAGATCAGGCATTATGTTCTTTTCTAACACAAATCTTGAGATGTCAACATTTTTCAGGCTGATTAAACCCCTTATCACACAGCTAAGTAGTAAAACATAGCCTGGTCGGATGACTTGAGTTACTGTACAGCATGTTTGCAGGGAAGTATCTCTGAGGGAAAAAAACTGTACATTTTTACATGGTGCCGCCTTAATTTGTATTCCTCTAGATTGCATTTAAAGTTAAAAGTTTATAAGAATGTAAAGTTTTACAGGCATTGCTTCCTGCAGGCTTAAAAGCCCAACTGACATTTATGAACAAATAAATTTATCATAGAGTGAATATATTTTTTAAACACTTATGGGTATTCTCCAACTCACAACATCTGCCAACCATGAATGACAGGAATGTTTTCAAGTTTCAAGAAAATCTTTAGCTTATTATAATTAAAAAAAGTGAACAAACTGGTATGTAGGGATTACTTAAAAGGTTTACGATTATTTCATCAGTAAATGCAGCTTTCGCTTACATATGTAATGAAAGAATAAGAGCATATTGTAGTTTTCTAGGATTAAAAAAGTGCTGATATATGAAAGTAGGGCCAAAGCTACTCTATGAAAGTATTTTTCTGAATTTGATAACTTGCAGTGCAATAATTTTTATGCCAAATATCTGAGCAGACAACTTATTTGCCACTGGGTTCTGTGAAAAAGTGACCAGCTAAGCTTCTCCACAAGGGAAATTCTAAAGTCTAAATATTAGAACGAGACAAAAAGATAAACCAGTTTATCAACAGATCCATGACACAAGCTTTGCTTTCTCCACTCTGCTTTGTCTCTTTTTTTCCATTGGTCATGACTTCTAGTAAAAGTTTATGTTGGTCATTTCTTCAAATCCATAAATGAATAGAATCCAGGCTTGAACGAAGATCTTTTTTTGTTTGTTTGTTTTTATTTTGAATCTCCCTGGAACGCGAAGAAATGGACATTCTGCATGCAGACAGAACAGAAGGTGTTACATTTGTTCAGAAATCTGACGGTCCATGAGAGAACCGTTGAAAGCACAGACAGGAGGACATTAAATGGGACTCCAGTGGCAGAAGGAATTATTGTGTCTCACTGCACACCACAGAGTTACTACTGGGGAGAGAATAAGGAATGAGGTATGAATGGAGGCTAACATTTAGGAGGGAAAACCCGTTTCTTTTATCCTTACCTGACGCATCATGTACCTAACATGTTGTGTTTCTCCAATAACAGTTGGTAGCATTTGCACACATTGTAGAGAATGCAGATGGTTTTCTGCTGACAATGCAGCAAGCCCAGGAGGTCACACTGGGAATTACTAAAGTCTTAAACTACATCCTTGTGAATGCCATAATTTTAAAATCAAGGCCTTATTATTTATTACCTTAACATATTTTTCTGTGTTTAAAACATACGTGCTCTTGACCCACTTAGGAAAAAAAAAATACCACAACAACTTAACACCCACCAGTAAAGCAAAGGCTACTAGCATAAATGATTGAAGTGTCTGTAAAAACCTTTTCCCTAGAGAACATTACGCTATTGAAGTTCAGATCAGCAAATACCCTTGCCTCATTATTTTTTCATGCCTCACATACCTGCTCCTTTTTCAAACTTTCCCATGTTACTTTCTATCTTTACAAGTGCTATGTTCTCATCTAGTATTTTAAGAAATGAGGGAATCCAAAAGCCCTTGAAGACATGGTATATTTTAAAATTTATTACTGGACTAAATATTAAGCTATATTCTAAAGACTTGCAAAAATTGACCCTGCTCACATTATGGTAAAATTTCCACCTTAGATTTGGAGCAGTGGTGCCAGATAACAAGAATGAATGTACTAGTATAACTGCACTTTGGTTAAGAGTTGTTTGGTTGGATTTGGACGGAGACAAAGGGAATTAAGAACACTGGGGATTAGGGAAGGCAATTACTTCCTAATTTATTTAAACTCTATTGTTCCTGATATAGTTTATTGTTATTAAGTGTAAGTGGATAATTTAAGTTTTTTAAGCCAGAGAGAGAATGTTTATCCTACATAAAAACCATTCTTTAGTTGATGATGCTTTAAAAAAGGTATGACATGAAGAAAACCGTTATTTCATGTGTTCCTTTATGATATACATCTTTTCAAATACCTGCAATAGAAATTGCATTTTGAGGGCACTTTGTATGAGTATTAGGATGGTCAAATACACTCTCTTCTTGTACGTTGACATCTTCCAGAATTGTAATAGGGGATTAAAAAAACATATTTTAAGTAACTTTAAGATTATGTCAAGATATACATATTAGAATTGTAAGGAAAACAACTGCTATGCTAAAATATTGATTTTAGGCAGTCAAATACTCAGCAGATATATTTGAATAATTTCAGGAAGTCATAAAGCGATAGAAGGTGAAGGAGTGGCGAGAGGAGAGACCAGGGAGAGAAGGCGATTTTAGGTAAGTTTACCAGAGACGATCGAGCAGAGACCCGAATAATTGAGGGAGTGAGTTATACTAAGATCTGAGAGTGGAGTAGAAGGAAACCACAGTGCCACACAGCACAAATGACCTAAGATAGAAACCAGTGTGGTGGTGTTTGTGGATTAGGAAAAATCACGTAAAATGGTAGAGGTCAATGTTTGGATAGAGTGTAGATTTTATTCTATGAATGATGAAAAGCCACTGAATGTTTTAAACAAAGGTGTGAATGTATAACAGAGTGAGCTAAGAAAGCAGGCTGCCCCACTTTCAATCTTAACAATAATCTTGGGCAAGTTATTCATTTTCCTATCTGTGAAATGGGGAAGTAAATGTGACCCACCTATTAAGCTATTCTGAGAATTAAATGACATAATATATGTATAGTATTAATTATTTATATTTAACACAGGCCACTGTCATTACTTGTGGAAACTAAGCCATAGGAACCCAGATGAGAAACAAGAAGAGATTTAGGAGGCTACAGCACATAGAAGAAGTCCACACTAGAGACAAAATAACTCATGGCCAGTGGTTAGTGTTTGAAGTAATGAGAAGTGGTGAGATTTAATATATTTCATGACTGAAATGCAGAAAGAACTGAGACGAATTCAGTGTGAATTGTAAGAGAGGAAGCAAAGATGGCAACTGAACAATTGCTCAATATTTGTAGCAATTACTGATATAGGAAAGATTATTGGAGGAGACAAGTTGGAGTGGAATGGAAAAGAATCAAGAGCCTTGTTTGGATATATTAAGGTTATGATCCTTATTAGAAATTTGCATGGAGATACTATGCAGGAAGTTAGATATATTAATTTAGTGGAGCTGTCAATGACTGCAGTGATAAATTTCAGAGTCACAGCTACAGATGGCATTTAAAGGCTGGGGAATGGACAAGTGTGCATAAGCAGAGAAGAGAGTAATGCCAAGGAGTGAAGACTGGGTTACTACAACATGTAGAAGGCGGAACTAGAAAAGGAGGGATTTTCAGAGAATTAGAGAGAACTGAAGAGATTGTTGTATTGTGGGAGACAAGTGAAGACAAGATTTGAAGGAATGGGATGGGGAATGATAATGGCTCAGTTTGGCACGATATAAGTCTATGGCCACTTGACAGGAGCAGTGACCTTAACCAGAGCTGTGTGAGAGGAATTAACAGGAAGGGCCTGAGGTCCTCAAAGAAGAGCCAGGAGATCAAAATGTGGAAATGCATTAATGAATTAAAACAAAGATGATAGAGGGGCCAGAAGATAGAATTGAATATTTAATTCACTCTCTAGAGCAGTGCTAACTTCAGAAGCTCTGAAATACAGTGTAGGAAATACAATGAAAATATTGAAATATTTGGAAGTATACACAAAAGTTCTGTACCAAAGGACACATATACAGAAGATGAACAAATCTAGAGATCTAATGTATAACATACAGACTACATTTAATAATATCATATTCTGGGCTTTTGCTGAAGGAGTAGAATTTAGCTGCTATTGTCATGCAAAAAACTGGGTAATAGTGTGAGATGATAGGTATGTTAACTTGTTTCACTATAGCAACCATTTTCCTACCTATCTGTATCTCATACCTTAAATATACACAGCACCATTTATGGAAAAATAAAAGTTCTATAAAAATAATTAATTATATGAATTCGAGATAAAATAACAAATGAAAATATTAAATATATACAACAAGAAAAACATCTGTGATAAAGATAATTATTTATAGGTAAAAACAGTATGTTACAAGTACATTAATACTAATGTATGTGTAGAAAAAGATCATAGCGGAGGAAGTACAGGTGAGCTTGATGAATTAATTTTAAGTTAAAACTATTAGTAGCTGTATTAGTCTGCCCTCATACTGCTATTAAGGAGATATCCGAGACTGATAATTTATAAAGAAAAGAGGTTTAATAGACTCACAGTTCCACATGGCTGGGGAGGCCTCACAATCATGGTGGAAGGTGAATGAGGAGCAAAGTCACACCTTATATGGCTGCAGGCAAGACAGAGTGTATGCAAGGGAGATCCCCTTTATAAAACCATCAGATCTGGTGAGACTTATTCACTATCATGAGTACAGCACAGGAAAAACCTGCCCCCCTGATTCAATTACCTCCCACCATGTCCCTCCCGTGACACGTGGGAATTATGGGAGCTACAATTCAAGATAAGATTTGGGTGGGGACACAGCAAAACCATATCAGTAACCATTTTTAAAAAGATAACACCGGCCGGGTGTGGTGGCTCACGCTTGTAATCCCAGCACTTTGGGAGGCTGAGGCGGGTGGATCACGAGGTCAGGAGATCGAGACCACTGTGCAACCACATCTCTACTAAAAATACAAAAAATTAGCTGGGCGTGGTGGCGGGCGCCTGTAGTCCCAGCTACTTGGAGAGGCTGAGGCAGGAGAATGGCGTGAACCCAGGAGGCGGAGCTTGCAGTGAGCTGAGATTGCACCACTGCACTCCAGCCTGGGCGACAGAGCGAGACTCCGTCTCAAAAAAAAAAAAAAAAAAGATAACACCAAATGACAAAGAATATACTTAACACTAGTACATTCTAAATTAGTTAGATTATTGTCAACTGAAGCAAATCCTTTTGAAAATATGAAAAACATTTATTCAGGCTACGAAAAATTTTAATTCCTTTTAGCTATTGGCCGTATGTGAAGAAATATATTCCAAAGAAGTGATTTAATAGATGAAAAACTCCTACATAATGATTGCAACAACTGCTATTAAATAAGTATTTAATATGGTATAGATATCATAATAATCTATAAGCATTTGAAATTTAGTTAATTCATAAAAGTACTTAGGACAGTACCTAGCCTATTATTATTATTATTATTATTTTTATTACACTTTAAGTTTTAGGGTACATGTGTACAACGTGCAGGTTTGTTACATATCTATACATGTGCCATGTTGGTGTGCTGCACCCATTAACTCGTCATTTAACATTAGGTATATCCCCTAATGCTATCCCCCCTCCCCCCACCCCACAACAGACACCAGTGTGTGATGTTCCCCTTCCCGTGTCCATGTGTTCTCATTGTTCAATTCCCACCTATGAGTGAGAACATGCAGTGTTTGGTTTTTTGTCCTGGTGATAGTTTGCTGAGAATGATCGTTTCCAGCTTGATCCATGTCCCTACAAAGGATCATTGTATGGCTCATCATTTTTTATGGCTCATAGTATTCCATGGTGTACATGTGCCACATTTTCTTAATCCAGTCTATCATTGTTGGACATTTGGGTTGGTTCCAAGTGTTTATTGTGGCACTATAATTATTAATTATTATTATTAATAGCTATACACATAGACAAAGAATGGAAAGAAAATGGTCAAAATAAGTGATTGTGCTTGTTTTACTTCATTTGCTTAATATCATTAATATTGGTGTTTATGTGCATATGTGCGTATGAGTGTTTATATTCTATTTAGAGAACAACTCATGACTCTCTAATTCAGAGGCACACATTTTAATACCTGCATACCTCTCTCATCAGACTCTAAACTCTATGAATGCAGTCACCTTGCCTCTTTCCTCATCACTGTATATCCAATCTTAGGCACAAAGCATTCAATTAGATGCTGTTGAATAAATGGAGAAGGCAGAAAGAAGGAAGAAGGAAGGGGAGAAAAAAATGAATCACTCAATCTTCTTCCTTAGCTCTACATTTACATTGCTACTTATACTTTTCTTCTGCATCTCAGATCCATGTAAGTTATTTTTTTCACTTAAAAACACATCTCCCCTCACATCTAAATATCAAATAATGGCACCACCAGTTTTTTGGTTAATAACGCTTGACCTATTGCGGTCACTTCTTTTTCAGCCTCTCTGTACAACAAACTTTTTAACTTCCAGAGACCGCACATTCATCCATCCATTCACTCACACACACTTAATGAGCACTGCTATGAATCCTTGGAGATAGAGATATTAAATACAGGGTTTACCGTCAGGGAGACCATGGTCTACCAAGGATGACATATAAATACATAGAGTGAGAACTCCTCAGAGGCAGTTATGCACAAGTTTTACAAACACATGCAAGTGGCAACTAAGTGCCACTGAGCTCCGAAAAGGTTTCCCAGAGAAGATGATACCTACTTTGGGTCTAACAGAAATAATAAATTTATATGGGTGATTATGAAGAAAACTTAATTCCACTGCAAAGCCACAATGCTTGGGGGTAAAAACATAAGGTTGGTAACTTTAAGTGCTCTTGTATAGCTAGATTTAGAAACATGAGCACATTAGTTTCCCAGGGATGCCATAACAAAGTACCAAAACCTGGATCACTGGGTGGGAGGGTACAATTCAGCCTGTAGCAGTTCCATAAACACACTCTGAGCTTTTTCGTCTTCATACATTTGCTCCTATTTATTTATGTGGAAATATTCATCTCTACTTTACCTTTGACTGCTAAAATTATTTTATTTTTTTGAAGTCTTCTTCAGTTGTCATCATAAATGTAGCTATTCTCAACAGAGGATTTTTGTATCTTCTCAGAAATTGTAATGTACTTTTCTTAGGGAAACTCCTTCTCACTACTTAGTATTATAGTCATGCGCGTGTTCCTGTATATCTTCATGAGAATATAATATTCTGGAGAATAGAGATTACATCTTTTTTCACTATAGCATCCCTTGTGCTGTCTAACAGAGTGTTGGCCATAATTGGTACTCAGTATAAATACATTAAAAGTGTTTATGAAAATGTAATTAATTTATACCCTCATATTAGAAATGGGGTGGAAGAAGAAATTATTTCTGAAGTGTAAAGAAAAAGATTGATGGGGCTGGGCGTGGTAGCTCACACCTGTAATCCCAGAACTTTGGGAGGCCGAGGCAGGCAGATCACCTGAGGTCAGGAGTTCGAGACCAGCGAAACCCCATCTCTACTAAAAATACAAAATTAGCTAGGCGTGGTGGCACATGTCTATAATCCCAGCTACTCGGGAGGCTGAGGCTGAAGAATCGTTCGAACCCGGGAGGTGCGGGTTGCAGTGAGCTCAGGTCGTGCCATTGTATTGCAGCCTGGGCAACAAGAGTGAAACTCCGTCTAAGAAAAAAAAAAAAAAAGGTTCGTGGATGAGTTGAAATTTGATATGTTGCTTGAACTATGGACAGCATAGCATTTTGATAAATAGGGACCTGACAGGAAGGGGTTTAGAGATTAAGTTAAATGACCATTCAAAACAGAGGTGATGGAATAGCTCAAGCAGAACTCTGAATTTAAAATAAAAAGTATACACATGTGCAAATCCATGTAGTTAGTTTGATTATAGAGTTTTGTTATATAGCATTGACAGCAAATTCCAGAAAGATAGTGTGAGACGAAGTCATAAGTGATGCAAATAACATTCAAAGGAAATTGGATTCTTCGGTAACTAATGGTGAGTCATTTAAGGATGTTGTGTACAGAAAGTGTTGGTTAAGGAAAAAAAAATAGTCTTTGTAAACATAGTTTCATTAATAAAAGAAATGTGAGGTGTGAAAGACTTGAGGGTGGGAAGACGATGATGAATTGGAAAACATGGAAAGATGGCAAATGAAAATATCCAAAGGCCAGAGTGAAAACAGGAAAATTATGAAAACAAATCTGCTTGCTTTCCAGCATGAGATAAATATTAACATTAGTAGGTGTTTTAGCTATTTGAATATATACACTCACTAGTATCACCCTACGGCTAAACATTTTTAAGGTTCATATTTGGAATTTGTGCTTATTGTGCATTCTATATCAGGGTAATGTAAATTATTAAACATGCTTAAACATTTTTAAAGGGCCACTTTAGTTTGTTTCATCTGATGTTGAAGAACATACTACTGTAATGTTAATAAAAATTACATAATTTAAGACACATTTATCAAATATATTTTCTCTTAAATGCCTAGTTTGTACATAATTTACACATTTATATCAAACATAATGCTTCAGATACTTCTTCATAAATTACATATATATGAAATCAGTTTAACTAAATTTTATTGCATTCTGTTCTTCCAACTAGTGAAATTAGGCTAGTTACGTTGAATTTTCAGTTTTTAATTAAAACCAAAACTAATACACAGTTTCAGTTACTTTTCATTTGAAAGATACTATTTTTTCTTTGACAAAGCAATTTGAATGAGATAGCATAAATTAGTTCACATTTACCTTGTTTTTTATTACTAATTATAATGACCAGCAATAAACTGATGTGCCTGTTCATTTACGCAACTGCTTACTGGCATTATTTGCTCTATGTTTGTTAAACTGTCAGTATATCTAACAAACATTTTTAAAAATAAAAGTTCTTTTTAATCAACATTATTGTTTCAGCTGAAGGCATATTGCTTATAACATTAAAAATATATTTAGCATTTATAAATATAAACATATATGTGAATATACATGTCCATACTCTTTAAGTAGGCTATGTATATATGCAGAGGTAAAGTTGAAAAGAGGGAACAATTCAGATAACATAATTGAAAATCATATTAAAAGAGAAAAATTTTCAAAATGGAATGAGGAGACACAGACCAGCCTAGTTCACAGAAAGAGTAATGATTTAGCAGGAAGTCAACAGGTACTGAGGCAAGCTTGTTAAAGGATTTTACTTTCTGGCTTTTAGGCCATGTATCTGTACCATGACTAGGTTGGTCCTGGATTGCTGGATTTATTCATTTTTTTCCTCGGATGTATTAATAGAACAATCAATGAAAACTTGGCAGGGATCAGAGTTGGCCATTAAAGGAGCCCAATACAATGAATCATGCATAGAGTTGCTTTTTTCTTTTTTTTTGATAAGCAAATAGAAATGAACTTGGTTGTGCAAATGTTACATATAAATGCACTAAGTGGCTTTTTATTATATTTATAATATCTACCTTTCAAAAATATTGGATAAAAATTTTTTGTCTCTATAGTCCTTCAGAAAAATTATGTAAACATGTATTAAATATGCAGTGTAAAATACACTTCAGCAAGTGGCTCTATACTCCAGGTGTTTCACACGTTTATATAGGTAGACAATTATTTAGGTAGCAGCTGAAAAAAGAGATTATCAAGAATGTCATTTGTTGCAATTTTGTCTGATCATGTTTGTTTTGAATATACATTTTTGACTTTGTAAATTAAAATTGTATTTGTTTACAACTGGCAAAAGTGATGCATTACCAAGAAGATCAAAAAAATTGAATGGTATACAAGAAAAATCATTTTTTCAAGCAATAATTGCTTATTAATTTATTTGAGAAGTTAGAAAATGAAATGTTTTATGGATGGGTATAAATTTACCTGAGAATTCCACAGAGAGATTAAGATAATATAATTCCATTCTGAAGAGAAATGAAATAGTTTTTCAATTTCATATAATCCCAGTTTTCAAAGTACATTTGGGTCCTACTTTAAAAAAAGATCTATGCATATGTTTGCATAATCAGTAGGGACTAGAAAATTTTGTTCGGTCTTATATTTGGGACCATGTTATCATTTCATACTACGGACAAAGACATTCCTAAGTAATCAATGAATCAAGCTGATTTTCCTGGTGCATTCACTGTGGAACTCCCTTGTGGTATTTGTGAAGCAGGCTCACTGTCCACTGGTTACCACTTCAGCCCACTACATCTTGGGCTGCAATTTCTACTACCTCTATGAGTCCAGAGAGAAAGAACACTCACATGGCAAGTTAAGAAATTTAATTACCCACAGATAGGCAGCAAGGGATGGTAGAAGTCTAGTTTTTGTGGTGAGCCAATTCCCTAAGGCTCAGAGTAGTCGTCCAAGTTGGATAGAAACTTGGACTGCAGATTTGCATTTGCAATGCAGCTAAGAGACCTCAAAAAGTAGTCTGCTTAGGGTTTTATACTTTGGTGGGAAAATGACATCCTGGGCTAAAGTGTTGTATGACATCATGTTCTAGGGAAGGCAGGAACACAGCCTGGGCTTTTCTAGTCTGTTCCTCCTTATCTCATATGTTGCATGCCCAGAACAATCTATAGATATTTTTGAGAACTACAAGTGAGAAAGTGAGGAGAACTTGGTTAGTCCAAGGCCACCCAGAGATGTGTCCTGCAACTTTGTCTACTGGGTGGTTGCTTTGAAAGGCAAGAAGTTTTGGGGGATTTGTCAAAAGTGAGAAGCTTTCTAGATGATGCTAATATGTATCTGGGCATATTTAGGCATTTCATTTTCTCTTCAATGATAAGTTTGATGATTAACCAGCTCTCCCTAGTATGAAAAACACGAGTGGAAATGAGATTTGCCCTCGGTGTTTTACCCTCTCCTTTACATAGGACACTAATGCTTACTGGGCTTCCCAAGGACTATATTTTAGTTGAAAAAATAATACACACCTCTTTGACCATCAAGCTTTACACTCAGCTCCTCTGGTAATGGTTGTTGGATCCTGCTTAAGGTTCAAGTTACCTAAATTTCTTTGGAGCTGTAATTAGATACAGCTAGAAAAAGAAATGTGCTCTGGAGAGAAACTTAGTGATGGGTAGGAGAAATATTATTAGAAATTTACTCTTGACTCAAGACATTTGTATAATGTTGGCAGTGTTACTCATCACTTAAGAGTGTTATGAGTTTTGTATTATATAATTGTATATAAAAGACTCAGATGAGTGACTTGGAAATGAATATGTACCAATTCAATGAAGTTTTTATGATGTGTTGGCACTGCAAAGAAAACCTCTTCAATTTTAGCACCATTTTACTTGCACCTACTTTTCCCTTTTCAATCCTTTTGCTTACATCATATTTGCCACATATTTTCTCCTTTTCTCCACTTGTTTCTTATGCATATCTTTCAACACATTTTCTATTATGAATGTCAGAAAGGACTCTGGTGAGTTTAGAACTTGTGCGCCTCAGGGTGTTAAGAGCATTAAGCAGTTAGGCAAGGTCAACCCTAAAATCAGAATGGGTAAATGTGTCTGAGACTGAAATTAGCAAAGTCAGCTAAGGATTTTTGAACAAATCCTAAGCATTAGCAGAATTTATTTGTAACTGGGGGTTGAGGGAGAGAGTTTAGAAAAGGTGGGGGAAGAACCAACATAACAGACAGTTGGAAAAAAACATAAATTAGTTTGTTGGCTGACTAGATATTGGGAATAAAAAGTTTGAGTATTTGTGTAATACTTCAAACTTTATACTCTTTGTAGAGTTTTTTTTGACTCTTTTTCTAGCCCTTTCTCTACTTAGAAAGCATTCCTCCATTCAATATATGCCCACAGAAATTATCACTCCTAACTTGAATCATAAATTTTTTCCTTACACATATACTTAGATAAGTAGATCTCAAAAGTCATTAGTATAAGTTAAGTTCCATATATCTCTGTGGCCTAACACAATGCTTGGCACATGCTCAGTGCTTAATAAATATTTATTTGCTGTCTAGTTGCATTATATATTTAATGTTTCAACTTAGGAAGAATGATTTATTTGTTCATCTAAGGCTCAGAAATACAAGGAGTATCACTGAGTATATATGTATTTTGAAAAAGAATTATTGACCAAACTTCAGTTTTAATTTAAACTTAGTAAATTTTAAAGGCAGAGTTACAGAATACATAGTGAGAGGTGACAGCGTGCTGGCAGTCCTCACAGCCCTCGCTCGCTCTTGGCGCCTCCTCTGCCTGGGCTCCCACTTTGGCGGCACTTGAGCCCTTCGGCCCACTGCTGCACTATGGGAGCCCCTTTCTGGGCTGGCCAAGGCCAGAGCTGGCTCCCTCAGCTTGCAGGGAGGTGTGGAGGGAGAGGGGCCAGCGAGAACCGGTGCTGTGCGCGGCGCTTACGGGCCAGCTGGAGTTCCGGGTGGGCTTGGGCTTGGCGGGCCCTGCATTCGGAGCAGCCGGCCGGCCCTGCCTGCCCTGGGCAATAAGGGACTTAGCACCTGGGCCAGCGGCTGCAGAGGGTGTAATGGGTCCCCCAGCAGTGCCAGTCCACTGGCGCTGTGCTCGATTTCTCGCCGGGCCTTAGCTGCCTTCCCACGGGGCAGGCCTCGGGACTGCAGCCCACCATGCCTGAGACTCCCACCCCCTCCATGGGCTCCTGTGCAGCCTGAGCCTCCCTGATGAGCGCCGCCCCCTGCTCCACAACGCCCAGTCCCCTCGACCACCCAAGGGCTGAGGAGTGCGAACGCATGGCACGGGACTGGCAGGCAGCTCCACCTGCAGCCCCTGTGCAGGATACACTGGGTGAAGCCAGCAGGGCTCCTGAGTCTGGTGGGGATGTGGAGAACCTTTATGTCTAGCTCAGGGATTGTCAGTACAACAATCAGCCACTCTGTATCTAGCTCAAGGTTTGTAAACACACCAATCAGCACCGTGTCTAGCTCAGGGTTTGTGAGTGCACCAATTGACACTCTGTATCTAGCTGCTCTGGTGGGGCCTTGGAGAACCTTTGTGTGGATGCTGTGTATCTAACTGATCTGATGGGGTCATGGAGAACATTTATGTCTAGCTCAGGGATTGTAAATGCACCAATCAGCGCCCTGTCAAAACAGACCACTCGGCTCTACCAATCAGCAGGACGTGGGTGGGGCCAGATAAGAGAATAAAAGCAGGCTGCCCGAGCCTGCAGTGGCAACCCACTCGGGTCCCCTTCCACACTGTGGAAACTTTGTTCTTTCACTCTTTGCAATAAATCTTGCTATTGCTCACTCTTTGGGTCCACACTGCTTTTATGAGCTGTAACACTCACCGTGAAGGTCTGCAGCTTCACTCCTGAAGCCAGCGAGTCTATGAGCCCACCAGGAAGAATGAACAACTCCAGATGCGCCACCTTAAGAGCTGTAACACTCACCACAAAGGTCTGCAGCTTCACTCCTGAGCCAGAGAGACCATGAACCCACGAGAAGAAAGAAACTCGGAACACATCTGAACATCGGAAGAACGAACAACTCCAGACTCGCGGCCTTAAGAGCTGTAACACTCACCGCGAGGGTCCACAGCTTCATTCTTGAAGTCAGTGAGACCAAGAACCCACCAATTCTGGACACAATAGCATCCTATATACACTGTAGCATTGTTTTTCCTTGGTATGTTGCATAATTGCATAAAATATGTTTCTATTAATAGTAAATATTGTACTGTAAGTTAATCGGGGAAAGTCTATCAGAAAAACTTACTGTGAAAAGTAATATAAAAGTGTGAATTCCTATGTATGAGTTATACTTTCATGTATTTTTAGTATATTAGGAAAGGTATGAGCCTACACTTATATGTCATCAGGAATTGGTCAGATATTTTTCTAAGTGCTTTCAACACAGTAATTAATTTAATCCTCAAAATAACACTATGAAGGAGGTATTATTATGATTTCTGCTTTACACATGAAGAAACTGAAGTAAAGGATCATCAGGAACTTGCACAGTGTCATGGAAGTGTATCATACATATCTGTGACAGAGGCAGTATTTGTCTCAGGCAATCCATAACCTCTGTCTTTGGAATGGAGCTTTTCCTATTAGGACATTATAGAATTATAAACATCTCATAAAAATGTCACTAAATTCCATATGATAGTATTTTATATATATAAAGGGTGATATTTTTCTCCTTCAAGAAAGAGCAGATTGGATTTTGCCAAGTGGAGAATACAGGAAGAATTCACAGTTTCTTAGAAAATCCTATGTATTTATAGATCCAAAATAGTCAAATGTGTCTTATTTTACAATGAAATCTTAAAGTTAGGATCTGAAATTAGGAAGTAAGGATGCAAAGCTCTCCTCTATGGATTTAGAAACTAAAGTTCTCAAACACAAATGCAAAATTAGCTATGTAGATGATTCAAAGCATATGCGAGTATTGGAAATAGCAAAAGGCTCTTATCAAAAGAATAAGCAGCATGTTATATACACTAAGAACTTCTAAAAATTGTGCATGTGATAGCCACCAAAATCATGAACACATCATCATTATTATTATCATTATCATCATCATTTTCATCAGTTGCTATTTTTTAAATATACAGGGTTCATGATACAGAATTAAATGCTGCAAGACCACAAAAATATTTAAAAATTGCAAAGAAGCTCAGAAAGTAAAAACTGCTGTGTGTTACTAGAGAAATTAAAATAGTGGCTCATTTATTGATTAAAGCTTAACACTTTCTAACAACTGAAAGTATGACATTATTTCGCAGGTAGTTTCTGCAAGAGGGAAATTGTATAGAGTTAACATAGAGTTAAAATTATCTGCAATCAGACCCTGCTGAATGTTTGAGAATCTGACTCAATATTTGGAACCAATTAAATTTTCCTATATATAGAGTTGACATTCCTGCTTAAAAAAATCAAAGTGCCCTTTTTTTTTTATTGTTTTGCTGCAAGTAGATTTATGATTTTTAGAGGGAAACTATCTCTTTCCACACAAGGATTTAGATTTAAAATAAAATCTTGAAGTCCAAATGACAGCCTTTATATACATAATATACAATCAAATTCAGTGACATGGTTGTTTATTTGAAAATAGAATGAAAATGTGCTTTCTTAAAAGCAAAGGTAGTATTCAGTTCACATTTTACACACTACAGTTAAAACAAACAAAATAAATCTAAACACAGTTGCTTTAATATTTAATTGATGCATAGAGCATATAGGTTGGGATTAAAATAAGATAATCATTCCAAAATTTTATCCTTATGAGTGAGTAAAACTAGAGGACCAGTTGCCAAAAACCTTTAGAAAAATGATACGTGGGTATACTTTTTATATAGAATGGATCTGCTTGAAGAGTTGGCAGAAATTTAAATATTTTTGAAATTGAATTAAATATTAGTTGTCTAGAGGTGATTACAATTGAAATGACCCTGGTAAAAACTAATATTTCCTATAAATTGCGAGTACTAACTTCATATATCTACTTTGCATGCTATAGTTTTATGCATGTCTGCATGTATGTATTGAGTAAAAATTAGACTTAATTTTATACTGTGCATTTCATTCTAGTATTCATTTTAATTCTTATTGTTTGGAGAAGCTCAAAAAGTCACAGAAATATTTGAAAAATATAGACCTATAATGTGAAGGTGGCCGGCCCTCTCTAAGAAATAGAGATAAAAATCTGTTCTCTTGAAACAAGTAAATTAAAGGATAATGATTTATATCTTAAAATCACCTTGAGGATTTCTTAAAGAGTGACTTTTCTCTGATGAGTGTCAGAATCACCTGGTTCAGGTATCTGGGATTTAAGCAAAATTCACAAGTGATGCTGATGCACACCAAAATGTCATTGCTTGATTGCCTTAAAAATACTCTTGATTCATAGAAGTTCCATGACACATTTTATGCACTTTCTTTGATTCCCTTGGCATTGCTTCAAGAACTCTCAGGCTTGAGGCTTTGCTAGACAGGCAACTCTGCTCCATTCTGTAGGTTTCCACCACTGAGGCTAGCTAGTTCCACACCAGAGTCTTTGTATCCTTCCCCAAAATTTGAATGAACTGTCATACCTAGGGATGTGTAATCGTGCCTTGAGAGAGGCCAATTACCTTATCCAGATGAAGCAACCAGAAACACAGCAGAGTTAACCTACTGCCAGGAGAAAGTTGACTAATGGAAATAGGCAGTGGGAGAGAATTGGGTAGATGTATCATTCTCTTCTGTTCTTCCCGCAGACCACCCTGAGGCATGATTTCTCCATTTAGCATACGTGGAGATGTAGCACTTGACTGAATGGACATACGTGCTATTGATTTACTTTCGCAGCTCATCAACAAGCTAGTGCAACTCTTCTCATTCTTTGTTTCACTAAATTTTTACTCCTGTATTTTATCCTGTATTTTTTTTCAAAGAAACACAGGCAAAGACAGTCTATGTGCACATATTTTAAAAGAAACGTATCTATTGTATTAAGTCAAACATGTTTGTATTTATAAAGTATCTTTAATTCAAGTCTACAAAAATAAAATGAATCACAGAAGAAAACAAGTCCAGTCTTATTATAAGAGCTATTAATGCAGAAACCCAGAGTTGCATAGAGAACACAAATTACTCATTTTCATGGTGTTTTTGACCAACATTTCTTAAATGTCCCAGTTCACAATCTAATTTATTGAGATAAAAAAGATTCTTGAACTCTTTCTTTCATTCCACATGCCCACAAGTCCCTACTAATCCCCCCATAAAACCAACACCCAGAAGTAATTGTTTTATTTTGAAGAAGTGGAGGCTGTAAAATGTGTTTACTTGTTATTATGAAATGCAAGTGACTGTGATGTATGGAAGAATCAGTGGGAGTGATGCTTTTCTTATCAATATTAATTATCTTATTTTTCTCATCAATTTAATCAGTGGGGGAAATAGAGGACAAAGATGGCCAAATGTTTTAAAATTTGATTAGTGTATTTCTAGCTTGAGTCCTTCAAATTAAGTAGCCTTCTTCTCTTTTTGCTTTTTTATATAAAAATTTCACTTAAAACTCATCCTAGATTAAGCTACCAATTACCTTCTTCACAGAATTGGAAAAAACTTTAAATTTCATATGGAATAAAAAAAGAGCCCTTATAGCCAAGAAAATCACAAGCAAAAAGAATAAAGCTGGAGGCATCATGCTACCTGACTTCAAATTATACTACAAGGCTACAGTAACAAAAACAGCATGGTACTGCTACCAAACTGATATATAGACCAATGGAACAGAACAGAGGCTTTAGAAATAACACCACACATCTACAACCATTTGATCTTTGACAAACCTGACAAAAACAAGAAATAGGGAAAGATCCCTTATTTAATAAATGATGTTGGGAATACTGGATAGCTATATGCAGAAAGCTGAAACTGGACCCCTTCCTTACACCTTATACAAAAATTACCTCAATATGGATTAAAGACTTAAACATAAGACCTAAACCATAAAAACCCTAGAAGAAAACCTAGGCAATACCATTCAGGACATAGGCATGGGCAAAGACTTCATGACTAAAACACCAAAAGCAATGGCAACAAAAGCCAGAATTGACAAGTGGGATCTGACTAAAGTAAAGGGCTTCTGCACAGCCAAAGAAACTACCATCAGAGTGAATAGGCAACCTACAGAATGGGAGAAAATTTTTGCAATCTACCCATCTGACAAAGGGCTAATATCCACAATCTACAAAGAAAGTAAACAGTTTTACAAGAAAAAAACAAACAACCCCTTCAAAAAGTGGGTGAAGAATATGAACAGATAACTTCTCAAAAGAAGACATTTATGCTGCCAACAAACATATGAAAAAAAGCTCATCATCACTGGTCATTAGAGAAATGCAAATCAAAACCACAATGAGATTCCATCTCACACCAGTTCGAATGGCGATTATTAAAAAGTCCAGAAACAACAGATGCTGGAGAGTACGTAGAGAAATACAAATGCTTTTACACTGTTGGTGGGAGTGTAAATTAGTTTAACCATCGTGGAACACAGTGTTTCGATTCCTCAAGGATCTAGAACTAGAAATACCATTTGACCCAGCAATCCCATTACTGGATATATACCCAGAGGGTTATAAATCATTCTACTATAAAGACACATGCACATGTATGTTTATTGCAGCACTGTTCACAATAGTAAAGACTTGGAACCATCCCAAATGTTGATCAATGATAGACTGGGTAAAGAAAATGTGGCACATATACACCATGGAATACTTTGCAGCCATCAAAAAAGATGAGTTCGTGTCCTTTGCAGGGGCGTGGATGAAGCTGGAAACCATCATTCTCAGCAAACTAACACAAGAACAGAAAACCAAATACTGTGTGTTCTCACTCATAAGTGGGAGTTGAACAATGAGAACATATGGACACAGGGAGGGGAACATCACACACCGCGGCCTGTCAGGGGGTGGGGAGCTAGGGGAGGGATGGCATTAGGAGAAATACCTAATGTAGATGACGGGTTGATGGATGCAGCACCCACCATGGCATGTATATACCTATGTAACAAAACTGCATGTAGTGCCCATGTGCCCCAGAACTTAAAGTATTATTAAAAAAAGGCATCTTAGAAATAAGAATCATGTTTTACATGAAATAGAGGATCTATATTGTGACTTGTTATATCTATATCTGTTCTCTAGATTAAATACAGGTCTGCTGCAGTTTGCTGGAGGTCTGCTCCAGACACTATTTCCCTGGGTATCAGCAGCGGAGGCTGCAGAACAGCAAAGATTGCTACCTGCTCCTTTCTCTGGAAGCTTCATCCCAGATTGGCACCAGCCTGATGCCAGCTGGAGGTCTCCTGTATGAGGTGTCTGTCACTCCCTTTTGGGAGGTCTCTGCCAGTCAGGAGGCATGGGAGTCAGGGACCCATTTGAGGAGGCAGTCTGTCCCTTAGCAGAGCTTGGGCACTGTGCTGGGAGAACCCTCCTTGTCAGGATCTGCTGCACTCTTCATACCCGGCAGGCAGGAACATTTAAGTCCGCTGAAGCTGCGCCCACAGCTGCCCCTTCCCCCAGGTGCTCTCTCCCAGGGAGATGGGAGTTTTATATATAAGCCCCTGACTGGGACTCCTGCCTCTCTTTCAGAGATGCTCTGCCTACTGAGGAGGAATCTAGCAAAGCAGTCTGGCAACAGTCACTTTGCAGCACTGTGATGAGTTCCGCCCAGTCTTGAGCACGGTCAGGGGAAAGTGGCCAACTCAAGCCTCAGTTATGGTGGATGCCCCTCCCCCCACCAAGCTAGATCGTCCCAAGTTGACTTCAGACTGCTGTGGTGGCAGTGAGAATTTCAAGCCAGTGGTTCTTAGCTTGCTGGGCTCCGTGGGAGTGGGACCAGCTGAGTGAGACCACTTGGCTCCTTGGCTTCAAGCCCCCTTTCTAGGGGAGTGAATGGTTCTGACTTGCTGGGGTTCCAGGCATCACTGGGGTACGAAAAAATAACTGCAGCTAGCTCAGTGTCTGCCCTGGTGGTGTAGGCATACGAGGGAATCTCCTGGTCTGCAGATTGCAAAAACCGTGGGAGAAGCATAGTATTTGGGTCAGATAGCACAGCCCCTCATGGCTTCCCTTGGCTAGGGGAGGGAGGTCCCCGGCCCCTTGCACTTCCCAGGTAAGGCAATGCCCCACCCTGCTTCTGCTCACCCTCCATGGGCTGCAACCACTACCTAACCAGTCCCAATGAGATGAGCAGGGTACCTCAGTTGGAAATGCAGAAATCACCCACCTTCTGCCTTGGTCTCACTGGGAGCTGCAGACAGGAACTGTTCCTATTCAGCCATCTTGCCTCTATCTGTAAGAGATTTTTATTGTTCTACAACAAATTACCAGAAACTTAGTGGCTTTGAAATGACATTTAACATCTCATAGTTGCTTTGGATCAGGAATTTAGCCAAGGCTTAGCTGGGTTTGTTCTGTACTTCAGGATCTCTCTCAAGCTAAAGTCAAGGTGTTGGCAAGGCAGTAGCCATCTCAACGCTCAACTAGGGAAGGAGCTTCTTCTAAGCTCATTCACCTGGTGGAGGGTCAGATTCAGTACCTCGTGAAGTGGTAGACTGAGGGCGTCAGTTGTTTGCTGACTGTTGGAGAAAGGCTGTACTTAGTTCTTGCTACTTGGGTCGCTCCACAGAGTAGCTCAAAATATGGGAGCTTGCTTTATAAGAGCAAGTAAGTTAGAAATGTGAGCAAGGGAGAACATGAGAGACAGAGCAAGTAAGTTAGAAATGTGAGCAAGAGAGAACATGAGAGAAAGAGCTAGAGAGAGAGAACAAAACGAAAGTCGCTGTCTTTCATCATTTAATTTTAGCATTGACATCCCATCTCTTTTGCCACATTCTATTCATTAAAAGAAAGCCAAGGAGAGGGTATTACACAGGAGCATAAGTAACAGGAGTCAGAGAGCATTGGGAACCATTTCAGAAACTGCCTAACGTCATCTCCTAGAATTTATTAAAGACTAAGGAATAATATATGTATAAATTCATTTTATGCTTATAAATTCATTTTATACAAGTAAACAAGTTTTTTACAAAAATAGTCATCATTGTGAAGAAATATCTTAAAAAATTTTCCTTAAATAAATATTTTGCTCTAACAGTATCATTTAAAAACAATTTTACTTGTATATTGTCTCATAGATGCCATACTTGGTAATATGCATTTGGGCCCAGTTTAAATCTAGCCATCAGTCAACCTACTATTTCTGTTTGAAGTGAGTTGTATGTTGTAATAAAATATACAAGTTTAAAACATGTGTTTTGTCCTCAAGGAACTGGCCATCTTCCTGAAAAGCCAAACCTATAAAATGGGAAAAATTATAAATTAAGCTTTACATATATAAGTGATAAACTGAATGATACAGACATTAAATAATGCAGAGATTGCTAGAGAAAAAAAATCAACAAAGTTGAAGTAGGTACGAAAGCTTTTATTTAGGAGTTGAAGCTTGAGGTGGGCCTTGAAAAATAGTGAGTGCATTTGTTATTCTCTGCCTACAAGTCTACAACCTCCTTCCTAATTTTTGGGGCATTCTCAATTGTGTGTTTTCTGGCAAAAAGAAAAATCTTACCTCCCAAAGTACAGGTTATCTCCATGCCAACTGGCACGGAGTGCACTGATGAATGACTTTGTCTATCAAATGTTCCTCAGCTAAAATTTTTCATATACAGCAAATTAGACAAAGACGAAGTAAATTCCTTTGTGGTGGTGTGTGGTTATGTGTTCTTTGCTGCTTGACTCTTCAGAATTGCTTGGATTTTTCCTGATTTTTCCAGGTCTAGTTTTCCAGTAATTCTATTGGCTACTTGGCAATTCCTCTTCTGCTTTAAGGTAGACAGCATCTGTTTACCTTGCTTGCATTCATCAAGTTGGCCGACATAGCCAAATGTCATGTAGGTAAAGAAACATGGGCCGGGTGCGGTGGCTCACGCTTGTAATCCCAGGACTTTGGGAGGCCTAGGCGGGCGGATCACGAGGTCAGGAGATCGAGACCACGGTGAAACCCCGTCTCTACTAAAAATACAAAAAATTAGCCAGGCGTGGTGGCGGGCGCCTGTAGTCCCAGCTACTCGGAGAGGCTGAGGCAGGAGAATGGCGTGAACCCGGGAGGCGGAGCTTGCAGTGAGCCGAGATTGCGCCACTGCACTCCAGCCTGGGCGACAGAGTGAGACTCCGTCTCAAAAAAAAAAAAAAAAAAAAAAAGAAACATGGTAAGTTTGCTTCAGGTTAGGGAGACAGCATGAACAAAGGACTGTGGGCCTACAATATGTTACTGGTGTTTGAAAACTATTTGGTATTTTTCGGCATAATTAATATCATGGACAGATGTGTATGTCTGATTTGGTAAGCATGTTTGTGACAAGCACCATGAAGTATATACAGAATGCTGATTAGATAACACCTGTCTCTGATATAGATGAACGTGCATATTTTCAGTCTTAAAAGTTGAAAAAGCTATGTGCCACTTCATGGAACTAGGAACTGGAAGAAAGTTGGACTGACAGGGCTTGCCATGATAACAGAAAAATTCCCTCCTGTTATGCAGGCAGTCCTCCAAGCAATAGCTTCTGCATTGGAAAATGGGGCTTGTAATAGAGAAAAAATAAGAAGAAGTAATCGTTTGTGTGTGTGTGTGTGTGTTTGATTTTGGAGTGTAGGGTAAAGAGAAAACAGATGCAATTGGAAATTTAAGACTCAGACCCCTTTTCTCAAGAAATATAAGTAAATAAGACCCCTTGTCTTATTTACTTTTCGGTTGAGAGGAATTAATCTGCACAATATTTGGAGATGAAGGAGAATCCCTTGAATTTCCAAAAGTTGTCCTGTGTCTAGGGTGGTACCAGCACTTTGGAGAGACAATAATTTCTAAACTGCTAAATGCCAGATATTTTACTCCTGGAAGATTTGTTGCTGCAATAAAGCAGCAAGCATAAAGACCTTAAATATAAAATAATGTTTTTTAGTTATTAACACAGCCTTTAAAAATAATATTTTATTACTATAACCTGGAGCTAGGTGGCTTTGAGGGACCATAAAACCAATAAAGCATTCAGCATAGCATAATATGAAAGTCGAGGTAATGATATTTTAATAAACATTTAAGTCCATCTGAAGTCATGTGCATTTTTAATTGCTTTCACCTCTTTACCAGTCCTTGCTAACTTGAAAGAGAGATTGCTATGGAGTGTCACTACTGTTTATGCGTATTATTGAACAGTTGGCTTCTGAAATTTGTGGAATCTATTTCCAAAGTGAAGGCTGAAATTTTAATGTGACCTCCTTTGCATTCTGCTTCTGCTAGACCCATAAGCCCTGTAAGTGCAGAGTTAACAGTGCATTTCACTCTGACTTCATCATTTACTAGTAAACCCAAATAGCATTTGAGAAGAGTACATAATAAATGCATTCAGACTTTGCAGCTGGTTTTTGTCTGTTTTCCAAACACATAATGTGCTAATTTGGAAAAAAAATCAACAACAGCTGCAAATACATGTCAACAGCAAGGTCTTCAAGGGAAGGCCTTAATAGGTTTTGTTAATCAGTGGTGAATCAGGTGTGAATAAATAATTAACACACTTGATAACGGAGCCTTGTTGCCACTACTGCTGTAGCTAAAGTTCTGATAACCTTTCTTTTAAGTTCAGGATTTACCCACAATATTTTTTTTTCAAATGTAATCACTATAAATTCAATAAAGTTAATGTCAGATTTTTTAAAAAGAATATTGAGTATGGATATCAGGAAAGAAACCTCACATAATTTCGGATGCCTTTTAATCTTACAATAACAATAGAGGTCTAATAATCTATTTCATTAGTATATTATTTTGTTAAACAAAGACCTCGTGCCTGTTAGTATAGAAATGATTAATCAAAATTAATCTCATATAGAACATGTCAGTATATTTATTAACATTATGATTGTTCATTTTCCTTTTGACAATTGAAAATTCCATAATACAAAAGATGCATGATCATAAAAGTATGTGAGCATAAGATGCACACCAGAACTCGTGGTTATCACCCTTAAATCTGGTATTGTAAATGTTAAAAAACCTGCACCTATTTTAACCACTTACTGTGTAAGGGAATAGAAAAGAAATATAAGGCACATTTACTATTCTTATTGCGTATAAAATATAATTGATGAAATCTTAACATTTGTGGATATTAACAAACAGGCAACAAGACAGAAGAGTCATCATTTTATAGAAGATGTACCTCCTATGCACTAGGTTTTAGAATATGCCAGTAGTTCTAAACTAGTGGTTCCAGGATCAGCCACATCAGCATCACCCGGAAACTAGTTGAAAAGGCAGATTCTCAGGCCCTTCCAGAAACCCTGTCTGAACTCTGAGGGTGAGCCCCAGAGATCTGTGGTTTAAGAAGCCCCTCCGGGGGATTTTGATGCTTGCTAAATGTTAAGAATTATTTTTCCATGTTAGTCACAAATTTGTATAACAGAATAGTGTTAATTGCCAAATGCATGGTTGGATGACTAAGGCCCGCATCTGGGAACAAAAGCTGTTTTACATCCCACACACTCTGTCAGAAAAACCAGCAGCTGTTGGTGTCACTTCTCTGTTAGACTTTCTGGAGGCACCAAGCAGCAGAAAAGTCACTTGTCACCAATTTTTTTTTATCTTGTTATAAGAAATGGACAGTGTGGGAAAAGGCTCAGTCACCTTTTGAAAAAGAGCAGTATATATATATATATATTTTTTTTTTTTTTTTGAGACAAGATCTCACTCTGTTACCCAGCCTGGAGTACAGTGGTGGGATCATGGCTCACTGCAACCTCTGCCTCCCAGGCTTAAGCAATCTTCCCACTTCAGCCTCCCAATCAGCTGGGACTACAGGTGCACACTACTATGCCCAGCTAATTTCTTATTTTTTGTAGAGACAGGGTTTCTCCATGTTGCCCAGGCTGGCCTCGAACTCCTGAGCTCAAGAAATCTACCTGCCTCCGCCTCCCAGATTGGTGGGATTACAGGAGTAAGTCTCCATGACTGGCCTAAAAGAGCAGTATTCTTAAAGTGGGCTATCCCCCTTCTCCAGCTCACGGCAGTTGAGGAGATTAGAGGTGCTTTGCTTTCCCAAGTTAAGGGTGGGAACCTCAAGTGATTGACGAGTAAAGGTACCATTGACAAAATGCTCACTGCTCCAACAATAGAAGGATTGATATTAACCTGTCAAGTGAAAATTGGAATCAGACGAGTGCCTAAAGAGGTCGACCAAGCTTGGAAGCAAGGCTAGAGAAGTTTCTGTAGATAACCTGTTTTGAAACTGTTGGCATATTAATTTCTATTAGGTTGAAAGGAATTACTTGTCTATACCAAAGAATAGGGGTAGATAGGATACGTAGACCTAGGATCTAGAAAATGACTTTTTTGACATCATACTTTCGCTGGCCATGTAACCCTGAGCAAATCCCATTTCCTTCATTTTAAAAATTGGAATAATAATACTACATAGCTTAAAGAGTGTTATATAGATTAAGGCAATGTACATTATTTAGTTTGATGCATGATACATAGTAATTGGTCAATAAATTGAGTTTACATTAAGATTTTTAAAATCTTATTGTTTTTATATTTTTGATCAAAGTTCTAAAAGGTGGTTTATAAAATTAGCCACAACTGCAGGTACAGAGAACTGACTATAATATTTGGATATTTATTATTTTCTCCCTCCCCGTGTTTTATATTTTCCTCTGGAGATCTATCTATCTATCTATCTATCTATCTATCTATCTATCTATCATCTATCTATCTATCATCTATCTATATATAGTTTTTTTCCTCTGGATTTCGGTGGCCCTGTGTGCCCAGTTATGTATAAGAAATAATTGCTACCTGCTAACAATGTACAGGTATATTTTGTTTCAACATGCAGAATGTGTTCGGAAAGGTGACAGGGATGTTTACATTAAGTTTAGCTAGTCCAGAGATCCTCACTCTCAGATTTTGTTAGTGGAATATGAATGCTTTGTTGGTTTCTCATCAAGTTCAGGCAGATTTCAAGTTTCCATTTACTTTTAAAGGCCTGTGTACCTCTTTTGTTTTTTTTTACACGCCACAAAATCTAGTTTCTCAAAAGTGCACATGTGCATAATATTGAGCTAGAACCATCCATCACATAAGTGATACTAAGCAGATAAACAAAACACATTAACATTTAAACAAAAATGAGTTTTTACCCCATCATGTTACCTACTTCTGATATAGGAGCTGTGAGAAACAGGCACTGAACAAAAATACCTATCGGGAAACATGATTGAACCTGCAGTAAAGCTGGATTCCTGTGATGGAGAAATGTTTTATAATGAGGTGTGACTGAATTAAACACCTGGTGGTTGCAATATCAAATTAAATCACGCCCTTTGAACTCGATTTCACTTATGAAGTAGCTGTAGTTTTTTTTTTTTTAAATGCACTGTGAAAATAAACTCATCAACCAGAATGCTGTGAAAGTGGGCATAAGGTAAGGGGAAGCTGGTATCCAAAAGGCCTCATTATCATCTCTTCTTAATTAATAAGGAATCATCTTTGTATTCATCTATATAAATTAATTTTGGTAAATTACTTCATAATGTCTGTCATAACTCACAACAATATTTCCAAGTTGTGAATTAACAATTTATGTTATTCCTTTTTCTACTCAGTCTCTTTTAATGGATAGGTGATCAAAATTATACTAACAATCTATAAGCAATACTACTTTGAACAATTATAACTAACATCTATTAAATGCTTTCTTTGAAGCATTTATACTTGTCATCCTAGAATCTTTACAGGCATTAACTCAAGTCACAAGGAAGACACTTTATGTGGATTACCTCTGCAAGGTCCATAAGAAATTGCACTCCCTAAATTGGCCCTTGACCCTTCACCATGACCCCTAAGGTTATCTGGCTGCTACAAATGACACAGCATTCCTTGAGATAACTAGGTTCTCTTCCATTTCTGAGTCTTGACTTGTGGTTTGCCCTTTGCCTTAGAACTCTCTTTAGCTTTCCACTTCAATTCCCATCCCCCTTTTTTATACTGGTTTTACGTATCACTCTCTTTAGGGAGACTTCACTTTCTTTGTCTGTTTTGTGTTGCTGTAGGAGAATACCTGAAGCTGGGTGATTTCTAAAGAAAGAAGTTTATTTGACTCACAGTTCTGTGGCTGGAAAGTCCAAGATTGGGCAACTGCATCTGGTGAGAGCCTCCCTCATGCTGCCTTGACTCATGATCCCAGAATAATGAATGCTTCCTGCAGTCGTCATCCTTACCAGGTTGGGAACATTGGGATACGTTATGCTCGTTGTGAATAGGGACTGTATTTTGTTATTCACATGTAGCAAAGTTCCAGGGCACAGTGGATTACCAATATTTATTTGCTGAAACCATGAATAAGCTAGATTTTTTATATTTTTATAATTACATTTAGACTATTTTCCAAATAATTCCTGAGTTACAAAACAGCATACACAAAAAAGGCTGTGGACACAGCAGGGCAAGAATATTCAGACATTTACAAATGAACAATTTGCTTTCTGTGAAAATCTTGATATGTTGAAAAAAGGATAGAGAAATAGATCGTGGAGCATTAGCCAGTTAATTCTAAGGATATCGACTTTAAAAAGTCCTAAGTCAGGGTTTTACTTTACCCTTAGTCATTGAGGGATTTTCAAGTCCACTTAAAAGGCATTGCCAAATGTGTATTATGTGAGTGTTTTAAAGCTAATGGCAAGGGAATTGGATGAATAAAAGGAAACAAAGAAGAACTCTAAAATAAAATAAAAATGCAAAGTGAGAATCTAAGCTGTATGGAGTTATATAGAATGAATAGTCAATTGCTGCATTTCTGCAAGATGTATTCATCTGTTTCTTGAGTAATGTTCAAACTAACTTTAAACTTTCTTGTTTTTTAGCAGGCTTTTGGTGATTAATGATACCTCTAATTTGAGTGCTTTGAGGAGCAATATTTAAATAGAAATCAAATAGTGATTAAATAGCAAACAAATTTTGTGAAAATTTAATCTATGACTTTCAGAAATCAGATATAGAAATAAAAAATACATATATATTTTAAAATAAGTATTGAAAACAAATCAAATGATGTGTGCTGTAAATGGCATGCATTATTTTTAGAATCGATTACAATCAGAAGTATTACATATGCACATGTATCAATTATGCTAAATAGATTTCAGATATTTAATGACTAAAGACTCATAGCTGCCTCAGAACTAATTATAAAATGAATAAGCTATTATCCATCTTCCTAGATGTTTCTGAAATGTCTTTGAATATTTAGCATTGTTTTGAGCGAGATGTTGTATTAGTTTTATATATTTGACAGCAAATTAAATGTATTAATCACACTGATTTGCATTCACTTTTTCACCATCATGCCTAGAATGATTCAATTCTAGAAGAATTATCTAAAGGAATTTTTGTAATATGATTGAAACATTATAAGCTTCCGGTTCTGTTGAAATAGTAGTGCCTTGAAAATTTTAGTAGCTTTTCTTATTCTACATGCATGTTTTGTTCATATTTCAGATGATGCAAACTTGGACCATAATAAATAATAACTAAAACAAGGTAATTTTTTTCCTAAGTATCAGGAAAAAATACAGACAACTCTTCTTTACAATATGAAGTTGGTGTTTCTGTTCACCTATTAAATATAAAGTTGTTTCTTTAAAAAAATAGTTTTAAAAAGGAAGCATTTCCATCATTTCCTTCTTTGTGTTCCTGTAATCAGTATGAGGAGGTCATGGTATGTGGTGGTTAAAAATACCCGCTTTGTTCATGGTGTCTGACATATTTTATGTGCTCAATGAAAATTTATTGATGAATGGATTGAAATTCTCTTTCACTTTTTGTCTTCATGTACTTGGGCAAACACTTAGTGTCTCTAAGCCCCATTTTCCCTTGGAAAATGGGAATAATCCCTTTCATGATAAAATGATATATTTGGGAAATGCTTAGACTTCTTAATTATGTTACCTCTTACCAGTTCTCTGTGGTCCTAGGCCCTCCTTTTACCATGTACCCTGAAAGCAGGGAACTTCTGTATGGCGAAGCGTCTGTATCTAATGTGTTTGCTGGATGTAAGTAACTTGGTAGTAACTGGCTACAAACTGTTCTTATGTAAATGTCTCTCTCTTCAAAGTGTTAATTATTCCTGGCACTTCATGAAATTAGACATATTCTGATTGTAAGCCTCCTCTCCAGAACCTCCTCTCCAGAAACTGCTTAGGACTATGCTAGACCCAGCTGCTGGAGGTGCTCTGTGGAAGACACAGAAGGCCTAGCTGGTTGATTTGTTTCAAGACAGTTATCTGAAGTTCATGCCAAGAATGTAACAATCTAGCTGCCATGCATGTATGTTGCCTAATTTATACAATGATGAACAGCATTTTATTGTTCATACAGAGATTTCTTCATCCTGTTGTTGAATATCAGATATTTTCCTTCATGGGAAGCTAAAGTTGCCATGACAAATGGTGAGCTAAGGTCAGATACAGGAAGTTTTTGTGATTTTCTTTTTTCTAATATCATTTATATTAAAATTTTCATGCAATTGTGGTAATAAAATACTAAAGTAGTAAAAATATTTCATATTGAAAGTTTCAGTAGTTCAATTTATTACTGAAGTATTATTATATATTGAAGTTTCAGCAGTTCAATTTAAAAACAGTGATACACTTACTTGTTAAATTATTTTTTCTGAAAAATGTCAACATTTAGGACTTTTAAAAAATAAGGCAGATTCTTATTAATTGCTTCTAAATTGTGTAGGTTCCTTCCACTCACTGTACTTTGCTACCTGGTTCTATGAGAAAGTCCGTTTTTCCAAAGATGCTTGACTTCCATGCTCTTCACGTAAAATTGCTGTTTTAAAAATTCTTAAAAATATGTTAAGTACATTTATTATTCTGTCCTCAGTGTGCTAATAAAGACATACCTGAGACTGGGTAATTTGTAAAGGAAAGAGGTTTAATTGACTCATAGTTGTTCATGGTTTGGGAGGCCTCATAATCGTGGAGGAAGGCCAAATGAGGAGTAGAGGCACATCTTACATGGTGGCAGGCAAGAGAGCATGTGGAGGGGAACTCCTCTTTATAAAACCATCAGATCTCATGTGACTTATTCAATATCATGCCAACAGCATGGGAAAGACCTGCCCCCATGATTAAATTACCTCCCACCGGGTCCCTCCTGCAACATGTGGGAATTATGGGAGCTACAATTCAAGATGAGATTTTGGTGGGAACACAGCCAAACCATATCAGTATAGTACCAGGCAGATAGCAAATGCCCACGACATAGATACTTTATTATGTATCACAGATAAGTCAAAAGGCCAGGGTTAAGATTTTAATTGGATTGTATGAACAGAATTTGTTTTCATAGGCAGTTAATTGACTAAAGTGGAGAGGTACACAAAAGTACTTGAATAAAAAGAACCTATCTGAATCTCCTGACATTGTGTGGTTTCTGTGTGGCTTTGGAAGTCACTCCAAATTTTCTGTTTTAATCTTATCTTTTTAAGTAATGGAGAAACTGAATGCTGTTGGATGAAAGTGCCCACACAGAATTGAAGGCCTTACTCAGAAATATGGTTTTCCTTTAAAGTAAAGACATTTCTTCCCTGCATATAAATATGAGCTCAGCAATTACCAGCAGATATAAATAACCAGCTGTCACTTATTGTGGGGATAATTGTAGGTACTTGATCCTTCCTAATTAACAATTTGTTCTGAAATACATATCTGTCTTTGTATATGAGAATCACACATCTCTGAGAGGAGATAACTTGTTCAGAGTCACACTTTGGGAGGCAGAGTAGAGAACTGAACCAGGCTCAGTGCAGTCAAAGCCTATGCCTTTTTCTTATGGTGCTATCCTGCATGTCTTACTCATAGGTAATTCTTACAGTACATATTGGATTCCCTTTTGTTGACTCATTGCAGAATGCCTCTGAATAAAGAAGTTCTCCATAGAGGTCCACATGATTTTTTTCTATGCAATATCATGGTTACAAATCAAGGGAGTGGAGATATTTTTTTTCTCTCCTTGATACCAGGTGAAGCCAAAGAGAGGGTTAAAATGTCTTGGATCAAATATTGCTAGCTTAGCAGAAAACTAGTATCTTGAAAAATGAGAAAAAATTTCTAGAAATTATATTTTTTCTATATTTGTGCTTCAATTTTTTAGGATTATTTTAGTTTTTTCTGTTCTATTTGACTGTCCTCGAGGTCTCCTAACATCTTTCTCTCTAGGTGTAGGCCAAGAACCAGCATAAAGGATGTTTCATGGGTACATTTTAGAAATGCAGACACTCAGGTCCCACCCAGACCTGGTGAATCAGCACCTGCTTTTTTTTTTTTTTTTTTTTTTTTCAAAATCCTTAGGTGATTCATAGGCACATTAAAGTTTGAGACTGTCTATCTTAATATGCCATCAGAATGCTTTTAAAAAGCCTTGGAAACTCGAGAGTAAACACAAGCATTATGATCTCTCAAGGATCAACAATTCTATTTTGATATACTTCCTAATGGGAACAGAAGCATTTCATAAATAATCAATCATCTGTCAGGCCCAATCTGGTTCCCAGCTTCAGTAACTGGTCTCCCTACAATTGATGTCACTTGTCCATCTGTAGCACTCCCTTACCTTGCTTCTGAATTTCTGGAATAAACCCTTACCTAACAAAAGAGCAACCTTGTATTCTCTGGTTCAACCTCAAGTCACCTCTAGTTTTCTCCTGGTTCCTTCAGTTTATATAATTTGGTTTGTCTCTTGTTTACTGTTCCTGTATCTTCAGATTAATAAAGATTCACATAATGCAACTTTCTCTCTCAAGGTTACATTTCCCTTCTTTCTGATTTTTTTTTTTTTTTTTTTTTTTTAGATGGAGTCTTGCTCTGTCGCCCAGGCTGGAGTGCAGTGGCATGATCTCGGCTCACTGCAACCTCTGCCTCCCAGGTTCAAGCAATTCTCCTGCCTCAGCTTCCTGAGTAGCTGGGATTGCATGCGTGTGCCACCAGATCTGGCTAATTTTTGTGTTTTTGGTAGAGATTGGGTTTCTTCATGTTGATCTGGCTGGTCTCGAACTCCTGACCTCATGATCCACCTGCCTCAGCCTCCCAAAGTGCTGGGATTACGGGCCTGAGCCACAGCGCCCAGTCCCTTCTATTTTTTTTTTTTCTTGTAGTTGGTACCTGTGCACCTATTGGTTTGCCAATAGTTTGCTTCTTGAATTTTCTGATGTCACCTTTCAGCTGTGTATTTGTCCATTTTCACACTGCTATAAAGAAATACCCGAGATTCAAGAATGTATAAGAAAAAGAGGTATAATTGGCTCGTGATTCTGCAGGCTGTACAGTAAGCGTGGCAGCACATGCCTCTGGGGAGGCCTCACGGAGATTTTACAATCATGGTGGAAGGCAAAGGGGAAGCAGGCTTGTCTTACGTGGCCAGAGCAGAAGGAAGGTGAGGAGAAGGTGCCACGTACTTTTAAACAACACTTTTAAGAACTCGCTATTGAGACCAAGAGGGATGATGCTAAACCATTAGAAAATGCCCCACCGATCCTATCACCTACTATCAGGTCCCATTTCCAACCCTGGGGATTACAATTCAACATGAGACTTGGGCAGAGACACGGATTCAAACCATATCATTTCACCACTGGCCCCTCTCAAATCTCATGTCCTTCTCACATTGCAAAATACAATCATGCCTTCCCAACAGTCCCCCAAAGTCTTAACTCATTTCAGCATTAACTCAAAAGTCCAAAGTCTAAAGTTTCATCTGAGACAAGGCTAGTCCCTTCTGCATATGAGCCTGTAAAACCAAAAGCAAGTTAGTTACTTCCAAGACATAATGGGGGTACAAGCATTGGGTAAATATTCCCATTTCCAAAAAGGAGAAATTGGCCACAAGAAAGGGGCTGCAAGCCCTGTGAAAGTTGAAAACTCAGAGGGCAGTCAATAAATATTAAAGCTCCAAAATAATCTCTTTTGACTCCACGTCTTAACATCCAAGCCATACTGATACAAGGGGTAGGCTTCCAAGGCCTTGGGCAGCTCCGCCCCTATTTCTTTGCAGAGGGTCAGCCCCCACGGCCCCTTCTCCCTTTTAGAATGGGAATATTTACCCAATGCCTGTACTCTTATTTTATCTTGGAAGTAACTAACTTGTTTCCTATTTTACAGGCTCATACACAGAAGGACTAGCCTTGTCTCAGATGATACTTTGGACTTTAGACTTTTGAGTTAATGCTGAAATGAGTTAAGACTTTGGGGGACTGTTGAGAAGGCATAATTGTATTTTGCAATAGGAAAAGGACATGAAATTTGGGACAGGCCAGTGGTGGAATGATATGGTTTGAATCTGTGTCCCTGCCCAAATCTCATGATGAATTGTAGTCCCCAGTGTTGGAGGTGGGACTTGGTGGGAGGTGATTGGTTCATGGGGACATTTTTGAATGGTTTAGCACTGTCCCACTTGGTTGCAATAGTGACTTCTCCTGAGATCTGGTTGTTTAAAAGTGTATGGCGCCTCTCCCATCTCTCTCTTCCTCCTGCTCTGGCCATGTAAGACAAGGGTGCTTCCCCTTTGCCTTCCACCATGATTGTAAAGTCTCCCTGACGCCTCCCCAGAAGCAGATGTTGCCATGCTTCCTGTACAGTCTGTGGAATCATGAACAAATTAAACCTATTTTTTTTATATATTACCAAATCTCAGGCATTTAGCAATGGGAGAAGTGACTAATGCAAGCTGGATTGCCATGCTCTTGCCTGCTCTGACATAATATTACTTAGCTTTAATAGCAATATTTCAAATCTATGCTGCCTAGTCCTTGTGGTAAGGACTCATTTAGCTTTGTTCTTTGCCCCTTCAATTCCACCTCTTTTCAAGGCTGACACAGGAGGCATATTTTCTGTCTTGGAGGGTGATTCAAAATCCAAATTCTAGAGAATTCTTGTCTCACTTTACATGACTAGGTGCTCCAAAACTTGGCAATATGGCCCAAACAGAAAAATAAACATAGATAAGCCTGTAAAAAAATCTTTTGTTTTGGATATCATTTTAAAAACATATAGATTAACTATGAATTTGTAAAAACTGGCATGTCTGTCTTTCCCATAACTATGTGCTGTCAGTTTTCAATGAAGAAGAGTATGATTTTCAAAACTACTGAATTTAAAAAATGTGGTAAGTTGGGCTATTTTCACATTTTCTTCAGAATCCACTAACAGCAGAGATATTACTAATTCATCACGTGAAATGAAAGTTTTGGCAAAAATAAAATCCATGAAACTTTAGAGAACAAATGCTAAAGTTTATTAGGAATATTATACCGAAAAAGATAAAGATTTGGCATTAGCTTAGCTATTTGAAATTAAAAAAATAAAACCAACCTTAAATCTATGCTGCTTGGTCCTTTTCCTGGCCCAGCATTATTACCATCTTCAGGATATCTTACTTTTGAAGACTTGTGTTTAGAGTGAAGACAGAGCACCAGATTTTCCTAGAAATCTCCTTCTGTGTCTGACTCTTCCTCTGCTCTGTGCTTTAGCACTACCTACCATGCTACCTGAGGTCTAATATACATTGGAACAAACTCATTCATTTTTCTTGTCATGTTACATTCAGTCACTTCTATCGTCAGCATCCCCTGTTAGAATTTACAAAATCCTCTCTCTTTTCACCAAAAATTCTAGTTGTCACTTTGATTAGCATAAAATTATATTGCCATAATCTCTTTTTTATTGGCTTCCCAGGGTCCATTTGTTCTTTCTCCAATAGTTTGTGTATGACTTTCAGATCATTTGAAGTGCCTTCTGCTCCCAATATGGCAATTTACTTAGTGAACATATCCAACTTCCAAAAAGAAAAAAAAAAAACCCACATGGTTTAAATTTCTCTATTCTAACATTTTAAAAGAAACTTTTAGTATTAAAGATTTGTACTGTCTGTATACACATATTATATATATCAACACAACATATGCACAAATAATTATGTATGTGTATAGTATTTATACAAATATATAATATGTACATGTTGTTGTTGTATATATCTGTCTAGACACATATATATGGGAAAGTACCCATAAGTATTCAGATCAATGCATTTTCATAAACTGAATACACTTGAGTAACACTTGAGTTCCCAGATTAAAGAAGAGAACATATCTGCCATACCTTTTAACACTTTGTACTAAGGTAAAGACATTATTCAGAGTGTTCTTGTTATCATGTTCCTATGATCATCAGTCAGAATGGGCTAGGTCATGCTGCAGTAATAAACAATGCCAATCCTCAAAGCCCTATTTATTGCATTCTTACTGCATATTAAATATTGTGTTTAGCACTATAAGTTAAACAGCTTAAATAAGAGATGTGAATTTGACTCAAGTGGTATAAAATCACATTGGAAGATATGTAAGATTTTTGCTGAAGAGGCTGTTTTTCCCAATTTGTTTGAACTATACTACCAAAATGGCATTCAAGGCTTGTACCACAGGTTTCGGCCCACCCTTGAAGTAACTCTCTTATGCCTACAGGATTGCAAGATCGTTGGAAACTGTTTCCATTATGTCCTAAAAGTTTTTGTGTGTCATATCTAAAAATTTTTTGCCAAACCTCAGTTATAACAATTTGCTTCTATGTTTTTTAGATATTGTATCGATTTAGATTTTATAATTACGTCTATGATTTATTTTGAGTTAAATTTAATTTATGCTATGAGACATTAATCAAAGTTTTTTTATGTTTATATGGATATTTATTTGTTCTAGTACTATTTGTAGCAAAGATGTATCATTTCCCACTGTGTTGTCAAAAATAATTTTCCTATACATTTGGGTCTATTTCTGAACTGTATTCTGTTTTATTTTTAAATCTGCCTATCTTTATGCCCAAGTCACAACTTCGTAATTACTATAGTTTTATAATAAATATTGAAACTGGATAGTGCTAGTCCATCAATGTTTTTCTTTTGACAAGATTTTTGGCTGTTATAGGTACTTTACATTTCCATGTGAATATTAGAATCAGTTTGTCAATCTCTGAAAAAAAAAATCCTGCAGTGATTTTAATTGGGATTACGTGGGGGAAAATTGATATCTTAACAATTTTAAATCTTCTGAACTATATGTCTTCATTTATGTGGTCTCTATTTTATTTCTACCATGTTTTCTCATAGTCACATTACTGATATAGCACATTTTTTGTCAGGTTTATGCCTAAGTATTTCATTGTTTTTGATTCTGATAAAAATGGTATTTTTATAAAGCACATACAAATAGGAAGGGGCAAGTCAAACATCCCTGTTTGCAGATTACATGATTCTATGTTTAGAAAACCCCATAGTCTCATCCCAAAAGCTTCTTAAGCTGAGAAATAGCTTCAGCAAAGTCTCAGGATACAACATCATGGTGCAAAAGTCACTAACATTCCTATACACCAACAACAGTCAAGCTGAGAAGCAAATCAGGAATGAACTCCCATTCACAACTGCCACAAAAAGAATAAAATAGGAATACAGATTACTAGGGAAAGAAAGATCTCTATAAGGAGAACTACAGAACACTGCTTAATCAGATATGACAGAAACAAATGGAAAAACATTCCATGCACATGGATATGAAGAATGAATATGGTTAAAATGGCCATATTGCACAAAGAAGAAAACTATTTTAAAATTCATATGGAAACCAAACAGAGCCCAAATAGCCAAGGGAATCCTAAGCAAAAAGAGCAAAGCTGGAGGCATCAGGCTACTTGACTTAAAACTATACTACAGGGCTACAGTAACCAAGACAGCATGGTACTGTAGCAAAACCAGACACATAGACCAATGGTACAAAATAGAGAACCCAGAAATAAGACAACGTACCTACAACTATATGATCTTTGACAAACCTGAGAAAAACAAGCAATGGGGAAGGGATTCCCTATTCAATAAATGGTGCTGAGATCATTGGCTAACCATATGCAGAAGATTGAAAATGGATCCCTTCTTTACACCATATATGTAAATTAACTCAAGGTGGATTAAAGACTTAAATGTAAAATCCCAAAGTATAAAAGCCCTGGAAGACAACCTAGGTAATACCATTCAGGAGATAGGCACAGGTAACTATTTCATGATGAAGATGCCAAAAGCAGTATCAATGAAAGCAAAATTTGACAAATAGGATCGAATTTATCTAAAGAGCTTCTGCACAGAAAAAGAAACTACTAACACAATAAGCAGACAACCTAAAGAATGGGAGAAAATTTTTGCAAACTATGCATCTGTCAAAGGTCTAATATCCAGCATCTGTAAGAAACTTTAACAACTTTACAAGTAAAAAAACAACTGCATAAAAAGTTAGGCAGCCGGGCTCAGTGGCTCACACCTGTAATCCCAGCACTCTGGAAGGCTGAGGCGGGCGGATCACGAGGTCAGGAGATTGAGACCATCCTGGCTAACACAGTGAAACCCCGTCTCTACTAAAAATACAAAAAATTAGCAGGACGTGGTGGCTGGCACCTGTAGTTCCCGCTACTGGGGAGGCTGAGGCAGGAGAATGGCATTTACCCAGGAGGCAGAGCGAGACTCTGTCTCAAAAAAAAAAAAATTAGGCAAAGGATATTAACAGATACTTTTTAAAAGAAGACATTGATGTGGTTTGGCTGTCTGTCCCCAGTCAAATCTTATCTCAAATTATAATCCCCACATGTTGAGGGAGGGACCTGGTGGGAGGTGGTTGGATCATAGGGATAGTTTCTCTCATGCTGTTCTCATGATGGTGGGACAGTTCTTGTGAGATCTAATGGTTTGGAAGTGGAATTTTCCTCTCTCTCTCTCTCCCTCTCTCTCTCTGTGTGTGTGATTCCTACCGCCTTGTGAAGACGGTTCTTGCTTCTTGTTTGCCTTCTGCCATGATTGTAAGGTTCCTGAGACCTCCCCAGGTATGCAGAATTGCAAGGTGAGTAAACCTTTTTTCTTCATAAATTACCCAGTCTCAAGTAGTATCTTTACAGCAGTGTGAGAGCAGAATAACACAGAAAATACATGTGGCCAATGATTGTATGAAAACAAGCTCAACATCAGTGATCATTACAGAAATGCAAATCAAAATCACAATGAGATACCATCTAACATCAGTCAGAATGCTGTTATTAAAAAGTAAAAAAAAATAACAGATGCTGGTGATTTTGTGGAGAAAAAGGAATGCTTATATGCTGATGGTGGGAGTGTAAATTAGTTGAGCTGTTGTAGAAGACAGTGTGGTGATTCCTCAAAGACCTAGAGACAGAAATCATTCAACACAGTGGGGTATATACCCAAAGAAACATAAATCACTCTATTATAAAGACTCATGCACACATATGTTCATTGCAGCCCTATTTACAATAGCAAAGACATGGAATCAACCTAAATGTCCATCAATGATAGACTTGATAAAGAAAATGTGGCACATATATGCCATGAAATACTATGCAGCCATAAAAAAGAATGAGATCATGTCCATTGCACGGACATGGATAGAGCTGGAGGCCATGATCATTGGCAAACTAACACAGGAACAGAAAACCAAATACTGAATGTTCTCACTCGTAACGGGAGCTAAATGATGAGAACACATGGACACATAGAGGGGAACAACACACACTGTGGCTTATCTGAGTGTGCAGGGTGGAAGGAGGGAAGAGGATCAGAAACAATAACTAATGTGTATTAAGCTTAACACCTAGGTGATGAAATAATCTGTACAACAAACTTCCATGACATAAGTTTACTTATGTAACAAACCTGCACATGTATCCCTGAACTTAAAATAAAAGTTAAGAAAATAAAGAGTGTGGTTCAAAATATGTAATATTTTTAAAAATTTCAAATCCTTTTTTGGTTGTATTATTTAAGTGGGTAATTTAGGGTTCCTAGTACATAACTTATCACACAGTCAAATCATACTATACTACTCAGATTGTATACAAATCTTAGAGCCGTACATTTCCATTTCTATCTCTTTCCACCACCTGCCTTCTCAGACAAAACAAAGCAAAACAAACACAAAAATCAAACAAATCCTTACTTTTTTGGTAGAGTACTTGACTTTCATTCATTGATGGTGATTTTGAACTTCTCACCTCAAGAACTATAAAAGAATAAATTTGTGTTGTTTTAAGCTATAACTTTTGGAATAATTTATTAAAGCAGAAATGGGAAGCTAATACACTTCTCAAACTTCAGGGATCATTATCTTTTGTTGGCTAATGACTTAAAAACAATTACATTATATATTATGTTTGTTTCCTTTTGGCTATTCCAGGTTGGAAGATAAGTCTGATCTCTGTTACTCTATCTGAACTAAAACTAAAAATCCTAATATGATTTTTAAAAAAAAAATTGGGGGGAACTGTAAAGAAACAATTATTTAATTTCCTTAAGACTCATGCATGGAGTTTCTTCTAGGGACTTGTAGGGACTTCTGTTTGTTAGAACCTTCCTGAACTCAAGGAACGAAAAGGTTACATTACAGAATAAAATAAACTGAAATTTTATGTTATGTAACTCTTCTAGGATATAATTTTTTTTTACATTATACTTTATATTATCCTGACCTAGAGGTAGGCTACCCACTTTGAAACCTTGCCCACTATTTCCTAACTGTGTCTGCATAGGAAAGCCGCTTAATTTTTCTTAGCTCCCTATGTGTAAACAGAGACAATAATGATACCTCTTTCATTAGGTACCTATAAGAATTAAATGACTAATATGTGTAAAAGTGCTTAAAACTGTGGTGCATGAAAAGCACAAGATAAATTAATAATCATATTTCAAAATGTATGAAAATATATTATGATAATTAATGGCTACTAATGATGTTATTCTACTGATAACTATATTAATTACCTGGTTTTTATAACATTGCCAGTTGATATTTAAAATACTTTCTTCCTGTATTTTAAAATACTTCCTGTAATATTTAAAATACTTACTGTGCCTCTTAAATAACATATACTAAGGCAAACATGATGATTTCTTCCCATTGATTATTTCACTTATATATATTCCACATTAGAACTTGGCTACCAAATATATATCTATTAGGAAATAAAGACAAAGTTGGAAATCTTCTGCTGATTTAAAAATACACAAAACACCTAAATTTTTGATTATTTCTTTTCTCTCTAGAAAGCCTACGTGTTTTGCTAATATAATCTTATATTTTGATACACCATCAGAGGCATCAGAATTATAGACCTAGCGATTGTTACTGAACTGCTTTTGCAAACTCAATGCCTTATTTTACAGACAGATAAGGAATCAGGTAACTCATAGCTTTGCAGACGTCGTTTTATAGTTTTTAATCTATTAGGGCAGAAGTTAGTGGGGAGGAGGAAATGAGCTGTTATTTAACAGCTTTAACGTTTCAGTTGTGCAAGATAAATATGTTCTAGAGATCTGCTCTACAACATTGTGCCTATGGTTAATAATATTGTATTGTACACTTAAAATTTGTCAAGAAGGTAGATCTCATGTTACATGTTCTTACCACAATAGGCTGTGTAAGGAGTGTGGATTGCTTATTTGTAAACGAATATCCCAAGCACGATCTAGACTTCTTTATAATATAATATACCCACAAATCATTTAGGGAGCTTGTGAAAGTACAGATTCTGAATCTGGTCTTCAGTGTGGCCTGAAGATTCTGCAATTATAGCAAGCTCCCAGGTGGCCTGTCAATGCTGCTGTTTCCTGAACAACACTATGAGCAGAAAGGTTGTAAGATATAGGGGACTGCAGCAAGGATAGGCTAAAAACTAAAGCACATTTTGCTATTTTGAGGTCCACTATTGGTCCCCAAGTGCATCTTCTGCATAAACTTGAGATGAACGTATTCTGTGGTTTTGAGATTCTTAATACATTGTATTACTGAAATGTGCCTCCTGGATAACATGTGCTAAGGAGAACATGATGATTTCATCCCATTGATTATTTCACTTATATATATTCCACATTAGAACTTGGCTACCAAATATATGTTCATTAGTAAATAAAGACCAAGTTGGAAAACTTCTGCTGATTTATGCGTGGTCATAACATAAACATAACAAGTTGAAAATTTGATCATTTAAAAAATCATTAAAATAATTAAGTTGCCTATAGAATACAAAAAGTTTATGCCCTATTTCTTCCCTAACCCCTTGTCAAAATAATTATAATAACAGATCTATAGACATAGATAATAATATGTTCATACACATATTGCCTTAAAAAACAAATAAATATTGGCTGAGAAACTATCTGAATCCAAGGCAAATTTCTGAAAATTTACATACAATAGCAATGATTAGAGAACAGCAAATCATTAATATTGGAACATGCATTGCAAGGGAAAAATTTTAAAGAAAGATGAGTAATTTTTAATTAATGTTTATTTTTAATGGAAAACATATGAAGGTATCAAAATATTCTACAGAAGAAAATCAAATAAATGTTCCTTGGTAGTTTAATTCCAAGAAAAATTACTTTTGAAAATTTAATTCTCTCATCTCTTTAAAGAACAGTTAGAATAGTTTATTTACCTCATGTGTGCAAGCATTCTACTTCTGAGAGAGCTTGTTTTTTTGTTTGTTTGTTTTGTTTTTTGTTGTTTTTTTTTAGACATAGTCTCACTCTCTTGCTGGACTGGAGTACAGTGGTGCGATCTTGGCTCACTGCAACCTCCGTCTCCCTGGTTCTAGCGATTCTCTTGCTTCAGCCTCCCGAGTAGCTGGGACTACAGGCACCCGCCACCACGCCCAGCTAATTTTTGTATTTTTAGTAGAGACGGGGTTTCACCATGCTGGCCAGAATGTTCTTGATCTCCTGACCTCATGCACTGCCCGCCTCGGCCTCCCAAAGTGCTGGGATTACAGGCATAGCCACCGTGCCCGGTGGAGATCTTGTTTTAATCTAGCTCACATTGGTCTAGGCATCTACAGCTCATCAGTCTCTATTATGCTTGAAGGTTAAGATATTATGCCTTAAATGACACACTGGCTACCATTCACAATACTATGCACTAATACAGATTTATTTTTCATAAAGGATTTGAGCCCAAATAAAACAATATTAGATAGCTTTGCTTCTTCAAAAAGGTGCTTTGCTTTTCCCACAATTTCCTTTAATTTCTTTGATTGTTATTTCTAATTACTAGAGAATTTTACATTTGGGTCCCACTACCTTATAAAGCTGTTATCTCTTGAAGTGTTTATGACAGGGTTGGATGTTACCATGGAAATCATTGTGCTACTACACATTTTACATTCTGATTTTGATGTAATATTAAGATGATTATGGATTATAGTGTTCAAATTTTAAAGATTTAGTAATACGATGACAAGGAATAAAATTTTAAACACTTAAAGGTTAACAGATTTATGTTACAATGTGAACATATTCAGTGTTCTTTTTCTCTGTTATGAATATATTCATTAGGGGGAATAATACAGTTTAATAACCTTTAAATATATGAAGCTATCATTTTATTACCAATTAAGTAAAAAATGATTTCTTCAATGAGCAAAGATTTGTTTTACTATCCTTATAAACGGAATTAATTAGGTCCAATAAGTATAAAGTCACTTGCCATCTTAATAAAATCCATATTCTTGATTGTACCAAACCAGCCACTTCGCAGATACCTCTAATTCATTTAGTGTGCATTCATTTAGCTTCTAACAAGTGCTTGAAAGATACAAGTGACTACAATGGGTGTGATTTCTCCATATTTTATTTATTTATAAGTTAGAGATCTGGTTACGTGGCTACAGAGTAGGAACCGGTCATTGCTGTGCTTATTTCATTAAAATGATGTATTTTGGCTTCAAAAAGAAAGATACTATCAATATCAAAATAGCAGAAATCCCAGCGAGTTAGGCAAATTCTAGCTCTTAGATATTAGGTTCCTTCCCCATATGTTATTTTTGGAGTGATGAAAGGCTTTTTAGTAGCTCTTCTCAGAACTATTGTTTTGACTTGCTTCATTATTTCATTCAGCCTGCTAAAACATCACGTCCTAAGAGAAGATCTGAACGTGCTATGTAAAATAGTAGTTTCTAACCCTCAGTACCTATTCTGTTGTATTTTTTTTCAGAGCACCAATTATCACTTGAGATTGTATATCCTTTATTTAAAAACTGAGATATAGTTGTGATATTCTAATGCGTTCACTAGTCTATAATTTTCATGAAGGCAGGAGCCTGATTTACTTTACTCATTGCTGATCCTAGCATCTCGAGCAATATCTGGTATGGCATGTGCTCAACAAAAATGTTTTATTGAGTGAATAAAGGAATACATCACCCACTGTGAGCACTGCCCAAGGGCAAAGCATGCAGATTACAAATTTGATACCAACTGTTACACTGATTCAGAGTAGTCAGTTGTTTTTGAAAACACACCAGAGTAGGGAAGGGGCAAGTCAACTGCTTGAAACACAGATGGGCTCACCTTATCCTCAGGAGTCTGTATATTTAATTTCTTGATTTCTACCTTTTCCTTGCTTTACATATTTTTCCTTACACACTACTATTTTCTTTGTAATTCAAAATGAATTGATAAGTAGTCTGAGAGATAAAAACCAAAATAAATGAATCTTTATTGTACGACTGCTAAAATTTTCACAAATGGCTAACAAGAAGTGAGAGAAACAGATAAGAGGACTTGGGTAGGGAACCTTTAGTTGTTATTTCTTCACACAATATGCAACATTTGGGAAACAGATTTAGTAATCTGTCTTGTTGTTTATATTGAAATAATTGTTGCCACAAGCAGATGAACTTCAGATGAACTTTAGTTTTAAATATTATTTAACATTTCTTGAAAGAGACTTTTTTTTAATACAGTGTCCTTGCTGTGCAAATGGAAATGCATAACAATTCCACTAGGACAAACGGTAAATTCTAAAGGAAAAACAAATTGAAGTAGAGAACGATCTTCTTGGATTTGTTTTTCTTTATTTAAGTTTCCGTCCATACACCATGCCATTGCTCATATGCCTCTGGGCACTGTTAGAAATGATCAAGACAGTATTAACAATTGATCTTCCACATCTAACTCAGGATAAAAGCCAAACTAAATCAGTAATTTCACCATTGTACAACACTTTGCTGTAATTTGCTTCTAGGGTAATTTACTGTGTATGTGCATGAATGATCGAGAATTTTATCCCCAAGAATGTCTTCAACTCAGCCTTAAGGCAATATTGCAAAAATATCATTCTACTCACTCTCATATTTTATCTGCCTCGAGCAGCTATAATTTTGGATCTACTAAATACAATTAATTTCTGCACATTTCAGAGAAGGGAATGTGGTTCCACAGGTGTCATTTGTATTTCTACACTGACTCATAAACTTAGGGCATTGTATTAGGTTTACAGAAAATGCAGCGTGAGAAAATCACTTTACAATCAGTGGGAGACTCCCAGGGGGTAGATTATTTCCTAGGAATAAATGTGTGAGTGTGTGAGAGAGATAGGATCAGGGCTGAAAACTGGCTTGTTCATTTCACTATGCCTCAGCTAAATGACTAAGCAGTGTGGTGAGAATATGGAAAGAGGAATTCCATTAAGACAGTCTCCAGGGGATTTAGACAAAGAATCTTGTGATTACACGATGGGCTCATCCATGCCCTGTCGTTTTGAACTGAATTGGTCATTCAAAGACAGATCTTAATTTTTCTTGGTTGTTAGAGTAATAATAATGGACCTTGCTCTCTGCAAAATACAAATAAAAACATAACATTTAAACAAACAAAAATGAAAACTTCACAAATCCGAATTTTCTATCTAAAACTATTTTTTTTTTTTAACAGAATGAACCCAAATTCTAAAGCTGCATCAAAAACATGAGTGTTATTTGTGACAAGGTCCCAAGTGGATGGGACAAGGGACTATTAGCCATGAATGGTTCTTATTCTACGTCAGACTAATTAAGTAACATTAAGCAAGTCATTGGACATCCCAATGTTTCCAGAGTCTCCTGGTGTGTAAAATGGAGTTATTCCCTATCCTAAAGCACAGTTAAAGTGCTCAAGTGATAAAATGGTATTGTGGATACAAAAGGGCTTGGAAGGGCCATGCCAGTGTTTTGCAAATAAAACTATCAATAAAGATGTCCATATATATAATATAAATTATATGTTATGTTTTTATATATTATATTCTACATTTTTATTCAGTTTATTAAGCAATTTAGGGAAAATGTTAAGATGGAGTATAAAAGAACCATAGCTAGGAAACTAGTTGATTGTAAGAATTACTACAAACTCAACCAAACCTTGATCAGTTTGGTCATTTGCTATTATTGTGTGATTTTTTTTTTTTTACTAAATATAGATAGATCTCCCATATTATAGATGTGTGGAAGCTTAGATTCTTGACTCCTAAACTTACTACCAAGTAGTAATAAACTCAAATCTCAAGTTCATTCTACCATAGACAACAAATAAACAGTTAACTAGAGCACACACATACTTTTATAAAGCCTCAGCTTGCTAAACTTTTAGGAATGTTTGATCGTATCTTTCTTAAAGCATCATCAAGATACATGCAACAATATTCTAACAAAATTTGATTTACGAATGAGGTTATACCATCTGCCTGTAACTTTTCTGGACAGAGGATCTATCAGACCGCTAAACTTTAAATGCTATACCTTCTTCATACAAATAAGGAAGTATCTGTATAATATTTATTGCTGTTTCACATATTTTAATTTCATCCTACCAGTGAATATCATCTCTGATACCAGTATCAGAACAAAGGTTCCGTTGGAAGCTGGATGAGAGATAAAGGTAATTGAAACAGTAGCATCTCTGAATATGGGTTTAACCCTTGAATATTTCCAGTGAAAACCAAGCACCCCCGAAGAGCTATTTCTGACTGAAATTCCTCAGATTAGTAATTACCAATAGGGTGTAGATGAAAACAAATTTACACTTACTTGTCATTTTGCCTATTCAGAAAGATTTTAAAGTAAATTGCTGGCAGTATAAGAGCCCTATGTGCAAATTTATCAGTATATTTCTCTACTTCTTGGTTCTAATCAGAATATTGCTCAGACACCAACTTCTAATATGGTCAGTTATTCTATGATGTTTGTTTAGAAGATGTACATTTATTCCAATGTGTTTGATATGCTAAGGAACTATTTGAGTGTAACATTAATTTTGCATTTTTTATGGGCAGTTTCATCCCTGAGAAACTCTAAGTGAATATGGGAAACTGTACCCAGGTGAACTGAGCCTGGTAGGATGCACAAACTACACACATGTAACACACTCCTTAGTTCATCACAGCATGTATGATGAGCCACATCTGTCCACATGCGGTATGTAACTTTCAGATAACACTTCCACCACCTCTTGATAAGCAAACTTTCTTTTCAAATAAAATGCCATATTAATTGCAGGGTTTATGTATTTCCTAACCATGTAACATTTAAAATTTTGCTACTTTTTTTGGTTGCTATCATTTCTTAAATGTGTTACTGTTGACGTTTTCAAGTGCTGTTCATGACCAAATTTTTCATGGTTGAGTAGATATTTTTAATGGTTTGATTTTTTTTAGCATAGTGATTCCTAAGAACGTATGAGATTTAATTGCTGAACTGGCTGTATTTACAGTGAAACTCCCCGCATAGTGTTTTCAGATGTCTGCAGTACTGGCTAGAAGCACAAACAGCATATAGGCTACTTTTTGTAGAGTCTGTGTAACTCTGTAACTACTTTTCCTTATTTTCATAAGTAGTGGTGATTGGCCTAGGTAACTGGGTAAAGTGTGTTGAAAGTAGATAAAGATATTTCGGTGTGCTTCCAGATAAGCCATGGGATTATCTCGAAAAAAAAGAAAAGATAAGTTGGCTTTTAAAATTTTACTTGGGGCCGGGCGCGGTGGCTCACGCTTGTAATCCCAGCACTTTGGGAGGCCAAGGCGGGTGGATCACGAGGTCAGGAGATCGAGACCAGGGTGAAACCCCGTCTCTATTAAAAATACAAAAAATTAGCCTGGCGTGGTGGCGGGCGCCTGTAGTCCCAGCTACTCGGAGAGGCTGAGGCAGGAGAATGGCGTGAACCCAGGAGGCAGAGCTTGCAGTGAGCCGAGATTGCGCCACTGCACTCCAGCCTGGGTGACAGAGCGAGACTCCGTCTCAAAAAAAAAAAAAAAAAATTTTACTTGGAATTTCCCTAGATTCTTGGATTTATTTTCTCTCAGCCTTCATGTCTCAGAATTTATATAATAAACTCTAGATATTAGTTGAGTAAATATACAAATATATGAACTGTATAGATACCTTCAAAAGAATAACTAGAAATTCCCCCCACAAAATACACTAGGGATATAGAGGCAGCATGGTCTGATGAAGGTCAGCATGATCTAATGATGACATCTACCAGGCACCAGCTGATGTGAATCAACCAAAGCCATGGCACCCCTTGTTCAGTCAATAGAGATACTGGCTACTCATTTGTTGAAAACAGAACATGGGATTAGCTTTTTAGTCTCACTAAAAGACCGTGTGTTGACCCTAGACAAAGCAACAATTTTATCATCAGGCTATTTCAGTTAAGAAAAATATTTAAAAATCATTTTCTCTTTCTTTCTTATATACATAATGACAGGACCAGAAAAACTAATAATTTAACAAATATAATCTGAACTAATGTTAAACAAAATGTATAGAATCTGAAGATTTGTGGCAAGTTTTAATTCACTAAATAATAATGATTTGTGAATGTCACTGCTGCATTCAAGTCCATCAGCCCAGACAGCATCTCACATTCACTGTTTCTCAGTATGGTTATATCCGAGTGGGAATAACAGGACACTTGCAATATTTTCTGGTCAATCAATTGCATTGTTTCAGTGATATTTCTTTGGACTATGTATGGGTTATTTTACCCATAGCTATGGAGCATTTGTAATATTATTCAAAATAAGGTTCACAGTGATACTCATTTCTAAGTAAAAAAGAATCCTGTTAAATAGAAGCCACACAATTAGAAAGCTTTGTCAGAATTTTCCTATGTGTATGTATGGACCTTAATTATTCCTGCTTGAAAAATGAACCTGAGATTCTATCAAATCCTAAATTGCCTATTGAATTATCAGTATGAATTTGGAATAATCAGTATATTCATATTCTACTGAATGCAAATAATTTGAAAATATGTTCTACATAGATTATTTATATCAATGCTGAAACAGATCATTCAGTGAAGCATAGCTGTTTGGAATAGAAACTCTCATAGCTTTAAGTCATTCAGACGTGAGTTAAAATCTTGGGGTTTTCCAGCAGTTATGACTTCTGTCATCTCATTTTATTGTTATAAGCCTCCGGTTATTCATATATGAAATGGTACACGCTTGTTTACTTTACATGGAGATTATAAAATTAAATGAGATAACACTGTATCAAATACCTGATGTATTTATTCTCAGTGCAAAGTATTGGTTTTCAATCTCTTATTCTTCCCCTTCATTCTCTGACAATTTCAGTTTTAAATGACATTTTATGGCATATGTAATTCAGCAATTGATTTACAAAAATATTATTTTGTTGGGATTTGGAAGAATTGATGCTATCTTCTAAGTTATGTTGTAAAAAATTAAACAGGGTGGTAACTTTCTTCACTCTAACTTGATAATGTTAGTAATATAGAATATAGGCTTCAATAACTCTTCTAATTCAAATATAGCCACAAAACTTCCATCAAAGCACATCCTGGTTTTGGTATAACAATGGCTAGCATGAAAAAATTTCCCAGAAGATCAGCAGAATTATATAGCTTCCTCCAATGGAACAAAAGCTTTATGTGGTTGATCATTCAGTAATTGTCCAGTGAAATTTGTAAATAATGAAATTCACTAGAAGGAGTTGAGAAGTCATCCTCATCTGGCTCTTATAATCGGTTTTGCTTCTTCCTTTCTACACGTTGGCAATAGTGTTTTGGGATATCAGAACTAGATTTCTGTGATTGATGTTTGTGTAGTGTCACCCATGGGATGTTTGAACATTTTACTGAGGAACAGTGGGCCTACTTTGAAATCTGATTGATAGGTTTGCTTATGGAACACATGAAAATAAAATAATTATGTGGGTTTCATGGTCCATGTATAAATGATATGAAAAAAGATTCTATTGTTCGTAATAAAAGTTTGCAAAAATCTTAAAATCACAAACTCAGCTTCTTAGAACAGTATTTTTTCCTTGAGGTTATTTTTTTTTATAAGAAGACACCAGAATAAGTAAGATTCATTGTTTTCTTTTACTTTATTTAAATTGTAAGGAGTAATGACATGACATATTTATTAGCATATGTTCCTGTCAGTCATGTGGAAGACATAACAAGCAAATTCTATTCTCATTTTCCTACAGTTAGATATAATGAACCATGATAGTCTTTTTGATCAACTACACAGATTAGGTAACTTCACCTTAAAAATTTCACGAAGCCAGCTGTGTGAGTCCAATGTCTCTCATCTTCAATTTATTACCAAAACTTGGTGTATTTAAATTACTTTACATAGAGATGTTTAATAATTTGAAATTATGTACCATATTGTAGATAATTTAAAACATTTCCTGAAGTAATTAAGAAAGCTTCTTAAATTGTTTCAACTTAATTTTTCCGTCCTGAGATATCCAGAAAAGTTCTTTCAATTTACTTTGCAAACTCGAAATACTTCATGGACTCAAAGTTTGGGGTTGAGGGATTTTCCAAAGAAGTGTGCCCTTACAGAATTGCCCAGATTTTGGGTGGAGATTCCTAGGAGGATAAACCTTTGTAGTAAGGATAAACTGCAAATAGATGGGCTCTCACAGGGATAAACTCAGATTTGAAAAATCTCAAATTGATTGGATTAAGGTATCCTGAGATTGCTAGTGTCCATAGTACAGCTACTTATCAAAGGTAGATAGATACAAGTGCTCTTTTATGAAGAAAATGTCACTATCTTAAATCATTCTTATAATTTATGTATAATGTCTAGTGTGCAATTAAAAATAAGACATTTAGGGAGGCAATGCTACAGCGCTGAAAAGCAAGAAGAATAATAGATAGTAAAAGGAGACCTAGAGAAGACTTAGGTAATGGGAGAAATTCAGAGAAAATAATATAAATGATCACAGAAATTGAGATGGAGAAAATATTTTAAGAAACATATAAAAATTCTTGAGGAATATAAATGGAAAAAATACTTTAACTCAATTTAAGAACTCAGTCAGTGTGTTTAATAATAAATTAGTTATAGGTAAAGAAAGTTGGTGAACAGGGAAATAGGTCTCAAGTGAACATTGAGACTGATATTTGAAAAGACCAAAAAAAAAAAAAAAAAAAGCAAACCACACAAAAGGTTAAAATAAGCATATGCATAAGATGACAATATATTCATGCTATTTAATGACAAGAATATGATCTGAGAAATTTGTCCTTAGGTGATTACTTCACTGTGAGAACATCATAGAGTGTACTTACACAAACCTAGATGGTATAGCCTACTACACACCCGTACTATGTAGTATAGACTATTGCTCCTAGACTACAAAGCTGTATGGAATGTTACTGAACTAAATATTATAATATGGCATTATAATCATATGAAACTACTAATGTATACGTGATCTGTTCTTGACAGAAATGTCATTATGTGGTGCATAACCACAATTAATTTCTAAACTGGAAGGTTTGAGAGTAAAATTTGGTCACCAAATTAGTTCAATAAATATATTATTTATAAACTTTGGTCAGTAAATCCAAGATACATTGTCATTCCATACATAGAGTACATTTAAAAGGCCAAATATAAAGTATATTTCAAGTCACAGAATGGGAAAATTAAGAAAATGGACTGAATAAGTATTTGCAGAGATAACAGTATAGAATTTTCCAAAATTAATGAAATACATCAATTCAAAATTTCACCAAGCCCTATGAAGCCCTTCAAAACCTGTCCTAACTGAAATTCACTTTTGGTATGAAAGATTAGGCTCCTAATAAATAAATCATCCAAATATATAACTATTTACTCTAAAATACAAAAACAACTGTCTCAGTGAACTAAAGCAGGAGAACTTTGCTAGAAGTATCCAATTTGGTGTGAGCTTTGCATTTCCTGGCTAAACTCTGCCATCTTCTAGGCTAGGGTATTCAAAAGAAGGAGACTCAGACATAGGGCCACAGGACAGCACAGAGAGAGCCCCATAAAGAAGTGAGAGAGAGTAGATGCCCAGTTTAGTGTATAATCTCCGCCATTGTATCTCCCTGACTTATGAACTGCTCATATGCAGGGTAGATGAAAAGCATTCTAAACTGTGATCCAAGCTGCTTCACACTTCAGATGTGGCAAATTTGCAGTTTGAGCATTACCAAGTTAATCTTCAACCAAAACAAAAACAGTCTTTGAAACTATATAATGGAACCCAGAGAAATATAAAAGTACTCTTTCCGAGGTCATGAGAAGTGAATGGCCCCCAGATGATATTGGAGTCACCCTCCTTACTCATTCCTAGGCTGCTGCTGCAATGGTGCAAGAGTTGTGCCTGCCACATCTATCTATGCTTCAGATTTCCAATTACAGAGCGGCTGGTGGTTACATCACTGATATTCACAATGTCTAGGATAAATATGCCAAATTCAACATAAAAAATATTAAAAGGTAAAAATAAAAGAAACTGTGACCATTTCAATAGATGAAGAAAAAGCAAAAGTGCTTTTGTGCATTGAAAAAATTCAATACACATTCATGATAAAATAAATTGGCAAATTAGGAGTAGTAGAGAACTTCATTAACCTAACGAGTGGCATGTATGGAAAAGCCTTCAGGTAACATTATAAACTGTGATTTAAAAAAACAAGACAAAAAGCGAAGTGCATTCCCTCTAAGACTGAGAAAAAAGCATGAATGTCTTTTCTCTACAATTCTAACCAACATGGTACTGAAGTGATAACTATTCCAACTGCACAACTTAAATAGATGCACTATATTGTAAATAAATTATATCTCATATAGGCATATTTAAAAATCCACTAACATTTAATAGCCATCAAAGTCTGCAAGAAACTAGGAAAGAATACTAAACCTCGGTAAACAATAATAAAACTGCAATAAAACAAAGACAAAAAGGAAATCTTAAATGCAGCTTGAGAATATTATGAAGTTAATATTTTATGTCCTGCATTGTCCAATAAACGTTATCCATAGACTTGAGTAAGTCAAGGATCTGCATTGCAATCTCTAGAAGAATTGTTATTCAAAATGCTGCAAGATTGCATAGAAAAAAACTAATTGATGTAAAAATGCGGAATGAAAACAATAATCAATTCAAAGATGTCAAGTAATGAAAAACAAACGCATACATTAAGTGAGACGAATTAAAAGCTAATAGTTTATTATGCTAAATATCATAATTAAATGGTAAAACCAATGAGACTGGTTAAGAAACAGCAACTATATGCTACTTAGAAGAAACACACTTAGAAAAATAAAATTAGAATAATTGAAAAATATGTGCTATGGAAATACAAAAGAAATCTAATAAAAATGTTTAAATTGCAGATAAGATGAAACATCTTGTTAGCCAAAGAGTGACTTTTTATGAAAAGCTTTTGTTATTACAGGAATATATAGCTATTCTAAATGGTAAGACCCATTAATATAACTTCAAATATAGCTAACAAAATTGACAGCAACTGAAAAGAAAAAAGATAAATACACTATTATATTTGGAGATTTTCAAACAATTTTCTCGGTAACAGAACAAGTAGACTGAAAATTAGAAGCATATACAAGAGTTTAACAAAAACTAAGTCAACAAACGTGGTCTAATTATCATATAAACAACATTGCACCCACCGAATGAAGAATAAAGATCTCTCTAAATTGCTCAAAGATAATTTACTGAAATTGAACATATGCTGATGCATAAAGCAAGGAACAACAATTTCAAGTGAATAAAATCTTAGAATATGTTTCAGATCCAGTGGAGTTAAGATGGAAATCATTAACAAAAGAAAAGGTAGAAATCTAATAAATAATTTGAATTCATAAAATGCATTTCTTACAACTTTTAGGTTTAAAGCAAATATAGAAATGGGAATGTGTAAATATGATGTACCAAAAGTTGAGGGATACATCTATATTTCATTGAAAGAAAATGTAGAGCCATACATGTGTACATTAAAAAGAAGAAAGCTGGAACATTAATAATCCAAGACTATACCAAAGGTCATTAGAAAAATCACAGCAAATTGTGCCTGACAATAACAAAATATGGAAAGCTACATGGGAACAAACAAATATTTTTAAAGCAGAAAATAAACCTATAAGCAGAGCAGTAACTAAGTCAGAAGGTAGTTCTTTGCAAAGACAAATACAACTGACAAACACTTCAAACAGCTAGGAAGACTAATAAAGGAAGAGTAACTAATAATTAAGCAATATAATAAATTTGAAAATATACAAACAAAGATACATCTAATTTTAGAGAAAAAATAGCATGTATTATGAAAAAGCTAGGTCAATAATTTTGATAATTTAAATGAAATGTACAAGGTCTAAAAAAATAAACCTATCAAAACTCACGTAAGAAAAAAATAAACCATTAAGACTTTTGATATATACTCAGTATTAATTATCTATCACTCTGGCTCAGATTGCTTCACTGATGAATTGTATCATATATTTAAGGACAGAATAACATCTCTTTTACATAAACTGTAAGCGTAAATAAGAAGACGGAAAATATTTCTCAACTTTTTAAATGAAGTCAGCATTACCTTGATAGCAAAACTTGGCACAGTCATTGTGTTAGTCTGTTCTCACACTGCTAAGAAAGACATACTTGAGACTGGGTAATTTCCAAAGGAAAGAGGTTTAATTGACTCACGGTTCAGCATGGCTGGGGAGGCCTCACGAAACTTACAATCATGGCAGAATGGGAAGCAAACATTCTTCTTCACATGGCGGCAGGAAAGAGAAGAATGAGAGAAGTGCAGAGTGAAAGGGGGTAAAGCCCCTCACAAACCATCAGATCTCATGAGAATTCACTTATCATCATGAGAAGAGCACAGAGGAACTGCCCCCATTATTCAATCACGTCTGAGGAGGTCCCTCTCCCAATATGTGGGGATTACAATTCAAGATGAGATTTGGGTGGAGACACAGAGTCGGACATATCAGTCATGATAATAAAAGGAAAGTACAAGCCAATCTCATTTATTAATTCAGAAGCAAAAACCCTAAACAAATATAAACCAACAAAATTCAGCGACAGAATTTACATCAATAACCAAGCAGGACATATTTCAAGAATTCCAGAATGGCTTCCTATTTGAAAATCAATCAATATTACTCAGAAAGCAAATGGAGTAATAATATTGATACAACCATACTATTATCTCAAAATATTTAGAAATACATTTGATACAATCTGAAACCCATTCATAAGAAATTTGTGGAAACCTGAAAACTTTGGAAAACTTTATTATTATTAAATAATAGTGTAAGATGATAAAGATACTTATAAAAGAGACTTCATAATATACCACACATACCTGTGAATGTTTTTTTTCAAATCTGCTTTATTCGTATGTGACTTCATCTCCTGAAGAAGCTGTAAATTCTTTTAAATTGGGAACCATGCCATGCAATCAATTTTGTATTTGTCTTTGCCACTGTACTGGGAAAATAATGCACACTGAATTGATTCCAAAGTCAGGGATTTTTTATTCAATTTTCTCTCTGCTTGGAATTCTGTTGATCCCTATCTTCATAGAGCTAGTTCTTTGTCATCATTCGTATCTACTCAAAGATCTCCTTCTCAGAGAGAACCTTGCCAACCTTCCTAGACAAAATCATTCCCCAAAGTCTCTCTGCACAAGGATTTAATTATGTTATCAGGAATAAAAACAGCCAGCTGATGTGACTATGCATTCATGTATGCATGCCACAGTATTGTTTAAGTCTTTCTAAGTGTCAAGGGTTCTTCTGCATAGATGGGATAGAATAGTGATGAAAACACAACCCCGATCTGCTTCGTTTTCTGAGAAGAAAGATAGTTAAAGCAGCAAATATTAAAATGTCAGAAAATGATGAATGCTTGATGTTAATAAATCATAATGGCACCTACAAAATAAATTGTAGCACTTTCCATCCCTGAGTTCCTCCTGTCAGTAGTAGCACCTAAGATTGAGATTATATTTTCGTAATTCAAAAAATGCGTTATGATAATCACTTTCTCCTTAACAATATGTGTTTCAAAAAAGTAGTAAAATGAGATTATATGTGTGTGTGTATATATATATATATAGATATATATAATTTATTTATTTATTTATTTTTTTGAGACAGAGTCTCCCTCTGTCCCCCAGGATGGAGTGCAGTGGCACGATCTCAGCTCACTGCAACCTTCACCTCCCAAGCTCAAGCAGTTCTCCCTGCCTCAGCCTCCTTAGCAGCTGGGATTACAGGAGCCCGCCACGATGCCTGGCTAGTTTTTATATTTCAGTAGAGATGAGGTTTTGCCATGTTGGCCAGGCTGGTCTCAAACACCTGACCTCAGGTGATCTGCCCGCCTCGGCCTCCCCAAGTGCTGGGAGTACAGGTGTGAGCTGCCGTGCCCGGCTATATTTATATTTTTATAATCTTTACAATTACATTAAAAATGAGATCTATATATTTTGATCAACGTTTAGAAACAATGTTTTTAGTACCACATATTGGAAACTTTAAAAAATATTTTTCAAAACCATTTTGACGTAGTTTCAGTAGGAGTTATGCATTAAGAATGTGACTTTTCCTTTCCTGTAAACTCCAGAATTTATCCTCCAAATTGTCGGGTGTATACTTCTTTTTAATAAAGCTCTTGTCATTCTCTAGTGGTGCATTACTAATTAGACAATTATTTCTGTACTGGTAAAGCATCACTTGAAGTATTTATTATATAGCTCTTGGACTGTTAAAGAGTTACCCAGTTATAAATTGCTAACATTACATTAGGTATTATTTGCCACACAGTTCAAAATTGCTTGTCTTTTCTCAAAACAAGTGTTGCATAATTACAGTAAGTGACTGCAATTATGAACCCATAACTTTCAAGAATGACATTTATTTACTTAATTGAAGTAAATTAGGAATGAAACTTTTATCTACAAACACAAAGTTAATAAATATTGCCCTTTATAGAAGACCTTAATTGTATAAATTTTGTAATCTGTACATTGTGTATTGTTTCTATATTCTTGTATTCAACAAATATTTTTAGAGTACCTAGTATATGTAAAGAAACGTAGACGTGAATATCAATAGGATCAGCAATATAATGTAATGAGAGTTAATGAATTCATGTTCAACGTGACCTGGGAATTTGGCTGCTTATATGCCAACTTAGCCAGAATTAGAAGCATGGTGACTAAATTGAGAGAGGCAGTATTTCCATTCCATGGTGATCCATGTTGATCAGATAACAGATAGGATTATACTTTTTTTTTTTTAAAATACAGGGTCTCACTCTTGTCACCCAGGCTGGAGTGTAGGGGCCTATTGATGGCTCACTGCAGCCTCCACCTCTTGGGTTCAAGAGATGCCTCCACCTCAGCCTTTCAAGTTGCTGGGACTACTACCCACCTATCTGTATGCCAATATGCCCAGCTAATTCTTGTAGTTTTGTAGAGACAGGGGTTCACCATGTTGCCCAGGCTAGTCTAACTCTTGGGCTCAAGCTCTCCTCCTGCTTCGGCCTCCCAAAGTGCCGGGATTACAGGAGTGAGTCACTATGCACTGCAGTGCTCCATTTTTAACACCACATTTCAGGAGAACATTGCCAGATAAAATGATATTAGAAGAAAATATTCAGGAAAATGGGACTGGAAATCTTCATATAAGGAAGAGTTGAAGAAATTGGGGCTGGCTAGCATTAGCTAAAAATAAAAATAGAAGAAGATGGAGGGATTAAAAGAAAGTGTAATAAGTGCCAAGGCTCTAATTTTCATGGTCATTCATACATTGTATAATGTTGCATCAATCATTAATAAAAACGTTTTAAGGAGAAAGAGACAGAAACATAAGAGTTAAAGAAGGCATTAAAGACTATAGAGAATATAGGTAACATAATTAATGAATAAATCCAATAGACATAAATTAAAATCATATCCTGAAATAAAGAGCATTTTCTTTGTTAGAGTGAATAGAAATTTTAAAAACTTCAACAGAATAGAAACTTCAAGACTGAAACTAAAAATTACTTGAAATATGAAAAACTAGAGCCTCAAAAAGCTGATCATTTAAAACACAAACTGCCCTTAATGACCCTTTTTTTCAAAGAATACAATCAATCCTAAATTGCCATATATTTTATAAGTAATAATGACTAAACCCTTCAAAGCTAAACCTTTGGAAGCTAACTAAAGCAACACTCATAGGGATATTTATAGCTTAAATATTTACATTACTGAATGGAAAATAATTAAGCTAATTGAATTACTACTTATCTGAAATGATTAGAAAAATAATCAACCAAGGGTCCAAGATGGCCAAATAGAAGCAGCTCCCAGTGAGACCAATGCAGAAGGCTGGTGATTTCTGCATTTCCAACTGACATTCATCTCATTGGGACTGGCTAGGTGGTGGCTGCGACCCACGGAGAGTGAACAGAAGCAAGGTAAGGCATCACTTCATCCAGGAAGTGCTTGGAGCAGGAGGACCTCCCTTCCCCAGGCAAAGGAAACAGTGAGGGACTGTGCAACCTGCCAGGGGTGCTACGCTTTTCCCATGGATTTCTGCGGTTGGTCGCCTATGCCACCAGGGCTCTGGGTCTTAAGCACAAAACTGGGTGACTTTTCAGGCAGGCACTGTGATGCAGGAGTTTTTACATAGTCCAGCAGTGCCCGAAACTCCAGTGAGACAGGAGAACCATGCACTCCTGTGGAAAGGGGGCTGAACCAGGAAGCCAAGTGGTCTCGCTCAGCGGGTTCCACTCCCACGGAGCCCAGCAAGCGAAGAACCTCTGACTTGAAATCCCCATTGCCAGAACAGCAGTCTGGAGTCCGCCCGGGATGGCCAAGTTCCACTGGCGGTAGGAGGGCCGTGGAGACCGCCATTTCTGTGGGTTTAGTAGGTGGTTTTCCCCTGACAATGCTAAGAAGACTGGGAGATTTGGACTGGGTGGAAATCCCCATGGTGCAGGAAAGCGGCTGTGACCAGACTGCTTTTCTAGATCCCTCCTCACCGGGCCGGGCGTCCCTGCAGGAAGTCCACTGGCTCCAGTCAGGGGCTAACAGACAGAACTCTCATTTCCCTGGGACCCAGCACCGTGGTCCCAGGTTCAGCAGACTTAATTTTTCCTGCCTGTCAGCTCTGAAAAGATCAGCTGATCCTGACAAAACGGATTTCCCCCAGAATAGCACACCAGCTCTGCTAAGGGACAGACCGCCTCCTCAAGAGGGTCCCTGACCCTGTGCCACCTGTCTGGGCGAGACCTCCCAACATGGGTCGGCAGACACCTCACACAGGAGAGCTCCGTCTGGCATCAGGTTGGTGCCCTTCTGGGATGAAGCTTCCGGAGGAAGGATCAGACGGCAATCTTTGCTGTTCTGCAACCTCTACTGGTGATACCCAGGTGAGCAGGGGCTGCAGTGGACCCCCAGCAAACTGCAGCAGACCTGCAGAAGAGGGGCCTGACTGATAGAAGAAAAACAAACAGGAAGTAACAACAACGACAACAGCAGCATCAACAAAAAAGACCCCACAAAAACTCCATCCAAAGTCATCAGCCTCAAAGGTAGATAAACTCACAAAGAGGAGGAAAAACGAATGCAAAACGCTGAAAATCCCAAAAGCCAGAATGCATCTTCTCTTCCAAATGGTTGCAACACGTCTCCAGCAAGGGAACAGAATGGGGCTAAAGCTGAGATGGATGAACTGACAGAAGTAGGTTTTAGAAAGTGAATTTTAGAAAAATGAATTTCGCTGAGCTAAAGGATTATGTTCTAACTCAATGCAGAGAAGCTAAGAAGCAGGATAAAAGATTACAGGCGCTGTTAACTAGAATAACCAGTCTAGAGAGGAACATAAATGACCTGAGGGAGCTGAAAAACAGAGCATGAGAACTTTGTTATGCAAACACAAGTATCAATAGCCTAATCGACCAAGCAGAAGAGAGAATATCAGAGCTTGAAGATTATCTTGCTGAAATAAAACAGACAGACAAGATTAGAGAAAAAGGAATGAAAAGAAACAAAACCTCCAAGAATTATGGAACTATGTAAAAATGACTGAACCTACGACTGACTGGAGTAGCTGAAAGAGATGGGAGAAAGAAACCAAGTTGGAAAACACACTTCAGGATATCATCCAGGATAACTTCTTCAACCTAGCAAGACAAGCCAATATTCAAATTCAAGAAATCCAGAGAATCCCAATAAGACACTTCATAAAAAGATCTACCCCAAGACATATAATCATCTTATTCTCTAAGGTTGAAATGAGGGAAAAAATGTTAAGGGCAGCAAGAGAGAAAGGCCAGGTCACCTACAAAAGGAAGTCCATCAGACTAATGGCAGACGTCTCTGTGGAAACCCTGCAATCTGGAAGATTGGGGGCCAATATTCAACATTCTTAAAGAAAAGAAATTCCAACTCAGAATTTCATATCCAGCCAAACTAAGCTTCATAAGCAAAGGAGAAATAAAATCTTTTTCAGAGAAGCAAATGCTGAGGAATTTTGTGACCACCAGGCCTGCCTTGCAAGAGCTCCTGAAGGAAGCACTAAACATGGATAGGAAAACCTGTTACCAGCTGCTGCAGAAACACAATGAAGTACACAGACCAATGACACTATGAAGCAATTACATTAACAAGTCTGCAAAATTTACCAGCCAGCATCATGATGACAGAATCAAATTCACACATAACAATATTAACCTTAAATGTAAATGGGCTAAATGCCACAATTAAAAGACACAGAACGGCAGGCTGCATACAAAGACAGGAACCATTTGTGTGCTATACTCAAGAGACACATCTCGTGTGCAAAGACGCACATAGACTCAAAACAAAAAGATGGAGGAAAATTTACCAAGCAATTGGAAAGCAGAAAAAAGCAGGGGTTTCAATCTTAGTTTCTGACAAAATAGACTTTAAATTAACAAAAGTCAAAAAAGACAGAGAAGGGCATTACATAATGTTGAATGGTTCAGTTTAATAAGAAGAGCTAACTATCCTAAATATATATGCACCCAATACTGTAGCACACAGATTCATAAAACAAGTTATTAGAGACCTACAAAGAGACTTAGGCCTCCAAACAATAATAGTGGGAGACTTTGATACTCCACTATCTGTATTAGACAGATCATCAAGACAGAAAATACCACCATGCCTTAAACACTTGTTTATTTATTTACTATTTATTAGGTTTTTGGTGGGTAAATTTTGCTTCACTCTTTATAGTGATTTTCACATGTGTTTGAATAAATAGATGCTAATCCATGTATTTCTGCTTATTCTTTTAAGATTAATTTTTAATTGACAAACTATTTTACAAATATATGAGGTACATTGGATTGCTTTGATATATGCATACATTGTGGAATGATTAAAAGTAAGCTAATTAACAGAGCTGTCATCTCACCTACTTATTGTGTGTGTGTGTGTATGTGTGTGTGTGTGTGTAGTAAGAACATTTAAAATTTATCTTAGCAACTTATATACAACACAACTCATTATTAACTGTGGTTACCATGCTGTACAATAGATTTTGAAATATGTAACATAATACATTATTATTAACTATGGTTACCATGCTGTACAAAAGATCACTGAAACTTATTTGTTCTATCTGAAACTTTGTACCTTTTGAGCAACATCTCACCTTTCCCCAGTCACTCCCTCAACAAGCCCCCAGCATTTTCTAACTGCCATTCTACTCTCTGCTTCTACAAGTTCAACATTTTCAGATTCCACATGTAAGTAAGATCATGCAGTATTTGTCTTCTCTGCCTGGCTTATTTAACTTGGTGTAATGTCCTCCAAATTCATCCATGGTGTCACAAATGACAGAATTTCCTTCATTTTTGAGGCTGAATAGTGCTCCACTATGTGTGTGTATATAGAGAGAGCACTCATTCATTGGTGGACACTTAGGTTGCCTTCATGTCTTGGCTATTGTGAATAATGATGAAATGAACACAGGAGAGCAAATATCACTTTGACATACTGATTTCAATCCTTTGGGATATATACCTAGAAGTACAATTGCTGGATCATACAGTAATCCTATTTTTAGTTTTTGGGGGAACCTCCATATTGTTTTCCAAAGTGGCTGTCCTAATTTAAAATCCCATGAACAGTGTCTGGGGGTTTTCCTTTCTCTACATAATTGCCAACATTTGTTACCCTTCATCTTTTTGATAATAGTTGTTCTAACAGATATGAGGTGATATTTCCTTGTGATTTTAATTTCACTGTGGTTTTAATTTAATTCGTGTTGAGCATTTCTTCATATATCTGCTGGCCATTTCTATGTCTTCTTTTCAGAGATGTCTGTCTAGGTTCTCTGCCCATTTTAAGACCAGGTTATTTGTTTTTTTTTTGCTATTAGATTTAGTTCCTTCTAATTTTTGGACATTAGCTCCTCATCATCAGATGCATGGTTGGCAAATATTTTCTGCCAGTTCAGGGGGTGTCTCTTCACTCTGTTAATAGTTTCCTTTGCTGCTTAAGCACATACTTAGAGTCCCTACAATGTATTGCATATCTGGTAGGGATTAAAATAAATCTCACATGTAAAATACTTAGCAATACATACTTGTTAATATTATGATGCTAATTAATTGTATTATTGTGGGAGGTTTTGTGTAATCTTATAATGATGAAAGGTATGTTTCCAAATACGATTTGTAGAAATACATCTATTGTATTAGAGTATAGCTCTATTTTCTAAAGTGTTTTTTTTTAAACCCTCGAATGTTAACAGGCAAAAGAAAGTTACTGTTTAAGTTGCAAATGTGGTAGAAAGATCACCGTTTTAAAATCAAAAGACCTTTTAGAGGTAACAAAGAATAGAAAAGAACTCGTGACATTCTTAAAGGTCAAGTCTATCTTGAACCTCATTTTTAAAAATGTAAGTTTATTTTTTCCTTTTAGCTTGGAGATCTGAACATCTTAGTAAAATACAGAAGGGTTATTTCATAAATGTAGAATAATAAGGCATAACATTGATGTGCAAAGTGACTAAAATGCACATTATCCTACATAAGAAGGAATTAACTGTAGGAAATATGGGAAAGTAATAATTTCAGAATGGCCAAATGCAAGCACCTTTAAAGTAATTTGTTTCAAGAAGAAATTTATTTTGCTATAATGTTTGCTCAGAAACAGGTGAAAATAATTTTAACTCAAATTTTCAGGACAAATGTATGGTGTATTTTCTTTTTCTGTGTTCTTTATTTTCATTGAAGCCTTTTTGTTTTAACACTTCTATTTAAATAAATACATTCATTTTTATTTTGATGCTGTATATTTTCATTATTTTTATACTATTCTTTCATTCAATCATTCATTCACTTTTGGATAAATAATATTGACCATTTACTATAGGCTAGTGATTGGGCTAAGCACTTGAGATACAATGTTAAATATGACTGTCATGGTTCCTATCCTCCCGGATAATAATTTACACAGAAATTTAGAATGTAACATGATTGGGATTGTGATTGAGGAAGTCCCATGTGCTGTAATACAACATAAGAGAAGATCCTAATATTATCTTGAAAGTATGTGTGTGGAGATAAAGGAAAAGAAAAGAGAAGGGTGTGGCATACTTCCTGGAGTTGCATCTAAAGTGAGATCTAAAAAAATGAGGCTACTTGATCTCTGGAGAAATAGTGTGCCAGATTCAAGGAGGAGAAAGAAAAGGCATAAAGGCAAATGAGAGCAAAGAGGTAAACGGTAAGAAGAATGGAATTTGGAAATTCATTAAGGATCAATTTACAGAAGGTTATGTAGGACAGTTAGTAAGATTTGAACTTTATTCTAAGGTCAAGGGACAGCTTTTAAGATGTTTTTGCTAAAATCTTTCAATTAAATGTTAAATTGATTTTTTAAAATGTTATAATTGACAAATGATTTCAAGTTTTTGATGGTAGTTTTAGGGATTAGGTGTTTGCTTTGTTTTGTTTTGCCATTTAAAATATTTTAAAGTACATAGCTTATATAGGGTTTATAAAATTTTGAGTGAAGGTTTCACTCAATGTTCAAGGGAGATTTTGTTCCATTTTCTTGTTTTGAAGTATTTCTAAGTTTATGTCTTTGGGTGTTGTAAGGAATAACTTTGCTATAAATGTTAAAAATTACTAGGCTATTTCAGGTCAAATTATTGACATGTACTCCAAAATATGTGCTAGATATTAATACAAATTCTAATGCCTTAGTTCCAACAGTAACAGGTGAAATTAGTTCAATATTTCATATAATCTGTTTTACCCCCTCAACAATCTAGAAGGTAAAGCTAGCCTTAGTGAGGGTTGGAGTAGTTTATTACTTACCTAATTTGATTTAGGGGCTAGAGAACTTACAAGTTTTAAAATATCCTTTATTAGACTGCTGTGGGAACTGAAATATCTACCCATGGTGTCAACTTTAGAAGGTTAAATGCAAGTATCCTGCCTGTGCAGAAAAATGTAATACAGTAGGTATGCCACTGCCCTAGGATACCTCTACTTATAACATGTAAAGGGTGGTGTCAGTTGAAGGCATAAAATCAGAAGTAACAGAAATCTTAAAAGTTTGCAAAGAAATTGTGAGGCCAAATTTAGAATGTAATACACCATAATTACGTTTGAACCTAACTCTCTAATATATTTTTCAATTTTATATATTTTCAAAGAAAAAACTAACATATTTTCATTGACACATTGTAATTGTACATATTTATGGGATGCAACTTGAAGTTCTGATATGCATATATGTTGTATAATAATATAATCAAGATAGCTAGTGTATTCATCACCTTATGCATTTATCATCTGTTGCTGATGAAGCCACAAAAGCCACTCTTCTAGGTATTTCATAATATACAATACCTTTGAAAGCCTAAAAAACCTCTCTTCTAGCTGTTTTGTAATATACAATACCTTACTGTCAACCATAGTCACCCTACTGTGCAATAGAACACCATAACTTATTTCTTCTATCTAGTTGTAACTTTGTACCTGTTGACCAACCTCTCCTTTTTCTCCCCTCTCTCCTCCCACCTCCCATCCCTAGTCTCTGGTAACAACTGTTCTACTCTGCTTCTATGATACCAATTTTTTTTTCTTTAGATTCCACATGAGTGAGACAATACAGTATTTGTCTTTCTGTGTCTGGCTTATTTCACTTAATATGATGTTCCTCAGATTCACTCACATTATCACAAATGACAGAATTTTCTCTTTTTAAAGGCTGTGGATTAGTCGATTTTCATGCTGCTATGAAGAAATACCTGAGGCTGAGTAATTTCTAAAGGAAAGAGGTTTAATTGACTAACAGTTTGACATGGCTGGAAAAGCCTCAGGAAACTTACAATCATTGTGGAAGGGGAAGCAAACACATCCTTCTTTACATGATGGCAGGAAGGATAATGAGTGTCAAAAAAAAGGGGAAAAAGCCCCTTATAAAACCATCAGATCACATGAGAACTCACTCACCATTATGAGAACAGAAGCATGAGGGTAACCATGTCCATGATTCAATTACCGCCCACCTGCACCCTCCCACAACACATGGTGATTATGGGAACCACAATTCAAGATGAGATTTGTGTAGGGACACAGCCAAACTATATAATTCTACCCCAACCCCTCCAAAACCTCATGTCCTCACATTTCAAAACACAATCATGCCTTTCTAATAGTCTACCAAAGTCTAAACTCATTCTAGCATTAATTCAAAATTCCAAATCCAAAGATTCATCTTAGATGAGATGAGTCTTTCTGCCTATGAGCCTGCAAAAATCAAAAGCAAGTTAGTTACTTCCTAGATACAATGGGAGTACAGGCATTGCGCAAATACACCTGTTGCAAATGGGAGAAATTGGCCAAAATGAAGAGGCTAAGTCCCCACACAAGTCCAAAATCCAACAGGCAGTCACCAAACCTTAAATTTTTAAAATCATCTCGTTTGACTCCACGAGACTCCTGGATGTCACATCCAGGTCATACTGATGCAAGACATGGGCTCCCATGGCCTTGGGCAGCTCCACTTCTGTGGCTTTGCTGGGTAGAGCCCTTCTCCCAGCTGCTTTCACAGGCTGGCGATGAGTGTCTGTGGTCTTTTCAGGCACACAGTACAAGCTGTCGATGGATCTACCATTCTGGAGTCTGAAGAAAGGCAACTCTCCTCTCAGAGCTCCACTAGGTAGTGCTCCATTGCGGACTCCCTGTGGGGGCTCCAACCCCACATTTCCCTTCTGCACTGCCTTAGCAGTGGTTCTCCATGAAGGCTCTGCCCCTGTAGCAAACATCTGCCTGGACATCCAGGTGTTTTCATACATCCTCCAAAATCCAGGTGGAGGTCCTAAACCTCAGTCCTTGACTTCTGTGCACCCACAGGCTCAATACCACATGTAAGCTGCCAAGGCCTGTGGCTTGCACCCTCTGAAGTAATGGTATTCAAGCTATACCTTGGCCTCTTTTAGCCACAGCTGGCGCTGAAGCAGTTGGTATGCAGGGTACCATGTCCAGAGGCCGCACAGAGCATGGAAGCCCTGGACTAGACACAGGAAACCATTTTTCCCTCCTAAGCCTCCAGGCTTGTGATGAGAGGGGCTGCAGTGAAGCAGCCTGGAGTCATTTTCCCAATTGTCTTTGTGATTAATATTCTGCTCCTCGTCACTTATGCAAATTTCTGCAGCAGGCTTGAATTTCTTCCCAGAAAAGATTTTTTTTTCTTTTCTATTGCATTGTCAGGGTCCAAACATTCCAAATTTTATGTTCTGCTTCCCCTTGAATGATTTGCCCCATACACATTTCTTCTGCCAGATACCCTAAGTAATTTCTCTCAAGTTCAATGTTCCGCAGATTTCTAGCGCAGGGCAAAATACTGCCAGCTTCTTTGCTAAAAAAAAAAAAAAAAAAAAAAAAAAAGCAAGAATCACCTTTATTACAATTCCCAACAAGTTCCCCATCTCCATCTGAGACCACCTCAACCTAGACTTCATTGTCCATATCACTATCAGCATTTTGGTCAAAGCCATTCAATTCTGTAGAAAGTTCCAAACTTTCCCACATTTTCCTGTCTTCTGAGCCCTGAAAACTGTTCCAACCTCTTCCTGTTACCCAGTTCCAAGATCACTTCCACATTTTTGTGTATCTTTACAGCAGCTCCCCACTCTACCAGTACCAATTTACTGTATTAGTTTACCCTCACGCTGCTATAAATACCTGAGACTACATAATTTATATAAAAAAAGAGGTTTAATTGACTCACAGTTCAGCATGGCTAGGGAGGCCTCAGGAAACTTCTAATCATGACAGAAGGGGAAGCAAACACATCGTTCTTTACATGGCAGCAGGAAGGAGATTGAGTGCCAAGCAAAGGGGGAAAAGCCCCTTATAAAACCATTAGACCTGGTGAGAACTCACTCATTATCATGAGAACAGCAGGATGGGGGTAACCACCCCCATGATTGAATTACCTCCTACGGGGTCCCTCCACAACACATGGAGATTATGGGAACTACAGTTCAAGATGACATTTGGTTGGGGACACAGCCAAACTGTGTCAGGCTGTATAGTATTCTATTGTGTGTGCCTACCACTTTTTAATATCTATTCACCCACTGGTGAACATGTAGGTTGCTTTCATACCATCACTGTTGTGAATAATGCTAAAATGTATATGGAAATTCAGATATCTCTTCAATATACTGATCTTAATTTCTTTGGATATATAGTCAGAAATTGAATTGCTGAATCATATGGCAGTTCTATTTTTAATTATTTTGAAGACCTTCTATGCCAATTTTCATATTACTGTACTAATTTATAATCCCACCAATAGTGTTTAAATGTTTTCTTTTCTCTACATCCCTTGCAACACTTAATTTTGTTCATTTTTGATAATAGTCATTCTAACAGATGTGAAATGATATCTTACTGTGATTTTAATTTGCATTTTCCTTATAGTTAGAGACATCGAGGATTTTTTCATGTATCTCTTAGTCACTTGTATATCTTATTTTGAGAAATATATATTAAGGTCTTTGCTAATTTTTACATTGGATTATTTGAGTTTCTGCTGTTGAGTTGTTTAAGTTCCGTGTGTATTCTGGATGTTGACTATTTGTCAGAGGTATAGTTTACAAATGTTTTCTCTCATTCTGTACGTTGTCTCTTCACTCTCTTAGTAACTTCCTTTGCTGTACAAAAGCTTTTTATTTTGATGTAATCTCATTTGCCTAGTTTTGCTTTTGTTGCCTGTGCTTTTGAGGTTTTATTAAAAAAAAATCCTTGCTCAACCCAATGTCATGGTGTTATCCAGATGTTTTCTTCCAGTAGTTTTATAGTTTTATGTCTTATGTTTGTTTTTAATCTATCTTGAATTGAATTTTGTTTATGGTGAAAGATGGGGATCTAGTCTTATTTTTTTTTGCATATGGACATCCAATTTACCCAGCACAATTTTTTGAAGAGAATATTGTTTCTCCAGTGTATGTTCTTGGTACCTTTGTTTAAAATCAGTTGGCTAAAAATATGTGATTTGTTTCTGGGCTCTCTTTTCTGTTCAATTGACCTATGTATGTGTTTTTCTTCCAGTATCATGCTATTTTGGTTACTATAGACTTGTAGTATAGTTTGAAGTAAGGAAAGGTGATATCTTGAGCTCTGTTCCTTTTGCTCAAGACTGCTTTGGACTGTTGAGGTCTTTAGTTCCACATGTATTTTAGGATTGTTTTTCTTATTTTGTGAAGAATGCCATCGATATTTTGACAGAGATTGCATTAAATCCATAGATAGTTTGGGGTAGTATGTTTATTTTGACAATATCAATTCTTTCAATCTGTAAACATAGGTTATCTTTTCATTTATTTATGTTCTCCTAAATTTCTTTTACTAATGTTTTATAGTTTTCCTTGTAGGAGTCTTTAAGCTCTGTTTATTCCTATCTATCTTTTTTGGAGTTATTGAAAATGAAATTGTTTTCTTGATTTCTTTTTGGATAGTTCACTGTTAGTATAAACAAATACTACTACAAAATATAAATTTTGTAGTATACACTACAAAATTTCTTTTTGGATAGTTCACTATTAGTATAGACAATACTACCACAAAATTAGTATATACAAATACTACTACAAAATATAAATTTTGCAAGTTGATTTTGTATCCTGCAACTTTATTGAATTTATTAGGTCTAACAGCATTTTGGTGGAGACTTTAAAGTTTTCTGTATATAACATCATGCCATCTTCAAATAGGGATGATTTGACTTCTTCTTTTCCAATTTGGATGCCTTTGTTTCTTTCTCTTGCCTAATTGCACTGGATAGGACTTTCAGTGCTATGTTGAATAAGTGGTGAAAGTGGGCATTCTTGCCTTGTTCTTCATCTTAGAGAAAAAGTTCTCAACTTTTACCTATGCAGTATAATGTCAGTTGTGGGGTTTTATTGTGATGAGGTACATATCTTCTATACCTAATTCATTGAGAGCTTTTAATCATGAAGGGATATTGAATTTTGTCAAATGTTTTTTTCTGTATCTATTGAGATGATCATATGCTTTTTGCCTTCTTTTAATGTGGTATATCACATTTGTTGATTTCCATATGTTGAACTATCCTTGCCTTCCTAGAATGTCTCCTACTTGATCATAATAAATGATCTTTTTAACATGCTGGTGAATTTGATTTGCTAGTGTCTTCTTGAGGATTTTTACATCTATGTTCATAAGGAATATTGGCCTGTAATTTTATTTTTTGTTGTGTCCTTGTCACAACAAAATGTTTTAAAATCAGGGTAATGCTGCCCTACTAAAATGAGTTTGGAAGTATGCCCTTCTCCTCACTTTTCTGGAATATTTTGAGGAAAAATGGTATCAGTTCTTCTTTGTATGTTTTATAGAATTTGGCAATGAAGACAGAAGGTGCTGGCCTTTTCTAAAAAACCAATTTAAATGCTACATTTATGTTAAAATTCTGTGGTATGTAATTTAAGAAGAAAAATGCAACTAAGTAAATAATTCAGGGTTCATTAAATATGGGAAGACTAGTTTTTGAATACTATTTCAGGACAAAATCTTCGGAATGTTAGTTTGAAAATCAAAAGTTCTAGAAAATCAACCATAAAGCAGAAACTTTGAAGGCCTATTTGGGAGGAAAGAAGAACATCACCCTTGAGCATTTTCATATCTTCTGATAGAATTTTACACACACACACACACACACAAAACACACACACAAAAAAAAAACCAAAAAGAAAAGATCAAGAAAGAAGAGGGGAGAGAGAGAGGGAAACTGACGTTTATCTAAAAGCTCTGAATCAAAGCATAAACTTGAATGGAATTACCAGAATACTTATCATCGAATCTGAATATACTGCAGATGTTCCCTAACTATTTAGCAACTTTCACTTGATGAAAGGCCTATATCACTGATTAGTTTATGAATTTTTTTAGTACTTTTATTTTTTGGGGGAAAATATATCTATATTTATATCTCAATCTTTTATAGCTATATGACCAGTTGCCTTGAGTAGAAATATGATGATATTGAGAACATAGTTTTTTAAAACCTAATTGACACTGCTTTTCTATTCAAACTTGTTTCAAACCAGTGAAACACTGTGGTAAAATTAAATTATAAATAACTTGCTTATAATTAGAATTTAAGAAATTAGAATGCCTGTTTCCACTAGGCACTAGTTTAACAACACAGTGAATATCCATGCTACTAAAGCAGGAAGAAAACTGAAAGTGTTACAAATGCTTTATTAAATGCCAAGTAAGTATATGCATAGCCTGAAGAGGGTTGGGATATCTCCAGTACACTACCCTTGAGAGTAGTTCAACTGAATAGCTAGCTGGTTAAGTCAAGAACAAGGAGCAGAGTCTTTTGGATCAGTGGAAGAAGAACAAGAATAATATTAGATTTATGGGTACAGTTTAGAGAGCACATCTTTCTAAAAACAGAACTATGACAATGAGAGATATTATTAGTGCAAATATTGCTGCTGGAGGAGGCTGAAAACAGAGGAAGGGCACACAAGGGAAACTGTCTACAGAGGGCAACTGCCTACTATAATTTTTTTGTTGTTGTTCCATGGAAGAATTTATTTACTCATGAATAACACCCTAATATCTCTCTTTGGGTAGATTGAAGTCAATATCATTAGTCTTTCCCAACCTGTTTTCCATTACATACTTGTACTGTTTCCTTCTTCTACATGTTCATTCATTTTATCATTTTTTATCATTGGTAAATACACATGGAAGACCTATTACAGATGTAATATGAACATAAATGGGAATCACTTTTTCCCTAGACAAATCTTAACCCCATAGTGCTGCCAAATAATTCTCTAGGTTGTAGAATTATTATTTATTCAGAACACTAAGCCTGATTCAGTTTTCTGCTAAGCTACAAAATAAGTAAACATGAATTACTTGGATTCCAGGATCCTGGATATAGTCTAAGGATAGCATTCCGTGATATTTAGAAAATGACTGTTAAGTAAGAGAAAATTTCCAGTGTTTTGAAAATACCTTTTTCAATTTGTTCACAAGTTTCTAGGTTCATAGCCAATGTATAACGTTCATGTCAATGATCTTAAATGATTATGATAATAAAAGATTAATTAATCAATCAACTCGTGTTCGTTAGTACTTACAAATGCTACTTGTGAACTTATATCCTTAATTAATACACTTTAATTAAAATTAAAATATAGACTAGGTCAGAGATGCAATCACCTTTTAGACAAGTTACCTACAATCAACAATGCTTTCTTTGTGGCTAAGTAAAGATTATTTTCAGTCTTGATCTATGATAATCCCTTGCTTAATTTGAAACTGGTGACTCCTTTCCAAGTGGAATACTTCTTTCCGTTGGCTCCCACAGAACAGCATACATTTTTAACCAACTACTACATTCCTGTTGTGATCTCCTCCTTTCCATCTGTGCCCTAAAAACTCAGTGGTTCTTTGAGGTTCTATTATGAGCCCTGTTCTGATACTTTTCTACGCATTCTCTCTATTAGTTTTCTATGCATTTTCTCTATGAAACTAACTTACTCCAACTGCTTTTCTTCAGATGACAAGTATATGCAGGTGATGACTCACATATTTTCATGCTGAACCTGGTTCCTGAGCATGTATATTCAATTTATCGTTAAACATCTTCACTAAAAACATCTTATTATCACCTCAAACCTACTTATCCCAAACCAAACCCATTGCCTTCCTATCCTTCATCCCACAGTCCTCCATTATTCTCTATCTTAATGACATCACTGTCCTCCCAAATCCTTGAAAGTCTTCCTTGATTTCTTTATTCTGTCCTCCCACATGCAGCCAATATATCTATTAATTATTTATTCCCCAATATGTCCTCTTCTTTCCTTTCTCACTTATTCAAAGTCATGATTCAGGCCACATATTCTCTCCTGGACTTTTACTTTCACCTCTTCAATGGGTTGCAGTTTTGCCCTTTCAACTTATTTATCCAAATACATATTAAGTAATCTTTCTAAAATGTGATCGTTTCCCTTGCTTTAAACATGACATTAACTCTGTTTGTTATCTCTGACACGGTGTTAAAGGACTTTCATGATTTGGCCCCTGCTTATAGCAACAGCTTCATCTGTTGCTCCTCTCTCTCCCACTCTAGGTCCAGCTAAAGGGAAAAGTTTGAAGTATCATTAACAACTATACCCTCTTTTGCTTCCTGGACTTTGTATATTGGCTTTTTCTCTAATTGAAAGGCCCATTATTCCATTTATCCCCATGGCTAATTCTTACTGAATTTTGAGTTTTGGCCTTGAAGTGTAACTCCTCTAGGAACCTAGATTGCTTCTCTTAATGCCCCTCATGGAATCCAGGAAGTGCTGTAGAATCTTATTATTATCTCTGTTAGCCACTATCACATCATTTGGAAATTGCCTTTTTATTCATTTTTTTTCGTACTGTAAACTTGTGGAAGGCAAGCACACTTTCTTCTTCATGGTGGTAATTCCAACACCAAAATACTCTAACATACTATGGGTATAATAAATGTTTGTTACATAATGTAGGTACTGTGATTCATTATTACAGAACTAAACCCAGCAATTCATGTTAACACAGATGAAACTTATGTGAACTGTTAAAACAAAAACTTCAGCCAAATTAAATTTAAAAGACTTTAGTTGAGCAATGAATGATCTGCAAATCAGGTGGCCTCCTGAGCCAGAGTAGGTTCAGGGAGACTCCAGCACAGCCACACGGTGGAAGAAGATTTATGGACAGAAAAAGGAAAGTGGCATACAGAAAACAGAAGTGAGGTACGGAAAAAGCTGGATTGGCTACAGCTCAGCGTTTGATTTATTTGAACATTTGGTTGGCCAAAACTCAGTGATTGTCACAAGTGTAGGCTACGGCCTGTTTACACTGCCACTTGTTATAGTTAATGACGTACAGAAAAACCTTTAGGCTGAACTTAAAATATGTAAGGAGGCAGCTTTAGGCTAAACTTGATTTAACAGAACATTAGAGGAAAAACTTTGCATCCTTGGGGCCTAGGTAAGGCTGTGCCAGGGAATATACATATGAGAGAAAAGTATGAGATAGATTTCAGTCCCTATTCCCTACCTGTCCCCAGGGGTAGAGTGTGGGGAATATCCCAGGGCACAATTGGTACAACCAACCACATATTTCAGACCTTCTATTTTTGTCTAGAACTATTTGAAGTCATGAGGATATCAGTTCATAGCTGGCATAAAATGCACATTTAATGAGATCATAGAGCAAATAAGTTTAGCTAAAGGATCAGTCTAATTTTGAAACTGGTGCTGAGTAGGTTTGTTATACATTTCATTCATTTTTGAAGTGATCTGAGTTACTTCTATTGTCATTTCAGGTTACCTTTGGTGTTTCTTCTATCAGACTCTACTAATAGGAAATAATCTGAAATTTAACTCAACTAAGATATATATAACCAATAATCTCATTTATTTTAAAATGTTGCTGCCCCATCAATATTCCTGTTGACTGAATGTATCTTCTACCTTCCTAGTATTATTGAGTGTTAGAAACCTGTGAAGGAGAAGGTACTAAAACAAAATAGTCCAGGTGCGGTGGCTCATGCCTGTAATCCCAGCACTTTGGGAGGCCAAGGCGGGCAGATCACGAGGTCAGGTGTTTGAGACCAGCCTGGCCAATATGGTGAAACCCCGTCTTTACTAAAAATACAAAATTAGCCAGGCATGGTGGCACATGCCTGTAATCTCAGCTACTCTGGAGGCTGAGGCAGGAGAATTGCTTGAGTCCAGAAGGGGGAGGTTGCAGTGAGCCAAAAAACAATAACCAAAACAATATCTTTATAACATTTTTGAAACAATGCCATTACATTAGTTTCCAAGTACTTCTTTAAGAATGTTCCACAAACTGCATGACCTAAAACAACAGAATGTACTCTTTCACAGTTCGGAGGCCAGAAGTCCAAAATCAACTGTCGGTAGGCCTCGTTAGGGGACAAAATTCTCTTGCCTCTTCCAGATTCTGGAAGTTGCTGGTAATTCTTTGCTCGTGGGCTGCGTAACTCTCATCTCTGCCTCCATCGTCACATGACCTTCTTTCCTCTGTCTCAGTCTGTGTCTTCACATGGTCTTTTATAAGGATACCAGTCACTGGATTTACAGCACACCCTAATCCAGTATGACCTTACCTTAACTTGATTCGTTCTGCAAAGACTCTGTTTCCAAATAAGTTCAGTTTCACAAATATGAGGCAGGGCTAAGGATTCAAACATATTCTTTTGGAGAACACAAGTTAACCCACAACAACAACAACACGTGCTAGAGAGTACTCTATCAATCTACAAGATTCACTCTGAAATCACATTCCTCCTTCTAAAAAGGAACTATCTGTCTTGGAGGACAACAAGTCTGGAACAATATGATTCCTTTACTCCACAATGTGCTTTGCTTCAGTTCGCAGCAAACTTCCCCACTTATAATGTTATGTATCCATAAAAAAAATCTCTTTTCTCTCTGAGTAATATCTCCTCAGTCCTCTTTTCAACTTCCTGTCATAGCTTTTCTCTCTTCCATAATTTCCAGTCTCCTTTTTTTGTTAGAACCTGAACTATGTAGTTGTTTTCACCCATTGTTCCCATTTTTTTAAACAAATTTTCATCAGGTTTTTGCCCCCTACAACTGTAATTGATGGTCTTGTCTCAAAGTCATGAATGACCTTTATTTTCTTATTTCCAGTAGTCAATTCTCTACCCTCACTGTCTACTTCCCCTTAGAAGGATTCATCATAATTAATTGCATGTCTTGTTATCTCTCCTACCTCTATGGACATGCTTTAAAATCTCTTTTCCTGTTTTATTCCTTGCCTTTAATATTAGAGGGTTTAGACATTGGTCTTTTTTCCTCTGTATCTAATTCACTCACATGGTGGGTTTTTTTCTTTCAGATTTATGGCTTTAAATACCAGTTATATGCTAATAACTCTCAAATGTTTATAACCAACTTAGACATCTCTTCTGAACCCTAGACTTGTTTATTCAACTGATATCTTCATTTGAATATGTGTTAAATATCTCAAGCACAGTATTTCTGAACTCTCAGGTTGCACCTATTCTTCTCTCTCACTTGCCTCTCCTTAAAATAAGAATCCACAAATCAGCCTGCTCTCACTACATTTATCCAGGGTCTAGTTTATGGCAAGTTTTTACAATGGCTCAAGTCACAGTATTTTGAGTCATTGGAGACTCTTCTATTTCTCTCACAACACACATACTGTCTGGTAGGCCACTCTGTGTAATTTACATTCAAAGCATATCTCAAATCTGACCCTGTCTCTCCTTGCTATCACCCTGGTTGGGCCATCAGTGTTTCTCTCCCAGAGTACCTCAGTAGCCTTCTAACTGAAGCCCCTTGCCTCTTACTCCTCAGTTTGTTCACAGCACAGCCTGCAGAATTATCATTTAAAAACAAATATAACCATCTCACTCCTCTGCACAAAACCCTCAAAGTTTTATTTGTTTTATTGAGAGTAAAATCCAAGGACTTCGCAATGTCAGACAAGGTGGTAGCTGATCCTGGCTCCTTACCTTCCTGTTATGCTGTTCTCATCTCATATTTTTCTTTGCTTTGCTAGTTCGGCTATAGCTGCACCTGTCTCTTTGCTGCCTTGGGGTTTTTGTATTAGCTATTCCTGATATGAGTAGCTCAGGCCCACACTTCCTTCAATCCTTTGCTCATAATTCACCTTTTCAAATAGATGTACACCTTATTTAAAATATGCACCATTCCCCATTCCCTGTCCCCTTCATCCTGATCTTTTAATATTTTTCCATATCATCTTTCCTTCCAATATGATTATTTATTAAATTATGGTCTTGATTTAATAGTATCTGGTGGAAGGTTAGTTCCATGAGAAACAAATCTGTTTTAATTACTTGTGTACTCCAAGTACCTAAATTAGTGTCTAGCACATAATAGGTGCTCAAGTTCATATTTTTTCAAAGAATGAATAAATAAATGATAATGTAGTTCAGTAGTAGTTTCACAGTATGTGCATGGAATAATGATATTTGTTCATTTTACATTTACTAATGAATAAGATTTCAGAGAACAAATGTCATCACAATAATCTGCACCACTATTGTTGGTAGAGTTTTTCTATGTGCCTAGAGATTCTACATAATTCAATCCTACATAATTCAATTTGGTCCTACATAATTCAATTTGACATTCTTCCCTATTAAAGACATCTATAAGTTAGACAATTGAGGCTTTGCAAGATTAAGTGACATTATCATGTCTAAACAGCATGTACAGTGGTAGAACTCAGAGTCAACAACAGCTCTGTGTAGACTGAAATTCCACTTTAACTATTCTGCTCTATTTCCACTTTCATAAACACTCAGGGAGCAGGAATGAAAATTCTTTTTTTCCTGAAACACATATGCACTCTCATATGTTGCTGACTGGCATTTATATGTGCACAGGCAGCTGCTGCTCATCCAGCCCTGAATTTCTTAGTCCAGAATTGCTAAAACTATCACTGATATTGTTATTACTGTTTTTTCTATTGTCATCGGCTTCTTTTTTAAAGCAATCTGTGACGCATTGAGAGATGCTTCTAGGAAATAGCTTTGCAACTCAAGAATGGCACTTCAGAACTAAGTAATTTAATATTTCACAGAGAAATGTACTGAATGCATCAATTTCCTCAGGGCTTTGGTTGGACTTACAAAAGTGACAATGTGCTACTCTGTAATAGGTCTTAAGTTTTCTTTACAATAGGTGTTTCATGGAGGTGGCCAAGAAATCATTGTGACATTCATCTAAATAGGGATTGACTAACTGTGCCTTATTTATCTGTTGCCTTTTTGGCTTTTTTAATCACTTGCATTATTGTTACTTGCAGCTGGCTTTGTTAACTTAATAATTTTCTTTTCTATATGTTGGGATGGTATCACTTTCTGAAATAAATAATTGCCTTCCCCATAAATGGCTACAGTCATACTTCTTATGACTTTGGACTCTGATTCAGTTTCATATTCCATTAACAAACTTTATTTTAGATGTGTCTACATGGCTTCAAATTCTTGGATAGGAAAGAAAAGCCTAGTATTAATCTAATACAATACCATATACTAAACACAATAAAAATAGGTAGAAATTCCCTGCAGGGAGACCAGAATTAATAAGAAAGATTGAAGAAATGATACCATCAATATGATTTTATTTCAAATGTTTATATTTTGAACTCCTCAAATTAAAAAATCATTTTAGATGATGACATATGCTAATTATACCTTTCAACAATAAAGAGAAAATGATAGCTCAGTTTGAGCCAGTTGACCTGTTTGAAGGATATTGCATAAGGAATGAAGGTTGGATAAATACACAATTACTTTCCACAGTGGAACTGTTTACCAATGATTTATTATGACGGTGATTGAGAAATCTTTATATTAAGTTTAATTATCCAAATCTGAATCTGAATGTATATGCCAGTGTCAAACGAAAGGCAAGAACTGAGGTTGAAAACTTAGATAAATGATGTTTTATCTCAGGTGATCCCAAAGTTTGGAAGTTGTTAAAATATTTTCATCAACTAAGGTTCATGTATGAAGAGCTGTGATTTTTTATGAATAAAATTATATTACTTTAAAAAATTTATAAGGAGAGTTCTCACACTGCCCAGGAAACTTGAGTCTCTTATGTATACAATGTTTAGGCTCTGATATCTGAAGACATTGGAGATATACTTAATTTATACATGCATAATTTATTCTTTAATTAAGGATTCTGTTATTTGGAATAAAGTTGTATGGTTGGTAAAGAGTAATTTGTGTTGAATACCTCTATCTGTCTATTGACTCACATCTCACATACAACAATAAAATAAGAAATTAAACACTAAAATTATACATATTTATAGAACAAACAGAAAACTGTAGATCTCTACATATTTGTTATCTTCCTCACCCCCAAAACTTCCCCACATAAATAAGTAGTTTTCAATGAATATAACTATTTTATTTACTAGGATTTTCCAACTATTTATTATACTAGTAAACATAAGGATTGCTGAATGTGGAAATATTTTATTCTTATGCTTAAGTTACACACACCTGTATTCCTGCAAGTCTTAAGGCTTCAGTCTAGTTACTCTGTAGTCAAAAAAAAAAAAAAAAAAAGGTTAAGAGAACATTTCTGGATATTTTAAACCCAGAGATCAATGTAAAAACTTATGATAGTTTTAAATAGAAATTTTGTTAAAGTAAACACAAAGTTATTAATTGAATGAAAAGTAGTTTGAAAAGTTGGGTTGTCATCACTACTAAGGAAAGAAAGAAGGCAGGTGAGTTAGCATAATCTTCTTGTAAACATCTTAATAACTGAACCTCGTAGTAGTAGACAAATGATACTTGCTAGAAGGCTAGTGCTTATCTCTGGAATGCTTTTAGCAGGATGTTTCTGGTTTGCTTGTGGTAAAGAAATGCGTATTGTAAGAATTTTTGAGTCACAGTTTCTTAGAAAATGTCATATAAATCAGCAGTCCCCAGCCTTTTTGGCATCAGGGACTGGTTTTGTGAAAGAAAATTTTTCCACGGACCAGAATGTGGGGGATGGTTTCAGGATGATCAAGCACATTACATTTATCATTAGATTCTCATACGGAGTCCACAACCTAGATCCCTCACATGCACAGTTCACAATAGGGTTTGTGCTCCTATGAGAACCTAACGCTATTGCTGATCTGGCAGGAGGTGGAGCTCAGGCAGTAATGCTGGCCCGCTGCACACCTCCTGTGGTGAGGCCCAGTTCCTAACAGGCCATGGATGAGTACTGGGGGTTGTGGACCCCTGAAATAAGCCATAGAACTATCTGTGACTATAAAATGGAGATGCTTCAAAAGCTAAACTCTCCCCACTGTCCTGTAAACCTCACAGGAAACCTCTTATATTACTCTGGACCAGAGAGGAAATGCCAACGCTGACCAAAAAGTGATGGAGAGCCACACAAAATGCTCCTGATCCCTCCCTAATTGACTCATGCACCTTGATTGCTTATATCTTTGAAATTACTAGTAATAATTGCTCCTGAGTAAGAACTGTGATTTGTGTGAGTCTGACTTTCAACAATGTGATACTAAACATTAGATAATTAATCCTCAGCATCCATTTCTTCATTTAGTACTAGTTCATGTCTTCTGTTGAAGATACACAGTATTTTGAAATACAATGCTGAAGTCATAAGCATTCCAAGAAAGAATAATGTAACACAAGTTTTTAATAGACCTAGTGCCTTCTGTTCTTACTATGTATTTAGGTACCCAATGTATCATAATAGAAAATGTTTCTTGGGTAGAAGTGAGACACTTCATAAAGGGGTTTAAGGTCCACAGAAAATTAGGATGTTATTTTGATGATCATTTAATATTTAACAATAGAATAGTGATTTGATAAGCTAAAAGTCTGAGAAATTTGTTCCTTATACCATGACAACTTATTTTTAGATATTTTAATTGCATTTTCTGTCTGCATAATTTTGTATTTTCAAAGCATCTAAAAAGAATTGAAACCCCAAAATTTTAATTTCCAACTTATTAAACAATTTTGGTACGTTCTCTTACAGGTTTTGGCTAGTTTATTTGTTGGAGCCAAGGCTAACCAAAGGGATATAGGCACCTACATGACAAATAAAGAGAGGGACTTTCAATTCTTTTTCAAAATTCCAGCGAACTCTACAACCCAGGGAAGAAAGAGAAAGGCCCAAGAAATACAACTTCAGTTTACCCCCAAAGAGGAAACATTTAACTACAGACTGTGTATTAGTCTGTTTTCATGCTGCTGTTAAAGACATACCTGAGACTGGGAAGAAAAACAGGTTTATTTGGACTTACAGTTCCAATGGCTGGGGAAGCTTCAGAATCATGGCAGGAGGTGAAAAGCACGTCTTACATGGCGGCGGCAAGGGAAAAATGAGGAGGAAGCAAAACCGTAAACCCCTGATAAACCCATCAGATCTCGTGAGACTTACTCAATATCACAGGAATACCACAGGAAAGACTGGCCTCCATGATTCAATTACCTCCCACTAGGTCCCTCCCACAACACTTGGGAATTCTGAGAGATACAATTCAAGTTGAGATTTGTGTGGGGACACAGAGCCAAATAATATCATTCTGCCCCTAGCCCCTCCAAATCTCATGTCCTTACATTTCAGAACCAACCATGCCTCTCCAACAGTCTCCCAAAGTCTTAACTCCATTTCAGAATTAACCCAAAAGTCCACAGTACCAAGTCTCATCTGAGACAAGGCAAGTCCCTTCCACCTATGAACCTGTAAAATCAAAAGTAAGCTAGTTACTTCCTAGATACAATGGGGGTACAGGTATTGGGTAAATACAGCCATTCCAATGAGAGAAATTGGCCAAAATGAAGGAGCTACAGGGCCCATGCAAGTCTGAAATCCAGCAAGGCAGTCAAATTTTAAAACTCCAAAATGATCTTTGACTCCATGTCTCACATCCAGGTCACGCTGATACAAAAGGTTGGTTCCCATGGTCTTGGGCAGCTCTGCCCCTGTGGCTTGCAGGATACAGCCTCCTTCCTGGCTGCTTTCACAGGCTGGCCTTGAGTGCCTGTGGCTTTTCCAGGTGCATAATGCAACCTGCCAGTGGATCTACCATCCTGGGGTCTGGAGGATGGTGGCCCTCTTCCCACAGCCTCAGTAGGCAGTGCCCCAGTAGGGACTCTGTGTGTGTGGGGGTCCCATCCCACATTTCCCTTCCACACTGCCCTAGCAGAGGTTCCCCATGAGGGCCCCACCCCTGCAGCAACTTTTGTCTGGGCATCCGGGAGTCTCCATACATCCTCTGAAATCTAGGTAGAGGTTCCCAAACCTCAACTCTTAACTTCTGTGCACCCACAGGCAAAACACCACACAGAAGCTGTCAAGGCTTAGGGCTTCCATCCTCTGAAGCAACACCCAAGCTCTATGTTGGTCCCTTTCAGCCATGACTGGAGCAGTTGGGACACAGGGCACCAAGTCCCTAGGGTGCACACAGCATGAGGACCCCAGGCCTGGCCCATGAAACCACTTTTTCCTTCTAGACCTTTGGGCCTGTGATGGGAGGGGCTGCTGTGAAGGTCTCTGGCATGGCCTGGAGACATTTGCCCTATGGTCTTGTGGATTAACATTAGGCTCCTTGCCACTTGTGCAGATTTCTGCAGCTTGCTTGAATTTCTCTTTAAAAAATGGATTTTTCTTTTCTGCTGCATCATCAGGCTGAAAATTTTCTGAACTTTTATGCTCTGTTTTCTTTTAAAAACAGAATGCTTTTAACAGCACCCAAGTTATCTTTCGAATGCTCTGCTGCTTAGAAATTTCTTCTGCCAGATACCCAAAATCATCTCTCTCAAGTTCAAAGTTCCACAAATCTCTAGGGCAGTGGCAAAATGCTGCCAGTTTCTTTGCTAAAACATAAGGGTCACCTTTGCTCCAGTTCCCAACAAGTTTCTCATCTCCACCTGAAACCACCTCAGCCTGGACCTTATTGTTCGTATTACTATCAGCATTTTTGTCAAATCCATTCAACAAGTCTTTAGGAGGTTCCAAACTTTCCCACATTTTCCTGTCTTTTTCTAAGCCCTCCAAACTGTTCCAACCTCTTCCTGTTACCCAGTTCCAAAGTCACTTCCACATTTTCAGGTATCTTTTCAGCAACGCCCCACACTACTGGTACCAATTTACTGTATTCGTTCATTTTCATGCTGCTGATAAAGACCTACCTGATAGCTGGTGAGGCCTCAGAATCATGGTGGGAAGTGAAAAGCACTTCTTACATGGAGGCAGCAAGAGAAAAATGAGGAAGAAGCAAAAGTAGAAACTTCTGATAAACCCATCAGATCTCATGAGACTTATTCACTATCACAAGAATAGCATGGGAAAGACTGGCCACCATGATTCAATTACCTCCCCCTGGGTCCCTCACACAACATGTGGGAATTCTGGGAGATACAATTCAAGTGGAGATTTGTTTGGGGACACAGCCAAACCATATCAGACTGTATATACTAAACATGAAATTAATGGGAATGACATTTCATGTAGTATAGACAGTAAGAAATAGGAGTTGGGTGGGAGCATTAAAGAATACTAGTCTCACAGCTAGAATTCTAATGAGTCTGATCCCTCTAATCTGTAATTTACTTTATTGAACTCTGTTGATTAGAAGACAAGTCTTTGCAACTCAGGGTCTGAGAGGATGGACTTAAAACTGTAATCTAATTCCTTCACTGGGTAAGACATTAAGTTGGAAAAACTTAGATTCTATACAACTGCTAGAAACTCATCTAGTAGTCATTAATATAATTTCTGTTATCATTACACACACTAGCTTATTGTTATACTAATAAACACTGATAAGATACAGACTAGCTTCTACCTGATATAACAAGAACATATTAATCGGATATATGATTTATTTTACTGAACTGACTTTTTGTATTATAATTGCTCTAGCAATTATAATTGCTTGACAAAATGTCTCATATGCGAATTTAAAGACTGAATGAAATCTTAGACTTGTGCTTTATAAAAATGGGAAGAGGACACGAAACAAGTAAATTAATTTTATCAAAAAATTTAAAAGAATAAACAGAAATATTTTATTCTATAAATTACCGACATGATGACCAGTGCTATGGCATGAATGTTTGTGTCCCTTCAAAAATTCACACTGAAACTTAACCCCCAATTCAACAGTATTAAGAGGTAGTACATTTAGAAAGTGACTATCCCATAAGGGCTCCACTTTCATGGATGAGATTAGCAACCTTATAAAAGGGCTGGAATTAGCTAGCTAGGTCCTTTTGCTTTTCCACCCCATTTGCCCTTCATTCTCTTCTGTCATGTAAGGACACAGCATTTACCCCCTCCAGAGGACACAGCATTCAAGGTGCTATACTGGAAACAGAGAATAGGCACAAACCTATTGTGTTGGGCACTAACCCAACTGGTATAACTGTGAACAATGAATTTATAAATTACCCAGTCTCAGGCATTTTGTTATAGCAGAATTAATGGAATAAGACAGCCAGGGACTAAACAAATCTAGACAAATATTTGTAACTGTACTAAATAATAGCATAAACAGTTATAGACTTTAAAAGTGAAAATCCAAATGTTAACTGCAACAAAAATTAAAAAAAATTTATGCAAGAAATGTAACAATAACAAACATTATGGGCACTATAAAGATAAAAGAACACACTTTTTTCAGTGATGTAATGAACACTTGTTAGGGAAATAGCTCTTGGATGGAAATTTTGATTATTCTAAAGATTTCAAATCTTCTTCAATTAATCCATATTTAATATATTTCCAACCGTAAGCCCCATAAAAGTTTGTGGTGGCTTAATAAAGACATACTAAAGTTAATGTGGAAGTATAAATATTTTAGATGTGTTGAGGGGCACTTTTGCTACTAAATATTAAAATGTATTTATAAAGTTACAATAACTTAAAGAGTATAATAAAGACTAAAAATTGATCAAAAATCAATGGACTAAAAAAATCAATGTCTGAGACCCACACACACATGAACAAATATATTTTCATTGAGTATATGATGAAGGTGATAGTGGAAAGGAATTAGTTGGTAAATGAAGCTTGGAATTATAATAAACATATATTTTTAAAATCACATTAGGTCCATATCTCACCACACATGCAGCTATAAACTGCAAAAGCATTAACACCGAAATGTAAAATTTGGAGACATGGAATTTCTAATCTAAAATATTGATGACTATTTTGTCATCTTAGAACATGAGAGGCCTTTCCAAGAATAAAAGCAGTGAAAGAAAGCACAAATAACAACAATCACAACAAAAGAGGTAACTTCAACTTAAAATTTTTAAAAATAATTTCATCGGTATGCATAGATTAGCTAGAAGGTCAAACATCAAAGCTAGGAAAAAATATCTGCTCAAATAAATCAAGGAAAAGGTTAAAATTCTTTCTAAATAAAATGTAATTACAGTGCAATAAGAAAAGCATTACATCCCCAATAGAAAAACGGTGAAAAGATATATATTCATAGAAAGGGAAATGCTACCTTCTGTTTATAAAAAATGGCAATATGTGCACATTTTTAAAAATAAACTTTTTATATTTTTCTTAAATTTCTTTAATGAGAATGAACATTATCAGTGTAAGAATTATGAATTATAAATAAAATATAAAATTAATGTGAATTTTGAATTATTTCACTTTGACTCAGTAAAATACATTGCTTTCTTTATCCTTGATATTCACATTGTTTTCTTTTTGAAGCTTATAAACCAATAAAATTCATTTGGCATGCTTTTCCTGTCAGCAGTATGTTTCACTTTAGAAAACAAACAAATACATCCTTTGTAGCTGTAATAAGCTTAAAAAAATTGCAAAATGGCACTTGTAAGAACTTTGATGGAAATTTTTATCTCAATCAGCACAAGCTTGCCCTATCTTTAATTGATTTGATAAAATCAGCATATCTAAATCATGTTTGCATATTTATATATTATGCTTGAAAACTTTAAATGTATGGAAAGTTTATAATGCTAATTAGTTATACACACTTGTTATAGAGACAGGTATTAGTCTAGAGCCTCTAGTGAAGAGGCTTCTCTTTAGGACACTACATTAATATTCTTAACTATTTTGCAGGGTGAAAACAACTATGGATTTATATGAAGTGTACATGTAAAAAGTATAAGTACAGTTTAATCTGCAACGTCTCTACACTGCGTGCAACATATATGACCCTCTACCTTTCAAAATACAAATAAGTCATAAGTATATATGTTTTCTCTCCAAGAAAATATTAATTTGACATCGAAACAGTCATAATTATTCTTCTTATTTGCATTACGTGTAGCATTAGTGACCTTCCTAATGATTAACCTCCAGTATACATGATTTGTGAGGTACAATTTCTCTAGTTAAGGAACAGATGAAAATAATAACATGAGAGTTATTTTATAATACGCTCAGAAGTAACACAATTTGTTCTAAGTCACAAGACTCCTGGGTTGGTAGAACTAAAACTCAAGCCTCCTTATTCTTAGTTTGGTGTTTGAGTCTGTCTTAGTCTATTCAGGATGCTATAACTAGATAACATAAGCCATGTAGCTTACAAAAAAAAGAAATGTATTTCTCATAATTCTGGAAGCTGAGAAGTCCAAGATCAAGGCGCTGACAGATTTGGTATCTACTGAGGCACTGCTTCCTCAGAGATGATGCCTTCTAGCTATGTGCTTACCTGCTGAAAACAAAACGAGGAATTCTCTTGGGCCTCTTTTATAAAGGTACTAATCCCATCCCTGAGGGCGCCAACCTTATGCCCTGATCCTGCTATTTCCCCACTCCACCAAAGGCCCATCTCCTGATACCATCACCTTGGCAGTTAGGATTTTATTATATAAACTTTGGAGAAACAAAAACATTCAGACGATAGCAGAGTCTTCAGCCAATTTTAGATGAAAGTTATTGGTTAATAATCTTGTCATTCAGTGTTGGCCTTGATAGCAAGAAACTTAGACTGAACATTACTGAACTGCAAATTGATATTTTTTCTTGAGTATGCTTATGATATAGTTTGACTTTGTGTCCCCAGCCAAATCTCATCTGGAATTGTAATCCCCTCGTGTTGAGGGAGGGACATGCAATCGCCACGTGTGGAGGGAGGGGGGTGATTGGATCATGGGGGCAGTTTCCTCCATGCTCTTCTCATGATAGTGAGTGAATTCTCACGAGATCTGATGGTTTTTAAAATGGCAGTTTTTTCCTGTGTTCTCACTTCTCTCTCTTGCCACCTTATGAAGAAGGTGCTTGCTTTCCCTTTGCCATCTGCCACAATTGTAAGTTTCCTGAGGCCTCCCCAGCCATGTAGAACTGTGAATCTATTAAACCTCTTTTCTTTATAAATACTAGGTCTCAAGTAATATCTTTACGGCAATGTGAAAATGAACTAATATCAGCTAACATACTGACAAACGTTGTCATCAAGTTTCTTTGGGGTACACCCAGAAGTCTTTCTATAGGTTTTTATTTATATGTGAGGGGAAAATACTTCTCACATTATTTATACTTTTAAGGAGTTTTTGTTGCATACCTACGGTTAGTGTGGCACTGTTTCGGAACAAATGAAGGTGACGAACAATTCTCTATATTCTTAGATGTTAAATGTTGTCACTCATTCAGACTTTAAGCAAAGAGTCACATACAAAATATTGACTATAATTATTACCAGTGATATTGAGGAGAAATACAGGATGTTATAAGAACATATGAAAAGACTAGGTTCGTCTTATGATAAAAACTGAAAGTTGGTTGGATGTAGTCTAGTACAATGGGGTTTGGAGCTGGGGATGGTGTGCAAGAGATGGAAAGAATATTCTATGCTGAAGAAACATGTATAAAGCCCCTAAGATGGAGTTTAAGTCACTGGAGAACAGTGACTTAAAGAAGCTGAGAAGCCAGCATGGCTTGGAATAATGAACTAGGGGAAATTTATGACAAAATAATGCAAGAGTTGTAGTCAAGGACAATGTCACTTCACTAATTATACCCTTGGATATGGGCAGAAAAAAATTTGAATAAAATTCAACCATTTGTTCAATGTAAGGGTTAGGCTGAATTATTCCGTGACCTGGCAGGGCACAAAGTTGACAGTTACTATGAAAGTATTCTAAATACACACCAAGTTCCTCGGGGATCATCTAGTTCTAAGTCAGATAGTGATTATAGGACATTTAAGAAACAAGGGCTCTGCCACAGTCAACAGGTAAGAGAAGAATATGCTAGATGTCTTGCTCTTGCTTTATTGCAAATGACCTTGAACTTTAGCAGTGACCCGACTTTGGGTATTCCCATAGATCAGTGTCAATCTCAAATTACCTGGAGATTATAAAAAAATCGACTGGGCACGGTACCTCACGCCTGTAATCCCAGCACTTTGGGAGGCTGAGGTGAGAGGATCACCTGAGGTCAGGAGTTCAAGACAAGCTTGACCAGCATGGAGAAACCCGTCTCTACTAAAAATACAAAATTAGCCCAGCATGGTGGCACATGCCTGTAATACCAGCTACTTGGGAGGCTGAGGCAGGAGAATTGCTTGAACCCGGGAGGTAGAGGTTGTGGTGAGATCATGTCATTGCACTCCAGCCTGGGCAACAAGAGTGAAACTCCGTCTCAAAAAAAAAAAAAATCTATACTTATTTTGTGTGCCTGATATTTAAAATCCTCTTCCTGGTGGTATGGCTCTTACCTCACTTGTTAGGTTATGAATTCCTTTCCTCCACACGCTAGTTTAAGGTTGAAAAATAAATAGGAATCTCAAAGCAGTGCTTAATTTGAAGGACTCTGTTCAATAATTCTGAATTACTTGTACATTGGCCATGCACTAGAATTTCACCCTGTCATATAGATGTTTTCTCTTGGACATCTAATTCCCCAGATACTCAGTGTAGATCACAAAGGTGAAACATTTATTATTTGAAAGGAGAATGGCAGTGAGAAATGTTTGTCAGCTCTTTTAAAGCTGTGAGAAATAGCAGTTGCTATTTCCCCCACTTGACTCTTTGTGTCATATGGGAGGATGAAGTGACAAACCTTAAAGATATGTTACCTTGTAGCTTTTGTCTTCACTTCATTCCTCAGCTCCCTTGGGTCTTCCTCTTACAACACACAAGACCAATAGTTTCCAAGTCATTTAATATTTTAAAGGAAATTAATATTTTAGTTAGTGATAGATCAAACTACTAAATTGAATCTTGGCTTGTAGACTGATGGATTGAATAAAGGTCCAGAGGAACAGTAACCAGAGTTATTGCTCTCTTGGAAAACAAAACAAAATGAAACAGGTAAAAGCTTCTATGTAAGTTGAATCCCTGGTTGTGATCTCTGTCACGCAGGTTAGAGTGTAGTGCCAAAATCATGGCTCCTTGTAACCTTGAATATCTGGGCTCAAGCGATCCTCCTGCCTCAGCCTCCTGCATAACTAGGAGTACAGGTGCATGCCAACATGCCTGGTTAATTTAAAAAACAATTTTTTAATATAGATATGGCATCTTGCTGTGTTGCACCAGCTCCTCTCAAACTCAGCCTCAAGCAATTTTGCAGCCTCAGCTTCCCAAACTGCTGGGATTAAAGGCATGAGCCACCACACCACACCCTCATTTTCCCTTTTAAAAGGATCATTTATAACCATTCTTTTCCATGATAATGTGTTTATTTAGGAAAGGAATCTATTTATTTCTATGGTTATTCTTTTGTGATAATCAGGGACATATGTGAGATGGTGTTAACTGTACTCAAGACAGGTGTTATTTGTAGACACTTTCTTAACATATCTTGTATCTTAATTACTTCTTTTCTTTTCCAACTGCAGGCTACAAAAGAGTCAGTAAAGCTAAAGTGAACAACAACAACATCAATTAACTAGTGTTTTTCAGAAAATTGAATCAATTTCCTTGACATATTTCTATATATTTCTCCAATAACCACAATGTAATTGTTTTCAAAAAGGGAGTCAGTTCTGGTGGCTTTATTTGATCACTAATTTGTTCCTTTTATGGTTTTTTTTATTGTGTTTACATGTTGCTCTTTTTTTTTAATTTTCTTTTTCCTTTGTTTTGCAACTTGTTCATTTCTTTGATTCTGTCAACCACTGTTTTTAGTCTGTTTAGTTATTGGTGATTTTTCTTTTTTAAAATTTTAAGCTACTTTAAATATCATAATTACAACAGTGATGCCAGAAAATTTCTCTCAGTTTTTTTTTATGATTTATTTTATCCCCAACAGCTTTCTGTATAAGGTGATCATAAGTGTCAGTTTGCCTGAAATAAGTTCTGCTTATGCCTGTTTCCCTCAAAAGAATCCCAGTTTGGAAAAGTAGGAAGCTCACCAAACATCTGAAGGTTCTAGACTTTCAGACTTGGCTGCGATGTCTAAAGACACTATTAACAACTAACAGAACGTAACAAAGACCCCACTGCCACCACAACTGGGTAAATCCACTGTTCCTGACTTGCTGAAGTCGAGAATCAGACACTGTTGCTAGCACCTATTCTGCTGCAGTCACTAAAAGCCTGAGTGTCTTGCTAAGCACTCTTTCCAGAATGGTTACCCTGCTATGTCTGTTTCATCATGTTTCCAATCCAACTTTCACTTCTGACTGACAGAGACTAGGGACAAGGAAGGCTGGGAAAGTGAATTTAAACTATGTGAAAGGTATTTAAGAGCCACGGTTCAACAATCACAATAGTTTACCATTAGAATTACTCTACCTTCATGTTTGTTTTTATATGTAGACAAAAACGTATGAAGACAAACATGAGTGTTTACTACCTGTGAAGTTTAATTTCTTTAAAAGCAAGTTGGAAAACGGAAATAAACAAAAAACACTAAAAACTCAGTAATAAATAAAATGAACAAAACTCAGAATTTGAGAACCCATAGAGCCCAGATCTAGTTTAAAGATGTAGATTTAAATTTTGTATTACAAAGACTGCTATTCTTAGCAAAATTCAGAGAAAACCATAAACTATTCAATGGAGCACCTTAGAGTAATTGATTATATCATGTACCTAAAAATTTCTAAAACTGGCCTTGCAAATTGTTCCTCATGAAAAGGAGACCATTAAGACTGGTACTGTGAAGATTTTAAAGTAGACTTTCTCCTTAACTGTTGTTGACAAGTCTCACTGGCTTTTCTAATTATTTTTCCAGGTTGAATGGTTGGTGGCATTTTTTTTCATTTAGTACTTTTTCTTTGTGAAAAATGTAGATAATGAATAAAATATTAATAATATTAGCTAATGATTACTGAGACAGACACTGCCAGATGCCTACTCAATATCCATTTCTTCTTCTTCTCAGTATCAGAAGCTAATTACTATTTGAGACGGCTATCTACACATCTTTAAGAAATCTGTGGCCGGGCGCGGTGGCTCAAGCCTGTAATCCCAGCACTTTGGGAGGCCGAGACGGGCAGATCACAAGGTCAGGATATCGAGATCATCCTGGCTAACATGGTGAAATCCCGTCTCTACTAAAAATACAAAAGATTAGCCGGGAGTGGTGGCAGGTGCCTGTAGTCCCAGCTACTTGGGAGGCTGAGGCAGAATGGCGTGAACCCGGGAGGTGGAGCTTGCAGTGAGCGGAGATCGCACCACTGCACTCCAGCCTGGGTGACAGAGCGAGACTCCGTCTCAAAAAAATATAAAAAATAAAAAAAAAACTAAAAAGAAATCCATTTCCCTGTCTCCGTTTCTATTAGGCTGGTCATGTCACACAGTCTTGACTTATGGGAAATAAGTGGAAGAGGGCTTTTATTCTTCATACCCAACAGGTACTAAAGTAGAGCAGCTCTGACTTCTTGTTTCAAAATTAAATAATTTGCTCACTACAAGACTTGAAATTTAGAGAGAAGCTGATGAGAAAATGAAGAAGCAAATATACAGATCTAAACTCTGCAGAGTCAAATAGTGTCTTATACTGTCCATATAGAAGGAAGTAATATTAAATGAGTAACATTTAGGAACCATAAAGGTTTGTCTAAGCTATTTTTGATTAATTAAATCTTACTTAAAGCTCAAGCTATAAACTAATTTACCTTGCTCAGTTAAAAATATGAATATCATATTCAAAACATTTGTTCAAAGAATGAATATTGAAAAATGAAGCTAGCTGAGTGTGGTCTCCCATGCCTGTAATCCCAGCACTTTGGGAAGCCAAGGCAGGTAGATTGCTTGAGGTCAGGAGTTCAAGACCAGCCTGAGCAACATGGGGAAACCCTGTCTCTACTAAAAATACAAAAATGAAAAATAAAAAAGTTAGCTGGGCGTGGTGGTGGGCACCTGTAATCCCAGCTATTCAGGAGTCCAAGGCAGGTGAATTGCTTGAACCCAGGCAGCGGAGGTTGCAGTGAGCCGAGATCGTACCATTGCACTCCAGTCTGGGTAACAGAGTAAGAATCCATCTTAAAAAAAAAAAAAAAAAAAGGAAAAAGTAAGCTAACATTGCACTATTAATTTTTGCATCTCCTTTATAACAAATATTGGCAACAACTATTCGAGATCTGCAAACAGTAATGGCTTGGGGAATTTGCCAGCAGTTCTCAATATCAATTGCAGCTTTAATCTGGCTTAAACCATGAATTATTTTTCATGTTTCAGCAGCTTCTAAAATATTGCTCCATTAAGGTTGTAAAGTTAATCCTGCTGACATACTTTTACAACCAATAAATATGCTGTCCTGCGCATCATTTAAGACATTACCAGAAGCATTTTCTATTGATACGGTAGCAGAGAAAATATTTCATCAATATAAAGCAATATCTTCCTAACATCTCTGGAAAATGTTTAGAAACAAAGAGAGCATATTGTTTATTGCTAGAATGCACTATCATGGTGCTATATAAATCATTTTCTCTCCACACATAGTCAATATTCCTACAGAATAAAAATTGTTATTTTCTTAAGTAAATTTGAATAATTCTAGTGCCATGGCATATACTTTGCTCCTGTCTTATTTTTACATGCTGCTATAGAGCTATATTAGAATTTAATTTGCTTTTTAAAGAAATATATTTTAATGGTAACAACTTCATCAAAATCTAGATGAACTATGAAATTTTAATATCTGAGTACTCTTTCACTGTATTCATGTTCAATTTATGCTTATAAATATGCTGTTGAACTTATATACAGTTCTTAATAGTAGTGATTTTATTGCTTCTTAAGAATTATGAAACATAAAATAGTGACTGTTGATAACTTTCATATTATGGGTAATGTACAATATAACTATATTTTATTATTTTAGAATCTGAATATAGAAGCAAGGCTTTGAAGAATATATAAAAGCATGATAAAGTTCATTTTCTATTATTATATTTTGGAATTGCATTCTGTACTTATGCATTAGTTAAGCTTGTTAACTTAGTTGTTCAAATTCTTTCTAGTTTGTTTATTTCCTGTTTGTTTGTTCAATTAATGTATCAACTTCTGAGAGAGATGTGCCAAAAATTTACTGTGCTAAATGTATCAATTTCTCCTTGTAGTTCTGTTGATATTTGTTTTTATACATTTTGCTGTTTCATCATTAGCTTCATATAATTTAAAAATTACTACATTTTCCTAATAAGCATTTTTATCTTCAGTAATAGCTTCTTTTTAAATTCTAACTTACTGACTGATACTGGCATAGTTTTACCAGCTTCTTTATAGTCTTTTGTCCGCAGTACTGTTTTAAGCTATTCTATTTGAATATTCCTGTGAGTATACTTTTTCTGAGTTTTTTGTTTGCAGTATTTGCCTTTATTAAAGATTATTCAAGAAAAAATACAAAATCTGAATATATCTAGTATCTATATCTAAAGCTACATATATAGTTGAAATTGCAAACAAAACTTTCTTACAAATAAAACTCTAGGCTATGATGGTTTCACAGATAAACTCTATCAAAAGTTTAAGGAACAAGTAATACCAATTTTGAAGAAGCCACTAAAAAAATTTAGGAGAAAGGAACTTTTTCCAATTAATCTTATAAAGCCTATATAATTATACAAAAACCCAATGACATTACAAGTCATTATTCTTCAGCAACACAAATGCAAAAGTGCTCAATCAAATATAAAAGAATAAATATATCATGAGCAAGTGGGGTTCATCCTAGAAAGGCAGTTAACTTATAAATATTTATAAGTAAAACAATGTGATTTACCATCTGAGTGTAATTTTATGCCAGTAGAGGCAAACAAATTATTTGACAGCATTCAACACCCGTTCATGATAAAATATCTCAGCTAAATAAAAATTGATGGGAAAATTCTGAATCTATTAAAGGGCATCTGTTGTGGACTGAGCTGTGAACCTCCCACTCCCCACAAATTCATGTGTTGAAACCCTATCCCCCAATGTGTCTATATTTTGGAAACAGGGATTTTAAGGAGATAATTAATGTTAAATGATATTGTAAGGTTTGGACCCTAATCTAATAGGACTGGTGTCCTTATAAGAATAAGAACAGACACCAGCAAACTCTATCTCCTTCTCTGTATACACACAGAGAAAAAGCCATGTAAGGATACAAAGAGAAGATGGCCATCTGCAAGCCAGGAAGAGACTTTACCAGAAATCAATTCTGATGGCACCTTGATCTTGCACTTCAAACCTCCAGAACTATGAGAAAACAAATGCCTGTTTTTTTAGCCACTCAGCCTGTGGTGTTTTGTTAACGCAGCCCAAGCTGACTAATATAACATCAATGAAAGTCTGCAGATAACCTTATACTAAACGGTGATGTATTGAATGTATTTTCTCTAAAATCAGAAAAAAAGGCAGCATATTAATTCTTACATTTTTGTTTAACATCAGATTGGATGACACAGTCAGTACAATATGAAAAGAGAAAAAAAAGAAAAAAAAGTCTCGCTCTTTCGCCCAGGCTGGAGTGCAGTGGCATGATCTTGGCTCATTGCAAGCTCCACCTCCCAGGTTCACGCCATTCTCCTGCCTCAGCCTCCGGAGTAGCTGGGACTACAGGCGCCTGCCACCACGCCCGGCTAATTTTTTGTATTTTTAGTAGAGATGGGGTTTCACCGTGTTAACTAGGATGGTCTTGATCGCCTGACCTCGTGATCCACCTGCCTCGGCCTCCCAAAATGCTGGGATTACAGGCGTGAGCCACCACGCCCCACCAAAAAAGTTGTTTTTATTTGTAGTTGATATGTGAGTCTCCGTAGAAAATTCTAAGTAATCTCCTGTAATACTAGAACTAAATTGCTAGAACTAATAAGTGAATTTAGCAAGACTGCAGGATGCAAAGTCAATATACGCAATTCTATTTTATTTTTATGATAGCAAGAAACAATTGGAAAAAGAAATTTAAATAAACGGTACAATTTGCAACAGCATCGAAAACTTCCACACTACAAAAATACAAGCTATTGCCAAAATTAAAGCAAGCCTATCTAAGTGGATACACACATTGCATGGCCCAATACTATCAAGATGTCAATTTTCCTCACATTGATCTATAGACTAAAAAGTCCAGTCAAAATACCAGAAACATTTTCTTTGTAAAAATGAACAATTCATTTAAAAATACATATGGAAATGCAAAGATCTAGAATAGCTTAGCCATTTTATGTTAAAAGAATACATTTTGAGGACTTATACTACCTATTTTAAGGCTCATAATAAAGCTACATTATCAAGAAAAAGTGGTATTTGATTAAAGATAGACAAATATGCCTTTACATCTGAGTATAAATTCCAGAAATAGAACTGCATATATACAATTCAGTTGATTTTTTACAAAGTTACTGAGGTTAAAGATGAAAGAATAGTCTTTTCAACAAATGGTGCTTGCTACATTGGCTAAACACACATGAAATAAGAATAACTTCAAATCATAGTTCACACCAAACACAATTAATTTCCAAAAGATCATAGAGTTACATGCACAAGCTAAGCTTATAAAATTTATAGATTAAACCTAACAGAAAATCCTTGAAACCTTGGGATAAACTAAGATTTCTTAGTAGAAAAAAAAAAAAAAAAAAAAGGAAAAGCACTAACCTAGACATAAATAATAAAAATATATGGATGGCCTTCCAGTCTGTAGAAATGTGATTCCTGACAGCTGTCTTCTTGCACTGCACATGGCTGAAATATTTACCTCATGTGGAGAAACTTGGAAGACTCAAATTCACATCCTCCTGATGATACCCACAGGAGACATGGAAATACTGCGTAGAAGAGGGTGGTTCCCCTGCAAAGGCCCCACCCTCAAGCCTGGAAACCCACAGCCCTAAATGGGAACAGGCATCCCTGTTTTCAAGCCCCAAAGTTGCCTTTTGGCCTGCCACGCCTCCCATCCTGTGCTCATATAATCCCCAAACCCCAGGCTCCATGAGGAGATGAAGAGAATGAGCAGAAGAATGGCAGGACGGCCTGGCAGAGAGAAGAGAAGGAGTGTCTGAATACAGAGAGGAATTTGGCTGGGGGCAGTCAGAGTGGAGATCCGCTGCTGGACAGCCAAACTCCAGGGGAAGATTATGTTACTACTCCATCCCCTTTCCAGATCCCCATCCATCCCACTGACAGCCACCTCCACCACTCAATAACACCCCCACATTCACCATCTTTCAAGTCTGTGTGCAACCTAATTCTTCTCTACTATGAATAAGGACCTGGGTACCAAAGGGGAACTGCACTGAGCACGTTAGCACTTAAGTGATCTGCAGACCATTTGGCTTCAGTAGTTGCAGGCGTCCACCCCTAGACGCTACTGTAGTGCCAGAGCCCAGAAAGCACTCACCATGGCTCCTGAACCTGTCCATCTGCGTGTTCCCACTCCTGTAAGGGGTTTGAGTGCACCTGGTGGCTGAACAGATGAGCCACACCCCTGTGGCATGTCCTGCGAGGGGGGTCAGGGAGGTCTCCCATTTCACTGATTCTGGACCCAGATCCAGTCAGCCTGTACTCACATTCTCAGCTTACTCCTCTGTGTGCCTATTCCTCTTCAGAGCCACAGAGATGCTATCGTGTTTTTGAGCAGCACTAATTCTTTTTATTCTTATTTTCAGATATCTTAGTGTTTGAAGTGGAAGAGGAAAAATAATGTATGAGCTTACAAAGCCGTCTTGACTGGAAGTCTCAGCAGTATTTTTAGACAAATTACATGACAAAATCCTAAATGAAACAGGAAGAAGGTGCATTCTTTTCTGTGGATAAAAGCACAAAAGCGGCCGTGCGTGGTGGCTCATGCCTGTAATCCCAGCACTTTGGGAGGCCGATGCAGGTGGATCACCTGAGGTCAGGAGTTCGAGACCAGCCTGGACAAAATGGTGAAACCTCATCTGTACTAAAAATACAAAAGTTAGCCGGTCGTGGTGGGCAGGCACCTGTAATCCCAGCTACTCTGGAGGCTGAGGCAGGAGAATCGCTTGAATCTGGGAGACAGAGGTTGCAGTGAGCCGAGATCATGCCATTGCACTCCAGCCTGGGCGACAGAGCAAGACTCTGTCTCAAATAAATAAATAAATAAACCATAAAAGCTATTTGTGGAACGATGGCATGGGTCTTAGAGGAGCCACAGAAGCAGTGATGTGAGAGCTGTAGTCCTTGGGCTGCTTAGAAATAGCTAGATCAAGGGGGACATGAGGAGGAGCAAAACGAAGTTGTCAGCTTTGCAAATTGGTCCATGGCTGTCTTTGGCCTTTTGGTCATTTAAGGCACTTTGCATGACTCAGTAGGTTGGATAACATCCCCATCAGCTGTCCTAACTTTGAATATACAAAATGAAAGCACAAATTATAAGGTAAAAACAAGCGGTAATAACCACCCCAAACTGGTGGATTCTTAAGCATCACTTTATACAAATCATTTTTAGTTAATCGAGAATTACATTTCTTAATTTAAAATGTTTGACTTAGCCCAAAACTAGAATTTCTTTCACACCATTAACTTGTAATCAATGGAGTGATTTTTGAAAAAACATATACAAAATATACTTTCTCCCACTTCAACAACTCAACATGCTGTTTCTGCACTCAGCCTGAAAGCAGTAGAAAGAAAAAATCTCTAAGCTTTCAGTGATCATAGGTTTTGGAGAAGAATGCTTCTAAACAACTACGTTTTTGAAGTAGGCTAAAAATATTTCTACTTACTTACAATGAAATTTACATATCACGGTGAAGACAAATATTACCAAATCAGAAACTCATGCCTTTGTGTTTTTTAAAAAGCAGGTAATGAACCATATTTATACTTGGCAGGACTGACAGCAAATTATACTCATTTGTTTCCCTTATCATTTTTATTCAAACTAAAAATAATGATTAAAATGAGCTACGAAGGCAAGCTCGAAGGGAAAAGCTTTGCTAATGTTGTTTGCGGTGTTCTAGAGTGTTCCTATATATGTCTCAGTAGTGAAATTTTTCTTGTTGTTGGGGTGGTTCCATACCATTTCCAGAATACCTTTGTATAAATCTAGGTATGAATATTAGAAGCCCTTAAGATAAAAGGATTAAAAGTTTGTACTTAAACATCAAAGAAAAGTTGATTTTAATATCTCTGTCTCTCTCTTTGTCTCTCTGTCTCTCTCTCTCTCTCTGTGTGTGTGTGTGTGTGTGTGTGGGTTTTGAGACAGAGTCTCGCTCTGTCACCCAGGCTGGGGTGCAGTGGTGTGATCTCGGCTCACTGCAACCTCAGCCTCCGAGGCTCAAGCGATTCTCCTGCCTCAGCCCACTGAGTAGCTGGGATTACAGGAGTCTGCCACCATGCCTGGCAAATTTTTGTATTTTTAGTAGAGAGACGGGGTTTCACCATGTTGGCGAGGCTGGTCTCAAACTTCTGACCTCAGGTGATCCTCCCACCTCAGCCTCCCTAAGTGCTAGGATTACAGACATGAGCCACCACACGTGGTCCTGTTTGTGTTTTTTTATGAAACATTGCATGGTGCTAAATATCCTCTTCCTTTGTCTTAACTTTTATAAGACGGGGCGTATACATTTCCTGTTGCTGAGGCAACAGACTACCACCAATTTAGTGGCTTAAAAACCACAAGTTTATTATCTTACATTTCTGGAAGTCAGAGGTCTAGTATGAGTCAGCCAGGCTACATTCCTTCTGGGAGCGCTAGGAGAGAATCAATTTCCTTGCTTTTTCCAGCTTCTAGGACCCACCCATGTTTCTTGGCTCATGCTCCCATATCTCTCCAAACTCTTTTTTTGCCATCACATCTTCTCTCATTCTGACCATCAAGCCTCCCTACTATAAAGAATCCTGTGATTTCACTGGATCCACCCAGATAATCCAGGATAATCTTCCTATCTCAGTATTCCTAACTAATTATATTTACAATGTCCCTTTTGCCATAAGATATGATATCTTTACAGATTCCTGGCATTAGGCCACGGACATCTTTGAGTGGCCATTTTTCTGTCTCATAGAGGATTCAATATTATAATATTTTTGACTTTTTTTTAAAAAACATACAAATTATGTTTTTTTTTTTGAGGAAACCAATGAAGTATAGATACATGTCAATAAAATAAAGGAAATTTTAAAATATCCTACAATTTGACTTTCTATAAATAACCACCATTGATGTATTTTAGGGTAGATAGATGCCCACAATTATCAAATTAATTAAAGAAAGATTATCAAGGTAGTCTTTCAATTTTTATACTTTATTATAATGCCTTTTGACTTAATAATGCATACATCTGACTTTTATGTTAATAAGTATTTGCCTCTAGGATTGTTTTTACTAACGAAATAATAAGTTTCCCTTTGTATGTCTCCATACTTATTAATCCAGTGGACTAATGCTAAACTTTTGAGTTTGGCACATATTCATATCATTTTCTTAGGCTAAATATCTAAACAGAATTACTGGGAAAAAGGTATGACATTCTATTACAAATTTATCTGTAGATATGTGTAACTAAATAATTATTTGCTATCAGTATTTAAAGTAGCTACTTTCCCAAACCTTCCTGCATATTGGTAATATGATTTTATTTTGTCCTAATCAATTTGTTAGGAAATTCTCCCTCACTATGATTTTAACCTTGTCACAACATGACACAAATTTTAATAAGTAAAAAGTATCAAAAAATTCATAACAGTGACTTTGATGTCAATTGTCTAATTCCCTTGAATAGGAGAATGACAATTCTATCCATCTATTATTTCATGTGTCTTCATTCATACATTTACTTTGTAGTCACTACAGATTCCTCAGTACTGTTAAGAGGCAGGAGAATTGGCAATAAACTACATTGTGAAGGTCACTATTCTCATTCCTGTGGTTTTTTATTTGTGTATATGAAGGAAGGTCACAGACAAACAAGTAAATATCTGAATGAATGAGATAATTTCATAAAGTGAAATGTGCTAAGAAGATGACACAACAGAATGCTGTGGAGTACACTCTACTTGAAATGGAAATAGATTGAATTTAAAGTAGCCAGGTATGCGGAGATCAGGAGACTGAACTTTGGGCAAAGGGATTACCCTAACTTAGAAATGAGGGAACTGAAATGAGGTCAGTATGGCTGGAGTATATTGCCTTGAACAGGTTAACACTGAAGTTGAGCATGGATTGATGTGGAACACTCCAGACAATTTAATTAAAAAATTAATTTTCATTAACTGCAATGAGAAATCACTGTAGGATTTTAAGCAGGAAATTTTATGTTGTAATTTAGGGTCAAACCAGTTTACCTTGGTTGATATGTAAAAAATGGTGCATATGGTTTAAGGGAGGAAATGGGAAGACCAGTTATGAGGCTATTTCAAAGGGCTACTGGATTGGTTCAGGGTGGTAGCAGTAAAGATGGAAAAAAAGAGGATATTTGGACATATTTGGGGTATATTTTGATGCTCCTTTCTAGACCATGAATAGTACAATGATGAACAGATACAGGATTTTGTCACTCCTTCCACATCTTTCATATCCTCATCTCCAATCTCAAGCTGGCCTTCAGTACTCATCTGACACTTATTTTAAGGATATGGAAACAGCTATTCCCTGATCTAGTGGCAGTCTCGGTAAGGGCTAATAAAGTGAGTTAGGACCAAATAATGAAATACAAAGACTAAGGATAACTGTGTCCTATAAAATATTTATAAGAAAGCACCTTTCTTAGTCCATTTTGTGCTGCTATAACAGAATACCTGAGAGTGTGTAATTTATAAAGAACAGAGATATATTTCTCACATTTCTGGAGGCTGGGAAGTTTAGGATCAAGGGATCAGCATCTGACAGAGGCCTTCTTGCTGAGTCATCCCATGGTGGAAAAAAAGTCAAGAGAGGGGAAGAGAGAGAGAGAGAGACAGAGAGAGAGAGAGAGACAGAGAGACAGAGAGAGACAGAGAGAGTGCAAGAGATAAGACTCACAGCCTCAAGCCCCTTTATAATTGGCATTAATCTATTCATGAGGGTGGAGCCCTCATCACCTAAACACTTCTCCTTAGGCCCCACCTAACAACACTGTTGCATTGGGGATTAAGTTTACACATGCTTTTGGGGGGATGCATTCAAACCACAGAAACACCCTTCATTATTAGTTTTTCTATTTTAGCCTACTTGCTCTGGGTGCCAAAAATGAGCACCAATTTCTTTCATATTGAAGCTTTGTCACCAGAATCCTCCTGTAAAAACAAAAATAACTTATTTGACAGTAGTAACCCATTAGCATTCTCATACTTTAGCACAAATTAGATCATAAGGATGACTGAATTTATAGCTGAAAGGATCCTTGAAAGATATGTTCTGTGAAACATGGGCGGTACAGAAGATCAAGGCCCTTTGTTATGGGTTAAGTGAAGGTTGCCTGGTGGAGACTGTTAGGAGGAAGGTATAAGTGGAAATGCTATATAAAATGTATTATTTTTGCAAGTCAGGAGTTTCTCCTGTCCAGCCTGCCTGCTACTGGACCTCCACTTTTGTATGTTTCATGCCCAGTAAAACCCTATGTCTCTTTTGCTGGCTCTGGGTCTCTTCTTTGGTCTCTCAACCATGGCATCATCCCTACTCAGGTTAATGGGGATCCAGAAAGATGATCCACTGATAAAGATCCACAGATACAGGTTGTTGGAAAAGAAAGCACACCAGAAACTGTGTGCACTAAAATGGCCAGATGATGTGGAACATTGATAACATCCAGCTAGTGGGGCCAGGAAATATTTTGACTGCCTGAGGGCCACAGAGCTGACTCTGTGGAAGGTATATTGTAGGAAGACCCCAAGGGAGTCACGCTCTGTATAATCTCTTATTCTTGAATGTGGGCAGGACCTGTATATGTGATAGATTAGATTATGTTCTGTAGTCAAGGTGGGGATTTTGCAGCCGTCATCAAAGTCCTCAGACAATTGACTTCAATAAAAAAGAAGGTAATCTTAGGTGGCCCTGACTTAATCAGACAAGCCCTTGAATTCACAGCAGATGCTAAAGCCAGGCTTAAAGAAGCAAATTTCCATATTGTGGAGAAGGGCAAATGGCAGAAAACTGTGGGCAGCTGCTAGTAGTTGAGGATCTCACTCCTATAACTGCAAGGACCTACATTCAGCCAACAACCAGTGAGCCTGGAAAAAGATTCAAAGCCTCAGATGAGATTGCAGCTCTGTATTAGTCCATTTTCATGCTGCTGATAAAGACATGCCCAAGACTGGGTAATTTATAAAAAGAAAAAGAGGTTTAATGGGCTCACAGTTCCATGTAGCTGGCTGGGGATGGACTCACAATCATGCAGGCAGGAGAAAGGCCCTTCTTACATGGTAGCTGTAAGAGAGAGAATGAGAACCAAGCGAAAGGAGTTTCGCCTTATAAAACCATCAGGTCATGTGAGACTTATTCACCACCAGGAGAACAGTATGGGGGAATCAGCCCCCCCGATTCAATTATCCCACACTGGGTCCCTCCCACAAAACATGGGAATTATGGGAGCTACAATTCAAGATGAGATTTGGGTGGGGGCACAGCCAAGCCATGTCAAGCTCCCTCCCACAGCCTTATAAGATCCTGACTTCAGGACTGTATTGTGCTGTATCCAAATTCCTGGCCTATGAAAACTGTGAAATAATAAACGTGTGATTTATTAAGCTGCTAAGTTTATGGTAACCTGTTAAACAGCATACAAGCTAATATATAAAACGACAAATAGCTCAAATAATAATGAGCAAAAGATCTGAGCAGACACCTTACCAAAGATGATATACAGATGACAAATAAGCATTTGCAAAGATGCTCCAAACATATGTTCCCAAGGAAGTGCAAATTCAGACAACAATGACATACCATTACACATCTATTAGAATAATGAAAATCTGAAGCATTGACAATATCAAATACTGGTGAGGATGTGCAGCAACACAAACTGTCATCCAATGCAAAATGGTACAGTCACTTTGGAGAGATTTTGGCAGTTTCCTACAAAATTAAACGCATTCTTACGATATGAATTAGCAGTTGTGCTCATTGGTATTTACCCAAATGAGCTGAAAACTCATGTCCAAACAGAATTTGCATACAGATGTTTATAGTAGCTTTATCCATAATTGCCAAAACTTGAAAGCAACCAAGATATATTTCAATAGGTGACTGGATAAACAAACTATGGTACATTCATATGAAGAAATATTTTTCTGCCGGGCATGGTGCCTCATGCCTGCGATCCCAGCATTTTGGGAGGCCGAGGTGGGCAGATCACGAGGTCAGGAGATCAAGACCATCTTGGCTAACACAGTGAAACTCCGTCTCTACTAAAAATACCAAAAATTAGCACGACATTGTGGCATGTGCCTATAGTCCCAGCTACTCAGGACGCTGAGGCAGGAGGACCGCTTGAACCCAGGAGGCAGAGGTTGCAGTGAGCCAAGATCACACTACTACACTCCAGCCTGGGCAACAGAGTGACACTATGTCTCAAAAAAAAAAAAAAAGAAAAGAAAAGAAAAGAAAAAAGAAATATTTCTCAGTGATACAAGTAAAATGAGCTATCAAACCAGGAGAAGTCATAGAGATAACTTAAATGTGTATTTCTAAGTAAAAGATGCCAATCTGAAAAGCCTGTATACTATTTGATTCCAACTATATGGCTTCTTGAAAAGATAAAACAATGTAGACAGTAAAAAGATCAGTGGTTACCAGGGCTCAGGATGCGGGTACAGGAGAGGGAGGAATGAATAGGTGGGATACAGGGAATTTTGGGGACAGTGAAACTATTCTTTATTCTACCAGGACACTGTAATGGCAGACACAAGTCATTGTACATTAGTCAAAACCCAAACAGAATATATAGCACAAAGAGTGAACTCTAATGTAAACTATAGACATTGGTGAGGCTCATCAATAAAATGAGTCAATGGGAACATCTGTTGTGGAGCATATTTTTAAATACATCTGCATATCATCTTTGGTGAGGTGTCTGCTCAGATCTTTTACTCATTATTAATTACTTGTTGTTTTATGTATTAGATTTGTATGCTGTTTAACAAGTTACCAAAAACTTAGCAGCTTAGTACATCACATATTTATTATTTTACAGTTTCCATTTTATTGATGTAGTACATAAAAAGTGTACTACACTAATGCAAGGTGTTAATAGTAGGTGAAATTTGGCAGTGGAGAGGAGGGATGAGGCATATATGGAAACTATACTTTCCACTCAATTCTTATGTACTGCTAAAACTGTTCAAAAAATAGTCTATTAATTACAAAAGAAAAAAAACAGAAAAACAAAATCAGAGTTAGGATTAGTACCCAGGCCATTCTATTTTAATGTTATTTTTCCCTCACCAAATTTTGTTGAGATTCAATTTGTGTCCATAGCCTAACATGTGAGTTCATTTGAAATAAGTTGTATTGTCATATTCTCTCTTTTCATATATATGATATATATTCCCAACCTTATCAATTGTATATTCAGATCCCTTCTACTATTTATTATGTTTGGCCAATTTCCCCCCTGGATTGAGAGAATTGAGGCAAAATCTGTAGTTTTGTTACCTTAATATTCTGCTTGTATTTCTCAACATTTTGGCTTCAATATTTTGACGCTACACGACTTGTATACATAATGTAAAAACATTATATGATTATATTTGAACTTGAGGGAAGGCTAACTTCACTGGTTGAACAGCTCACTAACTTTCCCTTGTAGCCTGCTTTTGCCCCCTTTCCTGTTTTTGCAGCTTAACTAGAACTGTTCCGAGTTAGCTTAGCGGGGTTGCAGTCTGATTCCAGCCACTATGCTCCAGAGGCTCCTTGTTTATGATAAGACAATTTCCTAGACCAAGAATCTCTCATAATTAAGCAGTTCCCTATAAACGTGTAGTGTTTTAGAATGAGGAATCTGTCCTGTAACCTTAGAGCCTGCATATAACTTATGTATTCAACCTAAATACATAAGTTAATCCCATTCTTTTTTCATTTAGTATCATACATGTATTTTCTGTGTGTCATCGTATTATATATGAATTATATCTATACGCATGCATACATGCATACCTATATTTTATGTATATGATATATAGTTGTGTTTTTAATGTATTAATACCTATGCTACATGTATTTGTGTTTACATACATGTAGTGAGATATATATATAGGTATATGTTTAAATAAATATATAGAATCTCTTCTGATAATCTATAAGTTTTAAAATCTGGTTTTGATTACAATAATTATTACATCCATAACGCTAAATCATATTATTCATCCATATCTCAATTTATTAACTTCAGTGTCCAAATAGTGTGCTGCGAAAACAATCTCCAATTTGGGTGCTTTTGACTTCTCCACATTTTTCTGCCCCCTTTTGAATCTCACATATTAAAGGGTAGGGTCAATCAAGCCATTTTTAGTTCCTTTATCTTTCCTCTCTCCATTCTACTCTATTGCATATCCAGGCATAATGTTTAAATGATTGCTCTGGTGTTTATTTTAGGTTGGGAGGCAGCACACTTCTCGTTTATGAGCCTTCAGTTAATCCTGTGTTTCAGCAGAACCAGGGGGTAAGTCGGATAGCTGTTCTCCTATACCCTGTTGAATCCTACTCTCTTCCCCAAAGGCAGAAGAGGTTAAAGGGAGTCTACAGATGAACATTATTTCCTCACTTTAGGTTGAGTATATCACCTGGCAGGAGTCTGGGTCAATATAAAGTTTCTTGGGTCAGAGGGCTCTTTCTTGATGGATCATCTTTTATTTCATCTATCTTGTATTTGATCAGTTGCTCTGTGTGAAGTTCTCAGCTTAATGATTTCTGCATCTGATTTCCCCCTCACCATTAGGAAGTGGTTGAGAAATACAATTTATGTATTTTTACCCTGTCTTCCAATGTTGTAGAAATGGTACCCAACTTTGGTGCTTTTCACTTCTCCTGTATCTTTCGTTCTGCCCTTTTTTGCTCCTCTGTTTTGACCTTTTGTTTTTTGCTCCTTTCCTTTTTCCCTCTAAGTTAAAAGTTGTTGATGAGGACTTTATAATTATTCTATTTTCTGAAGTGTATTGTTCTCCCAACAGGAGCGAGGCATAGCAGACCATGAAGTATCTCTTGGTTGATTTCTAGAAGTCATTGTTTCTGTCACTTGTATTTTACAGTTTACTTTATTATGTTGCTTTAAAAAAAGTAGTAGAGGTTTTCTTCTTAATTGGAGTTTTTTTGTGTTGTTGTTTATTTCTGTTAATCTCATGTAGGGGAGTAGGACAAATATCCGTTCTTCATTCCACCTTCAGTGGGAAACTTACGTAGACTATGCAATGGAAGCCCCTGGGCAAGAGAAGTTAGTATGAGAGCGACAGCTATCCCGAAAGGCAGAAGTCGGGGAGGATTGGAAATTACTCAATTATTTATTGGGACCCAGATTCTAACATACATTTTACTATTCCTCTTTTATCCCTTTTTCTGTGGACATATGGGAAAAAAATGGAATACTTTCTGAACCTTCTGCTGCCCCCCTAAAAAGAAAGAAGTGGGATCTGTTTATACATTCTTGTACTTGGGCTAACTGAACTTACATTGTTTGAACACAAACTGCTTCATATACTGTGCTAGGTAGTTTTGCTTATCTAATGGGAATTTTAACCTTGAATAATCTTTTTTTGTTAAACATGATTATCTTGGTATGTATTACATGAGGGATACATAACATGGTGCCAAATGACCTAATTTGGATGCTAGGGAAGATGAGTTCTAGCTTTGGTTCTAGGTTAATCAGTTGCAATACAAAGCATGTTAGAAGTGATGTAATTTTTGGAGAGCTTAACTATATCCATGTTCTCCAACTATTGAATATTGGTGCCTTGTTAAAAGGCATAGAATTATTATTATGGGTCTGAGAATTTGTATATGTTTATTTTTTAAATCTGTTTATTGTTTTATATCCTGAACCAATAGAATGCAAGCTTCAGGATGATATATGTTCCATGGCACATAGAATTATACTTAAAACAAACTAAAAAATATCTATTTAATTTAACTAATACAGTTAAATTTAAAATCTTATACCAAGATGCCTGCAGATGCAACAGAAAATCTCTCCCTACACATAAATATTATAAGACTATAATTTTTATTGAAATGAAATAGCTGGGCACATTTTGGGGGAACATGTGGTATTTTAATACATGTATACAATATGTAATGATCAAATCAGGGTAATTGGGACATCCATCAAAACACAGACTTTTAATGGGTATTTATGGTGTGACAGGCACCATAGAAAACACTGGATGTTCAATAATGAGCAAAAAATAGCATGTGCCACTAATTTAAATAAACACAGAAACAAATTTGAAATTAAAACTGTGAAAAGTGCTAAGGAGTCCTTTTCCCAATTAATATTTACTGAAGCATATATGTGTGCTTATTTATCATCTATTCTATATTGCCTCCTTCAACCATGCAGAAAGAGCTTCAATCTATTGTGTTTACTGCTAGACATATTCCAACATATAGAACAGATTCTGACACATATGTTCAATGAAAAAGTGACAGTCAATTAAAGATTTCTTTGAGCTATTCAAGGCAATCGGCACAGGGGATTCGAGGATAGCTATGCTAAACTGAGTTCTGAAGAATGGGGAGGCCTTATTTAGATGCAAAGGAGATAAAAGAGTGTGTCAGGCAAAGGGAAATGCTATGAAAAAAATAGGAATAAGCACGGTGAATATGAAGGATTTAAAAAGGCCAGTGCAGACATGAAGGCAGGAGAGCAGGCACGCTGCTGGAGAGAAAGGTGGCAATAGATCTTCTCCAAGCCTTTTGCAGACAATGCTAATCAAATTTTTCTTTTTTCTTAGAGCATTGAAAATAACTGAATAAATGTAAGCAGTGGTGTGAGATAATAAGATTGTGCTTAAAAAAGATATCTCTGTTGGTAATTGTTCATAATGAAAGTGGCACAAACACTCATAGAGAAAATATAGATAAAAAAGAGAGGCCCTAGCATAAAGCTTAGATAATTTTATCATTTATGTCTATTAAAGGAACATGAGATAGCAAAGGAGCCAGAATGTGCAACCAGTGAGATTGGAAAAAAACATCAGTGTAGTATTATAATGAAAGACAGGTCAAGAAAGTGTTTTAAGGAGGGGACAGTCTGCAGTATTCCATGCTTCAGAAAGGTTAGTTGAATTGTAGAATTAATCAAATATCTACTGGATATAAAGACATGGAGAATATTGTTGATTTTAACAAAAGAAGATTAAGCAACTATGTATTACACACATGTGCACACACACACAATCCTACAGCTACTGGATAAGAACAATAAGCCTTCTTTCTAAAATATATAACAGTCTGGAGAAAAGTAAGACTACTGCCGGGAGCCAAATTTAAGTGGGACCAGAAAACCTTAAAATCTAAACGGTCTGCATGAGTTAATGATGGTAGTTCTGTGAGATAATTTGTCTTTTATGAATTTAAAGCTTCGGGTTTTAGCAGCTCTGCTGGCTAAAGGAGACAAAGCATTGTGTCCATGCAAAGTGGTGAATTAGAACTGAGATCCTTTTATAAAGGCTAGACCGCCAAATAAGTATGCCTACTGAGAAAGAATGAACAAAACAAATAACAAGCAAAACTTTTACCCTACAGAAAAGAGAGACCACAAGGTTATTGCCCAGTCATATTCTGCTGTTACTGGGAAAATAAGTATATACTAAAAATCAGAAACCAGAGTTCTGCTATTATTTATGTATATATGTATTTATGTATGTATATATGAATGTATGTATGTATGTATGTATTGGAGACAGGGCCTAGCTCTATTGCCCAGGCTGGAATGTAGTGGCACAGTCATGGCTCACTGCAGCTTTAAACTTCTGGGCTCAAGTGAACCTCCCACCTCAGCCTCCCAAAGTGCTGTGGTTACAGGTGTGAGCCACTCTGCTCAACATCTGCTATCATTTACATAAGGAATGTAAATATTCACTCCTCTTGGAGCCTGGAAAAACCCCAGCCAAGAAATTCTATTTAATGTAATCACAATCATCTTGGGACAATAGATAGCATCAATGCAAATCCTTTTTGGAGAACAAAACACCCCAGGTTCTCAGAATTTTCAGAAATCATGAACATCAAATATGGGCATAAAGATAAATTAAACCACATATGAGGAAAGAAGTAGCTATGAATTACAGCAAAACAACAAATAGCAGTATCAAACTTTGAAGGGTGAAAGATATTGGAATGATTAGAGACACTAAAATAATTATGTGAAATGTTTAATGACTTAAAGGAAAAAGAGGGAGTAAAAACTTAACAAGGAAATAATAGACAACCAGAATTGAATAGGCAACTTTAATCACCTTGATATGGTTTGGATCCATGTCCCTGCCCAAATCCCATGTCAAATTATAATCTCCAGTATTGAAGATGGGGCTTGGTGGGAGGTAATTGGATCATAAGAGCGCAGTCCCCATGAATGGGTTAGCACCATACCCTTGGTGCTGCACTTATGACAGTGAGTGAGTTATACAGATATTTGGTTGTTTAAAATTGTGTAGCCCTGCTCCACCTCTCTTGCTCCTGCTCCTGCTGTGTAAGATGTTTTTGCATCTCCTTCTCCTTCTGCCATGATTGTACGTTTCTTAAGGTCCCCTCAAGAAGCAGAAGCCTCCAGGCTTTATGTGTAGCTTGCACAACCATGAGCCAATTAAACCTCTTTTATTTATAAATTATCCAGTCTCAGGTGTTTCTTTATAGCAATGTAAGAAGGTGCTAATACATAAAATTGGTACTGAGTAGTGGGACATTGCTATATAGATACTTGAAAATGTAGAAGCAGCTTTGGAGCTGGATAAGAGGCAGAGGTTAGAACAGTTTGGAGGGCTCAGAAGAAGACAGGAAGATAAGGGAAAGTTTCGCACTTCCTAGACAGTTGTTGAATAGTTGTGACCAAAATGCTGATAGTGATATGGAAAATGAAAGCCAGGCTAATGAGATCTCAGATGGAAATGAGGAACTTATTGGGAACTGGAGCAAAGGTCATTTTTGTTACATCCTGGCAAAGAGCTTGGATGGATTGTTTCCCTGCCCTAGGGATCTGTGGAACTTTGAACTTGAGAGAGATGATTTAGTGTAACTGTTGGAAGATATTTCTCAGCAGCAAAGCATTTAAGATTTGGCCTGGCTGCTTCTGACAACCTAACTCACATGCGTGAACAAAGAAGTGACATAAAACTGGAACTTAAGCTTACAGGGGAAGCAGAGTGTAAAAGTTTGAAATATTTGCAGCCTGGCCCTGTGGTAGAAAAGAAAAGTGCATCTTCGGGGAGGAATTCAAGCCAGCTGGAGAAATTTGCATAACTAAAAGGAAGGTAAGTACTGATAGCCAACACAATGGGGAAAAAGCCTCAAAGGCATTTCAGAGATCTTCATGCCAGCCCCTGCTGTGTAAGATGTTTTTGCATCTCCTTCTCCTTCTGCCATGATTGTACGTTTCTTAAGGTCCCCTCAAGAAGCAGACCCAGAGGCCTAGGAAGGAAGAATGGTTTTGTGGGCCAGGCCCAGAGCCTGTCTACCCTATGCAGCCTCAGAACACTGCTCCTTGCATCTCAGCTGCTCCAGCTTCAGCAATGGCTAAAAGAGGCTCAGACATAGCTAAGGCTGCTGCTTCAGAGGTTGCAAGCTGTAAGCCTTGGTGGCGTTCATGTGGTGTTAAGGCTATGGGTGCACTGAGTGTAAGAGTTGAGGCTTGGGAGCCTCTGCCTAGATTTCAGAGGATATATGGAAATGCCTGGATGTCCAGGTACAAGCCTGCTGCAGGGGTGGAGTCTTCATGGAGAACTTCTACTAGGACACTGCAATGAGAAATGTGGGGTAGGAGCCCCCACAGAGTCCCCACTGGGGCACTGCTAGTGGAGCTATGAGAAGAGGGCCATCGTTCTCCAGACCCTGGAATGGTAGAGTCACTGGAAGCTTGCACCTTGCACTTGTAAAAGCTGCAAGCACTCAACACTAGCCCATGAGAGCAGCTGTGGGGGCTGAACCCTTAAAACTACAACGGCAGAGCTACTCTAGGCCTTGGAAGGCTAACTGTTATGTCAGTGTGCCCTGGATGTGAAACATGGAGCCAAAAAAGATTATTTTGGAGCTTTAAGATTTAATGACTGCCTTCCTGGGTTTTAGAATTGCATGGGGCCTATAGCTCTTTTTTTGGCTGATTTTTCCCTTTTGGAATGAGAGTATTTACCCAATGCTTGTACCTTCATTGTATCTTTGGAGTTACCTAATTGTTTTTCATTTTTTTTTTAATAGTAGAAGGGACTTGTCTTGTTCTAGGTGAGACTTTAGACTTTGGACTGCAGAGAAATGCTGGAAAGAATGAAGATTTTGGGAGACTGTTGGGAAGACATGCAATGTGAGAAGGACATGAGATTTGAGAGGGGCTGGCCAGAATGATATGGTTTGGATTGGTCTCTGTTTTCTTCTAGTATCTTTATAGATATAAAACTATAAAGATACTTAAAAAAATAGGAAAAACTCTTCTGGACTTTGGTCTAGGCAAATAATTCATTACTAAGACTCAAAAGCACAGGCACCAAAACCAAAAGTAGACAAACAGGATTTAATTAAACTAAAAAACTTCTGCACAGCAAAACAAATAATTAATTGAGTGAACAGATAGTTTGCAGAATGGGAGAAAATATTTTCAAAATATGCATCCAGCAAGGGTCTATTATATAGAATATATAGGGAACTCAAACCAGTCAACACACACACACACACACACACACACAAACCCACAAATAAGCACATTAAGAAGTAGGCAAAGGATATGAATAAACATTTTTCAAAGGTAGATTTACAAATCACCAATAGGTATATAAAAAATACTGAACATCACTAATCATCAGATAAACACAAAACCACAATGAGATATACTCTTACACCAGTCAGAATAGCTGTTTTTAAAATGTCAACAGATAACAGATATTGGTGAGGATATGGAGATAAGTACTCTTGGTGGGTATGTAAACCAGCTCAACCTCTATGAAAAGCAGTATGGAGATTTATCAAAAAGCTACAGAGAAACATCATTTGATTCAGTAGTCCCACTACTGGGTATTTACCTGAAAGAAAGGAAATCATTATATAAAATAATACTGGCACTCATATGTTTATTGCAGAACTATTCAAAATGGCAAGACATGGAAGCAACTACGTGTCCATCAACAGATGATTGAAAAAGAAAATGTGGTATTTTGAGATGTAGTACAATGGAATGCTATTCAGCCATAAAAAAAGATTAAAATCATGTCTTTTGCAGCAACATGGATGAAATTGGAGACCATTATCTTAAGTAAAACAAATCAGACACAGAAAGACAAATACCACATGTTTTCACTTATAAGTGGGAGTTAAATAATGTGTACACATGGATATAGAGTGTGGAATGATAGACAGTGAAGACTAGGAAGGGTAAAGGTATGGGAGCAGGGTGGATGATGAGAAATTACTTGATCGCTAAAATGTACATTATTTGGGTGGCGGATACCCTAAAATCCCTGACTTCACTGGTATGCAATCCATGCATGTAACAAAACTGCACTTGTGTCTCATAAATTTCCACAAATAAAGAAAAATTTTTAAAAAAAATAGCGGATTTTGGAAATTAGACAAAACTTCTAGAAATGCAAAATAAAATTGTTTTAATTAAAAAATCAATAAATGTGTTAAATAATATAAATAACTCAAGGGAGAATGGTCTAAAATACATTATATTTAAATTTACAAAGGAACAAAGAAAAACAACATTATAGAGGAATAACCATAGATATGGAACTAAAATAAGAAAGTCTAAGATATATTTAATTGGAATCCCGGAAAGAGCAATCCAGAGGGTTCGAAGAGGCAACATTTAAGGTAATAATTTAATGGAATTTTCAAGAAGAGACAAAAGACGTAAATGTTCAGACTGAACCAAGCACTTGCAACAGAAACATGAAAAAATATACATAAATGCAAATTTAATTAAATTTTAATAAAATTTAATTAAATTTTAATAAAATTTAAAACTTTTGAATACTAAGAAAAATCCTAAAAGTATCCACAATGAAACAAAAAAAATTACCTATTAAAAAAAAAAGCAGCCGGTGCATTGGCTTATGTGTGTAATCCCAGGACTTTGAGAGGCCAAGGTGGGAGGATTACTTGAGACCAGAAATTAGAGATCAGCCTGGGCAACATAGTGAGACCTTTACTCTACAAAAAGTAAAAAAATTAACCAGACATAGTGGCATTCACCTGTAGAACTAGCTAATGAAGAGGCTGAGGTGGGAGGCTTGCTTGAGCCCCAGAGGTTGAGGCTGCAATGAGATGTGATTGTGCCACTACACTCCAGACTGAATGGCAGAACAAGACCTTGTCTCTTAAAAAAAAAAAAAAAGAAAACAAAAGGAGAGAAAATAAAACAATACTATCAACAGCAGACTTCTTCTGAGAACCAATGGAATTTAGAAAATTCTTCACAGAGTAATAAAGAAGATAATTTAAATAATCATCAATGTATGACTTTATGTAGTTTAAATAGCTATATTTATGTAGTTAAATTTAGCCATCATTCAAGAAAAATTGCAGAATGAAGTCATTTTTACATAAATTTTAGAAAGTTTATCAATAATGGACACTCACTAGCAGAATTTCTTAAAGGTGTATTTTAGAAACAAGTAAATTGGCCACAGAAAAAAGACTTCAAACTAGGAATGAACAGTAAAATAAAATGGTAAACAAATGCAAAAACTAAACAAAACAAAAATGTTGAAATATACAACAATAATAACCTCCTAAGATTATGTTGAGGATTAAAAAAGAATTTTACAGAGTTTAATATAGTGATTTGCACATGGTAAACATTTATGATTGTTTGTTAAATAATTTTTTAAAAAGTTAAAATGCTAACATAGACCTGAAATATTTGACAAAGAAAATATGGATGTTTGGCATTGTTGGGTACTTTATGATTGTAGTTGAAATATACCATATTTCTGGATTGTTTTGGGGCAGTGTATGAATACTGCCTCATTTTAGAATTTTAAAAATAGATTTAAATGCAAACAACCATTAAAATGTATAAATAAATCATTTGATATAAAACCATATGCAATAAATGGAAAAATAATCAATTTTAAAGATAGCATAATATATACATAGAAAAAAACCTGGAAAAATCAGTGGTAATAGAAAGCAAAAATTAGCTGAAACAAACACCTGTAGGGACTATAAGATTTATTTTTATGAATCAATTTATGTTTAATTCACGAGAAATTCATATAAAGCTCAGAGAGCTAGGGACATTAAAAAAAAAGGAATATAATCACCAATCAGGCCAGAGTTGAAGTTGAGACAAAATTGAACTTAAAGCTGAAACCATTCTTTGAGATAAAATCTTTCAGTTAATATGAGGCATATAGAGCAATTCTACATTTTTGTACCTAATAACATATTCAAAGATTAAAAAAAAAAACAGATGACAGAGAGAACTTAATAAATCTACCAATGCACGGAGAGGTTTCATTCTAACTATTAAGAGATCTAAAACTAAATTTACTGAATATATGGAAGATCTGAACAATACAGTTACTAAGTTTGCTCACATGAACATATATTGAACCTGGAATTGCAAAACGGAAGAACAGTTAATTTATTTTCCAGGCACACATAGTATATTTATAAAAATTGACCTTGAAATAAACTGTAATACACATCTAATCAAGCTTCAAATAATTGGCAATGTAGCAAATTATACAAATTACTAAAATATTATTAAATTAGAAAAAATAATTTTAAAATACCAAATAAATATATTCAGAAATCTTATACTTCCAAACAACTAATGGGTTAAAAAAGAAAATATAACAAAAATTTAAACATGAACCAAACAATAATGAAAGTATTCCATATCAAAATTGAACCAAATACTTACATATAAAAAAGAAAAAGCTAAAAATCAAGGAGGTAAGTATCCATCTTAAAAAGTTACAAAAGTATAGCAAATGGAGCCCCCCTAAAAAGGAAAGAAAAATAAAGATAAAATGTACATGTAAAAATTAAATATAAAATAACGAGGATAGACAAAGTTAGAAATCAGTACTTTAAAAGAACAGTGAACAACAAATCTCTATCAAGATTGCTTAATAAGGCGGGGCGTGGTGGCTCATGCCTGTTACCCCAGCACTTTGGGAGGCCGAGGCTGGCGGATCACCTGAGGCCAGGAGTTTGTGACCAGCCTGGCCAACATGGTGAAACCCCGTCTCTACTAAAAATACAAAAAGTAGCTGGGTTTGGTGGTGGGCGCCTGTAGTCCCAGCTGCTTGGGAGGCTGAGGCACAAGAATTGCTTGCAATTGAGAGGTGGAGGTTGCAGTGAGCCGAGATCATGCCATGGTACTCCAGACTGGGCCACAGAGCAAAACTCCATCACAAAAACCAAAACAAACAAACAACAAGAAAAGATGGCTTAAGACAAAAGAAGAAAAAGAGACACTCATATATAAATAGGGAAATATACAAAGGGTCACAATTATAGAATAGAAATTTAATTTTTTTTTTGGGACAGAGTCTCATTCTGTTGCCCAGGCTGAAATGTAGTGGTATAATCATGGCTCACTGCAGCTTCAACCTTTCCAGGCCCAGATGATCCTCTCACCTTAGCTACTCCTGAGTAGCTGGAACTACAGGTGCATGCCACCATACCTGGCTAATTTTTACATTTATTTGTAGAGATAGGCCTCCCTGTGTTGTCAAGGCTTGACTCAAACTCCTGGGCTCAAGCAATCTGCCTGCCTCAGCCTCCCAAGAAATTAAAAATTATATCAAAAAAATGTAGTCCCAATTTTACATTAGAAAACATATAAAATTACTTATAAAAACCATAGCCTACCAAAACTCATTCAACATGACACAGTAGTACAATAACTTGAAAATTTTGAATCTGCTCAGTAAATAACACCAGGTACAAAAAAGTGTTAGCAGATAATTATTCGAAATATTTAAACCACAGATAATTTAATTCTATACAATGTTTTTAACAAAAAACAGGAGGAATGTATTTTAAATGATAGGCAAGAAGTTATATTAAAATGACTTAAAGAATGAATGGGGAACGTGAAAATGGAATCAGAGTAGTATCTTGTGGTTTGAATGAGGTTGCTTTGTAGTAGGAGAGACTTGAACAAATTGAAAGGTAAAGACTAACTTTTATACAAAGTTAAGGGACTTTTACACAAAGTTAAGGGGCTTTTTATACAAGGAAAACAAAGAAAAATTCCCATTATTTATGTTGCCAGATATTGTAAAATTAGAGAACTGAGACTAAAATGATATCTATTAATAAAACACAATTGAAGATATACTCAAAATGTATAAATGCATGTCTCTTTTAACTATATTGATGGAAAATAGAATGGGTGTAGAGCAGGGTAGGTTTATAGTTTTTCATATTAGTAAAATGAGGTATTTCCTATTTGCATGGCTTCTAATTTCTCCAAAAATTAGAATTTGAGGTCATATTTTAGAGTCATTGGAAGGAGAAGCAGTGAATGGTTGGAAGTTTTCAGTTAGAGAGTTTGAATGTTTGTGAGACAGGGCAAAGTGAGAGATTCTCATATTTGTAATAGGGATCCTGAGTGGGGTTCAGTACACATTTTAAGTAGGTGATGACCATCAAAGTGACTCAGTTGACCCGGTTTTATGACTTGCTGGCTGGGCATCAGTTGACATCTTGGTTCCAAGCGGAAAGAAAATTAAGCTTTGGATTGGGTGCAATGGCTCATACCCGTAATCTCAGCACTATGGGAGGCCAAGACAGGAGAATTGCTTGAGGCCAGAAGTTGGAATCCAGCCTGGGCAACGTAGTGAAAATTTAGCCTCCACAAAACTTAATCTCCACGAAGAATGAAAACATCACCAGCATGGTGGCTTACACTTGTAGTCCTAGTTACTTCGGAGGCTGAGTCAGGAGGATCATTTGAGCCAGAAGTTCGATGCTGTGGTGAGCTATTATCACACCACTGCACTGCAGCCTGGGCAACAGAGTGATACTGTCTCCAAAAATAAAAAAGATAAAACATAAATTGAAAAAATCAAGCTTTGGATTTATAGTTGTATAATAATTAATAAAATATACATTATTTAAAAGACTTACAAAGCACGTGTTAGTATGCATTTTTTCAATCTTGGGCAGTTCTTTAGAGCAGTACGAAAATGAACTAATATGCATGTGAAGGAATCCTATCTTCCCAACATTATCAGACTTTGCTTTAAGGTATAAATGTTAGCATGATTTGAATAAGCTACTTAGCTTTGCTTAGTAGAATTCAGTAGATGTTGAAGATATAGCAATTCTTTCATTAGAAATATGAATGATAAGATTACCTAAAAACGTGTGCTAATCAAACACAAAATTAAACAGATCATCTCTCTTCTATATAAAGTCATGCAACTGCACTTTCAAAGTTTGTAACTTTACTTAGATTGTTAACTTTCTAGGGAAACACACAACCGTTTTGTGTGTGTAGTCAGGCACTTAGAAAAAGGAGTGTGGACGATTTTTAATGATGATAATGCAATTGTGATGAAATAATAAACATGTATATTTAGCTCAGTGAATGATGGTATCTATTGAATAGTAAATGGACTACCCATATTGTGTTTCAGATATGGACTTCTTATATATTATAAGCCCAAATGTGCACACAGTGTTCTGCATCAGTGGAATGGGCAATGAGCCAACTAACCCCAGACTCATCAAACTGTGATAGGGAAAGCATATCTCTCTGGCTGGGGAGAAGGAGAATTCCGAGCCATAATGCTCATTCTTTAGTATAAAATGGGCACTAATAGGCTGCATTGAGCTGCTGACAGTTTCTATGAAGAGTCTCTATTCTTTCAAATGCAAATATTTCAGAAACAGTCAGGTTCCCAGCACATGGATTTTAAAACCGAGTCATTCTTCACTGTGGACCTACATAATTGCACACTTGGGACATTATATATTTATGCAGATAATGGATACAATTCAAGCAGCTGCCTACTGAAGTTAATGGAAGGCCTATCTTCTGAGAAGAGAATGTGAATATATACATATACACATATATATTTATACATTTTCTTCCTTTGCTTCCCACTCAATCTCTGACGAGCCTTATTGTATAACGCCTTTTTTTCAATAATTTGAATTCCTTGAGTTTGAACTTCACATGACCAATCTTGATTTCTATATATTTTTAAAAATTGTTATTTATAGGGAGTAGAAAGAATTGAAAAATTATACATATGTATCTGAAACTGTAAATCATATCTCTCTAACTAGGGTGAAAATGCTGCAGGATTACAAGAGTTATGGATATTCCATTAAAGGGAACAGGTTTTTGGAGTCAAACACCTTATGCTTTCATCCTGGTTCCACTGTCTTTAGGTTACTTAACTCCTCTCAGGCTCAGTTTCCTTATTTCTTTTTTTTTTTATTATTATTATACTTCAGGTTTTAGGGTACATGTGCAAAATGTGCATTTCTAAAATGATATTTTTCTTGCTAAGGACTTATTGCATGTTAGGTACTCAAAAAGTTAGTTTGATTAATTCACTTTTGTTTTCTCAGGATATGTTTCTTTTTTTTTTTTTTTTTTGAGATGGAGTCTCACTGTCGCCCAGGCTGGAGTGCAGTGGCGCGATCTCGGCTCACTGCAGGCTCCGCCCCCCGGGGTTCACGCCATTCTCCTGCCTCAGCGTCCCGCGTAGCTGGGATTACAAGCGCCCGCCACTTCGCCCAGCTAATTTTTTGTATTTTTAGTAGAGACAGGGTTTCACCGTGTTAGCCAGGATGGTCTCAATCTCCTGACCTCGTGATCCACCCACCTCGGCCTCCCAAAGTGCTGGGATTACAGGCGTGAGCCACCGCGCCAGGCCTACTCAGGGTATGTTAATGAGAGTGTTAAAAATGCAATTCCTGGTGATAATGCATTATGAGTTTTTCTCTTTTTTGGAAGTTTTACAGAACAGTATTTATTCTTAAAATATATGATGAGTTCTGATATCTAGTCTATTTCTTCTTCTTTTTCCTGTTTTATTATACTTTAAGTTCTAGGATACATGTGCAGAACGTGCAGGTTTGTTACATAGGTATACACGTGCCATGGTGGTTTACTGTACCCATCAACCCGTCATCTATATTAGGTATTTCTCCTAATGCTATCCCTCCCCTAGCCCCCCACCTCCTGACAAGCCCCACTGTGTGATTTTCCCCTCCCTGTGTCCATGTGTTCTCATTGTTCAACTCCCACTTATGAGTGAAAACATGTGGTGTTTGGTTTTCTGTTCCTGTGTTAGTTTGCTAAGAATGATGGTTTCCAGCTTCATCCATGTCCCTACAAAGACATGAACTCATCCTTTTTATGGCTGCATAGTATGGTATGGTGTATATGTGTCACATTTTCTTTATCCAGTCTATCACTGATGGACATTTGGGTTGGTTCCAAGTCTTTGCTATTGTGAACAGTGCTGCAGTAAACATACGTGTACATTTGTCTTTATAATAAAATGACTTATAATCCTTTGGATATATACCCAGTAATGGGATTGCTGGGTCAAATGAACTTTCTGGTTCTAGATCCTTGAGGAATCACCACACTGTCTTCCATAACGGTTGAACTAAATTTACAATCCCACCAACAGTGTAAAATGTTCCTAATCCTCCACATCCTCTCCAGCAACTGTTGTTTCCTGACTTTTTAATGATTGCCATTCTAACTGGCTTGAGATGGTATCTCATTGTGGTTTTGGTTTGTATTTCTCTAATAACCACTGATGATGAGCTTTTTTTGTATGTTTGCTGGCAACATAAATGTCTTCATTTGAGAAGTGTCTGTTCATATCCTTTGCCCAATTTTTGACGGGGTTGTTTGATTTTTTCTTGTAAATTTGTTTAAGTTATTTGTAGGTTCTGGATATTAGCCCTTTGTGAGGTGGATAGATTGCAAAAATTTTCTTCCATTCTTTAGGTTGCCTATTCACTCTGATGATAGTTTCTTTTGCTGTGCAGAAGCTCTTTAGTATAATTAGATCCCATTTGTCAATTTTGGCTTTTGTTGCCATTTCTATTGGTGTTTTAGTCATGAAGTCTTTGCCCATGCCTATGTCCTGAATAGTATTGCCTAGATTTTCTTGTAGGATTTTTATAGTTTCAGGTCTTACATTTAAGTCTTTAATCCATCTTGAGTTAATTTTTGTATAAGGTATAAGGAAGGGATCCAGTTTCAGTTTTCTGCAGATGGCTAGCCAGTTTTCCCAACACCATTTATTAAATAGGGAATCCTTTCCCCATTGCTTGTTTTTGTCACGTTCATCAAAGATCCGATGGTTGTAGATGTGTGGCATTATTTCTGAGGCCTCTGTTCCGTTCCATTTGTCTGTGTATCTGTTTTGGTACCAGTACCATGCTGTTTTGGTTACTCTAGCCTTGTAGTGTAGTTTGAAGTCAGGTAGCATGATGCCTCCAGCTTTGTTCTTTTGGCTTATGATTTTCTTGGCTATACAGGCTCTTTTTTGGTTCCATATGAAATTTAAAGAAGTTTTTTCTAATTCTGTGAAGAAAGTCAATGTTAGCTTGATGGGGACAACATTAAGTCTATAAATTAATTTGGGAAATATGGCCATTTTCATATTGGTTCTTCCTATCTATGAGCATGGAATAGTTTTCCATTTGTTTGTGTCCTCTCTTATTTCCTTGAGCAGTGGTTTGTACTTCTCCTTGAAGAAGTCCTTCACATCTCTTGCAAGTTGTATTCCTAGGTATTTTATTCTCTTTGTAGCAATTGTGAATGGGAGTTCACTCATGATTTGGCTTTCTATCATTGGTGTATAGGAATGCTTGTGATTTTTGCACATTGATTTTGTGTCCTTAGACTTTGCTGAAGTTTCTTATCAGCTTAAGGAATTTTTGGGCTGAGACAATAGGGTTTTCTAAATACAGGTTCACCATATTGTTACTCACAGCGAATTATCTGCCAGCCTTACTCACCTTACAAGTGTACAGTCAAAAGCATTTTTACTTTTTGCTATAGAAGCAGCTCTAATGTATGGTGTCTTGTAAATACAGCTAATCAACTTTGAAAAGATTTAGCTAGGACAATTGAATCTTTAAGCAAACCAGAAACCCTTTTAGCCTCCTTTGAGGTGCTAGGTTCCAGAGGGGGATCCTCTCATAAGCACCATGTCTCTTCTCCATTGAGCTTCTGTGCAATTTGAGAAATAACAGAGAGAATAAGGAGTCTAAACATCGCTTTTACTACTGATAAAGTTAGGTAAGGGTACACAACTTTGTGTAAGAGATAGATGGGACTACTATATGAATTTTAGATATAGGGAAAGTTGCTCACTCAATTCTAGGCAATGCTGATCTGGGGCAGGCTCTTGCTGTGGTAGTGGGACAGTGATGGTAGGAGAACATGTGTTCCCTATAGGCAACAAGAGGAGAAAACGTAGAGGTTTTAAGTGGGTGGAGAAAGGCCTAGGAAAAGAAATCTCTCATCATGGAAATCAAGAAGGGAATAAAAGGCATTTACTCCCTTCTAATAGTAAGATGATTATATTTTCATCAAGACCAAAATTCTTATTCACACTTGTTCCAAGTGTCTAAAGGTGTGAAAATACCCTTTCAAGGCTAACAATACAAAAAAAAATCAACTTTTCTTTAAAAAGCTTGAAGTTCTGCACCACAATGTGTATTGTCAATTACATTTCCAGTTCACAGTGAATTTCTCAAGAAGGTATTTCAGTGACTGAGGAAGGGTTAAATGCAAAAAGAAATGATCCAAGGGTGTTTGGATCACTATTTCTTAACCATTGTCTAACCCTGTTTGTCAGACACTGTGTTAGATGCTATTATTATTTCAATCTGAAGAACAACTCTCTGGTGTAAGTAACATAAATTCAATTTTATAAATGAGGAGAATGAGGCACTAGGGGTAAAGTAATTTGAGACCATTTTTCGGTAAGAAATAGCACAAACAAGACATGAGTCTGATTAACTCCAAATCTTTGCCACATTCCACTGCACTGTGGTATCTCATTAACATTATATCCATTTAGAAATCCTGATTGCAAGCAACAGAAACTGATTATTGTTATCTTAAATAGAATAGAATGGAAGAAAAGAAGTGGCTTACTGAATAAATAGCTGCTTAGAGAATTAGACTTGGAAGTCTTGCAAGAATTAAAGTAGCTCGACAGGGTCCAGAACAGGAAGGACAATGAGCATTTTTTAGCACAAGGATAGACCAGGTAGACCAAGTCACTGCTGCTGGTCACCACCACCACACGATGTAGCTATCACAAGTTGTCCTCCAGACAGCACTGCTCCACATAGTCTTGCATAACCAAGGGGGAAAGATTCACATTACGGGAAAAATCAAAGATGTCCTCCAAATTGATTTTAAAATGCTTCTTAACAGGATCTAGCTAACCGTTTCGTCTTCACAAACTTCATCATCTTTATGTTGCAGTCTCTGACTACATGTTGAAATCTGTGAATTCTGAAAACCTAATTCAGTGCTAGTCATAGAATAGAATGTATTCTACTTGGAAAATGACTCTCTTAAAAGTATTTGATATGTTAGAACAGCAATTTTCTCCCATAGTTATAATTGGGGAATTAAACTTGTTCCTAAAATTCAAATGATTTATTAACTAGGAATTAACATTTTTAACTAAAACAAAACCTTAATTCCAAAGCCAATTGCATTCAGAATAGTTATAGATTAGATTTACATAGTATAGAAAAGATAGGAAAGTTTAAAAGTAAGGCATATTATAAATTTTTAATACAATTCAGGTCAGTCCCAAGTAAAAATTCTGAAAACTCAAATTCTGCCATAAAAATATGTGTTTTCAAATGTTGGAACTATGTGGATAATTTAAGTAGAAAATAGCTTTATCAAATAATACCTTCAATTTACAACTTAAGTGTATAAGTTTTAATTGAATTTAAACCAAATGAAAAACATAGACAGTTGTGCTTTTTTTCTTGTAAGAAAATTTGTGTTTTACAATGAATTGGTTATTTATAACTTCTAATGTTTATTGTATATAATGTTTTATTATGTAACATCCTAATTTTTCTATTCTCTTTAAGATTAAATTAACAATTGGACATCATTTATTCTGAAGAGCTTTATGCAAGAAACTCTGTAACAATGTTGTTCAAAAAGCAGAAATAGGAAGCACATACACGACAGGTATTTTTCCATCCAAAAGTGGTGTTTTGAGAGCATTCAATGAGCTGGGCATATTCGCTTGTGCCTATAATCTCAGCTACTTGGGAGATTGAGGCAGAAAGATTTCTTGGGTCTAGGAGTTCAAGATCATCCTGGACAAATAGTGAGACTCTATCTTTAAAAATAAACAAAATTTAAAGGAAACAAAAAAAAGAGTTCAAGAGAGCTAGCATATGAAAATGTAAGTATGATAAATAACAATCCAAGCATGAACTTTTATACATCCAAAGTGTTGGCTAGAGCCTCTATATATTGAATATATGATAGGTAATATGTAAATAATAGCTAACATGTATTGAGTTCATATAAACCAAACACTAGGTTTTTTACATATGTCTAATTTATTGAACTTTACATATACTTAATTTATTAAACAACTTTATGAGGCAATTCTTCATTATAAAACAAAAGAAACAGGCATAGAGACGTCAAGTAGCTTGCCCAAGGAAACCTTACTATAAGATTTGGGTGCAGGCAGTCTGTTCCAGAGCTCAAGCTTTTAACATCACAGTAAGTTCCCTCGCAGTTGAAGAAGACACAATAGTGACATTTTCATAAATCAATAAGTAATGAATAGGCAATATGCAATGCATATGCTCACTGATGCTACGACTTATTAATTAATTAATTAAGAACTTTATAACTGTCTCTGTATTTTCATGTATATTATCTCACTGGATGAAACAAACTTATGAGATAGATTGGCAATATTATGACCATGTAAAAGAAAGGAAGAAAAGAACATGTTCATTGCCTTCTCCAGCTTATTTAATTGATAACAAAGTTGGAACTATAATAAAGAAATGATCTGAGTTTAAAGCTCTCCTCCAGGGCTCCCAGCTGCTACAAATAGCCACTGCCTACTGCAAGGCCCAAAACTCATGACCAGGGGGTCTTTCAGATTCATTCATGTTTGATAATTTTTACTTTTAATTTATTCATTCACTTATTCAACATGTGATTAAATAAATATTGAGTCTGTGGTCTTTTTCAGTGTGCCAAGCTGTGCTATGTGCTTGGATAAAGAAGAGATTGACATAGGTTTTTCTCTCGTTGAAGTTTGAGTATAGCGGAATTATAGTAATTATCAAATATATTCAGCACTTACTACATATAAAGTGCTGGGCTTACTATTTTTTTTAAATTTATTCCTCATAGTTCTATAATGTAGTAGGTAGAAACTTATACAGGAGATCGATATTATCATGTCAGATGCAATATATACATCTAATTGTACTAAAACCACTAAAACTAAACAAAGAAAGAAATACGACATTCAAGAGTTAAGAAGCAGAGGAAACCAAAACAATACAAGTAGGTGGATGAGCAAGCTGACTTAGCAGATAGCAGCTCGAATGGAGCCTAATCCTTATCCAACAATTCCCATCCCAGGGACCCCCAAGAGGGCATTAGGTCAGGATAAGGAGCTGGGGAAGTTAAAATAAGGAGGACAAAAGGGAAAAACAAGATTCCTGGGTATCCTCTCCTCTCCATGCATCTGGATGCTGATTCTCACTTCTTAGAGCAAAAGTCTGAAGACTTATTTCTGGAAAGAGTATCCATTCTGAACTCAGAAGTTTAAATTAATTTATGCACATTTATGCTGAATGACAGACTGTCTTCTCTCTTCTCACATTTGCTTCTTACATTTTCTTCCAAGTTTAACATATTGACTTCTACCCTCCAGACAAGAAGCTAGAATGTTGCTGTGTTGGAAAGCTGAACATATTAAGGAAAAAGATTAAAGATTTTGCTATCTGGTGTACCCCAGTAACTTACCTTCCTGAGTCATGCTGTATGGAAGCTCAAATTTGACAACTCTCACCCATTCAAGGCTTCCAAATTATAACTAGCTCCACAACCTCTATCATTAGCAACAACCTAACAGACAAGTAGTATAAATTTAAGGTGAAGGTTGGCATACAAAATAAGCAAACAAACAAAAAATCAACTTGGAGGAAAACGAAATAAAAAAAAAACTAAAAGAAAAGTTATTGTTACGAATATTGTCAGAGAGAAATGGAAGAATATTATATATATAAAGTAATATAGGATGTGCTAAGAAAATACACACTCTAGGAATTAAGAAAATGCTGCTTGGAGGTTGAAAACAGTAGTAATGGTGAAATATCTGTTGAAACATATAGAATCTATGGGAGATAATGGAAGGAATCGTTCACAAAAAGAAATGAATTAAATATATACCTTCTGGGAGGTATTTCCCAGAAGGTGCAGCATTTGAATAAGACCCCTAGAAAATAACAAATGGAAAGAAAGAATTCATTATTTAAATAATTCAAGAAAATTTCTCAGTTTGTAGTTTAAAAGGTGCCATCAAATGCCCTGTCCATGAAATGAAAAATCACCCCATTAAATGTCAGACTCTCAAGTACAAAGAGAATATTCTGAAACATTTTTAGGTAGAAGAAAATAAAACAAACAAATTACAGATTACATGCAATGGAGTAGAAACAGATGACTTCGTATTTATTAATATCAACCCTAGGCACTAAGAGATAATGTAGCAACATCTTCAAAATTCTGAACAAAAATTATTTCTTTCTTAAAATTTTACACGAAGTCACAGTATCATTCAATAAGGAAGACTGAAAAAAAAAAACCCAGATTTCTTAAACATGCGAATTTTTTTTAAAATTACCTCCCGCATTCCCTTTTCTAGAAAGATGTGGAAGAGCATAAAAGACAATGAATGAATTCACATTGTTCCACTTAATATCAGGGCTAATGACAGAACAATGTTCTGTATTTAGTGTCATTCATTGTCCTTTGCATCTAGCTGGCAGTAGGGAGAAAAAGAAGATGGAGGAAGCCCGCATACTCCTTAAAAGTACTTCCTCAGAAGAGACATATAACTTATTTTCACATTTTATTGGTAAGACCTAATCTCATGACCACTAGATTAAAAAGGGTCTTGGACATATAGTCTCAGGTTGAGCATCTGCTTCCAAGTAATATATCTATACTATGAATGGGAAAGCAAATATTTAGTTAGACACCTAGTTATCTGTTATATAGAGAAAATTGAAAAAATATGACGTATTTTATTAAGTATGTACACACAATAAAATAATAGCCATTAAAAAGAGAAGCTTATTACAAACTAGATATGATCTGATTACCAGGCTACATTCACTGAAAAAAGTGCAAAGTGTAAGAACCTGCAAAATGCAAACATTCATGCAAAAAAAGAGAAAAATATATATACTTTCTTTATATACACAAAATGTCTCTGGAAACACAAAGATAAGACTATACTCCATATGTATATTTATATTAATCAAGGTGTTACTTTTATTTCTGGAATTGTTAGGTTCTATTTACTTTTCAAGTTTTCTTTTTACACTCAAATGTAATTGGAAGCCTAACTGTTCCGTTAACTGTGTTCTCCTTGAAAAATGGTAATGTCTCTTACAATAAAGAAAAAAAAATGTGTGTGTATGTATAAGCAATTCCAATTTCTAGACTCAGCAAATTATCCAAATAAAGTAATGGTAGTTAAAGAGGATACTATGTGCTTCATGGATCATGAAACACATTAAAAAATATCTCTTACCACTTCTAATATGTTCCCCAGGGATGGCAGTTGTATCTCAGACTGTCTCCCTCATTCTATATTTTCTTCCCAAAAGATCTATTTCTTGTAGCCTACATATGGCCTCTTGTTTCTCCCCTTTTCCATATGTATTAGTCAGGATTCTCTAGAGAAACAGAACCAATAGGAAGTTACATATATGTTAAAATGCATATATATATAAAATAAGATACTGGCTTATGCAATTATGGAGCCTGAGAAATCCCACCATATGCCATTTGCAAGCTGGAGACACAGGAAGGCCAGTAGTGTAGTTCTAAGACCTAAGAGAGAGAGGGCTGATGATACAGACTCCAATCCATATCTGAAGATCTAAGAACCAGGATTGCTCAGGGAAGGAGAATATCAGTGTTCCAGCTCAAGCAGGTAGGCTGAGGAGAGCAATTTTGAACTTTTTCCACTTTTGTTCTGTTCAGGCCCTCAATAAGTTAAAAGCTGCCCACTCACATTGAGGAGGGCCATCTGCTTTACTCCCTCCATATCCATTATTCAAGTACTAATCTCTTCTAGAAACACACTCACAGAAACACCAAGGAATACTGTTTGATCAGATATCTGGATACATTGTAGCCTAGTGAAGTTGACACATACAATTAACCATCACAAGTTCACCACTTATGAACTTGGTATCCATACACATATCCTTAAGGCACACTTAATATCCAAATAAAGGCACTAACAAGGTCATGATTCCACTTAAACTGATATGACTACCCTGCTTACAACAAAAAATGCACTAACCCTTTTCCAAGAAGAGGAGGTAAAGTCTTTGAGTGATGTTTACTCTTCTTAATATCCTGTAACATAAATACTAAATACTATGATGTAAAATAATTAATGACTGTAATATAAAATACTTAAATAGTTAAATTTAAATACTTAAATAAGTTAATACATTTTATGTTACAAAAATGATAAGAGAGAAAAGAAACAAAAGATATTTCACACACACCCATACACACACACACACACAAAGTATTCATCACAAATGAAGGAAGAAATGCTCTTAACAATTAGTCTGTTTTTTTCTTTCAATTGGTCTTGGTATTGTAGCTAGTCCTTATAACTATCTTAGTTCACTACTCATTCTATACTTCCTTTGCATTCAGCAAGCACCTCAGGCAGTTGTAGTTTGCTACATTTTGGACTCTCCATACTTCTGAATCAACAGCCAAAGCAGGGAATTACTGGGATGGCTGAAGCAATTGATCCTGACTATCAAGAGGGAATTGAACTACTACTCTGCAGCGGAGGTAAGAAGGAGTATTTCTGGAATACAGGATATGCTTTAGGGTATCTTTTAGTGAAAACATGCCCTGTGATTAAGGGCAATGGAAAAGTACATGGACCCAATCCAAGTAGAACTACTGAAAACACAGACCTCCAGTTAAATTGAATGATTGTCGTGTCTCCTGGTAGAAGCACTCCCTTCTTTGGAGCTAAGACCTCTAGTGTAGCAGAGCATAAGGTTGTTGAAACAGAAAGCAAAAATAGTGAGTGGTGCCACAAAGTAAGAGCCGAGTTGTACCAATCCCATTACCACTCTTTGATTCCTGGACCTGTGACTCCTAACTATGGGAGTAACAGCAACTTATACTGGATATTGATTCAGAGCATATGCAGCTTTCTGGAGAACCTTATTCCAACCCTGCAAGGTATTGCTATTTAGCTAGCACTGTAACTGAATCTTCAAAAGGCCATTTGACCTCTTAATAAGGCAGTTGTTTCAGGAAGGTAAGGAACATGGTAAGACCAATGAATGGATGAACATGGATCCACTGGTCACTTCTTTTGCTGTGATATCAGTTTCTTGATCAGAAACAATGCTGTATAGAATATCAGGATGGTGGATTAAACATTCTATAGGTCTACAGGTAGTATTTTTTGGTAGAAGCTCTGCATGCAGAGAATGCAAATTTGTAATCAGAGTAAGCGTCTATTCTCATGTAAACAAAACACTGTTCCTTCTGTGATGGAAATAATCCAATGTAATCTACCTGCTACCAGGTAACTGGCTAATAAACCTAAGGAATGCCATTATATTTAGGGCTAAGTGGTGGTCTCTGCCACTGACAGATTGGGTACCTAACAATAGCCATAGACAGCTAGCTCTTAGTGAGTGGAAATGAATGTTGCTGAGCCCATGCTTTTAACCTCCATCCCTGCTGTTGTGATGCCTTTGTGCATTAGCCTATTGGGCAATGACAAGAGGGGCTGCGGAAAGAGTGTTGCTTATATCCATAAAATGGGTCATCTTATCAACTTGATTACTAAAATCATCCTCTGCTGAAGTCAGCCTTTGGTGTGCCTTCACAGGGGACATAAATATCTTTTTTTATCCCACTCAGAAATATCTATCCTCTTACTTCTCTCCAAAATGACTTTATTGTTAATTTTTAATAATGTTTCTTCCAAGTCCCCACCCATTCAGCTAAATCATTGGAATAGCCCATAAGTTGGTATATAATTGCATGTCTGGTCATTTCTCCTCCTAAGGAAAATGAGCAACTAGGGACATTACTAAAAATTCTGCTCACTAAGAGGATTTCCTTTTATAACCATCTTTGAAAGGTGTCCCAGAGAGGGTCTATAGTGCTGCAGCTGTCTACTTTAAGGTGGTGCCTGCATATAAGCACAGCCATCTGTAAATGAGGCTCAAGTCTTCTCTTCTGTCAGTTGATCATAGAGAACTTGCCATGAAGCTACAGGTACAAGCTATGAGAGTTAAAACAGCATAGCAAGAGTGAAAACAGCATAGAGGAACTAGGAGCATTTGAGACCTTCAAGTAACTTACTTGTGCCCTCAGGGCCTCCTCAGGTCCAGTCACATAACACTTCCAGTAGATCAAGAAGGGTTGTTACGCACAGCCAACTTTATGATTTAGTGAGTCAAATAATACCCAATTTATGGTAAGTAGCTCAGGTCGCATGGTTACTTGGTAGCCCATGACTGAGCATTCAGTCTCTACTAAGACCTACTAGCAGGCAAAGAGCTGTTTCTAGAAAGGAGAGTGATCGTCTACAAAGAATGGCAGCATCTTGGTCCAAAATCCTAAAAGCCTGCACTGTGATTCACTTATAGAGGTCTGCCCAAGGCTCCATACATTATCCCTATTTACCACTGACACATTAAGCACCATTGGATCTGCTAGATCATATGGCTCAAGAGGCAGAGTAGCATGCACAGCAGCCTGGACCTGTTGCAGAGACTTCGCTTGTTATGGAACCCACTCAAAACTAGTAGTGTTCTGGGCACTTGGAGAATGATCCAGAGTAACCCACTCAAATGAGAAATATGTTGTCTCAAAAATCGAAAGAGACCCACTAGGCATTCTGCATTTTTTTTTTGGTTGTAGGAGGAGCTAGCTGCAATTAATCCTTCATATTAGAAGGAATCTCGAGAAATGCTTGATATCACTAGATCCCTAAAAATTTCATGGAGCTATGGGTCTGTGGACTTTAGTCGGATTTATGCCCCACACCCTGACACAGAAATGTCTTACCAATAAGTCTAGAGTAGTTGCTAATTCTTGCCCACTAGATCCAAACAGTATAAAGTCATCAATGTAATGGATCAGTATAATATCTTGTGAGAATGAAAGGCAATAAAAATTCCTGCACACTTTTATTGTATATTTGCTTTATATTGTCTGCGGGTTATGGGCTTGAGTGTGTTTTTGTGGTAGCAGGTATCAATCTTTTGTTTCCATGTTTATCACTCCCTTAAAGACCTCTTGTAAGGCTTATCTGGTGGCAACAAATTTTCTTAGTGTTTGCTTTTCTGAGAAAGATTTTATTTCTCCTTTGCTTATGAAGCTTAGTTTGGCAGGACATGAAATGCTTGGTGGGAATTTCATTTCTTTGAGGATGTTGATAGGAGGTCCCCTATCTCTTCTGGCTTTTATGGTTTCTGCTGAGAGGTCAGCTGCTAGTCCGATGGAGCTCCCTTTGTAAGTGACCTGACCTTTCTCTCTAGCTGCCTTCAATATTTATTCATTTGCCTTGACCTTGGTGAATCTTATTACTGCATGCCTTGGGATGGTCATCTTGTATAGTATCTTACAAAGGTTTTCTGTATTCCTTGAATTTGCATATCCACCTCTCTAGCAAGATTGGAAAATTTTCATGGACTGTATCTTCAAATATGTTTTCTAATTTGCTTACTCTCTTTTTCTCTCTCAGGAATGCTGATTAGTCATAGATTTGGTCTCTCCACGTAATCCCATATTTCTCAAAGATTTTGTTTATTTTTTTAATTTTTTAGTTTTGTCTGACTGATTTGATTCAAATAACTGGTCTTTGAGCTTCTTTCCTCATCTTGGTTGATTCTGCTGTTAATACTTCCAATTGTATTGTGATATTCTTGTAGAAAATTTTTCAATTTCAGAAGTTCATTCAGTTCTTTCTTATAATGGATATTTTGACTTTTGACAGAGCAATCAGACAAGAGAAAGAAATAAAAGGCATCCAAATAGAAAAACAATAATTCAGACTAACTCTGTTGCTAATGATGTGATTCCATATGGAGAAAACACTAAAGACTCTGTGCAATGCAACTTATAGATTCATTGTTATTCAAACTACCAACATCATTATTCACAGAATAAGAAAACACTAGAATAATGTTTTACAATAAAATGCATATGAAACTAAAAAAGAGCCCAAATACCCAAAGTAATCCTAGAGAAAACAAAACAAAACAAAAAAACAACAACAAAATAAACAAAGCTTGAGGCATCACACTACCTGACTTCAAACTATATTATTAGGCTATGTAACTAAAACAGCATGGTACTAGTATAAAAACAGACACATAGACCAACGAAATAGAATAGAAAACTCAGAAATAAAGCCACACAATCTTTTATATGGCCAACAGAAACAAGCAATGGGGAAAGCACTCCCTATTCAACAAAAAGTGCTGGATAACTGGCTAGCCATAAGCAAAGGAATGAAAGTTGACCCTTACTTTTCACCATATACAAAAATCAACTCAAAATGGATTACAGATTTAAATATAATGCCTGAAGCTATAAACATCTTAGAAGAAAACAAGAAAACCCCTGAGGTACTCTTCTCGACATTGGCCTTGGCAAATAATTTTTGTCAAAGTCCCCAAAAGCAACTGCAACATAAACAATAATTGACAAGTGTGATTTAATTAAACTAAAGAGCTTCTGCACAGCAAAAGAAACTATCAACAGAGTAAACAGACAACCTAACAAATGGGAGAAAGTATCTGCAAACTATACATTTGATAAAGGCCTAATACCTGGAATCTATAAGAAACTTAAAAAAATCAACAAGTAAAAAACAAGTAACCTCATTAAAAATTGGCAAAGGATATGTATTAGTCTGTTTTCATGCTGCTGATAAAGATATACCTGAGACTAGGCAATTTAAAAAAGAAAGAGCTTTGTTGGACTTACAGTTCTGCATGGCTGGGGAGGCCTCACAATCATGGCAGAAGGCAGGGAGGAGTAAGTCACACCATACATGGATGGGAGCAGGCAAAGAGAGAGCTTGTGCAGAGAAACTCCCATTTTTAAAACCATCAGATTTCATGAGACACATTCACTATCATGAAAACAGAATGGGAAAGACCCACCCCCATGATTCAATCATCCTCCACCAGGTCCCTACTACAACATGTGAGAATTGCGAGAGCTACAAGATGATATTTGGGTTAGGGATACAGAGACAAACCATATCATTCTTCCCCTGGCTCCTCCCAAATCTCATATCTTCTAATTTCAAAACCAACCATGCCTCCCAAACCGTCCCCCGAAGTCTCCACTCATTTCAGCATTAACTCAAAAGTCCACAGTCCAAAGTCTCATCTTAGATAAGGCAAGTCCCTTCCACCTATGAGCGTGTAAAATCAAAAGCAAGTTAATTACTGCCTGGATACAATGGGGGTACAGGCATTGGCTAAATACAGCCATCCCTAATGGGAGAAATTGGCCAAAACAAAGGGGCTATAGGCCCCATGCAAGTCTAAAATCCAGCGGGGCAGTGAGATCTTAAAACTCCAAAATGATCTCTTTTGACTTCGTGTCTCACATTCAGGTCACACTGATGCAAGAAGCAGGTTTCCATGGGCTTAGGCAGCTTTGCCCCTGTGGCATTGCAGTGTACAGCCTCTCTCCCTGATGCTTTCACAGAGTGGCGTTGGGTGTCTACAGTTTTTCCAGGTGCACGGTGCAAGCTGTTGGTGGATATACCATTCTGGGGTCCGGAGGTTGGTGACCCTCTTCTCATAGCTCCACTAGGTGGTGCCCAGTAGGGACCCTGCATGGGGGCTCTGACCCCACATTTTCCTTCTGCACTGCCTTAGTGGAAGTTATCCATGAAAGCCCCACCCCTGCAGCAAACTTCCTCCTGGACATCCATGCGTTTCCATACATCTTCTGAAATGCTAGGCCAAGGTTCCCAAACCTCAGTCCTTGACTTCTGTGCACCCACAGGCTCAACCACATGGAAGCTGCCAAGGTTTGGGGCTTGCACCCTCTGAAACCATGGGCCAAGCTGTTCCTTGGCCCCTTTTAACAATGGCTGGAGTGGCTGGGGTGAAGGGCACCAAGTCCCTAGGCTGCACACAGCATGGGGACCCTGGGCCCAGCCTGTGAAACCATTTTTTCCTCCTAGGCTTCTGAGTCTGTGATAGGAGTGGCTGCCATGAAGATCTATGACATGCCCTGGAGACTTCTTCCTCAAAGGGATATGACCTCATCTTCATTCAAAGAGCTCTGAGTTTATAAACTGACTCAAGTCTGAGAATTGAATGAGGGACCATGACAGTTTTTTTACTTTAAGTTAGACTTTTGTTCACTTGATCTAGAAATTTTGCTTATACAGATCAGGTTAAGTGTTTATTAGGTTTCCTATGTATTTCATTTTAAGGAACACCATAATCGATTAGCCAATGCCATGAGTTTGTAAGAGTCTGATTGTTCTAATTGATACTTTGACTCTATGATGTATTATGGTAACCACACCCATCTTACTATTTGTATTTGAATGCTACCGCTAAGCCTCTGCCACCCACAGATCCAATTACTTCCATTCCATTTAGGTTTCCTAATTCAGTGACTATAGTTCTCACTATAAGGTCTGCCCTTCAGAGAAGAGTAATCGCAGAGTTCTTCAAGGATACTGGGGCTCCCCTCACTAATTTATTTCTCATGTTATTGGTAAAAGATATGTTTTCTAGACCTTCCCAGTATGACTGAGTATGTCCTAAATGACAAATCTACCCTAACATTCCAATCTCCATAAGCTTTTAATTTCTCCCTCTATATTAAACAAAGGTATGTCCTGAATATTTGGTTTACTCACTGTTGGCCATCTTTTGGTCCATGTTTCAGCTAACTAACAGACCAACAAATAAAACTACTCCAGCTCTTGGTAACTTCCAAGCTATAACATTAAGTGCAGAACCTGCATAGTGAGCCCATGACAATAAAGTTAGATCTGATCCAACTTTATGACTTTTCGACCATTATTGCACACATTTACTATCCATTTCTACACATGTCCCCTAGATTTCTATCTGTATTAGTTAGAAAACTCAATTTGTTCTTTCGGAGTGTAATGCACTTTCTTATGGGTCAAACATCATACCTCCCCTTTAAAGACCTGCTAAGATTTGAGTCTAGTCATAAGTCTAGAAACAAAGTAGTGTGGGGTGTGAGTCCTGAGGAGAATTAGCATTGTCTTGCATGGCAGCTACCTCTGTTGGGAAGGTATTAAATTTTTTCTCAGGCATGCAGGATTAATCTTCTCAGATAAGGTGGAAAGGCTGATACTACTGTGGGTGGAGACTTCTGCTGGGGATGAATAGGTAGGTCAATTCTGCTGAGGGTGGGAGAGTCACTCCACTGGGGTAGGGAGGCTTCTTTACTGGTGAAGAAGACTCATCCAAGTTTGGGGGCTCAATGCCCTCAACTTCATCATGGTCTTCCCAAATGTCCCCATTTCAACTGATAGAATCCCATTCCCTTCCAGTCAATGCTCTCATATTAACAGACACTCTGAGAGGCTGGAAGTTCCATTTGCATTGTAATTCAGCCAGTCACAAGATGATGTTCTGTGTTTCATTTTCAGGAATTTTAGCTCTGCAGCTACAGGAGATAAAGGTCTCCTTCAGGGCATACAGAGAATCTCTTGTGTCATTTATGGGGCTGGCTCTTCAGCTGGGAATTTGAATCCCTGAGCTCTTCTTTTTATTTCCCCACTTTGTCCAGGGACATTAGGAGCAACCAACCAATTCCATTGTATTTGTTAGTGTTCCAAAAATGTTTAAAGGCATATGCACAGTCACCTAGCTCCTGTCTTCTTATAAGTCATTCTTATAAGAGGTTGATTAGGAGAAAGCAATACAGATATTTTGTATATCTCTGTAAACAGTTCATAATACCATGGACTATCAATACTCTCTTACAACTAGAATTAGAGTCATTAGTGTCTTTAAATCTTATCATATTAGAAGCCAGTTCCAGAAACCCAAGAACCAATTCAGAAAACTCATCCTTAAAGTCTGTTTCTCAAGATCCATTTTTGCTACCAAAATATTTATTAGTAAAGGTTCTCTGGATAAACAGAACCAGTGGAATATATAAATATGAGAAATTGGCTCATGGATTATGGAGGTTGAGATCTGCAGTTTTCAGTCTGTAAGTTGCTAGAGACTCAGGAAACTAGTGTTGTAATCTTGTCCTGAGAACCAGGGGAGCCGATGATGTCAAATCAGTCTGAGGGCAGGGGAAGATGAAATGGCATGTCCCAATTTATGCAGTGAAGCAAGGGTGGGGAGTGGGAGGGAAAATTTCTCTTTTTCCTGCTTTTTACTCTATTCATGACCTGAATGGATTGGATGGTGCGCAATCACATTGTGTAGGACAATCTAGTTTACTGAGTCTATTGATTCAAATGTGAATCTCATCTGACATATGCAGAAGCAATATTTAATCTCGGTACCCTGTGGCCCTCTCAAATTGACACATGAAATTAACCATCACACTCGGCAAACAAAGGTGACACAGAAAGAATATTTATTGAAGGTCAAGAAGAGAAAAAGAAACAGTTGGTACAACAGAATTCCTTTTAAAGGATACAGCAGAGTGTGAGGAAGACAGACTGTTGAAACAACGAACACTTTACCTTAATATCTTCTATCTGTGTTTCTGCTTGGTATGTGCCATTAATCTCAGCTGGGCACAGTCTATGTTCCAAATCTTTGTACATTTGGCTGGAATATTTGGCTGTTTTGCAAAAATTTTATGTGACCTATTTCAGTAAAATTTTATGTCTTAAAATCTCTTAAATAGTAGAGACACATAATAGAAAAAAACAAACAAGATTTTGTCAAGCAGCCATGGGTCATAGCATTAACTGGGTTTTTATTAGCCCTGTGTCCTTTCCACAGGATTACTGCATCAAAAGTCTTGGCCATGCAAGGGTATATAAGCCTAGTCCTGTCACTCCAACTTGAGACAATTCTACAGGGCCATTACAGCTTCTTCTGCAGGAACAACTGAGGCCTTATTGTGACTGCACTGCAATTAGACAATCCCATCTGTCCAATCCTGGTTGTTGTACCCTCTCCCTCAAGTATTAATCCTAGCAGCAATCTTGCATACTAATTTCTGTTTTGGAATTTGCTTCCCAAGGAACTCAAAATGCAACACTATAAAACTCAGATGGTTCCATAAATGTTGAACTACACCAACCTGTATTTTTTGTTTTCAAAATTAAAGTTTCTCCCTCCTTCATTAGGATTGATTTTGTGGCAAATATTTTGCTAGGTAATGAAATTTCGGAAGCTATGATCTCTATTCTTAAAATATTGGGTATTTTAAAATGTCATTTGTCAGCCCAAGGCTAAAGATACAATTCAGTCTTCCTAGCACTCTTGGGTGCTTCTCATTGGCCATTTAGGCTCATGCACACCACTGTTCCTTCTCACTGCTGGATTTAGGCACCCTTTCTGCCTGTATAATTTTTCCGGTTCCCTGATTTCCCAAGTAGGAGTCTTATTTCATATTTATTGCTAATGTCACATTGACTATTTTTTAAATTTAATTAAAAATTTTTGGATTATTCTTATTCTCAAGTTTTAGAGATGTACAAAGACATTAGTAATAACATAACAGAGAGCCCTGGATTTGGAAGTTGGAAATTATGGAATGGAATTATTCACTAACTAGTTATCACTTCGCTAAAGGCTGTTAATCTATAAAATGACAATTATGTGAAACACATGGCTGTGGTAAATGAGATGTGAAATCTTTTTGTTAAGAAGGCATGTACAAAGTGCAAATCATGGTGGAAAGGAGGATAGTGAGTATATTAGTCTCTGAATTCCTGAGGACTTCGTTTGTAATAGGTTCTGATGGGCAATAGTATAGGAGAGTAGTGACAACATCTATAGAGAGAGCCTGGATCAATTCAACCTCAGCCACCCTTATAGCCAAGAAACCCAGTGCCAAGAGGAGCTGCAGCCAAACCAATGAGGTGGGGCAGACACTGTCAGCCAAGTGGCAGCTGGAGCATTTGCTTTGCTGCCTTGACAAGCAGAGGAGTTACCCAGGGACCCTGGTAAGTAAAGGATCTACCACTGACACCCATATCCAAGTCTACTGTGGAAACCTGGATGACCAACTTACATAAATCTATTAACTATTCAACAAATATTTAGTGAGATCCTACAATGTGCAGGCCTTACTTAAGGTGGGAGTTATACAATGATGACAAAAAATAAATAGGAACTTTTCTTAATGAGATTTCCTCCTCATGGGGAAACCACTTACTTTTCTGTTCCTTCCCCTCTGTGAATTGGGTGGGGCTATTGAGCCTACCTAAATAGGATAAATAGTGATGGATAATTTCTCTGCAGAGGCCTGGTGACATATGGACTGACTTGAAAGAGAAGCAGGTTTTTATGCCAGAATGTTTTCTTTTTCCCATTTCTAAGCTGCTCCTTTTTATCCAGAGCTGGCAGGGTTAATGGCAAGCAGGTCATAGTATGTAAAAGCAGAAACAGTCTTTGTAACTACTCTCTTCCCAGCTGATATGCCAAAGTCTACTACTTTTTCTTTCAAATCTTACTAAGAATCAGTTAAACTTACATAGAACATCAATTTGTGTACTTTTAAATCAAATTTACTAAGGAAACAATTAATATGACCATCATTACATTTTATGATTCTGAATTTGATTCCCCTTGGATTTGGTGACTATAATGTGTGGGTTAAATATTCATGGAAAAAGAGATGAGAATCTTTTAATCTCATTCTCCCTGAAATAATCACTTCTCTTTGCAACTGTTTTTGTTACTTTCTAATTATTTAAATATTTAATCTCTTTAATTACTCCCTTCTGGAAATTGAGGGGATGTCCTGTGTATGCAATTGCCTTTCTAGCCTACCTCTCAACCCAAGAACACACTATCTTCAAATTTCTTCAGTAACAGTTTAGGAAAGAGGATTTATTATTTTTGTACTAGCCATGGAAACGCTGTTTCCCTTCTTTCTCTCTCTATTTTCTTATCTTGCCAGAAAAACAAAGTTTAACAAAACAAAAACAAAATACTGCCTACTGGGTATTCTAGGAACTTTTAGAATAGAGAATTTAGTTGGATATTACATCACTCTGTGACAAGATTCACATTTATGCTGAGAGCTCAATTGTCGTAAAGAGCTCCAGAGAGTAGTTACTCAAAAATGCTTATAGGTAGTATTACTTACTGCTGAGGTAGGTTGTAAGGTACAGTCCTATGATTGTTTGCAAAACCAGAAAGCAGTTCTCTAGCTCAGCCATTCTGTGATTGGAGCCAGGAACCTTAAAATTAGAAGGCACTTTATTTTCCTGGCACACTCCTCCATGACACTTATCAGTTACAATACAAATTTTCTCAGAAATGGGTGTGGCAGTGGCAGCAGGGCTCCACCTGTCTGCCATTTTACTGAGTGGTGGATTCATAGCCATGCCCTGTCAACTGGAACTGAATTCTGGACAGCTTTTCCCAGACAGCAGGGGTCCTGCTGGAGGGGTAAGCAAAATTCTGGGGTGACACCAGGAAACTGAATGTCTGGTTCAGGGGGATGGGGTGGCCTGCTATGAAATGCATATTGATAACTCCTCAGAATTCATATGTTAAAGCCTAAATCCTCAGTGTGACAGGATTTGTAGGTGGGTACTTTGGGAGGTAATTAATTAATGAGGGTCGAGCCCCCATAAAAGGAATTAGTGCCCTTATGATAAGTGGCATGAGAGAGATGCTTGCTCTTTGATCTCCTCATGTGAGGATATAAGGAGAAGATGGTCATCTGCAAATTAGGAAGCGGCCTGCACAAGACACCATATTTGCTGGCATTTTGATTTTGGACTTCTCAGCTTTCAGAACTGTGAGAAATGAACATTTGTTAAACTACTCAGTTTATGTCATAGTTGTAATACCAGCACAAACTGACTAATACACAGCCCAAGTAGACTAATACAGTATATATGTATACATGTACATATATATACACACATACACGTATATATGTGTATATGTATATACTCACACAAACATATACATACATATATAAACACATATATATCTAGAATTTTCAAATACTCAAAATGTTTTACATCAAAGTACATCAGCAAAAAAAATCCCCTTTCCCCACATTTATCCATTCTATTTCCTTATCCAGAGATATGACCAATTTTTTTTAAAAAAATTTTATTTTATGTTTTTATTATACCTTAAGTTCTAGGGTACATGTGAACAACATGCAGGTTTGATATGTAGGTACATGTGCCATGTTGGCTTGCTGCACCCATCAACTCATCACCAATCTTATAAGTCTTTTCAATGTTCTTTCAGCTATTTTGGAGGTATACTTTTGATTTTATGTTGTTGTTGTTTACACTACAATATTAAGTGATATAAAACAGCATTTTCAGAGAAATACCAAATTCCAAAGAAGAGATTCATTAGAAATCCCTTACAGTAACATGGATGAAAACAATAAATTTATTTTCACAATTAAAATAAAGGTTGCAAGAGTCGCTGTGTTATACTCACAGAAGAATTTTAAACCTATCATTCAATTAAGTTCAGTATCATATATATTTTGAATCAGGTTGAAGGAAATTCCAGCCAAATTAAAAGCCAACATTAGTTTGGAGCAAATTCCCTGATACTTGAGAAAAACTTTTCTCAAGTCCAAAGGGAGGAAATAGTTCACACTGGCTTATCTCTGGGAGATAAGTGGAATGTATATTTTGTAGTGAAAGGACAGTAAAGTCATCTATACTTTATTGTAGAGTTTACTCAGAGACAAGCTCAAAATGTTCAAGTTTTTATTCACAAAAGTATTCCATTGTGCCTTAGTCCAGATATCTATTATTCTCAGGAAGCTCCTGGCAAGGCTCATGTAACTAATTGATAAATAGCATTATATTTCTTGGAATAAATCCCCAATCTCAGTTTAATTTTACTATTCCCTTCCCCACCATTAATAAATCCTTTAAAACAAAACCTAAGTTATTCCAGTTGGAGTTGGAGAGAGGCAAAATAGAAACAGCATGGATGCACAAAGTGGTGGTATAAGGAGATTCTGGTCATCTTCAGCTAATAAACTTCAGTTAACTTAATGCCAAGTATTGTGTCAGTTGTTGGACAAAGACCCAGATCTTGCTAGTCCATTTAACAGAAGGGGCATTTATTAAACAAATTACAATATAGTAATTAGATTTATAATAAGCTAAGGCGAAGAAGGAGGAGAAACAGGGGAAACTGCTACATTGTGAACCATAAGATCAGGGTCCTCGGCCAGGATTAGAAAAATGCTCTTCTCCTGGTCCTCAAATACTCTTTCTGTTCACCTGAGAGTTGGTGGGAGGCAGGATCTGGGAGACAGCAACTCCAGGACTGGCTGTATAACCAGAGTAATGTGGGGAGGATTCATACATAAAAAAGAAAAGCACTCTTCCTTTTTGTATCTAAACAGATTAATTGATCTTGTAACCTAGGAGTCAGTTTCGTGTGAATATAAAAATGAATGTAGTAAAGATTTTGATTTTTATAGGTATTCGACTTATTAACGTAATTAAAATCTTACACGAGTGTGCCAAATTGTTTATAGCACTGTAGTAACAAAAAAATTAAAAATGTGAATATAATGCAATTAATAAAAGGTAGGTCAATGAAGTGAACAAACCCCAGGATAAGATCCCATTCACACTGGGTTCCAGTCATGGCTGCGCAGACTTTAACAGCTGTGGATCCTGAACAAGTTCCTTAATCCTTCTGTGTCTGAATTCCTCCATCTGTGAGAATGGCATGCTCACACCTGTCCGTATCTAATTTGGTAATCTTAAGTGGCTCCTACAGTCTGACGGAGTCAATTTCCTCGCCCTAGGATGTGGTACATGAAGTTGTTTGGTTTGGTATTTTAAGGTTTAACAGTTTGAATAGTTTAGCACTTTAATTTTAAAAGTTTAAAAATATACTTGTTCTCATTTTACTACAGTATTAAAAATTCAGTTAATCACTAAATTGATCAGTTTAAGACTATCTCTTCATTTGTACTCAAACTCTCACCTTTCAGGACAGGAGCTGTAAACTCATTACAGATCTTTTTACAGATCAATTGGACACATCAATATAACAAGCAAAACCATTCACTAAAATAGATAATTATAATTTATAGCAATTAAAAATCAATTAAGTTGAAGATATAGATCTTATTTTTGATGAATATACCTATATATGTATATGTATAAACTTAGATATGTGACTATATTAATATTGGTGAATACTTATATATACACTTGTGTAAATATATATAATTTTCAGTTACACAAAATTTTATACATGAACAATTAGTATCTCCAGATTAATTAAAAACATATATCACAATATCTGTTGTCTAGCTGCTTGCTTAAAAAGAATAACCAAAACCAAAAGAACCTCACCTTATCCCAGATGTCTAAGAATTGACTTGTCACATTTATAAATAAATAGCTGTGTGTTGATTGCTGTCTAGGAAAAATACAAGCATGATGCTTATGTAAGAGAAGTCACAAAATCATTTTATCATGACCGTAAATAAAAAATGCCACATTTATGGAACATTGTAGTTTTCAAGAGAACTGAAAAAAAGCCCTGAAATATGCATTCCTTTACTTTTGCTCAGAACTAGAGCAGAACAATAGCTTAAGCCAAGGTAGGTCATAGTTTGCTTTAATTTTCATGGTTTATTGGTAGAAAGTCTTTTTGGAATCTAGGTAATCATTAGGTTTGGTTTTGTAGACTTTCAGATGCCCTCTACTTAAGAAAGTTTTGCTTTGGAAGAGAAAGAATATATACCCCAGAAATTCTTGCATATTTATCAGTGGTAAATTTGAAATTGCAGACTGAGGTTTTTCTCAACCTAATATCTGTGTATCACATAAAAACCCTTTAGAAAGGCCATGCAAATTGTGATTTGTCCCAAGAAAAGCATATTTAAGAATGCAAATATTCAGAGAAGAGATGGAGTCATTTGTCTTTATTTTACTTCAAAAAAATAGTAGAGTGGAAGATACTCAACTTTCATATTATAGATTCTCTTCAATGGTTTTAAACATAGAAAACACATGGAAAATAAGAATAAAACCAATACTTTTGTTTCTTTAGGTGTGAGAAGAAAACATTGCTTTAAACAAAAATTTTCAAGATTTTTGTATACCAATATTTTTTCTTGTAATGTGTTGATAAACATCTGAAAAAAATACCATGGAAAATTTCAGATACATTCTGCAAAGACTCTCATTTATTCAACACGTAAACTAGGACCTGGGAATAATTGAGTGGTTAAAAAAAAAAGACCAAGTAATTACATTCCCCTAGAATTTTAGAATTTTCTGCCTAATAAGACATAGAAACCAAATGGTGAAGATACAAAGCTCATATGGACACACTTATTAGAATGACTAAATTCAAAACATTGACAACAGCAAATGCTGAAGATTATATGGGACAACACAAACTCTCATTTATTGCTGGTGGGAATGCAAAAGGATAGAGTCAATTTGGAAGACAGTTTGATGATTTCTTACAAACTTAAGCATACACTTATCATAAGACCCAGGGATTGCACTCACTGGTATTTTACCCAAATGAGTAAACACTTATATTTACACAAAAACCTGTACATGTTTGTTTATAGCAGCTTCATTCATAATATCCAGAAGTTAGAAGCAACCCAGATGTTGTCAGTGGGTTGCTGGATGAACCAAGTGTGGAACATCCATATAATGAAATGTTATTCAACCACAAAAATAAGTTTTCAAGCCATAAGAAGATATGGAAGTGCCATGAATCGTACTGTTTAGTGAAAATAGCCAGTCTGTGAAGGCTACAGACTATGATTTCAACTACATAACATTCTAGAAAAGGCAAAACTATGGAGACAGTAAAAATGTCAGTGGTTGCTAGAGATCTGGAGAGAGGGAGAGAAAGGTGAATAAGTACGGCACAGGTGATTTTTAAGGCAGTGAAACTATTCTGCGTGATATTATGATAATGGATATTAGTATACATTTATCAAAACACATAGAATGTGCAATACAAAAAAAGCTGTGGACTTTAGTTAAGAATAATGTATCAGTGTTGGCTTAACAATTGTAACAAACATACCACACGAATGCAAGATGTTATTAATAGAACAAACTGTTCTGGGGAAGAGCAGGTATATGGAAACCTTCTTTTTACTCAATCTTTCCATAAAATTAAAACTGCTAAAAAAAAATTCTATTAAATAAAAGTACCATAAATCTTTTTTTTTTTTTTTTTTGAGACAAAGTCTCTCTCTTTTGCCCAGGCTGGAGTGCAATGGCACAGTATCGGCTCACTGCAACCTCCGGCTCCCAGGTTCAAGAGATTCTCCCACCCCAGCCTCCTCAGTAGCTGGGATTACAGGTGCATGCCACCATGCCCAGCTAATTTTTCTATTTTTTCAGAAGAGACGGAGTTTCACTATGTTGGTCAGGCTCTTCTCAAACTCCTGACCTCAAGTGATCCATCTGCCTCAGCCTCTCAAAGTGCTGGGATTACAGGCGTGAGCCAATGTGCCTGGCCTGGCTATTATTTTGAATTGTCTACTTCTCTTTTTAATTCTATAAGTTTTGCTTCACATATTTTGGAATTTTGTAGCTAGGTGTATGTATGTTTATAGTTGTTCTATCTGTCTGATGGATTGATCCTTTTTTCATTATAGATGTTTCTCTTTATCTGTACTAACATACTTTGTTTTACATTCTATTTTGTTTGATATTAGTGTAGCTACTCCAACGTTATGGTTCCAGTTTGCATGGTGAATCTTTTGCCATCTTTTTACTTTTAAATTAAAAGACTGAGTCATTGTCCTCTTGCTGCTGTCAAGATTTTATGTTCGACTTTGTCTTTCAACATTTTGACTATGAGGTGGCTGGGTATGGATCTCCTCATATTTAGCCTACTTGGAGTTGATTGTGTTGTTTGGATGTTTAGACTAATGTACTTTTTAATCAAATTTGGGAAATTTTTGGGCAATCATTTTCAAAAATATATTTTCTACTTATTTTCCTTTCTCTTCTTCTACTAATCCCCTTACATATATGTTTGTGCAGTTAATTGTGTCCCACAATTCTCTGAGTCTTGTTTTTCTTCTTCTTTGTTTATGATATTGCATCATCTGTATTAACTCTATTTTAAACTTTGCCAATTTTTATCTACCAATTTGAATCCACTGTTGAGCCCCTCTCCCTAGTTTTTCATTTCATTTATTTACTTTTCATTTCCAGAATTGTATTTGCTTTTATAAATGATTAATTTTATTTTATTCATATTCTTTATGTGATGAGATCCTGTTATTATACCTCTTTTTAATTTTTAAACATTATTTCTGTTAGTTATTTGAACACAATTATAGTAGCTAATTTGAAGTCTTTATTTGATCAGTTTATACTGGGTTCATCTTACATTTAGACGGTTTCTGTTGCATGTTTTTCTTCTTGTTTATGGGTTCCTCATTTCTTTTTTACCCCTACATTTATAATTTTGTTTAAAAATGGACATTTGAGATATTATATCAACTCTGGATATTGGTTCCCCTGCTGGGGCTTGAATTTGTTGTTGTTTGTTCACTTTCTTGTCTTTTGTTTAGTGACTTGGCCAGAATTTTTCAGTGCAGTCAATTTCCCTGCCAGTGTGAAGCTTCTGTTTCAGAGAGCATTTCCCTGGGCCTGGACACAGTCAGCCTGACCACCTCTCCTCACCCTTACTCCAAGAGTGAGAGATTTCAGATGAGCTCTCTGATTTTCTCTTTCTCCTACTTGTCTACTACATTTATGGCTTGTCAGCCTTAAGGGATATTATACACTAATTAATAGCCGATTGCTTTATTGTTTTCAGCAATGAGCTGGGGCATCAACTGCTCCACAATATGATCCAATGAGTCAGGGACCTTTGCAGGAGTGGACCTTGAGGCTAGTCTTTGAAGCTTTCTCTGACAACAGAAGGTTTGTCTTTAGCTATATCTTTTCCTGCTTCTATTAAACTTCTTTTTGGGCTACTATTTTTACTTCTTACTATCTTGGAACCAACAGTCTCCTCTTAATTGTTCACCACCCAAATCTCCATTGTTTTTGAGAGATCCCTTAGGCTGAAACTTTCCATTCTCTGGTCCAAATGAAGTCAGTCCCCTTAGGAAGGGCTATAAAGTTCTCTGTTCTTACTACTTGTTTCTTTCCCTGGACAGACACTCTGTGCCAATTTTCTAGACTTGGAGGACTGAACAAAGGCCTGCTTTTCTTGGAGTGACAACTGTCACTTTAGGCTGGGAGTGGAGGAGAGGAACCCCCATCTACTTGGCCTCACTGCCCAAAGTAGAACTTTCACCACACTAAGCTGAGACGGATGGTGGAAGGAGTGAGTAATAGCTCAAATGCTGTGAACTGTCATTATTTCTACAGAGATTAGTAGATCTCCTGAATAAATGTTTCTTTGCTGTATGCCCTTAGGGTGGTTACCAGAGACTTTAAATGGTTGATTTTTATATTTATCTTGAGTAGTGATTGATTTGCTGGGGAGCAGTTCATGGAATACTTCACAACATCATGCGGAAGCATTTCACCTATTTAGGTACATATTAAGGCTTTATTAAAGAGAATAAAATGAGGATGTTGCCTTGACTGCAATTTTCTTTAAATTACTTTAGTATATAAAGTAAAATATTATGTGCATTACTTATGTTAAGTTAAAACTTAGTCTCAATCAAGAAGAAACAGTCAAATGGTTGCCAGTGGACATCCTATCAGAAAGGCACCAGTTCACCAGCAGCTACTAAAAATCCTCCTGTTATGCATATATCCAATAACTACTAATACTTCAGTATTTTGCATGCTAAATATCACGTAATATGATTGTGCTTTCGTTATATTATGGTGTTAAAATTGAGAAAAGTTGGTAATTGTCATTATCTATCTAACACTTCTTTGATAGTTATCTATAAAAACTAAGAGCTATCATGAATAAATAGGTTTAGGTCAGTTTGCAGCAATAGTAAATGAAGACAATAATTAATTTATTAATTTATTCAATGAACCTGTCTACAGGCCTCTGAATATATCATGATATAATGGTGGCTCATGCCTGTAATCCTAGCATTTTGGGAAGCCAAGGTGGGCGAGATCAGGTGTTCGAAACCAGCCTGGCCAACATAGTGAAACCCTGTCTCTACTAAAAATACAAAAAATTTGCCAGGCACGGTGGCAAATGCCTGTAGTCCCAGCTACTTGGGAGGCTGAGGCAGGAGAATCACTTGAACCTGGGAGGCAGGGGTTGTGGTGAGCTGAGATCATGCCACTGTACGCCAGCCTGGGCAACACAGCAAGATTCTGTCTCAAATAATAATAATAATGATAATAATAATAATAATAATTCCCTTTGATTACAAAATAAAATAAATATACCCCAAGCTGAAAATAAAACTTCTTCGTGTTGGATTTTATGTAAGTGATAAAGAAATACACTTCAGCAAACAAGTTAATTCATTCTGATCATTCTATGCTGCAGTGTAAAAAGTTTCATAGCCCCATGTGTAATTATATACTGTATTCAATTTATAGTAAGTTCTTAATTATCCTTGAATAGCCTAGCTTTCCATTCTTCGATGTTATGGCAGATTATTGAGCAAAAAGTCATCTATGCTGAAAATATAATCTCATTCAATAATCAATTAACCAGTAAGTATATGAAATGTCCAACATAGTGGTAATAAAAAAAGCTTATAATCTAGCTTGGAATATAAAATTAATATATTTTATCAGTGCAATCATCAAAGAGTCATTAAATATTAAATGTACAGACTCCTATGCATAGAACCTTGTATTCAAGGGATATAGTTTATTGTGGAGATAAGTCTTACGAACTGCCATTCACAATTCATAAAGCAAAAAGATATTACATGCAGTAAATTTTCCATATATGTGTTCACTTTTTATAGTATCCTCCATTAAATATAATGTCAATAATTTTATTGAATTTCATTACTTTATCTCCAGTTTTTGGAAAAGTACTATGGTGAATCATGTTTGCTAAATTAATAATTATTTAATAAAGAAGTGAACAAATGTTCTCTTTCTCTCTCTCTGTCTCTATTATATGTATATATTCATACATGTACTTTTTATGCACTCTTTTGTCCTGGTGTGGTTGTATTCATAAACAGTCTTTGTAGTAGTGAGCAATTACTGCAAACCTAGACGAGTGTTTATGTGTGCTTGACCAGAAAAACCTATTAATCCCTATTGATCTTTCCATGCTAACAAGCATGCATAGATAGTGACTTTTTAAATTTTTACTGGTATTCTTTAAGAAGTTTTGGTGTTAAAGGCTCCAAGACATATTGTATTGATATTTTGAGGGATTTATTGTTATTATCTTCAAGAAATAACATGGAAATACTGTGTTCCACTGTGGAGAGATGAAATTATCTTTGGACGACATTATCTTATGGTAGGATTTCCAACATGTCCGACAATCCATCCTACCCTGTCCCAATCATATTAAACTCAGCAGACTTTTAAAGAAACAGTAGCTGATTTTTTATTAAGGGGGAATAGTTTTATATTCTTAAAAGTTCTGCTGGCATGATAGGACCAGTAGTGAAGCTTAGGAAGCTGAGGATTCAATGTCGTTCATTTTCACAGAAACCTTTTAAGGACCTCAAAGAAGGCCATGCAGAGTGTTCATAGGGTCATAGTATTTTTCACAATTTGAAAAAGTAAGATACTTTAAGTATAATTAATTCAGAGCCTAGCCTATTTTTGTTCCAGCTTTTCTTTCTGCAACACCAGCATTTCTGAGAGCATGTGAATGGGAATTGAGTTAAGCATACATTTAGTTTATGCTTAGTAAGATATATATTTCTGTGGCTCCAGAGTGACTTCAGGTATATAGTTAAATTATTGTTGTCTATCTGAGTGAAAGTGTAACATCTGGAATTTTCCTACGATTCATTACGTCAGCTCAATTGGTACCTGCACACAGAAATGTAGAAACTGGATTCACATTGCCATTTAACTGGGAGTATGTGAATAGGTGAGAAGACACAAGTTTTAAAAAATCATGAAGCCAAAAGATGAACTTTGGAAAACTCTTCTAAACGTTATAGCTCATGTATGAAAGTTGAAAGAGTTTCCCCTGGAATTCCTCTTATTAGCAATAAATTGCAAAGCTGAAACTTTCTAAACTATTAATAATAAGAAGAAATATTTCTACTAGGAGAACTGATTTGTGAGTAGATCACACAAATAAACAACTTTACATAGCAAAGTCATGGATTGATAGAGCTCACCTACTTACCTCTTACTGGTTTTTTTTTTTTTTTTTTTTGAGACGAAGAAGTTTTGCTCTGTTGCCCAGGCTGGAGTGTAATGGCATGATCTCGGCTCACTGCAACCTCTGCCTCCCAGGTTCAAGTGATTCTCCTGTCTCAGCCTCCCAAGTAGCTGGGATTACAGCCATGAGCCACCACACCCAGCCCCTCTTACTGTTGATTGGTATGCACCCACATGTACCCTTTAGTGTGTGTCCTGGGCCCATACAGGTCAATGGCTGTTGATTTAAGTGGGACACGAACACATTAACCTAGCATCTGTGTTTTAAATATGACATTCATTTCTGGCACAAATAACAAATTTAATCCATAGTTATTAATTGGTTGCAGCTGTGGTAAAGCATCTGTGGGAGGTGAAGGTTACAGATCCATATAAAAACCCCTTTAAACCAGAAGCATCAGTGCTAAGGCTAAGCACTGTTCTGGAACACGATGCAAACATATGCAAAACTTATTTTTATATAATTTCAACTTTTATTATAGAGTAAGGGATACATGTGCAGGTTTGTTACATACCTGTGCAGGTTTGAGGCGATGGATATATTAGTTAGTTTGATTTAATTATTTCACATTGTACTAATAAGTCAGAACGTCATTAAACTAAAAAGCTTCTGTACAGCCAAAAATAAATACCAACAGTGTTAAAAGACAGCCTGAAGAATGGGGGAAATATTTGCAAATTATGCATCTGACAAAGGTATAACTTCCAGAACTTATAAGAAACTTAAACCAACAAGCAAAAACAAGTAATTCCATTTAAAACATTGGCAAATGCACGTGAACAGACATTTCTCAAAAGCAGACATTACAAGTAGCCAACAAACATATAAAACAATGCAAAACTTTTTATTGTTTATTTCTTATCTTGTGAAACATTTCCTCCTCTTGGGGTTAGAAAACCCTGAGATTTGGTGAATATAAAATGAAACTCTTCAGAATACTAATTGTTTACTGCAAACCCAGAGGGAAGGATAGAGAAGGGATAAAACTGTTCCCATCACCCTGGTAGTCAGCATAGCTCCCAATAGCTGGTTTTGCAGACCTGTCCCCCTCTCTCCTTCCCCTGACTAGTAGTCCCCAGTGTCTACTGTTCCCATCTTTGTGCCTATGTGCATTCAATAGTTGTCTCCCACTTGTAAGTGAGAACACGCAGTATTTGGTTTTCTGTTCTGGCATTAATTCACTTAGGATAATGGCCTCCAGCTCCATCCATGTTGCGCAAAGGACATGATTTAATTCTTTCTTATGGCAGCATCGTATTCTGTGGTGTATATGTACCCTGTTTTCTTTATCCAGTCTACCATTGATGGGCATTGAATTTGATTCCATAACTTAGTTATTGTGAATAGTGCTGCAATTAACATGCACATGCATGTGTCTTTATGGTGAAACATTTTATATTCCTTTGGGTATATACCCAGTAAAGGGGTTGGTGCATCAAATGGTAGCTCTGATTTAAGTTTTTTTGAGAAATAAGCAAACTGCTTTCTACAATGGCTGAACTCGTTTGCATTCTCACCAACAGTATATTGCCTTTTCTTTGCAGTTTTGCCAGCATCTGTTATTTTTTGACTTTTTAATAATAGTCATTCTGACTGGTGTGAGATGATATCTCACTGTGGTTTTGATGTGCATTTCTCTGATGATTTGTGCTCAAATGGAACCAAAAAAGAGTACAAATAGCCAAAGCAATTTAAAGCAAAAAGAACAAGTCTGGAAGCCTCACATTATCTGACTTAAGCTATACTATAAGGCTACAGTAACAGAAACAGCATGGTACTGGCACAGAAATAGACACACAGATCAATGGAACATAATGGAGAACCCAGATGTAAACCCACACACCTAAAACCATTTGATCTTTGACAAAATAGAAAAAAAAGCTTTGAGGAAAATGACTCCCTATTCAATCAATTGTACTGAGATAACTGGCTAGCCATATGTAGAAGACTGGAACTGGATCCCTACCTCTTACTATAAACAAAAATTAACTCAAGATGGAGTAAATATTTAAATGTAAGACCTCAAACTATAAAAATACTAGAAAAAAAAACTAAGAAATACCCTTCTCAATATTAGTTTTGGCAAATAATTTATGGCTAGGTCCCCAAGAGCAACTGCAATGACAACAACAATTAATTAGTGGAACCTGATTAAACTAAAAAGCTGCTGTACAGAAAAAAAATACCAACAGTATAGACAGCCTAAAAAATGGGAGAAATATTTACATATTATGCATCTGACAAAGGTATAACTTCCAGAATGTATACGAAACTAAAACAACAAGCAAAAAAAAAATAATAATTCAATTTAAAACATTGGCAGATGCATATGAACAGACACTTCTCAAAAGAAGACATTACAAGTAGCCAACAAACATATGAAACAATGCAAAACTTTTTATTGTTTATTTCTTATCTTGTGAAACATTTCCTCCTTTTGGGGTTAGAAAACCCTGAGGTTTGGTGAATATAAAATGAAACTCTTCACAATATGAATTGTTTACTGTAAACACAGAGGGAAGGATAGAGAAGGGATAAATATGTGGGCTTTGAAGTCAGTTGGAGTAGACTTGTATCCTGGCTTTATTACTTTTTATCTTTGTGATTTTATAATAGGTAAGTTACTTAATCCCTGCAGACTTCTTTCTCTATCTCAAACAGGTGTAAAATAGCTGTAACTTAAAGAGGTGTCATAAATATAGATAACGTCTCTAGAATCCGAAAAGCTCTCAAAATTAGAATATATATATATTTTAAGTTACTTGGTGACAAAAACTAAATTCATTCCTTTTAAGTGGCATGACTATTAACATGTCTTATTTCAGAAGTATCATCATGTTTAATTACAAGCTGTCACTCCCCACCCTTGCATAAGGCATTGGCATTATGGTTCACTCTCTCTCTTTCTCTCTCTCTCTCTCTCTCTGAGTGTATATACATAGTATATGTGTGGGTGTGAATGTGTATATATATATACACAGATGCACATATATATACACATACGCACATATACATACATATGTGTGTGTGCTTGTATATATGTATATATCTCCTTTCTAAAATCTAAAATTTCTAAAATCCAGAGCCCTGGAGTTTGGAATAAATTATTGTGAATTTACAATAATCAAATTAATGATCCTATTTTAATTAGGCAAAAGTCAAGAAGATACTATTCTAACATTTGCCAAGCACTTATTCTAGGTCAGTCTCCTTTCATGGCAACCTAGCCTATGGGACTGTGGTTTCTATACATATTCTGAATAGATATGAGAGTGAAGACTGAAATAATGCCACTTTAGATGACATAGAGAGAGAAGAATCCAACATTTGTTTTATTTATACCTAAATTCTAAAGCTTTTTGAGCCCGTGTGGTAAATGGAACACAGACTTATAATTTTCGGAATCAAAATGTGTAAAGCTTTATGATGGTAAAATGGAAACACTCAGGTTAATGGTATTTATTTATTTTTATGTTTTATTTCATAATAATATACTTGCTATATTGATTTACCTCCTTCTCTCCCCCAATATACGATTTTTTTGGCTCAATTACAATGGTGGAAATTGTATAGAAAATCCATTCTCCTCAAAACAATTTTATTATAGTCAGTCTCCAGAAATGATAGAAAGGGAGTACGGTAGAAATTTGGGGATATTTATTAACTTTCTAAGCAAGTTAAAGTGTATCACTACTTTCATTAGCTTCATTTGGCTGCAGCAGTAAATGTCTATCTTAGTAACTTCTTACTGTGATATACAGACACACAATAATTACCACAATAGCTTCATGATTATCTTAAACCATCATTGCTTTTAACTCACTTATCATTTAATACTATTGTATTTTAAGACTACATCGTAATAATATTCAAACAATTTTTGTAATAAAGGAAAGGAAAAGTAAATTTTCACACTTAGGACCAAACCTGGAGTAATATAGAAGATACAAAATTATTCATAACCAAGATATGGTATTTGTTAAATATTTCAAACTGGATGTCAGATGTATTTGTTGTCACTAATAGCATATGTCTCTAGTGTAGCAATGTTCTTTCTTCTGCAAAAGAAGTCACCTTTCTGTGATGTGGTAAATGTTGTTTGTTATATCTAATTAAAGGATACAGATTTCAAGCTGTGTGTAGGTGATACATGAATATTTCACTCCTGCTGACAATCACATTGACTACTGTGTAATTCTTTAAATTGATTCAATCAAACCCTGCTGTTTATGCTTTTAATTGATTGAATTAAAACAACATTTTCAACTTTTAATCATTCCATTAGACAGGGCTCCCTTTGCTTGTTCATGCCCAAGCCAATGCCGATGGGTTGTTGCTTTGTAACTTGTGAAATCCTACCAAACTCTAGGGGGCACTTCAACTATTTGGCAGCAAATACAGGCTTCAGTATCATCACGAGTCAAAAGGACACTTCTGCTTTCGGGTGTATATTTCAACTGTCCAGAAGAAGATGAATGGAGTGTTCACTTTCCCTGACTCTTCCCAATGTACAGATCATCTGATGTCACAGTCCCCTGAAGTAGGGAGCTTCCCAATGGAGTCACAGATAGAAATTACTATTGATCAAACACTGCCACAAGAGACATGTGATCTAACTTAGAGACAATGCAAACATATGCAGGATACTTTGGCTGGAACTAGATCTTTAGGTTCTTATTTCAAAGCATGGCAGAGATATGGATCATAAAGGACGAAAACACGTAGGTGCATTATCTATAGAGAATTCCTGAACCAGAGTCAAAGTCTCTAAAGGTTTTCATCATCACCATGTACCAGCAATTCTAAATAATATCAGTGCTAACTATGTCTTCTAAAAGATATTTTTCTTGATCTGAATTTTAAACATTGCTTTGGTTATTGTGAATGTTAATATATATATATGTAAACATTGAATTAGCCTATGTTTAATTACTTACTCTAATCAACATTGTGCCATCCATGGACATTAATTCAGGGAAACTTCAGTTATAGAGTTGGCTCCTGACACACTTGGACGCAGCTACATACGTTTATTTGAAAACTAAGTAACAACTTGTAATGCTTCATGCTTGCTTCCAGTACAGCTCTTGTCTCTGGTCCCTGTGCTATTCCAAATCCTGTGTTTAAACAGCAAATTCAAAATAAATGGTGATATCACAGTGAATGTTATGATGAAGAAACAGAAGATTATATCCTTCACTTCTGTTGTTCTGTGTGACCAATTGGAGTTTTTATTTGTGTTTCAATTTTAACTCAGAAATGGAGTACAAAATGTAAAGTATAGTATTTTTGTTTGACAGTCAGATTGTAGTTCTTGTATGAATTATTTTATAAAATTTGAATAACATCATTAAATTGGGATTTATCTTTTAAAATTATTGTTTAAATTAATAAATGAATCAAGAAAATTGTTATTGCTCTTGATCAGTATATTAGAGAAAATAACTTTATTATTTGAAAGAAAGGGATTTTAAAAATGATCTCTGGGTGTCAAATATACAAAACACACTGTATTGTCTCAAGGCTATGAATGAAATTAAAAAGGTGCAGAGAGAAACACCACTTTATAATGGAACCTTGGTGTCAGTTAAATGAAAATTTTTTTTTTTTTTTTTTTTTTTAGGTGGAGTCTTGCTCTGTCACCCAGGCTGGAGTGCAGTGGTGCGATGTAGGCTCACTGCAAGTTCCACCTCCCGGGTTCACATGCAAATTTTTTATTTTAATCACTATATAATATTTTATACAAAGGTAGAGTCTAGATGAATTAAAGATAAGGTGAAAGATAAAATGCTTATTTAATAGAAGAAATGTTACAGAATATCTTTGTGATCTAAGCGTGAAAATATTTTTTAAATTCTCAAATACCATAAAGCAAAAAATGATTAAATTCTATCTCATAAAATTAAGCGTTTTTGTAAAATGAAGAAAACAATGGTCAGAGGTAATAGGTAGATTAAAGAACAAGAAAAAATATTTGCAATGTTTGAAGCCAAGAAAGAGTTAATATCTAAATTTTGTAAAATGAAGAAAACAATGGTCAGAGGTAATAGGTAGATTAAAGAACAAGAAAAAATATTTGCAATGTTTGAAGCCAAGAAAGAGTTAATATCTAAAATCTTTAGTTTATTCCTTCAAATAAAATGTAAAAATACATCAGCCTCAATGGATAAATCGAAATGGTTGAGAATAGGCAATTTACAAAAGAGGAAATAAGAAAAGCTTAAAATATTTTAAGAGATAGTCCAAATCAGGCAACTCTTTTCAGATAGAAGAACAATTTTGGAATTAAGATATGAAATTATGTATCTATTACATATATTATATGTTATATATATAAAAAGTGTGTATACACATAACCATTTTACAATAATGCATACAAATAAAAGACTCATATTAAACAGAAAAACCATTGCCTTTAAGAAGGTGGAGAATGAGAATGGAATATTTTGTATAGCTTATTCAGATAGTGCTTATTATATGCTAGACTATAGATTTTGGTTTAGCTTATCAAGACAGATAAATTAAACTTATACATCATTTATATAATTTTCATGTAACTGTCAGGTTAAATAACAATTAAAATTACTCAATGTTGCAAGTTTATCACCATATAATACCAAAATTTTTCTCCCACATAAGCATTAAGTAATTGGTGGTGGGATAACTAGAGAGATTAAGAGATGGCAGAGATTCCACATCTCTGTAACCTTGACCAAGAGATCTTGAATACAAATTACTGAGGGGGACATGCAGAGAGAAATGATCTAGAAATGATCCTTCATTTATTAGTTTTTAGCAAAATGTCTTAAATTGACAGTTTTTTTTTTAACTCTAATGTCTAAATTTTCTTCAACGTAAGTATGAAGTTAGTGGTGGTTACAGTAGAAGCACAGATCCTGAACAATAGAGTTCTTTGAAATCATACATTTGGGAAATCCCATTAAATCTCTGATATAAATGGACATTTACATTGCATGTAATTGTATTAAAATCTTAATTGTCCTTAGATACTGGAATGTGTTAAGGCCTGTTTAACATTGTATTTATTTTGTTTTGGTTTGGTTTTGGTTTTGGTTTAAGATGGAGTCTTGATCTGTCACCCAAGCTAGGGTGTAGTGGTACGATCTCGGCTCACTGCAACCTCTGACTCCTGGGCTCACATGATTCTCCTGGCTCAGCCTCCTAAGTAGCTGGGACAACAGGCACCCACCACCACTCACAGCTAATTTTTGTATTTTTAGTAGAGATGAGGTTTCACCATGTTGGCCAGGTCCTGAACTCCTGACCTTAATGATCCGCCAGCCTCGGCCTCCCAAAGTGCTGGGATTACAGGCGTGAGCCACTGCGCCCCGCTAACATTGCGTTTCTTAAATGTTGGTTCATAAAACAATGCCTTCCCTTTTTATTTTATTTCATTTTACTTGAAAATTGCATCAATATTCTGAGGAACAAGTGTTTGAGAAAGCACTAACCTAGGTCTTTGAACTCAGTGCTGTCCCATCTCAATGAATGGAGCTAGATTAACTCAGTTGCAAAGATTGCACTTACCTCTCTCAACAAAGAGGCTTCTTGACTCCTGTCACCTCAGCGACAATATACTGATAATATTTCAAATTATTATATTTATTTGTTTTCTTTTCTCATATCCCTGTAAGTGACTGTTCCCCTTGTCAGATGAAGGCATCTGTATTACATCATGAAGAATGAGGATATTTCTACAATAGCCTCTTGAATCCCTCTCCAGACACAGAATTGTTTAAAGCTAAAATATTTGCTTTGTATTAAACTTTGAGTGAAAATAAAAGGCTCAAAAAAAAAAAAAAAGGCAAAGCCCTCGATGAAGTAGAGAATGGAGTTCATGTCACAACGAACTACTGCAATCATTGCAATCACATAGAGAAAGATCCAGATTATCTCATCCCCAGGGAAGACTAGAGAGGATGACTTTACCTGGGAAAATAGAGGAAAAGAGTTTAATAGAGTAGTTTTTAGAACCCAAAATTAGTTCACTGGGATCTGACATGAGATCCTATTTAGTCTTAGGGAACCATATTCAGTTGCCTGGACACAGCGCTGTGCTGTGAACTGTGCCTGACATAGTTGATGTTACTACTAGGAATCAGGAAAGGGACTCAGCCAATGCCTCAGGCCATCTGTAGCCTTCTGTGTGTACAATGAATACTGCTTGTCCCCTTTCGATGTCATCATCCAGTGGTTTTCTAACAAGAGGGATGTCTATGTCCTATGACTTTGCTGAGGCACAGTACAGTGTATACATGGGAACGTCTCTTTACAATACTTATATCGTAACCCACTGCAAAAAAGAGGAGGCTATGGAAGAAAGGGAATCTGTTTCTGTGTGAAAAGCATCCTTCTTATTCACTCTGTTACACTTACAGTGTATATACAAATACACATCTTCGGAGAGGGCATTATGGGAAAATCCCTCTCCCTAATGCCTAGAAGATTTACACTGATTTATCTACTTCATGTCCTTTTTCTCCCAGAAATTACCCTGTTCCTCATGGTCCTATGAGAGATGAAGGAGACCCAAGATCGAAAAGCATAGAGCTTTAGGAGATAAGGCCAGCGAAATGCTAACCAAAGAAGATATCGAAAGTACAGAGACAAAGAAATGACAAAATATATTTTAACTTTTTTTTTTTTTTACCTCTTCCCTTTAAGTTTTCATTTTAGAGTATTGAAATTATACCTTTAGTCCTGGACTTCATTTCTTAAAGTGGTGTGTTGAGTCAGAAGTAAGGAATGGGACTAAGATTTCCCTAGAGAGAATACAGTGTGCAAATAAAAGACAACTATTGTTTCAAGACTAGAAATAAAAACCTAGAAAAGACCTAAAATATTTTATTTAAGGCCAAGCTGGAAAAAAGAAAAAAAAGAAGAGAAGAAATATAAATGAAATTTCAGAAAAGCAAAGAATGAAATTGCTATTACTAGAGATAAATTTAGCTTTTAAAAAACCAAGATCTAACTGTGAACCATTTTGAGCTTCTGAAAGATACTTTACTATATCTATTGCTGCTGATGTTTCCAAAGCATCCTTTCAGTTTCAGATAGATACCAAAGATAATGGTTGCAAAGTCTGTGAGGAAATAATGCAATCAACACTATCCTCACATTTGCTGATATCTATCTACTGACAGAAAAAAAAAAAACTACTGAAGACAGCTTGGTACATCTGAAATTTTTATTTTTGAGATATAAAAATAAAACTTGTAGAAAGAGGGCAACAATATTTTACAAATCTTAAGTCAGGAAGGAGAAAAAAATATACTGGGCACCAATAGTTGGTTTTAAAATAGTAGTTGCTATGACTACTTAATTCATCACTTAAGGTACTATCCTTTTCTCTCATGAATTTTTAAGGAGTTCAGTTGCCCTAACAACAGTACCTACACTGTTGGCAACTTTAATGAATTTGTTTTTGTTTACAAGGACTTTCTATATGTTCTTGCAACCATGAATAAAATTACATAGAATATATGGATAAAAAGGGATTTGAAATAGTGTCTATGTTTTAGATCAAACAGCGAACTTATGATGGGCACGTTAATTTCCATTTTCCTGTAGAAAAACAAATAGATTTTTTTAAAAATTGGGGCGTCTGAAAGACACATTAAAGAGTTATTGAATGCTATTTGATACAAAAACAAGAAAATCTTGCATTGGAATTCTTATATTTCTACTTATGTTTTGTTTAAATTTCAGATCAATAGTATGACACAGGTTTTTAAAAGCAACACACATTTTTAATAACTTCACATACCTTATGCATTTTATTCTGTTGTCTAGTGTAGACTTTATACTATCAACCAAGAAAAAAATATTGCTTATTAAATATGGTGCTAGAAGATTTTATTACTCATTAAAATAAACACTTTTATATGTAATCCCTGAATACATAAGCATGTGTATCTATATCTGCTGATATATCTATATATCTATTCATAGTTATTAATTAGTCCCACAAAAGAACAATAAGAAACCTACAGTTTTAACTATAAATTGATATGACTGTTTAAGAGAACAATTTATCAATATGCATAATAATGATTTCAAAAGCAATTATAATATTAGGAGTTAGTTGCCCTTTTGGAAAATATTTATCATGGTGTTATTTATGCGCAGGAAACCTCTGAAAATAAATCAATTGCAAATCATTTGAGGATTGGTTAAGTAAATTACATATATCTGTATTATAGGATATTACATAATAAAACATTTATTTTTACTATTGATATTTCATTATTAATGAAAATATATCAATTATATATAGTTTAATGAAAAAAGCAAGTTAATTTAAAAGTGTTCAGAGTATGTTCACATTTATATTTTAAAAGGGACTATGTGTGTATATTCATGGACTTTTTTAGGATTAAAAATGCAGAGTTCAGTAATTTGGTTTTAGATGGCGGGGATATGGATTTAAATTTATATTATATTACATTTCCATGTTATTCTCACTGAGAAAATTTTATCTTTTAGTCAGAATAAAGGTAAATTATTTGTTTTTAAAAACATACCCAGATATTCTAATTTCTAAAACTTTGCTTGGCAAATTTATATAAATTATAATATTTTGTTCACAATATTTATAACTCAAAAAAGAAAAGCAAACAATTATAAATTTCATATATAATGAAGTTATCAAAATTTATGTCATAAACCTGTTTATCGTAAATATTAAGGCAAATAATAGAAAATAAATATATTATTTGGAGTGATTTTTTAAAAAATAGCCATATACTTCAATTTAATAGGACAACAAAAAATACCATCAACAGAATAGCAATATCACTATAAACTGCTCTATGAGAGAGGATCAGAAAGCATTTTGATGAATTCAATGTGAACTCCTTTGAGATGACTGTTTTATTTTTTTCCTGTTGGTGTTTGTTTATACCTTACTTTATTTTGCATTGAGTATTTGCAATTAGAAAACAAATATGAACTCCCTTGGGGTATTATAGATGGGGACATGTAGGCTTATATGTTATCGAGCAAAACACAGTTTTTAACCCATCTTTTTCTTCCAATGACTTCTAATTCTCTCAAAGTCAAGAATCTCTTCAGTTACTTATTTGTCACTCCAGATCTAATACAGTGCTAGATATACAGTAAGTAATCTCTATCTGCTCTGAGTAATATGTTAGTGAATAGATACATCTATGAATAAATATTTGTTAAATGTCAAAAATTTGAAGCTTGAAACATTGTGGCAGAGATGATAGATGGAGATGAGGACATTTGTAGTTCAGAGAAGCTTTTATCTTTTAATAATTAAATCAAATTTGCTTCTTGAAATCATCCCTTGATTATCTGCATCAAGGGCATTCTTTTCCGTTGTTCACCATCCATTCTGGAGCATAACCAATAATGAAAACTGGAAATGACTTGGAAAAGAATCAAAGGAATGGCATGAAATTAATTAAATGCCCTTATAATGGGAGTTGGAGAAAAGATAGAAGTAAGAGGAATTAGAGACTTTGAAAAAGAGAAGGCTGTAGGGTAGTTAATTAATGGTCTTTATGGGTTCAGACACTAGAATTAGGAAAATAGTTCTTTGTGCTGAGTAGAAAATAGTGTTAGTAATGTTAATTAAAGTGGCATTTTGAAAGGTATGAAAGTGTTAGCATTCTACAAATAAAAGATGGTGGTGAACTTGAGGATTAATAAAATAAAGGTATTCAAAGAAATTATTAGTATCTACTTTGTTTTTCCCTCCTTCCACCTTGTGTTTCAGAATTTTCGCGAACAACTGCCCAGTACTGGTTTCTGTGTTGGGGATTTAAAACAAAAGTCTGGATTTGACATCTCTATATACCCAGGATTGTGTTATCTAACAAAGAAAGTCAGAAATGGATCTTTAATATGACAATTCTGTGATTAATTCATAAAACATTATTTTGGTATAACAAAGTAAATGATAATAGCTACTAATAATTGAGTTATTTAAATATATTTAATTGACAGACAAAGATTGTATATATTCAAGGGGTAAAATGTGATGATTCGATATACATATACAAAGTGTAATGATATACATATGCATTGTATAATGATTATCACAAATTAATTAACACCTCCATTACTACCTATGCTGTATGTTAAATATATAGAACTTGTTCATTTTATACACTGAAAGTGTGTGCACTCTGATCAAAATTCCCCTTCTCTCCCAGCCCCTACCCTCTGGCAACTACCCTTCTACTCTGTTTCTATGCGTCCACCTATTTTGTATTTCACATATAAGTGAGAGATTATACAATATTTATCTTTCTGTGTCTGGCTTATTTCACTTAGCATAATGTCCTTCATGTTCACCCATTTTGTCACAAATGGCAGGAACTTTTTTATTTTTCACAGCTGAATATTGTTTCATTGTACATATATTCTACACTTAGGACACTTAGGTTTTATTCATATCTTGGTTATTGCGGATAATACTGCAATGAACATGGGGGTGCAGATATCTACATCTATACTCCTTTGGATATATGCCCAGAAGTGGGATTGCTGGATCATATGATAGTTCCATTTCTATTTTTTGAGGAACCTCTATATGATTTTTCATAATGGCTGTACTAATTTATATTCCCCAAAACAGTGTTTATGTTTTTCCTTTACCTCTATATGATTTTTCATAATGGCTGTACTAATTTATATTCCCCAAAATAGTGTTTACATGTTTCCTTTTCTCTACACCCTCATCAACACTTGTTATCTTTCATCTTTTTGATAATAGTCATCCTAATAGGTGTGAGGTGACACCTTATTTCAGTTTTGATTTGCATTTGCTGAATGATTAGTGATATTGAGCACATTTTCATATGCCTGATGGCCATTTGTATGTCTTCTTTTGAGAAATGTCTATTTGGATCCTTTGCACATGTTTTATCTTCATTTGTTTTGATATTGAGTTGTGTGAGTTCCTTATATATTTTAAATATTAACCTGTTATCAAATATATTATTTACAAATATTTTCTCCCATTCTATAGGTTACCTTTTTATTTTGTTGATTGTTTTCTTTGCTGATCATTGAGTTCTTATTGCCTGGCACCATAAAGTCAATACCGATTTTTCTATTTCTTAGTTTTGTAACCTTGGCTAAATTATTTAACTAATCTATGTCTGGGTTTCCACAACTGTAAAATAGGAATCATAATTATATCTATTCCCAGGGCAACACATACAAAATCCTTGTTGCTTGGCACAAGTCAGCAATCTGTATTTGTTAGTGATTTTTATTACTATGTTTCAGACTTCACCCTAAGTACATTACATATTTAATCTCATGTACTTTAATCTACTCATTTTACAGATGAGGGAATCAAAGCTGAAGCCAGTTAAGTGATTTGGGCAAAGTCACACCATCATTAGAATAGAGGTAGAATCTAAATTCAGATCATAGACTGCCTGATTTCAAATGTGAGCATTTTGGGTTTTGTGACTATACTTTTTAAAAACAATAAGCCCTCACTCTTTTCTTTTGAACTCAGTAATTTTCTGATCAATAGAACAAAATATTTTTTACTGTATTCTAAGATTAAACAATAATTCCACTATATACAATGTTCCAAATTACGCTAAAAGAAGCATGGAATTATTACTGGGGTGTAACACCCCAGTAAATATTAAATTCCTTCCCATGATATCTATAGTTTAAGGCTTTACTTGATAAGCATTTCTTTCTTTTAGAGGTTCTAGAAAAATAAATTTTTAAAAGAATGCTATTTTCTGAAATGATTTCATCTGCTTTCCTAGGGAACACACTAACTCAACACACATCCTATCAATTTGAAAATCAACTTGCCACTTGATCACAATAACCTTGATATCTAATTTCTCAAATAATTCACCAAGTTAAACCTCTGACATGCCGTTGATTGTCACTTAACCAATGAGGTGTAGCAGATCAAAGTTATATCATCAGACATGGCATATTAATTGAATTTTATTCAGTAGTTTTGACTTTACTGAGAAAAAAGTGTTTCCTTAGCTGCTGGTGTTTTGAAGAGGAAAAATGATAAGGAACAGATATCGAGGAGGCCTTTCCATTTAAAACATTTTGCTACTGTAAAGTATACATCATTTTGGTTCAATTTGAAAACTAAAATCTGTAAACCAAAATTTCTCTGAAATTAGCTAAATGTAACCCCATCAAAGACACATTACTGGAATTATTTCTAGAGTCAATTGTTTTAAGACTCTAATCTGGGCATATGAAGAGATATTCAACTTTGTATTCTTTGCCATGTGTCATCTTCTGTTACTCCCGTTAATTTAAGTTAGGCACGTAGCTTTACGATGAATGTGATCAATCAATGTGATTGAACTACATACACATGGGTCCTGTAGACCACTTCAGTGACATGATTTATATAAGCAATGTATGTAAACAATATGATCGTGTTTAAATTAAAGGTTATCCACAGACACAGTTTGGGAAGTTATTGTTGTGTATGTGTTTTTCTTTTTGTTTGTTTTTTAGCCTAAATTGTTCCTTGATAACAATGTATGCACTTTAAACAGTAGCACCAGGAACTCAGAATATGATATTTATTTATTGACTGACAGAATGACTGACAGAAGGATTTCTCCTTCACTCTACCCACCATAACTAACACTTGACCTGTACACAAATACATTTTATTTTGTATCTTGTTTTTTTCTCCAATTAATTACCTGTCATACGAATTATCCGCTAATAACATATAGAACTATACCTGATTATTTTTAAATTCTAATAGTTTTTCCTATTTGAATATAACATTTTAATTCAAACCATCATTTATTAATGAATACTTCCAGATTTTTTGGTTATTGCAAATACTGTGGTAACAAAACCTTGGTTCATATATCATTATTGAAGAATGCTAGCACTTTTGCTCAGAACTATTTGCACAATTTTTTTGACCAGACTTTTACTCCCTTAGCATGTTTGTAATTCAAATGAGCTGATTTTGGTGTAGCTTGCTTCTTTCCACCTCAGAGTCTATGAAGGAGAAATCTGAAGTAGAAACATAGGCAGGAAAAATAAGACTATAAGCACATACTTTAAAGAATGGTGTGTATTGCTGAAGTCTTATCACAAAGAAAGAAGACCACTTTATTATTTTACTTATATCTCCTTCACGTTAGTACATTTGTCTATGATATAAAGCAAAATAAGGTGTACATGAAAATGCTCAAGCAACATTTTTTTAAAGAATAAAGACCATAGAATACATAAATGCATGAACTACCTGAGTTATGGCAAGCACATTAATATCCTGAGAAACAATTGTTGCTCTCCAGTGGCTCTGCATGGTATGATAAAAACCACATGAATATGTACTTCAAATCAAAACTTAAAATCCTCTGGGTTTCTGTTTTTATACAAAAATAAAATGAGATTATAATGCTAGTGTCAACAACTGTATCTGACAGATTAGACACTTGATAAATATTTGTTTTTTAATGAATATATATAACTAAATAAGATGATGTATTGAGTCAGGAATCCCCAAATCAGATACTTATAAACTATTAGCTGTTACTACATGTGATGGTTAATGTTATGTGTCAATCTGACTGGGCAAGGAAATACTCCTATAGTTGGCAAAACATTATGTCTGAATATATCTGTGAGGCTGTTTCTGGAAGAGGTTAGCTTTTGAATCTGTAGACTGTGTAAAGCAGATCACTCTTACCAATGTAAACAGGCATCATTCAACCTGTTAATGGTGTGAATAGAACAAAAGGTGGAGGAAGGGTGAATTTGCTCTCTGCTTGATCTGGCACCGATTTCTCCTGCCCTTGGACATTGGTGGTCCTGGCTCTTGTACTTTTGGACTTGGGCTGGGACTTAAACTATTGGCTTCCTTCATTGTTCGGGCTTTGGGCTTGGACTGGAATTATACCACCAGCATTCTTGAGCCTCCACCTTGCAGATGGCAGGTTGTGGGACTTCTCAGCCTCCGTAATATTGTGGGCCAATCCCTTATAAGAAATCTCTTTGTATATATCTATCTGTATCCCATTGATTCTACCTCCCTGGAGAACATTGACTAATTATCATAAATTAGCTATTTTCAGTAGTGTAATAATAGTAGTAGAAGTAGTAATTTGTGCCCATAAACTGTTTATAATAATAATATAGATGTGATTTAGGATTCACAATTATTAAGCTTTTTATTCGAAAAAATATTTGTTGATATGTAGCATTTAAAAAATCTTCTAAATACTTTGCAGTATGCCATAAACAATAGATAAGTGTCCAAAGTAAAACACAGTTTTTGCCTCAAACTTTTATTCTTACTGTTTTATTGCTATAGTACTTTCACTCCCTCAATTATATGACTTCTTGAGAACCCTGTAGCCCACTTGTCTACATTTGCTTCCATATGCCACTTGGATTCCACGATTCATTATTATTATTTATTCTTTTCCTAATGGTATTCCCTCACTATCCTCTTTCTTCTTGTATCACGTACACTTGGAAGAACTTAACTCATTTAAAATAAGAATCCACTTCTCCTTTCCTGAAAGAAAGCGCTAGAAAACTGTTGGAGAAAATCACACAACTGAGGCTGATGGACTGTACTGAAAATTAGTGAAAATCAACTGCAAATGGAATATTCTGCCTAGAAAACACACTGTCTCTTATCTGCTAACTTTCCCACTAACCCCAGTCTTAAATCTTCACTGTCTTTCTCCTTACATGTGGTTCTGTGTCACATGTATTGACAAATTACAAGACAAATTCCAGAATTAGAAATTCTCCTTCTTTCCATCACCAAATCTATGGTCCGGATTTCATCTGTATCTAGCTTTTTCCTCTTTCTTCATCCCACAATATTCTTCTTCCTATGAAAGACCAATGCCTTTATTTGAGCTTGAAAGTCTTGTTAGTACTTAAAGTGGGTCCAAGAACTAACAGTAATGACATGACCTAAGAGATAATTCCATTTGGATTGGAAAGCTGGTTCATACCACTCTTACATGAATATAATTAGTGTACTCTGAGCTGCTACTGACTGCCTTGGGGATTTTGCAGAATAAAGACTCAGTACCAAAGTCCTTGAAGTTGCCAGACTTTTAGAATAAACAACAATTAAAAAGAAATTGAACAGAAGAAAGCACTCAACTAGTGGCTTATGGCCTGGTTTCTTTATATTTTAAATTAAATAATTGTATTTGATAATTTCTGATATCACAACCTTTATATTTTTCTGATCTGGAGCCCTAACACCACCTAAGATAGTGTCTTTGGCATAGTGAGCTTTGTGCAGTTGCAATTGAAACTATAAGAAAAAACTTCAATGGAAAATAATCTTTGAGTTTTACCCTTAGATACAGAGAAAAGAGTGTTATTAGGGTGAACTATTCTCTTTCTCCACTGATGTCTTTCACCTAATGAAGAGAGAATAAAACATTTTTCAATATTTGACCCGCCTATATTTTTATAGGTCATAAAGGGAAAAGTAATGATTTTTTTTTCTAATTGTTGGAAAACTGACACATTCTTGGCTGTCTTTCTCTACTCAGCTTGGTTTATAAGGGAAAGGTCAGTATTCACGCACTGACAAGCTGTATTGACTTTAACCCTCTACTGCCTTACCCTTGTTTTGTGCTAGACCTGCCTGAGCCCAAGAGCTATGAATGCTTGCAAATTCTGTAAAAAGCACATGAGACAGGTATTATTTAAGCAGGAGAAACTTTCCTGCTTTACTTGACGTAGGTAAAATGAGATCGACTCTTGGATTCCTGGCTGTATTCAGTATAGTGCGAGAGATGAGGGGCTAAACAGTGTTCTTCCATCCAAACATTTTCAGGGAGGTCTAAATATTGGCTACTAATCGGATGCTATTAATCAGGCTGATATTTTGATTATGTGGCTCTGTATTTGAATTTTACAACAGTTAGATCCTTGAAGAGAAGACATCCAAAACTTTTAACTTTTTTTTTTTAATGTCTGAGGCCTCAATTTGGAATCATAGCTATGAGAAATATTCACTATATTTCCACAAATGGGGCCATTGGGAAAAGTCAAGTTGCTGTAGTCAATTTTCTTTCTAACTTAAAAATTTAGAGATTTCTTCTCTTTTGATTAGAGAAAAGGACTATCAGGAGGACATTGCTTGAAAGACTATTTTCCCTCACATTCTTCTATTGTATTGTCTCTTCTCTGAAGACATATAGCAAGGAAAGCTCTACGATCACTTATGGCATCAGAATGGAAAGATAACATTATATAACCAATATCTATTCTCAAGCCACATCTCTGTACTCTGATTTCATTTGCTTCACTGATAAGTTTTAACATAAAATAGGCTTCTAAAATGCAATAGAAGTAAATTAAATGCCAGGAATAAAAATGTGTTAAAGAAACAAAGATAAAATCCTAGACTAGGGTGTTTTTATTGTACAGCATGAGTTCTGATGACTTGGAAAGAATATTTAATACGAAGAATATTATTAAGGAAATATCTATAGGCAAATGCATAATGTTCAGTTAAGACGGGATTATCAATGAAATACCATATCTCTTATGTTTGTATACAACAAAGAGCTCCCTCTTTAATGATAGAAAAATTACAAGGATCCTTTGTAATGGGTACAATAAGAAAATCAGTGCCATTAAGTATGCATGTAATTTTGAAGTGACAGAGTTATAGGCACTTAGCCAAGTCTAAATAATAGCAAGCCTCCCAGTATGTCCACATCCAGTTACGTCATCAAGTAAGACTGACTTGTTCTACATGAACCTCGTGCAGCAGAGAGAAGATATGCTTAAATGAGAAAATGAAGGTGAGTAAAGGAAATCGGAATAATGTTTACTCAATATCATTGTGTTAAGGATAATCCCAGAAACATACACTTAAAAATATGTGTATATGAAGAGCTCCAACAGAATAAATAATGTAAATACCCAGAAACAGCTTCAATGATTAGCTGTGACCCAATGCCTTTAATAAACAAACCATCTAACTTCAAATTTGTAGCAATTGGTGAAGGCCTTGTAGTCCAACAGATATTTGAGCTATGCAGGATGACAGGATTTAAAGCGAGCAAGGGAATTGCTATAATAAAGCCCCATCATTTGGCATACAGTAAAAGTAAACATGAAGAGACTTCATTAGAAATTCTACACTCCCAATCTGTGCACAGCAGAGAGCAAAAACCCAATCTAGGAATCGACAACTTGTTCTTACTGTGGATTAAAATGGGAAACCTAAGCAAACAATAATGAGAGCACTAACAATAGCAGAAAAAATAATGTGGTGAGTTGCATAGAGATAAACATTGGGAAAAGACCCCACACAATGTTGCAGAAGTTTCGTAAGCTAATACTACAAGCAAAAATTACGTGAACATCAGCAAAATCATATGGTTTGTATGCTGGTTGCACATAAGGTTGCAAATAAAATAGATCCTATACATCTATGCTGTCATATATCCGTGATCATTTTCAGGAAGATCTTACCAACTTTGGGATATTGAAGAGTTTGACAAGAAACGTAGGCTGAGGCAAATAGGAACTGAAATTTTTAAGGAGACATCACAATGAAAGGAAGACTAAAGCTGACAGACACCAAAACAATCACCCACAGGTTTGTGCTCCCAGCTTGCAGACATTATTTCTTGGCTTGGCTGTGTGGCATGACAGAAGATCCCAAAAAGCTTTCTCACATTGGACAGTCTGGATATTATGGCGTAGTTTTTCTCGATGATAGTAGTCATAAGCATGGGCTTTGAGTTTTTGGAAAGATAACTGCTAGTGTGTGAGGAAAATGAAGTTTCAGCAAGAAATAAATCAGTTCACCAAGGTATTATTCAGCTGAAGACATTTACTCTCCAAGTGGAATGTGCATTAGTTATTTTGTGCACAGCATTTATTCTTATATCTCCCCACCCACCTCATTTTTTTTAACCTTCTTTCAATTCCCAACCTTTTAGGAGGAAGTTACTTTTCTGCCAGTGTATGTGATATTGATCAGGCTGTGAATCAGACACCTCCCATGAACCCTCCTTAATCAAGGTAAGAAAACCCACTATAATCTTGTATGCAGAATTTTAGTCCCGACCATAGATCTCCTGATTTAAAATCTGCATTTTAACAAGATTCCAAGGCGATTCATAGGCACATTAACATTGACATTGGTCTAGAGTACACCAATATATTATATTTCCTAAATTATATAACAAATGTTGTGAAGTTCAGGCTGGTATTCTCATAATCTTTAAAGAGGTGCGGATTTTCTTTGACTTTAGTCTCTGTCATCAATCTGTCTATCTGACCCCCTAACCACGTGTGTGTGTATGTGTAATAAATATATATATATATATATATTTAGTGACCATCCTTCAAAAGCAGTATGGAACCCTACTGAAAACTGGCTTAGATTTTGAGACTGACAACGCCCCCCACCACACACACCTGGAGGCTATGAAAAGTTTTATGAGTCACATAATGAAACTTTCTAGGGAAAGCAGGGGAGTTCCCAGATAGATCTGAAAATAGCTTGAGAGAGCAGGTTTGGGGTTTTCACTGTGGTCGGGGGATGGGCTGGAGTGAGGGACCCCAAGCAACGGAAGGAGCTTTTGAGCTTTGAGCCTCCCACTGGCACCAAAGGAGGGCATACCAGGGTTTTTCTTGTCAGCTTTCCTAAATGTGGGGCAGAAGCGGAAAAGGGAAGGGTGAGGCTTAAAAGCTATCGACAAACAAATGTCAAAAGATGGAGTTACTCTTTATTACAATTTACTTCTCATGTTTGGTGACCTAAGTTTGCCTTTTTTTTTTTTCCATTTAATTGAATTTGAAGTTAAGTAAGCGATTGTGGTGCTTTGTAAGGGAAGCAGCCTGAGGCAAGTAAGAGAAGTGAAATTTCTGTTGAATACCTTGAGCAAGGGCCCAGTATTGTGTATTCTGAGAAGTGAAATAAGTGGTTGCTTTGGATACTATCAGTGATATCTAGTACTCTGAATCAGATAAGGAATGTCTTGATGAGGCCTTATACTGAAGCTTTAGCAGGCCAAGACACATGAACTGAGGCCACTTTAAGGAGGGCCCTATTCTCATACTCTTGTCCTTAAATGCCAACTATTAAAACACAGGTCAGTGACATCTATAAGCAATGCTTAGCAGAATTTAGCAAATGCAGCTCTAAGCTGCACAGTTCAAAGTACAAGCTAACCTGCACACAGCAGGGTCAGTTAGCAAACAAAAGCAAGAAAAGAAAGATTTCTTCTTGGGTGGTGATTATCTTTTAGAGATCCTGCTCACAGTACCAACTGTTGGGGTCACTCTGCAGAGCAGGGTGGACTCCCACCGCAAATTTGACTTAAATGTCAAGACTGATGCTGACACAAACACCAATAAGGTATAAAAAGATTGATTACTCATGTAATGAGACTTTCTGGGAAGAGCAGAGAAGCTAGCAAGTGGGTATGAAAATGGTTTGACAGAGCACACACAAAAAAGACATTGCTTGGCATTTTTTATTAGGGTTAAGTGGGGCAAAGGTGAAAGTTCTCACATGTGGGAAGGGGCTTGTGTGATTTGGACCTAAGAAAGGAGGGATCACCTGGCTTTTCTTATTAGTTTGCCTGGATGTGAGACAGAAGGGAAGAGAGGTGAGACTTAAAAGTTGTCACTAGTAGAACGTAAAAAAATTGAGCCATGCTCTCTATTACTCTATTATCTATCTGTCTATCTATCTATCTATCTATCTATCTATCTATCTATCTATCTATCATCTATCTATCTATCTATCTATGTCTCTATCTTTATCATCATCGTCATCTTCTAATGTATTTATTTTACTAGCTCAGTTTCCATTTTAAAATTGAGTAGGTGAAAACCATAATAAATAACCTTGAAAGATATTTTTGTTCTTGGAAGAATCATTTAATTGAATCCTCATCGTGTATTTATAAGTAGTCACCCATTTTACTGAAAAAATAGAGTAACACATTTATTGTTGGTGGCCTACTGAAGAATTCCGTTTCTGGTAAGACTTGAAATATGAGCTTTCCCTCAGAGGAAGCTGTGGGACATTTGGAGCCAAAAAGTTTCCTGGGAGCAAATTCAATTTAAACTGATGACCTATTTCTCTTTGAGCTTTAGTGTGATCAGAACCATCCTGATAGTTTGAAATAGTTCTAAATAAAGGCTGTGGCCATGGAAGAATGTGTGCTTCTGAATAATTTCTGAACATATAAGTGTGTAAGCTAAAGAGTACCTAGGAAGTTCTTTTGACTGAATGAGTGAGATAATTCTCACAAATTATAATAGGTGATTGTACTATCACCAGTGATTAAATAGTTGTAGCTGATGGAACTATTGAAAGTGACAACAGCTGAGAATACCAAGATGAAAGCTCTTTGCCTCTCTTCACTATATTCAAAGAGTGTATTACTATTCCAGAAGGAAGCTCATCATTCCAAGAAATAGAAATTATCTGCTTGCAACTTAGAAACCATGTGAGTGGCAGAAAAAGTGCAGTAGAATGAAAGCCACCTAGTGAAGTCAGCAGATCTTTCATGTTTTTTTGTTTATTTTATTTATTTATTTTTGGGGAGAACTTGAAAGCAAAAATGAATATCTTGGATTGAATAATCCAAGTTGTTTTTTGGATAACTTATTTGCAGGAGGAGGGAAAATGGGTAGGATATTCAGGAAGAGATGTATTGAACTTCTGCTACTCCAGACATGTAAAATATGTATGTGAGATATATAACTGTGTTTCTATATTCCAAATTTGAGGTGCAAGTGATAAAGTATATAAGTGCATGCTTTATCCTCCCTTCCGGAGTGTAAATGCTACAAAGAAGACCAGCGTTTTACCAAAGTCCCATATTTGGCACTTAAAAACACTTGTCAAGAAAGTGACATTGTAAATGATAAATAAAGTAGGAAGTGACTTCCAAGCTTTTAATCATTATCATTCGGATCTTGCAAATCTTATAAAACGTTTACGTGCTATGAAACTTTAAAGTGATCCAAGATGATCATTTTCCTCACTAAAATAAAAACTAAGCAGAAAATGTTTAGAAAATAAAAGTTATCCATCACCTAAAATATAATAAATAATAAAAATACTATGCAATTTTTGCTGCTCTGTGGATTTGTAAAATTTTTCCTAAGCACTATACTCGTAACAGTGGAGAAGAATCACTCAGGAATTCTTTCGCTCAGTGCAAATTTTGTTCTCTCTTTTGTTTGCCATTTTCTTCTCTTTTCCTCAATCTTTAATATAAAACTTAGAATAACTATAGTGGTATCTCTCTCAGGGAGTCTAGCAGTAAAGTGAAAAACACTTTGTAAACAGATTCTCTGAAAAATTGAAGTCTGTTTTGGCTAAAAGCTTTTATACTATATGTATTTTTACCTTCTCAGTTTTCGCTGTGAGATGAAACAACTGCTTGTGTTATAAAATATAAATGATTTCAAGTAATAGTTTCTCCTATTATAATTTTGGGTTAACCTAAACTGCAGAAGGTATTTTGAATATATTGTGTGTACCCTAGTATCTTTGCAATGACTTTCAGCTTCCCTGAGAAAGTCCTGGTTCTCAGATATGATATTCCTCACTTTCAAATTTAACCTTATCTATACCAGTATGACTTTATTTTTCCCTTGACAAAAGAGATAAAAATATCCCATTTATTTTTCAGGGATAATGGCTTTGCCTCTGCATAGGTTCTATCTTCTTTATTCGCCTCAGCAACAATGCTCCAACAAAATTAATATCATTCTTCCTGGTGTTTATAATTTCTCACACTTGTGGATAATTCTCCTCAGGAAACAGACATATTCAGTCGCTTCTATCTTAAGAATAACAGTAAAAATGATGTTCTAATCCACCAATGCCTCTAGATATTGCCTGTGGTAGCCAATAGGGCAGTTCACCAATGCTAAGATTCTCCTCATTCCAGGCATGCAGTAGTATTGCCAATAAAATATAATGTATCTTTTTTTATCATTGCACTGTAATTATGTAATATGTTACTATTAGGAGACGTTAGGTAAGGGATATGGAAACTCTGTACTATTTTTGCAACAATTTTATAAATCTAAAATTAATTCAAACAAAAAGTCTTTTTTAAAAAGAAGAAAAATGAGGAATATGATGTATCTCACTTTTGTACAGAAGCCTGTGTGCACCAGCACAGACTTTCCCGTTTTTGATACTGCTGCAATGCAACAGGTAGTCTAAAAAGTAGATGTTTGCCAGCCTGGATCCATTAGCCTTGAAGATATTGAATAGACATCACTGCTGACTTGAGATGAAAATAATGTGATGTGAATGGAAAATATGTCTTTATTTTTAAGCTCTGAAGTTTTGGGTTTGCTTTTACAAAGCCTAACTTCTTTCATCTTGTTTAATATAAAAGTGAAGTTTTAGAATTTGGGTGCTAAATAATAAAACTTTAACATACTATATACTGTCTCATTATCCTATGGTCAGCAAAGAGAAAGCTGTTATTTAAGACTAAAAAGATATGTTCCACATTACATAGTGGCAAAACTTTTGATAAAACATTGCTAGTTGTAACTTGGAAGGCAGACCATATATCTAATTGATGTGTAGTGCTAAAGTAAAAGGTTGAAAACAGAAGGAAATAGAGTGTGTCGGTTACTGTTCACTACATTTAGCAATGTATTACAAAAAATGTAAGACCTCAAAATACGTTGGCCAGTTTTCAAGCACAAATAAAAAGAAATAAACCATATCCAGAAATGTGGAGCTTTGCAATGTTAAAAAGACAACTGTTTTGAGATACTAAACAGTAGGGGAAAATATTGAGAGACTTAAAAAAAAAAAACAAATGAAATGTAAATGAAACTAAGACTTACAGGTTAAGAAAATACTAACCATTTTCAATCCATTGTATTGCCTCAGGACAAAAATAAAAATTTTAAAAATGACATTGACAGTCCTACTTCAAATTACTAACTGGATGAAGTATATCATGAAAAAAAAAAAGTCCAAGGAAGATTATGACATCCAGTGAATATTTCAAATGGGAATCATGCCTCAGGGCACAGAGAATAAGAATGTGCACCTACAGAGTCTGATAAGCTCAAGGTATTTGTGAATATTAACACATAAATTTGACTGAATCAAATTGATAAGAAGCCAACTAAGTTTGTAAAGAGAACGTACTGTCAAAAGAACAATCAGCCTGGACTATAAATGACTATTGCTGTTTGAGACGTACAATCACTCTTGGCCCCAACTATCTATGAATAGAAAGTAATCTGAGAACGATTTTCAGTATCTAAGGAAAGAATATTTTCTGATGCCCATTTCAGTTGTGGCTATGGAAGACAGTGGCAAAGAAGAATTGATTTCCGATGCATGTTGCATTCTTCCCTTTTCCAAATGAGTTTGTAGTTTATTGTTTATTGTGGTTATTCAAGTTCTGTTCCTCCATTATTTATTGGGTTATGTTTCTGGGGCAAATAACATGTCTTTCTAAATTCATAGATCTCCAAAACAAGCGTAGACACAGCCGTGGCCGCTCTAAATGCTCTCATTTATCATTTTAAGAAAAAAGATCTTTCATCCGGAAAACTAGTGTTTATTTTGATGCCATGATTAAATTGGACTTGTAAAGTAATTAGGCCTCATAAATTAAGGAAAGAGAGTAAATAAAATATTTTTTCCTACCAGAATAAACCACAATAGTTTCTGTAGTTTTCATAAATGTTCCAATTTTTAATTTCATTCTCGGAAGTGTGTAAACTGCACTTCGATCTCTTCAAATGCAGGCATGAACATATGACCGACTTTCGTCATGATACAAGAGTAGAAGTGACGTTTGTCACTTCTGGGCAGAAGCCTTTAATATTTAGTACACAGTTTTTATGTTCTTTTTTCTTCCATATAGAATTCCAAATTTTGAAGATTCTGTTGGAGTGGAGGAAGACAATTCTGGGGGAGAACTATATAGATCAGAATCCTATGGTGACCTGAGAGGGACATGAAACCTAAAGAAGAAATAAACTTTAGTTGTTTTAAGCAGAGTGATAACAGGGTTCTTTGTTATTGCAGCATAACTCAGCATATTTTGACCGCTATTTTATTATCCTATGAATTTCTTTCCCTGACATGTTTTGAAAAATGCAATTTATATGTGTTACTTCTAAATATTCACTATTTTTCATAATCCCGTCACAGTCTGGCTTTTAATACTTCCTCGGCAATAAAATTGGTTCATGAACTTCATCAAAAACTGATTATGGTTAAATTCAATAGAGACATTTTAGCCCATATCTTATTCATTGAGATGCAGCATGATTTTATTGAATGTTTTTTTTTTTTTTTTTTTTTTAGACAGAGTCTCGCTCTGTCGCCCGGGCTGGAGTGCAGTGGCGCAATCTCGGCTCACTGCAAGCTCCGCCTCCCGGGTTCACGCCATTCTCCTGCCTCAGCCTCCGAGTAGCTGGGACTACAGGCGCCCGCCACCGCGCCCGGCTAATTTTTTGTATTTTTTTAGTAGAGACGGGGTTTCACCGTGGTCTCGATCTCCTGACCTCGTGATCCGCCCGCCTCGGCCTCCCAAAGTGCTGGGATTACAAGCGTGAGCCACCGCGCCCGGCCTTCCCTGAATTCTACGATACCATTATGTTTTCATTCCACATTTTTCTTTAGATCTCTTATAATTTTTTTTCCAGTTCACATCTCTTAAATTGTAGCATTCACCAAGGTTCTAAAATGCTTTCATTTCTACCTCTTCCTCTAATAAAAGTCCCTAACTTCAATGATGTCAACAATGAGCAATGTATGGAGAACTCGTAAATTATTATCTCTAGTCCACATCGTTTTTTTGAGTTCCAGAAACTATGGCCAGTGTCTACTGAACATTGCCACTTGCATCTCAATCTCAGCATGTCCAAAGTAACTTTATATTTTTCTCCCAATACATTCCTTATTGTAATTTTTCTTTCTTTTGGACGTTAGCATTACACTTCAACTGGGTTGTCAATGCTATTAACTTAGGGTTATCCATAGCTTCTGTCTCTCCCCTTCCACACGTATCCAAATAATTACTAAATCCTGCCATTCTAATTGTTTACTGTGAGCAATCATCATATTTCTCTCTATTCCCATTACCACTACTTTAGTCCAGGCTTTGGTGATTTCTCACTTGAGCTGCCTTACGACCCTGTTCCTATTGTCATCCAGTTCATGTTCTGCATTGTGGCCCAAGTGATCTTACTAATGTAAAAGCTGGCATGAATCACTCTTCCCGAATTTCTTCAAAGGCTCCTTCTTTTACAAACAGGATTAAATCCATGCTTCTTACTGTACTTATAAAGATCTTTTATGTCCTCTTTAATTCCTTTTCAAAATCCATCTTTCACATTTTCCCGTGTAACACATGCTCAGTTGATTGATGTGTCTATAATTCTGTAAAACGATGTTTACCATCTTGCTATTCTTGCATATAGCTTTTCCTCTATATGGCATTTTTTTCTTCATCTAAAAAAACTAATTGTTATTAAATTAATCAAATAGCTTTTTCCCCTGCCATTCCCCATTGTATTCTGTGCATCCTTATTATCTCCCTTATCCTGCCGTGCTGTCATAAGTAATGTTTTGCCCCTTTTTCCTAATTTACTCCAAGGTCTCTGGCTGCAGTGACCACTGTTTACATTCCTTTGTATCCCTGGTGTCTAGGAGACCAAATAACTAATAAAGATTATTCAACGGTCATTTATTAACAAATAAATAGAATAGGATTCTTTGATGTGAAGACTTTCTTTGTATTTGAACCTACTCAAAACTAAAACTACATATTCTCTGACATGGCCAATAAAAGCATAGTTATTCATCTATTGGTGAATTTACTGGACTATCTGAAATTTCAATTTTGAAATAATTTTGATTTGAATTTGAAGAGACCGTTAAAAGTTGAAATATTTCTGTGTATATGATTCCTTTCTGGTTTTATTCCCTTAATGAGGGTGCCATAGAAATTAGTCTCCCATACATGTCCTCTGGCAAGTGATTTCGTGTCAGCTTTTTCCAGCATGATCCTCACTGAGAGGCTTCTCATTATTTTCTGCAATCCTATTCTATCTTATTAGAATGATCTCTGTTCAGTCAAAAGACATGACATTCTAGGCTCCTACATTTGATGAAGCGTCTTCATTTAACAGGACAGGAAAAGCTTCTTAATAATTTTCTCTTCACATTTTTTGAGGCGTTTTTTTGAGGGGGAATAATGTTCATCTTACTTAATTCTGCCTTCTTTCTTACATACCTCCCAGGAAGCAAAGTGTGGCTTACATGATAATATTTAAGACTATGAATACATTTTATTCAGTATATTTGGTAGATGGGTTATTAACAGCTGTAAATAATTTAGGTAAAATTTAAGTGATTGTCTTGTAACTGTAGTAAATATTGTTCTTGGCAAACAGAAACAGCCATTTGAATTTCAGATGTGTCTACTTGCTGAACTGCAAAATGCTTATAGGGCTTATGCCATGGTGGATTAATTAACCAAACTAAAGTATAATGTTTATACCATCTATGCAGTAAAATAAAATTGAAATAATTCATTTATAAGATTCTGTAATATAAATAATCTCTATTTATAAAATAGTACCCTCAAATCCCAACACATAATTAAAATAGAGTGACTTCAAATGAACTTTGGAAGAAATAATAGTTTCTTAAGGAAGTTTTAAAATTTAAAAAAATTTAAAAACTGCATATATATTCAAAGTCGTTATCAAATGTCATAGAGTAAACATAAAAACAATAAAATGAAATTTTAAGAATTTAATGTTATTAATTCAGTTATAACAGTTTAATAGTGTTACTACTTATCTTCTATTAAACATTATTGCTTCAATGTAGTTTAAAATATAGATTATACACTCACAGTGCCCTCAACCTAGTAAGAGCTTTAAAAACAAAAAAAGCATAAGTATGCATTTAATGAGCTGAGTAAATTATGTAATTTGAACCTGAGTTTATTTAAAGGAGAAAATAGTCTTTATTGGGAAAAATACCTCTATAATTTTTGAAAGCTATCCTGATCTTTTGCTCCTAAGAAGCTCTTGGTACAGCAAATTTCAAGAAGTTTCTTGAGGGGATATGTCAAAGTGCATGATAGGGAGACAAATTTTTAAAAATGGAGCTTCCATTGGTAATCTGGAAGGGATGATATGGAGAAGAAAGAAACAGTAGAAGGCAATAAGCTGCGTTATGTGAAACTGGGATTCTTCAAAACATTAATATATTAAACATTTGGCTACATTATTGTACTTTGGGAAAAGAAAGAAGGTGCTGAGTTACATCAAATTTTTAACTGAAATGGCATATGAAGATGTCAATACTTAACAGGGAAGCAGGATCAGAAAACCTTAAGCCTCCTCATAATGAGCAGAATCAATTCGGAGACTTGATGATTTTCTCAGGTTATAGATATTTACTCTAGAGTTTCAGAGGTCAGGGAGGTCCCTAGAATTTTAATGACATATAAAACCAGAAAATGATGGAAAATTAAAGAATGGAACTAGTATTTGTCTAGGTGGTGACCTTGATACCTAGGCATAAAGAATATGCCACTTGATATGAGTTTCTGGAATGTAAGGTACATCAGGGTAGCTTTTGTTTCTTTAACCCCTAAAACAATGCTCAGCACATATTTGGAACTTGTACAAGAACAAAAAAATGACAGCATAAATAGGAAGTGATGAGATCAATAGTTATATACAGTCAGACTTCCATGTCCACAGCTTCTGCATCTGGATTCAAACAATGGATGCAAGACCTGCAGATGTGCAACCTGGAGTTATTGCTGGAGAGAGAGAGAGAGAGAGAGAGAGAGCATGGGAAGAGAAAGAGAAGGATGGGGAAAGAGGGCAAGCAGGAGAGAGAGAAAGAGGGATATTTATTATAAAGAGTTGGCTCACACAATTATGGAGCCTGGCAAGTCTGAATCTGTAGTTTTCGCCAACAGGCTCAAGACCAGGAGAGCCAGTGGTGCAGATGAAATCTGAAGGCAGTCTGATGAAGAACTTCCTCTTTCTCTGGGAGGCTAGACTTTTGTTCTATTTCGGCCTTCAACTGATTGATAAAGCTCACCCCATTATGGAGGGCAATGTTCTTACTTAAAATTCACCAATTTAAATATTAATATCTTCTAAAAACACCCTCCAAGTTGACATAAATATGTACTATTACAGTGAACAAGATGGTGAGAGATATGAAAAGAATGTTTTCGAAGAAAAGATTGAAAAATCTAAAATTTGCAATGAAATACACACAAACACTAAAAAAGAACATAGAGCTGTGCTCAAATACTTGCAGGTCTATGGAAGATACATTTATTCATTCAAAAATATTTATTTAGGACCTACTATATGGCAAAGACTATCTAGGTATTTGGAATATATCAGTGAACATCAATGAAGGAAAATTCTGTAATTTGGAGCTTATCTTTTAACACTGAAAAGGCAGAAATTTAGGGCTCAATGTAGGAAAGAAATTTCTAATTACTAATTTTCTGAATTATTAATAGTACTTCCAAAATAGCTAAAATTTTTTAGCAGGAATGTTTAAAACAGTTGCTGAATGACTATTGAATATATCTTAGAAGATAATAGACTAAATTATCCATCCATCTAAAGAATATATGGAAGATTTGAGTTTCACATTTTGCTGAAGAAAACCTCAGATGCTTCATAAACCCTAAAAAAAATGTAATAGTCCCAAATAAACCAATATCCAATTTTTGAAGTTCAGTTGACATCATTAACAAGAGTGAACTATGAAAAAGGAGGTTAATGCTTCCTTCTTTCTCTCTGTTTTTGGCATAAATCAGAAGAAAATAATTAGAACATATTATTTCTAAGTACAAGCACTGAGATAACAACTTATATAACACATGGAAGAAGCTCTTTCAGAAGCATGTTTCATTATTTTTCCCAAGCCACAGATGTTAGCTGTTTCACATCAAAATAATGATGGTAGTCATGAATTTCTTGGAAAAGCATTTTTAAAAAGCTTTTGAGCAGAAGAGATGAGAGATGTGTTCTTCAAAGCAAATGAAAAGAGTCATGTTTTCAGGGGAATATCATGAGCAGAAATTCTCTGGCAGTAGCCATCGAACAGATAATTTAAGTGCCTGCTGGAAAGTTGGCAGAAAAAGACTCCAAACTATAAACTATGAGAAGTGGGGTATCAAAAGGTCAAAAGAAGCTGAAAATGACAAATGTTTTAGGAAGCAAGAATCCAGAGAACATTGAAGAGAATAGCATGCACTTACATTCACATTTTTACAGTGTTTTTTGTTAAAATGTATCCTACATATAATAAAATGAATACTATAAAATGCAAAATTTTTAAGTGTAGCAAACATGAACACAACTGTGCAACCACTACCCATGCCAAAAATTAGAACAGTGCCAACAGCTAGAAGCCCCCTGATATTTCACTCTAAAGGTAATTATGATCCTGAATCCTGTTCAGGAATTGTCCCTGTTTTATAGCTTAAACACACACATACACATACACACACACACACACACACACACACACTCAAAAAAAAAGATACTATTTGCATTTCTTCGTGTGTCTGTCTGTCTTCTTTCTTTCATCATTATGTCTGTGATTCAAACATGTTTTTGCAGTTGCAGGAGTTTAGTGTTTTCTTGTGTATAATCCTATTTTATTAAATATATTAAAATCAATCCACCCTGCTGTTGTTGGACATTTTTAGATGTTCTCAGTTTCTACCTTATAGGAATAACACTGCTATAAATCCTACTGTATGTGTCCCATGATGCAAATATGAGAATTTCTGATTCACAGAAAATGCTTATCTCCTTTCAGTAAATGCTGCCATATTTTCTTTCTTTCAAAATGGTTAAGCCAATTGGTACTTTCTGTAGAAGTGTATGGGAATCTAGTTGCTTACATTCTCACTATGTGTAGGTGATGGCAGATGTTTTATGTTAACCATTTTGCTGATGCTGATGTGTATTTGTATCACATTGCTTTTAATTTCCATTTCCCTTATCACTTGCTTGTTGACTATTTGAACATTCTCTTTTACCTGTTGAAGGTATTTCTCCACTTTTTTTTTAACTGAGTTATCGTTTATTTTTTCAATGAAGTTGTCTACATATCTTGTCTAAGATACGTTGAATTCTTTTTATGTTCTGGTTATGGGTCTGTCATTGGCAACTGGTCAATGTTTTTCATTGATGTATCGACTGCCTTTTTACTCTATTAGTGTATCCTTTAACACACGGAAGCCTTGGTTAAGAACTCAAATAATTCTAAAGATAGGAAGATATTCTCCTCTTTCATTGTTTCATCAATGAATATGAAATTGGTATTTTATGCATGTCATGTGGATGCTTCAAATATTATTTTTCCCATATAGATATACCTTAAATTATTTTCTTGTGTTTTTCATTGCCAGATTTTTAAACTAAATTTCTGCTGGCCTCATAAAATGAGTTGTGACTTTCCCAATTTTTCCGAATAACTGGAAATATTTAAGATTACTGAAATTTTTTCTGCAATGTTTTAACTAATTCACAGGGGAAATTATTTGAGCCAACAAATTTCTTTCTGACTGGATTTTTAGTTACAAATTTAATTTTTTAAATACATGTAGAAGAATTCAGATTTTTTAATTTATTCTTGTATGTTTTATGAAGTTGTGCTTTTAAAAATCTTTGTCCATTTCATCTAGGATTTCAAATCAGTTTTTAAAGTTGTTAGTAAGTGTTCTTTGGTATCCTTATACTAGCTATAGGCCCTGAAGTGCTGCTTGTTTACATTCATATTGGTAGTTTGTAATTTTTTTTATTCAGTTATGACAGGCATTTTTTCCTAATCTTTTGAAACAAACAACTTCTAGCTTTATTGATTTTCTGTTTTTTTCCTCTATTTCATTGATTTCCATTCTTATTAATTCCTTTATTATTCTAGTTAATTAAGATGGATACTTGGATCCCTGATTTCCACTCTTCTAATATAGGTTTTTATGGATATTAATTTCCTTTAAAGCACTGCTTTCCTTTCGTAGAATATGTCTTGATATCATTTATTTTCATTATCATTTAGTACAAAAAAAACTTTGTTATTTTGACTTTGATTATAGACCATTGAGAAGTGTAATGCTTTATTTTCAAGCATTGAGATTTTTCTACCTATCTTCTTATTACTGGTTTCTAGCTGAGTTCTTCTGTAGGCAGAGAACAAACTCTTAATACTTTTAATCACTTAACAGTTGTTGGGACTTACTTTGCAACTCAATATATGTTTAATTTGGAAAATGATTTGTGTCTGCTTATAAAGAATATGGGTGAAATATGAATGACTCTCAGTTCATCTAAATTGGTTAATCATTCTGTTCAAAATTTCTATGTCTCTACGGATAGCTTTGTTTGTTTTGTCATTGCTGAGAAAATTCTGTTAAAATTTCAGTTTGCACTATAGTTTTGCCTACCTCTTCTTGATATGTCAGTGTTTAAATATTTTGAAGCTATCCTTTTATGTGTATAGGAATTTAGGTTATATGTAACTTCTAGTGAATAAATCAATTTGTATTTTTACAAAATATTCATCTACAATGAGAGTAATAAATCTTGCCTTTAAATCTAGTTTTCTGATATAAATATTTTTATGATAACTTTGTCTTGATTGCCTTTTGCATGCTACCATTTTTGCTTACTTTTACTTTCAAATGTTCTGTCCTCATATTTAAGTTTTGCCTATTGTAAAGAGTGTATCCTTGACTTTTGCTTAATGTATACAGTTTGCTAATTTTTGCTTTTTACGTGAACTCTTTAGTTTATTTATACTTGACATTTAATTATTGCTCTAGGTGATTGTAAATCTTTTATCTAACTAATTGCTTGCTATCTGTTTTCTTGCTTTTTATTTCTTTTATTCTCTTTACCTTTCCATCAAATTTCTAGGCATGCATACTTTTATTATTCCTTTAGTGATTGTGTGGATATTACAAGATACTTTTTTGAATACCTCTTTTCTCACATAGTCTATAAAACATTAATAACCTTATTTATTTTTCTTCACTTATATTTAATATTGTAATGCATTTCAATTTACAATATATTTTAAATCACAAAATTATTACTATTATAAATTTAAAAGGTAAATAGTAATTTACATGAAGCAAAATAATTGAGTATTCTGTTATACTTTATTACTTACATTTCATCCTTCTGGGATTATTTTCTTTCTGACTGAAAAGCCCTCTGCAACCCTATTACTCACCCCTGCCATTTATTTGTTTGCCAATGGTTACTGTGTTTGTTTTTGCTTTTTTGCAAATGAATACACTTAATTTTATTTTGAATAATATTTTATTGGATGTAGAATTCTAATAACTAGCCATTCCTTTGTTATTTGAAAATGTCATCTCAGTGTCAACTGGCTTCCATGGAGTCTCTTGAGAAACCAGTTGCTAGTCTTCTTCTTGTCACTCATTTGAAGGCAAAGTATTTAATAAAATTATTTTTTATTCATGGTTTTTAGTGACTTTGCTGTGAATTGCCCAGTTGTGGTTTATTTTGTAAAGTTATTCAGTGAGGAGAATTTCTGGAAGGTAAAAAGTACTTTTTACCCTCCTGTGTATGCTTCTCCTTCACAACTCATAATTATAGTCCATGATAAAACCTATGCCATGCTCCAGGTTCTGAGTTAAACAAGTTACTTTAATTTTCTCATGTGATACTCAAGACAGCCCCAAGAAGTTGCTACTATTAATAATCTCATTTTACAGAAAATGAAAGCTTAAATAATTAGTCCAAGGTCAAACATCTAAGTTATAGGGCAAAAAGTAAAATCAGCTTGTTTTACACAAAACCCGTGTACATTAATAGTAAGAATATCCTAAATATAGTGGGAAATTTTAATGTGGTACTTCCAATTCTGTAAAATGATACTAGCTACAGATACTTGAAGTGTGTGGCAAATTGGAAAAAAGGCTTTTATTGTCAAGAATGTGTGTTCTAATATTGGCTCTGACACTGACGGGCTCCAGGGACCAGATTAGGATGACAACTTCAGACCTGAAGCCTCATTTTTAAATGAGGGTGTTGGTTAAGGTGATTATTGTTTCCTTCTGGTTAGAAAATTCTAAGAAAACCATCTTATTTTAAGCAAACTTCCTTTTTTTAAAAAACAAATCAAAAAGCTGTATGCTTATACAGAATCTATGATGAGTATACATCTAATCATGTTCTGGAGATGTGAGAGAGACTACTGTGAACATTATCTCATTAAATATACCCTCTCCGGATCCCTGAACATTATTGTTGGCCTTCTCAGAAATCTGTCTGGCTTTTTATATTTTGTTAGAAATGAGGTGCCTAAAATTGAATGCATTTTTTTTTGCAGTTCAATACAACTAAATTGGATGCAAGGATCTATTATCTTGCAGCTTCATCATATGATACCTCTGGATATGGAAATCAAAACCACAAAAGTTTTACACAGTATCTTAGAATATTTGTATATAATTCTATGCACTTTGATATTAAACATTCTTTAGATTTTGTTTTACACAAAATAATTTTTCTATCTGTTTATCATCCAATAAACCATTTAGCGTGTGTTTAAATACATTTTCTTCTTTTTTGGTGGTATTTGTCTTGCCATTCAAGCTTCTTATAAGAATGTTTGCAATATTTTCCTTCTCATTCCTGACAGCAATTGTATTAGTATTCATTGGATTTTTATAATTCTGCATTTTTACTTTTTTAAATAAGTGCAGATCAAGTGTCTCAACATGCTGCTTATTTCAGCTAAATGTTGCTTTGAGACTAGGAATGCAGTATTGTTTTTTATATTCTAAAATGCAAAAGTAGTAAAAATCAACTTAGCATAGCAGTGTAGTCCTAAGAGCAAATGGATAGCTGTGCTGACATGCTTCTTAGAGCTCAGCAACATCTTTACTTTTCTTGTGCAAAGCGCTAAATAAAAACAATAAGCAGATTGAAATTATGTATGCATGATTGTAAGTGAAAGCCAAATAATTCATTTTTTTACTGAGAAAATGTGCAGAAATAGTATGTTTTGATTTCATATTGTATTTGATGAAGTTTAAAAGCTCAAAGACTGCTTTGATTAATTTCTAGCTTTCTCTGACAACCTTCCATATTTTGGAAATGAATATATTAAAGTTGGACTTGAATTTCATATCATTAGAATGCCTTGCATATTTTAGTTTATCTCATAATGAATAACTTTAATAATTAATATTTTAATACATAGGGCTTTTAAAACATTGTTTCAAAGAATAAGATATAACTAATTGATAATTAATTCATTACTTTCGTTTTTCCAATGGGAATAATAGGCCTCTAGTGATCTGCCCACCCCAGCCTCCCAAAGTTCTGGGATTATAGGTGTGAGCCATCACACCTGGCCAATAAAACAATTTTAGAAGTAGAAGCAACAGTTTTTTGTGCATGTTTAGTTGAAATATGATGAGGAATAATATAAAGACATGATTTTAATAGCATGTTTGCACAAGATTAATATGAATATAATAACAAATTTATGATACAATGTATTTTTTAAAAATGTTTAAATGTTCTTTTAGTCCTCTCAATGATGGTGTAAGGTAGCTTTTACCCAGACTGGAGAAATAAAGTATTTTTTGTTAGGATATGTCTGAAAATAATCCTCATCTTTTTCATTTAAAAATCATCCTTACCAATATGGAAAATTGAACTAATTAAAATAAATGCATAAAATATTAAAAATAATTTTGTTGCCCTGTTTTTAATATAAGCACACAGATTAAAACATTGTTTTAACTTCCAGAAATTAACAACCATTTTCTTAAGTCCGCCATGGTAGAATGACATCAACAAGATGACAGGATACAAACTTTCTACCATCTTTTCCTCCTATAGAAGAATTTACTTTGACAACAATCCACGAACAAGAGTAGTTTTGTGGGAACATAGAAGTCCAGGGAAGAAGTTCCAACTCATCATTGGAGCAAAATTTTAAGAACACATGCATTGAAGAGCGTGAGAAGAACAGTTTTACTTTACCTTATTACCCTTTCTCTCACAAGGTGGCACAGCTAAGTAACAAGAGAGACCACCTTCAGCCACACCTTATCTGACATGTGAAAAGGACAATGTAGTAAGTGAACGCCTGGCTCCCCCACCATGCAGGATCCTGCCCTAGGGGCCCACTTGTCTTTTGCTCCACTCAGAAGACTAAGCTGATCACCATGGCTGAGTTATTGGGAGAGCTGGGAACAGGGAAGAAAGGACATACTATGCTAAATACTCTGCAGACTTCATCAGGAACCCCCCATGCGCTGCATGGAATGTCTTGCCTTTGGATTCCCCACTAACTGATATAATGATAAGTCTAATGGTCCCCATGCTGACCCACTCCTTCCTCCATGCTGGCAACCTTGTGTCTTGTGCAAACAGGCAGCTTGACTCTGCAGAATTGAATGAAGGCACACAAACTAGCATTTTAGGGCATCACCCTAGGGAAAACAAATGGGAGGCTTTCAGTGTCCAGCCTGGCTTTGTAGGATCAAGGGAATACATAAAATTTTAAAAGCTCCTCCTTCATCCTGGAGGGAAGAAGAATTCATAGAAAAGAATTCAGGTTCCCTAGCTGGGATGATTGGTGAAGGTATTTCTCTCTCAAAGCCAATCAGTAAAGACTGGAGGAGGTGACTGCTTCTTCAAATACAAATATAGCAGTGCAAGAGAATAAGAAACACACATGTACACACACAAAAAAAAAACAAGGAAAAATGATACCACAAAAAGAACACAATCATATTCCAATAACCAACCCAAAAGAAATGGAGATCTGTAAATTAAAAGGGCCATGCAGAAGGATGAGAAGAAGTGTATCAAGAAGTTATGTAGATGTGAGAAACTGTGAAGAGGAAAACGACAATATGTACACAGCTTCTTTCCCTCTGATTAATGTAGAATTACTGAGCAGGGATTATTTTATTAATCAAAGCATCACTTAATATTAGAAATTTTATCACTTTTTTCCTTCAGACATTTGAGGAGAAAAAAGTAAAAAATTCTATTGGTAGGTTCCAATAAAACATTTGGTAATATCAAAATTAGTTCCCAGTGAAAAGTATGAGTGTCAGAGAAATATAAAGAAAATGAATAACACAATTTACCAAAACCTTGAATAAACATTATTCTACAGAACAAAATTCTAAAAACCATTTAAAATAAGGAAGTCAATGGAAGCTGAACTCTTACTATATTATGTAACATTTTCTTGGGTAGTTAACAAATGTAGAAACTCAAGAAATAAATAAATAAACATTGGAAAAAGAGATAAAATTATTTTTCTTATTGATGGTACGATTTGTAACTACAATCCCCACCTTCTCATCTAAACTACTGAAACAAGTAAGATAACGTGATAAAGTGACTGAAAATAAAAATAACAAAGAAATCACAAATTGTCTCAAATTTAGTAGTAAATGCCTAGAAAAAGATATGAGAAAATTATTGTATTCAAAATAACAAGCAAGAACAAAATAAAATTAAGCAACTTAATGAAATATGTATATATAAATTTAACAGGAAAGTAGAGACCATATATAATGAAAATGAGAGCACATCAAAGACAAATCGGAATCTGAACTTAAGTAATCCTGTGTTCTTATATGGGGAGGAAATAATACCATAAAATACAAATTATCTGCAAATTAACACATTTAGCACAATTAATATAATCTAAACAAAGTTACTTTTGACCCTCAAATATCCTGAACTACTTAAATGACAAGGTAATTAACAAAGATATAGTATTAAACAACTTTACTTTTTTTACAATTAGAGTTAAAATCCCTTGAAGGCAGGCAGCTCACCTTATATATTTTAGTATCTACTATATTCCTAATCAGATCACACAATATTTCCAGAACATATTTTTTGATGCACATATTCCCTCCACAACAATATACACACATCATAAAAATGCATTTATTGTTTTTCCCAACTTTAGCTTTATTTATTTTTATTTGTATACATTTATGGAGTACAAGTGCAATTGTGTTACATACATCAATTTCATAGTGATGAAGTCAGAGATTTTAAGGTCTCTATTGTGTGAATAATGTACATTGTACCCAATAAGTGATTTCTGGGCCATAGTCACAACTCCAATAGAAATGATAATTGCTATTATCTAAATTGCTATACATCCTCCTGTACTTTCCAGCCTATGCATTCAGGAGAGGCAATGCAGCTTCTTTTGGCCAATGAGCTCTAAGCAGAAAGAGCACAGTCATATTTGGACTGCATATAGAACAATAGGTGTACTATGCCCTCTTTTCATTTGCTATAATGAAAGAGAAGGTCACAAGGCCACATGGTGTTATCAGATGTTAAAGGCTTCATTAGTCTGATTCCATGAATGACTGTATGGTGAGAAACCTTGCCTCTCACCCTGACCAACATTAGCTATGTACTGTAAACAAGACATAAAACACTTTTTTTGTGCATTAAATTACTAGAATTCCAGAATTAATTCATAATTGCAGATTAACAAAGGCTTCTTAACTAAGTCTCTATGTTCAGCCAAAATAGATCACATGATCTTGCCATAAGAATAGCATTTGTACAAACACATTTGTTCTCTTTCTTTTATCTACATTTTGTGGCGTGTTCTTTTATCCCAATCATCAGATAACTACAATTTGGCTTATAGTTTACACTAGTTAGGGATATATTATCCTTTTGAAAACAATTTCATTTATTCAGCAAGTATTTGTTGAGTAATTATTTGGATGAAGACCCTACAGGGATGACACAAGCTGAAGTAAAAACAATCCTTGTCCCTAAGAGGTTGACTATATATTAGCAAGAAACAAAACAAAACAAAACCGGAAAATAACTATGACACGAGTTGGAATTTGGTTAATACCACAACATGCACGAGGCAAATAATTCAATCATGCAGTAGATTTTAAAGTGGCATGTTGCTAGAAAGTTGCTAAGGATCCCCATCTTTAAAATGCATTTCAATTAATTATCTTCTACATGGACAAGAAAGTGAACACTGAGACATTTCTGAAATTTAAATACAGACATTTGTTTTCAGATATGAAGTCCTACCTCCTTGGGAATGATAGATGTATAAAAATAGATCCACAACTATATAGAAATATATATACACATGCAAGGACATACCATAACTTATGAAGAGGACTTCATAAACATTTTACAATTAAGAAATTATTATCCACAGTATAAAGAAATTTACATAGGGATCATATTTTTATTTCTGATTAAAAGTCTAGATTCATGTTTTTAAGGTTCAAGAAATTATTATCTATGTATGTAGCTATACATTGCCAAACTGTCAAGTAATTATGAAGATAAAGTCAGTCAATTGTGATCATAAACGTACTCAGAAAGGTTATAACCAGTTCTTCTATTTAAATGCGTTACTAAAGGATATACTGCTGGAAATTGAAAACTCCATTTGCACCTTCCCGTATCTGTACCTTTCTTGTCATGTACTTTATTTTTGCCTGTGTTCTAAGCACATAACTCCACAAGATTTTTTTTTTTTTTGCCGTTTTAACAGTGTTCTTTTACATTTACCTGTGTATTTGTTCTTATCAGTGCTCCTGCCCAGTCACATTTTCTTATGTCTTCAAATAACTTATGTATTTTTAAATTGCATTTATGCATGAATCTACCTTATAGATCCAGATATGGTTTATTCCACCAGAAAGAATCCCCCTTCCCTGTGTGAGTCAAATTATGGATGGCTGTTTAATATCATCGGTTCAACCAAAAGCTGTGCTCAGTTAAACTGGGATGCAGCTTAGGGATAATCCACTGCTGGTTCTTCGTCATGCCAGATATGTGGCATTGTCGTGGATTCAATGGAAAATTTGGTGGTCCCCTACCATCTTAGCCCCAGAAACCTGTGAGACATTTAGTGCTTCCCCTGGGATGTTTTCATCTTATGTCTTTATCTTTCTTGCATCCCGTCTTTTCAATATTCAGCAAATGATTTGAGGGGAAACTGGCCACATTTTTGAGATATGCCCCAGTATTCCATCAGGACTTTGTTTCATAAGTCACGAGATTGGTTCATTTTAATTCTCCACTTAGAAAATCCATTGCAGCTCAGAATGAAGCAAATACTCCATGGACACAGCTCTTTGTTTCGGGATTCTCTAGTTTCAACCTATCATTCGAGAATTCACCTCCACTCCACCACCAATCTTCTGCTGATTTCTATTTCTGTCTTAGAGTTTTCCTGGGTCAGGTCTGGTACCCAGTCTCCATACAAAATCAGCATCTGAATCCAAGAAGGAAATGCCTGACCATCTTTTACTCAAAATAGGAGGATTTTCTTCTTTTTGGAATTTTACTTTATTCTTATTGCTTCCATAGCTATTTCATTTCTTTCAAAATATTTTTCTAGCTATTGTAGAGGAAACGCTGGTCTACTGTGATCTATTACATCTTGTCCAAAAGCAAAGTTCTGTCTTTACTATGTGTTAATAAAAATGCTAACAAAATAGTCCAATTTATTATAATAAAATATTACTTTGGGTTTTATTTATGAGGTTTATTTTACAGTTCTGTCTTGTTTTGTGTTGTTATGCTCAAAATAATTCTATAAGTGAGGTGATGATTCTTTATCATTTCATAGTGTTGAGTAGAATTTACTTCTTGTATTAAACACAGTTTATCACTTTAAATGATAAAGTGGTAAACACTTCAACACATACAGGTTCTTTCAAAAACACTTAAATCCAAATACTTTTATTCTCAAGTTTAGACATCAGTGGTACTTGTAACTGTCATAACAATTCTTTCAAAATCATAGGAAACCTTTTTATCCTTTGTATAAGCACTATAAATGCAAACTAATTTGATGATACTTTGATATAGAAGATACATAAAATTAAAGTCCAACAGTTCCTGGAATATAAATATTTGTTAAATTTTATGTGTCTAATGACATAAAATGAATAATTGTGCTCTCTCTTAAAATGTGTCAACAAGTTTCTATTCTTTCAAGATTCTTAAGTTGCTGATTGAGGCATCTGTATTTCTAACTAATTCAAAACTAAGAGTAGACAAAAAAACATAAAGCTTAACATGTTCTGTTTCTCACAATATGGGCAGGATGATCAAATACTCTGATTTTCTCAGGACTGAGAGCCTCCTAAAACATGGGAGCTTCAGTTTTAAAAGCGAGAAAGTCTTACACAAACTAAAACAATTTGGTTATCCAACTTAGGAATAAGCAATTTTGACCTCAATAATGAGTAGTACATAGTAAACAAATTATGTTAATGATATTTAGGGTTTACATGCCATTTAAGAGTAATTGTAACTCATGAACACTTTGTTAGTAAACAAAAGGAGCCAAAACACTCAGGAGAAAAAAAAATTTATAGAAAAATCGAGATAGTCATAACAAAAGTGAGAATTATTTAGTAAACTGAACATTGTATTCAAAATCAAATGATCTATACTTAATTTACCACTCGCTAATTGTTTGGCCCTTGCCACATACACGATCTTCTCTGAACTACACATATTTCTCGTCTGTAAAGGAGGGATAATGATTTTTATCATATTGCCGTAATTGATTCTTTTGAAGATTGAGTAAGATAGTGCATAACAGCAAATTGGAAACACTGAAGTGTTACACTAATGTTGCTTATAGGCTTGTATTAATATACTCAAAATCACAGAAAATTATCCAGCATCACTTGGTAACTTCATGTCATCATTGAAAGCATGTGACATTTAAAAGACTACATATTCAAATGTTCACTATTACATTTCCTATGGTGACTGAAGTAATAATAATTTAACCAAGACAAAGATTTTATTTTCACGTACCACATTGTACATCATTATATAGTTTTTTGGTCACATATTACTTAAACATTGAAAGCAACTTTTATCAACACTTTCCTTGTGGCCACAAATTGTATATGTCTTAAATTCCCAGTTATAGTAATCACTCGCTCACCATAATATAAGTATATATGAATGTTGACAATATAATGTGGCACAGAGGAATATTTGTTAGAGGAGAAAATGTTTGAAAAGGAGAAACTATGCAAGCATATCAAGAACACAGGGCATTGCAAGTAAAAGTTACAACTGTGAAGGCAAGACGATTGAGAAAGTATACAGAATTTTCAGGGAATTAATTGTTCAGTTACACTGAAGTACAGAATAAATATAGTGGCATGTCAGGACAAGAGATAGGATAGTTGATATAGTCTAGATTGCATAAAGTACTTTAGGCAACGGCAATTGTTATCATTTGTAACCCCAATGACCAACCGATTTTTTTGCTATTAGGTAGGCACTGCTAGATGCTAAGCGAATATCTGTTTTCCTAATCTTCCTTAAAGGTAGAACTTTGGTTATTTTTTGGTTCCTAGGGTGCCCAGCTAAAGATCTATTTCCAGACCCCCTAACACTAGAGATGGCTAATGAAATAATCTTGATTCTTCTATATAGTCTGCTATATTGTTTCCCTAATCAGCTTTTGTCTTATTTTCCTTTTTCTTCTTTATGACTGTTACAAAGACACGAGCCAGGAGAAGTACAGTTATCTTGTCACCATGAGGTGATAAGCTTGGGGATGAAGGACTGCACACTGAAAAACAGGGCTGAAAGATGAAAAGCACCTGGACTTGTGTCTTGTGATGTCATCAAACCATTGCAGCTGCCTCTCAGCAGTGTAGTTCTGGACTTATATGAAATCAATAAATAGTTGCTCCTTAAACTACCACAGTTGACCCCATAGGTATCAATAAATAATTGTTAAACAAATCCAAAGGCCACATTTTCATTGCTAACAGTCTTCAATTGTATTTTCCAACTGATAGAAGCCATTTAAGTATTTTAACCAGAGGTTTAATACAATCACTTCTATATTTTAGAAACGTCACTCCTGCTGTACCAAATGTCTATAGTACCTATTTATGCTATATGAATTATACAAATAGTATATCATTGTATGTTTAAGAAAACAGTTTTCAAAGTAAATGCAAGTCAGAGTAGAACATTGCCAGATATCCTAGTTATTGACCAAACTCTAAGAATTTCCACAGATTCAGGCACCAGTAAATGTGTATTTAAGATTGATGTCACTCCAGAGTAGCTTATGCTTGACTGGAATAATTCTGTCTGCCATTCCTGACCCATGACAGCTTGCTCATATCCCCATCTTCACTCATAAGTGAGAATGAGGGGAATGAATTCAACATCAATATGGACTTATGCAATATCTTTTGATTAGTACCTTTCTGAGAGGCTAAAATGAAATAATACAGCATCTTTACAAATGTCATCTCACTGAGGTAATTGGAAAAAATACTTTAAAATTTTAGTCCTTAGTTGCTAGAGATGCAGCATTACTTCTGCAGCGTTATACACAGAGGAACAAACAATAATAGCAAAAATCACCCAAAGGCTGTCAAAAACCCTGGATTTCAACATCACTTATTTCTGTAAGGTCACTGAATGTATGAACTCTGGACTCAGAGAACCTCATGTATGAATACCAGCTATACCATACACTAAATGTATTATACAGGAAAATCATATCAGAATATTCCTAAGAACGAATTTTTCTAATCTTGAACAGGTATTATAATACATCCATGTAGGCTTCTGAGAATTAAGGGATAATATTTGTAAAATGGGACACTTAACATCTGGCACATAGTAATCATTCAGTTTAGTAGTAGTTGCCATTAATAGAATAATTACTACTATTAGCATTACTGTCATCGTCATTATTGCCTTCGATTAGGAGAGAAAACACCAATGCATTCAAATGTCCATAGTTTCTTTTGTAAATTTTCTTTACTGTGTGCTTACGTTCTGTCCATTCTTAATTAACCATGAGAGGATTTGGCTGCAATGATCTATTTTAAACTGGTTTTCATTCTGGGAAAGCTTCTTCCATGAATTTCTGGTCCCTCTGTCTGCCTGCACTATTTAATGTATATTTAGGATATGAAAAAGTGATTTTAATAGTAAATTGAAAAGTATGGAAGTAACTACAATGCAGAAGTTTACCTGGTGTATTTTAAAGCCATCATCACTCACAGTTAGAGTGATTCACATTTTTTTAAAAAATGTGGGTGTAATAAACATCATGCTACGTGGAAGATTAAATGTGTTTTCAGGATTGCTTAGAATACTAGTGAATTAGAAATGACCTGAAGCTTTACTCTACATTTAATTGACCAGACCCACTGCTTCCTCGAATGTGGTTCAGACCTCCATTTTTTTTTTTTTGAGACGGAGTCTCGCTCTGTCACCCAGGCTGGCATGCGGTGGCGCGATCTCGGCTCACTGCAATACCAAAAATCATGAATAAGCATTGGTATCTTAAGGATGTCTATTTAAATTTTAGCATATAATATAAAATAACTTTGAGGATAAAACACTCTGTCAAAAATACACACAATGTCTGCTGATTTGTTTAAATCTTTGTTGAAAATTCTTGCAGCACTTAACTCGAAACTTCTTTTTTTAATGAAAAATATTCTCATGTAGATTTTAACCAGAAACTAAAACTAAAAACTACCTAAAACTAAAAACTTAGTAACAAAATTCATGTTTATACAAGTGAGAGAAGGTGTATTTTAGACATGGGTTTGTACAAATGAGAGCTTTCTCTGCAGTGGAGACCACATGCTAATCACTTTCAAGAAAAGGCTCATTATATTTACATTTGGACACTACTAAACCTGGACCACTAATTTTTTGTTATTGTTGTTGCTTTGTGTTGTTGTGGTAAAGAATATTTATCATTATCTAAGTGAGAGCAAGAAGTTTCTCTCTGCGAAATAGGACAGTATTGTTAGATGTTTTATATGTGACAAAATAAGCTTGTTGTTTCCTCTTTAGTTGTATCAAAAGGAGCATCAACCACATGGAAAAATTATGAGTTCATACTGTGAAGATGAGGAGAGACAAGATAATAACCTTAAGGATGACTAGTAGCCAGGTGCGGTGGCTCACGCCTGTAATCCCAACACTTTGGGAGGCCGAGGCCGGTGGATCACAAGGTCAGGAGATCGAGACCAATCTGGCTAACACGGTGAAACCCCATCTTTACTAAAAATACAAAAAATTAGCTGGGCGTGGTGGCTGGTGCCTGTAGCCCCAGCTACTGGGGAGCCTGAGGCAGGGGAATGGCGTGAACCCAGGAGGTGGAGCTTGCAGTGAGCCAAGATCACGCCACTGCACTCCAGCCTCGGCGACAGAGCGAGACTCTGTCTCAAAAAAAAAAAAAAGAAAAAAAAGAAAGAAAAAGAAAAAGAAAAAAAAAAGGATGACTAGTAGAAACCAGCCAGAGAAAGAATTTCTGGAAGACTAATTTTGCAGTTATTTGAGATGATGACGTGGAGGCATTGCTCTGCTCCTGGATGGCATACACCTTCACCTTGTCTACCAACTCAGATTGACAGGGTGCTTCATGGAGAAAGATGGAAAAGTTACATTCAGCCTTCACAAGAAGGGGTGCCAGAATCACTTGGAGAGGGGAATAGTGACTTTATATGATTCCCAAGTTAGTAACCCTCCCTTGGAGCCAAGTTTGCGCTAGATTTAAGATGCTAAATTTAATGGTTTGACTGAGTTACAAAGTCAAATAAATATTTATAAATAAGGTGGTGATGGCTGTTTATTGATAATCATCATGAATTGTGCCCATATTTTAATATTTAGATTAATTCTGTAAAATAAACCTGTGACCTGGAATGTTGGAGTATTTTGCCATGCCCACCTATAATAGTATTTTTGCTTTTAGCAATTATCCTGAACTAAAAATCAAAATGCTTTCTGAATATGTGTGCCACTCACTCCTCTCTGGTAGATCACAATGAAAATATTCATTATTTTGATACTACAATCATTCTGTTAATCCTTTACCTATTATGTTTCACATGTTTGAAGCTCTACAATGAGAAAATGTTGAGTCTCAAGAAATTTAGGTTTCTGTTTCATTAAAAAATAACAACAAATAAATAAATGCACTTGACTAAATAATAAAAAGAAGAATAAATAAAAACCAAAACAGAAAATAGATACCACAAAGACATCTTTGGTTAGTATTCATGTTACTTGGGGTAAAGAGAGCTTTCATAATTTAAAAAAAAAAACATTTTTTATCACTTTCTTAGTCATATCTTTACTATCTATATAATGCTTTAGCTTCTGAATCATTTTCATGAAAACCTCCATATATCAAGGGGAAAGCAATCCAAGCATACACTAATGACCACTTCTTAAAGAGAGTAGATTACTACTTTCTTTGACTAAATGTCTCCCCAAAATGATCAAATTTATAAACAGCAGTCATCTTATATCCTGATTTTTTGCAGTGTAAGATACATGCTTCCTTTCTTTTGATCTTTCTTGAAATAAAAACAGAATTGGTTTCATATTATTGCCTTCAGTTTATACATAAGCTGTTTTGAATCTATTTTTCAGGATTCTACCAAATACTCTATATGTCAAAGGGATGAGTTAGCAGATGGAACTTTATTTTCCAATTCATTTCTTTTAAAAGCTTCTTGCAAAAGGAACTTTTGGTGCACAAAGTCGAAATTGTAGTGTGTTTTGCTTTCTTAAGCACTAAAATGGTCAAAGAACCTCCTTTTTTTAAGAAAATACTTTTTTTATTCTTCTAAAGCACCTTGAACTCAGGCTGGTATTTAGAAAATATGTGGACTTAAAAGCCTACTTAACTTAAACAGCTACTCTTACATAAATGACTCAATTTACTGTGCCAGGGATCAATTTTATGAGTAAAGGTCAATTATCATGGCTGGAAAGCACTTTGTAATCAAAATAAAAGAGGACAGTATTCAAATTTCTATGATTTTTCTCAAGAGATTTTTCTAAACTTTTGTGTGTTTGTCTTTACACAACTACAGTTAAATTAGAAACAAAAGTGAAAGGATAATTTTAAATACAGATAGAGACACTTAAGAAAATATGTAATTCAATTTGACTTTAAGCAATGTATTGAATAGGTGAAAATAATTACTCAAAATATTATCATTATACATGTATTTTTTTCTTTATAATATGAAAATGATGTAGGTTCAAACAATATAAATGTAATCCTTAGAAAATAGAGCATTCTTAAGATAAATTATAATATTGACTTAACATTTAGTATTTTCTACATTATTAAAATTGCAACTGATGTGTCTTTCCTTCTAAGTACTTTGGTGTTATTACTATACTACCCATGCAATCAAATGCTTTCCAAATACCTAGAAAACTGTTTTCCCTAGAAAGACAGAATTAATTAGTTTTAATTTAGATGTTTAAAAGTATGGAAAAATCTTTGAAGTTTTGAAAATCATAACTTTATTTTTCTTGTGGGAAAACTTTACTAAGATCCCCAATTGTGAAGCTGAAATCCATATGAAGCATTGTTTACACTCCTCAACTCAAAATGGCACACCGTATTTTCCGTTACTTAAGCCAAAACCACAGTTATCCTTGATTTGTCTCTTTCCCCAGAAACCCATATTCAGTATGTCAGGAAATCTTTAACTTCCAAAACATTTTTTGAATTTCATTCTCTCCATCTCTATTGCTAAAACTCTGTCACGTTTAAACATTTGTTCTTATCTTCCCCAACATTTTCCCATTTCCCCACTCTTGGCTCACCTACCATTCATTTCCTACGTTGCAGAAAAAGCAATGTTATACTAAATCAGTAAAATATGATGTGGCAGAGAAGTGGGAAAAAGTTTTCAGTAAATTAAGCTGGATAAATTGTGGGCCAGTTGGACATACCAATGGGAGGAGGACTGAATTTGACTCTTACCTCAAAGCATTCCCAAAAATCAATCGCAGGTGGATTATTTATCTAAATATAAAATGATGACACTTCTAAAAAATTGCAATTGTTTTATCTAGAGTACTAATATCCAGAATATATAAAATGAACTCACTCAAATTAATAATGGAAATACACTTAACCCCCCTTCCCCACTCTAAAAATGGGCAATATAATTTGAGCAGGCATTTCACAAAATGAATAGCTAGAGTGACCAATAACATTTTTTAAGGCTGTACAAATGAAACTATGCTGTTTCACATCCAGCATGGCTAAACTTTAGAAGATGGACAATTTTAAGTGTTGGAAACGTATGAAGAAAGAAAATTTTCATATGCTACTTTTGGGTAGGTAAAATGATACAACTATTTGGATAGCCATTTTTCCATATCTGCTTTGCTGTATATCTGCATTCTCTATGACCCAGCAGTTTCACCTCAAGGTATACACGAAGCATGAAACTGTACATATAAAGACCAACAGGTACATAGATTTTCACAGTGGCATTATAATTAACAGCCAGAAACTTAAAACAATCCAAATATCCTTCAACAACATTAGAATGGATACGTACTTTGTGATGCATACATTCAGTGGCATACCATACAGATGCTGCTCAACTTATGATGAGGTTGTCTGCTGATTCATTAGTGAAATGAATTCAATATAATTAACCTACTGAATATCACAACTTAGGCTGGCCTACCTTAAACATGTTTAGAACACTTAACACTAACCTACAGTTGGGCAAGTAATTTCCAAAAATTTATAATACCATGCTTAGATCCCTCCAAAGGTTTTGGCTTCTGTGTTTGTTTATAAGTCCCTATCTCTTTCAAGTCCACTGAAATCCAAGCTGTAAAGATTTAATTTTTGTGACCCTCAAAAAACAGAGATCATTTCTACATCAGGATATTTTCCAGGAATTTTCTTCCCCATATCTTTATAAGTGGTGCAATCTTACCATTCTGGCCTCAGCTAAAACTTGACTCTCCTGGATAGACCATCCCTGAAATCTAAAGGTTTTACATGACTTCCAGGAAACAATCAACCAAATTAACAAACATATAAACAAACCTTGATTTTTCCTGTGACCCACAAATTTCTAGACAATATGTCTCTCCTTACTTCTTTTACCTTAAACAGGTTCTCCTTACACTCCATGCCTCTGCTTCCTGAATTGGCCTACTTCCTAAGGCTTTAATGCACCATGCTTGTTTTGGCCTGAAATCCTTTGCATTAAGAGGTCTATCTGCCTGGAATATTGTTGATCATATATTTTTTTCATATCCCAGGGATAGCTACTCTTGTCCAAGTATTCTTTCCTGATCATTTGTTTTCTTCACAATTATCACTATATAAATAACACACACATATATAAAATGTTATATATACATATAAGATGTAAATATATGTGTATATATGTAATTATAAAACAAGTATGTACATAAACATGTTCTTCTGGCCGGTCTTCTATTCCTAGAACATAAGCTCAAGGATGGCTGAGGTTTTCACTTGGCTTCTTACATATAAATGAACATGCAATTAGACTGTACTTCCAAGAGAATGAACATTGAATAAATACTTATGGAAAGGAAAAATAAACATAGCAATGGCTATATGCTTTCCTGAACATGTTCTAAACTCAGAGCAGTGTCATAACAAAAGAAACACGGTGCATAATAAAATTTAAAGATACTCCCAAATTTATTGTGTGCATTTCTCAAACACTGTGAAGTGTACATATGGCTGTTCCGTTTCTCTCAGCTGCTTTCAGATTTTTTCTCCTTAACTCCGAACCCAACCAATTCCTTCCTATCTTCATTTCTGTTTTATCCAAGTTTTAAATCCCACAAAGAAGCAAAAAAAAAAAAAAAAAAACCAACAAAACTAAAACTAAAAAATAATTAGTCTGGCAGTGTATTTTCTCAAAAATTAGGGGAATGGAAACAAACTCAGCAGGAAAAAACAATTCCTCTTTCATGAATAGGGAGAGCAAAAGCCTGAGATTACTCATACATTAACAGTGATAAGTCACACATGATATATCTGGAGCAGAAATTCAGCACTGATGTAAAAGAAATCCCCAAATGAACTTCAACGCTTTGGAACAACATCAAGGAGAGTCAGAAATGGTTTGACAAGCCATGCATTGAGCTATTTCTAAGTACGCCTGTGTTTTAAGATCAATAAAGTTATTTGCATCTTTTGCTATTATATACACTATGACTATTTTAATGCTTTAAATATATAAGGCAAATTTTAATCTTCTAAAACCAGGAAACACATTTCATACATCTTTGTATCATCCTGTGCACTGAACACAATACCCATTGCTCATTGCTGAGATTATGAATGATGATGAATTACAAGAGGGTCAGGGTTATTTATGAAGTAGAAAAGACCTTATGTGGAAGGAAGATGGTCACTTCTTTTTGGATTTTGACTGGTTCAGCTCTAAGTGATTAAGCTGCAGCTATTCTTCAATTCTTGTTGATTAATTATATCTAATTGTCAGACACATAAGGCTTTCCTAAGAACAGTCTGTGATAAATGATCCTAGGCACATATACTGTTGGTGTATTACACAATGATGATACCAGAATAAGAAAATTATATTTAAAATAACTATATGGAAAATGTTCTTTACTTGAAATTTTAGCATATTTTATTATTTACAATTTATCTGAGACCATTTCACAAGGAAACTGGAACATCCATTAATTAAGACAAATGTACCTTATTTTAATCTGAATAAAAATGTAAGAAGATTCTTCTTTTACGGCTGTCTGAGGAATTGCACTTGGAAATTGAGGTAGTCAACAGGAGAAAAAAATTTAGGCAAAAATTTCCAGTTAATTCATTTAATAATTAACTTCTCCATTCAGGAATATTGAAGACCTTTTTATTGATCATCTACTGTCTGCTGTGCAGGAAGTAGAATTTGATAGAAAACAAGTAAAGTCTCTTTCATTTTAAAACAGGGAGTATAGTGAAGGAGGGTACAATTAAACCCTCTTATCTATTAAACAAATAGATAAATATGTAATTCAATGAACAGGGAATGCTAAAAACAAAAATAAAGCAGAATGGGGATGAACATGTGCAAGAGAAGTATGACTTTTACCTACTAGGAATCAAGGAACACCTCTCTTAGGATATAATACTTGATCCCATGTGCTCTTGCACATTTACATCTCAAAATCATTAGCATGAAAGTCTACTTTTCCCATGAAAGATAAGTGTTTTAGAATTTGGGGATGAAGATAAATGATGGTATGAGAAGCAAAATATTACAATTTCATACACTTTCAGTTTTACCAATTCATCTAAACTAACATTACAAACGAAGACTTCTGATGAACTAAAATATGTCCAAAGGTACTCCAAATATGAGCTCTGGGCACTGGGATTCCGGAGCTGCCACATTCAAGAGTAATAGAGAGATGGGTTTCTGCTGTAATTTTGTGCTCATCTTCACAATGGAGGCTTCAGTAGCCCTTTGATTAGCAGAGTTCTACTGACCCAGAAGCCCTGAAAGGCTCACAGGAATCATATCTAAAGGAGAAAAGTGCTGGAGGGTGGAAGAGAATATTCTACTCACTGTTAACAATGGTTGTAGATAAAAAAAAAAAAAAAAAGCAGGGCTGACATATGTTTCTAACAGTTTCTCAGATTCTTTCTTTGTGTCTGAGTCTAGCAATAAAATTTTTCTTTCATTAAAAAATCACAACAGTGTATGCCATATTCAAAGCATAGGCAGGATGTTGCTTCTCAAGTCTCTCCCTGACCAATCTTCTAGGATACCTAATAGCACTTAAAATAGTGTTGGATGGAATAAATGGCTGTTTTAGTCCATGTTCTCCAGAGAAACAGAACCAATGGAATATCTGTCTGTCTGTCTGTCTGTCTGTCTATCTATCTATCTATCTATCTATCATCTGTCTATCATCTATCTATCTATCATCTATCATCTATCTCTGCAGAATTGACTCACATGATGAAGGAGTCTGGAGTCCCAAATCTGCAGTGTGGACCAGCAGCCTAGAGACCCAGAAAAGCTGTCATTTTAGCTCTGGTCCGAAGGCTAGAAGGCTGGAGACTCAGGAAAGCTGATGATGCAGATGAAGTCTGCTGGAGAATTCCCTTTTGCTTGGGGAAGAAGCGCCTTTTTGTACCATGTAGGCCTTCGGTGGATTGGATAACACCCACAAATATTATGGAGGCAATTTGCTTTACCCACCCTTCAAGTTGACATATAAAATTAATGAATGCATTACTCAAGAACTATTTCTTGGTTTGCAAATATAGAATTTGTAAATATAAAGATTCTACATATTTGCCATTGTCACACCCTAACACATTGAGATGATACCAAAAAGTTCATACTATTTAGTTGCACGGCTTTAATGTTTTTTTCCTACTAATTGCATTTAAATTCTCAGTTTTTATGCTTGTATATTGGAAATAATACTTTAAAATAGAATAGTAATTTAGGTACAAAATTTCTACTGTTATAAAATCCAGATCTTTCTTTTCTATATGTAGCATCAATGGCACAGCATTAAAATGATGGTTATTTAAACAAAACACTCACAAGATTTCATGACCCTTGATATGGTTTGACTGTGTCCCCACCCAAATCTCATCTTGAATTGTAGCTCCCATAATTCCCACCTGTCATGGGAGGGACCTGGTGGGAGGTAATTGAAGCATGGGAGCAGGTCTTTCCCTTGTTGTTCTCACGATAGTGAATAAGTCTCACAAGATCTGATGGCTTTATAAAGGGGAGTTCCCCTATACAAGCTGTCTTGCCTGCAGCCATGTAAGACATGCCTTTGTTCCCTCTTTGCCTTCTGCCATGATTGTGAGGCCTTCCCAGGCACATGAAACTGTGAGTCCATTAAACCTCTTTTTTTCACAAATTACCCAGTCTTGTGTATGTCTTTAATGGCAGCATAAAAACAGACTAATATACCCTTTCATAAAAATAATATAATCAGTCAATTTTAGTAGCTCTTTAAACAATCATATTTTTAAAATTGAGAGGTTTTTTAATTTAAAAATCATTACTCAAGAATATTTAAAAATCATGTAAATTCAAGGTTGAGACATTAAGCATCTTCAATAGTTTTTATACTAGAAAATAGTTTCTTTCATAAAAAATACATTTCTTTGTAATCTTACTATAAAATATTTCCAAATGAGTTTTTGTTTTGTTTTATTTTATTTTGTTTTGTTTTGTTTGTTTGTTTGAGACGGAGTTTCGTTCTTGTTGCCCAGGCTGGAGTGCAATGGCGTGATCTCGGCTCACTGCAACCTCCTCCCAGGTGCAAGAGATTCTCCTGCCTCAGCCTCCTGGGTAGCTGGGATTACAGGCACCTGCCACCATGCCCAGCTAATTTTTGTGCTTTTTTTTTTTTTTTAATAGAGTTGTGGTTTCACCATGTTGGCCAGGCTGGTCTTGAACTCCTGACCTCAGGTGATCTGCCCACCTCAGCCTCCCAAAGTTCAGGGATTACAGGCATGAGCCACGATACCTGGCCTCCAAATGAGCTTTTACTTTTCTTCAATACCTCACAGGTTTTACGTCTGATGATGTTGAAATTACAACCAGGAGACATTATTCATTGAAACCCTGACAAATAAATGGAGAACATTTTGAAAATTTTTTGTTAATTTATTTACAGGTAATCTGAAGTAAGGATTTAATTTCCTCAAAATAGGCATAGAAATTTGTTTGAGCCATGATAAATGTCATGTTTATCCACAAAATACAGGTCTCCTGTATAATATTCACTAATAATCCTTCCAGAGTGTTAATTTTGGATTAATGTTAAAATATATGTGCCATTCGATTTGGTAATGTGTTATTTGGCATCACAAAATATATAGAAATTGTGATGTAATACATTTGATATCACACACATATACCCCACATTGCATAAGTTGAGATTATCATATCCAGTATAGCACAGAAATGAAAACATTTAGATCAGAACCCCAAGGAAACTGAATTGGTGATGCTCATAAAAGCTTACAGGAATCTAAAGAAAGTGGCTGTTCATAAAAAAAAAAAAAAAATCAATGTATGCTATAAATTTGGAAAGATAAGTTTCTGAGGAAAGTAACAGATGCTGTTTCTTTCAAATTATTTTAAAATGGTATACACAGTTTTTGAAGAAAAAAGCGTGTTAAAAATTGTACCACTACTAAAACAAAGAATGTAATAAATCTCAATGGTCTGCCACTGCTGTCAGTCTATTTCCCAAAGGCAGAGAGCTATTTCTTTCGTTTTTTGTTACAATATTTTCTTATAATTTGACCAGTCAATTGTTAAGATTCCCAGAAAAGAATAATCCAGTACTTCATATGAGAAATTGATAGCTTTTGCTGTCAAGTGTCTGCTAGAACCAAGGAAAATGATGTCTCCTTCATCATCTATTCTCAGATAAGATCAAAGTCCATTAAAGACATCTTAAGATATGTTCAAGGTACAGGAGGCTAAGGGCAATGTAAGTCAGTAGCCAAGCCAGAAATATAATCTTACATCTTTTTACAACCAGAAACATAATCTAACCACTGCCCTCCTATCTCAAATTGAAGTTAATGCTTCATGTTCTTATCTCCCTGCATCTCTTTCTCCCTTCCTCCTTCCTCCTGTCCTTCCTTTCATTTTATTTCCTTGCTCTCACTTCTCTCCTCTCTCTTTCCTTGTTTTTCTCTTTTTCTTGCTCCCCTCTCAAATTTTAGCTTTCTCAAGGTTCACAATCAAAGTCATCAACAACTTTTGACTTGATCGTGGTGGATAAGCTTTTTGATGTGCTGCTGCATTCAGTTTGCCAGTATTTTATTGAGGATTATTGCATCGATGTTCACCAGGGATATTGGCCTAAAGTTTTTTTTTTGTTGTTGTGTCTCTTCCCGATTTTGGTCTCAGGATGATGCTGGCTTCATAAAATGAGTTAGGGAGGAGTCCCTCCTTTTCAATTGTTTGGCACAGTTTCAGAAGGAATGTTAACAGATCCTCTTTGTACCTCTGGTAAAATTCAGCTGTGAATCCATGAATCCGTCTGGTCCTGGGCTTTTTTTGGTTGGTAGGCTATTAATTACTGCCTCAATTTCAGAACTTGTTATCGGTTTATTCAGGGATTTGACTTCTTCGTGGTTTAGTCTTGGGAGGGTGTATGTGTCCAGGAATTTTTCCATTTCTTCTAGATTTTCTAGTTGACTTGCATACAGGTGTTTATAGTATTCTCTGATGGTAGTTTGTATTTTTGTGGGCTCAGGGGTGATATCCCGTTTACCATTTTTTATTGTGTCTATTTGATTCTTCTCTCTTTTCTTCTTTATTATTCTAGCTAGCATTCTACCTATTTTGCTACTTTTTTCAAAATACCAGCTCCTGGATTCATTGATTTTTTGAAGGATTTTTAGTGGCTCTATCTCCTTCATTTCTGCTCTGATTTTAGTTGTTTCATGTATTCCGCTAGCTTTTGAATTTGTTTGCTCTTGCTTCTCTAGTTCTTTTAATTGTGGTGTCAGGGTGTTGATCTGAGATCTTTCCAGCTTTCTGATGTGGGCATTTAGTGCTATAAATTTGCCTCTTAACACTGCTTTAGCTGTGTCCCAGAGATTCCGGTACATTGTGTCTTTGTTCTCATTGATTCCAAATAATTTCTTTATTTCTTCCTTAATTTCATTATTTACCTGTGAGTCATTCAGGAGCCGGTTGTTCAATTCCATGTAGTTGTGTGGTTTTGAGTGAGTTTCTTAATCCTGAGTTCTAATTTGATTGCACCATGGTCTGAGAGACTGTTTGTTATGATTTCATTTCTTTCGCATTTGCTGAGGTGTGTTTTACTTCCTATTAAGAATGGATCACGTCCTTTACAGGGTCATGGATGAAGCTGGAAGTCATCATCTTCAGCAAACTGCCACAGGAACAGAAAACCAAACACTGCATGTCCTCACTCATAAATGGGAGTTGAACAATGAGAACACATGGACACAGAGAGTGGAACAACACACACGGGACTGCTGGGGGCTGTGGGGCAAAAGGAGGGAGGGCAATAGGACAAATACGTAATGCACGGAGGACTTAAAACCTAATGACGGTTGATATATGCAGCAAACCACCATGGCATATGTATACCTATGTAACAAACCTGCACATTCTGCACATGTGTCCTGAAACTTAAAGTAAAACAAAACAAAGAAATCATCATCAACTTTCTTCTCACCATTATCATGTTAATTTAAAATGCCTTTAATGTAATTTTATCTTTTGAAGGATTATACTTTGTATTAATTATTAACAACTTCACAGTATATAGTTTAATATATATGATGTACAGATAGATTTGTGATTAATGTCATAAATACCATGGTACATTGGGGAAACATCTTAAACTATTATATAATATGGCTTCTGTCATGTATAAATCTAGGACTGCCTATTGGTAGATTACCTAATCTCTACCTGTGGTTAATTGTGGTAGCCTTAAATGTCACATTCTCTCACCTTGCCATTTCCCAGACTCTTCCCCTTCTTCTCTTACAATCTGAAAGTATATTAAAATAACTTTAATAACAGCAACAAGCCAGGCATGGTAGCTCATGTCTGTAACCCCCACACTTTGGGAGGCTGAAGTGGATGGATCATTTAAGATCAGGAGTTTGAGACAACCATCTTGACCAACATGGCAAGACCCCATCTCTACTAAAAATACAAGAATTAGCTGGGTGTGGTGTCGCACACCTGTAACCCAGCTAATTGGGAGGCTGAGGCAGAAGAACTGCTTGAACCTGGGAGGCAGATGTTGCAGTGAGTTGAGATCCTGCCAATTCACTCCAGCCTGGGCAACAGAGTAAGACTCAATCTCAAATAATAATAATAATAATAATAGCAATAATAGTTTTAAGCGCTTTATTTTGTACCATAGCAATGTGATAAGTACTTTGCATATTTAGTCTCTTTTACTTTTCACATATTCACATAGTGTAAGTATTATATATGACCCTATACTATGCAGGAAAATTATTAAGGTGTATTTATTACATATCTTGCTAATTAGTTGTTTTATTGATTAAATAAGCTGAGAAGCATAGAGTACTTACAGCAACACTTGAAATACAGCAAACTTTCAATATTGGTTATTCTTAACTTTTTAAGTGAAAGCTCCGTATTTGGAAACATGCAATAGTCAGAAAAACTGTACAAGTATTTGAGGATGGAGGGTGGGTGGAGGGTGAAGATCAAAAAACTATTGAAAACTGATTAGCAAACCCTATAGATGTCTTATTATCAGTTTCTAAAATTCTTAAAAAGTATGTCACAGCAAAAAGATAAATTTTGTCTAGTAAATTATAATTTCTTGAAATAATTTGTTGTGATATAAAATATTTTGGAAAACGTTATGAAAGAGGATTGATGTTAAAGTTAATCTAATCTAATGCCTCCTTTTTAAAGTTATTTGTCTGATGTGATCTTATTAGGAAACAGAACCGAGATTTGTATCTGAAGTGTTTTTTTCTAATTTTCTGCCTTGAGTCTCATTTACCAACACTTACAAATTACTTCAGTTGGAGACTTTAAAAAATATTTGAATATTTAGTTAATTCATTCTAGTCTCATTTTTCTATTATCTCTCCAATGTACGTATTATTTTACTAGAAAATAATCTTAAATCTGTTGAAATTTCTTTAAATAACATAAAGAATGTTAATAATGAAATCTTGAATGGTACCTTTTGATTCAAAAATTAGATCTAGCTACATATTAATCTGTTTATATATACACACACCTGGTGTGTTTTCAATACACAGTATTCTTTCTTAAAAAACTTTTATTTTCAGTTCAAGTGTACAGATGCATGTTTGTTATGCAGGTAAATTTTGCTTTGTGAGGCTTTTATGTGCAGATGGTTTTGTCACCCAGGTAGTAAGCATAGTATCCAATAGTTTTTTGATCTTCACCCTTTGCCCAACCTCCATCCTCAAATAGGTCCTGGTGTCTATTGTTCCCTTCATTGTGTCCATGTGTATTCAATGTTTATTTCCCACTTATAAGTGAGAACAGTGGTACATGGTTTTCTGTTCTTCAGTAGTTCACCTGGGAATAAACTAATGGTTTCCAGCTCTATCTATGTTGCTGCCAAGGACAGTATCTCTTTCTATGTTATGGTTGCATAGTATTCCATGGAATATATAGCATTATAAAACGGCACCTTTTAAACTAATTATTTGGAAAAAATAGAGTAGCACTTATATTAGTATCTAAGTTTTAGAAATGCTTAATAAATTATGATTTTTAAAATGTGTTTTAAGAAGTAGATAACATTGATTTTTTCTAACTAAACACTTACTGTTCTTACATTATTTTTCATAGAACATTTAAAATGAGTTCTAAATAGCAAATGAATTTCTCTGACTGCTCCCTTTCCTACTGTCAACTCGATAAAACTTAAAATCTTTTGTAAAATTTATTAAATATACAAAAATGGAGGCAATGTACTTAATTCTATTTTGATTTGAAAACAAGCTAACAGAATTATAATTTTGAATGTATTTGTCAGCTAATAAAGAGTAAGATAGGGATTTTAGGAAGCTCGTATTTAAATAATCTCTGATAAATATTATTCAATGACCAACGTTGCTTTCTATTGCATTTGGTATCTCAGGAATATAATTACTGCTACACATAGAATTAATAAAGAAAACAGCCTTCAGAATTGACATTATCTTTTGAAAATTCTGCTTCTCAGCAAAATAAATTTACTGGAAGCTTTGGAGTTGATTCCATTGCCAATTAAACAATTGAGATAGAGGAATAGAAATAATTGGTAAAACACATATCCAATTTCTTCTGATAAAATTGGTCCTCAGCTTAGTGGAGATTATATCAAAAAATACTGTGTATTATGGGAGTTTTAATTTTTCTTTAAATCGAGGTCAAATTCATATTACGACGAGCCATTTTAAAGTTGTGATTCAGCAGTTTTTAGTGTACCATTCAGCAGTAGTGTATTTATAATGTTCTGAAAACACCAGATCTCTCTAATTTTAGAAATTTTTCATCATCCTGTAAAAGCACCCCATACCTATTGAGTAATTATTCCCTATTCTCCATTCCTTTTAGCCCTGGTAACCTATAATTTTTTCTCTGTCTCTAGGAATTTGTGTTGTCATATAAAAGAAATCATACAAATATGTGACTTTTTATAATGCGTTTCTTTCCTTAACACATGGTTTTGGGCGGGGCGCGGGGGCTCATGCCTGTAATCTCAGCACTTTGGGAGGCCTAGGCGGGCGGATCACGAGGTCAGGATATCAAGACCATCCTGGCTCACACGGTGAAATCCCGTCTCCACTAAAAATAACAAAAAATTAGCCGGGCGTGGTGGCGGGCGCCTGTAGTCCCAGCTACTCGGAGAGGCTGAGGCAGGAGAATGGCGTGAACCCGGGAGGCGGAGCTTGCAGTGAGCCGAGATTGCGCCACTGCACTCCAGCCCGGGCGACAGAGTGAGACTCCCTCTCAAAAAAAAAATAATAATAATAATAAAAAGGAAAAAAAGAAAAAAGAAACATCTGCTTTTAATGTTTATCCAAGTTGTAACAGGTATTATTACGTTATTAGTACTTTATTCCTTTTTCTGCCTGAATATTTTGTTGTCTGAGAAAACCGTGCTTTATTCATTTATTCGTTGATAGATATTTGAGTTATTTTCACCTGTTGGCTAATGAATAATGCTGCTGTATACATTTGTAAACAAATTTCTGTGCGGACATATGTTTTTATGTCTCTCAGGTATATACCTACAAGTACAATTTGCTGAGTATTCTATTGCACTTTTTAAGGGATCATCAAACTATTTTGCACAGTGGTTACATGATTTTACATTCCCACCAGAATGTGCCTATTTCTTGAAATCACCACCAACCCTTTTTTTTTTCTTTTCATGTTGTTCTTTAAAGCCATATTAGTTGTGTGAGGTGGTATTTCATTTTAGTTTTAATATGTACTGCCTTAATGATCGACAGTTGCTCTTTTCATGTGCTTGTTGGCCATCTGTATATCTTCTTTGGAGAAATGCTTATTCAATTCCATTGCCCATTTTTAAATTGGGTTGTTTGTCTTTTGTTGTTTAAATGTAAGAGCTCTTTCTATATTCTGGATACTAAACCCTTACCAGATATCTGATTTACAGATATTTTCTCCATTCCTGTATATTTTCTTTCCACAATCTTGCTAATGGCTTTTATTGATCAAAAGCTTTGAGATTTTTAAAGTGCAATTTATTTTTATTTCCTTTTTGGTATGTGCTTTTGGTGTTAAAGCTAAGAATCTACTGCCAAATCCAAGGTTATGAAAACAACTTATGTTTTCTTCTAACAGTTTTATAGTTTTAGCATCTATATATGTTTTTGATCAATTTTGGGTTTATTTTTGTATATTGTGTGCTATGGTCTGAATATGTGTGTTGCCCTAAAATTCATAGGCTGAAATCCTTACCTTCAGAGTGATGGTATTAGGATGTGGGGCTTTGGGAGATTAATAGACCATGGGGGCAGAGCTCTCATAAATGGTATTCATTCTCTTATTAAAAATGTCTGTGAGAAACTTCTTACCCATTTAGTTATGTGACATTAGAGTAAACAGACAGCTGTCTATGAGGAATTGGGCACTCATCAGACACAAAATCTGCTGGTGTCTTGATCTTAGATGCCCCAGTCTCTAGAACCATGAGAAATAAATTTTGTTGTTTATAAATCACACAGTCTACAATATTTTGTTGGAGCACCCAGTATAGACTAAGACATCAAGTTAAGTAGGATCAAGACTGATTATTTTGCATGTGGAAATCTAGCTGTCTCAGCAACATTTATTGAGGAAACCAGTTTTCTCTATAAATTGTCTTAGCACTCTTCTTGAAAATCAGTTTGGGTTGATTTCTGGACTCTCAACCTTATTCCATTGGTCCATATGACATCCCTTAAGCCAGTACTATACTGTTTTGATTACTCCATCCTTGTTACAAATCTGGAAAAAATGAAGTGTGAGTCCTTCTACTTTATTCTTTTCAAGGTTGTTTTGGCTATTTGGGACTCACTGAATTTTCACATAAATTTGAAGATCTGCTTTTCAATTTTGGCAAAAAAAAAGGCATTGGAAAGTTGATAGATATTACATTGAAGTTATAAATTGCCTTGAGGAGTATGGAAATCTCTATTAGTTGGAGTTCTCCAAGAAAACACAATCATGTGAGAGCTGGAGAGCCAGTAAATCTGGTGGGGTAATTTCATCTGAGTCCAAGGACCCGAGCACCAGGGGAGCTGATTTAAGTTCCAGCCCAGGGTCGAACTCCTGATAATGAGGATGGGGTGGGCTAATGTAATTCACAGAGTCCAAAGACCTGAGCACTGGAAGCTCTGATGTCATAGGCAGGAGAAGATGAATGTTTCAGTTCAAGGAGAGAGAGAAAGAAGTTGCCCTTCCTCCACCTTTCTGTTCTATCTCAACAGATTTAAAGAGGGTTCACATGCTGATACCCATCTTGATAAGCGGGCATCTTCAGATGTTTACATTTTCTGGAGATATCCTCAGAGACTCACCCAAAATAATGTTTTACCATCTTTTAACCTTGTCAAAGTGACACGTAAAATTAACTATCACACATTTTATTAATATTGTCTTCCAATCTATGAACATAAAATATTGTTCCATTTATTTAGAACTGAGAATTTCTTTCAGCAATGATTGTAGTTTTCACTGGGTCTTTTACTTCCTTGGTTAAATTTATTAGTAAGCATTTTGTTCTTTCGTATGCTATTATAAATTGGATGCTTTGTTAATTTCTCTTTTGGCTTGTATATTTTTGCTATTTAGAAGCATGGCTGATTTTTGTATGTTAATCTTGAACCATGCAAATTTTCTCAATTTGACTATTAGTTCTAGTAGTTTTTTGTGTATTCTATTAGTTATGTCATCTATAATTAGAGATAATTTTTCGTCTTTGTTTCCAATCTGGGTGACTTTTATTTATTTCTCTTGTCTAATTTCTCTGCTAGTACTTCAATTGCAATGTTGAATAGCAGTAAGTAAAATGCGCCTAATTTTAAAGGAAAAGTTTCAAATTATTATGGTTAACTACAATGTTAACTGTGAATTTTTTATAATTTTTATAATTTTTTATCATGTTAAGGAAGTTTCCATCCATTACTAGTTTGCAGAATATTTTATTAAGTGGAGTTGAATTTTGTCAGATGTTTTTTCTACATTGGCTGGGATTATCACTTTTTAAATTTTTCTTCTTTCTATTAATATAAAGGTGTGTTAGTCTGTTTTCATGGCTGCTGATAAAGACATACCCAACACTAGGCAGTTTATAAAAAAAGAGATTTGTTGGACTTACAGTTCCACATGGCTGGGGAGGCCACACAATCATGGCAGAAGGTGAAAGGCACATCTCACATGGCAGCAGACACAAGAAGATAGCTTGTGCAGGGAAGCTCCGCTTTTTAAAACCATCAGATTTAATGAGACTTATTCACTATCACAAGAAATGTATGGGAGAAACTGCCCCCATGATTCTCCTACTGAGTTCCTTCCACAACTCATGGGAATTATGGGAGTACAATTCAAGATGAGATTTGGGAGGGGACACAGAGCCAAACCATACCATGTCACCCCTGGACCCTCCAAAATCTCATGTCCTCACATTTCAAAACCAATCACAACTTCCCAACAGTCCCTCAAAGTCTTAACTCATTTTAGCATTAACTCAAAAGTTCATAGTCCAAAGTCTCACCTGAGACAAGGCAAATCTCTTCTGCCTATGAGTCTGCAAAATCAAAAGCAAGTTAGCTACTTCCTAGATACAATGGGGGTACAGGCACTGGGTAAATACAACCATTCCAAATAAGAGAAATTGGCCTAAACAAAAAGTCTACAGGCCCCATGCAAGTCTGAAATCTAGCAGGGCAGTCAGATCTTAAAGCTACAAAATGATCTCCTTTGACTCCATGTTTTACCTCCAGGTCACACTGATGCAAGGGGTGGGCTCCCATGGCCTTGGGCAGCTCCACACCTGTGGCTTTGCTAGCTGCTCTCACTGGCTGGTGTTGAGTGGCTGTGGCTCTTCCAGGTGCACAGTGCCAGCTGCCAGTGGATCTACCATTCTGAGTTCTGGAGGATGATGGCCCTCTTCTCATAGCTCCTCTAGGCAGTGCCCCAGTAGAGACTCTTTGTGGGGGCTCCGACCCTACATCTCCCTTCTGAACTGCCCTTGCAGAGGTTCTCCATTAGGGCTGTGTTCCTGTAGAAAACTTCTGCCTGGCCATCTAGGCTTTTTGATAAATCCGCTGAAATCTAGACGGATATTCCCAAACTCTAATTCTTGACTTCTGTGCACCCACAGACTCAATACCATGTGGAAGCTGCCAAGGCTTGGGGCTTCCATCCTCTAAAGCAACAGCCTGAGCTATACCTTGGCCCCTTTTAATCATGGCTGGAGTGGCTGGGATGCAGAGTACCAAGTCTCTAGGCTGTACACAATAGGGGGACACTGGGCCTGGCCTCTGAAACCATTTTTTCTTCCTAGGCCTCCAGGCCTGTGATGGGAGGGCTGCCATGAAGCCTTCTGAGGTTCCCTGAAGACATTTTCCCCATTGTCTTGAAGATTAACATTCGAATCCTCATTACCTATGCAAGTTTCTACAGCTGGCTTGAATTTCTCCTCAGAAAATGGGATTTTCTTTCCATCACATTGTCAGCCTTCAAATTTTCTGAACTTTTATGCTGTCTTTCCCTTACAAAACTGAATACCTTTAACAACATCCAAGTCACCTCTTGGATGCTTTGCTGCTTAGAAATTTCTTCCACTGGATACCCTAAATCATCTCTCTCAAGTTTGAAATTTCATAGATCTCCAGGTCAGGGGCAAAATGCTGCCAGTCTCTTTGCTAAAACATAACGAGTCACCTTTGCTCCAGTTCCCAACAAGTTCTTCATCTCCATCTGAGATGACGTCAGCCTGGATTTCATTGTCCATATCATTATCAACATTTTGTTCAAAGCCATTCAACAAGTCTCTAAGGAGTTCCAAACTTTTCCACATTTTCCTGTCTTCTTCTGAGCCCTCCAAACTGTTCCAACCTCTGCTTGTTACCCAGTTCCAAAGTTGCTTCCACGTTTTGGGATATCTTTTCAGCAGCGTCCCACTCCTGGTACCAATTTACTGTATTAGTCCATTTTCATGCTGCTGATAAATGTATACCCAAAACTGGGCAGTTTACAAAAGAAAGAGGTTTATTGGACATACAGTTCCACATGGCTGGGAAGCCTCACAATTATGGCAGAAGGCAAAAGGCACCTCTCATACGGCAGCAGACAAGAGAAGATAGCTTGTGCAGGGAAATTCCCCTTTTTAAAACCATCAGATCTCGTGAACTTTATTCGCTATCATGAGAACAGTATGGGAAAAACTGCTCCCATGATTCAACTACCTCGCACCAGATTCCTTCCAAAACACATGGGAATTATGGGCATACAATTCATGACGAGATTTGGGGGGGGACACAGAGCAAAATCATATCAAAAGGATTTTATTTTATTGAAATAGCATTACATTTTTTGACAAATTCCATTTTGTCATAATGTGTAATCAATGTAATATTTTGTTTGATTCAGTTTGTTTATATTTTGTTGAAAATTTTTTTGTCTATATTTATAAGGGATTTGGATCTTATGGAGTTTTCTTATAATGTTTCTGTCTATATTTATAAGGGATATTGAACTTCTGTAGTTTTCTTTAGATATTTTCATCTGGCTCTGGCATCTGGGTAATTCTGGCCTCAGAGAATGTGGTAGAAAGTGTTTCCTCCTCTTTAATTGTTGAAAGAGTTTGAGTAGAACTGTTGTTAATCTTTTTTAGAATGTTTGGGAAAATTCACCTAAAAAGTTATTTGGTCCTGGATTTTTCATTGTTGGGAGGTTTGATAACTGATCCAATCTCCTTGCAGATGAGCCTAGTGTACATTTGATCAGATTGGTTTATAGGGTTGTTTAAATCTTTTATTTCCTTATTGATCTTCTGTCCAGATTTTCTGTAAATCATTAACGGTGAGAGTATTGAAGGCCCCAGCCATTATTAAAGAGCCTTCTGTTTCTTCCCTCAATTCTGTCTGAATGTTTATTGGGCTCCCATTCTAAATGTTTTCTTCATATTTCTGTAGTTTGGTATGTAGATGTATACAATTGTCATATCTTGTTGATGAATTGAACCTTTTATAAATAAAAATGTCATTTTTAGTTAAAACCATTATAATTTTTTATTTAAAAACTACTTTTTTGAAATTGATATAGCCCTAACTCTTTTAGTTATCATTTGCATAAATATATTTTTCCATTCATTCACTTTCAGCCTATTTGTGTTTCTCAGTCAAAAGTGAATCTCTTGTAAGCTACACATTGTTGAAGTATATTCTTTATCTTTCTGTTAATTTCTGTCTTTTAACCTATGAGTTTAATACAATTAGATTTAAAGTGAATAATGATAATGAAGAACTTGCTTCTGTCATTTTAGCATTTGTCTTTTATATTTCTTATACATTTTCTGGTTCCTCAATTTCTCTAATATTATCTTTTTTATTTGATCAATGTTTTCTACTGTACCATTTTGATTCCCTCTTTATTTACTTTTGGCATAATTTTAGTTATTTTTGTAGAGGTTACCATGGGGATTTCTGCTAATATCCTACATTTATAACAATCTAGTTAGAATTATAATAATTTAACTTTAATAACATACATTAACTTTCCTTCTGTCCAACATCATTCCTTCCTTAGCACTATTATTGTCACAAATTACATCTGTATACATTTTGTGCCCATTAATATAGATTGGCCATTGTCATTTCATCTGTAGGTCTGTTGAAACATATAACAAAAAAATAAAGTTGTATACAAAAATCCAATAAAGCTAGTTTTATATTTACATGTGCAGTTAGCTATACCCCAGTCTTATAATTTCTTCATATTGGTTTGAGTTACTTCATTTCAGTCTGAAGCATTCTCTGTAGGGCATTTCTAATGGTAAATATTCTTATCTTTTACTTGGAATATATTAATTTATCTTTTACTTCTGAAGGACCGTTTTACCAGATATATAGTTCTTGTTTGACAGGTTTTTTTTTTTTTTTTTTTATCACTTTAAGCGTATCATCCTACTGCCCTCTGTCTTCCATTGTTTCTGATGATATATCAGCTGTTAATCTAATTGAGGGTCCCTTGCCTATGAAACATTGCTTCTGTCTCATTGCTTTCAAAATTCTCTTTGTGCTTGAATTTTGACAGTGTGTCTTGGTATGGATCTCTTTGAGTTTATCCTAGGAATTTTTTGAGCTTCTTGCATGTGCAGATTGGCATCCATCATACAGTTTGTGAATTTCCCATCCATTATTTCTTCAAATATTCTTTCCTACACTTTCTATTTCTGATCTCATTCTGGAAATTCTGTAATACATATGTTGGTACACTTGTTAGTGTCCCATAAGTTCCTTAGGCTAAATTTTTTTAATTCTTTTTTCTTTTATTCTTCTTTTTTGAAATCTTCTTATACTGATCATTTCATTTGTCTTACATGTAAACCCTCTGCTTCTGTCTTCTGCCTGCTTAAAACTGTTTTTGAATAAGTCCAGTGAAAATTTATCTGAATACTGTACTCTTCAGTTCCGGAAGTATTCCTTTGTTCCTTTTTATAATATCATCTGTCTATTAACATTCCCTAGATGCCTATTTATTTTTCTATTGATTTCCTTTGCTTCTCTGTCTGTGGTTTCCTTCATGCTTTTGAGCATACTTAAGACAGATAATTGAAAGTTTTTGTCTAGTAGATTCAATGTCTAAACTTCTCATGGGTGGTTTATTTGTTTTTCTACTAGAAGGAGTCATAATTTCATAATTTCATGATTTTTGTATGCATTATAATTTTTTTATTGAGAACTGAACATTTTGAATATTGTAATGTGGTAACACTGGACATCAGAATTTTCCCCCTCTCCCAGGATCACTGTTGTTAACTGATGAATGCTCAAATTGTCAATTTGTTTAGTGACTTTTCCAAACCACTTTTGGAAAGAGTATGCTTCTTCTTGTGTGTGGTCCACTGAAGCCTGAGTTATGCTGTGTCCTCAGTCAGCAAATAACCTGATTTCTTTAAATACTTGTCAAGTAAGAAAAAGAAAAATTTAAATAAGAGTGTCTGTCTCTTTAAATTCCCTCCCGCCAATGACTCCTTCAATCCGTATGATAAACTACTGGTCTGCATCTGTATTAGCATCTCCAAAATCAATAGCAGCAATCAAAATTCAAAACCTAGACTCTTGGAGGATAAACTCCTTTTGCTCACTCTGACACCAGCGTGTCACACTAGAGTGCGGCCTGACATCTCCATAGGCCTAGAGATGGGGTATGGTAGCCAGAATAGGAAGCTCAAAGTTCACTGATATTTCTGAGTGTTCCTCATCAAGCAATCCCTGGCATCCTGCAAGTATTCAATTATACTTTAGAATTCCAGAATGGTTACTCCACAGTTCTCGCCAGCTCAATATTTGTCTCAGTAGAGGGAACAACTTCTTGAGCTTCCAAACTGCCATTTTCTGTGATGTTCAGGTGTCACGTGATGTTGATATTGTATTATTCCCATTTAATAACAATTTAGAAAACACTTTTTTAAGGGCAGCACTTTGTTTTCATTTTGTTTTAAAATGGAAATTAAAGGTCTTAAGTATTGGAATGAAAACTCTCAGAGGAAATGCTGTCTCAGTTACATAAAATTGGTAGACAACAGGCCCATAAGAAAATGACTTTTTTCTCTACATATTTAGTTGTAGCCAATTTAGTAGGGGTAAATATAATTTTATTTAAGGCAAGATTGTTGAATCACGAGGTGGGAAGCTGGGGCAGAATGAAGCAGAATGGGTCAGTATCAACTTCTTAATTTACTGTAACAGAAAATGATACTAATCATAAGACACTTGATATTTCAAAGTATCTGGGTGGTATTTAAAGTAAGATTTAGCAATCTGAGCTGCCAGGGATTTGTATTCTTTTTATCATTAATAATGTAAAACTTAAAAGAAAATCCCTGCAGAATAGGATAAGAGAATTGGCTAATGCAGAACTCCTCTTACATCATTGTTAGACATGCATTCATCTCTCCTGACAAGAAATCTATAATTAATGTCTTCACTTCAATAATAGAATTCTCATATATTTCTGCCAAAAAAGTTACAAAAGCCTAAAAAATTTTCTTTTATAATTTTTATTTGATTTTGGGTACTGTGATTTTTGCTATTTGTTATTGAAAGAATTGACTCAAATATTTTGTAAACGTTTGATATTCTGACATATTCTGTGAGAAGAAATAGTTTATTAGGAGACAAACTATTTAGTTTATGTTGATATTCTCCTTTAGTCTTACATGTGTATGTGTGTACATGCACAGACACACACAAACACACATACAAACACACACACACTCTGGATTATCTTATAATTATCAAGTACATAAAAAAGGAAAGCTGCTGGCAGGGCTGTGCTACAGTCAGGTGAGTGAGGTAGATGAGAAACTTACCTCTGGGGCAAAATATAAGGGGATATCTCGAAAACTCAGCATTCAAGATAAATTACATTTAATGCAATATTGTAAACATAAAGAATTAATTTACAATAAGTCATAATGAACAAAATATTAAAAATTTAGACCCTGATTAGATCAACAACAGGAACTTAACTATGCTTGAGCCTCGGGTAAATGGAACATTCAGTGTTATTAAATTAAAATATTATTTACATCAATTACTAAGTATACTTTTCCTTTTTCAAATCTCATGACTGAGGCAAGTACCTCACTCCTCTCACATTTCCTCTTTCTGTATCTGAATTTCTACTCTCCTGACAAACTTTGAGTGTCTAAGCCATGAAGCAGCAAAATTAATCTATTATTTGCTCAGCCAGCATTTCACATTCAAAATTTGTCTTTGCTAGCAACTGAAGTTATTGAATGTTGCCATTTATATTCAGGAAAAAATGTATTTTATTATGTCAGTAGGAAGTTTAATATGGAGAACTAAGCCAGGAAGATAGTAACAATCAACTCTCTCTCAGAGCTTGACTCTTTCCAAAAGGACAAATGAATTGGTATGCCATGTGAAAAATACTTTAATGCTCTCAAGAAACAGGCAATAAAAAAAACCTAGGTGCACTTGGCCAGAGGATACAATAAAAAAGAAAAACACCAGAATCTGAAGTATTCTTCTCTCTCCATCTTCTGCATTCTCCTCTCTCTCACTCCTCCCCCACCCATCTTCCTCTCTCACACAAACACAAGCACACACACAAACACACACACACTACTGAGAGATCATTTATGCACAATAATCTTTAAAGTCTGTGTTAAAACATATCTGTTAATCACCAAAATAAGCATATGATCTGAGAGACATGATAAAGAAGCTTTCTTGAAAATATTTTTACATCCGTCTGTCCATCCATCCATCCATCCTTCCATCCATCCATTTGCTCTACAAACATAAATTGGCATTTGTATGAACTGCACTATCTCAGGATGAAAACTCAAGCAGTGTATGAGAGGAAGCTAAAATGTCACATATGAAAGCACTTGCGCTACATATGAATAATGTAACCATATTGAAGAACTAACCAAATTACTTTGAGGAAGGACTTTCAACTTTTTCTCATTCAATATGATACTAGCTGTCAGTTTGTCATATATGGCCTTTACGGTATATGTTCTTTATATGCCTAGTTTGTTGAGTTTTTATTATGAAGGGGTGCTTATCAAATACTTTTCCTGCCTCGATTGAAATGATTATATAGTTTTTGTCTTTAATTATCTTTATTTGATTTATCACATTTATTGTTTTGCATATGTTAAATCATCCTTGTATCCCTACTAAAAGTATCACTTAATCTTGCTGTAATGTCTTTTGATGTGCTATTGAATTCAGTTTGCTAGTTCTTTGCTGAAGATTTTTGCTTCTATGTTTCTCAAGGATATAGGCCTCTAGTTTTCTCTGAGGTACATGATTAGATTATTTATTAGAAACTTTCCACTCTTTTGATGTAGGCATTTATTGCTATATACTTCTTTCTTACTACTGCTTCTCTTGTATCCCACAGGTTTTGATATGTTTTGTCTCCATTTCATTTGTTTTAAGAATTTTTTAAATTTAATTTCTTAATTACTTTTTTTTTGAGACAGGGTCTCACTTTGTCACCCAGGCTGGTGTGCAGTGGCACGATCTTGTCTCACTCCAGCTTTGACTTCCTGGGCTTAAGCCATCCTTCCACATCAGCCTCCTGAGTAGCTGGGACTACAGGTGGATGCCACCACACTTGGCTAAATTTGTGTATTTTTGGTAGAGATGGGGTTTCACTATGTTGCTCAGGCTGGTCTCGAACACCTGGACTGAAACAACCTGCCTGTCTCAGCCTCCCAAAGTGCTGGGATTACTCATGTGAACCACCATGCCTGGCCAAATTTCTTAATTTCTTAATCTTGTATTTCATCATTTACCCATCTTAATGTCTTCATTGACCCAGTAGTCATTCAGGAACATGCTGTTTATTTTTCATGTATTTGAATATTTTCAATCTTAATTTCTTCATTGACCCATTGGTCATTCTTTATTTCTTCATTGACCCATTGGTCATTCTTCGTTTCTTCATTGACCCATTGGTCATTCAAGAGCATGTTGTTTATTTTTCATGGATTTGAGTATTTCCCAAAATTCCTTTCGGTATTGATTATTAGTGTTCTTCAATTATTGTCTGAGAAGATATTTGATGTAATTTGGATTTTTAAAAAAAACTATTGAGACTTTTTCTGTGACCTAATATAGTATTTATCCTGCAGAATATTTTATGTGCTGAAAAGAATGTGTATTCTGCAGTTGTTGGGTAAAATGTTCTGTAAAGTTCTATTAGGTCCATTTGGCTTATAGTCTAGTTCAAATCCAATGTTTTCTTCTTGATTTTCTGTCTTGATGATCTGTCTAATGCTGAGAATGGAGTATGGAAATTCTCCACTATTACTATTATTTTATTGTAGTCTATCTCTCTCTTCAGATCTTGGAATATTTGAATTATAAATCTGGGTGCTCCAGTGTTGGTACATATATATTTAGAATTGTTATCTCCTCTTACCAGGTTGATTTTTTGTCATTATTATAATGATTTTCTTTGCCTATTTTTTTTTTTTTTTACTGATTTTAGTTTAAAGTCTGTTTTATCCGATGTAAATATATTATGGCAAAAACCACTATTACTTCTGCACCAACCTAATAGCTACATTTGCTCACTTTGATTTCCATTTCCATAGAATATATTTTCTCCTCTCTTTACTTTCAGTCTATTCATGCCTTTACAGGTGAAGTCAGTTTCTTACAGGCAGCATATAGTTGAATCATATTTTTAAATTCATCCAGGCAATCTATATGTCTTAAGTGGAGAATTAATTTATATTCAAGATTACTATTGAAATGTGAGGCTTTATTTATGTCATATTATTGTTTTCTGGTTTTGGAGGTATATTTTTTGTTTCTTTTTTTTCTCTTATTGTTTATAATTGTGGTTTTTTGGTTATTTATAGTGGCACCATTTTATTCATTTCTCTTTATTTTTTGTGTGTTTGTCTAACCATTGAGTGTGATTCTTTTGTGTATTTTCGTGATTCTGATTGTTTTCTTTTTGCTTCCATGTTTAGGACATCCTAGAACATTTCTTGTAGGATTGGTCCAGTGGTGACGAATTCCCTCAGCTTTTGCTTGTCTGGGAAATACTTTCTTTCTCCATCACATAAAGTACAATATTTCTGCATGAAGTATCCTTGGCTGACAGTTATTTTTCCTTTGAGCACTTTGAGTAAATCATGGCATCTTCTCCTGGACTGTAATTTTCCTGCTGATAAATTCACCGTGAGTCTGTTGGTGGTTCCTTTGTAGGTGACTAGACACTTTTCTCTTGCTGTTCTTTCAATTGTCTCTTTGTAATTAACTCTAGATATTTTTACTATAATGTGCCATGGGAAGATCTTTTTACTATAATGTGCTATGGGAAGACCTGACTGGCTTATTTCAAAAGACCTATCTTCAGGTTCTGAGATTCTTTCTTTTGCTTGATTTAGACTGTTGTTCATGTTTTTTAATGTATTTTGCAGTTTATTTAATAAATTATTCAGTTCCAGATTTTGTGTTGGTTCTTTTTTTAAATAATATGTATATCTCTGGTAAATTTCTCATTCATATCCTGAATTTTTCTCTGATTTACTTGTATCGTTTTTAAAAATTCTTTCACATCTCACTGACATTGTTTGGAATCAATAATTTATATTCTTTTTCTGGGTTTTTACTAATTTTTAATATTGGGATCTGTTTCTGGAGAATTATTGTGTTCCTGCTTGTAATAATTTTTTTCATGTTTATTGTATCCTTAGATTGATATCTGCACATCTGATGTATCAGTATCAAAATTTTTGAATTTGCTTTTGTAGGGAAGGGATTTTTCCTGAGGATGAATGTATGGTGTTGGTTGAGTAGGACACTTTGGTCTTGATTCTAGGTGAATTCCACAGTGTAGTGTCTGATCATTTATTTGTGTGTAAATAGCATCACTGGTATCTGAGATTTTCTTGGTGGCTTAAGGTGCAGTTATTAGTAAAGGCTGTGGTACAGATTTATTGGGGACTGGGACAACAGGTAGGTAAACTCCAGTGTTGACAACTGTGGGCTGTGTGCCTGTCCTTAGGACCCAAGTGTCATACACTGTCACCAGTGTTGGTAGTTTCAGGAAAGCTGATTCTTGGAGCTCTAGTGGCTCAGATAGTGGTAGCTACGGGAAGAGTAGGTGGGCAGATCCTTTGTCCCCTGAGCAGTCAATGTAGCACAGACAATCACAGTGGCAGTGGCAGGATGATTTTCTGAGTCCTGAGTAGTGCATGCTTGTGTTGGCAGTGACTGTAATGGGCTAGGCAGGTCAGTCTCCAGGCATGCAAGTGGTGCATGCAGGCAGATGCCAGCTATGGAAGTAACAGCAAAACCTCAGGTCCCCAGAAGAAGTGTTCAGGTACCAATGGTGCTGATCTGGGCTGGGAAATCCCTGGGTCCCTGGACTATGTGCCCTGGCATGTTGGGGAAGGGTGAAGCCAGGCTGGGCTGGCTTGTCCTCATCCACGCCAATGGCATGTATAGGTACTAGCTGTCTTAGGCAGTGGCAAGGTGATCCTCAGGCCATCAGCAGAATGCTCAGGCTGGGGATGGCAGTGGTCTTGCTGCTATTCTAACACTGGGTAAGGGGTGATGCCACCTTCGGGGCAGCAGCCTAAACTGGTGGGTAGGGAACACACACTCTAGTCATACCTCAGACCCAGTGGTGCTTGTGCCTCAGTCCTGGGTGCAGTAGCCTGATTTTCCTCATGCCTAAGCTCTAGAGTCAGCAGCCAGCTCTTCTCTTGTGCTTCAGCCCCAGTGAGGCAGGGCTCGAGGACACTGCACTATTTATTGGGGGCAGAGCTCTAGAATGGCACCTTACTCATTCCTCAATCCTAAAGGTGGTGCAAAGGCCTGTGGTGTGCTTCCATCCCTGGTGTGGTAGCCTGTGGCTGTTTATATCTAAACCTTGGTGGCAGCAGCTCATGCTTCTTTTGAACCTCAGCCCCAGTACCACTGGAATCTTTAATAATGCATAGTCTTTTGATTGTAGAGTTTAAAATGGTCTTTTTATATAGCTGCTAATGTCTCAGAGAATGTGAGGGTCTCAGCTGAGCTTTCTCCCTGGGGCAGTGCCATCAAGGAATCTTCCAGTAGCTTCCTATGTTAGTTGCAAGGCCCATGAGGGCCAAGGGGCTTTTCAGTGGCTAAGATTCCAGCAGTGAGAATGAAGCCCACTGAGGGTCTCTCACCCTTTCCCTGTATGGGGTTTCTCTTGGCTCCCAGACAATCTTGATCAAGTGGTGATTTTTGAATCAGGTATTGTCATTTTCCCATGGGTCCCAATGTTTCATTTGTACTTTTAAAAGTTAGAGTCATTTCTGGTCAGCAAAATGCATTATGTGTATTTCCCATTTGGGAAATTTTTCAGAACAAAGAAGAAACATGTAAGCTCTCCTGGAGACTCTAAATTGACTTTGATATTTTATTCACTCTTGACAAATTTTTCACTTGGAAGAAATATTGATAATTAAACAATACTTATTAGACCGCCTTCTATTAATCCATCAAGAATTAACAATTCACCCACCTATGATTAACTGCTACCTTGATGAACTACTTAGGTTTTTGAAGATTTGGCTAATAAACTTGAAAACAAATTCAAATTTCTGTAGCTAATTATTGATGAACTAACTAGTGGTTCACTTAGTATAGTAAAATTCCTTGTTGGTTACAAAACTATTAACACAGAATGGAATTAATTTTATAACTATAAAAATATTACTATTTTGAAACGTTTAGTGAATCCTTAATTCATCAATCCTTTATCTGGAAGTCTTACAACAATGTCTCTGGAATGCCAGAATGGTGAATAGGTGTTTTATAATTAGTAGCAATAACAAAAATCTTTAACTTATGGAATGCTTACTATGTGTCAGGACACAGTTCAAACACTTAATATGTACTGTCTTTAATCTCTACAATAAGAAATGAACCAGATATTATTTGCATTCAATTTCAGAAAATAAGACAGATTAAGCAGTTGATACTAATCACATGATGAGTATGCAACGGAATCCAATTTCATCTCTAGTATGTCTAATCCCCAATCCTATGCTAGTGGCATTTATGTTGAAGTGCTGAAATAGTGGAGGGGAATATCATATTTATGCAAACAATCAAATGTTTTATATCAATTACTTTAATAATTTATAGAAATAAAGTGTATTATTGTATAGTATTTTTGTCTTTTATTTAATAATTAATGGAATATCTTCTATATGTAGATTATTGTGCCATAATAAAGAAATAAAATTACAGTTGACTACTGAACAATGCAGAAGCTAAGGGCACTGACCTCTTGCACACTGAAAAATCTGTATATAAGTTTAGATTCCTCAAAAACTCAAATAGCCTACTGTTGACAAGAAGCCTTACTGATAACATAAAATATGTTAAGATCTTTTTTGTGCTGTATGTATTATATACTGTATTCTTACAATAAAGTAAGCTAAAGAAAAAATTATTAAAATAATAAGGAAGAGAAAGTATATTTTTATTAATTATGTGTTAGTGGATCATCATAAAGGTTTTCATCCTCATTTCCTTGAGTAGGCTAAAGAGGAGGAAGAACAGGAGGAGCCAGTCTTGCTGTCTCAGGGGAAGCAGAGGTATAAAGTGGAGGGGGAGGCAGGAAAGGCAGCCACACTTGACGTAACTTTATGGAAATATGTCATAATTTCTGTTTGAAATTTTGGCTTTTTCATTTCTCTAAAAGTGTTTCCATATGATACCAATTCTTCCTCCACCATTTGCTTTAGATTCAGTGCCTGTATCATAGACGAGTCCATGTCATAAACTAAGTCAAAGACAGTCTTGGCTAATCAGAACCCTTCTGGCAGGTTGTCTAATATCAATTTTTTTCTAGCTCTGCTTCTTGTATGTCTTCTTCTTCATTGTTTGGCACTGGTTAGGAAACACTCATTTCCCTCAAGTCATCTTTTACTAATTCCTCTAGTGTAGTATGTAATTCATTTTGAATTTCTCTAGGATTAATATCTCTAAAGATTAATATCTACCCTTAACCTTTTTGTCATATCCACAGTCTCTTTCATAATTTATTTGATTGGCTCTATTGTAAATCCTGTGAATACATGCATAACATCTGGACCCAGTTTTCTCTAGCAGGAATTTATTGTTTCACGCTTGATGATTTTCACATGTTTTTGTAACATTTGTTGCATCTTCAATGGTGTAATTCTTCCAGACTTTTATGGTGATCTATCAGGGTTCTCTTCCTTATGGTTGGCAATCCTTTCCATAGAATACTGTATATAATGATCTGTAAAAACATGTATGAGCTCCTCTTCTATAAGTTCAGTTTGAGATGTTGTGTTTGGGGGCAAGTAGACCACTTTGACACCTTTGGTGTTGAAGTCATGGAGTTCTGAGTTGCCAGGGGCATTGTTCAATACCAAAAGAGCTTTAAAAGGCAAGTCCCTTACTAGCAAGATACTTCCTGACTTTAAAGACAAAGCATTGATGTAACCAATCCAGAAAAAAACTTTCTCATTGTCCAGGCCTTCTCGTACCACCAAAAGACTATTAGCTCAAGGGTAAGCAGCTTTATTGCTAAGAAAAATCCTGATCATAAACTGGACTGTATTTGCACAAAATAGTAAAGTTAGCCTATGGCTTCCTGCCTTAAATCCCAGTTCTTGTTTTTCTTCCTTACTAATAAATGTCCTTTGTGGTATTTTTTCAAAGAATACGGTACTTTCATCTACATTAAAAAAAAAATTCAGGTAGATATCCTTTCTCTTCGATGATTTTCTTAACATCATCTGAATCATCATCTGCTGCCTCTTGGTTGCCAGAAAGAGCTTCTCCTGTTATCTTCATATTTTTAAAGCCAAACCTCTCTCTAAAATTATCAAACCATCCTTTGCTGGCATTGGATTATCCAGCTTAAGAGCCTTCACTTTATTTTTTGCTTTAAGTTATCATATAATAGTTCTGTTTTACTTGAAGCATATTAAAGTCTATAGGTGTTTGTTTCTTATAGCAATCTTCCACTCATATAAAAATCGCTTTTTAATACAAGATAAAAAGGTATATCGCATGAAGTACAAGGTTTTTACACCCACTGATATAGCTACAATGATGGCTTCACAAATTTTTTTTTTACTTTTTTACAGTAATTCTTATGCTGGATTCATTTATCTTGCAATGGCAGGCAATTGCAACTGCAGATTTCAATCTGTGGTATGTATCAAGCAATTCAACTTTTTCTTGTGAAGTTAAGACCTTTCTCTGCTTCTTCCAACAACTTCCAACATCAGTAGTGGCACTTCATATGAGTCTCATTGTATTATTCAAGGTTTATGTTATTGCACTAAATATGATTTAAAAATATGTGCGAACTGTGAGAGGTCACTTTTTACTGCAACATGCAATTTACTGGAGGGATGAACTGCTCATATGAAGATGATTAGCGAATACTTGCAATACTTGGGCTCACAGCAATAGCAACAGGAGGTGACTATGAAATAATTACAGTAGTATAATATGTACTATAGTTATTTTAAAGCAGTTATTATTTAATACTCTATCTTTATATTTGTTTACATTTCTCTCTACTAGTAAATGGCATCATATACAGTCTGCATTTATGTGTCTAAGTTTTGATCAATGTTAATTTTTGTAATGAATTTGTGCGGTAATAAATAATAAAATAGGCTACTATGCATACATATTTCATGCCTTCGTGACATACCCTTTTCTTAATTTTTAAAAATATTTCTAGGCTATGTGGTTTGCCTGCAAATATTTTCAAATTATTACAAATCTCCAAAAAGTTTCTAATATGTTCATTAAAAAGCTGCATTTAAGTGTTCTATGCATTTTAAACCCATGTTACTCAAGAGTTAACTGTATATTAATTTTACGGGAACATAGATTGAGGTTTAGAGAGGTTAAATGATTTGTCTGAGATCTTATAGCCAGTAGTTCTGGAAATATGACTCAGTCATGCCTGTATTTCAAAATGTGCTGATACTTGCTGCTGAAAGTACTTTCTGAGTTGGCTGGAAAAATAAAGGCAATGAGTGGATGTGGTAAATGGATTTCTCTTCTATCCATGTGAGCAGTTCACTTGAAAAGCTATTAACAAATACTTCCTTTGGCAAGAAATCTATTTATTGAAATTGACAGAGTAGGGATTAATGACAACAATACTCACACACAATCCTTTCTGACCAGCACTTTTTACCTATTGTGCCATCCACCTTGGGTCTCAGTCAGGAGGCCCAAGTCCAAAGTTGGTTGAACTTTCTCTTTAAAATAAATGAGTTCAGCTTTTTATTCATTTATTTTTCGTATTTTTTTAGTAATCCAGCTTAGTAGTTTCTTTCGGAGGAATGGCTGGGCCTTTGACTAATTTCTATCTATTCATCTATCTTGATTCAGAGAAACTTAAGAATCAAGTTGCCTCTGAAAGCATGTTCATTTGAACAACACTGAGATTAGATATAATTTTGTAATTTTTTTGTTCTTTCAACAGAAATAAATCTTGATTTACAGTAGTTTATTATACCCCAAATGGAAACATATTTTCCAAATGGAAAGCATATTTCTATTATTGGGGATGCAAAAGAAGGACTTTCTTCTTGTCTCTAGATATTATGCATATTTCAATTTCTCTAAGTTGAACATTACATTAACTATATATGACCTTAACATTTTTAAAACTTTATTTTCAACAAAAATAATACTCCCCCAAAGTGACTACACATGACTCAAATTTATTTGACTGAGCAAAGTAGAATCAGGCAGATATTTGAGTCCTGTGATAGTTCAAATAAACATAAAGGGTTATAGTTTTTTTTTCAAACTCCTTAATGTTATTAAAATGGACAGAATAGGGATTAATGGCAATACTAGCACAGAATCCTTCTAAACCAGCAGTTTTTATCAAGTGTTCCACACACCCTGAGCTTTGAAATGTGTAATTTTTCAATCGATTAGGTACATTTTATACCTACATTAATCTGTTAAGTTTATTATTTTCCTCATAGGAGGATAAGATTCATTCTTTATTAATCATAATGATCACATAGGAGATCTTATTTATTTAATTTTAGCTACAAACCCACAGGTCTTCTGTTTTGTATGGTTGTGCTGTTTGTGTGCCCCATGAAGGAGCTCAGGTAAAGGAGTCTCCGGAAGCTCAGATAAATGAGTCAACTGCTAGAATTTTCAGAGCCCTATTGTGAGGACTGAATGTTTATAGAAGATGTCTAGTGTTGCTGTTTGTAATTCACACAAAGGAGCCTATGAAACCAGTGGTTGAAAGATGATAACTTATCCTTTTGTGTTTTCTTAATTTTGATTCATTTTTTTCAAAATGTGTTCCTCTTCTAGTTTTCACCATTGTAGTGAGGTCACATTACACTGAGTTATTCAGACCACAACCTGGAATCACATTAAACTCCAAAATCTGTTCATGCCCCTCATCTAGTCTCCCAATAAATATTATTGTTTCTGCATTTAAAAAATCTTGACTTTGACCTTGTTTATCTACCCCAATGCTACTTCTCTGGTTCATGTCACTATCCTTTCTTGCCTGGAGTATTTCAGTAACTATCTGAGTAGAGCTCTCCCTTTCAAACTACTCTTTCTCTATAAAAAAAAAAAAAAGACACAATTTACATATTCATAGGGGACATATGATAATTAGTTACACTCATAGAAACTGTAATGGTCCAGGGTAGTTGAAGTGTTCATCACTTTGAGTATTTATCATTTCTATGTGTTGGGAACAATTCGAGTTCTCTCTTCTGGCTACTTTGAAATATACGTTTGTGTTAACTATAGTCACTCTACTCTTCAGTAAAAGGTACAAAGTACTCCCTTTTTTTGTCTCTTGGTCTCACTCAAATCATCTACCACAAATGAGCCAGTGTAGCATACTGAACATAGAGGTTTCATGAAGCCAACACTAATACCAATAGTTTCACAAAGCATGTAGACTGAAGTTCAAAGTCCTGCCTTTACCCTGGAAGACTGTGTAATAAGAGAGGTAAACAGAAGCAAAATTTATAGAAAAAGAGAGCTATTGAAAGACATCTGTTTTAAACAGAAATGCATTGAAGACCTAACTATTACTTAAGGTTGTTGTGGGGCTGGTGGGGAGAGTGGGTAGGATGATGTTAAAGGAAAAATATTCATACACTTGTTAAAATGGTAAAGAAAGCTTTATTCAAAATGATTACAATAGGGGTCAACTCTACTGCAATAAACAGGAGATTGGGTTCAACTCTGAAAAAAGCAAGGACAAATAGGGACGTATGTAGCCAAAGACTGAGAGGATGGTCAGTGGATAAAAAATTACAGAGAAGAGACATTAAGGGTAGCGTAATTTTTGCTAAACTTGTCTAACAAGATTCTTGCTAAAGCCAGGCCAAAGACTTAGACATCAAAGGTAGGGGATGAAGAACTTTATAAGATATCAAGAGTGGGGTCAGGGTATGAATAATTGGGATTCTTTGTTGAGACTGAGCTGGGCAGGCCAAAGACAGGATGAGGGTCAAGGTTGAGGGCTAGTGAAACAGAGGGCTCAGAGAGCTAATGTTTGATCAAGGAGAGAGTCTATGTCCGTAGACAGGTTAATTAGGCAATCTGAAACAGTTCTATTTGTGACTAGTTACTCTGAGTACAGCTCAGGATAATGCAAGCTGAATATTGACACTCCCTTTTTCAATCTATGAAAGGTATGTAGGTAGATGTGTGTCAGGCAAAGCTCAGAGTCTCATATACCCCTACGAGGTGAGAAGGAGTAAATGAAAGATGCTGTGAGCTGGTAGATCCAGAAGGTATCATTTGAGACAAGGATTCAGAGTGTGTGGCTGACTTTGAAGCTGATGGCCACTGGTCAATCCATGGACACAAACCACAGTTGTCATACTGCCTAATAAATCAGAGCAGATAAAACAAAAATGCACTATGGTGGAGGTCAGTGGATAAGACTCAGTCGTGGTACAACTGTACAACTCTTTAATGCCAGAATAATACATATGTACCTCCTCTGGCCACAGACTTAGAAAACCCCAAAGAAGCCAGGAGAAATTAAAAATGAATAAACTTGAGTTGAATCAATTTGATGTCTGAATTGATCACACTTAAAATTAGAATTGCTTGCATGACCTTGGCAAGATAAAGTTTTAGAGATTTTTCTCTATAGGAAGAAATGAAGGCTTATATGTTCGGTTCATTTGAATAAAGTTCCAGAAAAAATAGTTTTATTTGCAACACTTGAGTACTGTATTGTAATTGTAAAATAACATATATGCATTTGTGAACGCAAGAAAAAATGTTGTTGGAAATAAGAATTCAAGATTTTATTTTAGCAATATTACAGCCAAGCATTTTAAAATGTGCAATATAAAATGTGGCAAGTTTTACCCAGATTTTTCCTTAAAGCAATGTAAACTTACCGATGACTAAAATTTTCCCTAAAGTAATATTTAGGGCTCAAATTTGTTTTTATTTAAAGCAGATGTCTTTCAATAACTGTCTTTTCCCTTAGCATTTAGCACCATATGTGAAAGAAGTCTCTGGCTAGTTTTTAAAACTACTGGCAAATTTTATCAATATAAGTAAGCTAATCTGTAGCAAGAATCCATTATTTATTATTTTCAGTGTTTTTTGTTTAGTGCTTATGAAAGATCATTATGTCAGTGGCACTTTGTGAAAACATAAAATGTATGCATAAAGAAAGAATTTATTTTCTTTTAAAATGTATTGTTTCTCCTGGCAATATCACCGCTTACTTCCTGAACAGGAATGAAGCTATACCAATCCAAAGATAGTATAAATGCTCTTATAAAATTAACAATATCTGAGAATCTGTTTTTGTTAATGGTTTGCCTGTAAATATGAATGTTGCTAGGACTTAACTTTGGTTACTAAGGAAGACTCTTTTATTTAAGTAATTTGTGAGCACTGTAGTTAACAGCTAGATTTCTCTTGGGAGTGGTGAAAAGCCTGTGTCCTTTGGGAGAATAAAATATCTTCTTTATGCTTGAAAACTTAATTTATTCAGGCTGTGTCTTCAGGGACACTGCACAATTATAATCTTAACCATCATTCTACCTTGGGAGAACAAGCCTGTAAAACTAAGAGCAGCTTTGATGGATGGTTGCTTAGGATGAAATGGTATGTCTTTCCTGCTTACTTTTCCTTCTTAGAGGCCTCTCTTTCAAGTGCATAAGGAAAATACTGAGACAACAATTGTAGTTTCTTTGTAGAAGGAAGCTTTCAAAATAACTTTTGAACTTAAAAAGAAAAAGCAAGAAAAACTACCCAGTAATGTGAGAAACTAGTATATCTCAATCCAGTTGTGACTTAATAATTTTAAATTTGAAAGACAAGAGTCAACGATCTTGGGGATTTACAGGAGCCTAATGAATAACAGAGCTCTATTTTCCTGTTCCAGTTTTAAATCAAGAAGACAGAACGAAGGCAGACCAAACTCAAAATACCACCTTTCTTTTGATAACTTTACTTGTAGTGTGAAGCTACGAATGGAATTCTGCTGTTACTCTGAGTGTGAGAATCTGTATTTAAAGGACCATGCTTTACCCGAAGCTCCTTTTAACCAGAAAAAAAAAAAAAAAAAAAAAAACATTTCCTTGTCCTTGACAGCATATATTGGTTAAATTGCTCCAGATTCACTTGCAGGTGTGATTGAAATTAGTTAGCAACTATTCTTTTTAGATGTCAAATATATATGTCAGGGTCTTTTTAGTCCCAATTTATTCCCCTCTGTTAGAGTACCAGCATTTGATGCACTGGTATGCCATGTTAATTTCATGAAAGTTCTTACTACTATTCTTTATTGGATAACATGATATAATTGAGAAACATTTTATGTTTGTGTCTGGACAGAATCCCCATGCTTCTTCATGTGATTTTCCTAAGATTTCTGGTCAAATTTTCTTTGGCTAAGGTATTAAATGTGACTCAAGTCGGAAAAATGATGGTACCTTTGAGCCCTGGGATCCTTGGTGAATCTGCAGATTGACCTGTGATCTAAACCAGGAATTGGAGACAAAGACAAAGGAGGAGGAAAAAGAAAAAGGGGTGAGGAAGCAGCAGTGAAGAGGGGCATAAGCCTGGAAAGAATATTGATTTGAAATTGTCGTAATTGTTGCCATGTAAGAAGCATTTGTCAGAAATAATAAAGAATGAGGCCAACATATGGAGATAAACAGGGAAAGGAGGAAGTGCTAGTAAACAAGTATGATGGAAGAGGAAAAGATTGCATAACCAGTTGCTTATTGTTTGAATTTCTGGATCCAACAATACCAGAAGTCACTTCTACTTCCTGATTACATAAAACCAGTCAACCTCCTACTTACCAACTATTTGGGCACAGGGATTACTTTTGTTTAAATTGACACTTTGATCATTTGCAAGTGAATTATGAAAGATTTCTTATTGTTTAGTGGAAGGAAAGAGCAATAAATTAATAATAAAAACATCTGGGTACTAGTCATGGCTCTGATATTTATTATTTATATGATTATTAGCAAGCCACGTATTCATTCTGAATATGAGTTTCCTTATCTCATGTGAGAAAGACACTTTACCTTTACACTTCACAGCATTTGTTTAGAGTCAAATAAAATAAAATAGGTTAAAATGTGAGGACTAGCTCTGTCAGACTCAAAGCCTATGGTTTTTTTTCCTATTTTTCTGCAGTGTTCATGTGCCTATCTGAGTACAAGGCCAGTACTAATGAGGCTATCTAGTGTCATATCCATAAGCCTTGTATATAAAAAACTTTTTGGCTTGGAAACTGTCTTTCTGCCCTCCAATATTCAAAAGTACTATTTTATGTCAACAATATTTGCCCAAAGAAAATTAGTAACCTGAATCATTAACACCATAAGCTATTTGCCTGCTTCCAATGGAGAGAGTTTTAAAAAAAGGACGAAAGAAAGAAAAGAAAAGAAAGAAAGAAAGAAAAGAAAGAAAGAAGAAAGAAAGAAAGAAAGAAAGAAAGAAAGAAAGAAAGAAAGAAAGAAAGAAAGAAAGAAAGAAAGAAAGAAAAGAAAGAAAGGAAAACCAACTTGGATTCTCTGTAATTACCTGTTTGCTTTGACAATGAATTCATGTATTAAAGCCTTCTATAATCGTGATGCCTCCAGCTTATTTAGTTGTCGAGTGTGCTATCTCTCAGAGCAGAGAAGGTCAGAGAGCTCCCAGGGCATAAACAAAATAATGGAACTAATGAATTACATGACAGTTAAACTGCACATATTTCACATTAAATGGATAGCTTCTTTGGTTAGTTCAGTCACACAGCTGGTCAATTCACTGCATTAATCAGCTATATTTGATGTCCAAGCTGACCAGTATGATAAGGCAAATGGCCAAACTGATTGTTTAATGTAAACACTGTTAAAAGGACTATTTTTTCTCAAATTCTGGAGACTTACAAATACATTTTAACTTACTAGAACTTTTCTGATAATTGAAAAATTTGTGTATAACCCAGCCCATGGAAAATATTGCACATAGCCCATTGGCGATGCACTTTACCATGCACTTGAGAGAACCAATTTATAGTATTGAATGGATTTTGGTAACTCAACTAATTTGTAAATTTTTTTTAAAATTTTTATTTTATTTTATTTTATTTTTGGAAACAGAGTCTGGCTCTATCCCCCAGGTTGGAGTGCAGTGGCACGATCTCAGCTCACTGCAATTTCCGCCTCCCGGGTTCAAGGGATTCTCTTGCCTCAGCCTCTGGAGTAGCTGGGATTACAGGCACGTGCCACCACATTCAGCTAATTTTTGTATTTTTAGTAGAGACGAAGTTTTTTCCATGTTGGCCGGGCTGGTCTGAAACCCCTGATCTCTGGTGACCCACCCGTACCTTGGCCTCCCAAAGTGCGGGGATTGCAGGCATGAGCCACTGTGCCTGCCATAATTTGTAAATTTTATTATAAAACCTGCACTCTAAAGCTTTTTTCAGAGGCCTTTTTCTTTTTTATGTAGGCAATAAACTCAAGAAAACTACTTTAGATAGACTCATGATAAATTCCAAAATGTTGCTGCCACTGCTATCTCCTCCTAATATCTAAACAATTCCAGCCCTAAAGATATTAAGAAAGTGAAACCACAGGTCTTAATAAAAGTATATGTCCTGGGTAAATTGCTATCATATCACACTTTTTGAACAGCCAGAATTTCCTCACTATTGTGCTTCTCTAATAATAACCTTCAAAATAATGACTTCAAGATATTTTCATTTTTTTAAGACAGAATAACAAATGCACATAACTTTGCAGATAAGTATATTTTAAATGTTTATAGAGATAGGCACTGGCATTTCTCCCACAGGACTGTAGCGAGACATGTCCAAGGTAGAAAGCAGTATGGAGAGAGTTTTAAAATATTTATTGATAATTTGTGATATTATTTTAATAAAAATCTGCATTAGTATATGGATTTTCTTTTGGAAAATGTCTTATTTCCTCCCTTATTTCTGTGCATGTTTAATTAATGGGCTCTAATTTAGCATTTTCTTTCCGTAAGCTAACAGATCATTTCAAATACTCTCTTTAAATATTCCTTCATAGTACAGTGGAGCCAGAAGACGAGCCTGGGATTCTAGAACTAGAAGCACTTGAAGAGATCATTTAGGTCACCTCTTATTTTTAATTGTAGTGGAACTTAAGTCCCAGCAGAATTTAATGAAGTGCTCTTTTCTAGTTAATGGCTGCACAAACATAGGAATTCATGCTTTTACCCCTCCTTGTAAAATACCTTTTTCATTAAAATAATTTTTTAAAATTCTGTTAAAAGCTTCCTTCAGATTTAACAAATAAATATTCTTAGGGCAACGAAAGAATAGTTTTGTACCTCAGTGCAGTTTTAGTCTCTGAACTAGGAGGGAAAGTGATTGAATTGAAGAAAAGACTGAAATAATAATGTAATTTTTTTTTCCTTTCATAAACGTTTTCTGTTGTCACTGGTCCTGGGAAGATTATGTTTAATACCTTTTGTATATGTGTATAGATATGTTGTGTTACAAATTTGTGACTGACAATGAAACCAGGGATATCTCTTTGCTGATATGATCATCAATTAAGTAGACCTATGTCACATATGAGGGGTAGAATAAGAACGTATCTGTAGATTAAGGAAAAAAGAAACTCTACATGTGAAATTAGGATCATATTCATGTCTGCGGAAAAGTTATATTTATCTACTCATGTATACATTTGGAGATATATTGGGTTATACTTGTATGCATTTTATATTAAATAAAAGTCAGAATATGTATAATATGTTGCTTTTCCGCAAGCCAAGAGACTTCATTTTATACAGAAAATTGAAATTTCCTTCTCGGTTTTTCTTACAGTCAGATATTACACTAAATACTATGAGCAGTAGGAGATTCAAAACAAAGCATTATTGGAAAAGTAGGCTTTGAACTACACTTTAGAATACCATATATCAAATTGACCAGCCAAAGGAGCTATAGCCTCTGACCCAATAAGGAAGTGGAAAATCCTCTGGGGGCTACCACTGGACTTCTGAGTTTGGCATACTGTTCTTAATGAATCAGAAGGTAGCTGATGCCCCAGAACTATACACAAATACCAGTGAAGCTGGAAACTGAACTTTCCAACATACCCACACACACAATAATCGCATTTTCATAACTTGCTTGCCATCAAACAGCAAAAAAGTCTGTAAAATTTAAAAAGGGCTGCCTCCCAAATTTTCCCTTCAAAACTCTCATATGAACCTATCTAATTGATAGAACCTCCTTCACATCCAGTACTGCAAGGGAATCTATGAAATGAAGTCTTTAATTTTCTGCCCTCACCATACAGAAAAGTGCCTTGAGGAGGTGGTGGAAGTGGATCAGCTCAATGGACTATATCCAACACAGCTTCTTGAAATTCCTGTGCACATGTAGTTCTAAAATCCTGTTCTGAAATGTTTATCTAAACTACTAATAGCCTGCTTAGCTGCATACATTTTCAAAGATCAGATATACTCTTTATATACAACCAGCCATTTTCCTAATAGGAGTGTACATACATCAAACTGCACATGATTTTAGGTTTTCTTGCATTCTAGTTTCAAACCCTGACAGTGTATAGAAATCTATGGTTGCCCAAGATTTCCTATATCTTATTGTGCTTTATTTTTAGACAAGAAACTAAAACATCTGGCTGTCCTGTCTTAGGCAGCTATTTGTCTGAGATTAAAACTCAATACCTTTTTGGTTTCAGGTATATATGTATTTTGAATTTTTAAGCAAAAGTAATAAATCATAGATTTCTATATGTAGCATTTTCCTTGTCCTAAAAAAGGAAAGTTGCCAACTTAGTTTTAGGATTTTTTTATTAGTTTGCTAGGGATGTCATAAGAAAATACCAAAGATTGAGTGGCTTAAACTACATAAATGTATTTTCTCACAATTCTGGAGACTGTAAGTTCAAGATCAAGACGTTGGCAGATTTGATTTATTGTGAGGCCTTTCTCCTCGGCTTGCATATAGCTGCCTTCTCACTGTGTCCTCACCTGGTCTTTCCTCTGTGTATGCCCATCCCTGTATTTATCTCTTCCTCTTCTTATAAGCACACCATTCATATTGGATTAGGGCCCAACCCTTCTGACCTATTTAACATGTATAAAGGCCCTAAAACAGTCACACTGGCATTTAGGGTTTCAACATATACATTTGGGGAGAATACAGTTCAGTCCGTAAAAAACTTATGTAGGGTATTGCAAATAAAGTAAAAATACAAATAATTATGAATATTAAATTTCAAATGTAAAACTTTTAATTATAAATAAAACCTATTAAATGCATGATTTACTATGAAACAGGATTGCACTGGATAGATGTGGCAATATAATCTATAATTATAATATTATTTAAGCTTCTACCAATATGTCTAATTATTTTTATGATTATAGTCTTTCAAATAAAGTATTCAACCCAACTGACAAATTTTATTTGGAATGTAAGAAATAGAGCATATTTAACATCTCAGTTAAAAATAAATGGAAAGCTCATATTTTAACTTTTATCACTACATCTAGTCCAATCAAAACATAATTCAAAATGACTTCTAGTTTGTTTATATTTCTGGTGTGTTCAGAATAACCTTAGATAAAATCCACTTTTTGTAACTATTGATCTAAGAAAATATTTTCTATTGGATCATTAAATAATATAATTTTAAATCAAATATGTATTTAGATTCCTTTATACAAAACTAATTTTAATTGTTTTCTTCAGAAAATGTTTTCCTCTCATCCATATCATAGTAATAGTATTTTTTTAGCCAACAATTAAGATGTAATCATATTGAAAATATAGATTTCTTTGTTCTCACTTTCCTTGGATAAATATAAGTTGTAGAAATATTAGAGAAGAGATTGAAGGTATTTAAAATAAAGCATTTGTCGGATATTTTGCTCTCTTACTAGCAGTTCTGTTTTCAGTTATGTTTTCTAGTTAGAAGTGTGTTATATACACCTTTGCCTCATCACAACCTTTGTTTAGGCGTGGGAATTAGCAGGTTATATACAGTGTGGTCATTAAAGCAAGTAACGTAAAGTAAGACAATTATTCAGGTTATCGCCTCTCTTCCACAGAAGTAAAAGTAAGTCACACTTCCACAAGACAACTAGAGATGTGTTAATTGCTCCTTGTGACTGAATCCATCTAGTTCTTCCCTTTCCTCTTCTATTCCTCTCACCATATCCACAATACATCCTTTTAACAGTTGTTTTCAGTTATTGTATTTCAGGGTCATCTTCAACAAACTCCTACACATTCATGTTCAGTAAACCAGATAGACACTTAATATTCACTAAAAATATTTCAAGATCATAATTCCATGCAAAAATATATATTTTTTAATTTTAGCATTACCATTCATCAGATAGAATTACATTTCCAGACAATTTAGATGTGCAGTGACCGAGCCACATTATGAGAAGAAAACCCAATAACTCCTGGAAATATTGATGCTGGGAAATTAGCTAAATGAATTCATTAGCAAACGTACTTTCTCCTGAATATTTTCTTTGTAGTCCATGTATTTAAAAAGATAAAATGATTTGTTAAAAGTTAGAGTAAGTCAAATACCTTCAGGATTTGTCACAAATAATTGGAAGTTGAGATAGATAAAAGCAAGGGAAAAGTAACTTTGTTAGATTAATTTGGAGAGTTTAAAAATAACAAAGGATCTCACTAAAGATTTTTACAAGATTATCCTTGTAAAATCTTTCTGGCAGTTGGTTAGAAAATGTTTTCAATAAGGCTTTTCTATAACAGTTGATATTTGTGCACAATCATATCAAACTATGTGTATGGTTGTCATCCTGGTATGTATGATAGCATAGTTAACCCAGCCTAATATGGTCTGGGGTCCATTTCGGAAAATAATCAGCTGAAGTGAAAGAGGCATTTTACAACTCAAAGTTTCTTTTACAGGATTTAAATCACTGTTTCAACAGAAATAAATTAGGAGTGATGAGAATGGGCAACTATAAGAAACAGACAATAAGAAGTGGCTGGCAGAAAAATGTCACTTAAAAGCTTTATCCAGTGAAGGGATGTTGTCAGGTACATTTGCTAATTAATAACTGATGCTGAGAGGTAAAAGTCAGCTTCTCGACTTTTGACAGCCCTGCTCCATGAAAAATTTTCTTCAAATGTGGTCACAGAAAAGTGGGAAGGAGAGGCAATGAGCATCCCATTACAAGCAGTCTCTCAGCAGAGACAGAACTAGTGGCATGTTTTCACTAGGAGACCGTGAGATTCTAATATGGAGATTCTTTTTTATATTTGTGATGAAACTTGTTAATTCTGCTATTTACTTTCACATGTGACATTAATTTTTCTTTTATAAGCTCCGTACATAATAATTTTAAGCCTTTTGCACATAATTGTGTGTTTCATTGCTCTCATTTTAGGTTATGATATGTTAGTAAATTTAAAAAAAATTTGAAAATTCCAATGTTACCAGAATTAATATTTTAAAGAATATCAATGGTTCTACAATTTAAATAGGACTAGAAATTGTTTAAATTTTTTTGAAAATCCCAATGTTATCAGAATTAATGTTTTAAAGAATATCAGTGATTCTACAATTTAAATAAGAATAGGAATTGTTTAAAAATATTTTTTGAAAATTCCAATGTTATCAGAATTAATGTTTCAAAGAATATCAATGGTTCTACAATTTAAATAGGAATAGGAATTGGAACATATTTCTTTTAAATTAGTAAAAAAAAGTTTACACACTTACAAAGAATTTACACATTTATAAGAATAAATAAATCAACAAAATTATATGGCAGAAACTTAAACTCATTTTCACACCTTTCTATATTTTTTCCTAAAAATTCACCACTTTAGATAACACACTGATAAGAAATATCAGAAGATTGATGACAAACTGGATGAAGCAATAAGCAACATAAGTGATTAGGAATTTCAAATAACAGATTAATTAGGGAAAATTAAAATTTAATGCATATATGAAAATACCAGTGAAAAACAAGGTAGAAATCAGAGAAGTTTCTGTGAATTTGAATAACATACTCTAAGAAAAAGTAACTGTAATTTATCATTGAAAAATTTTTTTAACTAATAAAATGAACCAAGGAGTAGTATTTATCTTGAATATCACACCTCAAACATTATACTATTTCATTCTTTTTTTATATAAGAAAAAGGGTAAACACTAATTCATAATCATATAAACCAAGAATCAAAATTTTAAACAATATAATATAGGAGCATGTATTATCCTTCCAAAATATAAATAAGATATTCAAATATATCTTATCCTGAGTTGTAATGTACTTCAATATTTGTTTTATTAAATTTTAATTGCCCCAAAATGAGAGCTGTGAGATTTAAACATATGAAATACTTTACTTTGCTGTTAATAAATAAGATACATGAGCCTGATCACACATCCCATACATCACTATTACAATCAGCATTTAAGAAAGCCACTGCACAAAGGCCATTTATAACCAAGGAACAAATGTGGAGTCATTGCCACTGAAAACACCCAGGACTGAAACCAAACAACGATACACAACATATACTATAGTCACATCCTCAAAGGAAAAAAACAAAAACAAAAACAAAAAACTCATCCACATGAAAGTAAATTCAAAAATAAGAAGAAAAGGTAGTTTAGTCAGATGAGAAGGAACTAGAGAAACAGTTATGGTAATATGAAAAAAAAAAGTGTTATTACACTCCCAAAGGATGGTATTAACTCCAGCAATAAATGCTAATCAAAATTAAATATTTGAAATATCAGATAAAGAATTTAAAATATTGATGTTAAAGATGCTCAGTGAGATCCAAGAGAAAGTTGAAAACAAACACACACACAAAAATCAGAAAAACAATCTAGAATATGAATGAAAATTCACTAAAGAGATAAGTATTAAACAAAACTTCTGGAAATGAAAAAATCATTGAAGGAATTATGAAATATAGACAAAAGCTTTAACAACTAGACCAGGCAGAAGGAAGAATATCAGAGCTCGAAGACAGGTCTTTCAAATTAACCACATCAAACAAAAATAACAAAATAAATAAATAATAAAAACAGTAAACTAAGCTTTGAGAAATATGGGATTGGGCTGGGCGTGGTGGCTCACACCTGTAACCCCAGCATTTTGGGAGGACGAGGCAGGTGGATCACGAGGTCAGGAGATAGAGACCATCCTGGCTCACACGGTGAAACCCTGTCTCTACTGAAAATACAAAAAAAAATAGCCGGGTGTTGTGGTGGGCGCCAGTAGTCCCAGCTACTCCAGAGGCTGAGGCAGGAGAATGGCAGGAACCCGGGAGGCAGAGCTTCCAGTGAGCCGAGATCACTCCACTGCAGTCCAGCCTGGGCGACAGGGCGAGACTCCGTCTCAAAAAAAAAAAGAAAAGAAAAAAAGAAAAAAAAATATATATATGGGATTATATAAAACCTCCAAAGCTATGAGTCCTAGGTATTCCCATAGAAATGCCCTAACTGGAAACCTGTGGTTTACTAAATCCTTTCTGCAAAACTTTAATTAATACATGAAGAAACTGACTTCAAATGAAATGCAATAATATCACAGACAGGAATTACAAAATGAGTCAGAAACAAAATTCTATTACTTCACTATCCAGCCCAATTCTATTTTCACTAAGCAATTATGCCAATATAAATTATATTTCTCCTCTTCTGTCTTTCAAAGTTGTTGATAAAGAGTTTGAGAACGTGTTAAACATAATATATTATTTCACTTCTAAACCCTCTCAACTTCATCCTTGGTAGAGAATCTGACTTGCTTTTAAGGTACCAAATAGTCCTGTGCTTTCGTGAATCTGTGTCTCTCCTTTGCCTCATGTAGTGAATCAAGCTAAGTATTGACAGCAAAATGATTCCATTCTTTGTCTTAGTAGATTTGAAATGAGAATATAACACAATTTTGATTACTGGTTGATTTCTAACGGGAGATTTGAAGAAGAAATTATTGCACTTAAAAAGGATCACACAAACACAGCTTATTCTGGCTTGTGTCTTCTAACATTATCGGGGTCAAGTAGATGATATTTGGAGTTCATGATCAATCTTATAATAATGAGGGGGAAGCATGATGACCAAGGCCAAATTGTCATGAGTCAGATCTGCATGTGGGAACTTCCTTGATTTCTGACCATTTCAAGTTGCTGAATGAATAGACTTAAACTGACAAACTTTCAGATTGTGAGAAGGTCTGAGCTTATGAATCCATTTACTGTTTAAGCCACTTTTAGTTACATTTTCTAACATTTTGAGATAGGCAACTGAAATATGACATAATATGGTGAGCTATGGGGGAGAAGAAAAATATCTTTTTTGTTTATTCTGGTGTGCCTCATTGCTTTGGTTTAATGTTTAAATTCAACACATATACCTCACACAAGTTGTTTCCGTTTTGTTTTGCTGATTTGTGTGGTATCTACATACATTTCTTACAAGAAAAAAATAAAGTAAGTTTATAAAGGGACACTAATTATCACAAAAGAAGTAAAGCTAAATATGCTCTATTTGGCAATAACAAAAACGATATACATTCTGCAGATATCTCTGAACCTCATCCAGAGCCTAAACCCACTGCCAGTTATCCATTAATCCCTAATGTCATTTCCTAGTTTCTGTGAACCTGAATTTGGTAGACAGACAGAATAAAAGGCAGAAAATCCAATCCCCCAGAAGACAAAGCCCCAACTACCATCTCAGAACAATAAGAGAAAATAAATAGTCCTCAATTTTTTATGCCAAGTATTCCACCAAGCGTGCAAAACTGTTAATTTTCAATTATCTTTTCTTATAATCCATAATTATTAATAAGCCTCCACTGTATGTCTGATGTTGAACTACATGTTATTGAAAGAAAAAACTAAAACCAAATTCTCTATTAATGATTCACATAAAGCAACTAAAAGATGAAATTATAGGAGTTTTCAGAACTAATTATAGTGGCTATTGCAGCTAAAATGAGGAAAAAGGGAGTGGTCTGAATAGTTGTAGAAGACTATAAGAAAGAAAAGAATTATATTGGATCTTAAGGTTAAAAATAGGTTTAATTAGGGAAATAGAGGAAAGACTGAAGAAGAAGCTTTTGTAATGTGTTAACCTATTTAAAGCAAAGCACATAAAATTGGGATGATAGAGATGAAAAACTAAAATATTAGGTAGCAGAGAATGAGGAAATAGTCAACTAGATAGTTAAAAGTATCAACATCAAAAATGTTTACCGAAAGTAGAGAAGACAGCAATATCCTGGTACTATCTCCATCCATTCAAGTTAATGCAATAAGATCTAGTGCTTTAAGTGACACTAACAAGGTGATGAAATAATGATAGAAATGAAACTTGGAACCAAATCTCCAGACACCCATGCCATTGTTCTTTATATTTAGCAAACAGCACAGTGACACAGACTGAATAAGATGAGGGAGAAAAGAAGAAAAAGTAGATTTGGAAGCTCTATCAGAGAGCCATTTAATACAGTTTCGGACCATATAATTTAGAGGCTTGATTACAATAGTGAGGGTAGGGATAGAATACAAAGGGTAAATTTCTAATACTTGCTAATGATGAAAAGGCAAGCATTGTTAAGAGACTGAATATATGGTTTAATTGGAAGAGCCCAAGATGAGAATAGAAGGCAATATTGCTGAGAAAAATAGCTTACGAACAAGGATAATAGTATTTAATACCTTTTGTCATATATGTAATATCCACTTATTAAAAAATAGATATGTATAAACAAAATCTTGAAAAAAACCTCCATTTTAGTCCCACTTACTCATTGTCAACCAGAGATACTCAGAGGAGTACCTGGAAAATACTATATCTCAAATATATAAACAAATACTTATTTGTTGAATAAAAGCATTGTATTACTGGTAGTAGTATTATAACTGTGGCTAAATGGTAGCAAGGATTCTTTGACCAAACTCTAGCCAATTTCCCCTAAAACCTTTTTCAGGTTGGTCCTGACTTTTAGACTTTTGTGTTCATTTCTGCACTGTCCACTATTAGTAAGAATCCTGCTAAGTCAGTTTGGCCATCCTTGATATCACATTATCCTCGTTATCTGATAAGGCTCCTCATACTCCACCATCCTCTGGTGATGCCTGATCATCCTTGCCTGCCTTTAGCAAGAATCATCGTTGGTCAGTTTAGCCAGAATTCCCCTTTACACTTCATGTTTGTTCTTAGTAGTTTCTCACCCATTGACCTCCACCATGTTTCTTGGCTATAAATCCCCACTTTTACTTGCTGTATTTGAAGTTGAACCCAATTTCCCTTCCGCACTGCAACAGTCCAGGACAGTAGTACCCAAACCTATTTTGATTTTTCCCTCAAAGAATAAAGTCTTCACTACCAATCACAACAAGTGCCATGAATGAATAATTATTTTAAACCATATCATAGCAGGTATTAAAGGTTTGTGTACTCTGTGAGGACATTTTTTAGGTAAATATGATCCATGACAGTGAAACAAAAATCTATGGAAAAGTAAGTAGTAATTTTCTAGGGTCTAATATATTTTGTATAAGAAGAATTTTACATGTGGATAGCTTGTATATGTAGACAGCTTAATCTCACATTTCTAACTTGCCTTTTAAACCTTTTTTGGTTATTCCAAAATAATGTGTAATTTTAATTATAATCAAATTTATAGAAAAAATTTAATAGTTTTAATCTCTTAATCAGTTTTGGATTAGCCCTATGACTGTTAATTTTCATATGGGGTGACTTGAACTATTACTCTGGAATCTGAGAATGAAAACGTGAGTGGCTGAACACCTGGTGAGAAAAATAGTTGGGGGATCTCTATTTCTCTTAGAAACTCTTCCTAGTGGCCAGGCGTGGTGGCTGACACCTGTAATCCCAGCACTTTAGGAGGCCAAGGCGGGTGGATCACCGAGGTTGGGAGTTCGAGACCAGCCTGACCAACATGGAGAAACTCAGTCTCTAATAAAAATACTAAATTAGCTGGGTGTGGTGGCACATGCCTGTAATCCCAGCTACTTAGGAAGCTGAGGCAGGAGAATCACTTGAACCTGGGAGGCGGAGGTTGCGGTGAGCAGAGATCGCGCCACTGCACTCCAGCCTGGGCAACAAGAGGGAAACTCTGTGAAAAAAAAAAAAAAAAGAAAAAGAAAAGAAACAAAACTAGTGACCTTGCATCATGGGAATTTGTCTTTTCTTATACCTCTGAGATGGTCTGGCTCTGCTGGTTGCTCTCCTCAGGTGCTTCACTTTCAGAAAATGTTCTCAGAAACCACTTTCATTAGAGCTCGATCTAAAGTAAATTGAGAAAATGTGAATAGAAATGTATCAGAGAATGAATGCAAATGCTCTGAGCTTTGATTCAAGAAGGCATTAAATTGAGCATTTCTTAAAGCTTTTTACAAACATTAGTTTGTATAATTAATCCTCCCAATTTCCCCATAAATCATATTTCATTATCCTTGATTTACAAGCATAAAACTAAAATATAGAGGAAATGCATAGCCTGCATTGGTGAATTTTTTCTAGGCACTACTTTGATCATGCTATTTCTCTTCACTGAAGCCTTCATGTTTTCTCCTCTATCATTTCTATATCCTTCTACTTCTGCCTCCATAATCTAAACTCTAACTAATGCTATCCAACATGTGGTTTTCAGTCTAGGAAGTCAAGTATCTTGATTGTTCCCTAGACATAATAATAATATCCTTCCCTTTATAACTAACTTTTTATTAAGAATATTGTCTTTGTTATACATTCAGATTTTGGTATTATCCCCCTCTAGTCCATTTTTCCTGGCTTTTGTACAGTGAAGTACTAGTAAGAAATTCTAATGATAATATTTCCCTCTTGTTTTTTTTTTCATTTATTGGGTAAGAAGGACAACACTCATATTTGATTAAGATCTGCTCTAATGACCACATTTTAACTCAGTTACCTCTTTAATATATCTGTCTCCAGATTCTAAGATACTGGAGGTTAGGACTTTAATATATGAATTTCAGGAAGACCCAATTCAGCCCACAACAAGAGACAATCAAGTAGTTAAATATAGATGTAACTTTCTTCCAAGGAATACTTTATATACTGAGGGAACTTGTTTAAATATTCTCTCTGAGCAAGTTGCTAATTTAATAATTCTATAAAATGGAGATATGCCAGAGAAGATAAAATTCAGAGAGAAAATTGACATAGGAAGAGTTAAATTTGTGCTAGAGTATATATTTTTTTCAGTTTTCTACAGAATTATAGCTCCATTTGGCAGAAGACTAAGCAGGAAGAAGAAGAAGAAGAAAACTTAAGATGTTATTTTGCTTTTGTTCATTTATCCATCTGTCTACATGAAGCCTATGACATTGTTTTCCAAATGGAGGCCTCCTAATGCCAGAAACATGGTACTTAGCCTGAAATTTTCCATGCTTAGCCAGTTTCAGTTTAAGGGAAGATGATATTACTGACAAAATCCATTCCTTAAATATGATTAAACTTGCCAAAAACAAAAAAATTCAATAATATTGCTCAGGTTATAGTTTTTAGCCTTTGAGTCTATTGTGATTTATGAAAGGACAGATACTCTATTTCCTTTGCTTCAAGGATATTTTCAATATTACTGAGGCCATTAATGGGATAGCAAAATATTAGTTTTCAAGATAGTTTACTAGACAAAAAAAATTAATGATTTCTTAAGGATGTCCTGCTTTCTCTTATATATTTTTAAACCACTACATTGAAAAGGAAATATATATATAGGTTGCTTAATAAAAATAATTTGTAATTTAATTTTTATTTTTAATTTTTTCCAGCTTTACAAATGTATCAACAAAAATTGCTTACAGATAAGGTACACAACATTATGTTTTATCATATGTATACATTGTGAAATGATTAGCATTATCAAGCTAAGTACAATATCCATCACCTCACATAGTTACCATTTTTTAATGTGTTTGTGGAGAGAATATTGAAAATCTATTGTCATAGCAAATTTCAAGTATACAATACAGTATTATCAACTACAGTCACCATGCTGTATGTTAGATCTCCAGAACTTATTAATCCTGTATAACTGGAAATTCATACACTTTGACCAGTATTTTTCCATTTTTTTCCCCAATCTGCAGCCCCTCACAACTACCAGTCTACCATCTGCTTCTATGAGTTTCACTTTGTTAGAATCTTCAAATAAGTGAGATCCTTCAATTTTTTTCTCTGACTCATTTCACTTAGCATAATGTCCTCCAGATTCATCTACATTGTCACAAATGATAGGATTTTTAAATTTATTTAATGCTGAATAATATTCCATTTTGTGTGTATCTATCTACTCATCTATCATCTATCAATCTATCTAATCTATCTAGCTATCCATCCATCTATCTATGTATGTATATCACAGTTTCATTATCCATTCCTCCAACAATACTTAGATTGATTTCATATCTTGTCTATTTTGAATAATGCTACAATAAACATAAGGATAAAGACATCTCTTTGAGATGTTAATTTCATTTCCTTTGGATATATACCTAGCAGTGGGATTGCTAGATCATATGGTAGTTCTATTTTCAACTCTGCAGAATCTTCATAGTGTTTATCATAATGGCTGTGCTAATTTACATTCCCACCATCAGTGAACAAGGGTTCTCTTTTCTCCACATTATTGAGAACAATGATTATGTTTTGGTTTTAAGGTAACACTGGTTTTGTAAAATGAGTTTGGAAGAGTTTCCTTGTTTTTATTTATTTTTTTCTTTTGGAAGATTTTGAAAAGGATTGCTACTACTTCTTTAAATATTTGGTAGAATTCACCGGTGAAGCCATTTGATCCTGGGACTGGTATTTGCTGGGAGGTTTTTGATTACTGTTATTGATCTGTTCAGATTTTCTATTTCTTTATAATTCAGTCTTGGTGAGGTTTTTATTTTAGAAATTTATCAGTTTTTTTCTAGATTATCCAATTGGTTGGTATATAGTTGTTCATAATAGTCTCTTATAATCCTTTGTATTTCTGTGGTACCAGCTTTAATGTCCCCTCTTTGATTTGCAATTTTATTTGTGTCTTCTCCCTTTTTTTCAGGTAATCTTTCTAAGAGTTTGCTATTTTTGTTTATCTTTTTAGAAAACAAACTCTTAGTTTCATGTATCTTCTCTATTTTTTAAGAAGCTCTGCTTCACTTATTTCTATTTTGATCTTTATTATTTCTTTCCTTCTGCTAACTTTGGGCTTATTTTGTTGCTTTTTTGCTAGTTCCTTGAGATGTAAAGTTAGGATCTTTCTTTATTCTAGATATAGGCAGTTATCACTATACAATTCTCTGTTAGAAATGCTTTTGCTGCCCTCCAGACCATCAAAAGACACAGACTATTTGAATGGATTTTCAAAAACAAGACCCAACTCTATGCTGCCTATAGGAGATTCACTTTAGCTTTAAGGATACACATTGGCTATGAAAGTGAAAGGATAGTTAAAGATATTCCATGCCAATAGTAAACCACAGAGAGCAGGGATGGCTATACTTACAGGAGACAAAATAGATTGAAAGTCAAAAAATGTGACAGAGACAAAGAAAGTCATTATATAATGATAAAGGGTTAATTCATCAAGAAGATATACTAAGTGTAAACATACATGCACCAACTTTGGAGCAGCTAAATCTATAAATATTAAAAGAACTGAAGGAAGAAATAGATAGCAAAACAATAATGGTAGGAAACTTCAATAGCCCAGTTTCAGCAATCTATAGACCATGCAGACAGAAAATCAATAAGAAAACAGCAAACCTGAACAACAATATAGATCAAATACATGGGCCTAACAGTCCTATACAGAACATTCCATCTGATAGCGACAGAATACACATTTTTCTCAAGTACGCATGAGACTTTCTCCAGGATAAATCATATATGTTAGGTAAAACAGAAGACTTAATAAATTTAAAAAGATTAAAATCATATCAAGCATATTTTCTAACTACAGTGATTCTCAGGAAAATTGGGCAAGTTACAAATATGTGGAAATTAATCAACCCTCTCCTGAATAACCAATGGGTCAAAGAAGAAAGTAAAAAGAAAATAAAAAAAAATCTTAAGCCAAATATGAAAACACAAAAAAATAAAAAACTAAGCATTTGGCTTGATATTTCTGAGTAATATATTCATTTGAAATGTCAGGCTCTTATTCTATTTATTATCGTATTATCCTATGGGCAATGGATATTTTTAATTGATTCTCTTTGTAGCATTCAAATGTCTTACCAGTAGTATGATTGCATGATTTGTTCAAGCAAAAATTCCTGTTAATAAATTATTATATCTTAATGTCTACATATGTATCATTTATCCACACATACATTTTTTCTAAAATAAATGTAATTATGTGTTTCCCATTATTTTTATTTTTTAATTATTAAAGGAGTACATATATATGTGATAACATTCATATATATCATAGTATTTAATATATATATTTGATGTATTGAAATAACCCTATTTACCTTCCTAATCTAGAGTTTTAAAAAATCTACACATTTATTTATTTAATTAATTAATTTATTTATTTATTGAGACAGTCTAGTTCTGTCTCCCAGGACCAAGTGCAGTGGGATATCCTTTAAATGAGGATATATTGTTCAAAACTTACAAAGAATAGAAAACAGGGTCAATGCATTTGAGAGAGAAACCACAGGTCTCATTGCTTCTGAAAGAAATTTATATTATTTATTTGACCTATTAGATTTTGGGGAAGTACTATCCCTAACTATCAACCCAAAGATAAAATAGAAACCCATGATGTTTCAAAATATTTTTCTTAGCTAAATACTATTTGGGTACATGAGATAGAATATGATTAGTGTATGTTTTTGTTATTCTGCCCAAATACCCTACAAAAATTAAAGAATACTTAATTTTCTTCACTGCTATCTGAAGTTTTGCTATGATTTTTAGATTTACTGTTGGATTAGGTTGGGAGTCTGGGAGATGTCACATCATGCTCTCTTATATGATTCCACATTAAGTTTATAAATCTATATTAAGGGAAAATAACAATGTGTCTACTTTTTGAGAAATACTACTAAATATCAGGCTTTTGATCGGAACTATACATATGTGTATAGTTGATCAAATATGTGTATTTTGATCTAGAGATATCTAGAGATATTTTTCATCAATTCCTGGGAAAGGGTTTGCTTATACTCAATTTACAAATTTAATTCGTATCTCTTAGTTAACTTTTCAAAAATCACACAGTTATTATGAGGCTTAGCTAGAATTAGAATCTTGTCTAATTGATTTCTGATCGTGGGCTATGTCACAATATTACATAATGTTAGCATTTATACAGAAGAGTGTTTGACAGTACATATGAAACTCCAGTAGCAAACAAAAATTGTACGCCTGCCTCCACTTAATCCCCTTTGCATTCTGAATCTCCTTTCTTGTCAAAACATGATATTTGTAAAATATGGCCACAAATCTAGAATGTTACCATACAAAACCAGATTGAGCTCTTGAAAGTGGTAGATACATATAGTTCTCATTTTGTGTGCTTATTTCATATTTTAATATAACAATAATATTACAAAATGTCAAGCTGAGTTTGTGGTTTGATTGAATTTTTTTTTAGGTAAATATGGAAAATGTCTCCAGCAGTCAGAGGGACAAGCCGTCCTTCATTCATGTTCTTTCTATTCCAGGTTAAAAATGATGCTTCTTTCAGGGCACTGAAATGGAAATGTTTTCATGGGAGGAATAATATCTATTTTCTTGAGAGAAAAGGATTCTGGATAATCCTTTTCAAAGATAATGAAATGAAGTTTTCCTATCAGGAATACATTGCAGAGATATTACTGCCAGGATAACACCTATGACATGAGCCTCTTAGGATTATTACAATTATTTTGTCAGAATGTTTTATTGATGGCTTGCATTTTCCTTTGAGGACAGATAATGTAGCAAAGATTTTCTTGTCAAGTAGACTTTTATTTGAATGGGTCCTGGTTCTGCTCACTGGGAGTGGTTCCCCAGTTCATAGTTTGCACAGCTGTTGGTTCCACGTGGTGGTACCACCTTCTTCTTCCATAATTTAACCTGACCATTTCAGAAAAGGGCATTAGGCTGCACAGCATTTTTGGCAGCTGATCAAATCTCATTGTTTATTTCCTCTCTTGGGAAAGTTGGTGACCTAGAAGTCTTTTTATGGATAGTCTGAGTTTCCTGCAATTTTATACTACTTTCTCATTTTGTGGACTTTCTATGTATTTGATTCCCATCTATAGCAACTCACTCTGCTAAAAGCCACACACACCCCCAATCATATTTAAGACATTCTCCAATTTCTATGTTTAATTACTGGTTATTAGGGCATATTATGTTACCAATGTGTATTTTACCTTTAGCTTTGTATCACACTTTTCTAATTTAAAGGTTTTATTAGATCACATGACCATATTTCTTTCTGAGGTCTTAACAAAGAGTGTTATAGCCTTATCACATATTTGATCTTTATCCTGAAGCCATGTCATACCTAGATTTTGGTTTAGCCTTGAGTTGTATCCTAAATCAAGAATCTATTGTTGCCTGGAGAAAATGGAGATTAAAAAATAGCTTTATTTTCTGTTAAAATAAGGCTCACCTAGAAAGTTCTAACTCTCTAATTCTGAATACAAATTCCCCAGTTCAGAGACTTGAGCCAAGATGGCTGATTAAACACAGCCAGGAGGAATAACCCCACCGAAAGACTGGGACATTGGGAAGACAGGAATATTCTGAGCAAATCTTCGAAGGCATTGTAAATGGATAGAAGGAAGATACAGATGCTGGGCTGAAAGGAGGGGAAGCTGGGAATGCTGCACGGGGCTGTGGAGCACCAAGACTCATTCTTGGCCTCCAGCAACTCCTGGGGAAGGAGTGAGTTTAACAGGTGAGAAGTGGCCCGCTCTCAACAGGAACCTCAAGAATCTTAGCAGTGGGAGACTCCTATGGACAGTTGAGCTGATAAGTAGAGCTGCTTAAAGAGGTGGCAGAGGAAGGACTCTAGCTTGTGTGAAGCCCAGAGGATTTGATGCAGGAATGGCTACAGTGAGCACAGCCACACAGGCCCATTCTCCAAGGCTGGCCTTGCTCCTCTAGGAATATTTACCCTATAGGTGACTGTCACACCTGGACAGAGCAGGGCATTCATGCCCATGGGATGGGGACAGTCTGATCTGAAAGATCCCTGTCTGCTGTACCTTCCTGATACCCTAACCTGGCTGTGCCCACTTGCATCACAGACTCAGATCTCAAATAGGGTGCTTACTGGGGGACTTCATAATAGCTCCTTTGCCAGCGGACCATGCGTGATCTTCAGAGAACTCCTATATACCAGCCCACATTAACATGCCCCAGCCCACTTGTAGCTTCCCCCACCACAGCCTCCTACTGCTGTTTTCCTGGGATGCCTTCAACCACAGCGCCTCCCACCACTGCTTTGCCAGCACATGCATGTGACGGACCTTGACTCCCCTCCCAAACAGCATATGTGTGCGTGTGCAGCCCACCGTCCCACCACTGCCAGTGGTGCAACCCCTCCTGAAGAACAGGTCCCTAACCTCAAAGAGCCGGAGAATAAACCTGGGGGCTCCGTACCAACACCCCAGAGATAAAACATGTAGCCCAGGAGTGCTAAGCTTAGCTGTGGCCCCCTAAAACCTTCCAAAATGAACCAGTTGACTGAGACCACTTTAGGACACAATTAAACCCCTAAGTTTATCAATGAAAAATTAAAAAAAAAACCCATCCAAAGGACAGCAACTTCAAAGATTAAAGGGATGTCAGCTGACACAGATGAGAAAGAGACAGTGCAAGAACTCTGGCAACTCAAAAAGCCAGAGTATATTCTTACCACCAAATGACTGCACTAGATCCCAGCAATGGTTCTTAACCAGGCCAAAATGGCTGAAACAACAGACACAGAATTCAGAATATGGATAGGAATAAAGATCACCAAAGTAGAAACCCAATCTAAGGAATCTAAGGAGTACAATAAAATGATACAGGAGCTGAAAGATGAAATGACCATTTTAAGAAAGAGCCAAAGTGATCCAATGGAGCTTAAAAGCTCACTACAAAAATATCCTAATGCGATCAAAATTATTAACAGCAAAATTGAACAGGCTGAGGGAAGAATCTCAGAGCCTGAAGACTGGTTCTCCAAATAAACTCAGTCAGAAAGAAATAAAGCAAAAAAAAAAAAAAAAAATAGAAAAGAATAATAAAATCTCTGAGAAATACAAGATTACATAAAGAGACCAAATCTACAACTCATGTGCATCCATGAAAGAGAGAGAGAGAAAGCAAGCAACTTGGAAAACATATTTGAGAATATCATTAATGAAAATCACCCCGACCTTGCTAGAGAGACCAACATTCAAATTCAGGAAATACATAGAACCCCTATGAGATACTATACGAGATAACTACCCCTAAGACACACAATTAACAAATTCTCCAAGGTTGACATGAAATTAAAAATATTAAGGGCATCTAGACAGAAGCAGCAGATCACCTACAAAGGGAACTCTATTGGGCTAACAGTGGACCTTTCAGCAGAAACTCTGCAAGCCAGAAGAGATTACGGGCCTATATTCAGCATCCTTAAATAAATAAATAATTTACAAGAATTTCATATCCAGCCAAATTAAGCTTTTTCATATTCAGCCAAATTAAGCTTCATAAGCAAAGGAGAAATAAGATCTTTTTCAGTCAAAATAATGTTAAGGGAGTTTGCTACCATTATACCTACCTTACAGGAGGACTTCAAGGTTGTAGTAAATATGGAAATAAATAACTATCACCAGCCACCACAAAAACACAACTAACTACAAAGACCACTGACACTATAAGGCAACTACACCATCACGTCTGCAAAATAACCAGTTAACAACATGATGACAGATACAAAACCACATATATCAATATTAACCTTGAATGTAAGTGAGTTAAATTCCCCCAATTAAAAGGCACAGAGTGGTAGGTCGAATAAAGATCCAAATTCTTCACTGTCTTCCAGAAATCCATCTCACATGCAAAGACAATCACATGTTCAAAGTAAAGCAATGGAGAAAAATTCACCAAGCAAATGGAAAATAGAAAAGATAAAGGTTGTTATTTTAATTTCACACAAAACAGACTTTAAAAAAACAATGATCAAAAAAGGCAAAGAAGGGCATTATATGATGATAAATGGTTCAATTCAACAAAAAGACCTAATTTTCATAAATATATAGGCACCCAACACAGAAGCATCCAGATTTGCAAAACAAGTCCTTACAAAAGATCCTACAGAGATACTTAAATAACCACAGCATAACAGTAGGAGACTTCAACAGTCCATTAACAGTATTAGACAGCTCATCAATGCAGAATACTAACAAAGATATTTGGGACCTGAACTCAACAGTTGACCAAATGGACCTAACAGACATCTACAGAGCTCTCCACCCCAAACCAACAGAATATACATTCTTTCCATCTGCACATGTCATATACTCTAAAATTGACAACACAACTGGTCATAAAACAACTCTCAACAACTTCAAGGAAATCAAAATCATACCAACTCTCCTGTCAGACCACAGTGCAATAAAAATAGAAATCAATACCAAGAATATTTCTCAAAATCTTACAACTGCCATTGCTTTTGGTGTTTTAGACATGAAGCTCTTGCCCATGCCTATGTCCTGAATGGTATTGCCTAGGTATTCTTCCAGAGTTTTTATGGTTTTAGGTCTAACATGTAAGTCTTTAATCCATCTTGAATTAATTTTTGTATAAGGTGTAAGGAAGGGATCCAGTTTCAGCTTTCTACATATGGCTAGCCAGTTTTCCCAGCACCATTTATTAAATAGGGAATCCTTCCCCATTTCTTGTTTTTGTCAGGTTTGTCAAATATCAGATGGTTGCAGATATGCGGCATTACTTCCGAGGGCTCTGTTCTGTTCCATTGGTCTACATCTCTGTTTTGGTACCAGTACCATGCTGTTTGGGTTACTGTAGCCTTGTAGTATAGTTTGAAATCAGGTAGCATGATGCCTCCAGCTTTGTTCTTTTGGCTTAGGATTGACTTGGCAGTGAGGGCTCTTTTTTGGTTCCATATGAACTTTAAAGTAGTTTTTTCCAATTCTGTGAAGAAAGTCATTGGTAGCTTGATGGGGATGGCATTGAATCTATAAATTACCTTGGGCAGTATGACCATTTTCATGATATTGATTCTTCCTACCCATAAGCATGGAACGTTCTTCTATTTGTTTGTATCCTCTTTTATTTCATTGAGCAGTGGTTTGTAGTTCTCCTTGAAGAGGTGCTTCACATCCCTTGTAAGTTGGATTCCTAGGTATTTTATTCTCTGTGAAGCAATTGTGAATGGGAGTTCACTCATGATTTGGCTCTCTGTCTGTTACTGGTGTATAAGCATGCTTGTGATTTTTGCACATTGATTTTGTATCCTGAGACTTTGCTGAAGTTGCCTATCAGCTTAAGGAGATTTTGGGCTGAGATGATGGGGTTTCTAATTAAACTAAAGAGCTTCTGCACAGCAAAAGAAACCACCATCAGAGTGAACAGGCAACCTACAGAATGGGAGAAAAATTTTGCAATCTACTTATCTGACAAAGGGCTAATATCCAGAGTCTACAATGAACTCAAACAAATTTACAAGAAAAAAACAAACAACCTCATCAAAAATTGGGCAAAGGATATGAACAGATACTTCTCAAAAGAAGACATTTATGCAGCCAAAAGACACATGAAAAAATGCTCATCATCACTAGCCATCAGAGAAATGCAAATCAAAACCACAATGAGATACCATCTCACACCAGTTAGAATGGCGATCATCAAAAAGTCAGGAAACAACAGGTGCTGGAGAGGATGTGGAGAAATAAGAACACTTTTACACTGTTGGTGGGACTGTAAACTAGTTCAACCATTGTGGAAGTCAGTGTGGTGATTCCTCGGGGATCTAGAACTAGAAATACCATTTGACCCAGCCATCCCATTACTGGGTATATACCCAAAGGACTATAAATCATGCTGCTATAAAGACACATGCACACGTATGTTTATTGCGGCACTACTCACAATAACAAAGACTTGGAACCAAGTCAAACGTCCAACAATGATAGACTGGATTAAGAAAATGTGGCTCATATACACCATGGAATACTATGCAGCCATGAACGATGAGATCATGTCCTTTGTAGGGACATGGATGAAGCTGGAAACCATCATTCTCAGCAAACTATTGCAAGAACAAAAAACCAAACACCGCATGTTCTCACTCATAGGTGGGAACTGAACAATGAGAACACATGGACACAGGAAGGGGAACATCACACACCGGGGCCTGTTGTGGGGTGGGGGGATGCGGGAGGGACAGCATTACGAGATATACCTAATGTTAAATGACGAGTTAATGGGTGCAGCACACCAACATGGCACATGTATACATATGTAACTAACCTGCACGTTGTGCACATGTACCCTGAAACTTAAAGTATAATAATAATAATAAACCTTACAATTAAATAAAAATTAAACAATTGCTCCTTATTGACTTTTAAGTAAACAATGAAATTAAGGCAGAAAGCAAGAAATTATTTGAAACTAATGAAAACAAAGATACAACATACCAGAATCTCTGGGACATAGCTAAAGCAGTATTAAGAGGAAATTTGTAGTGTGAAACACATTAAAAAGTTAGAAAGATCTCAAATTAACACCCTAACATCACACCTAAAGGAACTTGAAAAATAAGAGCAAACCAATGACAATGCTAGCAGAAGACAAGAAATAACCAGAATCAGCAATGAACTGAATGAAATAGAGATGCAAAAAAAAGTACAGAAAATCAATGAATCGAGGAAAAGATTCTTTGAAAGAATAAATAAGATTGATAGATTGTTAGCTGTACTAATAAAGAAAAAAAAGAGAAGATCCAGATAAATACAATCAGAAATGACAAAGAGAACCCTACCATTGACCCCACAGGAATACAGAAAACCCCTCAGAGACTATTATGAACACCTCTATGCATACAAACAAGAAAATAAAATGTAGAACAAAAGGAAAAATTCCTAGAAACATGCAACCGCTTAAGATTGAACCAAACTGAAAGAAATTGAAACCCTTAACAAACCAATAAAGAGTTCTAAAATTGAGTCAGTAATAAAAAGCCTACTAACTAGAAAAAGCCCCAAATCAGAAAGATTCACAGCTGAATTCTACCAGATGCATAAAGAAGACCTAGTACTATCCCTATTTTAACTATTCCAAAAAATTGAGGAGGGATTCCTCTTTCACTCAGCCTATGAGGCCAGCATCATTCTGATACCAAAACCTGGAAGAGATACAACAACAACAACAAAAACTTCAGGCCAGTATTCCTGATGAACCCTAGAATACAACATAGAAGATATCATCCTGGATGTAGGACCCAGCAAATATTTCATGACAAAGATGCCAATAGCAATTACAAAAAAATAAAAATTGACTGGTGGGACCTAATTAAACTAAAGAGCTTCTACATAACAAAAGAAATTATCAAGAGAGTAAACAGACAACCTAAATAATAGGAGAAAATATTTGCAAACCATTCATCCAACAAAGGTCTACTATCCAGAATCTATAAGGAAATTACGCGAATTAACAAGAAAAAAATAAACAACCCCATTAGAAAATGAGCAAAAGACATGAACAGACAATTTTCAAAAGAAGACGTACATGCAGCCAACAAGTGTATGAAAACATCACTAATCATTAGAGAAGTACAAATCAAAATCACAATGAGATACCATCTCACCCTAGTAAGAATGGCTATTATTAGAAAGTAAAAAAGTCGCTGCTGGCATGGTTGCAGAGAAAAGGGAATGCTTATACACTGCTGGTGGTAATGTAAATTAGTTCAGCCATTGTAGAAAGCCATTTAGTGATTTCTCAAACAATGTAAAACAGAACTACCATTTGACCCAGTAATACCATTGTTGGGTATATAAACAAAAACATGTAAATTATTCCATCATGAAGACATGCACACACACGTTCATCACAGCACTATTCACAATAGCAAAGACATGGAATCAACCTAACTGCTCATCAGTGGTAGACTGGATAAAGAAAAGGTACATATACCCCATGGAATACTACACAGCCATAGAAAAGAGTGAGATCATGTCATTTGCAGCAACACAAGTGGAGGTGGATGCCATTATCCTAAAAGAACTAATGCAAGAACAGAAAACCACATACCACATATTCTTACTTATGAGTGGGAGCTGAATACTGAATACACAGAGAGACACAAAGAAGGGAAATATAGACACTAGGATATGTATGCTTGAGGGTGGAGGATGAAAGCAGGGTGAAAACTGAAAAACTCCTTGTCAGATATTATGTTTGTTATCTGGGTGTCAAAATAATCTGTACGCCAAACCCCCATGACATGAAATTTACCTATATAAGAAACCTTCTCATGTACCCCTGGACCTAAAATAAAAGTTAAAAAACAGTAAACCTCCCTACTTCTTTTCTAAGCTCATCTCTCCTTCTTCTTTTTTTTTTTTTTTTTTTTGGAGTACTTAAATATATGGGATAAAGAGCAAGTAGCTCACATTTTCAGTATTTTGCCCAGAAATAACCTTGTCTAAATCCAAAGATATCTTAGATAATATAAGACAACAATTTTACTTATACACACATATCCACCACTTTATAAGACGTGTCACCACTTTTTCAGCCTAAGTCTACTCCTTTTTCCGAATGCTTTGGATTTCTAAATTTTATTTACAACAATTGTGGATTCTTGCCTTTCAATATATATTAAAGTATTACCAGGCAATGATTAAACAGGATTAAGGAAAACAATTTCTCTTTATTACAATAGCATAAGGTGAGGAAGATGACAATCATTGGAAAAAGAGTCTAATGAACACCAGCCAATAAGAAGAAATGTTTTATTTTATACCATCCTCTAGAATAGGAAGCTTTCCTCAAAGGGATTGAGGACAATTTTTTTTTTAGTTTTCCCATATTTTTTTAAAGAATAATGTAAGTTGCCATTTTTTATTTCTGTCTTTTTATTCTTTTCTCTGCAGGAAGACAGAAATTCTCCAGCCAGCAAAACTGTATAATCAAATGTAAATATGAAGACACAACCTTACAACAATTTACTTACTTTACAAAAGAAAAATTCTTAACCCTTTTTATTTTTTAAATGGTTTTCTTACTATAAAAATATGTGAGATAAAAATAGCTAAGCGTATTAATGGATAAACAAGAATCACTTAAAATAAGTCCTAGTAATATTTTTAACATCCAGTCATATATGTGCAATTCTGTGGATTTTATAAATTGCATCTGATTTGTCTTAAAATAATAATACAATTTACACGAATGGGTAAAACATGAGATATATGCATATTATTTTGAACTTACAATTGGGGAAGATTTTTTTAAATTAATATAATATAAAGTAATAGCCATGGACTATATCTATAAATTGGATACTTAGATTATGCCTATAAAGTTAGAAATTATTCATTAATTAATTTTAAAGTATTAATTTAATTTTAAAGTATTTATTAATAATCTAAATACATTCACTACCTCAGAGTAAAGAGACTTGTTTCATAACCAAAATAGAATCATGAAACTCTGGAGAGATTTCCAAATGCATTTGAAAAATCTTGGCAATTCTTTGAAATGAACCTCAAAACTGAATATTAAATTTTGAGATTGCAAAATAACAATTTAGCTTCTAATGTCATGTATAAAGACAACAAGTTATAGAGGTAAGGTTCTGTCCTTGTCCATTTTATTGAGTCTACCTGTCAGTAGAAAAAAAAATCAATCATATTTCTGGTCACAAAAGAAAGAATTTACTTAGTAAGAAATTGATTACTTTAAATAGAGTATGCGAGCTATTTCTAAGTTGAAACTATGCCATAAAACAAAGATCTATACCTACTTGCTATTTTACAAAACATCATGTGCCAACAATGACATTTGGTCATTTAGGGAAACTTTTGTATATACCTTTATTATGCAGGCATATCACCAAGTGTAGTTGAGAAGCACTATGCAGGAAATGAGTTTTTTTTTAAAAAATGACAAACATTTAACATCTTCTTTTGCAGGGGGAGAGAAAGTCTTATTTGTGGATATAAGATTCTATCACTTAAAATTCAAACTATAGGACAAGAATTCTAGCTCTCCAACTTACTAAGCTATATGATCTTAGTCAAGTCACTTGACTATCTTAACTTTCTCATGCAATTAAAATTTGTTAACACTATTACATGCTTAACAGCCACATTTACAGAGTTGTTTGAGATAATACATGTACATGCCTGGCACAAATAAAAACTCAATAGCTATTGGCCACTATTATTAATATTGTTTTTGTTATTGTTATTATTATTCATAATAGTAATCATATTAGTATGTGCAGAGCAAATATCTTACTTTCTTTTAATAGTTTGCACCATAGCTTTTTTGCCTCCAGGATTTTTTCTTTACTTAAACTACATGGTTATGGTTAGAAGAACACTTAATCAGCACTTTATTGTACTTTGCTAAAAATGAGAAATAATCATGAAGACAGAATGAGAAACAATTATGATGATAGTAAGGGGGGATCTTTTTAAATGTGGGTAAGTTTTATCTAAGCTCAAGTATTCTAGTAACTGCATTTATATCAAATTTATCTAAGATGATATCAATACTGTTCATATCGGTGGAATTCTTAAAGAAAAATCTCCCATTTCATTTAAGTCTCTACACAGATACTATGAAATTTGAAGGCATGAATAAAAAGCCAGGTTTATTTCCCCAGAAAAACAAATGTGAAACTGCTAAATAAAATGTGGTACAATTGAGGGTAAGTGGTATTCACAACTAGTATTTATTATACTAATAAGCTAAATCTCTTAACAGTCAGTACGTTTGTAAAGCAGTTTGAATGAGATACGTTACCTCTCAGGAAAGCTGTTTGACTGATGGTTTCATGATTACAATGATAAGTTGTCCATTCCAAAATTTAGCTATATATGTTGACATTGGGGAAAGAGGTGATATTTGGACAAACCACTACACCCGTCTCTTGTCTCTCTTTCACTCCTTCCCTTTATTATTACTAATGGAATTTTAAATACATTTCTCTAACTTCGGGAGATTCAGTGGAAATATTGATATACATCTCAGCTATCTTGAGAGTTGTTCATGTCTAGTATTACTATCTATGGTGCATTTTTTGAACAAATATAAATTATTATTTATGGTCAAATACCAGCTTTGAAGACATAAACTCATAGTTAGAAAAAAATTCAGAATAGCCTCTATAACACCTCTGGAACTCTAAATTTTTTCTTTTTTCTTTTTTTTTTTTTTTTTTTTGAGATGGAGTTTTGCTCTTGTTGCCCAGGCTGCAGTGTAGTGGCGCGATCTCGGCTCACTGCAACCTCCACCTCCCGGGATTCCCAAAGTGCAGGGATTACAGGCGTGAGCCACTGCGCCCGCCTGAAAGTCTAAATTTTTTAAAGATAGAAGTTGCCTCTAGTTTTCTGACAACGCCTGCCTATCAACAAAACTATTTTTATAAGAATTTTCAATTTATTCAAAATAAATAGAAGATATAGTTTTTTAAGAACATTCTAATGCATTGGCTGGGCACTGGGCACGGTGACTCACGCCTGTAATCCCAGCACTTTGGGAGGCCGAGGTGGGCGGATCAGGAGGTCAGGAGATCGAGACCATCCTGGCTAACACGGTGAAACCCCGTCTCTACTAAAAATACAAAAAAAAATAGCCGAGTGTTGTGGCGGGTGCCTGTAGTCCCAGCTACTCGGGAGGCTGGGCAGGAGAATGGCGAACCTGGGAGGCAGAGCTTGCGGTGAGCCGAGATCGCATCACTGCACCCCAGCCTGGGCTACAGAGCAAGACTCTGTCTTAAACAAAAATAAACAAACAAACAAACAAACAAAAATTCTAATGAATCATATTAATGACATCGCCTTAGAAGTTATGACTGTATTCATACTCTGTCAAAATATTATCCTCTGTTGTGTTACTTTTCTGTACATATGTAGAGTAAGGAGAGGATCAAAAAGAATCTTTAAACCAAACATTTTGGTAGGTCATATGGTTTGTTTGTGGATGTCCCAGTCTACCAGTTAATTCTTGCGTTGCCAGTAAAATGGAAAGGAGGCTAATAGAAACAAAACAAACAGGGCAGTGTTAGTCTGCTTTGTGTTGCTGTAAAGGAGTAACTGAGAATGGGTTGTTTATAACGAAAGGAGGTTGATTTGGCTCATGGCTGTGCATGCTGGGCAAGAAGTATGGTGCCAGCTTGGCACCATGGTGAAGCCTCAGGAAGCTTTTTGTCATAGCAGAAGGCAAGGGGAGCTGGTGTGTCACATGGCAAAGGGGAGAGCAAGAGAGAGAGAAGGGGGAGAGCAAGAGAGAGAGAAGGGGGAGAGCAAGAGATAGAAGAGGGAGAGGCCACGCTCTTTTAAACTACCAGCTTCGGCATAAACTAATAGAACAAAAACTCTAGTTCTATTTAGGGGCATCAAATATTCAATGTATATCAATGTCCTTCCTTTATTTTTAATTGTTCTTTCTAGGAGACTTTAGGAGTTTCTTAATAGTTTAAAGCAGCAAAATCTAAATTTTAGCAAGGGCCCATCGTATATTTCACCTTGAAATCAGCTGCTTTGAAAGTATATTCTTATGTGTAAAATATTCATGGGGAAATAGTTGCTGCCTTCATAACAGTGTTTTGAAAGTTTTTGAAATAATTTGAAAATAAAATTAACTAGTAATTTAAAAATTAATCTCTTTGTTTATTATGTATTGCTATTTACATGATTATTTATTAAATGCAGATATGGCTTAAGATAATTGTATCACCTCTCAGGAGGTAGAAGGAAATGGCTATGAATTAAATAAATAAGACTTTTAAGACATGTTATAGATAAATATTGTGCATTCAGTAACTTAAAAAATATTCTGAAAGTAACACCTGCCAATGACAGATAATACATCTAGTGAATTATCTAGCAGTCTTGTTGTTGTTTCCTATGCCTAAAACGGCTCTTCTTTTGTTTTTCTGGAAACTCATTCTTCAATACCCACCTCTTGAATTTCCTCCTCTGCATGAATGCCAGTGACTCCTCCAGCCATTGTCTCATTTGTGCAACGGTAGAGCTTAATATTTTATAGCCTGTCATTATTTATGAGTGTGAACTTTTTTGGTATGGTGAATTCTCTAGAGGAGAGACATCAGTGTTATTCATCTTTAAGGTCTCAGCAATTTTGAGTTTCTGTAACATACCAGATACTACGTATTTTAAAATGAGATGGTCTTAGAAGATCCCCAATTACACAGTCGACTAAGGATTATTCTACTCAGCCCAGGCCATAGGTATTTGAAATATTCTCTCCTTCAGTGAAGATTATGATATGAGGGTAGAAACATGTGAGGGATTCTTTCCCATGTTGTAGAAACAGATACTGAAAAAAAGAAGCACCCATCAAAAAGTTACGAATAGTACTTAAAGCAGCAAGACTCTTTGAAAATAGGTCATTCTGAACGACAAAGCTTCCTAGTTTTTTGTGTATGTATTCCTTTTAAAGTGAATGTTGGCACCTTTTCTTTTTTTAACACTTCTGAAGAAAACTCAGCTTAAATATCATTTTTATGTAACGTCTTTGAATTCTGAACAAAAAACATACTTTGCATTAAGTCTTAGTAGTTCTGTTAGGATACTAGTGTGCTTCATTTCACCAGCATCTGAGCTAATCAGTGATCACCTAAGTTGACTTCATTTTCATGTAAAACTGTACAGAGTTCTTCTTATTTTCTTCTTTGTGTATATTGCAACTAAAATTTTAAAAGGCATAAAAGCTATGCTCAAGTGATTTCAGATTAAAACAAAGTAGTTTGGGCAGTCAAGCTTTAATCAAAGTTCTGTCTCCACATATTTATGTGCAAACTTCGAAAGTAATATTAATCGAATAAGGAAATCTTAAAGCCTTTACTAACAGCTATATGACCTACACTTTTGTATGTTATATAATATTCTTTTTGAGCTGAGAACTTTACTTTAGACAGAAATCTTTTCAATAAACATAACCTTTCCAAAAGACTCCAGAAGCACTGGGCTACTCAACGTACCTACACACAGGTAAGTATTGGAGTCCCATCACAGAGAAGGTAATAGGTGGATTATGTGTACATGCAAGAAAAAAAAATGGTCATGTTCCTTGCCCTCAAGGAACTTAAAAGCTGGTCGAATTGGGATGCAGTGCTTGTAACCAATAGGGTAACTAAGGATGTAGAAATATGCAGAAGATAATGAGCAATCATTTTCGTCAGTATTTCCAATGGAAATTGGAAAATTTTCTAATGGAAATGGAAATTTTTCAACTAATGAATTTGTCTCAATCATACAACTGAGATAGAAGGCTGTAGAGGTACATATTTCAGGCAGAAAAAACAGAAAGCTTGAAGTGGAAAGCGTTCAGTGCGCAGATGATCATCTGCTTTATCTCATCACAGTGTTGGGGTGTAGGGATTATGCAATCTAAGAGACACACGAGTACAGATTTGAAGAGCATGAGCTTATGGGGCACTACATTCCAGCAGAGAGAGGCAAGTTTGAAGACTTTAAGGTCCAGCATACTTGGTATATTCCAGAAGCAAAACGATGCCAGCATGGCCAGAGCAGGGAGAGGGACAAAGGAATGGGAGATAAGGTCAGAGGTAAGGCAGAAGGGGAGGGAATCCTGCAAGGAATTCCTGGTAGGTTGTTTAGAATTTGAAATAAACTGGGAAGCCATGGCAGGGGTGTGAGCCTATGTGTCATGGCACATGATATCCTTGCTATGTTAACTCTTCCCCTCATGAAGTCAGATACTTAACAAACTCAATGAAATTGTCTCAGATGACCTGGATGTAAGAGTAGAACTTTGAAAACTACTTATAAACAGATCATTATTGGATTTTTACATCTCACATATCTTTTTCCTGAGCTTTGTAGATTTCTCCAGAAACTTCCCCACCTCCTTCTCCTGAGTGACTCCCATCCACTAAGTGACTTTATGATGCTACATATTTCTCAAAACTTTATACAAGGAGCAAAAACTGGCATGAAAAAGGGTATATTATCTTCACAGACATATCTTTATTTTTTCTCCCAAGCATTGATTTAAAATTGGTAAATTTCACGTTTTTATTGCTTCTCTTGAAAAAACACATAATCCTCTGAATAATGAAATATTAAAGAAGACACTGGACTTCTGGAAGTAATGTAACATTAGACTGTCAATGAAAAGAGACGAACTCTAAAAAATATTTAAAGAGAGACCAGGTGCAGGTGGCTCATGCCTATAATCCCAGCACTTTGGGAGCTGGAGGTTGCAGTGAGCCGAGATTGCACCACTGCACTCCAGCCTGGGTTAACAGAGTGACACTCCATCTGAAAAAAACAAACAAACACATTTTAAGAGGTCTAATCTGAGGCATATATAAGTGGCCAAGGCCCATCATGCAGCTCCAGGAGGTCCTGATGACATATGCCCAAGATAGTTGGGTTGCAACTTGATTTCACACAATTTAAGGGAACAGAAGTTATAGGTAGACATCAATGAATACACATAAGGTGTACATTGGTTTGATATGGGAGGGTGGGACAACTTGAAGCTGGAGGCTTCCAGGTCACAGGTGGATTCAAAGATTTTGTGACTGGCAATTGGTTGAAAGAGTTATTATCTAAAGACCCAGAATCATGACAAAGCAATATTTGGGTTAAGATAAGAGATTGTGGAGATCAAAATTCTTATTATGCAAATGAAGCCTCCAGGTAGCAGACTTCAAAGAGAACAGATGGTAAAAGGGCCGAACTCATAGTTTAATCTCTCCTGGATCAGGAAAAGACCTGCAAAGGTGTTAAAAGAGAAAATTTCAGCTGAATTAGATTTAAAAGAGTTTAACTGAGCAAAGAACAATTCATGAATCAGGCAGCCTTCCCAGGCAGAATAGGCTGAGACTCCAGTGCAGCACCATGGTGGAAGAAAATTTATGGACAGAGAAAGGAAAGTGACGAAGGGAAAACGGAAGTGAGATACAGAAACAGCTGGATTGTTTATAGCTTGGCATTTGTCTTATTTGAACAGGGTTAGAACAGTTGGCCACATTTGGTTTGCCAAAACTCTATGATTTGCACAAGAGTAGGCTATGGTCTGTTTGAACCTCCACTTGTTATAGTTGACTACAGAGAAACCTTTAGGCCGAACTTAAAATATGTAAGGAGGGAGCTTTAAGTTAAACTTGATTTAGCAATTGGAAGGAGATTCTCTATGGAATATAGCTATTCCCCACAAGAGACAGCTTTTCAGGGACGTTTCAAAATATGTCAAAGAAATATATTTTGTTGCAAAATATTTCAATTTCTTTCAGTGCCTGCTATCTGTCATGTGATGCTATGCTAGAGTCAGGCTGGAATCTGGTATCTTATTGCTACAAAGAGTCTGTTTTGTCAGTCTAAAGATCTCTGTTTTAATATTAATGTTGGTCAGTTGTGCCTGAATTTCAAAGGGAAGATGGCATAATGTGGCATGTTCAATTTCTACTTCCAGTCACCGCCTGCATTAGTTTTTCTGATTTACTTTAGTCAAAAATTGAGTCCATTCAGCCAGTCAGTGAGCTTAGAATTTTATTTTTGGTTTAGAAGACTTGTAACAGCAAAACGTAAAATCAAGACAGAACGTGATAAATGCTCTATTATCAAGTATTAATTATAATAATTATGATTATACTTTTAATTTAAACATTTACATTTACTTATTATATAATGTTATAATACATAAATTTATTTTTAAAATATTTTTAATTGTTATTATTATCAAACCTTCCATGATATTTTCTCCTCCAATATACATATATATATGTATATATATATCTCGCAGTGGTTTTTTTTCTTTTTTTTTTTTTTGAGACAGAGTCTGGCTCTGGAGTGCAATGGTGCGATCTTGGCTAACTATAAGCTCTACTTCTTGTGTTCAAGCAATTCTCCTGCCTCAGCCGCCTGAGTAGCTGGGATTACAGGTGCCCACCACCATGCCTGGCTAATTTTTGTATTTTTAATAGAGACAGGGTTTCACCATATTGGTCAGGCTGGCCTCGAACTCCTGACTTCAAGTGATCCACCCACCTCAGCCCCAAAGTGCTGGGATCAGAGGGGTCAGTCACCCCACCTGACCATATTACACATTTTTATTAAATTAATATTTATTATTTGAATCACTATAATTGTAACTACTATCTAAGTAGTGAATATATATTCCCATTTCATTTCTTGTGATTTAAAAAAAAATCTCATTTCTTCTGGAATTAATCATGACTAGTCTATGATTTTGCCACTTTCTCCCTTCTTCCTGAAAATTCTTCTCAACTATATTCCTAATGCTACTTATCCCTATGTAGTCAAATACATCCAATAATCTATTGTTATTCCTCCAAGAAATATTTCTTTCATGGAGGAACTGCTTCTTTTTCTTGTTTCTATTAAAAGTTGAATTGTAACTTACACGTTTCAAATTACATCTCTCATAGATACACAACAAAATGGTTATCACTAAGAAAACACACTCATTTTATATATGGATGGTAATTTCCATCCATATATAAATGACTATAATGTCATTTATAACATCTTGATGGAATAAAAGTTTATTAGAATCTACTACGCAACAAATTAAAATATGGTAATTACCATCCAAATAAATAAATAAAATCTGTTGGCAACACTGAAGCCCCTAATCTAGCTCTATCCCCTAAAATAGCTAACATTCTGATTTCTATCACTATATAATGAGTTTTACCTTTTTTGAAATTGGTCATTTTCAGGCAGGAAAACAGAAAGCTTGAATTGGAAAGCTTTCAGTGCACACACGATTATATAGTTTATCTCTGGCGCATCATAGCATTGGGCTGTATGTATTATGTCAGCTAAGTGACATACAGGTAAAAATACCTAAAACATTTTTTGAAATGCATAAAAACATAATTATACAGAGTTAGTTCTCTTGATTCTGGCTTCTTATACTCAACTACCTTTTTTGGGTTCATCCTCATTGTTCTTGGTAGTAATTCTTTAGGAATTTTTAGTTTTGTGTAGCTGTGAGGTCTGATAGAGTAGCAATTAGACATGTTTGGCTATTGAGCAGTATACTGCAAGTGGTCCCAGTCCAGCCCAGCCTCCAGCCTAGTCTTCAAACTTACTTGGAGTGCTTTGTAGGAATCAATTGTGATAGGTCATGTCTGCTCTGGCCTCAGAGCCTATAGGATACACTGTTAAATTCCATGATTAGTGCAATTCATTTGTGTTTATTTTCTTATGTATGCAGAGATTTCTAGTTTCACTTGGACTTTTTAATTCTTCCTTTTTATTATTGTAACATGTCCAAAGAATAAACTTATGTCCTATTGCCCTGAAATCACAAAATCTTTTCTATGAAACATACTATAAATGTAAAAAAACACAAATCTAGTGAGGAAACTTACTAATATGGCTTCATGTGCCCTATAGCTCTTTATAAAGTGTATACATCTCTATAATTCTATTTTTCTGAAAAAGGTCAAGATTGCATAGGATATATAAAATAATGCAAATTGATAGTCAAAATACAAATTAAATAATAATACCCTAGGCAGAATGAAGTGTTGATAGTATAGAAAATATTAGGAAATTAAGCATTTATCATAAACTATGAGATATACAAAGTGCCTCACATGGATGACATAAAAATTTTTGATGCCAAAAGTATTGTAGCTATCTTTTAAAAGTGAAATAGCCTATTTTCTTCCCCTTTAGTTTAAGGATTCACAGAAGTTTTCTGAAGAAAATCTTGGGGTTAGCCAAGACAAAGTTTTCAACCTTTTGTCTTGACAGAGGTGGCTTACTATTTACCTACACAGCTTCATGTTACTGGGGCTCTTTACTCTTCTGGAAAGATATAATCTTAAATGGAGGATTGCAGGAGACATGACAATTCTACCAAACACTACATTTGAAAATTAAAGGTGAAGATGGAGAATCCAATCAGTTTTTCCTCCCCTATCAGAAGTTTTTTTTTTTTTTTTTGAGACGGAGTCTCGCTCTGTTCCCCAGGCTGGAGTGCAGTGGCGCAATCTCGGCTCACTGAAAGCTCCGCCTCCCGGGTTCATGCCATTCTCCTGCCTCAGCTTCCTAGCTGGGATTACAGGCGCCCGCCACCACGCCCGGCTATTTTTTTTTTTTTATTTTTTAGTAGAGACGGGGTTTCATTGTGTTAGCCAGAATGGTCTCGATCTCCTGACCTCGTGATCCACCCGCCTCGGCCTCCCAAAGTGCTGGGATTACAGGCATGAGCCACCGCGCCCGGCCATCAGAAGATATTTTAACTTGTTCTGTAATGGATTCCAATAAACTTTTATTCCATCAAGACATTATGAAATAATATATATATATTTATAGTATATGTGTGTGTATATATATTACACACGTGCATACATATATTTTCTTTATGTGCAAATATTTAGTATATATATATATTGCAATAGATTGTAAAATCTAGTTCCTAATCCTTTGTACATTTTTAATGTACAACATATTTTGAACATATAAAAGTTAAGTTTATCTTAAAGTTATCACTCTTAGAATGGATTAAATCTAGATAGCTTATCAATAGGATGAATTTTTAGCTACTGCTTAGTCTTAGAAGGGATTTCAGAGAAGGTAACTGATTAAGAATATGTCTAGGTGTAAGCAGAGAGGTCAGAAAGACACGACTCTAAAAGAACACAAGGAAAATGAACATAACTAGTTGAAATAGGGAGAAGCCATCAAAATCCAGCATTGCTTGCTGACAACTTTTTTCTTGAAATTAATAAATGCATTTATCCGCAGAATCTTTACTAAAAATTATTTCACCAGCTATATTTGGTAGGCTTGCCATATGCTGCCAACTGATGATCTAGACTCTGGGAAAATTTTTGTGTATATGACTGTTTTCAATGTTGGAAATGCTTTTTCACACATTTTCCATGAAGTGAAATTCATAATGTTCTAAATACCTTCTAGGCAATAATTCTGCATCTGTTATCATGTCCCAGTATGTCCTTTACTTATCATAAGTCTGTTACACCTTCTTAACAGAATGATTTGAAAATGAAAACAGTTATCACGTAAACACGCTTTGGCTTATAAACTATGAACTGTATGAAAAAGTAAATCAAATTATACTGTCATGAACTGATTATATAAAAGTACCAAGTTTGTGCCTGCTATATTATAGCTACCAATGAAAATATTATTTTTCCGTCAGATATCATTATTACTAACATTAAAATGATTTATATAAGCATTCCAGATTACAGGACAAATTGACAAAAACAATTGATCAAATCTAAACTTCTTAACACAAGGTTTAAACAATGAAAGGAGTATTATAGTTTGAATTCAGATTCATGTTTTTTTCACTCATTTTTATTTATTAATTTATTTATTAATTCTCTAATAAATATCTGGCAGTGTACAAGGCATTTTATGGGTGCAAAGTTGAGTAAGACACATTGAGTTTACCAATGGTGAATTCAGAATCTTCATTGAATATGAGATATGTCCATAAAAAGCTATAGAAAGTGGCATATGGACTATCTACACTGCCGTGTATTCAATCATTGTTTTATCTACTTGCCAATCTATAATCTATGATATGGTTTGGCTGTGTCCCCAACCAAAGATCAACGCAAATAGTAATAATCCCCACATGTCAAAGATGGGGCCAGCTGGAGACAATTGAATCATGGGGGCAATTTTCTCCATACTGTTCTTGTGGTAGTGAATAAGGCTCATGAGATCTGATGGTTTTATAAATGGGAGTTCTTCTGCACAAGCCATCTCTTGCCTACTGACGTGTAAGACATGACTTTGCTCCTCATTCGCTTTCCACCATGATTGTGAGGCCTCCTCAGCCACGTGAAACTGTGAGTCCATTAAACCTCTTTTCTTTATAAATTACCCAGTATTGGGTATGTCTTTATTAGTGGTGTGAGATCAGACAAATACAATCTATCTGACATCTCTTGGTAATAAGATTATTTCATAAATTGACTCTAGCATATTGAATTATATTTTCTTATGATAATAAAGTTCTTGATTTTTTCTGGACTTCTGAATTTATTTTGGGGACAATCATAAATTGACTTGATCATATTGAACTTTAATTTTTGATACCATGGATAGTATTGGTTCTGATTAACACTGTAAAATGCTCAATCCCAATGCACTATTTCCATAATATTTATGATTTTTATGCATCAAAATGAGTAGTAGAATTTTGGTGCCACAATCCTTTTCAATTTTTTTTTAAGATTATTTTTCCTGGTGTGAAATAATTAAATGCACATTATTTGCTCATCGTAACAAGATTGGAGCGAAGTTTTTGTTCTAGATCAACTTTCTGTACATTGCCAGTAATCACACGGTCTTGTAAAAAGGAATCATTTTCATGTAATTTTTATTATTTAATAAATTTTTCTCATATTTTACTTTGACTTTTTAAAATAAAACACTAAATGTTATATTAAATGTGATTTTAGAGACTAAAAGTACCAGATATTATGGCATTATGAAGAATAAAAAGGGTCTTTTAAAGTTTCAATTATTAATATGTGTTTATTACATGAGTTCAAATAGGCTCGTTTAGGAAAGTATAATAAATTAAATCTTGTCCATGTGTGAAACTCAACTATTCTAACTTTTAAAAATGGAAGGTTAAATATAAAGAGTTAGAAAATGCATTATGGTATATTTCAATGAATGTGGTATACCACAGCATGCATTTGTGAGTTTCCAGGGCTATAGTTTGCAATGGTTCATGGCACTGCCAATAATATGTCTGTAGGAAGCTTTGTTATAAATGTCCCAATTCTTTCATTTGCCCTATCCCAGTGCATGCTGGGATGCCTAACTGTGTGAAATCAAGTCATGGATTATCCATTTACTGCCACTTTATCCTAAGGGACATGAACTTGAAAACAAGCAGGTTATGCTCTGGTAATAAATTCAGAGTCAAATTTGTTTGTATTCTAGTTATAAAAATGACAAGCCAAATTTATTTTAAATTTAAAAACTTCACTTTTTGCTAAAGCACTGTAACAGTGTTTTTGGCTTGAGTTTTGCAATACGCTAAATATATATATATATATACATGTATATATAGTATATTTTATAACAGAAAATTTGTATTTATTTGATATATTTATTAGAATTATCTATTGGTATTATTATTTGTATTATTTTTACTGTGTACTCATCTGTGTGAATGAGAAGGATCTTCTTGAAAATTTTTTATATTCAACAGCGATTCTGACATATAGTGAGTTGATTCACTTATAAAAAAGCCTAAGTCCATGTGAACTTAACAGAATAAGAAATACTGAGAAATCTTCTCCTAAGCAATTTTACAATCTTAAGTGCCAGTGCTTTGAGAGTTTAATGAGATGTTTATTTTGTTATGATGAATATTGTTACTATAGTTAGTATATGATTGGAGTGGACAATATCAATATGTAACTTTTTAATGACAATTAGTAAAATAAAATAATGTCCTGAAAATATTAGTCAATTTAAGTATCATATTAAAATATTGTGTACACTGTATTTTTTTCTAGTTTAGTAGTGTAGAGATTAATAGACTAAATTTGTCCCGAAAGAACAAATTGACAAATAACAGTTTTCAGAGATTTTGTGTGGAAATTATTTATAATGAATGCTGAATTTAATTTTTCTCATTAAAAAAAGGAAGACATCATTCAACATTTTGAATTTCAGTAACAGTTGATGGCTCAGCTCTCCAAATAAAGTCTTCTACAAATGTTATTTGATTTATTTAAAAGCTGCCTTTAAAGCAACTTCCCAAGGCAGTTTCTTAGGAAAATATATCTTAAAACTCTTGAATACAAATGAAATTTTCCTATGACAGGAAGCACAGTGTTTCGATTGCAGAGTAAACTGAGCAGCAAAAGTTCTGTGTTAATTCTTTTAAAAGTCTCATAGTTCCTGGGAGACTGTAAAAATACTTCCTGTCACAAAATCTTCAATTACTTAAAAAGTATACTATGATATTTACCTCATATAGAAAAATAACTATGGGAATGAGTGAGGGAATAAGGAGAGAGACTTGTTAAGTTTTGGAAATTTAATTGAAATTTAATACTCTTTCTAATTTCCACTGAAATATTAATGCACTGTGAGATGATAGCATGTATTTGTTTTATGACAGGGAAATTATCAGTTAATGTTTTTTGCATGCAAGGTAGAGCAGTGTTGTTGCCTTGGAATGGAGACTAATGCTCTAAAGCTGAAAAAAAAAAATACTTATTTTGTTCCTGATACTCCCTAAAGGGAATTACTACAGCCCTTACAAGGAGAGTGCTGAACAGGTTTATCTTACGATTTTTTTTCCTTACTGTCCTCTGGCTTACTCCAAGTCTGTTTAAGAGAAGTAGAGAAATTCAAGGAGAAATGACATGGAATGGAGTTTTCAGACTGGAGGAAGAAAGCAATGTCTATTTGATCCTCCCTATCTGTGCTAAAGGACTGTTTGCAAAAGTCCCTTGCTGAAAGTGGGCCATGCCTATATGAATGACTATCGATATAACATGACCTAGTGGGACATTTGCCTAAGCAGGACACTTGTTGATCTGCCTTTGAATTTTATTGAAAGAAAACTTGACTAAGTAGGCAGGCTGGAAAGAGAGTGAAGAGATTAGTCTCCCAACAGTCAACAAAATTTTATATTATACATTCTAACTATTAAGAAATTCAACTCATAATAAATACCCTCGTGTTTTATTGCCTTAACCACCATCTTTTTTGTTTGTTTGTTTTGAGACAGAGTCTTGCTCTGTCGCCAAGGCTGGAGTGCAGTGGTGCAATCTTGGCTCACTGCAAGCCCCGCCTCTCACTGCAAGCCCCGCCTCCCACTGCAAGCCCCGCCTCCCACTGCAAGCTCCACCTCCCGGGTTCATGCCATTCTCCTGCCTCAGCTTCCTAGCTGGGATTACAGGCGCTGGCCACCATGCCCGGTTTTTTTTTTTTTTTTTTTTTGTATTTTTTAGTAGAGACGGGGTTTCATTGTGTTAGCCAGGATGGTCTCGATATCCTGACCTCATGATGCGCCTGCCTCGGCCTCCCAAATTGCTGGGATTACGGGTGAGAGCCACCGCCCCCGGCCGCCTTAACCACTTTCTTGACATTTCTCAGATCCTCTGTTATTTTCTCCTCTCATTACTCTGAGCAACGGCTTTCTTTTCCAGATATTTTTAATTGGTTTGATTTTTGGGTTTTTTATTTTTTCTTACATGAAAACACAGTCCTCTCTGTCATATGGGCACCAAAACAATTGTATTAAAAAAGATAAATGAAGTTAGGTCTCGGGTGACGTGCATGTTTAAAAGCGAGTCTGCAAAATCAATGTATGAAAAACTTACCTGTGGTAGAATCTGGCTTCTGTATAGTGATCAACATCCTCACTTCTTGCTGCATGAAGATCTTTATTAAAAGACAATAGCCTTTTTCTAAATGTTGAAACTATGTTAATGTGTAGAGCTAAATGTTAGTTATCAGTAATGAGAGTCTACAGCTTAATTTCTAGGTCAGTATTACAGACACCTGGATACTGTACCTCCAAACCAAACCATTCTCTAGACTTCAATCTGATCTGAGATCAAGTATAAGAGAATCCAGTAATATATTTAGTACATATAAGATATATCTTTAATAGTTGAGCACTAACTCAGGAATCTCACTCCAATAAAATTTAAAATAGCAATAGCAATGAAGGCTCTTACATGTAATTTTTCTCCAAATAAAATTAAAAATAGTATTACCAATGTATATTCTTACATATATAGTAGTAAACTAATTCTGACACTTTCATATAATGTATACAAGTATAAATATCTGAAAAATAGTTAAGTCAAAAGCAATAACCTATATTCACATTTTTCTATTTTAATAAAAGAAATAAAAATTTTATTAAAGAAATTACAACAGAAACTTTTCTAAAAACATTTTTTTGTGTGAATAAACACTTCCTAACTTCCTCAGATATTTAATTTGAATATTCCACAAAAAGAATCCAAAATAAAAACACTTGCATGGGGTCACTTGAAAAATTCTCATATTCTTATGAAAAATTTTTACAGGGTGTATTCAGCAGTACAAGTACCAGAGAACACACACACACACACACTCTCACACACACAGACTCACACACACTCTCACACACACCCTCACACACACACACACACACACCGCTGTTTCTGTGTGTAAATAAATGAGTGGTGAGATAAATATACTATTTCTATCTTGGAGCTTTATAATCAGCTTTATTACCATACTAAGAGTCAAAAAAATTCTTCACCAAATAGTTTTTGAGATGGGTGGCTCGCTCTGTCGCTCAGGCTGGAGTGCAGTGGTATGATCTCGGCTCACTGCAACTTCCACCTCCAAGATTCAAGTGATTCTGCCGCCTCAGTCTCCCAAGTAGCTGGGATTATAGGCACCCGCCACCATGCCCGGCTAATTTTTTTGTTTGTTTGTATTTTTATTGGAGATAGGGTTTCACCATGTTGGCCGGACTGTTCTCAAACTCACGACCTCAAGTGATCCACCCACCTCAGGCTCGCAAAGTGCTGGGATTATAGGCATGAGCTGTGGTGACTGACCCAGAAATAAGTTTGATTTAAGTTGAAATTAAAATATATATGTATATATAATATATGTATGTAAGACTGTTTTACACTGTACTTACTAAAATGCGTGGAGTTTTGAAACATACTTGACTTCAGATTTAGTGTATCATGACAGTCTATAATAGATATGTTCATAGATATTACTTCTGTAAATATGAATTCTTTCAAGATTTTCTGAGAGTGACAAAATTCAGCTATATGTCTTTTACTTAAATTATTTGGAAATATTATTTTGAATATGGTTTCTGCTAAAATTTTATTTACTGAAAATAACATACATTTTTAAGTTAATTTATGATACCTTCTAAAAAGGCTGCTGTGTTAGACCACCACCACCTGTGATTCACTTATGAAGTCTGTCATATTCTAGAATTTGTAAGTTTTTTATAGGTTTGTAGCTCAAAAGTAAAATTTTTATAATGGATAAATCTAGACTTTTATTCCCCTGCCTGGGGACAAATTATTTTTATACATTTTTGTGAAAAGAACTTTCTACTTTGAAATTTAAAAAGCAGTCACTCTTTTAAAGCAAGTAAGTTATTCGCCTCTATTCATCTCTACAAGATGTCATACAAGAAACAGAACCCAAAGAAATATGTTGAAGAACATATTACGAGTTAGAGTAGAAAAATGCACTGTATTCCCTAAAATAATATTTGACAATATTTTCCAATTGCTTGTTAATGTTTTTAGTCTAGGTTTTTGTGCTTTCTTGGAAATAGTTATAAATAAATTGACGTTCTTCATATAAATGAGCATTCAATACCCCTGAAAATAATGCAAACATTTTCCACTTATTTTAAAAGTGTATCAGGGAAAAGGAAGTCTAGCATGACTGACTTCATTTTGCTCCTAATCTCCCCGCCCCTGCAATGATCTCTTATAGGTTTACTGCATTTGCTTATCTCTGCAGGTAGGCCAAGCTAACTATGGGAGGAATTTGGTTGATAGTTTAACTTTATTTATTTTCTTTTTAAATTTTACTCTAAGTCCTGGGCTACATGTGCAGAATGTGCAGGTTTGTTACATAGGTATACATGTGCCATGGTGGTTTGCTGCACCCATCAACCTGTCGTCTAGGTTTTAAGCCCCACATGCATTAGGTATTTGTCCTAATGCTCTCCCTCCCCTTCCCCCTAACCCCCCCACAGGCCCCAGTGTGTGATGTTCCCCTCACTGTGTCCATGTATTCTCATTGTTCAACTCCCACTTATGAGTGAGAACATGCAGTGTTTGGTTTTCTGTTCCTGTGTTAGTTTGCTGAGAATTATGGTTTCCAGCTTCATCCATGTTCCTGGAAAGGACATAAACTCATTTTTTTATGGCTGTATAATATTCCTTGGTGTATATGTGCCACATTTTCTTTATCCAGTCTATCATTGATGGGAATTTGGGTTGGTTCCAAGTATTTGCTATTGCAAATAGTGCTGCAATAAACATATGTGTGCATGTGTCTTTATAGTAGAATGATTTATAATGTTTTGGTATATACTCAGTAATGGGATTGCTAGGTCAAATGGTATTTCAGGTTCTAGATCCTTGAGGAATGGCCACACTGTCTTCCACAATGGATGAACTAATTTACACTCCCACCAACAGTGTAAAAGCATTCTTAATTCTCCACATTCTCTCCAGCGTCTGTTGTTTCCAGACTTTTTAATGATCACCATTCTAACTGGCATGAGATGGTATCTCACTGTGGCTTTGATTTGCATTTCTCTAATGACCAGTGAGGATTAACTTTATAGCAAAGATGTGAATAGTCCTTTCCCAAAACTAACCCCCAGGAGATAAGGAGGATACACACAACTAACAATGTTATGTTAAAAATTTATAAGAGCATTGTGACCTGACCGAGGACAAAGAAGTTTACCCTTACTGCTCTCTAGATGTCTGTGGCCATCTGTCACTATTGGCCTCAACCCTCTTGTTCTCTCCCCTTCCCCTAACATCAAAGGAGCTCAAAATTTCTCGTAGTTTAAGATGAGTCTTTGGGACACCAGTCCTCCACCTTCATTGTTTTCTGGCTCTCCAAAAAAAGTCACCTTCTTTGCCCCAACATCGTGTCTCTCAACCTCTTGGCTATCATACAGTGAAGAGTGCCAGCTTTGGTATTGGTTACAAAAGACTTCAGTTGAATTCAAAGAACTAATTTTGAAAAAAAAAATTGGTAAAAATTAGTTGGATGGAAAAGATGTGGCTACCTTCAAATATGTAATTATTGAATGCACATTTATTTTGTTTTCTGAATGCAACGTATCATTGAAATATGAGCCATTAAAAAGTACAACATGCATGTTATCAGAGAGGTTAATACTTTTGCTTTCATGCATTGAAACAAATATATGTTGTCTACCTAAAGGAAACATGGTGGAAAATTAATAGATGTAGAGAGTTTATTTGGGCCAAGTCTGAAGACTGCAGCCAGGAGGATAGATTCAAGTTGCCCTGCATCTATGCTCTGATTAGCAGAGTGAATTTTTAAAAGGAAAAATAGGAGATAGTTCCTAAGTTGTTTACCAGAATTTACATTAAAATAACATAAAGCTATATGGCTTGGTTACACATTGTTGTTTTATCACAAATTCTAGGAACATGAAGAAAATGGGTGAGGAAGCTAGTCAGGAAACTACAAAGAAGTTAAGAAAGAATAAAGTGCCTTGAAACAATGGCTCCAAAGCATGGTGGCCAGGGGCACCACTGAGGTCCCATATTCATGTCTTTCTGGGCCTGATAAATTTTGCTTATTTCACATAACTCACGCTGCTCTGAGCTATTTTTCTTTTCTCAACATTTTAATCTAAATTAGATATTTCAAATAATAGTTTGTTATTTTAGGGTATATTCCTTTATATCCCTCTTTGATATTGTGAAATATACATGTGGTCTTCCTCATTATTTTCTGACATATAGCTCATAAACTCCTTGAGATTTCTGGAATGATAAGAATGTCTTTTTTTTAATGCTAAGAATGTCTTTTTTATGCTAATAAAATGACGTGTGGCTGGAGTTCCTCTATAACCTCAAAAGAGGAGTTGGTTGTCAGGCAAACCAGCTATGTGATTAGAAGTTTTGGACTTTTGGTCCCACCTCCTAGGAGAAGAGAGAGGATAAAAGTTGAATTATTAAGCCAATAGCCAAGAATTTAACCAGTCATGCTTAGGTAATGAAGCTTCCATGGAACCCAAAAGGATTAAGTTCTGAGGGATTATGGGTAGCTGAACACATGAAGCTTCCTAGAGGGTGGCACACCCATAGAGAGCATGGAAACTCTTTCTCCCATGTTTCACACTAGGCATCTCTCCTATCTGGCTGTTCATCTGTATCCTTTGTAATATCACTTATAATAAACTGGCAAACATAAGTGTTTTCCTGAGTTCCATGAGCTATTCTAGCAAATTAATCAAACCCAAGGAAGGGGTAGTGGGAACTCTAATTTATAGCAAATGGGTCAGAAGTATAGATGACAACCTGCTGCTTGTGATATGTACCCAAAGTGGGGGTAGTTTTGTGGGTCTGAGCCCTCAACCTGTGGATCTGATGCTATCTTCAGGTAGGTAGTGTAGGAACTGAATTTAATTAGAGGACACAGAGCTGGTATTTGCTGAAGGACTGATTGATTGCTTGGTGTTTGGAGAAATAGCCCTACACATCTGAGATCACAGAGTTATTCTGTGTTGTGAAAATGTGGTAGGAAAGACAGGTATTTTTTCCTCTCCCTCTCCTCTCCTCTCCTCTCCTCTCCTCTCTTCTCCCCTCCTCCCTTCCCCTCCCCTCCCCTCCCCTCCCCTATCCTCTCCTTTCTCTCTCTCTCTTTTCTTTCCTTTCTTTTCTTTTATTTTCTTTTCTTTCTCATCGTCTCGCTCTTGTCACCCAGGCTGGAGTGCAATGCTGTGATCTTGGCTCACCGCAAACTCCACCTCCTGGCTTTGAGTGACTCTCCTGCCTCAGCCTTCCGAGTAGCTGGGATTATTGGTGCCTGCCACCACATCCAGCTAATTTTCGTATTTTTAGTAGAGACGGTATTTCACCATGTTGGCCAGGCTGATCTCAAACTCCTGACCTCAGATGATCCACCAGCCTCAGCCTCCCAAATACTCACCCTTTCTATTAGTTTTATGTTTATGTAGTTAATTTTGTCATTTTTATGCTACATTCCTCTTTCAATTTTCTAATTGAGTTGGGAAATAAACTATTAAATCAGATAAATCTTCTCATCTACCAACTATGAATACCATTACAGACAAATACATTTTGCAAAGTATATTTTCTCTAAATAAAAAGTAGCATTTTCTTCAATAAAATTTACTTTTACAAGTATTGATTCATGAAAATATTGTGATGAGAGCATCACGGCAACCTCACCCTATATTTCTCTTAGGAGAAATGGCTCAGTATTTGGCAAATTACTATCCAAAGCAACTTTATGGAATATAACTACTGTAAAAAAAGATAATCCACTGTATATCATCATTAAACTTTTTATGGATGGAACATTGTAGATCTGGATAAAACTTTGATGTAATATCAGGCATTTTTCTATTACATGACTTCTGATTCTTTCATATTTGATTATTGATTATTGAGAGGAGAGTTAGCAAAGAAACTAGAGTGCTCTATCCATACAAAAGAGTTTAACTACATTTTATATAAGTAGATTATCTTTTTTTACTGTAGTTATATTCTATAAAGTTGCTTTAGATACTAGTTTAGCAAATACTGAGCCACCAGTCCTAAGGGAAATATAGGGTGAGGTTGCTGTGAAGCTCTCATCATGTTTTCATCAACCAATCCAACATAATTTTGTTTTAAATCAGCTTCTGTTAAAAACACTTCATTATATATATGGATTGGTTAATGTAATATATATATATAGTGACATGTTTTATATATAAATATACATATGTATTACAAATAACTCATTATGTGCAATATTTACAAGGAAACATTAGTGAAACTGGGTCTCACACTTTACTGACCCTGGGTAACAGGACCAAGACATTCTTTGGCTTTTGGCCTAAAAACAGTGCTATCCACTAGGTTGATTTCACCAATCATCAGCTCCTGACTCCCATAAATATAGTGAAGTTTCCATCTTTTTCATAGTTTCATCGTGCACTGTAGATGCTATTTTAGCACTTTTGAGAGCATTCTCAGGTAAAGATCAGTGAATTTCCCCTTCTTATCTCTGGGTATATGCTATTGTTGATTGACTGACATTGAACTCAGGTCAACAACGTTGCACTTCATGCATGAACAAAGTCTATCTAATGCTCGTATTTTCTCTGTAAGGCACATCATAGTCTTCTTGCACTTTGGAACACTAGACGGCACTTCAGCCCTACTCTTTAGGGCCATTTTAAACAGAAAATTGACTGACAAAGGACACAAAAATTTCAACAACACTTCTAAATAGATGGCAAAATTACAGTCGTTTACCATATGAAGGCTGAAATCAGAAGGTTAGGCTGGGCGTGGTGGCTCACACCTGTAATCCCAACACTTTGGGAGGCCAAGGCTGGTGGATCATCTGAGATCAGGAGTTTGAGACCAGCCTGACCAACATGGTAAAACTCTGTCTCTACTAAAAATACAAAAATTATCTGGATGTGGTGGCAGGTGCCTTTAATCCCAGTTACTGGTTACTCTTACCCATACATAGACAAATATTTCTGTATATTTTAAGTGATATTATTTAGAGATATCATTCCCAGTATTTTAATCTAAAACTAATAAATAAATAAATAAAACCTTTGTTACCATCTATAGTTTTCCTATAAAATAATCAGTTGTTTTTCTGGTCGCTAATCTCTGAAGATTTACAGGCTGTTCATTCTACCTCTCTCCTTCCACAAACAATTGAACACATTTTGTTCATTTAAATTCTCATTTCACTTTGTGAAAGCTTAGCTTACCTTCATAGTTATAATTTTTTTTACCTCTACTGTATTTATAGGTGCCAGATTTGACCTTCTTATTCTAGAGCATGCCATTCTGCTCTGCATTTACTTGATTACAAGTTTCCTTCTCTGAAATATGTATTGTGGGGCATGAATTATGTCTCATTTCTTTTTTCTTCTATTTGAAATGTCTAGAGTGACAATACATAGTATTAAATTATGAAGACAAGCCATCCACATAAATTAAAAACTTGTCTCAAATTTTTAATAATATCGAAATTAAAGTCTAGGAAAAATGCAATGGTTTTTAAACATAGTATTCTATTATTTCTGATTTTTTTCTGACATTCTCCTGATAACGATATTTATTTTGTCCATTGCTTCACGGGCACCACTACCCCAAAAAGCAGGCCATAATGAAAATAGCTAGGTTGTTTATTGTTTACTGTTTAGTGACTATAAGGACTCAATTAAGTGGAGGATAAGATAATTATGCAATCAATCTGGGTAGGAAAATAGCAAGCACACAATGACTTTTTCTTTAAGTCATGCAAAATAGCTTTGAAACAAATCTAGAATTTGCTAATTATGGTTAAACTTTTTTCTTAATTTAAGTTGTATGACTTAACAGCCAGAGTTCATTTTCAACCTAGAGCTAAAAATTCTCATTGTTATGTATTTTAAAGGGAACTTTACAGGCTTAAAGTTAAAATCATGACTGATGGAGTGTTGGCAAGATTTCACTTCTAATTCTTCCAGGACTTAAATCTATTATAATAATTCTAATTAGAATATTTATGAAAATTGAAGTACATTCTCTGCAGTTCAGAAGGTGGTGCATTTGCAATCCCTGTCAAAATATTATTTTTAAATATTGTTGTGAATAATCATTTTAAATTTAACAAGTACCATTCATAAAATACACATTTATAAATAGCAGGCCTGTTTCTATTACTTCCAACACAGCAATTCATAATGTAATGGAGTGAAGGTAAAATGATATCTAATCTCATTTTCTTTCCAAATTCCAAAATCCTTTGTCTATTCAATTCCATATTCAGAACATGAAGTAAAATAAGAAGTTTCTTCTTGCCACTAACTAGAAAAATTAATGACACAAGAGAAGAAACAATTTTAGAGTTATATTTCAAAAACTAGAGTTTTTACAGAATAAGGAGAATTTTAGTATTGCAGTTCACCTAGCCCTTCATATCTGTATCATTAGATATAAAAGAGGGTGATGATATCTAGACGTTTAAATCCTAACTCATCCTCCATAGCACCTCACTGTAGTTTGTGTCTCAATTCAGTTTCTTGATAGACTTCTCATGCACTTATTATTATTCTCACACACTTATCATGATTGACATGCATAGTTTCAGAACCCAATGTCACTACCAAAACCTATATATAGTGAGCTGCTGCTTAAGTCATGAACTCTGGTTGTTTCTGGGCCTTGCCAATTGAACTAGATTGGGCTTGTTTTTCAAAGTGTTGAGAGTCTGTCTAGGAACTGACAAGTAAATAGATTACTTATTTTAAAAACTGAGAAGTTGTATAAAAAATACAAAAGAACCATGGAGGAACATATTATACCTGAGTCCCTAAGGGACTGAATTACGTAAGGGGAGATATTTGAATAATGAGTATAAACTTGCCAAATGAAGGTGGAAAAATTATCATCACTTTTGAAAGAAATAAAGAAAAGGGGTATGAACACTACCAAGAGAATATGAGACCAGTAATTGGTCTGGGGCCTGAACATTTAAAAAGCATTTGACTAACATCAAGCACAGAAGTAAAGGTAATCCTCATACTCTCTGCTGCAATGAATGGGTCAGAATAGCTATCTTTGTACTCAAATATGCATTAATACAGTGGAGCTGACATGAGGCATATTTTAACAAAATATTCTGTAGAACAAAGAAAAAAGCAAAGCAATTCTAAGCATCAAAAATGTCTACAAAATTATTTATAAATAATTATACTGTTTGGTGCCTTAAGAAGTTGTAGCTTGTTCCTGTGACAGAGCTTCCAGGGGTAATAGGCACGCCTACCATTTTTAAGCTCTGCAATCCCTGCCCCTGTTGCCCTGAAGCTCAGGAGGGAGCAAAGCACTTAAGGCCTATCATTAACCTCCAGCATCATGCAACTGCCTTATGGAAAAGCTGAGACGGTTTTCCATAGTTATCCCTGCTCCATCTATGCCTCATTGGGTGGGACCTCTTCATGTCAGACCCCAGTGACCCCACATCTGCCTGGGCTCTTGGGCCACTAGCGGCTCTGCACTTCCTTGGGGCAGAGTTCCCAGAGGTAACAGGTAGGAGTGCCATTTTGCCACTCCACAGCCCCTGCCTCTGCTGCTGTAAGGCTTAGGAGGGAGTGAAGAGCTTAAGGACTACTGTGGATTTTCAGAACAGTGCGGCTGCTTTATGAAAAAGCAGCCAGACTGTTTTCCACGTGTGTCGTTGCTTCTGTTACTCCTTACTGTACAGGGCCTCTCAACCTGGGCCTCCAGCACAACCACCCTGCCTCTATCTGAACACTTCAGTCAGTGGTGGCTTCCAGAGACAACACACAATCACTCTGCCATTGCAGCTGCAATAGATCTTCCCTTGCTGCCTTCAGACCGGGGAAGGAACGAAGAGTGTGATTGCTTTACTTGCTCCTCCAGCATGCCAGAGTGACTGTATGAAGTGGAGCCCAGCCTCTCTTTCCTGGGAGACCCTGGCCCACTGCTCTTTACCGGGCAGGGCTCCAGCTTGACCCTGCAGCGTAGCCACCCCTTCCCTGCCTGAACATTTCTACTGGCAGTTGTTCTGTGCTTCTCTGGGGTGGAGCTCCCAGAGGCAATTGAAATTCCATCTGCCACTGCCACTGCCATAGTACCACCCTTGCTGCCCTTAGATTGGGGAAGAACAAAGATTATGATGGCTTTACATGCACCTCCAGCATGCTGCAGCTGCCCTACAGAGAAGAGCCAGTCTGTCTTCCCTATGATCTCCCCCCATCTGCTCATCACAATGTAGGGTTCCCTGGATTGGGCCTGCAACACAGCTGCCCCAACTCAGGCTGATCATTCCAACTGTGTTTCTTTGGGGTGGAGCACCAAAAGACAAGTGAAAGATCCTCTGCCATGGCCACTTTCAAGATCCCCGCCCTTGCTGCCTGCAAGATAAGGAAGAAACATAAACCCTGAACTTGTCCCAGGGCCCAGGGCTGTGGTGTGCAGCCCATGATTTGAGTGGGAGAGGAGCTCACACTCTCGGAGTACTGAGAGGGAGCACAGCTGCAAATGCAAGAAAATACAGAGGAAACAAGTGGCTGAGCAAGAGCCTACCTATTAGCCATTAACTTTAAGCAACATCTATGGGATCACAGCCAAAATATTAACGCCAAAAATATTTTGCTAATGTACTCCCCCACCATCAAACCAAGGAAAAAATTCAGTGACAAATACAGATCCTGTACAAAGTTTCAGCCCTCTGAAAACATCCAGAAATGAAGACAACTGACTATCCTCAAATTATACCATAGTTAAAGGAACATCAGCCCACATGAATGAGAAAGAACTGGCGAAAAACTCTGGCAACTCAAAAAGCCAGAGTTTCGCTTTTCCTCCAAACACTGCACTGGCTCCCCAGCAAACAGCTCTTAACCTGAAGGAAATGGCTGAAATAACAGACATAGAATTCAGGATCGGGATGGCAACAAAGATCATCAAGACTCAGGAGAAAGTTGAAACACATTCCAAGGAATCTAAGTTATCCAGGAAAATGATTCAAGAGATAAAAGCTGAATTATCCATTTTAAGAACAAACCAAACCAAGAGATAAAATTGAAAAACTCACTGCCAGAATTCTTAACACAATTGGAGGTGTTCAGCAATATAGACCAAGCTAAGGAGAAAATCTCACAGCTTGAAGGCAGGTTCTTCTAACTAACTCAGTCAGCCAGAAATAAAGAAAAAAAAAAGAATTTAAGAAAAATGAACAAAGCCTTGTGAAATATGGGAATATGTAGAGACAAAATCTACTACTCATTGGTGACTGTGAAAGAGAGGGATAGACAGTGAGCAACTTAGAAAACATATTTGATAATATTGTGGCTGAAAATTTCCCCAATGTTGCTAGAGAGGTAGGCATATAAATTCAGAAAATTCAGAGAACACCTTTGAGACATTATATAAGATGACCGTCACCAAGACACATACTCATCAGATTATCCAAGAACAACATGAAAGAGAAAATATTAAAGGCAGCTAAAGAGAAGGGGCAGGTCACCCAAAATGGAACCCCATTAGGCTAACAGCAGACATTTTAGCAGAAACTACAAAGCTGAAGAGATTGGGGGCCTATGTTCAGCATCCTTAGGTACAGAAAAATTCCAACAAAGAATTTCATATTCATCCAAATTAAGCTCCACAAATGAAGGAAAAATAAAATCCTTTTCAGACAAGTAAATCTAAGGGAATTCATTCTCACCAGGCCTGCCTTATAAAAGGTCCTTAAGGGAGTGCTAAACATGGGAATTAAACACCATTACCAACCACCACAAAAATACACTCAGGTGCATATACCATCTATGCCATAAGGCAAATACAAAATTAAGTCTAAATAGTAAACAGCTAACAATATGATGTCAGAATCAAATCTGCACATATCAATATTAACCTTGAAAGTAAATAGATTACAAGTACCAACTTAAAAGGCATGGAGAGGCAGGTTGGATAAAGAAGCAAGAGTAATTTTTATGCTGTCTTCAAGAGACCCATCTCACATGGAAGGATACTCATGGGCTCAAAGTAAAGGGATGGAGAAAGATCAATGAAACAAATGGAAAATAAAAAGAGCAGAGGTGGATGTTCTTATTTTAGACAAAACCAACTTTAAACAAAAAATCATTGAAAAAAACAAAGAAAGACATTACATAAAGGTAACGTCAACAAGAAGACTTAACTATCTTCAGTGTATATGCGTCTAACACTGGAACACCAGATAATAAAACAAGTTCTTAGAGACTTATGAAAGCTTGAATAACCACACAATAATCCTAGGAGATGTCAACCCCCACTGACAGTATTGAACAGATCATCAAGGCATAATGCTAACAAAGATATTCAGGACCTAAACTTGACTCTTGACCAAATGAACCTAACAGACATTTACAGAACAGTCCTCCCAACAAAAAGAGAGTATGCATTCTTATCTGCATATGGCACATACTCTAAAATTTGCCACACATTCAATCATAAAGCAATTCCCAGCAAATTAAAAAAACACACACACACTCGTAACTACAGCACACAAAAAAATAAAAATCAATACCGAGATGATCTCTCAAAACCATGCAATTAAATTGAAATTAAACAATCTGTTCCTGAATGACTATTTGGTAAATAATAAAATTAGGGCAGAAAGCAAGAAATTCCTTTAAACTAATGAAGACAAAGATGAAACTTACCAGAATCCCTGGGACACAGCTAACACAGTATTAAGAGGAAAGTTTGTAGCACTAAACACTCACATTAAAAAGTTAGAAAGATCTCAAATTAACATCCTAACATCACAACTAGAGGAGTCAGGAAAACAAGGGCAAAGCAACCCAAAAGCTAGCAGAAGACAAAACATGACCAGAATCCAGCTGAATTGAATGAAATTGAGATGTAAAAAGCCATACAAAAGATAAACAAATTTAGACTTTTGTTTTTGAAAACATAAATAAGAGCAATAGACCCCTAGCTATACTAATGAAGAAAGAAAGAGAAGATTCAAATAAACACAGACAGAAATAACAAAGGAGACATTTGCCACCGACCCCACAGAAATACAAAAAACCCTCAGAGGCCATGATGAACACTTCTATGCATGCAGACAAGAAAGCCTAGAAGAAATGAACAAACTCCTGGAAACATACAACCATCTAAGACTGAAACAGGAAGAAATGGAAACCCTGAACAGACCAATAATGAGTTACAGAATTGACTTGATAATAAAGAGCCTACCAACTAGAAGAAGCTCAGGATGCAACAGAGTCATAGTCAAATTCTGTAAGATATATGAAGAAGAGCTGGTACCACTCCTATGAAAACTACTCCAAAAAATTGAGGAGGAGAGATTCCTCCCTAATTCTATGAGGTCAGAAGCCTTCTGATATTAAAACCTAGCAGAGACACAACAGAAAAGAAAACTTTAGGCTAGTATCTCTGATTAACCTAGAACCAAAAATCATCAATACAATACTAGCAAACTGAATCCCGTAGCACATTAAAAAGCTAATCCACCACCCTCAAGTGGCCTTTAGACCTGGGATACAAGGTTGCTTCAACATATAGAAATTAATAAATGTGACATAAAAACATAAGAAGAACTAAAACTAAAAACCATATTATTATCTCAATAGGCACACAAAAAAGCTTTCAATAAAATTCAACATCTCTTCACGTTAAAAACCTTCACTAAACTAGGCATCGAAGGAACATACCTAAAAATAGTAAGAGCCACCTATGTCAAACTCACAGCCAGCATCATACTGAACAGGCAAAAAAGCTGGAATCATTCTCCTTTAGAACTCCAACAAGACAAGGATACCCACTCTCACTATTGAATATAGTACATTTGTTATGCAGAAACTCATTAATTTAATTGGCTCATGCTTGTCAACTTTTGTTTTTGTTGCAATTGCTCCCGGGGCTTGGCCAAAAATTCTTTGCAAAGGCCTATGTCGCATAGTGTATTTTCCAAGTTTTTATCTACAATTTTTATAATTTGAGGTATTAAATTTAGATCTTTAATCCATCTTGAGTTAATTTTTATATATGGTGAAAATAGAGGTCTAGTTTCATTCTTCTGCATGTGGGTATCCAGGTATTTCATTACCACTTATTGAATAGGGAGTCCTCTCCCCATTTCATATTTTTGTTGACTTGGTCAAAAATCAGATGGCTGCAGATGTACAGCTTTGTTTCTGGGTTCTCTATTCTGTCCCATTGGTAATGTGTCTGTTTTTGTAACAGTACCATGCTGTTTCGGTTACGATAACTTTATAGTATAGTTTGAAATTGGGTAGTGCGATGTCTCTGGCTTTGTTCTTTTAGCTTGGGATTGCCTTGATTATTCAGGCTCTTTTTTTGGTTTGATATGAATGTTAGAATCTTTTTATTAATTCTGTGAAGAATGACATGGTAGTTTGATAGGAATTACAGTGAAACCCTAATTTGCTTTGGGCAGTATAGCCATTTTAATAGTACTGATTCTTCCAATATATGAGCATGGAATGATTTTCCATTTGTTTATGGTGTCTGTGATTTCTTTCATCAGTGTTTTGTAGGTATCCTTGTAGAGATCTTTCACCTACTTGGTTAGCTGTATTCCTAAGTATCTCATTTTATTTGTGGCTATTGTAAATGGTATTGCATTCTTGATTTGACTGTCACTCTGGGCATAGTTGATATATAGACATTTTATTAATTTTTTTACATTGACCTTGTATCCTGAAATCTTACAAAACTTGTTCATTAGTTGAAGTAACATTTTGGTGGAGTCTTTAGGGTTTTCTAGCTATAGAATTATATTGTCAACAGAGAGAGATAGTTTGACTTCTTTACCTATTTTGATGCCTTTTATTCCTTTCTTTTGCCTGATTGCTCTAACAAAATTAAAAGGAAAGCCATACGATTATCCAAATAGATGCAGAAAAATCTTTTAAAAAAGTCCAACACCCCTTCATGATAAAAAATAAAAATCCTTGACAGACTAGACACTACAGGAACATCCTAAAAATAATAAGAGCCATTGATGACAGACATGCAGCCAACATCATACCAAACAGGCAATAGCTATAACCATCCTCCATTAGAATTGAAACAAGACAAGGATACCCACTCTCACCACTTCTATTCAACATAGTACTGGAAGTTCTAGCCATTACATGAGTTTTTGGAACTAGAAAAACTAATTATTGCTGGAAAAAAAAACTATAAACGTGGTTGCCTTTGCTAGGTCTCAGAAAAGACTTGATTTAAAAAAAGCATGAGAAAACTTTCTGGACAATATTAATGTTGTGTGTCTTGGCAAGAGTTAGATTACATAAGTAGATGTATATGTCAAATGGCAGCCAACATAAACATTTTATTGTATGCAAATTTTATTTCCAAAGAAAAAACTGTAAATAAAGACTTAACACTAGCTAGTAATATACATGCTAGACTATCAAGGGAGAACTGTACTTATGTCTGAAAATTACTTTGAAATTCACTTAAAAATTTAAATGGATTGATACAAGGATAGAAAAATAACTAAATGGATAGATATGTGATAAAACAAATGCAGTCAAATATTAACAGTAGAATCTAAGTGATAGGTATGGATGGTCGTTTCAAAGTTCTTTAAAATTTGCTCTTTGAATATTTTCATAAAAACATACTGAAAACATTAAACATACCTCTACACTGACAAAGTTATTCTATTCCTAGGTAGTTACCTTAGAGAAATGAAAACATTTATGCACAGAGCATGCTGTACAAGAATATTTAAAGCAGCCAATAACTGGAAAAAGCCCAGGTACTCATATGCAGGTAAATGGATAAACAAATTATGTTAATATTTATACAATGGAATAACGTCGAGCAATAGAAATGAACAACCTACTCATATATGCAACATTTGCATAAATCTCAAAAACATTATATTGGGTGAACAAAATGTAGCACAAATTAGTACCTAGTGAATGATTTTCACATACATGAAGTAGTACAACAGTCGACATTAAGTTTCAGTAATACAAGTCAGTGTAGCAGTCACCTAAAGGATTGGGGATCTTTGCTTGGTGATGGAAGCATTTTGTATTTTGCATAGAAGCTTGGGTTACATGGGTATATAGATTTATCAAAACTGATTTCAGTGTATACTTAAGATCTGTGCATTTAAGCATATGTAAATTATACCTAAATTAAAAAAAAAACAAGAAGGAATGTGTGTGCATGTGTCTATAACTGGAATTTCAAAGGTTCAAGAAGCTCTAACATATATATTAAGAGCCCATTAAGACCATATTTATCAAACTATAATGTGCACATAAATAATCTGGTGATTTTGTCATGCAGATTCTGATTCATCCACTGGGGATGCGGTCATTTTGCATTTTTAATAAGCTCCCAGGTCTTAGTAATAATACTACTGATGCACAGACTGCACTTTGATTATAGCAAGGGTTGGAGATGGAGATGTTAAAGCCAAAGAAAAATAATAATGGGGCAAATTGCTGTCTGCAAATATTAAAAACACTCTCATGTGAAAGAGCGTTCTAGTTCCTCTCTCTTGCTTTAATACATAGAAGAGAATAAATGGTAAACTATTTATGAGGAAGTAAATATTTGATCAATGTAAATATATAACTTTAAACAATTGGATACTATTAATAATGCCAATTGTTGTTTTGTAATAATTGTGGCTAGAATTGATCCAGCAGAGACTTGCCAACTCTTAAGAATATAGCAGAAGCCTGGCACACTGGCCCATGTCTGTAGTTGAAGCTACTCAGGAGGCTGAGGGACAGAGGATCACTTTAGCCCAGGTGTTCAAGACCAGCCTCGACAACATACTGAGACACCTGTCTCTTAAGAAAAAAACAAACAAAAACTAAAAATATACCTCTAAAGTGTTTAAACATACCTCTACATTGTGTGTGTGTGTGTGTGTGTGTGTGTGTGTGTGTGTGTGTGTGTTTAATTTTAGATCAACAGTCTATTAAATGGTCTGTAAATCCCTATCATGTTTATTATTTTAATATCATGGTGAGGAAGATGCAGCTATTACAAAACAAATGTTATAACAAATCTACAACTTGCATATATTTTGAATCCAAGAATAAGAAAATGATTTGCACTTTTTAGTCAAGTATATAGACCCTTCAGAAAGTTTCATGTTATATATTTTTACATTTAGTTTAACCAAAAATATTAATATAATTAACTGAAATAAGGTTTCCTGGTTATATTTAAGCATTTTGATAGTACATCACAATAAAAGTATCTGTAATCAAAATCTAATTTTATCATTAGAATTTAATCTCTCTCTCACTGGTCACCGTGTCTCTTCTTTGAATTTATACATAATGTTACACTGTATTACTCTAACAAGACATTCACATACTGTGCTCATGATGCTATCAGGAGAACTTACTTTTCCCTTTTCTGGCAAAAGACATATTGTGCTACAACGAAAATAGCCTAATTTTGTTTCCCTTGTCACACTGAAACTAGGGCGATGTCATTCAGAAGAGTTAAGTATTCAGAAGATGTCCAAAATCACACAATGGTAACATTAATTTACATCATTAAACTACCCAAGGAACCTGCCTGGCATCAATTGGTTTTATTCACAGGTTTCCAAATTTAAACTCTATGTAAGTGCCCACAATATTCACTCATTCTAAATCTTACCAATCACAAGTGGAAGCAATATTATATTTTTTTAGATATCACTTTTAAATTTTTCAAATATATAATCATAAAACAGTTTGAAGTATATAAACTTAAGCCACCATGAGTTGGGGAGTAGAGAAATCTGTAATATCTGTTTAACACATTTAACTTAAATATATACATTCTTAAAATAGATGTCATAGAATATTAGATTACCTAGGGAAGCTAAAGAATGTTCTTTTTTTTTTTTTTCTGAATGTCACTAGACAGTTAAACTTTTATTGAAGCGTAAATTGTGGTACAGAAATACATTTCAACTGATTTAAGTCCAACACCAGTGAAAGGAGAAATTATGGCACCAAAACTTTCCCTCTTCTATCATACCATGATTTAGATTATGATTCAATCTACATTTCTCTTTTCTAGGCTTTGTCCCATAAAAATTTGTGCAGTTTTTCAACATTCTTAATTCTATTAGAAAAAAAAAAAAAAAACCAGACCTCAAGTCAACAAATCTATTGGGATATTGTTTACGAACAAAGTCCACCTTAAGCATTGGTCCTCGAAACAGAGCTCCTCAAAATATTAGGTGCTGTGCTCATTACAGAATCAAACTGATCACACTGATTGAAAACTTCCTCAATGTTCTAATTTAAAATGAATTTAAAAAGTAAATTATTCTTTTTAATTCATTAATATTGAAAAAGCACTATAATAATCGATCAAAATCCCAAGGAAAGAGTATAGGATGACTCTATTTGTTCATAAAATCCTTGAGTATTTTTTTGTTACAATAATATTTTGTCTTTAATTTTCTACTGTTTTTACTTACACTTCATATTTGTTGCCTACTTTCCTAAAGAAATTGAAGAATGTCCTATCATAGACCACAAATGAAACAAGTCACTTAGATTTAGATGGATGAGAAGAAAAGAGAGACTTACAATATTATATTAAGCAATATTTTTATTGAACCCGATTTTAATCCTGTTTCTATCTTGACACAGAAACATAAAATTTACATTTAGGCATCAATTTATGAAAATACAAATAAAATGAATGCAAGCAATAGACAGCAAGGAACACACTTTTTTTTGCCTTAACGAAGTAAAAAATCATGATCTCTTTGGATTTCTTTTCACAGTCAAAATATGAAGAGTTATATCAAATTTGTTAAATGTCTTCTCATGCTTCTTTCTATTTTAATTATAAAAATCAACCCAAAAAGTGACAACAATGATTATAATATCCTTAGCTACTGTGGTCTACATTTTATATCAAGTTTCGGACAGATACTATTGGAGAAAATTAGGCTAATCTATCAGTGCTTTCCTATGTTAAAGAAAAATGTTTAAAAGTTGGTAAATTCAGTTGTGTTAGCTTAGAAGGAACATTTTGAAATTACTAGGTTATTGATTTGAAATGTAATACTGGACAATAAGAATTTGTCCATTATAAAAATAAAATTTATCCATTATAAAAATTTATCCATTATAAAAATAGTATTTCAAATACATGTATTAATATGTGTAAAATTCTTAAAAAGTAAAATGAAAATATTTTCTTAATTTTGTGATTAATTTGGTTATTTAGTAATGGTAATTCTGTTGAAAATATTTTCATTTAAGAAGAAAGTGGGTGTAACTGAAAATTATTTGATATTACTTATCAGGTGTATGGTTTTATTAACAGATTAAGAGCAAACTAAAATGTAGTTTAAATTGCACAGAAGAAAACCATTTTAATTAGGAAACTATTACAAATATTTCTTCATGAAAAATTATATACAGCCTCAAGTCAAAATTTTCAATGTCAAAATGTCTTTCTTTTAAAATCGTTTTTTTTTTTTGCCTTTTTTTATTATTATAAGTTCTAGGGTACATGTGCACAATGTGCAGGTTTGTTACATATGCATGCATATGCCATGTTGTTGTGCTGTACCCATTAACTTGTCATTTACATTAGGTATATCTCCTAATGCTTTCCCTGCCCCCTTCTCCCACCCCATGACAGGCCCTGGTGTGTGATGTTCCCCTTCCTGTGTCCAAGTGTTCTCATCGTTCAATTCCCACCTATGAGTGAGAACATGCAGTGTTTGGTTTTTTGTTCTTGCGATAGTTTGCTGTAAATGATGGTTTCCAGGTTCATGCGTGTCCCTGCAAAGGACATGAACTCATCCTTTTTTATGGCTGCATAGTATTCCATGGTGTATATGTGCCACATTTTCTTAATCCAGTCAATCATTGTTGGACATTTGGGTTGGTTCCCAGTCTTTGCTATTGTGAATAGTGCTGCAATAAACATATGTGTGCATGTACCTTTATAGCAGCATGATGTATAATCCTTTGGGTATATACCCAGTAATGGGATCACTGGTTCAAATGGTATTTCTAGTTCTAGATCCTTGAGTAATCACCACACTGACTTCCACAATGGTTGAACTAGTTTACAGTCCCATCAACAGTGTCAAAGTGTTCCTATTTCTCCACATCCTCTCCAGCACCTGTTGTTTCCTGACTTTTTAATGATCGCCATTCTAACTGGTGTGAGATGGTATCTCATTGTGGTTTTGATTTGCATTTCTCTGATGGCCAGTGATGATGCGCTGAAACAAGTTGAAGAAATATAAAAGGGATTGGTTGGAAGGACGCTGGGACATTTCAAAGAACTGAAGCGCAAACCAAACAAATAAACTCATAAACATCTGAAACCAGAGCAGTCTTTGGGACTTCAGGGAAAAGAGCTGAATAGTTAGCCATGATCATCCACTTTTCGTACATATTGTGACTCTTTCTTTGTCAGCATTTAAAAATCCCCCCAAGTGTATTTCTCTATAATGCTAAAATTGCAACTAGAGTTTATGTAAGTTCAGTTCAAAATACTTGGTTCCCATTGAGATCACATGTGGTGGTAAGTTACAGGGAAGTAGGGAGATGGGCAAAAGGAAATATGAATATTATTTTTGGGAAACAAGAAGGGATTTTGGAAGTCAAAGTTGCAATTTCATCAACCAATAATGAGAAACATAAAATGAGTCTTAAGCCCGATTTCTACACTCAAGAGAAAAACTTTAAATATATTTGAAGATAATGACAAGAATAGCAAGAGAAACAAAAATAAGAAAGGGCAGATAAGTCGCTCATTTTAAGAGATTACAACTATGACAGCGGTTTAAAGAAGTAAAGAGCAAGTTTAAGTTTGTCCTTAGCTAATGGATTACACATCATTCCGACAGTGGTATTTGAAATGACTTAAACATTAATGGCAACTGTCTACATTAAGAAGGCGACCTCTGGTGGAGTGGACCTCATAGCAAGCCAGCATCTTGAGCATAATATTTATTTATTGGGCTATTTAATGCTAATTTAGGCACTCCTTTATCCTTTTCTTCACCAAGACCCAGGGAAGCTATGTAACATTTACTTTTTTTTTCTTTTTAAATTAAGGAATTCGTGCTTGTATATGTGAGAACTAATTGATAACAGTTAAAAGTATTTGCACACGAACAAGAAAGAGGATAGCAATATAATGAGTTTTTAACAAAAAATAATCATTCAAATACCATATATAAATTAAAACAGGTATGATACTTGTATCAATTCAGTCTTAATTGATGCTAGTCATACCCTTTTATAGTATTTTAAATATTTTTATCTTTTAACAAAGTTTTAAGAAAAAACATCTTATGCATGTAGCAGAAAAAATACATTTTAGAAAAGTCAAAACTAAAAATTAAATTTTAGGGAGTATGTGGGAACTTCATACTTTCTGCAAAAATTGCCATGAACCTAAAACTCCTCTAAAAATTAAAGTCTATATAAAAAAATTAAATATCACTTCCTGTGTCACCAAACCTCTTACTAATCCAGAGATAATAAGGATAATCTTATTCCTAGCATTCCAAAAGTGTTTACGTAGTTAAATATGTATAATTTCTATAGACATACATGTGTTATAGTTTTAAATGAGATTATACTACACAACATGTTCTACAGTTTGTAGTTTTACTTAAATGCAGTGATTTCTTTGAAATTGATACTTACATCATCTTTTTCTTTCTTTCTTTTCTTTTTCTTTCTCTCTTCTCCTTCCTTCCTTTCTTCCTTCCTTCCTTCTTTTCTTCTTTTTCTTTCTCTCTTCTCCTTCCTTCCTTCCTCCTTCCTTCCTTCCTCTTTCTTTCTTTCTTTCTTTCTCTTTCTTTCTTTCTTTCTTTCTTTCTTTCTTTCTTTCTTTCTTTCTTTCTTTCTTTCTCTTTCTCTCTCTCTCTTTCTTTCTTCTTTCTCTCTCTCTCTTTCTTTCTTCTTTTTTCTTTTTTTTTGAGAAAGGGTCTTGCTCTGTTATCCAGCCTTAAGTGCAGTGGCACTACCGGAGCTCACTGCAGCCTTAACCTCCCAGGCTCAAGCAATCCTCTTAACCTCAGCCTCCCAAGTAGCAAAGACTAGAGGCATGTGTCACCATGCCCAGCCAATTTTTTTAACTTAATGTAGTGATGGGGTCTCTGTATGTTGCCTAGGCTGGTCCCAAGCTCCTGGGCTCAAGCTATCCTCACACTTCAGCTTCCCAAAGTACTGAGATTACAGCTGTGGGTTACTGAAAACAGCCAACTTGTTTTAAGTAAGTGTATAGAATTCCATTTTTCAAATGTACCATAAGTTATTTCATAAATATCCTATATACCAACTGCTTCTATTTTTTACTGCATAGTTATGCAATCATGATAAACACCTCGAGTTTAGAGTTGTGGAATATATTTCTTTTAAATTTACTCTGACAATCATGCTGTACACCAAAGTGGCTGCAATAAGCCATACTTTCACAGGTGGTAAATGATCCTCTACATTTGATTTAGAAAGACTCTTTAATATAGTAAACTCTCCCAAATTTATCTCTTTGGAGTAAGTTTGATGGAAATTACTGAATAACCAAAAGAACGACCTTGTAAACAATATATTAGGGGATCTCTACTACTTACCTTGAATTACAATTCTATGATTTTTTTTTTTTTTGGACAGAATTTCCCTCTTGTTGCCCAGGCTGGAGTGCAGTGGTGTGACCTTAGCTCACTGCAAACTCTGCATCTCGGGCTCAAGCGATTCTCCTTCCACAGCCTCCCACGTAGCTGGGATTACAGGCACATGCCACCATGCCCAGCTAATTTTTGTATTTTTATTAGAGATGGGTTTCACCATGTTGGCCAGGCTGGTCTCGAACTCCTGACCTCAGGTGATCCGCCCACTTCTGCCTCCCTAAATGCTGAAATTACAGGCAGGCCTGAGCCACCGCGCCTGGCTATGATTCATTTTTGTATAAATAATAGGAAACACCAGAGCCATAAAATGGGAACCTTCCAAAGGTAAACAAATGGGCCATATTGAAAAAAAGAAAGAAAGAAAGAAAGAGATTGTTTGAGTCTGGCTTCCAGTCACAGTTTCATTGCTAGTTTACCTCATGATTAAGTGACTCACTTGAAATTTCTGGGCCTCGGTTTTCTCATATGTGTAAAAAAGATCAGTCTGGGCCGGGCGCGGTGGCTCATGCCTGTAATCCCAGCACTTTGGGAGGCCGAGGGGGGCGGATCACGAGGTCAGGAGATCAAGACCATCCTGGCTAACACGGTGAAACCCCGTCTCTACTAAAAATACAAAAATGAGCCGGGCATGGTGGCGGGTGCCTGTAGTCCCAGCTACTCGGGAGGCTGAGGCAGGAGAATGGCGTGAATCCGGAAGGCAGAGCTTGCAGTAAGCAGAGTTCGCGCCACTGCACTCCAGCCTGGGCGACAGAGCAAGACTCCGTCTCAAAAAAAAAAAAAAAAAAAAAAAAAAAAAAAAAAAAAAATCAGTCTGTATATTGGGGAATAATATCCCTTCCAAGCTGATATTATGTTGAAATTTCATGGAACTAATAACCCAACTACTTTGTTCATAAAATTACATTGTCTAATGGGGAAACACAAATTTTGTCATGACATAATGAAATACTACAATTTGTCTCATTAAGATTTCCAAGATGGAAATAAAAACTGAGAGGGTGAAGAGATTTCATTAGTTGGAGTATATTCTCTCTAGAATAGCAAAAACTCTACAAGAAATAAGGTTCCAGTAAGAGCAATTGATTGTGGGATGACATGAAGTTCTATAAATATTAGGATTAAAGACTAGGAGACAAAGACATAAGATTTTTGAATTAAAAAAACGGATATTTAAAGTTAGTAATATCAGTTTTTACTGTTAGTGTTTGATGATGTCCTTCAGTACTTGGGTTTAGCTGACATTAAAGACGTTAACAATTCTAAATATGAATAAGCACTATTCTCTGAGTCAAGTAAACAATGTCTGAGGCATCAATGTACTGTTCCTGCCACATGTTTGTTATTCAATCTTGTTGAATTTTTAAAACCTCTTGAAATTTAAATTGGCAAACTCTGACATAGTTTTAATATAGCACTAGCAAAGGAGTTTCCTTAGAGAGTAAGAAATGTTTACATAGGAATTACATTGTAATTAATATTAAAACATTTAGAGATACCGTGATTATTTGAATACACATTCTTTATAACTATAGCCACCATATCAATTTCCTTAAAAAATACAACCCAGAAAAGGATTTTTGAAACATCTACATAAAAGGCACGATGAAAATCTTTACTCCAGTAGAAATAGAGATGCAGATTCTGTATTAAAGTCTTCATAATCATTGAGGTTTTATTTAATTTACTTGACTTTAGGATTCTCATTTGGGGATATTAGTTCTCCTAATGTACTTTTTATCTTTCTGGTTGAATCTATCATAAATATATAAAATATATCATAAATCTGTGTCTAGATAAAAAACCTACTATATAAACCTTTATTTGTTTGCTTTATATCTAATAGTATAGTACGTTTTTGCCATAGAGTCTCATTGTCACTTCTTTTTTTTTTTTTTTGCTATTACCACAATTGTATCACTGAAACAATACACTGCATTTTCTCTATTTTGAAATATCTGTTCAGGAAATGACAACTTAAACTGGGCAAATCTGACCATAAAAAGAAATGTAAGCACAATAGACACTTTTTGGAAAACATAAAATGTCTCATATACTAATCAAATAAATTTGCTTAATTGTGTTAATGTTGTTAGCTAATTAATTATTAGACTTTTACCATTTTGAGTGGATTAATAACTTGCATCTTTGTAACTGAATTCACTGAAGTCACAAATCTTTAGCTTTAGGGCCTGAAATCACACTGAAATTATATTAAAACATAACATTGACTTGATTTGTCATGGAATACTGGTCAGTGACGGGCAGAAATCAAAGTGAACTGTTATGCTGTTATTCACACTTTTTCACATATTTACTTCATTAGCAGTTGTTGTGTGTTTATATGTGTTGTGTATAATATACATATTCCAAGGCAATTATCATTAGCAGCTGAAATTATCAAAACTTTGGAGCCATTAACCATTATTCACTTCAAATATATGAAGCACTTATTACATACAAAATACTACAATGAGAGTTTGTGGTAAACAATATTAAGGGCAGTTATAGAATGAATTCTCATAGAGCTTAAAATTTAGTAATTCTAGCACTTTGGGAGGTTGAGGCAGGCGGATCACCTGAGGTCAGGAGTTCAAGACCAGCTTGGCCAAGATGGTGAAACCCCATCTCTACTAAAAATACAAAAATTAGCCGGGTGTGGTGGCGGGCGCCTGTAATCCCAGCTACTCCGGAGGCTGAGGCAGAGAATTGCTTGAACCCGGGAGGCGGAGGTTGCAGTGAGCAGAGTTCGCGCCACTGCACTCCAGCCTGGGCGACAGAGCAAGACTCCGTCTCAAAACAACAACAACAACAAAATTAGTGTGAGGAATGGACATTAAATACGCAACTAAAATACAGTGTGATAAGAGCTCTGAGAGAAGGAGAATGCAGAGTACTATCAGAAAATTTAAGAAAAATGCCTGGATATGGGTAGCCTGCTAAGGCTTTTTGAAGGAGAAGGAATAGTGTCAGGAGGTGGTTGAAGTACAGCAGCACACTCCTTGTACTAACTGCCAAATTTTAACAAAAATAATTCTTGTCTGTTTAATCTTTTATATTGTGTTTTACAAATACAGCTCCAAACTCCTAACCCCACCCTGAATTATAATGCTGTCCCCAACATTATGCAGACCTTTTGGAACTGCCACTCAGCCATCGTGTCACTTAATCTTGAAATTCAGTGATGAGCAGGATTGCTTCAGGAAAATCCTGGGACAGGTATCAGGGGAAAGGGATTGAACATGGCTTGGGTCCACAAATCCAAAGCGAGACTAACCCCTTCAAAAACGAAAATAACTGAGCATAGAGGTGGAAAGAATCAAATTAAGGACAGTCTAATTGGTTTTTAACATTTTGATACAAGAAAGAAAACGATGATTTTTGCATAACACCTAATGGAGAATAATGGATAAACTTAGAGAATTTTATATATAACATTGAGAAAAACTCTAAAACTATGTTTAATTTTAAAATCAGTAAATTAAAAATAAAATCCACATAGCTGAAGATTCTCATGCTTTCTCTCCCTCTTGGATTATTATCTCTGCAGGAAGCAAGCTGACATATTGTAAGTAACCTTAGGATGGGAGCCTTGTGGTGATGAACTGGAGGCTGTAGCTAATAGCCAGAAAGGAGGTGAAGCCTGTCCCAACAAGCACGTGAGGGAGCTTGAATGTGGACCCCTCAGCTTCCGTCAAATCTTGAGATGACTGAAGCCCTGGCTGACAGATTATGGCAAGATCATGAGGGACCCCAAGCCACAACAACTCAGCTAAGCCACTCCTAGATTCCTACCCCATAGAAACTGTGAGATAATAAATGTTTCAGCTGCTATATATTGGAGTAATATATTGCATAGTAATTGATTACTCATATGCAACTCAAATGCCCACTAACAGGAGAAAGGATATATAAAGTCTATAAATCTTCTAACAGTGAAATGTTACTCAGCAATGAAAAATGAATGAGCTACTGCTCTACAAAACAATATGGATATATCCCACAGATGTAGTGATGAACAAAAAAAGCCAGGCTAAAAATTGTATATATCATAGGATTCTTTTCATATAATGTTTGAAAGTCTCTAGCAAAACTAATTTGTTTAGACAGAAGTCAAAATAGTGGTTGCCTTGGGGAGTACTGACTTGGAAGAGACAGAGAGTATGCTTTTAAGAGTCTGGAGATCTGTTACATCTTAACATTGAAGTATTTACATCAGGTTCACATTAAGTAGAAATTAAGTAAGCTTTAGACATAAGATTTGTATACTTTATTGTGTGCATATTTTATTTCAATAAGATTTTTTTAAAAAAGAACACAGGATGAAGGGCATGTTTTTAAAAACATTATATTAATATTATAAATACATATTGTATTATATTTTATTGCTCATGGAGAACATATGAAGTGATGATGGAGTAGAGCACAGACCACAGATCTCCAAGAAAAACCAATGTCAAAGGACCAGGAAACGAAAAACAAGTTTCATTGAAGGCCAGAAGCATCAAAGGAGAATCAAGCCTGGGCCGCTTCATAGAAACCCAAGTTTGTGGGTTTGTTTACAGTAGAATGGAGAGGTCAACTGCATCACATATGGTAGGATGGTCAGTACTATTCATTTAGGTCATCGACAAAGTGATCATTTCTGACCTTGAAGAAAGTCGTTTCCTGAAGAAAAGGTAATCTATGGTCATCTCTACAAACATCTTATGCAGAAGTGATTTTCAATTCATGATATAAAATAGAAACAAATTTAAGTAAGTTTCTGGTTGCCATAAAATCTTTTCTCTGATTACATTATTTCAGGCCATCTGAACACACAAGAACCTGTCATACTTAGATCAGTAAAATAAAGTTGAATTCAGGCAAACAACCTGCTATTGTCAAAATGGTGCCAAATACCTCTTTAGATTGAATGCAATACTTTTCAACTAGTTATACTGTTGTCATAAGGCTATAGTTACAGAGTTTCTATCTCAGGAGCTTCGAGGCTTTTCAAACTTTAAATGATCCTGCAGATAAGACAACAAATACATATTGTCAACCCCTTCACACCCCATGAGAATGAATCTTCTGCATTTCCAGGTGTAGTATGGGAAAATTTTATTTGCTATTACTCACAAATTTCCCATCTCTATTATAAAGTGATAAGTTGCTCTCACTGGAAAGTGGATAACCTATTTTGGAAAAACATCCCTTATTTCATTATTTTAGAATATTGCTTCTATAGGTGTGAAATTAGATTGATCTTTTCTCAGGAAACATTGATCCTTTTACAGATTCTCACAATTCAGGAATTTCTACCCTCAAACACAAGATCAAACTATCTCACCCAATAGGCAACAAATAGGAAACATACAGTGGTGTGACCTCAGGATGCTAGACAGAGGACATACGCTATCAGGGTTCACAACCAGATGGTAGAAGATCTGTAAGTTAAAGTATTTCTCCTAAGAAAAGCTATAACTTAAAAGGCAACAACAAAACTGTTTGCTATGTGGTTAAGTGTAGCTGTGAATAAGTTAACTTGTAATCAGCTTTGAGAAACTAGCTAATGCCCTAAATCTCCTTCACATATAATTCACAATTAAATTCAAGAGGAAAATATTGATTTTATTATCAAAATCTAATAAACCAACTGAATCTGGTTACAGTGTCAAATAGACTATACTGTCCCATATACACACATACACAAACATGCACACACGAAATGATTAGCTTACTTATATTGTTGGTAGTTGTATAACATATTTAGTTAAATTTCTCATTTTCTTTATACATTTAGTTATCATGTTTATTTATAACTTTCTAGCATTTAAAGACAAAACACCCAAAATAATTAAAACTTGTGAAATGTTCAAGTTGTTACCATGTACATTATGGGTAGATTATTTTTGCTTCTCAGTGACGATTTTATACATTTGTTCATACAGTTCAGTTTCAGTGATTTTCAGTATTGAAATTTATGAATATATTTGATGGTTTAGGATTACATTTAGTATCATAAACCTAAGCAGTTGGTCATATGTTGAAAAATAAATGTTAGGCACATAAGGCGAATACCGACAACTTTTCTGAGTATATGGAATTTTTTTTGATATGGTGGGAGAGTTAGTTATTAATCAACTAATGCTAAGGGCCACTTTAAAACTGTTTATGTAAAGAGCATTTTGAAGATTCATCAGAGTTTTCATCTGGCTTGGGATATCAGGGAAGGCTTCCATGGGGAAGTCATGTTTGCACCAAGGTATTACAAATTGAATGGCATTATTTAGGTGAAGAGCAGAGGAATGTGGATAGTTTCTGAGGATATTTATGTGTCAAATTCCACAACATTGAGTAATAAATGAACTTGAGGATGTGTGAGAGAGGGGCTTGATCTGGATGTCTTAGGTTTTATTGCTTATGCTATCAGAAGGATGATGAAGCCCTTTGTTGTAACAGGATATCCTGGAAGGAATATCCTCTTGGTGTTGGAGAGTTGGAAGTTGATATAATTTGCAGTTGTGTCCCCACTCAAATCTTATGTTGAATTGTAATCCCCAGTATTGGAGAAGGGGCCTGGTGGGAGGTGTATGGAACACGGATGTGGATTTCCTCCTTGCTATTCTTGTGATAGTGAGTGAGATCTCATGGGATCTGGTTGTTTAAAAGTGTATAGCACCTCTCCCTGCTCTTTCTTCCTCCTTCTCTGGCCATGTAAGAAGTGCCTGCTTCCCCTTTGCCTTCTGCCATGATTGTAAGTTTCCTGAGGCCTTCCCAGCCATCTTTCCTATACAGCCTGTTGAACTGTGAGTCCATTAAGCCTGTTTTCTTTATAAATTACCCAGTCTCAGGCAGTTAGTTCTTTATAGCAATGCAAGAACAGACTAATACAGAAGTCCATAAATTTAGTATTGATTTGTTGGCTTTGAAGTGTGTTTCAACACTGATAAAATGTCAAGGAGTGGTTGGACACACAAGCCCAAAGTTCAGAGGAAGTATCTGAGCTGGATATATAAACTTGAAAGTCACATGCATATAAGTAGAAACTGAAAGTTTGGATATAGATAATGTCAATCTACAAAAAATCTACACAGTTTGATGAATAAAGAAGTTCCACCTGTTTGAAAAAGTGGAATATTTAGTAGCTGACTAGAAGAGGATGAGCATGCAAATGAGAGACATATGAAGCAGCCAGAAAGGAAAGTAATCATTTAAAAAATGTTGGTGTCAGTAAAGGAAAGAGAGTTTATTAAGGAACTAACTGACAGGAGTATTGTCCAAGGCTTGGTGCATGGCCAAATGGTAAAATACCATTGAATATATAGCAAGATGGAGGTTATAGATGACCTAGTCAAAAAGTTGGTTTTATGGAATGATTGAAGAAGATTGGAATTAGATCAGTGTGCACTGCAAAGATTGTTAACATTAGGGGCTGCCCCTCTGGATCCACTAAAGGGTTTATCTTGAGACCATGTTTACCTAAGGGTGCTCCCAGCAAATAACTGATACTAAAGTTAATAAAGTCAGGGCAATAAGGTGACAGGTGGGACTTCAATGGGCAAGTTTTGTTCAAGTACTGCCCATTGGCTTGGTCTCACCTTTATTGGAATTATGCTGCAATCTATCTTATCTAATCCTCCTTTCTTACTTTTCTTTTCTAATCTTATCTAATCCTCCTTTCTTATCTAATCCTCCTTTCTTACTTTTCTAATCTTATCTAATCCTCCTTTAATATCTAATCCCCCTTTCTTATCTAATCCCCCTTTCTTACTTTTCTTTTCCTACCTGTGAGAGTCTTGCACCACTGTGTGAAGGCTGATGCAGTTGGCACTGGGATGGTGTGAGAAAACAGATGGTAACATGAAATTAGTTAATTCACATTTGGTAGCTGAATTGAGCATAATCCTGAGTGCTAAGTGGGATGAAAGGGAACCTGGTGCCAAATGGTGCCCATTGGTAAAGATTTCATGGGTGGTGATACAATAAAACATCCCTGTGGAAGGGAAGGCCCTTGTTGGTGTGATGATTCAGAACTGTTGTCTAGTTATTGCTAAGTTGTATTTATTACATGCCAGCCTCAAGAAAAGATCTTGGTGCTAATCTGAGTTGATATGTTTGCGTATGTAGGGAATGAGTTATAATCAAAATGCACTCTGAGAGGAAGAGATGGTATCAGTAGAACTGGAAGAAGGTGTTTACTAACTTTTTCTTTTCCTTCTTTTCTACACTTCTGAAAATGTATAAGTTGTGTTTTTAGAGGTAAAAATTTGTCTTCAGAAGAAAAGATAAACCTAGGCAACTAGCTGATTGTAAAATAAATTGTCAATCTAATTTAGAGTGTTGAATTTAGTCAAAAATATCTTTGCTATTTGATAAATATAGGACTTATTTTGAGGGAAGGTTGTGTTTGACAGCTCTAGTGTGAGGAAGATGGTATGAAGTGTCTAGGGATAGTGTTTGTGCCTGCACGGCTTGAAATTAAAAATAAGTCATCTTTATTTATAAATACAAATATAATATAAAGAAGTTGGTACTTCTTTATCTAAGAAAAGAGAAATAAATGAAACCATCACTGTTCCCAAGATAGAAGAAACAGATCTGAGATAAATATTTTCTACAAGATGAAATGTGATTTTAAAATAGTAACTCTGAATTAGGATGGAATCATATGAGTTTAGCATTTACAAAACAAGTGGAACGGAACTTTAAGAGAATGAAGGAGTATTTATATGGCTTAAGAGAAGTAGAGTTCACAAAATGTATTTTTTTAAAAAGCTGATGGTACAGATAAAATGTAGGCTCTTTTCAAATTTATAATAATTTATTCATATTGATATAAACAAAAACTATTTGGTATATATGGTATGATAATATATGATGTATTGTCTATAACCGGAGAAATTTGTCTAGACTGCTGGGAGAGAGTGGCGAGCAGAAAGTGCTTTCTTGAAGACATATTGTTTCCTGAAAACAGGCGTGAGTTAGTCAGGTAGAAAACAGGGACGATCACTATGAAAGTTATGAAGGTGGAAGAGTAGTCAGTGTTTGCAAATAAAATAGCTTGTGCAAAATCTCTAACGCAGTACAAATTTTAATAAATTTGGAGAATAGTCCTAAAGCATTATTGCTAGACTATTGAGAGAGGTTAGTAGTAGGTAAGTGTGGAGAAATATGCCACACTATACAGGCTGACATGGGCCTTGGCCAGGCTTACACAGGCTTTTAGAGAAAGGCTCATTAATGCTGCAAGAAATTGAACTTGATTATATAGCTGGAGGGAGTTAGCAAATTCCCATATTGTAATACGTGAACCTTTGTGTACTGATACATATACACTCATCCCACCTCCTGACCCAGTCTAATACATGGTAAAGCATGAGCGATGCCTTTATTCTTTTCTACTTGGTGAATTCCATATACCACTAGAGCTTCAGGTGTGCCCTGTAAAATATGAGGTACCCTGAGAAGTCAGACCCACGCATTCTAGCATTATTCTTGACCTTGTGTGTACCAGTATTTTATTTCTTTGCTGGTTGTGTCAGTTAAAGTCAGGCAGGAAACAGATTCACACATTATTTCAGAAGGTTGAATGCAATGTAGATAATTGATTGAACAGATATTGCACAGAGCTGTCCACGTAGCTGCTGATGAAATCAAAGGCGATACTTGACGTGGGGCCCATAGGCATTTGTTACACAAAGCTCATGAGGCCAGGACTTTCATGGGTGGTACAGCCTTATTTTGTGTTTACATGCGCTGGATCATAGTTATTTTAAGCAAACAGAATGATCGTGCTTAAATGGTGTCTCATTTGTTAGATATAATTATTACTAAGTGGTACCAGACTAGAAGATATGAAAACTTATTTTCTTGCTGTTGAAGCCTTGTGAATTGGATTTTTTAGCAAGTTTGGTAGATTTTAGCAAGTTTGGAAGATTTTTGCTTTGACTGCTTTTCTTGGCCCTTACTGACACCAATAACATCAAGGGGTTCATTTTAGACCGAAGAGGCATAGTTACAAGCACAATTTTCTGAGATGAAGCAAATAGATATATGTTTTGTGGGGGGTATAATAAGCTTAGTTTTCAACAAATTTCAAAAACTAATAAGTGTTCTAAAGAATTTCTATATGAAAATGCCTAGAAGGCAAATTGGGTTTACTAATAAGAATAGAACTCAAGCGAAAGTCTCTTCTGAATATACGGATAAAGCTATTAGAGCAAATGAGGAACCTTAGAACAAAATGAAGAATTTTTCCATGTACAGAACAGTCTCTGTAGAACACAAAATGTAAAAGCCAAGACAGAGAAATAGCTCATTTAGGAATGGAGGAGCAACTAGAAAGATTTTAAAAATCCCCAGAGAGAGTTATGCCATGAAAATAAAGAAGACTTTTCAGTAACGCAGAATATAAATAAAATTGGCCTAAACATCAAATGCTGCACTGGTAAGCTATGTTCTGAGGAGGATCGACTATATTCAACAATGAAACTATTGATAATATTGAGCAGTATAGGATAAATCCAGACTGTACTGGTTTGAGCCTGAATGCTAAATGAAGAAGAAAAGTCAATGAGAGCATTCTTTCTTACAACTACCGTTTAAATTGTTACAATATGATATGATTTGGGTCTGTGTCCCAGCCCAAATCTCATGTTGAATTGTAATCCTGAATGTTGGAGGAGGGGGCCTGGTGGGAAGTGATATGTATCATGGGGGCGGACTTTCCCTTTGCTGTTCTCCTGATAGTGACTGAGTTCTCATGAGATCTGGTTGTTGAAAAGAGTGTAGCACCTCCCCCGCCTCTCTCTTTCTCCTGCTCCAACCATGTGAGACGTGACTCCTTCCTCTTTGCCTTCTGCCATGATTGTAAGTTTCCTGAGACCTCCCCAGCCATGCTTCCTGTACACCTCTGAAACTGTGAATCAATTAAACCTCTTTTCTTTCTTTTTTATTTTTTAATTTATTTTAAGTTCCAGGGTACACGTGCAGGATGTGCAGGTTTGTTACATGGGTAAACATGTGCCATGGTGGTTTCCTGCACAGATCAACTCATCACCTAGGTATTAAGCCCAGCATCAATTAACTATTCTTCCTGACGCTCCCCCTTCTCCTCCACCCTGACAAGCCCCATTGTCCCCATTCATGTGTCCACAGGTTCTCATTGTTCAGCTCCCACTTGTAAGTAAGAACAGGCAGTGTTTGGTTTTCTGTTTCTGTGTTAGTTTGCTGAGGATAATGGCTTCCAGCTCCATCCATGTCCCTGCAAAGGACATGATCTCATTCCTTTTTATGGCTGCATAGTATTCCACAGTGTCTATGTACCACATTTTCTTTATCCGATCTACTACTGATGGACATTTGAGTTGATTCCACGTCTGTACTATTGTGAATATTGCTGCAATGAACATACACATGCATATATCTTTATAATAGAATGATTTATATTCCTTTGCATATATATCCAGTAATGGGATTGCTAGGTCAAATGGTATTTCTGCCTCTAAGTCTTTGAGGAATTACCACACTGTCCTCCACAATGGTTGAACTAATTAAATTACCCAGTCTCAGGTAGTTATTTCTATCAATGCGAGAATTGACTAATACACAATAGTTTGAATATTAATGGAGGAGAGAAAGAGTTTGTTTGGCATTGGGAGGAAAACATGAGCAAAAATGAAGAGCTTTAGCAATTTGAACAACTTCACTAAGAATCTCAAAGCTTAACCTACGGTATTTTTGAAAAATGCACCTTTTTTTCTACTATTCTGGGAATAAAAGTAAACTAGATTGTTAGGATTTAGTGGAATTCTTGATGACGCTTTGAAGATTTCTTTACTAATTTTGTGATCTATATTAGTTAATTGAGCTTCCCAAAATCATCCCTTTCATATTTTACTGAAAAATATGAAGTCAAATTTATGCATTACCTCCACTGTGCTGTAAAGTTTCTTTAAGAGTTTCTTCAAAAGTCTGACGATTAAAGAGTTCTGTTCCCCAAACTCCCATCCCACACTCTATCTTAGAAAGTGCAGATCATAATGGATTAATTGTAATCAGTTCCTGTGGGAACATCTGGCCCTCATATCGCCTGGGGTGAAATTATGTTTCTCCTCCTTTTGCTAAGATCTTTTAAAGTAATGATCTCCTACTACAATCTCTTCTGTCTCACTGGAAACATTGAGTAGGGGGGCTCAACTGTTTTGTTATTGAAATACATAAAAAAAAGGCCTGCTAATTTTCTCCTGCATTTCTTCCATAATTATTTTATAAAACATAATTTCTCTCTTTGTCCAATCCCATCAGTAGCACACTTAAAATTTATCAATAGGGAAATGCTCCCTAGTGCAACGAGAATTAACATCCAGCAAGTGACTGTGCTCTGCCAATCAGAATTTAGCACTGGTTTTCTGGTGCAATACCCTAACAAAAAGGTGATGAGGTGCAACAAACAAACGTAGTGAATGGGCTCCATAAAGGACACAGTAAAATGTGAGGACAAAGGAAAAATCTTTTGCCCACAAGAAATCCTGACAGGGTTATGTAAGGATATAGGGATTAATGGGATGACAAATGTGACAACCTCCGTGGTAAGTAACAAGATATATTACATTAAAATATCCACATTATGTAAATTGCTTTGACTTTATATCTTTTAGAAACCATAGATCAAGGCTTAATTGACTATAAATGAAAAACATTAAACGATGTCATATTGCTAAAGTAACATTTTCAAAGTCTAAGACTGTAACAATTGCTTTGGTTTTCAATTTCAGGTAATTTAAAAAAGAGTTAATGTAATATACGTGCTGTATTGAATCCAAATCAGAATTATTCAAGTCTGTATGATAAATGTGTTGCTCTACATGAAAGCATTATGATGAAAATCAATTAAGCCATTATACATAAGAATTTTAGATGATGGTTAAAAATTGTTACACCACATCAGTTATATTTGGGGGTACAGAAGGCCTTTAACCTAATTCTTAAGTCTCAATGGACTATACATTTTTTGATCTACAGACTCTAAAGAAACAATAAGAAGAAAATAATTTTTTTGAATATGTGTAACTTTCCCCCTAATTTTCACTTGTGATAGAGCAAAATTGACTATTTAATATACAATTAAACTAAGAAATAATTTTTAAAAATTCATGCATTATCATTCAATGCAAAATTACATTTATTAAATTATTTGTCTCAAATTGTTTTGCAAATAGCTTTTCACATTCTATTTGTCTTTAATAATTTTCAGCAAAATCATTTTCTAATAAATGTATAATTATTTTAAACAATACAAATTGGCAAATGTTCAAATACTTATCTCATTGTTAGTACTTGGATTCAACAACCATTTTTTTCCCTTGTTATGAGGCATGGACTGTGTTGATGTTTCTTTTTTGTTGTCATCTCCTATGTAAAGATCATTTTGCTGCCAGTTTTAAAGAAAAGTAAGCAAAAATAAGATACAGTGCCACCATGACATTTTGATTTTTTGTAAATGGAGTAATTGCTAAACTAAACAGAGCTTATTATATTCATAAAAAATAAATCAAATATTAGCCAATTTTGCGACTTCAAGCCCTACTATGTCATATCACTGTGCTTTTTAATATTTAAGTACTAAATATCAAATCCCCATGTTACATACGGTGAGAAACCAAAACCTCCATGAATGGCCAAGAAGCTTACATTCCTCTTTTATTTCCAATGTTTGATTCCATTGAATCTGTATTTTTCTGCACAAGATAAATGTGTCTTGTCTCCTTCACTCCCCAAAAGAATACAATTTACAGAAACTGTGGCATTCTCACAGCATACAACTCATCATGAGAGTCACCCTCCAATAGATTATGCTACCGATGAATATGGCTTATTCTACATAGGAAGTCAGACTCTGTGGAACCCTGGCTCTGCTAGAACCAACATCTGTGAACATGGGCGATTGACTTATATAAAGATCATAAAGACTCTATGAGTTAATATGTATGCATTATCTCATTGTATTATTTTTTGTTCTGTTTGCTGGCACATTGATCCAGCCCCCACACCAGCTGTTTCATGCATGTCTCAGAATCTTCCACCATTCTATTATGAAGAGAAAAATCTATTGTTTTGATATTTCTCCATAGCCCAGATGGTCATGACTTCAAGAATTTACATTAAACCAGTAGTCAGCAAAGTTTTTCAATAAAGGGCCAGATAGTATTTTAGGCCTTGCAGACTATAAAGCCTCTGTTGGAACTAAACAATTCTACTGTCGTAGCAGAAAGCAACCATAGAAAATACAAAAATGCATGGGTTGGCTGTGTTCCAATACAACTTTACCAAAACAGGCAATAGGCAGATTTGGCTGATGTGTCACAGTTTGACTGTCTCTCCACTAAATGAAGCATGAGCACGTTTAGCTGTGCAGACACCCATGGGACATAGTTGGCTGATTCTAGCATTAAAAAGGCAGACATCTTTTTAAAAAATTTTACTGTTATGGAATATCTTATACACATGATTTTTGTTATATAAATGTTATATGCCATATACAGTAAAACAATGACAAAAATGAGTAATTTAGGATCCAATATCTGCATTATCCAGTAGATCATTGCAACACTGTTAAATTCCTCTTGCCACTTTCCAATTGCATGACTCTTTTTTCCCACTCTTACTTATTCCAGAAAGAATTACTATTAATTCAGTATTGTATCATTAGTAGTTGATTCTCATTATTCCTGGTATTTATGTTCCATGAATTCAGGTTGAACACTGATTACAGAATACTGACCAATGCTTCTGGGGGAAATATGTATGTGGGTACACACGCACATGCGCGCACACACACACACACAATCTCACATGGATTATGATCTTAAACAGTAAAAACTACTCATCATTTTCCGTATTTTACAAAAAAGCTAACAATGTCCAGAAGTATTAAGGGACTTGTCTGAAGCTTCCTCACCAACAGGCACAAAAGTTGGGATTCAAAGCATTCCAATAGGCCCCAGAGCTGGATCTTTTTACTCTACACTGCATTGCACTACTGTTTCCATCCTCTGGTCATCTTTGTATGAGAGCTGAGACAAGAAGATCCTGCCCTTTTCTAAACCTCAGTTAGGAACATGTGCCTCAGTTTCTCTCAAATATTTTTTTGTTCTGATCATGCCTGCAAATGACTGTGGAAAACAAATTTTAACAAATAAGCAAACTTGCAAATACAGACTTTTAAAAATAATGAGGATCAACGGTAGTGTTGTTAAATAAATATATATTTTCTTAATTTTATATAATCTTCATCTTCATACAATTGATACCATACTGGATACATTTTTCCTTTTTGCAATGTTGTTGCTAAGCCAGTTGTATTTCTGAGTTTGGTCCATTTTGATTTGCATGATTCTGGCTCATCATTTACACTCCTGCAATTAAATTTAATGTATAGATATATAATTTCTTTATGCATACTTCCATTTCAGGACATTTAGGATGTTTTAAGTTTCTTGATATTACAAATAATCTTGGTATAAATTTTGTTCATGACATTTGGTATATAAAAGTTTCTATGAGGTATATTAATTTTATTTATTTTTATTCACTTGATGATATTTTATCTTTTTAATCACTTTACGAAAGGGTAACTTAAATGGTTTTTAAAATATTAATCCAAACTTTCATACAAGGGATAAAAATAATTTAGCTATGATCTTTTAGATTTTAAAACATAGCCTGGTTCAGTTTTCCAATTCATTGCTTAAATACATTGCATCCATGTTCATGAGTGTGAGTTGTCATATAGTTTCATTCTATTTCTAGGTGTTTTATTCTTTCCTTCTTAAATTTATTTTTATTTTTAAAATTTTATTTTAAGTTACGAGATACATGTGCAGGACGTATAGGTTAGTTACATAGGTAAACGTGTGCCATTGTGGTTTGCTGCACCTGTCATATAGTATTCTTATTACATTTTTTTCCGGTCTAGTGTTAGTAAAATGCCTGCTAAAACTAGATGATAAGTGTTCTCCATTTTACTATGCTTTGTAAGGTTTGTGCATTTATTCCTGGAAAATTTGGTAAAATTTCTCTTTTTTTTGGTAAAAAAGTCCTGCTAAAAATATGCTTTAATGTATTATTTCTTCTCTCTTTTAATATTCTTTCTAAATGATAAATTTATTCTTCCTTTATTTTCTATAATAATTTGTGAATGTATATGATCTTTTTCAGTTTTTTGGTGTTTTCTTTGAAATTTTACTATAATCTATTTAACTTCAGAAAACAATCAAATTTTATATCTGACAATAAAAATATATTGGAATGCTTTGATATTCATCCTCATTATAGGCCTGTACATTATCATGATCCAACAATTTGATATTACTACTATTTTTTGACAGAATATATTTGTTTAGGTTATATAGCTATCTAAGTTTATATTTGCCTGCCATTTTTTTATTACTTCTCAGTTTTAGATATGCTTTCCTATTTTGAAATGCATCCCGAGTGTCTCTCTGTGTGTATGTGCATGTGTGTGTTTTTGTGCACATGTGTGTATATGTGCATACATACATACGTGTATAGATATTCTTTTTTGGGAGGATTTGTTGATGGTAAATTTTTTCGATCTTTGTTTATCTTGTTCTTTAAAATCAGTTTGCTGGGTACAAAAAACCATGTTGTACACAGAAAGTATATACAATTGCTGTCAGTTTAACATTTTTAAAACAGAAAAAAATTGATATGATTCTTCAAAAAAAAAGTTTACCGGGTACATAATTAAAAAGTGATGATTCCATTTTCCTAACACTTTGCACATATTTTTTCACTGATTTTTGGCTCTTATTCTTGCTGTCGCAAAGTCTAGGTGTAATTTTAAGTTTTTTGCTTTATTTTTTAGATGATTTTTTTTAACTTACTGCCCGCTGTGTGGATATATATTTCATTAATCCCATTTTAAATACATTGTTTCTGAAGTTTAGGCTTCATGTCTTTCATCAATTCTGGAAAATTCTTAGCCATTATTCCTTCAAATATATCTTCTCTACCATTTTTACCTTAGGTTTTCCCCAAACTGTTATGAGAATAATATTAGTCTTCATTAAGTTCGCCATATACTGTCAACCATTTTCCGAAATTTTCAGATCAAATTTCAGTTCACAAATTCTCTTCCATTTTGTCTAATCTCCAGATTAACTCATACAATAAATTTTAATTTCATAAATGTATATAAATATATACATACATATATACATGTATTAAATGGATCTTTAATTTTCTTTCATTTTTAATAAGCTTTTGTTTCTTTTCTCATTGATGTTTTCAACTGTTATTCATTTACATGTCACATACATAACTATTTTATATTTTAATGCAACATTTGAATGTCTTGAATCTTGTGATTTTAACATTTTGACTGTTTCTTTTTTCTCCTCATTCTTCCCTTCCTTGGCCTAGAATACCAGGCCAAGACTACAGTTAGGTGAATGAGGCATTTGCTCTGGTTGCAAAATATAAGGGCTCACAATACTTCATTGTTAAATAAATAATAGTTTAATATAGTGTTTTCAAACAATCAAAATGAATGCAACATTTCATGATAAAAATCATCGAAATTTGAATGAAAACAGAATCTGACCTTGTACTTCACAAGTCACCTCATTTGTCTCACCTTAATCAAGCTGGGCACATCCTCTCTTTAACTAAAATTTTGATATTTTTTTCATGGAATTTTGCACAAGTTTTGAATTTTTTAACACACTATATTTGACTATTATTTATCTTGATGATGGAGAATTTTGGACCCTTATATTTTGCACCTGAGTTGAAGGCCCCATTCACATTGTCCTCCCGGGCCCTGATATGATAATTTATTTGTTTCTGTTTTTTAATTTTTTTCTAAATTACATTTAGTTGAGTTTAATGTGTGGAAAACCTGAGGAGTTTGAATGGAGAGTAGGTGAATACAGAGAGGATAGGTATATGCGTCTGATCTTCCTGAATACACAGTTAACATATATCCAAACACCACGCCCAATTGAGGGAAAAATATATAGGTTATAAATTCCAGCAGAAATGGTAAGTTTTTATCTTTCTTTTTCTATCCAATTTAAAGAGGATATCACAGGTTTTTTATTGTCTTCCTATAACTCAGATAATGAATTTTGTGTTTCAATTCATCCTTTGAAAGTGAATGACTCTTCCCAGTTTTGTGATGGGTTTTGATTTCAGTCTAATCCACACTTCCTCACCCTTGGCTTTGATGTGAGGCCAATATTTTTAAGTTTTTTCTTCGCCAAATCTACTGGTCTTTGAAACAAGCATTTGTCCTTCAGCTTCCACTTCCCACTATGGTTTAAATTGTGTGGGAGAAGGTATGTGTTTGTGTGTGTATGCTTTTGAGAGGTCACCTGATTTCTCATAACCTTGGCAATGTAATTTAATATATAGTTATGGCAATGTCTTAGTCCATTGGTGACTGACAACAGAAATTGTTTCTCATAATTCTGGAGACTGGGAAGTCCAGGATCTAGGCACCAGCAGGTTCAATGCCTGGTAAGGGCCCATTTCCTGGTTCATAGATGGCATCTTCTCTTCGTGCCCTCACATGGTAATGAGGCAAAGCAGTCTCACCTACGTTGGATAAAGAGACAGTGTTTAGATTTAAGTCACATTTATATCCTCTGAATTGGGGGAAAGCACCAGGGCAATTGCAGAAGCTGGCAAGGACCCAGTCTTAGCATCCCCAAGAGTTGCAGGAATTTTGTTTGCCATGCATGGCAGTGCAGCTGGAGCCAGAGGAAGCCAGGGGCGTGTCCTGTGTGGCGCCACCCAATGGACTAATACAGAAAGGTAAACATTATCGAAAGAAGAGGAAAAGGCGTTTGTGATCGAATAGCTTATGAGTTTATGCATGCATTGGATTCTAATCGACTCATGCATCTCCCTTTCCCCTTCTCATTTTGAAATTCAGGAAAATTTGATTTCCTGTTTGTCTTTGGTTACCTCACGGTGTTTCTGCTGTGAATTTTGTTCAGTCTCTTTCTTCTATGGATCTTTAATCTGAATTCATGTTCTTAAAACACAGAGGAGTTATAAATAACCTTTTTTCTCTTGGAACTCTTTACAGTACATGATTCTTCTCATTTTAAATGTTTTACTATCTAATTTCTGCTAAATTACTCGTCTTAGCTCTAGCATTTGCTAACTGTGCATTTGGGCAAGTGATTTAACACTTCAGCATTCTACCTGTAAAATAGACAGAATATAACCTACTTCAATAAGGACATTTTGGAGTTAATTTTGGGAAATAATCTAAGGCCTACAGAAGGCTGCAATAAATATTAACTTTAATCTGTAACAAACATTTGTTGACTACCTGTCATGCTCTAGATATTCTAGAACATTGAAATATATGATTAAAGAACAGATATTAGTGCAGCACAAAGTTTGGTGAGGATGAAGCCTGAGAAAGACAGTAATGAATAAATATAATATATTTTAAAATATTAAATATGTTACAGGGTATTGTTTGCATAAAAAGCATAAAAGATTTAAGAGGGCTTTGGTGTGACTGGCAAAAGAATGATTTTGTATCATAACATGAGATATTCTGATCGGATAATACCTTGTTTAGAAGGAGGTCTTTGATCAGAGAATGGAAAGATATGATGGAGTAGCTATGAAGATATGAAGAAGCATTGAATTCTAATCAGGAGAAACAATGGGCCCAAAGCCTTTACTACTTGCAGTGTTTCAAAATAGCAAGAAAGCTTGGCTAGAGCAAAAGAAGAGACATGAAAGTGGCACAAACAAGGTCAGTGAAGGAAAGTATCGGATTCTAGGACCTTGATGACAGTTGTGAAAGTTTTGATTTTTACTCTGAATAAAATTAGGACCTGGTGTCAGTCAGGGATTCCCTGAGAGACAGAACCAATAGGATGTATGTATATGTATGTGTACATGAGTGTGTGCGTATGTGTGTGTTTGTGTGTATGTGTGTATAAAAGACTCACACAGTTATGGAGGCTGACAAGTTTCCAGATCCGTGGTTGGCATGCTGGAGGCCCAGGAGAGCTGATAGTGTAAGTTGCAGTTGAGGCTAACAAGTTTCAAGATCTGTGTTTGGCTTGATGTTGGCCCAGGAGAGCCGATGGTGTAAGTTGCAGTCCCAAAGCTGGCAGGCTCAAGTCCGAAGTCAGGAGAAGACCCATATTTCAGCTCAAGCAGTCAGGGAGGAAAAGTTCTCCCTTATTTGGCTCATTTCTTCTATTCTGATCATCAGTTTATTGGATTAGGCCCACCCCACATGAAGGAAGACAATCTAATTTTCTCAGTCTATAAATTCAAATGGTAATTTCACCCAGAATCACGTAATTTCACCCTTCACAATCACGCCACAATAACATTGAATCAAATGGCTGGGCACTTCATGACCCATCAAGTTAAAACATAAATTTAAACATCACAGATTTTTAGGAATTTGAGCCAAAAGGTAGCATAATTTGTCTTTGTTAAAAAAAAAAAATAAAGTGCTCTAGTGATCTGTTATAAATCAACTGAAAGGGAGCAAGTGTTGAAGCAGGGAGGTGTTTTAGGAGGGTATTTGTAAAAATGTCAAGGAACAGTGCAGGAATGCCTGCTGTGGAGCTGGCAAGGGATGATAAGAATCTTAATAGATTTTGAAGACAGAGCCAACAGAATTTGGATATGGGTTGTGAAAGTACTAAAAGAGTCAAGGATAATGCTAAAGTTCTTATTTAGAAAATGCAAGGATGACGTTGACCATTTGACATGATCTGGCTTACTCTAGCAAGGAGGTCAGCAGATTTGGGTGGGAAGAGAACAAGTTTCATATTTGCTACCTTAACATGAGATGTCTGATAGACTCTGAAGCTATTTTTCATTTACTTGAGATATTTGTTAATAACAAATTAAATTTTGACTCTTCCAAGTTTATCAATTTTCATAGACACTCAAAAGAAGATGCAAAAGTAAAAAATGTTTAACTATTCTTAGGTAGTGGGAACATATTTTCAGGGGGTGCTGTATCTGAGCATTTGCAAATCATGTCACGTATTCAGCAACCTAGTTTGACTTTACAAAGCCTTTACTTACAACTATATGCTGGGAAGCAGGAAGGAAAGAACACAGACCAGATACCTTTCAGTGGTATATGAATCTCTCTGACTTTGCCCCAAACTGCCTTTCTGGCCTCATTAATCATTTCCTCTGGCATTTTTCTCCAACGTTTCAGTTACTTCTTAATAGAGTCTTTTTCCTACTCCATGTCTTTGCAAGGCTTATCTTTTAGTCTGAGAAGAGCTGGTCTCCCAATTTTCAACTCTCAAAATCTTTCATTTGAAAAATTTAAAACAATTACCCTTCTCTCTACGAAGATTTTTCTGATGTAAAAAAAGGAGGACTCTTTCACTATGTCTTCATAACACTTTTTGAAGGTAGTGATTATTTAAAAACTTCTGCCATGTATTACAATTTGCTATTATATGCTTTTTTTTATACTGTGGTGTTACTGTGAGCATATGAATGATGAACAATGTTATTAAGAATATTTTTAAAATATCCCAACACCTTGTGCGTAACAGGTGCTTAACATTGTAGGATTATTTTCATTAATTTGAACAAATAGAGTATTTCAATAGCAATGCATCATCCAATAAAGACTGTAGCCTTTTCACGATAAGTCTATTGTTTTAGGCAACTCTTTACTTTAAAAGTCATTGTAACTTGTCCCCCGTCAATGCCTGGTACCAAAAAAATATAGAGACATCCATGTTAAATATCAGTTGTCATCCTCAAACTCATTTTCAACATTATGTGTGCATTTTAATTTCTTGCTATAAGATATTGACGCATTATAATTATGTAGTCAGAAAAGATTACACATATATCACTGACCACTTGAGTATACCAATTAAATTATGCATTTATTCGTGGGTATAGACATTATTTAAAACCAATAAAGTTCATATTATGAAGCAGGAGCATGCAATTTGTATAATTAAGCTGTGGAAGGACAGGAAATTGGTTTTTAACAATTTCTAATTTGCTCGATCTTTCCCATGTGAATAATCAATATCATATTTAGAATTGTTTATAGCTTCCTCAATTTATAGTCTAACCAATACAGAGTAATTGAATGCTTATCTCATTCTCTCCACTTGCATTGTTACTAGTTATGGAACTATGGGCCATCATTATTACGAAATAAATGAATTATTCAAGGCATTATTATAATTAAATGTGTTTAAACAGGAAGAAAATATTTAATAATTGAATGATTTTTCAAAATATTGGAACAGTATAATTTTTGTGATTCCTCAGACACCAGAAATGAAACATAATATTATATCACTTACTGAGATCATTCATTTGACAACCTAAACTATGCAGTTTTTAGCCAAGTATAAGAAAAGTGAAAAAACATGTTGTCTAACCAGACAACATTAATGTCATAAAGTCTATGCAGTAAAACTGACACACACATTTTTTTGTTTGTTTGTTTAGAATTTCTCAGTCCTCGGGCAGAACCAGCTCACTCTTACTTAGCTACTTTTCTGACTTGGTTATTTCCTAATCCATTATATAATTAGAATAAATCGACAGTAGAGAGAGGCCAAAGAAGAAAAAGGGTTGACAGTCATAAGAATAGAGTCCACACAAAATCACAAAACAAAGACTTCTGAAACGTTTTCTGCATCAGAATATCAGATATACTCTTATCATCCATATTATTTTTAAAGGTGTAAATCTTTATTGAGCACCTATGTATGGTATTATAGTTAATCTTCACAATAATTATATTGTAGGTAAGAGAACTGAAGCTTACAAAGGTTAAAATAATTTTCTATATTGGTTTGGATTATCTACTTATGTGACTACGCTGGGCTAAGGATCTTCTCTGAAAAGCATCAGTGTTGTCACCTTGAAAACCCCTGGAGAGTCAGTTTGAGATGGCGAAATGTTGGGATGGATTCCTGATGACAATAATCTGTTCAACCACATTTCCAGATAGAGCAATGATTCTGAAGCAGGATTCTTAACTTTTTAATAGGATACCTATAATGCCTGGTTTGTGATAATCCAGATATTCAAAGCTGTGAAAAATATTATATTCATGAAGGAAAATGGGACTGGGTTTTCACTGAATAAACTGAGAAGGAAGGCTATGTTCATCCACAGGTAAACAAAGACTGAGCATTATTCACTGAAATGGAAAAATGTACATTATAAATTGGATCTTTAAGTATAAAGAGGTAATAAAGAGTCCAAAGAGCTGCTGACAATATTACTGTTTGTTTTTAAAGACATCATAATGTGTGGAAATTTAGACTTTATAAAACATGAAAGAATAACTATAATTATAAAGTCATTCATAAAGGGAGAAAAAATGGTAACGTTCTGTCACAGTTGTATTTTCTAGAAAATTTTGCAAAGGAGCTGATAACAAACACAAATATTGTGAAATGAACAGATATTTTAAAATCAACATAATAGCTAATGTAAGTAATCCTGAATCAAAGAAAATAAGAATAAACTCCTATTTGAAACTTATATTTTTTTATTTCCCACCACGCCCCCTCTTGAAACTTATATTCTTGATTTCAATAACCTAAGCTGGGTTTTTCTGGTTTGTTCACTCAGAGTCTTTCTCTCTCTCTCATCTATTAATTCATCCATCTTTCCAACTTTCCATCTGAATTTTCCAAAAAATATAAAGTAATTGTTTTTTTTGATTGATCTACATTTACTGTACTTTTTCAGCACTTGTTTGCCCTTGAATCCTTACATCTAACTCAGCTGATTTTTATTACTTTGCTATGTAATATAGGATTACTGGGGCTGTGTTCCTTTGCAATTATAGTTGTCTGATTTCCTGTTAAGTATGACCTGTGGAAGGTATCCATGGGAGATTGTCAGTCAGTGTTAGAATATGAGATTGGATTATGGATTATGTGGATTATGTGTGAGTGGTACTGCCTACTTTGTGTATGCAAACTGTCCCAGATAAACCCACCATCTTTTCTACCAACTCTTGTCTATCCTGGGTCCTGGATCCTGATAAAACTACCTCCTCCTTTTATGCCTCTAGCCTAGGGGTTATAGCAGCCACTGACATTGCTCATGTTTGGGCTATTATGCTCTCCTAAATTTAGATCTTAAGCTTTTCTTTCAGTTGAGTAACCAATTATCTGCATTACTCTGTTTAAACATTCAGTTGGTCTCTGTTATCTGATTAGACTCTGGTTAACACAGCAACCAAAACATTTTACCTCTTTACTCTAAAATGTTGTTTTGGATGCAGCGTGAATAAAAAGAGTAAAAGCCTTTGTTATAAAAAGGCTCTGGCTCTGCCAGCTGAGTTTTCTCTACTCTCCTGTGTCTAAGGAATTTATTTCCAGATAAATTTTTATCATGATAAAAATAGAAATAGAGCTATTCCATTAGATGGGGAAGGATGTTGTGAGATCATTTTAGAGAATTAAGTGTATGTGTAGCTGTTGCATAGGCAGGAAATAGATGATAGAGAAAAAATGATTAATTTTAAGAAATATTACTGTTTTACATTTATAGTGTTCAAAAACGCAAAATAAGCACAGAAAAGTTTTATTAAAATGAATGTTTCTGGCACTGTGTGTCTCTGAACATAGGTATCACACAAAGTGTTCAAAGGAAACAGGATCTGTTGCTTAAAATGGAAGTAGTGATGGTTTATTGCAAAAATCTTTCCTCATTTTCTTCTGTGTTGTCTTTCTTCCCTGGGTTGGTTCCTATATACTTTTTCTCAATTTTGTTGTTCTAAAACTGGAGTGAGTTTTACTTAGAAATTCTGAAACCGAAATTATGGTTGATTCTAAAAATGCATTTAGCAATCATATTAAAAGGTGACATTATGTTATGCTAATTATATGACAGATGGTGGTATACATTACTCATAAAAATTATCTCATTAAATCCTTGCGAATGTGAGCTCAGCAACATTATTTATCCCTATTTCATAGTAGAAGAACAGGTTTAGAGGCCAACTTGGAACTCTTTATTCTGATTTCAGATCCCAATCTTTAAACGATTCGGCTATATGTAAAATACAGGACTTATTGAATGTTATGAATAGACATGTATACAATTAATTTACTAATTATCACATTTCAGATGAAGGTAGTACAACTTGAGAGTGATGACTTGTAAGTACATCATTAATAGCAAATGGAAGCCAATAGCTCCTTAGCTCCTATGTTTAATAGAAACAAATTTTATGGATAAAATATATTTAGAGTTTTCCAGAGACAAACATTTAAAGAAAGAAATAAAAAGAGACAGAATTCACAAGCATAGAATTAGCTGAATGATTATAATTGATTATTTTATGGGAGATTTCCCTACGGGAAAAAAAATACTTGTTTGACTTAAGTATAAATAAGTTCGCAAAGTAATTTTATTGTTTATCACTTCCTTTGGAGTCTAAACACAGATCAAGGTTTGTGCATAAAATCTTAAATAGTCGCTTTTTATTTTTCTGAATTTGTTTACCCCAGTGACTTTTTTCACATATCATTTATTGATAAAAATAAAACTCATTAGAAAATTATTATTGACTCAAGATGAGAAATGTACATAAATCCTTGACATTTTTCTGGGATTATGTTTCATGCTGAGTTAATGACCCAATAATTTAGAGTGATATTTTCATAACCAAGTAGTTAAAATACCTGATATCTGAGATACAATGTGCGCTCTACAAAAAATCTATGCCTTCATTGTTGGAGTTAGAGTAGGATTTTATTTAGAGTTGGTTTAAAGCTCCCTTATCATGTCTGCTTCTGGTCCTGTCTTTCTGCTTAGTGATTGTTTTTTGCCTAAGATACATACTCTCTTCCTTCTACTCATCTCTGTCTGTTTTTCCCTTTCTGCCTAAATAAAACCCAGCTTAAAGTCCTTAGGGAAATTTAAGAGTCTCTTTTATAGTTGAGTTTTCTGCTTATTTATCATTCTCTCTGATTGTCATAGTTAAATACATGTAATTCCCACTTATTGAGACATTATTTAAACAGCAATCAAAAACTGGGACAGCATCAAAAATTTCTAAAGAAAGATCTGCCAATGTTTTCATTTCCAAATCTACAATATCAGAGACTCAGGAGCCAGGAGGAGCAACATGGTATCCAAACACCATTTAAAATGTTTATTTTGGAAATGTCCTTCCAACCCTGCTCAAGTATTGGCCTTTTGTGTTCTAATTCACCTTGTGAATATTTCTTCTCAGTTTGTCCTCCAACTTGTTCATGAACTAGTTATGGGTTTGTGTCCCCTAAAAAGAAGTTATATAATCTCCTTGTATATATAAACTCTTATAATCAAGTTAAGGTGAGGTCATTAAGTCATTAATTCAATATGGCAGGTGTCCTTATAAGAAGAGAAAAATTTGTGCACAAATATACACAGGGAAAAGACGTCATGTGAGGACGGCAGATAACCACACGAAGGCAGAGAATGGAGTTATACTAGGCAAGGAAAGATTCTCCTACAGGTTTCTGGAAAGCATAATTCAGCCAACATCTTGATTTTTGGACTTCTAGCTTCCAAAACGGTAAGATGGCAGATTTGTGTTGTTTTAAGTCACCTAGTATATGGTACACTGTTCCAGCAGCACTAAGGAACTATATAACCCTTGACTTTGATCGTGCAACATATACAATTTTTTTTTTTTTATTTTTTTTTATTTGAGACGGAGTCTCGCTCTGTCACCCAGGCTGGAGTGCAGTGGCGCAATCTCGGCTCACTGCAAGCTCCGCCTCCCGGGTTCACGCCATTCTCCTGCCTCAGCCGCCCAAGTAGCTGGGACTACAGGCGCCTGCCACCATGCCCGGCTAATTTTTTTTGTATTTTTTAGTAGAGACGGGGTTTCACCATGTTAGCCAGGATGGCCTCGATCTCCTGACCTCGTGATCTGCCCGCCTCGGCCTCCCAAAGTGCTGGGATTACAAGCGTGAGCCACCACGCCCAGGCGCAACATATACAATTTTATTAATATACTCTATCTTGAGTTTGACAACCCTTTAGTTTTTTTCAATGGTTTTGTCTCTGCTGTTACAAGTATACTAACAACAGTGCACATAGCTCCTGCAATTGGCATAGTTCTTGTGTCATGAATATAGATACAAAACGTTCATTCATTGAATCTCATGAATTTCATTCTTAGATTGACCTTCATGTCCTCATTATTGCTCTACTCTATTTTCATATCCAACTGTAAGAAAATTAGTTCTTCTGATTCCCCTGTTCCATAGGTGATTAGAAGCAGCAAATTGAGTGGGAAGGAAGGGATTCAAGAAGTGCAGCCGGAATAGGAATTATTACGTGGCCACAAAGTGAGAAGTTTAAGACCTGCCTTAGAATGTAAATTCTGTTACTAATAACCTTCTAGAGATTGGGAATTTTACTTTCTCCTTCCCTCATTTATTAAATAGAAAACCACAGCACCATTGTTATGACAATTAATGATGTAACATTTGAAAAATAACCAGCTCAGCTAGTCATGTGGTAGGAATTTACTGTCAATTTGGTTATTAGTCCTTTTATTTCAGAAGGTACACCAGTCTAGCATCACTAAATATAAGAAGAAAGCTTGTTCCTACCTTTTTCTTCAGTGCTATAATTGCTAAGAATGAATTTGACCTTGAATCTTTAATAAATAATTAAATTATCATTAGTAATTAGTAGGAATTTATACAACTGATTTCGGAACTTGACATTCATTTATATTCGTAGGAGTACATTGGAACCATCACATACCCAATATTTCTATTATGAAGTCTTCTTAAACACTCTATTAGTGAAATAAATGCTACCTGCTTCAATTACTTAGACTATTTTCTAGTTGGCGTATCCATGCTCTGTAATGTTTTTCAGAGTTGGTAAATTTAATTTTTGTGTTCCTTGCATTAATTCTAAATCTTATATTCCAAATGGAAATGTGTCTAATGTAGATTACAAAGGCCAAAGCCTCAGATGCAAAGTAAAAATAAGAAATAAAAACAAGTTTCTCGAATTAACATTTTTTTCAATTTATCCTAGCTTCAGAAATGGGAATAGCATTCTCTATTCTCCTACTTCCTAAGAGTTCTAAATAGGTGCACCGAAAAATAAATCCACTAGGCATTTATACAATGCTTCTAACTTGTATGAATTTGAGTTACAAGTGCTTTATAAATATAAACAGTAGCATTAGTATATAGATATGACCAGTGTAGTCTTTTTTAATCAAATAATTAATTAGTGTTAAAAGTTAAACGTAAAGTAACCAAGATCCAGATTTATTTGATTTTTTTTTACCATAGTCACAATACTAATTTTAATTTCTCTTTGGATTTACTAACAAACTTCAGGGAAGATTTTGTACAGAGACTGGCCTGAAATCATAGTGTAAATATTAATTCATTTATTCAATAAATATTTATTCAGTGCCAGACATTGTACTAATTGCTACGAATAGAGTGGTGAGTAAAAAAGATCTTATTTTCCCTTGCCCTTCAGAGCTTACAATTGACCTGAGGCAAATTTGTCATAGGCATTTGTTTTATTTTCCCTTTCAGAACCCTTCTATCAATTCCAGTTTCACTGATGACCCCATCATTCCCTTACTCAATTCAACTTTCCTCTCCTTAAATGACAATAATTTGACTAGAGAGTTGACTCCAGTTTTTATTAATGAACTTATTATTGATATAATTCCAATGTAATAAGAAAATCTGGAAAACAAAATAAAAAGCTTAATGAAAATTTCAAAAAATGATTTTTAACAACATGGGAGAAAGTTGGAATAAAAAGACCTGTAATATGTATATATTTCAAAAATACCTATTCAAAGTACACTTAATACTAATTAAATGTAGAACTTGAGAATGTGCTTATTAAATTGGGTGATAAATTTACTATTATCAAAGGAGGACTATGAGTAAACAAAACAAGCCTCTAATATTTATCCTGATTTCAACTTTTTGAATTCATGTGAATTCTCTTCTAGGAATTATGTTTTATTGAAATGAAGGAAAAGAAGGAAATATGTTGTCAGTGCTGCCTTCAGGAAATGGGAAGAACTTCCCCGCCATCACTACCACTGCCAACAAAGAAATAACTCTCAACAGTTCATTCTGTTAAAGAGTTGAGAATCAAATATTTTATTTCTATTGACAGCTGTTCCCTACTGATTCATTTTGTGAATTAAAAACAAATCACTCAAGAATAATTTGTATTTACATGCTGCCTTTCTTCTGAGAATCTAAAAAGATTTAATTTCTTTCTACTTCAGTATTTTGTAAAGGTTAAAAAAAATTATATTGCCAACCATTGCCCCATAATGTTAAAAATGAAAGCCTTTAAACCATTTCAATCAGTTCTGATAAATAATGCTAGATCTAAAATACTATTATTAACTACACATTGATCACAAGTTGCCCATCATTAAAAAATAACTTTAAAACTTCGCAATTTTTACTGCTGTTTTGAACAGTAGAAGTGTCTAATTAGAAAGAAGGCATGGATTTTGAAACTTCAAAACTGAAATGTCAGATAGTTACAGTAAATATATACGGGAATAAACGCAAGAAGGAAAAATGTGCATTCTACTCACCACTACCCAATAGTTCTTCCTTACTGCCTATTCTATTTTTTTAATGCATTGCATTATTCTTTGGATAAAGTATCCCTTTTACTGATTGCTATGTTTTAAACAATTTTGAAAATGTGATGAGATGTCCATTCCTCATGCTGTCCAGGTGTTCCCAGCTGATTGTGATGGCTTAAGTGAACACAGCAGCAGGGAGAGACGCTGTAGGGAGTAACACTAATCATAGGAGACCACAAAGCCCAATGTAACTGCCATTTTTTTCCCTTCATTTTTTTCTGTTAAATTAGTTGTTGGTGTATTCATAATTCTCAAGGAAAGAGGGCTTTCATTCAACAAGTATTTATTGAGATACCCCATGAAACTTTCCTTTTTGGTCTACCTACAAATCATCAGTTGGTTGTGGCACATCTTAAAATGTAACATAGCTCATTGCAGCCTCAAATTGCACTTGATTTTCTTCTTTGATTTTTTGAATCTTTTAGATCTTCTGAGGCATAACACAATGAAACCATTGTTTTTATCCATCGCAATTAGAATGTCTACTCTTTTTTAAGGGAATAATTTAGGCCAGACCCTTAACCAATGTTTCAGGTTTTGGTTTTAATTTTGGAATTCATGTTGAAAGACAAAAACGTAAAATATCTTTAAAGATGCAATTAGATGTTTTATTACTGAGAGCGATGCTGTCTAAACAAAACCTAAATCTCACTGTAGCTATGAGGTTGAGCCATCCCAATTCATTGATTTATAAACATTGAAGGTTTCTTTCTTCCAATAGCCATCATTACAACTCTCTTGGGTAAAATAATATTTGGTGGCTCTTTAGTGACATCTGGGTTGGATGCATAGCTTTTGCATCACTCATATCTCATTATGGTAATTAAGACACATTCTCCTTATTTTGTTTTGTCTTTAATTTAATGTCAATCTGTATTTAAAGCTTGATTTCTCCTCTCCCTAATTACATACTGAAGTGGAGGTCATGGCTTTTTGGAATGGATGAACAAAGGAAGACTTGGACTATAAAATGAACACTACATCCTCTTCTAATCACTGGCTCCTCCATTCATTGTGATGAGGGGTAGGGAAGAGGATGGAAAGAGCAAGTATTTCTTTACTAAATAAGGTTAGAAGCACACTTCCTTTCTGGTTGATGATCCTGTGTCTCTGGCTAACACTGCGTGGCACTCAGTATCTTCTCTGAAGTAAGCATTTGAACACCAACTCTCTTGTGGTGCTTGTGTGGGTAGTTCAGAGAAGTTCAACAAGTACCTTCTCACTTCAATATTCCCTTGATTTTTGAGATTTAGTCCTGCTAAACCTAACTCCTACATCTGTCTACATTTTCCCAGCCAGTGCTAGTGGCCAGTCATCTTCCTGTTTGAAATGCTTGTTCCCCAGTGCTGTAAAGAAATAGCACTTGAACATAAATTTAATTTTCTCAGCAAGGCCATTTTTATATTTTCTGCAGAAAGAGTACAATCTCCAGCAGTTTTGCCATGAGAGTACACTGAACAAAGGAGACAGGGTCATTTATAATCTGGCGCATCCACCGTACTACTGTGTCTGGTTTCCATTGGCTGCAATGGGACCTCACATTATGTATTTGTCCAGATTGGCTAGCAACTTAGAAGCTTTTAAAAGAGGCAAAGGCAGAGGAGAACAAAGGAAGGAGGGAGTAATCTGTGGAATGCTGAGAAAAGTAAAAACACCTTCAAATATGGAAGAGGAACAGGGTATGACCTAATGCTTGCTTGGACCAGTATAAGCAAGCCAGGGCAAATATTTAGGCCAAATTGTGGGAGCCAAGAACATAAAGTACATTGATTTCTTTATTAAGGCTAGCAGATATTTAAGAATGTTAGCACAGGCCTTTGAATAAATTTTGCTTTAAGAGAAGTTACTATTTATTCCTAATTAGACAAGGAGGAAAGTCTTTGAAGAGGAACCTCTACTTTACTTTTTACATTCCCTATGATCTTTTGATGCTGAGTCTCCCTGACTGATATTTTTAATGGAAGGCATGGGCTAAATGGCTCAAGTCCAGATCACCATTTCAGAGTCCAGTCACTCACTAACATATCAGTAGGTCTGTTGACTAAACAGATACACAACCTAACAGCCAAATATCAGTTTTCCTGCAAGCTCAACTAATCTTTACAAGGGATTCTCTTAAAACAGTCCCCAGATCTCTCTCTCTCTCTCTCCCTCCCCCGCCAGGAACACTGTATTCCCTAAACGGCTTCCACATCATTCTTTTCATTCTCTTTTTGAATGAAATGAGGCCACTGTGATTGATTAAACTGTGTTGATTTTACTAAATGATTTATATGATTCTGATCTACTGGGATAGTAGGCTTCTAGAGCACACAATTTTTAGAACTCAAGACTGATTCTGCAAATATTTATTGAGCACTAATAATGTGGAAAGAATTACTAGTAAAAAGAAAAAAAAAAAGCATACATTTTACTCTTAGGAATAAAAAGTCCTGTGGAAAAAACTACAGTAAATAAGGAAAAGGATTTTGGAGGAAGTGAGTTTTAGAGGCTTCAACAGTGATGATGGTATTTTTTAAACCAAGATAGTTAGTGGGACCCTTGCTGGGAAGAGATTATTTGAGCAGAGACATGATGAAGATGAAGGGTTAAGCTATAGAGATATTGGAGTGGAAGTAGGGGAGAGGGTCCCAGACTGATGGAAAAACAAGTGCAAAGGCCCTGAGGCAGGAACATGGTGACTTGTTCAAAAAGCTAAACATAATATGGAAGTATTTCCTGCTACTCATTTTCAACTTTTTGTTCCTAGTTAAATGCATGTGTTTGACAGTTAACATCATGCTGTTCCACAATATTAAGGCCAAATTAGTGTTAAACTGTTGTAGGTGTGTCTTGGCTTGGGCTAATATAACAAAAATATCATAGACTGAGAGGATGAAACAACAAAAGTTGATTTCTCACAGTTTTAGAGGCTGGCAAGTCTCCAGATCAAGGTCCAGCAGATTCAACATCTGGTGAGATCCCACTTCCCAGCTTGTTGACAGCTGTCATCTCGCTGGACACTTACATACCAAATAGTTTTCTTGCTGAAGGTCACAGCAGTTAGTGTTAGGAAGAATTATAGTGTTCACAGAGTCTGTTTACAGAGAATTATAGTGTTTGCAAGACTGTTTACAGAGTCTTGGATGATGTTGTAGACAAACTAAGCACTTGCTCAAAGAATTGAAAAAGAGAGAAAAGGGAAATAATTTGATGTTTGGAAAAATTGGTTGAAATCATCATTTTGGATTACGCAAGGGGTTACAGAGCTTGCAGCATAATATTTTCAGTGCTTGTTTTCTTCCAATTGTTTTTATCTGCCCTTGGTTAAGTCTTAGGAAGGGGAAGGTAAAAGAGCTTAGCTGTAACCTGGCTTTGACAAGTTTGGCCGCTTCGGGCAATCTCTCTGAGGCCCACTCAGATCTATTATCTGTAAAATAGCAATAATTACACCAATGTTGCAGGTGAGTATAAGGGATAAATGAGAAAATGCAAAGACCTTAGCAAAAACATATTAAGGACTCAGCGAAAGTAAACACCGCCATTCTTAGCAGAAACAAATCTGGAGTTCCAGATCATATCTGCCTCACTCTAAACCATACACTTTCAGCCACTGTACAAGATGACAGCTGCATTTTTTTTTTCCCCAGGAAGTTCACAGTGATAGTCTGGTATCAAACACAGATGTCTATTTGTGTACAGCTTCCATTCTTTATTTTTCTGTGTCTTTTACAGAAAAGGAAGGAATAGCACCTGCACATGGGTGTTCCATTAAAAGACCAAGGCTGTTTACTGCAGTGTCTGGAAAAGCTCTCTCTTTTCATTTTTAATATTTTGTGAAAAAACATTCAATAATCTATTCCCTCGGGCAGTTTCAATTTATCCAAATTGCAAGGAAACATTTTAAGGTGAAAACCTCACTACTGTGGGTTTCACTTGAAAGAAAGCGGTGAAAAGCAAGGAGTAGATTTTCCCATCTTATTTGCTGAGACACCTGCAGAGAAATAATTCTCACTATCCTCGCCTATAGCCTATGGCTTTTACAAATATAGCATCTGACAATGGTTTATTTTGGCCTCTATTCACAATTGGGAGTTAAATTCTGAGAACACAGTAAGTATTTACAAGTTGTGGGAAAAGAGGGTAAAAGTGGGACAGATGACAGCTGAAGTCTTTTACCAGTGTTATAAAAGATCAATCATACACAAGGACCTACTACCCAGAATTGGATAAAAATGAAATCTCTGTATTTGCTACCATATTTTTCAGTAACAACAAAAACTTGGGGGAAAATAGCACGATAGTTATTATAATAAAATAATTATATAAAACTAAGTTTTTAGCAAATCCTCCCCTTAAATATCTTTCACAGTTTATAAACTCCTCGCATAGGCATAATAGAAGCTTAGAATTATTGCAGCCTAAAGATGTTAGTTTCAAATATTTTTCACAATGGGACTGTTTTTCACATTAAACTAAATAAGTATCCTAATATAAAAATAAATTAAATGGGTGCTTTAATAAAATAAGTTATTTTATAAGTTCAAATTTAAAATATGTATACAATAAAAGTCAGTCCATGGGGGGAGAAAAGAGCCTGTTTCGATAAATACACAAGTTAGCAGCAGTTGTTCTGGGTGACAATTGCAGTTTTATATGTTTCAGTATCCAACTTATTTCCTCTTCTTTCTACTTACACAGTTTTGAAAATAGAAATCCACACAAAGAACTCACAGTTAATGGAAATAATTTTCAATAGGACTTTTGGAAACCTCAACACACCTTTGATTTAAACAAATGAAGGCATTTGAAATGGAAGTAAGAGATTTTTACATTAAATTTCAATACTCACTTTTCTCACTTCTGGTAAATAACGTAACAGAAAATACTCCAAACTGACAAAGAAGCACGAAAATCATATTCCAATATTATCAATAGATAAGGAGTACGGAAAAATCTTGTTATTTTCAACAAATAACTGAGTAGTGGAGATCACACATCTGAGAATTAACTAGTATATAGTTTAGCAGGCACTTATGTGCTTCCTAATAATTTTCCTAGGTAAGTTTAGATGATTGGATTTGCACACTTTTGTTAAAAAAATCAAATACAGAATTTCAGTCATTCTTAAGTACGTATTTTTAAGAAATTGTATTATATGCACAGAGACAGCAGGGAAAAAAGCCTAGTTTCTGATGTCAGCACAAAAATACCTAGTAACATAAATGGGCATTTACAAAATATTAGTATTTATTAGAGTGAAGCAGAGGCTTTTCCAAGCTTTTCACTTTTATACTTTTAATATTACTTAAAACATGTTAAAAATAAAGTTCTCATTAGATTTAGAAAGACCATGAACACCTGAACACAATTTGAAAATCTTAGCTGGAGTTCATTGTTCTTCACCTCTAGGAGACAGAGAGACAAAGACAGAGATAGAGATAGAGAAATAGAGATATCACATTTAAAAATACTTCGTCAGAAACTAAACAAGGATTGAGATTATCTTACATTTATTTCAGCTTAAAAAAAAAATGGGCTAGGCACAGTGGCTCATGCCTGTAATCCCAGCACTTTGGGAGGCCGAGGTGGCGGATAGCCTGAGGTCGGGAATTCGAGACCAGCCTGACCAACATGGAGAAACCCCGTCCCTACTAAAAATACAAAACAAAATTAGCTGGACATGGCGGCGGGCACCTATAATCCCAGGTACTCGGGAGGCTGAGGCAGGAGAATTGCTTGAACCCAGGAGGTGGAGGTTGCAGTGAGCTGAGATGGTGCCATTGCACTCCAGCCTTGGCAACAATAGCAAAATTCCGTCTCAAAATACATATATATACATGTAAGTTCTCTTGTCCAGGGCACATATATATATATATATATACACATGTGTATGTGTATATATACACATATGTGTATATGTATATACACATATGTGTATATGTATATACACATATGTGTATATGTATATACACATATACATGTACATATGTCATATATGTATATATATGTATCCCACTTTGCCTTCATTCAGTGGTTCTCAACTGGTATGATTTTGATGCCTATGGGACATCTGACAGTGTCTGGAGACATTTTTTTGTCATCACAAATAAAAGAAGATGGTGCTACTGGTATCTATTGAATAGATTCCTGGTGTGCTACTAAACGTCCTGCAATGCACAGAACAGTCCCCACAATTAAAGAATTTTCCAGCCCCAAATGTCAACCGGTCTTAAGGTTGAGAAACCCTGCATGAGACCACTAACGTTAAATCAAAACTTGCACACCATTATGATTTTCTACTGGAAACTATATGGAAAAATTCTATTTTGATTCATTCTCACATTATGTAAATTGGAGCTCAAAATAATACTAAAAACCACATAATATTTAATACCTAAATGTCTCAAAACTACACAAATTACATACACCACAGATGTTTCAAAGTTTTTAAGAGTGCTTGGAATAATCACACAACTATGGAATCTAATGACAATGCCATGATTAGAGAGGCAGAATAATAACACATAATCATCCTGTCCTTCCATATGATTTGCCATTTTGCATGACTACTGATCATGCAGTTTTCTAGAGCTCTGCTCTGAAGCAAGGCCCTGAACCTCCATACACTCTGGTATTTTGTTTATGACTTCCATGTGCTGTATCAGTAACACTATTACTCTGCTTGTTTCCAACTTCAAAACTTATCCAGATTATTTGATCTAGATGCTTTTGGACATAAGATTTTGTAGGTCATTTCTTGAAGGATGCATTCTTTTCATAAATTATATCTCTGAAAATAACCTCCACTTTATAACTAAGAGGGCCTTTAATTATTTTTAAAGAAAGAACACCATCACAAACACTCCAGAAGCGTAGTTCTGTATGATGAAGGCTTATATCATGCATAATTACAAAGCTTCATAAATGCTTCTGCCATGTTACCCCTAACAGTAATTCATAAGAGAGGCTTTTCAGTCATCATTGAGCTATGGAACACTGGAAGTCAAAATTCGCAAGTTAATGTCTTGCCCTGTTCTGACAGCACACCAGATTTTCACACTATAACTAACACTTTGCCTCATTCAACAACTGAACTGTTGACAAGGGCACTTAAGCTAGTCAGAACAGAAAAAAATAAAATAATAAAAAAGTACATCAAGAACTAGTGAATAAGAAAGAAAAGTATATAAAATTAAAGAAAACAATAAAATAAAGAACTCTCAGCTTTTCATATTGCTAGCATCGAATATCCCAGTCGACTTTTTCTAAATCAATTATGCTATGTATTAAATACAGTATATTTTTTCTCCTAACATATATATTTTAAGCTAATTAGGTGGAAAAGTTTATCCTTAGCACCAAATGTTATTTTAAAGGAAAGTTCTAGTCTTAAGCTCATTTATTTAGTATTTCACTTTCTATTTATTGTTTGACTTTGTTAGAAATATTTTCTGTGAAGATATTGACTTTTATGACGAGAGCAAGAAAATTTTTTTGTAAACATTAAAGACACACCCACATTTTTTTCTAGAGCCATTCTCTGGAAAAAGGGGCAGCATTCTAGGTGGGCTGGTGTGCATTAGCTAATAAGTTCTATTTTTAAACCCAGCAGTTATTTCACTCATCTCAATTCAGAATCTGTGCTCCTAGCCAAAGCCCATTTGCAATTTTGAGTTACTTGCTCTCAACCTGTCCAGTACATTAACAAATAAATCCATGTTGCATTGATATATGCATCAGTTTTTAAGTTTGGGTCTTCTATCTTGACTACTTACCTCTACCTTACCTCACCAATGGCATCATCATTAAAAACCTTAGAGGCAGATGGAAATTGGAAATGTTAAGTTCATCAGCACAAACAAATGGAATATTTAACACAATAGATATTATTAATATATTTGATTCAAGAAGAATACATAAAGGATCTTTGAAACTCATTATATAAAAAGGTTAAGGTATGGCCATATATGCTAATATCTTAATTAGAACTTAATATATTATGCCAGGTGAGGTGCCTCATGCCTGTACTTCCAGCATTTTGGGAGGCCGAAGTGGTCAGGAGTTCATGACCAGCCTGGCCAACATGGCGAAACGTTGTCTCTACTAAAAATACAAAATTAACCAGTACAAAATAAATAAAATAAAAAATTACCCAATACAAAAATTAACCAGGCAGGGTGGCGGGTGCCTGTAGTCTCAGCTGCTTGGTAGGCTGAGACAAGAGAATCACTTGAACCCAGGAGGTGGAGGTAGAAGTGAGCCGAGATCGTGCCCCTCAACTGCAGCCTGGGTGAGAGTGAGACTCCATCTAAAAATAAATAAATAAATAATAAAAATAACAATATATTCAATTCTTTTTTTGTAAATAATTCTGTAAGAAAAAAAAGTATCTTGGAAAATATAAACCAAATACATGGCTTCAAGTCCTTCGAAACCTAAAGTATAAATTAAATTATATTTGTAATTAGGAAAGTGTATTTTTAAGATTGCCACAAAGTTGTTCATACACAAGGAATAGAGAAATTGTATGAGAATAAATTCCTTTCAGTGAGTATGTAGATCTTCCATGTGATGGAGGCCTTCTTCTTCTATCACCAGAAGCTTAAGTTTTCTTGTTCAGAGCACATGTTCTATATTTAGAAATGACTGCATTTGTATGTTATATCAAAAAGACAAGGGCACTCACATGTTTATCACAACACTATTAACAATAGCAAGCTCATAGGTCAACTCAAGTGTCCAACAATGGATAAATAAAGGAAATGTGGTTTATATACACCATGGAACACTACACAGTCACAGAATAGAATGAAATTATGTATTTTGTAGCAATGTGAATGGAGCTAGAAACCATTATTCTAAGTGAAATAACTCAGAAAATCAAAACTGTGTGTTCTCATTTATAAGTGGGAGCTAAACAGTGAGTAAATATGGCCATACAGAAGGAAATAATAGACTCTGGGAACTCCAGAAAGGGGGAGAGTGAGGGAGTGGTGAGGGTTGAGCAATTACCTGTTGAGCATTGTGTTTACTATTCACGTGATAAGTAAACTAAAAGCCCAGATCCCACCATTATGCAATATGTTTATGGAACGAACCTGTAAATATACCCTCTGAAACTATAATAAAAATAAATAAATAATAAAATATTTTGTAATTTAACAAAAGACAAAACAAAAATTACTAAAATAAAAATGAATGATTTAATTTGTAAATGCATTTTATTCTCCAGAATTAACATTATTTTATTACTCTTTAATTTTGAGGCAAGATGGCACAATGATTAGAAAAATAAGCCAGGTAGCATGATGCCTCCAGCTTTGTTCATTTTGCTTAGGATTGTCTTGGCTATATGGGCTTTTTTGGTTCCATATGCAATTTAATGTAGTTTTTTTTCTAATTCTGTAAAGAAAGTCAACGGTAACTTGATGGGGATAGCACTGAATCTATAAATTACTTTGGGCAGTATGGCCATTTTCATGATATTGATTTTTCCTATCCATGAGCATGGAATGTTTTTCCATTTGTTTGTGTCCTCTCTTATTTCTTTGAGCAGTGGTTTCTAGTTCTCCTTGAAGAGGTCCTTCACATCCCTTGTTAGTTTGATTCCTAGGTATTTTATTATTTTTGTAGTAATTGTGAATGAGAGTTCACTCATGATTTGACTCTCTGTCTGTTATTGGTGTATAGGAATGCTTGTGATTTTTAAACATTGATTTTGTATGCTGAGACTTTGCTGAAGTTGCTTATCAGTTTAAGGAGATTTGAGGCAAAGACAATGGGGTTTTCTAAATACACAGCCATGTCATCTGCAAACAGACAATTTGACTTCTTCTTTTTTTTTTTTTTGAAACAGAGTTTCAGTCTTGTTGCCCAAGCTGGAGTGCAATGGCACGAACTGAGCTCACCACAACCTCTGCCTCCTGGGTTCAAGCGATTCTCCTACTTCAGCCTCCTGAGTAGTTGGCATTACAGGCATGTGCCACCATGCCTGGCTAAGTTTTGTATTTTTAGTAGAGACAGGGTTTCTCCATGTTGGTCAGGCTGGTCTTGAACTCCCGACCTTAGGTGATCCTCCTGCCTCAGCCTCCCAAAGTGCTGGGATTACAGGCATGAGCACCATGCCCAGCCCCTCTCTTCTTATTTGAATACCCTTTATTTCTTTCTCTTGCCTGATTGTTGTGCCCAGATCTTCCAATACTATGTTGAATAGGAATGGTAAGAGAGGACATACTTGTCTTGTGCTGGTTTTCAAAAGGAATGCTTCCAGCTTTTGCCCATTCAGTATGATGCTGGCTGTGGGTTTGTCATAAATAGCTCTTATTATTTTGAGATACATTCCATCAATACTTAGTTTATTGAGAGTTTCATGCTATCTGACCTCAAACTATACTACAAGGCTACAGTAACCAAAACAGCATGGTACTGGTACCAAAACAGATATATAGACCAATAGAACAGAACAGAGGTCTCAGAAATAACACCACACATCTACAACCATCTGACCTTTGAAAAACCTGACAATAACAAGCAACGGGGAAAGGCTTTCCTATTTAATAAATGGTATTGGGAAAACTGGCTAGCTATATGCAGAAAACTGAAACTGGACCCCTTCCTTTCACCTTATGCAAAAATTAACTCAAGATGGATTAAAGACTTAAACGTAAGACCTAAAGCCATAAAAACCCTGGAATAAAACCTAGGCAATAGCATTCAGGATATAGGCATGGGTAAAGACTTCATGACTAAAATACCAAAAGCAATTGCAACAAAAGCTAAAATTGACAAATGGGGTCTAATTAAATTAAAGAGCTTCTGCAGAGCAAAAAGCTATCATCAGAGTAAACAGGCAACCTACAGAATGGGAGACAATTTTTGTAATCTATCCATCTGACGAAGGGCTAATATTCATAATCTACAAAAACTTAAAAAATTTTCAAGAAAAAAGCAAACAACCCCAACAAAAAGTGGGGGAAGGATATGAATGGACACTTTTCCAAAGAAGACATTTATGTGGCCAAAAGCATATTAAAAAAAAGCTCATCATCACTGGTCATTAGAGAAATGCAAATCAAAACCACACTGAGATACCATTTCATGCCATTTAGAATAGCAGTCATTAAAAAGGAAACAAAAGATGCTGGAGAGGATGTGAAGAAATAGGAACACTTTTACACTCTTGGTGGGAGTGTAAATTAGTTCAGCCATTGTGGAAGACAGTGTGGCAATTCCTCATGGATCTAGAAGCAGAAATACCATTTGACCCAGTGATCCCATTACTGGATATACACCTAAAGGATTATAAATCATTCTGCTATAAAGACACATGCACATGTATGTTTATTGCAGCACTATTCACAATAGCAAAGACTTGGAACCAACCCTAAAACCCATCAATGATAGATTGTATAAAGAAAATGTGGTGCATATACACCATGGAATACTATGCAGCCATAGAAAGGATGAGTTCATGTCTTTTGCAGGGAGATAGATGAAGCTGGGAACCATCATTCTCAGCCAACTAACACAAGAACAGAAAACCAAACACCACATGTTCTCACTCATAAGTGGGAGCTGAACAATGAGAACACATGGATTCAGGGAGGGGAATGTCACACACCAGGGCCTGTTGGGGGATGGGTGGCAAGGGCAGGGATATTAGGAGACATACCTAATGTAGATGATGGGTTGATGGGTGCAGCAAACCATCAAGGCTCATGTATACGTATGTAACAAACATGCAGTTTCTGCACATGTATCCCAGATCTTAAAGTATAATAAAAAAAATTATTTCAGAAATAAACTATCTAAGAAAATATTTTAAAAAAGAAAAAGAAATACCAACACAGAGAAAAGTACAAAGAAATGTATGAAAATGAAAAATAGCAACACCCAGGGAATGGCTTCTTTGAAAACAGTTTGGCAGTTCCTCAACTGAATTACCATCTGGCCTGGTAATTGCACTTCTAGGTAAGTACCTAAGAGAATCGAAAATGTATTTTCACACACAAACGTGTATGTGACTGTTCATGCAAGAAGTACTACTCATAATGGCCAAAAAGTGGAAACAATTCAAATGTCCTTCAATTGATGAATGGCTCAACAAAAATTATTCAGCCACAGAAAGGAATGAAATACATTGATCCATGCTATAACATTGGTCAACCTTGAAAACATTACGCTAAGTGAAAGAAGCTTTCACAAAGGAATAAGTATTGTATGATTCAATTTATATGAAATGTTCAGAACAGGCAAATCTATAGAGTTAGAAAGTAAATTGGTAGGTGTGTAAGGTTGGGAGCTCGGTTGGGTGGTGGGTAATAGGGAGTGATTGCTAGTGGTGACTAAGTTTCTTTTTTGAGTTGATGAGAAGGTTCTAAAATTGATTGTGGTGATGGTTGTACAACCCTGTATCATTGAACTGTATACTTTAATTGTATGGAATATAAATTATAGCTCAGTAAACCTATTATTTAAAAAAAAAGAAAAAGAAGCATATTTGGATTTCAGTCTTGTTTTCAATATACCAGTCAGCCAGGAGTTTCCATATCTATAAAATAACACTATTAATAGTATCTAGAACATAGAATTGTTGACAAATTAAATGAGATAATGCAGTAAAGAAGTTAGCACTTTGCTTGTCCATAAAAAGCCCAACAAATGATACTTACTACTGTGTTGGCTTGAAATTATTAATAACTCTGGCGTTTAATGGTATTCAACAAGAATTGTTATGATCGTAGATATATGGTATTCTATTCTTTTATGGATCCCCCAGTATGAAAAAGAACGCTGCCCCCAAGAAAACCCAAAATCACATAAAAAATGTCTGGAATATTCAAAGAAAGAAATTGATTGTCTCCTGAAAGAATACAAATAAAGCCTTCTCTATTTAGAAAGAAGTGAAGTATTTATACAGCTATTCTAAGGGCTCAATGGATAGATCTAGAATTGTCCATAATTGGTAACAAGAACTACAAATTCAGAGTAAATTATTTCCTACTAGATCAATCTGTGTGACACAAAGGAAAATAGAAATGTTATATAAAGAAGCTCTGGTGCCAATAATTACAGAGATCAGCTCTTAACTGTACTTATCGTTTCTTTAATAAGGAGGACCAAAGACAGATCATGGTTTAGTCTTTCTTTTTCATCAAATAAAATAAAAATCCTAAGGTGCATATCAATCTCCCTATTTTGGACATATTTCATCTCAAAGATTCTTTATTTATCAACCTAACACATAATTATTGAGGTTTTATTCTGCACCATCTGCTATGTCAGGAAGCATTGAGAATATATTGGTAAACAAGACAGACTTAGACTCTGCTCTTGTACGCACTGCAATATAAATGGGAAGATAGATGTTGAATTAGTATGTTCAGTATTAAGCAAAAAAGTTAACAAATAGGGGTTATTTAGGATTAAAAGATAAGAGAAACAAGGAAACAAGGGTATACTAGATACAAAAATAGCATTTGGAAAAGTCTAGAGTCAAGACTAAATGTGGCCCCTTTAAATAACTGAAATAATTGCAGTATGTCTGGAGATAGATTAATGATGACATTTTAGTGAAGAAAGAGGAATAAGCAGGTACCTGATCAAGAAAACAGATTATTTGCAAACGGAAAACCAATTTAAGTTTTTGTAAATTTTAAGTATTTGTAAATGTCTTTCAGTCAAGGGGTACAAGTTGGCACGTGTGAAACCAGCTTACCAGTTGCTATTCACTCATTTAAGAAATATTTATTGAGTGCTTAACATTTCCTACACATTGAGATACATGCTGGAAGTAGAAAATGTTAGCAAGAGACGCAGCAGGAGACGTACCTGGCCTAATAGAACTGCCATCTAGTGGTAAGAAAAACAAACTAGTAATTACAATAAAATGTAATACAAACTGTGATACAAAGCAGGGAGATACGCTGTAATCTATGAATTGTCGTCTTTGAGGAGGATATGAGTTTTAAATGAGTTTTAACTTGAGACATAGTGTGTGTAAAAGCCCAGGGTAGGAGAAAGGGCTTAACAAGAGAAACAGTATGACTGTTGAAGAAGATGAATTTGACACCATTCAAATACTAAAGATAGTTGAATATCTCACTTAAAGGAAGCAATGAAGATGGATGAGACTAGAGTTGTAGGTGAGAGTCTAAATGATTTCTGTTGCCATTTATGTCTTTTCAACATATTAGGAAAGGCAATTGGAAGACGCTGAAGGGTTTTCAGAAGACCAATAGTACTCTAAAATGTATTTAGAAAGGGATTGCCTAATTGCTGAGTGGAGAATGGAGTGTAAGGGAGCAAGATTGGAGGCAGGAGGTCTGGAAGAGGCTTCTGTAGTAATACAGCCAGGAATGCTGATGGATATGATGGTTGTGGAGAAAATGGGCAAAGTTAAACGATAATTAAGATGTTCAACAGGACTCAGTGAATGGTAAAAGACAACTTGTGAAAAAAGGGAAGAAGCCATAATTCTAAAGCCCAGAGTTTGCAAAATAAGTCAGGCATCTTTACTTCCTGGTTGCTCTCTAAATAAAACATCAATATGTAGGTGCTACATATTAAAATATATTCATCAACTTGTACCTGTAGTTTGAGGTTCTAGGGGTACATACAATTTGGGGTTCTAGGGGTACATACAAAAATTTGAGACATGGTTTGTTACAATACACTTAAAATATGACATTCTCATGACACTAATCACTTAAAAATGAGAAAATAGATTAAAGAAAAATAAAGTCATTGTTAAAGGGTAAATGTACTGATGACATGACAGTTACAGAATATAATACTTAGGATCGAATTTTGAAACTTTAAGATTGCTAAATGTTCAAAATGGCTAAAGAATCAAAATTAGAATGGAAGGTTTTATTATAATAAATGCTACTGATGTGGGTTTAGTATCTGAAATTACAGAAACACATGCAAGATTTTTAAAATCTACATCTTTTTTATTATGGTAAATGTATGTAATTTAATATTTGCCATTTTAACTAATTTTAAATGTACAAAATTCAGTAGCCTTGATTACATTCTCAATGTTATGCAATAATCACCACTACTTCCAAAATTTTGCATAACTCCAAAAGGAAACTCTGTATTTGTTAAGCAATAATTCCTCAGAAGTCTCTGGAAACTTCTACTTTCTGGCTCTATTAATTTGCCTATTTGAGATATTTTCTATAAGTGTAATCATGAAATATTAGTCTTTTGTATCTGGATTATTTCTCTAGGCATAAGATTGCAAAGTATATCTATGTTTCAGAATGTATTAGAGCTTCATTACATTTTATTGCTAAATAATATTCCATTGTATTTATATACTAGATTTTATGTCATCATTTGTCAATGGCCACTTGGGTTGTTTCCACTTTGGTGAATTGTGAAAAATGGTGCAAGGAACACTGGCATACAGCTATCTGCTCGAGTCACTGTTATCTATTCTTTTGGGTGTATACATAGAATTGGAATTGGTGGGTCATGGTAATTAATGCTCTGGCTAATATTTTGAGGACCTGCCAAACACAGGAGCAATAGCATTTAACATTATCATCGGCAATATATGAGGGTTCCAATTACTCCACAGCCTCACCAAAACTTGTTATTTTCCATTTTTTTTTATACTTTAAGTTCTAGGGTACATGTGCACAACGTGCAGTTTTGTTACATATGTATACGTGTGCCATGTTGGTGTGCTGCCTCGTTAACTCATCATTTACATTAGGTATATCTCCTAATGCTTTCCCTCCCCCCTCCCTTCTCCCCCCACCCCACAACAGGCCCTGGTGTGTGATGTTCCCCTTCCTGTGTCCAAGTGTTCTCATCGTTCAGTTTCCACCTATGAGTGAGAACATGTGGTATTTGCTTTTTTTGTCCTTGCAATAGTTTGCTGAGAATGATGGTTTCCAGCTTCATCCATGTCCCTACAGAGGACATGAACTCATCATTTTTTATGGCTGCATAGTATTCCATGGTGTATATGTGCTACATTTTCTTAATCCAGTCTATCATTGATGGACATTTGAGTTGGTTCCAAGTCTTTGCTATTGTGAATAGCGCCACAATAAACATAGGTGTGTATGTGTCTTTATAGCAGCATGATTTATAATCCTTTGGGTATATACCCAGTAATGGGATGGCTGGGTCATATGGTATTTCTAGTTCTGGATCCCTGAGGAATCGCCACACTGTCTTCCACAATGGTTGAACTAGTTTACAGTCCCACCAACAGTGCAAAAGTGTTCCTATTTCTTCACATCCTCTCCATTTTTTAAATTAAAGCATCTTAGTAGGTGTGAAGTCGTATGTTAGTGTGGTATCAACTTGCATTTACCTAATAACTAATAATGTTGAGCATTTTTCATGTGCTTATTGGCAATTTATATATCTTCTCTGAACAAATATTTGTTCAAGGCCTTTGTTCATTATTAAATTGAGTTATTGTCTTTTGGTTGCCGAGTTGTAGAAGTTCTTATATTCTAGATATTAAACCTTTATCAGATACATGATTTTAAAATGTTTTCTTCTTTTCTGTAAGTTGTCTTCCTACTTTCTTGACAGTGTCCTTCGATGCACAAAAGTTTTTTGATTTTAATGAAATCCAATTTATCTATCTATAAAATTTGAGAAGTAGTACGGATCTTCTCAAAAGTTTATTGTTGGAAAAAAGGAGAACAAATATTCCTGGAATATAGTAACTGCTAAATAATTGGATTTTATTAAATATCATACTTCTAAAAATATTATGCATTTATTGATTCTAGACAATTGAGCTATGCTTATTTAATTGATATCATTTTCTAAAATAGGTTTAGCATTCCAGTATTGTACAAACTTTGAGATACTGTCAAAAGTCTTTCCGCCACCAGTTTTTTTAATTTAAATATTCAGGTACTAAAATAGTCAGATAATGCCATAATAATTTTAGCCCTTTAATTGTGAGCTTTCTTCATTTTTACAAATGGCCTAGCAGGCCTGAATGACCCAACTCCTCTTTTGGAGATATAAGTAACAGGTTAGTCTGCACTTGTATCAAAGAATACCTCACAAGAAAGTGATTTCTTTCTTTACATAACCCCTCCTGAGTCAATTGGAACTTCCTTTTTTTATTTGCGATGGATTCAGGGATCAGCTGGCTCTGTTCCTTGTAGTAACGTTAAACAAAGAAGTCCTTTGAACAAATATTTTTCATATGAACTTTAGAAATATTATATATATTTTTATTTAAAAGATTATGAAATTTATCTTCTGGAACAATTATTTTTCATCAACTTTGAGGTGTACTAGTCACAATTAATTTTTCCATATTTTGCCAAAGAAACTGAAAAATTCATTAAATTTCTGAAGCAAACGTTTACAAACAAAATTTAAATTTTTGTTTATTTAGAAAAATAAATTTAAGAGAAACTATCTTTCTAACTACATAATGCTTGTTATTAAACTTTACTTGACTGTGTTAATACATTGATTTTTTGGTTTAACATACAGAAAGGGCTTTTATAATTGATATCAATAAATTCAATTTTCAGCAGTGAGAATAAGTCCTATCTTCTTAAATAAATGATTTGTAATAAAATTTTATATACTTTCTTGTGTTCATAGGTGTCTTTTTCTTTTCCTTTTTGTATTTCTAAGCATAGTAAACTTTTCATCTAAGTAAATGTTGAATGGTAGATATAATCAAGACATAGATTTAAAAAAATGTGACTAGTTTGGTATAAAAAAGAAATCTTCAAAGATTGTTAACATTATTTTCTATTCTGACCATTTTATAATTGCTTCCTGTCTGGCAAGTTGATTTTTTAAACATTAAGGATATTCTTGAAATGAAAGCATCTGTTTGTTTTGGCATGAACTAATAATGAATCAACATGCTTTCTTAACATTTATAGATTTATTGAATTATAATCTGCGATAAAAATCGTGCAAGAACATTTTTTAAGTGCCATTACAGGGAAATAAATTAAACCTCTTGTTAATATACACTTTAGCCCATCGCAACACTCAAAGAAGACTCATACATTTGTAGCAGTTTAGTTAAGGATTTCACATTTATTCTGGTTATGGCAAAATAGGCCTGAAAGAATTTGTAGCCAAAAAATAAGTGTTTAGCACAGTTCTGGCATCTCTTTTACACATGCACACACACACACACACACAGACACACAAGCTAATAGTTTCAAATATATGTTTACGTATAAATTAGTGTAACTTTTTTACACTCTTGGATGAATCACTTCGTGAACTTTATGATTAAATAGTCCCTTTCACGTGAACTTTTACTTCACCAATTCTGGAGTATGAAAATGAGTGGCAAGTATAGCTATCTGAAAACAGATCAAATTATAATACAACATAAAAACATATCACAGGAAGTAGAATGCTTGGATTCAAATACCAGTCGAATCACTTTACTATTTGTGTTAACTGTTATGGTTAATTTTGTGTGTCAACTCTACTGGGCCACAGTATACCCAGATATTTGGTCAAACATTAAGTGTTTCCATGAAGGTGTTTAAAAACGTGATTAGCATTTTAAATGGTGGATTAAGTGAAGAAGAGCGCCCTCTCTAAGGCAGGTGGGACTTGAATAGAACAAAAAGGCTGACTACCCTTCTCCCTCCCAGTAGAAGAGAATTCTTCCTGACTGCCTTAGAATGGAGACATCAGCTTTTATTCTGCCTTCAGACTCAATCTAAAAAATTGTATCTCCTGTTCTGCTCTCTAGCTTACCAACTCACCTTGCACATTTGGGATTTGCCGGCCTCCAAAATCATATGAAACAATTTATTGTAGTTTTGTTGTTGTTGTTTACTGTAAGGTGCTCTGAGCTGGCTGCACCATGGTCAAGTGATCCTGACATCCTCCCCCACCTTATGATAATATGATAATGTACTTTGTGATATTTCCAGTCCTTGCGAATGTACTTTGTAACATTCTTCCCTGCCCTTGTGACAATACCTCCTCCCCTCCCTTATGAATTTACTTTGTAACATCTATCCCTGCCGGCAAAAATTGCTCCTGACTCCACGGCTTATCCCAAACCTATAAGAACCAATGATAATCCCACCACACTTCGGTGACTCCTTTCTCGGACTCAGCCCACTTGTACCCAAGTGAATAAACAGCCTCGTTGCTCACACTACGCCTGCTCAGGAGGTCTCTTATACAGACGGATGTAACATTTACTTTATAGAGACAGGGACTCACTTTGCTAGGACTGGAGAGTAGTGGCATGATCAAAGCTCACTACAGATTTGAACACTTGAGCTCAAAGAATCCTCTTGCCTCAGCCTCCCAAACAGCTGTGATTACATGCACACACTACCACGCCCAGCTAAATTTTTAATTTTTTTCTATAGGTGAGGGTCTCACCATGTTGTTTATACTGGTTTCTAACTCCTGGCCTCAAGCAATCCTCCTGCCTTGGCCTCCCAAAGAATTGGGATTACAGACGTGAGCTACCATGCCCAACTGAGCCGATTTCTTTCTTTCTTATTCAAAAAGCATCAAATAGAATATATATATTCCATTTGTATATGTATGAAGATTATATTATATATATACACACAAACAGACACACAATATTCACTATGTATCTGATGATCCTTGACTAATAAAATAAACTTTGGTAAATTACTTAATTTCTCTATGCCTTGATTTCTTCATATGTAAAATGGTAAAAACTATAGGATCTACTTAAGCAGCTTTGAGGATTTAATTAATTAACCAGATTTAATTTCTTTCTTATCACTCAACTGATGTCAACTATTATTATGTCCAAGAACTTATTAAGAAAATCAAAAACATAATGGTAAGCATTTAAATTCCCACTTTTAAAAATAAAATTTGACAATATCGTGTCCGGAATTGGTGGGTTTTTGGTCTTACTGACTTCAAGAATGAAGCCGTGGACCCTCGTGGTGAGTGTTACAGCTCTTAAAGGTGGTGTGTCCGGAGTTTTTTCCTTCTGATGTTTGGACGTGTCCAGAGTTTCTTCCTTCTGGTGGGTTCGTGGTCTCGCTGGCTTCAGGAGTGAAGCTGCAGACCTTCACGGTGAGTGTTACAGCTCATAAAGGCAGCGCGGACCCAAAAAGTGAGCAGCAGCAAGATTTGTATCAAAAGAGCCAAAGAACAAAGCTACCCCAGCAGATTGCACTGCGGGCTCAGGGCGGCCTGTTTTTATTCCCTTATCTGACCCCACCCACATCCTGCTGATTGGTCCATTTTACAGAGAACTGATTGGCTCATTTTACAGAGAGCTGATAGTTCCGTTTTGACAGGGTGCTGATTGTTGCATTTACAAACCTTGAGCTAGACAGAGAGTGCTGATTGGTGCATTTATAATCCCTTAGCTAGACACAAAAGTTATCCAAGTCCCCACTAGATTAGCTAGACACAGAGCACTGATTGCTGTATTTACAAACCTTGAGCTAGACACAGGGTGCTGATTGGTGCATTTAGAAACCTTGAGCTAGACACAAAGTGCTGATTGGTGCATTTACAAACCTTTAGCTAGACATAAAATTTCTCCAAGTCCCCACTGGACTCAAGAGCCCAGCTGGCTTCACCTAGTGGATACCCAGTCCTGCCCCCTGGGGAGGCGGTTGAGGCCCAGCGAGAATTCGAGTGCAGCATGGGCGGGCCGGCAATGCTGGGGGACCTGGCGCACCCTCCACAGTTGCTGGCCCAGTTGCTAAGCCCTTCACTGCCCAGGGCTGGTGGCGCCAGCCAGCCACTCTGTGTGCGGGGCCTGTGGGGCCCCCGCCCACCCAGAACTCGCGCTGGCCCAGGAACGCTGCGTGCAGCACCGGTTCTCACTTGGGCCTCTCCCTCCACACCTCCCCGCAAGCAGAGGGAGCCAGCTCTGGCCTTGGCCAGCCCAGACAGGGCTCCCACAGTGGGAGGGCTTCAGCAGTGGGCTGAGGGGCTCCTCAGGCATGGCCAGAGTGGACGCGGAGGCCGAGGAGGCGCCCGAGAGCGAGCAAGAGCTGCTAGCACGTTGTCACCTCTCAATATTACTTTAAATTTTGCTGATATAAAAGTAATTAACTATTACCTGATCAACTATGTATTTTTAAAAGTGAAATTACTATTACTAAAACATATTTCTAAATGTTGTTTGTTTTACCTTTAGAAAGAAAAGAATCCATGGACTCCTTCAAATCAAAGGGAACATAAAACTTAAATTAATATCCCAAGCCTAAAGTGGTTTATGGTCACTCAATTTAAGGGATTTTGGTCTAAATGCAGCACGACAAGGTGAGAATGGAAGATCTCAGTAATGACTCACCAAACCTTTCATCATCTTTCAAATTGACATTCTTTATTTTATGTTGCTAAAAGGACAGGGTTCACAAATTGCATTGATTAAAATAATTCCAATGTTTACATGAAAAAGATTTTTGAATTATTGCTGAAAAGTGGTCTCTAAATATATCCATATTCTAACCCCTGGATTTGTGAATATTATCTTTTATGGCAAAGGAATGAATTTTATGTTATATGGCAAAATATGTGATTAAGATAAAGATTTTGAGAAGAGCTATTCATCCTGGATAATCTAGGTGGAACTGAAATAAAATAACTTGTATTTTATTTTTATTTTTTGAGACAGTCTCTGTCATCCAGGCTGGAGTGCAGTGGCACTGTCTTGGCTCACTGCAACCTCAGCCTCCTGGGTTCAAGCGATTCTCATGCCTCAGCTTCTTGACTAGCTGTCTTACAGATGTGCACCACCATGCCCTGCTAAGTTTTGTATTTTTAGTAGAAACTGGATTTTGCCATGTTGGCCAGTCTGGTCTTGCACTTCTGGCCTCATGTGATCCTCCCGCCTTGGCTTCCCAAAGTGGTGGGATTATAGGCATGAGCCACTGCAGTTGGTCGAATCACATGCATCTTTATAAGAAGTAAACGGGGAGTTTTGGAGAGAAAAAAGGTCACTGTGATGGCAGAGGCAGAGATTGCAGTGATTGTGGCCACAAGTCAAGATACAACTGCAGCTCCAGAAAGTGGAAGTTAAAAGATTCCCTCTTAGTGTCTCTGGCGGGAGCTGGTCCTGCTGATATACCTTGATTCCAGACTTCTGGCCTTCAGAAACATGAAAAAATACCATTTTCTTGTTTTAAGGCACGCAGTTTGTGATAATTACTTACAGCAGCCTCAGGAAACAAATACACTGCCCTTCATCAGTAGCGATTCCTGGTAACTCTTTAGATGTTAAATTAGTGATTCCAGATGGAATCTAACTACACTATCCATAACTAGGTTTTTTCTTTTATAGAAAATATTCATGCAATCATCACCAGTTTTATTTACATGTAAAATTTACCTTTGCAATAAAATATCATGTTCTAAACTGATAACATTTAATCGTACACTTACTATGCTACCTATTTTTCTGTTGAGTTGTTTTGATGACAAGAAACACACTACAAAAATGAACAAAATTAATGAGAAATTATTGGAAAAAATACACATGGATATAATGAAAAGTGGAATATCTGATGTAAGGCAAGGCATCAAGGGAAATGTTGAACATCCAGACACTGGTGGAGGGTACAGCACTGAGTTCCAGGGTTGCAACTGGCAGAGCGTTCATGAGCAAAGCCAACAACAGTGGCCTACTTTAGTGCTGGGTCATTGACTTGGACTGGTTCCTTTTGTTTCCTCTTAGTTTTTTTCTGTTTGAAATTCTTCATTCATGCTCAAATTCAAATTCTCTTAAAAACATAATTTTATTTAACAGCCAAACTTTGCTTTATAGCCACATAATAATTATTTTCCCTCACGTATAAATATTTTGAATTGGCTGGCTCTTACAAATTGAGATTAGTAGTCAATCATTCAGGCAATATCCAATAATATTTGTATAGAATTATTTTTGAAAGTCTTATCTACTTAATATACTTCCAAACAAATTTTATTATTATATTGTCATATAAGATAATAAATATTTTTGAAATATTGTTGGAAAAGATGGAAATACAATTTGAAGTATCTCCAAAACAAACTTTTGTAACAAACTAAAACAGTGTATAGTTCATCAGTTTTTAAAATCTGATGTAGTAGTTTGTATAAAAAGTAAAAATAATTTTTAAAAGGGAAATTTTATAAAATATTTTATAGTAAGGCTATACTTTTTTAAAAAAATTGGAATACCTAATAGTTAATATAGTGTCTGAATATTTCCAGACAGCTGGAATTTTTTTTTTTTTTTTTTTTTTGAGACGGAGTCTTGCTCTGTCACCCAGGCTGGAGTGCAGTGGCGCAATCTCGGCTCACTGCAAGCTCCGCCTCCTGGGTTCACGCCATTCTCCTGCCTCAGCCTCTCTGAGTAGCTGGGACTACAGGCACCCGCCACCACGCCCGGCTAATTTTTTGTATTTTTAGTAGAGACGGGGTTTCACCTGGTCTTGATCTCCTGGCCTTGTGATCCACCCGCCTCGGCCTCCCAAAGTGCTGGGATTACAAGCGTGAGCCACCGTGCCCGGCCCAGCTGGAATCTTTTTGTTGTATGGTTGAGCTAAAAGATAACAGCTGAAAATGGACATGATTAAAATATATGAAGTGAAAAATAGTAACAGTATTTGTATACTTTTTAAATAAAGGACTCTATATTGAAACTATAGAGTAGAAAGTTTAAGAAAGAGGGAAATATTAATGTATACCAAACTCAGCCACACAATACAACTTGTTATCCATAAAATTTCTTTAGTAATAAAATAACACACTGTTTATCTGAGTGGACATGAAGGAAAGAATGATTATTTAACAACCTTTTCCATGATGGGCGAATCAAAGTCTGTCTAGACCAGAATAGAAGCCTGACTCTGCATGACTAAGCCTAAATAAAGATGAGCAAGTATATTCATTCACTCATTCAAGTGCAGTTTACTCACATAGCACCTGTAAGTATCAGGTGTGATGCTACTAACTTCCCTATGGAGCTTATGGTCTAGTTATAGTGTTTGATGTATATAGAAAGAGCTAAATAAAAATCAATGTGCAAAGACATAAAGACCAGAAAAACCTTTAAATCAGCCTGGATGACAATGAATCATGAACAACTGTTCACAATGACTAAGGTTATCAATCTGCATTTCTCAGGCTGAGTCTGGAGGAAACATAGTGTGTCATGTAGAACATGGGCTTTGGAATAAGATTTCTCTTTTTGAATCCTGTCTCCACCCGTTGTATGACTTGTCCTAGAGCATGCTATTTAAACAGCTGAAGTTACCTTATCTGTAAGGTCAAAATAATAATACCACTTATCTCATAAAGGTATTTATAAGAGTAAATGATGTAATGGATCTAAAACACAACATGTATTTGGTCCATGATAGGTCCTTGTTGCAAGCTGGGCCCACAGGAAATCAGTTCTGAGACAGAGATTAGCATGTAGTAGTTTTTAGGATGAACATTTATAGAAAAATTGAAAGAAGGGTAGTAGTCAGAAAAAGGCTTAAGCCTACCTCACTAGTAAAAGCTGGCATTTTAGAACCCAACATCAGCTGATGGTCTTCTACCATCAACTATTTCCAAAACCTGTTGATAACCAAGAGGTAATACTGGCAACTGTCCCAGCAGCTGGAAGAATAAGCCCTGAAGTCCTAAAGGGAAGATCTTGGAGGCTCCACACTGGACCCACTATAGAATTCAATGAATGTTAACTATTCAGTATTAGGTATTGCTATTTTACTCTGAGTTTAAGTGGACTTCAGTTATATAAGAGAGAGTTAAAATGCTGATAGAAATTCTGGAGTGTTCAAGCTTTAGCAATAATCCAGCAACTAGTGATGTTAAAAAGAAGCCCTGAAAATATTAATCCACTTTGACTCAACAATTACATACCTAAGAATGTATCCTAAGGAAATAATAAGGATGAACAAAAATCTTTGAGATTGCTTATTAAAGCATTATAGTAGAAACAAAAATTGAAACAAGTTTACATGTCCAGCAATAGTGAAAGAATAAGTAATACACCCATTATTGAATATTTTATGATAAATCCATAGAATAGAATACTGTTCATTTACTAGAACTAATACAGTTAACAAAAGTTTATTGACGTAAGAACACATTCATGGCATGGAAAGTGGAGGAAAAGCAAATTACAAGGTCTATATAGTGCATAATATTTTTTGATACACACACAAAAATTTAATTTAAAAACTCAGTGATAGTTATCTCTGAAAGCTAGGGTTACAGGAAATTATACTTTCTTGTTTTACTTACTGGTTTATTTTTTCTTTCTTTCATTATTAAATATGGTATTCATATGAAACAGTATTAATAATTAATATAGATAAGTTACCCAGTCTCAGGTATTTCTTTATAGCAATGCAATAATGACCTAATACAATCGTGTATATGTATGCTTACAGAACAATGATAAAAGGGAAACACATGTACTCACCTCCAAACCAATAAAATAAAAATAATGTAATGCCCTGTGTACCAGATACTATACTATACTAGCATAATGACCATAATAAAAAGTGAAATTAATATAACCCTAATACCCTTAAAGTGCCTATATCACCTCATACAAATAAGAAATATGAATGTGGTAGAATACAAACAGAAATTTGGGAACACTCTTAAATTGGTCCAGAGGTAATTGGATCAAGGTTTCACTGAGCTAAGGTTACATATGGGCTTGTTCAAACTGAGAGGCAGTATGGTTTGGTAGTTCAAAGTGAAGGCTCTAGAGTAATTTTTCTAGTTTCAAATCTAATATCCAGCAAACAGGATATTTGTGTGTTTTGCCATTAAGCTATCTTATTTTTACAATGTAGTTTTTCAGTCTAAGTTTCATACTTTGCACTCATATTTCTTATCATTCTACACATTTCAGTATCAAACTATTAAGATCATGTGTTTTTATAATATTATCCAGAGTGTTAGCTAATTCTCTGAGCTTTGTGCTCCCCCTTTCTTTTTTAGTACAAACAAAATGTAGGAAAAAAGCAAGGACATTAACTTTAGAGGCCAAATAGGAGATGTGGAAGAGTGTCACCCATATCTTCCTTTCAGGACCTAGACTCTCATCAACCCCCATCCTCTCAACTTCCAGGACTTCCAGCTGTAGACAGCATAGTTCATTTACGTATTTACTCAATGGTCTCCTCCTTAATGGCCTTAACTATCTCCACCTTAAAATTCGTATCTCCTGTCCCTGACACTGTCTTTCTCTGCTGTATTTTTTCCTTACATATATGACCACCATTTTTTTTTCTTTGATCAGTATCCCTGCTATGGATTGTAAACTATGAGTCTGAGGATGTTTGTTAATTTAGCTCAGTGCTGTATCTCCAGGGGTTATAATAGTGCGTTATGTAAAGTAAATATTCAAACAATATGTGCTTAAAATGCGTAATGGAGAGGAATGAAAAATAATTGGTCGTAAAAGGTTTACTGACAGGACCACTTTAAAGGGCATACATAACGCATAGTACTTTCCAGCACTATGATTATAGAATTGTGTGTCTGAAAAGATGCTGGGGATGGGAATGAAGCAATTATTTAATTTAATTTACTTAATAATTTATTTAATTATTTAATTTATTTAATAATTTATTTAATTATTTAACTTATTTAATAATTTATTTAATTATTTAATTTAATTACACCAATATCATTAAAAAATAAATTTTATTTTGCAGCTAATTTTTCTTTGAAAATACCTTTTCTTGGAAATAGATTTGGTCCAGAGAACCCATACTGTCAACTGTTTTCAAGACTTAAATCAGTATTTATTGACCATCAAAGCCACACAAATATAGAAGAAAACAATTATACTATGGTTATTTCATTGCTATTTTAAAATGGCTCCAAATCTGAGAAATGTTTCTTTCTGTCTGATATGCTAAAGTGCAACATTAGTCATCTACTATGTATATATCACTATATTATCACAAAAATAACAATATTAAATGCAGGATTTTAGAGGAATATGCATGCTAATAAAATAAACATTTCAAAAGCAACATTAAAAATGTATTTTAGCTAGCAATATTCATATTTGCATATATTCAGCATAATAGCTTAATTTTAAAATGTCTTGCATTTTTCACCCCATTTAACAATTCCTCATATTTTTAAAGGGTAGTGTGGTGAATTAATGTAGGAATATTTGCATTATCTTATAAATAACATATGCATTGTTAAACAGGGAAAAGGAGTCAAGTCCTTAAAAACAATTTTTACACATCTATTCATCATTTGATGACGTGTTTTTTCATGCACTTACTGCATTGCTTCTTTACATTTGTAGAAAATGACTACTACCAAGACACATAGCAAATTCTTGGTGCCAAAAATAAAATGTGAGTTTCCTTAAGATGTTTTTATCAGTAATTTTAATAACACTTTCAAAGATTCAAGAAAACTATGCATTCTTAATAATGCACTCTAATTTTAACATTTAATATAATATACAAATTACCTTATACATATATATACTTATATTTTTTATATACACATATACTTTAGGGTCACTGAGTTGAAAGCTACTGTAGAATACATATAACAGATATGAAATTAAAAAAACATAGTAGACATAATAATGAATATCACAAAATTTTGTATAGAAAGGGACACGAGATGCCATTTTACAGTAGTATACAAAAAATAGAATTATCAAAGACTATATCATAGAAAATCACTGTCTATCGATATCATAACTAAAACTGTTATATCATATCAATGAAATAGATAAAATTTTTATTGCACTAAGGAAACTTACAATTTAAGTAGACAAGGCTAAGACTGATGAAATAATTCCAGAAAATGAGAAGACAGAACAAGTCATAGATAGGTCACATGCAGACACTGAATGCTTTAAGAATTCACAAAACTGACAGTTGTTTCTTATGATTTCAGCAACTATCTGAAGCTGATTTGCCAAAAGCAGTGCACAGCATACAGTGGTAAAATACACATATTTGCCAAGCAGATACATGTTTAAACTTTGAATGTGAGCCTTAACTTTGAACAAGGAAGCTGAATTTTGCACACTTTGTGAAACAGGAATAATAAAAATACAAACCTGATATGTGTTCTATTGTGTCCGGAATTGGTGGGAACTTGGTCTCACTGACTTCAAGAATGAAGCCGTGTACCCTCACGGTGAGTGTTACAGCTCTTAAGGTGGCGCATCTGGAGTTTGTTCCTTCTGATGTTCTGATGTGTTCAGAGTTCCTTCTGGTGAGTTCGTGGTCTTGCTGGCTCAGGAGTGAAGCTGACTTTGTGGTGAGTATTACAGCTCTTAAGGCAGCACGTGTGGAGTTGTTCGCTCCTCCCGGTGGGCTCGTGATCTCGCTGGCTTCAGGAGTGAAGCTACAGACCTTCGCGATGAGTGTTACAGCTCATAAAAGCAGTGTGGACCCAAATAGTGAGCAGTAGCAAGATTTATTGCAAAGAGCAAAAGAACAAAGCTTCCACAGCGTGTAAGGGGACCCCAGCGGGTTGCCACTGCTGGCTCGGGCAGCCTGCTTTTATTCTCTTATCTGGCCCCACCCACGTCCTGCTGATTGGTAGAGCCGAGTGGTCTGTTTTGACAGGGCGCTGTTTGGTGCATTTACAATCCCTGAGCTAGACATAAAGGTTCTCCACGTCCCCATCAGATCAGTTAGATACAGAGTATCAACACAAAGGTTCTCCAAGGCCCCACCAGAGCAGCCAGACACACAGTGTCGATTGGTGCATCCACAAACCTCGAGCTAGACACGGGGTGCTGATTGGTGTGTTTACAAACCTTGAGCTAGATGCAGAGTGCCGATTGGTGTATTTACAATCCCTGAGCTAGACACAAAGGTTCTCCACATCTCCACCAGACTCAGGAGCCCAGCTGGCTTCACCCAGTGGATCCTGCACCGGGGCTGCAGGTGGAGCTGCCTGCCAGTCCCACGCCGTGCGCTGGCACTCCTCAGCCCTTGGGTGGTGGATGGGACTGGGCGCTGTGGAGCGGGGCTGGTGCTCCCTGGGGAAGCTCCGGCTGCACAGGAGCCCGTGGAGGGGGTGGGAGGCTCAGGCATGGCGGGCTGCAGGTCCCGAGCCCTGCCCGGTGGGAAGGCAGCTAAGGCCCGGTGAGAAATCAAGTGCAGTGCCAGTGGGCTGGCGCTGTGGGGGGACCCAGTACACCCTCCGCAGCTGCTGGCCTGGGTGCTAAGCCACTCATTGCCCGGGGCCCGCAGGGCCCACCAAGCCCACGCCCACCCATAACTCCAGCTGACCCGCAAGTGCCGCGGGCAGCCCCAGTTCCCGCTCGCCACTCTCCATCCACATCTCCCTGCAAGCTGAGGGAGCCGGCTCTGGCCTTGGCCAGCCCAGAAAGGGGCTCCCACAGTGCAGCGGTGGGCTGAAGGGCTCCTCAAGTGCCACCGAAGTGGGAGCCCAGGCAGAGGAGGCATCCAGAGCGAGCGAGGGCTGTGAGGACTGCCAGCACGTTGTCACCTCTCACTATGAACTTAGGTGAAATACCTCATATGAATATACCTAGTGTAGAGCCTGCAAAGGTTAAACACTTACTAAAGTTATCATTCTTATCATTACTACTGTTTTTATCAATTGGATGGGTAAGGATCCTGTCTTTTGCCTTTCGTGTGGGAAAACAGAGACCCAAATTGATTCCCAGAATCCTCCGCTTGTATTAATATACTCCAGTTGCGCACAGTAACTTTCTTGATGAAGTACACTTTATTGACAACCTTCCATTTTCTGCCTCACTTCTCATCCCCTACTGTTGTTTCATTGATCACTTCCCAAATATTGTCTTCGAATCTTTGTTTTAAGGTCTTCTGAGTATACCAATGAAGACAGGTTAGAAATAAAGCTTTAATCAATGTCATATACCATGGAAAAGTTGAACTCTATTTGCTATGAAAGTATAAAAGAATTTAGAATGTGAATGTCTTTGGGAGGAGGTGAATTTGGGGGTTGAAAGTTGAATAGAGTAAAAATATGAAATCCTGGAGAAAAAAAGAACACCTAGGAATTCACTGCAATTGAGTAAAAGTATGGTGGTGAGGATCTGAACCAGAGTAAAGTAGTAAAAGTAAACAAGTGCAAAATTAGAAAAGAAATAAAAACGGCTAATAGGAAATAACCAATAAGACTTAGTGGTAGGTTAATAGGGTTAAGGGTTTGGCAACAGTGGCCTTTCATACACTGAATCAATTGATTATTAACGTATGTTTTGTTAACAAACACATAAAAGAGCAGGTAATCGTTTCTTGTAATGTTTCACAAGAGGTGTTATGACTTCTTATTTATTTCTAAGAAAACAGAAACGAAATGTTCTACTGAGACAGAAAATGGAAGTAAGAAAGAAAAAAACATACAATTTTCTAAAATCACATAAAAGAACAGGAAATTAATGGGCGTAGAGCTTGTCAGTCTCATATAGTCAGTCACAAGGAATCATTTTACTTTTATTCTGAGACATCATTTGAGTGTTTGAAGTCTTTCTGTACTCATTAACTACTTCCCTGCTCTTCTGTTCAAGGATTTTGTTATTTTGTTTCTAGGTTAGTATGCTCTTCTATTAAGTGCACTGAAAGACACAGATAAGCTGGTAGCTATAATTATATCACGATGAGTAAGAAAGAGAAAACAGATGCTGCAATAAATGAAAATTGGCCCACATATCTGATTTTGGCAGAAGCAATACTCATCTTTAGGAAATAAAGAAGCACACATTTACTATATGACATGATTTCAGGGATACAATGAGTGCCCTTGAAATATCTCTCAAAACCAGAAGTAACAATTAAATTTTAAAGCTCATCTGTTGCCATTATTTCTTTGGATTATTATTTTTTCATCTTACTGTTTTAAAACTGAATATGTGGTATAGGTTCTAAGATGGTGAATTGGAGGCACTGTTAGCATGCCTCTCTCAGTTGGAAAGACAAAATAGTGTGTAGAGCTTCACATTGTGAACTTTGCAATATAATCTTGAGTGGTGATGAGCTCCTTTACCAGAAATGAGAGGCAAGTGGGAAGCGTGCTGCAGGAGCATGGCGCCTCTGCTTTGCAGGAGAACTGGGAGGGTAGTAGCCTGAAAGCTAAAGTTGCTGTCTCTATGGGAAAGGTTTATGTCCTGGGGCAATTTTGATTTCTAAGCACAGACTGTCTGGAAGTTAGCCAGCTGCTGACAGTGGAACACTGGGTATGAGACCTGCCTTGCCAAGTGCATAGGAGCTGGGAGGAGCTTATTGTTGCCTGCCATTCCCCAAACCCTGTGCAAACTCTTCTGTGTAGCAGAGACAGCTGTGCTTCTCCCTGGAGCATTACCTGAGTGGCCAGAGAACTGCCCTCTGATCCCCACTGGCACCACTGCTTGCCCTGTATGTGGAGAGTCAGAGAACAAACTTGCCTAACCCGTCCCCACCCAACTTTGCCCCTCCTCTCACCCTGGTAGCTTAACACAAAAGACAGAAACTTTTGGGAGCTCTATGTCACCACCCATTGCCTGAGACACCAGGGTACCTCCCCTTTGTATTAAAATATAAGGCAAGCACAAATCCCACTGCTACTAATGCAGCTGGTGCTCCTTTGCCAGTGCCACCTTCTGGCTGGAGGCCAACCAACACAGTTTATTACAGCATCTCCAGGTAGAATAACCCAGAACTTAGGAAGGAGAGAATGTGTGCATGACCTCAGCTGTCACCAATGCTTACAGCACCCTGGCTAACCAAGAGATCCTGAATCTGACCACGTGACCAATTCATTTCTGCATTTAAGAAAGCCAGCACACTAAGGCTATTTATAATTAAGGAATCTCACAGAGTCTACTTCGCCTCCCTGCCATCCCCATCAGAGCTGGTGCTAGTACTCATGTCTGGGAGACTTGAGGACAAGTCACATCACTGGATCCCTTGCAGACATTTCCCAACACCAGCCTGGAGTGTGACAGCCCAGGCTGGACCCAAATGAGGAACAGCAATAACAGTATTCTGGCTCTCAGGGACTCCTACTTCTAGGGGAAGGGAGAGTACACCATATCAAGGGAGCACCCCTTGGGATAAAAAAATCCAGGTGGAAGGCCTTGAGTCCCAGAAATTTCTGCTTGTGGAAAATTTCTTTCAGCAGAGGCACAGGTGCAGTGCCAGGCTCAGCAGGGAAAGTTTGCAGCTCTAAGACAAGGCAGGCAGCCCTGGTGCTTGTAAAAGATCTTGGAGAAGGGGAGGTCTTTTCCTCCTCATCTACCAGGGCAGACACAGCTGTGGCTTTCCTCACAGGAGCTAGGTATGGGTACACTTGCAGACAGCTGTTCTGGAACACTTCAAGGTGACCACATCCCAACAGGAGAGGTGTTCTCCAAGTTCAAGCTTGCACAAGGGGTAGAATCATAATTCCTTTCTATGTGGAACATCAACATTTCTACAGATGAAAAGAACTGTCCATATGATCTGAATAGCCAGAACACTGGTTCAGGAGTATGACTAGGAGCTAGATAACTTTCTTATTGGCCTGGCAGGGGAGCTGAGGTGACTCCAACCTTTCCCCCTGATGAGACCTCAGTGTGTTTCACTGAGAGCTTCTCCGGGGACCTATGTCAAAGCTGGGACCTCTGCCCATCCATGAGTATGGCATTTATCTACTTTCTTTAGCTACAACCAGTTTCTACTCAGGGACACCTTCCCTACTGGCCTGAAGCCTGAACTATTCAAACTAGTAAATAAAATACAGGGTAAAAAAGTGCCCATTCACAGAATGAGATAAACTTTGAGAGACCTCTACCACTCCAATCCCACAGGAGACAGTGAACTTGCTCACACACCAAGCACATTGCTACTACAACTATCTTCTGAGAAAGCCATCATAAAAAGACTCCATAACCAAGAAACATATAGAGTCTCCACCCCTAAAAGTGTCAAGAGGAGAAATAGGCTACAATAAACTAAATATTAAAGTCACATCTTTAAGAGAGAAAAACTATTAAAAAAACACCGTTGAATCGAAAATAAATTTAAGAATAATTAGAAGAAATTGTCTACCCAAATGAGAAAGAGCCAGAAAAATAATTCTGGCAATATGGCAAAATAGGATTCTATAACATTTCCAAAAGATCACACCAGCTCTCCAGCAATGGATCCAAACCAAGGTGAAATCTTTGACATACCAGAAAAAGAATTCAAAAGGGTGATTATTAAGCCACTCAAGGAGATACAAGAGAAAGGTGAAAAAGGTGAAAAACAATATAAAAAAAGTTTAAAAATCAGGATATGAATAAAAAATTTTCTAAAGGAATAGATATTTAAACAAAAAACAATAAAAACTTCTTGAAATGAAAGCACACTTAAGGAATTACAAAATGCAGTGGAAACTTTTAAGAATAGACTATGTGGAAGAGAGAATTTCAGAGCTTGAAGAGAAGGCTTTTGAACCAACCCAATGAGATAAAAATAAACAAAATGAATCTAAAGAATGAACAAATCTCCAGGAAATATGGAATTAGGAAAGCAGCTAAACCTAAGAATAATTGGTGTTCCTTAGGTATGTGAGAAAGCAAAAATTTGGAAAACTTATTTGAGGGAATAATTGAGAAAAAAAATTGCCTGGTCTTGTTAGAGATTTAGATATTCACATACAGGAAGTTCAAAGAATTCCTGGGAGATTCATTGCAAAAAGGACATCACCAAGACATACAGTCATCAGACTACCCAAAGTCAAGCTGAAGTAAAGAATTATAAGAGCAAGGAGATAAAAGCATTAGGTAACCTATAAAGGAAAGGTTATCAGACTAACAGCAGACTTCTCAGCAGAAACCTTACAAGCCAGAAGAAATTGGGGTCCTATCTTTTGTCTCCTTAAACAGAACAACTGTCAGCCAAGTTTTATGAATGAAGGAGAAATACAGTCTTTTTAAGACAAGGAAATGCTGAAGGAATTTGCTACTAGCAGACAATCCGTGTAAGAACTGCTAAAAGGAGTTCTAAATCTTGAAACAAAACGTTAATATGCATCAGAATAGAATCTCTTGAAAGCATAAAATTCACAGGGCCTTTAAAAAAGCAAAATATCTAGGTAACAATCAACATAATGACTGGAACAGTACCTCACATATCAATATTAACATTGAATGTAAATGGTTTAAATGCTCCACTTAAAAGTTACAGATTGGCAGAATGGATATAAAAAGTCACAAACCAAATATCTGCTGCTTTCAAGAGACTTACCTAATATATATGGACTCATAAACTCAAGGTAAAGGGGTGAAAAATAAATTCCGTGCAAATGGAAACCAAAAGTGAGCAGGAGTAGCTATTCTTATATCCAATAAAACCGACTTTAAAGCAATTAACATTATAAAACAAAGACAAAAACAGTCATCATATAATTATAAAAGGATCAATACAATAAGAAGACATCACCATCATAAATATATATGCACCTAAGTCAGGAGCTTACAGATTAATAAAAGAATTAGAACTAGATCTAAGAAAAGAGATGGCAGCAAAATAATAGTGGAGGACTTCAACACTCCACTGACAGCACTAGATAGATCAGTGGGGCAGAAAGACAACAAAGAAATAGTATACTTAAACTATACCCTAGAACAAATGACGTTAACAGATATTTACAGAACTTTCTCCGCAACAACTGCAGAATATACATTCTATTCATCAGCACATGAAACATTCTCCAAGATAGATCACATGATAGGCTACAAATTAAGTCTCAATATATTTTAAAAACTTGATATTTTATCAAGTATCTTTATAGACCACAGTGGAATGAAACTAGAAATCAACTCAAAAAGGAACTCTAGAAGCTATACATATATATGGAAATTGAACAATCTGCTTCTGAGTGATTTTTGGATTAACAATGAAAATTTAAAAATGACTTGAAATGAATAATATTGAGAAAAATTATCGTAATTTCTAAGATAAAGCAAAAGCAATTTTAAGAGGAAAGTTTGTAGCACTAACTGCCTGCATCAAAAAGCCTGAAAAATCACAAATTATCAATCCAATGTCACACTGCAAGGAAATAGACAAACAAGAACAAATCCAACCCAAAGCTAGCAGAAGAAAAGAAATAAAAAATCACAAACATTCCTATACACCAATAATAGACAAGCAGAGAGTCAAATCATGAGTGAACTCCCATTCACAATTGCTATAAAGAGAATACAATACCTAGGAATACAACTTACAAGGAACGTGAAGAATCTTTTCGAGGAGAACTACAAACCACTGCTCAAAGAAATAAGAGAGAAAAAAAGATGGAAAAACATTCCATGTTTATGGATAGGAAAAATCAATATCGTGAAAGTGGCCATACTGCCAAAAGTAATTTATAAATCCAATGCTATTCCCATCAAGCTACCATTGACTTTCTTCACAGAATTAGAAAAAAACTACTTTAAATTTTATATGGAACCAAAAAACAGCCTGTATAGCCAAGGCAATCATAAGCAAAAAGAACAAAGCTGGAGGCATCACCCTACCTGACTTCAAACTATACTACAAGGCTACAGTAACCAAAACAGCATGGCACTGGTACCAAAACAGATATATAGGTCAATGGAACAGAACAGAGGCCTCAGAAATAACACCGCACAGCTACAACCATCTGATCTTCAACAAACCTAACAAAAAGTAATGGAGAAAGGATTCCATATTTAATAAATGGTGTTGGGAAAACTGGCTAGCCATATGAGAAAACTGAAACTGGACCCCATCCTTACACCTTATACAAAATTTAACTCAAGATGGATTAAAGACTTAAATGTAAAACCTAAAATCATAAAAACCCTAGAAGAAAACCTAGGCAATACCATTCAGGACATAGGTATTGGCAAAGACTTCATGATTAAAACACCAAAAGCAATGGCAACAAAAGCCAAAATTCACAAATGGGATCTAGTTAAACTAAAGAGCTTCTGCACAACAAAAGAAATAATCATCATAGTAAACAGACAACCCACAGAATGGGAGAAAATATTTGTAAACTATGCATCCGACAAAAGACTAATATGCAGAACCTACAAGGAACTGAAACAGATCAGCAAGAAAAAGAAAAAAATAAATAATTCCATCGAAAAATAAGCAACTGACATAAATATATATTTCTCAAAAGAAGGTATACAAATGGCTAACAAATATATGAAAAAAATGCTTAACATCAGTAATCATCAGGAAAATGCAAATTAGAACAACAATGAGATACCACATTATTCCAGCCAGCATGGCCATTATTAAAATTCAAAAGACAATAGATATTAAAATGGATGTGGTAAAAATGGAATGTTTATTTACTGCTTATAGGAAAGTAAATTAGTACGGCCTCTGTGGAAAAAACTATGGAAATTTCTTAAAGAACTAAAAGTATATGTACCATTTGATCCAGCAATCACACTACTAGGTGTCTACCTAAAGGAAAATAAGTAGTTATATCAAAAAGACACCTGCACACATATGTTTATCACAGCATAATTCACTATTGCAAAGATATGGATCCAGCTTAAGTGCCCATCAACCAATGAGTGGTTAAAGAAAATGTGGTATATACACACCAAGAATTACTACTCCACTACAAAAAAGAATACAACAATGTCTTTTGTAGCAACTTGGATGGAACTAGACACCGTTATTCTAAGTAAAGTATCTCAGGACTGGAAAACCAAACACTGTATGTTCTCACTTATAAGTAGGAACTAAGCTATAAGTATGCAAAGGCATACAGAATGGTATAATAGACTTTGGAGACTCAGTGGGAGGAGGATCGTGGGGGGGATCAGAGATTAAAAAAAAAACTTACAATTTACAGCACTTGAGTGACAGGTACACTAAAATCTCAGATTTCACCACTATACAATTCATCCATGTAACCAAAAATCACTTGTATCACAAAATCCATCAAAATAAAAAGTTACTTTTTTAATTAAAAAAAATAAAGCTGAATACCTAGTGCATGTACATGTTCTCAACTACTGGATTTTGGAAGGAGCAGGGGAAAACAGGTGCAAAAAGGATGCAATAAATTTCACTCTAGACAAACTTAGAAAGATAATCTGAAGCCTAACTGCCAGTTTCCATAAAGTTAAACAGCTCTAGTAGAGTAGGAAACAGAGCAAAATGTGGCAGAAGAGCCCACATCTGTGAGAGAGATATAAAGTTTAACAGACATCTCCATCAGAGCAGGTACTGGTATCCACTGCTGGGAGACCCGAAGACAAGTCACATCACTGGACTCTTTGCAGACATTCAGAAACACCAGCTGGAACCCTGGTAGCCCCACTAGGTGGCTAGACCCAGAAAAGAAATAACAATTACTGCAGTCTGGCTCTTGGGAACCCCTATATCTAGAGAAAGGGGAGAACACTGTATCAAGGTATCACCCCAGGGGACAAAATAATCTGAACAGCAGGTCTTGAACCCCAGATCGTTCTGCTGGTGGGAAGTCTCCACACCAGACACAATTGCAGTGCTAGGTGCAGTAGTGAAAGCCTGCATCTGTACCCCAATGGGCAGGCAGCCTCTGATTGTGAAGGGCCTTGGAGAAGTGGTCCTTGTTCCCTCCCCGCTGTCCCCATTCCCCAGCATTGCACTACAGACACACCTGGGGTTTTCGCACAGGAATGCAATGTGTTTGCACCTATGGACAATATTCCTGGAATAATACTGGTTGAGCGCAACCCCATAGGAGAAGCACCCCCTAGATTCAGGTCTGCACAAAAGGCAGAGTCACAATTCCTCCCTATTTGGAACACCAACAATCCTACAGATGAAAAGAGGTGCCTGTCAGATCTGAATAGCCAAGTAACTGGGACAGGAATTAGGCTGTGAGGTGAATCGCTTTCCATCTGGCCTCACAGGGGAGCTGAAGTAGCTCTAACTCTTCGCCCTGACAAAACCTCCACAAATCTATTTGAAAGCTCCCCAGCCACCCTCATCAAGGATTGGACCTTGGCCCACTGTTGTGTGTTATATCCACCTATGTACCCTAGCTACAACCAGTGCCTACCAGGGTTACCTCCCCTGGGTGCAAACTTTCACTACTGCACCCAGCACTGCAATTGTGTCTGGTGTGGGAGACTTCCCACCAGCGGACCTGAACCCTGAATCATCAACTCAGTAAATAAAATACTGGGTAAAAATTAAATAAATAAATAAAAAAAAATACACCACAAGATAATTAGATAAACTTCAAGAGATCCCTGCCATTCCAATCCCATAAGAGACAGTGAGCTTGCCCACACATCAAAAGCATAATGACTACAATCAGCATCTGGGAAAGCCAGTACACAAAAACTCTCTATAACTAAGAAAGTCACACAGAATCTTCACTCCTAAAAGCACATAGAATCAAATTAGGCTAAATTCATCATTAAAGTCCAATCCTTAAGAAAGAAAAAGAGAAATAAAAAAAAAAACACACAGTCCAATCAAAAATAAACTCAAGAACAATTTGAAGAAATCGTCTACCAAAATGAGAAAGAGCCATTAAAATAATTCTGGTAATACGACAAAACAGGGTTCCATATTACCCCCTAAGGATCACACTAGCTCCCCAGCAATGAATCCAAACCAAGAAGAAATCTCTGAATTACCAGATAAAGAATTCAGAAGGTTGATTATTAAGCTACTCAAGGAGATACTAGAGAAAGGTGAAAACGACTTAAAGACTTAAAAAAAAAAAACCCAGGATATTGATGAAAATTTTTCCACAGAAATCGATATCACAAAGGAAAACCAACCAGGGCTTCTGCAAATGAAAGACACACTTAGGGAAATACAAAATGAAGTGAAAAGTTTCAACAATATACCAGAAATAGTAGAGGGAAGAATATCAGAGCTGGAAGACAACGCTTTCTAATTAACCCAATTAGACAAAGTAAGACAAAAAATAAAGATTTTTTTAGAAATGAACAAGCTCTTCAAGAAACATGGAATTATGTAAAACAGCCAAGCCTAAGAATAAGATGTTCCTGAGAGGAATAAATACCTAAACGTTTGGAAAAACTATATAAGGGAATAATTGAAGAAAACTTCCCTGGTCTTGCTAGAGATCTAGGTATCTGATCTAGTTTGGCTCTGTGTCCCCACCCAAATCTCATGTGGAATTTTAGTCATCAATGTTGGAGAAGGGGCCTGGTGGGAGGTGATTGGATCAGGGGGGTGGACTTCCCCCTTGCTATTCTCATGATAGTGAGTTCTCACAGGATCTGATTGTTTCAAAGTTCCTAGCACTTCCCCCTTTGATCTTTCTCTCCTGCTTCACCATGTGAAGATGTGCTTGCTTCCCCTTTGTCTTGTACCATGATTCTAAGTTTTCTGAGGCCTCTTTAGCTATGCTTCCTATACAGCCTGTGGAACTGTGACTTAATTCAACCTATTTTCTTCATAAATTACCCAGTCTCAGGTAGTTTCTTACAGCAATTTGAGAAGGGGCTAATACAGACAATTGGTACTGGGAAGTGAGTCATTGCTATAAAAATACCTGAAAATGTGGAAGCAGCTTTGAAACTGGGTAACAGACAGAGTCTGGAACATTTTGGAGGGATCAGAAGAAGACAGAAAGATGTGGGAATGTTTGAAAATTTCTGGAGACTTGTTAAATAATTGTGACCAAAATGCTGATAGTGATATGAACAATGAAGTCCAGGCTAAGGTGGTCTCAGACAGAGATGAAGAAGTTATTGGGAACTGGAGTAAAGTTCACTCTTGCTATGCATTAGCAAAGAGACTGTCAGCATTCTGCCCCTGCCCTAGAGATCTGTGAAACTTTGAACTTGAAAGAGAAGATTTAGGGTATGTGGTGAAACAAATTTCTAAGCAGCAAAGCATTCAATATGTAGCCTGGTGGCTTCTAACAGCATACGCTTATATGCATGAACAAAAAGATGATCTGAAATTGAAACTTAAATTTAAAAGTGAAGCAGAGCATAAAAGTTTGGAAAATTTTCAGCCTGCCATCCAGTAGAAAAGAAAAACCCATTTTCAGTGGAAGAATTCAAGCCAGCTGCAGAAATTTACCAAAGTAGAAGAGCCTAATGTTAATAGCTAAGACAAAGGTATTTTAGAGACCTACACAGCATTCTCTTCCAACACAGACCCAGAGGCCTAGGATGGAAGAATGGTTTTGTGGGCCAGACCAAGGGCTCCACTGCCCTGTGCAACCTCAGAAAAGCGCTGTTTGCATTCCAGTCACTCCAGCTCCAGCCATGGCTAAGGGGGTGTCAGATATGTCTCAGGCTGCCACTCCAGAGGGTGCAAGCCACAAACCTTGACAGCTTCCACATGCTGTTAAGTCTGTGGGTGCCCAGAGGGAAAGAGTGGAGGCTTGGGAGCCTCCATCTAGATTTCAGAAGATGTATGGAAATGCCTGGATATTCAGGCAGAAGTCTGCTGCAGGGGCAGGGCCCTCATGGAGAACCTGTACTAGGACAGTGTGGAAGGGTAATATGGGATTGGAGTCCCAAACAGAGTCCCCACTGGGGCACTGCCTCCTGATGCTGTGAGCAGAGGGCCACCATCCTCCAGACCCCAGAATCCTAGATCCACTGATACCTTACACCAAGCACCTGGAAAAGCCACAGGCAATCAACGCCAGCCCACAAAAGCAGCTGCAGGGTATGTACCACGGAGAGCCACAGAGGCAAAGATGCCCAAGGCCTTCAGAGCCCTCTCCTTTCATCAGTGTGGCCTGAATGTGAGACACGGAGTCAAAGGAGATTATTTTGAAGCTTTAAAATTTAATGACTTCCCTGCTGGATTTCAGACTTGCATGGGTCTTGCAGCCCCTTTGTTTTGTCCAATTTCTACCATTTGCAATGGAAGCATTTACTCAATGCCTGTGCTCCCATTGTATCTTAGAAGTAACTAACTTGTTTATTATTTTACAGGCTCATAGGTGGAAGAGACTTGCCCTGTGTCAGATGAGACTTTGGACTTGAACTGTTTAGAATTAATGCAAGAATAAGTTAAGACTTTGGGGGACTGGTAGGAAGGCATAATTGTGTTTTGAAGTGTGAGAAGAACATGAGATTTTGGAAGAGGCAAGGGCAAAATGGTATGGTTTGCCTCTGTGTCCTCACCCAAATATCATCATGAATTGTGATCCCCAATGTTGGACGAGGGGCCTGCTGGGAGGTGATTGTATCATAGGGGCAGACTTACCCTTTGGATTCCTTATAATTGTGAGTTATCCTGAGATCTGGTTGTTTAAAACTGTGTAGCACTTCCTTCTTTGCTCTTTTTCTTCTGATTCCCCATGTGAAGATGTGTCTGCTTCCCCTTCCCCTTTTGCCATCATTGTAAGTTTCCTGAGGCCTCACCAACCATGCTTATTGTACAGCCTGTGGAACTGTGAGTCAATGAAAACTCTTTCCTTTATAAACTACTCAGTCTCAGGAAGTTTTCTGTAGCAATGTGAGAGTGGATTAATACAACATCCAAATACAAGAAGCTCAAAGAACTCCTGGGAAATACATTGCAAAAGATCATCGTAAAGGCAATATTAATCAGGTTATCTAATGTCAAGGTGAAGGAATGAATCTTACGAGCTGTGAGACAAAAGCATCAGGTAACTTATAAAAGAAAACCTATCAGATTAACAGCAGATTTCTCAGCAGAAACCCTAAAAGCCAGAAAGAACTGAAGTTCCATCTTTAGCCTCCTTAAACAAAATAATTGTCAGTCAAGAATTTTGTAGCTACCAAAACTACATTTCATAAATAAAAAGAGATAAAGTCTTTTTTAGATAAATAAATGCTGAGAGAGTTTGCTACTACCACACTAGCACTGCAAGAAATGCTAAAAGGGGTTTTCAATCTTGAAACAAGTTCTCAAAATACAAAAAAAAGAACTTCTTTAAAGCATAAAACTTACAGTGCCTAGAAACAATAACAGGATGAAAATATTTTTAAAAAAGTATTCAGGCAAAAACTAACATGATGAATAGAACAGTACCTCAAATCTCAATATTCGTATTAAATGTAAATGGACTATATGCTCCACTTAAAAGATACAGAAGGGCAGAACAGATTTAAAAACCACTAACTAAGTAATGGCTGTCTTCAAGGGACTCACCTAACACATATGGACTAACATAAACTTAAGGTAAAGGGGTGGAAAAAGATATTTTTCACAAATGGAAACCAAAACCAGGCAGGAGTAGCTATTCTTATATCAGAGAAAACAGACTTTAAAGCAATAACAGTAAAAATAGATGAAGGACTTTATATAATGATAAAAGAACTAGTTAAACCAGAAGATACTACAATCATAAATATACATGTACTTAACACTGAAGTTTCCAAATTTATAAAAAAAATTACTTATAGACCTAACAAATTATATAGACAGTAATACACTAATAGTAGGAACTTCAGTACTTCACTGACAGCACTAGACAGATCAAGACAGACAGTCAAAGAAGAAACAGTGAACTTAAACTTGACCCTAGAATGAATGGACTTAACACATATTTACAGGATATTGTACCCAACAACTGCAGAATATATGTTCTTTTCATCAGCACATGGAACATTCTCCAAGATAGAACATATAACAGGCCACAAAACAAATCTTGATAAATTTTTAAAAATCAAAATTACATCAAGTATCCTTTCAGACCACAGCAGAATAAAACTGTAAATAAACTCCAAAAGGAACCTTCAAAACTATATAAATGCATGGATATTAAATAATCTGCTCTTGAATGATCTTTGGGTTAAAAATAATATCAAGATGGAAATTTTAAAAATTATTTTAAAAGAATGATAACAGTGACACAAATTATCAAAACCTCTTTATCAAAACCTCTGAGATATAGCAAAAGTGGTGCTAAGAGGAAAGTTCATTGCATTAAATACCTACATTGAAAAGTCTGACAGAGCACAGACAACCTAATATCACACCTCAAGGAACTAGAGAAACAAGAACAAACTAAACTCCAACTCAGCAGAAGAAAAGAAATAACAAAGATCAGAGCAGAACTAAATACTACTGAATCAAGAAAATACAAAAAATAAAACAGAAAACTGGTTCTTTGAAAAGATAAACAAAATTGGTAGACTGTTAGCAAGATTAATCAAGAAAAAAAAAGAGAAGAACCAAATAATCTCAATTAGATACAAACTGGGAGATATTATGACTAATACTACAGAAATACAAAGGATCATTCAAGGCTACTATGAATGCCTTTATACACACAACTAGATAATCTACAAAACATGTATAAATTCCTAGAAATATACATTTCTCCAAGATTAAATCAGGAAGAAATAGAAACTCTGATGAAAACAAAAACAAGCAGTGAAAATGGTTCAGTATTAAAAATATTGCCAGCAAAAATGTCCAGGACCAGATAGATTCACAGCTGATTTCTATTATACATTCAAGGAAGAATTGGTACCAATATTACCGAAACTATTCTAAAAGATAGGAAAAGAGGGAGTCCTCCCTAAACCATTCTATGATGCCAGTATCACCCTAATACAAAAATCAGGAAGGAATATAACTAAAGTACAGAACAATATTCCTGATGATCATAGATGCAAAAATATTCAACAAAATACTAGCTAACCAAATGCTGTTGGCAGCATATCGAAAAGATAATACATCAAAATCAAATGAGTTTCTTATCCGTATACAGGGATAGTTTAATATACATAAGTCAATAAATATGATGCATCACATAAAAAGGATAAAAGGCCGGGCGTGGTGGCTCACGCCTCCAATCCCAGCACTTTGGGAGGCCGAGGCGGGCGGATCACGAGGTCAGGAGATGGAGACCATCCTGGCTAGCACAGTGAAACACTGTCTCTACTAAAAATACAAAAATATTCGCCGGGCACGGTGGCAGACGCCTGTAGTCTCAGCTACTCCAGAGGCTGAAGCAGGAGAATGGCGTGAACCCGGGAGGCGGAGCTTGCAGCGAGCCGAGACAGTGCCACTGCAGTCTGGCCTGGGCGAAACAGTGACACTCTGTCTCAAAAAAAATAAAAAATGAAAAAGGATAAAAAAGAAAAATTATATGATCATCTCAATAGATGCAGAAAAGCATTTGACAAAATCCAGCATTTCTGTATGAAAAAAAACTCTCAACAAAATTATCATAGAAGAGACATACTTCAATGTAACATAAGCCATCTATGAAAAACCCATAGCCAGCATCATATTGAATGGAAAAAAGTTGAAAACATTTCTGCTGAGAACTGGAACAAAGCAAGGACGCCCACTTTCACCACTTCTGTTCAACATAGTATTGCAAGTCCTAGCCAGATCAATCAGACAAGAGAAAGAACTAAAGGACATCTAAATCAGAAAAAAGGAAGTCAAACTGCAGCTCTTTGTCCATGGAATAATTGTATACCTAGAACACTACAGACTCATTCAAAAAGCTCTTAGATCTTTTAAATTAATTCAGTAAGTCTCAGGTTACAAAATCAATACACGAAAATCAGTAGCACTGTTATACACCAATAACCACCAAACTGAGAATCAAATCAAGAACTCAATCCCTTTCACAACATCTGCAAAAAAAAAATAAATAAATAAAACACTTAGGTATATACTTCACGAAGGAGGTGAAAAATCTCTACAAGAAAAACTACAAAATACTGCTGAAAGAAATAACAGATAACACAAACATGTAGAAAAACATCCCATGCTCATGGATGGGTAGAAACAATATTGTGAAAATGACCATACTGCTAAAAGCTATCTACAAAGTCAATGCAGTTCCCATCAAAACACCATCATCATCCTTCACAGAAATAGAAATAACAATAATAAAATACATGTGGAACTAAAAAAAGAGCCTGCAGAACCAAAGTAAGACTAAGCAAAAAGAACAAATCTGGAGGCATCACATTACTTGACTTCAAATTATACTACAAAGCTATAGTTGCCAAAACAGCAAGTTATTGGTATAAAAATAGGCACTTAGATCAATGGAACAGAATAGAGAACCCAGGAAAAGCCAACTTTTTGGGCAACTGATCTCAACAAAACATACAAAAACATACAGTGGGAAAGGATCCTATTTAATAAATGGTGCTGGAAAAACTGGCAAACCACATGTTGAAGAATGAAATTGAATTCTCATCTCTCACTTTATGCAAAAATCAGCCTAAGGCCGGGCGCAGCAGTTCATGCCTATAATCCCAGTACTTTGGGAGGCCAAGGCAGGTGGATCATGAAGGCAGGTGAATCATGAGGTCAGGAGACCAAGACCATCTTGGCTAATATGGTGAAAACCTGTCTCTACTAAAAATACAAAAAATTAGCCAGGTGTGGTGGCACATGCCTGTAGTCCCAGCTACTTGGGAGGCTGAGGCAGGACAATCACTTGAACCTGGGAGCTGGAAGTTGCAGTGAGCTGAAATTGTGTCACTGCACTCCAGCCTGGGCAACAGAGCGAGACTCCATCTCAAAAAATAAAATAAATAAATAAATAAATAAGCTTAAGATAGATCAAAGACTTAAATCTAAGATCTGAAATCATAAAAATTCTAGAACATAACACTGGAAATACTCTTCTAGTCATTGACTTAGGCAAAGAATTCATGACTAAGAACCCATAATCAAATGCAACAAAAACAAAAATAAATGAATGGAACCTAAGTAAACTAACTAAAAAGCATTTGCAGAGCAAAAGAAATCATCAGCAGAGTAAACAACCCTCAGAGTGGGAGAAAATACTCACAGACTATACATCTAACAAAGGGGTAATATCCAGAATCAACAAGGAACTCAAAAAAATTAGCAATAAAAACACAAACAATGTCCCTGCCCATCAAAAACTGTGCTAAGGACATGACTAGACAATTCTCAAAAGGAGATGTATAAACTGCCAGCCAATATGTGAAAAAATGCTCAACATCACTAATTATCAGGGAAATACAAACTAAAACCACAGTGAGATACCACCTTACTCCTGAAAGAATGGCCATAATTTAGCAATAAAAAAATAAAACATGTTGGTGAGGATGTGGTGAAAAGGGAATACTTTAACACAGCTGGTGAGAATGTAAACTAGTACAGCCACCATGGAAAACAGTATGGAGATTCCTTAAAGGACTAAAAGAAATAGCATTCGATCCAGCAGTCCCACTACTGGGTATCTCCCCAAAGGAAAATAAGTTATCATATGAAAAAAACATATGCACACACATGTTTATAGAAGCACAATTTGAAATTGCAAAAATATAGAAGCAACCTAGATGCCCATCAATCAATGAGGAGATAAAGAAAAACTAGTATATCTATACCATGGAATACTACTCAGCCATAAAGCAAAATAATAATAATAATGTCTTTTGTAGCAAATTGGATGGAGCCAGAGGCCATTATTTTAAGTGAAGTAATGCAGGAATTGAACACCAAATATCATACGTTCTTATTTATAAGTGGGTGTTAAGCTGTGAGGATGCAAAGGCATAAGAATGCTATAATGGGCTTTGTGGACTTGGAAGCAAGGGTAGGAGGGGGTGAGGGATAAACTGCATACTGGGTACAGTGGACACTGTTCGGGTGATGAGGACACCAGAATCTCAGAAATCACCACTAAAGCACTTATTCATGTAACCAAAAACTGCCTGTTTCCCCAAAACTTATTGAAATAAGAATGAATGAATGAATGAATAAAACCTGGCAGAGCTTTTTGAGGCAATAAAAAAGAGTAGATGACAAAGATGAGAAAGTAATACCTGAAAATTTCTGTGTTACAGGGATAATAATCTTTCCTTTTCTATATGAAGTTATGAGCTTTCTATGTTCTGTTCGTTCTCTGAAACACAGGGAAATACTCCTTGTTTCTTTTCTTCTAGACCACTGTTTATCTTCAATTTGAAAGCAAACAGAATTTATTACCACTTAAACTGGAAAAAAATAGTGCTACCTTATTTAAGTTGCTAATAAGAAAAAAAGAAAAGATGAAAGATGACAAAACAAGGAAAAAATAAGAGGAGAGGGCAATTAAAAGGACAGAAAGAACAATGCTGGGGAGAAAAGGCAAAACAGAAGAATATTTAACAGTATCATATCAGCTAGATTATAAATAAAGAATATAGTAAAAATATTTGAACTTCTTGTTATGCTACTGAACTGTAGATTAGGGAACTGAAGACCTGAGATATTAACTGTTGTACTTGGTATCCATGAGTTCATTTATTAGTGTTTATTTAGTGCTTATTGCAAATTAGAATTTGGACTAGATGCCAGAACACAGCAGTAAATAAAACAAAGATATGCTCAGGATCTTGTTAGCAGAAGTAAGATTCCAGTGTGGATCTCCCAATTGCCAATTATCTACCCACCTCATTACACTTAAGCCCTCAAGAATATGACCCCACTGATGCCATGTCCTTGTACCTATTTCTAGAAAAAATTGCTATCTTTAACATGTCTTTGCGCCAAGGACTTTGGGTACTAAGAGCAGTTGCTTAAAACATCAAATTAATAATTGGAAATGCATACATTTTGCTCATAACACGTAATACACTGCTCTGATATACTCACCCCCAAAAAACAGAGATGACTTATGCTTGGTGAATAAGAGCAGCAGAGGGATCATTCCTAGGAAATCACATTTTTCCTTGTTTTTGTTTTTTATTTCATTTGGTTTTTATGTTGTAATTTTTCTGACAAGATGTTATCTTTAAAAGAATTTACAACATAGAAAATATGCTCAGGACAGAATAAAGGCAAGACAAGAGTGTACTTTAAAATCCTTGGAAATAGTACATGTGCAAAACAAATAAAAGAGTTACAGACAATGCTGCAGTTTATTTATCATCATTGGCATATATCAAGGAAAGTGAATTGCTTGGAGTTCATCTAAACATGGCATGTAATTCAAAAGTGTTCCATGTGATATTCTGTAAGCTAGAATCTTCGTCACTAGAAACCTTTAGTAAACAGGTATGCGTCCTCATTTGAAGTCATATTATCAAAATATTATTTCACACAGTATATTTATTTAGTATGTTTATGGGTGAAAATAATCATTATTCTTAAAATAAAGGTAATGATCATCTGAGAAGATTTTTTCCCCAAATTTCAAGAGTCAATTTAGCAGGAAAATATTAACTGATTTGTCATGTATTACAGACATCCACATCCTTCTCTTGGTTTCACCATTCTTTTCTTCATCATCAATATTTCTGCCTGTTTTTATTTTCTTTCCCTGAGTGAATGTCTATCTACTTATTAAGGTGCAATTTAAACGTCATCATCACTTCCATGACCCCCTTAAATAAAATACCCTCCTCTCTCATACATTCATCACTATTTTTGCTTAACCAGTTCTACTTTGCTTCTCACACATCTCACATGGACTGCTACCATAGCAGAGTAGTTGAGGGGACATATTTTTTGCTATATTTATGGGTTTTGCTGTTTACTAGAGGTGTGGTCTTCAGCAATTTTACCTTGCCACTCTGTATCTTAATTTCCTCATCCATAAAAATGAGGGTAAGAATCGTACCTTGCTAATAGGCTTGTTGTATAGATTGAGTGATGTTATTCCATCTAAAGTTCTTAGAACAGTGCCCAGCACATAGGGAATGCCTAACATTAGATATATATGTTAATAAAAAGCCAATACAATCTGTGGAGACAAAAGGAGAACATTATTTTCTAAAACATTACTGCAGATTGAGGAGAATGCAGCCTTTGGTGCAACAGGAAAGTGACTCCATGGCCACCTTGTCCTTCCTGAGTCCTTAAAGCTTTTATTGTTAAAAATTCTGCATTCCATGACTCATAGAAAAGATAAAATAATCAAAATTGAATATATTGGTGTGGTGGCTTACAAATTGCAAATAGTTTATAACCAATGTTTGGTTCTATATTCCCGGGAAAACAATCAAAGCTCCAGGTATATTTGGTCACCTGATGGGCCATGTAAACATTTTATAAAGGGATTTTGTTATTTATAATGCATGTTTTCTGGTTGTGTAAAAGCTCTCCAATGCAAGAGGGCTGCTGTTATAATACTCAGTTTTTAAGCAAAAGTATATTTTCACAAGGTAAAGAAAGCTTTTTATGGTGCACTGAGGATAATAAACCCCTCCACAATCTAGAACCTGAAGATTGTGTATTCTGAGAACATCATAGAAAGACTGTCTTTTCTATCCATGTTGCAGCAAAACTTTGGAAACTTGAATTTTGGGTTCATAATCTCACAGCTAAGAAGGGTCCCTCCACACTTTTGGAACTGTACATCCATTGGAACCTTTAAGGTAAAGCCAGCCAGGGAAGTCTATCCCCAGAAAAAGAGGGCATCCTTCATGAGAACAGCTTTTCCCAAGACGATAGATTGAGACTTCTACCATCATGAAACTCTCATCTTTCAATATTTTTTCTTGCTTATGCCTCTATGAACAATAGAAATAGAAAGGGGGTCTACTGTGTGCACTTATGGGGTATACTTTTATTTGTGAAGAATTTTATAGCCAGTCTTATACATGGATAACTTTATACTTTGATAGGTAAAAGATGAAGGCCCAATGTAGGTGAGAAACTTTAATGATACATACATTGCCTCACAATAAGTCCAAAACAGAACATTGATTCATTAATCTTTTTTTCTCTTTTTTTTTTGAGATGTTGTCTTGCTCTGTTACCAGGCTGGAGTGCAGTGGTGCAATTTTGGCTCACTGCAACCTCCGCCTCCCAGGTTCAAGTGATTTTCCTGCCTCAGTGTCCCAAGTAGCTGGAACTACAGGCACGTGCCACCACACCCAGCTAAATTGTTTGTATTTTTAGTAGAGACAGGGTTTCACCATATTGGCCAGGATGGTCTTGATCTCCTGACGTCGTGATCTGCCTGCCTCGGCCTCCCAAAGTGTTGGAATTACAGGCATGAGCCATCGCTCCTGGCTGATTCATTGCTCTTAACTCACATCATGAGTTAAAGAGAACATTGCCAGGAGGACTTCACTCTTCTATAAGAGAAAGGCATCATTTGTTAGGTCCTTTTTCCATGGTTTGGAATAAAAGAGACAATGAATAGAGATGCACCCCTCACAATAGGCTGTATGGCAGATTCTACTGTAAAGGCTATGATTACACACCAGACTTTAAATGCTCTTGTGAAAGTTATGCTAAGTAATATAATTGGATAAACAGAGAAGTATCTGTGCTGGCACTTATGGCCCATGGAGTAAACATCAGATATTATAGAGATCCAGTTGTAGGCGATTAATGAAGAGACTGCTTAGTTAAGTGAGTGGACTCTTTAGCTTATTCTTTGATCTATGTGATTTGAGCTTGTTTAGTTTATGGAGACCCTGGGTAAGGAGCATACTGCAAACTCTTGTTATTATTCTCCCGATAGTCATTATAATAGTCTCCCTGGTGCACTATATTTAAAATGTTTTAAATGTTTGCATGCAGCCATATCTAGAATATCAAATTGTCTCTCCTCAACTGGAATGACAAGAGCTAAAAGAAATGTGTGAGCCTGAGGAAACCATATCCTATGAATCATATGCTGAGATTGGAAACCAAAAATGATAGTAACTGATAGTGGCACCAAGATCCTAAGTTTTGGTCACACTCTCACCTAAGTAAGAATCTGGCCAAAAAGGGGGAGTTTTTTAAAACAAAATCATGGGAAGCCATTGTTTTGGACTGAGCTCATGCACTAGGCCTTAACAGACCAAGCCAAACAAAAATGGAGTCACTTATGCTAAATGTGATATAACCAAACTAAGACTTTAAAGAAACACATAGATCTTAGACCAGAACAGACCAGGTTTTGTTTTTCTCCTGTAAACAGAATGTTCCAGCATAAGGAGGTACCCTCTATTCAGTCCTTGTTCCTATCTTTGCAAAATTCACTATTCTACTTATCCCCAGTGGGTTTCAAGACCAAATAAGTGCATTTATGATGATGATAGTGATCTCAATAACTAAGGTTTTGGTCAATCTTTCAAAATTGAGAAAATAACCAAAAGGTGGGAATTGTTAAAGGAAACTAAATATGGCCTGAGAAGGACTCTGTACTTCTATATTTGAGTCATTGTGGATGAACTGCAACCTAACTTAATAGGCAGGCAAGATTGAGAACCGAATTTAGGAGTATGTACCTGTAAGAATCACTGAGTCTTGGTCAATCCCAGCAGTCATACTTCAACCAGTCATTCACTGCTGAGTATTCAGACTGTGTTCAGATAAGGAACATGCCAAGCTGTAACCATTCCAGCTGTTTCTGTACCTCACTTCCAATTTCTGTATGTCACTTTGCTTTTTTTGTCTATAAATTTGTTCTGACCATGAGGCATCCCTGTAATCTCTCTGAGTCTGCTTTGATTCTAGGTGCTGCCCCATTCGTGAATTGCTCATTGCTCAATTAAACTCCTTTACATTTAATTTGGCTGAAGTTTTTCTCTTAGAAAAATGAACAATTAGAATTATATAAGACAAAACTGGGAGACAATATGAATATAGGAGAATTGGGGAAGGAGTGGATTAAAAAAGAAATCCATCTGTACTCTTTTAAATTAAATCAAGTTGGTCTTTTAATGCCAATGTTTTTGTACCACATTGACACATCTATTTCTTAATTTAGTATTTTATTTGGTTAATGATAATTTGCCTTGGCTTATCAAAGAGGTTAATAAAGTTACAGCCAAGATGTTGTTTGAAAGCATGCCATATAATGCAGTCTGGAGAGAATCACATTAGTAATTAAGAATCTCAAATCTAGTTCTTGACTCTGGTCAAGACATCACTTTACTTCTCTCATCTTCAATTTTCTTGTGAATGAAATAAAGAAGTTGAAGTAGGTAGTTTCTATTAACCCTGCAAAGGAAACTAAAACATTTCACCCCAAAATATTGCTCCCTGGTAAAAGATCAGCAAATGCAGAAAGAGACTTTCCCCATATCCACATAAATACTTGAAGTATCCACCAAAAAGAATTGTTTTTCCTTCTGCTTACTGATATCTCATTATCTGTTGCAGAAAAGAAGACAAAAAATATAGCCATACCTGAATAGACTCTTTCGTAAGGTAATGTCTGTCTCTCAGGCTCATTCTATTTCCAAAGAGAACCATTTACAAATTAATCTCTGTTTCCTGATCCATTCATTCTCCCTAGTATTAGGCTGGTGTAAGAGTAATTGCAGTTTTAACATAATAATTATTTATTGCCCCTCAACATAATTATTTATATTTCCCATTTACCCTCCCCCTTCAGAAAAAAAATGGCTATGTTAGTATCAGGGCGCCATTGGGATATTTGGGGTAATCACTCTGTTCTCCTTCATGCACATTAATTAATTTGTATGCCATTTTTCATATTTATTTATCTTTCATTAGTTGAGTTTTTTAATACAACCTCAGAGAGCAAAGGAGATGTTTTCTCTTGGCTTCTACAATTTCTGGCTTTGTAAATTGTTATATTTCCATGATACGCTCTGGCTGTCATTTGAACAATTTCTTACTGTCCTCAATTGGCACAGATGGAATCTAAGTAATGTTAATACTGTGGTAAATACAGCATCTTTTCAAAGGTAAATATAATAAACAAAACTATGTGTTGTACATGCATATTCAGTGACAGTTGAATATTCTGCTATTTGAATCAGCATCAGTAATAATTTCATTTTTTGTAAAACCAAATATGGTGATATAAATTGTTGCTAATTGATAAGCAAAATGAATGATATGGAAATGAGCAGTGCAAGTTAACCAAGAAAGAAAAAAATGGTATCAGATAAAATTAAAGATAAATACAATAAGGAAAAGCAATGTGCTTTTCTTCTCATTTCTTTTGTATGTTTATGTTGTTTACTAAAAAAAAAAACAAACTCTGTAAAATAGTTAAGGAAGTTTATTCTGAGCCTGTATAAGAGACAATGGTCTGTGGCACAGTCTCAAGAGGGCCTGAGAACATGTACCCAAAATGGTTGTGTTACAACTTGGTTTTCTGTTTTAGGGAGACATAAGACATCAGTCAGTACACGTGAGCTGTACATTGGTTCAGTCCAGAAAGGCAGGACAACTTGAAGCTGAGAGCTTACAGATCCTAGGTAGATTCAAAGATTTTCAGGTTATCAACTGGTTAAAAGAGTCATTATCTAAAGATCTAGAATGAATAGAAAGGAGTATCTCGGTTAAAATAAGGGGTTGTGGAGACCAAGGTTCTTATTATACTTGAAATAATATATACAAAATAACTATTGAATTATTCAATACCAAGAGTAGTTATAATCCCTGGAGATACCATAGAAAACAAGATGGAGAATGGAAAAGTTTATGCCTTCATGGAGCTTACGTAATGATAGAGAACATAAACAACAGACAAATGTATAATATACTTGTTACAAGTTATAAATCTAATAAAGAATAATAAAGCCAGGCATGTAGATAAGTGACTGACAAAAATAGATATTCAAAAAGGTAGTCTGAGAAGCCCTCTCTGAGGAGTTGATATTTATACTAAGAACTTAAATGAAGATGCATACAGGGATGAAATGTTTTAAGGCCAAGAATCCCTTCTAAATTATTTCTGAGATAGTTATAAGGGCATTAATTTAATCTCATGTATACTGTATTCTTAAAAGTGAACTCATAGTTTACAATTGTTGATTTCTGGACTAAAAAAATCAAGTGAAAATCCTCCTGAAGTTACTCTATTATAATAATGCCAAAGTTTTGAAAGATGAACATATTTGAATTTTAAAGTAATATCCTGTATTAGTGTTTTCTAGATGAACAGAACTAATAGGCTATGTACATATAAAGGGGAGTTTGTTGAGGAGTATTAACTCGCATGATCATGAGGTCCCACAATAGGCCATCTGCAAGCTGAGGAGCAAGGAAGCCAGTCCAAGTCCCAAAGCTGAAAAACTTTTTCCGATGTTCAAGGGCAGGAAGCATCCAGCATGGGAGAAAGATGTAGGCTGGGAGGCTAAGCCGGTCTAGCTTTTTCACATTTTTTTCTGCCTGCTTTGTATTCTGGCCGTGCTCGCAGCTGATTGGGTGGTGCCTACCCAGATTAAGGGTGGGTCTGCCTTTCCCAGCCCACTGTCTCAAATGTTAATCTCCTTTGGCAACACCCTCACAGACACACCCAGGATCAATACTTTGCATCCTTCAATTCAATCAAGTTGACACTTAGTATTAACCATCATACATGATTCATATTTAATTTAGTAATAATGCTTGTCTACTTCTCTAATATTTTATATTAATTGAGGATTAGGCTAATATAATATATAAATAATGGTATATTTCTAAATACGACCTTTCCTTTTTAAGAAGAAAAACTAAATCGTACCAAGTATCTGTTTTTGTTACTGTTTGAGTATGTGTGTGTATGTACTAAATTATTAAATACCAGAGACTATTGTCAAATATTAGGATTATTATTAGAACTAACAAAGTATGCTATAAGGGTAAAACATTTGTCATAAAGTTTTTGTGTCCTTATAGAATTTTAATAATTTAAAATAATATATTATTTATAATAATTAATTATAACATTTATTTTAAGATGCACAGAAACTTTATTAATCGAACTGTAGTAATTATCACTGAATTTATAAGAGAGGAAAAATGTATTTAAAAAATAAATGTTTTTATAAGAGATAATATACAAATTGCATGCTGTCATGGTAACTCAGAGTATCAGCGATATTGGAGTAGCTTACAGAATAGCAGACACAGCTTAAAACATAAGTATCAGTATTTTTGCTTCATGTATTCATATTTTAAGCATTCAAATAAAACATCATTCATGTTTTATTATTTAATAAGTAATATCAGTGACTGATAATAACCAAATATGTTATTGTAGAAAATACAGATTTAAAATATATGAAATCAAAGTGAATATTACACCAGGATGGTGACTGCAGATTTCTTTGTCATCATAGATTAAATAAGAATTCTAAAAGTGCTGTCAGTACAACAGTTCTAAAGCAGAACAACTTATGTTCAGCTCTCCAAATCATCTTTAGATGGGAATGCTATGTTATTGTGCAATTTCCAGTTAAGTGACCATTTCCTCCTTTCCTTGTACTTGTCAATCAGAAACACCTTTGAAATACAGAGCCTAAACCACGTATTGCAAGAGTTCTTCAAATGAACAGCCAATTTAAACTAAAACAAACAAAGAAAACTGTCTTATTTTAAAATCAATACACAACATATGAAGTTACTCAATTTTAAAAATATCTATAAATGTAATTTTGGGGCTTCAAGAGTTAGATAATGGTTCTGTTTTTAATTGCCTATTTGTCCTTGGTTACAGTATTTAATCTGTATGCATCTTAATTAAAATGACAGTTATAATGGATAATAAACATTCCTCTCACTAACGATCATGACTTTGTGCTTCCATTTTTTGAAAAGCAGTATATGGTTAATATTTTCCAATGAAACAAAATGAATGCCAAGTAAATGCAAGATATTCTTTTTATTACTTTTTTTTCTGTCTCATAAGGACTATGTTCCTTCTGATAGCTATGTTCTTTTTAAAACTGCTATATAATGCTAGTATTATGAAAAAGACTACATTCAATTCTAGATACATGCAATCTTATATCAATCTAACTGATACATGTCTTTGGGGGGAAGAAAATAGGCATTTTTCTCCTTCAAGCTTCTTGATGGCCATTGTAATTGGCAAGATACCAAAAACCAGAACTCATTATCCTATCTGAGCATATCAGGAATTTGCCATATGACAATCTGTTTGGAGCTACTCATTTGGAATATCATGACTGAATGTATTGCATTTCTATACAAATTGAATTTAACTCTTATCCTTCATCCCCCTCATTCACAATTATGACAGAGTAAATATTGAATCAGCAATTATGGATGTAGCTCATAATATTTCATTGTTGAATTCTACAAATTACATGATTCCAATTTTCACTGCTACTCTTATTATTATTATTATTTTTTGTTTTGGACAGAGTCTCACTCTGTCACTCAGGCTGGAGTTCAATGGCATAATCTTGCTCACTGCAACGTCCGCCTCCCAGGTTCAAGCAATTCTCCTCCTCAGCCTCCTGAGTAGTTGGAATTACAGGTGCCCACCACTATGCCCAACTAATTTTTTGTATTTTTAGTAGAGACAGGGTTTCACCATGTTGCCCAGGCTGGTCTCAAACCCCTGACCTCAGGTGATCCACCTTCCTCGGGCTCCCAAAGTGTTGGGATTACATGCGTGAGCCACTGTGCCTAGCCACTACTAACTCTTGATAAATGCTTGATCCCCCCAGTCACATTCTAGGAAAAAAAAAAAAAATGTATATATATATATATCTCCAAATTGTTGTGATGGAATTCATTCGGATTTACTAAAACTAGCTTTACAATTTGGAGCCTACACAGCAATATTTGTATTTTGATGCCAGTTTATTAGCTGTAAGTTCTTAGGTAAAGTCCTAGAAGTTAAATTTCCTAATGTCTGAAATGGCTCACTCTTTTAGCTTCAATTGTAAGCATGTGTTGATGGCTCTCTCATCTTAGAGAAACTCCAGATTAGAGAATCCTTGCGTTTTTCTCTGTGTCAGCTGAGTTAACTCCAATCTAGAGAACCTGTTGTTGTCAACCCTTTAAAATAATAGCAACATTTTAGTCTTTATGCTTGAGAGCCTGAACTGAGCACAACATAAGAAATAAAAAAAAAAATGTAGTAGTAGAAGATAGAAGTGAAGAAAATGATCACTGATAAGCCCTAACTTTGATAGTTATGTTGGTGACAATAATAATATAAAAATACAATATAAAGTGCCAGAGGCGATCCTAATATTTTCATGAATTTTAACTAAGCCTTCATAATAATTCTATGAGATTGATACTATTTTTTATCCAGTTTTATAATCAAAGAAACAGGCATTGAATAGTTAAGTTACCAGTCCAAGATCATGCTACTTATAAGTGACAAACATAGTATTAGAACCAAGACAGCCTGGCTTTTATATTACGTTGATACTTCCTTTCTGTGGACCTCAGTCTTCTCTTGGTCCCCAAATACACCTCTCTACTGATCCTTCTTAGTCTACTTTATACCTGGCTTTTATCTTCCCACCTCTTGAGTAACCATGAACCACAGTGTTCAGTTCCAAGATCTTTTATATTTTCACCTTCTGTCTAGTTTACTTGTTAAATCTTAGATATAGTAATGCTCTTCAAAGGGGACCTACATTTTGTAAAATAAAACATTTGTAATACATATTATTCTATGACTGCTGCAGAAATTTCTTGCCTAAGGGGTCACATCTTAAATAAGATTGAGTCCTGAAGTCACTATGTAATGTAATAATTGAGTGGAGTCAAAATAAATCTTACAATACTTTACATGAGCCATAAAATAGTGTATATATCTTTATGCATTCAATTCTGCACAGCAATATATAGACAGATATATGTGGATAAATACAAAGTATATAATGATGAGTGTACATGTAAATTTTTATTTTCTTCTATTAAACTGTAACACTAAAGAGAGAAAAAGAGACATCACAGGGAGGCTGTGTATAGTTAAATTTGAATAGGCCAGAATATAGAAAAGATTTGAGGTCTCTGTCCCACGCTGACCTTGCCAATGACTACGTGAAATCCTCTCATTAGTTGCCGCTTTTTACCTGAGTCATTGAAAACTCTTCATAAAGCATTTTTTGTCAGACTTTAACTATGTCATCATTCCATGGAAGACATCACAATTGGTAAGCAGGTGTTGAAAGGCAAAAAAAAAAAAATGAAGGGTGAAGTTTGATGTAGAAAGGGAAGAACAGTCAAATCAAACTCAGTAAGGCAGTCTCCTGGGCAATTAGATGGCTGTAAATGGACAATGAATCCCTGATATATGAAAAATGGAAGCACCACAGGATGAAGGGACTAGAGAATAATGACGCTGCAGGCCGACTTGCCCTAAGTTTACATGTTGTTGTCCAAAGTCTATTTGGAACCACACAATAGCTCTTCTCTGTTTGCTGTGGAGTATCATCTGATATAAATCAAACCCTTTTCTGATATAAATCAAACCCTTCATCCAAGAAAAGTATACACAGGCCTGGTATATAAAATTCTTCCTTTTAATGCAGCATGCCTATAAGTGCTCTGAGAATGTGCCTGAAGGCAAGCTGCTTTCCAAGGCACAGCAAACTCCTTCCATGGGGAATATTCATTTTTCAGAAAGTGTAAAACAATAAAAGGTCACATTATAGTATGTACACATACTGATACACACACATACACATACACACACACACACACTTTGAGGTATTCCAGAAGGTAAACTATTACCTACATTATTGAGACATATTATAGTTGCAAGGTACACCAAGTGTCATTTCATGGCACTTCAGAAAAGAATTCAAAAGGGACTTGAAAATTTTGGAAAATGAGGTTATGTGAGTTGGGAATCAGAGATATATTTAAAAAGAAGATAGAAAGATTTCAAAATACATCCAGCATCTACTTTTATTATGTGATTTAAAGAACTTTTCAATATTGCTTTTTCTATGATTTGATGAAGTTACCAAACAATGACAATGATGCCAATAATCATCTGTTATTTCACTAAGGAATTTTATTATAACTCACATATTAGCTTGTATATGGTGAGTTTTGAGAGAGAGAGAGAGAGAGACTCTGTTTGTTTGGGAGGAAGTAAGGAAAGAAAAAAAGAAACTCTGCCTAGTAATGCAGAGAATTTGCCAGAATTTTATCCAAGACAATCAAGGTGATCCCCGACAAGCCTGTAAGAACCACAGCATAACTGAGCTTGGGGAACTCCCTAAGGCAGATACAACTTGGATCACAACACCTAAGTCCTTTCAAATATCTGAAAAGCCTTCCCAAGAAGGAAAGATACGAACAAGCCCAGACAGTAAAGATAAAAATAAGTACTTAACTCTTCAATGCTGAAACACTGAAGAACATCCACTAGTATCAATACCATCCAGGAAACATGACCTCACCAAGTGAACTAAATAAGGCAGTAGGGACCAATGCTAGAGAAACAGAGACATGTGACCTTTCAGACAGCAAATTCAAAATAGGCTCAACAGGGCACATGTAAGAGTTATTGCCATTAAAGAGAAAGTAGAGAAAGAAATAGGGGTAGAAAGTTTATTCAAATGGATAGTAACAAGGAACTTCCCAAAGATAAAGACATTCAATATCCAAGTGCAAGAAGGTTCTAGAACATCAAGTAGATTTAACCCAAAAAAGACTACCTAGAGACATTTAATAATCAAATTCTAAAAGTTCAAGGATAAATAAAGGATCCTAAAGCAGCAAGAGAAAAGAAACAAATAACATACAATGGCGCTCTAACACACCTGGCAACAGACTTTTTAGTGGAAACCTTATAGTTCAGTAGAGAGCAGCATGATATATTTAAAGTGATAAAGAAAAAAAAATTACCCTAGAATAGTATATCTGGTGAAAATATCCTTCAAACAGAAAGGAAAAATAAAGATTTTCCCAGGCAAACAAATATTCTGAGGGATTTTTTCAACACCAGACCTCTCCTAGAAGAAATGCTAGAGGGAGTACTTCAATCAGAAAGAAAATGACATTAATGAGCACTAAGAAATCATCTGAAGGTACAAAACTCACTGGTAATAATAAGTACATAGAAAACACAGAATATTATAACACTGTGACTATAGTATGTAAACTACTCTTAGGTTAAGTAGAAAGGCTAAATGATGAACCAACCAAAAATAATAACTATAGCTACTTAGCACACAAGATATAAACAACAAAAAGTTGAAAAGTGAGGGAGAAAGTTATGGCATAGAGTTTTTATTAGTTTTTTTTGTTGTTGTTTATGCAAACAGTGTTCAGTTGCTATCAGGTTAAAATCATGGGTTATAAGACAGTATTTGTAAGCTTCATGGTAACCTCAAACCAAAAAACATACAGTCGATAACACAAAAAAATAAGCAAGAAATTAAATCATATCACCAGAGAAAATTACTTTCACTGAAGGAAGACAGAAAGAAAAAAAAAAGACAAGACCACAAAAAACCAGGAAACAAATAACAAAGTGGCAGAAGTAAGCCCTTACTTATCGGTAATAACATTGAATGTAAAAGGCTAACCTCTCTAATTGAAAGACATAGAGTGGCTGAATGGATGAAAATAAGAGACCCAGTGATGGGTTGCCTACAAGGTGAGTTTTAAGTTGTTATTAGTTAGTATTCAGCAACATAGTCATTCACCAACTGCAGCTATGGTGGATTAATGTTGATCTGATAAATAAGGAATATAGCAAATCCCACACATAAATTGAAATGTGAGGCCCTAGTAGGGAGGATGGTCACAATAGGAGGTAAGAAGTGGGCACCAAGAATACTCCACAGGGGCAAAATATCCAATGAAGTATGGTACATGGAAGGGAAAAAAGAATGTATAAATGCTTCATATGTCAGATGTTTCCTCTAAACTAACTATCCAGAGATGCTTGCTGTAAAAATGTTAAGAATAAGGCAAACAGGCAATTGGTTTGGGTAAATAGTTGAACTGAGGAACACTGACAAGACCTTAAAATGAATGTAGCAATCAGGAAGAAACTGGAACACAGAGAAAGTCTCATATACCTCATTCATTCATTCTAATTCTTCAAATTTTTAAGTGCATGTTATAGGCTATCAAATTGTTATTTAGTGTATGTCCCAGTATGGGAAAATGTGCAGATAACAAAATGGCAATGAAACTGCAGACACTCAAGTCATAATGCTAAGAGTTGTTAAATATTATTTGTAAATTATCATGAAAACCTTCAAGAAGAATAAGAGATTCTGGTATAGTTGTGGAGAGGCTTGAAAAGGAGTTAGAATTTGTAATTGGGAATGGAAAGATATCTTATAGTTTACAAGGTAGAGATGATAGAAAAAGACTGATAACAGATTTTGAAGGAGAGAAAGACAAGAATGACATACTTTATTCACTCATTCATTAAATATTTTCGAAGACCTAATGTGTGCCAAATATGTAAAAAAAAAAAATAGGAGACCATATGAAAATATGAAAAAAACCAAGTCTTTGTTTGAATTTCTCCAGAAATCCACACTGAGAAAAGGCTCCAGTGCAAAAACTTGATTTTGAGAGAAACAGAAGTAGTGGTGGGAAAGTGATATTGGGAAAAAAAGAGAGCCAGTTAAGCTTCTTTACTAAGTCAACTGTCATAGTGCATTAAATCTAGAAATGGTGTAACACACATTGCAAAATGTTCCTACATGAGGTACAAGGGAGCTAAGGTATTTATATGCCTGGGATTTACGTCTCAGGCATGTAGATGCAAATGCTGCTAGTTAGAAGTTGGTTAGACCATACTGAAAATTCTGAAGGCTCCGGGTGAATTACTGACAGCATCTGCTGCAAATTATATAATGGTAAGTGTGCAAAGAAAACCATGAAATTATATGTGCTATTTAATTATCATAACTAAAACTGGAAGAAGTTCAAAAAATATTTTTTAAAAAAAGTCTGAGTGGTGATGATTTGTCAATGAAGAACTTTCTGTCTCCATTTTGGATTTTCACTTATGTTAGTGTGGTGTTTGCATAATGAATATATATTTTTTTTTTTAGTAAGAAGAATAAATCTGTTTCTCATCCAATGATTTCAGTTTCTAATTAGCCTCTGGTGCCTTACTTCATTATACAGCAAAAAAATATTTATTGATCTCACATTACACACCAGGTATTGTTAGGGGCATTTGGATTGGATCCAAAACTAAATATGACAGGAGAAAAAATATATTGTTATTGACAAGAGCTATGAAGAAATTAAACAGGGAGATGTGATCGAGAGAGACAACGACTGATCAGAAAAGTCCTCTTGGAAGAGTAAGCATTACCAACGTGACTTGGTTTCCAAGAAGGAGAAAACTGAGCAAAGATTTGGTATAATCTCATCCCAGGTAGAGAAGTTTCATCAACAATTTTTATAGCAGAGTTCCTCAAACAAAGCTGGCTTGTCACAAGTAGTGCTGGCCAAAAATGTGAAGATTTCTAGCCACCACTGCAGAGCAACTGAATCATAATATCTGGATGTGAGACTAGAATATCTGCATTTTTCAAGATGCTTTCCATTAAATTTTCACCTATAATGAAATCCTGAAATCATTAGGTTGGTTCTATTAAAAATTATTTTCTAAAAACTTTTGTCTCCAACACAATAGAATGTGGTTATTTGTTGTGGGAAGTCAGGGACCCCAAACAGAGGGACCTATTGAAGCCATGGCAGAAGAACATATATTGTGAAGATTTCATGGACATTTATTAGTTCCCCAAATTAATACTTTTATAATTTCTTACATCTGTCGTTACTGCAATCTCTGAACATAAATTGTGAAGATTTCATGGACATTTATCACTTCCCCAATCAATACTCTTGTGATTTCCTATGCCTGTCTTTAATCTCTTAATCCCATCATCTTCATAAGCTGAGGGTGAACGTCACCATAGGACCCTGTGATGATTGTGTTAACTGAACACATTGTTTGAACAATATGAAATCTGGGCACCTTGAAAAATACAGGATAACAGCAATGTTCAGGGAACAAGGGAGATAACCATTAGGTCTGGCTGCCTGAGAGCCAGGCGGAACAGAGCCATATTTCTCTTCTTTCAAAAGCAAATAGGAGAAACATCGCTGAATTCTTTTTCTCAGCAAGGAACATCCCTGAGAAAGAGAATGCGTTCCTATGGGGAAGCCTCTAAAATGGCCACTCTGGGGACATCTGTCTTTTACAGTTGCAGATAAGGGATGAAATAAGCCCCTGGTCTCCCGTAGTGTTCCCAGGCCTATTAGGATGAGGAAATTTCCGCTTAATAAATTTTGGTCAGACGGGTTGTCTTCTCCCAAACCCGGTCTCCTGATAAGATGTTATCAATGACAATGTGTGCCCAAAACTTCATTAGCAATTTTAATTTCACCCAGGTCCTGTGATCTCACCCTGCCTCCATTTGCCTTGTAATATTTTATTACCTTGTGAAGCATGTGATCTCTGTGACCCACACCATATTCGTACACTCCCTCCCCTTTTGAAAATCACTAATAAAAACTTGCTGGTTTTGCGGCTTGGGGGGCATCACAGAACCTGCCGACATGTGATGTCTCCGCCAGACACCCAGCTTTAAAATTTCTCTCTTTTGTAATCTTTCCCTTTATTTCTCCGACCGGCTGACACTTAGGGAAATAGAAAACAACCTACGTGAAATAACATTGAATTATCGGGGGCGGGTTCCCCCGATAGTCATTAAATTTTTGAAAATAAGTGTTATGTAAGAAAAATTAACAAATTATTAATCAAGTTAATACTATGGTTTTATGGAAGGCATTATCTTGTGTTTCTATAAGAGGATTTTGTTGGAATGCTCAAAATTTGATGCTACTTCTGGTTTGCATATAATAAAAAATGCAAATTCTATTTTGGCAAATTTTATTTTGGCAAATGAAATTGGTCATTTTGTTTTCTGGGTCTTGTGATATGCATCTTTACAAAGAAAAAAATGGATTGCTATTTAATGTGCTTACCACATTTTTATAATTTGAGTAACAAAATACCAAAGCAATCAAACCTTAGAACCCAAATTTCGAACCATGTGTGTCAGAAACATGTTATCTGATGATACCCTGAATCATATATAATATTTAGTATAAATCAAAAATGAAAGGTGATGAAAGCAATGGCTATTTTGTTTTGACCACAAAAAAAATTGATAACACTTTTTTTTTAAATGGAGAGTTAAAAAAAAATAGCAAGATGAACTTCACAAGTGACTCTATATTTCTTTTCTTTGGCCTCCTGGGTATCACAACCTCTCTCCCAGGCCACATAAATAAGCACAACACATACATCCTAAGAATCTCATATATAAAAGTAGGGAATAAAACATAAAATAATATATATTCAATGTTTGTAGATGAAACTCCTGGGCAACATTCATAAGACCGAGGCCTCACTGATGAAATATTCCAGGTGTTGCCACCCATATACTCTCTAGCTGGTCATGCAGTCACCATGATTCATTTCTGTTTTCAGCCAGCAATTAGCTTGGGACTGAAAATCCTGTCTTCCCTACTCCTTTGCTCTTAGCATCTGGCTGTGTGTGTGTGTGTGTGTGTGTGTCTCACTTTCAAAATATTCTTTTACTTGCTTCTCGATTTGGGAAGGGGATTGGGCACAATCTGAGGAAATTACCAGAATCTTAATTTAGAGGTTGATTTCATGAATACATTAAAACAGAAGCTTTAGGGGCACTGAGTCTTAGTTTAGTATTTGTGTGGGTTTCTGTTCTTCTTATTTCATGTTTTCCTTATGACGAGACATCAATTAGCATTCACTCTTGTTCATCTCTGCCCTCTCAATTATTTCAAACTTAAGGAGTTTAAATTATCTTATTGGTAACTTGAGATCAAGACCTGGACATGCATAGCTGAACACATTTCCTTCCTTTCTCTCAGTTGTAGCTGCCTGTAGAGAGCACACAGTTCTTGGCCATAGAGTAGTAAAAAAGTAACTGAGTATGGTTGCCCGTGACCAGGCACATATTGTCTCACTGCTGTACCATGAAGCCCATTGTTACCACATATTTACAAAACAACCTTTGATCCTATGATTTTTTCATAAATAAAGTTGCCATTTGCATTTTCCCTGAATTCTGAATGTATCTCAATTGATTGCAAATTTGATGGAAAATAAGGGTGATATGTATTGGGCTGCCTCAAGTCCCAATTACAGATGACATTAAAAATGATTTTCAGACTTGAAGTTGGACCTAAAAGAATCTTAGTTGACCTGTCCCTGAAATGGGAGCATGGCTTAATTGCTAGTTTGGTTGGACTTGCATTAGAGAAGGCAGGGGAAGAATGCTAAGACTTGAAAGTATACTTGGTTGAGATGGCTTGGGCCAATTGGATTAAGATGTGAAGATATGAGTAAAACAGAGATGATGTGCACATTAGTTCTGCTAATTTCAATAAACACAAGCCTTTGCTCTCCTGCAGCACATGACCAACAATCTTTCTTGTTCTAAACCAGGATGTGAGCTAAGATAACACCATTAATTGGTTTATCAGACTTGTGATTCTTCTTATTAGCATACAATGTCTAAAAAACTTTCTATCCCTGTCGTTTTGGAACTTTTCTGCCTGGGAAGTGCCTAAGGCCAAATCTTTTAAGATAAGATTTTGAACAGATGGGAACAGAGTAAAGGGCTCCCCCTTGACAGCTTTGGGTACTGTGTTGGTGGCATACCACAGCAAAACTGCTCTGCATAGCTTTTCATTTTTTTTTTCTTAGCTCTATTTGTACTTCTTTATGGACCACCTATATAGGGGATGGTATAAGTAATTATCCACATTAACAAATAGATTTACAATGATTTAGATGTTTACAGTTTACAAAATTTTTTTACTCTTTCATTTAAACCTCAAAACAGTGTTGTAAGTTAGGGAGGACATGGGGTTTATTTTTCCAATTTTGCAGTTGAAAAAAGTGAGTCTGGGATCTTGACTTAGCCATATTTGGTTTTAAAATCTGGCTTCATAACTCACTAGCAATGTGAGACTGGATGGGTTACTCAGTGTCCTCACTTGAAAAATGGTTTGAATGATTAAATTGAATATGAGAGTTAAAGCTGTTAGCACAGAGTCAACTAATTAATAATTACTTGAGAAACTGTAGTTATTTCATTTTTAATTTAAATACTAAATTTCCTCACTCTACCAAGTTGAACACTAAATCTCAATCATTCAAAAATTTTAGAAATTCTGTATATTGGACAGTGTATTCATAAATATTCATGTAATTTACCTGTAAACCCTGAGCCATATGTTTTGGCACAGACTCTATTCCCTATGTAATGACAAAGATATGCCGGCCCCATTTATCAAATGTAGTTAGGGAAGGCAGAAAGGGGAAATGGCATCGATAAATAATTCCATGTAATTTCTGTGAACCACAGATGCTGAAGTCGAGCTGTATTAACAACTTCATAATTCATAATGAATTAATTTATTACAGGTTACCACCTCCAGCTGTTTTATACATCAAAATGTTAAAGCCATATTTAATAAATTGTTTTTATTTGCTAAGAATATGTAAAAAATTAACTGTCATATAAACCTATATTTCAGGTATACAAAGGAAGTTTTCATGAAATCTGACTATGTAAATATTCTGATGAATTTTATATATCAAAAACCAGACAGCCTTTCAAACATTAGTACAGTGCTATGAAATCATATATTTAAAATGAATTTTGTCTTTGTCACTTTATCAATCCAATCAAGTTTGTTCAGGTATTGGCCAAAGAAGGAACTGAATTCATAATCTTATTATAACCTCCTACTCATGCCAAAGTTTTAGTTTACTTGCTGTAGAGATCTCTGTTGGAGGTGCATATTTCTTTTCAACAGTCATTGCTCTTCTTTCCATAAACTTTCTACTCTCACATTTAATGAATATAGTTTTCTTTTTATCTTTCCTAAAAAAGATCATGAGCAAAATGAGAATGAACTTGTAATCAAATTAATTATTTAGATTTGACTCTGACTGGAAACAAATCTAAAAGCTAGAAATGTTATGATTCCCTGTTTTGCTACAAATGACTTGTTCAAATTATGATTGGTAATTTTGATGAAAGTTTCAATTTGATATACTTTTTGATAATGTGCAGTTAATTCAGAAGTTTCTAGTCCCTCCTAAATTTTCAAAATTTTGTTGTCAAAATCCACATTTTGGTAACCAACAAAAATGCTATTATTGAATGGTGTTAATAATATTGTTTTTCTTGTCTAATGTTTGATAACTGAACGAAGATATAAATGAAAAATTATAATTTTTTGGGGTGTTTATATATAGGAATTACAAAAAAGGAATCTCTGGAGAAAATGAATGAGTTAATATTATCATGTAGAAAGTTTACAATTGTATAATTCTATTATTACAGTCCACACGATTTTTTAAATTTACCTCTCAAGAGCAATCATTTCAAGTATAATTAATGCAAACTTAGCATTATATTCAAGATTAGTTTCCTTAAACTATTGTTCAGAATATTTTTATCCATTATATATTTTAAAATCATTTTAAACTACTTTCTGAAAAGTTCATATTTTTCTTCATAAATTTCTTCATAAATTTCTATAATTTTCTTAATTTTCATATATGTATATATATACATATATCATAAATTTCTTCTTAAATTTATGATATATGTATATATATAAATATATCTATTCATACATACATATGGAGAAAGAGAGAGAAAGAGAAAGTTCTCTTTCTCTGGACTACTCATCCCTTAATGCTTCTTCTCTACCTTCCTCTGTGTAAATGTTCACTGTGTAAATGTCCACAAGTCCTTTCTGTCTTACCCATCTTTGTCAGCACTATATTACTAGATTAGGTACTCCATCATATTACATCTTACGTGTTCTCATATCTTACACTGGTTTGGATTGCTGTCCCTCCTACTGGATTAGAAGCTTCTTGAATTTAAGAGATGGTTCTCACCAAGGCAACATCCTTTAAGCCCATCACAGTGACTAGTAAATGGTAGGACACAAAAGACACTTGCTGAAGTACATTTTTAAAGACAGATTGTAGTACATGCAATACTAGCAATCATAAAGCTGTCAAACACTTTTATATGTTTAATTTAGTTAATTTGAATCGAAATTCCAAAGTACTTTTTTATGTAATAAAATAATGGGATTTTTTTCCCTTAAAAAAGTAAAATACCCATCAATGGAGGTGTTAAATATATAATGATGTATCACCTCAAAGGGTTTTAATGCAGTCTCTACAAATAATGATTATGAACTCTATTTAGCATCATGAAAAGACTACAATAAAATGTATACTGAAAAAGACAGAACATGGATTTCTGCATGTACTGTGATTACGATTGTTTTCTGCTTCAGTGTATGAGACAATTTAGAGAATACCAATTTAACATGGTGTTCATATGAGCATTTTCTCCATTTCCCAATTTCCTGTAAGTTATTTATTTTTGTAATTAAAATATTAAAAATATTAAATGTATTCAAAAACTCAAGAAAGCAAATGAATATCACAGAAATAAGTATTGGAAGTGTCCAGAATTGGAAAAGTCCATAGACATAAATATTGGAAGAGTCCATTGAAAGAACAAAATAGTAGAGCAGCTAAACACCTAGGCATGGATAAACTGTCCACTTTTACATGTGATTTTTAACACTTACTAGACTGGTCATCTTGAAACGGTGACCTATATGCTCTGAAGATTAGTTTCCTTGACCTTAAAATGGGAAATAATATTAACAATAATATTCATTTCACAGGTAAAGCATTACAAAAAAATTCTGAAATATAATGAGTGTTCTTAAAAGCTAGCAAATGACGCCTGATGGAAAATTAGCACTGTGAGGCTAGAGATTTGCTTAATTTACCACTATGGTGTGTACCTGTTATTTTAGTGGTTTCATACTAAACATTTGTTGGAGAAGGAATGAACGAAAGGCAGAATATAATGAAGAAGATAGAAAATAATTATCAAAAAATCTAGGCACTGTCAAGAAAGGAAGTGCAGGTTTTTAAAAATAAATTTCACTATTTGGAAAATGTCTGAGAAAGTAACTAAAATAACATTTAGGTTTCCTGGAGAAAATTAATCCAATTCTCCTACTATATAAGTTTTTTCCTGAAAAAAATATATACTTGTTTTCAGAAACTACATTGACGCCTTCCTTGTAGTAATTTACTGTGTCTTTGTTCAAAATCATTCTCTTGCAGCGAGTTAGCTCAAGCTCTCATAGAATCAACTGTGGTAAATAAGTAAAATAAAAATACTGTAGGCTGAGTGCAGTGGCTCACCCGTGTAATCCCAGCACTTGGGGAAGCCGAGGCGGGCAGATTGCCTGAGGTCAGGAGTTCAAGACCAGTCTGATCAACATGGTGAAACCCTGTCTCTACTAAAAATACAAAAAAAATTATCCAAACATGGTGGCATGCACCTGTAATCCCAGCTACTTGGGAGTCTGAGGCAGAGGAAGTGCTTGAACCAGAGAGGTGAAGGTTGCAGTGAGCCGAGATCGCACCACTATACTCCAGCCTGGGTGACAGAGCAAGATTCTGTCTCAAACAAACAAACAAACAAACAAAACACTGTAGAAATAGTGATTATGAATAACATTTGATAAGATCTTTTAATAGTTTGGGGAGAGGAAAGACAGAAATGACCTAAAGCTTAGAATGCTACCACTGAAAAATCTTCATTCTCACTCTTTAAAATTCATCTCTCTGCCTTTACTCAGTGATGTCATTGAAATACATTGATCCCCACAGCCCACACACATACTATGTTTTTCCAACCTCAGGTCATATTGCATTTGCAGCTTGCTGTCTTAAAAACATACCTGGAATACATCCCAATGTATTGATTAGCTTTCAGATTTAAGATGAAAAATATAACTGACTTGGAAGGCAATAAACTAAGAGGTGGGCAGTTTTCTCTATCACTTTTTCTATGAGTAGCACAGCAACTATCTAAACATTTTCAGGATAAAAGGAGATCTGAGTGAGCCCTTTAGCACTGTGATAATAAATTTTCTTTCAACACAGGTAGGGGATGTAACATTGACTTATAGGTGTTCTGGAAGACAAAACACTCATTCTTTGTTTAAGAAGAAAGTGCCAATGAAGGGAGTCAGGGACTCTGACTATTCCAAAGCCAAACTAATGCTCACAAATTTATTTATTTATTTATGTATTTATTTATTTATTTAGAGATGGAGTTGCGCTCTGTCACCTAGGCTGGAGTGCAGTGGCTCGGTTTCGCTCACTGCAACCTCTGCCTCACAAGTTCAAGTGATTCTCCTGCCTCAGCCTCCCAAGTAGCTGAGATTACAGGCATGTGCCACCATGCCCAGCTAATTTTGTGTGTGTGTTTCTAGTAGAAATGGGGTTTCACCATGTTGGTCAGGCTGAACTCAAACTCCTGACCTCAAATGATCTACCCACCTTGACCTCCCACAGTGCTGGGATTACAAGCGTGAGCCACTGTGCCCAGCCACATACTTATTTTTTGTTAAAAGTTGAGTCATTCAAAATAAATATACACATACATGCACCCACAAGCACATATTCCTTGAACATTTACTTCATAACGAAACACTGCGGAATTGGCCTTCTCAAAACTTACATTCTAACTGGTGCAAGCAAACAGACCCTAATTTTTTTTTTTAAATGAGTAAGGTAATTTTAAAACCTAAAAAAATGTGACTAAAAAGGAAACATGGGGCAATGTGGCATAGAGAGGGAAATAAAAAAGTTTTGATGGCTATTTTAGAACGAATGCTCTGAATGTCTTCTCTTAAGATGGTACTTTTAAGCTGTGATGTGAATAATGAACAATCAGCCATGAACATATGCGAGCATTGTGGACTTTGAGAAAATATTTGTACAAATTTCCGAAGAAGGCAGTGGTTTGAAATTTTCAAACAGATGGGGGAAAAGAGATGAAAAAAAACATTGTTAGGACTGAAGAAAACAACAAAGGGTTTTATAGGGAGCTAGGAAAAAATAACATAGGCTCAAGTGAGCCATGAAATGTGGTATGGATCTCTTTCTACTGTAGTCAATAGATTGTTTTTATCAAGACATTGATAGTATGTGATAAGTGAAAACAATTTTTGCACACACACAGACACACAAACGTTCGTATTGTGTAGGTATATTTTTCAAAGAACAAACATCTCTCCTATATCTCTTCTCTGCTGGCATTGTGATGGCAGAGGCACACACTACTCCAATATCCTACATCTTGTGGAAAAGATTAATATAGTGTTCAGGGACAGATAGAGGGCACCAGGTCTTCGACGAGGTCAGAAAACATGTCCAAAGGAATCAATGTGAGCATTGAATTTTGAAAGCTTTAGTGAGATAAAGAAAATGAGGTAATTGTTGTCCAAACAAGCAAGAGGAAAAAAGTCATTGAAGTATGGGATTCTTGTCACAGAGATTCCAATTTTAATGATTTATAATCATTAAATGATTTTTAGATTTATAATTATTAAAATTCAATAATGATTCTTGCACTAGAGCAGATACTTCCTGAAGTCAGTGATTAATCCTCTTATCTCTTTAGCATGATACTTGACCTATCTTAGCCACTGTCTCAGAAATTGAGAGAGTATACAATTATATTTATTTACTTTCTCTAAGTATTTAACATGTTTGGCAAAACAGAAAAGGTGAAAAATTAAAGTTAGTAGTTGACTCTTAAAACATGGTATTAAAAATGTACCAAACTGAAGCTATAATTTAATGTTTTCTAAGTTTATATACTATCTTATTGAAATTAGAGATGTGTGTCAATATAAATGAAATATGCTTAGTAGTTCTGTATGTTGCAATACTTCCTTCACCATGTTATGAGTAATTACTAAATAATTACTAAGTCATAAAAGTATAGTTTACATTACCATCAGTAATACTGATTAGCCTTTTAAAAAAATGTTCTTTAGTTGAATCAACTTTTACATATAAACTTTTAATTTCTTGATTTTCTCATAAACATGTAAGAAATATGAACTCTAAATTCACTCTTATCCCTAAGGGTATTTTTTTTTTTTTTTTTTGAAATGGGGTCTAGCTCTGTCGCCCAGGTTGGAGTGCAGTGGCTCAATGTCAGCTCACTGCAAGCTCTGCCTCTCAGGTTCATGCCATTCTCCTGCCTCACCCTCCCCAGTAGCTTGGGACTACAGGTGCCCACCACCACACCCGGCTAATTTTTTTGCATTTTTTTAATAGAGATGGGGTTTCACTGTGTTAGCCAGGATGGTATCCATCTCCTGACCTCGTGATCTGCCCGCCTCGGCCTCTCAAAGTGCTGGGATTACAGATGTGAGCCACCGTGCCTGGGCCCTAAGGTTTTAAATAGTGCAGCTACATTTGCTCAGTGAAAATATTTGCTAAGATGACTTTTTTATGTTTAATGGACAAATATTTTATTTATAACAAATATCAAAATTCTTCACACATACTGGAGACAGAATAGAGGATGGTTCTCCAATTCACAAAAAACATATTATTGTATATAAATAAAACACTGATCATTCATTGAACAATTGTACTCTTCAGTAAACATTATAATTGTTCAATATAATCAGATTTTACATTGACACTGATAGGTAGCTATTATGATGTTCAATTTGCTATTGAAGAAAATGGGGATCAATGTGGTTTACTCAATGCATCTAGGTTTGTAAATGTGGGAGAGGACTGGATCTGAACTCAAGTCAATCCACTCTTGTGTCTTCTTAATTTAAACCATGGGCACTTTCAAAGCATGCTTGAGGATTCAGGAATCCTCAATAACATGAATTTCTTTTATTGTGCAGCTTATGCCGGAAAGAGTAGAAGCAAATAAAACTGTGAAAGAAGGGGAAAGATAATTCATACATTACCTTTTCTGTTATTTTTATACTTCCTTCCATCACTCCCTTCCACCTCACCTTTTCTTCTGTCTTACGTATCTCCATGGCATAAGTCTTTCTCCTTTGGTCCATGGCCTTCTATAACTATAAACATATCTTATCTGTGTAAACATATCTCTTCAAGAGAAATTATATAAGATATGCACATAAAATTGCAAACTTAATATAACTCTTAACCCTATAATTCTCTACAAATGTTTTGGTCATTTTTAAGCTTATAAGCGAAATCTTTGTGTGAGTAATATATTTGCAAGTATGCAAATACCAGACATAATATAATTCAGATGTTTGTCTTTTAAAAGATACGGAAATAAGCCAAAAGCAAAGTACTTATAATTGTCCACACTACGGAGAGAAAGTTATGTAGTTTACATAGCCTTAGAGCATCTGTTATCTGAATATGAATCAAAAATACTTTCTTAAAAGATCCTGGGCATATTAATTGAATTGTGATTTTGGTTTCCTAAAGGGAAATGAATCTATAGACAACTGTTGCAAGGAACTACGTAAGAGTAGATGGTAAAATATTTATTCAATTTTGATAAAAAAGAAAAAATATGATTTCTTCTCTATAATCAGAAGATATTTAAGAATCAAGTGTTTGGGTAGGAGGAATAAACGCGGCAAAAAATAGCAAGTAGAGAAAAACTTGGTAGTCAGTTTTCCAAGAAGAAACACATTGCACATCACCATCATTACTCTGATATCAAAGTCAGACAAGGACACTAAAAGAAAATAAATCTTCAAACCAGTATTCCTGACAAACATACATGCAAAAATACTACAACACCAAATTTAATATTACAGTAAAATGATTATTCGCCATAATCAATTGGGATTTATCTCTGGGATTCAAGAATGGTTCAACATATGCAAATCTATAAAGGTGATATGCAATGATAAGAGACTAAAGATCAATAGATCATCTCAATAGAGGCCAAAACACATTTGGCAAAATTCAAATCCTTTCATGATAAAAATTCTCAAGAAATTTTATGTAGAAGGAATGTACCACAGCACAGTAAAAGTCATATCTGAAAAACCCACAGCTTACGTTACACTCAATGGTGAAACGTTGAAAACTTTTCCTCTAAGATCAGAAATAGGAAAAGAGTGCCTACTCTTGCCACATCTATTTACCATAATGTTGGATATTTTAGCTCAAGTTATTAAGCAAATGAAAGAGAAGAAGGCATCCAAATCAGAAAGAAAGATATTAAATTGTCCCTTCTTGCAGATGGCATGGTTTTCTACATATGTAAATTATAAAGTATCACATAATATATATATATAATCCTAAAAACTTTGGCAAAAATATTCTTAGAACTAATAAATGAATTGCAGGATACAAAACAGACAAACAAAAATCAGTAGTGCTTCTATACACTAACAACAAACTATTTGAAAACAAAATCAACAATTCCATTTACAAGGCCGGGCGGGGTGGCTCACGCTTGTAATCCCAGCACTTTGGGAGGCCGAGGCAGGCGGATCACGAGGTCAGGAGATCGAGACCACGGTGAAACCCCATCTCTACTAAAAATACAAAAAAATTAGCCAGGCGTGGTGGCGGGCACCTGTAGTCCCAGCTACTCGGAGAGGCTGAGGCAGGAGAATTGCTTGAACCCGGGAGGCGGAGCTTGCAGTGAGCCGAGATTGTGCCACTGCACTCCAGCCTGGGCGACAGAGCAAGATTCTGTCTCAAAAAAAAAAAAAAAAAATTCCATTTACAGTAGCTCCAAAAGAATTATTTAGGAATAAATTTAATGAAGCAGGTAAAAGACCTGTACACTGAAAACTATAAACCACTGATGAAATAATTTGAAGACACAAATGGAGAGATATTTGGTGTTCATGAATTGGAGGAATTAAAATTGTTATAATGTCCATACTACCCAAAGTGATCTACAGATTTAATGAAATCACTATCAAATTGTCAATGACAATTTTCAAAGAAATAGAAAAAATCCTTACATTTGTATGCATTCACAAAAAACTCCCAATAGCCAAATAAATCTTGAGCAAGAAGATAAAAACTGAAGGCACTATACCACCTGATGTCAAATATGATAAAACGCTATAGTTATTAAAGCAGCATGATACTGGCATAAAGATAGACAGATGGAACAAAATAGAAGGCCTAGGAAGAAACCTACACATTTATGGTCCATTGATTTTTGACACCATACTCAAAAATTAACTCAAAATGAAACACCTGACACCTGTAATCCTAGCACTTTGGGAGGCCAAAGCGGGCATATCACCCAGGTTGGGAGTTTGAGACCAGTCTGACCAACATGAAGAAACTTCATCTCTACTAAAAATACAAAATTATCCAGGCGTGGTGGTGCATGCCTGTAATTCCAGCTACTTGGGAGGCTGAGGCAGGAGAATTGCTTGAACCCGGAGGTGGAGTTTGCGGTGAGCTGAGATCATACAGTTGCACTCCAGCCTGGACAACAAGAGTGAACCTCTGCCTTAATAAAAACAAAAAACCATAAAACCTGAAACCATAAAAGTACTACAAGGAAACTTAGAAGAAATGCTCCATTACATTAGTCTGGGCAATGATTTTTTTGGATATGACCCCAAAAGCACAGATAACAAAAGGAGAAATAGACAAATGAGATTACATCAAACTAAGAGACTTTTGCACAGAAAGAGAAACAATCAACAGAGTGAAGGCACAACCCACAGAAAGGGAGAAAATATTTGTTAACCATATTGCTAATGAGGGATTAACATCCAAAATATATAAGGATCTTAGATAACACAAAGGGAAGAAAACAATACCCCAATTTAAAAATAGACAAAGGATCTGATAGACATTTCTCAAAAGAAGACATGCTAGTAATTGGTCAAAAGGTATATGAAATGACTCTCAACATCAGTAATCATCAGGGAAATGTGAATTAAAACCACAATGAAATATCACCTCAGACCTGTTAGAATGGCTATTGTCAGAATGACAAAAGATAAACATTAGTGAGAATGTGGGGAAAAAGAATCTTTGAACGCTGTTGGTGGAAATGTAAACTAGTAAATATAACCATTATGGAGAACACTATGGTGGTTCCTTGAAAAATTAAAAACGGAACTACCATATGATTCAGCAATCCCACCACTGGTTATATACCCTAGGAAAATTAAAAACTATATGATGAAGAGATACATGCATTTCCACATGTATTCCACCAGTATTCACATTAGTCAGGATACATAATCAACCTATGTGTCCATCAGTGGATAAGGAAAATGTGGTATATATACACAATGGTATACTATTCAGCCTTAAAAAAGAAGAAATTCTGTCATTGACAACAACATGGATGAACCTGGAGAATATTATAATAAGTGAAATAAACCAGGCACAGGAAGACACTTATATTTAGAATCTAAAAAATTGACCTTATGCAAATACAGAGAAGAATCATGGTTACCAGGAAGTTGGTGTGGATGTGAGGATAGGAAGAGTTGAGGGGATATTGGTCAAAGAATACACGATGTTAGGAGAAATAAGTTTGGGGGCTGGGTGCAGTGGCTCATGCCTGTAATCCCAGCACTTTGGGAGGCCGAGGCAGGCAGATCACTGGAGATCAGGATTTCAGACCAGCCTGGCCAATCAACATGGTGAAACCCTGTCTCTATTAAAAAAATATGAAAATTAGCCAGGCATGGTGGTGTGCAGCTGTAATCTCAGCTACTCAGGAGGCTGAGGCAGGAGAATCACTTGAACCTGGGAGGTGGAGGTTGCAATGAGTGGAGATCGTGCCACGGCACTCCAGTCTGGGTGACAGAGTGAGACTCCATCTAAAGGAAGAGAAGGGAAGAGAAGAGAAGAGAAGAGAAGAGAAGAGAAGAGAAGAGAAGAGAAGAGAAGAGAAGAGAAGAGAAGGAGAAAGAGAAAGAGAAAAAGAAAGAAAAAGGGAGGGAAGGAAAGAAAGGAAAGGAAGGAAAGGAAGGGAAAGAAAGAAAGAAAAGAAAGAAAGAGGTTTGACAGATCTATTGTACAATATTGTAACTGTAGTTAATAGCAGAGTAATTTATTTTTCAATATCATTGAGTGTAGATTTAATGTGTTCTCAACACAAAAAATTATAAGTATGTGAGATAATGCATATTTTAATTAGTACAACTTGGCTATTTCACAACGTATACATATTTCAAAACATGTACATTAAAAATATATGTTATTATTTTTATTTGTCAGTTAAAAGAATACATAAATAAGTTAACAACAATAAGAAAGCTCAGTGACAGTCTTAACATGGAAACAAAACTGTTGCTTTTAAATTTAAACTACTTCATTATAACAAAATCATGTTATTCTATTTATAACTGACAAACTATAATTTTCAAATGATTTAGGCAAAAGCTGGTATTCAAAGTGTAAAACAATAAGCACCGGTCCCCAGAGGAAGATTCCATAAAATATTTTACTATAATAAATTTACCAAATACCTTAATAAAATCTCCCTTATTATATGATTTTAGCTTTACAGAGAAATGTTGTGCACCTTGTTAACAATAGACAAAATCACTGTTTATGAATCTCATCTGTTACACAAATTAAAAATAGTATATTCCATGGGATCATTTCAGGGGCCTTGGGGCTTAGAAAGGGAATTTGTCTAAGTGTCTCTCACAGTATTCCATGCAACAAATGTTACTGACTATATGAAAAATAACACAATGTCTTCCCTTTTTGAGAGGAGTTGGAGGAAATTTCTTATTTTATGAAATCCTCAGTGAACATGCCTTAAACATGTTTAAACTTAATTTCCTTTTTTATGTTCATTTGTTAAAATTTTCATTTAAAAAAATTTCATAGAGATAGGGTCTCACTCTGTTGCCCAGGCTGGTCTCGAACTCCTGGCCTCAAGCAATCCTTCCACCTCAGCTTCTCAAAGTGCTGAGATTACAGGTGTGAGCCACAAGGCCAGGCCTATCTCCTTTTTTGAAAAGTTGTAGTGTAAATCATGATTACATATTTATTATTTCAAAGGGGATTTATGTTTATTAAACTTATAGAATTGGAGGGACATTTGATTATATAAAAGGTATTTATTTCCTTCTTTCTAAAATAATATCAAATTGACAATTGCTTATCACTTGGAAGTTAAACCAAAACCAAAGATTATTTTGCTCCTCATACTGTTTATTCTTTTTGTTTTTTCCATTGTGAATTTTCCAAAGCTTACTTCTTATCTTAGAAGTCTTTTTTTATCATCTCATGGAACAAGTGGAAAGAAACAAGTAGGGTAAAGCAATCTAACCTAATGTATTGACTTTTAGAAAAAATAAATGTCAAAACTGTTGTAAAGTTTTAGTATGAATAACTGTCTTACAAAACGACAGAAAATCAATCTTTATAGAAGTTTAATATCACCAAACATATAGTTTAGATTTTTTTGAATTTTTTGCTTTTTCTTCTCATTACTTGCAGATCGAAATCTAAAATGTGAGTATTTTCCTTTTTTTCTCATCCATGAAAATCATTCTGATGGTTAGTAAATTTATTACTGTGTTCCTTGATTTTAAAGTTATTTCAGCCTTCTTCATTACCTTGATTACATTATCTTATACAGTGACCCACAAAAAAACCTGTTTTTATCTCTTTTATTCTTTGACTTATAAGGCAGTGAAAATACTTAGCAGAATTTTTGCAGAAAATAAAGTATCTTTATCCATAATATATATGGAACAGAGAAAGAATTTAATTTGTATTTAGCTTGGAAACAGATCTCAACATTTATGCTGTCATTCAAAGTTAAACATTTGCCTTTCAAACTCATTCATTTATCCAGCACATTTTTACTGAACACCTACAACATGCCAGAATGCCCCTAAACAAGAAGATATAGTAATTAAAGCAAAAATAAATTGTGTTCATGGGGCATGTTTTGTAGCACGTTTATTCTAGTTTATCCTACCTATCTTTATGGATGATGGTATTTCCCTTATTTTCAAATATATGCAGTCACCTTTTTAACAAACATTTATGGGGCTCCCACCGAATCACCTTTGTATTAGGTGCTTGTTAAATAGTGTTGAAATGAATACTGCCTTTGTTGCTCTTAAATTAGAATGAGGAAATGAATGCAAAATAATGAGATTTTAAGTGTGAATAAGGAAGCAAATAAAGAAAAAAACTGGCTAGGAGTGAATTCCAGTACAGATTGGGTGGCTCAATATTTTCCACAGGGAAGCAAAATTAAACTGAAAGCTGAAGGAAGGGAAGGAAGTAGCCATGCCCAGAATTCAAATTTTAGTTCTCCTGGTAGAACAGCATTATGCGTAAATACTGAGTTGGGTGAGTTTCAAAGCATTAAGACTATGAAAGAGGCCATGGCAAAAGAAGGTCGGTGAATGAAAAAAAACTATTAGAGGATGTTAGTTGGTGGCAATGATGATGAGGACCAAGGAGAAGATGGATTTTAGAAGTGTAATTATACAGAATTGGTGATAAATGTTATGTGAAGAATAAGAAAAAGAAGAATCAAGGATGCTTCAAATATGCTGGATTAAGCAGCAATGTAAATAGGAATTACGGTTTATGGGGAAAATGAATACAGTTTACAAACTATGGAGCCAGAGACACCCATATGGTGCTCAAGTAGAAATATCAGGTAGATAGTTGACTGTAAGTCAAATCTCAGAGCAAGCGCTGAAATTGAAGTTGCAGGTATAACCTGAGGAGTCTCAGACTGCAATTAAGATAATATAATCTAGTTAGCTCCCTCAAAGAAAGAACGGGGAGAAGATAATTCCCATATATACACTTGGATTTCGGTAGAACAGTAAAATCTGGGAGCATGTATTAGGTAATGGGTATCCAGAATAAATGGTGCAAAGCTTTGCCTTCTAGGGGCTCGAGATCAAGTTGGACAGATAAGTAAATATCTAAATAATTATAAGATAAAAGTATGTACTTGGTACTAATGGAGCACAAAGCAGGAAACATTTAATTCTGCATGCGGGTATTTCAGAGGAGACTTAAAGAAATATGCCATTGAGCTATTCTGCAAATCTTTACATTAAGTAACAGGCTAATAGGACACGGGGAAGGTCATTCTGGGCAAAAGATTTGAGATAAGAAAGAAGCATTTGAGATCTCTAAGTAATTCAGCTTAATTATGTGATTATAGCCTGTTTCACAATGTAAGATTTACGTTAACCTTCACTGATGTACTTTTTCACTTTTATTTTACATTCTTGTAGTAATTAACAAATCATATTGCTTTTGTCCTTTAATTGTCTGCATTATATATTCTCTCCTGATTTGCCCCTTAATCTACACAGGCAAGAAAAAAGTGTCTTTTCTTCTTTTTCAACTTAGACATTCCACAGTTGTGTGCACAGAGCAGGAGGTCAACAAAGGTATCATTTCCTGAAAGACTGGGCTCTCCTCCCTCTGTCCTTGGTGATCACGGGGGAAAAAAAAACTTTTTAACCAGTGTGAAAAGCAAAGGAATCATACCCAAAACATTACAATGTGTCATCATTTCATCCTGTCTGTGATGCCCTGATATAAGTAAAACGATTCAGTGACCTGAAATTAGCCTCTAATTATAGCTTCAAATATTATTCTGTACAATTTAGGTGTCGTTAAATTCAAACAGACTCAATATTGAATCAATTTGTTAAACTTACTTATTTCAAGATTCCTAACAGACACAATAATACTAACATGTAACAATTTCTGACATATAAACAATTGTGTGGTTTCAGTTACTGAAGTGAGAGTACTACTTCTCAGCTAGAATAAGATGCAGCCTAAATGCAAATTAAAAGCAAAATAAGACACTCTCTAAGTTGAGAACTGCTTGCTGTTGGCTAGAATGGTTTTGGTATTGTTGTTGATCGCTACACAGAAGTATAAGGACAAACACTCGTAAAATAAAAATATAGAGTTCAATCTAACAAATCTGTCTGTCTCGACCCTCTCTCTTTCCAGTATACATTTAAAATGAATAAAGGATTTTGGTTAGGAATTCAAAATACTTCAGTAAAATCTGAAGTCTAAAACAAAAACAACAAAAATATCTTGTTGGCAAAAAGCCTGTGTTTTTGAAAAAGAAAATATCCTAAAAGTGATGCCCCCTCCTCTCCAACTTTTTATAACAGATTTTCTCCCCTAGACTTGGAGCAACTTAGAATCATGAATTGTGAAAATGGATTATGCATAAAGGTGCCAGCCTCTGAGAGCTGTGAGTTTTCCAAATGATAATTTCAAGACAATATTTAACTAAATGCAACCATTGTGTAAGTAGAAGGGCGTTGTCAATATAGACATTTCAGTAGAGAATAGGTGGCAATATTGGATTTCAGGCATTCAATCATTCATTCTGTTATGTGATAATACTGATTATCAAATATTTGTTAACACCAACATAACACTTTGTTAGGTTTTCTGGTAAAACCACAGCCATAAACAGAGACCAAATATGCTTTTATAAGGATCAAGTAGCCAATGCCATTTAACCAATAACACATTAGAGACTCTTTTTAAAGGGCTCCAGAGTTTTCTGATGTGTGATAAAAACACGTATCTCGAGGATCTTACAATGTTTATGTGCATAAATGTCTACAAAGCCCTTGCAATTTAAGGCTCAGTTTAATATTCAATTGAAAACATCCTATTGGTTACACTTTTCCCTTAAGTATTACAAACAATACTCAATGGCTTTTAAGAAATGCTGGGTTACCTGAATTAAATAGCCAAATAACTTAGTATCAAGCCTACAATAACATATTTTATATAAAACAATCTGCTAAATTTGTGCTTCTTGTTTTACTATAATGTAGAATGAGATGGCCATAATTTCGGGAGTTTAGGTCTGCAAATTAAATAAATTCAGGAAGAAAGGAATGAAGGAAGAAAGGAAGGGGGGGGAAGGAAGGAAAGGAAGGAAGGAAGGAAGGAAGGAAGGAAGGAAGGAAGGAAGGAAAAAGGAAAGAAGGAAAAAGGGAGGGAGAGAAAGCAAAGAAGGCAAGAGAGGCGAGGGAAGGAATATGGGAGGAAGAAAGGGAGGGAGGCGGGAGCATTTGCTGAAAAACTATTAAGTATCAGCCACCAAACTATTTATCTTTTTCCATGATTGTCAAACATTGTTCTATTAAATTTTACTATTTATTTTTTAAAAGTAAGGATACCAAGTTTCAAGAAAGATTAAATAAATTTTTTATGAACACATAGATAATAAGGACAATAGATAATAAAGGACAGAACCATGATTTTAAGGCATTGACTTTTGATTACTCCAAGATGACACTCTCTACTTAAACATAAACTGACTTAACAAATATTTACCTTTACCTAGTTTGATCATTTACCTACTTTCCTGATAAATATTATAATCATCAGCAAAGTTTCATGATATAATGTTTCTTTATACATCGTTTGTAGCAGGAAAAACAAAAACAAGCACACAGATAGGTTTATGAAAACTATTTTAGGATATTTCTACTCAGCATTGTGAATAAAAATTCAATGAATGATAGCTAAAATTAATAAGAAAGAAATTAAATAGGATAAAAGGCATAATTGTTGACTAAAATATTTATTTCACTGTCTATTCTATATGTCATTTATAAAATCATTACTTGCTGGAACATCTCTTAATAATAATAGTTACTTTGTCAGATTTATTTTTTAAAGGCAGTGATTACAAAATGTAAGTGGGATTATGCTGTTTTACTAAATTGCACACATGTAAATTCAAATTCTATAACACAAACGTGAGGTCAGCTTTGTTTCTCAATACAAAACTAAACTATACTAAATTACACTATACTAAAGGGAAGTGCTTGGCTAAGGAGGTTTTGCCATCTCAATAAATGACTATCATTTATGCAGTCTGCTCATTTCCCTGCAATGCTTTTGCATGTTCAATAAAAATTGATATGAGTGAAAGGATATGAAATCCCTACCAATAAGGTAGAAAGAAAAAACAACACTAATTTAAAATATACTTCAGCTACCTGTCATGAGCAAATTAAAAAAGTCTTTAATGGAAAGAAGTGCAGCAGTCAGCAATACCATTACTTAGTCCTGTAGATGATTCAGCTTATTTAAGTCTTAAAAAGGATTCAGATATGAAGATATCTGAATCTAATGTGGTTATTATGTGAAATAAGCTTAGCTGTTTCAATTTAATAAGTCTAGAAGTAAAAGGTAAATTGTTCCCATATTAGGTTGAATCTTTTGATATTTAAAATAGCATCTCTTTGGGATATCCTGATTTCATATTTTGCTTTTGTTTATTTTGCATTAATCTTAGTCATCATTTGCAAATTTTCCATATTAACTAAAGTGGAATAAACACAGGCATTGCGCTTGACATATGCTGGGCTATAAAATGTGGGGGAAAAGTTAAAAAATTATTCCATTCTATCAGGGATTGCTCAGCAAGGTAACTGCAGGAGACTTTCAACTGCTTGTCCCTGCAAGATTATATCAGTAAACTGACAAGTTCAACCTCCTGTATTTACAGGTTCCTGTTGTTAAACATCATTAAATTCATTGATTGAATCCATGCAATTAAAAAAACAGAACAAAACAAAGCTGCCACACAGCCAAGGCCCTAACTACAACAGCAAGGAGTGTCTTTGAGAAACTGAAATTAAAGACTGAAAACTTGCACTTTTAAAATGTGGATTCGCTTACATTCTTTTTTTTTTTTTTGAGACGGAGTCTCGCTCTGTCACCCAGGCTGGAGTGCAGTGGCGCAATCTCGGCTCACTGCAAGTTCCAACTCCCGGGTTCACGCCGTTCTCCTGCCTCAGCCTCTCCGAGTAGCTGGGACTACAGGGACCCGCCACCACGCCCAGCTAATTTTTTTGTATTTTTAGTAGAGACGGGGTTTCACCGTGGTCTCGATCTCCTGACCTCGTGATCCGCCCGCCTCGGCCTCCCAAAGTGCTGGGATTACAAGCGTGAGCCACCGCGCCCGGCCTTACATTCTCTATATTTCTTTTGGCAGGCACTGTAGTTGGCAGTCACATAGCTGCTATGCCCTTGCGGTTGGTGTTATTTGCTTAAAAAAAGTATACGTCAAATAGAAGTCTGGCAAAAATAATAAATAAAAAAAATAAAAATTGGAATGGATTGTTTTGAAGAACCTCTCTATCTCACCACTTTAATTCATTCAACTCTCTAATCATCCATACATCAGTTGACTAAGAAAATATTTTGAGAACCCACTATGGACAAAGAATGTATCACTAATAAGGCAAAAAGTAAATATTCTCCCATAATACAAATTCATTTTTATTGAGATATATTTCACATACTATAAAATTTGCTTTTAAATGTAGAATTCAGTGGTTTTTAGTATTTTTACAAAGTTATGCAATTATTTAATTCCACTACCACTGCCTAATTCCAGAACATTTTCATTACCTCAATAGAAACCATGTTCCATTTGTAGTCATTCACCATGATTTCCTCTTCCTAGACACTGGCAACCACAAATTTACTTTCTGTCTCTATTGACTTGCCTATTTAGGCTTTTTGTATAAATGGATTAATGTACCATATGGCTATGTCTGTATGGTTACTTTCATTGATATATTGTTTTTAAGGTTTATCCATGTTGTAGCATGAATCAATGCTTTATTCTTTTTTAAGGCTGAATGATAGTTCTCTGCATGAATACACAGGTTTTCTTTATGTATTAATGAGATGGTGGGCCTTGGCTTGTTTCCGTTTTGGGGCTATTAGGAATGATGCTGCTATGAACATTACTGTACAGGTTTTTGGAAATTTAAAAAGATTTTATTGGGCATATACCTAAGAGCGGAATTGATGGGTCCTATAGTAACCCTACATTTAATCTTTTGAGGAACTACCTGTTTTACCATGTGGCTGTAATATGTTACATTCCCAGCAGAAATGTATCAGGGTTCCATTTCCCTACCTCCTTGCCAGTATTTTTTTTTACTTGTCTTTATGATTAAAGCTCTCATAGTATATGCAAAGTGGTATTTCAATGTGAGCTAATTTTCTTAGCATTTTCAAAGTAGGTGATATTTTGGTAGATATGAAAATAGAAGCATAGAGACAGAGTAATGCAAATAAATAATAGGAAGTAGGGGTGTGTGTATATATATTTACATATAAAACATATATATGTATAGTTTCCAAATGAAATTATGCAAAAAAAGCTGTAATTTTTAAAAATAAATAACAATCACAGGGTTAGATCCTCTTTTATAGGAGGAGATAGTCATTGATTGGCTTTTGAAGTATGAACACTGTTGACACAAAAGTGGGGTGAGAGAAAACATTTTAAAGAGAGTAATGTAAAATGTATGGAAGTCAAATTGCACAAGGTAATATTGTGAAGCATTGAGTGGATCAATTTTTATTGAGTAGACAGTTTAAAAAATAACAGAAGGGCCAGGTGCCATGGCTCACACCTGTAATCCCAGCACTTTGGGAGGCCAAAGTGGGCTGATCACCTGAGGTCAAGACCAGCCTGGCCAACATGGCGAAACCCCATCTCTATTAAAAAATACAAAAACTAGCCGGGCATGGTTTCAGTTGCTTATAATCCCAGCTACTCTGGAGGCTGAGGCAGGGAGAATTGCTTAAACCTGGGAGGCGGAGGTTGCAGTGAGCCAAGATCACGCCACTGCACTCCAGCCTGGGCAACACAGCGAGAATCCATCTCAAAAAAAATAAAGAAAACAAAACAAAAAAAACACAGAAGATTGAGAAAGCGTATAACCACTGCATCCGAAACAGAGAAACATAAAAATTTGTAGTTACTACACAGGTTCAATATTTTGAAACAATGAAAGATAATAACAGGCTTACACATCATAATGAGTGGTACATAATAATAAATGTGCTATGTCCTGAAAGCTTCATTAAAAAATTCGGAAAGAGATGAAATTTGAGTGTACAAGAACACTTATGTTGGTCAAATGTTAGAAGGAATGATTCAGAGTTAGTCAAACATTGGACAAACTTCTATAACCTTTTGGCTTCCACCATGAGCCTTTTCTGTATTATGGTATCTTATTGGATCCTCACTCTCTAAGTACATATGGATGTGATTATTTCTGGATGCTGATGTTTTATTTTTGAAGCCTGCTAGACTACCAGCTTCATTATGTTTGTAGGAAATATTTCACACTAGCTATCTCGTAACTGAAGGCACATGTTATTGATTGACTGAAACTGAAAAATTAGAAGGTAATAACACTGAATTCTCTTGCTCAGGAAGATGAAAACTGATCTTACTGTAGGAATAGAACCTCTTCCTGACCATGCCTTTTGGAATAGGCAAGTGGCCTGCTGATCTTCACATTTCAAGAAAGTTCTGGCAAAGATAATATTCTGTGAATGCAAGAGACAAAGGTGGAAATCAAGAGAATAGTTGAGACATTAAAAAAATGGCAAATACCAGGTAAAATAATGAGAAAATTACGGTTGTGCATTCATAGCAGGATATGTTAAATGAAAGAGACAGAATTAGCGTAATGTGCACCTGTTCACCTAGAATAGTGTTAAATTAAGTTTATCTTAAAGTTGACTACCTGTAAGTTTGGCCTAAATGTTTCTCCATACATAGTGAACTGTAACCAACTAGATGTGTAAACAGACTGTAAACTACTTACACCAATCACTGTTTCTACCAATTATAGGCAGCAAACTGTTCAAATAAGGCAAAGGCCAAGCTGTAACTTATCAGTTGTTTCTGTTCTTCATTTCTAATTTCTGTATGCCACTTTCCCTTTGTCTGTCCATAAATCTTCTCCCATCCTGTGGTAGTGCTGGATTCCCTCTGAACCTATTCTGGCTAGTGGGGCTGCACAATTCATAATCATTTTTTGCTCATTTGAACTCTTAAATTTGTCTAAAGTTTTCTTTTAACAGATGATTACAGAAGTGTGATCTGAATTAGAGCTTCTAGCAACCCCCAGGAGCACCAAGTGATCAAGCAAGATACCCACTGGGTTACTCCACCCATTGCTCCCTTGCAGCAACTGGGGAGCATGGATCAGTTCTCTCTCAGATCCCAAGGCTCCAGGGATTTGTGTTTTGAGCTATATGATTGTGTTTGAGCAATTCGTAAATCTGAACTGGGTTCAAATATTATGACAGAAACTAGATTGGGTTCAGAATCAGATTGGATCTGATAATTAACTAGCTTGGATTCAGCTTTAGGCCTCAGACATCTGATTAGAGCAGGCATAAATGGGTATAGTAAATGGCAATACTACAAAAGGTATGAACTCTGACTTTCATGAATTTGCAGGGATTTTTGTGTTCTGCCCCCTTTGCTTCTTTTTCTTGCATGCTTAGGTAGGAAAAAAATTATTGACTAAGTTGATCAAGGCAATCTAAGAGCCAAAGCCAAGATTCAATGTAAAAATGGGATCCTTCACTTTTGAAAAACTGAGTATTCCACCCTCCGGCAACACCTTTTCATGGGTAGGCATTAGGTCCCAGAAGCAGCAAATTCTTACAGAAATGATGCAATCTTACTAAAGGTTGTTTAAAATTACAGTAAAATATTCAAATGAACAGTACTGTACTTTAAGAAGCACATTTTTGAAGTGAAATATAATGAATTAGGCTCATCGAAGGATATCTATTGATTTGCAAAAGCTTCTAAATAGACTTCAATATTTTTATGGTCTCTTTCTTAAAAAGATTCTTTATAAAAGGCAAATAAAAACTTAAGTGACTAATTGATAAGAGAAATTGAATCTGCTAACCTCTTGACTTGGTCATGGTCACGCCCCAAAGCACTTCATCTAATTCTTAAACAACCATCTCAGGTAGGCATTACTTCTGATAAAATGTAGAGATTAATTTACTTTCAAAGTCACAAAGCTAGTAGAATATGAAAAAAATAGGTTTCTGAATCTAGGCCTCAACTCTATGTGCAATGACTCTTTTCTAATTCTAATCACTGTTTTGGTTAACAAGAGATAATAGTAAAGCTAATTTGCCTCTTGCTGAGATCACAATTGATATTTTAAAAGGTAACAATAACTATACATTTTGCACAACTTACACTATTGCAATACTCCACCAATGGAATATTGAGTGATAAGAAATATCACCACGAGGCTGGGCGCGGTGGCTCACACCTGTAATCCCAGCACTTTGGGAGGCCGAGGCGGGTGGATCACGAAGTCAGGAGATCGAGACCATCCCAGCTAACACGGTGAAACCCCGTGTCTAGTAAAAATACAAAAAATTAGCCGGGCGAGGTGGCGGGCACCTGCAGTCCCAGCTACTCGGGAGGCTGAGGCAGGAGAATGGCGTGAACCCGGGGGGGCGGAGTCTGCAGTGAGCCGAGATCGTGCCACTGCACTCCAGCCTGGGTGACAGAGCGAGACTCCGTCTCAAAAAAAAGAAATATCACCACGAAACTGTGAGTCAGGAAAATAATAGTGAAAATAATGACTTCTATAATTCTGATATCTTTAAGAATCCATGTCTCAATAATCAAGCAGAAATAAACCAAGTGAGACTGCTACTCCAATATAAATAAAGTAAGCAAATGATTGGTGTTCAGTTTTGCCAATTTTATTGAACCAATGAAATTCTTACTAATAACAATGAAATAAATTTCTGCAAGTATAAATGTGACACAGTTTAACAAAACCCATTGTCCTGTACCTATAGATTTTCTAAATGTCATGAAAAGAGCAGTTATGAATTGTTAACATGTTAATACACAGTTCCTTTATTAAAAAAAAAATAGAAAGCTGTCCTGGATAAAGTGTTTATAAAAGCTAGGCCCTCTGGTAAAGTAGGCTTGCTTCTTTTTCGGATCTATTCACACTGAATCTAGGCATAGAGAATTCTTTCTTTGAAATATTCCTTATGGGTTCCACAGTGTACTCAGTCATTTTAGTTAAAAAATAGCAGCTAAATTAAAAGACTACCTATTGAAATAAATCAGCCACAAAATACATTTTTTTTTTTTTTTTGCCTGTTAGGTTGCTATCTTGAATTCTTTTTATAAACAAACTTACATCTATAAAAGTAATTCCATTTGTAAGGGTGTCTGAGAGGGAAGACCTGGTCAACCGAAGCTCAACAGAAGCTCTTACCGTTGCTATTTCAATAGTGAGTCTTACCTTTGTTTAAGATCCTTTTCCTGGTCATCTCATCTTCAATGGGCCTTCATGTACAACCATTTTCATTGCTTTGAGTGAATGATGGTACAATATTTAGGCCTAAAGCCTCAACCCTGTACTTTTGAGATATAATTTTTCTACCATGTTTCACCTAAGACTTTAGAAGGCAAATTGTTGCCTAATTAAAAATGGCTTAGGGCAATACAACAGAAAATTAGAAGACTGATAGACTAAATGGGAAAATAAAAACTATTTGAAAGCTGATAAATGAGAATTATTTATGAAATCTATAAGATCTGCTTGTTTATCTGCATGTCTATATGTGCTATGTGTATGTAACAAAATATGGTATATAAAGCTAGTTTTAAAATTGTTGGTAAAATAAGAATGGATTCTGAATTGTCAGTTAAATCTAATTCAGACTTTTTTTTGCCTGAATTTTCAGACAGGTTTGTGATGGTTCTACTATATGTTTTAAGGTAATGAAACTGCTACTTCTGTAATATTTTCAATACTTGCTTGATTTGACTGTAAGCTTACGTTTTGGGATTTGGTTTTCCCATTGGCATGAGATGGTAATCCCTGTAATTACCTGTAATCCCAGCACTTTGGGAGGCCGAGATGGGTGGATCACCTGAGGACAAGAGGGACATGTCTTCAGTTGCTAGAGCACCAGCTATAGGGCAGGGTCATGCTCATGTGACTCCATTTTTCGGCCATTCTGGGAAGAGTTGGATCCTCCAGGGATTGTCTTCACAGCTGTTTTCTGCCCTGAGCTCTCCACCTGCTATTTAAATTTAGAATCCAGGTGGGCCCTGCCCTTCATAGTCATTCTGGTTGCTATATGGATATTTGAGATTCAGAAGAACTGGAAAAGATATTAAGGAGGGTACCTATGTCATAGTTTCAAAATTATTTTCATTAATATAAAATTTTAAAGTTAAGTTAAATTAATAGATAAACATAAAATGTATGAAACATTTATAAATAAGTTAAAATACTGAAATATTAATAATTAAACATAAATTCATATTTATATAATTTGCCATGTTATTTTTATATAGTATAGAAAATGTAAATATATTTAGATCTGTTAATAAGCATCAATTTGGAAAAGCATATATTTCTAAAATGATTATGAATTCGTTTGTATCTACAAATACTGATATAAAACAATTCAAACTTATTTCGTAGATTTTCACTAGAAATTGGGCTTATTAAGAGTTACATATAATAAAAACTGCACCCTATAAGAAAAACAACTTTGTATACAGAGTGTATAAGGAAAAGCAAGGTATGTTTTGGGGGAGAAAAATTGTAAAGGCATAAAAATGTGTTTTCTAGAAAAATTAATTTGGTTTAGTTTAAAAGTTACTTAAACTTTGTTTCAAATTAAAAAAATTAAAAAGATATAGACAGAACTAAATGAATTTAGAAAGTTCAGAAGAGAAAAATATTTGTAAGCAGTTGTAAAAAGTTGGTGGAAATCTTATGTGTTCAAAAGCTGACTAAGAAAAGATGGGTTTGTTTATAAGATTGTATTGAAATTAGCTTTAGTACTGGTAATACACTAATTCAAAAGTAAAATTTGGTTTTCTCTTTTGAACAAGATTTTTGTGTTGTATTAAGAAGAGATAGTAAAAAATTTTGTTCGCCTTTTGAGTAAACTGCAAACAAAAAAAAAGGAAGAAGTGCAGAGAGGAGAACACATTATTTCTCATGCTGCCTTTATTGGGTCTTTTGATTAGATAATGGAATCTCTTCTCTATTGATGAATAAAGATTTTTGCTTTTTGTAACATTTTAATTATTTATATTAAATATTTATATGTATCATTTAATTTAACATTGGCTAAATAAATGACTATTATTTAATAGTGACCTGTGATCCTATTTTAGTCAAGTGTTTCAAACCTTTAACATATTTGACTGGCTCCCCTCAATCAAATTTCAAATTCAAAATTAAATATTTTTTCACCTAAAACTAACTTTGGGATGCTACAAAGGACCACTGCAGCATCAAAAAAGTGATTATCAGGCTTTTTTTATATACTATTTTATATGGGAATCATTGTCAAATAAGAAGTTATGTATAATTTTCTTTGAGTTACATTTTAATGGATATATTATTAATATGTATCCCCAAATTACGTAAGATTCCTTAAATTCTGATATGTTGTGGTATATGTTATCAGTCACAATTATGGTTCTTATGTTAAATTATTACAGGTCACAAAAATGACCAGACTTTCTTGTCAATTGCATCTTTAACCATGACCATATTAAGTCTTGTCCACAGTTAATGGCTTAATTCTCATACGTTTCCTGAAAGCTATTTACAAGAAAATGGACTTATAAGTGTGGTGTCTTCAAGGAAATTTATAAAAAGAATAAAACAACCCTGAAAATCACTCTTGTATAAAAGTTTCTAATGATTTTAGGACCATATCATTTGGACAGGGTAAAAGTTTCCAGAGCTCTATTGAAGACACCAACTAGTTACAAAGCTGCTAACCCAAGCAGAACAAGAAATAATTGAATGCCAATAAAACACTGTCAGATTTTCATGCTAAATCAGCCAGTTCAGAAATTATTTAGATATGTAATTTCGAGGAACTCCATGGTCCAAGTCAAATTACCTATGATAAGCCATCTGATAAACAGTGGTATGGACTCAAATTGGAGAAACAAAATTGATAATTAGGAGGATATACATTCAAAGCATAGACTCAGGAAGAGCCTGGACAGCTGCCTAGTCCTTCCTGAGTCCTTAAAACATTCATTATTGAAAGCTATATACCACATGAATCCTCATGAGAAAGATAAAATGATCCAAACAGAAAAAAAGATCTTTCTTCCTTTTTTCTTTCTTTCTTTCTTTCTTTCTTTCTTTCTTTCTTTCTTTCTTTCTTTCTTTCTCTTTCTTTCTTTCTCTTTTTTTTTTGACAGAGTCTCTCTCTGTCATGATCTTGGCTCACTGCAACCTGTGCCTCCAGGGTTCAAATGATTCTCCTGCCTCAGCCTCCCTAGTAGCTTCGACTACAGGCACACACCACCACACCCAGTTAGTTTTTGTATTTTTACTAGAGACAGGGTTTCACCATGTTGGCCAGGATGGTCTCCATCTCTTGACCTTGTGATCCACCCACCTCAGCCTCCCAAAGTGCTGGGATTACAGGCATGAGCCACCACGCCCAGCTGACTGGGCATTATTTCTTCAGTCTCCTTTTTCATGGTTTAAAGTAAATAAGACAATGATTAAAAATGCATTCCTCATAATAGACTCTATAACAGATTCTACTGCAAAGACTATAGTTGCACCACATACATCTATGATTCTCTTGCTAAAGTGGTACTAGATAATAGAATTTATCTAGATTACTTATTGGCTGTACAGAAAAAATATCTGTACAGTTGACAACACTTCTTGTTGTATAGGAATTAATACATCAGGTATTATAGAGATTCAGTTGTAGGGGATTAACAAACAGGCTACTTGGTTGAAACAAATAAGACTCTTTATGTAGATCATTCTTTGATCTCTTTGATTTTTTTTTTTTTTAATTGAGTTTGGTTCATGGGGACCCTGGCTAAGGAGAATACGCCAAACTCTTGATATCATCTCCCTGATATTTATGACATTAGTCACCCTGGTATATTGCATATTATCAGAAGTTTAAATGTTTGCATGCAGCCATATGTAGCATATCAAATGGTCCCTCTTTGACTAGAATGACAAAAACTTGAAGAAATGCATCATCATGAGGAAACCGTATGAATGATACACTGACACCAGAAAGCCAAAATGATGTTAACTAAGAGTAGTGCTAACACCTCAAGACTTGGTCACACTCTCAACTAATTGACCAAAAGCAGGGGGATGTCAAACAAAATTACTGGAGGCCAATTATTTTTGACTGAGCTCATGCACTAGGCCCCTACAGAACAGACCACAACAAACCAAAATGAAGTCACTCAAACTAAGTGACAACATAATCAAACTGAAACTTAAAAAGTCAGATTGACCTCAAAACAGGCCATTTTTTTTCTTACTTAATATAGAAAACTCCAGCATAATAAGGAGGTGCCCTCTGATCTAACCTTTCCAAAAAGTAACCTAAATTAACCTAAACTTCTTATTCCCTTACAAAACCCATTGTTCTGCAAGATCAGGATAACACTTACATTTGTATTTTATTGACCAGACTTCGGTCAGCTAGCCTAGCTACAAAACATGTTGGAAAATCTTCCCAGGTAAATACTTTTCCTGCTGAAAAGGAGGACAATGGAAATAGGTGAAAGATAATGGAGAGTCTCTTTCACATCCCCTCTGATAAACAATCACTGTAAATCTTCCTATAACCAAGCAATTTTAAGACTCTGAACTCTTGTCTCGCAGATAAGAAAATTGAGTTTTCAAACAGGGAGTAGAATATTTGTTCTTTCCTACCCTGTACCACATCTTTTCATCTCAAGAAGTTAGCCGTTCATGCCAAAATCTTCCTCAGATACCTAAATCAAGGCTGTTGTATTGTGAAATAGCAGAGATGTGTGTTATGGAAACTTTCAGCTCAAGTTAAAAGCACTCAGAATATTTTGTGGTCATCATGAATATTTCTGGTACCTTTAGGGGCACCATGCTTAATTTTAAATACATTTGAATGATACTATTCATTGAATAAATATTGAAATTAATGCATTCCAAGAATTGTGTTAGGTCTGATAATTCCTTTAAAAGAGAATAATACATCCTTTCAATTTTCCAAGAGGTAAATTCTTAGTAAATGCATTCAAAGGGAATAGAGAGAAAGAACTGCCTCCACCTGTTTTGAGAGAGACAAGATTTAAATATTTTCAACCATTAAAATAAAAGTGTTGAGGGTTATTTTCTCTTTGAAGTATTCTTCAACAAGTACACTTACCTGCAGAAGTATGCTTGACCATTTTCATGACTCAAGTATAAACATAAAAATGATGTTAACTGGAGATGTGTGTTTTTCATTGGAAAAAACACAGCGTACTCAACTAGAGAGTTTGCCACGGCTAGAACAATAAGTTTCAATTAGTGCTTAGCCATAAGCCTTAAGGATATTTAATTTTCCCTTCTGTATGTGAAATACTGAAATGATGTGTGTTATCTGCAACATGCTTGACAAGGAAAGCCAGGCAGTGTGCTAATTCTTCTAGTGAGTTGCTGAAGGTGAGGTTGGACACAGAATCCTTTGGGATATGACTTGGTAGGTTATTTGTTACTCATCTTCTTATAACATGTATCAGAAAAAAGATAACACAAGCTACTTATTATACAACATAATATATGTGGATTTAGATACAAAGTTTAATGAAATAAAACTATTGGGCCTGGCACAGTGGCTCACGCCTATAATCCCAGCACTTTGGGAGGCCAAGGCGGGCAGATCACGAGGTTAGGTGAAACCCCATCTCTACTAAAATACAAAAAGTTAGCCAGGCATGGTGGTGCGTGCCTGTAGTCCCAGCTACTCGGGGGGCTGAGGCAGGGGAATCGTTTGAACCCGGAAGGCAGAGATTGCAGTGAGCCGAGATTGCGCCACTGCACTCCAGCCTGGTGACAGAGAGACTCTGCCTTTAAAAACAAGCAAGCAAGCAAACAAACAAACAAAAAAACTCTTGGATGAATTATGCATTGTTATAATCTGTTAGCCAGGGCATGGGTTGTAGGTGAACTGAATATAAATTTCGTAGATTTAAATCCACTGCATTTGGACAAATATGCATTTTAGGATGAAAAATTGTATGATTTCAAACATTTAATATTAAACTTCAAATGGCTTATCTGCTTTCAGATTTGAGAACTAAATACCAAAGTCTTTTGTGATTAAAACACAATGATAGTTTGCCATTTATTGTATTTCATCACTTCCATTATTCACAGGTATCTAATTTAATCAATTACTCTAATTATAGTCTTCTGATTAACAAGGGATATAAAATCACATTTTTATTGAATTAAAAATGTGAGTATAATATCTATTAATATTCTCTGGTATCCATAAGTTAGAATGAGATTGTACTATTTTACTCAATTCAAAAATATTTCCATTTTTGCTGCCCCCCTTTGTTTGGCATATTGTCTGTCTTCTGCATTGGCCCTAAAGATTTGTTGAGATTTATTGGTATCATTGCCACTGAAAAACAACATTTTTACAGCAATACCCTCTTTTAATATTTTAAGATTAAAAGATGTAGTATTTCAGATAGATGATTACGTTTATAAGAATCCTTACCTTACTATACTGTAGCAATCTGAGGAAATCTAATTTTGCATTTGCTAAATATCCATAAGTGCTTTACAGCTACCACAAATCATTTTGTTACAGGGAAAACATAAGACTTTTATTACTATAGAGCAGATAATATTTAAAAAAGGTGTCTATCATACAATTTTTTTCTAAATCACTTTTTGTAAACAGTCATATTTAATTTTCATATCATTCTGATGCAACTATATTATGATTTAGATTTTACAAATGAGAGAAATGAGATCCAGAGAAGTCAACAAACTTCCTCAATATTATATAACTTAGGGACTTCAAGTCTAAGACCATATAAGAGATCTTGTGAGTCTAAATCTAGTGTTCATTTTACTATACTATATTGCATCCAGAAACTGATTTCTTCTGGGCAGGTCAGGCATACCTCCATGAGGCTCGTTCTCAGAAAAAATTTCATGGTTGGCAAAATTAAACTCAAACCCAAAATACATTGTCAGAGTCTGTTTGGACTGCTATAACAAAATACCATAAAATAGGCGGCATATAAACAACAGAAATTTATAGCTCATAATTCTGGAAGCTGGGGATCCCAAGATCAAGGCTCTGGAAGATTCAGTGTTTGGTGAGGACCTACTTTGGATTAGAGAACTATCAGGCCTCTTTTATAGGGTTACTAATCCCACTGATGAGGGCTTTGCCACCATGACCTAATCACCCCCAATGGCCCTACTTTTTAATACCATCTCCTTGATGGTAAGGATTTGGACAGGGGAATTTTGGTGGGGTGGGGAATGCACATAAACATTCAGACCATACTGCACCTGTCTTTTTACTTTATTTAGAGACCAAACACTTCCTTTTAACTGTTGATTTATAATTATCTTTCCCTTCAAATTCAGCACCTTTTTAAAAAAAAGAGCTTAACTTCATTCTCTGTATTTTATCATTTTTCACTCCAACTTAAACCGTTTTCAGACTTCTGCCACTGCCACCAACTAAGGCTGGCCAGTAAAAATGAATTTCTAGTGGCCATTCTTAACAGACTTTTAAAATCTGCCCTCTAGATCTATGACTTTTTTTTTTTTTTTACTTGACAGGTGCCTTTTCTAAAACCCTCTGTAATGGATTAAATTGTGTCCCCTCGAAATATATATTTTGAAGAGCTAACCCCATGTGACCTCAGAAGGCAACCTTATTTGGAAATAGAATTACTGCTGTGTAAATAGTTAAGATGAGGTTATAGTGGAGTAGTGTGGGACCCTAATCTAATATGACCGACATTCTTACAAAAAAGGAAAATTTGAGCACAGACATACCTGCATATAGGGAGGAGGCCATGTGAAGATGAAGGCATAACTTTTGGTGATTGATATGGTTTGGGTCTGTGTCCCTGCTCTAATCTCAGGTCAAATTGTCATCCCCTGTGTTAGAGGTGGGCCCTGGTGGGAGGTGATTGGATCATGGGAGCAGATTTTCCCTTTGGTGCTGCTCTCATGCTAGTGAGTAAGTTATCGTGAGATCTGGTTGTTTAAAAGTGTGTGGCACCTCACCACTCCCACTTCCTCCTGCTCCGGCCATGTAAGATGTGCTTGCTTTCCCCTTCACCTTCCACCATGAGTATAAGTTTCCTGAGGCCTCCCCAGCCATACTCCTGTATAACCTGTGGAACTATGAGCCAATTAAAGCTATTTTCTTTATAAATTACCCAATATCAGGTATTTCTGTGTAGCAGTGTGAGAATGGACTAACGCAGTGATGCTTCTATTCATCAAGGAATGCTAATGACTGCCAGGAAACCCTTGGAAGCTGGGGAGACGCATAGAACAGATTCTCCTCATAGCCCTCAGCAGGAGCCAGCCCTGCTGACAAGTTGATCTTAGGCTTGTAGCCTCTAGAACAGTGAAATAATAAGTATTTGTTACTTAAGACCCTCACTTTGTAGTATTTTGCTGCAGTAGGACCGATGAACTAATATATCCTCCCAATTTTATTTTCCTTCTATAAATTCACCATTTTCTCTAGGCTCTTTTATCATTTGCATGATTTTCTAGATGTCATAATAATTTAGATGTGCCATCTAAATCTAAATTATTGTTTGTCAATACCACAAACACTAGTCCTCTCCATAATCTGTTCTTGAGTATCACACATATTTGGTAAATAATATTAAAATCTCATAGTTTCAACTACCACCCATTTATATATACAAACCACCCACATCTTCTAAAATCCAGGTACAAATTGTCCAACATATCTAAAACTATGTTTATTATATTTCCCTACCTTCTTACCTCTCCTCTATTTCCTCTCTTGGTATAAGTAACCCATTTGACACAGTTACCCAAGCAAGAAATCTGAAGGTCAATTTAGATTCCTCACTTAACTTCATGACCTACATTTAAATGGTGAATAAGCTTTGGAAATTATATCTCCTTAATATTTCTTGAGTAAATTCATCTATTTCAACTACCTTAATCCCTCTTCTGATAAACTGCATTAAATAACTTCCTGCTTTTTGCCCTTTACTCCTCCAATTAATGGATTGAAGTCTGACGACGCTAAGACACAAATAAATCATGGCCTGAATTGTTGGTCTACGACTCCGTTATTCTGGAAACCTTTCTGTAATGGTAGCATACTACATTCCCACCCCTACCTTCCCATTCTGTTTTGGGAAATATAATATAGTGTATGGTGACTCTCAATACACATTAGTGAAGATAACAGTTTTAAAATCCAATTTCTTTATGCAACACATCTAAAGCTTTTCAGCATCTAAATAACAGTCTCTTTAACCTTAAATAAGAAGTAATGCATTTCAATTTCTGTTCTTTTGTGATGATGAAATGTTGCAGATTTAAATCAATTTACATTAGCATTTTCATCATCTTGATAGGTTTAAAACAGCCAATACAAAGACTCTTTGTCCCCTGTCTACTTTATATATTTTACTTCCTGTCCTTTCTAAAATACACACACACACACACAGACACACACACAGACACACAGACACACACACACACACACACGCATGCATGCACAGTCCTCTGTCTCTCTTTTTCAATAGTTTCAACATGCTATAGACATATGAAACATATTTTTGAGTATCTTTTTTAATGTCTTTTTGTGGAAGTCTGGATGAGACCTACTGAACACGTTTGTATTTATCTATAGGTAACTCATTAAAAGAAAAAATTTCAATTTTATAGAAAATGTGTTAGAATACTTTTAAAGGTCTTTTGTAATAGCATTTCTGAACTTCAAATGGAATTTTTATATTTTGGCATTTAGCATTCTATGTCATCCATTTATTAAGAAAGTTAACTTGCTTTTGTTGCTTGAACTTTTGTGTTCTATTTATATATATCTACATGGCACAAATTTATTCCACAAAGAAATTTCATGATAGCAGGGAAATTAATTATATTCTTAGAGTTCTATGATTTTTTGACCTGTATAATTCTAATAGAATCTTTTTTGCTGTTTTTTGGGGAAGTAGGGAACAAGAAAATCACTTGTATCCTTATAAGTCAGTTGCTACCTTTCTTTCAATGATATATTTAATATTGTAAATAAAATTACCTATTAACGTTTTCACTGTTTTGTCTTTTCTAACTTATCTTCAAACATTAAACCCTCTAATTTTTAATACAATAAGCAAGATTTCCTTCTGGGACTGGTTCTTAGAAACTAAAAAATACATTTTCTTAGACTACCAGAGGTCTCCTTCATCAAAAAATGTCTGCCATACTCATACAGTCATTAAGACCAATGCAACCTTGGAAGATTTTAACTAATTACAAACTGTCAATTAAGGAATGAACTAAAATTAAAGGAGATAACATGGAACAGGCTTGGCAGTATGGAAAAGTGATTTGGGTAGTTTTACTTTTATTCTTTAGCCCATACTTTATAGAAAGCTGCAATTTTCCTAAGAAAGGAAACTGGAGGAGATTTAAGCTTGGGTAAGTCACTTAACCTTATGGGGTATCTGTTCCCTTATAAAGGAAAGGGTAAGAATGGATTATATAATACCAAAATCTCTTCCAGCTCTAACATTCTATGTTCCAATACATATTAGCAAGGGCTGTCAAGATCTATCAGTCCTGGTGGTACGTGATGTCAGTGGCTAGCAATATAGAGAATAATACTGATGATGATGATGTTAAAAACTAATATTATTGAGTGTCATTTACCTGCATAACTAACACATTTGACTCCCTAATTTTTCTATGAGGTGAATATTATTGCCTTCCATTTTATAAATGAGAAAATTGAGGCTCAGATAATTTAACTAATATGCTAACATCATAAAGCCCAATGCCAAAGCTAATTATTTCAAATACTAGGCTATATAAATAAAGTATTACTAGTGCTCACCAGTACTTTATTTTCTTTCCTTCTGTGTGCAAATATGGCTGCATTTTTAACAACCTGAAGTTTATTATGGCCATGTGACTAGGTCTGGCCAATGCCCATGATTTATGATACAATGACAGAATTCATGTGTATATTTTTTTTTCCCAAAGCATAGAGAACCCAGTAGTGGCTTTACAGATCCCTCTTTCTTTGAGGTGACCACCAAAGAGACAGAATATTCCAGATGGTAATGATCCAAGATGGTGGGGCTTTCCAATTCTGAATCACTCAGTTGCTGCTCACAGAAAAATGTTCCTTATCTGAATACAGACTTTGCTTGAATAAATTGTAAATCTTTGTTTTTCATTCCACTGAAAATTTTGTATTTTATGTTACCAAAACATAACCTATCCTATTGTGACATAATCAAGATGTTGTTCTCTTTAATACATGCTAGGGGCATGAAGCTTTGTTTGTTTTCCATATTATTGGTTTCATCAGTGTTTTTTGACATAATCTGCCACTTGGTAGACAGCACTGGCTACCAAGGAAAAATGCTTAACCGTAAATCATTCTCTTCTGCTAGATTTTCTCTCATTTTCTCACTTCCATCTCTTAAAACTTTTAATCCTTCCCTACAACCTCTTAAACCTTTTAAACCTTCCCTACAACAGGACTTTAGTAGACACATGTGCAAGCCCACTTAGAAATCTTAGTCTTTTTTTTCAACATTGGCTAATAACTAAAAATATATTTGATTTATCATACTGATATTGAATAGCTTTTTGACTCATCAAAGTCAACTCTCAGACTCAATCAGGGAACTAAAACAAGTACGACTATTATGGAATTAGGGTTTATTATAGGATTAACACTTTCTAAAATTGTGTATATTGCTGGAGATGTGAAGTTCTAAGAGGGAGAATTGGAGGACCTAAGAAAACTCAGTAACAAGCACTTTCGAAACCTGGCAGTTTGCTCTGCCCAAGTGTTCCTACCAAGGAGACTTGGTGAAGAAGATCATTGAACAATCTACCTCTGCGACTGCGATGGGCCTTGGGTTGCTTTTGGTCAGCAAGGTTTGTGTTCAGGAAGAAGAGCTGGACATGGAGCCAAGGAGAGTAAGAACAAGCTAGAATCTCCCCATATCTTTTTATTCATTTCTCATGGCCTTTAATACAAAACTTTCAAAGAGTAAAGACTTCTGGTTTACTTTCACCTTCCAAAACTCAAAATAATTTCCCTTCGAGTCAATTAAATAAGTACCCTATAGGGTAGGAGATTCCAGGTAACAGTTCTAATTTAGTCAAGGAGGCAATGCAGAAAAGTGCTACAATTCAGTTTTTTTTCCTGTGCTTTAATTTTTTCATTTTTAAATGTTTGATTTTGCTCTGTAAACCTTATGTTATAGTTATGGGAATAATATGTGAATGTACACTGAAAACCATCATAATAAAAAATTATTATTGTTTCCAAAAAGATTGTGACAACATATTTTAAATGATTTATCTAAACAAATAATTTTGTGTAAATAAATATTTCATACTATTTAAAAATTGAGGTTTCAGAAAACAGTGTGTGCTTCGCTTGTCATTTCTGTATGTCTTTGTCCTATAGTGGGAAATTAAATATTTTAAGCTTACACAACATGCTACATACATTGTCAATGAGAAAAAAAGTTCAATAGGCACCTGTAAACGAAATCTTTACTAGTGACTTCTAAGATAATGTATCATTTATTTTATATTGGTAATGTATATGTATACAGATGAAGAGATGAATAGCTTATAAGTTCTATTACATAGAACAACAAAATGTATGGGCCACCAAGAAAATGTAAGTGTGGCTTTGACTCTTACATAGCTTTTGCTCTGATAAAATTAGTTGGAAGAAAACTTAGTGCTTTTGGTTTTTAATAGCCATGATTTTTAAATATTTACATACTTAAAGTTTAGCTAATTAACACTGAAACTAACATACATTTAAACCAATAATTTTCACTTCTGAACAAAAACATATAGAAAGTGACAATAAGACATACAAATTATATTCTGCATAAACTTTTGAAGTTGTACTATATTTCTCTTGGAAATGAATAGAATGATCAACATTATCTTTTCTAATCTTATCATTTGACTAATTAAAAAAGGAAGTTACCTAGGTGAAATAAGGTAAATTATATTGATCATGAATAAATCATCTGGAGATCTTATTGAACTTTTCATGTACTGGTTTTGTTACTGTTATTTTTTTGTAGCAAAGCTGAATTACCACAAACTACTGTAAAACATATTTTACCTATTATTTAAATATTTCTACGATTTAAAATTACACAAATGTTGATTATAGTATATTCAAAATCCATTTGAGAAAATATTTGCAAATCCTAGTCATAACAAAGCAAACTGAGAAATTGAAATTTCATTTCAGACAAAAATCAAAGGAAACTTTCGAAGACACTATTCAAATTAAATCTATGGCTGTATTTCCATAATAAGCTTTTAAACAAATCTGAGCTAGGCCTTGGGATTGACATTGTAGACAGACCAAGACTCATACTATAGTTTCCAACTTGAGTATACAGTCTTCTAGAGATAGTGAAAGACATAATCAATAATCATATAGTGTGTAAGTATTTGATTAGGACTATTCTAAAAATGAGGCGATGAAGAAACCTTTTCTGTGGTTTCATCAGAGACACAGAGATCACAGCAATTGCTTTGGGCCTGAACTGAAAGAGATTTTATGTAGTTACAATACATAATTGTAAACATGGATGTGTGGATACAGTGTGTTTATGTGTTTGTATGTGCAATGTGTGTGCTCATGCATGCATGTATGTGTTATGGAAAAAGATACGTGTTGGAAGGAAAGTTAGCTAATTTAGTTGATACTAAAAAATGGAACATACATACCAATTCACTTTGAGTATTTTACTAAGAATTATTGAGAAAAGCACTGAGAAAATGAATAAAAATTACAGCATTTTTCAAACTTTTTAAACCCAAAGTCCGTATTTATTTTTCCAGATTCATTTCATTCTTGAAGTTGGTAACAGATCCTGCCTTTTAATATGATGATGGAATAAAGAGAAATCTTTGTGTGAACTTGATTAAAATATGAAATTTGCTTTCCTAAGGTCCTCAAAACTGAATTATCTTACCCTGATCAAAAGTGGTCCTCTGTGCACTCACTCATATGGGGTAACTTAACAGGATTTCACATTCTGTAATTTAGACTATATATTCATCTAATGATACCAGATTCATTAAAAAAAGAGAGAGAGGGACCAACGAACTCTCAAATCTCAATCCTCTGCCATGATTATTCATACCTCTCCGTTGACTAGTGATCCTAAAATGACAACACAAAATCAATGTGAATTTTCATATTATGCTTATAGCATTTATGAAAATCTAATTAATTATATCTAATAATTAATGTAACTCCTTCCAAGAGAGTTAATACATTGGAGACAGTCCACAGAAGATGAGTCACTGGGAATCATCTTTGTTGCTGTTTTTCAATGAGTCTGAACAGTATTTATATTTCTTTTTGAACTCAATGATTTTAAAAGTACATGTCTTAGTAAAAGAATATAACTATTTCTTTTTGTTGGCTATTACCATATTGATGACTTCTATATGTGCCTTACATCATGGCACCCAGCCAGCCAGCAAACATTTATAGAGTGCCTAATATATGGCAGGCACTATGCTAAAAGTCAGTGACATGGAGAGCAGTAACAAAAATGTCAGTCTTGAGTCAAAGGCTGATTTATTTTATTTCTGACCATTATAGTTAACTTAAGTCTCTAACTTTTAGTGGGACTTTTTAAGTAGAATTCAGAAAAGTTTATTACTTTGTGTTATGATATGTGATATTGTTTGGCTCTGTGTCCTCACCTGAATCTCATCTCGAATTGTGGTCCCCACATGTTAAGGGAGAGACCTGTAATAACCACATGACAAAGGAGGGAGGCGATTGGATCATGGGACCAATTTCCTCACGCTCTTCTTGTAATACTGAGTGAGTTCTCACAAGAACTGACAGTTTTATAAGTGTTTGAAAGTTCCTCCATTCTTTTCTCTCCTGCCGCCTTGTGAAGAAGGTGACTGTTTCCCCTTCCACCATACTTGTAAATTTCCTGAGGCCTCCCCAGCCATGTGGAACTGTAAGTCAGTTAAACCTCTTTCCATTGTAAAGTACCCAGTCTCGGGTATTTCTTTAGAGCAGTGTGAAAGTGGACTAATATAGTATATGTTAGAATGTTCTTTGCCATTCTACCCATTTCCATGAAAGGAGTATATTTCTCCTCTCCTCAACTTTGGGCTTGAACTTACAGCTTTAGCCTGTGGGATATCAGCAGATGTGCTGTAAGCAGAGGCTTGAAATGTGCTTTTGCACTGGACTTTCTCACCTGCCTTCTGCCTCTACTACCAGGACGTGTTGAGTGGTTTGATGGTCCCGAGGGGTAGAGCAGACATCCACCTTTACTCATGGCCTGGAACTAAAACTAGCCAAGGACAGCAGAGGTCTGCAGAGCTGGCATGACAGTTTGATACCCCTAAAAAATCTATAAGCAAGTAAGTAAGCAAAAATGCCCATTCTCATAAGTCTCTTAGGTTTGGGGTGCTTTGTTGCAGATCAATAGCAGACAGACACACAAAAAAATCTGACACCAGATTTTTTTGTGGTTCTTATATTTAAAAATATAGAAAAGTTTGTAAATCTTTGTTTGTTCTTTTTAAAAAATAAATAAGAAATATTAAGGTTGTGCATTTTATCATGATTTGACTTTGATTTTAGAGTCAGGTGACAAAGGTAGAAACCAGTAAAAATATCATAAAATGAATAATTTTATTCAGCAAAATTCATCTATGATAATTTCTTGAGTGGTCATCCATTCGATAAACAAATTAGTCCTCAGAAAGCTCTGTAACTGCCCTGTATTTAGCCAGATTATATACATATGGGAGATAGTGATGAAGTGGTTTCTTGATTTCAAAAAAAAGTATGTGTGTCTGTATGTATGATAATTTTTCTTTAAAGTTTTATTTATTTTTTTAATGTTGACTTGGATCCAAATGTGATAAATAGGCAATATTCACATAAAGATTCAAGGCCCCTCAGAGAGAGAAATTTATTCTAGAGTTAAAATTGTTAACAAGCAATTATTAACCACTTAATATAAGGAACACTTATTCTTTTTTACATGCCTCTAGTACTTAGGGCAATGGCTTATACAATGTTGATAAATGACATATGTACACTAAACAGGAATATGTGATTAAAACAATGATAGCATTTATAAATATATAGTTAATGAAAAGTTAAGTGTTCGGGAGCCTCCTCATCTGCTCTGAAGAACAGTGATGGCACTAACAGCTGACACATTAGACTTGGCCAAATCAATGACTTTCTCAGTAACAAATGTGTCCTTGATTTTTGCATGTTGATGTCATGGACCCAACTGCAAGCGTAAGATGTTCTGGATAAACATGCAGACAGTAAGTCAGTCTAAGTAAAGAGAAATAGCTTGATTATATCTCAGTAAATGTACAGAAAACAATTGTGAGCTAACGGGTTGGATAAACTGTTACATGACACTATCATTTATCTATTTGTCCCAGACAAACAATGTAGCTTGGAAATCTGAATGGGTGCTAAGAAATTAAATGACAAGGTGGAAAATAAGAAGTGTTGAGGATATTCCTGGATAAAGAGTCACTTTCTATAAATTCTTATTTCTGAGTATTATCCAAAAGTCTGAGCAAAAGTTTCTATAAACCATGTTCATAGGGGAAATCCAGTACCTTAGTTTCGTTAGACTTCCTTTCTATTCACAGTACAAAGCTGAAAAAAAAGTTTGTTTCATTCTATGAAAAAAACTGTAATATATAGATGTTCCTCATTATCTTTAATTATGCCCCAACTTCTATCCCCTGAGGTGAAAGCCAGATGATTTCGTATCAAGTTAACTTAGTGAAACCATGGCAAAGAACAATTCTATTAATGTCTCAACTGTGGTAAATGATCTATAAATAATTCAAACCTTTATAGATTTCACGATATTCACACTAACCAGAGATCCCATAAAATTAATTAATGTAAAATATACTTAAGCCAGAATTTGCATCTTTGTAGGTATCCATGATTTCCTAAAGGGAGATTGAACTGGCAGAAAAATTTCCTCAGCACTTTGCATCTCTCCCCAGAACCTAGGCCTGCAGAGATAGCATGAAAAGCAACCAAGAGAAAGGTGACAGAGCACGATGCAAACAGTTTTCTGGGTAGAGGTTATGTATGACATGATGTTGAGCTGCTGAGGTTCTTACAGACTGTATTCCCATCTCTCTCTTTATTCGTGGGGGTGGACACACACACACACAACTCCTCAAAGGTATCTGTCCACCACAATTTTATAATATTTTACCTGTGAATTGACCTGAATCCTCATCTATTCTTTCCTCTTCCTTCTGATTTTAATCAAAGAAGAAATATTCCTGATTTTGACCAAGGTTCTATTTCTAGCCTTGCTTGGTCTTATTTTGCCCAGTCCCTTATCTACTTTTCATGAAAAATATAACTGCTGCTTTCCATATTGTCAGCCTCTCCTTTACTGCATCCTTTTTATCGATGTTTATACATGCACATGTCTCTTTCCCTGAAATAAAAAAGCTAAAGATAAAAGTAGGGAGACAGAGAGAGTAAAGAGAGAGAGAGAGGTTGGAGAGAGATGAGAAGAGGAGACATACACATGATGGCTAAAGATAGATATATATCTTTATATATATTATATATATTTATGTATTATATATTTTTATAGATATACAGATAGATACAGATGCATAATTTTAGTGAGAACAGAAGAGGCAGACAGGCAGACAAGTAGATGCAAGGTAGACTTGAATATGTACAGAAACAGAGGTATAGTATCTAGGGCTGCTATTAGGGATTGAAGTGTTCAAGAAGAAAACGATAAATGAATCTTCAAAAACAAACTGTTATGTAATTAGTACTTGAAGTTAAAAAAACATTTATCAATCTGGAATAATGCCCTTTCCCTCCTGTAAAGCTACTTCCTATATTATACATTTCAGCCTTTACAGTAATTAGGATACTTCCTGGTACCAGTCCAAATGAGAAAAATGGCAAAGAATATATAAAAATCTCTTGGGAGATTTTGGGGTAAAATTTATGGAATACATTTGAGGTCTTCCAAGAAATGGAATAATTATCTACGACACACCTGCTACATAATGAAAAACATAGGAGAACCCTAGATAGTAGAGAAAAAAAAGAGATCAGCACAAATATATGTTGTCAAAGTAAATGGTAGATTAGAATTCAATAATCATAAAGAGCTAGGAAAGAACAGATGTTGCTACCCTCAAAACCCTTGTTTCATTATCTTATTCATTTATTAAGTCATTTCACATACCTTTACTGAGGTTCACTGCATAAAAACCACAGTGCAATGTGTTGAGAATGCAGATATAAATACAGCTTAGCCCTGAACTGATACAACTTACATCACGGTAAGGAAAACAGACAAGAAAGGGGCAACAGCAAAGCTGTTCCTGAGTACATGAATAGCAGTTTACACAACATATCAAGAGGATGTGATGGAAGGGAGCAGAAGTCAGCATGAAAGGTCAATGAATTGATCTCAGTGGAGGTGAGATTTAAGGCGAAGTTTAAACGCTGAGTAAGAGTTCACGAAGAAGATGGGGTAAAGAAGAGCACAAGGCCGGGGGCAGTGGCTCAAGCCTGTAATCCCAGCACTTTGGGAGGCCAAGGTGGGCGGATCACCTGAGATTGGAAGTTTGAGACCAGCCTGACCAACGTGGGGAAACCCCATCTCTACTAAAAAATTTAAAAAATATAAACATTAGCCAGGCATGCCAGTACATGTCTGTAATCCCAGGTACCTGGGAGGCTGAGGCAGGAGAATCACTTGAACCCGGGAGGCAGAGGTTTCAGTGAGCTGAGGTCGTGCCATTGCACTCCAGCCTGGGCAACAAGAGCAAAACTCCATCTTAAATAAAAAAAAAAAAAAAAGAGCACTAGTCTGTAGTAACAACATTAATTTAACCTAGAATGATTAAAGAACTTAATCTCACATACAACACAGACGTTTTATCTTCTCATCCAGTACTATGCCCTCTACATCACAATTACCTAATGAATTTAAACAGTGTGGGTAATTAGTGCAGATATTGAATTGAATACATTCTGAACAAAATTGGTAATAGGTTTTTTTTGTATTTTGATCTCTTCTTTTGTACATAGAAGACACGTGACAAAATCAATTTTTTTTGTATAAATAGTCAACTCTGTTGTCTTCATAGGTGATATAATTTGGGTATGTGTCCCACTCAAATATCATGTTGAATCGTAATCCCCAATGTTGGAGGTGGGGCCTGGTGAGAGGTGATTGGATCTTGGGCGTGGACCCCTCATAGCTTGATGCTGTCTTCCTGACAGTAAGTGAGCACTCACAAGATCCAGTTGAAAAGTGTGTGGCACCTCCCCGCTTACTCTCACTCTGGCCATGTGGCATGCCTGCTTCCCCTTCGCCTTCTGCCATGATTGTAAGCTTCCTGAAGATCTCACTAGAAGCAGAAACCAGCACTACGCTTCCTGTACAGCCTGCAGAACCGACAGCCAATTAAACCTCTTTTCTTATAAATTACTAACCTCAGGTATGCCTTTACTGGAAGGCAAGAACAGCAAAATACAGTAGGAATGATTCCCTACAAACCCTCTTTTTCCTCTCCACCCACCCATCTTGATATACTGAACCAGTTGTTCTTTTATACTTTTCGTGCCAGACCAGAGAGAAAGCAGTCTCTGAGGAGATAACTTAATAGAGTGAAGAGTAAGTGTTTTTCCATACAGGGGAGCATTAGATGACATTGTGCTACAGGTGTGCGCTGTTATTTTTACCTTAGAATCTGCAAAATGTAAAGGATCTCTCCGCATCCTTGTTTATACCCATCAAATATGTCCGGACAATGGAGCACCTTTTGCATTATTATATTCCTAAAACATGGAACTGTTAGCAGCTATATTTTGACAAGGACATATGTGCTAGACACTTGAAGACCCAGGACCAGCTCTTTCTCTGCCAGTAACTTACCAACTCAGCAGTTAAGTCATGTCATTTCACAAATGTGGAAATCATTTTGTCTTCTGGGAAATGAAGTTGGATTGGATGATCTCTAATTTTTCTTCTACTTTTTAACATTGTGTGTGTCTATGATCTTATAATAGCAATATGAAATTCCTCCAGGTTTCACAATAAATATAAATATAGCAAAAAATCATATTAATTTTGCCATCAACATATAAGCAATAAAACACCAACTTATTCTCAATTGTTTTTGCGGGGATGGAGTTTCGCTCTTGTTGTCCAGGCTGGAGTGCAATGGCACGATCTAGGCTTACTGCAACCTCCACCTCCCGGGTTCAAGCGATATTCCTGCCTCAGCCTCCTGAGTAAGTGGGATTACAGGCATGTGCCACCACGCCCAGCCAATTTTTTTTTGTATTTTTAGTATAGACGAGGTTTCTCCATGTTGGTCAGGCTGGTCTTGAACTCCTGACCTCAGGTGATCCTCCCACCTTGGCCTCCCAAAGTGCTGGGATTACAGGCATGAGTCACTGCACCCGGGCTATTCTCAATATTTTTAAACCTTCTGTATCAGGGATTAGTAAGTGAAGGTCCATGAATCTTGCTTCAGTGAGACCTTATAACTATATTGAATATTATTGTATGTATCTGTTAGTATATGTCTGTGTTTAAGTGTGTATCTAGATCTCTTCCTTAATATACAGCGTGAATTTTGGGAGAGATCAATAGCTGTCCTCAGACTCCAAAACAGGTCTGTGATCTTATTTACCTGTTCATTCTACCCCACCCTCAACACCTGCCAACTGCTGCCCCTTTCCTACACACACAAATCATGAACCACTGTTATAATCTATGTCTACTATGTGTGAGTTTTATTTTAAGAAGTTGCACCAGCCACAGTCCAACCAAGAAAATAGAAACCAATCTATTATTTCAAATGAGGGAAGAATTTAATAGATTGAATTGTCCACATAGTTCGTAATAAAGCTGACAAACCAATAGGGCACAATGAGAAAATCTGCTGATGACCTACCTATCACAGGAAGCTGCTGGAACCACAAGGCTGGAGGGACTAAGGGAATAAGCAGGGCTACCAGAACACGGAGGACTGAATCCAAAGCTGTAACCCCACAAGAGCTGAAGCAACAGAGGTGGTACACCTGGAGATTGTTCTGAAGACCTGAAGATACTGTCCTCACTGGCTGAATAAGCGTCCACTCCCATGTGAAACCACACAGAGTAAACAGAAGGTAAGGAGTGGTTCTGATCATAACAAATCAGGGAAAGCAGAAAGTTTAGAATAAGTATGTCCACTCCTGCCCTTCTTACACTTTTCTCTACTTCTCATAATGATATCACAACAATTTCTAGCAGTTATGCAGGCTCCAAAACTTTTGAGTCCTCCTCGGCTTTTCCCACCACCTTTGCCCCCCAGATTATATTCATACTAATTATATAATATCTCAGTTTATACTCCTTTCACGCACTAACAATCTCTTACATAGTTTTTTCTCATTAACATCCAAATTGGTCATTATTCTTCTAGTTACATTTCTCTTCTAACGTATCATTTCACGGTCTCCATATCAACCTTCCTAATCCCAATTCTGATCACATCACTCTCTTATCTACCCGGATTTTATAAAAGACTAGATGTAGTTACAAGGCATGATTACTTTAGAACCTGATTCCTACCTTTTGTAGACTTTTAAAACTTATCAGTGTGAACTTTCTTATGGCACAAAGGACTTGTATGAACACTGTTCTAAGAGGCCAGACCAAACTTAAACCCAGCTTCCACCTGCACTAATGTGTGTCCCTAAAGGTGACCCTGGCCACGAATACTGAGGTTTTTCTAAAAAAAAATGCAATGCTACCAAGCTGCAAAATGTACATTGACCTACCTGAACCCACATTGTCATGCCATTTTCAGTAATTCTCCATTTACTCCCTTCTATAATTTTCCTTTTCCCTATGTCCTCCTAGTCCCTATTCTTTCCCATTTCATTTCCCCCGTAGCTCTTTTTTTTGTTTCCTTTCTGTTCTCCCTGTGAAAACTTCAGTCACTTTTGTCTTAGTTGGAGCTGAGGCAATTTTACAACAGATTCACTCTCCCATACTGCAGTGGTTTGAATGGGAATGTCTGGCTGCCTTTAGCAAGTATCAGGCACTGTTTGTCTTTGACATCAAGCATGTACCTGGTTGAATGACATTTCTGACATTTCTCTGTACACTGCTCCACAGCATACTCACACTCGTGTTTTTATTTCTGATGTGCCTTTGGTCTGGAAAAATATTTTCTCTAAAATCGACATGCCCAAATATATGTTCATCTTTGAAGATCTGATCAAATGCAACTCTTTGTAGTTAACTTACTGCCTATTCAGCCTTAGTTATGAATCCTACTCTCCTCTTGGGTACATTCAAGCTGTCCTTTCTGCTTCTAACCTTCTTATGAGTGGAAGAGTCAATTTTACTATTTGTACACAATTTCCGCAAGAGAGACCCGTGTCTCTTCCTCATTGGATTATTTAATACCAGTTCAACAATTTCCATGGCTCTTTTGTGTTTATTCTGCCATGACAAACAACAGTGCTAAGAGTGGCTGTTCTGTCACTGGGTTCTGGAGTTGGAATAAGAAGAATCGAGGCTCTAGCTGACCGTCAGGGAGCATAAAGGCTTTCATAGTTTTACACGAGTTGAGATTTTAAATGTTTTGTTACCACACTAAAATGTAGCCTAACATGACTATTTATTTGACTGTACTTTTGGGTAATTTTAGACTTTGTAAAATGGAGTATAATTATTTATGTATGTATAATGTTTCTCCTAGTAGACTGGAAAGCTTTAGTGATAGTATTTGCTTTTGAAAATACTTTACACAGAGTAGACATTTGATAAGTATCTTTTATCTTTTCTTATCAATGACTACAAAAGTAAATAAATGAATTGTTATATGATTATATGACTGTTCTCTTTTATCTGTATTTTCAGTCTAGAACTGCATTTTTAATGCATACTTTGCATTGCATGATCCTATATGCCCTCACTGAGGCAGCTGTACATTTTGCTTCCTAAGAGGTTCTTTGTACTGTAAAGGAGACAGGCAAATCATTATCGATATACCCATAAGTTTTTTTGTACAACATTTCCGAGATGTGTTGGCTGGTTCAGGATTGGCCTTGATTATACTTGGAATGAAAGCACCAATACAGATTTAGAAAGTGCTGACACAGTATCACTGACTTATATATCTATAACCAGTCTGTTTCCAATTTTGTAGGAAGATCTAGTTGGCAGTGTTAGCATTTTTCAAAAGTTGAAAGCAATAGGAAATAACCTTAGGTTTAATAGGCTTGTTTTGCTAACAATGAGATTTTTTTTCTATGAAAATTATTGATTCACTTCAACATTCCGCCATAGATAGCATTGTCAAAACTGTTTATTATTTGAAAATAGAATTGATGCTCAATAACTAACATTAAATTAGGAGAATATTGCTATAGATAATTCAAATATATGGACAGTTGCCAGATCAACTGCTTCTTTTTGTGAATACATATATATACATATGTGAATATATTTATATATATTTAAATACATACATATATAAACACATATGTATATACACACATATTTATATTCTTTAATTGTTTTGAGACCAGGATCTCTTTCTGTCAACTAGGCTGAATTGCAGTAGCACAACCTTGACTCACTGCAGCCTCAACCTCCTGGGCTCAAGCAGTACCCCCACCTCAGACTCCTAAGTAGCTGGACTACAGGTGCGGTACACCATGCCCGACTAATTTTTTTTTAAGTTTTTGTAGAGATGAGATCTCACTATGTTGCCCATTCTGGTCTTGAACTCATGGGGTTAAGCTCTCCTCCTCTCTTAGTCTCCCAATGTGTTGAGATTGCAGGTATGAGCCACCACAGTGCCCTTCTCTATTCTTTTAAACCAATCACTTTTCAACAACATGATCCCATTACCATAAGAAGTCTTGGTTCAAGATAAAGCTACCACCTTTAATTTTCTATTTCTTAACTCTAGCTTTAAAGCATTTGGTTGCTGGAAATGGAAGTTCATTTCAGTAAACTCACACAAATTGGGGTTTGTTGGAGGTCTTCCATGGGGACTGAATGGTAACAGAATGTAACTGTTCCTTATGGAAAGAAGAGTTTGACCCTAGAAAATAAGTTAATGGGGCTCCTGTTTTTTATCTATCTTTTTGGCACTGAATGTGCTTCTGTCTTTTGTTATTATTTGTGCCTATTATCTGTTCTTCTGCTCTTTTAGCAAATAACTTAATCTCCATTGTGGAAAATTACCTCTGCAAAGCTTGTCAAGGTAGCCTCTGGTTAATGAAGTCACAACTTCTGGTCTAAATTTTTTGGGGTTTTCTTTGTTTCTTTGTTTGTTTGTTTTGGCATCTGTAAATTCTTTTTCCCACTATTTTGAAAAATTCACCATGGTCTTTGGGTGTTCATTCAATAACCACAATATTCTAACTAGAGAATAGAGATATGGGAGAATAGATAACTTCATATATCAAACTCTGATGGGTGGAGCAAATTGAACTATTAAAGAATATTGACTTTAATAATTTAACTTATGTGTGTATGTATATTTTAATTTGATTGATAGCTAACATAGAAGGATTGATAGGTGATTTCATCATCCAAGAAAAAATATGTATAAGAAGCCAATTTCATAAGAGTAAGGTATTATATTGATTATTCTACCTATATCACGATAAACAATATTTGACTCAAAATACTAAATTAATTTACTTTAGCAATGTGCAATACTAATATTTGACACTAACTTAAAGATTATTTCAAAACCTCTCTGAAAAATACGTTTTCCATATTTATTTTTATATATTTCACACATTTATACCATAATAATTATATTTATTTACAAAGAAATGCCAATGTTCTTTCTTAAAAAGAATCATTGATAGATGTTTCTAAACACCTCCAGCAAAGTTTTACAGTATCTAAGTAGGCTAAAATTAGAAATTATCTATTGATATATCAGGAGCTAATTTTATTTATAAAAATACATTTTATCTTTAAAGGAAACTTCTATTTTTTCTGAAATATTTAGCCTTGTAACATTAGTAAATTCTTAATGAATAGAATATCACAAAAAGTAATCATCCATAAATATTTTCTTAGAAATAGATTAGTCTCATATTTAACCACAAAATTAGGATATTGAATACTCATTGAGTATCACTTTTGGGTAATCATTTTGATGGCTCAAAAATTTCTGACTAACATAGGAAATATGGCAATAACATTAATGCTTCTAATGTCACAAAAGGCATGAAACAACATCTAAGCGATGTATCACATTTAGCCAGAGCCAAAGTTAGTAGCTCTCTGACACAAGTACAGATGGTCTGAAACAAAGCAAATATATTTGACGCTTCAAAGAAACTTTACACTATGCAAAGTAGCTAGAGGTGATGTCCTGAACTGTATAATTAGTCAATGAATGTTTATTTTGATAGAATAATGACTATCAATTTGCTAGAAAACTTGAAAGCAGTGCTCAGTGAGAAAGCTGTTGAATTCTGTTGCACAGTGTAATCTGTTCTCCTTGATAATGATATCTAAATTAAAACCTCATGAGAAAGTCAGTGATCTTTTTAAGTCTAAGATTCCCCTGAATTGCAAATTATTACTTTCCCAACATAACTATGAGGGTTGCTTTCAATTTCTGCTGTGAAACAGCAGTTTCCAATGCCAAATTGACATTTAATAGTATTGTGGGAACCTACCACAGGTCTTGCAGAAAATAGTATAGATTTGTTTGGTAGGGATTTATAGCGGAATTACAAAGATCCCCTTAGAACATTCAAAATTCCTGGAAAATCTCCCTGGTATCGATGACTATTGACCCATTATTCTCTTGAATGGCAGAAATGCTGCTCCAGTCATCTTTTAAAATTTTCTATTTTGTAAACTGAAGGCATATACGCATATTCACTGACTCCGTATAACTTGTCTTTCCATTGAAAAAGTGCCTACACAGCTACTATAGTTATCTAATGCTACCATTAAATGCAATATTGTTACGGATAAAATTTTTCTGAAGCAATTTCAATTACTTTCAGTATTTCAATATACAGAGATTTTGACCCTGGCATTTTATTTGACTACTTTCTGTAGCACATTATAGTCAAAATTAGATATTCTAATGTATTAAACAAGAAAACCACATGTGCAATTCCCTCCTCCCACACAAACCCCCAAGTTTTCCAATGGAGTGACTTATCTTCTTGAACCAGAGCCAGTTAGTGTTAGATATGTAGTACATTATCCTGATCCTTAAACAATGTTAGTTGTTGTGACTTAAAACAACTAACATTCTAGGGATTGGCAATTTAGTGATGTTGGGGCGTGAGTAGCCGCCGTATGTTTTCATCTTTGTGGGGTTAGGTGAACTGGGTGCCCACTGATCTAGCTTGACTTATGCTGGGATGGATTCTTTTTGCATCAAGAGGTCTCTGACCCTCCAGCATGCTTGTCCAAGTTTGTTTTCACGACAGCTTCTCAGGGTTTCAAGATACTAAACAGGTTTCTAAGATACTGAGCAGAGGTACAGAAGCCTTTGTGAGTCCTCGGAAACAGTATGAGATTACCTCCTCCAAATTACATTAGTCAAAGCAAGTCACAAGTCCGGCTCAGATTTAAGTGCACGAAAAATAGAATCTGCTTTTTAATGGGGGGATCCTTAAATTCACTTTCCAAAGCATATAGATACAGGAAAGAATAAAGATTTGGGGACATTTTCATAGTTTACACAAGTCTCATATCTCCAAAACGAATTTCCAATACAGAAAGTAGCAAAACACTAAAAAAAAAGAGATTGCTAGAGACTGGGCTCAGAACATAACTGAAAGCCCGCATGAAATCACTGAAAATGGGCAGTTTAGCTAACTCATTAACCTCCTAAGATTTTGTCTTCTTCTTAAACTAGTAGAAAGCTATTGGTATTTAGTCCAATCTGTGACAGAGTAATTTCCATGCATGAGAAAATGAACACATTAATAAGAACCATCATAAAGTTCAGAAATCAATGACAAGGATTTTTTAGTTTACATGATGCAAACAGAAAGATAAACCTAGAAAATAAATTATTGGTGATAATTTTTTTCTGCTATGGAGAAGTTCACCAAATGCAGCTGGCAATATGGTGTTGAAGGCTGTTTTTTTGTTTCTTTGAGACAGAGTCTCACTCTGTTACCCAGGCTGGAGTGCAGTGGCATGATATCAGCTCACTGCAACCTCAGCCTTCTGGGTTCAAGCGATTCTCCTGCCTCATTCTCCCAAGTAGCTGGGACTACAGGTGCATTCCACCAAGCCCAGCTAATTTTTCTATTTTTAGTAGAGACGGGGTTTCACCATGTTGACCTCTAAAACTCCTGACCTCGTGATCTGCCCGCCTCGGCCTCCCAAAGTGCTGGGATTACAGGCGTGAGCCACCATGTCCGGCCAAGTGTTGCTTTTACAAGTGAGGAAGAGGTTCAGAGACTTTCTGTTGAGTCAGCCCTGTCATATCACAGTGCCTGTTTTGTGACCTCATAAGATAGTGACTGAAAGTCTGTGAATTTCAAGTTTACTACCAATAATAATTGTGACAAAGTAAAAATATTTGATTAGAGATTTAACACGCAGTCCATGAAAAATATATTGTGAAACTCAGATTTGGTTTTTGCAGGAGAGGAATCTTTTACCAATCATGACATTTTCTGAAAAAAAAAAAAAAAAAAAAAAGTAAATTTTAAAGAAATTGGCACGTGCCAGAAACAAAAACCTGAAAGAAGTTATGAAACTGGTGAAATTAGTGTTATATATAAATATATACATTTTTTACATTTAAATTATTCCTAAAATGGAATAGGAAGAATTGAAGAATACTTAGATGTTTATAAGCAAAAAAATTTTATTCAACGAGGAGAAAATAAAGATGCAGAAAAGTAGCCAATTTAGTCAAGTATTCATAGCTAACCAGTTGACAAAGCTGAGACAAGAATTTGGGATTTCTGACCTCCAGAACAGAAGTGTCTGCTATTCTATTCCTCATGATATTTTTAACCCATGTAAATATGCATAAGTTTGCCTTCATTTTCATGTGTTTATATACTACCTGTGAGTGCCTGCCCATGTGTGTCTGTGTGTTTGTGTGGTGTTTTAAAGAAACATAAATAAGATCACCGGGCACGGTGGCTCATGCCTGTAATCCAAACACTTTGGGAGGCTGAGGTGAGCGGATCACAAGGTCAGGAGATCGAGACCATCCTTGCTAACACAGTGAAACCCTGTCTCTACTAAAAACACAAAAACAAAATTAATCGAGTGTGTTGGTGGGAGTCTGTAGTCCCAGCTATTCAGGAGGCTGAGGCGGGAGAATGGTGTGAACCTGGGAAACGGAGCTTGCAGTGAGCTGCACTCCAACCTGGGCCTGACAGAGCGAGACTCTGTCTCAAAAAAAAAAAAAAAAAAAAAAAAAAAAAAGAAAAGAAACATAAATAAAAGATAGTAAGAAAAAAATGTTTGACTAAATATTACTGCAACATTTTAAGTTCCTCACCTCAAGAAAATAAGATGGTACGGCAGGGCGCAGTGGCTCACGCCTGTAATCCTAGCACTTTGGGAGGCCGAGGCAGGCGGATCACCTGAGGTCAGGGGTTCAAGACCAGCCTGGCCAACATGGTGAAACCCTGTCTCTACTACAAATACAAAAATTAGCTGGGCATGATGCGAGTGCTTGTAATCCAGGCTACTTGGAAGGCTGAGACGTGAGAATAGCTTGAACCCGGGAGGCGGAGGTTGCAGTGAGCCGAGATCGCACCACTGCACTCCAGCTTGGGTGACTGAGCGAGACTCTGTCTCAAATAATAATAATAATAATAATAATAATAATAATAATAATAAGAAGAAGAAGAAGAAGAAGAAGAAGAAACTAAGATGGTACAAAGGTTGGAAATGTCAGGAACATGTTAACAAATTGAAAAACCCCAGTGAAGAAGTAAACTTGTAACATAATTTGAACAACTTTTAAGACAGCAGAGTGTATCAAAATGTTTGTATTGTACAATGCAGAATAAAACCAAGACAGGTCTTTATTTATTTTAAATTCTTACTACTTCAACGCGAGTGGGAGAAGTGAATATTGTATAACCTTTTCCTGGATTCATCTCCAGTGTATAAGAATCACTTATATGATAAAAATATTATAATGGTGCCATCTTCCATGTGATTTGCTTTTTTATACAGATTAATATTTCACATATTACAAATTTCACTAGCTATACACATTTCCCATTATTTTCTAATACACTGATGAAAATAAACACCCTGTACTTCCAGTATCACCGGCTTTTTACCAAACAACAATTTCCTCTGAGAAAAGTTATGGTTATTACTTTAAAAGAGATGTGTTATTTTATTTTTCTGACAATGGAAGGCTTCTACAAGTCCAAAGTGAGAAGCAATTATATACTATAGAGCAGAATAATAGAACACTGCACTAGGATAAATTTTGTGCCCACTTAATTGAAATACTTGCCAAGGAGCTAGGTGAGAGCAGTATATTTCAATCACTCTAAACAATGGGTAAATTAGACACATTCCTTCTAAATGACACATTTTAGCTGTCTGGAAGCCTATTCAGACTTGTGCGTGGTAGCATAAGTTTGTCACTCTGTTCCCTACAATTGGTCCATTTCAAGCTGTGCTTTGAAGATGTTTATGCCAAAGAGCCTTCTTAATATTAAAAAAAAGAAAATGTTTTTAGACATAGCACACACATCAATACTTTTCAGCTCTCTCTAGAATACATGTATGTGTAGTTGTATTTCTGTGTCTCTCTGTGTGTTTCTCATGACATACATATAAAATGTAAAATGTGAATACATTTTATTAATTGTTATATTAAATCAACTTGGCAGAAATTAGATATTTTTACATTGCAATCCTTAGCTGTGCTTTTATTTATTTTTCTAAAACTGGAATATGATGATTAGACCATGCCAGTAATTCAAAGAGCAAAGAAAATAACTAAATTTGTTTTAATATCAAATTCTTGAAGAAGTATCTTTTTATACTTCTGAAAAAAAAACTAACAATAGAAAATTAAAGAAAAGATAATTCATGCCTGAAGAAAGCAAAATAAAAATAAGAGAAAATAAAAGCGGGCAACATGTGGCTTTATCAGTTACAGGGAGTGTGGCCATGATAAATCATCCAAATCATACATTTTTGAGAGTGAAAGAGAGTATTATTAATAACTAAGCCAAGACCACAGACATAGCCTGGAAATCTAGCAGTCAAACAAGGCCTTATGGTTCCTCTGGCCCCCCTACTGTAGGTTTTCAAATCTTGAACATATTTTTTAAAATAATATTATATTTAGTTTGCCTATTAAAATTAATCTCTTATATTTTTATTTATAGTTTGAAAATTCTTTAAAGACAAAGGGTTGAGTTTAAGAAATGCTCTAAAGAATGGCAAAATTTACTTCTAAGGCAATATAAAACATATTTCCTCCCTGTATCTCAAGTTGAAAGTCCCTCAAGAAGTTTTGAATCTTAAATATCCCACAGATTAATCTGAACCAGATTTAAACCTCTAATTTATCATTGCATCTGAGAAAAATTGTCATTACATGGGTAATTAACAATCTCTCTCAGGTATTTTTAATTTTCTTTCTTGAGTTTCAGTTAAAAAAATCTATCTCTTTTTTGTATATTTGATGGAGTGCAAATGAAGAGCTCACTTGAACATGAAGAGTGCAAAACCATTCCATAAATTGTGGGAAACACCAAGGCTTGTTACCTTCAGAAAACTATTCTGGCTTTACCTCTAAACCTGCTCTTGCCCCTGCTATGTTTGAGAAGGAGCTTCTTCAGTAACTTCATACGCCTTGTAAGAACACGTTATGTATTTTGTTTGTTTGTTTTAAAAAATCACATAATTCATACGGGACATTTGATTACTCCTTTTAAAAGTAGTGCTTATAATAAACTTACTTAATTGTTATTGTGTTCTTGTGATATTTTTCTATGGCCATATCATGAAGGCGGGAGTAGTGGAAGGAGAGCACATCCTCAAAGCTGAGTACAGGGTAAGAGAAAGTCAGATATAAAGAAGTGAATCAATTAAATATTAACATGTTGGTGGGGTGCTAATGCTTTGAATGAATGTCCCTCAAACTTTATGTGGTGAAAATTAATCCCCATTGTGGGGATATTATGAGGTGGGGTCTGTGGGGAAGTGACTAAATCATAAGGGCTCCACCATCTTGAATAGATTATGCTTGATATGAAAGTGTTGGAGGGAACTAGGCTACTCTCCTTCTGCTTTTCTGTCCTTCTACCAAGTGAGGACACAGCATTCATCACTTTTTGCCCTTTGACCACGTGAGGGCATCTTTGGTGTCATCTGTGAGGCACGGGCCCTCATCAGACATCGAACCTGCTGGTGAATTGATCTGGGACTTCACAGCTTCTGGACTGTGAGAAATAAATCTCTGTTCCTTATAAATATCCAGTCTCAAGTATTTTGTTACAGCAGCACAGAGACAGTCATTTAATTCCATATGGAAATATTTAACATCAGCTAATTAAGCTGAGGGTTGGAATTATGATTGGAATATGGTCTCAGAGACTCAGTTCACAATAGAGAGTAAAAAGAGATCTAGAATGAGTTTCTGAATAATTGTGGAAAGTCGTTTTGGTGAACTTCACTAGATTGAAGAATCTAGCCCTAAATTTTAATTTATGATCAAAGGCCTTTAGATTGTGAAGTTTTATAAATATTTCTAAGAGAGGGGTTAAGAAGGAATTCAAGGGGAAAATTTTTTAAATTTTTCATTTAATTGGATCATCACAACTCTCTTCAGTGTTGGGAGAGTGAGCAGAAGCAAATTGCTGGCTCTCCTGGTAGACTGCTGTCAATCATGTCAGCAACTGTCCCAAAAACTCATACTGCAGAAGGGGATCAGAAGGATTAGGAAGCTAGTTTCTAACATTTACTGACTTTTATCCTCAAAACCTGAAGCTTTCTTTGCTTCACTTACTGACTGAAAGACAAAAAAGAGAATGTCTTCTTATTTTATATGTTGGGTTTGGTAATGGTGGTAAGTGGGGTAGAGTCAAAGTTTGACACAAACTATATATTTTTTAGTTCCTCTCGGTGAGATGTTAGATAATTAATTTGAGAAACTTCTAGCTTTTTGAGGTAGATGTTTACTGCTTTAAAGTTTCCTCTTAACACTGTTTTTGCTGCATCCCAGAGATTTTGGTATGTTGTGTCTCTGTTTTCATTCCTTTCAAAGAATTTTTGGGTTTTCCTTAAGTTTGTTGTTTACCCAAATTTTATTCAGGAGCAAGTTGTTTAATTTTTATGTAATCATGTGATTTTGAGAGATTTTCTTGGTATTAGTTTCTGTTTGTATTCCACTGTGGTCCAAGAGTATTATTGCTATGATTGGAATGTATTGAGACTTGCTTTATGACTGAGCATATAGTCAATCTTGGAATATGTTCTATGTGAACATTAAAAGAATGTACATTCTGTGGTAGATGGGTGAAGCATTCTTTGGATGTCTATTAGGTCCAATTAGTCATGTATCAAGTTTAAGTCCACAATTTCTGTTATTTTTCTGCCTTGATGATCTGCCTGGTAATATCAGTGGGGTGTTGAAGACTCCCACTATTATTGTGTCACTGTCTAAGTCTTTTCATAGGTTTAGAAGCACCTATTTCATAAATCTGGTTGCTCCAGTGTTGGGCACATATATATTTAAGATAGTTAAATCTTGTTAAATTGATTCCTTTATCATTATTTAATGCTCTTCTTTGTTCCTTTTTAGTATTGTTGGTTTAAAGTCTATCATATTTAATATAAGAATAGTGACCTCTGCTCTTTTTTATTTTCCATTTGTGTGGTAGTTCTTTTTCCAACCTTTTATTTGAGCTGTCAGTGCTTTTACACATCAAATGAATCTTTTGAAGATAGCAAAAGAATGGGCCTAATTTTTTTATCGCACTTGCCTTTCTCTGCCGCGACTCCTGGTTCTGCTCTGATATCGAAGCGAGGCTGGGGCTCAGCCCATGTGCGGTCACAGCCCAGCTGGGTGTGCACACACTAGGGGCAGTGTTGACATGCCAGCCTTCTGCTGCCTCAGCCCCCTTCGTATTTTGGGTGTCAAGGAGCATAGAAGGGGAACCTAAGGGGGGGTGCTGAGGGCAGCCAGGTGCTGGCCTGCAGGTGCCCCTTGGTGCCAGCAGCCTGAGTGACATGGATGGCTGTGGGAGGCAGACAGGCTCCTGGGTGGAAGGGGGCAGGTCCCTAGTGAAGCCCCACCTTCAGGCCCAGGGCAGGCCTGAAGCCTGGGGGCTGGGATGCCCGTCCTGTGGGCTGGAGGGGGAACTCATGGTGCTTTTCTCTGGGCCCACCCATGGCTGTCCATGAGCCATTCAGCACGCACTTCTTCACTCTGAGACCCATTAAAGCCCAGGCTCAGCCAGGGCAGGGCAGAGAACGAAGACAACAGAGAGGAAGAGAACAGCTGCAGAGAGGATGTACCCTATTTGCTGAAAGCTGGAGGTGATGGGACAGCCAGCTGCAGAAAGGAACTACCTTCTTTGATGAGAGCTGCACAGATGATGGGATGACCTGCCAGCAGAGAGGAGCCACTCTCTCCAGTGCCTCCTCTCTGCTGAGAGCTACAGATATCAGGCAACTGAAGGCAGAGAGGACATACCTTCTCCAGGGCCTCCAGTCTGCTGAGATGTGAACACTCCATGGAATGACCTGCCCACAGAGAGGAGCTGCCCACTGTAGGTCTCCTTTGAGCTGTTCTAACACTTAATAAAGCTCATCTTTGTCTTGTTCCCCCTGCACTTGTCTGCATACCTCGTGCTTCCCAGATGCAGGACAAGAACTCAGGCAAAGGTGTCACTGGCTGCAGGTTTTCAGCCAGAAAATTGACACTCAAAAGATCCCATAAGAATATCAGTCAAAAATGGATATTGTAGAAAATGTAGGCAGACCATAATCTTCGAATAACTTAATATTAAAGGTTATATTTGAGTGCTATAAAAGGAAAGTAGTATTTATAAGTTTTTCAGTTATATGGAAATAGTTGGACCACCAATATTGCTTCATCAGAAAATCCAAGTAATAACTGGGGGAAAAAGACAAGTTGTGAGATTAAACAGCTTGATTTGCTTAACCTCAAAGGAATATATATAATTCTTCTTGTGTCTTTGGAAAAGTTAATACTGTAAATTTCAAATTTTGTATAAATTTGGCGAACCTGGGGATTAAAAAATAGCATATGCAAAATTGTATTACAATATTCAAAACATCTAGATATTGAAATAATTTTAATTACCACCTTTTCTGGCTCAGTTTGAAAGATTTTTCAAATGCACTTTTTCTGTATTATTTCATCTTTCTCTTATCTACAAGTTTATGAAGTTTAGTCTTTGAGCAAAATTACTTTTTGAAGAAAGAAATACTAAAAGCAGAGATGTATATTATTGCTTTAATAAAAATAATAGTGACCTCTCAATTATAGAAAAACCCATATTTATGCTTCATATTTATTATATTGGTTAAATTGTCTAGAACAATATTAAAACAATTCTGGCCTTATTCCTGACTTCAGGCAAAACAACTCTAGTGTTTCCCTACTAGTTGTGGTATAGGCTGATGGCTTAAATACACACACCCACACACACAAACACACACACGTATATATATTAATACTTATATATAATTTACTATAATACATATAATGATACTAATATGTATAATTATGTATTATATATATTATAAATTATGGTTTATATTTTTTCTATTATACTGTTTTGTCATTGGTTACTTCTGGAATGTTTAACTTAAATATACACTTTTATTTCACCAATTGTAATTTTGTAAGCTTCTACACTGAGATGATATAACTTCAGACAAAGAAAACCTATTTTACATTTAAGTTAGGCTTGTTGTAACCTTTTAAGAACACTATCGCTTCTAAAGACCTTGCTCAGAAAACAACTCTCCTAAACATTTCTCATTTTATAGATAAAGAAACCAAGTCCTAGTAAAGTTAAGCAATTTGTCTACAGTTGACACAGCAGAATTGGAAAGATATGCATCTGATTTAATTCTCTCATCCTTTCCATGTGTGGTATAGATATGACTGTAATTATTTTATCCTCATTTTGTGCTTTCCTAAGAAGAAACTTACAGTAGTTAACTGATGTGTCAAGGAGTTTGAATTGAGACATGGCTGAAACCCATGTTTCTAGAATGATACTTTGATGATGTTTCCAGTTTCTGTAGCACAGAACAGGCAGATTGACTGAGGGAGATGTTCTTTCTTATTCTGATGTTTAAAACTAAGCATATGACACTTGCCACTTTCTTCTAATCAAGTGTCTAAGAGGAATGAAACACCTGTAAGCATCATTTCTTTGAACTGACTACCACCTTTGCAGTGTGCGATATGAGCTCCCTTTGCCCTGTAGGGAAATGACAATAATTCATAGCCGTTTTCAGGTTCCTGTCATCTGTGTTATCCAGTAACTGAGGCATTGTCATCTCATCAGCAATGTCAATTCCTCTTTTTCTAACAACATTAAAATTGTCACTTTCCTGACAGACATCTTAGGAAATTCACATACTTGCCAAATTTTAGACAGAACTACTTTAAAACCTCAGTGTTGGAAAGAAGACTCATTCTAAAATAGAGAAGTGGACAAAATGCCCTTCATATGTCTTAATAACAGCTATTTGGAATAGTTGTGTGTCTTGAGAAAACCATGGAGCCTGGTAGAGGGAGGAGCCAAAAGTGCTAAAAGCAGACTCGTTCCTTTGGATCAGGAAGGCTCTCCTGTTACTGCTTCAACAGCTAGGCAGGCATTTTAAATAAAAACTGAGGCATATGACCCAGATTACTTCAACTAATATTTATTTGACATAATTTGAATATGTCTTACTCAGGTTCTCACACAGAAATAAATCCATTCAACAGCCATATATTTCTAGTATTTTATTTATTGTCCATATGAGTCTCGGTCCAACAGATAATGACATGCTCAAAGAAGAAAATTAATAATTGTTTAATCAAAGGATCAATTACATAAGTAGAGCTAGATTTAAGAAAACCCACATGAGATAGCAAAGGAATCCAGATCATTTATACCAATAGGCCTGAAAATTACCAGCACCCCACAAGACCTAGACCTGCAAAGGGTACATCCTAGAGAAAACAGCAGCAGCATCAGTCTTCAGTCTGGCACAGAGAAAAACAATTACTCTCCTGCTGGTGCCTCCTATTCACTGAACTCAACTGAAAGTCAGAAGGCAAAGTTTATTGATTGATTGATTTCATAAATATCAATCTCCAGAGGCACAGATTAGAGTGGAGGAATATGGGGAGTAGAATGAACAGATAAGTGAATAACTGCAGCACATCCTCATCTCACAAAGGAGGTGTATTAGTCCATTCTCACATTGTTATAAAGAAATACCTGAGACCGGGTAATTTATAAAGAAAAGAGGATTATTTGGCTCACGGTTCCACAGGCTGTACAGGACACATGGTAGCATCTGCTTCTGAGGAGGCCTCAGGAAACTACAGTTATGGCTGAAGGTGAAGGAGAAGCGGGCACATCTTACACGGTGAGAGCAGGAGGGAGAAAGAGAGGGTGGAGATGCTATACACTTTTAAACAACCACATCTCATAACTGACTCACTATCAGGAGAACAGCACCAAGGGGATCGTGCTAGCCCATTCATGAGAACTCTGTTCCACGATCAAATTACCTCTCACCAGGCCTCACCTCCAACATTAGGGATTACAATTTGACAGGAGATTTGGTGGGGACACAGATGAAAACCATATTAGGAGGTGAATGGATTCTTAGAGTGTAAAATAAGTTGTCTAGCATGAAAGGACATGTAATTGCTGAGCTAGGATTGAGTTCCTGATTGTCCAACGACAAGCTCTGTGTTCTTGCTCTTATCCCACTTCCTGTTGAAAAGAAGTTTATTCACTACACCTTTCCTTCTTGGTAACACAGAATTTTATTTTAACTGAACTCAAAAGAGTGCAAAAGCCCATCTCAGAGTGATAAATGCTTATTTTAGCACTACAACATAAGGTTGCTGTCTTTCTTCTTCAACCAATCAGTTCTTCAACCAATCAGTGTATTTCTCAAATACACATACACATCCGTATACTCATACTGAAGTACGCATGAAAAAAGGTTTCTCATGCCTAATAATGTATTCTTGAAATGCATAGTTAAATTATTTAAAAAATTAAATAGAATAAGTGTTGTAATAAAGTAATCAACTACATGGGAAAATGGGTAAAAATCCTCTTATAAAGTATTTCACAATAAATTATTCTCCATTTAAATATTCTCCCAGAGGGCTGTTGTAAATTTTTTAAACTAGCATTCAACAATTCTTTTCTGTTTGCAAACAAATAATTACAGATATTTATATAATGAGTCATATTATTTAATACTGCAAAATAAAAATTTAAGACATTTTTCTTATTGGAGATTGGATCTTGATGTTTGATATAATACTAAGTACTGAATTTTACCTTGCTTTTATAGGATAATTTTGCAGCAATATATTCCATGGAAAGAGCCAATAGAAACTTTTCAAAAACACAGAGAGTTTTTATACCTGGGTAGCCTTCCAAAAATAAAAATATAGAAGTCCTGCTTTGCAAAGTGCCATCCATAACTTTTGTTTGTACAATGAGACTTTGAAGATAAGCAAATGCTTGAATTTGATGCTGGAGCCTTAGGTCGATCCTCAAGATGAGGATAAAATACAGAGCAGCAGCCTCCTGGCACATAGGTTGCCAAGAGTTCAGCAGACTTCAACCCTGGGGTAACAGTGAGGTTAATAGTCACTGGCAAATCAACCACTTTAGCAGCACTAGAGAACTTATTAGGATAAGCTTTTATTGTTTCAGGTTGGACTTAAGTTGTCAAGTGGGATATTTAGGTACTATCAAAACTATGCTAACAGGGCACCGTTATTCTACTGACCTCCATTTAGAAGCACCTGAACCCTTTGATTCATGGCAGGAGAAATGTCACAATGACAATAAACTTTGGGCATTATCATTGAGTATCTAATCAATAAATGCATTTCTAAATTATTGACTACCTTTGATGTTTCTGACTCAATATAGCCTTCCAATAACATTTTCTGTCTCTCAGAAACCCATAGACAATTTAACCATATACCCAAATACTATATGTAGTGTTTATGTGTCTTGAATACAAAACACACAAGACAAAGAGTGTCCTTGCACACAGGAATTATTTAGCTTCCGGCCCTTTTCTAACCAAACGTGGCCATAAGAATGCAGCAGAGATAGGTAATATGAAGTTGTTTAACTTACAAATTTCTCTCATGAATATTAATCACAAGTTCTTGGAATTAGAATTTCTTGACTTTCAGTGTTAGTAGTGAAACTTCTGGAAGAGTCTCCATTCTAAAGAAGTGAACAAACAAAGCTAGATGAGAATCAGCTTCATGTTTTAAAGTCAGTGAATAATATTGCATGAGTGGGAAGTGGGAGCCCATAAGTAGTAAGTGGTGGATGTCATTTCCTGCCTTATGAATGGAGGAAACTCTATGTCCAGTTATCCTCATTCTATTTACCTAATTAGACCATCTGTTGGAATTCTCAGGCATCTAGAGAAATAAAAAAGTCTCATACTTGAAGGAAATAATTCAGACATCAAGATGCAATAAGTAGCAAGCCCATATAAATACTTGTTCTCATAGTGCCTGGTTGTGAATATAAATTATTATCTTAAACTGAGTTTGGCCCATCAATGCATTGAGACCACTCTAGCAGTGTTATATGCACTTACAGCACTAAGCTCCTGAATGAAAGAATTAATAACTGTACCTAAAATCACAAGAAGCTTGTGGAAAAAAGTCATAATTATGGGCACTGGAACAGTCCCAGGTTAAACTTCTTTTTTCAGAGTAATGATTAATAATGCCCTCTTTCACTCTTAAGAGTTCAGTTTGGATGATAAATTACAAGGCCACCATAATTATAAGATGACTTGGAGATATCTTTTTTATTTTGTATTATATTTTTAAAAAGGAACTGAATTTTAGAAAGTTGGATTTGCTGCAGTTTTAGATTCCATTATGTGCAATAGTATTCCATATGCCCATTAGTATATACTATGCATAACTTTTAAAAATTAGCATGAGAATTTTAGATGTGCTCTCATTATTTTCATAATGATATGATACGTTTGACATTTCTTAAGCATTTGTTTGAAATCAATCATGCTCAGAATCTAAACAATAGCAATAAAATTAAAGGAAAAGAAAACATAAGACATAATGAACTATCTGCATTTTTCCCGCTGTTTACAGGACAAATATTCTTGATGTTGGCAGGTTTTAAAAGTATGTTCTCTGAGCCAAAAACATAATGTAGTTTCTCAAGTAATATATCATTTATTTTAACATTAATTTTAAAATTACAAACCTGCTCTTTACTGCTACTGGCTAAAATCTAATTGCTTAAAAGGATTTAATTTAAAACATGAACTAGTTTTTTTTTTTTCTTTAAGAATCTCATGTAAACACAATGACTTTCTTCACAGAATTGGAAAAAACTACTTTAAAGTTCATATGGAACCAAAAAAGAGCCCGCATTGCCAAGTCAATCCCAAGCCAAAAGAACAAAGCTGGAGGCATCACGCTACCTGACTTCAAACTATACTACAAGGCTACAGTAACCAAAACAGCATGACAGTGGTTCCACAGCAGAGACATAGATCAATGGAACAGAACAGAGCCCTCAGAAATGATGTCGCCTATCTACAACGATCTGATCTTTGACAAACCTGACAAAAACAAGCAATGGGGAAAGGATTCCCTATTTAATAAATGGTGCTGGGAAAACTGGCTAGCCATATGTAGAAAGCTGAAACTGGATCCCTTCCTTATACCTTATACAAAAATTAATTCAAGATGGATTAAAGACTTAAATGTTAGACCTAAAACCATTAAAATCCTACAAGAAAACCTAGGCAATACCATTCAGGACATAGGCGTGGGCAAGGACTTCATGTCTAAAACACCAAAAGCAATGGCAACAAAAGCCAAAATTGACAAATGGGATCTCATTAAACTAAAGAGCTTCTGCACAGCAAAAGAAACTACCATCAGAGTGAACAGGCAACCTACAGAATGGGAGAAAATTTTCCTCAACCTACTCATCTGACAAAGGGCTAATATCCAGAATCTACAATGAACTCAAACAAATTTACAAGAAAAAAACAAACAACCCCATCAAAAAGTGGGCAAAGGACATGAACAGACACTTCTCAAAAGAAGACATTTATGCAGCCAAAAAACACATGAAGAAATGCTCATCATCACTGGCCATCAGAGAAATGCAAATCAAAACCACAGTGAGATACCATCTCACACCAGTTAGAATGGCCATCATTAAAAAATCAGGAAACAACAGGTGCTGGAGAGGATGTGGAGAAATAGGAACACATTTACACTGTTGGTGGGACTGTAAACTAGTTCAACCATTGTGGAAGTCAGTGTGGCGATTCCTCAGGGATCTAGAACTAGAAATACCATTTGACCCAGCCATCCCATTACTGGGTGTATACCCAAAGGACTATAAATCATGCTGCTATAAAGACACATGCACACGTATGTTTATTGCGGCACTATTCACAATAGCAAAGACTTGGAACCAACCCAAATGTCCAACAACGATAGACTGGATTAAGAAAATGTGGCACATATACACCATGGAATACTATGCAGCCATAAAAAATGATGAGTTCATGTCCTTTGTAGGGACATGGATGAAACTGGAAAACATCATTCTCAGTAAACTATCGCAAGGACAAAAAACCGAACACTGCATGTTCTCACTCATAGGTGGGAATTGAACAATGACAACTCATGGACACAGGAAGGGGAACATCACACTCCAGGGACTGTTGTGGGGTTGGGGGAGGCGGGAGGGACAGCATTAGGAGATATACCTAATGCTAAATGATGAGTTAATGGGTGCAGGAAATCAACATGGCACGTGGATACATATGTAACAAACCTGCACATTGTGCACATGTACCCTAAAACCTAAAGTATAATAATAAAAAAAAAAAAAAATCTCACGTAAACACATTTTTAGTCCTCCAGAGCTAACAAGTACGTGTGTGTGTGTGTGTGTATCTGTATGTGTGTAATATGACATTTAAAAAGTGACTTCTGATTATTGTAAAAGCCAAGAAATACATTTCCAAATACAGTAATTTTTATCATAAATGCTAGCTGAATCTTCTTTTACTGGATTTAGAGCAAAGTCATTTTAATAAACATGGCTTTTTAAAAATTCAAATGATAGAATCAAGACTTTTATGAATGTTGTTTTAAAAACCGAGCTGATTTTATTTAAAATTATTTTAAAGAATTTGAATTTTCCACTTTTAATCATAACCTTAAATCTCTTTTTTTACAAATTGCACAAAGTGACTTTGGAATGTTACTTTTATAGAATCAAATAAGTTGATGAAATCAAAGACTATCAAAGAAATTAGTAAGTAGACAGCAGGAGAATATTTTAGAAGTACAGAAGAAAAATATATATTGAACATGTAAAGTAAAAATCAGAGCTGGAGAATTTGAAAAAGCAATTAGTAAGCCTTGATTATTCACAGAAATTATTATTTAAAGACAAGATAACTTGTGTTCTCTCCTTTAGAGCCTTGCTAAAATTGTGTAAAAGTGGCTGACATCTTGCTGCATCTTGTTTATTTAATTGATAGGGGTTATATACACAAATAGATACACACACACACTGACATGAATATATACTCACATATATACAAACTTTCCCCATTACAGCAGAGTTCCATGCAGAAAGACTGAAGTAAATTATAATTTCCAAGAACTTAAATTCATTATGTGTTATTTCAAGTAAATGATCTTTGTGTTACAAACTTATTAAAGCTAAAATGGGTTTATCTAATTTATTAATTCTAGAAAATCATGGATTAACTTTTGTTATCCATATCTTTAACTTGCAAGAGACTGTACTCTGCATTATGTCATGCTAATTTTTGCACTCCAGTAGGCTCTTCTTGCTGACTCAGATTTTACCAGAAATATATTGAATACATTTGCAGTTCATCAGTTACAGTGCACTTTGGCTCATTGGTCAAATGGAGTGTTTGGCAAAACACAAGGAAGCCAAAGAATGCATGCAATTCATAGTGCATGATAAGCATAAAAATAATTGCTCAATGTAAATATAAAATAATTTAGTAAACATGCTGAGTAAGGTCTACACTTACAGATTTTGGTGGAGCTTGGATGATATAGAAAAATAATCCCTTAAAATTTTTTGATGTTTGATTTTTCATTTAAATGGGCAACATATAAATCTAGAATGTAAATTGAACCAGTGATAATAGAAACTTCTACAAGCAATTGAATTTATCATCAATAACAATATATTAAATATGTTATCACAAAGCCTCTACATTATCTTTTTGACTCCTCTAAGTCATGTAGGGATGGCTTTGTGAATTATTTTTAAAGGACTTGGTAAAGTGTCCACATAAATACAACAACTGATGGATATCAGATAATACTAAGATAATGTAAAATTTTTAGACTTAATAATTAAAATTAAATTATATATGAGTCATATTAAAACATACATACTTAAATAATAATGAATAAAACATAAAGTTCCTTCTCCCTTGGCTTTGTCTTAAACTAATCCAGGAAGAGGGAGAAGAAGTAGATGGGAGTGCAGATAAAATGAGATTGGCCCTGAGTTAAACCAGTTAAAATTGTGTAATGGATTTATTCAGTTTTGTTGAACTACTCTCTACTTTAATATGTTTGTGAAATTTTTTATAATGAAGAGGTTTCCACAGTAAAGACATATATTATCTCATCTATATACATGAAAAAAACAAGTCAAATCAAAGGCAGGAGGGAAAGGTTGTATGATGCACTCACATCACACACCATATTTTTTGGTTTTCGGGATACAATAAACACTTTCAATATAGATTAAGTGTGTGAGCAACTTTAAGGTTGTTGTCACCAGCAGTCCTCAATAACCTGCAAAACACGCTCCATATTCCTTTAAAACTTTCAGCCTTCTTTTTATGTCTTCTCTTACCTTTCCATACATATGTCTTCATAAAGGCTTTTGACTGCCATAGCATTAACTAAAACCATGACTCCCCTTATCATACATGAGGTTCTTTCCATTTTTCTCTCTTCTAGTTTCTTACTCTATTTCTCCTTCTATTTCCTGAATCTAAATTTTTTTCTTATAAATTAAAATTGATTGAAGTACATTCAGATATATTCAGTTTATCCCAGGTGACAAGAGTTTAATATAAAAAGCAAAAAAGGAAAATATCTGTAAAATTCTTATCATTTCTGTAATTAAGTATGGTGAAAAAATAATATGTAATTTATTGCTACTCAGGATGCAATTGTAGCTTCATTTGTTAGCTTCATTTTGTTTATTTATATTAATTCCCCTAAAGCAGGTGAAAATACTATAAAACATCAGGCCAAGAAAGGTGGCAAAATGCTTGTTAGAAGAATTTTTTAAATGAACAAGACTTGAAAATTGTATGTGGTAATAGATCTAGCAAACCTTCAAAAAGTCTTATAAACACTTTTAAACAGAAAAAGACACACAAAAACATGCCCCATTGTTTCATATATTTTAAACACATCCCTTCATTCTTGTATTGAACAGCAAAATTCATGAAATAAGTGCAAATGGTCAAACATTCCTGGATCAGAGAAAAATTGGGAAGGCAACTTCTCAAAGGACTAATATTATAAAGACTTTTCCACAATCTGTAACCACCACCTAAGGAAACACCTCCTCCAACAGACTGAAATTCTGAAAATGGTAGCATGAATAAGTAAAGCAATATCCCTGTGAATAAAACAATTATAAAATTGCATATAACTGCCAAAAAACAACCAGTTTAGTGTCCTTGAATTGGATCAAAGTCAGATAAATTGAGAAGCATGTATTCTTTTTTTTTTTTTTTTTTTAAAGGCTATAGCTTTGAGGAAAATATTGAGAGTTCGCCTTCCTCTCATGTACCTCCTTGGCATGGTCAGCCAAAATTACAGCTCTCCTAGACTAGCGTCAGTGGTAGGGAGATGGGAGTGTGGCCAACTAAAAGTGGTGATCTTGGCTCAGAATCAACAGAGAAAATAAAAAGTTTTATTAGCTCAACATTGTATTCCAGTTCACGAGGCAAAGCATATTAACCAAAAATTTAACAGATAGACTGTAAAGTTAAAGGTCTGAAATAAACTCTCCTCATATGCTTAGATTACTATTGAAATCCGCGTGCATGAAAAAAATATGAGAATGTATTGTGAAAAGAATTTTAAAAAGAAAAAACTGAATAATGGCTACAATTACAAGTGTTTTTTTCAGTGGATCCACAACTTGATCAATACTGCTTAAAAACCTCATGGATTTGAAGTGTATGAATACAACCACTGCCAAAATCATTAGGTGATTATAAGATTATTCAATTTACATAAAATTCATAGGAAAAAAAAAAAAAAACTAGCCGGCTGGGCACGGTGGCTCATGCCTGTAATCCCAGCACTTTGGGAGGCTGAGGTGGGAGGATCACAGGGTCAAGAGATCGAGACCATCCTAGTTAACATGATGAAACCCCATCTCTACTAAAAATACAAAAAATTAGCCGGGTGTGGTGGCAGGCGCCTGTAGTCCCAGCTACTTGGGAGGCTGAGACAGGAGAATGGTGTGAACTTGGGAGGCGGAGCTTGCAGTGAGCCAAGATAGTGCCACTGCACTCCAGCCTGGGCGACAGAGCGAGCCTCCGTCTCAAAAAAAAAAAAAAAAAAAAAAGCCAAGTGCAGTGGCTCATGCCTCTAATCCCAGCACTTTGGGAGACTGAGGCGGACAGATCACGAGGTCAGGAAATAGAGACCATTCTGGCTAACACAGTGAAGACCCGTCTCTACTAAAAATACAAAATTAGCTGTGCGTGGTGGCACTCACCTGTACTCCAAGCTACTTGGGAGGCTGAGGTAGGAAAATCGCTTGAACCCGGGAGGTGGGGGTTGCAATAAGCCGAGGTAGTGCCATGCACTCCAGCCTGGTGACCGAGCAAGACTCTGTCTCAAAAAAAAAGAAAGAAAGAAAATAAAAAACTATAGAGACCAGATATTTCTTTCAAGATGTCATGGGTGAGAAGGGGATTGACTGCAAAGGAGCACAACAACACTTTCTAGAATGCCAGAGATATTATAACATGAAATGACCGTGGTTACATGATTGTAAAATCTTAAGAGTTATCAGACTGCATATACTTAAAATAGGTGAATATTATGGTATGTAAAATATAGTACAGCTTTTTAAAAATAATAACTACTAATTTAGGGGTCAGAAATTAGCAACAAAAACATGTGGTTAGTCACAATATTTTGATAGGTGATGTGTAAGTAACAAAATACAGGGTTCAATATACCCATACATATGGTCACATCAACATTTCTCAGTGGGAAAGTATTTATTTTACAAAACGAAAGTTATGAAAGTATAAGAGGTGTTCTGTATCATATTTTAGCCACTCAGTTCATATTTATTGAGTAAAATGTATTAGTTAGATACTGTATTAAGCATTTGGCATGTTTTATTTAATCTGTCATGGAGCCATCACTATCATTTCCTTCATTTTTATGGATGAAGAACTAAGATAAGACAGCTTAAGTAAACTATTGTAGGTTAACCAACTGGTAAGTGGAAAAGAGCAATTTATACCCTGATCCACCCAGCTCCATATTCTTTACCACTAACCATGCTACCATACTGCTCTTTGATACTTTGAGAGTTTACTGGCTTAACAAAAATGATACATCTAATTAGTAGAAGTTTAATTGCTAGATCTAGCAATCTCTAAAGAACATCTCTAAATCAACACATCAATCACATCTCTAAAGCAACAAATGATACAGTTAGAAAGAAAGAATGTGCGTTTTCAGTTAAACTGCTGATATACTTGGAAAAGAATGGAATTTTTTTCTGTCCTTAGAAGACTGCGAATGACCTCAGGCTTCTACTTTTCCCAAACTGAAGATTCCCAGACTCTGAGTTAAAATACCATATTTACTTGCAGGATGTTCATTCTGTCTAAAGCAAGGATGCGATAATGATGCAAGTTTGAACTTAGTCTAAAACTAGTTATAAATTTAAAGGTAATATTTTTCCCTATTGTCTCTATCAAGTTTTTTTTAATGTATCAAATTCTTTGCTGAGACAATTAAAAGCCTTTGATGTAATCTTTACAATAATAAGTCAGAGTTCAAATTAGTAACTTACAGCAAGACTGTTTTCAGAGGTATGGAGAAAATGGTTACAGAAAGTTTCTAAACTAGTCTGTCATATTTCCAATTATGGTCTAGACCTTATGGCTAGTACCACTGGTTCCACAAACAGGCTGGGTGGAATGGCATGAGAGAAGTAAATGCTATTCCAAACATTTGTGTGGGGCAGGTGTTGTTTGTTTATTTTTAAGCACAGCTCGCTTAAGGGAAACTCACAGACTTTAGTTACTGTTACTTGGTTGAGGAAAGAGCAACATGAATACATTTCCCACTCCCTCCTGGGTATTTCCTAGTATCTTGTATCTAAAGCACATTTTGTTTCAAGAGAATGTGCTAGACATTTTTCCTTTGCTCCTTCCGAACCACTCTCACTCTTTTCCACCTTGCTTTAATCCTAGTCCACTGTGCATTGTGACTGTGGGTCTCATTCAATTTAGGTTCTGTTCTGCTTAGCAGATGGGAATTACCTGCAGAGATCACAGGGTGGGAGGACAGTGTCAGGTTGCTAAGGATTGACTGTGCCCCTTGGAGGGCATAGCTTATTCCTCATATAGATGCCCTATTTAGGTTTGGGTCCCTACAAATCCTACTTTGCTCTGTCCCTTCATATCTAGACATAGTAATCATCACTCCCTGCACTGCGACTGGCTGCTAGGGGTAGCACTATTAGTTATTGGTTTCTTTGGATCATTTCCAAAAATGTGTATATAATCCTCTTATTACTCTTCTTAAGTTGGGTTAAATATGTCATAGACTTGCTGCAGAAATCTTGAATATTGTTGATAGTTACATCTTTTTTTTTTTTTTGAGACGAAGTTTCGCTCTTGTCTCCCAGGCTGGAGTGTAGTGGCACAATCTCGGCTCAATGCAACCTCTGCCCCCTGAGTTCAAGTGATTCTCCTGCCTCAGCCTCCCAAGTAGTTGGGATTACAGAGATGCACCACCATGCCTGGATCATTTTTGTATTTTTAGTGGAGATGGGGTTTCACCATGTTGGTCAGGCTGGTCTCGAACTCCTGACCTCAGGTGATCTGCCCGCCTCTGAATCCCAAAGTGCTGGGATTACAGGTGTGAGCCACTGCCCCTGGCCAATAGTCACATTATATCTAAACAGCTATTATAAATTCCTACTTAGTGTCCCTGCAACCAATCTCTCAACTCCCTCAATAATTATGCATATTGTCACCAGACTAATGACTGTGCCACTTTCCTGTTATTTTTGTTTGTTTTTAAACTTATGTATTACGACTTTCAAAATATTTACTGAGTGTTTTTGTCTCTATGATAATATACCAAAATACTTTCCAATTCCCCTTTTCATTCCTATTCAATATTAGTCCTCAACTGTTAGCCATACTGGTATAGCAACTGCTCCAAAATTTTCAATTCGATTATTTAACTCTGTTTAACTTAAGTCATCCCACATTTCCTGAGCACTACTAAGTTCCAAAAGTAAGATATACTTCTTGTGCTCTAGGTGAAGAGGAGATAGGGGTTTAAGAGGTTAAACATATACAATATGATAGAAGACTAAGTTTCAAAACGTACCACAGGTCATTCAATAAACTTCTGGAGAATACATAAATACATATTTTAAAGGTTGACTTTATTTGATAAAGATAATCCAAGGGCAAGGGGAATAGACTCCAAAAAGCTTCTTGGGGAACCTAACAAAAAACACGTAAAAAGGTGTAAATATATTTCTTACCAGTGTATTGGTCTCATGCCCCCAGTATACTTTGTAGTCAAATTTGTCTTTTCTTCAAATTGCCCTCTGGCAATAATAATAAAAAAATGAATAGCCACACTAGTTCATTAGTATCATTCATCCATCCATCCAGGACAAGGCTTTTTCCCCAACACTAACACTAAATTTATTAAACTTTTTCAGGTTGAAAAAGTCAAAAATATGCTTGGATGAACTTAAATCAGGAACCCTTACAATGATGCCTGTAAAGAGCTACACCCGCCTCTTGGCTGTTGCAGGACTTTTCCTTAGTTCAGCTAAAGACAGGGTTGTTGTCCCATGGCCATGAAAATTCAGGCTCGTGGACAATTTGAATGGTAAGACAAGGTTTTATTGGGTGAAAAGGAAGAAAAGGGGGAAACAGGGACTCTCCACAAGGCCAGAATCCCTGCTAGAGTGCTTCCAGCCTCATAGCTTGAATCCCAGGTTCCACAGGGATAGAAGAGGGGCCAGGCTCCTCCCTGCTGTGAGCAACGCGAACTTCTGTGGCTCTACCCCAGTGCTTATTCGCAGTGCGCAGGCCAGGTGGAGTTTTGCCAGGGACCCCCTCCCACCTGGCTATCTCATCGCCATCAACAATCTCTATACTTGCGGTGGGGAATGATTGCTACACTTTCATAATTTTTCAGTTCAAGCTTAAAGACAAGCAACAAAAATTAGCATAAGTATTTTCTGGGTTGTCTGGCTTACTACTATATTAATAGGCAATTCGTGTGTAACAGATGATAATGCCATAATAACTCAGTGCCATTCAAAACTAAGCATATAATTCTTATATGTCTGTGGGTAGGCTAAAGCAAATTTGTTCTACCTGTGTTAACTCTGGGTTCCAAGGTGAAGGAGCAGCTGCTGATCAATGCAATGCAGAAACATAAGAGAGAAAGTACAATCTTAAAAGCAACTTTTAAGACCCTGCTTATGCTATCTCTGCTAACATCCCTTTGTCCAAAGCTAGTTGCATGGTCAAGTTGGAAATCAAGGGTCATGGATGTGCCTTAAACCTCAGTGAAAGTGACTGAACATTTACAAACAGGGCATGGTGAGGGAATAACTATTACTGCCAATTAGTCAGTCTATCATAGCACAATGATGATGAAGGAAACACTTTAATTTTTTTTTGTTGTTAAATGAATGTGTTCCAGTAAATTGACAATTCAATGATAACAAAGTTTCAGTATGAAAGGTTTTGTAGATTGAATGGACAAGAGTGGTATGACTCATGAGTCATCAGGTGGCACACTCTACTGAAAGTTGTCAGACACAAAAGGATCTGTTCCAAAGAGAGGAGTTCATTATTGTCAGTATAAAATGATTCTATCCCTGTAATTACATACTCACAACAATTAGTACTACACAGTTGATCAGGAATAAATGTATAGTGAGAAATAATAGTCTTCTTTCAGAATCTAACAATAAATGCAACGGATAGCCATTTAATACAGATATGAACAGCACTGGAATGGTAAATTGTTGTCAAATACATGAGAACATTATAGGGTTATTCAATGAAGCCCCATTAAAATTGCCATTTAAGCATTCTACACTCTCATTTTACTAAAGATGGGGGTCAGATTTTTCTACTACAGTACTGTCAAAATTATTAATGTATTCTGTACATACTTGTTTAAAGTATTGTTCTTTGCATTTGTGTTGTTGGAATCAAATTCATAAACGATAAATATGGAGCCATACATCAGTCTAAATCTTTCTCTCTTAAACCTAAGATTGGTGACTTAGGTCCAATATCAGACCATCACAAGTAATATTCATTAGGTAAACTTTATATCTTCCCAGTTACTGCCAGTATAAGTTATCAATCCATAACACACTTTGCCAGTTTTCCATCCTCTCCAATTTCTAATCATTTTTTCAGCCTCGGCTCACTTGTAGTCCAGTACACAAATTCACATACTTTATGTTTTATTTATATGATGGCACACCAAGTATAGGCATCAATTTCTGAATTAATTACACAGTGCCATGGTCATGCTACATGATTACCCATCCCAAAATATGGAGGCATAAAACAATACACAATTATTTAGCTTCTGATTCTACAAGTCTGTGTTTTAGCTAAGGGTAGCTTTGGATTTGATTTTAGTTTTCATTTGGGAATTGGCTACTGGATGCTGGGAATTCAAACATTTGCAAATCAACTGTCTTTTGGCCGAAGCAATTTAGTTCAGCTTCATGTTTCTCTATTTCTATCCACGAGGTTAGAGTAGATGGATACTTTTCATAGGGCGAAGATGTAAGAGGGGAATATATGAGTAATCTTGAGGCCTACGTTAAGGACTACCGTTGTGCCACTTTTGCCATATTCCACTGCCAGAAAAAGTCATACGGACAGGTTTCTTTAATTAAGAGGAGCAAAAACATCACATGGCAAAGAGTGTGAATAGAGGTTGTCTTAAAAACTCAGAACAGTTAACATCATCAGTCTTTCCCAGTTTTTATTTAATCAGTTTTGTTTTAAAAATAACATTCTATAAGCATAAGAAATTGTAAAGTGTTTTTTTCAATAGTCACATAATTTTGAAACAAACAATACAAATTATTCAATTAAGTACTTGTTAATCTTGGGAGATTTCTTGGTCATTGCACTTATTTTTAACCTATACTGGTTCATATGCACTAATAGTTCATATATTATTCATGTTTGAGAATCTGTGCCTTTTCATTAGAGGTTGTTTTCAATACACATTGGGAATTAGAACAAATGTAAACTCAGGCTATTCAGTTTAGAACACAGTTAAAAATGCCACAATAGTATTAATAGATGAATAGCAAATCAAGTTAAGAAGAAGGAAAACAGTGGTTGAGAGCATGGCTGCCAGATTTAGTAAGCGTGACTCCACTATCTTCTACCTCTGTGACTTTTAACAAAATATTAGACTTCTGTTTTCTTATCAATGGAGAGTATAGAGATAAAAACAGTACTTACCGTATCTGGTTGTGTTGAGAATTCAATGAAAACACACACACACACACACACACACACACAGAGTTTAGAACAATGCCTAGCACATATTAGGCACTATGTAAATGTAAGTTCCACCTATTATTATGATAAATAGTCAGCTCTTGTGATTTTTTTTTTTTTTTTTTTTTTGTCTTGCTTCTGCTTGGTGATTAGTCGCATATCTCTCTGGGCATTTTACTTTCCAAAAGCACTCTGAAGAGAGGAACTGGGAATAATGAATTGTGATAGCAGTGGGACATTTTATAAAGCATGGAGATACGTATGAAATGCTTAGGTCTATTTATTTTATAACGAAGGAAATTATTCTTTTTTTATTTGACATTGTATTTTTTCCAAATTAGTCTTATTATTAATAAAAATAGATACAGGCAATGAGTATACATGTTTTCTTGTATGTACATATGCTTTTCGGCCCTAAATAGGTGAAATGAAATTATATTGGGTTAATAGGCTTTGTGCATATACAGATATAACACTTTATATAAATTATTCAGCAAAAACATAAGTAAATAAATGTTACCAATCCGATGGATAAAATGTAACATAATTTACCTGAATACTGCTAAGATTCATCATGTAATAAAATATTTATTGTACATTTATATTTCCCTTTTTTATATTTTATATCAAAAAACTTTTCCATTTTTCTATTTGTTGTCCTCTCTCTCTCACTTCCTTGCTCTTTTTAAATGGGGTGTGGTCAGTTGCTAAGCTACATTTTCAGAAGGAGAAAACTTGCTTATTGCAGGAAGATTTTTAATTTCTCTTTATCTTGAAACCTCCAAAGCCTATAACAGTAAAATAAGATAAGCAAGAATATATGTTGTGCAAGTTACAACTACAGCATTTAGTATTATGCCAGTTTGCATAATGTTTTAATAAGGTTTTGTTCTAGTCACTTATGCATAATGACATCTTAATTCCAATGTACATGATTAAAGCAGTGTCCTAAAGGCCCTTTAGTGTATTACAAAACTTTCGTGATGCTGTTGTGAGCTGTTTTACAAACTTTATTACTTCAATATTTTTTTTAGATTATTACTCATCTTTTTTTCTTTTACATTTTCTTTCTTTAAAATGTTCATATTTGGCTGGGCATGGTGGCTCATGCCTATAATCCTAGCACTTTGGGAGGCTGAAGCAGGACGATTGTTTGAGCTCTTAGAGTTCAAGACCAGCCTGGGTAACATAGCAAGACCCCAGTACTATCAAAAAAAAAAAAAAAAAAAAAAGAAAGGAAGAAAGAAAGAAAAGAAGAATAAAAAATAAAATCTTTATATCAATGTATCAACAGATTTTTTTCTTTTTTTTTTTTGAGACACAGTCTCACTCTGTCACCAGGCTGGAGTGCAGTGGCACGATCTCGGCTCACTGCAACCTCTTCCTCCAGGGTTCAATCAATTCTCCTGCCTCGGCCTCCCAAGTAGCTGGGACTACAGGCACACGCCACCATGCCCAGCTAATTTTTGTATTTTTAGTAGAGATGGGGTTTCACCATGTTGGCCAGGATGGTCTGGATCTCTTGACCTTGTGATCTGCTTGCCTCGGCCTCCCAAAGTGCTGGGATTACAGGCGTGCGCCACTGTGCCTGACCAGAGATTTTTGCTTTTCTCTTTATTATCACAATACTATGATCTTAAAATGAGAAGAAAATGCATGGGAACTATGTTTGTAGCATGTACAGATTGTATTTTCTGATTTATAAATATCAACAAAGTCATTGATACATGCTTTGGGTGGTCTGTATCATTTTATATTCTTACTAAAAAGGTAACTCGTGACCACAATAATATACCAGTACATATATACCAGAATGGCTAAAATTAAAAGGATTACCAATGTCAAGTGTTGGCAACTTTGGGAAATAACTGAATGTCTGTTTCATTGCTTGTCAATTGGTACAACCTCTTCAGAAAAATATGGGACTATAACTATTAAATGTAAATATTTCCTGTGATCTGGAAATTCCATTCAAGGATATTTACCCAAGAAAATACCTGCATATGTTGACTAAAAAGCATAAATAAAAACATTTATTGCAGTTTATTCATAATATCACCGAACTGCAAACAATGTGTATTTGTTTTGTCTTGGTGTGTAACAAATTACTACAGGTTTAGTGGCTTAAAACAATACTTGTTTGTTATCTCGCAATTTCTGTCTGTCAAAAGAGTGGCACTACTTAACTAGGTCCTCTGCTTATGTCATGAAAAAGCAGTAATTAGGGTGTTGGCCAGGCTAAGTTTTCACCTAAGCCTCAGGATTCTCTTCAGCACTCACTTGGTTGTTGATAACATTCAATTTCTTGGAATTATTGACGTGAGAGCTTAGTTTTTCCTGCTCAGCTCATGTGGCCACCCAAAGTTTCTAGTGATTGCATGCAGTTCTTTGTCATATGGTCTTCCCAATATGGTGGTGTTGCAGGGCTCTTTAGTCTCAAAAACAGTCTGTAGCCTGTTTTCTTTCAAAATTTATCTGTTGAAACCATAATGATCAATGTGATGGTGTTTGGAGATGGGTTCTTCAGAGGTATTTGGGTCACAAAACTGGATCCCTTATGATGAGATTATTTCCTCATTAAAAAAAGAGACAGGCAGAAGCTCGTTCTGCTCTCCCTGCTCTCCTCTATATGAGAATACAATGAGAAGATGTCCATTTGCAAACCAGGAAGAGAGTCTTCACCAGACACTGCAGCTACTGGCATTTTGTTCTTGAATTTCCCAGCCTCCAGAACTCAGAGAAATAAATGTTTCTTGTTTAAGCCACCCAGTCTATGGTAATTTGTTATAGCAGCCTGATATGGTTTGACACTGTGTCCCCACCCAAATCTCATCTTAAATTGTAATCCCCATAATTTCCATGTGTTGAGGGACGGAATGAGTGGGAGGTGATTAGATCATGGGGGCAGTTTCCCCCATGCTGTTCTCATGATAGTGAGTGAGTTCTCATGAGATCTGATGATTTTGTAAGTGTTAGACTATTATTTCTTCATACACACTCTCTCTCTCCTGCAGCCATGTAAGACGTACCTGCTTCCCCTTCTGCCATGATTGTAAGTTTCCTGGGGCCTCCTCAGCCATGTAGAACTGTGAGTCCATTAAGCCTCTTTTTTTTTTTTATAAATAATCCAGTCTTGGATATTTTTTATAGCAGTGTGAAAATGCACTAATACATAGCCTGAAGTGGCTATGATGGGTGACTTAGTTTATAAAGCCAGAAAACAAAATTTGCCAGCAAAATGGAGTAATATAGCATAATCAAGAAAGCCATATCTGATTATCTTTACCATATTCTGTTGGTTAAAAGTAAATATGGGATAACTGATCTCATTATCATTATGTAGTGTCCTTCTTTATTCTTGGTAATTTTCATTACTCTGAATCCTTCTTTGTCTAGAATTAACAAAGCTACTCCAGTTTTCTTTTAATTAGTGTTAGCATGTTACATCTTTTTTCACCCCTTCATTTAAAAAAAAACTTGTAGGTACATAATAGGTGTATATATTTATGTGGATATATGAGATATTTTGATACAGGCATACAATAAATGGTAATCATGCATGTCAGGAAATGAGTATCTTATCACTTCAAACATTTACCTTTTCATTGTGTTACCAACAATCCAATTATACTCTTCTAATTATTTTTAATATACAACAAATTATTGTTGACTGTAGTCACCCTGTTGTGTTTTCAAATACTAAATCTTATTTATTCTATCTAGCTTTATTGTCTGTACCCACTAACTATTCCCACCCCACCCCCCAGTTACCCGTGCCAGCTCCTGGCAACCATCATTCTACTTTCTATCTCCATGAGATTAAATTGTTTTAATTTTTATTTCCCCAAAATAATTGAGAACATGTGAAGTTTTTCTTTCTGTGCCTGGCTTATTTCACTTAACATAATGTCCTCAATTTTCAATGATGTTGTTGCAAAATGACATGGTCTCATTATTTTTTATGGCTGAATAGTACTCCATTGTGTATATGTACCACCTTTTCTTCATCTATTTGTTGACAAACACAGGTTGCTTCCAAATCTTGGCTATTGTGAATAGTGCTGCAATACACATGAGAGGGCAGATATATCATTGATACACTGACACCTAGCAGTGGCTGGAGCATATGATATGTCTATTTTTAGTATTTCAAGGAATGTCCAAACGGTTCCCCATAGTGGTTGTACTAATTTACACTCTCTCTCTAACACTGTATGAGCATTCCCATTTTTCAACATTCTTGGCAGTATTTGTTTTTTTCCTGTCTTTTGGATAAAAACCATTTAAACTGGGTGAAATAATGTCACTGACATTTTGATTTTCATTTCTCTGATGATCAATGATGTTGAGAAATTTTCATACACCTGTTTGCCATTTGATTGTCTTCTTTTGAAAAAATATTTACTCAGATCTTTTTCCCATTTTAATTAGATTATTAGATTTTATCCCTATAGAGTTGTTTGAACTCCTTATATATTCCAATTATTAATTTCTTGTCAGATAGATAGTTTGCAAAGATCTTCTCCCATTCTGTGGGTTGTTTCTTCCATTTTTGATTGTTGCTTTTGCTGTGCAAAAGCTTTTAACTTGATGTAATCCGATTTGTCCATTTTTTATTTGGTTGCTTTTGTTTATAAGGTATACTGAAGAAATCATTTCCCAGACCAATGCCTTCAAGAGTTTTCCCAATATTTTCTTGTAGTAGCTTCATAGTTTGACTTCTTCGATTTGTCTTTAATCCATTTTGATTTGATTTTTGTATATGGTGAGAGAGAGGGTTCTAGTTTCATTCTTCTGCATATGGATATACAGTTTTTCCCAGCACCGTTTATTGAAGTGATTGTCCTTTTCCCAATATATATTATTGGCGAGTCTGTCAAAAATGAGTTCACTATAGAGGTATAGATTTCTTTCTGGGCTTTCTATTCTGTTTCATTGGTCTATGTGTCTGTTTTTATGCTAGTACCCTACTGTTTTGGTTACTACAGCCCTATAGTATGATTGAAGTGAGGTAATGTGATCCTTCCAGTTTTGTTCTTTTTGCTTCCCCCTTCACTTTTAATCCATTTGTGTCTTTATATTTAAAGTAGGATTCTTATAGACAACATATAGTTCTGTCTTGTTGTTCTTACCTACTCTGACAGTCTGTTTTTTAATTTTATATTTAGACATTCACGTTTAAAGTAACTATTAATATAGTTAGATTAATATCTACCATGTATGTAATTATTTACTTTGTATTATTCTTGTCCTTTCTTTACATTTTGGTTTTCATTATTTTTTAATCTTTCTTTGGTTTTAACTGGACATAGCACATAATATTATTTTCTTTTCTCTCTGATCAATTATTTTTAATTAATTTGTTTTAGTGCTTGCCATAAAATTTGGAATAATAATTTAGATATGAATCCAAGTTCTCTTTAAAATAACACTATACATTTTCACAGGTGAGACAAGAACAACAAATTTCTTCCCCAATGTTCTTTTCTTTATGTAGTTTCAAGTTTCTCACCCATATTATTTTCATTCTCTTTGAATAACTTATTTCAATATTTCTTATAAGGCAGGTATACTTCATTTTTGTTTATCTAGGCACTTTTTATTTCTTCTTCATTTTTGAAGACTAATTTCACTGGATAGAAAATTATAGGTTGATAGTTTTTTTTCCTTTTACTCTTTAAATATTTCACTTCATTCTGTCCTAGCTTACATAGTTTCTGAAGAGAAGTATAATATAATTCTTACATTTGTACATATGTAGGTATATGTCTAATAAATATTTGGATGTACCTATCAACCGAACATCAAAATGTGTGAAACAAAATTGATAGAACTATAAGGTTAAATAGATAAATTCACTCATGGTTGAAGATGTCACCATTCATTTATAAGTAATTGACAGTTCCAGCAGGCAGAATGCTGAGTAAGAACATAGTTGAATTGTACAACACCAGAAATCAATTATATATTATCAAACAACAGCAGAATGAACATTCTTCTCAGGCTCACATGGAACATTCACCAAGATAGAGACTGCATTCTGGGCCATAAAGAACACCTTAGTAAATTTAAAAGAATGAACATTATACAAAATATACTAGTCAGAAAACAATGGAATTATATTAGAAATCAAAAACAGAAATACAGCTGGAAATTCACAAATTATTTGGAGTTTAACCAAGTTACTTCTAAGTAACACATGAATCAAAGAAGTCTTAAGAAAAATTAAAAATATTTTAAATAAATTAAAATACAGCATATGAAATTTTGTGAGATGAATTGAAAGCAGTAATTACTTGGAAATTTATAGTATTGCATGCACATATTAATAAAATGAAAAGATCAAAATTCTATAAATAAGATTCTATTCTATGGAACTATAAAAAGATTAACAAATTCAAAGAATGAAGGTAGAAAAAATGATAAAATGCACAGCAGAAATTGATGCAATTTGAAACAGGAAAGAAATTGAGAAAATCAGCAAAACCAAAAAAACAAAAACAAAAAAACTCTGTTTTTGAAGAAAATGGTGAAATTGTTTAAACCTTACATGGCTATCCAAGAAAAAAGAAAGGGTAATATTAGTGATCCCAGGACATTAAAAAGAATAAGAAAAGAAAATTATGAACAATTCTATGCCCACAAATTTGATAACTTAGATAAAATAAAACAATTCCTTGAAAGACACAGTCTATCAAAACTCACATGGATAATCTGAATAGGCCTGTATTTGTTAAAGAAATTGAAAAAATACTAATAACCTTTTAAAACAGAAATCGGCATCCCCACATGGTCTCACTGGTTAATTCTACCAAACATTTAAGGAAAAATGATATCAAGTATCTACCATCCATCCATTCCAGAAGCAGAAGCAGAAGGAACACTTCCTAACTCAGTTTTTTTAGGACAGCAGTACCCTAATACAAAAACCATGTTCATGGAGAGGAAAATCTGATGTTTATAGGATGTCAATTCTTCACAAATTGATGTATGGATTAAATAAAATTCTAATAAAAACTCCAGCAAGTCAGTTTGTTTATATTGACAAATTGATTCTAAAGTTAATATGGAAAGGCAAAAACTCAGAAAAATCAACACAATTTTGAAGAAGAGGAACAAAGACAGAAGATAAACACTACCCTACTTCAAGTCTTGCTGTAAACTTATAGTAATTAAGACAATGTGGTATTGATGAAAGAATGGACATGTAAATTGATGGAACAAAATACAGTCCCAAAATATTTCCACACAAATGTAGTCAACTGTAAGGAGAAATAAACCCATAGAATTGCACAACACAGTGAACCCTAATGGAAAGTATGGACTTTATTTAATAATAACATATCGATACTTGTTCCTCAATTGCAATATATTTACCACACCAAAGAAAGATATTAATAATACAGGAAACAGAGGGTGAGAGGAGGGATTTTATAGGAATTCCACATACTTTCTGCTTAATAGTTTTGTAAATATTGAATTGCTGTAAAAATTATTTATAGGTAATATTATTTATATGAACTTCAAATAGGCAAACTAATTTATGTATGATTGAAATTAGTGTGGTTATGCTTGTACTAGTTTACTGAGAAAATTCCGGCACTGTGGAAAATGTTCTATTATTGTCTTTTGATGATAGTTACATGGATATATACGCAGAATTTTATTGAGCTACATAGTAAAATGTGTAATTATACTTCATGTAAATTATGCCTCAATACAAATAAATAATATATATAGAATAAATCAGTTACTTTCTTCAAACTGCACACAGTGTCTTGGAGATTTATTTATATGAGACTATACAAATAAGCAGCAACTTGATTATTGGCTAAGAGCACATTATCAGGCACCAAAAGTCTGAATTCAAATCCTGAATTTGAAACTTGCTAAGCTTGGATAAATAGTTCAGTCTGTGACTCTTGTCTTCTGTAAAATGGTGAAAATCATAGTACCTGCTTACCTAGTATTGATGTGAGGATGTAAATGAATATAAGTAAGGTATTTTGAGCATGGAGGGACGTATAATAAGCTCTCAATGTATGTTCATCACTTAGGAAACAGTAGGTATTCAATAAATACTTTGTCCTTATGACACCCATTCCTAAAAAACTTAAACTTGGTTTTCTTTAAGATATTTGGAGTTCACAACATGAGCCACCAACACAGTCTTCTATGCAGTGTGACTCGAGAGGCCCTTTGCATAAAATAGTTCCCTTCCCATGTTCCAGACTCTATATCTCACTGATTAATCATTACTGATTTTTGGCAATATGAATGGAGTTTTTCTATAGAAAAACACATTTAAGGCCGGGCACGGTGACTCGTGCCTGTAATCCCAGCACTTTGGGAGGCCGAGGTGGGTGAATCACGAAGACAGGAGATCGAGACCATCCTGCCTGACACAGTGAAACCCCATCTCTACTAAAAATACAAAAAGTTAGCCCGGCGTGGTGGCTGGCACCTGTGGTCCCAGCTGCTGAGGCAGGAGAATGGAGTGAACCCGGGAGGTGGAAGTTGCAGAGAGCTGAGATCGCACCACTGCACTGCAGCCTGGGCAACAGAGCGAGACTCCATCTCAAAAAAAAAAAAAAAAAGGGGGGGGGGGAAAAGAAAAACGCATTTAAATTGGTATTATTAGTAAATTTCCTTATTTTTTAATTAAAGATTATGTATTGAATGTCTAGAATATACAAATTAGTATCCTACATATGTTAGATTATGGGGGTAGGGAGAAGATTTTGGAAAATAATTTTATTAAAAATAAAATTGGATTTTCTGTATCTGTATTGTCTATCTGGTAAAACCCTCACTAGCATTTTAATAATTGTGAAATTTATTGATGATTGCATTGATGACCAAGGTTCAACATATTGATTTTTTATCACGGGAAGTGGCATAAAAAATAATATAATCTCTTCTAGATGAAAATAATAAAAATTTGAAGTTTACTATTGTCCTTTTAACTGCCTATCTTGCATGTCTGAACCCTGCTGAACATTTGTGCTATAATCTCACTGTAACTGTCTCTTTCGGAATTTTGAATGACCTTAACATATTTATCTAGACAATTTCCTATTGTCAACTGCAATATTTATTGGAACACTCTTATGACAAAGAATCTAAAATGAAAAATCAAGCTATATAGGGTTTATCTAATATTTGGAAGGCCTGATGACTTTAAAAGCCTGATCCTCCTTAGACAACAGGAATGTGTGATTCATAAATATTTCCTAACAATCAAAGAAACATATGCATATTTATTAGGAATTGATATGGTTTGGCTCTGTGTTCCCACCCAAATCTCTCCTTGAATTGTAATAATCACCATGTGTTAAGGGTGGGATGAGGTAGAGATAATTAAATCATATGGGTATTTTCCCTCATGCTGTTCTCATAATAATGAGTGAGCTCTCATGAGATTTGAAGGTTTTATGAGAGGCTTACCCCTTTAATTGGCACTCATTCTTTCTCCTGCCACCCTGTGAAGGAGTGCCTCCCACCATGATTGTATGTTTCCTGAGGGCTTCCCTGTCATGCAGAACTTTGAGTCAATTTAATTTTGAGTCAATTTCCTCTTTTCTTTACAAATTACCCAGTTTTGCATATTTCTTTATAGCAGAATGAGAACAGACTAACACAGTAAATTGGTGCTGAGGTAGTGGGGTGCTGCTATAAAGATTCCTGAAAATGTGGAATCAACTTTAGAACTGGGTAACAGGCAGTGATTGAAATAGTTTGGAGGGCTCAGAAGAAAACAGAAATAGTTGGGAGTTTGGAACTTCCTAGAAACTTGTTGAATGGTTTTGAACAAAATGCTAATAGTGATATGGACAATGAAGTTCAGACTGAAGTGGTCTCAGAGGGAGATGAAGAACCTATTGGGAATTGGAGCAAAGGTAATTCTTACTATGCTTTAGCAAAGAGACTGGTGGCATTTTGCCCCTGCCCTAGAGATCTGTGGACTTTGAACTTGAGAGAGATCATTTAAGGTATCTGGTGGAAGAAATTTCTAAGCAGCAAAGCATTCAAGAGAAAGCAGAGTGTAAAAGTTCGGAAACTTTGAAGCCTGATCACATAATAAAAAAGAAAAACCCATTTTATGGAGAGAAATTTAAGCCTGCTGGAGAAATTTACACACGTAATGAAGAGCCAAATGTTAATCACCAAGGCAATGGAGAAAATCCCTCCAGGGCATGTCAGAGAACTTCACGGCACCCACTCTTATCACAGATCTGGGGACCCAGGAGGGAAAAATGGTTTCATGGGCCTCCTACTCTATGTAGCCTCAGGACGTGGTGCCCTGCATCCCAGCTGCTTCAGCTCCAATTCTGGCTAAAAGGAGCCAACATACAGCTCAGGCCATTGCTTCAGAGGGTGCAAGCCCCAAGCCTCAGTGGCTTACATGTGGTGTTGGGCCTGTGGGTGCACAGAAGACAAGAAGTAAGGTTTGGGAACCTCCACCTAGATTTCAAAAACTGTATGGAAATGTCTGGATGTCCAGGCAGAAGTCTGCTGCAGAGGTAGAACCCTCCTGGAGAACTTCTGCTGGGGCAGGGCAGAAGGGAAATGTGAGATTGAAGCCCCCACACAGAATCCCCACACAAAGGCACTGCCTAGTGGAGCTGTGAGAAGAGGGCCAGCATCCTCCAGACCCCAAAATGGTAGATCCACTGACAGTTTGCACTGTGCACCCAGGAAAGATGCAGACACTCAATGTCAGCCCAGGAAAGCAGCTGGGAGGGGGGCTGTATCCTGCAAATCCACAGGGACAGAACTGCCAAAACCTGTGGGATCCCTGCTCTTGCATCAGCATGACTTGGATGTGAGACATGGAGTCAAAGTAGATCATTTTGGAACTTTAAGATTTAATGACTGACCTATTGGATTTGCATGGGGCCTGTAACCCCTTTGTTTTGGCTAATTTCTCCCATTTGGAACTGGTATATTTACCTAATACCTGTACCTCCATTGTATCTACGAAGTAACTAACTTGCTATTTTACAGGCTTCTAGGCAGAAAGGACTTACCTTTTCTCAGATGTGACTTTGGACTTGAATTTTGGGGTTAATGCTAAAATGAGTTAAGACTTCAAGGGACTGTTAAAAAAGCATGATTGTGTTTTGTAATGTGAAGGCATGATTTTTGGGAGGGCCAGATGCAAAATGATATGGTTTGGCTTTGTGTCCCCACACAAATCTCATTTTGAATTGCAATAATTTCTATGTGTCATGTGGGGGCAGGACCAGGTGTAGGTAATTGGATAATGAGGCTGCTTCCCCCATGCTGTTTTCATGATAATGAGTGAGTCTCAGGAGATCTGATGGTTTTGTAAGCATCTGGCATTTCCCCTGCTTACACTCATTCTCTTTGTTGCTGCACCATGAAGAGATGCCTTCCCCCATGACTGTAAGTTTCCTGAGGCCTTCCCACCCACGCAGAACTGTGAGTCAATTAAACCTCTTTTCTTTATAAATTACCCAGTCTCGGGTATTTCTTTATAGCAACCTGAGAACAGACTAATGTAGGAATTTAAATAGTTATATTTAGGTTACTATCCATTTAGCAAAAATGATTATATTCCCAACCTTAATTAATATCTCTCTCAAACATGTTTCTTAATATTTTCCCTGTTGAAAATTAAATTTTTATTTTTTAAATAATGCTTCAAGATATAGAATACAGAGCATCCAATAAGAAATATCAATTTAACTCAGTCTTGCCTAATGGCAGAGTTCATACACACCAATGAATATTTCCCTATATTTAACTCCTGTTAGGAATGTTAATATGTTTTATTCAGTATTTTTATGTCAAAGTCATCCTAGTTATGCTTATTCTCCAGAGATATATGTAAACTAAGAAGCAAGAGCTTACAAAAATTTCTATAGTATTTGTAACAGTTTATTAACAAATAAACAATTTATTGTCAACAATATCAAGTTGCCACGTTGCTTAACTTGTTCAAGTTCATTCAAATCCATTTACTTTTCCAAATGTCAGCAGTAATCTAAACTGTTCCACATCACAGGCTGCTGACAGTTGGTATGTAAGATAAACAGAATTGTATTCACTTGGGCAGTAAAATTCATAGATTTTTCTTTCTATGGGCCCAGTTATCACATAATTTAGAAATTAGTTTGTCACTCTGATTTTCAATTCATAGAGTTAATGTAATTGAACTGAGCTCACAGGTGTCAAGAGAAATATTAACTGTATACAAACTGGTATGTAGGCCAGTGAATTTTATTATTTCATAGTAGAATATATGGATAATTTTTTAAAAATATGATTTACCTGACAAGAAAGCTTTCAAATACCATTCCCATAATGTGATTATTTTATATAGATGGTTAAGAAAGTGAAGTTTGCTTTTTCAGGAGGATTTTGGCATCATGAGACACAAGCTATCAATTCTTGCAATGCTAGCTTTATGAATTCAGATACCAAAAAAGAAGAAAACCTAAAATGTTTTACTATCATTTGCAGAAAACATTGGCATGCAAATAGAGAGGAAGCATGCAAGTAAAGACTGAATTAGTCACTGATTTTGAATCATATCCTGTAGCCATTTGTTTAGGAAACAGATGACACAAAAGTGCAATTGTTCTGACCTCTCCAGCAATCTCTTTAAAGGTATCTTTTCTCCCTCTATTAATATCATGATGGAGCCTGTTGCTTTCAGAGAATTTCAGTCAGATAAATAAATCATACTAGGATGTTCTTAACTTCCTGAATTTCCTTCAGTAATTTCTTTTACATATTCTAAAGGACCCCAAGGTGTGAGCAGTGAAAACCTGGAAGACATGAATCTTAATTTTATTCTTTGATTTTCTTATTATTTATTCTTCAATATATAGATCAGCTGTCAACTCATTCTTTATTGAAGTCTTCATTTTTCTCATTTCAACAGTACAAATCCTATCCTCTCTAAGATACCATAGCACCACTATTATAATTCCATTGCTGTATTTATCACACCATGTTGTAGTTCCTTCAGGAATATTCTCAGAAGCTAAACTTTTCTGATTCCAATCTCAGTTTCTGGGGAAAAGACAACTGAGCATCTTTTGTAGTAACTGTCAAATTAAACTCTTTCCCTGTGAATATTCATATGTTTTGTTGCCTGTTTCTCTGACTGTTGATAACTTTTTAGGTTTTAATCTAGAATTTTAGGGGAATAAACTCCATCCCTTTTACCCTTTTACTATCCATACCTTTTAATTTTACTCTATCGTTTTTACTTAATGTAGCATAGTGGAGGTTCAAATATTCTTTTATATGTTTGCCTGATTTTACAGATAACAAAACTAAGCCACTCAAAGGCTCAAAGGCTAAACATCTGCACTGAGTCCCAGTTTCCTCATCTGCAGGAATAGGGATAATTCTTACCTAAAGAGATTAATCTAGGAATATTTCTATGTTTGGTACAGTGCAGTGGATGTAATTAAATACAGACTAGATGGTTAAATTATTTTTGTGACAATTTCTTTTTTTTTTTTTTTTTTTTTTTTTTTTTTCTTGAGACGGAGTCTCGCTCTGTCACCCAGGCTGGAGTGCAGTGGCACGATCTCGGCTCACTGCAAGCTCCGCCTCCCAGGTTCACGCCATTCTCCTGCCTCAGCCTCTCCGAGTAGCTGGGACTACAGGCAATTTCTTAATAGCTTCAGAAAACCTCAAATTTACTTCATCTTTATTGAAAAAATTCAGAATGTTTTCCAAAATATTGCCTTTCTCATTACCATTTGTATTTATTTGTCAATTCAAAAATATCTTACTGACCTGCTTTTTATGGAAACGAACCTCCCCAGGCTGTGGACACTGCTGTGTTTTGCAGAATCCTCCACGATAATCATGCCACATCCATGTCTACCTTGCCACAGGTGCAATGTCTATGCAGTCTTAGGTTTGAGTTCACTATAAAATTAATGGATGGAATGGCAGAAATCATATAGTAACATGTACCTTTCATACCTTATTTTTACATTTTAATTATCTTATTTTTTTCTCAAAGGCTTTTCTTGTATTGTCAACTAAATTGTCATTATTTTAAAATAAAGAATTGAGAGCTGATAACACAGATTAATAAAGTTAGAGTGCCTGGTATATGCTTTGATTTTACACTTCTGTATTATAATGCACTATTAAAATGAAAAATATATATATAACTTTTTTCTGCAAATCTATTTATTCCATTAGATTGTAATTTGTGGAAGAGCAGATACTGGGTATATTCAGTTTATAATTAGATCCTAACCCATGGCCTGTGCTTGGGCGTATAAAACCTACAACTATTTTATGAATGATTTTTTTTCTCCCACATCATTTGCACCCCTTACATCAGCCTGTCATATGTAAATTATTAATGAAATCATGAGTGTTTCTTTTATTTCAAACCAATCCATTGCTGTATTCAGACTGCTAAAGCAAAATAAGCAGAAGGCCATTATTCTGGGGTTATTTCTGTACCCAGAAGCCTTATGCAAGCAAATCAAAACATGACTTAGAAGCATTCCTGTTAATGATTAATTTGGAATTAAGTTTCAACAAATCACAGATGGCCTACCAACCCTTTGGTTATATTATTAGTGACTTCCCATCAGATCATACCCAAATAAGGCCAACACCTAGGCATAGCCAAACAAGTAATTTATTTACTTTACTTCCTCATGTATTCTATAAAAGCTCACTTCCTAGGATACTGGAGTAGAGCTCTCTGAACCTCTTTTGGTTTTAAGTGCTGCCTGATTCATGAATTATTCTTTATTCAAATAAATTCTGTTAATTTTTTTAAAGTTTTCCTTTTAAGTCATTAATCCTTATCTTTCTTTTAGTCTTATTTACTAATTGTTCTCTTTAATTATTTTATATTATGTTGGTTCAAATATGTGTAAAACTAGTATCTACATGCAACCTAGCAATGGATCTGTAATTTACACAAAGAAAAATGATCATATTGGTTCTCTTTATCAAGGTTAGAGAATGCTGTAAAACAGATTTATTTATTACCTATTTATATGTGTATAGGTATACATACTTGCCCCTTTTTAACACCTTTTTATTAAGTACACAACAGAATTCCTAATTTATAATGCTATTCTCTCTAAAATATTCATCTAAATATGCACCTGCATGGCTGACAAACCAGTCATGACTATATTTTCTCACGATCTGAGAACTAACATATGTCCTCAGCCAATGAGAGCCAGCAAACATTGCCTAATGGACACAGCTGAACAATGTCAGTGAATGCATCATATTGTGAATTCTCTCATTCAGTGAGTGGTACTCTCTTCTTTTTTGAGACAAATGTTGCGTTTCATTGGTGGTCTCACTTTCTTCTGACCTGGGAAGAGTATTTCCTGATACTGGGAGACAAAATGATTGTGAGTGGTAGTACTATAGAGAAAGAATGGATGGAAGAATGGATGAGTGTCAATGTTAAAACACTAAATTTAGAATGTTTTAGTCTTCTTTAAAAATCTGTGTAAAAACAGAGTAGAAGTGAGCAATTCGACAACAATGACTTCATAAACATTAGTGTAGCCCTAGGAGACCAGTAATTACATGAAGTCTTTATTACATTGTTGCTACACTAAAGCATATCATAACTCACAGGAATTTGGAGTTGAAAAAGAATGAGTTACAAGGAGGCTGCAATCCACTCTCCTCTTTTATGCCCAAGAAAGAAAAGAAATGACCCATTCAAATCCCCTTATAATCATTTAATGAGCCCTCATAGCAAACACATAAATTTTATTTCCTGGCAGAAGGAGTCTGTGTCTATAGAATTCCTTCAGTGATATTTATCTTGTCTGACTACATTGCTTATTGAAAATAAATCTTCATTGTATGGATTTATATGGGCATTTCTAGTTGTAGAACATCTGAACAGCTGTGGAATTAAATAAGTGTAATATGGAGCCATTTCATAAAGAAAATGATTACATTTGAGCTAGTAATTTCACTTAGAAATGTAAAATGTAAACAAGAAATGCAACCCAATGTTAAGGTAAAGCACTCAGAACCGCACTGACAATCTCAAATTTATCTATTTTTAACATGTTTTGATATTGCATCTATCTTTTGAATTAACAGTGTAATCAGAGGAACTATAATTTCTGTAAATGCGATTTGGCAATTCCGCTCTTTGTGTTTCTGATGTAAGATACTTGGAAGGCATCTAGTTGGGCTTGTGCTACAGGAAACTCAGATGGAATTGGTTATGGGAAGAATTTTGTACCCTCCCCCATATTCATATGTTGAAGTATCAACCCCTCAGTGTCTCAACATGTAACTGTATTTTGAGGTAAGGTCTTTAAAGAGGCAATTAAATTAAAGTGAGGCTTTTAGGGTGGGAAATTAATCCAATATACTTGGTGTTCTTATAAGAAGAATCAGAGACAATGGGGATGGTGCATGCAAATAATTGGGAGGTCATTAGACTGAGACAGTCCCAGGGTTTTAGGTTCCTCCATAAGCAGAATGGAGCCCAAAGTAACAGTAAAGTGAAACTACAGACTTTAGCAATCAAAAGCTCCATCTAACCTCTATCTAGGGTCTTTCCACACTAAAATGATTAAATACATTTTCTTTGTCTTCCTTTGATGTAAAAGCTTGCTGCTTATGCTGCAATAGTGGAGCATTCTGAATCTCTTCTGATTCTGAGTGCTTCCTGATACATGAATTCTTCTTTGCTCAACTAAATTCTGTTAAATTTATTTTGGCTATTTTTTTTCTTTTAACAGGAGACACAGCAAGAATGAAGTCATCTTCAAGCTAATGAGAGGCTTTAGTAAAAATAAAACCTGCCTACACCTTGATATTGGACTTCCAGCCTTCAGATCTATGATAAAATACATTTTTGCTTGTTTGTTTAAGCCACCCAGTCTGTGTTATTTTGTTAGGGTGATCTTAGTAGACAAACTAGTAATACGAACTGGTTTGGTTTGCACTGCCATTCTCAGGAATACACACTTTTTCTTAGAAGCATATGTATTTAATATGGCACATCATCAATGATTCAGCTCAAGGTTAAAGTTTCATGGAAGCTTGGAAATTTAGAGATAGTCCACTGTTTTACAGATGAGAAACAAAAGCCACGAAAGCAATGTGTATAAATTGTGTGTTTCTAAATATCAGGGATTTGCGATAGACCAATAATAAACACATGTCTTTCAAACTAATGTTCTAAATATTGAAAAAATAAGGTTAAAAAAAGTAATGGCACATGGATCCCAAAATATCATCTCTATTATGATTAAAAGCTAACTAGAGAATGTAGTTTAGTGGAAAGAAATGGGCTTGCTAAATGCATCCCAGAATTCATGATGCTACTTACATTCTCAGAACAGTGCTTGCCCAGGGCAGACACACCCCAATCACTCAAAGTAGTAGAGTTAGATTTTTCTCTTGAAGGAGAATAGAATGCTTGAACCTTATGTGAATATAATACTGAAGAGATGGAAAACAAAAATATATGGAGTTGAGCCACCTTGACAACTTCTTATAGCATAATAAATTATTTCAACATGTACTGGATTAAGACAACACTCACTTATTTGCTCAGGAATCTTCTTTTGGGGTGGAGTTCACTGGAGAAAGATTACCTGGAATCCCAGTGGCATCAGCTAGGACTAAAACATCCAAGATGACTCCTTTCCTAAAATGCATGAAGCCTAGCAGTAATGATGACTGGTCAGGCATTTGACTGTCTCCATCTACACAGTCGCTTTGTGTATCTAGTTCTGGTTTCTTGCCAGTGTGGAAGTCCCAGTTTATTCTGACTTATTAGCTGGTGGATTGCTTCCTCCAGAGTACAAAAGTAGAAGCTGCTAGGATTGCTTAGTATCTGGACTTCAAAGTTTTAGAATGGTATTTCTACTGTTTTTGTTTGTTTGTTTTAATTACAATAGGCATAGAGCCAAACTAAATGCAATGGGAGGGAAAACAGACCCTACCTCTTGTTGAGGGTGTGATATGAACAAACTGCAAACTAGTTTGTGATGTGAGAGATAAGACTGTGGCAGTTTTCAGAAGTATGATCTACCAAGTGATCCTCACATGCCAGGTTTATTTGTAACAAATTACAATCAGGTAAGTCACACTACTTTACCCTATATGGAATAAGTAGTGTCAGAGAAAAGCCACATATGCTAAAGTAAATGGGCTTAACCAAATATGACCATAATCCAAATGTAGAAGGAAAATGCAAGAGTGGAAGAGAAGAGTTTTCTCTTAAAAATATTAATTTCTGGCCAGGCGCAGTGGCTCACGCCTGTAATCTCAGCACTTCGGGAGGCTGAGGCGGGCAGATCATGAAGTCAGGAGATCGAGACCATCCTGGCTAACATGGTGAAACCCCGTCTCTACTAAAAATATAAAAATTTAGCCGGGCATGGTGGGGGGCGCCTGTAATCCGACCAACTACCCGGGAGGCAAAGCTTGCAGTGAGCCTAGATCACACCACTGCACTCCAGCCTGGGCAACAGAGCAAGACTCCATCTCAAAAAAAATAAAAATTGAATTCTATAAAATTTTTATTTTGTACATTGTTTAATGGTTCATTGTTTTGTTTTTCATTATGATTATCATTTTTGTTTGTTTTTTTGAGATGGAGTTTTGCTCTTGTTGCCTGGGCTGGAGTGCAATGGCCAATCATGACTCATTGCAACCTCAGCCTCCCGGGTTCAAGCCTTTCTCCTGCCTCAGCCTCCTGAGTAGCTGAGATTACAGGCATGCACCACCACACCCGGCTAATTTTGTATTTTTAGTAGCGACAGGGTTTCTCCATGTGGGTCAGGCTGGTCTCGAACTCCCTACCTCAGGTGATCCACCAGCCTCAGCCTCCCAAAGTGCTGGAATTATAGGTGTGGGCCACCACACCCGGCCAATTGTTCATCGTTTGACAATGAATATTAAAGGAAATAAAATATTTTTATTTAAATTACTGCTGCATAGGCCTCATATTTGTTGAACATCTACATACTACACTTTTTCCTGTCCTCTGAAGATATCCTGTATGAACTCCATGATCTCAAAGCTTACAATGTAGTGTGGGGGATGGGGTGGGGGAAGGGTGCTTATGAAAAATAAGTGAAAAAAAAAAAGGTCAAAAGGACATTAAGGAAAAGGATTATATTTTATATTCTGAATTTAATTAAATTTAGCACAGAGCCTGTCTCAATCAGTCTGTGAAACTTCATAATTCATCAATCCCTATTTTTCTGTGAGAAAGAATTATACGTATGTGTTTCTCCATAACAGTACTGAGCCCTAATATGCACAATTTATCTATTTAAACCCTGATTTAAATGTTATTTTCTAAAACTGGAAAGCTAAACCTCTATGTATAATAGCACATGTATGTTTGGTAAAGATAAAAATCATATGCTGCTTATCAGGAAATACAAACCTCAGAAGGCATGTTTACCTATATAGGGAATCATCTCTCTGGGTCATATTGACTTACCTATTAATAACTATTACTGTTGACTTCAGTTTTCAACAAGCCACCTTGAATTATGTTAATTGTTTTTCTTCTATTTTTTTCTTTACTCCATTCTATCTTGTGACAATTTGTATCCAGCATATAGTACCCAGCAGGTCTTAATAGCTACTATGTTTAGCATGATTGGTATGCCAAAGGCACTATGTAATATGCTCTGACCCTCTTATATTTTTTATTTTATTTAATACTGACAACAATTTCTATAAAAGCAACAAAAAAAACTGAGACTTAGAATTCAGGGCTATGACCATATTGATAGAACTCTATGTGACTGAGCCAATATTACAAACCAGGACTGGCCCATCCCATAACTTTTGGTAGTTAATCAGTGTCCTCTAATACTTAATTAGTGTCCTCTAATACTTAATGACATGCTCTAAATTGGATATTTGATGTCTTTTTAAAAGTCCAGACTGGTTGCTGTCTATTACAAAATTCTCCTTGTTCCAGTTCCACTAAAAAAGGCCACTGAAATATTTTTCTCACAAAATATTGCTTGAGCTCCCTCCAACTTGGCAAAAATAAAATAAAACAAACAGATAAATAAAATTATCCTTTGGCATTTGAATATTTACGTAGGCAGTACTTAATCTTTGTTGAGTTACAATCTCCATAGAGCATATGAAATAAACAAAACTACAGACAATCTTGATATATATTGCATTCAACTCCAGAAGGGCCACAGACATTCTGAAGCCTGTTTATAGCATTCATTCAAGTAATGTTTTCTAAAGTGTTATTCACACATTCCAAATTAAATAATATGTCAACTCATGCCTTGTTATCTAAAGATATATTAAATTTTATATCCATCAATTCTGATTAGATAAAAGAAGAGACAGTTTGGTGTTACTATGTCTTTATCATCTTAAAAATTCAGTTTTAACTAAGTGAAACTAGACCTCATGCTCAAAGCCTTCAAAGATTATCTATCTATAATTTAATAAAATTTATTGTTTCATAATATTGTTTTTGATCATGTTATTTGCATTTTTGGTTATTAAGCACCAGAAGATTTTTTTTTTTTTCAGACAGAGTTTCATTCTTGTCACCTAGGCTGGAGCACAATGGTGGGACCTCAGCTAACTGCAACCTCCGCCTCCTGGGTTCAAGTGATTCTCCTGCCTCAGCCTCCCAAGTAGCTGGGATTACAGGTGCCCAACACCAAGCCTGGCTAATTTTTGTATTTTTAGTAGAGATCGGGTTTCACTATGTTGGCCAGGATGGTCTTGAACTCGTGACCTCAGGTGATCTGCCCACCTCAGCCTCCTAAAGTGCTGGGATTACAGGCGTGAGCCACCACCTTTGGCCAAGCAACAGAAGATTTTTTAGGCGTGGTTTTAAGAATTTTCATAAATTATTTCACTTATCATCAGTGACCTATGGCAGTCATACAAAGTTTCCTTTTATATATTTAAATATGAAAAAAAGTTAAAGCTAGAAGTTGACATAAATGTTTGTCAAAACATTATCAATGTGGTAAGTGGATTACTAAAACTTGGGAGATATTTTCTTAATGACTGTCCAATTATTTTGTATAAAATAATTGACCAACCCTAGATAATTTGTTCTTTTTTATTATAATGTTAGTTTTCACCATTCTGGAAGAATTGTGTCTAAATGATGGAAGATGATAATTAGCTACATGTGAAGGACACAGTGTGTGTGCTCCATGTTACTACTGTAGATTGCGTCAGTGATTGTCTAGTTTTAGTTATGTTATCCTCTTGAAAGAATTTGAGGTACAACTAAAGTTGACTGGAAGTGATGACGGAATATTTGTGACTGGTCCTCAGATAGAAACTGAGGGAACATAAATCATATTCTATCTTACCATTCTCGACACACGTGCCACTGTTTGCTAATACTTAGTCGTCTTTATTTTTACTTTCTTGACAGTATTACATATAAACAGGTATTTACATAGAAATGGGGAAATCACTGGTTGTCAATAGATTCCCATAAATCTGAAATAAAGTCATTTGCTTATAAGGAATATGTGTGTATATATATATATATATATTTTTTTTTTTTTTGCTGAAGTAATGCAATTCATACAAATGCACTACCAAGGCTACCATCATAACACGAAGTCCAGGCTAACTATCTGGAATTAGATTGTAATAATACGGAATAAGAATTGCTATTATCTTCTTCGGAAAACATGTAGAATGACAGGAAAACAAAAACAGAAAAGAAACATATTCTAGAGAGAAAGAAGAATATAAAAAAGAATGAATGTTTTGATAATGACCACCTTATATTTGAAAATCATAGCAAGTTATAGTTGTCCTTGTTCATTAGATGTAGTATACAGATATGTTAGAAATAAACACATTGAAAAATCTTCTCAATCAAAATTTCATGATGTTAGTAAATGTTCTCTTTCATTCTTCCCTTTTCTCCTTTCTAATTCCCTGAGATATGCTTCTCCTCTTCCTTCCTTCCTTCATTCCTTTCTTCCCTCCCTCCCTCCACTTCCTGCCTTCTTGCCTCCCTTCCTCCCTCCTTTCCTCCCTTCCTTCCTCCCTCCCTTCCACTCTTCCTCCCTCCCTTCCTCCCTTCCTTCCTCCCTCCCTCCCTCCCTTTCTTCCTCTCTTCCGTCCTCTCTTCCTTCTTTCCTTCCTCTCTTCCTTCCTCCCTCCCATCCTTCCTTCCTCTTACTTCCTCTCTTCTTTCCTTCCTTCCTTCCCTCCTCTCCTTCCCTCCCTCTCTCCTTCCTTCCTTCTTTCCCTCCCTCCTTCCCTCCCTCTCTGCTTCCTTCCTTCCTTCCTTCCTTCCTCCCTTCCCTCCTTCATCTAGGCTTCCCATCCTCCCTTCCATTTTTTCTTTTTTCTTTCCTTTCCTCTCCCTTTAATTTCTTTTCTTTTTCACAAATATGTTTTAGGCATTGTTATTTTTCAAGAAAACATTCTATAATGTGGTAAATAAATATAAACCCTCAAGAAGCTTGAAATGTGCAAACAGAACTTAAAATAACAACATATTTAGAAATTGAAAAAATAATCACAAAATTACTATTTTGAGATTGGAATAAATTTCTAAAAGAGTTCCTGCCATGTGGAGATCAGTTATAACTGACAGCAGATTTCATGAGAGAGCTTGCATTAGGGTAGAGCATGAGACCTCAAACAAAAGTTCTACAAAGGAAAAGTATGTTGGAGGAATTGGTATCTCAGACAAGAAAGCAACTTTATAACAGACAGTGATAGAGGAAAAGTAGACAATATTCTTAGAATTGTGCATAAAGTTTTGTAATAGTAGGTGTATAAAATCCTGCATGTCTATTCTAGCTTTCAGTAGAATCTTGTGAACTGATAATTTTAGAAGTATATTCTTTACTCATTACCTTTAATCAAATGCTAAAAAGGGGTAAATTTCTAATTCTTTTCAAACAGGTAGCTAGGTATAGGAAATATATAAAGACCTTACATATTCCTGAGTCTTTCTTATTTTTTAAGATCTTATATAAATTAAAAAATTCTAAAATAGAATTTTTGAACAATTTTACTTAGGTGAAACCATTTGACTATCTCAGTTAAAACCATGTTTCTCAATAATATATTTATTACTTTTATTTTAATTAATATGCAAAAACATTTAAAATGTATCTAAAAGGCTAAATAGATGATCACTTGCTTTAGGGAATGAAAAAACATAGACATGTTAATTCATTTTTTATATAGAGGAAGCATTTTATAATAGATTAATGTACAGACATCCTAGGATGACAGTTCTACTTCTTATCTCACTGCCATTAACACAAAAGTATTTGGGTTCCTTTTGACAGCAGGAGGGTACATAACACATGAGCTGTTAGTTCTTTGTGCCTTTGCATGAGAGTGATACATGACACTTCTGATCACATTGCATTGGCTAAAATATGTCATGTGATCATTGCTAACTCTAAGTGGGTATATACCTGGAGAGACAAAACATACAAAGTCTTAGGGTGCTCTGCTCCTGTGTATTATAGAAGGTTAGGTATTTTTAGTGAGAACTTGTTCTACTGCTATACATTTTTATCTTTAGATATAGAAATTTTAATGAATGCCACACTGACCTTTTCCCTAGGTAAAAAGCTTTCCTCCTTTCCCTAGAAGAAAGGCATGTAGTTCAGAGGAGAGGCCTCAAGAAAAAAAATAAGATACATTAAAGTTTTTCCTAGAAAGTATGTATTAATTGAAGTACCAAATCACTTGAAAGAAATCCCTTATACTCTGCCATCTTTCCCTCTGCAAACTCTTCATGGAAAAGTAACAAATGCTAATAAACCTCATTTCAAGAAGAGTAATAACCTTACTTCATTATATATAGAATTCGAACATAAACACTCTTTAAAAAAAGAAGGAAAAACACATAGCATATATCACATATATATATATAACTGTTTAATCATTTATTTTATGCAACATTATGTTTGTAATATTTATCCATCCCATTGCATATACATGTATTTTGTTTATTTTTTAGCAAGCATACATTTAGTAATCTGTCATAAAATGATTTTAAAATTTGAAATTGGAGGTTTTTTTAAACTTTTATTTTAGGTTCAGGAGTACAGGTGAAGGTTTGTTATATAGACAAATTGCTTGTCATGGGTTGTTTGGTGTGCAGATTATTTTGTCACTCAGATAGTAAGCATAATAGTCAATACGTAGTTTTTCAATTCCTCTCCCTCCTGCCATCCTCCACTCTCAAGTTTGGCCCAGTGTCTGTTGTTCTCTTCTTTGTGTCCATGTGTATTCGGTGTTTAGCTCCCACGTAAAAGTGAGAACATGTGATATTTGGTTTTCCATTCCTATGTTAGTTCACATAGGATTATGGCCTCCAGCTCTATCCATGTTGTTGCAAAGGACATCATCTTGTTCTTTTTTATGGCTGCATATTATTCCATGGTGTATTTGTACCACATTTTCATTATCCAGTCTACTGTTGGTGGGCATTTAGGTTGACTCCATGACCTTGCTATTGTGAATGGTGCTGTGATGAACATATATATGTGTCTTTATGGCAGAATAATTTATATTCCTTTGAGTATATACCCAATAGTGAGATTTCTGGGTTTAATGGGACTTCCATTTTAAGTTCTTTGAGAAATTGCCACACTGATTTTCACAATTGCTGAAGTCATTCACATTCCCACCATCAGCATATAAATGTAACCTTTTCTCTGCAACCTCAACAGCAACAGTTTCTTTTCTTTTCTTTTTTTTTTTTTGACTTTTTAGTAATAGCCATTCTGACTGGCCTGAGATGATACCTCATTATAGTTCTGATTTGCATTTCTCTAATAATTAGTGATGTTGAGCACTTTTTCATATGATTGTTGGCCATGTGTGTCTTCTTTGGAAAAGTGTCTGTTCATGTCCTTTGTCCACTTTTTAATAGGATTGTTTGTCTTAGCTAGTTAATTTGTTTAAGTTCCTTATAGGTTCTGAATAGGAGACCTTTGCTGGATGCATAGTTTACAAATAGTTTCTCCCCTTCCATAGGTTGTCTGTTTATTCTGTTGATAGCTTCTTTTGGTGTGACACTCTGAGGAATGCAATAAAATGATACCGGAGATAAAAGAGAAAATGGCTATTTCATAAAAGAACCAAACTGAACTGATAGAGCTGAAAAACTTACGTCAAGAATTTGGTAATAAAATTGCAAATATTAATAGCAGAATTAACCAAGCTGAAGAAACAATCTTAGGGATCAAAGATCAGTTCTCTGAAATAATTCAGTAAAACAAACAATAAAGGAGAATGAACCAAACCTATGAGAAATATGGGATTAGCTAAATAGAGCAAACCTAAAACTTATTGGTGTCCCTGAAATAGAGAAAGCAAGCAACTTGGAAAACATATTTGAGGGTATAATCCATGAAAATTGTCCCAACCTTGCTAGAGAAGCCAACGTTCAAATCCATAAAGGCAGAGAACCTCTGCAAGATACAATTCAAGATGAACATCCTCAAGACATGGAGTCATCAGATTATCCAAGGTTGAAATCAAAGGAAAAAATTTAAAGACAGCTAGAGAGAAAGGGCAGGTTACCTACAATGAGAGCCCCATCAAGCTAACAGCAGGCCTTTCGGCAGAAACCCTACAAGCCAGGAGATAATGGGGTCCTATATTTAGCATTTTTAAAGCAAATAAATCTAACCAAGAATTTCATATCCAGCCAAACTAAGCTTCATAAGTGAAAGAGAAATAAGGTCATTTTCAAAAAAGCAAATGCAAAGGGAACTTGTTATTACTAGACTTGCCTTACAAGAGGTCCTTATGGGAGTGCTAAATATGAGAAGGAAAAACCATTACTGGCAACCACAAAAACACATTTAGATATGCAAACCATTGATGCCATAGCATATATTCAGCCACTAAAAAATACACAAAATACATTGCACAAAAATAATTCCAGAATAATAAAATTGTATAGATCAATTTATTTTGTTCACAAATATTGAAAAGCATAGCTGTTGTGAGTAATTAAATACACACTTCAAACATTAGAATACAAATAACGGTAAGAGAATAGGACATACACTTTTTTAATGGCCGGGATTAGGGGAGCTAAAGAAAGAAAGTAAAGAAAAATCACATGGAAATAAAAGTCCATGAGACTCAAAAACAAATAAGGAAGAGAGTGCTATAAAAAAACTTCACATGGGGCCGGGAGCAGTGGCTCATGCCTGTAATACCAGCACTTTGCGAGGCTGAGGTGGGCAGATTGCCTGAGGTCAGGAGGTTGAGACCAGCCTGGCCAACATGGCGAAACCCCTTCTCTACTAAAAATACAAAAATTAGCCAAGTGTGGTAGCAGGTGCCTGTAATTCCAGCTACTCAGGAGACTGAGGCAGGAGAATCGCTTGAACCTGGGAGGCAGAGTTTGCAGTGAGCTGAGATCACACCACCACACTCCTGCCTGGGTGACACAGTGAAACTACATCAAAAAAAAAAAAAAAAAAAAGAGGAGAAAAAAACTTCATATGTGAAAAATAAGGAAGAAAAAACTATAAGTAAAATGGAAAAAGGACAGAAATAAAAGAATGAAAGAGAAGAGGAAAAATATAGAGGTCAAAAGTGATCTAAAAGATGCACAGTTGGCTTTGCTGAGAAGGGAAGACTAACATGAAAAAGACAGAGACATAAACTACAAATAAGCTCCCCATAAACAATAGGAAAATCTGAATGTACACACTAAGAAATACCATTTTTTTTTCCAAGAGAATACCACACAGTGAGCAAGTAAACCATTTGCCTTCAAAATCAGAGTTAAACGATGTTGAACATTTAACTCACGTGGATAAAAATTTAACTTTCTTTGATAATGTAAGAAATGAAAATAATACAGACATACCTTGTTTTATTGTGCTTTGCTTTATTGCACTTCACAGATATTGTATTTTTTTACAAATTGAAGGTTCGTGGCAAGCCTGCATCAAACAAGTTTATCAGCACCGCCTTTCCAACAGCATGTGCTCACTTCCTGTCTCCGTGTCACGTTTTGGCAATTCTTGCAATATTTAAAACATTTTATGACTATCATATCTGGTGTAGTTGATCTATGATCAGTGCTCGTTGATGTTACTATTGTAATTGTTTTGGGGTGCCAAAAACCATGCCCATACAAGACAACAAACTTTATAAATATTGTGCATGTTCTAACTCCTCCACTGATTTGCTGTTCCGTAATCTGTCTCTCTCTCACTGGGCCTTCCTTTCCATGAGACACAAAAATATTGAAATCTGATCAATTAATATTTCTACAGAGACCTGCAGGTGTTCAAGTGAAAGGAAGAGTTGTACACATCTCACTGGAAATCAAAAGCTAGTAATAATTAAGTGTAATGAGGCAGGAAAGTAAAAAGCTGAGATAGCCCTAAAACTAGGCCTCTTGTTGCAAATGGTAAGCCAAGCAGTGAATGCAAAGGAAACATTTTTGAAGAAAATTAAAAGAGCTACTCAAGTGAACATGTGAATGATAAGAAAGTGAAACAGCCTTATTGGTGATACGGAGAAAGTCTAATCCAGAGCAAAGTCCTCACTCTCTCGAAGTCTGAAGGCTGAGAGAGGTGAGGAAGATTTGAGGAAGAAAAGTGGGAATGTAGCAGAAGTTGTTTCATAAGGCTTAAGAAAAGAAGCCATGTCCATAACATAAAAGTGCAAGGTGAAGGACAAGTGCTGAGACAGAAACGGAAGTTACCTAGGAGACTTAGCTAAAATAATGATGAAGGTTGATACACTAAACAACAGATTTTTTCGAGGTAGCTGGAATGGCTGTATTTGAGGGACGATTCCCATCCAGGACTTTCTCAGGTAGAGAGGATAATTCAATGCCTGATTTCAAAGCTTCAAAGGACAGGCTGACTCTGTTTTTTTAAATAACACAATTGGAGATCATAAATTGAAGCCCATGCTCACTTGCCATTCTGAAAATTCTAGGGAACTTAAGATGCTAAATCTACTATGTGGTCTATACATGAAACCACAAACCTGGGATGGCAGCACATCTGTTTAGAGCATGGGTTAATGAGTATTTTTAGCCCACTGTTGAGACTTGCCACTCAGAAAAAAAGGTTCCTTTCAAAATATCACCGCTCATTGACGATGCACCTTTTTGCCCGAGAGCTCTGATGGAGATGTACAAGTAGATTAATGTTATTTTCATGCCTGCCAATACAACATCCATTCCACAGCTGGACCAAGTAGTCATTTTGAATTTCAAGTCTTATTACTTAAGAAATATTAATACATTTCATAAGGCTACTGCTGCCATATTTAGTGATGCCTCTGATAGATCTGAGCAAAGTAAATTGAAAATCTTTTGGAAAGGATTCACTATTCTAGATGTCATTAAAAACACTAGTGATGTCACATGAGGAAGTCAACAAAATATCAACATTAACAAGAATTTGGAAAAAGTTGATTCCAACTTTCATAGATGACTTTAAGGGGTTCAATATTTCAGTGAAGGAAGTAACTGCAGATGTAGTAGAAATAGCAAGAGAACTAGAATTAGAAGCGGAGCGTGAAGATGTGACTGAAGCTGCAATCTCATGATCAAACTTGAACAGATGACGAGCTGCTTCTTATGCAAGTGCAAAAAAAAAGTGGTTTCTTAAGATGAAATTTACTCTTGGTGAAGATGCTGTGAACACTGTTGAAGTGACAGCAAAGAATTTACAGTATTACCTAAACATAGTTGATAAAGCAGCTGCAGGATTTGAGAGGATTGACTCTAATTTTGAAAGTTCTAGTGTGGGTAAAGGAATAGCATCATGTGTTACAGAGAAATATTTCAGGAAGGAAGAGTCAATCACTGAGGCAAATTTTATTATTATCTTACTTTAAGAAATTGCTACAGTTCATCCAGCCTTCAGCTATCACCACCCTAACTAGTTATCAGCCATCAACATCCAGGCAACACCCTCCACCAGCAAAAGAATTATGATGCACTGAAGGCTCAGATAATTGTTAGCATTTTTTAGCAATAACATATTTTAAAATTGAGGTTATACATTTTTTTTAGACATAATGCTATTACACACTTAAGACTGCAGGATAGTATAAAAATAACTTTTTTTTTTTTTTTTTTGAGACGGAATCTCGCGCTGTCACCCAGGCTGGAGTGGTGCAGTGGTGCGATCTCGACTCACTGCAACCTCCGCCTCCCAGTTTCACTTCATTCTTCTGCCTCAGCCTCCCAAGTAGCTGGGACTACAGGCACCCACCACAATACCTGGCTAATTTTTTGTATTTTTGGTAGATATGGGGTTTCACCATGTTAGCCAGGATGGTCTTGATCTCCTGACCTGTGATCTGCCCTCCTCGGCCTCCCAAAGTGCTAAGATTACAACCATGAGCCATCACGCCCAGCCTAAAAATAACTTTTATACGCACTAAGAAACCAAAAAGTTTGTGTGACTTACTTTATTGGGATATTGACTTTATTATGGTGTTCTGGAAAAAAATCCACAATAGCTCCAAGATATGCCTATAATTCAAGTGAGTTTTTTCTTATTATACAAATAAGATATGATCATTACAAAATTTGGAGATGCAGTAATGTGGAATTGCTAATTCTAGGACAACACATTGTTAATCTTGTATTATATTTTGTTGCAGTTATATAATAGGAGTGAAATTGCACTCTACTAGATGTTTTGAGATTGATTTAGCATTTAATCCTATATCATAAATACTCTATTAGGGTTCTGCAGAGAAACAGAACCAGTAAGATAAAGATAGATAGATAAATAGACAGATTGATCGATAGATAGATAACTGATAGATAATTGATAGACAGATAGATAGATTTATTATGAGTAATTGACTCATGCCATTATAAGAAATTCAAGGTGGCTGGGCGCAGTGACTCATACCTGTAGTTCCAGCACTTTAGGAGGCCAAGGCAGGCGGATCACCTGAGGTCAGGAGTTCGAGGCCAGCTGGTCAACATGGTGAAACCTCATCTCTACTAAAAACACAAAAAATAGCCTGGTGTAGTGGCATGTGCTTGTAATCCCAGCTGCTCAGGAGGCTGAGGTAGGAGAATCGCTTGAACCCAGTAGGCGGAGGTGGCAGTGAACCAAGATAGTACCATTGCACTCCAGACTGGGCAACAAGAGCAAAAACTCCTCTAACAAAAAGGAAAAATAAAAGGAAATCCAAGGAATTTCCATCTACAAGCTGATGGAAAAACCTGTGGGTTAATGCAGTCTGAAAGTCTGAATACTAGGGGAGTCCAGGTATAAATTCCATTCTGAAGGCCAGAGAAGATGAGATGAGCTGTCTCTGCTAAAGCAGGCAGGAACAAAACAAAAAGGGGCAAATTCCTTCTTCCTGGGTATTTTGTTCTATTCAGGCCCTCAAGGGATTGGATAACGCCCACCCACATAGGAGTGGTCAGTAAATATACTTTCCACTCATTCAAACGCTAATCTCATCCCAAAACACCCTCACAGACACACTGAGAGATGATGTTTAATCTGGGAACCCCATGGCCACCCAAGTTGACATAGAAGGAACAATCACAAACAAATCCTTTCCCTAATTGCACATTATTTGATGACATAATTTTAATGACTTATAATTTAAACCTGAATACAATTATACACACAGACCCACAGACACAGACACACACACACACACACACAATTTACTTAATTCCACATGTGCATTCTTAGATCTTTAGACTATTTTTAACATTGATTAAATCTGCTTTTTTTAGAATAAATATTTTCAATCTATGAATTTTAGCCAGTTCACAGTCTTTCGACCCTGTTTATATTCATAACTGAGTCCCAGCATCTTTTTTCCTAAATTTTCTGGATCAGTTGACCCATGTGTTTTCTTTGAAAAGCATTTCCTCCTTACTCCCTTCATTTTGGCTCTTGGTCTAACAACCCGGTCTCCAATTCTCAGTTTCCTTCGTTTTGGACCAATGTTGAAATGATACAGTGCTTAAAATGTTTAGTCCTCCATGTTTTCCTATTCTAATATTACACTAGCTTTCTAGAAAAATTCTGTCATTAACTATGAAATCTCTGGATCACACTTGTTGCCAAAATTATGTGCCCATGAGTCTCACATCTTACTATCTGGGTCTGATCTACCCCAGGCACTTCACTGAACAAATTCCAGAGCATACTTGTTTTCTTTCCCTAGGACTTCCATTTCAGTCTTCTCTACTTGGTAACTGGTGAACCAATTGGTGATATAATCTAGAAATGTGTTACACTTCCTGGATTTCTCATTCTCCCATAGTCATAATCCCCACACCTAATCAATTATTCAGGAAATTTTGCAAATTGAAAATATACATTCTCGGCCAGGCACGGTGGCTCACGCCTGTAATCCCAGCACTTTGGGAGGCTGAGGCGGGAGGATCACAAGGTCAGGAGATCGAGACCACGGTGAAACCCCGTCTCTACTAAAAATACAAAAAATTAGCCGGGCTTGGTGGCGGGCACCTGTAGTCCCAGCTACTCGGAGAGGCTGAGGCAGGAGAATAGCGAGAACCCGGGAGGCGGAGCTTGCAGTGAGCCGAGATCGCGCCACTGCACTCCAGCCTGGGCGACAGAGCAAGACTCCGTCTCAAAAAAAAAAAAAAGAAAGAAAAGAAAATACACATTCTCTCCATTTTCTTGTCGGTGACTCAGCTTAGGAACTCATCACTTCTTTAGTAAAGCTGAAATAGTATCCTTCCAGATTATCTTACGATTTGTTTTATCTGCCTCAAATTTATCAATTAAGTGCCTCCCAAAATGATCCTTCTAATTTGCAAGTTTCATAATCATATACTTCTAAGAGGTCTTAAACTTTTTATGCAGAAGAAATACCTGGGAAGCTTATTAAAATTATTGATGCTAGGCATCACTTTCAAAGACTCTGATTGATTAAATTTGTTATTATTAAATATTGCATTCAAATAAAAATAATATAAAAAATTTTGTATGTGTCATATATTCTAATACATAGACTAGTATATATATTATAAATTATTCTAATATACAGACTAGTATAAAGCAATATGTATATTGTGTATATTTTAAACATATTTTTCAAAAAGGATATTATATAACTGATAATAAATATTTGAATATTTTGGGAGCTCCTTTAGTTTTTTTTAGGAAAGAGACACATCGCTTCTCACCAGTCATATCTATATCTTCCTTTTTTCAATTTTTAATATATTTTGTTTAACTGGTCTTATACTCTGACTTGCTTTTTCAATCAAATCTCTTTTTAATATTGTATTATATTGATATATATCACTATAGTTATTCATTTTCAGACTAATTGGCATTTCTTTGTACAAGTATACTATAATGTTTTTGCCTTTCCTGTAGATGAAAACCTGGGTTGGGATTCCCCTTGTTATTTCAAAAGTTTTGCTATAAATATTTATTGCTAATTTTTTCTGATGGCCATATGAAAGAATTTATCTAAAGGTATAATCCCACAGCGGAATTACTGTGTTATGAGGTGTGCAGTTTTCCCCTTCACAGCTTTACAACATGTTGGAATGTTTTTCTAAGCAGTTATAACAGAAGACTTGGGTCAATCTACTAGTTATTTACAACTCATGTTACAGGTTTTAGCTCTCTTCCTATCTCAATCCTGAAAAGTACTATACTCCTCTAGCATACATACTTGAAAAGTAATGAAGTGAGATATTTTAACTCTACTGAGATATTTGAAACATTAAATGTTTCAATTTTTACAGACTTCTTTCTTTTTATAATATCTGAATTCTGTGAATACTATTTTAAATTATTATCAATAATATTATTATCAACAATAAACAATTTATATTAGCTTTTGTCATGCATGATATAGGGGGTGCTCTACAAACAATTTAGATGAATGTCCTCTTAGCCCACTGAGAAACGTGGATTTAAAATAGATAAAATTAACACACGTAAATGTGTTTCAAAAAACAATACTAGCATGAGGGAATAATTAACTGCATCAGAAATAAGTACTATTGTAGCTGAATAAATATAAAGACTTTTAGAGTTAGACATATTATTGAATGTGAACTTCTACTCAAGTATAAAACTGCTTCTGCAATATACTTAAATTTGATGATCAACAGCAATTCCTAAACAGTTTTAATAATTAGACACCCATTAGTTCAAATTCTCCCTCAACAGAATGTGAACACTCCACATGGGAAGTGATTCCTATTTGGTTGGTTCATTGTTTTATTTGCTTTTTTGTGTGTTTGCTGTATTTTTAGTACTCAGAACAGTGTTTGGCATACAGCAGCTGCTCAATAAATATTTAGTGAATAAATGAATAATAAAATAATCAGCTCTTCCTCTTTAATATTAACATTCGCCTTAGTTCTATTCTTTAAAGCAAAACAGAACAGATTTCTAATTTGCCCCTTACTTGAGCTTTTGTATATTTGAAACTGCCCAAAATGCAGTCCTCCGAGTCTTTTTTTTTCTCTTTAGTGCAAATAAAAATATTCCAAAATTATTTCCAGATTTCTTAAATGGCATGCATTTAAGATCTCTCACCACACTGGTGGTCTTTTTATATACTGTCTGGTTTGCCAATGTATTTTAATGTATGACAAGCATAATTGTCTGACACATGCCAAGTACAGCATATGAGAAGAAGCTTTCCCTGACTTTCACTTATGTCCATAGATGCACCCTACGATAGTTCTAGCTATTTAATTGTTGTAGCCACTTGGCACACTTCGATATTGGTACTAACGTAAACTGCAAACTTAATTCACATGGGTGTACTGCCACATATAGACCAAAGCATTTAGATCATAAATATGCAAAGGTTTAATTGAGATGTAGAAGCTGAAGAATAACTTGGGCATTTCCTTGTGGACTAAGGATATACAAAAACATTGAACAGTTTTGAATGTATAATGATTTTGCCAAAGATACGGAAATGTAGCAATTTTCTCAATGATAGATAAACAGACCAATGACAAAACATAGAGATGATTTCACTTCATCTTTTTTATTATCTTTGCAAAGATTTATTGTAAGCCCTTTTAAAACAGAAAATTCTTAATTTTACGCCTGCTTTAAAGTGTATTTTTCTCCTAACCTATATGTATATAATATTACTTCATCTTTCCCTGTTCCTCTGAGTTCTCCATTTTTAAATTGACTTTCATCATGCTTTATCACAGTTACTTTCCTCGGATGTACCCTCACCCTTACCCCTCTCCCAGTTTCTTATACTTCATTGTAAAAACACCAAATCCTTGTCTAGTTCAACCCTCCTCCAACTTTTCTCTTTCATCAGCTGAGCTGATGAAGGTGGCTGGAGAAAGCACATGAACATCCCATGGGAACTCACTTTAACTATAGGACCACTCACTTTAAGTAGGGTCATAAAACTGCTGGCAATTACGAGTGGTTTTTTTTGTGTTTGTGTGTTTTGTTTATTTTGTTGTTGTTGTTGTTTTCATCTTTCTTCCTGTCTTCAGTATCTCTACCCCTAAAGTCAAGCTCACTGGATAGTCTTTCATTTAGAAAATAAGGGAAATCAAAGGTGAATTCCAACTAATCCTGCATGCTTTGGTTCCCGTACTTTCTGTATTATTCCTGTTGTGTATGAACTGTTTGTCTCTTCCACCCAGAACCCATCCCTGCTGCCTGCTCTAGAACGTTGATTCATAAATTTTATTTTCTTTCTCACATATCATCATTTTCCTCTCATTAATGTATTTTTTCTATTGGATCACTCCCATTGTAATTTCATATATAAATATATGTGAATAATCTATTTTAATTATAAGTACATACATGTGTGTATATGTGTGTATACATGTATATGTGTGTATATATATAAAATCTATGTATAATTTGCCCACATTCACCTCTAGATCTCATTTTTTGCTCCTCCTTTTGCAAGGGTGCTAGAGTGTTTTCTATACTCATCCTTTCCACTTCCACAAATAGGATTCTATTTTCCTTAGAATCCTATTCATCCATGTTATCAAAACCATTTTATTGAAACATTTTCTGAAGGTCACAAATAACCTTTTTATTGCTAAATTTGATAACAAATCCTCAGTTCTTCATTATTTTGACTATCAGCAACAATTGAGCAAGTTGACTATTCTTTCCTTCTTCATTTAGCTTCAGAAAAACATCCTCCCTGGCTTTTGTTCTACATGATTGAATACTCTTCCTATTTTCTTTGCGATTCCATTTATATTATGATTTTATTTCCATTTCACTTGCAACTGATATACTTGAAATATTCTTCCCTCAGATATACACATGATTCACTTACTCACTTCCTTCATTTTTTTGCCAAATGTCACTTTTAAAATGAGAATCGATGGCCACTTTATTGACCTTTGTAATCTCCCTTTCAGGTAATGTGTTCTCTGGCTTATTGTTTTCAAAAGCACTATTTAAAACACTGTACATTGTACTAAATCATTTGCTTCTTGACTTTCTCCACCTCACTAGAATTTGAACCTCAAGAAGGCCATCATTTTGTCTGTTTTGCGAATTGCTGTATCTGTAATGTCTATACCAGCTTCAGGCAAAATGCAGAAGCTTCATAAATATTTGTAATATGAATGAATAATAACTTTTGAAAAGGACAGCTATAATTAAAAGGTAAGATTATATTCAATAGAAGAGCAGAGTATTACGGTTTGAAAGTAAGCTATCCTTGAGGTGAAACGATATGATCATGAGGAAAGCTGATAAAGTGGCATGAGAATTCAAGATGTTTATTTTGCATAGAAAAACATCAACTATGCTCATAGTTTGTGGTTAAATATGTTGCAGATTTTTATCTTAAAATATTCTATGTATTTGTCTATAGGATTTTGCCAGATCTGACAAATCAAACATAATTTCATGTCGTTATTTTAGAATTTTAAACAAGTGTATTTAACGTAACTTTTAATGTCCTTGAGAAGACATACAGCTCCCTTTTCTCCTTGAATAGCACAGTTTCAACTCGCCCAAAACCTGCTTCTCACAATTACTGATAGAATTCCTAGCATCTTCTATAACAATTACCATTTAATAATTGGATATTTGATGGCAACAAAACACTTTAATGACAAGCACAACTTGAAATTCTTTCTGAAGAGTGGACTCTATTTTTTAGTTTTTCTCATTGTTCTGAGAACTGTACACGCATTTTCATTTATATGTTTTTACCACCCTAACAACTTAAAGCTTCCCTTTTACATATGTGTTCTATATGTCATTATAGGTTTGTGATTTCTGCATCAATAGCTGTTTTTATAGATTATAAAATTAAATTCATTTTAATAGTGTTATTGACGTAAATATTTGTGGCAGTAATGGAGGTGATCCACTCAGATCCTGTATCAAAGGAGAACTTGCTGTAAGGAATGTTTTAATAGTTACTTGACAGCCCTATAACTTTGGGATCTGCAAGTTCACACCAAGGCCAGGCTCTCCTTGGATCACTCCCAACCAGTGAGTGAACACAGCAGGGACAGTTGAGCCAGTCTATATCTTACGTAATATAGAATTTCCCTAACAGGCAATCTTTGCTGTCAAACCCCACAGGCCTGGCCAAGACTTTGTCAGAGTTGCTATGGCCCCCTGAAGCTCTTCACATCTAATTCTCCTTCTTTCCCCTATTCTTTCCCCAGGTGTCAGATCTATATCTGGGGAAGAAGGTTTTCCCTGATTATTTCTTCTCTCTTTTATTTTCTCTTTCACATGTGTTTGTTTCCCCTAATAAATATCTTGTGCTTCTAATTTTAGGTGGGCATCTGTTACTCAGAGAACCCAACTGATACTTTTTTTTCAGTATTGAAGTATAGTATGTGAAAAGAGCCATTAACATAACTCAGAGGGTGGTGTTGGGCAAGATGGCCAATGAAATGTAGTCAGGTGGTACAGCTGCTACAGAGTGACCAAGATGATGGTGTGCGCCTAACGGGTCTTTGGAGGAGCACTGAGTGTGGATAGAATGAAGACAGAAGCTGGGCTGAAGAACCCCAGAAAGATGCTTCACAAGAAGATCATCTTTAAGATACATAATCTTCAGATTCTCCAAGGATGAAATGAAAGAAAAAATGGTAAAGGCACCTAGAGAGAAAGGTCAGATCACGTGCAAAGGGACACCCATCAGGCTAACAGCAGACCTCTCAGCAGAAACCCTGAAAGTCAGAAGAAATTGGAATCAATACTCAACAATTTTAAAGGAAATAAATTTTAACCCAGAATGTCATGTTTGACCAAACTAGGCTTAATAAGCAGAGAAATAAGACCCTTTTCAGACAAGCAAATGCTGAAGAAATTTATTACCACCAAACCTGTCTTACAAGAGCTCCTGAAGGAAGCACTAAATGTGGAAACAAAAGAATATTACTAGCTACTACAAAAACACACTTAAGTACACAGAGCAGTGACATTATAAACCAACCGCATAAACAGGTCTGCCTCATAACCAGCTAACATCATGATGACAGGCTCAAATATATACATATCAATGTATGTAAGTGGGCTAAATGCCTGAATTAAAAAGCACAGAGTGTTAAGCTTAATAAAGAACAGAGGCCCATTGGTATGTTGTCTTCAAGTGACCTATCTCATATGCAATGATGCCAATAGATGCAAAACAAATGGATGCAGAAAAATCTACCAAGCAAATGGAAAGCAGAAAAAAGTTGGGATTGCAATTCTAATTTCAGACAAAAGAGGCTTTGAACCAACAAAGATAAAAGAAAGACAAAGAAAGGCCTTACATAATGGTAAAGGGTTTAATTCAACAAGAAGACCTAACTATTCTAAACATATACGCACCCAACATAGGAACACCTAGATTCATAAAGCACATTCTTAGAGATCTTGAAAGAGATTAAGACTCCCAGACAATAATGGTGGGAGACTTCAACATTCCACTGAAAGTATTAGACAGATCATCATGACAGAAATTAACAGATATTCAGGACCTGAACTCAGCACTGGATCACATGGAACTGACAGACATTTACAGAACTCTCCACCCAAAAAGATCAGAATATACATTCTTTTTATCACCACGTCACATACTCTAAAATCAATCACACAATCAGACACAAAACACTCCTCAGTGAATGCAAAAATACTGAAATCATACAAACCACTTTGTCAGACCACAGCTTAAAACAATTAGTGATCAACACTAAGAAAATTGCTCGAATCCATACGATTACATGGAAATTGAATAACCCACTCCTGAAAGACTTTTGGGTAAATAATGAAATTAAGGCAGATATCAGGAAATTTTTGAAACTAATGAAAACAAAGATACAACATGTCAGAATCTCTGGGGCATAGTAAAGGCAGTGTTAAGAGGGAAATTTGTAACACTAAATGCCCACATCAAAAAGTTAGAAAGATCTCAATTTAAAAACATAATGTCACAACTAAAAGAACTAGATAACCAAGAGCAAACCAACCTCAAACCTAGCAGAAGACAAGAAATTTCCAAAATCAGAGCTGAACTAAAGAAAACTGAGAGACACCGCAAGAATCATTCAAAAGATCAACAAATCCAGGAGTCTTTTTGAAAAAAGAAAAAAAAAAAGCATGGATAGACCACTAGATAGATAAATAAAGAAGAAAATAGAAAAGTTTCAAATAGACACAATTAGATATTAAAAAGGGGATATTACCACTGACTCTACTAAAATACAAGTAACCATCAAAGAATATCATGAACACCTCCATGCACACAAACTAGAAAATCTAGAAGAAATGGACAAATTCCAGGACACATACACCCTCCCAAGACTGAACCAGAAGAAATTAAATCTCTTAACAGACCAATAATGAGCTCTGAAATTTAGGCAGTAATAAATACTCTACCAATCAAAAAAAGCCCAGGACAGGACACATTCACAGCCATTCTACCAGATGTACAAAGAAGAGCTGGTACCATTCCTACTGAAATTATTCCATAAAACTGAGGAGGAGGGACTCCTCCTTATCTTATCCCATGAGACCAGTATCATGCTGATACCAAACCCTGGCAGAAACACAACAAAAAAGAAAACTTCAAGTTCATATCTTTGATAAACATCAATGCAAAAATTCTAAACAAAATACTTGCAAACCAAATCCAGTAGCACATCAAAAGGTTTATTCACCATGATCCAAAGTAGGCTTTATCCCTGGGATGCAGGGTTGGTTCAACATAGACAAATTAATGTGATTTATCACATAAACAGAGCTAAAGACAAAAGCCACATGACTATCTCAATTGTTGCAGAAAAATCTTTCAATAAAATTCAGTACCCTTTTATGTTAAAAGCTCTCAATAAACTAGTTATTGAAAACCCATACTTCAAAATAATAGGAGCTATTTATGACAAACCCACAGCTAATATTATACTAAATGGGCAAAAGCTAGAAGCATTCCTCTGGAAAACTAGCACAAGGATGCCCTCTCTCACCACTCCTACTCAGCATAGTATCGGAAGTTCTGGCCAGAGCAATCGGGCAAGAGAAAGAAATAAAAGACACTCAAATAGTAAAAGAGGAAGTCAAACTATCCCTATTTGCAGACAACATGATCCTATATCTAGAAAATTCCATAGTGTTTGCCCTAAAGCTTCTTAGGCTGATAAACAACTTTAGAAATGTCTCATGATACAAAATCAATGCACAAAAATCACCAACGTTCCTATACACCAACAATAGGCAAGCTGAGAGCCATATCAAGGACACAATCCTATTACTACAAAAGAATAAAACACTTAAGAATACAGTTAACCAGAGAGGTAAAGGTCTCTATTGTGAAAAACACAAAACACTGCTCAAAGAAATCAGAGATGACACACAAAAAATGGGAAAACATTCCATGCTCATGGATAAGAAGACTCAGTATCATTAAAATGGTCTTACTGCCCAAAGCAATTTATAGATTCAATGTTATTTCTGTTAAACTACCAAAAACATTCTTTATAGAACTATAGAAATCTATTTTAAAATTCGAATGAAACCCAAAAAGAGCCCAAATAGTGAAGGCAATTCTAAGTAAAATGAACAAAGTTAGAGGCATCACACCATCTGACTTCAAACTATACTACAGGGCTACAGTAACCAAAACAGCATAGTACTGGTACGAGCATAGACACATAGCCCAATGGAACAGAATAGAGATCCCAGAAATAAGACTGCTCACCTACAACTATCTGATCTTCGACAAATCTGACAAGAAACACGCAATGGGGAAAGGATTCCCTATTCAATAAACGGTGCCTGGATAACTGGCCAACCATATGCAAAAGATTGAAATTGGATGCCTTCCTTACACCATTCACAAAAATTAACTTAAGATGGATTAAAGACTTAAATAAGTAACCTAAAACTATAAAATCCCTGGAACACAACCTTGGTGATACTATTCTAGACTTAGGAACAAGCAAAGATTTCGTGATGAAAATGCCAAAAGCAATTGCAACAAAAGCAAAAATTGACAAGTGGGATCTAATTAAACTAAAGAGCCTCTGCACAGCAAAAGAAACTATCAACAGAATGAACAGAAAACCTACAGAATAGGATAAAATTTTTGCAAAGTATGCATCTGACAAAGGTCTAATGCTCAGCATAGGGAACTTAAACAAATTTACAGACAAAAAACAAACAACCTTCTTAAAAAGTGGGCAAAGAACATGAACAGACACTTCTCAAAAGAAGACATACATGTAGCCAACAAGCATCTGAAAAAAAGTTCAACATCACTTGTCATTAGGGAAATGCAAATCAAAACCACAATGAGATACCAATCTCACACCAGTCAGAATGGCTATAATTAAAAGGTCAAAAAACAAATGCTGACAAGGTTTCAGAGAAAAAAAAAGAATGCTTATACATTGTCGGTGGGAGTCAAAATTAATTCAACCATTGTGAATTAATTTACAGTTCCATACTGTTCCACTGTGGAAAACAGTATGGTGATTCCTGAAATACCAAAAGGCAGAAATACCATTCAACCCAGCAATCCCATTACTGAGTATATACCCAAAGGAATACAAATAATTCTGTCATAAAAACACATGCATGCCTATGTTTATTGCAGCACTATTCACAATATCAAAGACATGGAATCAACCTAAATTCTCATCAATGGTAGACTGGATAAAGAAAATATGGTGCATATACACCATGGAATACTATGCAGTCATAAAAAAGAACAAAGTCATGTCCTTTGCAGGAACATGGATGGAGCTGGAGGCCATTATTCTTAGCAAACTAACACAGAAACAGAAAACCAAATATCAAATGTCTTCACTTATAAGTGGGAGCTAAATGATGAGAACGCATGGACACATAGAGGGGAACAAGAGACATTGGGGCCTATCAGAGAGTGGAGGGTGAGAGAAGGGTGAGGGTCAGGAAAAATAACTAATGGCTACTAGGCTTAATACCTGTATGACAGAATATTCTGTACAACAACTCCTCATGAAACAAGTTTACCTATATAACAAAACTGCACCTGTACCCCTGAACTTAAAACAGTTCAAAAACAAAAAATCAAACATTTAAAAAGTGGAAAAAAAGAGAAGAAAAAAAAGAGGTTGATGTGAATGGTAGCTACCTAGGTGTATATATATATATATATATATATATATATATATATATATATATGTATGCATGTAAAAATTTATGAAGCTGTATAGGTAAGATTTGTGCCTGTTGAGGCTATATTTTATAGCTCAATTACAAAGATATCACCATTTGTATGCTGAGCTATTATTTGTTATTATAACAGAAAACATTAAGCTTTCTACAGAATTTTTTCACCAATATACTATTATTTTTGAGCTTGAGTTCCGGCAGCCAGTAAACTAACAAGTCATTATGCAGTTTAAAACTGACTTCATGCTACTGTAGATATTATTGCCACATTGTGTCTAAGCCATTAGCCCTCAGTATTGCAGTAGTATGGGATTGAGCAATACATTGGATTATAAAATTCCACAAATGGATTTGTAGTTTAAAGTCTTTATAAACAATTTAGAACTTTATATCAGGATAGTCTATAAATTGTCCTGGAAAGCTTTCATTTCAATAAGTTGCAGACATCCTGAGAAGTACTCAAGACAATAATCCATCACAATTTATGTTGCCCTCTAGTCCATCCTTTTAACTGTGTAAGAGTTCCTCTTAAAAAAAAGTTGTTGAGACATCAGCTCATTACTAAAGGTCATAATTGTGAAACATACATAAATTCTATAAAATGATCGTTTAACAATTTCAGTTAACTTGATATTTCAAGCATTTTCTTTGTCCTCATTGCCCCTCCTCCATCTTCCAAAGAAAACTGTCCGAATGTGGCCAAATTTGCTAGGAAAAAGTAACTGGAAAGAAAAAAATAGTGACATGCTTCTCTCTCTCTCTCTCTCTCTGTGTGTGTGTACACATGTGTCTGTGCTTCTCTGTGTGTGTGTATGCACTTGTTTCTCTGGCTGTACATGTGTGTTTCTGTGTGTATGTGGGTGTGTGTACATGTGTCTGTGTTTCTGTGTTTCTCTGGGTGTACATGTGTGTGTTTCTGTGTATGTGGGTGTGTGTACATGTGTCTGTGTTTCTCTCTGTGTGTGTTTCTCTGCGTGTACGTGTGTGTTCGTTTCTCTGCATGTGTGTGTGTGTGTGTGTGTGGTCTAATTAAGGCTAATGATGCCACATAGGACTTATTAAGCTAATTTTAGTTTGACTCAGTGAAATAATCAGTTCATTTGGTGTTTTTAAGATATAACCTCTGGTTTGTTATCTTTCTATACACATTAAGTTGAAAACTATGTAATAGATTCTTCATACTTTTCTCCATCCTCCCTAGTAATATATAAGTGATTAACTAATTCTGGATTTTTCTGTCATCAGAGTGGCTCTCACCACCTGCTATAGATGCTGCTGGATTTTATGTTGCTCCTATGTTTACAGGCCTTAAGATAAATGTTCAGACATGTTTTACTTCACCATGATTGACAATATCAGTAGAAAGAGCATGAACACTACCACAAACTCAGACTTCCTTTCTTCCTGATCTGAGTTTAAGCTTAGATTTTAAAATCAAGTAAACAGGAGAAAAAATAAACTTCTTAAAGAGACAAGTATCTCAAAAGTATGTGCCTTGAAGCAAAGATGCTGGAGAGCATACAATTAGTCTTGAGAGAACCTGTGACCAAACTGCAATGAAATGACTTGATATTAAACCCCTATAAACAGAAACCAGGCATTGACTGACCTGCCTACCCTAAGCTATGTGTAAAGAAGCAAAGATCCTCAAATGCTCTCTGTCACTAGATGAAGCTTTGCAGCTAAAATGTCTAACTTATCATCAGCATATTTAAGGATAATTATTTTGCTGATGAAAAGACAGTATTTGAGGAATAAAATAACATGAAATAGCTTTTGTCACCAAACATAGATGAGGCAGCAAAGTACCTATGAAACTTTCTTCCCAGATGGGAAACCAAAAATATTTGCATCCTTTCATGTTCAGAACTGCTACGAACCCCTGAATATGTATCTCCTGCCCCTTTTCTAAGTTCTGGTTCATATTTACTAATCCAAGTCTCCCATTGTCTTCTAATTTAATTTTGCTGAATCCTTGCAATACTTTGACTCTAGTGCTTGTTTTTAACACAACTGTTCTTCCATCAATCCAGATCATTAACGGAGATATACCAAATAAAAATTATGAGGTAAAATGAAATGAAAGCTCAAATCAAAATTCTGGTACAGGAGATGCAGTTACAAAATCTGATTTAGTGGTAGTACTTTTTAAGGAATAAATCATTTTATTTTAAACTCAATAAAATGTTTAAACTTTGTACACTTGTATTTTGTACGTCGTAACTTTGAGTATCATAATTGTTCAGCAAATATTTGGTTAAAACATTGTTATTTGATGACTTGCTGAGCATTATATTCATGGCAAATTTAATAGGAGATTACCATTTAAACCAGACCACACCTAAAAGAAAGCTTGAAGGTAAAAAGGCAGGTAAGTACCACTCAGGGAAGAGACTAGTTTCTGATTTGAGGTCTCTGAAGATGGACAACACATATGCCTGGCTTAAGTGGTAGAGATTTTACTTCCAGCAAGAGGGGAGAGAAGGACACACAAGAGCCAACTTCTGGCAATGTGTCAGATCCCTGTGGTCAGCAGATCCATTATGCAACCAACATAATCCCTATGCCTGTAAACAACCCGCTTTCTGCTGCATGGAAGGATCCCCTCTCGTTCCCGCGTGCTGTCTGAAACACAGAAAGCTGTGGACATGCCTGGGGACCACTGATGCAGGTGCCAAAGCAGAACAAAGGAATGTACAATAGGTTCAGAGCAAGGAAAGATATTTCTTTACTAGGTAAGAAGCCTAGCACAGGGCTATGAGGGCTCTTTATCTGGGTGAGTTAGAATGGAGAGTGGACTGCTTGACTGCCTTTCCCAGTAGTAATAATTGAGAAATTACTGACAATCATGGGGAAAACAGTAGGAAGAACTTATTGGAAGAATCGAACTGGAGAATGTACTTTTATATCTGCTGAATATGCTAACTTCCTATATCGATCATAGTATTTTCTGAAGTGAGAGGTTACTCCTTTTTCTAAATTTATTCTAATTTTAATTCTAGTTAGAAAAATAATGTGGGAAGAATTGTACTGCACTAAGAGCTTATGTTGCTTCTCCTACATTCATGTTATTTTCATATATTTTAGTAATTCTGGGTCTCACAATATTTCCCATATGGATATTGATGTTTTTGTCTGCAAACATCATTGTTTATAAAGGGAGATTTCCATAATTTTTATACACTCTCTGATACAGACATAGTTGGCCATGAAAACATCAAATCATAACCCCATGACCTTATTTAAAGAAGCTGTTAGTGCCACTTCTCTATTCTATAGTGTCAACATTAACAAGCATACTGACATATTTTGGTAAGCTACATTTCTTATTGGAAAATCTTCTCTAAAAGTATCATATGTTCCATATGTTCCAATAACATGAATTCATATTTCTGAGAAATGCACATTCAGTTCTTCAAACATATTATTTAGAAACCATAAGTAATAGTTGTAATTTATATGCATTTTCCCCTAGAGATTAAAAAGAGAGAGAGAAAGTATTTAAAAAGGTCTTTAGCTCTATAAATGGAAACTGAGAAAAGTTCTTCTAGAATTTACATCCATGTGTAATGTCTAGATGTCGATTTAAAGTGAAGTAGCTGATGAGAGATCAAGACAGGGGATATATGAGTTGAGAATAATTTATATGAAAAAGAGAGTTCGAGCTATACTAATTAACTAGAACAGAAAGGATATGGAGTGAGAAGAAAAGAGAGATGAGGGCAAATCACAGCAAAAGGTTAGTATAGGTGACAGAAAGTGTAGAAAGATCAGAGAGGTAAAAGAGGAAACTGCAAATCAATATACTGGGATATTGTTGAATCAAAAAGAGAGATTTTTTGGCACTGTCCATCAACAGTGTTATATAAAGCATTTAAAAAAATTTCTAAAAGAGCTATTAGAATTGGCTAATACATAAATTTTTAGAAACCAATAACACACAAACCACTGAAGTGGGGAACATTCGTATTATAAGTTTTGTTAATAAATTGAATCTCATATCATTAGAAAATTATGATAGAACAAACTGCTATGCTAATTTTTTCAAAAAATTATCTATTTGCATTATATTTTAAAAGACCCAAAGATATTTTTGTTGGGAAGCCAGAAGCAACAGCAACATCTTTTGCATACTACATGATCAGATATTTGAGTCTAATATTCTTTTCTGAAAGAAAACAGTATTTTAGAAGGAAATTCATTGAATACTTTAGAGCAAGAAAAATTCAGGATGATGTTATTGCCAAAAAAATTGGACACTTTAAGTATGTTAGGGGTAGTTTTCAAGAGAAAGCTAATTTAGTCATCGTAATATCATATGATATAAACTTTAAGGCAAAAATAGTCATGGAATAGTGTATTCTAAAATGATAAAATGTTCAAGCCATTTGGATGATGATATATCAACTATAAATTTGTGTGTACCGAATAACTTAGACGCAAATATTGAAAGCAAAAATGAAAGCTCTAAAAAGGAATAATTGAAAATCTACCATCATAATGGGGAGGCATTAACATACATCTTCCAAGACCTTAAAAATCAGTTAAGGTATAAAAGAGTAAACAACACAATCAACCAAATTAACCTAGTAGACACATAAAGAAAAATTTCACCTAAAACTGACAGAATATGAAATATTTACCAAAGTTGTCAATACTATAAGTTCTCAGCATATTTCAAAGTATTAAAATCAAAGTATGTTCTTTGATCACAGTGAAGTTACAAGAAGCCAAACATTTTTAATAAAAACACATATTAAAAATGTTTGTAAATGAATCAATATAATTTTTAAAAGCCATAAAGAAGAAATGAAAGTTACATTAATAAATTAAAATAAAAATATGACATATTAACAAATGTTAAGCAACAAATGCAAATAAAAGAGAAAAATGGATGAAATCAAATACCTAAGTATCCTCCCCAAAAAAAATAAGTTAAACAAAAAATTAAAGATATGTCGTAAAAAAATAAGAATAGCCATCAATGTTATACTCTACATAAAATCAATACAGAAAATTTTGAAATTTAGGAAGACTAATACAATTGACAAGCACCTTTAAAGAGAAAGCGATCAAGCAAAAATTACCAGCATCAAGAATAAAATGACAGCACCATAGATCACCCATACATTAAAAAATACAGTAAAAATTATTTTTCTTATATTTGCTAATTTTGATTAAATGAACAAATGTCTGTAAAATAGTATGCAATATATTTTGAGAGAAGTAAAATAAAAATACTTTAATGGTAAAATATCTGTTACACTTTTAATTTATAATTTATTTTTTAAAGAAAATTCCAAAATCAGGTGGTATGATGAAAAGGAATGACTGGAAAAGTAAAACATTAATATTATTATTATGGGCAAAACCAAGTAATTTTTAATGTGACTTCATTTGCACATATTTGAAGAAGAGCATACACTGAACACAGATTTTTACTGGACATAATAAATTGGAACATTTCCATGCTTGTTTTATTAAAGCAGTATATCCCTGGTAACAACAAAATTGAGAATAACATTGCAGGATATTCCTTTTCTGAACGTGGATGCAAAATACAAAACAAAATAGCAGCAAGTCAAACTCAGCAATGTGTAAAAAGGATAATAATAATATATGTCTTAAAAACTTGCAAAGTTTGTTTAATCTATGAAAATCAAACAATGAAAATAACTGTAATAATAATACAAAGACAAGAAATATGATCACCTTAAAAGATGCAGTAGGCTGGGTGCAGTGGCTCACACCTATAATCTCAGCACTTTGGGAGGCCGAGGCGGGCGGATCACGAGGTCAGGAGATTGAGACCATCCTGGCTAACACGGTGAAACTCCGTCTCTACTAAAAATGTGAAAAAATTAGCCAGGTGTAGCGATAGGCGCCTGTAGTCCCAGCTACTCGGGAGGCTGAGGCAGGAGAATGGTGTGAACTCTGGAGGTGGAGCTTGCAGTGAGCCGAGATTGCACCACTGCACTCCAGCCTGGGTGACAGGGCAAGACTCCGTCTCAAAAAAAAAAAAAAAAAAAGATGCAGTAAAAGCACTTGATAAAATTAAAAACCTATTTTAAATAAAGGTATTTAGTAAAATGGAGAAAGTGATTTAATCCGATAAAGAAAATCTACTAAAAAAAGCATGCTTTATATTTACTGATAAAATATTGCATGCTTTTCCATTGGTCAGGCTATAGCCCTGTATCACTACTTGTATATAGAATTCTCCTGTAAGTCTTAGAAAAGAGAGATAAATCAATTTTAAAAGGAAGGATTAGAAAAGCAAAATATTAATACTATTATTATGGGCAAAACCAAGTATTTTTTAATGTGACATACCTAGTACTTTCAAAGGAATGTAAGTAATATTATTTGATTCAATTAATCATATCACTAAACAAAAATACATATTTTATATATTAGCATGGAGTCATTAGATAATTAAATTTAATATAATACCATTATAATAGCAGTAAAAACATTAAATATCTAGGAATACATCTAATGAAAATGTAAAATCTTTGCACAGAAATGTATAAACTATTAAGAAAAATAAAAGGGAAGTTGTTATTTTAAAGGTTATGATTTAGAAGAAACAAGCAAGCTAGGGAGTGAAGCAGAAGAGCCAAAGATACGGCTGATGCTGAAAAATGAAGAAATTATCAATTTGACAAATTATTCAAAGAAATGATGGAGGAGGTCAAATTGCACATTTAAGGTAAATAAGGAGGAATAATATCTCCCATTATTGATAAAAAAGAAAGTGATAATTGCTGAGAAAACAAGAAAAAAGTGTAGCAAAAAGAAGTATAATATCTACAGATGAGGATAGGTGTGGAGTCCAAAAGTGAAGACTCAGGGAACACTTCCGTATGAAGCAAATCATCTGTTGAGAGTGAGGGAGGCGGACTTGTGATTTCCAACTTGGGTAGTGAGATGGAGTAGAGATGACCAGAACCTGTCACTCTTCCATTCAGAGATGGAGTTTATTTTTCATCCCCTTGAGTTCACGCTGCTCCTGTGACTATTTTAGCAACAGAATTCATCAAAAGTGACATTATTTCAGTCCTACACCTATCCTGTAAAAGGACTGGTATCTGCTTTCTGCTTCTTGGAATACTCACTGTCATATTGAGAGGTGACAGCCTGCTGGCAGTCCTCACAGCCCTCGCTCGCTCTCGGCACCTCCTCTGCTGGGCTCCCACTTCGGTGGCACTTGAGGAGGCCTTCAGCCCACCGCTGCACTGTGGGAGCCCTTTCTGGGCTGGCCAAGGCGGGAGCCGGCTTCCTCAGCTTGCAGGGAGGTGTGGCGGGAGAAGCCGGAGCCGGAACCGGGGCTGTGCGCGGCGCTTGTGGGCCGGCTGGAGTTCCGGGTGGGCGTGGGCTTGGCAGGCCCCTCACTCGGAGCAGCCGGCCGGCCCTGCCGGCCCCGGGCAATGAGGGGCTTAGCACCCAGGCCAGCGGCTGCGGAGGGTGTACTGGGTCCCCCAGCAGTGCCGACCCACCGGCGCTGCGCTCGATTTCTCACCGGACCTTGGCTGTCTTCCCGCCGGGCAGGGCTCGGGACCTGCAGCCGGCCATGCCTGAGCCTCCCATCCCCTCCACGGGCTCCTGTGCCGCCCGAGCCTCCCTGAAGAGTGCCGACCCCTGCTCTACGGTGCCCAGTCCCATCGACCACCCAAGGGCTGAGGAGTGCGAGCGCACGGCGCAGGACTGGCAGGCAGCTCCACCTGCAGCCCCGGTGCGGGATCCACTGCGTGAAGCCAGCTGGGCTCCTGAGTCTGGTGGAGATGTGGAGAACCTTTATGTCTAGCTCAGGGATTGTAAATACACCAATCAGCACCCTGTGTCTAGCTCAGGGTCTGTGAATGCACCAATCGACACTCTGTATCTAGCTGCTCTGGTGGGGCCTTGGAGAACCTTTATGTCTTTGTGTCCATACTCTGTATCTAACTGATCTGATGGGGACATGGAGAACTTTTATGTCTAGCTCAGGAATGGTGAACGCACGGATCAGCGCCCTGTCAAAACAGACCACTCGGCTCTACCAATCAGCAGGACGTGGGTGGGGCCAGATAAGAGAATAAAAGCAGGCTGCCCGAGCCAGCGGCAGCAACCCGCTCGGGTCCCCTTCCACACTGTGGAAGCTTTGTTCTTTCGCTCTTTGCAATAAATCTTGCTACTGCTCACTTTTTGGGTCCACACTGCTTTTATGAGCTGTAACACTCACCACGAGGGTCTGCAGCTTCACTCTTGAAGCCAGCGAGACCACGAGCCCCCCGGGAGGAACGAACAACTCCAGACGCGCTGCCTGAAGAGCTGTAACACTCACTGCGAAGGTCTGCAGCTTCACTCTTGAGCCAGCAAGACCACGAACCCACCAGAAGGAAGAAACTCCGAACACATCCCACCATCAAAAGGAACAAACTCCGGACACGCCGCCTTTAGAACTGTAACACTCACCGCGAGGGTCCGTGGCTTCATTCTTGAAGTCAGTGAGACCAAGAACCCATCAATTCTGGACACAACGTTGCAAGGAAGCACAAGCCACCATGTGGAGAAATCTACATAGAGGGGAACTCAGTCCCCCAGTCAACAGCCTCCAGCTTTACTTCCAACTGCTACCCAGGACCAAATTGCCAGACGTGTGTGAGCTATTTTGGAAATGAAGGCCCGAGATCTATTTGAACTTCCCCAGCTGATGACAGAGAGCAGAAGCAGGTTATCCCCAGTAACACTTGCTCCAACTGCAAAACTGCAAGCAAAAAAATTATTTTTTCTCTTTCTTTCTCTCTTTCTTTCTTTCTTCCTTTCTTCCTTTCTTTTCTTTCTTCTCTTTTACTTACCTACAATTTAAAAGAACATCCACCTCACTTTAAAGTACATATTTTGGAATATTAAAATCTAGTTTTTGACAAAAATTAATGTGAAAAATCTTTGAATTTCTAAATGGTGATACTTTAAAAAATTTCAAGAATCTTATTAATGAATATTTTTTAAAGTTTACTAATTTGGAAATGTCAGGTTTTGGAGTGCTTTTTAGTGCAACAATAGAGAACTGAAACACATATCAAGAGAACGTTTGAAACAGCCCCATCATGAATAATATGTATAATCCCCCAGAAACTGAAAAATAGAGGATAGTAAGAAATGGAAGCAATGATGAATCATTTAGATACCATTATCAATGAGGTTATTCTATCTGGGAGAAAAAAGAATTTGAGAGTGAAGGAGAGATCAATAAAAGTTAAAATAAGGAGATTCTAAGGAGATTGGAAATTTAGAGAAAAATAGCTAACTTCCACAAATCGCTTTGTTTACCTACACCTTCTGTTCACACATAAGGAGCACAAATTATGATTTATAAGAGACAGAAGGTTGCTTTACATATCTACAGAAGGTTTTTCTGGACTCAATCTGCCTTTATGATAAAATGATGTGGCAAATGCCCTGGAAAACTGTCACGTAAGTTTGGGACAGGCCCCTCCCATAACATATAGTTACAGTCTTCTTATTAATAAATGAATGTAATGCTGAAAGAAAATGTCTGTCTTTATTCACCAGCACACAGAAATTTAAGGTGATACATTTTTCTTTTAATGAAAGTTTCTTTAAATGAAAGCCAAATTCTGTAAGAATACCTACTTTAAAATGCTGCCTTATTTGAAGTAATAGCACTAAATATATTCAAAATAAGTCATTTTAAATTTCAATTTGAAAGTCCTAAACTTGTATATGTATATTGTACACACACATAAATATCCACTTAAAAATCCAACTGATTTATTAAATAAATAATTCTGTGAGCAGTATAATCCAAAATATAAGAAATAATACATACTACCTGACATTTGCAAATCAGTAAACTTTAAGAAACATTTGTTAATAAGATTCTTGACATTTTTTAAAGTATCACATTTAGAAATTTAAAGGATTTTCACATTAATTTTCATCAAAAACTATATTTTAATATTCCAAAATATATACTTTAAAATGAGGTGGATGCTCTTTTAAATTGCAGGTAAAGATGTGTACAGTGGGTAAAAGATATGTCACAGTTTTTTGCAAGTAAACATTTACATACATCTTACCTATGTACTCTTTGGCTGCTGCTATCCTCTCATGAACTATTAGGCTACATAAAGAAAGCAGGTTGAGAATGTGGAGAAAAGAATGTGTAAATATCTGAAGACGAGTATCTAGACATGAGTGCAAATGTTCTGATAATCTTTTTCTTCTACTCTTGAGAGTTCCCTCTCCATGTACTTGTCTATTTCGAAATCCTTTACTGTTTCTTCCTTCACATATTTATGTGTTCTATAATGAGCTATGCTCTCAACTCTCAAGTCTTTATTTCCATAATCTAAGATTCTTAATGGCTTACTTTGTCATGCACAAAGGTGTTTGGTTAATGAATGAGAGAAGGCTGATTTTTTTAGAATGTATCTCATTTCAAACTCCTATTTTCTTCCTGGGAGGTGAGCAATTTGATTCAGTTCTGTTTGTTATTTTAAACTAAGAAAAGGGACACATCATTTTCATCTGGTAACATCACAAACTACCAAATTTATACAGTTTTAAAAGATTTTTATTCATGAATACATCGAATATCTAGTATATGCCATCTACTGAGCAGATATTAGAAGAAAGGAGTAAAACATGTTTTCAACTTGAAGGAATTTATGCTCTGGTATCAGAGCATAAAATCCTAGCACATTAAATACTCAAGTAAAATGAGTGCTTTAGGTGCTACATCATTTCAATGGAAGCAGAGATAGATTGACTTTAAGGTTAGGAAACATGTCCTCAAGGAAGTGATTTAAACAGGAAGGTAAAGGCACTAATCTCATTCTTGAGCATGGGAACCTCAACATCTAATTACATCCCAAAGACCCTACCTCTTAATACCATCACTTTGGAGGTTTGGATTTCAGCACAGAAATATGGGAGCAGGGGCACAAGCATTCAATCCAAACAATACTCAATTATGAAGAATGTAAATTGGTTCAGACTTCAAACACTAGTGAAATGAATGAGAATGGGAGGTATCAATACTTTTATATAAATATAATTAATTTCTATTTTATGAACATAGTTATCCAGCTATTGAAAGACAAAGCCATCAAAGCCTGCTGGAAGCTGGCAACACAGTTCATCAATGTGCTATTGATTATGAGTATGACAGAAATATTGGAATATGTGATTTATATGTCCATTTCTCTCTGTCTGTCTGTCTAGTTTACTGATCATATTCAGCATTTACTGCAATGACAACCAAAGTCAATAGAAAAACAACTGGGCTTACCGAAGTCTTTTTTTCCTCTCCAATGCCCTGCTGTCACTGTGCATTTTCAACTATGGTGTCTTTTTTCACTACTTTTAAACTCTAGTTTAGTACAATATTTCAGTTATGAATAGGATCTTTAGAATTGAATAGGCCCTAATCAATTCTTGGATCTCTAGAATGTTCTAATCTTTAGGATACCTACCTGGCAATTGTGTACCTAACAGAGATGCATGAGAATTAAATGAAATCATAAAAGAAAATCAGTTATCACAGCGCCATATTGGACATACAGCAGAAAGGAATTGTTATGGTGCTATGTTTTTTGTATTTTTATTTTTCCTACTATTTATCTTGCAGAATGTGGGCTTGGAGCCATATTTTTGGACCTCTGACTTACCATTTTTGTGTGTGCAATTTTTTTCTTCTATCTGTATGATTAAAGCTGTTTTCTGCTCTTTACTAGTGACCTTAATTTTTTTTTATTCCTTACTTATAATTACTTTTAAATCTGTCTCTCTCCCTTGCAACCCTCCACTGCCATCTCTCATCATTACCCATTTTGAGCTATTTTGAGTTATGACATCTGGTATTATTTAATATATATGCTTGTTTGTACTTTACACTCATCATTTTATAGGATTGTAAGCATTTAAATTGTTTTATACTTGCCTTATCATATTTATTTCCTTTACACTAATAAATATTCAAATGAATGTGTAACATACCTACCTTCTAACTTTTCTTGGAGAATGAAGTTCAACCGTGCCCAATTTTTTCTTTTCCATTTTCCTAAGATTGCTGAAAAAGTGTTTGATATTTTTATGTTTCTATATCCACGGTCTTATCCTTTAATAAAATATTAACTGAAGCCCTTTCCTTTTTGTTCTTTTGTTATTATTAGCATTGCTCTTTCTTTTTATGCATTTATTTACAACTATGTCTTTCTTAGATTATTTTATTTATTGTAAATTAGTATGGGCAACCTGAAGTGCTTGTCTAAATGAAAACTGATCCCTAATAGTCTGATAATTCATATTTGATTCTAATTTCTTACTGTTTCCTTCAAAATATGTTCAAGGGTAAATGAAATCATGAAAACAAAGAATGCAATGTGACACACTGCTTGACATTTATTTTGTTAATATGTGGTATATAGATAAAGAATAATTATCATCCATATTCATATATATTCAGAAACTGGTTTAAAAAATCCATTACAATTTATATTGTCAATATCCCTTAGCAGAAGTCCACATTCCCCTACCAGTACACATTTCTTTTGCTACTCTAGTCTTGTATAATAGTTAGGTTTTATTTGTCCCATTTATATAACCTCACATAACTACCATCTGATATATAAAGGACCCAATTTATTTCATAGTCATATCCTATTCTTCTTGGGTCAAACTTGACCTAGAAACCTGAGAGAAGTTTTTCCTCTAAAAACATGTTTGGGTCTACAGAGAAAGTGAGATTTGGGTAGGTTCTTAAACAGAAAGGGAAAGAAGCAGCAGGCAAAGAAAAGGAAAGAAGAAGAAAATAGTCATTTTCAGAAGGAAAAGTATGAACAGTAGTATAGAAATGGGCATGCTTATTAATTTGAAGAAAGTTGAGGATTATGGAGGTGAGTAGATGGATATAAAGTTGCTCAAACATGTTGAGAGCCAGGCTAGAAGAGGTTAAACTTATCTCGTATATGCTCTCAAACAAACATTACAAATGAAGCATTGAATTTGTGTGTGTGTGTGTGTGTGTGTGTATTTTAAAAGGATTTTTTTTTTTTTTTTTTTTGAGACTGAGTCTCGCTCTGTTGCCCAGGCTGGAGTGCAATGGTGCGATCTCGCCTCACTGCAAGCTCTGCCTCCCGAGTTCACACCATTCTCCCGCCTCAGCCTCCCGAGTAGCTGGGACTACAGGCGCCCGCCACCACGCCCAGCTAAGTTTTTGTATATTTAGTAGAGACAGGGCTTCACTGTGTTAGCCAGGATGGTCTCAATCTCCCCACCTGGTGATCTGCCCGCCTCGGCCTCCCAAAGTGCTGGGATTACAGGCGTGAGCCACCATGTCCGGCCAAAGGGTATTTTGAAAATATATGTTTAAGTCATTCTATTTATACAAATTTATGATTGCTACACTGCAAGAGCTATAGAGATGTTGCCTGCCAAGCTACCAGTGCCAGAGGTGGGTGGGATCGTCTGCCTTGCTGTGGATTTTTTTTTTTTTTTTTTTTTGGAGTACATCATTCTCTTCACTTTCCTAGAGTTTTGCATCCCCGTAGCCTCAAGGGGAAGATCTGCCCTGTTTTTGTCCCTATTTAAAACAACAAAAAAAAATGAGACAGAATCTCGCCTGTCACCCAGACTGGAGTGCAGTGGTGAGATCATAGCTCACTGCAGCCTCAGACTCCTGGGTCAAGGGATCCTCCTGCCTTGGTCTTGGAAAGTGCTGTATGTTTCTTTCCCTTTGAAAAGTCTTGCCAAATAGTTGCTTTATCTTCTGGACTCCTCAATTTTCTGAATTTTCACCCCATTCAGATCTGCATCTTCTTTATTTTCTGACATGTCAGAGTCTTTTTCTCTCTGGATCTTCCATTCCTAATTATCTCTTAAATATTCAATTCCAACCTTTAGTTTTGTCTCCCCTTAAGTTCAGGTGTGCAACATTGATTAGGGGGCAATTGCCACAACTAGACTATTTCATTGGACATTCTATCCGGGTAAATTAAAATATCTTTTGCCTCCAAAGCACCTATCCAGGATGAAATAGACAATAAAATGGTCGTATGTCTTATTATTTTGTTAAATACTGCAATTGACAGTTGTTTAAAGAGCTCAGTTGCTAAAAGCAAGAGAATTGTTGCTAAGCCTAGTACTAACATCCCATCCAAATACCTAGTAATGCTACTGATACTCCTGCCGATTCTGAAACAAATTCACAAAAAAACACTGATACACTACTGTGTTCTATCAAATTTGGGACTCATTCTTCATGAATGTTCCTGAGCTAGATGTATTCTTTTGTTCACTTGGTGACTGAATGCTAGGAAGATGCAAAGCAATGAAGCAACGATCTTGCTGGCTTTTTTATTTCCCACAGCAAACATATTTTCATAAGATTGTTGCGGCGACTACCATTTGCAGATTTCATAGTTGACAAAATTGATGGCCTGACGTACCTCTAGCTGCCTCCCCTATGTCCATCTGTCTTATTGAACATAGATAGTTAGGAAAAGGATTGCCTCCTGTACCCAGGCTTTCTAAATGCTGTAAACTCATAAACCAGGACTTAATGTGGAAGTGCCTCAGAGCTGGTAGGTGAGGGACAGAGCAACTCTACTTTAAGCATTTATTAAAATTAAATTTTAATTATAAAATTAAAAAAATAAAAGGAAAAGAAAATGGCTGTGAACCTTTTTGGCCACCTCGCACCTTGTGCCTCTCTTTCACGGGTTTAGTGAGGAAGGTAATCAAACATGTGCCAGCCAACACTTGTTCTCCATTGCTCTCTGCCAGGCCTGTCTCATGGAGAGGAAGTCCACTTGGAAACATTGTTATCAAGTCTATACAGCATGGACTCTGTTATCAGAAAGCCATCTGAACTGCATATTAGGGCAATAATCTTTATATAGCACATAAAATTATTTATATCACAGATAATGGTACTAGATTTGGTGGTGCTCAGTTTTCCCACAAAATTAAGTGTAATGCTTCCCCTCCACTTATGTGGGTTATGATAGCATTAGGAAGATTGCATTGTAATGGAAGAAACTGCTCCAGGGGCTGTTTATACACACGGTGGAATGCTGATTCTATCATTACCATAAACAGTAATTATTATTCTTATGCAATTTTATATTTTTCAAAACCTCAAATATTTTCTAGGGTAAAGTAAATTTTTCAAAGGTCACTCTGAATGGGAGTGGGACATTTTACCAGAAAGCCATGTGTCATTGAGCTGTTAAGGAGACAACATTAAGACTGATTCAGTCTTTCAGCAAATGACAGCTCTGTCTTGGTCCTTATGATGGAATGCATATAAAATCTTTATTGCCTAGATGGTCACGCTATGCATCACCTTAAATATCTGCATCAATTATTGACTCCATAACTGAGCAGATGCCTGCTTTACCCTCAACTCACACTAGTGATTTATTATTCAGGTTTTTATTTGTTTGTGATTGTTGCTATTGTTTCGTTGTAGGTGAGTTAAATGAGCTCATAACTTGAATGCCATTGGCTTATTGTCTAGGACCCACGCTCTTGCTTTGTTGACATTATCCAGCCAAACTATGAAACCAGATCTTCACAATTATACAATGACTGAGTTGTAAATGGTGAAAATGGTGAACAATAGGCCCTCTACCCCCTTACTGGGGGTGGGGGTGGGGAGAGGTAATTCTTACAGATTAAGAACCTAAGTCTGTCAGGTCTTTTGTGTTAGTAAAATCAACCTCAGAAATTGTTAAGAACGTCTGATGAAGAGTCTACTTAAACAATGTTTCCGAGTTCGTATCTTTAAATATTGTGTCTTTAGAATGGATATGTGCTCATTTTACTACAAAGTCCAAGGCAGTGAATGATGACATTTTCCATTTAAGTATACTACGCTATCATCAGTTGACTTTTCTGTAGGACTTTTCAGAGAATTTTTTTTTTTGGAAGAAAATGTATTTCAAACCTCATGGCAGCTATGTCCTTAAAATACACTTACATGCATAGAAAATTTTGCTAAATATTTTATGAAATCATAGACTTTCCATAACCCATCTGAGTTCTTTTTAGGGGTTCTATCATCACAGATTTTTTTTAAAAAATCAGAGATAGAATATCTTAACCTATTCCCAGTGTGGTCTCACTTTCTCCCCTAGGTAAACTGTAAGAAATGTATGTTTGATAGAGTGCATACTAATAATCATATAATGAATATATAAAGTATTTTAAATATAATTATAGAAAAGTGTCCTTTGTGGCTATAACACTTTAGCACTGCCTGTACCCTGAACTAAATCACCTTGAGGTTATATGTGTGTGGTCTTTCCCCATTAAACATTGCAAAAACACTGGTATTCAGCCAATTTTGCAGATAGTCTTAAAATTTTATTTTCTCTATATTCAGATAACAATGCTTAGATATTAATATTAGATTATAATGCATAGATATTAATATTAGCTCAATTTTAAAAATGATCTAATTATGGTTAGAAATAAAAAACCAGGAACAGAGGTTGGATTGAATGAAGGGCAAAGTAAATGTATACATTTTAGAGATGATAAGTGTTTTTGAAAACTCATTCTATCACTGGATCACACTTTCATTTTTAGTATGATTTTGCTTTTATTAATAGGGATTTAAGATAATTATTCAAAAGGGGTCAAAGAAACCATGTTGGGTGCTGTAGATTTCAAAATACACAAGAGTGAGAGGGCAAATGGACTATGATTTCCACATCTTGTGTGAAGTAAAGCAGCAGCGCGACATAACAAATCAGTAAGTCAGATAATTCCACATCAATACAGAATTTTGACTGAGTTGTTCAAGAAAAATGTCTTCGCTTTAACATGGTCTTTCTTTAAACCTGTAGCAATTATTTTGTTTGTTTTCAATCTTCTTGTATATAGCTTAGGTTTTGGAATGAATTTATGATATAGATTTGTAAGATAAAGTAACTATGATGGTCACAGCATATTTGTTAAGTAATGTCCTCCACTGGGCATGTACATTGTTAAAAATTGCAGTCAGATATATCAGAGGATGTTACCACAGGGAAAAAAGTCAGTATAGAACAGTAGATGCTAACTCTTAACCAAGAAGGCCTCAACAAGAAGGTGACTTTAGGTAAGTCTTTTATTCTTCAACAAATATTTGAGAATAATTTTGTCAGTTGAAATCCCCAGAGAAATGACATTTGAGTCATATTATTTTTGAATGAGAGTATTGTTATAATTATATATATCATATTTATATATGGATATGATCTAGGACACAAGTAGAATAGCCCTCCCAAAAATAATTCTGTATTTTATTTTTGTCTATGTTTCACTGTTCAGAAGGAAATTCTTCCCAACATGTCTTATGTAATTTTTACTTACATTAATAGATATCTCAGACCAATGGCTTTAAAACCTGACTAGGCATCAGAATTTTTTAAGCCACCTAAAAAATGCAGCTATCAAAGCTCTACTGTTATCTATGAAATTAACCTTTGAAGACTGTAATTTTAATCAATTCAGAAATTTCTTCTATTTAATACACATTTCTTCTCTGTTCAATTTGCACCTTCTGGAAGATTTACAATATTTATATTTCATTTATTCAATACACTGTTATTATGTTTGCTGACCATATTTACATCTTACTTGTTTTGTTTCTGAGCTCTGGGACAATTGTGGGATCACTTTTTTATTTCAGGACTTGATTTTCTTGAGTATCCAGTGTGCTGTTTACTATCTTACTTGAATATTTTAAATTCATTAAATTAACTTTGCAGTGAACAAAGACTTTTCTGATTTCAGACTGGGCCCATATGCAAATTCATATTCTTCTGAATCTGAAACAAGAAAACATATAGGTTTTTCTTAACATATTTCTTTGACTGAGAATTGTACAAAGTTGTTTTGTGAATAAATTTAGCCCTGTACTTCTAGAGCACTCCCTGCCCCACTATACTATTCATAAGTGAGAACAACTTCTATGTAGGCCTATGTCCTGGTTATCCTTTTGTTATCTCAAAGAACTTATCAATCATTGCTATATCACACTTGACTACTGACATGTTTTACTTAGCAAGCTAATATAAGTGCATCTTGGGTACTTGTCAAAGACATTTGATGAAAATACCCAAAGGTTACAAGAAAAATTCACTTAAAATTTAATATACTAAATAATCTAAGTTTTCACACTTCTTAAGCCTAATCTCGAGAATGCTTCATTTGTGATGACATTTGTTAAACTTTATAGATTTGCATGCATTGAATTGTCCTGAAGCATTCAGTCATTGGTTTACATTGAGAACATGGTATGAGAAATAGTCTCATTATTGCATTTAGCATAATATCCTCCAGGTTCATTCATGTTGTTACAATTGGCCAAATATACTCCTTTTTTAAGGTTGGATGGTGTTTTACTGTGTATATATCTCTATATATACACTGATATATTTAATATTTATTATGTAATGTAGTATAATATTTCTGTGTTGATTCATGTGTTAATAAATGCAGGTTGTTTCCATATCTTGGCTATTATAAATAATGCTGCAATAAGCATAAGCATGCAGATATCTTTTCAACACACTGATTTTCAATTCCTTTGAATATATACCAGAAGTAGAATTACTGGATATCATAGTAGTTATATTTTCAGCTATTTTGGGAACCTCTATGCCATTTTCCACAATGGCTAGATTAAATTACATTTTTAGCCATTTTAAAACATATTATATTTATTCTACATGTAAAAAAGTTGAAGTGATCATTCACGATTAATTAACATTTTTATCTTGATACCTATGCTTTGCCTGTGATATTGGTTTCAATTTTTTAAAAACCGATTCTATTTCCCTTTTTGCTTTGGCTACCATGGAGCCGAAGACAAAATATACCTCACAGCAAATATTTTCACAGATGTTTTGATTACCAATCTTACCTAGGGTTTTTTTTTTTCCTATTTTCAAATTGTCTCTTGATTCCCTTTCTTTCAATGTTTTCTTTTCTTGGCCATCATGTAGCTTTGGCATTCACTCAAATTAATTTATATTGAAGCAAGATACATGTACAAATAGAATATTTATCTCTCATTTTCTCACAGCTGGACTGTTCTTTTCCTAAAAGTTACCATGCTTTCCTCAGAGTCAAGGCCACCCTGCCATGTCACTACCAGCACAGAACAGATTGTTTTACTAATTAAATAATTGTTTTTAAAAGAAAGCCTTCATCAAAAATTACTTCTTTTAAAGATGTACAATGTGAGCCTCTAGTTTCTTTAACTAGAAATAGCTTAAGTTTTTGTGACCTATAGATTAATTTAATGGGCCAAAATGTGGGAGGAATATGTGACTTAATTGAATTACTGGGAAAAGTTAATGAGAAAGATAGGGAATTCCTTCAAAATTAGTAAATAGCAGCTATCAGAATTTAGATTAAAGAAAGCTGTCTAAAGTTTAAGAGCTGTTTAAAAAGAGATAATTTTAGGCAATATATGTTTACTATTATATCTTGACCTGATTCACTTATTAAATAATGAGGAACATTTGATAAATATAATATCTGGGATAAATTAAACATATTCAACTATTTAATTTATTCTGCCCCAATTTATCTCAGAATATTATGTTTATATGTATATCATGATTATATACATGAACAAAATATTGTGGGCCTACCTGATGGGGAAGGTCAGAGGAGGAGGAGAGTTAAAAAACTACAGGTAAGGTACTAGCCTCACTACCTGGGTGATGAAATTATCTATACACTAAACACCAACAAGACACATTAATTGTTACTCATGTAATAAACCTGCACATGTCCACCTTGAACCTAAAGGTTGAAAATAAATAAATAAATATAAATTAAAAATAAATAAAATTTGAAGTTCCAAAATATAAATACATATAATAAGTTTTGCTAATACTATATTGCTATTATTGTCTGTATTTGTACATACGCTGTCTGATGATGTAATTTGGCATATTTAAATTTTATCCTTTTTCTCCTCTAATAACTTAGAGTCATAAATTTTTTATATTTTCCATATGTATTATATTTATATTTGAAATATAAATATTTGTTATATTTTAAAGATATTTTTATATTAAATATAATATGTTTATGTTTATATTATGTTTATATATAATACAATATAAATATTTTTATACTGTATTATATATAAATATGTTTATATCTATATTATATTATATTTATACTTATGAACATGATATTCTGGGATAAATTGGTATGGGAAGCAGAGAGATTGGTCTAGGGCTTCTAACAAATAATAGTAGAAGAATAAGTCTTATTTAAGTAATACTAATTACATGAATAATAACAATAACAACAATAATAATAATATTGAAAACTTATCATGTCCTAGACACTATTCTAAGCACTATGACTGTGTTAAGTAACTTAATTCTTACAGCAACTCAAGTAGGTAGGCATTACTACTATCGTTTCTATAAAAAAAATATGGATCACACAAAAATTAATGCTTAGTCAAGTAACATATATATATATATTTATTTATTTTTGAGACAGAGTCTCACTCTGTTGCCCAGGCTGGAGTGCAGTGGTGCAATCTCGGCTCACTAAAACCTCTGCCTCCCAGGTTCAAGATATTCTCCTGCCTCAGCCTCCCCAGAAACTGGGATTACAGGCACGTTCCACCATGCCTGGCTAATTTTTGTATTTTTAGTAAAGACGGAGTTTCACCATGTTGGCCAGGTTGTTCTCCAATACCTGACCTCAGGTGATTCACCTGCCTCAGCTTCCCAAGAGTTGGAATTACAGGCATAAGCCAGTGCGCCCGGCCTCAAGTAACATATTTTTAGGTCATAGAGTTTGAACATCAATTTGCATAAGTGGAAGCCTAATTCTAGAATCCCCAACTTTTTTTGATTTGTAAAATACCTAATAGTGAAATGTACCAGAAAAGTAGCACAAAAATTGGTAAGGGAAATGAATTTGCAAGGTCTTACACACAGGAAGTGATATTTTAGTAGCTATAATAAAACAAATAAAGCAAAGATCTATGACTTCTAAGTTATTATAGGAGAAAAAGGATGGAATTTAAATATGTCAAGCTAAATAAACGACAGATGTAAAAAACACAGAAAATAATAGTAACATAGTAGTAGCAAATCTTGTCATATTTATTTATTTACTGGACTTCAAATTTTATTTTTAAATTTTTATTATTTATTTCCAACACTTAGGTTCAGGAAGTACATATACAGGTTTGTTACATGAGTAAATTGTGTCTCGTTGGGATTAGGTGTATAGAATTTTCCATCACCCAGGTAGTGAGAATAGTATATCCTATGCATGGTTTTTCAACTCCCACTCCCCTTTCATCTTCCCCCTTCAAGTAGGCCCAGTGGCTTTTGTTCTCTGATTTGCGTCCACATTCACTTAGTGTTTTTCTCCCACGTATATGTAAGAACATAAAGAATTTTGTTTACTGCTCCTGTATTTGTTCACTTAGGATAAAGGCCTCCAGCTGTATCCATGTTGTTGCAAAGGACATGATTTCATTGTTTTTATGGCTGCATAGTATTCTACAGTGTGTATGTACCACATTTTCTTTATCCAGTCTACTGCTGATGCGCATCTAGCTTGATTCTGTGTCTTTACTATTGTGAATAGTGTTGTGATGAGCATACTAGCATATGTGTCTTTTTGGTAGAACAATTTATATTGTTTTGGGTATATACCCAATAATGGGATTGCTAGGTCAAATGGTAGTTTTGTTTTAAGTTCTCTGGAAATTTCCAAACTGCTTTCCACAGTGGCTGAGCTAGTTTACATTCCCACCAGCAATGTTCTCTTTTCTCTACAACTTCACTGGCCGCTGTTATTTTTTGACTCTTTGATAATGGCCATTCTGGCCTGTGTGAGATGGTATGCCATTGCCGTTCTGATTTACATTTCTCTAACGGTTATTGGTGTGGAGCATATTTACATATGCTGTTGGCCACATGTATGTCTTCTTTTGATAAGTATCTGTTGATGTCCTGTGATCATTTTAACCTGGCTATTTATAGAGAAAGTATAGTTTTTTCTTAGTAATAAAAAAACTTTCTTTGTAACATGAATAATATGCACCATTATCTCATGTATTATCTGTTTTGAAAGCTCTTATTTTTCTAAGGTAAGACAGTCTGTTGTTTTCTATTTTATATCAAGATAATGTAAGATGCTGACTAGTTTAAATAATCACAATTACAGTACATTTATCAAATCATATCTCTGCATGTAAAGCATAACATACTTCGTGTGAAAAAGGGTAAATCTACCATAAAAGGAATTATAATCAACGTTAGACATGCTAGGCAGGATAACAGCTGAAAAGTATTTTAAGAAATATATAAATTAATAAAATTATTCATATTAGTATGCAGTATAAGATACTACTATATTTCATGTTTTTTAAAAATATGTAGAATATGTGATGTAATTTTGTGGGTTACATTAAGCAAATTGCATCTTTATTCATAATTTATATTCTATCAAAGTGGAGTTAAAGAGTATATTTCATATAAGACTTTAATCATGATAGATTGTATGTGTTTTGAAATTAAGTCCAAGACCCTAGAATATCCTATAAGATGCAAGGTAAAGAATTAAAAGGACAGATTGAGGCTATGAATTTGATCAGGAGTAAGACATAACCAAATAGGTCTGACAGTCTGCTGTGATATAAGAACCAAGGTAACCAGAAAGCATAAATGTAACTTTTTGATGTACAGAGTTAAGTGTGTTGGAACTCTTTTCAGAAGGAACAGGAAACTACTAATGCCTGAATAGGTGAAGGATGTAGTAACTGAAGTGGCAAAAATAAGTGGGAAAGACTAATCATGTGACAATATAGAAAGATAGGTTTGTAATAAGGGTAGGAATTCTTGTTTGAGTACGGGGCTAGAGTAGCACATACTTAGAAGTGAAACTATTATTCTAAAAATAAACAAATAAATCTTGAAAATTTGCACTGAAATAATTTACTCACTCATTCACTATCAAAATTTACAAAATAAGTGTCTAGTAGGGGCTAGACATTCCAGACAATAAATAAATAAGAACAGACAATAAATAAATAAGTAAATAAAACAGGTTGAAGAGACTTGGAAAATGATGGTCAAATACAACGTTATGGCAGTGTATCCTAGACTCAACTAGCTACTCTTTTTGTTGTTGTTCTTCAGTTGTATTATTTGGAATTAGAAGTCCTCACAGAAAGCAGTGATTTCTAACTGGGAGGTTAGGAGAGCATTTCTGAGAAAATTGAAGGAAAGAATGACTGGAGATCTCTGGGGAGAAGGAATTAGTTGACTTGTTCAAATAGGCGGCAACTCAAGTCAGAAGTCATTTCCACAGATTTAAGGCAACAAATAGTAGGAAAGAGAAATAGGCAAAGTGCCAGGGATGATAACATTCAAAAGTAAGAACGGTGATGATCAGAATGAAGAAACAACCCTTATACCACCATGAAAGAAAAGAAGAGGAAAAGGGAAACAATAGTCATTTATTCATTCATTCCATAAGTATTTGTTGAGTGCTCCAAGCATAGTGCTAGGGGCTGAAAATATATCAGCAAATAGAGGAAACTAAAATTGCTCATCATGGAGCTTTCCTTAGAGGAGTGAATAGACAATAAATAGCAAGAATAATCAAATTCACAGGAAGTAATGACAGCTATGGAAAAAGTAAACAGAATATGGAAAAGGGAGGGTCAAGATGTAGAGAAAAGTGTTGTCAATATAAACCTCAGTGAGATTGCAAAGATTCAAGTGAGAGGACGAACCATGAAGATACCTGGGGAAAGGGTGCTTCTATCTCGTGGTATATTTAAGGAACATCGAAGAATTCTTAATTCCACAAATGGGGTGGAGAAACAGGGAGACCTCTGAAAATGAGGTCACAGGGGTAAGTGGTGTGTGTACACTAGGAAAAACCATGTAAGATCTGGTAAGTTATTAGGGCACGTGATTCCTCTGAGCTCTGGAATGAGAGGCCATTGGAGGGCTTTGTGTTTGATAGAATCACTCTGGCTTCTTTGTAGATAACAGACTGTCAGTAGACAGGGTGGGAAGCAGAGAGAGATTGTAATATTCTAGGCAAGTGGTTATGGTGACTTGGACCAGGGAAGTAGCAGTGACATGTCATGCCAAGCAACATACTAGGAATCTTTACAGATGTTTTATATAATATAATATAATATAATATAATATAATATAATATAATATATAATATATATCCTGAAGGAAAGGGTTAATTTCCTTCTGTAGATGAGGAATATGAAATAAGAAAATTTACAAAGTGTATTCAAATACATCTAGTTAGTAGACGGCACGCCTGAGTATAAATGTAAGTCTGTTGGACTAGAAAAGTCATGCTCAATAATGAGAGAATTAATTACCTAACCAACGGGAAAGCCCATAATTTTCCTTAAACACTTGTGGTTGTGGCCAAATGAAGACCTTGTATTAAACTTGTTTCTGTATATCTATATCTTAAGATGACAGAACTTGATCATTTTTTATAACTAGAATTCCAATATTTGCTTTGATTTTGCTATTTCAGTAATATATTAGTGGTCCCAAAGTCATAAAAAAATTAGGACTGCCAGGCGCAGTTGCTCATGCCTGTAATCCCAGCACTTTGGAAGGCTGAGGCAGGTGGATCACCTGAGTTGGAGTTCGAGACCCACCTGACCAACATGGTGAAACCCTGTCTCTACTAAAAATACAAAAATTAGCTGATGTGGCGGTGGGTGCCTGTAATCCCAGCTACTCAAGAGGCTGAGGCAGGAGAATCACTTGAACCTGGGAGACGGAGGTTGCAGTGAGCCAAGATCACAGCCATTGCACTCTAGCCTGGACAACAAGAGCAAAAGCTCCGTCTCAAAAAAAAAGAGGGTTGTGGCAGTATCACAGTGGGAAGATATTCAGACACACGCACATCTTTTCTATGCTTAGTTTGCACTGGTTGAACACATGTTATGGGTAAAATTGTATAATACCATTACATTTCAGTGATAAACATATACATTTAGACTTTAATTTTTAAAAAATAATAGATTGTATGAGGATGTAGATCATCCTCAATTTATGAAGTCTTCTAAAATGATCACTCAACTGTCAACATTAGTTGAATGACTCCAGTGTCCCAGCAAGTGAAGTCACAAAATGTAGATAAATACACACAGGTTTTAGTAGAGAACAAGATTTATTTTTCCTGATTCTTCATGAAATCTTAGCCCTCAAATAAAGGTGAAAAGAAGCATTGTGATAAAAAGTATTTTTTTTTATTTTCCTACTACAGATTTTTAATACTCGCTGCATTTGGAATCACCGCTGATATGGCTATATGAGCCAATTATCTCCACATGGTTTAAGAGGACAATTTGTATAATTTGATACTGTAAGCCTTTCTCAATACTAAAAATCTGGAAAGATTTACAAGAAAGCATCACTCTAAGTGAAATATGTTAATTCATTCCTTATCTATTTGTATAAGACTATCAGAAAAGTAAGAAGCCACACTTACAAATTTCATATTTATACTTGTTCTTTCATGCTGCGTAATCCTAATATGAACAAATGTTATGTCTAACACTTATTGTTTCCTATATAAATAAATATTTTTAACTTTATCCTTAAATATATAATGCTATGGCAAACCAAAATGATAAAATGAGGTAATCTTTAAAAAGTTGTCATTAGTGAGTAAATTTGGTTTTAACATATTATACTAATGCTATTTAATTGCATTAACTCTTTTGTTAATTAAATGCTATGTAAGTTAAGGTAAAAAAAACAAAAAGGTCTATAAAGGCAAAGATCTATATAGAGATTTTATATTACTTGAAAAATATTTCAAATTTTTTGAATAACTGTTTAATGACTCCTCATAGTAAATACCATGTATGAAATGGTCATGGTTCCTTGCCATCTGGCAAATATTTCACATGGGGGTAAACGATGTTTTAGTAATACCATCCATATAAATGGTTACAATAAGAAGTCAGAAAAGTCGGAGAAATGAAAGGCAATATAAACTCGTGATTATGAGAATAGACTCCGGAGGTTTTATACTTGAGTAGAATTTCAGGTGAATGATTTTCAGTCATTTACATAAATTCTGTACTTTGTTCTTATTTTCTAATCTGTGAAATGGAGTCAACAATCACTCATGTGTCATGAACTTTTTGAATATAAAATCAATTTATTCTCTTAGAACAGTTCTTATGATATGGTTTGACTGTATTCCCACCGAAAACTCATCTTCAGTTCCCACATGTTGAGGGAGGGACTTAGTGGGAGGTAATTAAATCATGGGGGTAGGTCTTTCCCATGCTATTCTCATGATAGTGAATAAGTCTCATGAGATCTGATGGTTTTAAAAAGGGGGAGTTTCCCTGCACAAGCTCACTTTGCCTGCTGCCATCCACATAAGATGTGACTTGCTTCTCCTTGCCTTGTGCTATGATTATGAGGCCCCCCCAGCTATGTGGAACAGTAAGTCCAATAAACCTCTGTCTTTTATAAATTGCACAGTCTGGGTATGTCTTTATCAGCATTGTGAAAATGGACTAACACAGTAAATTGGTACCAGGACTGGGGTGCTGATGAAGACACCTGAAAATGTGGAAGTGACTTTGGAACTGGGTAACAGGTAGAGGTTGGAACAGTTTGGAGGGAACACAAGAAGACAGGAAAATGTGGGAAAGACTGGAACTTTCTAGAGATTTGTTGAATTGCTTTGACCCAAATGCTGCTGATGCTATGAACAATGAAATCCAGTCTGAGGTTGTCTCAGATGGAGATGAGGAACTTATTGGGAACTGGAGCAAAGGTGACTCTTGTTAGGTTTTAGCAAAGAGATTGCACCTGCCCTAGAGATTTTTGGAACTTTAAACTTGAGAGAGATGATTTAGGGTATCTGGCAGAAGAATTTTCTAAGCAGCAAAGCATTCAGGAAGTGACTTGGGTGCTGTTAAAGGCATTCAGTTTTAAAAGGGAAACAACATGAAGTTTGGAAAATTTGCAGGCTGACAACATGATAGAAAGAAAATCCGATTTTCTGAGGAAAAATACAAGCTGGCTGCAAAAATTTGCCTAAGTAATGAGGAGACAAATGTTAATCCCCAAGACTATGGGGAAAATGTCCCCAGGGCTTGTCAGAGGTCTTCGTGGCAGCCCTTCCCATTATAGACCCAAAGACCTAGGAGGAAAAAGTGGTTTTGTGAGCCAGGCCCAGGGTCCCCATGCTGTGTGCAGCCTAGGGACTTGGTGCCCAGCATCCCAACCACTCCAGCCACAGCTGAAAGGGGCCAACGTAGAGTTCAGGTCATGGCTTCCAAGAGTAGGAGCCCTAAGTCTTGGCAGTTGCCACGTGGTGTTGAGCCTGTGAGTGCACAGAAGTCAAGAATTGAGGTTTGGGAACCTTCTCCTAGATTTCAGAAAATACATGATGTAGGCAGACCCCCTGAAACTATTGCTACAGAATAAAAGATGAAATGCTCCTGATTATTGTAAATACAAAATTGCATGCAGGATTGTGTAGAGACAATGCCAATTTGGTCTGCCAAAATGAGCCAACAGCACATGATGTGCTTCCCCCTGCAGAGAACCTATAAATGGACATGCGGTCAGGGAGTTTTCACATCACCAAGATTCCTATCCCAGAAAAGCAGATGTTCATAGCTCTGAGAATGGAATGTGACCCTTGTGGAGAGCCTAGAAATGGACACATGAAGAGCACCTGTTCATATGGATAAGATAGAGCTATAAACGCCCTTATCTTGCCACAGCTCTTCTAGGTCTCTTTAGGGTTAAGGCCTACTCCCTTCTGAGAATTTTTGGTCTAATCGGTTGTCTAGCTTCACGTCCTGTTTCTATTGATTGTTTGCAACCAGGTTTTGCTGCAGCTGTTACTGCTGATTAATATCTTGCTAATCACAGGTTATGGATAGACTGTGTTTCTGTTGTAAGGCTCTGTTAGAAATTGCTGATGCACACACTATGTTGTAAACTCTTATCTCTGTATATTGTACTTCTGCATACCGATGTTATATTAGAGAATTACTTCATTCCCATGTGACCATCTTACCTCATAATCAAACATCTCACCTCATAATCAAATTGCCCTAAATCCCTCATTAACCTACCCTCACCCTTACTAAACTCAACAATAAATGCTGGCATATCCAGTGTATTGGCAGCATCGCAGTACCAGAAGGCAGTGACCCCCCTGGACCCAGCTTTCACTATCTTGTGTGTGTCTTTTATTTCTTGACCTACCGATCCGCCTGGGAACAAAGAAAGAGCCCTGTTGCATTGCGGGTTGCTGGCCAGATCCCACAATAGCATGGAAATACCTGGATGCCCAGACAAAAGTTTGCTGCAGGGGTGGGGCTCTCATGGAGAACCTCTGCTAGGGAAGTGGGGAAGGGAAATGTGGGGTCAGAGCCCCAACACAGAGTTCCTATTGTGGCACCACCTAGTGTAGCTGGGCAAAGAGGGTCACCATCCTCCAGATCCCAGCATGGTAGATCAATTGACAGTTTCTACCATGAACCTGGAAAAGCTGCAGACACTCAACACTAGCCCATGAAACCTGCCAGGTGGGAGGCTGTACACTGCAAATCCACAGGGGTGGAGCTGCCCAAGACCATGTAAACCCACCTCTTGCATCAGTATGACCTGGATGTGAGACATGGAGTCAAAGGAGATCATTTGGACTACCACACTGGATTTCAGACTTGCATGGGGCCTGCAGCCGCTTTGTTCTGGCCAATTTCTCCCATTTGGAATGGCTGTACCAAATGCCTGTACCCCATTGTATCTAGGAAGTAACTAACTTGCTTTTGATTTTAAAAGCTCTTAGGCAGGAGGGACTTGCCTTGTCTCAGATGAGACTTTGGACTGTGGACTTCTGAGTTAATGCTGAAAAGAGTTAAGACTTTGGGGGACTGTTAGGAATGCATGATTGGTTTTGAAATGTGAGGACATGAGATTTGGGAGGGGCCAGAGGCAGAATGATATGGATTGGCTGTGTCCCCACCCAAATCTCATCTTGAATTCCCTCATGTTGTGGGAGTGACCTGGTGGGAGGTAATTGAATCATGGGCGTATGTCTTTCCCATGCTGTTCTTGTGATAGTGAGTAAGTCTCATGAGCTCTGATGGTGAAGAAAGGGGGAGTTTCTCGGCACAAGCTCTCTTTGCCTCCTGCCATCCACATAAGATGTGACTTGCTTCTCCTTGCCTTCTGCCTTGAATGTGAGGCCTCCCTAGCCATGTGGAACTGTGAGTCCAGTAGACTTTTTTCTTTTATGAATTGCCCAGTCTCGGGTATGTCTTTATCAGCAGCGTGAAAATGGACTAATATAGCTGGACACATAGTTCTACATAAATGTTTGTTTTGTTGTTATACATGAATATCTGTTACAGAAAGATTACAATTCATAAAATGAGTGGATAAATCAATTTCAACAGGAAACACTGTAGCCAAGAGTATAAGAAAGATTCATTCCATTAGGGGGATGTTGGTCCATCCTGGAGACTAAAAACATGTTTGTTAAAGGAAAAAATAAAGTGAGAATTATTGAAAACTTACCATATACTAGACACTTTGCATGCATAATTTCATGTAATTCTCCCTATGGTACAGCAAGCTTGAGGTAATTTTTGCCATTTCATAAAGAACAATACTAAAATAACATGAAATAACTCACCAGCATTTTCCATGCCCATAAAATCAACCCAGGATATAAACTGATAAACATATCTGATTCTAAATTATGTATTGTTTTATGTGTCTTTACCTAATGATATAATTTGTGTCTCCTTATAGAAATGCATGTAGTGTCCTATTCAAATCCTGTAATTTGAATGGTTTTAAGATTCCACATAGATTATGCCTGTCTCTGGGAGCAGACTGTTTATCATCTTTCTTTCTTTCTTTCTTTCTTTCTTTCTTTTCTTTCTTTCTTTCTTTCTTTTTTTGAGACAGAGTATCACTCGATCGTACCAGGCTGGGATGCAGTGGTACGATCTCGGTGCCCACCACAACGTCTGCCTCCTGGGTTCAAGTGATTCTTCTGCCTCAGCCTCCCAAGTAGCTGGGACTACAAGCACGCACCACCACGCCCAGCTAATTTTTGTATTTTTAGTAGAGATGTGGTTTCACCATGTTGGCCAGGATGGTCTCGATCTCTTGACCTCATGATCCACCCACCTCGCCCTCCCAAAGTGGTGGGATTACAGGCGTGAGCCACCATGCCCAGCCCATTTATCATCTTTCTAAGTCACCTAATGCTGCTCCGTCTTACGAAGGCAAGAATGATTGTATTCATTAATGCATAGAATAATTTAGAGGTAAAAATAAATATAAACAAACAAATTATATAGGTGGCTCTGTGAAAAAGAAATTGTTTCTTCTTTTCCAACTCCTTCCTTATATGCCCCTTAATTTCAAACCCATTTCAGGTACAAGACTGTAAAGTTGTTCAGGGGCAAGCAACAGATAGAGAGTAGTCAAAGGAGAACCACACTTAGATGAGAATGTCCTAATAGTAGAGGGAAAAACCTGATTCACAATCACTAGGTGATAAAACTTGAAACACAAGAATCCATTTCTCAGACAAATCATATAAGTGGTTTCTGGGCAAGGTTTCTTTCCTCTTCCTTGAGGATTCATGCATGACTAGAGAAGACGATCAGATATTGCAAAACTAAGATTTATTTGCATTTTAATATCCAAACGTAACCTGATGATTGCTATTACTTTGTGTTAAATTAATCATCGAATATGTTTTGGGGTTTTTAGAACATTATAGTTTTATAACCAGACTGAATGCACCATGTTGCTACGCTTGGTGTAATAGCACTGAACAGTTTTACAACACAGTTTCAAAGCTTTGTGCCAGAGTTTTTAGAGAGAAAAAAAAATGATTCAGGCTTATACTAAATATTTCAGTGAGTTTCATGTGGATTAAATGATGGAGGAAAATGTGTTTCCAACTTCTCATCTTTTTTTCTCTTTTCTTAAAGAGAATGAGCTTCATTCTTAGCACTGACGTATGTCAAGAGCCTCATCCTATCCCAGTGTGACCAAGACACTAGTTCTGCTTGATTAAAGTAAATTCCATAATAATCTGTTCACTTGGGTCCTAATACCTGGGATCCTACTTTTCATCTAGCTTTGATTTTGGAACAACTCTGATGATACACTCAATAAGAATGAATTGTTATTTGCTTAATGTATGAACTTCCAAAGTAGCTGCATGTTGATGGAATATTTATTCTTCACACAATGGAAAAAAAATGAAAATGATCTTGCAATATCTCCATGTTGGAGAAGAGCAAATATTTTGTATAGCTTGCTCTTTCTGTTCACTTTTTCAAGGCCCCTTTTAATATAACTATCTCTTTTTTTCTTATGCAAGTCCAAGTCTTCCTGCTAGTCCAGGACAACCTGGTCTGTATCATATCATATTATTGAAAGTTCTGCTATCCTTTCATTGACATGAAGTATAAACACACCTATGGTGTTTTGCCTTTACCTCTTGCCTAGCGCTGCAATAGCTAATTACTTTATGTAAGGAGACTTGCTGATTTTATGAACTCAAGAAATGTACATGTCCTTGTTCTAATGGTTTCTACAAAAAAAAGCAAATGCTCTAAAAAAAAGCAATACAAAATTCACTTAAATAAAAATATAATTGGAGAGCCAAAAATTTAAGTGGAATATTCAACCTGCTCTGATCAACAAATGTTGTCAAATGAAACATGTAATTTTGTAGAAATATGATAGCAAAAACAACTGCCAAGTTATTCTTAAAGGGAAAAATTCCTTGACATTTAGGAAAATGCAACCTTTGGAAATCACTTGTCAAATAGTCACATATTGATTTTCAAGGTAATCACTAGTAAATTATAGTGACCATGCATCCCAGACACTGTTCTTTTCTATAATTGATCACTTCTCCTCTCATATGTGGGGAGCAGCATGTTTTTGCATGCATTCTCTGAAAGTATAACTCTAGAAGGGAATAGTCAAGATACACAGATAGATTCCAAAATAAAACATCTTTAAAATACTTATTTAAGACTTGCCACATCCGTTCCAAAAGTATAAGGAAATAATACATTTTCCAACAGTTAGTTACAGTAGTTGTGTCTGTTTTCTTGGCTGTTAATAAGAGACATGATTGCTAAACCAAGTGGCACATGTTCTAATGCATTTCAAATATAGGAAGAATAATCTTTTGAAAAATAAAAATTAAATGACTGATTTTTAAAATTTTGTGTGTAACAGAGAAACAGTAAATAAGAGGAAAATAATGGGATTTATTAAAAAATAGTATTTGGAAGTGAGGATAAGCAAAGAAGATATGTTTGTGGTTGTATATATATATACAAAAATACAAAATCATATAAACTCAGCTGGGAAGTTTAAATTCCAATATAATTAATTTTTATTAAAATGTATACCCAACTTTTTTTTGCCCCTAATTTAGGACAGCACCAGTTCCTACTAAAAATAAAGGTATATCAAGAAGTTTATTGTTCAGAAATATTCAGCCCTTGTTTTCTCTGCTGACACCACCAAAATGAATAATGATAAGACCCGTGATGAAGGTGTTTTTGTGATGCAAATCTCTCCACGGGGAGATGACTATAGTCATCACGAGTTTATTTCAAAATTCAGCTTCTTTCTATAGCAAAGCACTATAATGAGATCAACTGTGTCCTTTCTCTAGTCTGGAAAGTGAAATTCCAATGGATCACAGCATGACCGATTTGAGTCCTTCAGCCATCGTGGTAGTCATTGACTAAAAATACTTGATCCATGCAGAGATTTGCATCGCTTATTATGATGGTGAAAATGAGCAGGATGACTCCACTGTTGTTTAGTTCATTTTTTAGAACACAGAAAATCTGCCAGTTTGTGTTTGCTGAAGAAAATGTAGGTCATATTTTAATATCAATGATACCTACTTTATAATAATCTATCTTTTACACTAACATAGTTATTTCATGTATCAAGTGAATTATCCTTTGGACCACTGTGCCTGGCTCCCTACTCATTCCCTTTTTAAGCATCCCATTAGAGTTAAGGTCTATCACATTATAATTATTGATAAACAATACTTTCTTCAACTAGGTTGCGATCTCTTTGAGGCCCAGGGCATCAACGAGCTTCAAGACTGGCAAAAATTACAGGACTGGGATAAATCTATCCCTCACAAAAAATAATAAAGTACCAAATGTATCATGATTCTTAAGTAAAATTTGAGAGGCTGTAGTTTTGAACTGAGATTCTACACTAGAACCCAACAGACCAAACCAGAATGAAGTCACTCATGTTAATAATATGAAACTCATATATTCAAATTGAACTTAAGAGCTGTCCAGTTTTTAAAAAAAACAAGAGATTTACAACGACTGATCAAAAAATGGCTAAGTCGGCCAGGCACAGTGGCTCATGCCTGTAATCTCAGCATTTTGGGAGGCCGAGGCAGGTGGATCACCTGAGGTCAGGAGTTCGAGACCAGCCTGACCAATATGATGAAACCCTGTCTGTACTAAAAAATTCAAAAATTATCCAGGTGTGGTGGTATGTGCCAGTAGTCCCGGCTACTCGGGAGGCTGAGACAGGAGAATTGCTTGAACCAGGGAGGCGGAGGTTGCAGTGAGCGGAGATCGCAGCACTGCGTTCCGGAACTCTGTCTCAAAAAAAAAAAAAAAAATAGATTAAGTCAACCCAAGCCAGCATGATAAGGAAGTCTCCTCTGCTTTAACCCATATAAGGAAAGTAACCCGAGTACCTGTTGCTAGCCAATTCTCTTTTTGCACTAGGCTGTTTCTTGCTGGTACTGCCTGATAAAACCTGATCATTCTGCCATGCCTTGTGTAGCTCCTTCTATTTTGTAGATGGACTACTGCCTAATTCATGAATTACTGATAAAAGCCAATTAGATCTTTAAAATTCAATTTGTTGAAATTTGTTGTTTAATACGATGCAATTCTTACAAATGATTTCTCTGTTTTTTTTATGACTAAGAAAGATCAGAAGAATTCAATCTTGTAATCTTTGCCAATGTCCATGCCAATCATGTGAAAGTGAAACTTAAAGTAAATAACTATCCAGTTAACTTTTAAGTACAATCAATCATGGGACATTTTTTGTGACACATTTATAAGACAAGAATTCTAAAGCACATAGTTCCAGAAATTATCATTTGAACATTTATCAGTAACACTCGTTTGGATCATGTTACACAAATAATGAATTATATGTAAGTATTAATTTAACAATGTCGAGTCATTATAGGAAGTATATGCTTAGATTTTCTTCTCTATATGTTACGCACACACACACATACAGACATATTCACACAGAAAGACAGAAATGAAAAAAATCATTGGCTTTATTGAGAGCATCATGCATGGTTTACACATGGCAATTTTGTGTGGAATTTTGGAACTTATCTGATTGCCATGATTATTGCTTAAAGAACTATAATATTTGCAAATATAATATTTGCAAATATAATATTTGCACAATTTATTTCATTTCCCAAATGTGTCTATTGGCCATTCCCTATCTTGTTTTGCTTTCTTTTCTCCTATACTTTCCTTTTAAAAAATCTCATGTTAAAAAAAAAAAGAAAAGAAAAGGTTATTGCCAAATATTCTCCGACTTTTTTCTTAATTAAAGGATGTTCGGCTCTATTTGAAGGCTTTCTTCCCATCTCCATCTTTTCTTCTTTCTCGTTTCTCTTTCTCTTTCTCCTCATGCCTTTTTAAAATTTAGCCCTTCAACAATATCTCTAGTAAACACTCTATTCTCAGAAACAAGACTACATCAGAGTTACTAGTGACAAACAGAAAGCAAATGAACATAACCTTAAACTAAATTAGATCCTCAAGGAAAAATCAATGACATAGCAAAGAACAACGTTTCAGAGGAATGGGGTTTAATTTTCCAACTTACACAAAAGGATAAAAAAAGACCGAAAAACAAAATTATTAATTAGAAGGTCGAACCAATTTAAACACATGAAAAGTAAAGGGCAAAATGAGGGCAATTACCTGGGTAGTTGTAGCAAAAGCAAACAATTTTGCCTCAATTTAATCACTGCTTCACTTGAAAGTAATTCTGGACTTGAATTACCCTCAATAGTCTGATAAAATTATTTATTAATCTGTTGTAGGGGTAGGAGGATTTACTTTATTGTGTCTAAGGACTTCTCCTGGATATGAAAGGACAGATTTTTTTTTTCAAATATGATAGGTAACTGATGGGAAATCTTGTGTATTAATGATGATATAGTTGTCATTGTTATATTATCCTGGGCCTGGCTATTTCTCACATCTCTGTCAATGTATACCCCACCTCTAACTGTTTATCCTCTCTCCCTCCTACATTAACCAGTTGGAAAATACAGAAGTCTGGGTATTCTCAACAGAGGTATACAAACTTAAGTTCATGGTTTGTTGCTATATCCCTTCTTGCTGTCCAACATATCTAGCCGTAAGTAATAATGAGGAGCAACATTATGGATTTTCTGCCCTGGATTGAATGCAACGAGCATAGCTCTAACCCATACAGAAACAATCAAGATGATAATTATTATTCTAATTTGGCAGACAATAAAATATAGACTCTAATAACTCACATACCTTACTTAAGGTCACAGACTGCTACATCGACCTTAGGCAGAGACCAAGTTGGAATTCATTTCTAGGTTTGTCTGACTTTAAAGCTTATGGTATTTCTATTAAACAATATTATTTCCTATATTAATTTTATAATATCATTAAAAAATCTTTGCTTATTCCGTTTCCTTAAGAGTAGATGTAGAAAATTGTAACATTACTGTTAAGGATCAATGGCCTTCAAACATTTTTTAATGTGTTTGTATTTTTTAAAAAGTAGGGAAGTACCTCTATTGACGCATTTTTATTTTTTCTAGACAGGAGCCAGGTAAACCATTTAAAAGGTAAATCAGATTGTGCCATTACCTCACCTGCTCAAAATTCTCCAATGGCCTATCACACTTTGACTAATATCCAAATTGCTGGGGCAGAAAAGTTCTTGATGATCTGGCTTTTCTCCTTCCCATTTCCTCCTCATAATTCACTCTCCCATGCGCTATTTGTATATCTTGGCATTTTTCTTTCATGACATTTATGTCATAGAGCCTTTTCTCATAGGTCACTGCTTTACTTTCTTTTGATCTCTGTTAAAATAGTACATTTGGTCCACCCTAAATAAGATAGTATTGGCTGGACACATTGGCTCAAGCCTGTAATCCCAACACTTTGGGAGGCCAAGGTGGGTTGATCATCTGAGGTCAAGAGTAAGAGACTAGGCTGGCCAACATGTGAAACCCTGTCTCTACTAAAAATACAAAAAATTTAGCTGGGCATGGTGGCAGGTTTCTGTAATCCCAGCTACTCGAGAGGCTGAAGAAGGAGAATCTCTTGAACCCAGGAGGCGGATGTTGCAGTGAGGCAAGATTGTACCACTGCACCCCATCCTGGGCAATAAAGTCTCAAAAAAAAAAAAAAAAGAGAGAGAAAAAAAGATAGTATTATCTCAACATGTCTACATCATGTTCTGCAGGCATCTGACTCTGCCTTAGAGTTTCTCATTATTCTTATCACTATCTTAAGTTACAGGTTTATCTGTTTGAGTGCTTGTTTTATAAACCATCGACATAAAGCAGATCTATTATATGTTGTGTCTTTGCCTCTTTCTATCATCACTGGCTGTCTAGAATCTGTATTGTGCCTGGCCTATGTAGTTGCTCATTAAATATTTCTTGTATACAGAAATGTAAACTTGCCCTTGCATATGTTAATTACTAATACAATAATGTTTATTTATCATACTTTAGATAATATAAATTTTAATATTATTTTGTACTTCACATTGGATTATCTTGAACTCTTATGGGAAGGGAATACTTTCTTTCCAGGAATATTAAACTAAAATATTGAAACATTATAAGCTTGTAATTACGTTAGTATGATCTATAATCCTCTTCCTCATTCAATTTAGAAACAACTGACAGTTTACTTGAGTCAGCAGATGATAATTCAATGATGGCCTTTTTGCCCCAGCAAAGCTATACAGACATACCTGACTTGGATGACACATAATATGGTTTGCTAATATTGCATCCCAGAAAGAGGCGTATCCAGCCTGTCACAAGCTGAGCTGGACAATAGAGGTTATCTTATCAGGTTATGTAAAAAAAAAAAAAACTCAGAATCTCTGTAAGACAGAAGAATAGATGCTTACTCCATGCAGGAAAGCTATTGTAATATCAAAGGTAAAGGAAAAAGGAAAGGCTCAAGCCAGGTACATCTAGAAATTACTCTAAGACTTCGCTGTTAGGTCACCCACCTTTCCCCGAAGTCGGTAGGGAGGCGAAAGCAGTCTAATTGTATAATTAATGATGAAATTCCTTCCATGTGGAATCCTGAGGCAAAGGAAAGGAAGTTCCTCTCCCATAATATTACACTGGATTATGTTCTCTTAATCAATTGGACTCAAGTACCAGGCCTCATCTTAACAAAAGATGTGGATGCTGCTTTTAGGGAAGGAGCTAAGTTTTCTCATAGGCCAGTTCTTCTTTCCATGAGGCAGTATGCCTGCTACCAAAAACTGTCCCTATTTCCCTGTGTTGATTCTTCTAAACATACTGTTAGGCATTATACATTTGTGCTCCTCACAAGCCCCTAAAAGGTGGTCAGAGAATCTTTAAAAATATAATACACAAATTAAATTACTTTACAAATAGAAATACCAAAATTTTAATTAAATTATAGTCTAAAAGGTTAAAAAAAAACTTCTCAACTTTATAAATTCTATCGGTGCAGAAGAGATTATGAAGTTCTGGATGAAATGAAAAATCTTTCAGGGATTACCAGCTGAGTTGTATCTCACTGGAAATTGTGACTTTCTTCATGATTTCAGAAGATGTATTGGTTCAGTGCCAGGATTCGAAGAACTAAAAACTAATAGAAAAGGTAACATTGCCCCAAATCTAGCCCTAAATTCACCAAATTTTGAAACGAAGTCAAGTATCACCCTGTAAAGAAGTGACCTAAGGCAAAATGTTGTACCAGTACGTAGATTGCAGTGTTGCCAAAGAAGGTAAATGGAAACTGAGAAGGTACGTCGGTAGAAAAATTGTTAATTTTATCTTCTTTAAGGTGTCATGAAAAAAATTAATGCAAAAATTTTCAGTCTCTAGTTTGTGAATTTCAACTCAACTAGCAGAAATATACCAAAGGACATTGCAATTATACATTTACTCTGTGGATACAAAGTGGTTTTATCGGTGGCTGGGGCGGGCAGAAGAGAAGTTTGGGCCATTCTTCTCTCTATATCATATGGAATGTGCTCTAAAGGTTTTCTGAGACACATGTAAAGCACATGTGGCAAACTACTTCTTCATTGGTGCTTTACTTTTGGTTGCAACATATTAAGAAGTACGTGTGAGCTTGTCCCACCATCGGTAACACCAGGCTTGATCATTGAGTTCTGGTGATGAAGCCTAGTATCTGTCTTTAATAGTAAGTTTTCTTTTAAACTTGGGAATCAAATGTTCATTCAGAATTGTATTTCATTCTCCCCCCACCAGTCTTATTATAATGTTCTTTTTAAAAATTTATCTCCTTTAGTTATAATCCCCTTGACATTTCATACTATGTATATTTTTAAAATTTATTTTCACTCTTTAAAAAGTTTCAATTACCTCAGTAGTGTATTAATTATGTATTGTATGTTAACTATAAGACAAAACTTGGTGGCTTAAAACAGCAAACATTTATCACTTTAAAATTTTTCTGATCAGAAATCACAAGCATGGGAGCTTCAGACAGAAAGGTGTCCCATGAGGTTGCAATGAGGGTACTGCAAAGGTTTATGATCTTAGCAAAAGGCTTGACTACAGAAACTACAATTCTAAGCTCATCATATGGTTGTTGGCAGGATTCAGTTTTTCCCTGGATGGTGGCTGGAGATTTCCCTGTTTGTTGTCATGTGGACTTCTCCATAGGACAGCTTACAAAGTGACAGCTGGCTTCCTTCAGAACAAGGGATCCAAGAGAGCATGAGAGAGTATTCCCAAAATGTAAGCCATCATAATGCTCAAACTTAACTCCCAAAGTGGTATCTTATCACCTCTGCTACGTTCATTAGAAGTGAGTCACTAAATCTAGCCCACACTGAAGAGACAGGAATTTATAAAAGGGTATGAGTGTCAGGAGCTGAAGACCATGGGGGCACATTTTAGAAGATGCTTACTGGAAGTGGTTTGCCAAATTTTTTCTTCAAGCATTGCTTATTTATTTATCTGTTTTTACATAGTTCTGTTTTGTAATGCATAAATTTATTCTAATTATTTATTGGTTTTCTTTTGTACTTGCTTTATTTTTCCAACTTTTTCAGCTAGATATTTAATTCACTTTCCTTCATCTTTTATTTTTATGGATATAAATACTTATTTAGATAACAATTTTCCTCTTTACTTTATCCCACATACATTGAACTTTTTTCATGGTATTATCATCATTTGATTAAAAATCTGCCTCCACCTGCAGAAAACCTGCTTCCTGCATGGCCTCCACCTTCTGCTTTATTGTAGGTTCAGAGAGCCTGATTTCTAGTTTCTGGCCTAGCATATCTATTCCTTAGGTACATATAAACTGAAAATTGTAGGATTATCTGTCTTCTTTTTAAGAGATAGTTGTGAGTGTGGTAGAGTGATGACATATCCCATTTTGCGCTAGACAGTCTTGGTTCAGGATTGCTGTCCCAGCATAATTATTACTATTACTCCCTTGACTCTACTAAATTATTTGCTTTGTGTTTTAAAGTATACAATTACACAAATAATGGGGATTAATTGCTGCCTTTCAGTGTATGTGTGCTTGTGTGTGAGTGTGTAGAGATTCTAACTTAACCAAATACCATTTTGTTATAGGAACATGGAGCTCTAAAAATCTTTGGAATGTTTTAAAATGAGCAAACTTGCAAGAAATCAATTTCTGGATAACATCTGATACTATTTATAAAAGTGTTAGCTAAAATTAATTGAGACCTGTCTCTTGATTAAATGTTCTTTATCCCTAATGAGTTTTAACACTAGTGACTCAGCGTAAGGGATGATTAAGGTCATCAGTTGAGATTCTTAAAACGCTTGGATTTGAAAAGAGCTGTTTCTGCCATTATCCCTATCCCCTGGACAAGGTGCTTCAACTCTCTGTGGTTTAGTTCCCTATGGCAGAGAAGGATAATAATATCGTAGGATTTTGGTGAGAGTTAAGTGCCTGATAAATAATGGATGACTAGTAATTTATTGTTATCATTAGTTTTAACTGCTAATATCATGGAGTTCAAACTCTTTTTCAGACTCTTTCTGATTTGGGAATTTTTAAATTTTATTGACAGTAAACAGTTTCAAATTGTTTTTGTTCTGTTTATCATGGCAGTGTTTCCTCTATTTGTTCTGAAGCAATAAGAAACAAGTCCTTAGTCATTTTCTGACATTTCCTTATTTTATTCCCTTAATCTATTATAAAAGAAAAGAAGATGCAATTTTTGAGTGTATTTCTGAAACGCTCAATAGTATAACTTTTAAAACATTTATGCATTTTCACAACCAAGAGATAATTTTCAATTGCATCTTTGCTTCATATCTAGATGAAAAGTTACTTCAAGCAGACCAAGGCTCTCACTAACAATGACTCAGACACACTCTATGTTCCCATCACTACAACAAGCGTTATTCTCACGGCTGAGCTCATAAAGGAATGATTTAATGGCTCTTAGTAATAAAATTAAAAAATATAGAAACCACTGAAGAGTACTCATTTAACTCACTGTAATAATAGTAACATGAACATTTTCTTGCAAACATAATGTTTTCACAGAAAAATCACTAAAGAGAATAAATTTATGGTAAAATAGTTGAGAAAAAGTAAAGCAAAAACCTTTCTTCAGACCATATAACAAAATATGATTTTGATGAAGTTGAATTTAAAATCTAAAGAAAAGTAATAAAACAGAAACCAATACTTATCTGAAAGGCTTTTAAGAAAAACACGAATATAGCAAAGAGAGAGACAAACTACAAAAATGTAAACGTTTATACATAAGAAGCCACAATAAAATTGACTGCTGACAGAGAAGGGATCAGTTAATGCATAGTTTAAAGACAATGTGTTAATATATTAATATAGTCAAATACAAAAATTTAATTGAGTAGTGATCCAATGATGAAAAAATGAGGAAGGTTTTTGCTTTCACAGAACCAAAAGTTACGCAAAAAATTATTATATGAAATCACAAATAAATAAATATAAACATTCAAATCATAATTAAGACCTGTAAATAGAAAAAAAAATTACTATTTTGAACCTGGTATCCCCAAGATTTACAGTTAAATCACAGTAATATATGTATTGTTTTTAGGATATAGAAAAAAACGAACTTACTTATATAATAGCAAAGGTAAAAATAACTACAACTAGTTTGAGAAATAGAAATCTATCAAAAGCTTAAATTTTTACTAATCTTGACTTCATAATTTAGTTCTAGGATTTTAATATAAAATGATAACCAGAAATTGGAACTATGATGTATGTGTAAACATTGATGTTTATTACAAAGTTAGGTAAAAATAAAATCTTAAAAACCCAAATGATCAAAACCAAGACAATTTTAAAGTACTATTTTAGGAGAGCAATGCAATAGACTATAATTGTGTAGCCATTAAAAATTTACTATTGCGGTAAAAGAGCCCACAGTATGATTGCAAGTAAAATAGCGTTATGCATCACTGTGTGTAGACTATAGTCTAAAGTTTTAGCAAATTATATGCCAACATTCATATAATTTTACACCTATAGCCAAACTAATTATAATAAAAACTAAGGGAAATATAATGGTAATAAACGTTATTCTCATTTGGACTTCTGACAGTGGTTTTTCCTTTATGGTTTTCTATGTTTCCTATTTTTCTAAGTTAACTCATGTTACTTCCATAAGTAGCAAAAATTAACAAATAAATGTATGATGTTGGAAAATAGAAACTATTCTATATGGAATTATCCTTTTTAATTATGCATTTGAATCACTTTGAATTGTAGCATTGATTATGTGCGAGCCTATAGACTCTCCGGGTACGTGCTTTCAAAACTAATTTCAAGATACCAAATAACAGTGTTAAACAAGGACCTAATTCCAAACCAGTACCTCTTGTGAATTTCTATTGCCCTTTTGTTTTTGTCCTCACTTGTGTTTCTTAGACGTGATCTCACTCTGTTACCTAGGCTGAAGTGTGGTGGCATGATCTTGACTCACTGTGGCCTCTGCCTCCTGGGTTCAAGTGATCCTCCCACCTCAGCCTCCCCAGTAGCCAGGATTACAGGGGCGCATCATCACGCCTGGCTAATTTGCATTTTTAGTAGAGACAGGGTTTCACCATGTTGACAAGCAAGGCTGGCCCCAAGCTCCTAACCTCAAGTGATCCACCTGCTTACGCCTCAGTAAGTGCTGGGATTATAGGTGTGAAGCACTGCACCTGGCTGAGAGTGGTTCTAATTTACTGTGCTTTTTTGTTGGTTTGTTTATGCACATGTACTTCTTAATCCTAGTTTTGGGTCACAATGTGGTTTCGATGGCCTGATAGTCCCTGTCCCTCAATTCTCTTCTTGGAACTGAAAGTATTCAATGGTAATGGCCGTATCCCTACATCCAAAGCATATTTTGATGTTTTTCTCTGTTGCAGTTGGCTCTGTTGTTCACTCTCTTTTTAAACCTCTCTCAAATATTTCCCCATGATTCTACTGTCCTATTTCTCCTCAGGTGATTTCTTTAGTTGCTTTTTGTGGATATTTTCTCTTTTTCCTTCCTGTTTTGGCTCCCCTTTTACTTAGAGATGTGAGCTGCTTGTTGGCAGCATAATCTAAGGAAACATATCCAGGCTGTAAAATGCTAAATGGTTGCAACCAAAGCTAATGTGTAAAAGCTTTCAGTAGGGAACTTTTTCATCCCCAGTTTGTAGGTTTTCTTCCATGGAACAATGGAATTGGAAGATGTAGGTGAGGAAATTCAGATTTATAAATATTTACTTTCTTAACACTGACTATGAACAGCCAGAGATAATATATGATGAATCAGTAGAACCTGAGGATTTGCAAGTTTGCAGGCTCTTTCCATTACCACCTCAGTCCAAATCCTCATGATCTCATTTAGTGATTACTGCAGACTGAGCACCAGAAGATTCCATAAGGTGCTGCTTTCTCAGGAATTAATGTTTTATTCATTTGCATGTAGCATGTTCTCATTACAACATCTATAAAGTAAAGTGGAGATCTTCCAAATGAGGCAGCTGGGAGTTTTGGTTGTCAGTTCATTCTTAATTCTACTAAAAATATATTACTGATTTACCTCATTCTTGTTATGAAACATATATAAAAACTTTGCTATATCTTTCTCATACAATTTTTGTTCCTCTCCTGAATTAACTGTCTTAATACATTTAATTAATTCTAGCAAAAACAGAGAAGATTTAATACTCACCTAACTTTTACTTCTTTTTAAAACTAATTTTCTTTCTGACCAAAATTACCCTAAGCTTTCTCCCACTTCTTATTTTTGTCTTTCTAATTACCTTTTAAAATATTCTACAATGAAGAATACATCCTTTTTCTACAGATTCCTTTCCTGATCAGTGGTTTCCATCAGTTCCTTAAATATTGGTTTTACACATACATTATTTCTCATCTTAATTTTCTTGTCATTGTATAACCTATTTTAGATAATATTGTGCACTCAGCATTTTAAGTAACATCAACATACTAATGGCTCCAGTGCTATTATTATTATTATTATTATTATTTTTCAGAGATGGAGTCTTGGTCTGCTGCCCAGGCTGGAGTGCAGTGGTGTGATCTCATCTCACTGCAACCTCCACCTCCCGGGTTCCAGCGATTCTCCTGCCTCAGCATCGTGAGTAGCTGGGACTACAGGCATGTGCCACCACATCTGGCTAATTTTTGTATTTTTAGGAGAGACAGGGTTTCACCATGTTAGCCAGGCTGGTCTCGAACTCCTGGCCTCAGTCAATCTACCCACCTCAGGCTCCCAAAGTGCTGGGATTACAGGTGTGAGCCACCACGCCTGGCCTCCAGTGCTGTTATTTTTACATTCTTCTGTCTTGTATACATATCTAACTGAACATGTTACAACATTTGGTGTGAATCAATCATGTATTCATTCTGGGGGATTATCTGAGAATTACAGTTTCTGATTTTAGTAATTAAAATAATGGGATGAAGAAATTGGCATGATAATATCCAAGAGTTCTACTTGACCTCCACATCAACCCCTCATACTAAATTAAGCTAGAAGATGCATTTACCTTGGAAATTCCATACTCAGAGAGTTCAGCTACATGTAAAATCTAACTTCCATGAGCTCTTCTGCCACCTGTTGAATATTATAGGTGTTCTTGTGCCACTTTTCCTTTGATTATGTATATTCACATTTTATGTCATTTTAGATACATAGTTTAGAACTCACTAAATAAGAAATCATAGATTTCCACATTATTTTTTAAATGTAATATCTATGCCATGTTTAGGAAGAGGAAGGTGTAGTGAAATTCAGCTCTCCTGGGGGAAGAAAGACCAGCTGGCTTGGGTTCTAAACACAGCTTCTCCACTAACTGCCTGTACGTGCTTAACTACTTTGACAACAATTCCTTTGTTAATATTTGATGATCCCTGTGACAGTTAATTTTACATGTCAACTTGGTTGGGCCACAATACAGATATTTGGCCCAACATTATTCTGGATAATTCTGCGAAGATGTTTTGGGGATGAGGTTGATATTCATATTGATGGACTTTTAGTAAAGCTATTTTGGTACTCTCTTCTGTGAATGAGCCTCAGCTAATCAGTTGAAGTTCCTAACAGTACAAAGAATGACCTTCCCTGAACAAGAAGGATTTCTCCCAGTAGACTTCCTTTGGCTGCAAACTGGAACTTTTCTCTGAGTCTCCAGCTTCCTTACTTGATCTGCAGATTTTGAACTTACCAAGTCACCATAATCATCTAAGCCAATTCCTAAAAACCTCCTTCTCTCTTCACCTCTCTCTTTTACTCTTCCCCTCTCTTTCTACCTCTCTTAATCCTAATTAATACACTAATACATATTTTGGTACTGATAATGGACTTCCCATCCATTTCACTTTTAGGAAAACCATGATAAGTTACCAAGACTAAATGTGTGCTAAATTTCTAAAAAGGATTGGTAATCCATTACTCATTGTTTAAATCTTCTTTATATTTTAAAAATGCTTTATTACATTAATATATAAATGATTATAAAAGGCATGGTAAAATGTTCAGGAAGAAAACCATTATCTGGCAATATACAAAGAGCACTTTGGGGTGGGGATTGGGTTATAAATGTGTAATAGATTGTTTTATAAACAAACCTGGTTTCTAAAGGAATTAACTAGTACCTAAATCTCTTTGCTTCATTTAATTATTTTGCAACATAATTATGGTGTTCTCAATTTTCCTAAGAAAGGAGTTTTATTCAAAGTTGCGCTATATTTTCTAAATGAAAATGCCATACCTGCCTTTAATTTCTTTTGTGTATTGTCAATAGATTTCAAAGATTTAACATCATTAAATAATGAATTGTTTAATTATTTAAGTAATTATGTTTCATTAAAAAACACACACATAATTTGTTCCATTTCATAAATGCAAAATAGTTAATATAATTATGAAGGTGGAGAAATCAATGAAATGATTGAGTTATATTCTACAAACTAATTAGCAAAGCTGTTTTAAGAAGATAACTATCATCTTTTTGGTAAATAGTCTTATTTCTCATTTTATCAATTGTCTAAAATTTCTTGTTGGTTGCTAAAGAAAGACATACATTTTTCTGTTTCTTAAACATTGGTTTTAGTGTTGTAAAAATTTCAACATTGCTTTTTGAAAAAGTAAGCACAATCTTCAACCATGTGAAGAAAAAATAGAAAGTGTTTTAATTCTAATACATGACATCATAAAGCAACAGGAAGAATAGATGTTTATTGTACCTTATTATGTGCCAGAAACTTTTCCGCACTTGAGATACTAAGCAATTAAACAAACAAGTCATTTTCTCTCAATAGGAAATACAGGACATAAACAAATACATATGAAATAAATTATATAACATGTAAACGGTATATATTTTTTGAAGTTAGAAATATAGAATTGAGTTCATGATGCTGTTAATATTAGGAGATGAAAAAGAATATTTCTGATAAGATGGAAATTGATGAGATACCAGAATCAAGTGAGGGAGTAACTCGTGTAGCTATTTTGGGAGAGAAGAAGTTAAAGACAAAAGCAAGTACAAACACTATATCAGAAAAAAAAATAAAGTTACTAATATTCAGCTTCTGATATTAAAAATAAGATCAGGCAACAAGATTATAGATTGGAAAAACAGCCATTCTTAAGAGAGGAAAATATATTTCCTAAATTCTTTTAACTTTTGTTTAAACATATTAAAGGTCATGATGATTGACTATCAGAGTAAAATTCTATAATGACCCTCAGTTACCATTGTATCTTGAGTGTGGTTATGAACTATATATAATGGCATAGTCAGCCCTTTGATTAGGTTATTTTAACACAGTTGACTTAAGGAAAGAAGATTCTCTTGAGTGGACCTGACCTAATCAGGTGTGTCCTTAAAATTGACTGAGCTCTGCTTAGCAAAGAGATTTGAAGCATGAAAGATGATCAACATGAAGGGTATTTTCCTAGACTGGCTTTGAAGATGAAGAAGGTCATATGATAAAGGACATAGGCAACTTCAAGAAGATCAGAACATCCTCTGACTGACAGTTGAAAACTGTCTTACAACTGCAGAAACTTCAATCTTACAATTGCAAAGAACTGGAACCTACCAAACTATGTGAACTTGGAAGTAGACCCTGAGCTGCAGATGAGAACATAGGCCCTCTGCCACATTGATTCTAGCCTTTTGAAACTCTGATGAAAGAAATGAACCATGCCATGCCTGGACCTACAGTACTGTGAGATGATAGATGGGTATTATGTAATGGTTCTAAGTTGCAGTAATTTGTTACAGAACACTAGAAAATGAGTACAACTGTAATAATAGAATTTCCTCCCTAGTGTAGACTATGACTACTGTTGCTTTATGTTATGAGGCATTACATTATAGGAACAGTGCTAAAAGTTTCACACATTACATTATCTGGAAAGTTTAATGTATATTCCACTGTATATTTAATAATTAGAAAGAGGGGAGTATTATGAAACTTTAAAATAGTACAACTGTCAAATCCTAAATTTAATCATTAAAGATATTAAATTATTAAATCAGAGTAAAGTGATAATTTATGGCAGTAAAAATTTATGCAAAAATATAATATTTTTATTTATTATTGTTATTACTTTTTTGAGACAGAGTGTCACTCTGTCGCCCAGGCTGGAGTGCAGTGGAGCGATCTCGGCTCACTGCAAGCTCTGCCTCTCTGGTTCACGCTATGCTCCTGCCTCAGCCTCCGGAGTAGCTGGGACTACAGGCGCCCGCCACCACGCCTGGCTAATTTTTTTGTATTTTTAGTAGAGACGGGATTTCACCGTGTTAGCCAGGATGGTCATAATCTCCTGACTTCGTGATCCGCCTGCCTCGGCCTTCCAAAATGTTGGCATTACAGGAGTGAGCCACCGCGCTCGCTCAGTAGAATTTATCTTGATAAAAATATGCAGCTGTGGAATGTTTTATAACTGGGATGAACGTTTCTCTGGATGGACCAGTACGAGGTCATTCCAAATAAGCTGGAAAGTTCAGCATGGTCACAGAGATACTCAGTTTTCCTGAGCTACCTTCTGCACCAATGTGAATCACTAGCAGATATAATAGAGTCCTTGAAGCCCACTACCTCGTAAATGAGAGTGGGTGAACTAGAAACCATGGGCTCTGACAAACCTAAACAACACATGATCATATCACCTCCTAACTACATCACCAAATGCTAGAAAAACATACAGTGAGCTGCTGAATAAGGAATGTTACCTTAAAGATTAGCAGAACAAGAAAACGCCACAGAGGATCTAAGCAGTCTTCTCAAACACCACCAAGTTACAGAGCCTCACCCAAACACTAGATGCAAAAGAACTATCTTAGATGGGTGTAGGACATGAGGAGAACTATTAAAGATCAAGCATTTTTACTTAGAGAGGCTGAACATTACTTAAAGTGACTATTTACGTTATTATTGCCAGCCTAATGTTAGTTGATGAGATTGTGAGATTATTCATTCTATATATGGAAGGTAAGGGCGTCTATAATAGTTACAGACAAAATAAAAAAGTTATATTGTTGCTGGGTATCCAAGTTATAGTGTGAATAAATGTGTGATATCAATACATAAACACATTTATATACATACAGACAGACATATATAGACATACACGTTTATCTCAAAATCAATAATTATTCTACTCAGCTGTTTGGGCTGCCATGTGTGACTTCACAAAGATTTATTTCTCACAGCATTGGGAGCTGGGAAGTTCAAGATCAAAGTGTTGGCAGATTCAGTGTCAGGTGAGGGCTCTGTTCTTTCTCCACAGATACTCATTGTATCTTCACAGGATGGAGAGAAGAAATCAGAAACAAGTACTCTTTTACTTGCTCTAATAGTTTTTTTATAAGGGCACTAATCCCATTGTAAAGTCTCCACCCTCATGACCTAGTTATCTCCCAAAAGATCTCCATCCTAATTCCATTCCACTGAGGGTTAGGATTTCAACATATTAAATGTGGAAGAACACATACATGCAATCTGTAACAATTCTCTCTATTCACATGTAAGTAATCTATATTCAATTTATGTTTTCACATACATGTTTTTCACATAAAAATTGTAGTGAATGAGCAGTGTGCTAGTTCTTCGAGTTCTAACAGTTTATTATCTTTAAGTTTAGAAACCTTTTGTATGTTGTTTACTTTGATAATTTATATGGCAACGAAAATTTATCCAAAAATGTAAATAATATAATCAATTCAGAAAATGCTAACCTGAGCAAGCCCTATCTCAAAATCATTATTGTATTACCTAGTTATGCATAATTGATACTTTTTCTATTTATTACAGAGAAGGTTGAAAGTCAAGCATATTTAGTTGCAGTCAGTCTTCAGCTATTTTTTTTTTTTAAAACAGAGATAAGCAATATCTAGTTTCTAATTCTGGTGGCATCTGAAGTCAGCATGGAGTTCTGCAGCTCATTAGAGTACTATACCAGTATGAGAGTTTATTTTTATTTTTACTTTTACTTTTTCCTTGTTTCTAAGTCCAAGTGTTCTTATTTTCTACCTTGACAGTACTGGACATAGTAAGTGCTCCCAAATTTGGGGTTTTGGAAGGCAACCAGGGTAGCATTCCATTTCCTTAGCAATAAAACACTCACATATTATCACTGAATAAGATGCCATTCCATCTATTTGTTAACCTGACACAAAAACTTAACATTTTTTTTAATATATGCGTGAAAAGATCAAGAATTTCAAGTTGGGAGGCAAAGCTCAAATTGTTCCCTACCTAATCATTCTTTATGAAGAATAAGATTTAAATATGAATTTAGAGTACAGTATAAAATCAGACACTAATTTTCTAAGATTAATTAAATTTGAAAACAAACAACTTTTGTTACAAATACAAATCAACATTTGTTGATTCATAATAAATAACCATTCACCATTGTATTTTCATATCTTAGTCCCACTTGGAATTTATTTCATCCCTGGAGAATAGAATTTGGGAAAGTGTTATTCCAGTTTCAGGAAGATTTTTATACTGAGAAAAATGTTTTATAAATCTATTAAAAGTTATTTTTCCTCTATGTGTTTCTATTTCTGCTTCCTTTGTATCCCTATAGTGGCATCCAAAAATGCAATTATTTAAATAGATAGAAGGCATCTTTTAAATTTTAACTTATATTTGTAGAACAAGATAAGGTCCTCCTTATTTCAATAACAGTAAGTCTCAACATTTGATTCCAAATAACAGTTTCATACCCAAATCAATAAGTGACTATTTTGTATATTCAGAATTCACCTCAACAGTATAAATTTATTCTCAAATATATATATTGAAAATGACAGAGAACAGTAGGAGATTTTTCTATCACATAAAATGTCCTGGTTCATTAATATGGTCAATATGCTGTCTCAGTGGATATTTTTTCTATTACAATATACAGTGAAAATAGCCTATAATATTAATATATCAAAATATATTCAAAGGTTGATTAGATATAATTGTGGCCTAGAGGTGCATGTTGGAGGGCAGACTTACATGTAAATTAAATAATTAGTGGAGTGCATTTATACATCCATGTCAAATAAAAGCTAGAGAATAAATAGACTACTGGGCAATAGGAAATAGAGTTAAAGAAAGGGACAAGAAATATTGACCATGAAAAGTGTAACAAGTTGGTTGTTCTAGGTTGTTTTCCCACTCTCACAACCTATATCAGATTAAACAATTGATTTTTATAGATTTTTCTTCTTAAACATTTTCAAATCAGTCTCTATCTTTCCCATATACCATTTACCAATTATAAGTTTTCCTGAACTTATCACCTCTTACCATGATAAAGTGTCAGAGACCGAGTTTACTCTTCCACTTCAAAGAATTAAAAAAAATCCATAAAATACATGAAGTAAATATTCTCGTATTTTGGATCACACACAAGGCATGGCATTGAGAACTGAGAGAAAAATTACACACAAGTGGAACCATATGATCACTCCATCTTACTGACCAAAGGCAATTTCTAGGAAAAAAATACAAGGAAACTTAAATAGAGGCTGGCTGTATTTCTTAGTTGAGAAACGTCAGAGCTCAGGGAAATCAAGAGGGCTAGAATTCACAGGCCAGAGACCAAACAGTGGGAGGCAAAGAGAGAACTGTGGAGACATGCAGTGTTTCCTTCAAATCTACAGCTGAGTAGATTTGACATAGAACAATCCCTGGAATTTATATATCAAGTAGAATAATCCCTGTAAATTATACAGGATCAAAGATCATTCACATTCCCACCAGCCAGAATGAAAAGAGCTCTTAATACACAAGGTTTCAACTCGAGTCTACAAAATATTAATGATTCTCTAATGGGGCCATGTGAGCTCTAGATGAAAAGCTATCCTGAACTCCCCTAAAAAAGGTTAAAAATGTGTCTTGACTGGTACAAGATGGTATCTTACTGTGGTTTTGATTTGCATTTCTCTGATGATTACTGATAATGAGCATTGTTTTCATGTATTTGTTGGCTGCTTGTATGCCTTCTTTTGAGAAGTGTCTGATCATATCCTTTGCAAATTCATGTCCTTCATAGCAACATGGATGCAGCTGGAGGCCATAATTTTAAATGGATTAATGGAGCAACAGAAAACCAAATACTCCATGTTCTCACTTATAAGTGAGAACTAAACATTGAGTACACATGAACATAAATATGGGAACAGTAGATACTATGGACTACTAGAGCAGGGAGGAAAAAAGGAGGGCATGGGCTGAAAAACTGTCTATTGGACACTATGCTCACTACCTACGTGACTAGATCCATGCCCCAAACCTCAGCATCACACAATATACCCATGTAACAAACCTGCACATGTACCCACTGAAACTATAATGAAATTTGAAATTATTTTAAAAATATGCCTTGAAAGGTTCAAATTGCTTTTAAGTAACTCAACTACATTCCAGAACAAAGCCCAGAAATATTTGAAGGACTGCAAATAATTTAAATACAAGACACAGTAAGTTGAAAGATTAGGCAAAATATTCCATGCAAATATTAATAATAAGAAAGCTGGAGTTAGCAGATGAGTATCAAGTTTATTTCTTTTTTCTGAATCTTTGGAAGTATATTGTAATTAAGCTCAAATCCTCTTGTTTTGTACAACTAAAATTCTTCTCGCAGAAACATTTTTTTCTAAAGTAAATTTATTATTAGATTCCCTGGATATATGGGTAACATCTATATTATACCTGCAGAAATTCTGAGTAAATTGATATTTTTAATACTTTCCTGGTAATGCCAATCAACAACTACCAGCAGTGTGAGCATGTCATTATTTTGGTTAAAAACATTTGATAGCTTTCCACCTCTTACAGAACAAAATATAACCAATTTTTATGCTATACATAATTCTTTAAGGCACAATCCATGCTTATTGCTGTGGTACTCTCTTCTTATAAATATTTCTCTTAACACCATCAATATCAAAATATATATAACTTCTGATTCATAGGACTAACTAATGACAGAATAGATTAGATAGTTATTTTTTAAATTGTTTATTAAAAGTAAATAAAATAAGTTGATGTTATGATTAGATATAAGGCAGAAAGTTGAGAATGTGCTCAATTAATAGTTATATCATGTCCACTATTTACAGACATTACTCTAGGGACTGAGTGTACAGTGGTGATAAAACAATCCAATTCCCTTAACTTATAAAACTTATATGTTAGAAGGATCAGATTAAAAATGGCAAACTAGAAAGCTCCAAGCCCTTTCCCCTCAACAGAGAAATCAAACAGCAAGCAAAAGCTGGCTAATATATGAGCCAGCTGGCTTGTAGGAGCTCCCTTATGGGAACTCTGGAAGACAGTACAAGATCCATAGCATGATAGACTGGATTAAGAAAATGTGGCACATATACACCATGGAATACTATGCAGCCATAAAAAAGGATGAGTTCATGTCCTTTGTAGGGACACTGATGAATCTGGAAACCATCATTCTGAGCAAACTATCGCAAGGACAGAAAACCAAACACCGCATGTTCTCACTCATAGGTGAGAACTGAACAATGAGAACACTTGGACACAGAGTGGGGAACATCACACACGGGGGCCTGTCATGGGGTGGGGGGAGGGGGAGGGATAGCATTAGGAGATATACCTAATGTAAATGAACAGTTAATGGGTGCAGCACACCAACATGGCACATGTATACATATGTAACAAACCTGTATGTTGTGCACATGTACTCTAGAACTTAAAGTATAAAAAAAAAGAAAGATCCATAGTAAAGCCACCCAGTGGGAGCTCTGGAAAACAGTCAGAAATACACAGTAACCAAGGGAATGGCCAATGAAGAGAAAGCCACATTCAAAATAGAAGGGAAATTTATGGTATTTTCGCTCACTTTTGCCCTACCCCTTTCTCTATACAGCGTGGTCTTTGTCTGGAAGACACAGAAGCCCAGTTCCCAGTTCCCATCTTTGAACTGGAGGCAGCACAGGGGACATTATTGCCAAAGTTCTCGTCTGTCTTGGGGATGCTTAAAGGACTGGTCTATGTTTTGCCTCTCTCAGAGGTCAGGTAGCAGAAAGTGGTTGAATGCAATGGGATTTGTTCATAAAAGCTACAGGGAAAAGCAGATCCACAGATATGCAGGAAAAGGTATCATTGGTGGAGATACACATTAGACCATCTAAAGCCACAAGGAGTGGCACAGATGAGGCTCTTTGGGAGTTCCAAGATAATTAAAAGCAACCATATGTACAAGGTATTAGAAAAGCCACATGTATGTCCAGACAAGACAAATTGTTCAGAAAAGAACTGAGAAGACCTTAAGTTTTTTTCATGAGCTGCTCCAAAGTTTCAGAACATGTCCTATTACTTAGTAAAGAAGTTCCCTAGCATGGGACACGTCTGCAAAGACTGAGAAAGGTGGCATGTTGTTTTTTTTTTTCCTTTTTTAAAAAACATGTTCAACCTTTCTGTGCTTCTAGGTTTTTATATCTGTCTTGAAATAGTATATATATGGTTTATTCATTAACTCTGATGATCCTTTTTACCTTTAACATATATGTATATTATCATTTATTTTGATAACTGATAAATTTTGACCATCTTATTTCTGTTCTAAGTAGTTTTGTGATTGTTTTGCTTCATTTCATGATGACGATGATGATTTAGTATTTTCCCCTTTACTTTAGTGTCTGCTTTTGTGTTGTTTAGATTTTTCCTCTTTTTGTTTCATTTACCTTTATTAACTATGTTTTATAGGTGGGAGAGCCTCAAGGTGACTGACTAGCTGTATCTAATACTCGCTTCTTCTATAAAGAACCAAAATAATGAGTAGATAATTTTACTTTGAATAGATCATTTATCACAGAACATTAGAATTTAACATAGAAGTGACAGGAAATACCAAAAGCAGAGAAGGAGAGGGAAGCAAGGCATCCTGCAAGGCCGGGATTGGCTGAGATCCTAGAGAGTTTAGGTGTTCCAGGTTCAGAGGTTCTCTGCTTTAGAGAATGCAGAAAAATGGTAAAGGAGAGGCCCCAGTGGTCCAAATTCTCACTGTGGACTCCTGCAATTCCAGCAATGAGAGAGGCCCTGGACTCTCAAGAGACCTGAGATTAACATAGGGAGTTGCCTGGAGACCATAAATGACACTGCCCCAGAGAGCACTCACAACAGGTCCAACAAACCCCTGACAAACCCTTGAGCCTTAAGAAGCTACAGCATGAGCTGAGCATGGTGGCTCACGCCTGTAATCCCAGGACTTTGGGAGGCCGAGGCAGGCAGATCACAAGGTCAGAAGTTCGAGACCTGGCTAGCATGGTGAAACCCCGTCTCTACTAAAAAAAATACAAAAAGTTAGCTGCGCATAATGGCGTGTGCCTGTAATCCCAGCTACTCGGGAGGCTGAGGCAGGAGAATTACTTGAACCCGGGAGGCAGAGGTTCTAGTGAGTCAAGACTGCATCCTACCTTGGGGCCCAACAGTCCCAGCACTTCCACATTTCTGGAGCCTCACTGACATTCCCTGTCCACAGCTGCAACAGCAAGGGGTGAGGTGGGAACCACTGGCAGCGACCCTGCCTCTCCTAACAGAGAAGCAGCCAAAGATTTTCGTATGCCCTAGGACAAATTCTACGCCTACAGCTGCTGCCACCACTGTGGGCTACTGAGAGCTCAAGTGTAAGCAAAGAATGTGCTCTCTCCGCACACCAAACCACTGCCTATAGCTTAAAGCAACCCTGCATTCCCCAGTGGCAGAGCTTCAGTGTTGCTACTGCTCATTCTGCCAAAGGGCCTGGATATTTCCCTGCCCCTGCCTACTACAGCCAGCTCCTGCATACACCACTAGGAAGTGGGGAGGGAGGGGTGAGGAGAGATCTACTCAATTTAGCTGTCTAGCTCCTCCCTCACAATGCATGAGCAAGACAGCTGGGGGCCTAGAGACCAACAGCCTAATACACTCTTAGCACCTGGATACTCCTTCCAGTGAATGGAGTTGGGTTTACCCAAACAGTTGCTACCACCACATCTGGTACTCACCTGCATGGACCACCAGCAGGTCTAAGGACTGGCCTTCCCTGCCTGTCACAACCATCACCAACACCAGCGTGGACAATTTGGGTCCCAGAGGGTTGTCCCAACACTGCTACTGCCATTGCCCACACCACACCTGCTTCCCAGGGACCCAAGAACCCTTTCGGGTGCTTGGCCCACCACTGTTATTCCTGGCAATTGAGCAAGCCACTTCGTTGCCCTAGAATTGGCCTATCTGGACCTGCTAACACAAGTGCCAGCATACATCACCCTGACACCCAAAGACAGGCATGCACATGGCTGCCACCACTGGGGTCCCAAAACTGGCCCACCTGGTATCCTAGTTCCCAGCAACTTCACCACAGCCTCTACTAACAACCAACCAACCTTAAGCCACCAAGTAACTCACAGACATCATATGATGCTGTTTACAGCCAAAGAAATCATACAGAGACTGCACTACAAAGTACGCCCAGAATCAGAGCCAACATTCTCTACCCAACCAACACCATAGACTCATCTTCAGGAAAAAGTCCTCCCATACAAAAGCAAATTCAGAAAAAAATATTGGAACAAAAGACTGATAAACCAGATGCAGAGATATCAATGTGAGTATACAGGAAACATGAAAAAACAGGAGGTATGTAATTTCTAGAGGAACACAATAATTCTCCACCAACAGATCCCAATCAAAAAGAAATTTATAAAATCCTGGAAAAAGAATCAGAAATATTGGTGTTAAAGAAGCAGAGTGAGATACAAAAGAATGCTTAAAAGCAATACAAATAAACTATAAAAAAATCAGGATATGAACAAGAGATTTACCAAAGAGATAGATATCTTTTAAAAATATAGAACTGGAGAATTCATTAAACAAAATACAAAATGCATTCAAAAGCATCAACAATAGACTAAGCAGAAAAAAGAATCATAGAGAATGTGAAAACAGTTCTTTTGAAACAACCCACTCAGGTGAAAGTAAAGACAAAAGAATAAAAGAGAATGAGCGAAGAGTATTTACATGTAGGACACCATAAAGCGGCAAAATATTCAAATATTCAGAGTCCCAGAAGGCGAAGAGTAAACAAAACTATTAGAAAACCAATTTAATGAAATAAGAGATAAAAACTTCCCAAGTCTAGCAAGATAATTAGATATTCAGATATAGGAGGCTAAATGATAGCCAAATAGATAAAATTCACAAAAGTCTTCTCCATTGCACATTATAGTCAAACTGTCAAATATGAAAGACAAAGAGAAATTTCTACAAACAGCAGGAGAAAGCATCTAGTCACTTATGAAGAAGAAATCCTCCATCAGACTAACAGCAGATTTCTCAGCAGAGATTTTACAGACTGGGAGAGAATGAGATGATATAAGAGATGTAAGAAACAAAACAAAACTGTCAGCCAAGGACATTATACCTAGCAAAGTTATCCTTTATAAATGAAGGAGAAATAAAGTCTTTCCTGGAAAAGCAAAAGTGCCAAGAATTCATCACCATTACACCAGCACTACAATAAGTGCTTAAGGGAGTCCTATACCTGGAAGCAAAAGATTGACACCTATCATCATGAAAACACACACAAATGTAAAATCAACTGGTAGAGAAAACAGACAAACAAATAAGAGAAAAGACTGAAATATTGCCACTACAGAAAACCACTAAACAACAATGATAAACAATAAGAGAGAAAGAGAAGAAAAAATATATACAAAACAACCAGAAATTAATTAATACAATGAGAGAAATACACTATCCTGGCACCCAATGCCAATCACATATTAATAACAATCTTGAATATAAATGAATGAAACTTCTGATTAACAGAAATAGACTGGCTGAATGGATAAAAAATGATTGTATTTTTCCGTTTTCACACTGCTGTATAGAACTTCCCAGAGACTGGGTAATTTATAAAGGAAAGAATTCTGCATGGCTGGAAAAGCCTCAGGGAACTTACAATCATGGTGGAAGGGGAAGCAGGCACCTTCTTCATAAGGCAGCAGGAGAGAGAGAGAGCATGTGAAGGAGGAACTGCCCAACACTTATAAAACCATCAGCTCTTGTGAGAACTCACTCACTATCATGATAAGAGTATGCAGAAAACTGCCTCCCTCATTCAATCACCTCCCTCTAGGCTCCTCCCTTGACATGTGGGGATTAAAATTCAAGATGAAATTTGGGTAGGGACAGAGAGCCATACCATATCAATGACAGGATTATATGCTGCCTATAAGAAACTCATATCACTTTTAAAGATATACATTGACTGAAAATAAAGGGATATTTTAAAAATTCCATATTAATGGAAACTCAAAGTGAGCCGGAGTAGTTATATCAAATAAAACAGACTTGACATCAAAAACAGTAAAATGAGAAAAGGATGATATTACGTGATGATAAAAGGATCAGCTCAGCAAGAGATATGACCATTCTGAAAATCTATGCACGCAGCAAAGGAGCACCCAGATAAATAAAGGAAATATTATTAGATCCAAAGAGAGATATAGACTCCAATACGATAATAGTTGGGGACTTCAGCACTCCATTTTCAGCATTAGACAGACCATCTAGAGAGAAAATTAATAAAGAAATGTGAGAATTAAACTACACACTAAACCAAATGGACCTAAAAGACTTTTACAGAACATTTTATTCAATAGCTACAGAATACACATTCTCATAATCAGCACATGGAACACTCTCCAAGATAGATAACATGTTAGGACAGAAAATAGTTCTTAAAATATTTTTAAAAATTAAAATCATATCAAGTGCCTTCTCAAACTACAATGGAATAAAACTATAAATCAATAAAAAGAACTTGGGAAGCTGTACAAATGCATGGAAATTAGACAACATGCTCCTGAATGGCAATTTGTTCAAGGAAGAAATTAAGAAGAATAAGAAAAAAAATGTCTTGAAACAAATGAAAATCAAAACACAACATACAAAACCTATAAAATACAGCAAAAACAAAATGATGGTATAGTATTTTTTTCATGTGCTATTGTATTCTGTTTGCTAGTATTTTGTTGAACATTTTTGCACCTAAGTTTGTCAGGACATTTTCTTGCCTGTAGGTTTTTTTTTTTTTTCGTTATTTTTATTGTATCCTTGTCTGGTTTTAGTATTGGGGCAATGTTTGCTTTACAGAGTGAAATACTAGCAAACAGAATACAATAGCACATGAAAAAAATACTGTACCATCATAATGTGGGATTTATCCCAGGGAGGCAAAGATGATTCAACTTACCTCAATCAATAAATATGATATGTCACATCAACAGAATGAAGAACAAAAGACATAGAATAATCTCAATAGATGCAGAGAAAGCACTTGATAAAATTCAACATCATTTTATGATAAAAACCCTCAACAAACTAGGTATTAAAGATACATACCTCAATCCAATAAAGACCATGTATGACAAAACCACAGCTGACATCAAACTGAATGGGGAAAAGTAGAAAGCCTTTTCTCTAAGAGATGAAATAAGAATGCCCGCTTTCATCACTCCTATTCAACATAGTACTGGAAGGCCTAGCCAGAGCACAGCAACCATGCAGGAGGAAAAAATATACATATACACACACACACACACACACACACACACACATATACACATATTATATATATATATATATATATATACACATACATATATATATATATATATATATGGCATCCAAATTGGAAAAGATGAAGTCAAATTGTCCGTCTTTGCTGATGATATGATCTTCCATCTAGAAAAACCTAAAGACTCCACCATAAAACTATTAGATCTGATTAATAAATTTATTAAAATTACAGGATACAAAACCAACATACAAAAATTAGTAGCATTTCTATGTACCCATAATAAACTGGCTGAGAAATAAATAAAAAATGGGCGATTAGATGGGGCATGTGGAGAAGGAGAACACGCCCTGCACCTGGGCTTCTGCACTGACTGAGGAAGTTAACAGGCTTGTGCTGGGACAACGTCTATAGCCCAAGCCTCACATTCCTCTACCTGACCTAACAGAGACCCCCACACCCACTAAGAAACAAACACTGTTGGGTTCAAAGGAAGACCTAGCACCGTTTGGTATCCTGGAAAAACTGATCCCGCAGTACCTCCTGTCAGAGGAGAATGTAGCTGAGGTGCATTCATCTTGATGAATCTATGAACTCAGAAAGGTGGATCCAAGATCCATCTTCAGACTTGAGGCAGCTCTTGGCCTCCTGCTGCTGCCTGCTGGTGCTGGCTAGTGCAGGAAGCAGACCTTATTTGCACCTCCTGTCCAAAGAACTAGTCAACTATACCAACAAACCAAACACCATGCAACAGGCCAGGCACAAATTCCACAAAATGGAATGAGCTACCTGAGGAGGCCGTGTGGTACCCTCCTGGGCAGATCCAAGCTACCCCAGAGAGTTAAGTTTGCTAGGACATAAATCTGCCTGAAAGCTTTGATCCATAGGAACAGTGGCCAGACTGACCTCAGAGAGATCAGGGACAAGGTCTCCTATGGCTTTTGCTGGGCTTTGGGGGCTTTGGAAGCCATCTCTGACTGGATCTGCATCCACCCCAATGTGGGAGGAGCTCAGGGAAGGAATCATGTGGAGGTGTCCGTGGAGGACAAGCTCACCTGTTTGTGTGGGGACGGCTGCAATGGTGGTTATCCCAATGAAGGTTGGAACTTTTGGAAAAGAAAAGGCCTGGTTTCTGGTGGCTTCTATGACTCTCATATAGGTTGCAGACTTTTCCCATCCCTCCTTCCCTGTGAGCACCACATCCATGGCTCCATACGTGTGGCTTCATACAAGTGCAGCATGACCTGCAAGCCCGGCCAGACCAACAAAAAGTTCTTACGGTATCTCCGATAGCACAAAGGACATTATGGCCAAGATCTACAAAAATGACCCAGTGGAGGAAGCCTTCTCTGTGTATTTGGACTTCCTGCTGTACAAGTTCAAAGAATACCAAGGTGTCACTGGAGAGATGATGGAGGCCATGCCATCTGCATCCTGGGCTGCAAAGTGGAGAACAGCATGTCCTACTGGCTGGTTGCAAATCCTGGAATAGGGACTGGGGTAATAATGGCTTCCTTAGTTTTTAACTTTTATTTTAAGTTCAGGGGTACATGTGCAGGTTTGTTACATAGGTACACTTGGGTCATGGGAGTTTGTTGTGCTGATTATTGCATCACTCAGATATTAAGCCTGATACTCATTAGTTATTTTTCCTGATTTCCTCCCTCCTCCCACTCTCCTCCCTGCAACAGGCCCCAGTGTGTGTTTTTCCCCTCTATGTGTCCATGTGTTCTCATCATTTAACTTCCACTTATATGTCTATCAATGATAGACTGGACAAACAAAATGTGGTACATATACACCATGGAATACCATACAGCTATAAAAGTGGACAAGATAATGTTCTTTGCAGGGACATGGATGGAGCTGAAGGCCATTATCTGTGACAATAACTTATTTAAAATCCTCAGAGGACAAGATCACTATGGAATTGAATCTGAAGTGGTGGCTGAAATTCCACACACTGAGCGGTACTGGGAAAAGATCTAATTTGCTGCAGGCCTGGCTGGCCATTCCTGGGGGAGTTTTTCCCTGAATATAGTCAGGGATGGGGATGAGATGGAGGTAGAAGTGTGTTTTATTTTTTGAGTTCACATAAGATATAAGTTTTAGACGTGGCCTGAACTGGATTGGGCCTAATCTATTCACGACCCATCAGAGCTATCTTCCAATAACAGACACCAAATCCCAGATACCTCCCAGCCCATTCAGTGGACTGACAGCCATAGTGCAGACAGTTAGACCACATAAGCCACTGCTGCAAGCACCATGTGTTTTTTTCCCCAAAGACTAGTGCTGTTTGTAGTGCTTGCTGCCCCGGCTCTGGCTGCATTCCCCCACTCCCCCTCCGCCTCCCCTACCTACGCATCTTCAGAGAGCAAGACAGAGACCCAGTAATGGAAAGTGGAGTTTGTAACGAGATGACAAATTCCCTCCTGTGAGCAGTACCTCTAAGCAAGTAGCTTTACACATTTGTGACAAGTTCAGAGGAGATATGATGGTATGGTAGCCCTTTGGAGAAAGTCACATTCTCCTAGGGCCCCTGCAACTATTGAGCTTTGCAATGTCAGAAACTATCTCTAGTCTTGCCCCTGGCATGATTCTTTTTCAATAGGAGTTTTATTTTTGTGCGCCTCAGCCAATCATGTTAATGAACAAGTTTAATAGTTGAAGAAACTATACTAGTTTTGTAGATTGCCTCCTAATGTCGTGGCTTAAAGCAAAATTGAGTGGTTATAATTTGCTTCTGACCTGCTGACCTACTGACCACAATGAAACTAGTTTCCAAGAAACCAGCTTTTACTTTTTTTTTTAATTACTGCTTTACTCTGTCAAGTTAATAATACATGTCTGTGCCAATAAAATCTTTCTCCTTCAGAAAAAAATAAAGAATGCAATCTCATTTTCAGTAGCTAAAAAAAAAAAATACCCAGGAATAAATTTACCAAGGAGGTGAAGATATCTGTAAAAAAAACCACACAACCCTACTGAAAGATGTTGAAGATGACACAAACAAATGGAAATACATCCCATGTTCATGGATCAGAATAATTAATATTATTAAAGTGACCATACTGCTCAATGCAATCTGCAGATTCAGTTCAATCCCTATCAACTTACCAATGCTATTTTTCACAGAAATATTAAAAAAAATCCCAAAATTTGTTTGAAACCATAAAGGAGCCCAAATAGACAAAGTAATTCTGAGAAAAAAAGAAGAATGTTGGAGGCTTCACACTACCTGACTTCAAAATGAATTACAAAGCTATAGTAACCAAAACAGCATGATACTAGTATAAAAGAAGACATATACACTAGTGGAAGAGAATTGAGAACACAAAAGTAAAGCCACATACTTACACCCAACTAATTTTTGACAAATGTACCAAAGACACGCACTGGGGAAAAATGCTCTTTTCAATAAATGGTGCAGGGAAAATTGAAAACCCATATGCAGAAGAATGAAACTAGACCCCTATATCTCACCATATATAACATTCAACCCACGTTTGATTAAAGACTTAAATGTAAGACCTGAAACTATAAAACTACTAGAAGAAAACCTAGGAAAAGTGCTTCAGGGCATGGGTCTAGGCAAATATTTTATGACTAAGACTTCAAAAGTACAGATAACAAAAACAAAAATAGATAAATGAGATTATATTAAATTTAAAGCTTTATGCACAGCAAAAAAAAAAAGAGAACAATCAGCAGAGTGAAGAGATAAACTGTTCAATGGGAGAAAATATTTGCAAACTAGACATTCAACAAGGGGCTAATATGCAGAATATATAAGAAACTCACACAACTCAATAGTAAAATACCAAATAATTCCATTACAAAGTGGACAAAGGACATGAGTAGACATTTCTCAAAAGAAGACATACAAATGTTTAATAGGTATATGAAAAATACTCAACTTCACTAATTATCAGGGAAATGCAAGTCAGAACTACAATTAGATATCATCTTATGTCAGTTAGAATAGATATTATTAAAAAGATAAAAACTAACAGATGCTGGCAAGGATGCAGAGAAAGGGGACTCTTATACACTGTTGGAGAAAATGTAAACTTGTACTAGCACTATGGAAAGCAGTATAGAAATTTTTCACAGAGAAAAAGAAAAACCTAAAAATATAACTACCACGTGATCCAGCAACCCCAAGGTTGGGAAATTATCAACAGAAAAAGAAATCAATATATCAAAGAGACACCCTGCACTTCCATGCTTATTGCAGCTCTATTCCCAATAGCCAAGATATGGAATCAATGTAAGTGTCCATTAATAGATGAATGAATAAAAATGTGTTATATATACCTAATAAACAAAATTCAGCCATAAAAATGAATGAAATCATGTTATTTGCAGCAACATGGATGGAACTAGAGGTCATTATGCTAAGTAAAATAAGTTAGTCACACAAATACAAATATCACATGTTCTCACTCTTACATGAGAGCTAAAAACACTGATTTCATGGATGTAGAGAGTGGAATTATAGATACTAGAGGCTAGTCAGAGCACGGGAGAGGGAGAGGTAGATGAAGAGAGGTGAGTTAATGGGTACAAACATACAGTTGGATAGAAGGTATAAGTTCTAATATTTGCTGGCATAGTAGGGGGACTAAAATTAGCTATAATATATTGTATATTTCAAAGTAGCAAGAAGAAATGATTTGAACTGTTTCCAACACATACAAATGAGAAATACTCAAGGTAATGAATATCCCAAATACCTTGACTTGATGATTACATACTCTATGCATGTAACAAAATATAACATGTACCCCATGAATAAGTAAAAAGCTATGTGCCAATTAAATAACTATGTTTCAAAAATCATGTGCATAAATAGCTTAAATCAGTTAAACCAATCCAAACTTGGCTATGTACAGTATTTCTTAGGTAACATATTCTTTTTTAAAAAAAGATGACTCTGAAGAAGGACTCAATCCAATGAGCAAGCATATAAATATGTAAACAATGATACGAGGCAATATAGAGCTACTTTGAATTTATAATAGTAATCAGTGGTAGAGTTGGGGTACGTTAAAAAAACTTGGGAAAATAATCATAACACTTTTGTTAAAATGATAATTTGATATGATATTGATGCCACATAGATATTTGTCTGGAGGCGGATGAGTAGGAGTTTAAAATATAGAACCTATGAAAAAAACTGCAGGGAACCTTGGGTAACCTGTTTTGATTGAAGTGTGTGTGTGTGTGTGTGTGTGTGTGTTTGCAGTAGTCTTAGTCAGAATAGTAGATAGTGGTAATAGTTATAGTAGTAGCACTGTTTAATACTTCTATTACTAGTAGATTTTAAAGTTGATGGGAAAAGAAAAAGGATTATATTTTTTGGCATATTGATAAATATTTGCTTTTATATTTAATGAGTAACCAATAAAATATTTGAACCTGGGAGTTCAAATTATAGTAGAGTCATTCATGACTCTACTATGTGGGAAAAATTAGAAGAGCTAAAATTAAATGGGAGAAAACTAAGAGATCTTGGAGACAGTCCAGGACAGAAAGAGTCTCTATCAGTTTGGGACACGGATATGCGGACTCGAAAACTGGAACAAAAATTTTTCAAGACATGTAATGAAGGTAGAAATCTATGGAAATTGTCATCTGTTTTGATACTGACAGAGTTTTGTCTTGAGGATAGAAGAAATGAAAACTGACTAGCCTGAGATGTGGAACTCATGATAGATTAACTATATCACCAACTTACCAGACTTTAGAGAAACAGAAAACACAGACACATGCGTACACAGGCTCTGTCCTTGTGCATTTCATTGGTAGAATGTCAAATAGGCATCCAAACAAATATATAAACTGTATTTTAACTCTATGGTTTTTTAAAGGGAATTCTCTTATTAAACATTACCAGTTCTCAAGCTCCTTTTTTAGGAGAAGAGCTTGGCATACTATGTAAAAAAAAAAGGTGTTGAGTTGGTGGGATAGTGATAGAGAATTAAATATTACCTAAGTAAATAAGCACATTTGTTTATTTTAGGTATAAGGAAAGGTGATGAGATAGTCTTGACCAACTTGAGTTTGAAATGCCTATAAACATGGGATTTGCTACAATCAGTTTTTTCTTTTGGTAGATCATGATTTGTCAAGAAATGTCAAGAAAGAGACAGGAATATAAATTTTTATTTTTCTATGTTGAGGTGTAGCTGATGCTAGAGGATGGGAGGGAGTTTGAAATGTTAACACATGCAGTGCCTATTCCATTTAATATTTATCAAATTGCCTTCTCTGACTAGAGATTGCATTATGTCATCACCTATTCCTGTGAAACCAAAGCCATAATCAATAATTACATGAATCAGAGCTTCCTCTTTCTCTGCTAACTTACACTGCTGTTACACAAGCCTATGGCTAAAGATAGAGGGATCCAAACTTGGAAACACAAACTTTATCAGAAGAGGTGAATCACCACTTTTCATTTCTCCTACTTTGCACTTTGGGTTTGCACAGTTTTTTTTAGTCAAAAATATATAGATAATTCACAGATTTGGCCAATCAGTACAGTTTCTTAAAATTCAATTATATTAAAAAAAAAACCTATAGGACAAGCGGAGAGTTGTGAAATATCTTCTGTTTTACATTTAGATTTAATATATGGGTATTTTATAGAAATTTTAACTTTTAGCACTCCTTTGTAACTATTATTACATTTGGTTATAAATAAATATCATCTATGTACTATATGAATTAAAAAGTCAAAATTTAAGTTAAAACTCAAGTTTTATCACAGAATCTTTGCAACCACAATGTAGAAAATGTTTAGATTGTTGCTTCCTTAAGGAAACAACAAAAATATCTTAAACTAATAGCTGATTTTGGCTTAAAATTTAGTATAAAATGAACCTTATTCTTTTAATGCTTTATTTGATTTTTATATACATAGGCTGTTTTGTTCATGAATTTCACATCTGGCTCTCCAGGATAGTCTTTTAATTCTATGGTACAGAAATAATCTTTATTCCCAATTGGAATGTGCATTTCTTTATTAACAATAAGGAAATTATTAATTAAAATAGAGAAATTATTAATTAAATTAAAGAAATTATTAATAAGGAATGAATTTACATACACATTAATTCACATTAATAATAATAAGTAATTTTTATTCCCAATTGTTATGTGCATTTCTATTTTGAGATATGTTGTGATCTTTTTCCAGTTTATACATGTTCTTGACAAGATCATATGATTTCTGACACAAGTTGGTTAAGAAAACTGAAGCTTAAGAATGATTGAACGTATCCATTGTATCTTAGAAAACAGAAATGCATAAATTACTTTCTTGTCTCTTTAAATTAAATTATATGCAGCAAAGAATTCTCTGTTGAGATTCAGGCAGTCCACAGGATCTCATTTCTCTAATTAGTTACCTTGTTCCTGGTACTGCAGCCATGACATCCATCCATAAGCAATCATAGCAATCCAAAAATGAGTTTCTTTTTGAATGACAGGCATATTAGCCAAGACGTTTCACTAACAGTATAGAAGAAATATTGGAAAAATAGAGAAAATGTAAAATTTATATAAGCAAAAATATCTGATACAGAATTATTTTAGGCAATTTACTCTTCTCAAATATCTTCTAAGGCATTTTAAGGTGACCTCAAGAATTGACATTTAAATTAAGAAAGTGTCTATATATGAAAAAGAGAGAGAGAAAATATTTGCTTTTATTTAAATTTTGGTATCATTGCCAAATTAAATTTGTTCCCCTTACTGCTTATGTCTATCTATATTTACATATCTGTATCTATATACCTTTATCATGCCTATACAATTATCTATTTACTTCTATATTTACATATAGTTTTGTGGGGATAAGCATTCACAAATTGTTACGAGTTTTAATTAAGATTTTAATTCGCATGTCGCATTCAGCTAAAAATCTTGTCTGTTGCAAGAGTCACTATATGATTTCCCTCAATATTTATATTCTTAATAATATAATCACTGGTGTTTAGCTAAGTACTTTACTTGCAGAAAATAAGAATAGATTTTTTAGCCCTTGGTCCAGGTGTGTCAAGAGCTATGAAGTTTGAGAAGTAGGAGCAGACTTCTTGCCAATTATATTAAAAGAGAAATGGTAGAAAAACTTTAAAAAAATCTATGTGTACTGGTTTCTTCTTATGATCTTTAGCTGAGTTCTATAGAAACATATTCTTGGTCTTAGGCCAGCCTATATTTAAGCAAATATGGAAAAGTATGGATTCTGGCTAAGTTAGAAGCTGTCTGCCCATGTCCTGTAATCAGAGTTGACAGTGCATCACCATATGAAGCACTTTAATATATCCACTAATTTCATACCCCAAATTGAAGCAATTAAAAGTATTGTTATGAAGCTGCAGATTTAGCAGGATGTTATTCGTGTTCCATGTAATAAAGGCTGAGAGCCTCCTATTCCAAATAGGATTAAGGAGCTTGCTATCTTAGCTAAACTCTTGGTTTAAGATGGCCCCAAGGTAGCTGCTATTAAATTGGGATGCAGTGTTCAAGGCCAAGAGAGAAGCAGGGGCCAATAACTTAAAATAAGTAAATAAATAAATAAATAGAAATACAAATAAAAATCTACAGGATTAAAGAGAGTATCTAGGTAAGTTTACTTGTGATAACACACATGTGAGGTACTATGTCTTTGTTGTCTAAAGTGTTTGAGTTTAGAGTCATTTGTCATCCTTCCATAGATAACTAAGATGCCATGTGAGTTTAATAAGATACCCAGTTGGTACGCTGATTTGTTTAATTCCAGCACAAAAGTATAGTCCATTATTCCCTATATTCACATTTGCAAAGAAAGACCAGAAAATCTTTTTGTCTCGTAATATGGGCAGTTTAAATTGCAGGCTATATAATGAGAGAGAGCAAAGTTCTGCTACTTATGAACTAGTTCATTTCTGCAAGGCTGCTTATAAATCTTTCTCTTTTTATCAATCCAAAGATACTATTGAGCACTATTTTTGACATCTGTTTTCCATTGGTTATAGGTTTGTTTTTGTACATGAAGGGTTTTGCACACTAAGAGCTTATCATTAAAGGAATTTCTCTATCAATTTTCTAGTGTACTGATGATAAACTGGATTTCTATATTCTAAATCTCCTTCAAATTTTAAAAATCCTAATGAATCATACAGTTTATGTGGATGTCAGATGTAATTTAATATTTTCGAAATGCTAGCATTGAGGAAAAGTAGTAAGTGATTTACTTCAGTCTAGAAATTAGATTATTTACTTTTTCCTACTGCTCTACCCTAAGTAAAAATTTAGGCATAAAGAAAGGAAGAATTGATTGTGAGACTAAAATTGCAAAAGGATAAGAAGCATACTTAAGAAGTATAAGTAAAATAAACCACAAAGCAAAAGTGGGCTTTGCATGTGTATGTAAAAATAACATTTATTATTAATTTTAATAATGATAGTAACTGATAATGACCAACTAAGTTAGAATATCAGGTTGAAAATGTAGCAGAGATCAAATTAACAGTAAAATAATATTTAAATATAATTAAGAATTAAATTATAGAAGTACTTTAATGTGAAAACTTTTAATTAAACAGTTTAAGATAACATCGGGGCAAATACTTGTAAATAGGTTGACGAAGAAAGACCGCAAAACTGTAAGATGGGGAATGAATCAACTATATCCAAAGACATTTTACTTAATGTGTTTTAATCTCTGATTTTCTTGTATAATCTCTGATTTTCTTGCATAAAGTCATAGTATTGGTCTCTTGAATTTAAATGTGAAAGAAGGATGGAAGATTATTTTCTCTACAACTGTTTGCAAATAAAGTATCTGTATCAGCGAGATTGAAAGCAAAACGAAATACATTGTTAACAGATCATAGATGAATCTTAAACTAACTTGTAATCAAAATAAGATTATCAAATAAAAGACAGATAAGATATATATCAGCTAATTCCATTAAGTTTTATTGTTAGGTGCAGTGTGTAAGATACCTCAAATAAAAACCTCATTTTGTTCTGGAGTTTATAGTCCAGTTGGAGATACAGATAGTAAACAAGCATTTACAAAATTGCGATGATAAATACTAGCCATCTCCTAGGTTCTCTTAGGAGAAGAGTTTTGGCTTGAAAATTGAATAGGAACTATATTTGGAAAGGGTGGGAGATAAGAGTGGTCATGGGAAAGAAGAGGTGGAGAAAGGTATTCTCAGTATAGTTAAGAATAAAAACTTGGAAGATAATGGAGAAATAGCACTTTGCAAGAAAATTCAGTGATGCTGCAGGGCAGAAACATGTAGTCCTTGGTGGGAACTGGTGAGACATGAGGCAAGAGAGAAAAGCAGTGGCAGATTATAAACAATCAATGTAATATTTAGAGGAAATTTAAAGCAAGTAAGTGAATAACAAAACTTAATTTCACACAGGAAGCATTTTAGAGTAGAATGTACAGGCATGGAATTGAATTATTATTGATAATAATGATCAAGATAATGGATTTGTGTTAAATTTTGTAGATTTCATCTTAACAAAAACCTCATTATTAACTCAAATATCTTATACGTGTTTACTTCCAGAGACAAAAATTTATTCCAGATATTTAGGCTCATAGCATCTATCATTATGTCTTAGGTTCAGTACAAGAAAACCAAGTGAGCAAGCACTGTTGTACTTCACAAAAGACCAGAGACTAGAAAGCCATCTGAAACCTAGGCAGATTATCTTTCTCTGTCTCTCTCTGTCTCACCAGCAAATCGTTCCTGACCCCAGCACACATACAGATACATAGACACACACACACATGGTTTCTATTCAGCTTTGTTTTGGATACCTTCTCCCTTCTACTACCAGTCTCTGGCAATAGACTTTTACAATACATAGACCAAGATAGCAGATTTAGCCCTAGAGTCAGAATTTCAATATTAGAGAGGCAGTGTTCTCTTCAGAATGGGAAATCTGCTATTGAGTCTGCATAGCATTTTATGTAAGATAGAGAGAATGTGCATGGGAGGATCTGATGACTAGAACTCAGGATAAATTGCTACTCACCACCACCAATTACTCCCAAACAGTTAATCACTCCCTACCAATTAATCACATCACTATGAATCCCTATCTGTGTGCAATGTCCTCCTTCACTGAGTCAGGCAGGACTTAACGGCTTATTCAAATGGATACAATGTAGTGGAACTGTTATTTTGCACATTCCATGCTTGGACCTTAAGGGGTTTTGCATTTTTTGCTTTTACTCTTTGAACCCTGAGTCACCAAGTAAAGATATCCTAACTATCCTGTTACTGTAGATAGATGGAGAGAAAGAGTTTGCAGGTATAAACATTACAAGCCAAGAGGTCCTAGAGAATGAAAGACCGTGCAAAGAAAGGCCCTAATTTCCCAGCCATTGCAACTAGGGAGAGGGGGACTAACTGCATATGGGTGATGCCATCTTGGATTTTCAAATTAAATCTTAGCCCAATGAGCAAATTCAGTCTATACCAAATATATCAGAAATGTGCCAATCCAGCTGAGCTCTGCTCAGCTGAACTACAAAGTTTCGAGCAAATACTGTGGTTGTTTCTGTAAGCCAATACGTTTCAGAGTATTTTTTTACATGGCACTGTAATTTATATAGCATTCTATGGCTAACCTCAAATAGTTACCTGATTCTTTCTGCATGCCAATCTCACATTTCTAGGGGAGACTTTAGTTGGGTCAGCCTACATTGGACCCTTAGTCTAAAGATCTGTGATTACAAAGTTGGCTAGACACTCAACGGATACAGAAAAAAGCACCAGTATTGGGCTAATATATTTTAAATATGCTAGATAAATAAAGTTTATTTATGGAATCGAGGAGTATAGTCTCTGGAGGTAGGACTACAAAAATAAATGCAGCTTGATTCTTGCTCTTCAACAGCTCAGTCTTTTCAGGAGAGGTGAAGAAATAAATTCAGGGAACCAACAAATGAGTATTATCATGAACATTCAGTTTGCAAATATTGGCAATGTGACATGAGTGTATTAAACTACTGTGTACATTACTACATGTGTAAATACTGGAACTGACTATGTTGAAAAAAAGATAAAAATAATGAAGAAGGTAATGTGAATGTATGTTGAGAAAATAAAATACAATAAATGTGAGATATGTTTCTACCTCTTGCTTATGAAACTGGCTAATCGTTTACATAAGATGAAAGACTTAGAATGAAAATTCCAGGAAAAATCAGGTGACTGTCAGTAACTATTTCATTATTCCAAGAAACACAAATGAAAAAATGCAATTAGAGCACCCAACCAATGTTCATAAGATTGGAAGGAGATCTCTGCACCATTGAGAAAAATCTCTATGTGAAGTCTCCTCATTCTCTCCCCCGTGCTTTCACACATTACATAAATGACAGTCAGAGGATCAGGAATTTGTTTCAGAGGATATCATTTTCAGGTTCATATGTCAACCAGCTAATTAAATAGGTAATATATGGCCACACTGGTAATTTTTGTTGTTGTTTTTAGACAGGGTCTGGCTCCATTGCCCAGGCTGGAGTGTAGTGGTGCAATCTTGGCTCACTGAAACCTCTACCTCCCAAGCTCAAATGACCCTCCCACCTCATCCTCCTGAGTAAATGGGACTACAGGTGAATGCCACCATGCCCAGAAAGCTTGTGTTTTTGGTAGAGATGGAGTTTCACCCTGATGCCCAGGCTGGTCTCGAACTCCTAAGCTCAAGTGATCCTCCTACCTCAGTCTCCCAAAGTGGCAGGATTACAGGCATATGCCACCATGCCTGGTCTGCATGGTAATAATTTAATGATAATATAAATCTATGACCCTAATACTAGCATAATATGTCATTTTTTATATTAACAAGAAAATTTGGTGTATGACATGAAAACATTTTGCAAAAAGTTATGAAATACATATAAATTAATAATGTTATTATTAATAATTGGTGTTGATTGAAGAAGCATTATGCTAGGCACTGTTAAAAGCATATTATCATTATATTCTTACAACAATGTTGTGTAGATGAGAAAATTAAGAGAGGTTTGTTAAACTGTTCAAGTAACTCAGCTGCTAGATAACAAAGCTAGGATTACATCCTTGGTTGGTTTGGTTCCAGAGTCCATATTCTTAAACATTATGAACTATTATATCATTATTTAAGTGTGCATTGACATGGATATTGTAATGTTACTTCAATATGGCATACAATCATTATATTTTTATGGATAAAGTCCTAGGAAAAAATACGGAACAATTAAATCTTTGGGAATGTGGCTGAAGAAAGGTTTCAAAAAGGCATTTTTTAAAGTTGGAACTGATGCAAGTTCTAACTGTGTGATAACAAAGGAGGGGGAGTTAGTTGAGAACTATAATTCAGTCATGAATTCATTTTGGCTGAGGCATTATAATTGTGGGTGTAATGGAACAAGTCAAGCTAGATTTAGGTTGAAAAAGTCACCTGAGGCTCATTGTTTACTACCAGTGTTTATTTCTAACCTCTCAGCTTTTCTCATCCAAATATCCTACCCACTCAACAAGATAAATGGGTTTATCTGATTATTGATACTGCCTTCAGCTGTCCCAGAGCTGAACATACTTTCTCTTCTAGCCTAAAGCTTCTATCTGAACAAATGAAAGCCTTAGAACGAATGCTATGTCAGGTTCTTTCAGAGAAATATCCATATAAAATAATCTACATTCTTGAACATATATAACAAGGCAGTTGATTATTTCTAATGTAATAATATGAAACAAGATTAGTTGAATAATAAATTTTATTTTGAGATAGTGGGATATTGTTTAATAACTTGAGTATGTTTAAAAATATAAGGCAGGTTGCCTGCTCATAACAGTTAACAAGTATCTAGATCACAATTATTCATTTAAGCAGTGTAAGCCACATTTTTGAAGGAACTTGAATTTCTACTAATATATGACCAAAGAAGCCCAACTGTTAGTAAGACGTTATGAATTTAATATTGGGATATAAGGAGGACTTAGATATGATATTGAATACCTGAAACAAATAACAGTTTGTTCAGCTATAGCAAACTAAAAAGACTTGCTAACTAAGCTGACTAGAGACTAGGATTGATATTATGTTATAAAGGTAGTCAGTCCCCCAAGGAGCAAAACTTGGACTGCTGCAATAATCATCAACTTAGTTTAACGCAGCATACTCATTAGAAACTACGACTTTCTAATGTGTCAACTTCACTAGGATAAATTACCTTTCCAGAATTCCCTTGTTAGGCTGTGCTACAAGAGACATTTTTGCATGTGATTTGTGAAGCAGTGGCATAATTGTTTTTTGTGCTCTAAAGATTGGGGCAAGGTCAACAGAAGATTTGTAGCTCACATATGTTATTTGTGTGCTGAATCACCTTGCTTATGTGGGCAGAAGCTGGGTCCACAACTTTGCCACCTTCCCTTCCTTTAGCTTTTTCAACTTCCAGGCCAAATGTGGAATTAGCTCCCTAAAATGGGCAACTGCTTTTCATGAAAGGCACTACATCAGCAAGGTTGGAGGTAGTAAGAACAGGCATGTTGTGGGTGGGTAAAATATTGCCCCCCACTAAGGTATCCACGTCCCAATCCTCAAACCTGTGCAAATATTACCTTAAATATTAAAGAAACTTTGCAGATATGATTAAGCTAAAGATCTTAAAATGGAAAATTTATGTTGGGTTATCAGGATGGGCTCAATGTAATCACATGAAAACTTAGAAGAGAGAGACAGGACAGTCAGACTCCAACAAAGTAATGTGGCAATGAAAGCAGTAAAAGCAAGTATCATCATGAAGATACTATGCTGCTGGCTTTTAAAGTGGAGGAAGGAACCAGGAGCCCAGGAATGTAGGGAGCCTCTAGGTGCTGGAAAAAGCAAGGAAACAGATTTTCCCCTAGAGCCTCCAAAAGGAGCAAATCCCTGTAAACAACTCAATATTGTTTCATCAAGACCTATTTCAGACTGCTGACTCCAGAACTGTATGATAATACATTTTGGTTTTTAAGGCAATACATTTGTGGTAGTGTGTTAGAGCAGCAATAGAAGATTAATATTCATAGGTTCCAGTTCATTTTTGTGTGTATGAGCCCACGATTATGGACTCCACTTTGTTTTTGATCTTTCTCACTTTACATACATCTTCCCTTCCCAACTATCTAACTTGAGACTTAAAGCTCCAGTAACCGGCATGAAGAAATTTGCCTTACAGAGAGTTTTAGCCAGCTCTCACAATTACATAAGCTAGAGTCTCTATAACAAATTGCATGTAACATTTATAGTGCTTTTGCATCTCTGCATCCTGATTACACCAAAGTTTCTGTCCTTATCTGGACATTGTTCTTCAAAGTGCATAGAACTTTGTGGTTAAAGGATAGCTTAAAATATGTTTCCCCATTTTTGTAATGATAACTTCATGTTCAGAAATGTCTCAGCCACCATTAGGAATAGATTTGGGGTCACTAAAATACTCTTCTACCAACTTTTTCTTCTTAATTGACCATGGGAAACATCGCCCCAGAGTTAGCTTGACACAGAGAACCTCAACTAAACAATGATAAAATTATTTAGGGATGAAACAAACTATTAGCTGCATATGCAAAGAATGAATTTCGACCATTCAAGAGATGGTACTTTTGTACAATTTTTGCATTAAAATTATGTCTAGAATATGACATTTTAGGTATATAGTATTTAGGGGATGATGGATTTTTTTGATATTCCAGATAAACATGACTTTTGAAATGCTGTTTTAAAAATTTGAAATCCTTAGGGAAATCTCTATATGGAACTTCATAAAGTTCCATTTAACATCTTTTTATTTTCATAGGGTTTGCAAAGTATACTATTTTCTATTTATTTTAATCGAGTTCATCCAAGGTGTATGGCTTTCTTATAAGAAAGTAAGATGTCTATTTATAATGAAAAAGGAGCCATGTAACAGTTTCAAAATACCTGCAAGGAATCTATCTTTGTATAGAAGTAGTATTTCTTTGCTTCCTAGTTTATAAAGAGAAATTTATCTATTAGATTCTGAAGTAAGGTAAAGTGGAATTGTGTCTCTTCCTGTAATTTCCTCCTACATAAATGATATAGCTTTATTTTATCTCCTGGAGGCAGTGAGCCTTTTTCCTTGAAACAGTTTTGCAATAAGCTCTTGAAAAATCCTCTCAGCTGCCTCAACCCAAGACAAAGGAAGTTCATACTACACAAGTTCAGGGGCATTGAAAATGTTTAGGCTGTTGGTAAATATCATCTCATCCATGTATTTCTCTCAAGTATACTCCTATATATACATTTAGATATAAAATTATATATAATTATATCTATATCTATATCTATCTATCTATCTATCTATCTATCTATCTATCTATCTATCATCTATCTATCTATCTATCATCATCATCTATCTATATCTATCTATCTTTATTTTTAGGCAGAGTCTCGCTCTGTCACCCAGGCTGGAGTGCAGTGACATGATCTTGGCTCACTGCAACCTCCACCTCTGGGGTTGGAGTGATTCTCCTGCCTCAGTCTCCTGAGTAGTTGGGACTACAGGTACGCAACACCACCAAGCCTGGCTAATTTTTTTGTGTTTTTAGTAGAAATGGGGTTTCACCGTGTTGGCCAGGCTGGTTGAATGCCTGACCTCAAGTGATCTACCTACTTCAGGCTTCCGAAGTGCTGGGAGTATAGGTGTGAGCCACCGTGCTGGGCCTGTTCCAGAATATTTGACATCAATAAATAGCATTCTCATGAAGTGATTGAGGCAGCTATGGAGTACTCCAATTATAGCAAGAAATATCAATTTTAAAAACTAGTTTATAAATGGTGCTTGAAGGTGAAGGTGTAATCTTAAGACACCCCTCTTCTTTTCATGAGAAGAAAATCAAGAATAAAATCTAACATTTAAATGGTGTATACAAAAGTGCTGCAAAAGAATGAAAAACATTTTCAAAATGGAAAGATGAAAAGTAGAAATCATAGAAAATGGTGTCCTTTAGGCCAAAGGAAAAGAAAGACCTAATGTAAGGATCAAATGGTTTTGGAGATTTCATTCACCACTTTAGAGCAGGGTCGACCTCAAATGATCAGACTCCTTTTTCTCTTAACTTTTTACGTTAATTGTTTCAGTTATATAAATAATATACTCTCTTTCTAAACAAGAAGGAAAGACAATCATCATTCATATTTCTTGGATTTATGATAATGTCATAAACATAAACACACAGAAACACACACATCTCTCAGTACCTATAATTTGTCCATTCCTCTATCCACTTAACTACTCATGTATTTAAATTTTTGTTTTATATCAAAGCATTACATTGTACTGCATAAGTATGCTATGATTTAGCTACTTCTCTATTAAACATTTGTAGCTTTTTTCCCAAATTATTCTCTATTCTTCCATCTCATAGGTCTCATAGTGATCATTTAGAAAGTTAATATGAGATTTTTAAATTGATATTTATTTTAGACTTATTACATGAAATGTCTGTGCAATTCAGATGGAAAACACTTAAAATGATAAAAAATGTTTGAAATATTTTCAAAATTTAAAGTTTTTATAACTTGAAGGGCATCAAAATCAATGTTAACATATGGGTAAAACTGGAAGAAATACTTGGAAAACTATAGCACAAGAATAGAAGGAAGAATACATAAGAATGAATATAAATCAAGGATTAAACTACAATCATGTGTGATAATGGTAAAATGTTTATAATTTGTAATTCAAGGGAAAAAATATTGTATTGAATACAAATATTGTTAGTCTCACTATTGAGAAAATGTCAAACCATCTCATTGATTGAAGTCTCTATACAGATATTTTCTCAGGCCCAGAGTCATTCTACCCTTCCAAAGTGTTCTGGCCATGTGGGTTAATAATAGGTTCCATAATCCCAGAGACTTCACCACACTGTAGAATGGCAATTCTGTTGTGGTCACTTATCCCAAGAGTCATGAGCAGGGGCACAAGGTTTAACCTGACTGGTTGCTTTAAGTGCTGTTTTCCTAAGTAAACAACTTTTTGTTTGATCTAGAGCCCACTTATGCTTTTATTATCCACCACCTGTGGGCATGGGGTTCCCACACTGATCACATTTTGAAGTACATTTAGCCTAAAGTTTTCTCATTTTGGATTGTTTAGAGATTAGACCCATCTTCTACTCCATCAAGAATTCCTGTTGTAAATATTTGGTTAGTAATACAGCTTACCCTATATCTTTTTAATAATTTCCATGACTAACGGAGAAGACGGCAGTGCATATATCCAATGAGCTATCTTGAATTGAAAGTTTTTCAATATTTATCAAATTTTCACCCTTAGCAAGTCTTTTAAAGATAATACCATGCTAGAAAGTACTGTGGAGTTTTCCTCTGCTATGAGATATTCTCCCAATTTTCCATTCCCTGAAATTTTCCCTCACCTTCACATCTCTATTCCTCACCTGTCTTAAATATCCCATTTCTCCCACAGAACACTGTATTTCTTGTCAATTGTCTTATATTTTCCTAAATTTTAAGGAAAGCTGATGACTTTACCTGCTTCCGTTTTCTTCTTTGTGACAATCTCTGAAATTAAAGAGCTGGGCTCCATTCTAATTATGAAGGGAAAAAATATGGAAAAATTATTATGAGTACATGTACCTGTTACAAAAAATGAGAAGTTAATCTAGTGGCTATAAAGGGAAATGGAAAAACAAGATAATATTACAATGGTTTTACTGACCACTTAACAATCTTTAGGCATCAAGAGAAATTTAAATTTTTTTAAGTATAGAAAAATCCAAGTGATTAAAGATGATACATAAAATTTGAGATTAATATATTTTTATATAAATCAATGAATTATTTTCAAATGGTAATTAGTCTAGGTAGCGTTATTTACTTTTAAGTAAGAAAATGATTAAATTTAGGTTATCTGAAGATAATTGCATAATTATCATCAAACAAAAAATAAAGTACAATGTATAGCAAATCATTTAATCATAATTGCAAAGCAGTATAAAAATTTCCCTAGAAATCTATGTAGATGTTACACAAAAAGAAAGAATATAAAATTTGATGAAGTTATGGTTTAAGGAAACAGAGATAACCAATTTAGGATATGTAATTTTTATATCAAAGATGATAGCTACTTTAACAAAATTTCTAATGCAATAAAATTTACATTAAAAGAATTTCAATAAAGAAATGACTGTCCTTAAAAAGCTAAGATTAGATCACATTAGGCCAAAAGAATTAGTACCCATTTTATAAATCTATTCATGAATAGTTGGCTTGCTAGAAAGTCTGGAAATTCTCCTTATAAATTATGGCCGTTAACTTTTGGTATGTCCATTTCTTCCTATGTTTTGCATTAAACATCTAGTGCCTACTTATGCCCACTGGAGAGATGCCAAAGCTCTTAGTCTAAACCACTGCTATGTATCACCTATGCCTCAGAAGGTGCTGCTTTTTCTCTGAACTTTATCAGGACTACACAATATGGAGCTATAATTGTGATGTCCTCGTTTTGAATAGAGATTAAATAAAACAGTGTCTTAGTCTTATCAGAAGCTGTCTCTTGCTGATCTGAAGGGGTCAAATTTTGACAAGTGTGTGTAATGTTTAAATAAAAAAATCAGGTAAACAATTCAATACTTGTGCAACCCTTCTTTTTATCTCCTGCCTCTTACTCATAAAGACACAGGACACCCTGCAGAAAGGAATTCATTGGTTCATAAGATTTGTGATGCAAATAAAAGATATTGCATAAAATACAATTTGCATTTGATCTCTAAGTAATAGAGATCTTAGTTTCCATGTTGCTGCTTGGCTGGGCTGCCATAGACCTTTTTCCAAGATAGCCAGTAAAATGCAAAGTCAAATCTAAGTTGAAGCCATTGAGACCAGATCAGAGAATATTAAGCTCAGCAGTTCTATGGACTCTACTAGGGATATGTTTTTTATATACTTGGGCTTAAAAATTCTTCTTTTCCTCTTCCTCTTTTTTCTTTGTCTCGCATTTATTCATTCCCATTTTTTTTGTATATACTCATACCAATTTCCTATTAATACTTTCAAGTTTACTATTACTATTATGTAGGATATGTATAATTATAATTTTAGACAAACAAAGTCACATATTAGATTTTTATTATTAAAGTTTTCACTCCTTAAAACTCTTTCTTCCTTTCTGCTTTTCTGGTGATCCAAGATGGATAATGGTTTTGTTTGAACACCACACATCTCCAGTGTGTGGTGAAATTGTATGTTTTAGAAGGGTCAAGTCAGTAATAATAAATTCTAGAATTGCTGGAGGTAAGATAATTTATTGTTCTAGTCTAAAACATGCTGAGAATAGACCTTTGTTATTTGATGAATTAAGGTCCAGTAAGCTTTTGGTCGGAGTTCTTTCTAGGAAAATGTAGTTACCTATAAGCTTTTACACATATGTGTTTTACTTTACTGTTCTTGCTAAAAAAAGTACAATACAAATATTATCAAGTACTTTGAGAAAAAATAACAAGGAATAATAAGATAATAAATGAAAAAAGTAGTACACATGTATTACATGCTTTAAGAAAATTTCAAAAATCAAAGACGGTCCCGTCACAGTACGAGACTAATTCTCGGTTGTCTGCTTTACCCCTTGAGAGTTGATTTATCCTCATGTATTTTTACAAATGTCTACTAACCACTTTTTATTTAATTTAAAGGCTTTATACATAATTATAATCATGAAAAACAGTAACTCATATATGGAAAAGAAGAGAGCTTTGAAATATCTTTCAAAGTTCTTGCTTAGTTATTGGTTCAGCCCTTGAACAAAATATTCACTGTCTGAGCTGAGAATGGTGGCACATGCCTGTAGCCACAGCCACTTGGGAGGCTGAGGTGAAAAAGTTGCTTGTGTCCAGGAGTTTGCCCAGCCTAAGAAACATTTTAAAAAGGGAAAACACTCACTCTCTCATATAAATAAAATTATCAGACAATGCTGATCACTATCACATGCAATTTATGAAATTAATCATAACATAGATTTGAAAAGGTATCTGTTTTCTTATCTTTGGAAAGAGTTTCATCATATCCCTAAATTTCTTTAAAGAGTCATTAATTTCCTCAATGGTCGTATTGAATAAAACATATATATATATAATGATTCTTACAATGTTAAATACTAAAAATAGTATTTAAGTTTTAAAATTTTTAGTTTCAAAATGTAAATTAATTTTAAAATTTAGATTTACTGTCAGTATTTCAGCAGCTCTCATTGTTTTAAAAGAGATCTCTATTTGAAAAATAGCTTAGGCAAGTGAATAGCAATTAATATATTCTCAAAATTATTTAGAATTAAGTTGGAATATTCTGAAATTCAAGTTTTGCTAAAATACATATGAGAAAATTATAGGAAAATAATTTTCAAATGTTACTTAGCATTCTGCTACAGTCTTAAATTGAAAGAAACACACACACACATCAAAGAGCATTCAAACAATGTTATGAAGCAGCCTCTAATAGATTGAGATCAAAATTACAAATACCAAGGAATCTTATCTGTGATTATATTGTGAGAGCCAATTAAAGCACAGATCACAGTATAATTTGTAGATAAGATTTTTCTATTTTCCATGTTTTTTAAAAAGCAGAGTCAGGGTTTTCCAGAGGAATAGAACCAATAGGAGATGTGTGTGTGTGTGTGTGTGTGTGTGTGTGTGTTCATATATATGAGAGAGACTACAATGTTATAAGGTAGTGGCTTACATAATTACAGAGGCTGAGGAGACCCATAATCTGCCATCTAAGAGTAGAAGACCCAGGAAAGTCATTGGTATGAGTTAAGACCTGAGAGCCAGAGAACTGATGGTGTAAATTTCAGTCTGAGTATTAAGTCCTGAAAACCGGGAGTGACTAGGGAAATAGATAAATCTTCCAGTTCCCGTTGTCAGGAGATCAAATTTGACCTTCCTTTGCCTTTTGTTTTACTCAGGTTCTCAACAGATTGAATGATTCCTATCCACATTGGTGAGAGCAGGTCTTTTCTACTCAGTCTGCCAATTGGAATTCCAATGTCTGCCAGAAACACTCCTGCAGATACATCCTAAAATAATGTTGTGCCAGCTATTTGGGCATCCTGTAGTTCAGTCAAGTTGACACATAAAATTAGCCACCACAGGGAGTCACAAAGGTATCCAGGGAACACAAAGATTTTCCTTATGTACAGAAAGATATACCTCTAAATTTCACTGAGTATTTCTCAGGCCCTCAGGGGAATTCTAGAACACGACTCTAGAATCCAGTTCCTCGTGGTTTCCTCTCCAAGTTGAATATAACTGTCAACACTGGTACCGAATCTAAACACTGTGTTAAGAGGCTCATGAAGAGCATTCAATTTTTTACTGACAGCAACAATAATATTCTATTTGCTTTCATTTCTATATGCTGTAAAAATATATTCTTTTTTTTGTCTGAAACCTAGACAAAGTAGTATGTATGAGAAATACTAATTTCAGAAAATGGTACTCTGCCTAATTGTATGAAGTTCAACATGCAGTAACCCTATGTCATTCACTTTCTTCTTTATTCTAACCTTAGGTTGTCATTTTCAGTTTGGTAGAAATGGAGCTTCATTGGGCCTAGTGCCATCTGTACGTAAATAACTGCATGGACTCACTTGATCCCTTGTACTATGTTTTGAGTCATACACAAGAAAGATGAATATAAAAAGATAAAATTCACATTTCTCACACCCAATAAATTTTCCAGTTGTCAGAATAGATTGAGATTGCATTCATAGAAATTGCCTCTTTGAGAGTGAACCAGCTCACTCTCTAAGATTTTTAATGGCTTTGTGAATTTTTTCTCCCAGACGCTTTTTTCCTCTGTCAAAAGGTGCAAATGTTTACCCCTTTTTATCTTTTTAAAACATTTGTTTTCTTTCATTCATCTTAAAAACTTAATGTATGCTTTTGTAAGCCATATTCTTGAAAACAAAATCCAATCAGAAAGTGGTTGGTGCATACGTACAATATAGCCATGAGGGCATTTAATATTTTTGGAACAGGAAAGCTTGAGAGGTTTAAAAGAAAGCTGGAAGACTTCATAAACAAACATATATAGTTTTTAAATGTGATTAACAAAATCCCTCAGAGTTGAATGGTTTTCATGAGCCTCCTAACACAGTGTTCAGCTTTGGTACCAGCGTTGTCAATTATATTCAACTTGGAGAGGAAACCACAAGGAACTGGAGAAATACTCAGTGACGATTAAAGGTATATCTTTCTGCACAGTAGAAAAATCCTTGTGTTCCCTGGATACCTTTGTGACTCCCTGTGGTGGCTAATTTTATGTGTCAACTTGACTGAACTACAGGATGCCCAAATAGCTGGCACAACATTATTTCAGGATGTATCTGCAGGGGTGTTTCTGGCAGACATTGGAATTCCAGTTGGCAGACTGAGTAGAAAAGACCTGCTCTCACCAATGTGGGTAGGAATCATTCAGTCTGTTGAGAACCTGAATAAAACAAAAAGGCAAAGGAAGGTCAAATTTGATCTCCTCCTGACAATGGAAACTGGAAGATTCATCTTTTGCCCTAGTCACTCCCAGTTTTCAGGACTTAATACTCAGACTGAAATTTACACCATCAGTTCTCTGGCTCTCAGGTGTTAACCCATACAGATGACTTTCCTAGGTCTTCCACTCTTAGATGGCAGATTATGGGTCTCCTCAGCCTCCATAATTATGTAAGCCACTACCTTATAACATTGTAGTCTCTTTCATATATATGTATAATGAACACACACACACACACACACACACGCGCGCACGCGCACACTCATCCTATTGGTTCAGATCTGAGGCCAGCATAACGCTGGGCCTTGCCTTAAGGGCGACAAGTTCTCCCAGGCCCAGTGCATGTCCAGAAATGTCTGGGAGCTGGGGATTAGAGTGAAAAACATTAGCAGTTTACCATATGTTCTATATTCTACTACAGGTAAGCTGGCACTGAAGTCACAATACAGAGCCCTTCCCACTCTTTCCTCCTCTTTTTAAAGGCAGAGGAGCCTCTCCCTGTGGCCGCCACCACCACTAATCCACAGCAGTGGTGGTAGGTTCTGCCCGGCAACCTCTGATATTCACCTAAAGCACAGAGGCTCCTCTGTCAACTTGTGGTGAATGCTGCCAGACCTGGGACTCATCCTTCAGGGCAGTAGGCTCCCATTTAGCCCATGGCAGGTTCAGACATGCTGCCCATGAGCCTAGGCCTGGACTCAAGGGCTCCAAGGACCTACTTGTTGCTCTACATCACTGTGGCTTAGCTGGTAGCTAGGGTGAAAAACAAGCCCCCTTTATTTTTCTCTATTTTTTCTCTATTTTTCTCACACAGAAGGAATCTCTCACCACAGCCACCATAGCTGGGATTATGCTGGGTCGCTCCTGAAGCCAGCACATCTCAGAGCTCTGGGCCCAAGGTGTACTCCCTAGGTATTGTTGATGGTTATTCAGGGCCAAAGGGCTCTTCAGACACCAGGTGATGAATCCTGCCAGGACTGTGTCCTTTGCTTTAAGGCAGTGGGCTCTCTTTCAGCCCAAGGTGTACCTAGAAATGTCTGGGAGCTAGGGCCTGCAATGGCGGCCTCACAACTCTGCTGGGTGATGCCCTGTCCTACTGTGGTGGAACTGCTATCCAAGCTGCAAAACAAAGTCCTCTTTACCCTTCCCTCTCCTCTCCTTAAGCAGGAGAAAAGAGTCAGTTTCATTTTTATGAGCTACACGGCCTGGTGCTGGGGTAGGGATGGCACAAGCAGTCCCTTAGCTGCACGAGGTGGTGTCTGCCTAGATCATGTGCCACCCTAGTTCACTGGCTGTATGGCCAGTCTAACACTAGGAATTGCCTAGGAATTGTATTCTTTATGTCCTAGTCTGCCTATCAAGTTTACCTAGAACCTCAGAACACTTAAGTTCATGGTAAGGAGGCATGCTGAGAAACTCAAGTCCTAATTGCTGGGATGAGTGATTCCTCTCTGGCTAGGGCTGGTCCAAATGCTCCCTCCATGAGTACATGAGCACTGGCTGAGCCCAGCATGGCTTTATTCTCCATCGTGACAAAGCAACAATGAGTTCAATGTAAAATTCTGCAGTCACTTCACTCCAGAGATTTCCTGTCCATGCCTCACGGCCACTGCCAGTGGTGGTGTTCGCGATTTAAGACTGTCTCTCCTGCCCTCCTCAGTTCCTCTTATCATGATATAAAGTTAAAACCAGGTACTGTGATTGCTCACTTGATTTTTGGTTCTTGTGACAGTGCTTTTCTGTGTGTGGATAGTGGTTACAATTTGGTGTTTCAGCGGAAGGGGAACAAATGGCATAGGTTTCTATTCTGACATCTTGCTTTGTCCCTGGAAGACTTTTTGTCTGGCACATTTTGCCTTTAGTGGGTCAAAACCTGAAGTTGTCTCTTTTTAATGTATAAATTAATGAATATATGTTATTCCATGTCCAAAGTCCTAAAATTCAAATATTTTATGTTAAATAATAAGAAAATATGCTTGGTTATATGACTAACTTAGAATTAAAAATATTTAGTTTAACCTATAGCTACATTTTTAATATAATGTATTTTATGTATAAAGAGAGAGAAAAAGAGAGAGAGTTAGGTTTAAGGCCTGTGATAGAAAGTTTTTACATACATTAAATACTATTGAAACATATTACCTAAATACCAACAAACCTGGATTGTCTTGAAAATTAGTTTTCTCATATCAATGTGAAATAGACCATAATAAGAGACTGGCAGAATCATCCAGACTTCACTTAAAATAAGCCAATATTAAATAAAGCTTTCCTGTATAAGCAAGCTTGCTCCTATCAATATTATTTCAAAAGAGAAAGCAACAAAGGTAATAAATAAACTATTTAGAAAAAAATGTTTCTTAAATGATTTTTTCCATTTACAGTAAACTCTCTTTAAACATTGATGAAGCCAACAAATGTAATATTGTAAACAACAAACACATTTGCTTGAGGGCACCACAGACTAACAGTTCACCATTTCTAACACTGAAGATTTTCACATTTCAAATTGGCCTTCTTCTCATTTTCCTGCTCTGTCATTCATTCTCCTTGCATTTCCCTCCAACCACCTAATTCTTATCCCATCATATTTCATTTCTGGCTGTTCTTTCACATAGTTCTTCAAAAAATTAATATCCCCAAACTTTATTACCCTCAATGTTTCCATTTATCCACATTGTTGTTTGTATTGAAAATCATCAATTAAGTGGACTGAGAGTGGCTTAGTGTGAAATAGCATCTTAAAGAATGTTTCTAAAAAGAAGACTGGACACTACTCTATTGAAAAAGTGCTTCTTTTTAAAATCAGTTCTGCTTAGGACAGTCCAATGGTCCTTTGACTTGCTTTGTCAGGATTTTAGCTGCTGCATCACTTAGCTCTGGGTAGTTGGAAGCAGGTCAACCTGTGACTTATGCCTTAATAAAATGTTCTTGTTATTAGCTTACCTTGGCCTTGTGTGTTCACTGCTGACTCAACGGTAGTTCTAATTAAAATTCTTAATTCTTGGCTATTTCAGTGCCTGAATATCGTATTGCAGGTGCTATTGTAACAGAACAAATCAATAGAAAACAAATTATAAAAAAATTAGTTCACTTACTGTCATGCTTATATTCTGGAGGGTTGGGTAGATATTTTTTCTCTTCTTTATCTGGTCACCAAATTTTGTTAGATTGTCATGTTCTCTTAGATAACAAATCCTGAAAATCGCTCTCAAAGCGTGGCTCTATATTATTTCTAAATGAGAACATCTTCTTCTTGTGGCGTAATAGGCAATTCAGACATCCCTGGGCATTCTAAGTAAGATATAAGACAGGTCATCCTCTGAGTTTGAAGGAGATGAATGTGGTAAAACACCATCCTGATGATGCTTTAGACTGCTGACCTTGGTGTAGGAATGAAAAGTGATTTTAAATTCAAAGCAAAGTTAGTAGAGCTTCACTGCAACCTATTAAGCTGATATCCTAGGCTTGCATTTTTTCCAGTTTTTGTGCCTGACCCCATCAGCCTCCGGAATTCATCACCAGTCTAAATGCCCTCTTCCTTTGTCAGTATCTAAACACTTCCCCAAGCTTTTAGCAAACTAGCACAGCAGATTCTCAAGTAACCTGTACAATCAGTCTACTTCCCCTTAGAATGGTATCTCGTGCATATCCGCTCTTGTTTTAGGAATAGTGCATGCTTTTTTTTCTGAAGCATTTTCTGAAAGTTTTAGACACTTGCCCAACACTCCTCCTATAAGTGCTTTTAGTACAATAACATATTTCACACTATATTGTATTCCTTGCTAACATGCATACTTTCCTTGTCAGACTGCAACATTGATAAAGAAGACTCTGTGCCCTACTAAAATTTGTACTTTTTGCATCTGGTATAATGTCTCAAATATACTAGGTCTTCAATAAATGTTTGTAGAATGAATGAATGAATGACTGTTTTATGTCATCAACTGGACCGTCAAAGCACGGTGGGTAAGTGTAGCAACTCTTACCACCCCCTACAAAATTAAGTTCATGTCTTGGCTCTGCCTCTGACTAGCACCACAAGTTTGTTTATATCATTTCTTTCACCCTCAATGTGTGCTTATCTGTAAAACGTGATGATAGCAGGACAAGCTTCATAAACTTATTATAAGGACTAATGAGTACAAAGTTTATCAAAATGCCTTGCCTAATGACTGTGGGTGTGTTCATGCCTTTTTATGTAATATATTTTAAATTATTCATAAATATTGAATAATATACAAGGTATCCTGTATAAGTTGGTTCTATATCACATAATAATGGGAAATATAAAGACATACACATGTATATTTGTCTATATCATTGGTATTGGAGAATATGGAAGTTACTCCCCTTCACTCAAATAGGTGAATTTTTATTTTTGTCATTTTGCTTTGTTTTCTCTCATAAATACAGTAATAAACAAATGAGCTCCTCTGATGTCTTCTCTTTTTCCAGGAAAAATCAAGGTTTTCTTTTTTTTACTGTAACCTGTTTTATGATTATGTGCAAACAACATCTCCTTCAATGAATTATAGTAATGCAAATTCTTTTCCCCTCTTTCAACACTATCATATTTTTCTTAAAAATAATTATGAATTATGAGTCTCGTATCTCTCAATTGTAAAATTTATGTGTTGAAATAGATTATTTCTAATTATTACTCATATCAAGGAATCAGATAATTTTTTCTGAGCAAGTGTTTATATCCAGGGCACCATGCAAATGTCCAACAAATGTATAAAAATAATTTCATCCAGGAAAGAAATGAAAACTTGAAGAGGAGTTTAGGGTATATAATGAGCAAAGTCAGAATTGATCATTCATTAATTCATATGTGCTTTATTCAATAAATATATTGTTGACCTTTTACTATGGACCAAAGGACCAGTATGTGCTGAGTACCTGTAATTTTCTAAATATTCTTTACATAAATCATATTATTGAAATATTTTCAATTTCCCGATGCATTTTATTGTTATTTCCTTTGTTCTACAGATAAGTGAACTGAGATACAAAGCTATTAAAGAACTTGCTTAATAACTCTGTACCTCAGTTCACTTATCTGGAGAACAAAGAAACAGAAACAGAGAACAAAGCTGTTAAGATTACATAGTAGGTACGTGGCAAATCTGAGAACCAAACACATGTCTTTCTCAGTTTCAGTCTCTTCACTAGCCTTGGTTGAGAGGATAGCATTTTCTCTGACTGGAGAGATTGATGTGTATTCTAAAGAGAGAGAAGTGATGCTCCAGGCTCTAAGAAGGAAGCCCATGTTACATAATGATGAATTCCAAGGTGTAATGAGGTTCAAGGGCATCTAACTAAGTCCAAAGCTCTCATTGTTTCATCATTATCATCATTACATCTAAAGAGAAATTTATCTTGTGGCCCTTAAAATAAAGGACATTTAGTGCAAAAACCAGTGCATCCATTCATTCCAGTATCTATTTATTTAGCCTTGAAGATATTGAGTTCTTACTGTGTAAACACAGTGCAGAACACTACAGACATAATCATGAATGAAACTTTGGCTCTGCTCTCAATAACTAAAGAATGTACTGATATTTATTTGCCTGTTTTCCTACTCCTGAAGGGTCTTCCTTGATCCTCTCCTATTCTTCATAGTCCTCCTCATTGAATTGCCAGGTCTTTCTTGATCTGATACAATTTTAAAAATACTTCTCCCTCTGACTTTCATTTCATTAAAATCTACTTGTCTATCTTTGCCATTGCTGGTGTCTTTTTCTCGGCTTCTTTGCCTCCTCTGCACTCATTTACTGATTCACTTGTTCTTCTTAGCACTTTTCATTGCCTCCTAAGAATGACATGTAATTTTTGGAATGTGCTGTACTAAAGCTGGCTTATCCTATTTGGTAATGGGGTATCAATAATTAATTGTGCTCATCTCTTCTCAATTCTATGTTTAGTAACTTTATGGTGAAATCTTAAAATCAGTTTTGGTGGACGTTTGTACACCAAGAAAATTGGAAAATATTACAAATCAGGGCTTTAGAAATTATCCATCATGCAGCTTTTGATAAGTATATCTCCTCAACTAGCCTAAGAGGGCATTTTTACTTACTGCTATAAGTCAGAGGGCTAGAAAAGTACCTGAAACAGTGGGCAATGCTAAATTATTATTACATGAATAATATTGAATAATCTTTTATAAAACACTGAAATAAATTACAACTTGAAAATTTGCTAAGCAAACATTTTTAAAAAGTGTGATATACCTTTAAGTAGTGTGTTATACCTTGGAAATAATTAAACACATATTTTCTTAGAAATATAAGAAGTGAAGTGAGTGAATAAAGCTCCCTTGTGCATTTACTGAAGATAACTTGAATAAAATGATTTCTGTAATTATGCCAAATTATTCTTAGAGGAAAAAAATACTGAAAACATACCTTGGAGAGCACAGTCCAAACTCTGCCAGGCAATTAGTTTCTTAGAATATAATTGAGTAGCCCTTTTACCTGCTGGAAAATCATTGCAAAACAAACATTGTACAAAAGTGAGTACAAGATGAAAGCAGACTCAACTTTTGGTCACTTGTAAAATTAAGCTATAAGGAATTTAAATTTTACTCACAACTCCATTTGTATCTATGTAGTTTCTCTTCCTTCCAAAAGAAACACTTGTTTTTAGAAGAGCAATATTGAAAACTAAAACCTGTATTTTTCCACCTTTGTTTGCAAGCCTTAAGTTGGAATAGTGAGCAGGATAGAAAAACGGTCTAAAAACACTGATTCTAGATTCTGAAGTCTAATGGCTTGCATTTTCATCCACCCTCCACTAATTAGGAGCTATCTCACTAGAAGAAAACAATTAACTTCTCTGTACCTGTGTTTCCTCAGAAGCAAAAGTGTTCATAATAATATTACCTTTACTCAGAGTGTGATTGTAAAGAATAAATATGGTAAAATCTGTATAACACTTAGAACAATGCCCGGAATACTTAGTCACAGCTATTTAAATACCACATTTGCTGTATGGTAAATGCTTTATTAATATATGCAAATCCACAGTATTTATTTTCAGTTTAGAAAGTTAATTTATTTGAAACTAGCAACTGTGTTGTGAGCTACGAGTTTTGGAAGACCAGGAAAACACATTCATTCAGAAATTCAGCATTTTCTGAGTACTCACAATGTTCTAGCACTATAGCAAACAAAGTGGGTTAAAACAATCCTTACTTTTGTGATGCTTAGACTTAATTGTTCCTTTCTTTTGAAATGTCATGATAATTAGAGAAAGTATATAAAAAACATATAACAAATACCTTAATAAAGTTAATAAACTCTAGATAGTAGATTAATTCCCAACTGGAGAAATAATTGCAAAAACTGTTGAACTGCAACTTTTTCCAAAGGAAGTTCATCTGGCTGTACAAGGCACATAGCATCAGGGTCTGCTGCTGGTGAGGACCTCAGGAAATTTCCAAACATGGCGGAAGACAAAGGGGAGCCCCTGCATCTCACTGGGAGAGAGGGAGCAAGAGAGAGAGAAGGGTGTCAGGTGTCTGGCTCATTTAATCATCTTGTTCCTGTGTGAATTAATAGAGTGAGAACTCACTCATTACCCAGAGGATAGCACCAAGCCATTCATGAGGGATCCACCCCCATGACCTCCCACCAGGCCTCACCTCCAACACTGGGAATCCAATTCAACACAAGCTTTGAAGGGGACAAATTTCCAAACCATATCAAACTGCAACTTTAAAGATGAATGACATTGTACCCAAAAGCCAAAAAAAAAAAGAAAAAAAAAAAGAGAAAGGGAAACAATTCACATTCAGTATGCTTTACTCAGCGTGCTTTACTAGATATGATCTAGTGTTAGTTTATAATTGAGTGGTTATTTTACAACAGAAAGAGACTATTTTTCTAACTTGTTGACATCCATCAAGGGTTTCTTGTTTGTGTATTATTTCCATATGTTAGAGGTTGAAATTGTGTAATGCTGACATGCATATGCTGAATCCCTACCCTCAACTCCCCCAGAATATGACTGTATTTGGATATGGAGTATTTAAAGAGGTCATGAATATTAAATAAGGTCACTGTGTTATGCCCTATTCTGGTATGACTGATGTCCTTATAAAAAGAAGAGATTAAGACACAGACAAAAGAGACAGATGAAAGACCACACGAGAACATGGCAAAAAGGTGCTTACCTGCAAGCCAAAGAGAAAGGCCATTTGAAAAAAACAAACCTGCTGACACCTTGGTCTTGAACTTCTACCTTCCAGAACTATGAGGAAATTAATTTCTCTTGATGAAAACATCCAATCTGTGGTGTTTCTGTGAAGGACCTGGAAAATGAATACACCATACTCTTAATTTTCTTAACAGAAATTCTCTGGAAGAAAGCAGTGGTCTAATATTGATGAGATGCAGACATGAATAAGTCACAATTCGATTTCAATATTATAATGGAAATGGCAACAGTCAAAATCCAAATATCTATTTTTTTAGATTGGATGTTAATTTTTCTGATAAGAGAAATCCAAAAGCATTGGAGCAGGGCTCTGTAAAGACAGAGATGGGTTATCAATCAGTTTTACAAATATTGATTAGTTAATGCTTCCTGCTGTAGGTGGAGTTAAACTAGATCTTGAAAGATGTGAAGATGTTAAGAGACCTGGTGTCCAAGGAAAAGGAACTGCATGGACAAAACAATGAGGCAGTATCTGTTTGTTTATTTTCTCCAGCAAAACATTTGTCCCTTTTGTGTTGTAGATTCAGATATATTTAGGAAGGCCTATTGATGACTATATTTTCAGATTCTGGAGATAGTAGTTTCAGCACCAAAGCATGTATCTATCTTGGGAAAACAATTTCTGAGGCTTGATTTCTTCAGCAGACAAGTGGTAATAATAATAGCAACTACTTTCTAAGATTATTGAGAATGTCAAAAAATAAAGTGTATAAAATAGTATAACAATAGTGACTAGCAGAGTGTAATCACTCAAAAATGTTAGCTGCTTTTGTTATTTGGAAAAAGTTGAATGCGTAGCATTTATTTAAAAGGAAATGTGTTGACAAACTTGAAAACATATGTCAATGTCAAAATATGGATGATAATGAAATAATTTTCTTTAATGTAGGGCATATATAAAACTGGAAGCTGTTGAATAGAAGACTAACATGATGAGGAGTTGGAGTTTATTGTGTTAATGCTATGATTACTTAGTAAGGCATCATAGCCTTAAGTGTTTCTGTGATACAAGTTTACAGATTTCAGAGGATAAAATAACAAAAATTATCTGAAAGGACAAGTTGCTCCAAGATTACTTTGTGACAAAGTACTTATTTTTGGTTCTCAATTTCTTGTATGTCCTTTTGCTTTCTTCATCTTTTCCAATTGATGACCTCCTTTTAAGCCTTTCTCTGAGGTTTAGAAAATGTGAACTACTCACTGACAATGAGTTATGAGACAGGTGTGTCTCATTCTTGTCTGGGTGGTACATCTAATTTTCAACTTTATAGGGTATGAGACATTAAAACAAAAGGTAATTTTTGTGATGGAACCTCAAATAGTTTGTTGGTAAAGCAAATTTTGGGGGATTAAAGAAATTTTGTTGTTATCATTAGAAGAAATTTACATCAAAAGCTTTTTTTATTAAAATTATAGTTTGTGTCTCTCCACTAAAGTTTCACAGTATACAATCGGTACCTAACTTATTTGTTTTCATATTTTCTTGGTAAATGTAAGAAAAGGTTGTGATACCAACCATTGCTTTCCAACATATAATAATTCTAAATAATTATAGTTGCTATTTATTTTCAAAAACCACTTTTTATTAATTATACCATGTAGTTATGAGCTCAATAAAATTTATCTCAGTAAGTTATTATTCTTATTAATATTTTATTCCTAATCTTTTTTATGTAGAAAAAAATTAGTTAATTGGAGAAATTTGTGGACTGATTACTATTTGTACAACGCAATTACAAATGACTCAATTGTTGAAATCTTAACTCTTTTTAGTAATGATTACATTATAACGACATGTTTTCTCTCCCATTCTAAATTCATGTAAAAACAATTTAAGCATGTGTTATTTCGTGGTTATGTAAATAATCATATAAAATTCTTAAAACTATGGTATGTAAAGAGAAAAATGTCATATGGAAAAAAAATCACAATGTATTATCACCAAAATAATGTGAATAAACTTACCAAGTGATAAAGCTGATACTTGAAAATCCTGGCTATGTCTAAAATATACTAAATCTTAATATATACTAAACTTATGCAAATTATCCAAAAAACTATGTTTACTAAGTGCTATGTTTAGTATAATTAAAGTAAAAAAATTACTCTAAGTGTATAGCAGATTCACCAAAGATCAATAAAATCCTGCCCTGTTTAGTGTATATATTTAATCCTTTTTATTCCCAAAAAATCAGAACAATACAAAACAAAATATTTCCCTTCTGTCACGTCCCTGTACTGTCATGAAACATGACATGGAATAGAAATTTTTGTCCTACTAAGTCAACCTTTATAATCTTAAATAGGCACATTTATAGAATGTAATGAATATAAAACTTATATATAGCAACACAAATGTTTTTGCAAATATCTAGAACTTTTTTTTAGATAGTGCTTTGTGTTTTTGTTAATGTGATATATCAACATATAAATAGAAGATGAAATATTATGCAAATTTTTAAATATATTCATTTTATTCTCACCCTTTCCTGTAGTCAAAACAGCAAGTTGATGACTTCAAATAATAATGATTTATATATCTGTTTGTTATTACATAAAAATAGTTGTATATAACATTTTTTCCTGAAATATTTTTAAAAAATTATATCGCAGAGCCTGCAAAAGTTGGCAGTAAGTCTAATTTTTTTTTATTTCAGCACTGATAAACCTTTAGTGTGAAGTCTTTCATGGGTAATCAAATTCCCATTTTCATAATACTGTAATTTATCAAATTATTTTCCTTTACACTCTACAGCCAAATCAGTTGTAATTAACAATACTTTCTCAGCCAAAGAGGATGCCATTGGAAACATCAGATTATACTTTTTGGAGATGAAGACACAGTGTAAACATCAGATTATACTTTTTGGAGATGAAGACACAGTGTAAGAAAAGGGGAAAAAAGTAACAAAAACATTAGAAGACCACCATAATTACTCATACACATACAATGATAAATTTGTTTAAAACATTAAGTTTTTGTAATCTTACTATCTTCAGGTATATGTTAAAATGCTCCCCTCTATTCCAATATTTAAACTGTAATGAAATATAGTATTGACATATGTACACCTTTTAAAAACTATTATACAATTGGAATGTGAAATACAAAGATTTAAAATGTCTGTTTACTGACCTGAAACTGAATATGAGCCACATCATGTCATAGGCAACGTTAAGAACAGTAGTCATTATGGAATCATTAAATGAGTAATCTTAATTTAAAAAATGCAAGCAGAGACTTTAATAATCTTTCAAATTAAACTCTCCCCCTAACAAAGAACTAGCAGAGGCAGAAAAAACATCTTGCAGTCTTATACTTGGAATTATAAAAATAGGTAGAGCGGTGTGATTTTGATTATATAACAAGTTATGTAGTAGGCTAATGAGTTTGCTTCAAAGTCATGATATTTGCTTCTCTTTTGTATATTCTAGAGAGATACATGCAAAAACAAAGAAAAGTAAAGTAAGCAAATCTGGTGTTCATGAAAGCCATCTTCCTTGATCTCAAACTTTTTCACAGATGAAGTATACGTTATGGCCACAGGAAAAAATAATATATTTGGTAATTTGTCTGGAAGTGCCAAGAGAAGAAAAACTGCCAAAATGGAACCTACTTTTTTTTTCTGAATGAATAGTTAATCATACAACAGGAAATAAATGAGGACATATCTTTAACACATTGAAACATTCACATAGCAATGAAGATAGGAATTTTAATGATAGAGTTAGTGTATGAGTTCTTCAGGTGAAAATAAATGTTAAAACATTTATAAATTGACAATAGCCATGTTTATACCTATTATTTTCTCCATATGTTTTTGTCAGCCCTATGGTACTGGATTATGAATTGCTGAAGCTATTTTTATTGGGTTAGGTCGACTGTTCTAATAATTTTCTTGGAAAGGCAGAGTATAAAATAATGTCTGAAGATATACTTTTCTGCTTGCTGCTAATTATGTTCAATGTTTTGTGTTTTGTTTTTCCTTCACAGACTAATGTATTGCTCCTCATGGACAGCAATTAAAGTCCTCTATGATGTGATCCCACCTCATTTTTACTGTTGGTCATCATACATAAGTGCTCCAGCCAAACAGAAATATTAGCAGCTTACACATATGTTTCATATTTTTACACATATGTTTCATATTTTTACACATTATTTAGTGTATGCTAAACCTGCACTTCAGTTGGAATAACGTATTTCCCCATGATTCAATCTTTTTAAAAGTTTGTTACTACAATTTAAGGCCTCTGTCCTGGAAATCCCCAGAGCACTTTGTCTGTATGACACATAGAAGAACTTAAATAAATATTTTAGTCACCTCAACTGTGAGCATCCCTAACAATGGCACTGCGTGCTATTCATCTTTGAATTTTTTTTTCATGCTATCCAGGGTATAACATATACCGTAAAAATTAAATACTGTTTCTTGAAGAAAATACGGATGGCCCTCCTTTAAATAATATCCTGGAGGAGAAAACATAAATATATTTTAGTAGGTGCTGTTGCAAAGTCAGTGTTGTGTTTTGCTAGAAGGTTAGAATTTTATAAAATTATTTTCAATATACAATTATGAGACTTACTGGTTATGAGTTGTTTCTACTTCTTATTAAAAAAATTAATTGAGGTATTTCTGTTAAGAAAATACATTTATTAGAAATGATTCATGTGAACTCATTTTCTTAGTATATATCTAATATATATTACACATATTCATTATATTAATTAATCTATGCACACGCACAGAGGAGGGGGGAGAGAGAGAGAGAGAGACAGAGAATTTCTACTGAACCCTGCTTTTTCCTAGGGAAAAGTATTATTCATTTATGAAAACAAAAACAACAATAAAATACTTAAATCCTTAAAGCTGCCACTGAATTAGAATTAAAATTTATATGCATTTTTTTGGTTACAGAAACAAATGATAGTGTAAAAAAAAGAGACTTTCATATATAAAACTTTAAAAAATTATATTTAAGTCTATTGTCTAACACATTTTCTACTTTCTGTTTTGGCTTTTAGTACTCCACACTAAACTTCAGCTCCAAATTATAACATTTTTTAGTCTATAATTTTGTTTCAATTTATTTTTTAATTTTAATTTTTATTTATAAATAATGAATATAAATTATAAATAACGTTTTATTTATTTTATTTTTATTAAAATAAAAACAACAAAACATAAAGACAAGAAGCCACATTAGGGTTTATAATAAAATCCAGCAGTCTTTTAATTAAGTTCCTAAATTAATTTTGACTCGTGAGGTGAGCTGTTTGTTTTTTTTGTTGCTGTTGTTATTTTACTTATTTATTTATTTATTTATTTATTTATTTATTTATTTAGTGTCAGAGTCTCACTGTGTTGCCCAGGCTGGAGTGCAGTGGCATAATCATAGCTCACTGCAGTGTCCATCTCAAGTGCTCAAGTGATCCTCCTGCCTCAGCCTCCCATAGCTGGGACTACTGGCACGCAACACTATGCCTGGCTAATTTGTTTATTGCTTTGGTAGAGACAAGGTCTCACTATGTTGTCCAGGGTGGTCTCTAACTCCTGGGCTCAAGGGATCCCCTCACCTCGGCCTCCCAAAGTGCTGAGATTACAGGCTTGAACCACCTCACCTGGCCCAACGTGAGTTCCTTATAAAGAGAGTTTGGAGGTCAGAGAGAGAGAGGCTTTTCTGCTAGTCTTGAAGAAATGTTTCCATGCTGTGACAGAGGCTACAAGAATGTCAAGAAAGTGCAGTGGCCTCTAGAGGACAAAAGCAGACCAGGGTTGACAACCAGCAAGAAAACGGATGTTTAATCATACCTCAGCTAGGAAATTAATTCTGCCAACAATCTGATTAAGCTTAGAAAAGCAGAATCTTTCCCAGAGTCTCCAGATGAGACATCCTAAATTTGTCCTTGTGAGACCCTGAACAGAGGACCCCACCTGGACCTATGACCTTCAGAAACTGTGAGATAATAAATGGGTGTTGTTTTCAGCTGCTCAATTTGCAGTAATTTGTTATGCAGTAACACCAAACTAATACAGGGTGAATAGGAGTAAATGTTGAGACCTTGGATTAAGACATGAAGATGTTTTAGTCTCACACACTTAAAATGGTTAATATTCTAGTCTGCTAGTTTCTTCATGTTATTTCTGATGTGTTTCTATTGATTATTATAGGTTGAAAATAAAATCCTTCATAATCTACGAAACATTGTTTATATGTCTCCTAGATTTCAACGCTGTTCTTGAAGAGTCAATGCCATTCAGCTTCTAGTCTATGTATTTGGCTTGACTATCTTGTTTTGTGGTTACTATATGGTTTAGAGTCTACATCTTATTTTATCTCAATCCACAAAAATAATTATAATACACCACACATACTGTATTTTACTTCCATATTCTTCCATTTCTCCTTTTCTACACATTGTGCTATTGGTGTCATACATTCTAGGTCTAAATATATTACAAAACCCACAATATACTATTATTGGTTTTGACTTATATAATCATATTTTAAAGGGTTCAAAAATTGATTTTAAAGTCTCATACTCACTTGCATGTTTTGCATTTCAGGGTTCTTAATTCCTTTGTGCAGATCCAAATTGCTATCTGGTATTATTTTCCTCTGCTTGAAAATTTTATTTAAAATGTATTGTGCTGCAGGTGTGTTGGCAATAAATTATCTCAGCTTTTGTTTGTATGAGAATACATTATTTTTCTCTACTTTCCAGAATACATTAACCAAGGTAAAAAATTTAGGGTTGAGAGTTTTTCCTTCAGTATTTTAAGGATGCCATTCCATTATCTTTTAGGTTGCATTGCTTCTCGTAAGAAGTTGGCTATCATCCTTTACATTGTTTCTTTCTGCATACTGTGCTCTTTATAAATATTTTAATGATTTGTTTATTGCTTGTTTAAAAATGTTGATTATGATAGGCCTTATATTGGTTCTGCTGGGGATTTGTTGATAGAGTGGAACCGTGGGTTTCATGCTTTCATTCAATTAGGATATGTTTTGGAAATCTTTCCTTCAAATACTCTTTTTCCACTTTCCATTATCTTTTGTAAGCATTTGGAACTACAATTACACATATGTCACATTACCGAATTATATCAAATAATGCCTTGATACTATAATTTCTTTCAATCTTTTATTCTCTGTGTATGTTTTTTGCTAGGGTTTTTGCTCTGTCTTTAACTTCACTTCTATTTTGTTATGCAGTGTCTAATCAGTGGTTAATTCCAATCAATGTACTTTATTTCAAAGAGTGTATTTTTCTAGAAGTTTTTTGTAAGAATTTTTTCTCTCTTCCAGTACTTTTCTTATTATTTCCTCTACCTTCATTAACACATGAAACATATTTTTGTTACCTATTTTAATATTCTTGTCATCTAGTTTCTTTATGTTATTTCTTATCTGTTTTCTCCCAGTTATGACTTATACTTTGCCTACTTGGGTCATATATAACTGAGTGATATATTTAATTAAATATTGCTTGCTAGATATAGTTTTATTTTTAACGTACTAATGAATTTTACTCTACTATAAGTTTAAGACAGTAGAATCAGCTGCATTCCTTCAAGTCGTAATTTTAGTTTTGATGTAGAGTAGTGATCAGTGATCAGAAGAGTTTTTGGCAGACTTTAGTCATGGGGTTATTTATTGCCATTAATAAGGCAGTATATTTTCTACCCAATATTCTACCTGATAAAAACAAATTACTCCAACCTTTGTGAACTTTGTGAATTGTCCAGAATACTGGTTAGAGATGATATTTCTCTCGTCATTAGATAGTTGCTATTCACACATGGACAACTCAGTACTCAACTAATGACTTAAAATGAATATTCTTCTAATCATTAGCGCTCCCTTCTAGTGCATCTCCACCTTCCTTCACAAATTCTAGCCATGTTGGCCTCCTCAAACTCCAGCTCCATCTCTTTAACTTAAGAAGCTTGTTAGACTTTCTATTGGTTCTCCTACTTGTGTTGTGGAAGTGCCTCCAGGCAGTATATTGATGCAATCCTAGTTAACTTTGTTTATCATTCTTCTTTCAGGGATGACAATTATTCACTTCCTGTTGTCCAGTGAATGTAAATCATTATTCTTTTCTAAGTTATTTAAGAAAGAAGGTTTAATCCTACCCCTGTTATTCTATCTTTGTAAGTATTAAGATTCCCTTAAATTAAAAGTAAAACAATGTAGTAGAAAAAATAAATTCCACTACTATGAAAAATACATTTAAAGGGGTAATGAAATCTCATGTTGATAATAAATCTACTTTAGAATTTTTAGATAAAAATGAATTTTAATATATGCCCACTAATTAATTACATTTTTAAACATTTATAACAGTATCAATAGAAAAGACTTCTAAATAATTGTAATAGGCCACTTTACACCATACTAATATTTTCTCTTTGTGTACATAGAAAAAGTTAATTACGTATATTTTGTGTCAAATAATATTTTTATTTCTAGATATTTGTGAAAATAGTTAAATGACATTTTTTCTCAGAAAGTTTTAATACTTAATATTCACTTTAATTCTTTCAGATATGATTCCAAATTTTCAGTCACTTTTCCTTAATTTCTAGTTATTCCATCATTCCTTTAGAAACTTTTTTTCACATGTTATATTTCAGTCATATTACATTAAGGCTGCTTGGGCTTGATTTAAAATAAACTCGTTCTGCAAAGTGACAGTAAAAATCAGCAAAATAAAATGTCATTGCAAACTGCCAAACTGCCTTATGTTTTGTGGCCAAAGATGATAAAAATTGACTATATGATCTTTAACGATCAGGTTGACAGATCATTGGCCAAATTTCTGTCAATTCCTAGCTTCAAATTACTGAAGCAATAAATATAAGACAATAAGAAACAGATGAAATAATACATTCTGTTAGGTATTTAAAAGTGGGAAAATATATAATAAAAACAGAAAATGTAAAACAGTTATTAAATAAATGAATATACTATGTCTTGTATTATTTTTGAAAGACAAATATATAAACATTTGTACTTCCCTTTTTGTCAAAAGTAAGTGGGTAAGCAAAGTCAGGACCTCTTACCTAACTCACAATTAATCTATGTGAGGCTTAAACTTTATTGCACTTCAGTCTAGTATCCATTTTCATGTGTTGCACTTATGTTAGGAGAGTTAATAGAATAAATATAGTGTTAGATACAAAACAGGTGCTTAATAAATAAATGTTAAATTGAATTTAGAATCCTTTATTCCAAAATCTCTTACCTAGAGTCAGAGATCTATCAAGAACAGATTGAGTAAGCAGCATCCACTAAGCTAAAAGACAGTATTCACATAACAACACCTTAACAAAGATTGCTATAATGGTATAGATGTATAGATATTTTTGGCAAGAACACAAGACACAGTTAAATGCTGAAATAACATAATATGCAAACAGAGTAACATACTCTTCGATTTTTCTAGTGTGAAGTTTGCTTCTGTGGAAAATTGCACCCAGTGGGCCTTGTTTATAAATGCAGAAAGGTTTATAGGGTCTGGGTTAAGGAGTAACCAGTGCAGTTCTAAAATGACTTTCCCAAAATAACATATAGAAAGCCCTTAATTAGTGATTGCCATTCCATTTGAAAGATTAACTGGTTAATGTTGCAAATCGCTTCTTTCTATTTTAAAAATTTAGGTTCTGTCCCAGTCAAAGAAACTAGTGCCCCCCTCAAGGTTAGTGCTATCAAATTAACATACATTTGGCTTTTTTTGTTGGTCCTAAATTTCACACATTTTGCACCCCAAGCAAATATTAGGTTAACATGTTCCAGATAGCCACATGTGATGCCGAAAGACTTAATTAGCTTGGCTTTGGAATTTGAGGCAGAGGGAAATCTTTACCCCTCCTCTACCTTAAAGATGTTCCTGTTCTAATCCCTGGGACCTGTGAATGTTATTCATCTAGTCAAAGGGAATCTGCAAATGTAATTAAAGTAAGCATGCTGAAATGAAGAGATAATCCCAGATTATCCAGAAAGACATGATGTAATTACAACGGTCCTTGTGTCAGGGAAGCAGGAGGTTCAAAATAAAGAGAATGCAATGTGAGAATGGAAGCTGATTGGAAGGATCCAGCTAGGAGCTAAGGAATGCCTGTAACATTCTTGAAGTTGGAAGAAACAAGAATTGGAGGTTCTCCTGAATCTTCTAGAAGAAACCAGCCTTGTGAACATCCTAATTTTAGCATAAGAATCATGTCAGACTTCTGAGCTCCAGACTTGAGAGAGAAATTTATGTTTCTTACAACACTTAGTTTGAAGTAACCTACACAGTAATGATAGGAATCTAATAAAGAGATGGAGACAATATTTTTAAAATTAGCATTTTCTGGGGCCGGGTGCGGTGGCTCACGCTTGTAATCCCAACACTTTGGGAGGCCGAGGCGGGCGGATCACGAGATCAGGAGATCGAGACCATCCTGCCTAACATGGTGAAACCCCGCCTCTACTAAAAAATACAAAAAATTAGCCGGGTGTGGTGGCGGGCGCCTGTAGTCCCAGCTACTCGGGCCGCGGAGGCAGGAGAATGGTGTGAACTCGGAAGGCGGAGCTTGCAGTGGGCCGAGATTGCGCCACTGCACTCCAGCCCGGGTGACAGAGCTAGACTCCGTCTCAAAAAAAAAAAAAAAAAAAAATTAGCATTTTCCTTGGTTGTCTACACATGGTCATCTTCTTTACCCTTATTGTGATTTATGAAATTTGTCATTATTTGGCTTTAATTTACAGGTTTCCTTATTTTTATACCTTATCTCACCCTCAGTAGAATATAATGTCCACAAGAGCCTGTATTTTGTTTTGTTCTCTGCTGTGTGCTAACAAGACCTGGCGTATGATGGGCACTTAGTGAATTTCTATCAAAAAATGAGTAAAAACATGAATGGGCACTATTACCATATTAGGGTTTAGAACTCTGTAATAAAAATAATGATTATTTAGCAATGGAGTAAAAAGTCCTTTAGAAAATTAGTAAAGATTTATAATAATAATACATTACATTGAATATTGCTTTATGACTGACATACATTATCATGTAATTTTTTGAATTATAAAGTTTGAGAAACCAAAGGTCATTTTTCTTTTATCTTTCTAGTCACAATGTCTAATACAATTTCTTTATAAACAAATAACATTAACTATGACATACTCATAATCTGTCATATACACTGCCAACAATTTCTCATTCATCATTTTTCCATGCTAGGCATAAAGAAAAAAATTGAATTCCCGTTGTTTATCCAACATTTCATAGATGTTAAGTGGCAATAATGTGATTCAGCACCATTTATTGTTGACCTTGTAGCCCAGGATCTCAATATGGAAAAAGCAAGAAGCCAAGTTGTCAGGTATCAAAGGGGCTATATTTGAGCAAAATTTAAGTCTTGATGATTGTGTGCATATAGGTGAGAAGGAGAGATATCAGTAAAGAAGAATTCAAATGCATCCATAGAAAAAGTAACATACATTGAACAGTAACCATAGGTATGGCATTAAACACAAAGTTTCTTTCCTTAAGATCGTAATAATCTATTTTTGTAGACAACCATTAGAAAAATACTACGAATGATGATGTGTGGCTGTGATAGCAACATGTGCATGGACTTCTCCTACCTCCCTTCCACAGACTTTTATATGCCTCTAAATTAAGGCAGACTGGTCTTTTCAAATGCAACCACTTGCTGAAAACATTCTATAACCTTTCATGTTACTCTTGGAAAAATTATTATTCAGCAATATTAATGACCTAATCCTTGTTGCCATCTCAAGCTTTTTTCCATGACCATTTGCTGAGTCCCACTGTCTTTCTAATATATATGTTTACCCATAGGAATAACTACTGCATAAGACCATAATTCTTTCTAGACTGTTCTATGCAAACAACATGAGCTTCATTACTTGTCAAATATTATTTTTTAGTAAAGGCTTCCTTAACGACCCATATGTAGTCGCCATTTTACAGCCTATCTCATGACAGCCCCATGTTTAACAGCTGATGAGATAAACTCTCAGAAAAATATTGTCATGGAAAATTATAACCAAATTTTTACTATAATTTTAAAAACTGTATAGCAAATGATTTTACTTTCTAAAGGAAAACCACAAAGTAGAAATGCAATGATTAAAATTAAAATAGGAAGAAACAGATAAAATAAACCTATTGCCAAGGAAATATTAAAAAATAACTGGATGAAAAGGATTGTGAAAACCAAAATGGAAAGAGCACAAGCAAGAATAGATACATCAGAACCTAAAAGGAAAATAATAATAAATAGCCAACAAAAAATGGCCATTGAAAGTTTTATAAAAAATTAGAAAAATAATGATAGATTTAGAAAATAGACAAAGAAGACCATTACAGGCCTACTACTAAACTCCAAATAAAAAACCAAATTATGGAAGAGAATATTATTCGAAAATTCAGTTGAGAAGACTTTTCTAAATAAGAGTTTACATCTACAAGTACAGTGTAGTGATTAAAAGTGCATGGGTTTATACCAGGCTTTCTATGTTCAAATCATGGCTTCAATGATTATCTGCTTATTTAGCCTCTTGTTGCCCTACTTTAGCCTTCTAAAAAATGGTGACTTTTACTCCATAGAGTAAGAAGCTAATTGAATTAAATACTTTAGTCTACATGAAGTGTTTAAACAATATCTATACAATGTACATGCTCAGTATGTGTTAGTCTTAAAGCTAAATATTTTGAGGATACACCAGGTTCAGGGTAAATTGACCCAAAATGGAAAGTCTCAAACCTTTTGTAGTAAATGAATGCTAAAGAAATGAAAAATCCACTGGGCAATTATAAAAACACATCATGTCACATAAAATCATAAGAAAGACTCAGACAAACTTACATTTTTCCACTGTAACACTGAACTACAAATAGAAAAATATCTAAAAGATCTTGCAGACGTAATGTAGAATTGTATATCTATCAAAGTTATAACTTTCACATAAAGTCTATAGAAAAACACTTTTAAAAGTCAAGATTTTCAGAAATAATTTTAACACGAATCTTATAAAAAATAAATACTTCCCTTATGGCTCTCAGAACAGCATGCACTATGGCAATTGGCAAGAACAAGTGCCTTACAAAAGGCAGCAAAAAGGGAGCCACAAATATAGTGGTTGATTCATTTTCTAAGAAATATTGGTATGATATGAAGGCACCAGCCATGTTCAATATTAGGTATATTAGGAAAACACTCATTACAATAACTAAAGAACCAAAATTGTATTTGGTAGCTTTAAGGACTGTGTTTTTTGAAGTAAGCCTTGTATAATGATAAAATTGCTTTTAGAAATTTCAGGTTAATTATTGAGGAAATTCATGGCAAAAACTGCCTGCATAGGGTATGTACCTTACCCCAACCAAATGGCATCCATGTTCAAAAAATGGCAGACTATGACTGAAACTCACATTGGTGTCACCACTATTGACATTTAGGTGGTTCACATGTTTTGTGGTATTTTTACTATAGAAGGAAACAGATGTGGAAAACTTCTGATGGTCACTACCTATAGGTCCTTCATATCCAGAAGAAAATGTTGGAAATCATAACCCAAAAGGTGCAAACAAATGCCTTGAAAGAAGTGGCCAACAAATTGACTGCAGACAACACTGGGAAAGACATAAAAAGCTTGAAAATCTAGTCATCTTCTCCATGGTATTTCCTTTAGAAGATTAAAAATGCTATGAAGTTCATATTTGAATTGGAAAGCTCATGGAACTTTATGACGAAGGTAGGAGTTCTAGAAAAGATTGTGGGGATGGGCCGGGCGCAGTGGCTCACGCCTGTAATCCCAACACTTTGGGAGGCCGAGGCAGGTGGATCACAAGGTCAGGAGTTTGAGACCAGCATGGGCAAAGAGACAAGCCTGGACAAATGGTGAAACCCCGTCTCTACTAAAAATACAAAAATTAGCCAGGCGTGGTGGCAGATGCCTGTAATCTCAGCTACTCGGGAGGCTGAGGCAGGAGAATTTCTTGAACCTGGGAGGGGGAGGTTGCAATGAGCCGAGATTGCACCATTGCACTCCAGCCTGGGTGACAGAGTGTGACTCATCTCAAAAAAAAGAAAAGAAAAAAAGATTGTGGGGATGATACAGGTGTGAAAATTGAAAGAACTTATAGATATAATCCACTAGTTCAATAATCTGTTTACAATACAAACTTTTAATGGTGACAATAGAAAGTTTTACTTGTTATGAAAGTAAATATTTGAAAACGAATTTTAGCTGAGCAAAAAATGAGTGGATAAAGTAGGACTTATGAGCATTTGATAGTTAATTATAAAAACTAAAATTAAAAACAAATAGGTGAAAATATGTACAACTGTGATATATCAATAAAAGCCAAATGAGTGAATTACAGAAAACACAAGTAGAATATTGTTCTCTCTGAAAATGTACAAATAATGACTAAAAATTAGAGAGAAATGAAAAAATAAGTCTAGAAATAAAGCAAATTTTTGGACAGTTTCATTTGACCATCACAGGACATAATGTGAATATACCTATATATATGATATAAGTATATTAAACAAAAATGTTATTTCTGTAGTTTTTACTCTATAAATGTTGGTACTGTTATTTGGTGTGTAGATATTCCTAACTCATATCTTCAACGTGAAGAATGCTTCTTTGTCTTCCATCATGCTTTTCTGTTTGAATACTACCTTAACTGGTCATTGAAATGTAATTTTTAGTTACTTTTATCAAGGAAGTTAGGTTTATTTTATCATCCTTTGTATATACGCTGGTATTGTGACTTGCTTTTTGCAATAAAAAAATGTCAAGAATGACAATGTGCCAGTTCTAAACCACAGTTTCCAGAGACCTCATGTACTTCTGCTCCCTGAATTTTTTTTTTTTTTTTTTTTTTTGAGACGGAGTCTCGCTGTCGCCCAGGCTGGAGTGCAGTGGCGCGATCTCGGCCAGCTCTTCCCCCCAGGGTTCACGCCATTCTCCTGCCTCAGCCTCCCGAGTAGCTGGGACTACAGGCGTCCGCCACCACGCCTGGCTAATTTTTTGTATTTTTAGTAGAGAAGGGGTTTCACAGTGTTAGCCAGGATGGTCTCGATCTCCTGACCTCGTGATCCACCCGCCTCGGCCTCCCAAAGTGCTGGGATTACAGGCGTGGGCCACCGCGCCCGGCCTGCTCCCTGCCTTTGATCACTGTTTCAGCTCTGCAATCAAGCCTGAGCTAATAGTCTGAAGGATAAGAAAACAGGGAGAACAGAGCTGAGCAAACCTTGTTGTACAAAACAGACAACCACCAGATAAAGGAGACCTCTGAGCCATGATAGCAAAGCTGTAAAACCGACCCAAGCAAACTGAAGACACGTGAATAAGCCAAACTGAGCCAAGTCAGATTGGCAGAATTTTGCACCAAGTAAGTACAGTCATAAGCAATTGTAGGGTTTTTTTTTTTTTTTTTTTTTTGAGATGGAGTCTCGCTCTGTCACCCAGGTTGGAGTGCAGTGGCGCGATCTCGGCTCACTGCAAGCTCTGCCTCCCGGGTTCACACCATTCTTCTGCCTCAGCCTCCCGAGTAGCTGGGACTACAGGCACCCACCACCACGCCCGGCTAATTTTTTATATTTTTAGTACAGACGGGGTTTCACCATGTTATCCAGAATGGTCTCAATCTCCTGACCTCGTGATATGCCCGCCTTGGCCTCCCAAAGTGCTGGGATTACAGGTGTGAGCCACCACGCCCAGCCAGCCAGGTGTTTTTTTAATGTATGCCTCTGTGGCATTATTGTCAAAAAATTAACTGATAAAGAATAGATAATAAATTTGTTGTATTAAGTCCAATATTATTTACAGAAATGGCATAAATTTGGGGGTTTAGTTTAAGCATTTCATCTTATGTGGCCAGATTTAGAGTTTTTTTTTTTTTTAATGCCTTTACTATGTGGCCAAGATAATTTCACAGCAGAATTATATCATATTCCTGAGACAAAAATCATTCTAATTCTATTTAAACTATCTGAAAGAAAATATATAAATCATCAATAAATGCATACAAAAACTTGAAAGTTTGAAAATAAACATAAAACTATTGAGTTGTTTTATTAATAACAGTGCAAACATTTTAAATAAAATATTAGCAACTGGAATCAACAATCAATCAAAAATACATAGTAATCAAATAAGACTAATTGAAGGAATATGCTGGTATTTTAATATTAGAAAATAACTATTGATACACTTTATCAGGTTATTAGATATTAATGGTAAAAATATGATCATTAACATAGGTGCTGAAAACAGAACTTTTAAAATTCAAATTACTAAGGAAATAAAATAAAAATTTCAGTGTAAAGCCAGAATTATTTTTAATGGGACAATATTAGAAATTCTCCACTAAAGTTATAGGGAGACACATGATAAATATCTACTGTAATTTCTATTATTTTACATTTTAGTGGGCATCCTAGTCAATGTAATTGAAGAAGAGAAATAAATTAGAGGACAGAAATTGGAAAGCATGAGGTAAAATTGTTGATATTTTCAGATGCTATGATTATATACCTGGATAACCTGAATGAGTACATTGAAAATTCACTACAAATAGTAACAGATTGCAGCTATATAGTAAGAAAATGCAATTAATATACCCAAGCCCATAATTTTGTATGTAAAAACAAAATGAAGTAAAAACAACCAGTTAGAAGAGATAATTGGAGTGAAGACCTTATTTTTATTTTATTTTATTTTATTTTATTATTATTATGCTTTAAGTTTTAGGGTACATGTGCACAATGTGCAGGTTTGTTACATATGTATACATGTGCCATGTTGGTGTGCTGCACCCATTAACTCAGGATTTAGCATTAGGTATATCTCCTAATGCTATCCCTCCCCCCTCCCCGACCCCACAACAGACCCCGGTGTGTGACAATCCCCTTCCTGTGTCCATGTGTTCTCATTGTTCAATTCCCACCTATGAGTGAGAACATGCGGTGTTTGGTTTTTGGCCTTGCGATAGTTTACTGAGAATGATGATTTCCAGTTTCATCCATGTCCCTACAAAGGACAGGAACTCATCATTTTTTATGGCTGCATAATATTCCATGGTGTATATGTGCCACATTTTCTTAATCCAGTCTATCTTTGTTGGACATTTGGCTTGGTTCCAAGTCTTTGCTATTGTGAATAGTGCTGCAATAAACATACGTGTGCATGTGTCTTTATAGCAGCATGATTTATAGTCCTTTGGGTATATACCCAGTAATGGGATGGCTGGGTCAAATGGTATTTCTAGTTCTAGATCCCTGAGGAATCGCCACACTGACTTCCACAATGGTTGAACTAGTTTACAGTCCCACCAACAGTGTAAAAGTGTTGCTATTTCTCCACATCCTCTCCAGCACCTGTTGTTTCCTGACTTTTTAATGATGGCCATTCTAAGTGGTGTGAGATGGTATCTCACTGTGGTTTTGATTTTCATTTCTCTGATGGCTAGTGATGATGAGCATTTTTGCATGTGTTTTTTTGGCTGCATAAATGTCTTCTTTTGAGAAGTGTCTGTTCATATCCTTTGCCCACTTTTTGATGGGGTTGTTTGTTTTTTTCTTGTAAATATGTTTGAGTTCATTGTAGATTCTGAATATTAGCCCTTTGTCAGATGACTAGGTTGTGAAAATTTTCTCCCATTTTGTAGGTTGCCTGTTCACTCTGATGGTAGTTTCTTTTGCTGTGCAGAAGCTCTTTAGTTTAATTAGATCCCATTTGTCAATTTTGGCTGTTGTTGCCATTGCTTTTGGTGTTTTAGATATGAAGTCCTTGCCCATGCCTATGTCCTGAATGGTATTGCCTAAGTTTTCTTCTAGGGTTTTTATGGTTTTAGGTCTAACATGTAAGTCTTTAATCCATCTTGAATTAATTTTTGTATAAGGTGTAAGGAAGGGATCCCGTTTCAGCTTTCTACATATGGCTAGCCCGTTTTCCCAGCACCATTTATTAAATAGGGAATCCTTTCTCCATTGCTTGTTTTTGTCAGGTTTTGTCAAAGGTCAGATAGTTGTAGATATATGGCATTATTTCTGAGTGCTCTGTTCTGTTCCATTGGTCTATATCTCTGTTTTGGTACCAGTACCATGCTGTTTTGCTTACTGTAGCCTTGTAGTATAGTTTGAAGTCAGGTAGCGTGATGCCTCCAGCTTTGTTCTTTTGGCTCAAGATTGACTTGGCGATGAGGGCTCTTTTTTGGTTCCATATGAACTTTAAAGTAGTTTTTACAATTCTGTGAAGAAAGTCATTGGTAGCTTGATGGGGATGGCATTGAATCTATAAATTACCTTGGGCAGTATGGCCATTTTCACGATATTGATTCTTCCAACCCATGAGCATGGAATGTTCTTCCATTTGCTTGTATCCTCTTTTATTTCATTGAGCAGAGGTTTGTAGTTCTCCTTGAAGAGATCCTTCACGTCCCTTGTAAGTTGGTTTCCTAGGTATTTTATTCTCTTTGAAGCAATTGTGAATGGGAATTCACTCATGATTTGGCTCTGTGTTTGTCTGTTATTGCTGTATAAGAATGCTTGTGATTTTTGTACATTGATTTTATATCCTGAGACTTTGCTGAAGTTGCTTATCAGCTTAAGGAGATTTTGGGCTGAGACGATGGGGTTTTCTAGATATACAATTGTGTCATCTGCAAACAGGGACAATTTGACTTCCTCTTTTCCTAATTGAATACCCTTTATTTCCTTCTCCTGCCTGATTGCCCTGGCCAGAACTTCCAGCACTATGTTGAATAGGAGTGGTGAGAGAAGGCATCCCTGTCTTGTGCCAGTTTTCAAAGGGAATGCTTTCAGTTTTTGCCCATTCAGTATGACATTGGCTGTGGGTTTGTCATAGATAGCTCTTATTATTTTGCGATATGTCCCATCGATACCTAATTTATTGAGAGCTTTTAGCATGAAGCATTGTTGAACTTTGTCAAAGGCCTTTTCTGCATCTATTGAGATAATCATGTGGTTTTTGTCTTTGATTCTGTTTATATGCTGGATTACATTTCTTGATTTGTGTATGTTGAACCAGTCTTGCATCCCAGGGATGAAGCCCACTTGATCATGGTGGATAAGCTTTTTGATGTGCTGCTGGATTTGGTTTGCCAGTATTTTATTGAGGATTTTTGCATCAATGTTCATCAAGGATATTGGTCTAAAATTCTCTTTTTTTTGTTGTGTCTCTTCCAGGCTTTGGTATCAGGATGATGCTGGCCTCATAAAATGAGTTAGGGAGGAGTCCCTCTTTTTCTATTGATTGGAATAGTTTCAGAAGGAATGGTACCAGTTCCTCCTTGTACCTCTGGTAGAATTCAGCTGTGAATCCATCTGGTCCTGGACTCTTTTTGGTTGGTAAACTATTGATTATTGCCACAACTTCAGAGCCTGTTATTGGTCTATTCAGAGATTCAAATTCTTCCTGGTTTAGTCTTGGGAGGGTGGATGTGTCGAGGAATTTATCCATTTCTTCTAGATTTTCTAGTTTATTTGTGTAGAGGTGTTTATAGTATTCTCTGATGGTAGTTTGTATTTCTGTGGGATTGGTGGTGATATCCCCTTTATCATTTTTTATTGCATCTATTTGATTCTTCTCTCTTCTCTTCTTTATTAGTTTTGCTAGCGGTCTATCAATTTTGTTGATCTTTTCAAAAAACCAGCTCTTGGATTCATTAATTTTTTGAAGGGTTTTTTGTGTCTCTATTTCCTTCAGTTCTGCTCTGATTTTAGTTATTTCTTGCCTTCTGCTAGGTTTTGAATGTGTTTGCTCTTGCTTTTCTAGTTCTTTTAATTGTGATGTTAGGGTGTCTATTTTGGATCTTTCCTGCTTTCTCTTGTGGGCATTTAGTGCTATAAATTTCCCTCTACACACTTCTTTGAATGTGTCCCAGAGATTCTGGTATGTTGTGTCTTTGTTCTCGTTGGTTTCAAAGAACATCTTTATTTCTGCCTTCATTTCGTTATGTACCCAGTAGTCATTCAGGAGCAGGTTGTTCAGTTTCCATGTAGTTGTGTGGTTTTGAGTGAGTTTCTTAATCCTGAGTTCTAGTTTGATTGCACTGTGGTCTGACAGACAGTCTGTTACAATTTCTGTTCTTTTACATTTGCTGAGGAGAGCTTTACTTCCAACTATGTGGTCGATTTTGGAATAGGTGTGGTGTGGTGCTGAAGAAAATGTATATTTTGTTGATTTGGGATGGAGAGTTCTGCAGATGTCTATTAGGTCCACTTGGTGCAGAGCTGAGTTCAATTCCTGGATATCCTTGTTAACTTTCTGTCTCGTTGATCTGTCTAATGTTGACCGTGGGGTGTTAAAGTCTCCCATTGTTATTGTGTGGGAGTCTAAGTCTCTTTGTAGGTCACTCAGGACTTGCTTTATGAATCTGGGTGCTCCTGTATTGGGTGCATATATATTTAGGATAGTTAGCTCTTCTTGTTGAATTGATCCCTTTACCATTATGTAATGGCCTTCTTTGTCTCTTTTGATCTTTGTTGGTTTAAAGTTTGTTTTATCAGAGACTAGGATTGCAATCCCTGCCTTTTTTTGTTTTCCATTTGCTTGGTAGATCTTCTTCCATCCTTTATTTGAGCCTATGTGTGTCTCTGCATGTGAGATGTGTTTCCTGAATATAGCACACTGATGGGTCTTGACTCTTTATCCAATTTGCCAGTCTGTGTCTTTTAATTGGAGCATTTAGCTCATTTACATTTAAAGTTAATATTTTTATGTGTAAATTTGATCCTGTCATTATGATGTTAGCTGGTTATTTTGCCTGTTAGTTGATGCAGTTTTTTCCTACCCTCGATGGTCTTTACAATTTGGCATGTTTTTGCAGTGGCTGGTACCAGCTACTCCTTTCCATGTTTAGTGCTTCCTTCAGGAGCTCTTTTAGGGCAGGCCTGGTGGTGACATAATCTCTCAGCATTTGCTTGTCTGTAAAGTATTTTATTTCTCAGAGTGAAGACCTTATTTATAGTAACAACCAAAAAAGCTGAAATGCTTTAAACAACTGAAATATGTTGCATCCATGTATAAAAGACATAGACTCTGGAAAAAACAAGGAAATAGTTGTACACAATGAAACAAAGATTATGTTTCTCTATAGTGCCATTGAACATCATCAATGTACCTTAAATTAATATGCATATCTATAATCTCATTAGTATAATACCTTTAAAATATTTCCATTGTAAATAGACAAGTCATAATACAATTTTTACTATGGATTAAATGATAGTTATAGAAGCTATTATTTATTTGAGTGATATTTGCTAGATATTATTTAAACCCCTTAAATGTATACATAATAATCTTCTCATGTAAGTAATATTAATATTTCCAAAGATGAAACTGATTAATAAAATTGCTGAAGATCTTAGGACTATAGAAACAGGACTTTGAATTAATACAGTGTGTGTGCAGAGTCAGCACCTTAAAAAATATGCTACATAAACAGTCAGAAAATGCTCAACAACAAGAACAATGAATGGTGACTTGCTCTGCCAAGTGCAAAACATATTTTAAATCTTTAATAATTAAAATAATGAAATATTCATATATGCCAGGTAAATGGACAAGTGACATCCAGATACAGAAACAAGTATAAACAAATATTAAGTAATACATATGCTAATAATCCCATCTTAATTTAGTGAGAGAAACATGACCATTCAATATTTGGGTTTTTTAACAGTTGGATAATATTCTGAAATTAAATGTTAACTGGATTAATAATCAGACATCTCATTAATGTATTTTTTTTCAAATTATTTAAATTGAGGATGTCCCAGTGCAGGTTTGTTTTAAGGGTCTAATGTATTGGGTATGGTTGAACCTTTCACTGAGGTAATGAGTATAGTACCCAATAAGTAGTTTTCAAACCTTGTCCTCATTTCTCCCTCCCTCTTCTTGTAGTTGCCAGTGTCTATTTTATGTCCAGGTGTACTCAATATTTAGCTTCCACTTATCAGTTAGAATATGCAGTATTTGATTTTTCTGTTTCTGTGGTAGTTCTCTTAGGATAATCTCTCACAGCTGCATCCATATTGTTGCAAAGAACAAGATTTCTTTGTTTTTTATGGCTGCATAGTATTCAATCCTATTAATGTATATTTACCATATTTTCTTTATTTAATCCACCATTGATGGACACCTAGGTTGACTCCATGTCTTTACTATTGTGAATAGCGCTGCAGTGAACACATGGGTGCATATGTCTTTTTGGTAGAATTATTTATATTCCTTTGGGTATATACCAAGTAATGGGATTGCTGGACAGAATGGTAATTCTACTTTTAGTTCTTTGAGAAAGCTCCAAAATGCTTTCCACAGTGGCTGAACTACTTTGCACTGCCACCAACAGTGTATAAGCATTATTTTTTTCTCCACAGCCATGCCAACATCTGTTATTTTCTGACTTTTGAATAATGACTATTCTGACTGGTGTAAGACTTGGTAAAAACTCAAATTCTAAAATAATAGCTACAAAAATTTCCTAAAATAGTACAAATTGTTATTGTTTTAAAATTTTACAATGTTGAAGTTTTTTGTAACTTTATTTCAAAATCCCTAAAATGATTAGGAAGCTTGATATATTCAACCACTCACAATGTAAGGAAAATGGGTGTGGCATAAAAAAATTAAAAGCAGAATGTAAAGGTAAAACGACAAACTGAGAAACATTTTACAATTCATATCATAGACAAAAAGGTAACTCTTCAAGTATATAAATCATTTCTACAAATTAGGTTAAAGCACAATTCATTTGAAAAATTATCAAAAGATATCAATGTTCACAGCAACTCTCAAATACATAAATAATGCTTACCATCTCTTGTAAATAAAGGAAATTAAAATGGCATTATTTTTAAATTACTTGTTAAAAGATAAACATTGGATTAAATTGTTTTAACAGATCTATTCATACATTATTGATGAGGTTGTGCATTGTTAAAATGTATATGGAGATCAACTTGGCCATATCTATTAAAATAAAATTACATATGTCCTTGTGTGTCTAGCATTTCAAATTCTGAACAATTTATAACACATATAAACATATTAAAAATAATGTATATGTCATTTTTTCAATGCATCACTGTCAGTAATATCTAAAAATGCTTGGAATCAAGACATTTGTCCCCCAATTAAAATATGAATATTATAAAAAGTAAGATGCTCCTATGTGCCTATATGGAAAGTTTGACAAGATGAATTGCTAAATGCAAAATCAGGGTTTAGAACAATGTGTATAGCATCCTATTGCTGTTAAAAGCAAGGAGTTGGAAGAGAAATATATATTTGTATTTGATTGTGTACACCTTAAAACATCTTTTGAAGGATCTTTAAAATTTAATAAAAATTGTACACCATTTTTAATGGTGTTTCCAGAAAAGAAAAGTGTTTATTCTTTTCTGCTGCGAGGCAAGAGGTGAATTGGTTGAATGGGACCAGCTATAGGAGACAAGTAATTTTTGCAAATAAACTGGTTATATAGGACAGAGTGAAAATGTTCTATCTTCATACTCGTTTATATAACTGAAAGTAAAAGTGGATAAAATTATGATCCTTAACCTTTTGTAAAAGAAGAGTACAACGTCTGATGAAAAGTAAAACTATAAATTACTGAACAGAAGAAAATAACATTTTTTTCTAGGACTACTTGGCTGAACAATCTTTTTGAAATCTTACCCATGATAAATAAAGCAGATGTTAATTCCTTTTGGCTAGCTTTCACCAGCATATAGTTTCTTCCCCTTAATGAGATAAAGCAATGATGATATGTTATAGCATATTTACCCTGTAAATTGGTGTTCTGTTAAGGGTAAATTTTTCATTGCATAGTTTAGGAAAACAGAAAAGGGGGTGAAAAGAAACCAACTTACACATTATATCAAAATAAGATGAGTAAAAAGCAAAAGGAGAAGGTAGAACTTAAAATCACAATAAATGTAGATTTCTTTTTCCTTTTCATCTGGCAAGAGGACTAAAATAGATAGTAAAATAAAGAAGACACATTGTAAACTGTATACTGAGAACTAGTGTTGGACTAACTAAATTAGGCACAGTGAAATTCAGATGAATTTTCTTTTCTGAAATGTAAAATAATGAGGTAGTTAAATAAGTATGAAGATTTGTTGACTCTTCAAGAAAGTATTTAATTTTCTATTTTCAAGTGACAATCCATGTCAAAATAAGAGGCATAAGGAACATATACTTTAAAGGTTTTGAAAAGGAGTATGTTTATTTACAAGCAGTACACATTATATTACAAGTTGTGTGGACTAAATAGGCAAATGTTTCCACATGATTTATATGGCAAATTTACAATCTGTTCTCTTATCGCAGTCTCAATTTTAAACATTCTCTTCCAGTGTCCCCAGAAATCACCAAATGTTCCAAAAATACTGGCTTTCGAGAATTTTTTTCTTTGTCAGAATAATTGTCTCAAATTTCATTTGGTTTTAGGATGTTTTAAAAAAGTAGTTGTGTCTATGTGTTATGTTCAACTGAAAAATAAAGTGTCTTCAATTATTTTATTAATGATTTACAAATGCAGAAGAATTGTCAATAAACGGTATTATGTATAACCTTAAGTGTGTATGTGTATGTATATGCATATGTATATACACATATATATTATATACATATATACACATAAATATATAATTCTCACATGTATATGTATACAGATATATTATATATAAATAATATGTATATGTATATAAAGATACAGATTTTTTAGAGAAATGAGGTCTTGCTATGTTGTTCCTGGGCTCAAATTATCCTCACTTTAGCCTCAGGCATCTTTTAAAAGGGAGCTATAAAGTTTTGATGATAAAGATGACTTTTTGGGGCAAACAGTCAATGACTTCTTTTCTCTCATCCAAGGGAACACAGGACTTTGGCAAGTGTCACCTGTTTCCCATGGTTAGGTATCAAAAGAGGCTGGAAACTAGCTCCATTTCAGGAACTAGGAATCAGTAGTAGGAGTATCATATGCAGGACTAAGAGTCAAGTGGTTTTAATGGTGACTTTATTCCTATGACAGCATTGCAGGAAGCAGTATGCATACATTACAAGAAATTTTTCGCAAAGAGCCTACGTGAAAAAGCTGTGAGTAATAGTCACCATGTTCAACAGTAGGTGTGAAAATGCCAGAAAACAAAACCAAAGCCAAGGAAAACAGCTGAAGGAGGGAGGGAGATGGGTTCCTGATGACATGTGTAAGCACCTGAATCCTGCTGTACCTGAAGCCATGCCATCTCAGAACATCCTGGCAACAAGTTTCCTTTTGTCTTTTTCTTTTTTCTTTTCTTTTCTTTCTTTTTTTTTTTTTTTTTTTTTTTTTGAGGTAGGCTCTCACTTTGTTGCCCAGGCTGGAGTGCAGTGGACCAGTCACTACTCACTGCAGTCCCAAACTCATGGGCACAGGTGATTCTCCCACCTCCGCTTCTTGAGTAGGTGGGACTACAGGTGTGTGCCACCATGCCTGGCTAAATTTTTGTACAGACGAGGTTTCTCCATGTTGCCCTGGCTGGTCTTGAACTCTTAGAGTCAAGTGATCCTCCCTTGGTGAGCATATTAAGCTGTATAGATATATAAATTGATTATCTCATAACAAAGCACAAAAAGAAATATATGATATATAATAATGCAATTTTATTGTTAGAATTAAATGGCTGTACATTAAATAGTGAGATTTTAAAAATATATATATTAAATTGAAATACTCTCAGGTTTAAGAAGGGGTCTGGCAAATGCCATGTTGGAAAAGTCAGATATGGAATCAGGGCAACAAGAGATTAGCTTGGAGGTCAGATTTGAAAAAAATGAAATTACCCCAAACTTTCTTATCTGAAGCCTTCAGCCTAACATTTCTAAAAGAAAGATGCTTAGTATTACTTATATGGATTTATTGCTAATATAAGCATACCTCATTTTATTGTTTCACTTTGTTGCTCTTCACAGAGGCTGTTTTATCACAAATTGGAAATTTGTGACAACCCTGCTCGAAAGAAGTCGTAGCACCATTCTCCCAACATGTGCCCGCTCCCTGTCTCTGTAAGCATTTTTAGCAATAAATTATTTTTAATTTAGATATGTACCTTGTTCTTTAAGGCATAATTACATTGCACACTTATATAACTGTTATATGCACTGGGAAACCAAAACATTTGTTTTACTCACTTCATCATGATAATTTTATTGCAGAGGCCTGGAACTGAACCTGCAATATTTCCTACGGATGCCTGTACCCCAAAAACTTATGTTTGCTTAAGGCAATTTTTAGTAAATTAAATATGGTTCACTTTCAGAAAAGCTGTTTTACATTTTCAACTATTATTTTATTTGCTAATTCATTAGATATTTTTTAGAATTCCAAAAAGTTAAAAGCACAGTGTTTAGCATTAGAAAATGCAAGAATGAATAAGAAATCATACATGCTTTTAAGTAGCCCATCCACAATTTTTTTAATGAGCTCTAGAATTCAAACAACTGTCCCACGTGTTGTTAGGTTGTAGTATTTGAACTGATTTACTGATTGAATAGGCCAGGTAAAATTCTCATGTACTATCTGAATTCTATGCTACAGCATTTCAAGATAAAATAGGAGTGCATCTTTAATCAATTTTCAGAAGTGGAATGTGCATTATGGCAAATATTTCTCTAATACTACTAGGGAAGTAGGACATTTTAACTCATGGTGGCTCTAGCCTCATGCCCTGCATAAATAAGAAGTAATAAATGGAACAAATAAGTAATATTCATTTCATTTTGACTAATTTTTATTCTTTTAAAGACTGTAACAGTATTTATACTACATGCTATAACTAATTTTTAAAAACTTATGTAATGACAACTATATGAAATATGTTGTTCTGATACTCTACAGATACAATTTTTTTTAAAGTAAAATATAGGTAATGACTTTAGGAACTTTGATATGTTAGATGAGATAAAACAGAATTGTTCTGACAGTGCCAAATGTGAGTTCTCAAACAAGGTCCCTTAGCTGGACTTGAGTAGTACCTGTTTTCTTTAGATAACTTTCTAGTTTGACACTGTGACCATCACTACCCAAAGCTGGCTTTACTATATATATCAGTTTTTCATTCTCTGTGGGCATTGAGATTGCAATACCTGAAAGAAAATATGTTTGTAACCATTGAAAATGCAAGGGAGAATGATGTTCACTAAGAGAAGTCTATGCAAAAGACGGTGAGAGTTTTCAAAAGAAGATTACTTCTGGTCGAAATATCAGGATAGATTTCATTGAGAATGCGCCACATGAGCAGAGTGAATTTCCTTGCAGTTGCATTAAAAATACAGCCTTCACATCTTCACACTTTCTGCGAGGCCATTCTCAAACTATCAAGTAAGTATTGCCCAATTTTTGAGCAATAGCTCTGCCAGTCACTGTAAGAACTCGGAAGTAAGACCAAACAAATATTTTCCTGCCCTCGTGGAGTTTACATGTTTGTCTTAGAAACTGTATATTAAATGAATAATTCAACATGGGAGAGATATAACAGAGGAGAAACACAGGGTGCTATAATATTGTCGTGCTATCTTTGCAAATGGCATTTCCTCAACATTTCATTTACATTTTATAGTAACTGGAAATAGGGAATTCAAGAATATGCTCAAAAGAGTTGAAAACATGATCTCAAATGCATCATGGCACAGCCAGAATAAGCATCTTGAGAAAATATCCTTCTCAATTGTTCAAAAACAGAGAGTCTGATGAATGTATTATAATGAGATAATTGAGCATACAGTAATGATTTTCCCTAGACCTTTTCTCATAAAATGAGACACTTCAAGGTCATTATTTCTATGTTCCTTTTTGGTTATGGTGTTTATCTCTCTAGGATCTCTCACTTCTAATCTATTACTGCTTAGCTTTCCTCTTCTAAGCAGATACTCCTCAAGTTAGCTACAATTTTACTACTGTTCAGACACTGTGTCCCTCTTGCAGCAATCTTCCAAGACATAAAATTTCTAGCAAGAAAGCCTCAGTAATGATGAATGTTTCACAGACTTATGTATGAGGTTCTAGAAAACAGTTGAAAATATCATGATTAAACTGATGAGTAGTAAGTATGAAGAGAAATATAGTTTACTATATCATGGTTCTGAAAATAACAAATTCTTTATTCCTAGTATTTTATCAATGATGGATTTTATCAATATCATTTATCATCTCCTCTTTAGATTTGGGCTCTAGGGATAACATAAAGAGGCCAAGATAAATTTGTTTAGCATTAGGCAAGATGTGCAAATGATCATAAATTAGATAGGCATTAATAACAGCCATGATTTCTTGTCGAAATATTTGTGTCTCAAAAATATATATCTGCTTCTAATGAGCATATGTGAAACACAAGCCATAATTCTGCCCCTTCCAGAGGTCACAGTCATTGTATGGTTCTTCCATGGCTTTGATTACAGTAGTACAGTAAAATGTGCTGTTTGTCCCTCTCCTCTGTCTCACACACACACATGCATCTGCAAACAAACACATATACTTGTATCCATAGCATCAACTATCACAAAATATATTAATGTGAATACTGTTCAAATATCCATCTAACAACTCCATGTATTTCAACAATATTAAGTAAGAGGTAAATTCAGCCCATAGTTGAAAGAGGCTGCTTGGTAACATCCAATGACCTCCCAGACTCATCTCACATTCTCTTCCTGATTATCAGACTTCAAATCAGGCATTCCCATTTATCAGAGTCTCATATTTAGCAGCATTCAGGTAAACTAGGTTTCTATCATAAAACATAAAATAGGCTGGGTACCATGGCTGACGCCTGTAATCCCAGCACTTTGGGAGGCTGATGTGGGCGGATTACCCGAGGTCAGGAGTTCAAGATCAGCCTGGCCAAAATGGTGAAACCTCATCTCTACTAAAAATACAACAATTAGCCAGGTGTGGTGGCTCATGCCTGTAATCCCAGCTACTTGGGAGGCTGAGACAGGAGAATAGCTTGAACCCAGGCGGCAGAGGTTGCAGTAAGTCAAGATCATTCCATTGCACTCCAGCCTAGCTGGTGTGTATGTGTGTGTGTGTGTGTGTGTATGTATATGTGTGTGTGTGTGTGTGTATGTATAATTTTGAAAATTTATTCTCTTTCTCTGAATCCAGACTAATACAAACACCAGACACCAATATAAGCCAAGGTAATAACAACAATGAACAGATCAATGGAGTTTCTTTATTCATCGAGCTTGAATTCTAGATGAGTGATGATAATAAAATGAACGAATCAATGAAAAAAACATACAGATGACGGGTGAATCAATGTATGCATTGATGGCTTGATGGATCCACAAAGAAAAACTCAAAGAGTAATAACTTAAATATAATAATTAATATTTAGTGATATCAAGGTGTGTGTTTGAGTGTCCAGCTTTAGATTTGATGACCAAGGAGACACTTTTTAAGAGGGCTACATTTAAATTAGGATATAAATACTAAGAAAAAAACAATCTTGCAGAAAGTGGGGGAGATAATTGCAGGAAGAAGGAAGTCAACCAGGGAGAACAAAGTGTTCTACCTAGTTCTTTTTAATTCAAGGAATTAAAAAGGGCTGGGTGGTAGGAATATTATAGGGCCAGCAGGAGAAGAATGCTAAGCCTAGCCACAGAAAGTTACAGGAACCATATTTGTTTGTTTGTTTTTTCCCTGTTTATTTATTTATTTTTATTATACGTTAAGTTCTAGGGTACATGTGCACAACATGAAGGTTTGTCACATAGGTATACATGTGCCATGTTGGTTTGCTGCACCCATCAACTTGTCATTTGCATTAGGTATTTCTCCTAATGCTAAAAGCCAAAGTAAAGAGTCATCATTTGATTTCAAATGCAATATGAAAACATACATGGTCTTAAGGAAGTGAGTTATATGATATGATTTATGTTTTAAAATGATTGTTTTGACTATCATGAGGATAAGGGATTATTGGGCAATGAAAATTTGAGAGGAGAATTTAGGAAACTCTTTAAGTATTCCAGATATAGATAATAGTGCCTTAACTAGGGCAAGAACAATGAGAATGAAAAAACAGCACACATGTTCAAGAGAAGCTTTTCAGAAGGATTCTACAGGACTCCTTGAAAAATTGATGTAATAACTGAAAGAAAGAAAAAAGCCAGAACATTTTCTAGCAATTCATTATCGCAAGATAATTCATAGGAATTATCATACTGGGTACTGTCTTTGCCTTTGATGACCTTAAGATCTAAACAAAATAGTATATGGAAAGACCTTAAGATCCAAACAAAACAGTATGTGCAAATAAATATCTATACTATATATAGGTATATCTATAGGTTTGTTTACAAACTACCTATCTTCTTAAAAAATATTAGCAGTGGCATATTAAGAAAACATATTTTATGTATTCTAATACTTAAAAATTTCTCATCAGGGCAGCAAAATAATTAGCTACAATGTAAAGGAAATTATTAAATAATAAAGCAAGAGAAAAGACTTGGCTTTGGATAGTTCTGGTATTTAAATCCAAAATTTATTTCTAAGACTTCATAACTCAAAGTCAAATAAGAAATTCAATGGGTTAACAAGTTATTAGTTTTCTGGTAGCAGGATGCATCTGAGAATATCAATAGAGATCTCAGACTTTTGATGACTGTGAGTTGAGAGGAATTGTGATATAATTTAAACAATGAAAAAAAGCAGTATATTCTCTTGATTCCTTCTATTTTTGGCTTAATCTTGGTGAAAGGATAACTTAAAATCACTTTACAGATGACACTGCTCCTGCATTCCTTTAGCCATGCCTTATACTCTAAGGAATCCAACCAAGTATCTCTTTTATTATTGACACCATAGTTCAGGGGATAATTTATATCTCATGGATAGGAACATTCTTATGTTCAATCCTTCCAGATACCATGTAGCCAAATCCCACCTGCCTACCACCCTGGCCCAAGAACAGTGAGAAAAAAAATTATCTTATTAACTGGAAAAGCAAGAGCAAACACATTCAAAAGCTAGCAGAAGGCAAGAAATAACTAAAATCAGAGCAGAACTGGAAGAAATAGAGACACAAAAAACCCTTCAAAAAATTAATGAATCCAGGAGCTGGTTTTTTGAAAAGATCAACAAAATTGATAGACCACTAACAAGACTAATAAAGAAGAAAAGAGAGAATCAAATAGATGCAATAAAAAATGATAAAGGGGATATCACCACTGATCCCACAGAAATACAAACTACCATCAAAGAATACTACAAACACCTCTACGCAAATAAACTAGCAAATCTAGAAGAAATGGATAAATTCCTCAACACATACACCCTCCCAAGACTAAACCAGGAAGAAGTTGAATCTCTGAATAGACCAATAACAGGCTCTGAAATTGTGGCAATAATCAATATCTTACCAACCAAAAAGAGTCCAGGACTTGATGGATTCACAGCTAATTTCTACCAGAGGTACAAGGAGGAACTGGTACCATTCCTTCTGAAACTATTCCAATCAATAGAAAAGGAGGGAATCCTCCCTAAGTCATTTTATGAGGCCAGCATCATCCTGATATCAAAGCCTGGCAGAGACACAAACAAAAAAGAGAATTTTAGACCAATATCCTTGATGAACATTGATGCAAAAATCCTCAGTAAAATACTGGCAAACCCAATCCAGCAGCACATCAAAAAGCTTATCCACCATGATCAAGTGGGCTTCATCCCTGGGATGCAAGGCTGGTATGACATACGCAAATCAAGAAATGTAATCCAGCATATAAACAGAACCAAAGACAAAAACCACATGATTATCTCAATAGATGCAGAAAAGGCCTTTGACAAAATTCAACAACCCTTCATGCCAAAAACTGACAATAAATTAGGTATTGATGGGACGTATCTCAAAATAATAAGAGCTATCTATGACAAACCCACAGCCAATATCATACTGAATGGGCAAAACTGGAAGCATTCCCTTTGAAAACTGGCACAAGACGGGGATGCCCTGTCTCACCACTCCTATTCAACATAGTGTTGGAAGTTCTGGCCAGGGCAATTAGGCAGGAGAAGGAAATAAAGGGTATTCAATTAGGAAAAGAGGAAGTCAAATTGTCCCTGTTTGCAGATGACATGATTGTATATCTAGAAATCCCCATAGTCTCAGCCCAAAATCTCCTTAAGCTGATAAGCAACTTCAGCAAAGTCTCAGGATACAAAATCAATGTACAAAAATCACAAGCATTCTTATACAGCAATAACAGACAAACAGAGAGCCAAATCGTGAGTGAACTACCATTCACAATTGCTTCAAAGAGAATAAAATACCTAGGAATCCAACTTACAAGGGATGTGAAGGACCTCTTCAAGGAGAACTACAAACCACTGCTCAATGAAATAAAAGAGGATACAAACAAATGGAAGAACATTCCATGCTCATGGGTTGGAAGAATCAATATTGTGAAAATGGCCATACTGCCCAAGGTAATTTATAGATTCAATGCCATCCCCATCAAGCTACCAATGACTTTCTTCACAGAATTGGAAAAACTACTTTAAAGTTCATATGGAACCAAAAAAGAGCCCGCATCACCAAGTCAATCCTAAGCCAAAAGAACAAAGATGGAGGCATCAGGCTACCTGACTTCAAACTATACTACAAGGCTACAGTAAGCAAAACAGCATGGTACTGGTACCAAAACAGAGATATAGATCAATGGAATAGAACAGAGCCCTCAGAAATAACACCGCATATCTATAACTATCTGATCTTTGGCAAACCTGACAAAAACAAGCAATGGGATAAGGATTCCCTATTTAATAAATGGTGCTGGGAAAACTCGCTAGCCATATGTAGAAAGCTGAAACTGCATCCCTTCCTTACACCTTATACAAAAATTAATTCAAGATGGATTAAAGACTTACATGTTAGACCTAAAACCATAAAGACCCTAGAAGAAAACCTAGGCATTACCATTCAGGACATAGGCATGGGCAAGGACTTCATGTCCAAAACACCAAAAGCAATGGCAACAAAAGCCAAAATTGATGAATGGGATCTAATTAAACTAAAGAGCTTCTGCACAGCAAAAGAAACTACCATCAGAGTGAACAGGCAACCTACAAAATGGGAGAAAATTTTCTCAACCTAGTCATCTGACAAAGGGCTAATATCCAGAATCTACAATGAACTCAAACAAATTTACAAGAAAAAAACAAACAGCCCCATAAAAAAGTAGGCAAAGGACATGAACAGACACTTCTCAAAAGAAGACATTTATGCAGCCAAAAAACACATGCAAAAATGCTCATCATCACTGGCCATCAGAGAAATGCAAATCAAAACCGCAATGAGATACCATCTCACACCAGTTAGAATGGCCATCATTAAAAGGTCAGGAAACAACAGGTGCTGGAGAGGATGTGGAGAAATAGGAACGCTTTTACACTGTTGGTGGGACTGTAAACTAGTTCAACCATTGTGGAAGTCAGTGTGGTGATTCCTCAGGGATCTAGAACTAGAAATAACATTTGACCCAGCCATCCCATTACTGGGTATATACCCAAAGGACTATAAATCATGCTGCTATAAAGACACATGCACACATATGTTTATTGTGGCACTATTCACAATAGCAAAGACTTGGAACCAACCCAAATATCCAACAACCATAGACTGGATTAAGAAAATGTGGCACATATACACCATGGAATACTATGCGGCCATAAAAAATGATGAGTTCGTGTCCTTTGTAGGGACATGGATGAAACTGGAAATCATCATTCTCAGTAAACTATCACAAGGACAAAAAACCAAACACCGCATGTTCTCACTCATAGGTGGGAATTGAACAATGAGAACACATGGACGCAGGAAGGGGAACATCACACTCTGGGGAGTGTTGTGGGGTGGGGGGAGGGGGGAGGGACAGCATTAGGAGATACACCTAATGCTAAATGATGAGTTAATGGGTGCAGCACACCAACATGGCATATGGATACATATGTAACAAACCTGCACATTGTGCACATGTACCCCAAAACTGAAAGTATAATAATGAAAAAAAAATTCTCTTATTTTGCTATTCCACCCAATAACCTCTCAGTTGTCTTCTTTGGGACTCAGACCCCCTAAGAAAAAAAAAAAAAGTATTTTACATTGTACTTTGTATAATGTGGAGCAGTAGAGCTGTTTACTTCGGAATAATATTTGAGCTTTACATTTGCATAGGCAAGTGGCCTGTTGAAGCAGAGCCAAATTCAATCTCTTGCTGCACAGAAAGAAAATGTTGACAGCATTTAAAAAGCAATTTGTCCCCAGTGAATTGACAATATCATTTATGAAATAGCCTCGAGTTCCTTAAGAGCCCAGCATGCAATTAATTACATTATTCATTTATTTAACAAATATTTGCTATTTATTATTTGTGTTAGTATGATTTCACTATATCAATTATTTATAATAACTGAAAAGAATGTAAATAAAGATCAAGTAGTTTCTTTGTGCTTCATAGAAAGGCATGCATATTTGCAGCAAAATATAATATAGAAGCGCAAAGTGATAATTGAACTAAGCCATTTGTGGATAAAGTCCTAGGAGCGGGATGTATATGAGAGAGATTTGCTTGTTGGTATGTTTGATTTCCTAAATGGAGCACCTGCTTGGAAAGACCTTAGAAAAGGTGTTATATTTAAATAGAACTTCAGAAACAAAACGTTTTTGGACAAAGGAAAATGGTGGAAAAGGACATCACTGCGAAAAAAAAGTGAACATATATAGCAAAAAATAAAAAGGATATAAAGAGAAAAAGAAATGATGAATATTTGACCTTGGCTTGAGGGTTTGTGTTTTAAAGATGAGTGCTAGAGATAAAGTTCAAAATATAGGTTAAAAATGAACTGCAGGAGCTTTGTTCTTTCCTCCAGAGAAAATAGAAATGTATTCATCATAAAACATATATTAAAATTGTTCTCAGGAAAATTAATATGGCAACAAAGAGGAGAAGTAAGGTGAAATCCTCGTGGATCTAATCTGGCTCCTTGCACTCATCATCTGATATCCACACTTTTAACCATTGCCTTGACTTAGTCCAATGCACGACTTAAAACTTTGCAACTAAATAGTATGAAAGACTAAAGGTAATAGAAATATTTGACATTTCAGGGGCAGTGTTGTTAATAAAAAGAAAGATGGATGGCTAAACTCTCACATTTATTCATGAAAGATGGATGGGTAGAGAAAAACATTTTAAAGACAAGAAATGAGTGTGCCTCTCCATGATAAAAACCAGGAAACTTTCACTGGTCACGTACGTATACATTTATACTTTGAAGGAAGAAGAACTACTGCTGCATTATTTTCCATGAAAAATTCCACTGAAAAATAGAACATAAACTAACACTACTAATAAAAACTACAGTATCACCAGAAATTAATAAACACAACAGCAGCAGGAATAAAATAGAAAAATTTTTCATCTTGAGATTTGTTTTAAAGAATGGGAATTGTATCCTGTGACACATTTTTAAGAATTTCATATAACTACCTACCAATTTGTCTATTCCTAAAAGAATGTTATTTTAAACTATTTTAAATATATCTTCTGCAAGTTGAAAAATAAAGTGTAGTTTGTATGATAAATATAATAAATTACAAACATAATAGAATAAATGTAATAAAATATAATAGTACATATGAATGCATAAAGTTTTGTAGTTTGTAATACTATATTGTTATAATATAAAATAGTTTTGCACTTCTAGGATTTCCATATAAAATATGTATTTTTCATTTTCAATTTAATCATGATATATTCTTCAATTTGATCATGACTTGTTGTATAAAATGTTGTCTTTATATACATACTATGAACAAAACATTTTATCATTATTAGATGTTAATATTTATATATTAATTCATTATTTTTGCTGTTACTTATATATTTCTTGTTTTCATAGCATATATTTTATGATTATTTTAATTCTTAAAGTCAATTATTTCACTCATTTACTTTATTTTTGATTTATGACAAATTATTTTAAGAAATAATTTTTTTCTCTGATGACAGTTGTGTCTCTGTCCTAAATGTTGTTTTCTTATTTACCAAATATCATCTAAATGCATTGCCAGTTTTTATTAGGTTTTCAAAATATAAAAATTATGAAGGCAGTTTTATTACTATTTGCTAATATTCTTGAATTATGGTGAAATAAGTTAAATATTTTTATTCACCTTTGATATTGCTTTGAACCTATTATAAACTAAATTTTGTGAATATTATCACGGCTTTGGGAAAGTTTTATTTTCCATATTTTGGTACTAATTTTACATTTTTCCATTAGACATGTTAAACTATTAAAACCTTCTATGCATTTGTTTTCTTTGCTTCTTTTATATTTTTTTCAAAGACTGAGCTATTTGTATTAGTGTCAATAATCGTTAAACAAGCATCGTTTTGTTGCTATTTCTACCTTGTAATTAACTCTTCACTGACCCAACTATATTCAAATAAAACAACATATGTAGATTCCTCTTAAGCCTGTATTCTGTTGTCCTATGCAATTAGCAAATCCTCATCCTAAGGAATAATATATTAATGGTGCCTTTGATTATAAATTCACAATCATTTCTTTTTTTTTTTGAAACGGAGTCTTGCTGTCGTCCAGGCTGGAGTGCAGTGGCCCGATCTCCGCTCACTGCAGGCTGCGCCCCCCAGGGTTCACGCCATTCTCCTGCCTCAGCCTCCCGCGTAGATGGGACTACAGGCACCCGCCACCTCCCCCGGCTAACTTTTTGTATTTTTAGTAGAGACGGGGTTTCACTGTGTCAGCCAGGATGGTCTCGATCTCCTGACCTCATGATCCGCCCGCCTCAGCCTCCCAAAGTGCTGGGATTACAGGCGTGAGCCACCGCGCCTGGCCTCATTTCTTTCTTTACTTGTCCAGATTGATACTCTCTCTGACACCCTCTTATGCAACCAAAACCTTCACATCTCCAATATTCCTAGGAAATACTGTAAAGATGTACAGGGAGAGTTTAGATTAAGGAATAAACTAATATTCTATTTCTTAAAATATAATATTCTTGGGATACAGGAGCATATTTTAGCTTGATATAGGCTTAGAATGCCTTAAATAAGAGCAGATAAAGTGGCTGTCAGAATGTTCACTTTTCTCTCTGTTTCAGTATTTAAAACCTGGTATGCAACGAGACAAATGTGAGATAGGTTTCCCTCATTCTCACTCCATTTGCCTTGAAATTAGAGGGAATTTCTTCCAAAATTTGGTCTTAGGTTGCAAATGACATCGCAAAGTTTTCTGTCTTCATGTGAGTCCTTCTGAAGAGTTTGGTGAGGTGGCTCATACCTGTAAACCCCAGCACTCTGGGAGGCTGAGACAGGTGAATCACTTGAGGTCAGGAGTTTGGGACCAGCCTAGCCAATATGGTGAAACCTCATCTCTACTAATAATACAAAATTAGCCAGGCATAGTGGTGTGCACCTGTAGTCCTAGCTACTTGGGAGTCTGAGGCACGAGAATCACTTGAACCCGGTAGGCAGAGGTTGCAGTGAGCCGAGATTGCACCACTGCACTCCAGCCTGGGTGACAGAGTGAGACTCTATCTCTGAATAAACAAATAAAATAAAATGAAAAGTTTGGTGATACTGCATTGGAGTGAATCAGATAGCACATTCCACTTAAAGTCACGTGATTCTCATATTTAACAAACGAACAAAAGCTCGGCCATTTTTCTAATCCTAACTCCCTGTTCCCTCAAAGTTGGAAATCTTTTACTTGTACTTCTAGATCCACTCTTACCTTTATGCAGTCTACTCTGTGCCAGGATATGGTGTCATCAATGAATATTCTTACTCTCTAGCTTCTGGTTGGGTTACAGGATAAAAAGTATGCTAGGTTAGTGAAAGATGGAGGAGAAGGAGATGAAGTAGTTTATTTCCCGTTTCTCTACTCCAGGCATGTCCCCTCCAGTCGGCTCTATCATAGGTATGGCCAGCTGAGCTTTCCACTCAATAGCTCTATCCTCAGGTTCCAAAAACGATTTTTTTTTTCCTAATCTGCTCAGGCTTAGGTGTAATTCAGAATCTTCCTTCACCATGACCCCGTAAATCTCCCTTTCATTAAAATAGCTTCATATTACCCAACAGTATACTATCTCGTTTATCTTTGGACACTGACTGATACACCATCACTGATTAAATTATGTCCTTTGCTACATTCGGTTACTTACATGTATCACCCTGCAGTCATCTCTCTAATCCCCGTATTGACAATATTGACAAATCCTGATCAATGTCCAAAACTGAAGCCTATAACTGTTACATTAAAGACACATGAATCTCAGGCTGCAGTCAGAGAGCAACTTAATTTTATCAACCACTGACAGTTCCTATGTGCTCTGAATGACTAGATCTTCCACTGCTGCAGAATAAAAAATTCAATTAAAATTAGCTTTGACTTTGACACACGCATATATGCACACTCACACCAACTGAATTTAAATAATTAATATGCAAGGCTTATATAATGGTGGAGATTGCTTTCATTTGGGATGAAACCTATTCTCTACCACTGTCCCTAAAGGGGGCCATTCAGTTATGATCACTTAACAACAGTTGAAAAACTTGGGCCCATCTGAATGTACATTACTTTCACTTTACTATTCTCCAACACTGCGCAATTCCCATTTTCTTCATTCCTTTTGGTTAATTCAGTGACATTTGAGAGACTTAAGCAGAAACAACAGTAACCGACAATGTTGAACTTTACCTCAGTCCTGTGCTCCTGGAAAACAGAAACAGTTAAGAAATCCTTTCACCGTTTTGTGTCTGGAAACAGCTTTTTGCAAAGAGACATTCTTCCCCATACGATTTAGACTAGACTCTCAGATGATGCCCTGGTTAGCCTGTGACAGGGACAGACACAGACACAATACCCCCCACCCCCAGCAATGTCATTATTTTTCTCATAAACGATTAGCTGAACAGTTTGTCCCAGTGAGCCATCTGGACAAAATGCTCTCTAACTTGTCTTGACCAAAATTTAGTCAGATGTCCTCTTTCCCCATAGGCCCCTAACCTTGACCCACCTTGGGCAGGCATTGGAATGTGGCATCATCTCTCCTTAATGGCCCTTCCCGAGAATCATCTGAGCTCACGGAAAAACATTCCCTCAATTGTCTGATCTCACCATCTGCTCATCCAGCACCCCACACCTGGTTCTGTCTAGCCTTGTTTACTACTCCCCGTAAAAGAAAAGTCCCTATGCCTGACTCGAAAGTGCTTGCAGATTTATGGTCAGACTTTTGTCCTTACTGCAACCGTTCCTCTTCCCGTACTGCAATAGTATGTTCAAATGAAGTGTTTCCTTACTTAAGTCTAGATTTGTTTTCTACCTGATATAACTATATCCTCAGTTCTAGGGTAATGTACAGATTACTCAATAAAAAGTAATCTTTTTATTCAAATTTAAATTATTATTTATTAAACAGTGGATCTTCAAAACATTGCCAATTTTACAAATTTCTGACCCTGCCTTATTGTCCCTTCATACTCTAAACACATGTTCTCTTCCCATTTACTGAAAATGATGCCTACATGTGAAACATTATGTACCTCCATTAAATCTAGGGTTTTTTGTTTTGTTTGCTAAAAGTAACCCTTCATGTGTGCTCTATATCTTAAATTTTTCCAAACCCTAGAGATTTTGCTCAATCAATTATTCCTTTAAATGTGCCCCACCTTTTATTTCTCTTCCTCTCCAACTATATTAGTAATTCCTATAGGCTAGGAATGTATACCGATATATCCTCTGGTCTTTAAAACAACGACGACAACACACACAATGTTGTTTTAAATATCCTACAGACTCGTTGAAATCTTTTTTTTTTCTTGCCTTTTTGTGTTAAATGTCCTGAAATAGTAATCTTTGCGACCTCTCCCTGACCCTGCTCTTGTTACTTGGCCACCTTAATGATCTTCACACATCATCTGACTGAAACTAATATTTTAAAAACTAAATCCATTGCCACTTTTAAAGGTTACTCTATCTTTATCATATACTATTAACACTATGGAGAACCTCTCTCCAACTTAAAAACTTTCAAGAAACACCATACTAAGTAGTCTAGATGTTGTTCCTCTGTGGCACTGATGGTTTCTCTTCCTATCTGTCCTACTTGGACGCAACTGAAGTGGTAAGTGTTAGATTAAAGTTCTGTTCTGCATTGGGACACCTTTCCTTTTCCTATCTGTTTTTTTATCCCTGGACAAATTTATGCTGTCATGATTTCATGTGTGATTTCAAAAAGGAATAATGACCAATTTCACATATTCAGCTCTAGTATCTTCCCCATGTTGTGTGCTTCCTTGAAGCACCATAAACCTGATATATCCCAAATCAATAATAGCTTTTCCCTCATTAGCTAGTTTTTCCTCCTAAATTCTGTAATTTGTTTCTTCATAATTTTCTCAATTACATTGTTTTTCATTTGATTTCCAACATTTTTTCATCCTCTGTCTTATTCTTTTATTATTATACTTTAAGTTCTCAGATACATGTGTAGAACATGTAGGTTTGTTATATAGGTATACATGTGACATGGTGGTTTCCCACACCCATCAACCTGTCATCTACATTAGGTATTTCTCCTAATGTTATCCCTTCCCTAGTCCCCCACCCACCAATAGGCCCCAGTGTGTGATGCTCCTCTCCTTCTCCCTGTGTCCATGTGTTCTCATTGTTCAACTCTCACCTATGAATGAGAACATGTGGTGTTTGGTTTTCTGATCTTGTGTTAGTTTCCTGAGAATGATGGTTTCCAGCTTCATCCATGTCTCTACAAAGGACATGAACTCATCCTTTTTTATGGCTGCATAATATTCTATGCAGAATGTGCCACATTTTCTTTATCCAATCTATCATTGATGGGCATTTGGGTTGCTTCCAAGTCTTTGCTATTGTGAATAGTGCTGCAGTAAACATACGTGTGCATGTATTTTTATAGTAGAATGATTTATAATCCTTTGGGTATATACCCAGTAATGGGATTGCTGGGTCAAATAGTATTTTGGGTTTTAGATACTTGAGGAATCGCCACACTGTCTTCCACAGTGGTTGAACTAGTTTACAGTGCCACCAACAGTGTGAAAGTATTCCTATTTCTCCACATCCTCTCCAGCACCTGTTGTTTCCTGACTTTTTAATGATCTCCATTCTAACTGGCATGAGATGGTATCTCATTTTGGTTCTGATTCGCATTTCTCTAATGAGCAGTGAGGATGAGCTTTTTAAAAATATGTTTGTTGGCCACATAAATGTCTTCTTTTGAGAAGTGTCTATTCATACACTTCACCCACTTTTTAATGGGGTTGTTTTTTTCTTGTAAATTTGTTTAAGTTCCTTGTAGATTCTGGATACTAGCCCTTTGTCAGATGGATAGATTGCAAAAATTTTCTCCCATTCTGTAGGTTGCCTGTTCAGTCTGATGTTAATTTCTTTTGCTGTGCAGAAACTCTTTAGTTTAATTAGATCCCATTTGTCAATTTTGGTTTTTGTTGCCATTGCTTTTGGTATTTTAATCACGAAGTCTTTGCCAATGCTTATGTCCTGAATGGTATTGCCTAGGTTTTCTTCTAGGGTCTGTATGGTTTTAGGTCTTATGTTTAAGTCTTTAAGGCATCTTGAGTTAATTTTTTATAAGGTGTAAGGAAGGGGTCCAGTTTCAGTTTCCTGCACAGGGCTAGGCAGTCCTCCCAACACCATTTATTAAGTAGGGAATCCTATCCCCATTGCTTATGTTTGTCAGGTTTGTCAAAAATCAGATGGTTGTAGATGTGTGGCATTATTTCTTAGGCCTCTGTTCTGTCCTATTGGTCTATATATCTGTTTTGGTACCAGTACCATGATGTTTTGGTTACTGTAGCCTTGTAGTATAGTTTGAAGTCAGGTAGCATGATACCTCCAGCTTTGGTCTTTTTGTGTTTTGTCTTGGCTATACAGGCTTTTTTTTGGTTCCATATGAAATTTAAAGTAGTTTTCTCTAATTCTGTGAAAAAAGTCACTGGTAGCTTAATGGGGAGAGCATTGAATTTATAAATTACTTTGGGAATTATGGCCATTTTCACCATATAGGTTCTTCCTATCCATGAGCATGGAATGTTTTTCCATTTATTTTTGTCCTCTTTAACTTCCCTGAGCAGAGGTTTTTGAAGAGGTCCTTCACATCCCTTATAAGTTGTATTTCTAGTTATTTTATTCCTTTGTAGTAGTTGTAAATGCGAGCTCACTCATGATTTGGCTCTCTGTCTGTTATTGGTGTATAGGAATGCTTGTGATTTTTGCACATTGGTTTTGTATTCTGAGACTTTGCTGAAGTTGCTTATCAGCTTAAGGAGATTTGGGGGTGAGACTATGTGGTTTTCTAAATATGCAATCATGTCATCTGCAAACAGAGACAGTTTGACTTCCTCTCTTCCTATTTGAATACCCTTTATTTCTTTCTTTTGCCTGATTGCCCTGGCAAAAACTTCCACTACTATGCTGAATAGGAGTAGTGACAGAGGGCATCCTTGTCTTGTGCCGGTTTTCAAAGGCAATGCTTCCAGCTTTTACCAATTCATTGTGATATTGGCTCTAGGTTTGTCATAAATAGCTCTTATTATTTTGAGATACGTTCCATCCATACCTAGTTTACTGAGAGTTTTTAGTATGAAGGGGTGTTGAATTTTATTCAAGGCCTTTTCTGCATCTGCTGAAATCATCATGTGGTTTTTGTCATTGGTTCTGTTTATGTGAAGGATTACATTTATTGATTTGCATATGTTGAACCAGTCTTGCATCCCAGGGATGAAGCCGATTTGATCTTGCTGCATAAGCTTTTTGACGTGCTGCTGGATTCAGTTTACCAGTATTTTTATTGAGGATATTTGCATCAATGTTCATCAGGGATATTGGCCTGAAATTTTCTTTTGTTGTTGTGTCTTTGCCAGGTTTTGGTATCAGAATGATACTGGCCTCATAGAACGAGCTAGGGAGGAGTCCCTCTTTTTCTATGGTTTGGAATAGTTTCAAAAGAAATGGTACCAGATCCTCTTTGTACCTCTGCTAGAATTTGGTTGTGAATCCATCTGGTCCTGGGCCTTTTTTGGTTGGTAGGCTATTAATTACTGCCTCAACTTCAGAACTTGTTATTGTTCTATTCAAGGTTTCAGTTTCTTCCTGGTTTCTCTTTAGGATGGTGTATGTGTCCAGGAATTTATCCATTTCTTCTAGATTTTCTAGTTTATTTGTGTAGAGGTGTTTATAGTACTCTCTGATGGTAGTTTGTATTTCTGTGGGATCAGTGGTGATATCCCCTTTATCATTTTTTATTGTATCTATTTGACTCTTCTCTCTTTTCTTCTTTATTAGTCTAGCTAATAGTCTATCTATTCTGTTAACCTTTTCAAAAAACCAGCTTCTGGTTTCACTGATTTTTTGAAGGGTTTTTTGTGTCTCTATCTCCTTCAGTTCTGCTCTGATCTTAGTTATTTCTTCCCTTCTGCTAGCTTTTGAATTTGTTTGCTCTTGTTTCTCTAGTTCTATTAATTGTGATGTCAGAGTGTCAATTTCAGATCTTTCCCGCTTTCTCCTGTGGGCATTTAGTGCCATAAATTTCCCTCTAAACACTGCTTTAGCTGTGTCCCAGAGATTCTAGTACATTATGTCTTTGTACTCATTGGTTTCAAAGAACTTATTTATTTCTGTCTTAATTTCATTCTTCACAGAGTAGTCATTCAGGAGCAGGTTGTTCAGTTTCCATGTAGTTGTGTGGTTTTGAGTGAGTTTTTTAATCCTGAATTCTAATTTGATTGCACTGTGGTCTGAGAGACTATTTCTTCTATTGCCATTCTTTCGCATTTGCTGAGGAGTGTTTTACTTCCAATTATGTGGTCAATTTTAGAATAAGTGTGAAGTAGTGCTGAGAAGAATGTATATTCTGATGATTTGGGGTGGAGAGTTCTGTAGATGTTTATTAGAACAACTTGGTCCAGAGTTGAGTTCAAGTCCTGAATATCCTTGTTAATTTTCTGTCTTGTTGATCTAATATTGACAGTGGGTGTTAAAGTCTTCCACTATTATTGTGTGGGAATCTAAGTCTCTTTGTAGGTATCTAAGAACTTGCTTTATGAATCTGGGTGCTCCTGTTTTAGGTGCATATATATTTAGGATAGTTAGCTCTTCTCGTTGCATTGATCCCTTTACCATTATGTAATGCCCTTCTTTGTCTTTTTTTATCTTTGTTGGTTTAAAGTCTGTTTTATCAGAGACTAGGATTGCAACCCCTGTTTTTTTTTTTTTTTTCTGCTTTCCATTTGCTTGGTAAATATTCTTCCATCCCTTTATTTTGAGCCTATGTATGTCTTTGCACCTGAGATGCATCTCCTGAATACAGCACACGGATGGGTCTTGACTCTTTATTCAATTTGCTAACCTGTGTCTTTTAATTGGGGCATTTAGGCCATTTACATTTAAGGTTAATATTGTTATGTATGAATCTGATCCTGTCATTATGATACTAGCTGGTTATTTTGCCCATTAGTTGATGCAGTTTCTTCATAGTGTTGGTGATCTTTACAACTTGGTATGTTTTTGCAGTGGATGGTACCAGTTTTTCCTTTCCACGTTTAGTGCTTCCTTCAGGAGCTCTTGTAAGGCAGGCCTAGTGGTGACAGAATCTCTCAGAATTCGCTTGTCTCTAAAGGATTTTATTTCTCCTTCACTTATGAAGTTTAGTTTGGCTGGATATGAAATTCTAGATTGAAAAATCTTTTCTTTCAGAATGTTGAATATTGGCCCCCACTCTATTCCGGCTTGTAGGGTTTCTGTGGAGAGATCTGCTATTAGTCTGAGGGGCTTCCCTTTGTGGGTAACTAGACCTTTCTCTCTGGCTACCCTTAACATTTTTTCCTTCATTTCAACCTTGGTGAATCTGATAATTCTGTGTCTGGGGGTTGCTCTTCTCGAGGAGTATCTTTGTGGCATTCTCTTTATTTCCTGAATTTGAATATTGGCCTGTCTTACTAGGTTGGGGAAGTTCTCCTGGATAATATACTGAAGAGTGTTTTTCAGCTTGGTTCCATTCTTCCCGTCACTTTCACGTACACCAGTCAAATGTAGGTTTGGTCCTTTCACATAGTCCCATATTTCTTGGAGGTCTTCTCATAAGTCCTATAACTTTCTCTCAGGTCAAAATCAAATTCTGCATGTTCAGGACTTGTCTAATGTTTTCTGTCTGTGTATGTTATCTTATGCTACTATTTCAGACTAGACTATTCTCCTAAATTTGTTTCTAAAGAAAACTTGTAAACATCCGCTAATTCATACTCAATTTATACCATCTCTTTAAAGCATTCCTTTTCATTCTTTTTTCTCTATTCTTGTCTTCATTCTTTATTTCATTAAGCTGATCTTCAATCACTGATATCCTTTTTTCTGCTTGATCGATTCAGCTATTGATACTTGCGTATGCTTCATGAAGTTCTCTTGCTGTGTTTTTCAGCTCTATTAGGTCATTTATGTTCTTCTCTAAACTGGTTATTCTAGTTAGTAATTCCTCTAATCTTTTTTCAAGGTTCTTAGCTTCCTCGTGGTGGTTTAGAGCATGCTGCTTTGGCTCGGTGGAGTTTGTTATTACCCAGCTTCTGAAGCCTACTTCTGTCAATTCGTCAAACTCCATCCAGTTTTGTTCCTTTGCTAAGGAGGAGTTGTGATCCTTTGGAGGAGAAGAGGCATTCTGGTTTTTGGAATTTTCAGCCTTTTTGTGTTGTTTTTTCCCTCATCTTCATGGATTTATCTACCTTTGGTCTTTGATGCTGGTGACCTTCGGTAGGGGTTTTTGTTTGGACGTTCTTTTTGTTGATGTTGAGGCTATTTCTTTCTATTTGTTAGTTTTCCTTCTAACAGTCAGGTCCCTCTGCTGCAGGTCTGTTGGAGTTTCCTGGAGGTCCACTTCAGACCCTGTTTGCCTGGGTGGCACCAGCGGAGGCTGCAGATCAGCAAAGATTGCTGCCTGTTCCTTCCTCAGGAAGCTTCATCCCAGAGGGGCACCTGCCAGATGCCAGCCAGATCTCCCCTGTATGAGGTGTCTGTTGGCCCCTGCTTGGAGGTGTCTCCCAGTCAGGAGGCACGGGGATCAAGGACCCACTTGAGGAGGCAGTCTGTCCCCTAGCAGAGCTAGATTACTATGCTGGGATATCCGCTGCTTTCTTCAAAGCCAACAGGCAGGAACACTTAGGTCTGCTGAATCTGGGCCCACAGCCACCCCTTCCCCCAGTTGCTCTATCCCAGGGAAATGGGAGTTTTATCTGTAAGCCCCTGACTGGGGCTGCTGCCTTTCTTTCAGAGATGGCCTGCCCAGAGAGGAGGAATCTAGAGAGGCAGTCTGGCTAAAGCAGCTTTGTTGAGCTGCAGTGGGCTCCCCCCAGTTCAAACTTCCTGTCGAACTTCCCGAACTTTGTTTACACTGTGAGAGAAAAACTGTCTACTCAAGCCTCAGTAATGGTGGATGCCCCTTCCTCCACCAAGCTCCAGCGTCCCAGGTCGACTTCAGACTTCTGTGCTGGCAGCAGTAATTTCAAGCCAGTAGATCTTAGCCTGCTGGACTCCATGGGGGTGGGATCTGCTAAGTTAGACTACTTGGCTCCCTGACTTCAGCCCCCTTTTCAGGGGAGCGAATGGCTCTGTCTGGTTGATGTTCCAGGTGCCACCCGGGTATGAAAAAAAAAAAAAAAAAAAAAAAAAAAAAAAAAAAACTCCTGCAGCTAGTTCGGTGTCTGCTCAAATTTCTGCAGTTTTGTGCTTGAAACCCAGGGCCCTTGTGGTGTAGGCACCTGAGGGAATCTCCCCGTCTGCAGGTTGTGAACACTCTGGGAAAAGTGTAGTATCTGGACCAGATAGCACTGTCCTTCACGGCACAGTCCCTCACAGCTTTCCTCGGCTAGGGTAGGGAGTTCCCCAAGCCCCTATGCTTCCCCGGTGAGGTGACACCTCACCCTGCTTTGGCTCACCCTCTGTGGGCTGCATCCACTGTATAACCAGTCCCAGTGAGATGAGCCAGGTACCTTAGTTGGAAATGCAGAAATCACCCACCTTCTGCGTTGATCTCTCTGGGAGCTGCAGACCAGAGCTGTTCCTGTTCATCCAACTTTACCATCCACCGTTTTATTCTCTTTCATTTAATAAATTCCCAAATTCTAATACAATACTAATGTGCAATGTAAATATTATTCACATGTATGTATGTGTATATGTGTATCAGACAGTTGTTATTTTTCCAAGTGGATCTTTACTCTTATAATTTTGAAGAAGATTTTAACAAGAGTATGTAAAATATAAACCAGGAATTATATTAGAGAACCCCAGGAGATGGATGATAGAGAAGTTGATTCTAGTTGAAAGGGGATAACAGCCTGAAGGCTGCTTGATTTGTCTTTATCTTACCCTTCTCAGTAGATGCTAGAGCAACCTCATGAAAGTAGTTCAGAATTGCTAGTAGAAATTATTTTCCCAACATCACTTGAATCTATACCTTTTCTTCTATTCTTACCAATCTGCCTTATTTTTGTGGAAATTGTTAGAAATGATCACTGTTACATTAATTTCTCTAGATTTCAACCCTCCTTACATCCTAGTGCCAAATTATCTCCATCAGTAATGTGGTAATAAGGGAACTCCTCATCCCAATTGCCTCTAATGACTCCCTACCGCCTTACAAATACATTTTGATTTATTTATGTAAGACTTACAGGTTTTCTGCAATTTAGAGTCAACTTACACTTCTAGCCATACTTCTCCTAAGTCCTATAACTTCCTTTCAGGTCAAAATCAAATTCTGTATTTTCAGGACTTGTCTAATGTTTTCTGTCTGTGTATGTTATCTTACATTACTATTTCAGACAAGACTATTCTCCTCAATTTGTTTCTAAAGAAAACTTGTAAACATCTGCTAATTCATACTCAAATTATACCATCTCTTTAAAGCATTTTCCTGAGAAGAAAATCATCTGACATAAACTTTTTTATCTCAGAACTAATATGCACTGTGTGAAATTTTTTTACATCATTTATCACCTGGACTTACGGTCTGATGGTATTCACTGGGATGGCGGGGCCAATCCGTGTAATTTTGTAGTATATTTGTTGGCAAATTATAACTGTATGGGCCTCCTGAGTCTCCCCTGTTCAGCTATCCTGTCTTAGTGTATGAGGGGTTAAGCGATTGACACTTAACTGGTGGCACCCAGGTTGAGAAGGTTTGCAAACACAGGTACCTCTTTTGGTCAGGCTTGGAGACTTTGAGGTTGATCCCATGCCTGGTGGTAATGCTAATAATAACACTCAAAACACTCAAGAGGGCAAAAGGCTCAGTGTCCTTCTGAACTCAGAGAGCCTATGAGCACCATCTTCTGGCCTAAATCAATCAGAGTTACCTATATGCCTGCAGAAACTGCAGCTTTTTCCATGAACCATAGAGATTATTAAATATTTTGAATATCGCTATAAACTATAACATTCTGCTACATAGTTATTTGAGTTAATGCATGTAAAGCACTTAGAACTGTCACAAGTTAATTGCTCTGTAAGTGGGAGATCTATTATTTTTGTCATCTTTGCTATTGATATTCACCTAAGTACCTTTCAGGTACAGATTTGCTTACTTGAACTGTCATATACTAGAGGATGTAGCCTACCTTCTTGTATATTATCTGTTTAATAATATTTTTCTTAAATATTAATTGGAAATATATAAAATACTTCTCTGAATTTATTCTAATGGATTTATGTGATGACTTCTGTGTTGGACTACAAAAGACACAAAATACTATTGAAAAACTATCAAATTATGTCTAATTTCCACGGATTTATGACTTATAAATCAAATGTTCTACTTGAATTAAAGTCACACTGTAACAAACTTTCAATAGATTTCCAGTTTCTGTTCTTTGGTAATAACAGACTTTCTAGGGAATGCGTACTATTGAATAAATAAACAGATGAAAAAATAAAACTATTTTGGTTAACAAAATGGAAATAAGAGAAGATTTGACAGGTGATAGAACTGTTGTTGCAGTATAGAGAACTTTCACCTCCTTGGTTACATTTGGTTCTAAGTGTCTTTTATTTTGTAACTGCTACAAATAGGAATGTTTTCTTGACTTCTTTTTCAGACAGTTTGCTATTAGTGTATAGAAATGCCACCAATTTTTGTTTGTTGACTTTGTATACTACAACTTTACTGAATTCATTTACTAGATCTAACCATGTTTGTTGGTGTCTTTAGGGATTTTCTATATATAAGATCATGTCACCTGCCAACAGAGGCAATTTTATTTATTCCTTTCCAACTTGAATGCCTTTTCTTTCCCTATCTTTCCTAATTGCTCTAGATAGGACTTCCAGTACCACGTTGAATAGAAGTGATGAAAGGGGGCATCATTGTCTTGTTCCATATTTTAGAGGAAAGGCTTTCAACGTTTCCCCATTAAAATATGTTGGTTGTGAGTTTGTTATATATGGCCTTGATTGTGTTGAGGTACATTCCTTCTATACCAAATATGTTGAAACCTTTATCATGAAGGGCTGTTGAATTGTATTAAATGCTTTTTCTACATCTATTATGTTGTTGCTTAGGATGACTCATCTGTAATTTCACCAGATTGATTTCTGGCAGTCATTCTGCTAAGACAAACAAGTGAAAAAAAAAAGATGGTGTCTAAAATTTATTCATCTTACATGACTGAAACAAGACAGCTCAATATTGTATACTTAAAAATTTGTTAAAAGGGTACATCTCATTTTAAGTGTTATTACCACCAAAACAAAAAATAAACCAAGGAACCAAACAAATAGAAAAACACAAAAAGGAAGGATAACACTATTGGAGGTGACGAATCTGTTCATTACCCTGTTTGTAGTGATAGTTTCACAGGTGTATGCCTGTTTCCAAAGTCATTAAATTGTACACATTAAATATGCTCAGGTTTTTGCTATATTAAGTGTAACTCAATAAAATTGTTTTAAAAAAGTTATCTATCCTGCTAAAATAATGCTGTCAATTATAATTTTACTGGTTTGGTATTTTTTAAAATCCCTGTTGAAACTCTGAGATGCTCTTAGTTACGTAATCACCTTAAAAAGATTGTATTAGGTCAGTGAACAATTAGTTGTGGTTTTTCCCATTGAAAGTAGAGGCAAAACCCCCAATTAATTTTGCACTGACTTAATAATATTCTATGTTTGTACATTACTACAAATAAATTGTCATAATTCATGGAGTTGAAAAATTGTGTTTCTTTTAAATGATACATGTATTATTCAGATATGAGGAAACATTTAATGGAAAGATAATTATTAGTAATACAAAAAGAGATACAGACCAAGGGAACAGAACAGAGCCCTCAGAAATAATGCTACATATCTACAACGATCTGATCTTTGACAAACCTGACAAAAATAAGAAATGGGGCAATGATTCCCTATTTAATAAATGGTGCTGGGAAAACTGGCTAGCCATATGTGGAAAGCTGAAACTGGATCCCTTCCTTACACCTTATACAAAAATTAATTCAAGATGGATTAAAGACTTAAATGTTAGATCTGAAACCATAAAAAACCTAGAAGAAAACCTAGGCATTACCATTCAGGACATAGGCATGGGCAAGGACTTCATGTCTAAAACACCAAAGTAATGGCAACAAAAGCCAAAATTGACAAATGGGATCTAATTAAACTAAAGAGCTTCTGCACAGCAAAAGAAACTACCATCAGAGTAAACAGGCAACCTACAGAATGGGAGAAAATTTTTGCAATCTACTCATCTGACAAAGGGCTAATATCCAGAATCTACAATGAACACAAACAAATTTACAAGAAAAAACAAACAACCCCATCAAAAAGTGGGCGAAGGATATGAACAGACACTTCTCAAAAGAAGACATTTATACAGCCAACAGACCCATGAAAAAATGCTCATCATCACTGGCCATCAGAGAAATGCAAATCAAAACCGCAATGAGATGCCATCCCACACCAGTTAGAATGGAGATCATTAAAAAGTCAGGAAACAACAAGTGCTGGAGAGGATGTGGAGAAATAAGAACACATTTACAATGTTGGTGGGACTGTAAACTAGTTCAACCATTGTGGAAGTCAGTGTGGCGATTCCTCAGGGATCTAGAACTAGAAATAACATTTGACCCAGCCATCCCATTAGTAGGTATATACCCAAAGGATTATAAATCATGCTGCTATAGAGACACACGCACCCTTATGTTTATTGCAGCACTATTCACAATAGCAAAGACTTGGAACCAAGCCAAATGTCCAACAAAGATAGACTGGATTAAGAAAATGTGGCACATATACACCATGGAATACTATGCAGCCATAAAAAATGATGAGTTCATATCCTTTGTAGGGACATGGATAAAGCTGGAAACCATCATTCTCAGCAAACTATCGCAAGGACAAAAAACCAAACACTGCATGTTCTCACTCATAGGTAGGAATTGAACAATGAGAACACATGGACACAGGAAGGGGATCACCACACACCGGCGCCTGTTGTGGAGTAGGGGGAGGAGGGAGGGATAGCATTAGGAGATATACCTAATGTTAAATGATGAGTTAATGGGTGCAGCACACCAACATAGCACATGTATACATATGTAACTAACCTGCATGTTGTGCACATGTACCCTAAAGCTTAAAGTATAATAATAAAAAAAAGAAATACAAAAAAGTAGAAAGAAAACAGCTACGATATTTTTAAAAAGGGTATCTTCCAATTTTCTAAATTTTGAACATACATGCAAAAATCCATGCATATAGCATGAAAGGACCTAGGCATAGCTGATTCTTTCATTCTGCTCATCCAACAAATGATGAATTTAGAAATAATTCAAATATTGATTATATAAATGATGAACTATCGATCAGACATAGCACAGCCATATTAGAATGTAAGCACAGTTTAAAACTCACATTTCCAGGTGTGGTGGCTCACGCCTGTAATTCTAGCACATTGGGAGGCTGAGGCAGGTGGATCACCTGAGGTCAGGAGCTCAAGGCCAGGCTGGCCAACATGGCAAAACCCCATCTATACTAAAAATACAAAAAAATTAGCCAAGCATGGTGGCAGGCACCTATAATCCCAGCAACTCGGGAGGCTGAGGCTGGAGAATCACTAGAACCCTGGGGTTGGAGGTTGCAGTGAGCTAAGATGGCTCCACTGCACTCCAGCCTGGAGGACAGAGTGAGACTCCGTCTCAAACAAACAAACAAAAAACTCATGTATGAACCATTTAAAATAAAGTATTGTAACATAATGAGACAGGCTTTACTCACCACTGTAATGCTGACACAAGTTTCTTGGCCCATGACTCTTATAATATTTCTCCCATTATAAAAGTTATTTAAATCTAAGATTGAAAATTTTACATGACAGCAGAGGATGATCACTAGTTTCTTACCTACCACTCTCTACCAAGTATTCATTTCAGTGATGTTAGGAGTTGAATTATGGTTGACACAGCCTCATTTTAGGGTGCCTTGAAAAACTTTTAAATTTTTTTGATTATAGAATTATCTTAATAACTATCATTTAACATATTTTCACAACAAATGTATCTGAAATATTACAAGATGACCTCAAATTTCTTCTTTTTATGCATGTGATATGAAATCAAAATTAGTGTACATCTTTAAGACAATTGCAATTATTTTTTTCTGCTTATTTTTTCAATGATTGATCAATCATGTCTTTGCACTATTGGACTTAGTAATTGCATTCTGTGATATATAGCTCACTGAGGTTTCAAACGTATTATTTTTATCTCTCTGAAGAGTTTACTGTTTTTCTCAAAACAATAATAAGGTATAATAAATCCCTGGACACACTGTAAGTATTCACTACAGAACTGGTTTACTGACAGTTTTCTGAAGCAATTTTTATTTGGTTGAAAGAACTAGGACAAGTAGTCTCAAAATTTAATTTCCATAATAGTTCTATTTTATTACTTTTTATTTTCAAAGAAAGTAGCGTAAAATCATTATGTCACATGATTGATAAATGCAAACACAAAGGATAGGGATGATTAAAATTTAATAAAAATTACAAATAAACCCATAAGCTTCGATTAAATCTCATAGAAAAACAAAAACAAAACACAGTGTCACTTAATAGCTGTTTGATTTATAAATTCTTTATTACTTTAATATCTAAGAAATATTTACTGAGTATCCATTCTCTGCAACCACTGTACTAGGAGCTATGGAAAAATCTAGAGATGAATGAAATAAAATACCACAAACTAGTGTCTATAATCTATCAGGATAAATAAGACACCTGTATGAAACCTATTCAAATTATAATGTAAGGACTAAAAATATTTTTATTTTATTTATTATTTATTTATTTATTTTGAAGTGGAGTCTCACTCTGTTGCCCAGGCTGGAATGAAGTGGCAGGATCTTGGCTCACTGCAAGTTCCGCCTCCCAGATTCACATCATTCTCCTGCCTCAGACTCCCGAGTGGCTGGGACTACAGGCCCCCACCACCACTCCCAGCTAATTTTTTTTTTTTTTTTTGTAGTTTTAGTAGAGATGGGGTTTCGCCGAGGACTAAAAATATTTTTAAACGTTGTGGTTTTATAATGGTAGGCAAAAAAAGGTTTTAAAAGAAATATACAAAATGATGAGTTAATATTTAAACAAAAATCCTTTCTTTATATAATATAGGTAAAATAAATGATGTATGTTGTGTAGGTATAATAAAAGAGCTACATATGTTCATGCAATAATGTACCTTGATGTCTGAAAATTATGATGTTGGACTGCACTGAATGAATTTGGGAGGCATTTATGGTACCTTGCTAAATCAAGGAGCAATTTAGAAAGCAGTAGAGGGAAACTCCAATCTAACAGCAAACATATAGGATCTGTGTGTGTGTGTGTGTGTGTGTGTGTGTGTGTGTGTGACAACTGGAAGCTCTCAGATGTTCCTTAGGAAGCCTAAGCTTATAAGGGTCACACTGGCTTTTACGATTTAGTTAAAATCGGTTGTCACTCCCACCTCATCCTCTCATGTGCTTTAATAAGAAATAAGTATTCTTCCTAACATATCTGGAGAAATGTGTATGTGCTCGCCTCTTACCTGGCCATTGCTGCTCTTGCAAATCCCCTGCTTCTCTGCGTTTCTATCTCTGCATGTATAGCCACCTGTTGAACCAGTTTTCACCTCTCTCATCCCCAGATATTTCTCGTTTTTCTTCATCATCCCCAAAGAACCTATAAATAAGTTTGCATGAGCTGAATTCTATGAAAAATATGACACAGTGGGGAGATGCTGCTCCACAACGGAAGACAGCAGAGAGCTTACAAGTCAATATTATTCCCCTCCATCTTTCAAGTCACTTGGGAAAAGAGTGGGACACTGTCTGTAACTCCCTAGTATGCCTTCATTTGAAGCTCCGTCTTCTTGCCATCTTGCAGGGCCTCTCTTGCCCCTTGTCTTTGGCTAACAATCTGTAAAACAAAAAATCCTTCACTGTCTTCTATGCAGAAAAACTCAGCCTTTTCAGATCCTTCCCTATAAACTATAGGGCTTATATTTGTAAATCTTTGAGTGCAGTAATGCTTCTCACATTTTCCAGGATTTGGCAGCACAAAGAAATTTTGACATCCCATTTATGTGCCCATATATATCATGGGCAATTCAAATTTTGAGGCAGAACTTTTTCACCTTAGAGGAAATAAGACCACCTTCATTCCCTGTAGCATTGTTGGAAGAGATGAATCAATTACAATGGTGTGTGTGTGTGTGTGTGTGTGTGTGTGTAGATCTACTAGGATTAATTTTACTTCCTACTATACATAATATGTATAGAACAATAAAAAACTTCGAAAATGCACAAAAAGTCAGCCATAACGGTATGATTAAGGATAATTTTTCTCAACCGATTTTTTTTAGTTTTCTAAAATATGCATGATGGTTATTATAGCTGAAAATCAATAATAAGAAAAAGAAGAAGGGTAAGACTACAGACATAAGACCAGAAAATCCTTCATTCAACTTTTAAAAACTAGTTTTCATAGCTTTTTCTTCAATAAATTAAAATTAGAGCTCAATTTTTCATTACTCACAAAAAATCTGGTTTTCAGTGTTAGGTATTACCACGCTTTTCCACATTCTGCCCATTAACACAAACACAACAAAATGTGTTCTAAGGAATATAATACATAGTGAGATACCAAATAAATAACCTATCATGTATTTAAAATGTAGAACCAGCAAGACACACCAAAACAATATCTCTTACATGTATCATCAATGACAGTCTGTTGAAAACACAGTTAGGCTTTGAAAACAAAATATTACTGATCTTAGTGATTGAAACTTTTGACTTGGGTAAAATTTTCAAATCTTTAAAAATATATAGAATACTTTCTAAAATAATTATTAACTTTTTTTTTTTTTTTTTTTTTTTTTGAGACAGAGGCTCACTCTGTCTTACCAGGCTGGACAGCAGTGGTGCAATTTCGGCTCACTGCAACCTCTGCCTTCAGGTTTCAAGCGATTCTTCTGCCTCGGCATCCCGAGTAGCTGGAACTACAGGCACGTGCTACCATGCCTGGCTAATATTTGTATTTTTAATAGAGATGGGGTTTCATTATATTGGCCAGTCTGGTCTTGAACTCCTGACCTCTTGATCCGCCCACCTCGGCCTCCCAAAGGGCTGGAATTACAGGTGTGAGACACCATGCCCAGCCTTATTAACATATTTTTAAATTAAAAATACATTCAAACTTTCTCTGAAATTTGAGATAATTAATTATATCTTATTTTTGAACCATTAAGTCAGTTTTTGCAGTTTTAAGATTTTTCTTACTATTTCAGTCTGTCTACTGGACAGTTTGTTACTTGAGGACAGAAGCTATGCCTAGGTTTATTTGTTTCTGTTTTCTATCACATTGTCTGAACCAGGATAAAGGCTGCATATTCCCTGATTGTATTGATACGTGAGTGGAAGGTGCCATATATTCTCTATTACTGTAATGTCCTCTTTTCCTTAATGGTCTCATAGTTGTGGAATTTCCTCAATCTGCTTTCTTAATTTTCAAGTTTCTCATGTTTTCCTTGGAGAAATAGATAGCTCAGTGATTATCTTTTAAATCTGATGAATAACCTTGATTATTGAAAGCAAAAAAATAAGCCTATGCCAGATTTTTCCTGAATTATTATGTCAATTCTTGATTAACTTTGTAAATATTCATTAACCTTACAGGAAAAAATATACATTTTTGATATTTCAGTTCTGTTGAGCTTTGAATAATAAATATAGCTCACAAATATCTTTCAAGAGATGCCTTCTATAGGAGCTAAATATAACTGAATGAAAAATAGAGACATCAGTTCGTAATCTCAACTTTGAGTTCGCAGCCATTGTGCTAAAATACTCCCAAATATTATCTATCTATGTATCCCTTTCACCATAAAATAAGCAGGTGAAATTATGTTAAATAATAATTATAAATAATGGCTCAAATGTTTAAATTAATGTTAGATGGCATTACTTACTGTTTTGCAAAACTACTACTGATCACAAGATGAAATCACAGCACGAATAAAGTCAAGAGTGCAATCCTTGAAGAACTTCTCCTGTTCAGAGGTCTCATAATGCGGTCCAAATTCCAGTCAGCACTAAAGCACAAACAAAAATCATTGACTACATGAAGCACTATGAGAGAATGGCTTTGAATCGATTACCAGTCCAAGAACAGTAAGTGCATACAGTTTGCCTTATTGATATTACGCCATTTCCATGAATGAATGATAGATTTTATTTAAAAATCCACTAGGACAACCATTTCTTGTACTGTGTTTTAAAGAAGAAAAGCATTGTGTAATTGTTGCCTTGGATATTATAAGTAAGTCTTCTAGGTATAGATAAGTACATGTTGCATATATTACTACAATAGTTATAATCAATTATACCATTTTATTTATACATAAGTATATATTTATGTTTAATGTGTAGTAGCACATTAAAAATACGTTTGTATAATATTCATTTATAGAATTCTGTATTAGTTGGGGTTTCTCCAGAGAAACAGAACCAATAGGATATATATATACATATATATACATACATATATATGTGTGTATCTATATATGTGTGTGTGTGTGTGTATATATATATATATATAAAACTCCTGAGATTTATTATGAAGCTTCAGCTGATGCAATTATGGAAGCTGAGAGTCCCACAATTTGCTGTCTGCAAGCTGCAGACCCAGAAACGCAGGTGATATAGTCTGAAGGCTGAAGAGCAAGGAAGTTGATGAAATAGATTTTATTTCAGGCCTAGGGGCAGGAGATGATCGATGTTCTAGCTCAAGCAGTCAGGTCAAGAGAAGGGAAAACCAAACTTTCTCTACTTTTTTGTTCTACCTAGGCTCTCAGTGGGTGGGATGCTGCCCACCTACACTGCAGAAGGCCAGCTGCTTCAATCAGTCCACCTGTTCGAATAATAATCTATTACAGAAACAGACTTACAGGCACACCAAGAATAATGTTTAATAAGAGATTTAGGTATCCCATGGCTCAATTAAGTTGACACATAAAATTAACCATCATAAAGTCTTTATAGTTTACAAGAAAAGATGTCCATTGTTCAATATCTTTTCACATAAATACTATCATCACCATTTCCTAAATGAGAAAGTCAAAATGTAGAAATTCAACAAACTTACTCCAGATTACCTTGTTGGTAGTAAAGAGAGATGGGCATTATAACCAGTTCTGCCTTCAAACCAAGTCAAAGTGTGTTTGGGGTGTGTGTGTGTGTGTGTGTGTGTGTGTGTGTTTAATAAAACTGTGAATTGATGTGTTTATTCAACCAAATAAATACATACACAAAACAACAGTAAAGCTCTCTCTTAGGGGCTTCAAGATAATTCCTTATTTTAGTTGATCTCACTTTCTACCTCATAATTTTCTAGTAAGCTAATAAATATCAAGCCTATGATGCATACTATGATGGATGTGGTTGTGTATACATTAAAAGCTTGACTATGTTTTGTAGTTGGTTTATTTTTTGTGAGACTACTCATCAGTTTCTGAAGAGTGCTTACCTTCTAAGAGTTAGATTAAGACGGGAGAGAAAAGGCAGAGGAAGTTTTTTTTTAAGAAATAAAAATAAAATTTTATATATGTTCATAGTATTTAAAGTATCTTATTGCAGAACATTATTTTTAATGTAGAAAAATATATATGCAAAATAACAGTTACATAAGTAAAAGGACAGTTAGTGGTACTTAGAGAAGCCAAGAAATATGTCATCAAAGATGAATAGAGTTTTAAACATGGCCTAGTGGAACTGAGTGCAGTAAATATGAGGAGCGCTTTCTAAGATAGTTGAATAATATGTACTAGAAGAGCGTCCTTTCAGCACAAAGGCTAGGGATTATTAATTTTGTTTTATCAGCATTATGAATATTGTCTTTTATATAATGTATTTTCTGTACAAATAAAAGAATACTTTGTTCAAGTATGCTTTGTTGATTTGATATATATACATATATATATATAAGTAGAGAGAGTTGTTTCCCAAATTAAAACTAGAGATAAACATAGAAAAATAAATTATTTGACACTAGAGAATAATAAAATAAACACAGTAATCTGAGGCCTCATCCATTACTGAGAAAGAAGAGTTAATGAATGATTTGCAAAGATTCAAGGCAAACATAGTTTACAGGGCACTTTCTAGTGGAGTGGAAAGTTCATAGACTAGAGAGACACATATTTGTGTATGTATCTCAGTTATTTCTCCATTAGCTATAAAAGTTTGGGCAATTTAACCTCTGTGCCTCAACTTCAACTTTCTCATAAGTGAACTTGGTTTAATAAAAATAGCAGTAACTCATAGGGTTCTTGTTAGACTTAAATATGTTTCTACACATAAAGCACCAGCAACTACATCTTGTATATAGTAAGCCCCAAAGAAGTATTTGCTATTATTACTACCAAAAGCAATAAGTTTATTATTGTTCTTGACGGAACTAGATTCAGAACTTCAACGCATGTTATTTCAACTCTGGTTTAATATATTTGTATATTTGTAAATTTTAACATATACACATAATTGTTCCATTGCTAGTCTCTATAAAATAAAGCAGATGCCTCTAATACACAGCCATATGAGCTGGAAAAATAGTCAGTGGATCACTTTGTTTCCAGTAATAAATATATTCAAAAATTACTTTCTGCTTTCAGGAAAAACATCAAAATTAACTATGATAGTTATTATTTGTGGTCCTTTTTTTTTTTTGTTCATTTGAAATGGAATCTCTCAGTCACCCAGGCTGGAGAGCAGTGGCATGATCTTGGCTCACTGCAAGCTCCGCTTCCCAGGTTCACGCCATTCTCCTGCCTCAGCCTCCGGAGTAGCTGAGACTACAGGCGCCCGCCACCATGCCCGGCTAATTTTTTTGTATGTTTAGTAGAGACGGGGTTTCACCGTGTTAGCCAGGATAGTCTCGATCTCCTGACCTCTTGATCCGCCCGACTCGGCCTCCCATAGTGTTGGGATTACAGGCGTGAGCCCCCGCGCCCGGCCTTCTGGTACCTTTTTTAAAGACATTTTTCCTTAAGATTTATTAAGTTAATGACTTGTTTTTCTCAGTGTCTTTCTTTAAATTACTTCAAACATCCCATGATATCTTTCTAAAATCCTTAAAAGAGCATACAATTTGTTTTTCTTGTGAGTCTGTAGCATAGGAAAGGAAAATAATTTTTTAAAGGGAAATTTTCTCTTTTGAAGTGGTCGCTAATTAGAAACATGGTAGAAACGGTGTTGCCGTGTGGTGTTTTATAATGACATTGATAGTGTTTACGCTACCTCTCGATAATTTTGCTTTTTACTAGGTTGAGAAATATGTAAACCCTTAAATATAGTAGATATGCCATTTGTGTGCACAAATTTTATTAAATTTTAATATTTATGACAGAATGCTAAATAGCACAACATTCAAATTAGTGTTCATTATTTAAATATTCTATATGATAACTTGAATGGTATTTAGCTTCTGTTACTAAGCTACATTTTTTACATAAATATTTTATTTGGTTCCCGCTGCATCACACAGAGAATTGATAACTCCAGGAATTATGGTCTGTACCACTTTTACATTTACATTGCAGAATAATTATGGCCACTTTTCTTCCTTCAGTTTTAAAATAAAAAAGAAGACTTACTTTAAAATAATTACCTACAATTTTGACTTGACAAAGACGTCAAAGCTTATTTCCTTACAGCATTTTTTTGTGGTGTTCTGCATTAAAAGTAAAATGTTTTGATATGATACATACTGTTGAGAGGTGACAGCCTGCTGGCAGTCCTCACAGCCCTCGCTTGCTCTCGGTGCCGCCTCTGCCTGGGCTCCCACTTTGGTGGCACTTGAGGAGCCCTTCAGCCCACCGCTGCACTGTGGGAGCCCTTTCTCGGCTGGCCAAGGCGGGAGCTGGCTCCCTCAGCTTGCAAGGGAGGTGTGGAGGGAGAGGCGCCAGCGGGAACTGGGGCTGCGCGCGGCGCTTGCAGGCCGGCTGGAGTTCCGGGTGGGCGTGGGCTTGGCGGGCCCCGCCCCACTCGGAGCAGCCGGCGGGCCCTGCCGGCCCTGGGCAGTGAGGGGCTCGGCACCCAGGCCAGCGGCTGCGGAGGGTGTACTGGGTCCCCCAGCAGTGCCGACCCACCGGCACTGCTCTCGATTTCTCACCGGACCTTAGCTGCCTTCCCGCGGGGAAGGGCTCAGGACCCTGCAGCCCGCCATGCCTGAGCCTCCCACCCCCTCCATGGGCTCCTGTGCGGCTGGAGCCTCCCCGACCAGCGCCACCCCCTGCTCCACAGCGCCCAGTCCCATCAACCACCCAAGGGCTGAGAAGTGCGAACGCACAGCACGGGACTGCCGGGAAGCTCCACCTGTGGCCCCCCTGCGGGATCCACTGAGTGAAGCCAGCTGGGCTCCAGAGTCTGGTGGAGCTGTGGAGAATGTTTATGTCTAGCTCAGGGATTGTGGACACACCAATCAGCACCCTGTGTCTAGCTGGAGGTTTGTGGATGCACCAATCGGTTTGTGGATGCACCAATCGACACTCTGTGTCTGGCTGCTCTGGTGGGGCCTTGGAGAACCTTTGTGTGGATACTCTGTATCTAACTGATCTGATGGGGACGTGGAGGACTTTTATGTCTAGCTCAGGGATGGTAAACGCACCAATCAGTGCCCTGTCAAAACAGACCACTGCGCTCTACCAATCAGCAGGACGTGGGTGGGGCCAGATAAGAGAATAAAAGCAGGCTGCCTGAGCCAGTGGTGGTACTCCTTCAGGTTCCCTTCTGCACTGTGGAAGCTTTGTTCTTTCGCTCTTTGCAATAAATCTTGCTACTGCTCACTCTTTGGGTCCACACTGCTTTTATGAGCTGTAACACTCACCGCGAAGGTCTGCAGCTTCACTCCTGAAGCCAGCGAGACCACGAGCCCACAGGGAGGAACGAATAACTCCAGATGTGCCTCCTTAAGAGGTGTAACACTCACTGCAAAGGTCTGCAGCTTCACTCCTGAGCCAGCGAGACCATGAACCCACCAGAAGGAAGAAACTCCGAACACATCGGAACATCAGAAGGAACAGACTCCACACATGCCACCTTTAGAACTGTAACACTCACCGCGAGGGTCCGCGGCTTCATTCTTGAAGTCAGTGAGACCAAGAACCCACCAATTCCGGACACACTGTCATTTCATTTCATGTCTTGGATGATACAATTATGAAAAATAAAGCTTCACATAGAGAAGCAACAAAAAAAGCACCCTTAGTTTAAGATTCCCTCTTTTAGGAGAAAAATAGGAAAAGATAACAATGTATTTTTCTGTTCATTGGTTAAAATAAGCTGTTCTTTCATAATGCAGATTTCTCAGTCCAGTTCCACAGAGTCATCACACACTTTTTCAATGTAAGTACAAACATTCAAACTTCTGCTTTCGTGTTGCATATATTATTATAGGTAATTATATATAATTTTTTAAATATGTAAATAACTCCCTTGATATTTAGGAATGTGGAATCATAAGCAAATTAGCTCATGGATTCTTGACAAATGTAATTGGCAAAAGTAAACATCTAGCCATTTTAGCCAATATGTGATCAATATTGTGCATCCTGTGTTTGAAATTAAAATGAAATATGTAGGATAACTTTCTAGAAACTTTTCAGATCCCAAAGACCTACAATACACACACTAAGGAAACTAAATTTTTACATTTCTGTCTCCATTTCAAACTGAGCTTAATCTAGGTAATGTTACCAGAAGGAGGGCCTTTAGTGTAAGCTGTTCAGGTTCTTGGGTTTTGAACAAAAAAATTGTACAAAACCTCCACAAACACAGTAACAAAGGAATGATACACAGGCATGAAGCAGCAAAAGCAGGAATTTATTAAAGTGAGAAAGCACACCACAGGGTGAGAGTGGGCCCGAGCAAGCAGCTCAAGGGCCCAGTTACAAAGTTTTCTTGGTTTTGAGTACCTTTATTTTGAGGTTCCTATTGGTTACCCCTTATCTGGATGAAGGATCTGGTATGTGGCTAATTAAAGGCTGAAGTTAATTGGCTGTCTGTGCAGATGAAGGAATGGTCCCTCCTTGGCCCCTGGCCAATCTAAGGCACTCTCCCTTTCCATGTGAGACATGGTGGAAGGGGGAGAGTTGTAGGAAAGTAGCGTTTGGTCCTTTTTTGTTATAGTGTGGGGAGATGGGGTTTAGCTTTAAAAAGTTTGCGTGAATTGGCCTCAGATTCCCTGTCCACAGACCTTGGTGTTTGTCTTTGATTCAGCATGAATTGGCCTTAAGTTCCCTGCCTCCAGACCCTATTCTCCTGGCTCAGTAATATACATAAGGAATAAAGATACATGAAAGGATAACAGATTACATTTAAATAATTCTGACATTTTGAAGTTGTGTCTACTTTTATTATTTGTTATACTTGAATCATTTTATGTAGCTATTAATTACTCTAGAATTTATTTTCTGACTAAAATGAATAAATAATTATGTTTTTACTTCAGAGTTGTCCAAATTTCCAACACTAATGGGAAGCCAATTTTTATGTTCTTAATATGAAATGTCACATTTATTACATAATAGATTTTTATAGAATTTGGAGTCTATTTCTGAGTTTTATAAACAATGTCAATCTTTTGCTTAAGGTTCCAATAATGTCACCAAATAAATTTATATATTTTCATTTTTTCATAATGTAATTTGTTATCTCAAAGAGCAAGTTTTCCCTCAATTCTCCTATCAATGGTTTCATGCCCGTAATTTTTCACTTATTAGTTTTATTATAAAATGAGTTTATCAAGTTTCTAATTAAACTGGGATTTTAATTTGAAGAAAAATATATTAAAATTAGTTTTGCGATTATAACATGTTTATAAAATAAGTGATTGCATATCTCTATAATTTGTAGTTCCCTTTAACAAAATAGTATAGTTTTATTAATACATTTCCTTTATGTCTTTTTTCAAAATAATATGGCTGTATATCTCTTTAACTTTTCTATAACAGTGTCTTTGACAAAATTCAACAGCCCTTCATGCTAAAAACTCTGAATAAATTAGGTATTGATGGGAAGTATCTCAAAATAATAAGAGCTATTTATGACAAACCCACAGCCAATATCATACTGAATGGGCAAAAACTGGAAGCATTCCCTTTGGAAACTGGCACAAGACAGGGATGCCCTCTCTCACCACTCCTATTCAACATAGTGTTGGAAGTTCTGGCCAGGGAAATCAGGCAGGAGAAAGAAATAAAGGGTATTCAATTAGGAAAAGAGGAAGTCGAATTGTCCCTGTTTGCAGATGACACGATTGTATATTTAGAAAATCCCATCGTCTCAGCCCAAAATCTCCTTAAACTCATAAGCAGCTTCAGCAAACTCTCAGGATATAAAATCAATGTGCAAAAATCACAAGCATTCTTATACACCAATAACAGACAAACAGAGAGCCAAATCATGAGTGAACTCCCATTCACAATTGCTTCAAAGAGAATAAAATGCCTAAGAATCCAACTTACAAGGGATATGAAGGACCTCTTCAAGGAGAACTACAAACCACTGCTCAACGAAATAAAAGAGGATACAAACAAATGGAAGAACATTCCATGCTCATGGACAGGAAGAATCAATATTATGAAAATTGCAATACTGCCCAAGGTAATTTATAGATTCAATGCCATCCCCATCAAGCTACCAATGACTTTCTTCACAGAATTGGAAAAACTACTTTAAAGTTCACATAGAACCAAAAAAGAGCCTGCACTGCCATGACAATCCTGAGCCAAAAGAACAAAGCTGGAGGCATCACACTACCTGACTTCAAACTATACTACAAGGCTACAGTAACCAAAACAGCATGGTACTGGTACCAAAACAGAGATATAGACCAATGGAACAGAACAGAGCCCTCAGAAATAATACCACACATCTACAACCATCTGATCTTTGTCAAACCTGACAAAAACAAGAAATGGGGAAATGATACCCTATTTAATAAATGGTGCTGGGAAAACTGGCTAGCCATATGTAGAAAGCTGAAACTGGATCCCTTCCTTACACCTTATCCAAAAATTAATTCAAGATGAATTAAGACTTAAATGTTAGACCTTAAACCATAAAAACCCTAGAAGAAAACCGAGACAATACCATTCAGGGCATGGGCAAGGACTTCATGTCTAAAACATCCAAAGTAATGGCAACAAAAGCCAAAATTGACAAATGGGATCTAATTAAACTAAAGAGCTTCTGCACAGCAAAAGAAACTACCATCAGAGTGAACAGGCAACCTACAGAACGGGAGAAAATTTTTGCAAACTACTCATCTGACAAAGGGCTAATATCCAGAATCTACAATGAACTCAAATTTGCAAGAAAAAAACAAATAACCCCATCAAAAAGTGGGCAAAGGATATGAACAGACACTTCTCAAAAGAAGACATTTATGCAGCCAACAGACACATGAAAAAATGCTCATCATCCCTGGCCATCAGAGAAATGCAAATCAAAACCACAGTGAGATACCATCTCACACCAGTTAGAATGGTGATCATTAAAAAGTCAGGAAACAACAAGTGCTGGAGAGGATGTGGAGAAATAGGAACACTTTTACACTGTTGGTGGGACTGTAAACTAGTTCAACCATTGCGGAAGACAGTGTGGTGATTCCTCAAGGATCTAGAACTAGAAATAACATTTGACCCAGCTATCCCATTACTGGGTATATACCCAGTGGATTATAAATCATGCTGCTATAAAGGCACATGCACATGTATGTTTATTGCGGCACTATTCACAATAGCAAAGACTTGGAACCAACCCAAATGTCCAACAATGATAGACTGGATTAAGAAAATGTGACACATGTACACTATGGAATACTATGCAGCCATAAAAAATGATGAGTTCATGTCCTTTGTAGGGACATGGATGAAACTGGAAACCATCATTCTCAGCAAACTATTGCAAGAACAAAAAACCAAACACTGCATGTTCTCACTCATAGGTGGGAATTGAACGATAAGAACACTTGGACACAGAAAGGAGAACATCACACACGACAGCCTGTTGTGGGGTGGTGGGGGGGAGGGAAAGCATTAGGAGATATACCTAATGTAAATGACGAGTTAATGGGTGCAGCACACCAACATGGCACACATATATACACATGTAACAAACCTGCACATTGTGCACATGTACCCTAGAACTTAAAGTATAATTAAAAAAAAATAAAGGAATTTTTAAGACTCAAAAAATCATAGTGTCTTAACAGACAGTTTCTGTGGAGATATCTACTATCTGTCCAACTCCTTGATTATTTGCTTTTTTCTAAGTATTGTCCTTCAATTGTCACATATCCCAGAATTATAACAAAGGTAAGAATTCATCATGTTGTAATGGTTAGTCAAATTGTTAAAGCTTGGAATAGACAGTTTACAGGATAAATGAATTTTAAGATATTATAAATTTTTATTAACACAAATTTGGGATAGTTGTTCTGGGATAGAACTGGAGGGAAGGAAAAGCAGTTAGATTAGCTTAAATTTAATAATAATATGAGGGTTGGCTTACCTAAGATTCTGGATTGAACGTGATAGTAGTTGGGTTTGGTTCTAATTTCGTACTCAGCTGTTGATGGAGAGCTACATTCACTGTAGGCCTATGCCTAACATAATTGAGGTGAAAGAAATGTTTTTTATATTATTGAAAACAAAAAGTCTGTAGGACATAGGAATTATGTGGTAGACACGTTTTCCCAAGTAGATATAATTTTATTCCTTTGAGTAGATTCAATTTTCCATATGGTATAATATTCTTTGTGTTTCAAGAATTTCCTTTAACCTTGTTTATATTGTAAGAGTTCTAGTAATAAATTATTTCGGATTTTGTCTATGTAATAGTTTTAATTTTAGCATTGGTTTTATAAAAAATATTTTAATTTGTATACAACTCTAGATTTGAAGCTTTTTGTTGAGTTTTTCTTGCAGTGCTTGAGAGATGTTGCTCCACCATTTCTGGTTTGAATTGTTTCTGAAAAATGTGCTGTTACGTTTATTTCTCTGCAAATATCTTGTCTTTTTTTTCTAGGTGCTTTTAAGATTGTCTCTCTCTCTCTTTTTTTTGCAGGTGGGGGCAATTTGATTAATCTATGCCTTTGTTCAATTTATTTCTTGTGGGTTGAGTTTTTGAGATTTTTGTATCATCACTTTATAGTTTACATCAAATTAAAAAAAACAATTTTAGTCATCAATGCTTCAAATACGTTGTCATCTCCCCTTTCTTGGGATATATCTCTGCATAAAACTGTGCCGCAGTCCCCCAATCCTGTATTCTTTTTATAAAAGTTTTATTTCTATCTTTGACGTATTTCAGAGTTTCGGTTGTTATGCCTTCAAGCCTACTAACTATTTTCTGCAATGTCTAACATGCTGTTAATCCCATTTACTATATTTTTCATCACTGACCTTTTAGATATTCTTTCTAGAATTTTGATTTTAGTATTTTTAAACATATCCTTAATGTCTTTACTTGACATAATAAAACTTTTCTGTAGCTTCTCCAACATATGGAATACAGTTATAATAACACCCTTATATACCAATTCCATCATTTGTGTCATTTGCGAATCATTTAAAATGATTTTTTTATCTTATTGTTGTTGTAATTTCCTACCTCTCTATGCCTTGTAATTTTTATTGGATGCTAAACATGAGAATTTTATCTTGTTAGGTGCAGGATGTTTTTCATACACTTCTTAAGGTTTTTTTCCCTGACTTTTGTTTTAGGTTCAGGGTGTTACATGTGCAGGTTTGTTATGTGGATAAATTGCATGATACAGGGGTTTGGTGCAAAGATTATTTTGTCACCCAGGTAATAAGCATAGCACCCAATAGACAGTTTGTCAATCCTTACCTTCCTCCATCCTCAAGTATGCGCCAGTGTCTATTGATCTTATCTTTGTGTCCATGTGTACTCAATATTTAGCTCACCCTTATAAGTGAGAACAAATTTTTGTTTTTGTTACAATTACTTTTGGAGACCTCATCATTAAAACTTTGACAGGGCCTATGTGTAGAATATTCTTTTCTAAGTTTCTTCTAAGGTTTTTATAGTTTTAGATTTTATGTTTAAGTCTTTAACAGATCTTGAGTTGATTTTTGTATATGGTGAAAAGAGAGGGTTCAGTTTCAATCTTCTGCATGTGGCCAGCCAGTTATCCCAGGACTATTTATTGAATAGGGAGTTCTTCCTCGTTTTTCCTTTTTGTTGACTTTGTCAAAGATCAGATCATTGTAGATATGTGGCTTTATTTCTGGGTTCTCTGACCTGTTCCAGTGGTCTATGTGTCTGCTTTTGTACCAGTACCATGCTGTTTTGGTTACTGTAGACTTATATTATAGTTTGAAGTAGGGTAGTGTGATTTCTCCAACTTTGTTCTTTTTGCTTAGGATTGCTTCAGCTATTCGGGCTCTTTTTTGGATCCATATGAATTTCAGAATAGTTTTTTTTTTAATTCTGTGAAAAATGTCATTAGTAGTTTGATAGAAATAAAATTGAATCTGTAAATTGCTTTCAGTAGTATGACCATTTTAACAATATGGATTCTTCCTATCCGTGAGCATTGAATGGTTTTCCATTTGTTTGTTCAGTCTCTGTTTTCCTCTAGCAGTGTTTTATAATTCTCTTTGTAGAGATCCTTAGTAAGCTGTATTCCTGTGTGTGTGTGTGTGTGTGTGTGTCTATTGCCGATGTTACTGTGTTCTTGATTTGGCTCTCAGCTTGGATATTGTTGGTATATAGAAATGTCACTGATTTTTGTACATTGATTTTTGTACCCTGAAACTTTGCTAAAGTTGTTTTCAGATCTGCAGTTTTAGGGCAGAGACTGTGGGATTGGCTAGGTATAAAATCATGTTGTCTGTAAAAACAGACAAGTAACTTAGAAACAGTTTTATTCCTTTGGGATTTTTATTTTGAGCTTAATGTTTCCCCACTATAGAGGCAAGAATTCTCTGAGTCTAATGGGTTGTCTATGAATTGTAAGTTTTTCCCCTTTGGCTAATGAGAACTAATTCTTTCTCTGGCCCTTTGTAAGCTAGGGGCACTACTCTCTCTACATTTATTTTCCTGGCCAGGGATAATGTGCTTATACATGCACTGATTTGTGTTCAACTGAATACTTGAGAGGAACAATGGGTAGGCCTCAAAAGTTTTCTTTCTATACAGATCTATTTCCTCTTTGTTCTGTGAACTAGAGCTGTCTTGGTTTTTTCAGACACTCATATCTGTGTCTTCAACTAAAAAAGACTACCAGTCTCTGCCCGAGTTCACCCCTTCCTGCATAATGGCCTGAAAATTTTAGGTTAAAAAAGGAAAAATTGCAAGCTTATTTTGTTTTTGCTTTTCTACTGTTTTTTTTTTTTCCTTTTTCAGATATAACTGTCCCTTGTCACCTGATGTCCAATGCCTTAAGATATGCTATTTATATATTTTCATTCAGTTTTTAACTTGTTTCAGTCAAGAGAGTAAATCTGGTCCCTGTTACTACATCTTGATTAAAAGCAGTAGTAGTGCGAATGTATCATCTGTGACATTTCTACTCACTAGTGATGTCCTAAGATAATCCCTGAGATATTCCTTTATCCATGTCTTAAAAAATCTTTAGTGGAACCCCAAGGTCTCTTCAACACTACAAGCCAGTCTTGATTTCCTGCTGTATGAAAGTCTAGTAATGGTATGTTGTAGCCAGTTGGTACTAGCTCACAAATGCTTACTTTTAGTTTCTCAAGAATGTTATAAATAAGTTGTTAAACACAGTCATCATTAAAAAATACACCAATTTACAATTAGACATAATACTTCAATGTAATAAATACTCAATGCTCATTACTTGCTAATTACTTTGTTACTATAAAATTTTACTGTAGTCAATGGTCTTGAGGTTATTGGAGTCTGGTTTATCTGTATGGTGGAAATGCTAATAGCGTGCCACCATGCATTTCCTCCCAATTTTGTGTTCAGTGATACCACATTGGTAGCTTAAAATCAGTTACGATGTGAGTACTTAACACCACAGAAATCAGCACACACTACAAACAGAGTTCAATCTGCTGTTTAGTTTAAATTGCCTAGACTTCAGAAAGTGATAGAAATGTTAACAATGAAGCTTCAACTTAAAAATGTGTCGTATACAGCCAATAATAGTGAATAGTAGGCAAAAACTTAAAGGAAATGTTTGAAAAGTGTGAGGTTGGCTCTTGCTTATATTTGTGCTTACTCCTGTTAAAGCAGGGGCTTTTAACTTATAGTTTCAGGAGCACGTTATACAGAAGTATATTTGAAATGTATAACTATTGTTTTTATCTATCAAATTGGTTGCAGCTTTTTCATTCTTTGTATAATAATATAGTTGTTTAATAGCTTGTTTTGATTTTTTGAGAAATTATCATATACATTTAAGCATATATTTATACTCCCAAAATTTTACTCTATGGTCACTTTTATTTGGTTTTCAAATTCCATCTTATGATACATAAAACATGTTCTCAATTATTTGGCTTAAAACACATAGATACTATTTATCAAATGTATTTACTTGTATTAAGTGTTTACAGTAAATCTCTAATATGATATTAAAACTCTTATTAAGTAAAAACTTCTGAAATGCATTTACTCGTGTTTAATAATCAGGTAAGCATCTGGATAATTCACTCAGCAATTTAATAGATAGGGTTTATTTTCAACTTCAGAAAGGATTTAGAAAAGATGAATTGCTTATTTTGCATTTCTTTGAAAATCTAATAAATGAGTTGTTTTAGCTATTGGAAGACAAAACATGATGATTTCAGACACTGACTATCTTTTGGGATTTGATTTTTCTTGAGTTTTTCTCTAAACTAATATGTGATTTAATTTTTCATAAATTTTAAGATTAGAAATCCATACCTTGAATCTTTTCATAATTAAAAGTATTCATTAATTCTCATGTTTATCAGGTATAATGTGCAAAGTCTTTCTCATTGTCAAAGATACGAATGTGACAGATGGATCTTCTTTCAAGGTTCTTACATTCCTATGAAAGGAGATAATTCAATGCAATCGAACAAAGATTAAAATTATATTAGGAGCAGTGAAATTTGCAATAGGAACACAGAAAAGGGAACGTCAATATTTACCTAAGAAAGATGCAAAAGAGAATCCACAATATATTTGACAGCTTCTTCCTTAATATTATCTAGTTAACATAGCTGGGGCAAACTTCAGAATCCTCATCTGTGAAGACTCTGGAAAAAATCAGAAAATATATGGAATGCTTCTTACATTACATAGTTGTAATAACTTACTGCATCCCTCTCACCACAGCAGCTCAAAAAGATTCATTGCACAGAGTTCTACTTCCTGGAGAGGGAATGCAGTTGGTAAAACAACACAGGCAAAGAATGTTCTGGTGAATAAGAAAGACAGAATTTTCACCCAGTTCATCGTTGTGGGCAGTGGAGATGAATATAATAATGGCACTGTCTAAATATGTTAGGAAGCTACATTTAAGAACTCAATCTATAATAAAATAAAATCCACGTTCTCTAAGATTCCTGTGAATTACAAAGAGACTTGATACAGTAAGAAGAGCACATCCAGAAAAATGGGGCCTGGTGCAGTGGCTCACGTCTTTAACCGCAGCCCTTTGGGAGGCTGAGGTGGGAGAATCACTTGAGCCCAGGAGATCAAGGTTCCACTGCGCTCCAGCCTAGGTGCCAGAGCCATGACCATGTCTCAAAATAAAATAAAATAGAAACATTTATTTTTTATTCTTTTTATTTTTTTATTATACTTTAAGTTTTAGGGTACATGTGCACAACGTGCAGGTTAGTTACATATGTATACATGTGCCATGTTGGTGTGCTGCATCCATTAACTTGTCATTTAACATTAGGTATATCTCCTAATGCTATCCTTCCCCCCTCCCCCCACGCCACAACAGGCCCCAGTGTGTGATGTTCTCCTTCCTGTGTCCATGTGTTCTCATTGTTCAATTCCCAAAAGTTTACTTCTAGCCATCTCCAGAGTTGTGACCCAGAAGTTGCAAGCAAAGTCAAAGCTGCACTGAAAAGTTTGATTCCTACACTGGAAAACACCAAAAACCACCAGCAAAGGAACAGAAACTCTACTTGAAGAACTGAGCAGGTAGGTGGAAAGAGTTAAGAGCAAGATGGAATCATTTTTTCTATCCTCTGTTCTGTTTCCCAATGCAGAAAAGAAGGGCTAGAGTCCACCATACTGGTAATTGGGGTGCTCTGTATATGTGTTTCTTCTTTGTATACGAATCTATTTATATAAATTTTTTTAAAATGAAAAATCAAAAAAAAGTTTACTTCAGCCAGGTTTTTCTTTTTTCAAAATTTCATAATATATAGTAAACTGAAAGTAATAGATGATGTTTTGGACACAGATCTTGGAGTCTAAAAGTGTTCAGATTTTATACATTGTTTAGACATAACACATAGTCCTTGACAATTTTGTAAAACAAGTAAAGGGTGCTTGATATGGTTTGGCTGTGTCCCCACCCAAATCTCATTTTGAATTGTAGTTCCCATAATCCCCATGTGTTGCGGGAGGGACCTGGTTGTAGGTAACTGAATCATGAGGATGGTTACCCCCATGCTGCTGCTCCCATGATAATGAGTGAGTTCTCATGAGATCTGATGGTTTTATAAGAAGCTTTTCCTCCTTTTGCATGGCACCTCTCCTGTTGCCGACATGTGAAGAAGGACATGTTTTTTTTCCCCTTCCGCCATGATTGTAAGCTTCCTGAGGCCTCACCAGCCCCGCTGAACTGTGAGTCAATTAAACCTCTTTCCTTTGTAAATTACGCAGTCTTGGCAGTCCTTTATAGCAGCATGAGAATAGACTAATCCAGTGCTTCTAACTAGTTCATCCGGTATGGGTGAATATGGAGAATAAAGATTCAGACTGAATCTCGTGGCTCTCCTGAAAAGCTTTGGTGAGTAAAGGATGCAATAAAACTGGTCTGATGAGAAGGCATAGTTTTGGACTTGGATAGGACTTGATTGAATTCTCATTTCATCACTTCTAAATGTAAGACTTTATTCATGTGATCCTCACTTGAAAAATGGTTACAGCAACTATTATTCACAAGTGTTTTGAGGATTAAATTATATAGGATTGTGTGTAAAGTATTAGCACAATTAATGACTAGCACTAGAACATAATAAAAGCTAATTAAACAGATACATTTATTTTGTTATCTGCATTATCTATTGATCTTCACTTTATTTAAGTTTTTTTTTTATTTCTACCATATTTCACCTCAGAAAATACGTGACTGAAAGTCTAAAGATAGTTGATAATTTGATCTTATTTTAAAGGTATTGGTAAATTAGGATATAAACTTTTATTATAATCCACATCCTTTTCTGAAAACTCCACTATTGCTCATAACACTTACATGTCTCTAGCATTTCATTTGTAGAAAATAGTGAGATCTTCATTATTATAAGCAATAGCCCTATGCATAATAAGCAATCATTATTTAATAATATTGCATTGAAGTTCTACTCTGTGTCAGACACTGTGATGAGTGATTTGGGGTTTACAATAATTAGGATAAAAATATTACATATCATCTCAAGTTACTGACATAGTAACCAGAGAGCTGTACACACATCATTGCTAGTGTGTTATAAGGGTTCTAATGGATGTAAAGCATAGAAATGAAATAGAAAAAATCTAATCACTAAGAGTGGGAGAGGAAAGATAAAATCATAAAACCAAGAATAAAGATACTAAAATCTTATGTTATGATTTGATGGGATTAAATGTGAAAAAAGGGACAATGTTTTGGTATCCAAAGAAATAAAAGAAAGATACAGGTGGAGAGATAAGAAAATCTTCTTTTAAGGTGTCTCAAATAACATTTAAAAATTTTCATAATGAGAGTAAAATATATTGTTTTCTTTTCAAAAATATACTACCTGTGTTCATAAGACCTCAAAAGGTTAAATTCAGTAAACTTTTGCTTATCTTTAGCAAATTATTTTATCAGTACTGATTCAGTTTATGCAGTACTGATTCTATCAGTACTAATTCCATTTTATTTTTATTTTTTCCATTGATCCATTTATATACTGGTTTCATATATGCTTTATTTCTGAATTTTTGCTTGTTTTAGTCCTTTCTTCTCTTTTTATAGCTTTTGTCGTATGACATTTATTTTCAATAAAATGTGTAGTTTTCTTCACTGTTGAGCACCTTGGCAGATCATTTACCTTTCCTTTTTATCAAATGGCACATGTGGAAATTGGATTGGTTAAAAATAAAAATGAGTTCTAGAGAAATGTCAAAGGATATAGTTGCATTTTAAAATAACCTGTAGTTCCTAGGGCAATTCATTGGAGTGGGATATTTACACTCATACTTCCACCATTTCTATAAATGCTTTTTTTAACTTAAAAATTATTGCTTTCATACCTGTGCATTCTTTAATTTTTCAGTTGGGATATAATTTTATATATTTATATATACATATATTTTTAAAAATTATCTCCTAGTGTATGACATAAAACTGTTTTTTTTTTTACTCAATAAATCTTATGCCAATGTGGGTCAAGTTTAATAATATCGTAAACACTGTTTTTTTAAGTTTATTCTATACAATTAGGTGATAACAAATACTTTTTAAAAATTTGGCAAAATTATGAAAAACCTAGTTTTGTTATTTTCCCATTAGGGTTGAAAGTTATTATAACTTTCTCTAAATTAAATAAAAAAAAAAATTTGTAAGTCTGATTTTTCTTGCTTCTTTTATTTTGAATTGTTTTTATTAATTTCTTTAACAGGCAGAAAAATGGCCCCCAAGATGTTCATATCATAATCCTGAAAAGCTATAATTATATTTCTTAACAATCCAAAAGGAGCGTTGCTGATGTGATTATGTTAAGGATCTTGAAATTGGACAAATATCCTGGATATCCAAGTGGGACTAATGTAACCACAGGATCTTCATAAAAGGAGGCTAAAAGGTCAAAGGCAGATGAAATTGCACCTGTGGATTGTGCACAATGAATTGTGTAAATTCATTTTTTCATTATTATAAAGAAATACCAAAGGCTCAGTAATTTATAAAGAAAAGAGATTTAATTGGCTCATGGTTCTACAAGTTGTACAGGAAGCATGGCACCAACATCGACTCAGCTTCCAGTGAGGCCTCAGTGAGCTTACAGTCATGGCTAAAGGCAAAGTGGGAGCAGACATGTCACATGGTGAGAGAGGAAGTAAGAGAGAGGGGAGAAGTTCCATGCTCTTTTAAAATACCAGATTTCATGTGAACCCTGGGGGAGAACTCACTCTTTACCATGAAGAAGATACTAAGTCATTCATGAGAGATTGATCCCCCCATGACCCAAATACCTCCTACTAGGCCCCGCTTCCAACATTGGTGAACACATGTAAACATAAGATTTGGAAGGGTCACACACTCACATCATATCGATAATATATAAGTAATACTTGTTGAAGTTGAAGGAAGTATTCTCTTTTAAATGCTTTTCATGAATCCACTCATTTAGTCTTCACAAATATGGTAACAGGAAAGTAATAATATTATTTTTCTATTATTGTTGAGGAAATGAAGGGATTAAAAGGATATTTTGGCCCTTCTCTATATTTACTCAGCTAGGAAATGAATATAGATAATATGAATACAGAACCCAAAATCTGAAAAAATATATACCATGTTGATTTCCAGGAGAGATTAAATAGCTTACCTAAGATCATATAGCAACTACGTGTTAAAGCTGTGATCTGAACCCAGGATTTCTATAATTTTTTTCCATGTCACATTTTAAGTTTTCTTCATGAAGCAAATTATGTATACTAATGATTCAAAGATAAACAGGCAACAATTAATTTATTCATAATTTATTCATCACTCCAGTCATGTACTCAGTTAATATTAAATGAGAAATCTCCTGTGAAATGTAATTAGCTCAACCCTGACAGACAAAAGATACTTCGTAACTGTTTTGTTAATGGGAATGCAAATTAGCCAATAAACTGGTATTTTAAAAATCATGATAGTTTTCCCCATTTTGGTTTGTATTCTTTAATATTAATTCTTTATTTTACTATATTAAATATTATAGATACTTTAAATCAGTATTTGAAAATATAGGTTTTATGATAGCTAGTAAATTACCAGAGTATTATTAACATATACTTACCAAACACAGAGCTATTCACTTTAAAATGTCATCTTTGTTTTCATCTGTCATTGAGGCAAAAATAAAAAAATACAAACATAATTATTTTGAAGAGTGACTAGGAATTATTTAGTTTAATAAGATAACTAAAATGATAAAATTATGATCCGTGCCCCTAAGAAAATATAAGCCATAGAGTACCTGTGGCCTGTCTTGTGCAGATGTGAATGTCAATGAAACTTGTTTTATTTTTTCATGTGTTTTAAATAACATTCTTGACCAAGAAAGCTACTTTTGTGACATTAAAAAAAAGTGACAGAAAATATTCTTATCAATCTCAAACAGATCAAAATTACTTAAGTAAAATCTTAGCTTTTTGGTTATTTGTGTGTGTATGTCCTCAGGAACATGTATAAATCCTTAGTAATTTTCTATACACACATCCATGCAGAGAAGATTGGCATTTGTTGTTAATAAACTCTAGAATGGCTTAAATAAATGGTCTTTTCCTTGACGTTAATAACCATGGAAATAGCTCCAGTTCTCTCCAAAGTTATATATAGTCAGACATAGCTTAATCAAAAGCTAAAGAAGATTTTTTTAAAAATCCCTTCCTTTTGGTTTTCATAATTTTGTCTGGTTTCCTATTCCTGTTTATGATCCCAATCGTTAATACATTAGTAGCGACCAATTCCAGACTTCCTGATGATTGACATTAAGCCAAAATTTGTTTCTAATTTTATTAAATATTTGTACTAGCCTGTGAATGTGTGGTCTGATATTTTATTTTATTTATTTTAAGAGACAAGGTCTAGCTATGTTGCCTAGGGTAGGGTGCAATGGCTATTCTCAGGTGCAATCATGGTGCATTATAGCATTATATAAGGAAAGGTATAGCTTGATCAGAGGACTACAGAGCCATGTGCCAGTCCACAATCAGACCACAATCCTCTGTGTTGATGTAAGAGTTACAGCTGGCCCCCTATTCACATTCCTTTTTCTAGGAGTGTACTCCATTCTTCACCTACCTTGAATTTTGGGTAGTGACGTTCACAGCTATACCTTTCTCTGCATCCTTCTCCACAAACAGGAGACATCTAGCCTGTTACAGGGAAGTTGATTTCTCAGGTGTAAACCTCTTATTTACCAGCCCACCCCTTCAGTTATCCACAGCTTCACAGATGTAGATCTTCCTCTGGGCATTGGCCATCTTCCCCTGGTTAGAGTTGTGTACTTGAGGAAAGAGTCAGGAATTGCCTGGTTCAAATTCCTCTCTCTTGATCAAGCAATGGTGCATTGGTCAGATTGATGGCAAGAGGGGATTTTAGTAGTTGATAGGTATCACATATACGTCTAGTGATGGACCATAGCCACGAGGCACCATTTACCTGGCACCTAGAGAATATTTGTTTTCAGTAGTATGACATTAAATATTAAATGAAAAAAAAATGACACATTGAGATACCATGGAACAATAGTATAACATTGTTTATGTTATGGTTTAACAATTTTCCTACTACTTTGAACAAGGGCTCTGTCTTCCTTATAGTTGATATCTCTGTTTCTTTTCCTTATCTTGATGAAAGGATGGGTATAATTAGAGAACTGTTCTATGGATTACGTTTTTCCATTTCTTTTAATTATGTTGTCTTTTTTTAATTTTTAACTTCTCTTTCCTGCTGATCTTTTACTTACTTGTGGTTTAAAATATCACCTATGCGTGAGAACGACTACTGTATTAATTTTCTGTGACTGCTGTAACAAGTTATCACAAACTTCATTCTCCAAAACAATGCAAATTAACTACTTTAAGGCCTGGTAACAGTAATCTGAAATGAGACCGACTGGATGAAAATCCAGATGTCAGCAGTGCTGTGTTCCTTTTTACAGGGACTAGCAGAGAATCTGTTTGCCTGCCCTTTACAGCTTCTAGAGGTTGCCTGCATTCCTTTCTTTGCTTGTGGCCTTCTCCACCATCTTCAAAGCCAATAACAGCCAGGTCTGCTCCTTCTAACATTATACTACTTTGATAGAAATGAAGCAGCATAGAGGCTTATATACATTTTGGTACATTGCCCAGAAAATTGCACATCATGTCTCTTTTACGTTTATTTTTTATATAATCATGCCTAGATTCAAAGGGACTGGAAACATATTCCTTGGCCTCACCGTTATTTCTCAGGGAAAAACAATTGAACACTATAGTACACCTGGGCCAAAGTCTGAATGTAAGGCCACAAATATTTCTGCATGTTCTTGCTCCCATGCACACAAAAGCCCACATCTGAAGAAGATGCCACTTCATCAGATCTGAATATACACATTTCTTTATTACATCTGCATATGTATACCATGTCTTAAAAACATATGAACTGGCTGGGCGTGGTGGCTCACGCCTGTAATCCCAGCACTTTGGGAGGCCAAAGCAGGTGGATCAAAAGATCAGGAGATTGAGACCATCCTGGCTAACACTGTGAAACCCCGTCTCTACTAAAAATACAAAAAAAATTAGCTGGGCGTGGTGGCGGGCGCCTGTAGTCCCAGCTACTCGGGAGGCTGAGGCAGGAGAATGGCATGAACCCGGGAGGCGGAGCTTGCAGTGAGCTGAGATCGCACCACTGCACTCCAGCCTGAGTGACAGAGCGAGACTCTGACTCAATAAATAAATAAATAAATAAATAAATAAATAAACAAACATATGTACTAAAAATAATTTAGTTAAATCACTCAATATACAACAGTGGTATATACAACAAAAACTCCCCTTTGGAAACGAAAAGAATGGGAGACACATCTAAGTATCTGAAATGTCACACTGCTTGCAAACTAACAGTTTAGCTTGGTTAGTTTTGTGGCTGTGGGTAGGATATATAAGATTTCTGGATCACAGATGAAGGCTTTACAGCACTAGTTGTCAGAATATTAGTATTTTGTGTGTGTGTGCCTGTACTCTGAGTCAGTTGTCTCAGGGAATCATAAACAGTCTTCGTATCGCCTTCACATGCGATGAGTTGTGTTGTAGGAGAGAAAACATGAGCTGAGGGAATCTGGATCTTTTGTAATGTGAAGTAAATGAACCTGCCATTAATTCTATCTCTCAAGGCTGTGTGTGATACAAATGTGTGATATATGCAAAGTTTTCTATGCTAACACCTTTGGAAAGATAGTCTGGAAAAAAGGAAAATGACTATCTCACTCATAAAATGTGCAGAAATATGAGAGACCCATGAAGAAGTGTCTCCCAAATTACCTTTTTTCTGATGATGGCTAAATATATTGATTAGATGCTTATTCTGCTTTCTGGGATAAATTCTTTTATAAGTGTAAATGTGGACTATTACTACCTTCTGGCTGATTATTCTATAATTATTATCTTTTTAAATAAACTTTTTATTTTAGAATAGTTTTAGATTTATAGAAAAGGTTTGAAGACAGGAGAGAGAATTCCTATATACCCCACATCAAGTTTCTAATATTATTAATGTCTTCATTATTATGGTACACTTGCCAAAATGAGTGAGTCAATATTGATATAATGTTATTAAATTAGCTACATAATTTATTCAGGTTTCATTAATTTTTAGCTAATGTCCTTTTTTTGTTCCAAGATTTCATCCAAGATACTACATTACATTTAGTTGTCATATTTCATCATGTCACATCATACTTCTTGGTTGTGATAGTTTATCAAGCTTTTCTTATTTTCAGTGACCTTGACAGTTTTGAGAAATAATAGTGAAGTATTTTGTATAATTACCTTCAATTATACAATTGGCATTTGCTTGATTTTTTTTTGCACTATTAGACTGAGAACATGGGTTTCTAGGAAAATTACTAAGATAAAGTACCATTTCATCATTTCATACCAAGAGTACATATTATCATATTTACTTACCACTGTTGATGTTGATATTATTCTTAATCACCTGGCTAAGATAGTGTCTGTCAGTGTATTAGTGTGTTTTCACAATGTTAATAAAGTCATACCCTAGTCTGGGTAATTTATAAAGGAAAGATATTTAATTGACTGACAGTTCCACATGGCTGGGGAGGCCTCACCATCATGGCAGAAGACAAGAGGGTGCGAAGTCACATCTTACATGGTGGCAGGCAAGACAGCATGTGCAGGGGAACTCTCCTTTATAAAACCATCACATTTTGTGAAACTTATTCACTATCATGAGAAAAGCAAGGCAAATACCTGCCCCCATGATTCAATTACCTCCCACTGGGTCCCTCCTATGACAGGTGGAAATTACGGGAGCTACAATTCAAGATGAGATTTGGGTGGGGACACAGCCAAGCCATACCAGTGAGGTTTCTTCACTATAAAGTTACTATTTTTTTCTGCCTTTCTATACTATGCTTTTTGGAGGTAAGCCACTATCCACACACTTAAAAAGTGGACATTTACGCTCCAGCTTTTTGAGGGTGAAGTATCTACATACACCATTTGGAATTCTTCTGCATTTTTATCCATTTGTTTATTTATTTATATTAATATGGGTTCATGGATATTTATTTTTTACTTTGGGTTATAATCTAATACTTTTAAATTTATTTTTTGCTCAGTGTATTCCAGATTGGACTTTTGGGAATTCTTTCAGTTGGTTTCAGTGTTCTTTTGATATATTCCCTCCATGTGTGTGGGAGTGACTATGTTGAGTACTTCCTTACTCTCTGACACTAGAAGATGCTCTAGATTCATCTTGTAGATATTCTGCCTTATGCCTAACATCAGCATTTTTCTAAGGAGCCCTAATTCCTTTTACTAGATAATAGAAAAGAATGCTTCTTGCCTATTGCTTAAACACTAAAATAATAAAATATATGTAGGGTGTTGTAGGTGGTATCAATGTTAGCAAACAGGGCAAGGCTAGTTGCAAAAACCCCAAACCTTAGAGGGAGAGAGACTTGGTAACATAACACTTCATTCTTTTTGCAGGTTTTCAGAAGTTACCCTTCCATGTAGTAAGTTAGGAAACAGGGCTTCTCCCATCTTTAATTTCCAACATTCCTGACCCTCTGAGTTCCTGCACTTACAGGAAAAGAAGTTGGAGAAGGTTAATTTGCTTCTTTCTCATCTGTCCTAATAATTTTACTGTCATGTCTCCTTGCGTGTTTTTAGCTATCTTTAAACTGTTAGCTATCTCTTACAGAAAAGGGGTTTAAAACATACAGTCCCTGCCAGACGGCTTCTTCTTAGCTAAAATTTTAAGCTATGGAAAGTGAAGCAAACATTTTTGTAAAGAGAAGCAAACATTTTTGTAAAGAGAAGATGTTCATTTCTATTCACCATAATGTTTAAGTCCAAAGTATTTCTCTCTCCCAGGCCATTCAATTAAACTACTCTTACCCCTCTCCTCTATTTCGTGGACCTTTCATTAGTACTTTTAATTATTTCCAGTAAATTTGTTCTCAAATTCCTTTTATACATATCTGCCAGATTAATAATCTTAAACCTACGAAATTTTATTAAATTTTCCTACTCAGAAAGTTTTGACAACTCCGTGTTATGGCCAATAATTTCTTATAATTTGATCTGATTATTCAAATTTCTCCACAAGCTATATATTGCAGTCTTTTCTCACACTGTTTCTCATATATGTTAAATGATCTGGCCAATCTGATTCGTTTATCATTCCTAGAACACATCATGTGGTTTCCCTCCTCACTGTTTTAATACCCTCTCATTGTGCTCAATTTTTACTTACGTTTAAAACCTGACTTAAATGCTATCTTCCTCCAAGATGATAGAAGTCTATTTTCTTTCTTTGAATTCTGACAGAGTCTTGTACATTTTGAAGCCATTTTCCAATATTCTTATTTGTGTTATCTGGTTATTATGACCACTAGAGTATATGGGCCTGGAAAACAGATATTAAAGTCTACTCATCTTTACGTCACCTGTAGTAAATGATAAATTATCTTTCCTAAATGTTTCATTTAGTAAAAGTTTGTTAAGTAATCATGCACAAATAAAATTTAAATTAAAAAAACTTATAATGCATAATCTGTGTAGACAAAATGTTCTTTTATGTTAAATTAAAACCAGTTACATTATATAATTTAAATGTTTAAAATGCAAAATTAATATTTATCTGATTTTTAAAAAATTTGTATATCATCTTAATACCAATTAGTAAAGACAAAAGAGCAGGCAATTAAATATTTAAATTGCCAATTATAATAATGAAAACTCATTTATTAGAGTTTTGGAATTTAAACATGTATTGTTTTCTCCCACTATGCAAAGATATAGTAATATGAATACCATACATGCATTAAGAAGTATTCACGTGTTCAAGACGCATAAACTGAGAAAGCATGCACATTTAAATGTAATTTTTACCACATCACTGCAATGTCCTTTTAAACAAGGATGCCACTTTTCTTGTAACCAGCATATGAAATGTCCTGGGAGGAAAAGGTAACCAAATAATATTTGTTTCTAAAATCTTTGAAAAGTTTAAGTTAGTACATTTTAATTTGATTAAGAGTCAGAAAAAAAGAAGATATTTGAAAGGTCAACAATTAAATATCTAATCAACTTAGTATCTGTAAATCAAAAAGTGTTTATAAAATGCATTGTTTATAAAATGCATTCACTGAAAATATGCTTAGAAAACCAACATGGTATAGAGAGCTAAAGTTAGTCTTCTTAAGAAACTAGAAACTACTACAGGTGAATTGAAATAAATTTTGAAGCAGCACATTCACTTAAGATACTCCATATCAAACATTAAAACATGAATTATAAATTAATGATTGTGTTATGGCCATTGTATTACATTAAAATGAATACATTTATCAATATTCAACAAGAAATTATTCATTATAAATGTGTGTTCTCAACAAATGTGTGATTAATAGGAAAGCTTTTTAAGTGATTGTCATTTACTCGATTAAACCTTGTCGTATAAACTACACTGATGCTCAGCATTTGAAGAAAATGGTTAATACCTGATTCCATGGTCTGTCCTCTAGCTTGGGGGTCCATGAACATTTGGCTTGATCAGTTCCTCTTGCAACATATAACTGAAGACATTGTTACTTGTTTATCTAACAACTCGAAACTCTGATGAGGTCAGTTGTACCAGACTAAGCACTAGGACTCGCTTTCGACAGTTTATTAAGTAAAGAGGCACCAGTTGATGGGTTTCTGGTGAGTCTGAAGAATGGTGTTGGTCATGCGTTTCTGAAGGGCTTAGATACAGAATCTGATGAATTTTCTGAATTAAGGTTTTCCTCAAATCTTCAGTCTAGTCCTTTGAGTCTGTGCAAGTTCCAAGGACAGAATTACTCAGACATAAAATAATGTTGTGCACATTGTACGGTTTCTTGTTCCATAATTTTTTGCTTCTTTTTTTTTTTTTTTTTTTTTTTGAGACGGAATCTTGCTTTGTCACCCAGGCTGGAGTGCAGTGGCGCGATCTCGGCTCACTGCAAGCTCCTCCTCCTGGGTTCACGCCATTCTCCTGCCTCAGCCTCTCCGAGTAGCTGGGACTACAGGCGCCCGCCAACACGCCCGGCTAATTTTTTGTATTTTTAGTAGAGACGGGGTTTCACCGTGGTCTCGATCTCCTGACCTCGTGATCCGCCCGCCTCGTCCTCCCAAAGTGCTGGGATTACAAGCGTGAGCCACCGCGCCTGGCCGCTTCTTTTTTTAAAGCTAAGTGGCCTTTATTACTTATGAACTAAGGAAGCCTATTGTATTTGATGAGTTTGATTGTCATTCTCAGTCAAGACATTGATGCTAGTGAGAACAAAGTAGGCATTGTCATACTGCACCCACTCTCCAAAATTTCCTAAGCATCATATATATGCGATATATTAAGTATATGAGAGTTTTTCTTCTCATGTAGCTTTATTTTTTTATATCGTATTGTGTTTCATAAAGTTTTGGTCAATGTTGGTTATCTTTAATTGTATTTTTTAACTGTTAGCATTCAAAGAAGAGCCATAAAAGTTAAAACATATAAATACAGAGATTTATTTATAAATGGTCAATCTGTTATATTACTCAGAAATTAAGTCACTAACTCAAATATTGAACTTAGATTGATGATAATACCAGCAGGTATTCTAAAAATTTTGAAAGTTGGTATGTTAAAATTTGTGATATAGCCATTTGAGTTGAGAAGCTGAGAATAAAGATGGTTCGTGGTTCAAAATCTACATGGAGTCATTCATTCTGTTTTATTTAACTCCTATAATTTTGTTGTCAGGATATCTAGACTTTTCAGAACATCTCTAATAACTTTGAAGTAATAAAGGGTAAATGTTGAATCAAATATTGCATTTATCAAATATACCCAACAGCCAATGGAGGTGGCCGAGGATTGGAATGTTTGGCTTTAGCAGGGAATTTCATAAGTGGTTGCTTGATGACAGCTTATCATCAAGGTTATCTACAGTAATTTTTCTCATAAATTGTGTTTATTAAATGCATAATATATTTATAAATTTTGGATAAATGTCTACAAACCAAGTCACTTAAAATAATGATCCATAATTATAACCTAAAATTTTCAGTTGAAACATCTCAATTGTTACCACTAAAAATTACTTCTAGTCGGGCACGGTGGCTCACGCCTGTAATCCCAGCACTTTGGGAGGCTGAGGCTGGTGGATCATGAGGTCAAGAGATCGAGACCATCCTGGCCAACATGGTGAAAACCCATCCGTTCTAAAAATACAAAAAACTATCTGGGCATGGTGGTGCGCCTGTAGTCCCAGCTCTACTCAAGAGGCTGAGGCAGGAGAATCGCTTGAACCCAGGAGGCGGAGGTTGCAGTGAGCCGAGATCATGCCACTGCACTCCAGTCTGGTGAACGAGCCAGACTCCATCTGAAAAAAAAAAAATTACTTTTCTATCTTCTATATTTTCTTTCTGGGGAAACATTTCAAAAGCAACACCGAAGGCATCTGTGTTAGATACCTATCCAACAATATGTTCCCTAAGAGTCATTTTTTGATGACTATACCAATGCTCAAACTTGCAACCTTTTTGTTTAACTACTAAATTCAAAATGAATTGGTTTTGTGTCTATGTGCCAGGCACCCTTCTTTGGTGTGATTTTTAAAGTGGCCTGGAACATTCATAAATTTTTACAGCACCTCCAGTCTAGTCTTGTGTCTTAATTATTATTATTACTATTATTTTAAATTATTTGAGATAGTCACTCTGTCTCCCTGGCTGCAGTGCAGGGACGGGATCTCGGCTCACTGCAACTTCTGCCTCCCGGGTTCAAGAGATTCTCCTGCTTCAGCCTCCAGAGTAGCTGGAATAAAAGGCACGTGCCACCACGCCCTGCTAATTTCTGTATTTTTAGTAGAGAAAGGATTTCACTATGTTGGCCAGGCTGCTCTCGAACTCCTGATCTCAAGTGATCCACTGCCTTGGTCTCCCAAAGTTCTGGGATTACAGGCATGAGCCACTGCACCTGGCCTGTGTCTTAATTCTATACAAGGCCTAATTGGGCCCAAAATAACTGTATGAGTGCAGCATAACCTCTTTTCCATTGATTATATTACTGCTGTAATAAAATGGTTCCTTTAATTATTACTCTGAGTTATGCTTATTTGTTTAAAGATATATTTTAGCTGAATAATTACTATACTGTAAAAATCAAAACATGTTGCATGTATTTTAATGGAAAAGCAAAGTTTCTTAACAGTAATTAGTGCCTGACTTGAGTTAATTTAACATTTTACAACAACTTTATATCAGAAACTGTGCTAGGAATCGAAGATGTCCAGATAATGCCATACAGCGGAAATAATAGAATGAATATCATATAAACTATTGGATGCTTAAATCAACATTGGAAATATATTAGATATATTCTAGAAACTGATTTGTTTCAACAAATATATTTTTCTGTGTGGTGTCAGATTGTGGGTTTTAAATATTAACTGGTAACAATTGTCTTTTCAGGTTTTGCTTTTATTTTTCTCTCTATTGCTCAAAAAGAAAAAGTGTCTTCAAAAACTAAAAGCATATATTAACTATTGTTAAGTTTTCAAAACATTTTTTAAAAATATGTATTTTTAGCAGGGTAAAAAATGAATTATTTTGGTTGGTCCAATTGCATTGTCTGTATCTTGTGTGGTAAAAGCACTAAAATATGACAGCAAAGTTTGGTCTGAAATATAGATATATAACAAAGTCATGGAAAAGAAATATATTGCAGGGATTTATTCTCCAATCAATACACAGTGAAATAAAGTACATAAATCCCCAGATATCAATGGGAAAATAGGTTCAACATTATCTGAGAGATACAGCTGAAGAAAAGGAATCCACACAGGCAGAGTGTTGCTTCCTCATTCTTTATGTAGCATTTGGTGATGGTGTGTATATTGTGTACAACAGGAGAAACAAAACACAAATTGGCCTAAAAATTTGATTTGAAAGCTCAAAAAGACAGGTACCTATTTAAAAAATACATTCCCTAAGAATCACTTTTTGATGACCATATTAAGGTTCAAACTTGTAGCCACGTTATGTAAAAACTAAACTCAAAATAAATTAGTTTTGTATCTAGCCACATTAGTGCTCCCAGAATTGGGAGAAACTAAAATATTTGGGGGTTCTTTTAGATAAGGAAGAGAAGCATGATAAAGAATGCATGACCTGGTTGACAGTACCAACTTTTTAATAATATTTAAACAACTTCCCATTACAACTGCAGTTTTTCATATGAAATTGTTATTGATTGAAATAAATTCTTACTGTAAATTCCTAGGCTAATTTGATCTAATTATACTTAAATGGATTTAAAATTGTGTATCCAATAGGAATTCTGCCTTTTATCTGAATTTTACTTACATCTCTAGACATGAATATGTGACTACATGCTCCTTCGAAGGAAAGCGGTATTTTGTGTTTCACTGAATTCCCAGGTCATTAAACCATTGCTGTAAGCAGAGAATCTATTTAAGACATATTATAATGCATTAACAAGTTGTGTAAAAATTTATAAAGCTCTCAATTGGTAAGGAAAGTTAAAAAAAAAACAGCAAATGTTTATTTAGTACCAGGCACTGTTTTGAGTTTTGTTCACATGTTAACTCACCTATAAGGTAGCTATTATGAGATTAGAAGAATTAATTTTAACGGAAAGTTTTAAAAAAATTAAAAAGTTAGATGGAAAATTGAGAAAACTGGGGAGAACATCTCGTTTATTAGTATTCGTCTTTCCACATTTTACTGGTAGACTTGTGAGAAGATGTTTTACTTCCATAGTATGCTGAAGTGCTAAAATGTAGCTTCTCTGTGAAGATTAGGAGGAAGATAGAGATTTGGTTACAAATTAGGAATGGAGTTCTCACAGAAGCCCTACAAAGACTTTGGCTAGTAAAATCATGCATACATGCACAAACACACACACACACACACACATATGCAGGAAGAGAAAAATGTGATAAAGAAAAGTAAATATGAAATGGTATTGACAAAAGGCTCAAAGTTTACCCAATGTGAGTAGCGAATTTTAAAATACTTTAGTTAACTGGAGACCATCTCAGACAAAAAGAGTTCTCTCTCCTATGTTGGAAGTCTCAAATAAATGTCCCATCACAAAGTCACAGGATATTGGTGCACACAAGAAGACAATTAAAGAGATAATTGAAAAAAACTACAGGGATTAAATTAGAACACAAACACATGCATTACATACATACAGCCATAAATAGGTTATTAAAAATTCTATATAAATTGGCAGTACTGTATTATGTCTGATCAAATGGAAGAGAGAGAGAGAGAACAAACATATAAAAAGTGAAAATGAAAAAGTGCATCCTACCACTATGGAGAGAGAAAATAATTTATTTTCCACACCCCCCTAAACTTGTACTGTTTTTAACATAATTGGTTTCATATTGAATATACGTTTTTTGTATTCTGGGTATTTATTCCTTTAATGTGACATAGATACGTTTGCATATTATTACGTGCTCTTCATTAAGATAATTCTTAACAACTTCACAATATTCTGACAAGTGTATGTGTTCCCAGAAGAATGAATATTTTATTAACTTGATACATATCAATTTGATACATATGGACAATTTACCTATCAAAGAATTGTACCAATTTACACCATTATATTGCGATACCATTATATTGTGTGAAGGTGCCTATTTCATCACATTTTCAGTAACAATCTATTCCTGGACTGTTTGTTCCATTTCTTAGATCTCTTTCTCAATTCCTGCATTACAGTTTAAATAACAAAGCTTTAGAGCATGTTTTGATATTGGACAGGCGAATTTGCCTAAAGATATATCTTTTTCCACCAGTGTTCCAAAAACTTTATTCCACTTTCCTTCATATTAACATTGAAATTGCTTCTAAATGCAATCAATAAAAATAATCTTGAGATTTTGATTATGCCTCTTTTCATCAAACCCTTCCATAACTTCTGTTTATCTAGTTCGGTGGTGCTCAACCAGGGGTGATTTTATTCCCCAAGAGAAATTGGGCAATATCTGGAGGCATTTTGGTTGTCACAACTGGAGGGTGGGACTGGGGAAGGCAGAGCTAGGGGAGAGTCCTGCTACTGGCATCTAGTGTTTAATGGCCAGGGAAGCTGCTAAACATTGGAAGAAAATAATTTTCAAAAATATATCAGGATATCAAGAACAGTAACGTTCTAAAATCTTAAATTTTAAATGAAACAAATGATATAAGATGCCATCTTTTATTTCAAGAGATTAGAAAAACTGAATAAACTAGTAAACACTGAAAACACATTAAAAGGAGTGCTATTCCTAAAATCTTGTTTTCTAGGATTATTTAGGAGTGTTTATTTTTTTCTGGCTTTTCAAATACTTTGATGTGGAATTCTAGTTCACTTTTTTGATTTGGTACCCCATAATACTTTGAGTCCTAGAGTGTTCAGGTTAACTCTATATTAAATATATTTTATTATATTAAATATATTTGATAACTACATTAAATATCTCTATTAAATATATTTAAATTTTTTTCTGGAAGTACACATAATTATTCAAGAACTATATTATTTCAACCCTTTTCTCAAGGCTAGTAACTTATCTAATTTAAATGTGTATTTTCTCTGATCAAAGTTTGTTAAAACATGCAATATTAGTTATTGTTACTTTTGTTACAGAAATTTCACTGTATGCCTCTTGTTGCAATGATTTTTAAAATATCAGTTGCCCAAAACGTCCCAGCAACATATTAAGAAATCTTTAAGTTTCAAAAATATTTTATTACTGATTACTTTTCTTAAACTTTTTATATATTCTTGAATTTATTTTAATCTTGCTGCTGTCTATTCAATCTTATCTTTAAGAAAAGTTGTAGAGATGATAAATTCACTTAGATATTTTATATTCTTTATTTTAGAATTTTCTCTTTCTTTTATTTTGTTTGTTCTATTATAACTTCCAATAACAGATGTTGAAATATCAAAGTATGTTCTACACAATTATCATTTTCTATTTTAATATACATAGATGCACTCCAGCCTGGGTGACAGAACAAGATGCCATCTAAAAAAAAATCTAAAGTGGAGCCTGAAGATTAGAGTGAATTCCTGCAATCTCATGATCACCTTTGAAAGGATGAGGAGTTGCTTTTTATGGAGAATAAAAGAAGTGTTTTCTTGAGATGGAAACTACTTCTGGTGAAGATACTGTGAACATTGTTGAAATGACAACAAAGGATCAAGAATGTTACATAAGCTTAGTTGATAAAGCTGTGTCAGGATTTGAGAGAATTGGCTCCAGTTTTCAAAGTTCTACTGTTCTGGCAGAACAATCATAGTTGTCTTATTTTAAGATATTGCCAAAGCCACCCTAACCTTACATAACCACCACCCTGATCAATTAGAAGCCATCAACATTGAGGCACGACCCTCCACCAATAAAAAGATGACCCACTGAAGGCTCAGTTGATCGTTAGCATTTTTTACTTAATTTGTTTAATTAAAAGATGTTAACTTTAAAGATATAATGCTATTACACACTAAATAGACTACAATATAGTGTAAACACAACTTTTTTATGTACTAGAAAACCAAAAGATTTGTGTGCCTCACTTTAATGTGATATTTGCTTTATTCCACTCCTCTTGAACTGCACCCTCAATATCTTTGAGGTCTTCCCGTATCACATATTGCTGTCATTTTATTTTCCATTAGGTTTAGGTAATTTGATTGTTTTTATTTTTTTATTCCACTTTTGTGTCCCTGTTTCATAATACTGGCTTTGTTAACTGTTTGATTATTAATCTTTTGAATATTTATTTTTGTTTTAATTTTTTTCTATACATTATTGGGGTACAGGTGGTATTTAGTTACATGAGTAAGTTCTTTAGCGGCAATTTGTGAGATTCTGGTGCATTCATCACCCAAGCAGTATACAAGCAGTGTAGACTGCACCATATTTGTAGTCTTTTATCCTTCACTCATCCCTTCCCACTCTTCCCCCCAAGTCCCCAATGTCTATTGTATTATTCCTATTCCTTTGCGTCTAATAGCTTAGCTCCCACATATCAGTGAGAACATACAATGTTTGGTATTCCATTCCTGAGTTACTTCACTTAGAATAATAGTCTCCAATCTCATCCAGGTCGTTGCAAATGCTGTTAATTCATTCCTTTTCATGGCTGAATAGTATGTCATCATGTATATATGAATATATATCTGTGTATATATACATATTCCATCATATGTGTGTGTATATATATGTATATAAACATATATATACCACCACCATCACAGCTTCTCTATCCACTTGTTGACTGATGGGCATTTGGGTTGGTTCCACGATTTTTCAATTGTAAATTGTGCTGCTATATACGTGCGTATGCAAGTATCATTTTGTATAATGACTTCTTTTCCTCTGGGTAGATACCCAGTAGTGGCATTGCTGGATCAAATGGCAGTTCTACTGTTAGCTCTTTAAGGAATCTCCACACTGTTTTCCATAGTGGCAGTACTAATTTACATTCCCCCCAGCAATGTAGAAATGTTCCATGCTCACCACAGCCATGCCAACATCTACTGTTTTTTGATTTTTTGATTATGGCCATTTTTGCAGGCGTAAGGTGGTATCGCATTGTGGTTTTGATTTGCATTTTCCTAGTCATTAGTGATGTTGAGCATTTTTTTATATGTTTGCTGGCCATTTGTATATCTTCTTTTGAGAATTGTCTATTCGGGTCTTTAGCCCACTGTTTGTTCTTTTCTTACTGATTTGTTTGAGTTCATTGTAGGCTCTGGATTAATATATTGTAGTTAGAAAAGTACAAAAAGTCGATCCACATAGAAACAATAAGATAAAACATCTTTGATGATGAGTTGTACAAATTGATTACGTTTTCTTTCTCTGTAAAGGTGATGGAATAAAAAGGAAAACAGGTTTAAGATAAATAAACTTAAGGACAAAAACGCAGCAGTCCTTTGTCAGTTGTACAGATTGTGGAACCATCCCTAATTCATTCTCTGAAGCCAGAATCACCCTAATACCAAAACCAGGAAAGGACACAATCAAAAAAAGAAAACTACAAACCAATATTCTTATGGACATAGATGCTAAAGTCGTTAATGAAATTCTAGCTAGCTGAATCCAACAGTATATCAAAAAGATAATCCACCATGATCAAGTGGGTTTCATAATATGTTTCTGACCAGAGTTGGTACCTCTAGGTGATGAGTATTCATGTTTAGTGGGCCCCCAGCTGGGCATTCTACAGGAAAATATCAATTGTTTTAGTTGAGTTTGACTTTCCTCAAGTCTTTTAGGTTTTCTGGCAAACTCTTCTACTGTGCTTTATACTTCTATAAATAATTTTGTCTAATTCTAAAATTCATATTAGTTTTGAAATGCTGCGTTTTTGTCCTTAAGTTTATTTATCTTAAACCTGTTTTCCTTTTTATTCCATCACCTTTACAGAGAAAGAAAACGTAATCAATTTGTACAACTCATCATCAAAGATGTTTTATCTTATTGTTTCTATGTGGATCGACTTTTTGTATTTTTCTAACTACAATATATTAATCTTTTATGTTGGGTGCAATGCTTAGAGCTTCATTTACAAGAATTATCTTATATAATTCTCAATGCAATTAAGGCATATTCTACTATTATATTTGTTTTAATGATAGACAAACAGAAATGGTGAAAATTGGAGACGTTTGTTTACTGTTACACTGTTTTTAAGAAGGGAATCAAGAACTCTTCCCTGCATAATTTTTCCATAACGGATAGAATCGTCACTTTCTCTCTCTCTAAACAAGACCGGTTCAAGACTGTTTGTGGGAGTAGTAATTACTCTCTGTTCTGTGTCTATTTCACTCCTTCTGCTTTTAGTTTATTTTATTTATTTATTTATTTATTTAGTTTTTATGTATTTATTTATTTTCTTTGAGACAGAGTCTCTGTCTGTCGCCTAGGCTGGAGTGCAGTGGCGCGATCTCCGCTCACTGCAAGCTCCACCTCCCGGGTTCACGCCATTCTCCTGCCTCAGCCTCCCGAGTAGGTGGGACTACAGGTGCCCGCCAACACGCCCTGCTAATTTTTTTTGTAGTTTTAGTAGAGACGGGTTTCATCGTGTTAGCCAGGATGGTCTGGATCTCCTGACCTCGTGATCCGCCTTCTGCTTTTAAACTTATAACCTAAGAGTGTTTTTCCAAATATTCCCCTCCCCTTCTCTAAGCTTATATCTTGGCTTCAAATATCCTGTAAGTTAACTACTGTAACAAGAAGACACGTGTATCTCCCAAGGATAAGCATCAATATGCACTTTACAAAGAATGTGCATAAGATGTATAATCTGCAGCAATGTAATTCTGCCTACTACAAACATACCTATTTAAAATATTAGTTGAGATTTAACTATCTGGATATATGATGTTTTAAAACGTATTTTAGAAGTGGCTGTTTGATTTTCTCAATTAATAGAGTGTACATCCAATGATTTTTCTAAACAAAGAAATGTTTTGCAACATAGGAATAAAGCACCCTCAACTTCTTACAGAGATTTGCTTCAAAAGGACTTTGAATAATGAAGGAAAGTTTACTGATATTTTATATGTATTTACTTGGTATATTTTTATCATGTAATCATTTGATTTATATATTTTAGTTGTGATTACACTTTTATATAATACAATTGCATTTCTTGTTTTATGCCTTAATGTAATATGGTTGGAGCTCCAAGAGAAAAATAACTGATTGTGCTCTTTTTTAACTCTATAATCCCAGTTCCTGGCAGAGACACTGGTAGACGCTGACTAATATAATCTCTCTTTTTTTTTTTTTTTTTTTTTTTTTTTTTGAGACAGAGTTTCACTCTGTTGCCCAGGCTGGAGTGCAGTGGCACAATCTGGGCTCACTGCAACCTCCACCTCCCAGGTTCAAGCAATTCTCCTGTCTCAGCCTCTCTTGTAGCTGGGATTGCAGGTGCCTGCCACCACATTCAGCTATTTAATTTTTTTTTTTTTTTTTTTTTTTTTTTTTAGTAGAGACAGGATTTCACCATGTTGACCAGGCTGGTCTCGAACTCCTGACCTCAGATGATCTGCCCGCCTTGGCCTCCCAAAGTGCTGGGATTACAGGCATGAGCCACCACACCCAGCCCTAACCTACTATCTTTTAATCACAGATACTTAAACACATTTATCATTATCTTTTTCATGATCAAAATTTTTAAATATTCCTTTCCTAATGATTAATGACCTCAAGTTCAACTCAATAATTATTAACTGAGCACTTATTTTGAGTCAAATGACTTTAAGTTTTGGGGACGTAGACATGAAGATATTAATTATATCTTTGAAGAATTTATATTTTGTTGGCGATGCTGAAGGTAATCATTTATAATTTTCTGTGTTAGGTTCTATAAGATCAGACCAGTGCTGCAAGACTATGTTAGATGCATTTTCTAATTTTTTGGGAAACGATAATAGAACAGACAGAGAAAGAGAGATTGTAAATAGGTCTTAATGGACATGTAAACATTTTGCTGAAATAATGGAGAGTGCTCTTATCAAAAGAAAATTGCCTGGTTGTATTAATTTGTATTGCTTCTGTGATAAATGATAACAGATTCAGTGATTTAAACAATTTAAAAATTATTTTACAGTTCTATAGGTCAGAATTTCTACACAGATTTCACGAGGCTAAAATAAGTGTGTTTGCACTGTGTTCTTTCTAAAGGCCCTAGCAGAGAATCCATTGTCATGCCTCCTCCAACTTCTAGAGGTCACATCCACTTCCCTTGGTTAGTGGTTCACTTCCTCCTGCTCTTAACTAGCTGTATTGCATCACTCTGTATCTGTCTTCCATTGTCACATTTCCCTTTGTTTTTCCTCCTCTGCCTCTCCCACTTTATAGAACCCTTGTAATTACATTGGACCCACCTAGATAATCAGAGATGATTATATTATTTAAGGGCGTTTGATTAACATCTTTTAATTCCTTTTTGCCATATAACCTGACATATTCACAGATTGCTTACCAGAATGATGTTTTAAGGAGCTTGCAATTAATGTGACTAAATAGTAGGGCATAGGGAATTATCAGAGAAAGGAGTAAAAAAGTAGCATATTGTTTAGGGATGTATGTGTAATTTTCCAAGGTTTTTGACTTTTATCTTATAATAAAGTTCCTCCATTTCCATTATTATCAATTCGTTCCCATACTGCATAAATGAGGTAAAATAATATTTATTGATTTCCTATTTCATCATGTGCCTTAATGACTTACTCTATCCCAAGTTAGCATTTAAAAATATGTAATTACCCAGCTATATTTTTATATAACTGCAATCATTTTATGATGAGCTGACAACAACTAGACTAATGCCTTCTTGCTTATAAATATTTTTAATTACTTAAAATATCAACCACATTTTTAATGATTTATTCTTATATTATCTAGCATAGAGTATTAGTTAAGTAATGGATAATGTTTAAAGCATACATTGTATACATTGTATTAAAATGAAGGCTACCTAGTTCTGCATTTATTTAAAAATTGGAATAAGAAATATAGTAGGTCAACAATTTCACATACCAAACTTAGGAAGAGGCTCATGTGACATGAGAAGTAAATGAAAAATTTGTTAAACAGTTAGATTCTAAGTATACATCTGTAAATATTCAGACTTCTTAGGTCTGAAAAGGAGCCTATGAATCATAATTTTAAAGTGTCAGATGACTCTTCTAGGCCACCCATGGTTCTTTTGTTTGTTTTCTCTGTCAATACTATATCTATCTCTACCCTGAAAATCTTTTATCTTGATTTTTTGAAGAAGTATAAGAACAACAGGGTGTTATATCTTTGGGTTTTAAAGAGTAGATAATATATCAAGAAGTAATTGTTAAAACTAGTAAAATTATTATAGTAGAATTAGTAGCAGTCTGTAAATGATATTAGACACAGTTAAAACAGTTTTAATCTGTATATCGCTTCATTTGCATCGCAATATATGAGATTGTCTTTAATATGGAGTACAGAATTATGAAATTGTTAACATTTTAACTTTCACTTATCTGCAGCTTTATTGCTCACAATCACTTTCTTATTACTTCAGCAAAATAGCATTTTGGGTGAAATAATAAAATGAGAATAAACAAATACTTTTATTATGTCAAGGAAGATGGGGTAAGAGAAAAATATATTGTGCATTTCATTTACTGGCTAGTACCCATTAGATTGGATAATTAAAGGTGCACAAGGAATGTCATCAAAATATTTTAAGAATGAATCTTGACACAAGTTCAGTCTTGATCTGGCAATGTGCTAGTTATATCAGCTTTAAAACATTTTTACTTCTGTTTGATTTGTTCATCTCTACAATGCTTAAATACTATTCTAACAACTCTTATTAATTGCTTTGAAAATTAAATACTTCATAAAATATAATGTACAAATGCTAAGAACAAATAATATTATAGGTGAAATATATACAATGAATAAAATTGATTGGTATTTATAGTGTAGCTGGCATAAGTGCAAGTTCTAATGATAGATAAATCAGAAAGAAATATTCTAATTAGCAAATAAAATAATTCTACAAATTTACTAAAAAAACTCAGTTGTATAATATTTGGTTTCTAATTACTTTTAAGTAAGATTCTATTTTATGTATTTAAACAAAATATTAATTATGAATATTTAATAAACTCACATTTTACAATTAGTACATATACTGATTGTGAGCTCAGTACTGATTATAAGATATAATTATCATTATATCTGTTTTATATACAGATAAAATTTGTGAATTGGACAAGACTGTTTTTGTGATTTGGGTGAAGATGAAAGCTTGAATAAAATAAGTTTAATAAAAAAAGAGAGAAAAAAATGTAAACTGAAAATATAGGCAATTATTTTGGGAAATTCCCTGCCCAAAGGAACAGAGAATTGCAGAGAAAGGTTGTGGAAGAAGTGTGGGTGGGAGATGCTTTTGCAGTGTGCCCATTTGAAAATGAATAATTGTGTAGGGAACTTCCTGAGAGCTCAGTGAGGAAATTAATAATCAATTTTTTAAAAATTATTTAAAGTTTCCTCTTTTTATTTATTCACTGCCACTTCTCTGGTTTCTCCAGTTGAGGTTATTTCTAAGTGATCTGCATATATTTGGTTCATTTTTAATATTTGATCAAATTCTCACGTATCTGGATTTCTTTGTATTGCTCTGTAGCCCTATTGCTAATACATGTTTTATGCAAGAAAAGAAAATGTCTTCATGTAGCTATGTGATTAGCTTCTTTGAGGTCTGGTTCTTTGAGGTGATTTTGTTTCCTAGTACGATCGATGTTTCTCGAGATTTGATGTCTGTTGCTCCCTTTTAATCTAAATGTATTGCTCATTATACTGACTAAATTAATACCTCACTTCAGAAATATGGATCTAATAGCATCTAGTTCAGAAAATACTCACCATTCCCCAATGAACAGCTGAGGATAGGGTGGAGGATGCTTTTTTGTCCAGATTTCTCAAGTCTCATTTATTTGTATTTAAACCTTCCTGTCTTTGTAATACATACAACAGAATATTTACTAAGTGCATATTGAATAATGTTTTGATAAGTGTTATTACTCTGTGCAGGTGGATATAACTTAGAAAGCCTCTATGATAAGGGGAGTTACAGTAAAACATTTCGGTTAAAATAATCTACTTACAATGTAGCTGTGGTTATTTTAAGTAACTTTGGGTAATTTGAACACTGCTATCCAAGATACAGATTCCAGCCACAGACAAATTTTCTTGGCTAATCACTTTTCAGAAATAAATTATTAAACAACATTTTTTAAAAAGGTTCATTGTGTATGAAATCCAGATATTGAACTTCTCTTGAACAATCAAAATTTTTATCAACCACAGATCCCCATTCTCATCTAACTACATCATCTGGAAGCTTCTCTCTAGAAGACCATGAGCTCTTTGCTTTACTTTCCTACTTACCTAACTTACCGTAACTTATCATATCTACAGGAAGTTATGTTTCTTGCCTCTAGGCAGCCATTTCATACTGAGATTAGAACGCTGCAATACTTAGCAAAAATTGTAAACATGTAATAAGGCATATAGTTTAACAAGCAGAGTGAGAAGACAACCAATTTCCAATTAGCTTATTTTAAAAATCACAGATGTTTAAAGTGATAACTACCAGAGATACTGCATAGGGTTAGGGTTAGGTAACAGGTAAATACTTGTAACAGTGTACTAAAGATCACAGATAGTTGATTTTGTGGTTGCTTATGGAGTTAAGATTTATTTTAGGCAAATTTAGATTAGTGGTTAGTGAAAAAATCTTAAGAAATAGGATCTGCTATGACATCAGCTAAAAAATGTTATGAAGTGATGCCAATAAGAGGAAATAATCCAAGGCTATGAAGAGCATCACCAGCTACATATGGAAAACTCATCTCATTCTTGTTTTAGGTTACAGATTGCTCAATGCAATATAGCCAGAGAGAACCCAGATGAGATGGTGCATTTTTATCACCATGGTCCAAGTACCCATCCGGAGTTCAAGCCAACAATCCTTGGGAAAAAAGGCTTGCAATTTTTCAGTGAAGCAGAAAATAAAGTAGCACCCGAGTCTGAAAAATTTGTGGGAATCATGGGGAGCTACAATCCAAAGAGACCCCTGGGAATTAGATAATGAATTGCACCTTAGATCAATGATTTAGGATAACCAGAAAACAATGCAGAAACCAGAAACATTAGCTTGGAAAGAGCCTAATAGAATTACCTGGTTATATAGCTTAATATATCAACATATAGCAAAAGTCCTTTGTAACCAAAAATATCTAAATATTTGACATACATGATTACATCCAATCATAATCTAACGGAACATCATGATGAACAAAATTAAACACTTTCTGGCTTTGATTTCCTGTGATATTTCATAATATTAATAAATACAGTGATCAGAATCACATAAAAATCTACAGAATTTTACATAAAGATGTTCTGAGCTGTAAAAACAAACCAGTGTAAATATCACATCATACAATGCGTAAAATAAGCTTACCTGTTGAGTCGCTAAATGCCACACCATGACTTACACTGCCTTTTCCCCATAGCTTTTATTGCTGTAAGATGCTCTGATTAGAAACCAGGTCTAATCTTTTTGATGAGCTTTTAGAGGAAGCCAGTTTCATTTCTTGAAACTAGATCTGTATATAGGTTTTCCTAGGTATCACAGTTGCTTTCATTCTAAGCATATGAAGTATCAGGTTAACATGGCCAAAGCAGTTTTTAGTCGACTGGAACATATTGATTGAAAAAATTTTTAATTTGAAATGTTTCTGTCAGATTAATGAATTAGGGTAATAAAATTATATTGAAAATACCTGCCCATGGAAAAGAGGCCATACAAAAATCAATGGGGAGGAAAATATGTAGGAGACACACTGTAAATTTTCTGAATGAAAATTAATTTGTCTGATATAAGCAGTGTTTGATTATTAAGATTCTTTTATGACAAGATAAGATGATGCAATATTGCTTATCTATACATTGATCTTGTTTACATGTTACTGCTAAGAGTACAATGCACCAGCTACTCGGGAGGCTGAAGCAGGAGAATGGTGTGAACCCGGGAGGCGGAGCTTGCAGTAAGCCGAGCTCGCGCCACTGCACTCCAGCCTGGGCGACAGAGCGAGACTCCGTCTCAAAAAAAAAAAAAAAAAAAAAGAGTACAGTGCAAATACTTTCATGGAGAGAAAAGTCTGCCCAATATAATTTGATCAGTTCTCAAAATACCAAAAAATAATACATTTCAGATTACGTATATTTCAAACTGAGATAACGTAAGGGTCAGTATCTGGTGTCATGGACATAATAGAGTATTGAAATGGAAAAAAAAATTGATTCAGTTTTCTACTAATTTCAAATAGCAATAGGATTTTGATCTATGTAAAATGATAGAATAATTTCACATTCTTGAATAGACAGATGACATATAAAATTGATTGATCTATTAAAATTTATAATGAAATGAAATAAAATGAAGTTTTAAAATCTTGAAAGATAGAGAACACCTCTTTGTGATTTCTACTTAACTTACTTTTAAACACAGTCTAACACAGACTTCACTGGGTCATAAACTTAGAACCTTATTACTTTGACAGTAATAAAATATAAATTGTCTCATATTGAAATTATGTCTTACTTTACACTTTGGGAGAGAAAGAGAGGCAGAGCAAGAGAGCAGTTCTAAAGACTGAGCTTTGGATCTCTCTATACACAATTCTAAAGACAACTAATTTATTATTTTCAAGCTTCTACTCTTGTGAAAAAAATCCTTTTAAACAATATAATTCTTTTGTATAATAACAGTAAACTAATATTGATAACACTCCTATGGATGGGTTTAGTAGCTTCTGGATAAGGGTATTTTGTTTTTATGTTTGTTTTACAGTCAGCTTTATTCCTCCATTTCTGCTCCTTTCTGTGGTGACTTAATGGAGAAAAAAAAAAGATGAATGCGAAATTTAATTGTAGAAGAAAATATTCTAATTTGCTTTATATAATCATTCCATTATTGTTAGTATATTGCAAAAATATGCTTTTTTGTTGTTGTTGTTGTTTTCATAATAGCTGATTTTTTTTTTTTTTTTGAGACGGAGTCTTGCTCTGTCGTCCCAGGCTGGAGTGCAGTGGCACGATCTCAGCTCACCGCAAGCTCCGCCTCATGGGTTTATGCCATTCTCTTGCCTCAGCCTCCCAAGTAGCTGGGACTACAGGAGCCCGCCACCATGCCCGGCTAATTTTTTGTATTTTTAGTAGAGATGGGGTTTCACCATGTTAGCCAGGATGGTCTCGATCTCCTGTCCTCGTGACCCGCCCGCCTCGGCCTCCGAAAGTGCTGGGATTACAGGCGTGAGCCACCGTGCCAGGCCATGATTGTTGATTTTTAAACCAAGTTTGTAGACATTTATTTATAAAGACCCTAAACTCACTGTTTCCAAGGTCTTCTATAGGACATCTATGCTAATGCATGTAGTTGTGCCAAATTTAACATTATATTGAGTAGATTGTTAGGGAACTAATATCTCAGTCTATGTTCTTGATTGTATCAAAAAGAAATAACTAATTCCTTTGAGAAATATTTGGGAATAAAAATTAAATCATAAAATGACATGTAGTAAAACTTGTGACTCAATTTAGAAAAGTCTAAATAGGAAAAGAAAACAAATATTTCTATCTAGTTCATAACTTAAAGCCCTAAACAATGTACAGCCACTTTTAAAACTTTCTGCTATGTGTCAAGAACAATGCTAGTAACTAAGGTAAAGCTTAAGAAATATGACTTCCTCTCAGACCACAGTGGAATAAAATTGGAAATCAACTCTAAAAGGTTGCTGTCAAAACAGCACTAATACATGAAAATTAAATAATCTGCTCCTGAATGATCTTTGTGAAAATAATAAAATCAAGATGGAAATATAAAAATTCTTTAAACTGAGCAATAATAGTGAAACAGCCTATGAAAACCTCTGGGATAGAGCAAAAATGATGCTAAGAGGAAAGTTCATAGCATTAAATGCCTACATCAAAAATTCTGAAAGAACACAAGTAGACAATCTAAGCTCACACCCAGCGAACTAGAGAAACAAGGACAAACCAGACACAATCCCAGCAGAAGAAAAGAAATAACAAAGAGCAGAAAATAAATAAATAAAATTAAAACAAAAAAAATACAAAGGATAAATGAAACAAAAAACTGGTTATTTGAAAACATAAACAAAATTAATAGATCATTAGAGAGATTAACCAAAGAATGAAGAGAGGATCCAAATAAGCTCGATAAGAAATGAAATGAGAGATATTACAACTGATACCACAGAAATACAAAAGATCATTCAAGGCTACTGTGAATACCTTTACACAAACTAGAAAACCTAAAGGAGATAGGTACATTCCTGGAAATGTACAACTTTCCTGGTTAAGACAAGATGATATAGAAACTCTGAACAGAACAATAACAAGCAGTGAGACTGAAATGATAATTTTTAAAAATTTCCGACAAAAAAAGTCCAGGACCAGATGGATTCACAGCTGAATTCTATCAGACATTCAAAGAGGAATTGTCACTAATCTTACTGAAACTATTCTAAATATAGAGAAAGAGGAAATTCTCCCTAAATCATTCTATTAAGCCAGTATCACCTTAATACCCAAACCAGGAAAAGACATAACAAAAGAATAAAACTACAGACCAATATCCTTGATGAACATAGATGCAAAAATCCTCAACAAAATACTAGCTAACAAAATCCAACATCATATCAAAAAGATAATTCACCATGATCAAGTGGTTTCATACTAGGGATTCAGGGAGGGTTTAACATACTCAAATAAATAAATGTGATACATCACATAAGCAGAATTAAAAGCAAAAAAACATGATCATCTCAATAGATGCAGAAAAAGTATTTAACAAAATCCAGCATACCTTTATGATTAAAACCCTCAGCAAAATCAGCATAGAAGGGACATACATGAAGGTAATAAAAGCTGTCTACCACAAACCCGCAATCAACATTATACTGATCAGGGAGAAATTGAAAGCATTCTCCTGGAGAACTGGAACAAAACTAGGATGCCCTTTTTCACCAATTCTATTCAACATAGTACTGGAAGACCTAGCCAGATCAATCAGACAACAGAAAGAAATAAAGGACATCTAAATTGGTAAAGAGGAAGTCAAACTCTCACTGTTCACTGATGACATAATCATATAATCATATACCTAGAAAACTCTAAAATTTCACCCAAAAAGCTTCTAGATCTGATAAATGAATTCAGTAAGGTTTCAGGATACAAAACCAAGGTACACAAATCAGTAGCATTGCTACACATCGACAGCAATCAAGTTGAAAATCATATCAAGTACTCAACCCCTTTTAAACCAGCTAAAAGAAATTCTCAAGAATATACCTAACCAAAGAGGTGAAAGATCTCTATAAGTAAAACTACAAAACACTGCTGAAAGAAATCACAGTTAACACAAATATATGGAAACACACCCCATGCTTATGGATGGGTAATATCAATATTGTCAACATGACCATACTGCCGAAAGCAATTTATAAATTCAATGCAATTCTGATGAAAATGTAATCACCATTTTTCACAGAATTAGAAACAACAATCCTCAAATTCATATAGAACCAAAAAAGAGCCTTCATAGCCAAAGCAAGTCTAAGCAAAAAGAACAAATCAAGAAGCATCACATTATCCAACTTCAAACTATGTTACAAGGCTATAGTTACCAAAACAGCATGGTACTGATATAAAAATAGGCACATAGACCAATGAGACAGAATAGATAACCCAGAAATGCAGCCAAATCCTTACATCTAACTGGTCTTTAACAAAGTGAACAAAAATATAAAATGGGGAAAGGACACCCAATTCAACAAATGGTTCTGGGACAATTGGCAAGCCACATGTAGAAGAATGAAACTGGTCATCTCTCACCTTATACAAAAATCAACTCAAGATGGAACAAAGACTTAAATCTAAGACCTGACACCATAAAAATTCTAGATGATAACATCAGAAAAACTCTTCTAGACAGCTGGTTTAGGCCAAAGAGTTCATGACCAAGAACCCAAAAGCAAATGCAACAAAAACAAAGATAAAGACAAATAGATGGGACATAATTAAACTGAAATGCTTCTGCACAGCAAAATAAATAATCAGCAGTGTAAACAGACAACTCACAGAATGGGAGAAAATGTTAACAAACTATGCATTCGACAAAGGATTAATATCCAGATTCTAAAAGGAATTCAAACAAATCAGCAAGAAAAAAAAATCTGTTTAAAAAGTGGGCTAAGGACATGAATAGATGATTCTCAAAAGCACTTACACAAATGACCCACAAACATATGGAAAACTGCTCAACATCACTAATTATCAGGGAAATGCAAATTAAAACCACGAAGAGATAATATCTTACTCCTTACTTCTGCAAGAATGGCCATAATTTAAAAAAAAAAAGATGTTGGTGTAGGTATGGTGAAAAGTGATCACTTTTATGCTGCTGGTGAGAATGTCAACTGGTACAACTACTATGTAAAACAGTATGGAAATTCGTAAAAGAACTAAAGTAGAACTACCATTTGGTCCAGCAATCCCACTGCTGGGTATCCACTCAGAGGAAAAGAAGACTATGAAAAATAATATGAAAAAGACACTTGCACTGACATGTTTATAGCAGCACAATTTGCAACTGTAGAAACGTGGAACTGGCCTAAATGCCTATCAACCAACAAGTGGATAAAGAATATGTGGTACCTCTATACCATGGAATACTACTTAGCCATAAAATGGAAAGAAACAATGGCAATCACAGCAACCTAGATGTAGTTGGAGACCATTATTCTAAGTTAAGTAACTCAATATAGAAAACCAACATTATATTTTCTCACTTGTAAGTGAGAGCTAAGCTATGAGGATGTAAAGGCAGAAGAATGATCTAATGACTTTGGGGACTCAGGAGGAAGGGTGAGAGGGGGTGAGGGATGAAAGACTACACGTTGGGTACAGTGTATACTGTTCAGGTGACAGGTGCAACAAAATCTCAGAAATCACTACTGAAGAACTTATCTATGTAGCCAAAAACCATCTGTTTCCCAAAAACTATTGAATGAAAATAAATAATTGAAAATAAATATGACTTAGTACCTAAGAACCAAGTTATTTTGCCTGATCCTGCCATTTGTAAAAATAATTTTGTCTTAGTGTCAGGAGAAATTTGGTGATGAAATGAACAGCCTCTAGAATTGATGGATAGAGTTCAAGTTCTGGCTCCATTACTGACTCAGTTAAGATGGTATTTAACTATTATCAATCTGAGTTTCTTTATCTAAGTGGTAATGATGTATTTGTATATCTCTATGTACAAAATATCACGGGGAATATTTGCAAATTTGATACAAGCATACAATGTGTAATGATCAAGCTAAAGTAAACTTTCAAATTATGTGTTATTAGAATATTTAATCAATTGGAAAATTATGATCATAATAATACTGTAAATGATAACATAGAAAGAAGCAAATTATATATATATAATATATATGTATATATATACACATGTATATTATTTTAAATACACATTATTTTAAATATACACACACATATATATATATATATATATATATATATATATATATATATATATATTTGTATTTCTGCTTCCTGGCTTGTAAGACTGTGGTCAACTGTGAAAATGTCTAGATTTCCAATTAAGTACTATATTTGTTTCACATTATACAATGAAAAGTTAGATATAGAAATAGACCTGAAAGACATAGCCACATTTGCAAGTTTCTGATAAGAGATGACCATGCACCTACAAGTCAAAGGCAGCAAATATGTAATTAGCCAGATGAGTTTCAAGCAATTAAAATCTCTTTTTTCCCCCTATATTCACTGAATGAACTCTATTAGGCAATGAATTGGGATATCATGGATAGGCAAGGCCTCTTCTGTGGAAAAGACAAACTAAACAAAGAAAAAAATGAAATAATGGCAGTATAAAGCTAGAATGGTAAATTTTACATGTCAAATTAACTTGGCAAAAAGATACCCAGATGGCTGATAAAATATATCTGACTGTGTCTGAGAGGATATTTCTAAAGGGAATAGCAATTTGAATTAGTAGACTGAGTAAAGAAGAGCACCCTTATTAATGTGGGCAGGCATCATCCAATCTGCTGAGGGCTTGAATGGAACAAAAAAGTAGAGGAATGGTGAATTTGTTCTGTGCTTGAGCTGGGACATTCATTGTCTTCTACCCTCCCACATCATTGCATTTTAGGTCTTTGAACTTCGATTGGAACTTATACCATTTGTTCCTGGTTCTCAGTCCTTTGGAGTCAGATTGAATTATGTCATTGACTTTCCAGTTTGCAGATGGATGATCAAGGGACTTTTTGGCCTTCATAACTCTGTGAGCCAATTCAAATAATAAATCTACTTTCATGTATATGTATAGAGGTTGAGCTCCTCAAATCTGAAAATCTGAAATCTGAAACACTTCAATACCCAAATTTTTTTGAGCACCAATATATCTCAAAGGAAACGCTCATTAGATTATTTTAAATTTTGGATTTTCAGATTTAGGATGCCTAATGCGTGTAGTATATATAATTCAAAATCTGAAATACTTCTTGTCTTGGGCATTTAAAATAAGGGACATTCAACATATACATAATAAGTATGTATGTGTGTATATATATATGTATGTGTATACATATCTGTGTATAAATGTAATATCTATCATTTTAGTTCTGTTGTTTTTCTGGAACACCCTGAATAATACAAAGAATGAAAAAGTACAGAAGTCATAGAAGAGATCAAAAAATAAAATTGATGGGTGCTAGATTAGTTTTAGAAAAGGTCTAATAAAGGACTCTTGAAATTCACACACACATGCACACACACAAACAGGAGTAGAATGACAAGCTCAAGCTAAGTGGAGATTAATAGCATGAGAAAAAACTATACACACAAATTTTTTTCTGAAAATTAGTGTTTTTTGCTTATTTGGGTTTCTTTTCTATGATGTGTTTTATTTTAGTAGGTAGGATGTCAAAGAAAACACAAATTCTGATTCCAATAATGATAGGCATTGTGCTGGGTGGTGTAAAAAATGTAAAATGAGTCAGGTATAAATCCCACATTCAAATAAGCTGTACACTACCATGACTCATGTTTGCAGTTGTGAATGGTCAGGAGGTGATCGAAGGAGAGGCAGGACACCAGTCATCAGCCTCCCTGGAGAGGAAGGGTCCTCCCTTCCCGACCGCTGGCTAGGGAAAATGTAAGAGATCATTAGAAGCAGAGTCTGATTGGACAATGTTAGAGATGGAAGAGCAAGAGTAAGAGACACTAATTTAGGGCTTATTAAATGAGCTGTACAGGCATGAGATCTTTTTTTTTTTTAATCTCTTTCTCTCTCTCTCTTTTTTTTTTCTGTGACAAGTTCTCATTCTGTATCCCAGGGTGGGGCGAAGTGGTGCAATATCAGCCTGTCTTTCCTGGCTACTTAAAATTTTTTTTTAAGCGATGGGGTTGCACTGTGTTGCTCAGGCTGGTCTCGAACACCTGGGTTCAAGAGATCCTCCTGCCTCAGCCTCTCAAAGTTCTGGGATTACAGGCATGAGCCACTATGCCAAGCCAAGATCCTCTGAAAAACAATTGTACTATTAGACATGGTTATGAAGGATTGGTTATATGTGAAATAATAAAGTCCAAATTATTCTGTTCCAAGATGGCCAAATAGGAACAGCTCTGATCTGCAGCTCCCAGCGTGATCGATGCAGAAGATGAGTGATTTCTGCATTTCCAACTGAGCCTTCACTGGTGATACCCAGGCAAACAGGGTCTGGAATGGACCTCCAGCAAACTCCAACAGACCTGCAGCTGAGGGACCTGACCGTTAGAAGAAAAACTAACAAACAGAAAGGAATAGCATCAACATCAACAAAAAGAACATCCACACCAAAACCCCATCTGCAGGTCACCAACATCAAAGACCAAAGGTAGATAAAACCACAAAGATGGGGAGAAATCAGAGAAGAAAAGCTGAAAATTCTAATAAAATCCAAATTAAAATCATTAAGAATCACTCATTAATTAAATAGAAGAACTAAAATACATGCAAAGGCCAGAGAACACACATTTTACATTTTAGAAAATGTCGTGTTCTGCAAATATATAGGAAAATTATAAAGTATCACAATTTCCTGAGTTAAGTTTTGGTCATAACGAGCATAAAACAAGGCAACACTCTCTAGTAGAATTGCCTTGTGGAGACTTCTTGTTCAAGAAGAGCTTTAAAAAGGGTACAAAAGCCTTGACAGTGTATTATTTTTCTCCTGCTACATTTGACCAAGTAGGAGTGACTTCTGGAAATGACTATTCTGTGGAGTAGAACAATCTCTTGACTCATTACTGAGCCATGGAAGTAGTGTCATGTAGGTCTCCGTGAACAACAAAATCCATTAGGAACAAATCAGAAGACAGTTTCACATAGACATGCTGTGTAGTTACGGCCCTATTGTTAAAAACATTCCAAAAATAACTACATCTTGAAAGTCACCAAGGAATAAATAATGTTGAATGTTTTTCATGTTTAAAACTAATTCTTTGTACTCTCTAATAATGTTTATGGCTGACATCTGTGGAGATTTGCAGAAAAAAATAGGATGTTTAACGTCTACTTGTCAAATGTAATGTTCTCTCTGTCTTTTAATAGTTTTCTGAGAAGATGCTTGCTTTCATTTATTTTTTGAAATGATTATTTTTTCGTGGCAGTTATTCTAAACACATGAAAAAAAGCCAACACAAATCATGGATTGTTTTGAAGTGTTCCCTGGCCCACTGGAGAAAAAAAAATTCAAGTAACATTTTCAGAGCCAATATCTGTTAAAATATAATTAACTTTCAGTATTTGAAGACCTCTCCATGCTCACTCAGTAGCTAAGGGAGGACATGACCCTGCTGGCAGTGTGGTGTCCTGCAGGCTGTGACAGGTATGAGGCTGCCTTTTATTTATTTATATTTAAACTTTTTTGTTTTGAAATATGTTTAGATTTATAGGAAAGCTGCAGTATAATACAGAGAGTTTATTTAACCCTCTCAGCAAGTTTCCTCCATTGCTGGAATCTTACATTCCCTTGGTACATTTGTCAAAACTAAGAGGTTGGCATTGGCACATTACTATCAATTAAACTCCAGACATTATTTGGACTTCATTTTTTTTTTAACTGATGGTTTGTGTTAGTCCATTTGCATTGCTGTAAAGGAATACCTGAGGCTGGGTAATTTATAAAGAAAAGAGATTTATTTGGTTCACGGTTCCTCAGGATGCACGTGAAGCCTAGTGTTGGTATCTGCTTCTGGTGAGGGTCTCAGAACCTCACAAACATGGCAGAAGGTAAAGGGGAGCCAATGGGTCACATGGTAAGAAAGAAAGAGAGGCAAAAGGTGCCAGGATCTTTCAAACAACCAGATCGTGTGTGAACTCATGGTATGAGAACTCATTACCACGAAGACAGCACTAAGCCATTCACGACGGATTCATCCCCATGAACAAAACACCTCCCACGAGGCCCACCTCCAACATGGGAGACACATTTCAACATGAGATTTGGAAGGGACAAAATATCCAAACCATATCATAGTCCTTATAATGTTCCTTGATGTAACCCAGAACACATATTTTATTTGTGATCATGTGTCCTCACACCCATCTGGTCTGTGACAGTTTCTCAGTCTTTCCTTATTTGTTATGCCCTTGGCACAGAAGTACTTTACAGTCTTGAATAGTATCCTGTAGAATAACCCTAAAGCTGGGTTTGTCTGTTTCTTTTTTTTTTTTTTTTTCTATTCCCACTATTAGACTTGGGTTATGAGATTTTGAAAAGAATACCAAAGTTGTTGTGTCCTTGTTGTCACATTATATGTGGAAATACCTGATATCTACCTAACATCACTAATGATGCTCACCTTTATCATTAGTTTAGGGTAGTATCTGGAAGGTTTTCCACAGCAAGAAAACTGGTTTTCTCTTTTCCTATTTTGTACTTTGAAAGCTAGACACCAAGTCTAGTGCACCCCTCAGTCCAATGGGGGTTCAGTAAAGGGATAAGCACTTCTTGGAGACAGCATCTACGTATGTATATTTTTGCACTTCTCTAAGAAAATTGATCTCCTTCATTTATTTGTTTATTCAATCATTTATCTATATCATGATGGATTCTTGTTTTTATATTAGTTATGATCCAACAATAATTTTTTTGCTCAGATTTCTCAAATTTCAGTCATTGAGAAGTCTTTCAATTTTGCTCCTATGTCCCTTTGACATGCACTCTTTTTTAACATACTTTTAAAAACTATTTTTAAAAATTTAGTATAAAGAAATAACACTTGTCCCTGTAACAATTTTAAATGTGCAATTTAGTAGCATTAATTATATTCATAATGTTGTGCAACAATCATTAAGTAAAGGATTCACCCCATGACCAAAACAGCTCCCACTAGGCCCACCTCCAACTTTTCATTTCCAAAATTTTTCATCACTTCAAATATTACTGCTTTTTTAAAATTTTCAAGTATATGATGTCTTATTTTATATTTACTATGATGTACAATTAGATCTCTTGAATTTATTCCCATTATCAGACTGAAATATTATATTCTTCAATCAACATCTTCCCAATCCCTCCACCCTTAAGCTTCTGGTAAGTATCATTCTACACTCTGCTTTTATGAGTTCAGTTTTTTAAGATTCCACATATAAATAAGATTAGGCTTTATTTGTCTTTCTGTGCCTGGCTTATTGTTCTTAACATAAGTCTTTCATGTATATTCATGTTGTTGCCAATGAAAAGATTTTCTTCTTTTTAAAGGCTGAATAATATCCTATTGTGTATACATAACACATTTTTTATCTATTCATCCATTGATTGATACTTAGGTTAATTTCATATCTTGGCTATTGTGATGAACCATGAAATAAATATGGGAGTACAGATATCTCTATGACATACTAATTTCATATCATGTAGATATATACTCAGTAGTGGAATTGCTGGATCATATGATAGTTTTATTTTTCTATTTTGAGATAACTCCATAGTGTTTTCCATAGTGGTTGCACCAATTTACACTCCCACTAACAATATACAAGTTGTGGACCCCAAATATCTAAGACAGGTTTCAGTTTATTTAGAAAGGGTATTTTGCCAGTGTTGAGGATGCATACTCCTGATAGAGCCTCAGGAGGTCCTGACAACGTATGCCCAAGGTGGTCGGGGCACAGCTTGGTTCTATAAATTTTAAGGAAACATGAGAAATCAATCAGTGTATGTAAGATGGACATTAGTTTCATCCAGGAAGACAGAACAACTCGAAGCAGGGAGGGTGCATCCAGGTCACAGGTAGGTAAGAGACAAATGGTTGCATTCTTTTGATTCTGATTAGACTTTCCAATGGAGGTAGTCAGATATGCATTTATGTCAGTGAACAGAGGGATGACTTTGAATAAAATGGGAGACAGGTTTCCCCTAAGCAGTTCCCAGCTTGACTTTTGCTTTTAGTTTAGTGATTTAGGGGACCCAAGATTTATTTTTCCTTTCACATTTCCCATTTTTCTTTTTAAAATATTTTGGAGAAAGCATTTTAGAATAAAATGAGTCTTTGGTTGAGGTTTCATCTGATCTCTCCTGAATAAGATGGTTTATTCTTAGATGGGTAGGTATCAAGTTATTAGGACAGCTCATTTTTAGCAGGTTATGAAGTCTCATGTCCTATGAAGGTAACATAAGGGGAGGAAGCGAGAAATACAACAACAAACAGAAGAACAATCCTGGAAAATTTATATAGGCCACATTACTCTAAAGTCCATACATCAGTAGGCAGGTATGAAAGTGGCTTATGTACGTAAATAGGTTGCTGTTATTTTCTTCTGAAGTTTAAGTTGTTTAGCTTCAGTTTGCAGGGCTTTAAGAAAGCCCAGCTTAGTTTTCAGTAATTTCAAATTAGAAAAAAATGGGCAAAAAGGAAAAGAAAGAAGAAAAAATTGAAAATACTATTTTGGAGACTTGTAGCCAGGAAAAATTAGAATTCAGTCCAAACTGTAGAAAATAATAAAAATTGAAAAACATTAGCCAAGACTAGAATCTAACATCAGAAGTACTATAGTTTTTCAAACAATTCTCTCTTCAGTTTCCCATTTTTACTAAAGACAAATTGCCAGATTGTTTGTATAAAGTGAAGAAAGAATAATTATTTTTCACATAGGCTTTTAAAATTGGCTTTGATGGTACTTTGTTCCATAGAAAGAGTCTCAGATAAGGCTTTTTAAAAGCCAATCCCTGGGCCGGGCATGGTGGTTCATGCCTGTAATCCCAGCACTTTGAGAGGCTGAGGCGGGCAGATCACCTGAGGTTAGGAGTTCAAGATCAACCTGGCCAACATGGTGAAACCCTGTCTCTACCAAAAATACAAAAATTATCTTAGTTTGGTGGTGAGTGCCTGTAATCCCAGCTACTTGGGAGGCAGAGACAGGAGAATTGCTTGAACGCAGGAGGCAGTGGTTGCAGTGAGCCAAGTCTCATCTCTGCACTCCAGCCTGGGCAACAGAGCAGGACTCTGTCTCAAAAAAAAAAAAAAAAAAAAAAAGCCAAGCCCTGCCATGGGTTTGCATCCTCTGACCCCTATGAGTTGGGTGAATTCCTCCCCTCTTGAGGTACAAAGACAATTTGGGGTTCCTGGCTCTGTCAGAAAGTGAGACATTCTTTACTTACCACAGGTCAGAAACCTTGTACAAAAACTGTGTGGACAAGGTATGGAGCCAGTTTTCCTAAGGGGCTTTTATTGGCTCTATAAGTCAGGTTTGATTCCTTAAAGGAAAGCACACCATTCCAGTCAAAGCCTTAGTAAAATAACCAGCTTATCCAATTGTGTCCTGTTACATGTGACAACAGGTTTTTATTACACTTATGCAAATAAATACATTGCCATAAGTTAATAATACTCAAAAGTTCCCAAATTTTGTAGAAATCAGGCAGAGAGAAACAAATATGCCCCAAGGTTTGTTCATAGGAGTTACGTAATTGTTAAAAGCTGTCAATGCCTCAAAAGAAAAGTTTCCTTGACTCTGGAAAATTAAACAAAGGATCAGTGACATTTTATGCAAAAAGACAAAAAGATTACTTCAGTCTTATATTATTAGTTAAGTCCGTACAGTTAACTCCTCCTGTTCTGTTTGATATTAATGAACATTTTGGCTAATCTAAACTTGCTTATCTCTGATAAGCCTTGTTCCCCATAATTTGGAACTTTCTTTCAGATTTGATAGTCTGATAGCATTGGTCAAACCCAACGGGAAAAGACTGAAATAACAACAAAAACAGAAACGGACAACCACCACAACAAAAACAATTAAGCAAATCAAACACATGATCGTACAACTTATGTGATTACTGAGTGCTCTAATGCTAAGGAGAAATTAAGACCAGCTGGCTGTTAATCTTAACTTCAGCCAAGACAAACCCCAATTCAGTTACTTACCTAGGGATGGGTCTCAGACTGAAGACTGCTCTCCATCATCCTAGAAGCAGAAAAAAAACTCAAACTCATCCTCCCTGTTGGAAGCGAGCTCAAACACCATAGAGGAATTACCTGCCTTCCATCATCATGGAAGCTGGAAAACTTGCATTCCTTGTGTTGGAAGCAAGTAAAACTCCAGAAAAATTGTACTGCAATACACTTTTTAAATCATGACCACATTTTGGGAGATTAGGGATTCTCTCAAGGGGTTGTTTCCAGGCCTCAGCAAATTTTCCTATTGATTTGAGCCATAAAGATAGCTCAAGTTGATAGCAAGCACAGATAGGCAATTTGTTCAAGGTCAGGGGCACCTCCTCTCAGAATCCCTTTATTGTTACCAAAATGTGAAATCCGAATATCTGAGGCAGGTCTCAGTTAATTTAGAAAGGTTATTTTGCCAAGGCTGATGATGTATGCCTGTGACACAGCCTCAGGAGGGCCTCACAGCAGGCACCCAAGGTGGTCAGGCACAGCTTGGTTTTATATGTTTTAGGGAAATGTGAGGCATCAATCAATATATGTAAGATGTACATTGGTTACATCCAGAAGGCAGGACAACTGGAAGCAGGAAGGGCACTTTCAGGTCACAGATAGGTGAGAGCCAAATGGTTTCATTCTTTTGAGTTTCTGATTAGCCTTTCCAAAGGAGGTAATCAGATACGCATTTATCTCAGTGAGCAGAGGGATGACTTTGAATAGAATGGGAGGCAGGTTTGCTCTGAACAATTTCCAGCTTGACTTTTTTTCTTTACCTTAGTGATTTTGCGGCCCCAAGATTTATTTTCCTTTCACAATGTTCTCTTTCCTCTGCATCCTTTCCAACACTTATTGTCTTCCATCTTTTTGATAATATTCATTCTAACAAGTGTGAGGTGATATATTGTTGTGATTTCAATTTGCATTTCCTTGATGATTAGTGATGTTGAACTTTTAAAATATTCTTGTCCATTAGTATGTCTTCTTTTGAAAAATGTCTATTGACATTCTCTGTCCATGTTTTAATCAGACTATTTGCTTCCTTAGTGGTGTATTTATGATGACCTGAGTTCTTTATATATTTTGGATACTAACCTCTTATCATATGTATGGTTTGCAGATATATTCTTCCATTCCTTAGGTCGTCTCTTCACTCTATTGAGTGTTCCTTTGATTGTGTAGAGGCTTTTTAGTTTGATGTAATCCCATTGTCTATTTTTGCTTTTGTTGCCTGTGCTTTAGGGTTCACATCCAAAAAATCATTCCCCAGCTCAATATCATGGAGATTTACCTTAATGTATAATGTTGTTGGAAATGTAATTAGGCATGTCATGCAATTCTATGTTTACTTAAAATTCTCACAATTCTGTGGCTTTCCATTATCTTGAAGAAAAGACTGAATTCCTTACTATGGCTTGGAAAAGAACCCTGGCTAATCTAAACTTGCTTATCTCTGAAGCCTTATTGGCAATTTTTTCTCATATTTTGTCTCTTAATTCAAGCCACCCTTGTGTTTTCAAACTCCTTGACTATACTATTATTTCTTGTATTGAAACTTCATATGTGTTTTAAATCTCTTCCAGAGTGTGTGACTAGGCATGCTTTTATGTTTTTTTCCTTTTTTTACTGCTGTATTCACAATGCCAAAAAAGCTTCCTGACCCAAAACATAGTAGAAATAAATATGTCAAATTAATGTTAAATAAATGTTTTTTCTGTTTCTGATATTTTCTCTATCTTCTCCCTTTCACTTCAGTGTTAACTTGCTAAATCCCACTCATCATGCAATTCTATACTCTCTCTTCTTCAGAAAATCTTTCCCAAACCATGCCTATAGACATTAGTTTTTCTTATTACTAGGTTGGTGCAAAAGTAATTGCAGTTTTTGCAATTACTTAAGGAAAACACAGACTCTTTGGAATCCCAGCCCGTGTTTTCCTTCAGATCACTCATTGTGATTGCAATGTTAAGAGTTCTTTGTCTCCCTTTTCACATCAGATGGACATGTAGCTTCAGAATTCTGTTTCCCTCTTTGCTTCTTTGCAGTCTTGGTCCCCAGTGCCTGCTGTACAGCTTGTCCACTCTAGGATCCCAGAAGTTATTTGTTGAATGAAGGAAAGAGTGAATTGAAGACCTAAAAGATTAGATATGGGACATGTATAGGCAATGGAGCAGCTCCTGAGATGAAGGGTAATTTCTCCATGGACTCCTTATCTGGTACCTTCAGCTGCAGGCAAAGGCACCCTGGGGTACTTCAAGAAACAGGATGTAAATTGTCTGTGAAAGTGTCATAAACAATTTGAGGCAGTGAGAATGTCATTTGAAGAAGTAATCTTGAGGTTTTAGAGCTCAGATTTTTTTTAAAAATTTCAGTAGGAGATTGGAACCGACTTGGGAAAACTTTTGAAAACATAGACATGAGCTGATTCTGTGGTGGAAAATAAAAACCCTTACCTGTTTTAAGTTTGTAAGAGTGTGTGCTTTTTTATTTTAATTTTTTCACTTATTTCTCTTAAATGTTAATCCTCTGAAAATTTTGACTTCTAATTCTGCAGGAGATGCTGTCTTTGTTAATGCAACGTTACTATTCTGTTCTCTTCATTATCGTGACCTTATTGCTCTCAAAGACTCTTGTCCAGGAAAATAAAAGTCCTAGACAGCTTTATTATTCATTTTAGGAACTACATGAAAGGTCCATCAACTCTTCAATTAAAAATATCAAGGGATTACATCTCAAAACTATGAACTCCTGTCTCAAATTTCTCACCTTACTATAAACCACCAATCCTAAACAATCACATCATGATTCCTCAGGAAACTCACACACAAAAACAACTTCTCACATTGACCCAATTACTTCCAATTTGTATTAAGCAAACATTGAAGGTACATAATTACATTTTGGTTTTATAGGTGAAAATAAAAATGCATGTAAATAACCAAGATTATTTTTAGTACCCTTCAGCTAACAACTTGACAATTATAAAGTCATTCACTTATTAATTTTTTTTGAGAAAAGCATAAAGTAATAGTAAATATCAAATCATGCTAATCAGAATGTCATGGCCATTTGCCCTTAACCAGTGTAAAATGGGTTTTCATTTGATTATGATGTCAAAAAATATTTTCAGTGTCAACATATTATTACTGAAAGACTTTGAAAATATTGTTTTACTGTACTTTTAAAAAAGTTAATATTTTAAATTATTAAAAGTTAATGTATTTTAAATCATATTCAAGTAGAATAAGAGAGGAAAGTATATTTCCTAATCGTGGCTATGTGGCCATTCATAATGCTGATCATTGAAACATAATTTTCACTTCACTTTGCGTAGTATTCTAGTAATTATGCAAGAGACAAATTAAATTTGTATTTCACAAAATTAAAGTAAATGACTGTCAGTTAATACATGTTAACTGTGAAAGAAATGAATGGAGCAGCAAACTACGTATTAACTGCCTAATGCATTGCAACAACAAAGTAAATGCCACTGTCCCTGCCTTCAGAAAAATGTGTGGTATAAATAATGCCATGATTCCCCTCTCAAGCCCATCATCATTTTCTTACCTTATACTTAGGAAAAATATAAACAAGGGGTCTAAGACCTTGGATTTTATTCCTATTCTGTCTTTAACTTTCCCCCCAAATTTGAAAAAGTAAATTCACTGTTCAGCCTCCGTGTGTGAAATGAAAAGGTTGGATTAGATAGTTGATTTTCCAGTTGTTTTCTACAGACATTTCAAGGGTACTTTGATATGAGCAGGAATGGGTCTATTAAGAGGAACCTTTTACTACCCACTGCCTCAAATAGAGAAGTTCTGATATTTCTGATTTTTCTTAAAAAAATATTATTATATTGTACTTCTAAGCTAGCTTTTATTTAACAAAAACATCAGTACATTAAACAAAAACAAACAAAAAAGTATCGTCCCATTTTTCTCAAACGCATAGTTTGGAATGTGGCAAAAACAATAAACTTACTATAAGTTCTGTAGTTAAAATAGTTCTCAATAATAATAAAGTAATGACTTTAAGGTGTTTGTTCTATCTTTATAATGTTTCAGGCAAGTAACTGATTTCATTTTGACAAGAATCCTGAAAGGCACGTATTATGATATTTTTTTTAAAAAGGAAGGAAATTGAATACTAGAGATATTGATTTCCAATTCTCCATTACCCAGCATTTTTTAAAAGCTTACTTGTACCAGGCACTCTGCTAGATGTGTTTTGGTGCTATGCTTACAATGGCCCATGTAGCTGTGTACATAGTAAAGACACAGAACTGGTCCTGGAGTCCAGAGTAGCTGACAGCAAAGCCAGCGTTTACCAATGAGAATGATGATAGTAAAACTGCTGCCCCAAGAATAATGAGATAGCTGAACTTGACTTGGAGGGACACTCTTGCAAACACTGCATATGCATAGTGTTATGTAAGTTTCACAATACTATGAGGTAGACTCTTCAATTATCCCCATTTTACACACAAGGAAGTTGAAGTTTAAATATTAAGCAGTTTTCCTCAGAACATATTTAAAAAAAAGAAAAACAAGAGCTAGTGGTAGACATAAGGGCACACACTAGAAAAAAAAGTCACCTTATAGCTGTCATATTGTGTCTCAGGACCTCTTTGTGGCTTACTCAAAGGAGCAGGAAGCCCCTGCCAAGCCTTATTTGCTGTTCTCAGCAGGTGCTTACAACATGGCAGAGTTTGTGAGCACTTGGTGGGGACAGAGTGTATGGCCTGTCTCCAGCAGATCATAAGCTAATTGCACACAATCATTCCCCTGGACCAGGCCCATTGTGCACTGTTAGAATTCTCCTCTTACAGATTTTCTTAACAAATTTTATTTATATTGATCTTTACCCTGATGACTACTAATATGACTTAAAACAACTGGAGCCTAATAAACTGACTATATCCTACACTTATACATGCTCCATAAAATCTATGGTAGAAAGGCATTCATTACCATGTCAAATACTTGCTTGTATTTTGAGATTTGACTACATTGTCTTCTGCAATTTGAATTTTCTAGATCCTCTGGGTAAAAATACTTTCGCCTATTACTCATTCTAATCATATCTATTGTTTGACTTCTTCACATTTTATATATAGTTTGGGTTATTATGGTCTAAACTACCATTTTTGCTCAGGAAACTGTATCTTACATGATACATCAGTAATGAGTTTGGAGACCCAAAATGACTAGAATAACAGTTGAATGAGAAGCATTAAACCCCAAGTGGATTTTACAGACAAAAATATGTTTTGTTCCTCATTAGTTCTCTACATTTATCAAACCACATTTGCTTTGAATATATTCATAATGCCATGGCACATTTTGTTTTTCTTCTCTGAAATTGGGAGCCAAAACTAAAATTTGCAAGAAAGTATAAAAAAATAAATTGTTGAAAAAAATTCGAGTTAGCAAATCTCTGTTACAACAAATACATGCAATTTTTTCTCCGAGTAACACATGGTTTAGACAGGTGTTAGTATTAGTAATGACAAAAAATTTGCATATTTTATAAACAAGTTTACATATGTACCACAATACCTAACACTCCATACATAAATTTCCACAGATGCATCCCTCTTGTTAAAATATGTAGAAAACTTTCTAGCAAGTATGCAAAAACATTTCAGCAAGAATGCTTACTGCAGCAAAAGCAGGGGTACCTATTCTCAAGACCTAAAATGCATTGTGAGTTAAACTTCACCTCAGGATCCAAAAGATCATTGAAAAAAATATTTTCGGGAAATAGAAATTTTTAAAATCTTAAAACATAATATATTGAAAGCAAAATTGGCACTCTTTTACTGAAAAAAAAAAAGCTGCTTCAGTGCTGCAGTGATTAAAAATCTCTTATATATCTGTTGTGCTGGGGAGGCATGGATGCAACAACACACTTCTACTCCCTTTGTTTTTGGCCAGCAGCCAGTTAAGGCTGAAACTCTAGCCTGTGGAAATTGGTTGAGTAAATGGAGAAAATGAACCAGGTGCAATGGATGAAGATTACAAAGGCCAAAATTATAGTTAGTGAGGCGTGATTCCATTGTTTCAGCAGTAGCATCAATTCCTACTGCAGGAAGGTGGGATGTGAAAAGAAACACCACATCAATCAAAATAAATTTCCCATATATATATATATGTATTTTAGAAATATATGCATATTTCCCTTATATATGTGTGTATATCCAGTGCCTATCCATATATCAAGTTTATATCTGTATTAACAACCACTTAAAGTTTTTTTTTATCAAAGGTTTTCGCATTTGTCTTTCATTTTTCTTTTACCACATCTTGCCTACTGATGAATAGATTTTACGAAATATTTTGAAGGCTTCTATAGTGAAACAAAATCAGAAAAGTATACATAAATTTAAACTCTGGGTCACTTAATAAAAGTCTGTCAGTGGAGTCATACACATTTACTACATCATTAGCTACTCTTCTTGTGCATAATATTAAAATTATCTCTAGATGATGTGATTGGTTGAAGATGACATGGATTTTGTCCTCTGAAATTACAACATACTTCAAAAATGGTAACTTAAATGACCTTTACAAGCAAAATATTGGCATGAACATGGTCTCAAGTGTTCTACAGAAGCAGTGCCTATTTTTGGTTTATGATCTCCTTTTCCCCATCTCTCTGATTATTTATAAAATTTCTCACACTGAGTAAGCAACCCGATACATATTTCCCTGAAAAATGGAAATGATGTCGGTGGGTATTCCTTGACACTAAGGAATGAATATCTTTAAACACTTTCCAAAAAAGATCTCATGTTTCAATACAAAGCAATGAAAGGAAAACACAAGGTCAAGTTACTTAGAAATTAATATATTCAAGAAAAGTAGTTCTGCTGTTTTGCATGCATATATTGATGTAATAAGCCATTGCTAAAGACCTATTAGCAATTATCAAACCTAACTCATTCTAAGACACCTTCTACTTTGAAAGGTTTTCCAATCACTAAAGGTTTTGCCAGTGATGGTTCTTATAGCCAATACTGACCATTACACTCTGCCACACTTAACAGAGTGGACAAGGAATATTCTCCTACTTTGTTTTAAATTATTGTTTTGAATGTGTGCTTCCACTAGACATAGACTTAGTGGTTTACCTATATTTCAAATGCAAGAATTTCCATGAAATTAAGATTTGCTTGAACTCAGAGTGACCACAAAGGTGTCAAATGCTCAATGCATATTTTAAACTTCTTAAAATACCACCAACCTCTTTGTTTAATTTGCCATTTAATGAGCCATTTTTTAAGTTGAGAGATTGGTGGTTTTAGTATTGTAACTAAAAACATGCACCTGCAATGGACTGTGGGTATGTGAATATGCATATCATATACTTAAATTGTAAAACTTAATAAAAATGAGGAAGAAAGGAAAAAAGTAAGAATGCATACTGGAATGCTAAATATGGTAAGCAGGAATTCATCCACCTTCCTCCAAGCCATAATGACTATTGCACGCTTCAGGCCCTAAATATCTAGAATTATGTAAAGTCCCTCAGAATTATGTAAAATCCAAGTTATTATGTAAAATTATACCTCCATAATTTCTCTTTACTGCCAGCCATCTCCTCTCCCTACTTCTGGAGTTTTCGGTTATCTGCACCAGCCTCTTGTGCTTAAACTCTATTAATAGATCAAATTCAAGCCTTCCCTTTTATCTACACCACCCCCATAATAGGTGTCCTAAATAAAAATTATCTTTCAAAGGGAGTATCTGAAAAGCAATACATTGTGAGCTCCCTTTGGAGAAGAGCACTTGAAACTTCTAAGTGTAGAGTAAGAATAAAGTGCACATGAAAAATAACCTATTTTTTTTAAGCCTCTGACGTTGGGAAACCTGGAAAGAAATTACTGACTCAAAAGAGTACCCTGTTGAAAGTATATGGTCCATCATGTCTAGAAGTATTATTTGTATTTATTTTTCAAGAAAATATTATCTGTTGGCACCACTTTATTCCTGACATATTCATTTAGGATACTGAAATTATGACATACTTCATTAATTTTTCTTGTTGTCCTTCAAATACTTCTAATTAATTCTTCCTCATATTTAAAGGATAACTTTCTCTAACTGTGTTAGTCCATTCTTGCATTATTATAATGAAATACCTGAGGTCAGGTAATTTATAAAGAAAAGAAGTTTAATTGTCTCAAGATTCTGCAGGGTGTACATGGCATGGCACTGACATCTGATTAGCTTCTTCTGAGAGCCTCAGGAAGTTTATAATCATAGCAGAAGGTGAAGGGGTAAGCCAGTATATCACATGGTGAGAAAGGTGGAAAGAGAGAGAGAGAGAGGAGAGAGGAGGCATCACACTCTTTTAAACAACCAGATCTTATGTGACCTCAGAGAGAGAACTCAATTTCATGAGGATGGCACCAAGCTATCTGATATGATTTGACTCTGTGTCCCCACCCAAATCTCATCTTAAATTATAATCCAAATTGTAATCCCCACATATTGGAGAAGGTACTTCATGGGAGGTGATTAGATCATGGGAGTGGTTCCCCCCATCAGTGCTGTTCTCATGATAGTGAGTGAGTCTTCATGAGATCTTGGCCAGGCACGGTGGCTCACGCCTGTAATCCCAGCACTTTGGGAGGCCGAGGCGGGCAGATCACCTCAGGTCAGGAGTTCGAGACCAGCCTCAACATGCAGAAACCCCGTCTCTACTAAAAATACAAAATTAGCTGGGTGTGATGGTGCATGCCTGTAATCCCAGCTACTTGGGAGGCTGAGACAGGAGAATTGCTTGAACCTGTGAGGCGGAGGTTGCAGTGAGCCGAGATCGCGCCATCGCACTCCAGCCTGGGCAACAAGAGCAAAATTCTGTCTCAAAAAATATATATATATATATCAGAATATCAAATTTCTAAATTGCCACTGACTTCTTAGAGTACTCAATCTAGAAAAGCACATTTTAATGAATGTCCTCCCAAATCTCCCAACATGTACTCCAAATTCTGTAAGTTCCCTTAACATCTCTTATTGGTAATGTACCACGTTTTCCATTATTTTCTGCCTCCTTTAAGAAACCAAGCTTAATTAAATTTAACTTTGGGCATAGATGTATTCCATATGGTCTTTATCTGATGGGCATTTACAGGGGAATGATTCATATTTCTGCACTATGTATGCTTGGGCACCAAGGTGGGTCCTCCAGACACTTCAACAGTAAATCCCCAGGGCAGAAAGCAAGGGTGCAGCATCAAGAACATGAGGCAAGGGCCTGTCAGCTGTACTTGTATGAATGTTTCTACAGCTCATAAAAAGCACGTTATCACAGCATCAGAATGTACCAGGGATTGGGGCAAATAGAAGTTAAATGTGAAGTAAGGAATATGAAGTATATCTAAAAGAAGTATCCAAACAAAGCAGGACAAAGCTTAATTTGGAGTACAATGTGAAATATATTCCTTTAGTCTATAGGAATGTATATTTCTCAATATATTTTAGAAATATACTAATATTAGTTATTATTGCACAGTGACCATTTCAAAATTACTATTATCATTATTATCATTATTGTTATTATTAAGATGGAATCTCGCTCTGTCACCCAGGCTGGAGTGCAGTGGTGCGATCTCAGATCACTGCAGCCTCCTCCTACTGGATTCATGCGATTCTCCTGCCTCAGCCTCCTGCGTAGCTGGAATTACAGGTGCAGCCACCACATCTGGATAATTCTTTTGTATTTTTAGTAGAAATGGGGTTTTGCCATGTTGGCCAGGCCGGTCTGAACTCCTGGACTCAAATGATCTGCCCGCCCTGACCTCCCTGTGCTGGGATTACAGGCCTGACACACCCTGCCTAGCCTCAAAATTATCAGTATTATTTTTGAATAGCTTGTGAACAAGTTAGGGACACATGTCAAATACCATTTATGCACCCATTTCTGTATTAAAAATTTACTTAGAAATAAAGGTAGATATATATCTAGAACCGACTGATCTGGTCTCTGAAACAATCTCCTCATATCGCAAAAAAAAAAAAATGGAGTTTGCTCTGTAAAAAAAAATGATCTCTGATTCACTATAATAGCCAGGATGATTCTCAGGAGAAGAGAGGAACATTGAGGTGACTCTTTAGGGCTTTATAAATGATAGTAAATAACAGAGATTGTTCTCCAATGAAACTGGTTGCTAAAGTACTCTGTTAAGATTTGTGTAACACTGTTGTTATGTGGCTCCAGATATTTCACATTTCCCTTCCCTATGTTTCCCTTGAGATGTGTTATGATATTTAAACAAAATAGCGGTCCAGGGATATTGCTCTTTCCTAGCAAAAAAAGTAAAATAAAATCATTTTATGCACGATCTTTATGCCCACGTGGCCATTTAAAAAAAAGTCTCCCCCTATGTCACCATGAACAAAATCGTTTCCTATTTCTATTTCAATAAACAGTATTTTTCCTCTTTAATTTTTATATGCTATAAAAAGTTGCAAAACCGGTACAGCCACCAACTCTACATTTTTTGTTAATATAATATACTTTTTATTAATTTTGAAAGACAGATTTTCTTCAGGTTATATAACATGTAATTGAAGTAAAGATCACATTTAATAATCTCAGATTTGTAAGATCTTTTACTGTCTTTATTCATTCATTCATATTTCCCTTTACTCACTCAGCAAATATTGATTGAATATTTCTGTGCCAGGCACCATGCCAGGTACTTAAAAATAGTCGTAAACATGACACACTCAACCCTTGTTCTCATGAGGTGTATAATTTAATACCATTATGCTTAAGAATCTCCTGGTAAATATGAAAAAGGCTTTTAATATTGGGATTGACCTCTAGGAGAAATTGGAAAGCAATTTCAATATTGTCTGGAAGTTCTTATGCATTTTCTTATGCAGATTTACAGAGGTAGGCTGCTATGTTAGGCAAAGCAGGTATTTTCCTTAGATGAAAACCATAATTTTGTAATAGATACTTCAAAATGATGTTTTGCTACTATTAGTACTTTGTTTTTTTTCACTTGCCAGACACTGAAAAACATGAGTATATGCAGTTGGAATGCATCTGAAAATAACATGGACATTTCTGGCCAGGCGCAATGACCCATGCTTGTAATCCCAGCACTTTGGAAGGCTTAGGGGGGCAGATCACTTGAGCTCAGGACTTTAAGACCAGCCTGGGTAACATGGTGAAAACCCGTCTCTACAAAACTACAAAAATTAGCCAGGGGTAGTGCTGCGCACCTGTAGTCCCACCTACCGGGGAGGATGAGGCAGGAGAATCGCTTGAGCCTGAAAGGCAGAGGTTGCAGTGAGCAGAGATCATGCCACTGTACTCTAGCTTGGACAACAGGGTGAGACTGTTTCAAAATAAAAAAGAAAGAAAGAAAATAACATGGAAAGTTCTAATTTTACAACACTCAGTCACTTAATAGTTCATCATGCCCAGAACTTCTTTATGTAAATACTAGCATCACTGTTGTAAGGATACCAGCATTTAATGGAAGCTGATAAGTAAGCTGGAGATAAAAATACCCTCAATATATTTAATACCAAGGTCTGCAAGGAAGAGGCTACTTTTGCCTTTCTTACATTTATGCAAATCCTAATAGTGTTAATAAGTACAAGCAACAATATTAAGGATATTTTCCATTTGCAATTGTTTTGAAGCAAAATTTTCCAATTAATTAGTACAATGAAATCCTCAATGTGTATGGTTTTAAATCATATAATGATGAAAGACAAAATAAAGTATTTCAATAATTACTCTGTGTTTTCCTATGAAGTTTGAGTCATAGTAAATTTTTTGCGCAAGTTTACTTACTGTTGTTTGTTGTGACAGATTCTCTCTTTGACTATAATTTACTCAGGATTTCCTGAGTTTTTTTCAACTAGGCCTGACATTTGGATTTCTGTATTTGTGTCTGCATTGTCAGATTTTAGCAAGAATCTTGCTAAGTCAGTTCAGCCACCTCAGATATTTTATCACGTTCAATAGCTGATAGGATTCCTCATCCTTCACCATCCCAAAGGTGATGTCTGATCCCCTGGGCCTGCTTCCACAAGAATCCTATTAGGTCTGTTTAGCAAGAATTCCCCAGTATCTCTGATGTTTCTTTTTAGTAACTTCCCATCTACTGACCGCTTCCCTGCTGCTTAGCTATAAATTTCAACACCCCCATGTTGTATTCAGGGACAAGTCCAGTCTCTCATCTCATTACAAGAGCACTTTGCAGTGGTCCCTATACCTATATCAGTGGTCCCCTCTGAATAAAATCTTTCTTAACCTCATTAACAAGCATCAAAAATAATTTTTTCTTTAACTGTTGTCATTATAGTTCTAAATAAAAATGAAAAAACAAACCCAAAAAAGTTTTGCCATATTTCTCTTAAATTTAATGCTTTATAGAGACAGCAACAATCTCTAATGTGGTAATCACCATTTTTTAAAATTCATTATTTATATAGATGTATTTCTTCACATATCGAAGCCTTGTTAAAGTCATTTTATGGTGACAATTTTATTACAAATGTGATAATGATGTATAGAGAAACACAAAAGCTGTTAAGATCCCAAATTTGTTACAATATTTCACTTATAAATTTTTATCCACTCTAATAGTTGCCACATAGCTATGTTTTCTTTTGGAAAGTAATACAGAAGACTATCAAATGCATTCATATGATAATAGTAGGACATGTAATGATATATATCTTTAATAGAAAACAGAGCAGTGATTTCCAGGTGTCAAAAGTGACAGGAGGTTTTCACTATAAAGGAGCATCATTAGATAACTTTCTGGGTGAAGTAATTGTTTTGTATCCTATTGTGGTGATTATTACTTTTTTTTCTGAGATGGTGTCTTCCTCTGTCATCCAGGCTGGAGTCAATGGTGCGATCTCGGCTCACTGCAACCTCAGCCTCCCAGGTTCAAGCAATTCTCCTGCCTCAGCCTCTTGAATATCTGGAATTACAGGTGCCCGCCGCCATGCCTGGCCATTTTTGTATTTTTAGTAGAGACAGGGTTTTACCATGTTGGCCTGGCTGGTCTCGAACTCCTGATCTCAGGTAATCCACCTGCCTCGGCCTCCCAAAGTGCTGAGATTATAGGCGTAAGCCATTGCACCCAGCCTGATTACATAATTCTATGTATTTCTCAGAAATCCCAAAACTGGGAACCCCGAAATGCAAATGTTGCTATATGTAAACTAGAATATAAAATAGATTTAACTGGGCTTATTCTACAGGCCATTCATGTATATGAAAGATTTTTTACCTGAAAAAATTTCATTTTCTACAGTCTACTGTTTATATGTTTTGAAGTTTTATTTTTATACTTCAGATTGTGTTTAGTTTGTGGGAAATTTTTAAAAATTATAATTTAAGAATACTTTTCTTACTTGTTTTCTGAGAAATTGGTAACATTTCTAAAGAATTCAATAGAATAATTCAGTAGGAGAATTAACAACGTTGACTAATTTTTATGTCTCCAGAAGCCCCAATGGCCTTCTATTTGTAAATGTGGACAGGCTGTTCTATAAAATAGAATTTTCCAACATTTGATATAGTGTATTGCTGCTGCTTTTTTTTTTTTTTTTTTTGAGACGGAGTCTGGTTTTGTTGCCCAGGCTGGAGTGCAGTGGCGTGATCTCTGCTCACTGCAAGCTCCACCTCCCGGGTTCACGCCATTCTCCTGCCTCAGCCTCCCGAGTAGCTGGGACTACAGGTGCCCACCACCACGCCCGGCTAATTTTTTGTGTGTTTTTTAGTGGAGACGGGGTTTCACGGTGTTAGCCAGGATGGTCTCGATCTCTTGACCTCGTCATCTGTCCGCCTCGGCCTCCCACAGTGCTGGGATTACAGGCCGCACCCGGCTGCTGCTTCTTTTCTTAAATTCCCTGACTGCAAAAACACTGCTAGTTTACACAAGAAATAAAACGCCATCAAGATTTCCTCACTCTAATAGCATTTTAAGTGACATTCTAAGTTTTAACTCCTACTTTTTTCCTGTAACTTTTATTCAATAATTACTCATCACTGATTTGCCAGTCATTCTGCTTGGCGATAAGGAGATTAAAAGCTTAATAGAGATGGTCCCTGCTCTTAAGCAGCTTACAGTTTAGAGGAGAGAATTCTGAAAAATAAAATCACCGAATCTTAATGCTTATGGGCCGTAATAGTTGTTTTATAAAAGCAGGTGATAAGCAGAGGTACAACTAATGATTTTTGAACTTTTATATAACCTCTGAAAGGATCATCAAGAGGAAAAGGTTTAAACTCCAATATCATTACATTGTTGGATAAAACCAAAAGGTCTCAAATCTGAGGTTGGGTTTGTCACCACACATTCTCAGGGAAAATATTTTTTCCTCTCCCAACACTTAATGTGACTTTCTCCCATAGTGGAAAGATGGTTTGGCTGGTTTATTCCTTTTTTTCCCCACTCTTTTTGGAAGTATCAAACCCTAGGGCCCTGCTCTGTGGCAATGTCTTCAACTTAACATCTATTGTGTAAGTACTATTCTTTGCTTTCTCTTTTATTACCACAAAAGGCAGTCAAACTGAAGATTTTATTTCATTTTGTGATGAGTGGTTTTAAGTCCCATTTAAAAAATCTTTGCCTACTCAAATATTTCAGTTTTCTCCCAGAAGAATTTTCATTTCTTCTCGAAGCTTTGAAATTGAAGAAGCTTTTACTTTTCAATTAGCTTTATGATTTAAAACGTTTGTGTTTTTGGCTTAAAACTTATGTGTTTTTGTTTTTGCTGTAACAAAACCAGATTGATCTAGCACATCTGTCTAGCACAATTTATTAAAAATGAAAACAAAAACATTCTCCTCTCATGAAATTTCACTGATGTGTTTTTCACGTAGCAAGTTTATACATATGTGTATTTATACTCATTGACGCTTTATTGTGTTTTACTGGTGTGTTTGCTGTCATTATTCCCATAACACACTGTCATGAAATTACATTGTAATACATTTTAAAACTTAATGCATGACCTCCAAATTTGTTCTTTTTCTTCCAGATTATCTTGATTAATATATATCCTATTTGTTTTCATATGAATTTTAGATACCCATTTTAAATTTCTACTAAAATATTTTGAGTTCTTGATTAGGAGTCTATCAATTGTATGAAGCATTTTGCAAAGAATTGGCATCTTAACAATATTGAATCTTCATATTAATGAACATGGTGTATCTCTCTATTAATCTAGGTCATCTTTAATTTCTCTAAGTAATATGTTCTATTTTCATTGTAGTTATTCCATATTTTTCTTCGACTTTGTTTCTACTTATTCATTGTTTTGGGTACTATTGAAAGTGGTATTTTTAAAATTCCATTTTCAATATTTGCTTATTGTAAGTATTTGTAGGTTAAATTGGTACTTATCTGTTGATCTTTTAACAAATGACATTGCTAAATATACACATTAATTGTTATAGTATGTTTGTATAATGCACTAAATTTTCCATTTGGACAGTTACACAATTTATGAGTAAAGAGAGTTCTACCACTTTCATCGAATGTCTTTATTTGAAGGAGGAGGAGAGCAGGGAAATTGTCTTACTGTATTGTATCAGATTTTTTTTTTTTTTTTTTTTTTTGAGAAGGAGTCTTGCTCTGTCACCCAGGCTGGAGTGCAGTGGCGCGATCTCGGCTCACTGCAGGCTCTGCCCCCCGGGGTTCACGCCATTCTCCTGCCTCAGCCTCCCGCGTAGCTGGGACTACAGGCGCCCGCCACCTCACCCGGCTAATTTTTTTGTATTTTTAGTAGAGACGGGGTTTCACCGTGTTAGCCAGGATGGTCTCGATCTCCTGACCTCATGATCCGCCCGCCTCAGCCTCCCAAAGTGCTGGGATTACAGGCGTGAGCCACCGCGCCCAGCCTTGTATCAGATTTTTAGTACAATGTTGACTACCTGTGGTGGGAGTGGAAATACTTTTCTTATTCCAAAATTTAGTTAAAATAACTAAATACTTAACTATAAAATACAATAACTATGTGTTAATTTTTGTAGATATTTTTACTTTGATTAAGAAATTGTCATTCTCTGTGTATTTGTTGAGTGTTTTTGCCAAGAAGACATATCAAATTTTAACAAAATATTTTGCCTCCATTATTCTGTTAATGTAGTGAATTAAAGTGATTTATTTTTAAATGTTAAAATTAGTCTTACATCACTGGAATAAATTTGCCATGGTTGTGAAATACTAATCTTTTTATTAGATTGCTATTTTGCCCCTAATTTCTAATATCTTGCTTTGTCTTTATGTATCTAAGCTTATGTGACTTCCTTATAATACCTTAGTACTTACATTACAGCTTTTCTTGAAACTCTCAGAGGCTTGACATAAAATGACCACAAAATAATATCTTTAATTCTTTTCTTATTTTGTTGTATGGCCTAGAACTTAAAGGAAAAATCAAATGAGATGATGAGTATAATTAATCACCGACTTAAGGTGATACGTTTCATTTAATTAGGCCTCTTTGGCAGTACGTAAGGAGAAACTCGTCTCCTGCAGTCTGTGAGCAGAAAACATGTAAAACTTACTCATAAGCATGTCCTAGCTCTATAAATGTCTACATTCAAAACCCAAGAAACTCTGATATACCGAGGTTGGAGACCTTTTTGAGAAGGGTTGCTGAGACTGGAAATTTGGACATCTGGATAGATGCACATAAATACTTTAAAATTTCAGATTCCTCTGACGCCTGTGGCTTCGCATTTTTCTTCTTAAAGGATAACCATCTCCCCTTCACTGAGGATGATGCAGAAGGCTCTGACTTTTTTTATTCAACTTTTGTTTTAAGTTTAGGGGTACATGTGCAGGTTTGTTATATAGGTAAACTCATGTCACGGGAATTTGTTGTACAGATTACTTTATTACACAGATATTAGGACTAGTATCCATTATTTATTTTTCCTGATTTTCTCTCTCTCCTCCTAACCACCACCCTCAGGTAGGCCCCAGTATCTGTTGTTCCCCTTTATGTTTCCAAGTGTTCTCATCATTTAGCTCTCACTTGTAAGTGAGAACATGCAGTTTTTGGTTTTCTGTTCCTGTGTTAGTTTGATAAGGATAATAATGTTTCTGATTTTTAAGGCAAGCCTACACTGAAAATTATGTTCATGTATCCTCCTGGAAATCAAACCAATACTAGGGTCAAGTCATAAATCAACCCATTTATTTATATGCTGGGCTATATATGAAAGGAGCTACAGGACCTAGCAGAGAGAAGCTGGACAAATATGCGTGATCGTTTTTTCTGAGTGTGCTGAGTCAAGAGTGGACCAGGAAACATAAAGTTTGATAAAGAAGAATTAGAAATAATGGAACTCTATCTCCTCTGTCAAATTTAACAGCTTGGTGAAAACTCTGAGACACCTTGTTAAGGTATTGCTAATGTATACTTGGAATTTTGGAGAAAGCAAAGAATGTGTGAGTGAGGTTAAATACAAGGACTGCTATCAAAGAAGGTAACAGGGAACAAAAGCTTTGGATAACTGGCTATATTATATGAAAGGTATAAACATCCTTCAGCTGTCTGTGTTCAGTGGAAGGGACCAGATAGAAGTGAAATGAAGTGCACTGCTTGAGAGAGAGGTCAGCATTGATGAGACAGTGGTGATTCTCCCCTGTTGGCCAGGGCTGATGGTAGGAAACCCCATTACAAATCTGGGCTCCTAATAGCAATGGAGCTAATAGGATCGTAAACTAATGAAGCCCAGGTGGTGCCAGTTAACCACAACTACACAACTTTTTTAATAATCAGAAAGATTGAATTTGCAGCCAAAGCGTCCTAACCTGTAAAGAGACTTGGAGATGGTAAACAGAACACAATATAACTAGATGCCAAATGAATAGGCAGCCAACAAAGGCTGATTAAAAAGAATCACAACATATCAAGGATGAATTATAAGGATGATGAAAAAAAGGTGTCCTATTACACGTTAAAATATATTGTCCAGTTCCCAGAACTGATCCAGTTATCAGTCTCAGAATCCATTGACTGAAGAAGAAATCAGGTCTCCAAGAAAATCCCTGAATTGCCCAAATATATGTATACCTGAATGATTTCCTCAGTCTACTTAAAAAAGTCTATAGCCATTTATTAAGGTAACCAAATGCAGGGTAAAGAGCAATGCCCAGATAGTTTGAGGAAATGGGGTCTGAGTTATTGCTATCAGGGTATTTAAAGTGTCATTATGACTCTCATGTTAGATTGGGGTAGGTAGTGGGAGAGGAGGAGGTGCTGGTAAGGTAATAAACAAATACCCACGAACATTTGGCTTGCAACAGATCCTCTGGGTCAATGGCCAATATGGCAAGATTTTCTTTATTCTGAATATTTATTTGAATGGATATATTTGGTACTTGGTAGAAAATTTGCATTAGTTTCTTAGCCTGTGATGTAAAACGTATTGTAGTAAGACAGGCTCTAGAATTGTCCTCTCCCACTCCAGTTGTAATAGCAAATAAAATTTATTTGTTTTGCATCTCACAAAGATTATACACTAGTCTATGTTTTGCTGAGATGTTCAAATCTGTCCTTCACCGTCATTGCTGGAGATACTGGGAGCATCCTTTGGATACCAAAGGATGGCTTACAGTTTAATCTTCCTCTAGGAATTGTTCCTAGCAAAAGGGATTTTCCTTTGTTAAGGTTCCATCCTCTCCCCAGGTGTAGCCTACAGACAATGGCTGTTCAATGAATCTGGATCTTGAAGTCAGTCAGGGTGCTTATAAAGGTCTATGTTCCTTTTGAGATTAGCTGAGGCCTTTGCTACAAATGAATCTCAGTTTAACCTCCCATTTGCCAAATATATTCCCCTCTTTCTCACATGTAATGATCTGTAATGTTCTCCCTAAGAAACTTTCCATATGCCATTCTTCATCTCAGATTCCCTTCCTCGTTTTCTGTGAGTCCATTTTCAGATAGGCTGGGCAATATTACTTTGTTTTGCACAACTTTTATTCTTTTTTTCTGTTCTTTTATTATATTCTTATCTATGCTTCTGGTTGGGTATTTTTAATTTACCTGCCTATGAGGTCACAACCCTGTACTTTACTATGTCTGTCTGTTGTTAAACCTATTGAAGGAATTCTTAATTTTAAAAATTATAGTTTTTATCATCTTCAATGTCCACTTTATTATTTCATGTTAAATTATAATCTCTATTGAATTTGTTTCACCACTTATTTCATTATTATCTCTTCTTTATTATTTTTACAGTTATTTGGAAGCTTTCTGCTAACCTCAACATCTGTATTATAAGTTGACCTGCTCCAGGCCAGGCGCGGTGGCTCAGGCCTGTAGTCCCAGCACTTTGGGAGGACGACGCAGGTGGATTCAAGGTCGGGAGATCGAGACCATCCCAGCTAACACGGTGAAACCCCATCTCTATTAAAAATACAAAAAATTAGCCGGGCATGGTGGCAGGCGCCTGTAGTCCCAGCTACTCAGGAGGCTGAGGCAGGAGAATGGCGTAAACCTATGAGGCAGAGCTTGCAGTGAGCTGAGATTGTGTTACTGCACCCCAGCCTGGGTGACAGAGCAAGACTCCATCCATCTCAAAAAAAAAAAAAAAAAAAAAAAAAAAGGAAACCATAACCCATTATTCTCAAGAGAAAGAAGAAAGAACAATGGTCACCCAATAGTAACCCTATATTGACTTAACTGTTGGGATTGGCAGACAAATAATTTTGGTGCATTTGTTATAGCTATACTCAATGACATACAAAAATATAATCATAATGAAAAATTAGAAAATTTCATCAGTGGAGTACTAAATGCCAAGACATAATCACATGTAAATTTTAAAACTGAAAATATAATATCAGACATTAAAGAAAACTACTAGATAGATTAAAAGCAGGACTGACATGAAAGAGGAGAGTCAATTAACTTAAAAATAGTTATCTTCATAGTATCTAATCTGAAGAATTAAGAAGAAAAGATGAGAAAAAATAAAGATAAACACAGAAATTCATATGTCTCTATCAAAAGATCTAGCATATGTTTAACTGGAGTCCTAAAAAAAAAGGATACAGAAAACAGGCAATAGAAATATTTCTAATAATAGTTGTCACAATTTCTCCCAAGTTGATAAGATATATAAATGTATAGATTTATGAAGAAAAGCAAACCTCAAGCAGAATATATAAGAGAAAATCATGGCAAGGTACCTTGTCAACAAGTTACCAATAAAAAAGGTTAAAGGAAAATCGAAAGCAACCAAAGCAAGCAAACCAAACAAACCATGAATCAACTGCTAAAACAGAAAGAAAACCGACTGCTAATCAGAAAAATTACAGCTTTAGGCCATATGATAGTTAAACATCTTCAAACAGCTGAAATAGTTATTCAAGCAGCTAAAACTTTTATTACAGAATAAATAAAAACATTTTCAAAATAAAATGGAATAAAATAAAAACATTTAGGCAAAATAACATAAAAACATTTTCAGACAAAAGAAAACCGAGAGTTCTTTGCCAAGAGACACGCAATACAACAAATGCCAAATGAACTTCTTCAAGCTGAAGGGAATACTAGCAGTTTAAAACTCACATCTTCAGGAAGAAATCTAAATATTGGAAATAATAAATATCTCTGCTATGGTTTGACTGTATTTTCCAAAATGCTTGTATTTGAACTTAGTAAAAATATGATAATATTAAAAGATGTGGCTTTTAAGAAATGATTAAGTCAAGAAGGTGGACCTCTTCTGGATGGGATTAGGGGCCTTATAAAAATGACTTGAGAGAGGGGATTCTCTAACTTCTACTCTTATACCATGTGAGAACACAGCTTTCTTCCCATTTTATTTCCCCTTCTATTTCTTTCACCTTGTGATAATGTAGAAAAAGGCCTTCACTAGACGTGAAATCTGCTCACACCTTGACCTTGGATTTTCAGCTTCCATAACCACGAGAAATACATGTTTATTGTTCACAAATTACATAGTCTGTGGTACTCTGACATAGCAGACCAAATGAACCCACACAATCTGGATACATCTAAAATGTTTTCTAGCTCTAAATCTCTAAAAAATTCCTATGACTGTTTAAAGGAAAGCTACAATGCTGTCTTGTGTAATTTTTATACATAGACGATTTTAGCATAAAGATTGAGAATGGATTAATGGGCATACTAAATTGTAAGCTTTCATGATGCTATCTAAAGTGGCACAACATCTTCTTTATACAGACTATGGAGTACTGTTACTGTAATATCTATAATAATCACTAAATAAAGTGCAAAGAGGTACAGCAAAAATAAAACAGTAGATTTATGTATGGGTTTTCTGTTCTGTTCCATAGGTCTGTGTGTTTGTTTTTATGCCAGTACCATGCTATTTTGGTTATTATAACTTTGTAGTATAAAGTAATGCATAGTTTAGTGACTGGAAAAAATTCTGATAAATGTATCATTAGGCAAATTCATTGTTGTGCAAACATCAGAGAGTGTTAAGCGTAGATACTATAGTCTAGCATACTCCTGGGCTATATGGCATAGCTCATTTGCTCCTAGGCTATAAACTTGTACAGCATGTTACTGTAGTGAATACTGTAAGAAATTATAACACATGGTATTTGTGTATCTAAACATATAAGTGGTACAGTAAAAATACAATATTATAATATTATGGAACCATAATCATATATGCAGTCCATCATTGACTGAAACATGTTTATATAGTGTATGATTGCCACTGCGTGCAATGCATGGCTGTCTATTGTTTTTGGCATGAGAAGAAAAAGGAGAGGGGGAAAATTACTGATGGCATGTTAAGCCATATGGTTGCTTATTAATTTATTTATTCTCTGATTAAAGGGAGTGTTTAAGTTGCCTGTATTCTGGTCAAAAATCCCAAAAGGAGGGAGGATATTCCCGGAAATAGCAGTTATCTTGGCACTAAAATGCTTCTGCATTCACTGAGTCCTCAGTTCACAGTCAGGTACTCAGAAGACATTTTCACAAGCTCCGTGTTTTTGGTCTGCACACTGAATTTAGGGATTTCAATGGAAAAGCCCAGACAAATACATATATATACATATATGTATATATATATTTATGTATATTTATATATACAAGTAAATATATTACATGTAATAGAAAGATCATCAAAAGTCTTTTTGGAACCATTCCACTCTCCACTTGTATAAGTTTAACTTTTTTAGATTTGACATTTAAGTGAGATTATGGGGTATTTGTTTTTCTGTGCCTGGTTTCTGTCACTTAACATAATGCCTTCCAGGTTCATCTATGTCGTTCATGTTGGCACAGGAATACATCAAACTACGAAGCTTCTGCACAGCCAAGAAAAATAGGGACAGAGGGAAGTCACAAAATAAGGAATGGGAAAATATATTTGCAAACTATACATCTGAGAAAGCGTTAATCTGAAAAATATGTAAGGAACTCAAACAACTCATTATTTAAAAAATTTAGTTAAAACCTGGGCAGAGAATCTGAATAAACATTTTTCAAAAGGAGACATACAAATGGCCAGAAAGTGTATGTAAAGATGCTCACTTTCACTGATTATCAGGGAAGTTCAAATTAAAACCACAATGAAATATCACCTAACACGTGTTGGAATGGCTATTACTAAAAAGGCAAAACATAAGTGTTGGAGAGGATACGGAGAAAAGGGGACCATTACATACTGTTGATAGGAATATAAATTAGTACAGCCACTATGGAAAACAGTATGGAGGGCCCTCAAAAAATAAACGTAAAACTACCATACGATTTATCAATCCCACTGCTGGGTATATATCCAGAGGAAATGAAATCAGTATGTCTAAGAGATATCTGCACACCCATGCTCATTGCGGTATTATTTAGAGTAGCTAAGATATGGACTCAATCAAATTGTCCATCAACTGATGAATTCATAAATAAAATATGGCATATATACACAATGAAATACCATTCAGTCTCTAAAGAGAGGAAAATTCTGTTAATTATGCTAATATGAACAACATGGATAAACTTTGAGGGCATTATGTTAAGTGACAGAAACCAGGCATACTAAATAAATACCACATAATCTCACTTATATGTCAAATCTAAAAAAGTTTAAGTCATACAAGTGGAGAGTAGAATGGTTCCAAAAAAGACTTTTGATGATTTTCCTGTTATATGTAATGCAAGTAACTTACTGGAGCACTGCAAACATATTTTAATACTAATTTATAGTTTTTTTGACCAACCTTATAAATGTTTTAATAAACTCTATTATATAAAAAACTTATTACACTAAAAACCCAGACTCCACCACTAGGGAATATATTCATGTAATAAAACTGTACTTGTAGTCTCTAAATTGATACAATTTTTTAAAAGAACCCTGCTATTCAAAGTAACAATATTTCAGAAGTAAAATAGAAGTATAAAGAAAAATATCAAAGATGATTGAATTGATAGAATATACCAAAAAACTATTAATGAGTTTTCCACTCTTTTAAGTTGCTAGAATCTCTATATTTTGTCAACACACATATTAATAAAATTAAAATAATCATTTTGGGTAAATAGGGTGATTATCATCTTTAAATGAAGAAGATGAAGGTAAACATTTGTCAGAAAAGTGAATATTTTTGCCAGAATATTTTTGAGTTAATATATAGCTCTCAAGACAACCATAACTAAGCCTTCCTTGCAGAAGTACTTTTTATTAGTTATTATTTATTTTTAATTGTTTTAGGTACACAGTAAGTGTATACATTTATAGAGTCCATGAGATATTTTGATACAAGCATACAGTGTGTAATAATCACATCAGGGTAAATGAGATTCCATCAACTCAACCATTTATCCTTTGTTACAAACAATCTAATTACACTATTTTAGCTATTTTTAAAAGAACAATAAATTATTGCTGACTGTACTCACCCTCTGTGCTATCAAATAATAGATCTTATTTATTACATCTAATTGTATTTTAGTATCCCTTAGCCAATCCAACTCCCCACCCCAGTACCCTTCTCTGCCTCTGATAATCCTCGTGCTCCTTTTATCTCTATGAATTCAATTGTATAATTTTGAGCTCCCACACATAAGTGAGAACACGTAAAGCTTGCCTTTCTGTACTGGCTTATTTCACTTAACATAATTACCTCCAGTTTCATCCGTGTTGTTGCAAATAACATAATCTCATTCTTTTTATGGCTCAGTAGTACTCCATTGTGCATATGTACCATATTTTCTTTATCCATTTGTCTGATGATAGACACTTAAGTGTCTTTCAAATCTTGGCTATGGTGAACAGTGCTGAAGTAAATATGAGAGTGTAGATATCTCTTCAATAATCTGAATTGTATTCTTTGGGCTAGCAGTGGGATTGCTGGATCATATGGTAGTTCTATTTTTGCTTTTTTGAAGAATCTCTAAACTGTTTTCCATAGTGGCTTTAACAATTTACATTCCCACTAAAAGTGTACAATTGTTGCCTTTTCTTCATGCACTCACCAGCATTTGTTATTGTCTAACTTTTGGATAAAAACCATTTTAATTAGGGTGAGATAATACTTAATTTTAGTTTTGATTTGCATTTCCCTGATGACCAGTAATGTGACTACCTTTTCATATGCCTGTTTGGCATTCATATATCTTCTTTTGAGAAACATTTATGCAAATCAATTGCCCATTTTTCTACAGAATGATTGGACTTTTCCTATAGAATTCTTTGAGCTCCTTATATATTCTGGCTATGAATCCCTTGTCATATGGGTAGTCTGCAAATATTTTCTCCCATTCTGTGAGTTGACTGTCTCCTCTGTTGATTGTTTCTGATGCTGTGCAGAAGCTTTTTAACGTGAAGTGATCTCATTTTTCCATTTTTGCTTTGTTGCCTGTGCTTTTGGGGTATTACTCAAGAAATCTTTGCCCCATCCAATGTCCTGGAGATTTTTCCCAAAGTGTTTTTTTTAGTAGTTTCATAGCTTGATGTCTTAGATGTAAGTCTTTTATCTATTTTGACTAGATTTTTGTATATGAAAAGAGACAGAGATCTAGTTTCATTCTTTTGCATAGGGGCACCCAGTTTTTCCAGCACCATTTATTGAAGACACTGTTGTTTCTCCAATGTGTGTTCTTGGAACCTTTATTAAAAATAAGTTCACATTAGACATATGGTTTTCTTTGTGGGTTCTTCATTTTATTCAACTGGTCTGTGTCTGTTTTTATGCCAATACCATATTGTTTTTTTTACTAGAGCCCTGTAGTAAATTTGAAGTCAGGTAATGAAATTCCTCTAGTTTTGTCCTTTTTGCTCAGGATAGCTTTGGCCATTCTGGGTTTCTTGCGACTCCATATAAATTTTAGAATTGTTTTTTCTATTTCTGTGAATGATATTATTGGTATTTTTATAAGGATTACATTGAAAATGTAGATTGTTTTGGGTAGTATTGACATTTTAACAATCTTGATTTTTCCAATCCGTAACCATGACAAGTCTTTCCATTTTTTGGTGTCCTCTTCAATTTATTTCATTGTGGTTTTATAGTTTCCATTGTAGAGATCTTTCATTTCTTTGGTTAATTACTAGGTATTTTATTTTACTTGTACCTCTTGTGAATAGGATTACTTTTTAACTTTTTTTCAGATTGTCCACTGTTGGCATATAGAAGTGCTACTAATTGTGTAAGTTAATTTAGAATCCTGCAACTTTGCTGAATGTATTAATTAGTTCTAATATTTTTTGATCAAGTCTTTAGGTTTTTCAAAATATAAGATCTTATCATCTGCAAACAAGAATAATTTTACTGTTTCATTTTCAGTGGATTCCCTTTATTTCTTTTTTTCTATCTGATTGCTTTAGCTAGCACTTCTAGCTCTATGTCAAATAACAGTGGTGAAAGTTGGAATCCTTATTGTGTTTCAGATATTAGAGGAAAGGCTTTCAGGTTTTCTCCTTTCATTATGATATTAGCTGTTGGTCTGTTGCATTTGGCTTTTATTGTGCTGAGGTATCTTCCTCCTATACCCCATTTTTTAATGATTTTTTTAAATCATGAAGAGATGTTGAATTTTATCAAATGTATTTTTAGCATATGAAAAGCAAGAGAAGTTTTGGAAACTATACAATGATTTTGAAACTGTACCATGGTTTGTTCTTGATTTTCTAATTCTTTAAAATCAATTGAAATGATCACAAGGTTTTTGTTCTTCATTCTGTTGCTATCACATTGATTTGCTTCCATATGTCTTTGTATCCCTGAGATAAATTCCACTTGGTCATGATAAGTGAACTTTCTAATATGTTGTTGAATTCCATTTGCTAATATTTTGTTAAGAATTTTTCCAACAATGTTCATCAGGGATATTGGCCTGTAGTTTTCTTTTCTTTTCTTTTCTTTTCTCTTTTCTTTCTTTTTTTTTTTTTTTGATATGTCTTTGTCTGGTTTTTGTATCAGAGTAATACTGGCCTTGTAGAATGAATTTGGAAGTATTTTGTCATTTATTTTTTGGTAATAGTTTGAGTAGGATTGGTATTAGTTCTTCTTTCAATGTTTGGTAAAATTCAGCAGTGAAGCCATGGGGTCCAGGGCTTTGTTTTTTTGCTGTAAGACTTCTTACTATGATTTCAATCTCATTACTTGTTATTGGTCTGTTAAGGTTTTACATTTCTTCGTGGTTCAATCTTAGTCAGTTTCTGTGTGTCTAGGAGTTTATTTATTCTAGGTTTTCCAATTTATTGGCATATAGTTTCTCATGGTAACTTTTAATGGTCTTTGGAATTTCCATGGTATCAGTTGTAATGTATCATTTTTTATGTCTGATTTTATGTAATTTGAATGTCTCTATTAATTTTTATTTTTAGTTAGTCTGGCTAAAAGTTTTTTCTATTTTGTTTATCTTTTCAAAATAACTTTGCTTCATTGATATTTTGTATTGTTTTCTTTGTTTTAATTTCATTTATTTCTGCTCTGATCTTTATTATTTGTTTTCTTCTATTAATTTTGGGTTTAGTTTGTTCTTGCTTTTCTAATTCTTTAAAATGCATCGTAAAGTTGTTCAATTGAAGTTTTTCTACTTTTTTGATATAGGTGCTTATAGCTATAAACTTTACTCTTAGTTCTGCCTTCACTGTATCCCATAGGTGTTGGTGTGTTTTGTTTCCATTATCATTTGTTCAAAACATAATTTCCTTCTCAGTTTCTTTATTGACCCACTGGTTATTCACGAGCCTATTGTTTAATTTCCATGTGTTTGCATATTTTCCAAAATTCCTCTTGCTATTGATTTCTAATTTTATTCCTTTGTGGTCAGAGAAGATAGCTGATATTATTTGAATCTTTTGCAGGTTTTAAGACTTTTTTGTGGCCTAACATATGATTCATTTGGTGAGGAGACAAATGTGTGTTTTGCAGCTTTTAGATGAAATGGTCCATAAATGTCTATTAGGTCCATTTGGTCTATAGTGCAGATTAAGTCTGTCTCTTTTGTTGATTTTCTTCCAGTGTGAATTTTTTACAATACTGAAAATGGGGCATTGAATTTTCCAGTTATCATTGTATTGGGGTCTATCTCTCTCTTGAGCTCTAACATTAGTGGCTTTATACATCTGGGTGCTCCAGTGTTAGGTGCATATATATATTTATAATTGTTACATCCTTTTGCTGAATTGACACCTTTATCATTGTGTAATGACCTTCTTTGCCTCTTTTTGTAGTTTTTGTCTTGAAATCTATGTAGTCTCATGTAAGTATAGCTACTCTGCTTCCTTTTTTTTTCTTGGTTTCCATTTCCATGAAATATATTTTTCCATCCCTTTATTTTCCATGTATATATGTTTTTATACTTCAGGTGTGTTTCTTGTAGGCAACATATTGTTGGGTGTTTCTTTTTAATCCATTCTGTCACTCTGTATCTCTTGATTGGAGAGTTCAGTCCATTTATATTCAACGTTATTGATAAGTAAGGACTTACTTTTGCCATTTTAAAATTTGTTGTCTTTTCTATCTTTTGTCCTTCCTATCAGTGAAGATGATTTTCTCTGATGTCATGTTTTAATTTCTTGTCTTTCATTATTTATCTGTTGTATGCTTTTTGAGGCTTGCAAATAATATCTTATTAACTCATTATTTTAAACTGATGACATCCTAACACTGATTGCCTAAGCAAGCAAACTAACAAGTGCAAGCTAACAATACTTTAACTTCATCTCCTGACTTTTTATTTTTATATTTATTTATTTAGTTTATTTATTTATTTTTGAGATGAAGTCTTGCTCTCTTGCCCAGGTTTTTGTGAAATGGCACAATGTCGGCTCCCAGGTCCAAATGATTCTGCTACCTCACCCTCCCAAGTAGCTGGGATTATAGCCGTGTGCCACCACACCTACTAATTTTTTTTTTTTTTTTTTTTGTATTTTTAGTAGAGACAAGGTTTCACCATGTTGGTCAGGCTGGTCTCAAACTCCTGGCCTCAGGTGATCTAGGGATTATAGGCTTGAGCCACAACGCCTGTCTAATCTTCCTACCTCTTAACTTTTCACTATTCTATTTATATCTTATTGTCCTGTCTATATCTTGACAATACATTGTAGTTATTTTTTATTGGTTCATCTTTTAGTTTTTCTAATAAAATTGTAAGTAGTTTATATATCACAATTACTGTGTTATAATTTTCTGGGTTTTTCTGCGTACTTTCTATTACCAGTGAGTTTTGTAACTTCAGATGGTTTCATATTTCTTAATAACATTATTTTCTTTCAGATCAAAGAACTTCCTACAGTATTTCTTGTAGAACAGATCTGGTCTTGATGAAATCCCTCAGTTTTTGTTTGTCTGGGAAAATCTTTATTTCTCCTTCATGTTTGAAGTATATTTTTGCTGGATATATTAATACTATTCTATTACACAAGTTGCTTTTTCTTCAGTAGTTCAATATGTCATTTCATTATTTCCTGGCCTGTAAGGACTTCACTGGGAAGTTTGAGGCCAAATGTATTGGAGCCTCATTGTATGTTATTTGTTTTTCTTTTGCTGTTTTTAGGATCCTGTCTTTATCCTTGATCCTTGTAAGTCTGATTATTAAATGTCTTGAGGTAGTCTTGTTTGGGTTAAATTCACCTGATAGTCCATTATTCTTGTACTTCAGATGTAGATTTGGGATGTACTCTATTATCATTCCTTTAAACAAACTTTCTACACCTCTCTCTCTCCTCTTTAAGGCCAATAACTAATAATTATTAGATTTGCCCTTTTGAGGCTATTTTGTAGATTCTGTAGGCATGCTTTATTCATTTTTATTTTTTTCTTCTGTCTCCTCTGACTGTGTGTTTTCTAATAGTCTGTCTTCAAGCACACTAATTTGTTCCTCTGCTTGTTCAATTCTGCTGTTGAATCTCTGATGCATTCTTCAGTAAGACAATTGCATTTTTCAAATCCAGAATTTCTGCCTGATCCTTTTTAATTATTTCAATATCTTTTATTTATCTGATAGGATTCAGAATTCCTTTTCTATGTTATTGTAAATTTCTTCAAAACAATCATTTTGGATTGTGTCTCTGAAATGTCTTTCCAAATATTTGGAATGATATTTCCATCTCTCCAGAATTAGTCACTGGTGCCTTATTTAGTTCATTTGGTGAGATCATGTTTTCCTAGAACATCTTGATGCTGTGGATGTTCATCACTGTCTGGGCATTGAAGAGTTATGTATTCATTGTAAGCTTTCACAGTCTGGCTTTTTTTGTATCTGTCTTTCTTGGGACTGTTTTTCAGGTATTCAAAGGGACTTAGGTGTTGTGATTTAAGTTTTTGGTCACTACAGCTATATCTGCATTAAGAGACACTTCAAACCCAGTAAAGTCGTGCGTCCTGCAGAGTTATAGAGGTACTGCCTTGGATAAGATCCTGAAGAATTATCTGTATTACCAAACAGAAACTCTTGCTTTTTCCTTTACTTTCTTCCAAACAAATGGAGTCTCTCTGTGCCGAGCTGCCTGAAGCTGGGGGAGAGGAGACAGAAGCAACTCTGTGACCACCACAACAGGGAGTATGCTGGGTCAGACTTGAAGCCAGCACAGCACCGGATCTCACCCAAGTCCTGTGGTAACTACTGTCCAGTTACCTCAAATGTTTTGCCAAGTCCTTAGGGCTTTACAACCAGCAGATGGTGAAACCAGCCAGGCTTGTGTCCTTGTCTTCAGCATGATGAGATTCCCGTGTCCTTGCCAGGTTTCAAGATGCCATCCAGGAGGATGGCCTGGAGTCAGAAATCTTAGGAATCTGCATGATACACTGTTCTCCTGTGGCTGAGCTTGTGCCCAAGTCACAAAGTCTTTCTCACTCTTCCTCACCCTTTCTACAAGCAGAAGAGTCTCTCTCCATGTCCACCACACCCCCACTCCAGATCCTTGGCAAGTATTGCTCGGGTACTGCTGTTACTCACTCAAGGTCTAAGAGCTCTTTAATCAGCTTGTGGTGAATTCTGGAAGGCTTGGAACTCTCTCTTCGGTGCAGTGTGCTACCCCTCTGGGCCAGGGCATTTCCAGAAATGCCATCTAAGAGCTAAAGCCTTGAAATCAGGGACCCCAAGATCTCACTGTGGCTAAGCTAGTACCTAAGCTGATATTTGGTTCTTATGAAAGAGCTTTTTTTGTGTGTGGATGGTTGTTCAATTTGGTGTTCCTATAGGGAGAATGATCAGTGGAGGCCTTTATTTGGCCTTCCTGCTTTCCCTTCTCTTGAGATCTTTTTTCATTAAACACTCTAGACTTGTTAAAATACCTTGTGCTTTTCCCCACAGAAGTGAAAGACCTTCTTGATGAGCCAATAATCATTGCTTGCATGTCAAATACCATGATTGTTAAAATTTGCATATTTTTCTCTTTCTCTCTAGCACCATATTATTATGAGGTGGCTATCTGAGGAAGTGAATCTGAGGATGCAATGTTAGTTTAAATAATCAATTCTTCAGGCCAGACAGGAGGGCTAAGGAATCAGCATGATTATTTTGGCTTTCATGTTAAGTGATGTTATTTTGTCTAGTTTTTTCTGTGATAAAATTAATTTTTCACCTGTTGTCTGAGTCTTTTGTCTAAATTTTCAATTTGTTCACAGCAGGTATGTAAAAGGAATGCTATTTATTGTGCTACCTGAAAATTTTAATGATGTACATTCTGCTTTTTATAACAAATTCAGATAGAAAAATTACCCATAATTAACTATAAAAACATTGTTATTAACGTTGCCCAGTGTAACAGAAAATCTAGTTCAATTAGAATTTCAGATAAATAAGACATTTTAGCATAATTGTGTCATATAACATGTAGAACATTTGCTAAAAAAGTACCTTTACTGAAATTTAAATTTAATTGTATACCATATATTTTTATCTGCAAAACTGCCAATCCAAATTATCTTATATGCTATAATAATTGCTATAATTTTATGATTTCCTCAGAAAAAATGAAATCTGAAAAAACTCTCAAAACTCTTTGGTACATTAAACTAATGAATATTATTCCTGTTAAATGCTTGCTTAAAGAGACCATAAAAGTTGAACTTTTATGAAAAAAATAAACATTTTTTTAAAGACAAACATCAAAATTAATATGACTTATCTGAAATGCACTTTGCAGAAAAGTTAGTTTAAAAAGATAATAGAAATATACACTTTGATAAAATACATATCAATCATATAATTGTAAAGGTTATGAGACAATGTTAAAGTGAGTAGCAAAAAACAGGTAGAGCTGTAAGATGACAATAGTGAAAAGCGAGAAGCAAAAAACCTATAAGCTGACACTAATGGAATAGAGTGAAAAAAATTGTCAAAAGCTTAGATGATACTAGTTTTCTTCATCAGATTTTCAGTTTTTGGCTCTTTAAAATAGTATTAAAACAGACAAAAACTATGGCTGGACGCGGTGGCTCACGCCTGTAATCCTAACACTTTGGGAGGCCAAGGTGAGTAGATCACGAGGCCAAGAGATCGAGACCATCCTGGCCAACATGGTGAAACCTGTCTCTACTAAAAATATAAAAATTAGCTGGGCATGCTGGCGTGCGCCTGTAGTCCTAGCTACTCGGGAGGCTGAGGCAGGAGAATAGCTTGAAGCAGGGAGGTGGAGGTTGCAGTGAGCTCAGATCATGCCACTGCACTCCAGCATGGTGATGGAGCGAGATTCCATCTCAAAACAAAACAAAACAAACAACTCTAAAAATCTGATGAAGAAAATTAAAAATCAGAAAACAAAATTATAATATACTTATGAAAGAGAAAATGAAATGTCTAAAAGAAAAATAATATTAAATACTAGTATTTGCAACTTAATTATAATACAGTACTTTCCATTTATTTGTGGGGGGTTTACATTTTAAGACCCTCAATGAATGCCTGAAAGCACAGATAGTAGCAAACCCTATATATACTGTGTTTTCTCCTGTACATACATATCCATATTAAAGTTAGGCAAACTAAAAGATTAACAGTAATATCTTATACAAAATAGAATATTAATAATTATGAAAATATACCAGCATCACTATTCTTGCACTTTGAAGTCAAACTAAGTAAAAAAAAAAAAAAGGGTTATTTGAACACAAGCAATAAGATATTGCAACAGTGGATTTGATAACTGGTAAGATTACTAAGTGACTAACGGCAAAAGGGACAATTCATGTCCCAGGCAGAATGGAGTGAAACAGCACAAGATTTCATCATGTTACTCAGAATGGAGTGCATTTTAAAACTTATGAATTGTTTATTTGGAATTTTCCACTTCATATATTTAGACTGCAGTTGACCATGGGTAACTGAAATCATGAAAAAGAGGGGATTACTGAATAATGCTGAAAAACTAATGACCACATACATTTCCCACGCAATCCATGATGCCAGGATTTTCCTGAAGGGCGTTAGAAAACTTTAACAGAATATTCACTCAGAGATAAATATTTCAATTAATTAAAAGACACTATATTCACATCATTTTATATCTGACTTTTATCAATCCATTTTATGTTATATGATTTCTATGTTATTTTGTTATTACAGGCCATGGAAGTCCTTCCCTCAAATATATGAATCTAAATTCCCAAAGTTGTTAATCAAATTAACAACAAATACCACATTCAATTATGTAAATCTTGGATTAAAATGAAAATATTTGTTGAAGAAATTTGAAACATATTATCAGCAATTATTTGCAATATTTAAACTGAGAAAATGACCTCAGCATTATGCACGAAACAGAATAAGAAAACAAGGACAAGAAACACGAAAAAGAAATGTTCAATGGACCTTTCAGGAAATCCTTATATTTGTTCTCTGATATTGAGTTCTGGACGTGGCACATGAAAGTGATAAAAGTGACAGAGTCTTCTGGAAATTTGAGATGCATGCATCTTTTCCCCTTTGGAGCCCTTGGTGGTAACAAGTCTCATAGAGTTAACTGAGCCACCACAGAATGGCAGAAGCTCTCCAGGAGTGGTACTGGGGTGTGGAGAGACCATTTGAGAGAGACTGTCACAATCCTTCGCAATTTCAAAAGATCCAGAACAGTGGGAAGAGCACCTAAATGTTTTTCTAATCTGTCCCTCTAGCCGGAAGAAAGGTAGAAAACTCAGCTAAGAGAGAGCGAATAGATCTGTAGCCCTGGAGATGAGGAGGATGCAGAGGGTCTGTGTCGAACTCAGATATTTATGCTGACTCTGAGGACAATATTTTACTCCTTACTGAGTCTTTCGTGATGAGTAAACTCACAGCTACTGAAATTTATTAAGATTTGCTCCAGCTGACTGGGGACTTTAAAAAAAGACTAAGTTCAGTATTGAAAAGCAGAGAAACTAGGGGATATCACCACTGATCCCATAGAAATACAAACTACCGTCAGAGAATACTATAAACAATTCTACACAAATAAACTAGAAAAGCTTGAAGAAATGGATAAATTCCTGGACACATACACCCTCCCAAATCTAAACCAGGAAAAAGTTGAATAGCTGAATAAACCAATAACAGGCTCTGAAATTGAGGCAGTAAGTAACAGCCTACCCAGACGGATTCACAGCCAAATTCTACCAGAGGTACAAAGAGGAGCTGATACCATTCCTTCTGAAACTATACCAAACAATAGAAAAAGAGGGAATCCTCCCTAATTTTATGAGGTCAGTATCATCCTGATACCAAAACCTGGCAGAGACACAACAAAAAAAGAAAATTTCAAACCATTATCCTTGATGAACTTCAATGAGAAAACCCTCAATAAAATACTAGCAAACCGAATCTAGCAGAACATCAAAAACCTTATTCACCACGGTCACACCTGGGATGCAAGACTGGTTCAACATACACAAATCAATAAATGTAATCCATCACATAAACAGAACCAATCACAAAAACCACATTATTATCTCAATAGATGCAGAAAAGGCCCTTGACAAAATTTAACAATGCTTCATGCTAAAAACTCTCAAAAAATTAGGTATTGATGGGACATATCTCAAAATAATAAGAGTTATCTATGACAAACCCACAGCCAATATCATACTGAATGGGCAAAAACTGGAAGTATTCCTTTTGAAAACTGGCACAAGACAAGGGTGACCTCTCTCTCCACTCCTAGTCAACATAGTATTGGAAGTTCAAGCCTAGGCAATCAGACAAGAGAAAGCAATAAAGCATATTCAAATAAGAAGAGAGAAAGTCAAATTATCTGTGTTTGCAGATAACTTGATTGTATATTTAGAAAACCTCATTGTCTCAGCCCAAAATCTCCTTAAGCTGATAAGCAACTTCAGCAAATTCTCAGGACACAAAATCAATGTGCAAAAATCACAAGCATTACTATACACCAATAATAGAGAGCCAAATCATGAGTGAGCTCCCATTCACAGTTGCTACAAAGAGAATAAAATACCTAGGAATCCAACTTACAAGGGATGTGAAGGACCTTTTCAAGGAGAACTACAAACCACTGCTCAAGAAAATAAGAGAAGATACAAACAAATGGAAAACCGTTCCATGCTCATGGATAGGAAGAATCTATATGGCGAAAATGGCCATACTGCCCAAAGTAATTTATACATTCAATACTATCCCCATCAAGCTACCACTGATTTTCTTCATAGATTGGAAAAAAACTACTTTAAACTTCATATGGAACCAAAAAAGAGCCCACATAGCCAAGTCAATCCTAAGCAAAAAGAACAAAGCTGGAGGCATCATGCTACCAGACTTCAAACTACACTGCAAGGCTACAGTAACCAAAACGGCATGATACTGGTACCAAAACAGCTATATATATGCCAATGGAACACAACAGAGGCCTCAGAAATAATACCACACATCTACAACCATCTGATCTTTGACAAACCTGACACAAAAAAGCAATGAGAAAAAGATTCCCTATTTAATAACCATATGTGGAAAACTGAAACCGGACCCCTTCCTTACACCTTATACAAAAATCAACTCAAGATGGACCAAAGACTTAAATGTAAGACCTACGACCATAAAAATCCCAGAAGAAAACCTGGGCAATACCATTCAGGACATAGGCATGGGCAAAGACTTCACGTCTAAAACACCAAAAGCGATGGCAACAAAAGCCAAAATTGACAAATGGGATCTAATTAAACCAAAGAGCTTCTGCACAGCAAAAAAAAAAAAAAAAAAAAAAAAAAAAAAAAAAAAAAAAAAAAAAAATCGTCAGAGTGAACAGGGAACCTACAGAATGGGAGAAAATATTTGCAATCTATTCATCTGACAAAATCCAAATATCCAGATTCTACAAAGAACTTAAACAAATTTACAAGAAAAAAATCAAACAACCCCCTCAAAAAGTGGGCAAAGGATATGAACAGACACTTCTCAAAAGAAGACATTTATACAGCCAACAGACATATGAAAAAATTCTCATTATCACTGGTCATTAGAGAAATGCAAATCAAAACCACAATGTGATACCATCTCATGCCAGTTAGAATGACGATCATTAAAAAGTCAGGAGACAACAGATGCTGGAGATGTGGAGAAATAGGAACACTTTTACACTGTTGGTGGGAGTATAAATTATTTCAACCATTGTGGAAGACAGTGTAGTGACTCCTCAAGGATCTAGAAGTAGAAATACCACTTCATCCAGCAATCTCATTACTGGGTTTATACCCAAAGGATTATAAATCATTCTGCTATAAAGACACATGCACACGTATGTTTATTGTAGCACTGTTCACAATAGCAAAGATTTGGAACAACCCAAATGTCCATTAATAATAGACTGGATAAAGGAAATGTGGCACATCTACACCATGGAATACTATGCAGCCATAAAAAAGAATGAGTTCATGTCCTTTGCAGGGACATGAATGAAGCTGGAAACCGTAATTCTCAGCAAACTATCACAAGAACAGAAAACCAAACACCACATGTTCTCACTTATAAGTGGGAGTTGAACAATGAGAACACATGGACATAGGGAGAGGAACATTACACACTGAGGCCTGTTGGAGATTGGAGAAATAGGGGAGGGATAACGTTAGGAGAAATACCTAATGTAGCTGATGGGTTGATGGGTGCAGCAAACCACCATGGCACATGAATACCTATGTAACAAATCTGCACGTTCTGCACATGTACCCCAGATCTTAAAGTATAATAAAAACAAAAAATAAAAAAAGAGAAACTTACACATTGACACATTTTCTTTTATATTTATAATTTACAATTAAAATGAAGTAAATAAATATGTATTGTCTCATAAAACTTGTAATTTTCTAATTGGTACACCTCTGTTTTGTTTTGTTTTCTTTATTCCTACAAGGTACTACACTTTCTACAATGACATTTAAATGCCTGCTTAAAAAGCCATTTTTCTTCAGCAAAAATCTTATCATAATTTGTACTAGGATTTTATCCATTTATCAAAAGTTTCCTAAGCTCCAAATGTGGCTTAACTATCTTCACATACAATGTTCATTGTCACACATTAGAAAATTAAACACTACTAGTGATAATGAAAGAAATTCATGAATTAAATCAACAACAAAACAATGCTCTAAAAACAAAATATCTTATCATTTGTAGATTCTGGTTTTGATGGTAAAGGATACATTCACTGAGAATGTATAGGGTTACATTTTCAGTTATTTTAAATGTTAGAGATATATATATATATACACACACATTCATAATTGGGAGCTGTGTGTGTGTGTGTATGTGTGTGTGTGTGTATTCTTTTTGTAAATTGAACTACACAAGATAGTTATGCATATTCCAAGGCACATTTTTATGTACATAAAGAACTACCTGTTATCCAGTTCACTATTACGTTTCCCTTTGACGCTAAACTAACAACACACAGTTGAATCTTACCAAACATATAATTACATCACTCAGTGAGGTAGCTAGCCCCCTCTTCTCAAACCTCATGTTCCAGAATTATAAGGTATGTGCAGAGAAGTAAAATGTATTGATTTCCCCTTTTTTTCCAGGAACTGATACTTGTTATATATTTGTGGGAAAAATTCCTCTGTCTAAATACGGTACAATACTTGGATAGCTAGATTTGATTACAAGGTATGTATTTATTGATAAAGTCTTTATTTTTTCATTTTCCTCAAATACATTTTATTTATATCATTTATTATAGACTTCTTGCATTTTCACTGAATAAAGCAAACAGTAAAGGAAACTGCATACCAACAGAGAAAGTTGCTTGGAATATTTTCATTGCCTTTCCATATATCATCTGAAATATTATCAATATGGGGCACTAAATATGTTTATGTATATATCTCAAAAGGTAATCATGTATATATGTATTGATCTATGTAGAATATATATGAGATGTGTGTGCATATATGTAAGACAAGATAACTCTTACTGTATTGCTTTAATGAAAATAATAAAAATGCTTCAGAAGCAACTTGCTAATTTTCACACTCAATAAAGATGAAATACTTGCCTTTGGGCTACATAGTACTCCCTACTCTGACAATCAGTTTCATTCTCCATGAGAAAACAGAGAGAGTAAAGGAGAATGCACTAAAGTTTCAAATTTCACAAGATAGAAAGGACAACTGGTAAAGCAAAAATTATAGCAAAGGGCTTGACTTGAAAAGTAATTTTAAAAAGTAAGAATTGCCCTATATCCTTTGGTTCTTCGATGATAGACTCAAATGCTCTATTTCTGCACTGTCTCATCTGACAGGAAGCTTCTGCATTTATAGACATTATCCTAAAACTTTCTGAAAGACCTAGACCTGACCTAGTCCTCACCATCTGAATAGTAAAACATGCCAACTTTGTGTCCCCTTTTTTCAGATCAGGCAATGTAATTAAAAATGAGTCACACTTTGGGAAACACAGAAAGACACCTTTTCTTGAAATTTAGGTACAGTGCTATTTCTGGTAGATTCCAGTGGTCTAATTTATTCAAATGTCCAACAATAACCCAGCAGGGACAGTGCCTGGGGTCCTATCATAAAGTTTCTGTCTCTCAAACTACTTTCTTGAAATAAAAAAGCTATGGAAATTATTTTCCCATGGCCTTCTTTGTCCTTCAATAGAAGCAAAAATGAAATAATCTCTTCCAGCAGTCTGTGTGGCCCCATTGCTCCTCAATCCATTGTAACAATCCTACCTCTTTGTCTAGAATGAGACCATGTTCAAAAGGCGGAAATGTCAGCATAAAAAAGGAAAATAGTTTGAAAATCAAAACTGCAGAGTAAAAACATTGTAAACTTCCACAATCAGTGTAGTGCATAAACATATTTCTGCTCTCTCTGTGGATATATAATATATAATATATATATCTACACACACACATACACATATATATCAGACACATATGATATATATACATAAGTAATTACATTGCCTATATGTTCAGATCCTATGTAAAATAAGTACTAAATACATAATTATAGTCCCTAGAGGCACATTTTTTTTCTTTCCAAGTATATTTTCCAAAATGTCAACTACTGATTCTTCTTTGAAGGAACTCAACAAATAATAATGATGAGATTAATAGGAACTCCTTAAAATATAACATGGGTGACAAAACAAAACCCCAAAATAAAGAGATTCTCAAGAACACAAAGAAAGCAAGTTTATTGATGCCTGCATTCAATTACTGTACTATAAAGCTTTCATTTCTTTGAAAGAACCTATTATTTTTCAAAATAATGTACAGTCCCAGCAGGTGCCATCGTGGTGGGTTGTGCACGCTGCATCTCCACCAAACTCCAGTAATTATTTAGACCAGTCGGACTCTGTATACTCTACACAGAATCACCATTCATTACATCACTTCAGATTGTTTGTTGGATCTTATTGTTAGGATCGTGACATTCATTACTAGAGACTAAACCCATGATTACACAGTTTGTCAAAGTCTTCAAGCAGTACAGTATTTGAAAAAGAACAAGCAGAATTAGTTTCCTATTGGGAGCTCGAAGAAGCAACAGAAAAAAAAGAAAAGAATTTTCAAAATACATGTTACTTTGTCACCAAATAGTGACAGCTCTACTTTCACCCAAATGTCAGTCAAATCAGCAAAAGTACACAACATTTAAGAATAATCAATCTATGCGGTTTTAGCTGTAGTATAGCTTTGAAAGTTCACTTTTCCAAAATATTATACTTTCTACAACCAAATAATACCTATTACATACGGCGAGGTTTTGTTTGTTTGGAACAGATAAATGATATGAGGAAATAAGAGGTGATATTGGAATGAGACAATACACTACATTACATAAGGAGACAGTCATTTCATATAAGGCCCATGTAATAACTATTTTATTTCAATGTGTCTTTCAGTAATATTGTCATAACCCTACTGAAGTGAGAAAAGTGTAAACAATTCATTATAAACATTAGATCAACTATTGACTACTGGAACTTCCCTATTTTCAAAAGAAATTCCAGAGATTATTTCTTAGTCACATCCACTATGCCTTCTAATTCAACACTTATATAGCAATCTGCATAGTACTTTGTTCATGGTTTTACTTTATTTTTTGGTTTTTGGGGGTAATAAACCCAAGTTTCTCTTCAATGGAGTATAAACGTGAAGAAAGTTGGCAGTGTCTGCAAAATGGAATATTTAATACCTATGAAATGCACTCACTGTCGAGGAAACCAACCTACATTATAGACAATGGCTTAGGACTTTACTTTCTTCAGATGACCATTTACTCTTCAGATTGCCCAGGCCTATCAAAAGATGCTGCAGCATGTCCACTTAGCTTGAATTCTCTCTGTTTCACTGTGAGTGGATTCGCTGATCGTTGTTTCTTTTCCTTTAACTCAGTCCTCACTCCATGCTGTAAGCTGAACCTAGGGAAGCTAAGTGCCTTTGATACCTTTTTCCAGATACTGTTTATTCTTCATATAGATAGTCTTCATCTCCCACCTTTCTGTCTGAATTTTGTTCTTCCTTGTGGTACTATACTGCTGGAGGTAATTTTCCTTAAAATTCAACTCTACAGTTACCTTGGCTCTTTCCATTTATCTTGCTAGAATTTTAAGGAAACCATGTATGTATAAATTGTGTATTATTAGTAATTCTGAGAATGACAAGAGAGAATATTAAAGTCAAATGACCTATAAATGATACCATATCTGAGATCAAATTGTGATTGGAATTTATAAGGTCACCTGAGTGTCATATGATGTGTGTGTTGTTTGTGGGTGTGTAACAACAATGTCCTCATTGCTGCCTCCTCCTCCTCCTCCTCCTCCTCCTCTTCTTCCCCTTTATCTTCTTCCTCCTCCTCCTTCTCCTCCTCCTCTTCCTCTTCTTCCTCTTTATCCTCTTCCTCCTCCTTTCTCTCTTTTTCTACTTTCCCAGTCATTTAAGGCCTGGGCTCTCTCTATAATAACTATGTTTTTTTCTACCCTGGTGTTATTGATTCCTGATATTTCATTTTGAACAATATAAAATGAACCATTCTTGTTTGGGACTTGACTTTCACAATTCAGCTATTTCTGCTTCACAGGTATGCAGATTTAACAAATTGTCTTGGCTTCCTGCAGTTTCCAATTATTACAGTTTACATGTTTTAAATTAAACTATGGGCCTCAGGCTGCTCTGGGGAGGAAGTCAGTATAGGATTCCTTGTTCTGGCATGCTGAGACCACAGAAGAATGGGTCCCAAGCCCAGTGAAGTTTCAGAGAGGAAACACATCATCAGAGCTCAAGAAAAGTACTTCAGCCCTGGGAGAAAAACCCCTTGTAATTGAGCCAGCATTTCAACAGTAAGAATAAGTTTTAGGAGGAACGATTCTGTCTTATATTTTAAGTGGACTGTAGACTATAAAGTGTCAGCAGATATGAGGCAAAGCAAGTCTCAGAGCAGGTAATGAAGAGTTGAACAGAAGAGACTCTCAGGTTACCTGGCATTGAGTATCTATCTTTTATAATAAGATACGAATATATCTGAATGTTTCAGTATAATATTTTCTACTAAAATAAATTCATCAAATAATTTAACACTTCTTTGCAATTTCATTTTGGTAACCCGATAGCAAAAAGCAGAATGCCCTTCCTGCCCATTAATGGATGAACTAAATGTTTGAATTATAGTAACTGAAATTTGGAGAAATATTAAAAATTTTAGGCTTGAACACCCTTTCTTTTGCATCGATTTTAATCCTTAGATCCGATCCAGAACAATTTCAGCATGTAATTGTCCAGCTGGAATATAATATGTCCACTTATGCATATTGCTTTTTACCTAGTGACACACGGTAACACTAGGTGGCCTGTTTCTTCAAGAGAAGAGGAAGGTGAAGAAGATATGGCTGGGAAACAACACACCATTGATGATTTGCATGAATTGTCTTATTATTAAAATAACTTAAAGATCATGATGACTATGGGCAATAGGCTTTTTCATCATCAAAAAGTGGTCACCATTCTGTGATTCAGTTAAGAATTAGAATTCTTTTTGGTCGGCTTCCATCAGTGCTCCCTCCTCCTGCCCTATCTCACTACCAGGAGAGTCTTAGAGGATATTCTTGCTTAGAGTCTGTATTGCTTTTTCTCTGAGTTCCTACATTTTCTTTCATGAGACAATTTAGGATGAAGGTAGTACAGTTATATTTTCCAGCGACAAAACTATTTTCTTTTCTTACTTAATTTAGCATCTCAGATACTCCCATGTCTCAGATACTCCCATGTTATTGACTAACTTGACTTTTTTTTTTTTTGGCAGAGTCTTACCCTGTAACCCAGGCTGGAGCACAATGGTGTGATCAGAGATCACTGCAACCTCAACCGTTTAGACTCAAGTGATCTTTCAAACTCAGCCTCCAGAGTAGCTGTGACCACAGGCATAGGCCACGATGCCTGGCTAAGTTTTAAAAATTTTTATAGTGATTTGATCTCTCTATGTTGATTGTCTCCAGCAGGGCTCAAGTGATCCTCCCTTTTCTGTCTCCCAAAGTGCTGGGTTTACAGGGTGAGCCACTGCGCCTTGCCTAACTGTGTTTTAAAGTAGATCCTTTGCAGATTGATATGTGGAAATATTTTTATTGTTATTTTCATGGATAAAGTATTCTCAGGAATGTGGGCAAAGATTAAGGATTAAAAGGAAGATGTTGGCACTAATAGGTACCACATTAAACAAAGTTCTGACAGAAGTATTTCTGGCTTAAGGAACTAGAGGAAGAGGTTAAGAGTATAACAAAGTAAGCAAAGTATAAGACAAAAGTTTAAACAGAGAAGAACCAGAGACCAGGCTTCTAAAAATTTGTGAATAAATGCTGCCCAAATCTCTGGCTGACTCCCAAATAAGATAAGAATCAAGGAAGACTACATGCATCCTAGTTAAATGAAGGAACAGACCAGATTTTACCTGCCATCTGATAGCAAGTACAGTCAACTTAATTGTCTGCTAAACTCGGTGAACAAACAAATAAAAGTAATACTCTTTAGAAGAAGAAAATATAGCTAGGTGTGGTGGCCCACAGCTGGAATTCCAGCACTTTGGGAGGCCAAGGCAAGAGTGCTGCTTGAGCCCAGGAATTCGAGACTAGCCTAGGCAACATGGCGACACCCTGTCTCTACAAAAAAAAAAAAACAATAAAAAAATTGGCCAGGTGTGGTGGCACATGTCTATAAGTCCAGCTACTTGGGGGGCTGAGGCAGGAGGGTCTATTGAGCCCAGGAAGTTGAGGCTGCAGTGAGCCATGTTCACACTACAGAACTCCAGTCTTGGTGACAAAGTGAGACCTTTCTCAAAATATATAAGAGAATATAGAGTGTTTAATATGGTAATCACAATGTTTAGTAAATGATAAAATCAAATAATGAAAAGAAAAAAATCATGCTTTCGGAAAGAAAAGACATTTAAGGAAATCAGTTTTAGAATGACCCAGATGTGAAAATTTTCAAATACGAATTTTCTTTAGCTCAGCCATGTAACCATGCTCAGTGATATAAAAGGGACTATGAATAGAGTGAATGCAAAGTATATTTGACCTATTCTCCTGAGAGCAAGAACCGAGGAAAAAAAACTAAATAGACTATCAAAGTAAGAAAAATGTGAAGCCAATGTGTGAAGTTGGGGGATTGGATAGTGGGGAGGAATTAAATACACACACACACACACAGACACACACACACACACACTATTCCAGTTGTATGAGACTGAAGCATGACTTGCATAAGAAAAATACAGTAAGCTTTTGAAAAGAGAGAATATGTATTTCCTGGAAGGACAATTTAAAATTGTACTAAAAAATAAATTAATATCCCAGTGTTTTAGATGTATATGCAAAAATAAATTCATAGCCAAATACTTAGAAAAATGTATAGTTCTGGGTGAAGTAAATGAAAAGAAAGAGGAGGTACATTTATATAATTTTCTCTTAGTCTTTTGTGCCTTGTGGCAGCTGATGGGATGGGGGCCAGGGACTGTGTTACTATTATTTGGATTACTGATGTAAAATACCATAAAAATAGGATAGCTAACTCATGTAGCAACTAGGATTTACATAACCTTTGATCTGATGTGACATTTCTTTTATTTAGGGAACAACGCTTGCTGAAATTTCTCCCTGCATCTTGAAAGAAAGAAAGAATGGCATCACGACTGGCTTTCCAGAGATACAATAATTATGATAATCAATGTCAGTTAAGAAATAATCATTAGACAGTGTAAGTGTGTAAGTGTTGAATTGCAAAATAAAAACCACAAAAAATATATCCCACTGTCTTTTAGTATAGAAATAGATTGTCATAGCCTGTGTTCTCCACTAAGCAAAGCCTGATTAAAAAATTTATTGTCATAACTTTATGAGGAATACAATTCCAGAAACAGAAGCAAAGCAAAAGGGCGGTGAGGTAGAAATGCCAACAAGCAAACACAAATGTATGTTATTGAGTAGCTATCCCAAGCATATATGACTACTCAATCACGCAATCCCATCCTTCAAATGAACTTCACCTAGTTTTCTGTAAATAGAGTATTTATATTGCAATTGTATAATATCTGAGTATACCTATATAATATCTGAGTATACCTATACATAGGTTCCCTAGAGAATGTCTACAAATGCTTAGGGAAGGATGGGGTAATGATTATGATATACAAATAATGGTGCTGTAGATAACTTCTCCAAGATAGACTGGCCTATTCTTGAAACAATTAGCTCTGTGTCTATGAAATGTTTTAAAACTAGAAACTGGACTAGAAATCACAGTTTTCTATTGTAAAATTTCTTTTAATTATTTAAATTGACCTACCTTCTGATGTGCTATTTCACCCTTAGTAATACTATGATTTATTCGCCATAGATTTCTGAAGATCAATGTACTTTGATTATATTTTCAGGTTTTTTAATTCCCTGGTGATGGTGCTGTTAGGCAGACATGAGCAGAGGAAAAGAGAGCCCCCTACCCCACTGCCTCCAGCAGGAATGTCTGGTGACCAACAGGTCATGGTCAGGCGTTTGTTAAACCGTCTTTCTAAAACAATAATTATCACAGCTGGTGCCAGGGAAATGCAGTGTTCTAATAGATAGAAAACACCAGATACTGGTGACTGGCAGCTTCCCAGTAAGATCTCAGGAGCTGGGCAAAGTGGACTCAAGCATGCACGCTAAGAGGCAAAATAGTGGAGTTCAGCTGGTGTATGATCTTCCAGGAACACCTAACCGATAAGGGAAGAACGCCTCAAGTGAGCATGCGCACAACTTCCATAAACACACTGTGCATGTGGCCCCTCCTAAGTGCTGGCAGGCCACTGCACATGCAGACAGCCTACCCCAATAAAAGAATCAGGAGAAAAAGAACAAACATGCTAACAAGTAAAACCCCAAGTCGAAGGTCAAACCGTGCATGTGAATCTCTCCAATTGCCCACTTGGCCCTATTTCAAGTGTACATTACTTCCTTTCATTTCTGCTCTAAAACTTTTTAATAAACTTTCGATCCCACTCTAAAACTTGCCTCTCACTCTCCCTTAGGACCCCTCAGTCAAATTATTTCTTCTGAGAAGGCAAGAATTGAGGTTGCTGCAGACCCAAAAAGATTCGCTGCTGCTAATGGTACCACCTTGTCTCTTTGTTTCTGGAACTCCACATTCCTTTGGATGTACACAGGACCATTGGACAATTCTCAAGGATGATATCATCCCCAAACAACCTACACAAGACTAGGAACACCAAGCTTCTCACAGTTGCAAGTGTCATCACGAGAACACTGTTTATTGCTTTAGTGTAGTGTAGTGATGGCCTTTGACCCATCCCGAGGAAATTTATCAAGTGCTGAGCTCTCATATCTTACATAATAAAAACATAAAACATTCCCACATCCTAGTGCTGTTTGACCATTTTTTCAAAACTGTGCCAATAAAGCTCTGGCATCTACAAATCACTTACTTTTACTAGGGCAGTTCAAGTCTAAGTTTGAAGGAGCCATTCTAGAGGGTATTAGAAATACTTTTCCGTCCCCTCCATGTTCATGGGTTCATTATGCAAAAGATCAAACCTGAAACACTAGTTCAGGCCATGATGGGAATAAGGGGTTCAGATAAGCCTCATTATACCTTCCTCCCTTTGGATTTCAGGCACAGCTGACCAGCATTAACATTAAAATAGAAACCTTAAGATTGACAAAACAGACTCTTTGTAGCAATAAGCTACCACCATGACAGACCACAGGCCCTGAAATAAATCAAAGTATTTTACCCCAAAATATATTTCTTTGACATATTTTGAAATGGCCCTGCAAATCTCTCTCTTGTGGGAAACACCAACATTCTGCAGAAAATCCCTTCCCTTTCCAGGTCTTTTTCCTGATCTAGGAGAGAATAAACTAAGAGTCTGTCACTTTTTTATTCTGATAAAATGTATTTTTAATCTATTGTCTCTCAAGCTCAATACCTGGAGGCTTCATCTACATAATAAGAACCTGGGTCACCACAACCTCTTATCTTAATCCAGACTCTCCCATCTATTGATTCCAGGTCTTTAGATAAACTCTTTCAACCAACTGTCAGTCAAAAAATCTTTGAATCCATCTATGACCTGGAAGCCCCTACTTAGATTTGTCCTCCCTTGCTGGACCAAATCAATGTACATCTTACATGTATTGATTGATGTCTTATATCCCCCTGAAATGTATAAAACCAAGCTGTAGTCTGACCATCTTTGGCATGTTCTCAGTATTTCTGGGGACTGTGTTATGGGTCATAGACACTAATATTTGGCTCAGAATGAATATCTTCAAATGTTTTACAGAGAGAAAAAACAGGGTTAGAGGCAAAAACTTATAGTAAGTTCTTTAAGAAGAAATCCTACTGTAGTAGTTAAGGTAAAAGGGATTGAAATAAGAAAGAAGGGAAATTAACTTGGTGCCAGGATCAAATAATTATGCAGTCTTGTGGGCTTCTCTTTCAAAAGGTTGTATAAAATACCACATCCTGGGAAGTCATTAGGAGGAAGAAGGAATAATTTATTTTCTATTTCTCATTAACTATTGCCCCAAATTCTTTTCTACTGAACTTTAATTTCCCATCTGTCTTGAATGTTCACATATTCTTCTTAAGCAAGAAAATCGTGGTCTAGCAGCAACAGGGGGGTCCCAGTATTTTTGCAGCTCTTTTGCTCTGTTAGTTCAGTGAGTAGGAATGCTCCAGCTCTTTCACTCTCATAATTAGGTGAATTCCTACTTCTTGTCCCATGACTGAGAAGAATGAGGTATGCAGACCTGGAGAGTGAATAAGGCAGAGTAGAATTTATTCAGTGACAGAAAAACTCTCAGCAGCAAGAGGGGACCTGAAAGCGGATTGGCAGACATGAGGCTGAGTTTAGGGGGTTTTATGGGCTTGGAACAGAGAGGTGTATGCTCATTAGTCTGTGGGAGGTTTTGGAAAAAGTGCCATTTAGAAAAAGGCATAATAGTGTACAGAGCCAACTGGGGGAAGGTAGGTATATGTAAACTAGGTGAAAGATAAGGACCAATTAGGAGAAAGCATGCCAAATGGGGGTGGGAATTCTTGCTTCAGTCCATGGATTCTATCCGAAATTGATGGCTTGGTTTTTAACTTTGTTTGAAAATTAGGTTTTTAGCTTTAGACTATCCTTAGATTGAAGCATGACTTTCACCAGGGACCCATCACTGTCTATCTAGGAATTTGCCTGCCTCCTGTTGTTATTAGTATCAGAGTGAACTCAGGCCATACCTATAAAAATTTGGTCCTCGAAATACTAGCTAGGGTAAAATAAGTGGTGAAGAGCCCTAAAGTGAGATTGAGAGAATGTGGGATGGTGCATCAGAAATGTCTCCGCTGACTGTACCCAAGCATACATCAAATGTAGATGAAAACTTCAAAGTACATGCAAAGTTTTCATTGCACTAAAAATGTTCAGTTGTTAAGATATCTAAAGCAACACACAATGAGCAATTTTAGCCCTGAGATCCTAATGAGAAATTTAAGCTTTTCTATGTGAGGTTTTCCTATGTGCACAGAGCAACCCCCACTCCCATTAGAGACATAAAAGTCAAACTGGCAAAACTCAACCTGAATAAATAGAGAAATGAAACAAACAAATGAAGAATAGAATAGTGTCAGAACAGTAGTCAAAGATACAAATTTTGCTGAGCTAAATTTCAAAATTGAAAGGGCTCTCCAAATTATAAATGAGTTGAATGACAATATTCATTCATGAGTTTAGCTTTAAAAAGTTGGGCTAATTTAAAAAATCTGTAAGTAGTCAGACACTTAGGGAAAACATTTTATCTAGGGATAAACATAGAGTGTTTGTCTGGATCCCTTAAATAGTGTATCTAGAAGACAATGAATTAAGATATACGTAAGTTGGAGCATGAAGGCCGTCACATTTGGCCAGTGGTGTATGTCAAGTGTTCACAGCAACGGCCAATACATATCAGATGCCCAATAAATACTTTTTCAAAGAATAAATGAATGGGCCGGGCATGGTGGCTCACGCCTGTAATCCCAGCACTTTGGGAGGCCGAGGTGAGTGGATCATGAGGTCAGGAGATCGAGACCATCCTGGCTAACACGGTGAAACCCCATTTCTACTAAAAATACAAAAAAAAAAAAAAAAAAAAAATTAGCCTGGCGGTGGCGGGCGCCTGTAGTTCCAGCTACTTGGAGCTACTCGGGAGGCCGAGGCAGGAGAATGGCATGAACCCGGGAGGTGGAGCTTGCAGTGAGCCGAGATAGCGCCACTGCACTCCAGCCTGGGCAACAGAGCAAGACTCCGTCTCAAAGAAAAAAACAAAAGAAAAAAGAAAGAATAAATGAATGAATGTTAAGGGAGAAAACAAGTGATATAAAATTACTGACTAAATATATAAATAGGATTAAATACAATAGTTTTAAAATCAGCCTGTATATATATTTTGAAAGTGATGTGTGGACTTTACTTTAAAATATCAATATTTATAATATAACAGAAGTTATATATTATAATATAATATATATTATATAATTATTTAAATTTATGACAAATAATTACACATACTACCAAAATATTTCATAATGTTACATAGTTTAGAAATTATTTTAAAGAGTACATGATCAAAAATATTTAGAGACTGCTGGCATAGAAAGTATTAATCTTCAAAAATGCAGATTAGTGGAATCTGTTGAATGATTATTCATGTAATCCTTTGTTCATTCAGCACTGAGATCCCTTCTGTAGCTGGCAACATGATACGCATTGGTTTTGCAGTGATGAGCAAGTGAGACTTGGTCTCTCCCTGACAGAGCTTCTGGGTTAGCAATAGACTGTTAATGATACTAAAGGAATAGTACAAGTGGGAAATACTAAAATTTACTACATTAAAATATTATTTTAACCTCACGAGAATACCTAATAAATCAAATGGAATCAGATATAAATCCTTATGTATCCACGGAGGACTCCCAAGCTGTTATTTTTTTTTAAATACATCTCTAGAATAGTTACTTATAAAATCTCAATTCACCTTATATAAATTTGAATCAAATTGATCTGGACTCTATCATATAAAAGCTCACTGGTATAATAACACAAATAGAAGTCCCTCATTCAAAGAATATATTTTAAAAAAGCATCAAATAACATTTTTTATATATGGTATCAAGTTTTCATCAATCGTACTTTCTTCAATCAATTACAATGAATATATTTGCCTATTCATTAAACAAACTTATTAAAGGGTGTATGGCAGTCAAAATGCACTATTTTTTTTTTTTTTTTGCCCATTTCTCTGTTATTTCAGTATGTGTTCAAGCCATTTGGATCACCTAAACTGTACGTTTATAAAAAGTAGCCCTTTATTTAAGACACTGGTTACAGGTCAGCATCTTCATTAAGTTTTTCCTACCAACTAGTAGACAAGAACCCTGTGTTTCTTTGTAATTCTAAAAAATTTAACGTGCTTATTTTATGATATCATCATCATTAACTTCACCATTACTATCATCTTCCTTTCATAATTTTATATTATATTGCAGTTAATTGTGGGTTTCTCACTTCTATTATAATTTATAAGGTAGTTTATTAGACACTTCCATACCTAGTGGTTTATGTTGCTAAACTCTTAACCTTTGTGATCAAAACATATCTGATATAATCATCTATCAAATATGTGCAGATTTCCATTGATATAAAAATCTTCAAATTTCTTTTGAACTACAGTAATTTGGTCACAGTATGTAGACTTTATTTCTGTTATCACTGTCATGTTTGATTGTCTCTATTGAGAAAGCTAAAAAGATCAAATGAGCTTTATATGCCATATTTTTTAAGTAAAAACTTTCCTGTCTAAAAAAGAATCATAATCATCATGCAATATGAATTACTATAAATAGACCAGAAACTCTTCCTGTTAAGAACCATTTTTGTTATTTCATAAAGTATGGCATTTGAACTCAAATACAGAGGGCTTTTTTTTTAATCTTTTAAAGATGTAGCATAAGGAAAATATCTAAATACAAAGAACAAAGCCACATGCTAATTCTACTCACAAAATGTTATTAATGTTGTTATAATTTAAATATATTATTGATTTACATTATATCCTAATAAAACTATTGTTTATTTTTGGTACTTCTGTCTTTCAACTTAAAGGGAGATTTTGCTTCTGGGGTTTTATAATTATCGTTTTTGAATATTTATTTTAAAAAATTGCATTTTTGGAAAGATAAATTTAATAATAGGCGTTTGTTACACCTAAAGTGCTTAGGAAAATAGGAGAAAAATGCCACAGAGAATAGGCATGTAGCAACACCAGGAACATAGAGTTAGAAAGTTTTCTCCACTGAGATTCCTAAGCCTCATATTCAATGGCAAGTAATGAATTGTGTTGATTTCGTACATTGTAGATTTATAGTTGTTCTGATGCTGGCTGACGGATAACCTATTACTCAATAACTTTGTTCTCTCCAGGGGGAATAAAAACCATTACACAAGAATCCCTTCCCTGTTTTATACACAAACAAGGGGTTAAGTTCAGAGACTATAATCCTATTTTGTGTGTGTATGTGTTTTTCTTAGAACATTTTTTGTGACCTAGCAATTGAGTTGCACCTGCTCTCAATCACTCTATATTTTACATTACATCATATGTTCATACATAAAACAGGAGATATTATAGCCCTATATTCTAAAGTGCTTCAGTGGGAGGGATTTAAAAAAAAAGAAAGAAAACTTGCTTGTTTAAAGATTTCAGTGTTTCCATGTACTGTGTTTTTCCTTCTCAGAGTGTAATTGAGTTCCATGACAGATTTGGCACATTTTCAAAATGCAATAAAAATCATTAATGAGCTAGACTATTCAGAAATGGTATTTATTGAAAAACTTGTTTCCTGCGGAGCTGATGAAGTATACAAACCCTTGTTTGAAGATGTGTATGTCATGTGGTACTTCAGTATACAAAGGAGCTCTTCTTATTTCAAATTTGAAAGTATACAGAGAAACACAAAAGGGAACACTTAAGCATGCAAAAGGAACAAAATGCGATGACATTGTTTCCAGTGAGTATTAATACTTCACAATATTGTAAACCTGTAACAGTTTCTATATTTAGGGGTTGCTTTAAATGAACTGCTGCAATTAAATCACTCAAGGGCTTCACATTTGTTAGAAGATATTGGTCAACTAAAATAATACAGGTCTTATTTTATTGAAAGATAGCTCTAGGAAATAAGGGTCGTAAGACACAGTATAAATCTGTAATAATCAAGTGTGTGGAATCATTTAGTGAGTTGCAATCTAAGATAATTTGATGTTCCACTTTACTTCTTTGTTCAAATTTTGCCCACGACTATGTTATTTTGTCTCTCACTTACGAAACTGATAAACAGAAGAAAGAAGAAGTAACAAACCTGGGGTCAACAATACTACAAGTATTTAATTTTGAATGTTGTAGAGCTGTGTTTTACTGTTGTTTTTCAGGCAAACCGTGCTTCTTTATTGGGTTTTTTCAACTGTACATCTTTCTTCCCTTTGAATCTTGGCTGCCCCCTTTTGGTCATGTCTCTGGAGATTTTCACTTGAATCCAGAAATGTTCTCTTACAGGGCAGAATGCTTTACTTTATTAGAGTGGTATAGCTGTGTCTCTGTATGCGGTGTAAGATAAGAAAGAGGAAGGCAGGAAGGCAGGCAGGAAGGCAGACAGGCAGGCAGGCAGGCAAGAAGGAAGGAAGGAAGGAAGGAAGGAAGGAAGGAAGGAAGGAAGGAAGGAAGGAAGGAGGGAGGGAGGGAGAGGCGGGATCAAAGGAGAGATGGGAGGAGGGAGAGAGAGAGAGAAAAAGGGAAATGTGAGCCCTGGGGCGGTGGCTCAGTCCTGTAATCCCAGCACTTTGGGAGACTGAGGCGGGCGGGTCAGAGATCAGGAGATCAAGACCATCTTGGCTAACACGATGAAATCCCGTCTCTACTAAAAATACAAAAAAAATTAGCCGGGCGTGGTGGCGGGCGCCTGTAGTCCCAGCTACTCGGAGAGGCTGAGGCAGTAGAATGGCGTGAACCCGGGAGGCGGAGCTTGCAGTGAGCCGAGATTGCGCCACTGCACTCCAGTCTGGGTGACAGAGCGAGACTCCGTCTCAAAAAAAAAAAAAAAAAAAGAAAAAGAAAAAGAAAAAAAAGGGAAATGTAGGAAAGAAAAAGGGAAGGGAAAAGGGGAGGGAAAGGCAGAATATATTCTGGGATCTTCCCCAGTATTGTGCCTTTATAAATGGTTAGCCCTGAGCAAAGAAACACATTAACAAGCAATGCAACATTTCTGTGTTGGAAGGAGAAATCACTCAATAGCTACCGGCCTCATTAAAATAAATCCTACTGTCTCAACTGAAAGCAGAAAGCGTTAGTCTCACCATGTGTTTAGAAAGGTAGGTCAAGTTTAGAATTATTACAGAGTTAACAGTAGTTCATATAAATAATATGGAAAAACATGTATTAAGCAAGTAGAAGTATAATTAAGTCTCATGAACATAGTTCTGTAAGGTTTATACAGTCTCCCCATTCACTCTTTACTTGCATGCATTGCATATACTTGCATTCTTAGAAACCAAAGCAAGTATTTCTGTGGACCTCTTGATAATCATTGAAGCAGAAGGTGTAATTTTTTTTTTTTTTTTTTTTTTTGGGAATCTCGCTCTCACTCTGTCGCCAGGCTGGAGTGCAGTGGCGCCTTCTCGGCTCACTGCAACTTCCGCCTCCCAGGTTCAAGTGATTCTCCTGCTTCAGCCTCCCAAGTAGTGGGACTACAGGCGCCCGCCACCATGCACAGCTAAGTTTTGTATTTTTAGTAGAGACGGGGTTTCACCATGTTGGCCAGAATGGCCTCTATCTCTTGACCTCGTCATCCCCCTGCCTCAGCCTCCCAAAGTGCTGGGATTACAGACCTCAGCCACCGTGCCTGTCCCAGAAGATGTAATTTTAACAAGAGAATTAAACCAATAATCTGGTCTAGGAACTGACATCAACCTGTAACTTAACACTGGGGCAGTATTTTCATATTTTCAGAACTATGTCTTTACTAAAAATTTTGTTTGTTAAATTAAAAAAAAGTCTGTGACAGATATCAAGTTATTTTCTGAATTGCTTGAAAAATATATTAAATTTCTTAAAAAGGTACTGTAGAAAACAATGATATATAAGAATCATAAGACAAAATAGATTATCTTTATTGTCTCGAATAAGTTCTTGACACTCAAACATATAAAGGTATGCACAACCTCCCAACATACAGATACATGTAAGCCTATGCCCATGTCTGCAGAGATAATGGGTTAGGAAACTAAGTGATCACAGCTTGTAATATGGGATCTAATTCTAATTTTTTGTGTTATTTTAACCATGTAAATTCTAATCATTTAGCTCTCAGTTTTTTTCTAAAATAATAGACTTAGGCTACAGGTTCATTAATATTATATGGTTCAGCTTTAATATTCTCTGTTTTATTTTCTGTACACTGATCAATCTTATTTACAGGGTATTTCATTGTATCTCTCGTTCTTGGTTTTAAACTTTGTTCCCACCATTTCCTTCCCTCTTTGCATTCTCTCTGCTTCTACACCTTAACTCTAAACGCACTCATTCACCTGTAAGACCTTCTGGGCATTCGTTGATAAGCTTCCTCATACTTTTATGTCTATTCAGTGGTTTTGCTTAAACTACAATAAAAGAATGCCTATACTTTTATTTGAGAATTGAAACTATCTTAAGGGAAAATAACATATATATATACCAGAATACAATTAATTCTATTAAGGCCCCACTTTTCAAATCCTCACTTGGACCTATTCACAACATTTTCTTACCCCTGATTATGCTTACAGATCATGGTCAGAAGTCAAATAACTAACATAAATAGCTAATCACCTTGACTATCTTAAAACCACAAATACTACCTGGATTTCTCCCTGAAGAAATGATGATGAAACATAATACCGAGGCAAAAATGATGGAGCTAAGAAATCTCACTATGTTTCTATTTTTTGTTCATTTTTTCCACTTACCACCTAAAATTCAAGAAGCTCTGTCACCTGATCTCTCCTTTTCACATATATTATTTATTTATTTTTCCCTTTAAAGTAGCATGCCCATGTTTCCTTTCCACTGTGCTGCCAGGACCGGCGGTTCTACTGTACCAAAAATACATCCTCCAATTTTTCAATTTACTCTTCAGTCTTAAAGGCTAATGGGCTCTTTCCCTGTTAAATGTATTAGTAAATGTAAAGATTATCATTTGTTATCACCAAGAGAAGTCAACATTTCGGGGCCTAGATAGGACTGAAGTATATTTCTCTAAGAAGAAACAGCTCAGAACTAAGTGGAAAAGAAGTATTAGGGGTGCCATGACTCCTTAGTACAGGGTTCACACTTCTGTGTCCAAAGCAGTTCCTCCCAATCTCATCCTATCTCTGCTATCAGGAAAGAGGAAATCTGACACAGTGAGAAATCTGCAAGTTGGAAATTTTATTTCTACTCACATGGCTTAAGCCAAAACATGGCTATACCAAGTTACTAAAGAATATAGTATATGTTTTTGCAGCTGAGCAGCCATATGGCCAACTAAATTTCAGAGGGATCTACAATTAAGTGGAACAAGGTGGTAATGGCTATTCGTTGACATTGTTTTTTCCTGCCATAATTGTTTATCCGAAAACTTCTCATTTCCCACTCACTACAAATGTTAGAAAGGGTTTCCTATTTCTCAACCAGTATTTTCGGTTTTGGTTGAGAAACAGGAAACCCATTCTAACATTTGTAGTTAACAAAAAGTCTCAAAGCATTTTTGTTAAGTCTCACAATTTTCTATATAGGACATGTGGAATGTGTTGCCAAAGGTGATAGTCATTTTCATGTTTTATCCTTAACTCTTAAATATTTGACACTGCTATATACTGTCCCCTCTCAAATCACTGATTTTTATAACTAAATTTATGTAATGATTTTATGAATGCTCTTAATAAACTTCTTTTCTTTCTCAATCTTCTTCATCAATAATGATGTTAGTGGGGATATAGCCTCACTACAAGCAACTTAGAATAAAGTAAATGGTGGACATTGAATAACCTTGTATGCATTATTGTCTTCTTTATTTAAAGGGAAGAAATCCTGTAGACTGATTATTGCAGCTGATTATTCAAATGCTTATCTCAAGGGCAGCTTGGATATGTAAATTCTGATAATAAGAACTTCATGTGAAGTGAAACACATCATATATAGTGGGTATATTTTGAACTGGCTGCAGAGCTTATATTATTACCTTTCTTATTTATTTATTTTTGAGACTGTGTATCCCTCCCTCTCTTGCCCAGGCTGGAGTGCAGTGGTGCTATCTCGGCTCACTGCAAGCTCCCCTCCCAGGTTCACGCCATTCTCCTGCCTCAGCCTCCCGAGTAGCTGGGACTATAGGCATCCACCACCATGCCCGGCTAATTTTTGTATTTTTAGAAGAGACGAGGTTTCACCGTGTTAGCCAGGATGGTCTCAATACCCTGACCTCATCATCCGCCCAACTTGGCCTCCCAAAGTGCTGGGATTACAGGCGTGAGCCACCACCCCCAGCCCTGACCTTTCTATTTGTACCATCTTCCTCCCATTCATAGTAACAGCCCCTCACAACCATTAGGAACAATGTAATTCTGCTCACTTCCTTCTTCCAAACTGACTGGGCCAGGCAGAGTAACCTAATCTAAGTTGAAACAATCACCACACAATACTTGTATTTAGAATACAAAGTGGTAGAGAGAAAGAGTGAAAGAGACAGGGAAGATAGAGAGCTAGGGAGCACAAATGAGCCAGCCCCCTTGTGAACAAAGCAGAGGAAGAGAGTTTGCAGAAGAAGAGAGTAAAGACAGGACAAGAGAAGCAGAGATAATGAGGGAAAGTAACACTTGCTGGTTCCCTGTCAGCCTTCTAACTCCCTGTTCCAGAAGTCTCTCAGCCTTAATCCTGGCTGTACTTTGAGAACTCTGTGAAAGACTACCTGCCTTCTCATAGCAAACTGCCTCCCATACTTGTTTTGCTCAAATTAAGTTTTGTAACCTGAAAGTAGAGAGGTATATAGCACATAAAATTATGTGTTTAAATTTGTAGCTATACATCTCTACCCATGGTCTAGAAACAAATTAGATGTTTCAGTGGGAATTTCTATATGTTGTTTGGGGTTGGTTTCTGTAAAAAAGAAAAAACAACTTTTCAAACTTTTCTGAATAATTAAAATGACCAGTGAAAAATATGAGGTAATGTATAGCAACTGAGTATCTTAGCAACCAAAAAATGTAATGAGTTGTTTTTTAAGTGAATATTTTGATAATAAAATTGGAGATCAGCTATATACTAGCATGAGTATAATGAATTGAGAACTACGATTCAAAACATATAACATAGATTTGTTCAAGACTGTTGAAGAATGAATGTAGTCAAAAACTTTTTTTTTCATTTTTTGCCACTTGTTTGGGGAACATAAAAGATAGATTATGGCTTTCCTCTTTCACAGTTTAGCCTAACTTCATTCCACTTATCTCCTCAGCTGTTTCTAAATGTACAGGTACATTTATAACAGAGTAAAATTAGGTCTAATAGTTATAAGGCAATTTTTGCATCAAAGCCATTAAAACAATTCAAATTACAATGCAATAACAAACTTTTTTTGTTTCTTTCTATGGCCTTCCAACAATATGGCCTTTGTAATGTCAAATAAATTATAAAGTATGGAAATTAGAAACAAATGGCAAACAGATGGTAGTAAATTTTGTGGATGTGCAAATGGGTGTGTGTGAATATGTATGTGAGTGTGTCAGAGAGAGAGAGAAAAAAGAAATATCAGTTAGAATTAAGAAAATGTGACAACAGAAAAGAAACAAAACCATAGTGACAAATTGGAGATCAGAAACATTCTATGACCCCATGTGTAAATATTACAATGACAGGCAACTGGCCTTAAATAACAGAGCATTAAAATTAGTCTGTGTCACCTATAATGTAAATTTAATAAAAACAAATTTGGCATAAATAAATTGAGTGAGTTTTAAGCAGACTATACGACTGACATAATTTTGAATGATTAATGAAATAATTTATATGAATGTGCTGATAGCGATTTATTGTAAAAATTGAAGTATATATTGTTTATAGGGTTTCTTGGACAATAGCCTTTTTGAATAAAAATTAATGATTATTTCTTCTCTTTTTGTTGTGCTATATAAAGTGTAAATTATGTCTATTTTGTTCCTTGTAATTCTACGTTACAGAAACTTTGTTGATCATACTAATTATATTTTTTGTTTTGCTGATGTTTTGTAGTCATAAATTCATTGTAGTGCAACCCTTGAACTATGACACTGATTTAAAAATTGGATAATATAAAAATCAATATCAATTGTGACTTTGTAGTGATACAATGCTAATAGGCATAATACTGTCTTTAAACCATAAGTCTACATATAGATATCTGGATTAAATAAAAAATTTATTCAAAGTTCATGATGTTCAAAGGTATGAGATCCAAGACTTAAATATAATAGCATCCTTCAAATGAAGGCAAATTGTAGAAGCGTATTACCTAAGAATACCAAATGATATAAAATAAATTACTTAGTTCTGCCTAGCATGTTAAGTAAATGGCACAATGCCAATTGCCTAACCTCTGATATAGTGGAATACAGTATGCCTTCCATTGGGTGTGCTGATTGCACTTGCTAGAAAATTTAAAGGCACTCTGGAGCCCATATTCCCATAAATTACTCCTTTGAGGACACTGTGGTAGAGTAAAAGCATGGAAAATGAGAATCTTCCCTCCTTCTTAGATATGAATGATGAATCTAGTGGGAAAAGGTAGGGAAGTTAGAAAGATGTGGGAAATGATCTCACACCCTCAAAGCTCTTTACTGTTCCTAGAAAGAACTCTGGGGAATACATTGGTGGAAGTTCCAAATCACTTTCCTGTTGTAAATCTATGGGGAAATGCCAGTTGATTCTGAGGACTGCAAATGAAAAGAAACTTTTCTCTCTTTGTTACATTCAAGAAAAAGTTTGGAATCTCATTTTCTGTCTTTAGGAACAGACCATTGCTATGGTTGCTACCTGAGGCTGCAGGAGCATGGGTGGTTTAATAAGAGTGAAAATCTGTCAACAGTATCTAAGACAGGTAGGCAATAAAGAGGATCTATTAGAAGAGAGAAATTGGAACATGTTCGAAGAAGAAATATATAAACTTAATCTTTAGAGAAACAGTTGCTAAAAAAATGCAGAACAAATAAATCAAGGTATCAGTTAGATAATTGGAAAATAGAAGTAGGAAGGAAAAGAGGAGGAAAGCTCTTTAAATGTTAGCAATGTAACCTAATAAATTTTTCCTATCTTTAAGAAAACTCTATTTTGCCTATTGAATGTTTTACATTTGTAAGGTGTTAAATTTCACTGATACTCATTTTCATTTTATAAGATAGATTGAATGTAATCATTATTCAAGAGTATTTGCTTGTATTCAACAATAAACTTAGATGAAAAAATAAGAAATAATAATGATTAGAAGTGTCTGAGAATGGAAAGTGAGAAAGTGATGAAGTTGGTTTGTGGATTTCCAGGAAGTTATAAGAGAGTCACATAATGAAGTTCATGGCCAACAGACATATCAACACATGATCTAGAAGGAAACAATTGTAATTATTTCAGCAAGTATCCACTAGTTTGTAACCCAAATTTTCTTCCACTTATTTAAATCTTGAGTTTAGAAAATGGAATAAATAGGATTAAAATGTGAAATACTTATTTTTTATTTTTATTTCCTCACTAATTCATTTGATTAATTTATATAATTAATAACCTAATATGTACCAAGCCCTCTAGTAAATACTGGAGATCAGACTAAACAGAATACAGAGAATTTATTTCTTTGTGGAGTTAACAGTACTATAGGAAAGACATAGATAGTCTACTGCTAATTACAAATGTGATTACTGTTGAAAAGGAGAAAAAATAAAGATATATTCTTAAGTAAGTTTTGCTGGTTCAATTGTTCAACTTTAAAAATACATCCTTCTTTGTTTAGAGTTGATCAATTTTCTGACTTTATTTTAGCATATCTTCCTTACTATTATATTGCAACACCTTTGCATCAGGTAAGGTGGTCCTGCAATTTCCATTTTTGGGACCAGACAAGCAAGCCTGTGGAGCAAAAGGGGCATCACAACACAACAGGGCCCTCAAACTACCGTCAGTGGTGCAAATCCTGGTGGCTTTTGTACAGCCCCAAATCTATGTACGGTTTCTACATTTTGAAATGGCTGAAACAAACCAATTAAAGAACATTTTATGGAACATAAATTACATGAAATTCAAATTGTAGTGTCCATATATAAAGTTTTATTGTAAAAGTCATCTTTTATTTACATATTTTCTATGTCTCCTTTCAAACTGCAAGGGCAGATTTGAATAGTGGGAAAGACATCATATGGCCTGTGAAGCTTAAAACATTGATTACCTATATGGTCCCTCTCAGAAAATGTTAACCATTTCCGGCAAGAAGAGCAATAATTCTTAAAATTTTCATAATACCTAAATTTTGTTGAGTGTTTTATTATGTGTGAGGCAATATCACTTACTCTTTGCATGTATTAAATTAAGCAGTAAGTGAATTTATGATAAAAGGACTTCCTTCCTTTTGTAAATATGGAAACAAAAGTGAGGTGTTTTCCTAAGGTCAGAGACTAAGAGTTTGAACAGGGATTTTAACCTTGACGGTTTGGCTCCAAAGCCTCAACTCTTTTTCTACTGGTTTATGCTTATACTAGGAGTAAACTGAGCATGCATAATTTTCAAGATCTCCTCAAACTAGAAGTTGCTATAATCTGAAGCCCAAACTGTCTTGTATAAATGGGTCACATATTTCTGATAACTGTCTGTTTGGTATTTTAAATGTTTATGGGGAACTCCACCAACTGTAATTGCTGCTCCATTATTTAAAACTGAAAATAAACACAGTATCATGAAAAAGTCTCCTCTTTGTAGGATTTATTTTATTATCATGTCCATTGTCTATAATGATGAAGGCCACTCATTCTTCACCGGCCATGGAAGTGATTTAATTTAAGGATGTATATTAAACTCCTAATTTCTAATAAGGCCAGAAGTCTCATTTATCTTTTTTACTTTCAGTAATCTATGACAGAATTTGGAAAAAGTAGATGTATGTTTTTAACTAAGAATAAAAATTATTATTTTTATTGAATTAAAATATTTTACAAATATATGGGGTACAAAAAAGTATTACAATAAGAAATGCCTGAGTCAAGATACCAAGTTCTTTTCTTGTATACAGTTGGTAGGAAGGTAAGTTATTACAGCCACTATAGAAAACAGTATGGAGGTTCCTCAAAAAGCTAAAAATAGAACTACCACGTGATCCAGAAATCCCATATTCAAAAGAAGAAATACAGCATATCAAAGATATATCTACACTCCTATGTTTATCGCTTCACTATTCACAGTTGCCAAGATACCAAATAAATCTTTGTTCATCAATGAATGAATGAATAAAGAAAATGGGTTTAATTGGAATATACATGAAATATTATTCAGCCATAAAAAATGAAATCCTGTTATTTGCAACAACATGGCAGAACTGGAGGACATTATATTAAGTGAAATAAGCCAGGCACAGAAAGTAAAATATTGCGTGTTCTCAAAAAAATGACCTCATGGCTCTAACACTGATGTTTATTACTATTGAGTAATGTTTATCATACTATCCTTATTTTAGCAAGAAGGAATATTGGCATTAGTATACTTGAATTGATTTTCTATTTTTAATTTGAAAATTTATAAACATTTGCATGCAAAGCAAAAGCATTCTTAAATGATGCAAAGTAAGTTAAGCTTTGTTACAGAGACAGTAAACAAAATAGGAATTCATGGAAGTTTGTAAGATGTGAATCTTCAATCTTTGGACCCAGAGTCAAGTGTAATTCCCATGAAAGAAAGGATTTAAGCATTACTCAAGCTTCTGAGAACTCTAATTAGCTCATCAGTTTGTTCAGTTATCTCCTATTTTATTATGCAGCAATAAGACACAATAGGATAACCAAGTCAAAAGGATTATAGCATACCTCTGGTGAAGTTGCAAGTCACGAGTCAGAAGTAAAGATGACTGCTTATTACAAGAATTGCAATAATGACTTCAGAATTTACTGTCTAGAGCAGCTCCTTGCCATCATTATACAAATAAAAAATAAGTCAGTGGACATATTTGGAGTTTTAGCATAATGCCTGATATGACTGACAACCAATTATAAACTTTGAATTGTTTACTGTGAGTGTAATCTCAGTTCTTACTTAATAAAATTCTTCCTGTGCCTACTATGGTTAAAAAATATATGCTAAAAATTTCTCATGGAACAGATTTTGGTATTTTTTTCATCATCAAAATACTCCTTCTTTGTCCCTTTGTTTACCTTTTTAGTGTGTAATTCCTGAGGCTATAAGAAAAAGAAAATGCAGAATACTATTACTGAATATAACTCCCATTTGACCTGATAAATCCCTGGCTACCCAGAAGGAAACCAAGATGAACTAAGGTTAACAGAATCTTCTTATATTTGAGCACCAGATGAATAGAAAATAGAAAAAAAAATAGAACAAGATGAGACATAATACTATTCAAATAAAATTACTATAGGGACATAAGGAGAAAGAATATAATTATCTAGTCTGTATCCTATTCAGGAAACTGAGTTTAGCTTCACTAATCCCAATACAAATTGTCACTATATTTTCAAAATCATGCAATTTGCCTCTGATGATGGACAGATATCAACATTAGTGCATTTCCTTTACTGCCTTAATAGTGCATTTAATCTGCTTCCCTGGCTTTACTTAATAATTTTGAATAGCTTCATTACAGTTAAGAAAATGCAAAATAAATGGGTTATTTCTTCTATAATAAAATAACTCTTTACTGTATAACACTTAGGGAGTTTGGAGAATGTTTTTACAAATTCTACAGTGAGGAGATAGACTGGCGTTAGCTAATAGCATCATCATAACATAAAAATTATTCCTTGTGTATATATGAAAGCCTAAAAGTTTAATTACTTAGAAAGATCATATTAAAACACATTCATAAAGTAGATGCTCTTTCTTTTTGTTAAAATTACATCTTAACTAGTACCAAAATAACTAATCATTAGTTATTATAACAATATAAACATTTAGGGTTTATATCACAATATTTGGGATAATTTCAACATGATTTTGTGGGAGCAAACCACTGAAGTAATAACAATCTGGAGTTCTCTTAAATTTAGTCAGAATTATTCGTCAATGGAATTGAGTGGAATTATCAAAATCCATGATTCTTATTTCTTATGTTCTCTGAACTGTGAATCTTATTTTATCATTTTTTTCCTTTTATCTTGTAACAAGATGCTTGTAATTTTCTTCTTTCCTGATCAGAAATCCATTCTGAATGTCCAAGTTTGTCAGAAAATACGTGGCTATGAGTTACTCTCTCACTATTCTGTTTTAATAGTGTATTTAGGACAATAAATAATATTGGAATGAATGGTTATGAATCTTACATTAAAAAGCAGATCTAATACTTCTAACACTTTGCAGATGGAGGTGAGGTTTAGGCAAAATTTAAATGGTGGTCCTTTTGAATGATGCTTCTGAGATCCATAGTGGTTCTTATTAAGAAAATAAGAAATTAGATGAAGATTGTAATGGCATTGTGCAAAGAGGAATCCCAGAATATAAAAAATAGTTTGTCTGTGAAATTTAGTTGCTTCTATAGTGAGTAAGGGATAATTGTGCATTTCCCAAAACAAGATAATGTATTAGCAACTAGACCTCAAAGAAGTGCAGAAACCATACATGTTGCTCGGCTGTATAATTTTTGATATAGATATTACTCCCATATTTGGTCTTTTAGGAGCCGAAAGTTTTTTTGACTTGAACTACTTTGGAGTCACATATTTGGGACTTAGTCAAAATTGAGTTATCTGTAGTTTCACATGAAAAAAGTAAGATCCTTAGCTATTAAACGAGTCAGTGCTTTTAAATGACAACTCAGAGAAAAGAGTTCGAAACACGTCCAGGCAAGAGGTGAAGTTTTTACTCAATAAGAGTGTATTTAAAGTTACCCAATTTTTCTTTTTTATTTATTTAACAAACACTTATAAAGGACTTACTGTTAGGTAACATGGGGTACCTTAAAATGGCGCCGTACCTTAAGATGGGGCCGGTTCCGGGTTCTTCTCCCCTCCTTGACCGGGCACTGTCTGAACCCGCCAAAGGAGGGCCAAACAGAAAGATGCATCTCCCGCCTTCCCTTGGGCCCGCCCCTAGCCCAATCCACGTAGGCCCAAGGGATATAAAACCCAGCACACCAGCTGCCCTCTCTTCTCTTCTCTTCCTTCTCCTTGTGTGGCGCCGCTCGATACCTCCAATAAAGATCTCTTGACCGCGACCGGTGTAGTTTGGTCTCCGGCCAGCCCCTTTCATTGGTGCCGTGACTCGGATCGGGACTCCTCACCCCCCTCGGTGGGACCCCGATCCCTTTCGGGCTCAGTCCATACCCCGGCCGGTCTTCACTCATTCTCCTGTTCACCAAGCTGTTCACCCAACATCGGCCTCGTCTCGGTAAGTCTTCCCCTCTGGGACCTACCTCTCTAGGCAGGCAAGAGACCCCACAAAGCGCCTTGCCTCAAGCCCCTAAGGCCACGGTAGACCCCAAATAGCAAAACTGGCCCACATATCCCCTAGACAACCAAAGCAAATGGCCCACTTATGGGTCTCTCGATCCTAACATTCTCCACGATCTCTACAATTATTGTGAGCGAACAGGAAAATTGGTAGAGATCCCATATATCCACGGCTTCTTTCTCCTACGGGATAGACCTAACCTTTTTCTCCCTTGCAAACCGCAGCAGCTCCTTGCCGCTCTTAAACTGCCAACCTCTCCCTGTGCCCCTGACTTCGACCCAGCCGACGAACCCCCCCATACCACCACCCTCCGCCGCACCCTCAGGCCGCCGCCCAGCGAGCGGCGGCCCCGCTCCTTTACCACTTCTCCCGACCTCTCTCTTCCTTCCCCTACCTCCGCAACCTCTCCAGCTCCCTCCCCTCCGCCGCTCAGCCGAGTGCAGGCGAGTCTGAGAGCAAGCCCGCACATATGCAGATGAAGTCCATCAAACAACCCCAGCCTTACCCTTAGGCGCACAGGCAGTGCCAGAACAGGAGCCTCACTGGGATTATAATACAGACAATGGAATCGCCTCTCCAGACCATTTTGCCACCTGCCTTGTAGCCGGATTACCTAAGGTGGCCCAAAAGGCTGTTAATTTTAAAAAACTACAAAACAAACATGAAAACCCATCTGCCTTTCTGGGCCGCCTTACAAAGTCTCTCCAACAATATACCAACATAGACCCTGAGGCCCCCGACGGCAGACAACTTCTCATCTCCCACTTTTTGCACAAAGTTTTCCTGACATTAGAGCTAAATTAAAAAACTGGACAGGGGCCCTTTCACCCCACAGACCGAGATCCTGGCAACGGCATTCAAAGTTTACCACAATTGGGACGAGAAGGCCAGGGGACAAAAGTGCCAAATGCTGGCACAAGCACTCCAAGCCTCTCCCCAGTCCACCCCAGGCCACAAATCAACATCTGTCAATCCACAACGGCAGCCCCCTGGGCCCTGCTTTAAAGGTGGTAAAGAAGGACATTGGGTTCGAGAATGTCCAAATCCCAGGCCCCCAGTCTGCCCTGCCCAAAGTGCCACCAGCCTGGTCACTGGGCTGTGGACTGTCCCGGTCCCCGAAGGGGGGCCGAGCCGGCCCTCAGCCCAACTCCAGACCTTCTAGGAATAGCCACTGAGGACTGATAGGGCCTTGGGACTCCTCCCCCAACACATGTCATCACTTCACAGGAGCCCAGGGTCTCTCTAACAGTGGATGGGCGTCCTGTTACCTTTCTCCTTAATACCGGAGCCACATTCTCGGTTTTGCGGGAGTTTTGGGGTCCCACCTCCTTCTTTGGACCTCCTATAGTCGGGGTCGGAGGCCAAACCATACGTCCAAGAGCCACTCCTCCCCTCTCCTGCACCGTCTCCGGCCACATATTTTCTCACCGGTTCCTAGTCATGCCCCAATGCCCCCTTCCCCTACTAGGAAGGGATATCCTCTCTAAATTCAAAACCTCTATCACCTTTAATCCAGCCACCCCCCCAAAATCCACCTCACTCTACTGAGTATACCCCCAAAAGGTCCAGCTCTCCCTCACTGAAGTCACCTATCTAGGAGTCCTCCTTGCCCATGACTCAAAGGCCATCACCCTAGACCGAAAGGGCTTCATTAGAAATCTTCCCATCCCAAAAACCAAACAAGAGATACTCTCCTTCTTAGGACTAGCAGGCTACTTTAGAACTTGGATCCCCAACTACTCTTTATTAGCAAAGCCCCTATATGATCTCTCCCGAGGTGCCCCATCCGAGCCTGTAGAGGCCACAGTCAAGCAGCCCTTCCTGTCACTCCAACAGGCACTACTCAAAGCACAACAGCTTGGCTCTTGGAGTCCTAGGTCAGATGCACGGACCCACCTTTGTGGCAGTTGCAAAGCTATCCAAACAATTCTGAGAGCGAACTCGGCCCGCAGGGAACTGAGTTTTCTCCTTTCCCTCCTCACTCGTCTGGCCTAGGTTTCCTCCCTTCTCTCGCTCAAAAAATCCTGGTACCAGGTAACCGACGGCCCTCGGCCTTGTAGAGGCCCATCGGTTCTTTCGTTTCGGTGACGACCGGCTCGAAGGTTCTGACTCGCAACACGGCCATTGGCTAATAGGGGACGCCCTGTTCAGCCAGCCGCTGTATACATATACCCCTTCCTCTCTCACCATGGGAGGCTCTGCATCCCCGCCGGCCAACTAGACCCCACCGTGCGAGGGTGGGCCCCCTGCCTTCGGGCCCTGGCTGCAGCCTACCTACTACTTCAAGGGTCAAAGAAATTAACGTTTAGGGCAGCTGTTGTCATTACCTCCCCCCATTAACTCAAGGAACTCCTGACCTACAAAAGTCTACAAACCCTTCCCCCTTGCTGCGTACTGTCTCTCCTAGTTTCCTTCCTGCAGGATTCCACTGTAACTTTCCAAACATGTGCACCCCTCAATCCCGCCACCCTCCTGCCTGTCTCTCCTTAAACACGAACCCACAAACCCCTCTAAAGCCAGGCACGCCCATACCCCACAACCCTAGGCCCTTCAGGAATGGAGCTTTGGGTAACTTCACCAGGCAAAAACCATGATCTGCTGAGGTGCTTGCTAAAGGCAAATGGAATACAGAATGGATAATAGATAGTAGAAGAAGGTAGTTATCAATACCAGTTATGACAATGTCAACAGTTGCAGAAATGAGGACTGTAGTTGTCATCAGTATTTCCTCCTCCTTTTATTAAAAAGATGTTTGTGCATGTATACACTTGTACTAAGAAAATACCTTCATTTTATTTCCTTTTTCCTTTATCATGTGACATAAGATTTATTGACATCATATCAGCATTTAACTATTGTTAACTTTATGTAATAGCACTTGGGTTGGAGATTGGTGTGTTTCTGGTTGTATAAAAGATAGCTGTATTATGTTAGGCATAATTATGACGTTATTATTGTCTTTGAAGATTATGTATGATCTCAGGAGATGTGTATGGGTTCAAGTTGACACGGGGGGTCGACTTGTGACAGTTAATACTGCGTATCGACTTGATTGGATAGAAGGATGCCGATTTTTTATCCTGGGTGTGTCTGTGAGGATGTTGCCAAAGGAGATTAACATTTGAGTCAGTGGGCTGGGAAAGGCAGACTCACCCTTAATCTGGGTGGGCATCAACTAATTAGCTGCCAGTGCAGCCAGAGTATAAGCAGGCAGAAAAATGTGAAAGGATGATACTGGCCTAGCGTTTCGGCCTACGTCTTTCTCCCATGATGGATGCTTCCTGGCCTCGAATACTGGACTCCAGTTTCTTCAGCTTTGGGACTCGGAGGGGCTTCCTTGCTCCTTAGCTTGTAGACAGCCTATTGTGGGACCCTGTGATCATGTGTTCTTACTACTTAATAAAATCCCCGTTCATTATGTATCTATCCAGCTATCCAGCTAGTTTTGTCCTTCCGGAGAACCATGACTAATACAGAGTTGAAATTGAAAATCCAAGGTTGCCTTTTAAACTTTCTCACTTTTCTAATAAAATTCACTATCTATTTTGTCTTCTATACAATTCATACCAACAAATTATCCCATAACAGAATTTATTACATTTCTCAGTTGTTGATATAAGATATGTCTGTTTATATAATCTGGAAATTATCAAAGACCACTCAAATGAAAATCAGCAGAGGTTATTTATTCAGAGCTAGCAAGGGAATCAGTGCACCTCACCTGAGTTTGGTAACAATTCAAAATAGTCAGGAGAATATAAAAGCTTTATGTTTTTTTTTTTTGGAAAGCTGGAGGTAGGTTAACAAGAACCCAGGCTCTTCGGTGATTATCTGGGGAGCATACCTGGCTTTCTCTGGTTGATCCTAGATGGGAACTAAAGGCAGAAGTTAGAGAAGCTGCCTCTCAGCGACTATGTCCTGACCATTTGGAGCCAATTGCTGCAGTGGTTGTAGTTTGGCTTTATAGACTAGTTTCTGCAGAGATTGTGGGCCAGATTGTGTTTTTATGCCTGTTCTGGTCATTGTCCATTTCAATATTTAGTCTCTCAGTAAACATCATCCCCCTCTTAAAGGGCAGTCTTATTATCTTCTCAGTGACTAGTCTACAGCTAGAACAAAGTACTTACATGATTGATATATATTTGTTGAAGGCATGAATTAATTCATAAATTAATAATTTATTTTATTGTCACAATAACTTTGCAAGGTTTTCAAGATTAATACTAATGTGCCAATTTATTTTAGATTAACAAACTGGAGTCCATAAATTCTAAAACAGAACCATAATAAATGTTTAGGTCCATATTGAACATGGGTTTGTTTTCATGTGTTATCTTTAATATTCATCCCAGAAACATTCATATTATAATTATTACATATCTACTATTTGCCAGGCTCAGCACTATACATACTCACTTTTATTATTTAACTTTCTCCCATACAATATTAATAATACAAATATTTCTTATTTAACTTTCTCCCATAACATATTATTATATTAATATTTAACATATTAATATAAAATATCAATTAAGTTTATATACAAATATCATTTATAAATAAATCAAAGGATTTTTAAATTTTACTAGATGTTATATCCATATCTAATTACAAAAACATCTGATTATTAAATTAAACAATTTTAAGAATTAATGCAAAGCAGGATTTTATATTATTCTTTACCTCAGTTTTTTTCAGCCAAATTTTAATTGAAACGTTATTATGGGAAACAGTGTATATAATACTCTATGCTTCCACAATATCACCTATTCCTTCCCAAGAGTATCTTTCCCTTTTCATCATATGCATTACGCCTTTTTCTCCTTCATTTTTCTCTCTGTCTTTCTCTACCTCCTCCCCTAAATGTATCTTTCTATATTCTTTTATTAGTGCAAAGATACGACAGATTGAGAAAACCTTTACACCAGTATAAGCTTAAAAACAACAGTAGTAATAATCACAAAAGCAACATGCTAGTAAAAATTATGTGGGCTTTACTAGTGGTTCTAAGAATCTCCAAACACTCCAAACACACCTATTAAGAGGAGGCAAGTATTACACAGAGCACTTCAGGTTAGGTATAATTACTTGCCTCAGTGTATAAAAAAAGAGGCACAAAATGCTGAAGGTTGTATATGTAGTATGTAAAGATTGTAGAGACCAAGAATGAGCCGTAGTAATGGGAGAAAAGAGGATCAAAAACTAGTCAATTACATAATAAAGGGTAGAAGAAAATGTGATTTATTAAATTGTTTTATTAAAATAAGACTGTTATAAGGTAGTTGGGCCTATTTACTTATCTGTAGCCTAATCATGACTTAAAACATGTAATCACTTCCTTTTTATGAACTGAGTTTGTAGATGATGTCCCAGGAGAGAAGAGATCGTAATAGTAGCAGCAAATACAGACCAACTCATCTCATATCAACTGGTTTTTCGGATAAAAATCCACATATTCAATGGAGATCCTCTGGCAAACAAATGATTAAAAAAAAAGCAAACATTTTAAGCCAAAACAAATAAAAACCAGCCTTGCAGCTCCATTTCATTCAAAAAGCTTCCCTATAAATTAGAGCAATCTGGTCTTGAGGAAAGTTGTTCTCCACTCTCAGAGGCTAAACGACATTAAAATTTAACAAATAGAAGGAACTATAAGGCCTGAGGACTGTCCTTGATCAAATATCCAATATCCCTTTCATTTACTGTAAACAGGTAAATTCTGGTTAATCCTAGATGGATTGAAAGCAGCAGGAAACTTAAATATGCAATTCATGCTGAAAAGATTCTTCCTGCAGGCACACTCAGAAAGAACAAATGGTATTTATTTTCAGCAGGCTCAATATTGGTTCTGTGGAAGCAGAGGGGGAAATATACATATGGATAAACCACAGATAGAATATCTGAAAATATCTGCTTTCTTTTCAAAAAGGTTGGCATTTTAAGGACAACATTTTGAAAAGTGTACTAATTTTGTTCCCAGAGAGTCACAAAACCCAACAGTGACTGAATCTACTACCCCTGACAGAGGAATCTGACTGCCTTTACTCGGCCTGTTCTCCCTTAGGAGTGAGTCATAGGGATGGTGGAGCACTGGCAATCTTAGGGTAGACCCGCTGGGCTGTAAAGAAAAACTGGAGTTCATAAATCAAATGGCGGAAATAAAGTATATATGGCAGAATTCGAAGTGAAATAAAAACTCTGAAACTGTATATCATAGCAACAATAACATTCACTATTTAAAAATTATCAGTAGGTGCGAGGTATTATACTGAGTACCTTAGGTTAGGTATCGTGACTCTCCTCAGTTTATAGATGAAGAGGCACCATTTGCTGAAGATTGTACATGTGGTATGTAATAATTAGAGGGACCAAGCATGAGCCATATTAAACAGAGAAAAGAGGTTCTGAAACTATGAAATTATGTAATAAAGGGCAGAAGAAAATGTGATAAATCTTCAGCAATTCTGGAAATAGAATATAGGAACTAAGAAGACTATCAGCATCTAGACAGAGAAAGACAGCAAGGGGAAAAAAAGTTATTCAGTAACATATTTTATTTCTAATTGACAAATTTTCCATATATTATCCATTAAGGATTACACATACACACACATGCACACACACACACACACACACACGCACACACACACAGCTGTCTCTCAGTATCCATGGGGAACTGGTTTCAGGATCCTCTGTGGATACTCAAATCCACAAATGCCCAAGTTCTTTACATAAAATAATGTAGTATGTGCAAATAACCTAAACACACCCTTCCATATACTTTACATTATCTCTAGATTACTTATAATACGTAATACAGTGTGAAAGGTTGTACAAAAATAGTTGTTTTACTACTTTTTTAGGGAAAAATAATGAGAAAAAAATTCTGCACATTTTCCATACAAAAGCAACTATGCATTTTTTTTAAGTATTTTTGATTCACACTTGGTTGCATCCATTGATGGGATACCCACAAATGCAGAGGGCTGATTGAGTATATATAAATGCTGATAAAGGTAAATCAGAGCCACGGATAAAACACTCTATTCCATTTGTATGAATAGAAGTTACACTTCTTCAGAGTGAAAAAATAGTGGCTCTGGCATGTGAAAGTTAGCACACCTGTCCTACCTAAGTTCATGGACAACAACCACCAAATTTTTGGCTAATTCATTCTCATAGTAGAATGGTCCCAAGATCTGCAGTCATTTCAAGGTGCTTTCTATTCAGTGTGATGAGCTTCCAAGTACTTGTTAATAGTTTAAGGATATGTGAATCCATGAAGACTGGAAAAAAATGTAAATTTTCATATAATCTTTTATTAAGAACATTTGAAAAGATTGTGTTTTAGGATTTTTGTTCCAGATCTAGTTTAGACACTTATTAGCTGTTTGAATTTGAACACGATATGTGATGCATTGGAGTTTCATTTTCTGTACTGGTATATAGAAGATGAGGACGCTTCCTAGGATATGGGGATGCTGTTAGAATGAAACGATTTAAGTCAAGTTAAAAAATGTTGTACATTTTAAAGAATGTATACATGGTGGTCATTACTATATTGAAAATATTGATTTTAAGAACTACACAAAGTCATTATTTTAAGAAAAAATCAAATAGAGAAGACACAAGAGAAAACATATTAAATATTGTTATATAGCCAAAGATTCTATACATAAAATATCCCAGTAATCTGCTTTCTCTGAACTGAAATTCAGTTAGTCACATGTGGATTTTTAAAGATCTTACAGGTATAAAGTCCTCTTGAAGATATGCCGCATCATAATTTAAAAAATCCTTCTGGAGAAGAAAACTGAATAAATAGAGAAAATGGAAAAGTACAAAGAGAAGAAAATAAAATAAGAAATGGGTAAAAAAAAAAAAGTAGATATTGACTCAATATTTATAAAGAAAGCAAAAGAGATGAGATGCACAAGGTCTAGCCAAAAATCTCCTTGTGACTGCTTATTGCTTTAATATGAGAGAAATATTATATTAAAGTTTATAAATATTAGAATAAGCAGTAAGCAATGGAATAAGTTTGAAATACTAGACAGGCAGCTGATACTTAGTTCTCAAGGTCTAGCCCTCTATTGAGTCATTGATGAATAGTGGAGAAGAATTTGTTCTTTCCATTACAAAGAAGCAAACATCCTTCTCAAGCTTGTAGTTTTTTAAGCTACATTTTGTGCTAAATTATTACTTACGACTTTTAAAAGAGCTGGAAGTGAAAAAACTTTTTTCTATAGCAGCTGTAGTCATCCAGGAAAAATTAAAATGTTCACTTAGTCTTAGAGACAAAGCCCATGTTGATATTAAATTAGGATTTTCAAATGGAGTGAAAAATTTTTTGGCAAAAACTTGAGCAGTGAAATTATGTTGACCTTCATTGAGAAGACATATTGAGTCCAAACACCCTAAATGTTAACTTTTGAACCAAATTAGTGTTTAGAATGATTATAATAATTTGATGTTTCTGCTAATAGTTTTTGTATAACAGCAGCATATTTGACCTTTTTAAAATGTCAGAAATAATATTTAATATTAATATGCTCTTCAGCCACTTTAAACACTCAGGTAATATTTAATATTAAAAATAATAATCTTGATATTTGTACTCAAAATGTCATCATATATTGCTGAAGGATGATTCAATGTCTCTCTAAAATTGATGAATTCAAATATTTCTTCCACAAAGTGGTTTAGGAATTGGAATGGATAAAAGTAATTTATTTTTGTAGAAATCAAGTAGACTGTACTCAACATAAAGTGAAGTGCAATGAAGCCCATTTACATTAACGCAGTTTTTATTGTGGGTATAAAGGTAGTTTAGAACATGAATTGTTGGAAAGAAAAATCTATCTTAGTGTTGACATCGGAGCCCCTAAGTAAAAAATTCAGGGAATGCTTGTAACAGTGAAGCTTAGGAGAATATTAGTTGTCTTAGTCCATTTTCTGTGGCCTTAACAGAATACCGCAGATGGGGTAATTTAGAAACAATAGAAGTTTATCTTGTCTTACGGTTCTGGAGGCAGAGAGGGTCAAGATTTGGCAGCTACATGTAGTCGGCTTCAGGTGAGGGCCTTGTGCTCAGGCATCACATGGAAGAGAAATGGCAGGAAAAGCAGTCATGCAACAGGATCAAAACACCAGCAACAGCCTAGCCTTATAATACTCTGCTTTCTAGGTCACTAATCCAGTCCCATGAGTGTGAGAACCCACACGTTCCTGCAGAATTAACCCAGTCCTATGAGAATGACATTATTCACTCTTAACAACCTAATCATCTCCCTACACCACCACACAGGGCAATGAATTCCTAACACATGAATTCTGGAGGCACACTCAAACCACGACGCTAGTTAAGATAAAATTTCAAGTAACTTTTTGTCTTTATATAAACAATATATTGAAGTTTTGTTTCACTAACTGTTACCATAAACTGCAGTTGTACATCTATAGCTAGAATCAGTTGGAAAATTTTTAATAATATGGTTCATTTGAGCACCCATCTTTATCTTACTTGAATACTACTTTAAACGGTAAGCAATTTACACGCACATTTTTAAGGGATTCGTGCAAAATAAATACAAATGTTTCTCTTAGATACCTGACATATAAACATACATTTTTTTTTTTTTTTTGTAAAGAAAACAGCCTATGCACTATTCTGCCTACTACTATAACTGTTATATCAGGAAATATCCATGTGGTGTTTATATACCTCTTCTGAGGTCTTATGGGTAAGAATAGTAACCACTCTCTCTCAGAGAGTTTGTGAAGATTAAATGAAGACATTCATGGTCAACACTTGATATATGGCTTGGTCAATTATGGATGCTACAGGCCGGGCGCCTGTGGCTCACGCCTGTAATCGCAGCACTTTGGGAGGCCAAGGCAGGCGGATCATGAGGTCAAGAAATCGAGACCATCATGGCCAACATGGTGAAACCCCGTCTCTACTAAAAATACAAAATTTAGCCAGGCGTGGAGGGTGCCTGTAGTCCCAGCTACTCGGTAGGCTGAGGCAGGAGAACGGCGTGAACCCGGGAGGCGGAGCTTGTAGTGAGCCGAGATCGCGCCACTGCAATCCAGCCTGGGCGACAGTGTGAGACTCTGTCTCAAAAATAATAATAATAAATGCTCCACAGAAGAAGCAAAAAAATTTTTGAGAGACAGTGTTGACTACTTTAAAAGAGTTTAAGCATGGAGTGGCACACGGCTGGTATTTGCAGCCATTTTTAAAAATTACTGATAGTGTGATTTAAGTAACACAATAGGATTATGTTTTACCAAAAAATAATGATTTCAATTATAGTATGAACAACTATGCTGAAGAGGGTTTTGTGATCATTAGTATTGTTCACTATTATTTTGGGTTCTTCTTCTGGGAATACTATAGCACTTCACTTTTCTGTCCATGAAACATGAGTGAAATAATGCCAGCCACTTCTAGAAGAAGACGTTAAGAGCTAAGGCACAACTGAACACTTTCCCTTCCCTTGTTGTTGACTGCAATGCTTCTTATTTTTGGAGATTTTAAGAGTGTGAATTTCTGAATAAAGAATATGTGGAAGAAGTTAATTTCTATTAGCATGCTGGTTCAAACATTTGTGGAGTTCTCTTAAGGCCTGGGTGGTAGCCAGCCAGAAACTTGATGTTGAAGATAAGAAAAATGGCAAACGTTGCTGTTAGTAGAAACTATTCTATGATGTGTTGGCAGAAGCTCCTGGTTGTGATGATTACCCTCAGGAACAAATTCGGTCACTGATAGAATGAATTCAAAAACAAAAGTTTAAAAATGGAGAGGGTTTCTGTTAGCTGCAGTTGGCAAGTAATTCTAGTAAATGGTAGTTGCTAAAAGTAATTAGCTAATGAGCAAACAAGAATAAAAAGGAATAGAGCAATTCCCTGAATTCGGGGATCTTTAGCATTCGAAAAGGCATCAGATTCTTAACCCTAAAAGACAAAATAATTAAAGATTGGAGTTAGAAAAGATAATTTAAGTTTAGCTTTCAGGTAATGGCTAAATTAAGGATATTAAGTAAGAAACCTACTTGTAGAAAGCAGAATTAGGAAACTACTCATTTTTTTCTTTTATGAATCAGAAAGGTTTGGGATATTATATCAATGTTCTACCATACAATGTTCCACCACTGTAATTTGTATGATGGGAGAGGCAAGTAAACATGCAAATATCCTAACCTTTTAGTTTATGGGATTCTTATGTCCCCTAGAAATTTTGAAATTTCAACTTGATCCTGTGAATGAGTAGGGATTTGGATTATTGCTCCTATGTTTAGTAAGAATCAATTTTATTATATAAAGAAATGAGACCCAAACAATTGTTGAAAAATAAAGTATGCATTAGAAAATTGCACTTTTCCACTGAGGAGTTGGTTACCTGGACCAAAAAATATGAGCAGAAGTGGTATAAATTATTGCCAGGCAGAAGCTGACTGTGCATGGTTTTTTATGGTCCCCCCTTCCTTTCACAGAGTGGTGATATGCTAAGTGTTGAAGCTTTTGTGCTTTGGTGTCCTGAAGTGAGGTTTAGAAAGAACAGCATAAACCACAAATACAACATACACAGAACGTATACATGGGAAGTAAACTCTTATTTATTTGTATTAGTGAAATATCAGGTTATATTTTACAATGACATAACCTATCTCATTCTGTCTCAGCATGGGACACGAAAGGAGACGAAACAAAAACAAAACAAATTTATGAGTATGTTAAAATAAATAAGCCAGAGATAGGGTAGCCAACCAGAATGATGGCTATGTGAAAAGCAGCAAAGTTATCTAAGATGTAAAATTCAATAATATGTAGTAATTTTTTGGAGATAGGAGAACAAATATAGAGTCAAATGCAGTATTTGAATTTATTGCTCAGAATAGATGCAGGTTAAAGCTATCTATAGAAAAAAACAGAAAACATCTGAGGCATAGAAGGTGAGTGGGGGTTTGTGTATTTGTAATTTTAGCTATTCACGTAGAAATATTTAGAAGACAGTTCGATATAAATTTAAAACTCAAGAAGGACAACTGTGTTAACAATGCATATCTGAGAGTCATTATTTTGATCATGGCAGTTAAGATGCAATAATTTAGCCAAGAAAACTGTGTAGGAGGAGATAAGAAGCAGATAGCCAGGAGGAAAATAAAAGCATTTATAAGGAAGCTGAAGAGTAAGCTTAGTGGCAGGAGAAAAAGCATAATAATCTGGACCACAGAACCAAACAATAAGAATACTTCATAAAAGCAAGGTAAGTTCACACTCGGATGCTCCTGCAGGTTAAATAACGTAAGATGAGGTGGGCTTTGTAGTTTGCCACATAGAGATCATAAATTTCCTTAATGGGAGCTCTTTTAATAGAGTGCTGATGATGTTAATTGTGTTTAAAGAGTAACAGGGAATGTAAGAAAGTAGAAACAATAAGTGGTGGGCAACCCTCTCACACAGTTAAGCTATTCCAACAAGCCGGGTATAGCATGTTAGGTGGACTGAGTTACAGGTCAAGAGTAAGATTTTATAATAAACTAATTTTTATCTTCTATAATAAGAGAGGCTTAAACATTTAAATAATAGGATGAAGTAATCAGAAGTGAGGGATTGAAGACAGCCCAAATAGGTACAAAGGGCTTCTAGAAAGAAGGATCCAGAGTGCTGGTAAAATTACTTATTTAACATAATGCCAAGACTATATCTTTTCTCCAAACAGAAGTGGAAGACAAAAGATGAGTGTAATTTTTTTTATGTTTCTTGGGAAGGTGAAAATAATTTGAAAGATAATTTTCAGTTTCTACTTTCTTTTTGAAGTAAAAGGCAAGTACAAAAGTGCAGTGATTGAATAACTAAGTCTAATTACAGTCATAACCAGGCTTATTAGGGAAATATTTAAAAATAGAGGAGACTGTGGTTTAGAAAGTTATTTTTGTTTGAAATTTTTAGATTTATATCAGTACTGTTATGTTTGTGTGTAGATTCAGAATGTGTAATTTAGAATTGTATCTGAAGTATGGTCAGAGAACATCAGACACAGAAATTCAGGTAACTTGCTGAAGATGTTTGTGAATTGCCAATAAAGAAGTTGGATTTGGAGTTGAGGCCATCTGTTTTTTAACCACTATCTGCAACTTTCTATCCATAAGTTTATACATGGTTAAACTGTCACTAAAAAGATATTTATGAAAATCTGACAATGTGTTCAGAGAAAGAAACAATTGAAGTTAGCAAATATAAAGAATCATAGGAAATAAACTAGAAATGTGAAGGATGATTCTATACCTATAAAGAAAACAACAGTAACAGAGTTTTTATTCTAGTAATTATATTCAATTAAAGTAATTTTTTAGAGACTATCTCTCTGCATAGTTTTTTTTTTTTTTTTGAGACGGAGTCTAGCTTAGTCGCCCAGGCTGGATTGCAATGGTGCCATCATGAGTCACTGCATCCTCTGCCTCCCGGGATCAAGTAATTCTCCCGCCTCAGCCTCCCGAGTAGCTGAGATTACAGGCACCCGCCGTCATGCCTGGCTATTTTTTTTTTTTTTTTCGTATTTTTGTAGAGACGGAGCTTCACCATGTTGGCCAGGCTGGTCTTGAACTCCTGACCCCAGGTGATCCGCCCTCCTCAGACTCCCAAAGTGCTGGGATTACAGGCATGAGCCACCGCACCCGGGCATTCAGCATACTTTTATTTCCGTATATTTTTGTCAAATCTTTCAGTAATTTTTCTTTAGTGTCCTTTCCTTTAGTAATCACTTTTCCCTTAAATTATAGATAGTATTTCATTTCGTTCTCTGGGAAAAATATACAGAGATAGAGTTTAAAAATTGGTATTTTATTTTTTACTGTAAGTAAATTTGGGCTTTGTTAAGTTGCAAGTTATCACACAAAATATTGCCTAATTCCGAACATCAGGTATAATAACAGAGATCATTTTATCAGAAAACTTATATAATGTATTTAGTTTACACAAAATAAAATGTTAGCATTCAAGAAAATGAAGAGTTCAAATCTAACATATTTTACAAGAACATCATTCCATCACTATTAGACTAAAAATGGTCTAATACTTAATGGTAATTCTAATGGTCCAGTCTGAAATAAACACAACCTTAATTTTTTCCTGTTTACAAAAAGTAAATATTTATTAACTCACAAAAAGTTTAGAAAATTAAAACCTTTTCTATATTTTGCATCTGGCTTGATGGATATAAATAAAGTTAAAAGTAAAAACTTTTTGTGAGTTAATTTTCACTTCAGTTCAATAAACTTTTATCAAGGAGCTAATGAGCCATGTCTGATGTGATGCAATGCTAAAATCAGTAAGATATCGGACCTCAAGGAGTTGGGAGTCTAATGGAGGAGAAGACACCTGTTCAGTTGGCTATACTAAAGAAATATAGTTTTCTCAGACCTAAGGGGAGGAATGGATGTTGACGGAGATAATAGGGCAATGCATCATGGAGCATGTTACAGGACATTTGAACAATTATTGTTGTTGAATATTATGAGTGTAGATAAAACAAGTATGAAATACAGAGCTAAATTTGTAGTTGTGACACAGCATATCCAGAAACTGTTAACGAATATATATCTTCTCAAATTATAAAACGTAAAAGATTCAGCCGAAATCTGCCTAAAAGTACATTTCCCCACACATGCACACATACACACCAGATTCTATACCATTTCTCAGAAGTATTAGAGAAACCACTTTACATATACCTAACCTGTATTTCCCTAAATGAAGTTTTGCTGTAAGGAAAAGATTCATTACTAAAAAATTGTACATAGGTTTTTTAAAAAATATATATACTTTAAGTTCTGGGATACATGTGCACAACGTGCAGGTGCAGGCTTGTTTATATAGGTGTACGCATGCCATGGTGGTTTGCTGAACCCATCGACTTGTCATCTACATTAGGTATTTCCCCTAATTCTATTCCTCCCCTAGCACCTCACCCCTTGACAGGCCCTGGTGTGTGACCTTCCACCCCCTGTGTCCATGTGTTCTCATTGTTCAGCTCCCACTTATGAGTGAGAACATGTGGTGTTTGGTTTTTTGTTCTTGTGTTAGTTTGCTGAGAATGATGGTTCCAGCTTAATCCATGTCCCTGCAAAGGACACGAACTCATCCTTTTTATAGCTGCATAGTATTCCATGGTGTATATGTGCCACATTTTCTTTATCCAGTCTATCATTGATGGCCATTTGGGTTGGTTCCAAGTCTTTATAATAAAAACTATTATTATATTTATTTTATTATATCATTCATTGTATCTAGTTTATTAATAAATTTTTATTATCCTATCAAGCAGATGCAAACTATTTTGAAAAATTGTCTATAAAAGTTTACTTTTATCATTATTTATATCTTAATAAATTAATAGTGTAAAAAGAAATATACACAATAGTTCTAAAATACATTTTATTATATGAATAGTGAATTTGGTACAAAGACATTTCATCATGGATAGGATTCTAGGTTTTATTTTGAAAATGATTAAAAACACCTTGATACTATGTTGCACCCTTTTGGAAGATTTTAGTATAGCTCTGGGATATGTTTCAACTTTTTAAATGTATGATGATTATCAATGATGTACAAATATAACACTAGTACATTCTAAACTACAAATCATGCTAATTATCATTATATAAATACTTAAGAATCATAGATTTTCTTTTATAATTACTGCAAATGAAAATGGAATTGTTCTCCCATCACCCGACTAGAATTTCATTCAATTTGTTTTCATCACAAAGATTACAAATGACAGATGACAGTGACCATCGGGGGAAAATTGAATAAAATTATTAGATGCGATGTGTTGAAAGAAGAAAAGTGCAAATAAGAGAGACCTGTGTTATTTAGCCTAGCTAAGCCTGGGGCAATAAGACTAATGTCCAAACATGAAAAGGCAAACTGGGGAGATAATAGTCATAATCAAAATTACTGACAGTAAGGGTTATACAAAAAATTCACAATGAAAACAATTTTCAAAGAGGTGACATTCATTAAATAGTTTGCTATTTGGAAACATAAATCCGAATCATGGCCAAATAAAAAATCATTTTATTCAATCAATAAGTGCAGTAATTAGTATGTTATAAAATGTATTTATTTTTATGCTTATGGGATGTGTGAGACCTGGATACCGTAAGCTTCATGTGAGTAAAGGTATTTCTTCCTCTAAGGCATCACTTTATATCCTGTTTCTCTCATCTGTCTCCCAGTTTCTGGTGACTTGATCCATTGCCTGCTGTAACGAATTCTGTGTGGTCACTGGCAAACTTCACTTGTACACACCCATGGTATAATCCTCTCATGTTCTACAACAGATATTCCCTGTTGATAGATAGATTTATTCCAGGCATGAATGTTTGTCTGGAATTGCAGGTTGACATGGCGATGCTATATATTTAGATGGAGTGATGAAGTGGAGGGATGGAATCTGGTTTTAGAGGTAGATGGGATCCTGTGGAGAAATTTCTTTTCTTTTGTAACCTAGCAGGGAAGTACTGAGAAGCGGCTGTTTACGTGGTTTATTAAATACTTCAAAAAAGTGAGAGTCATCCTCATGTTGGCTCTTCTATCTGTCCTCTTCCTGCCTCTGCTCTCTGAAATTTCATTCTCTATTAGGAGATATACCTAATGCTAAATGACGAGTTAATGGGTGCAGCACACCAACATGGCACATGGATACATATGTAACAAACCTGCACATTGTGCACATGTACCCTAAAACTTAAAGTATAATAATAATAATAATAATTTGCTTTAGGTTCTGCCCTGAAACTAGGCTAAAATGTGTGATGACCTGTAAAGCTCAGAAAAGTGAAAGGAGTTTACTTTCCTTTTTCAGGAAAGGAACTTTGAGTGGAACTGTCTTCATAGCCTTGGTGAAGACTACATGACTGAACCCATACCAATCAATGAATTATGCCTCTGGACACACAACAACAACATATTTTCTCTTTTTTTTTTTTTATTATACTTTAGGGTTTTAGGGTACATGTGCACAATGTGCAGGTTTGTTACATATGTATCCATGTGCCATGCTAATGCTAAATGACGAGTTAATGGGAACATATTTTCTCTTAAGACTTATATCCCCCTGACATAATGTGCACATTCACACACGCTCTTGCCCTCTCTCTCTATCTCATATTACTGCCACTAGACTATATACTCAGTGAGGCCAGAATATTTTAAACATTCTTCACTGTTACAACTCTAACACCCAGAACACAGTACAGAATATATAAATAAAAGAATTCATTTACTGAGGAGATACTATGTGCCAGGTACTCTTCTAGGTTTGGGGAAAAATATTAGTAAGTAAATAAAACAGACAAATATACTTTCCTCATGGAGTTTATGTTCTGTTTAGGTAAAATGTGCAATAAACAAAGAAATAAGCATGTGTATGTGTGTGTGTGCATGCATGTGTATTCACATCTGTATATATAAGTTACATAGATACAAAATTTAAATATAATAATTGTATATATGATAGTGAGAAGTATGATATGGAGTAAATAAAACAGGGAAGGGGATAAGGAGTATCTGATGAGGAAGGATTAGATAATAAGTTAATTTGAATAAATAGATGGGTAAATAAATTATTGACTCAGGGAGGGTCAAACTATGCTGGGTACTGTCTTTCTCCTGGTCTTGAATTTGAGTAGATAAGATATAATCACGGAACTGCTGGCCATCAACCTGAGTCTTCCGGGGGAATCTACCTGAGGTCCCACCCATCACTGAGGGAAATGGAAATGGAGATACCAAGCACAAGTCTCGATGATATAATATCAATCACTGGACCAAAAGCCAGTATTATTTTTATGATATCTTTGGTTATATGAACCAATAAATATTGTTTGTTTTTAAAGAGGCTGGAGTCGAATTTTTTATCATTTATAACTGAAAAAGTTTAACTAAGACAGATGAATAAAAAAGTTGTAAGTCTGAATGCTTGTTTCTTAAAACTTTAAGAGTACAATTTATGAAGAGGCAGACACATCTAAAATGGTATTGTGGCTACAAACTGTAATTTATAAAAAAGAGTGCAGCTAAGAAAATAAAATCCTACCACATTTTTGCATCACTGAAGTTCCATTATTTCTTTTATTTTTAATCTTCTCTACTGTCTTAGTATTTATCTTTTACTGTGTCTTTTTTTAGTTTTCCACATCTATCCATCCATCTGTGTAATTAATCATAGTTGCAATATCTTTCTTAAAAAACAAATACATAGTCTTTTCAAAATTTTACAGATTTTTACCAAACAGAAAAAATATTGAAAAATATCAGTTCATTTAAAATAGAAATATAAGGCAATAACAAATATAAATTATTTGAAAATAAATATAATACATGCAAACTTTTATTAAAAATATGTCAAAATAAAACTGGTTCAGAAAATAGGATTATTTGGAAGGGAGGTCAGCACGATGGTGAAATAAGAAGGCCCAGCTCTTGTTCTTCCACAAGAACTCAGTGTGAAAATGATATACAGCCCAAAATACCTTTATGATGAGTCCAGAATCCACTTAAGAACTGGTAGAACCCAGAATGAACATAATACCAAGAAGAGTAGTATTGAAACAGATAAGAAGGGCAATTTTACTTTACCTGCATCAATCCAAACTGGCACAGATAAATGCTTATTGCTTCAGCATGTGACTTCCTCTGCTGGAAGAAAGAAAGAATGGAGCATGCATCCAGCCTTCTAGCCTTTCAGAGCACTCCTCGAAGATCCAGTTTCTGCCTCACCTCATACCGAGCACTGACAGAGACCACACATTCCAGAGTAGAAACAAAGGAAAAGAGTCAGGTGGCTTTTTAAAGATATTCGTATCTGTGAGATTGAAAAAAGATTCAAAACTGTGGTTCCCCCTCAGGAGGGTGCAAGAGGAGAAGGATGTGTCTCCAATGTTTTTGACTGTTCACTGCACTTCTTGAAGGGACTGGTTTCTGTACTGCCTCACACTAAGTACTGCTGAGACTGCCATAGTCAGAGACCAGAGGAAACAAGAGATTACAAACTTCAAAGAGAGAGAGAGAGAGAGAGAAACTGGATGCCTGGAACACGTAGGAACAATGGCCTAGAATCTTTAGCTTGGCTGATCAGTAAAGAGTTTTCCCAACAGAGCCCGTCTATAATGACTGGGAAAGATGGTTGTTTTTTAAATATGCAGACACCAACACAGATGTATAAACAAATGAAAAATTAGAAAAAAAAAAGTCACATAAGCAAAGGAACAAAACAAATCTCTAGTAATTGACTCTAAAAAAAGAGAAGTCTATGAAATGTCTGACAAATAACTGAAAATATCATCTTCAAGAAGTTCAGTGAGTTACAAAGGACACAGATAAACAATAAATTAAAATTAGGAAAACAATAAATGAAAATTTAGAATATAAACAAAGAGACAGACATAATTAAAAAGAACAAAATATAAATTCGGGAGCCAAACAACATAACTAAACTGAAAAATTCACTAGAGGGTTTCAGCAATAGACTTGATCAAGCAGAAAAAACAAAAAATCTGAAACTTACTTGAAAATATTCAGTCAAAAAAAATTAAGAAATAAAAAAGAACAAAGAAAGCTTAAGGACTTACGGAACTCTCACAAGTGAAACAACATATTTACTATGGAATTTGAGGAAGGAGAAGAGAGAAGAGAAAGTGAGGAGAAATTGTTTAAAGAAATTATGTCTGAAAACTTTTCAAATCTGTGGAGGGAGATAGATATTCAGAATTATGAAGCCAGAAGGAATCAGAGAGAAAGAATTCGAAGAAATACTGACCCATATTATAACCAAATCATTACGTTCAAAGTAAAGAGGGATTTTTGAAAGCAGCAAGAGAAAAGTGACTTGTCACATTTAAGGAGCAGATTTCTCCGCAGAAACCTTGCAGGCCAGAGGAGAGGGAAATGATATATTCAAAATACTAAAACAAAAACAAAAGCTGCCAAACAAGTACACTATATTCAGCAAACAGGTTCAGAAATGAAAAAGTGATAATTTCTCAGACAAACAAAAATTGATGAAGTTTATTATCACTAGGTGCAAGAACAAGAAGTGATTATGCAAGAACAGGAAGTGGAACAAGAGGTTCATCAAGTTAAATGAAAGTATGCCACACAGCAATATGAAAGCACGCAAAAGCATAAAATTCACTGATAAAGGTAACTATTTAATATATAGATAAATGCAAAATACTGTAATACTGTAATGGTGACATGCAGATCATGTTTAACTTCAGTGTAAAAGTTAGAAAATATTAAGAATAACAACAACTAAATAATTTCATGGATATTCAATATAAAATATGTAAATTTTACCACCAATAACTTAAAATGTCAGGGGAGGGAGAAGTAAAATTGCAGGGTTTTTGTAAGTGATTAACATTAAGCTGTTATCAGCTTAAAATAGACTGTTATAAAATGTTTTATGTAAGCCTCATGCTAAGAGAAGAAAAAAATCTCTCTTGGTATAAAGAGAAAAAAATCACAGAATTAAAGTATATCACTACAAAAAAATCATTAAATCAAATAAGAAGACAGTAAGAGAGAAAGAGAAGGGAAAGTTAACTGCAAAAAAGACAAAAAAATTAACGAAATGGCAATAATAAGTTTTTACCTGCAAAGAATTACTTTAAATGTGAATGGATCAAACTCCACCAACAAAAATCATTGAGTGGCTGAATAATAGAAATAAAAGATCCAATATTATTGATTACAAGAAACTTGCATTAGATTTAATAATATACATGAGCTGAAACTGAAGGGATGGAAAAATATATTCCATGCAAATGGCAGCCAAAAGAGAACAGTAGTGACTATACCAGACAAGATAGACTTTAAATCAAAAACTACAAAAAAGATACAAAGGAAGTCATTAGATATTGAGAAGAGGGTCAATTTATGAAAAAGAGAAAATTGTATTATGTATAAATATATATAATTGTATGTTGTGTAATTATATATGCTAATATAATTAAATACAATATATAAAATATGCATTATATTATACAATATAATTCAATATAAATATAATATATGCCTTATATTATATGTAATATAATTTATATTTAATTACATGTTATAATTTATATTAAATATATAATATACATATCACATATTATAAATACATATTTATATTTTACAATATTTAAAATATAAATATATATTAAATATATAATATTTAAAACTAATTGGCAAATCATTTACTCTTTAAAAATAGCAAAATTCTATCATATGTGACAAGATGGGAATGAACATAGAGAACTTTATGCTAAGTGAGATAAGCCAGTAACAGAAGAAAAATACTCCACTGTTTCACTTATATGAGGTATCATGTATAGTCAAACTCATAGAAACAGAGAGGATAATCGTTGTTGCCAGGGATTGTGGGAAAGGGAAATGGAAGTTAGTTACTCAAAAGATACGAAGTTTCAGGTATGTAAGATGATAAATTCAAGAGATTAACTGTACAATATTGTGCCTATACTTAACAATATTGTATTGTGAACTTAAATTTTTAAGAGGGTAAATCTGGAATTAATTGTTTTACCACAAGTTAAAATAAGAAAACAAAATGATAAAGCAAATAGAATTTGTGGAGTATGTTAAAATAAATTATAAGTTAATATAAGTAATTAAAGGAACATTAGATTGACAAAAGGCTTGAATTCTTTCTATGCCATTTTGTAGCTCATTTGATGTTAGGTTACACCTTCCTCACAGGTAGTTGGAGAGTTAATAAGTCAATGAATGTAAAGTAGTATCTTGTTAACAAATTTTGTTTCTTAGCCTTTAAAAGTGATTGCATTGTTGAAATTATGCTTTGGTGCTTTTCCTCCACTGTTAAACATTTTTCTCCGCCGCTCATCACTTCTGTGTTTACTTTCTCCCTTTTTTTTTTTTCTTTTCTCAACTTTTATTTTTGGCTCAGGGAGAACATGTGCAGATTTGTTATATGAGTAAATAATTTTTTTGCCCAGGTGGTGAACATAGTACCTACCCTTTAGGTCGTTTTCTGACCCTCACCCTCTCCCCTCAGGTAGGCCTTGGTGTCTGTTATTCCCATCTTTCTGTCCATGTGTACTCAATGCTTAGTTTCCATTTACAAGTGAGGACAAGAGGCATTTGGTTTTCTGATCCTGTGTTAACTTGCTTAAAATAAAGGCCTCCAGCTGCATCCAGGTTGCTGCAAATTCGATGTTTTTTTTTTCTTTTTTTCTTATGGACTATTCCATGGCATATATGTATCATATTTTCTTTATTCTCTCCACTGTTGATGAACATCCAGGTTGAATTCATGTCCTTGCTATTGTGAATAGTGCTGCAGTGAACATGTGGGTGTATTATCATTTTGATAAAACCATTATATTCCTTTGGGTATGTACGCAATAATGGGGTTGCTGGGTCGAATGGTAGTTTTGTTTTAAGTTCTTTGAGAAGTCTCCAATCTGCTTTGCATAGTGGTTTAACTAATTTACATTCCTACAAACAGTGCTATTACTTATGTTATAATGTATGAAGCTGATGACATTGGAAATATTATAACAACATGAAAGTTTCTCACACTAGCTTTATCAAGTCATCTGTTCATTTGCATAATGCCCAAGGAAGGCATTATAATAATTCTGTGGTATAAACTGTGGTATGAGACAGTGAAAAAATATATATCTTTTTCTAGTTTATTTTATCCCCTTTTTTATTGATAAGTTGGTAAGTAGTCTTGTACTACCTTTGTAAATATTTATTTAATCATATCTGATTGGAAATTACATTTTGTGCAGAAAAAGTGGCTTTTGAATGGTGAATAAGAAAATAGCCATTTATCAGTTTAATCAACACATAGAAGAAATTTTGCAAGTCATCAGAAAGTTGGGTTAATATTCAAAAAGCAGGCCTTTAGAGACAGGAAATTAGTAGCTTCTGGAATTAGGTTGTAAGAACTATGTTAGAAGCCTAAGATGCTTGAATCAAAGTTTATACACATAAAATGTGGACAATCCAATGGACCTCTGACAATGCTTTGGGGATACAAGATTAAAATTGTATAGACAAATTATACTAGAAATGTTACAAGTAAATATATCAAATATTTTAAATTTTTAAGCATTTTAAAAAATAGCATTACTCTTCATATTTATAAATCAAATGTTGATAAGTTTTACTTTGTTAATCATCTATAGAGGTTTTTATAATGCTAAAAATAAAGGTTGACTAAAAGTCATCATTTTCCATTTTCTCTCATTACATTTAGAAATATTATTTGCCGCCAGGCGTGGTGGCTTGCGCCTATAATCCCAGCACTTTGGGAGGCCGAGACAGGTGGATCACAAGGTCAGGAGTTTGAGACCAGCCAGGCCAACATAGTGAAACCCTGTCTCTACTAAAAATACAAAAAATTAGCCAGGCATGGCAGCACATGCCTCTAATCCCAGCTACTTGGGAGGCTGAGGCAGGAGAATTGCTTGAACCCGGGAGGCAGAGGTTGCAGTGAGCGGAAATCACGCCACTGCACTCCAGCCTGGGTGACAGTGTAAGACTCCATCTCAAAAACAAAACAAAAAAAAAGAAATATTATTTGCCTCGTATTTTAACAGCAGCTTTTTTTTTTTTTAAGTTTGAGAATGGCTCCATGAGCAAAGAGCTTGCTCTTGACTGAAGAGTAAGCAGTCTTCACTCAAGAGAACTCATGGAAATGGAAGCGCAAATGGGAAATACCAACAAAGTGGCATTATTTAAAAGAAAGAATGAAAAAGTATAGGGATTTCACAAGAAATTAGAAATCAAACAACTCAAATTAAAGTGTGAATATTAGAAGCTATTTTATATCAATCTAGTAAAAATAGTATACAGGTATTATTGATTTAACATAAATAATGTAAGCAGAATTTACAGTGAAAGGGTATTGATTTCTAAAATGTATTTAAAGATACAAATACCATCTCAAGGAAACTACTCACATCACAAGCTAAAAAGATAAATTCCCTATTAAATATCAGAAAGAGGCTATCATTACATTTCAAATGACTGTTTCCTCTCATAAATTTATTTTTAAGGTAGAAAGTCACTTAGCAGAACATAATGTAGTTCATTATGAGGAAATTCTGTTTAATTGTGGTGAGTCAGTATCTATAAAAAAGATTTTTCTTAGAGAAAGAGACTGTACAATGAGTTATCTGAACAATCAGTTTGTGTCTATCAGGATGAAAATTTTAAATGATCTCAAAGATTAATAAAACTTTGAACGGTTTGCATAATTTGGTGAAAATTAATACACTGGTCTATTACCTCTGCTGCCAAAGCATTTTTAGTAACTCAATTTTACACATAGCAGATTACATTGTCATTGTTCTATACATAGCCCTATCTTCTATGAGACTGTATTCTTCTCTAGGGCAAGGAGAGTATCATTCTGACCTATCCTAATTTTATAACAAATGGAATTCCAAATGCTTTATATGTATAACTCTTTTGCAGAGGGCCTCGTCTAGTAAAACCAAATATGGCAGTTTTTTTTTTTTTTTCTGCATTGCTCATTTGAAGCTTGAACTTATTTTCTTTGTTACCTAAGATTTGCTAAGTCTGGCAGTGAACAGGACCATGAGTTTCAGATGAATTAAAATCTCTCCTTACTCTGCTCAGGTTGCTAATTTAAATTAGTCTCTAACCATCTCCATGGAGATGATTTTTGGCTTTTTACTCCCTAGGAGACAGGTCCTTCTTCAAGAGTATTTGCCATGATGCTGACTATCTTTTTGGATTTATAACTCTGTAGCCCCCCAAAATCCACCAGGAAAGAGTTGTGTTAGCTATGATCTTTGAATGTAATGTTTTAGTCTTTCCTTTTGAAGAAGAGTAGCCAGTTATTTCTTTATCTATTCAAAATATTTCTGACTCAGTTCTTTTGTATCCCTGGAGATCTTAGCATGCTGTGTATTACAAGCCTTTGAAAACTAATGAGTAAAAATAGTAAGTGAAGGGATTACCTTTGCTAGTATGTTTCAAAGATTTACAGTTTATATATATTCTTGATTTCTAAAAAAAAGAGGGCTTCTTCTTTAGAATAATATATATTCTAAATTCCTCTGCCTGAATATAATACTAATTTTTGCCATCCAAATGAAGATCAGTTGTGGTAAAAATACACAAAGCATGCCAAATCAGGGATTTTGCTCATGCTGACTGTGCATATTTAACAAAGGAGAAAAAATGTACAATTATAAAAGTTGTAAAGTGAAATGAAAAATTTTTTAAGTGCAAAATACTCTTTCTGAAATAACTTAATATTGTTTGGTTGACAAACAAAAAATGACATTTAAGTTAAAAAATAACTTAACATGTTATGGTAAGATGCTGTGGTTGAAGGTTCACTCGACTCTGCTTGAAGAGTCTCAGGAAGAGGAATGTCATTTGACCTAAATATATGAAATATAGTAAAAATTTCTAATGGTGCTCCGACCCACTGAGTTCTCCTCAGTTCTCCTCAACAGCCACCATTGCACCAGCATAGTTTGTCTAGAATGATTGTTTCTCTAGAAGTTCAGTAAATTATTAAAGAGACTTCAGGTTAAAGTGACAAGTTATATCGTTTGGTGGTGGGTAAAATGGAGGTAATAGTATTAATTAACTGACTATTGTAATCGCCTAAGTAATGGATGTTGGTGCCACATCATAGCAGTAGACATAGTAACCAGATGAGAGATGTAAAAAGCCAGAATTGATGTGATATAGTGGCAAACAGAATGTTAGTATAGAGAATGAGAAAGAATACAGGTGGTCTCCCAGGTTTTTGTATTAGCCAACTTGATGGCTGCAGTATTATACACAGTGTGCTTGCTACTGTGAAGGATTTGACCATTTTTCTAAATTTACAAGAGCACAATCCAAATGCTCTGCTTAATTTTCTCAAGGGTCAGTTTGATGTTTAAATATGATGGTGGATTATTGAATGTGTGGCTCACATGCTTATATTTATGGCGAAATTTATCTATCACTTAGACCAACTGATTGCCTTATTTAGATCAAACTTCAGCCTTCCTACCATAGAAACAAGAAAGGGATAATCATTTGCACTGTTGGGTTAATCTTTCTTTCCTATTAGAAAAATTGCTTCATAAAACACTTGGCTCTACTGATACATTTTTGTTTAAGAAAAGTATAGGTATCTTAATTTAACCAAAATAAAAGGTTTTCATACCTGTGGATAAAATGGTGCTACATCTACTGTTGCATTTCCATATGTCTTAAACATGTAATGACTTTCTAGACTGTACTTACAGATTATATCTAGAATTTGACATTTACCTAATGGGTATCCAATTTCACAAGTGTAGGGATACTGAATTTATTCAGGCATTCATTTATTCAAAAAAATCTATTGGATTATACCATGTGCCTGAAAATAAACGTGCTATATTACTGGGTTGCAAATGTGTCTTCGGTGTTCCTTGTTCTGAGACACTTACAATTTATGTAATTATTGCAATACGATATTATATGTTAAAAATGTCCTGCAAAGATACCGTAAAAATAATAAAACATAACTGACATTTCCCTCAGAGAAAGAAAGGGGAAAGAAGAGAGAAGGGGAGAGAGAGAGAAAAAAAAAGATAGAGAGAGAGAGAGAGCAGAAGCTTCAAAGAGCCAGTGATAATTGAGTCATGTTTTGAAGAATGAGTGGGAAATTGAAATTGAGAAATGTTGGCTGCATGGGAGCATATAGATAGAGGAGCAACATTTGCAAAGGATTTGAGGTGTCCTAAACGAGACAATATTTGGAGAGAGACGTGTCAGTAGTACAGAGCATACAGAGGGAACGGTAGAAAGAGACTGGTGAAAAAGGTCAAAGCCTTACCTTATTACTGTTTTTAATTCCACTATTGGAATGAAAACTTTCTGTGTTGTCATAGAAACCTAAGTAAATTATCATAACTAAGAAGGTCACATGTCTGACTTTCAGCTTGAGAATAGCATTGATGATAAGTATGTTTTGTCTACAAGAATGGGGAAAAATTTCAAGAGGGGAAAACTGTGATGAAGAATATTTCTAGTCTAGAAAATAAAATAAAATGAGGAACATAGATAGGAGAATGGTGAGAGAAACACAGACACGGTGGCAAGTTTGCATTCTCAGCAAACTATCGCAAGGACAAAAATCCAAACACCGCATGTTCTCACTCATAGTTGAGAATTGAACAATGAGAACACATGGACACAGGAAGGGGAACATCACACACCAGAGACTGTTGTGGGGTGGGGGGAGTGGGGAGGGATAGCAGTAGGAGATACACCTAATGCTAAATGACAAGTTAATGGGTGCAGCACACCAACATGGCACATGCATACATATGTAACAAACCTGCACGTTGTGCACATGTACCCTAAAAGTTAAAGTATTATAATAATAATAATAATAATAATAATAATAATAAAAGTAAATCACAAAAAACTTTTTTATTCTTCAGAATATTTTCTAATATTGATGGCATGCCTTTTGTTAACAATTCTGAAATAACAAATCTTATAAAACTAAAAAAAAAAGAAATCTATTTAGAGGCTAGAACAGAGATTCTGATGTCTAAGATAAGGGAGTGGAGCAAAATTGCTCAGTTGCCAACTGGAAAACTCAGTGAATGCTGATGAATGAATTAAAATAAGGGAACAGTTCAAGACTGAAGGTATTTTTGAAAACCCATCAGAGGGAAGTAGAATTAAACAGCATCTAATTGGATAAGGTCACTTGTACGAACATACAGAACGTGAACAAAGAGGATCATGTGCATAACTTTGCATGTATGTAACCCTGGCTAAGAATGAGAAGGAATTAATACAGAATGAGAATACTGCCAAGGAAATCTCTAAAACTAAGAACTTCAAGAAAAATGCAAAATGAGTCAAGAATAGCAACTATACATGGAGAATCATATAAGATAAAAAAATTGAAAAGTGTCTAATTTTAAAAATTAGATATTGGTTGATAACCAGTACAAATGCATTTTTGGTGGTTTTCTTTTTTAATATATATGTGGAAATCTGACTGCAAAAAGTTGAGTAGGTTGGAAAACATTTATAAGTGCAAGATTTAACCCATGAATCCAAGGAGTGAAAAAAATCAAGGAGTGGCTATAGAATATGCTGAATCCAGGGATTCTATCAATGGAATGCAATTGAGCATTCATTTACATTATATAGTCAAGAAAATGATGGAAAATCAGGTACTAGTACATGTAGTACACCTATAGGTACTATTTCTTCCCCCATGAATTCTAATGCCCATTCCAAGGGCAATTAGAATTCATGGGGGAAGAAATAGTACATATTGGTGGCATAATTACTTTTACAGTATAGGAGGAGATAAACTTTAGAGATTGATAAAAAGTTTTAAACACCCTCCTATATGTAAATAACTGGAGTCAATACTCACAACCAATCTTATGAAGACTAATTTAGCATTAAGTGATATATGAGTAGAACTCTTTATAATTGGGCAGGTCTTTTCAGTTCTATAAGGAACAAGCTATGCTATGGCAGCCAACTGATCAACAGACTGAAAATCTGGACTTCCTTTTTAGTAACCAAATGTTCCCCTGGGATGTGTAAGCTGCTTGTTAAGGTAACACCTAGGTTTTCCATATAATATAATGAATGACAGAGTTTAACAAATGTCATACTTCACACTTCAGAGCTCAACAAAAGTAATGCAGACAATCAAAGAAGCAAGATAACCGATTCCTCATGTCCCAATAAATTTCACATTCAGTACGCCTCAAATATAAGTAAACAAGCCAATATAACTTTTAAACCATAAACTAGTTCTTACCAGTTCTTGCCAGAAGTATTACCTGATGATCTCAAATTTTTCTTTTTTTTTTCTTGACATAGGAGAAAATGCCTGGTACAAAGAATCTGACAGAAAATGAGATAATGAGCTTGATTAAAAAAATCAGTCCTTTTATTCTGTAGAGCAGCCAAACAGGATAGGAAAAGTCATTTAAGGTGAAAGAAAGACTCGGATGGTATAAGATAAAGAAATTTGGAACTAGAAGAAATGATAGAAGAAACTTCATACTTATTAGCATGGAGAAGAAAAATTTCAATGAGGGCAGGGAACTTTACACACTTTTAAGAGTAGTCACAGATAGAGGAGATTAAGTTCGTCTGCATAATGTTATATCTCTGTGACCAATTGATAGAAGTCAGAGAATATAGGTTTTGGTTCTGTGTAAGGGAGCATTGTGTATGTAATAGTAACATACATTCCAACATAAAAGAACTAACTCAAGGAAGGAGTCATATCCACATCAATGAAGATATTTAAACATAAATCAGAAGACTATTTTTAAGGAATTTGCAGTCCAAGTCCATGATTAACAGTTCTGCTGAAATGACGTTGAAGTGATGATGTCCAAATAATTTATTTTTATGATATCTTAATATATTATTTTATCAAAATATTTTATTATAAAACAAGGCTCAAATTATGTATCCCATTATAAATGCATATTGTGTTTGAGTCAAACATTTCGTGATCTTGCTTTTTCACATTTACTTACCTTTATGTATAAAATTTCTAAAGTAAAATAAGAAAAAGGAAGATGAAACCTTGAAAAAAATCTATAATCTAAATGTCACAATTTGTTCTAAAATGGAGAATGGTCATCTTTTTTTCTTTTATTTTTTTGAGAGCTAGGCTTTTTGTTTATGCAAGAAGTATACATTTTTACATATATGATATGTAAGTAACTTGCAATACTATTCATCTATTTAAAGTGTAAAATTTATAAATTTTATCATATGTGTTAACCTGTAAAACCATAACCAAAATTAAGATAAAGAATGTTTGTTAATCCTGAGTTGCCTTTTGCCCTTTAGTAATTTCTCCCTTCTGTCTCCCAAATACACTCTTTGCATCACCTGCAGACAAAAACAATTGCTTTCCTCATAATATTTAAGTTTCTATTATCTATAATTTTATATATATTTAATCATGTAGTATGTATTTGACCTCGCCTCTTTCACTCAGCATAAATATATGTTAAGTTTCATCTATGTTGTTTTGTGTGTCATTTATTGTCATTTTTATTCTTTTTTATTGCTAAGTGTTACTCCATTTATGGCTATGCTGCAGCTTCTTTATTCTTGCATCTGTTTTTTTTTTTTTTTTTGAGACGGAGTCTCGCTCTGTCGCCCGGGCTGGAGTGAAGTGGCGCGATCTCAGCTCACTGCAAGCTCCGCCTCCCGGGTTCACTCCAATCTCCTCCTGCCTCAGCCTCCCAAGTAGCTGGGACTACAGGCACCCGTGGCTAATTTTTTGTATTTTTAGTAGAGATGGGGTTTCACAGCGTTAGCCAGGATTGTCTCGATCTCCTGCCCTCGTGATCCATCTGCCTTGGCCTCCCAATATTCTTGCATCTGTTAATGGCCATTCAGTTTGTTTCCAGGGTTTTTCCATTTCAAATGCACTTGTTATGAGCATTCACCTATAAGTATTTATTTTGTATATGCTTTTATTTCTCTTAAATGCAGAGTTCCTACTTAGTGGGGCCAAATCAATAAATTCAGCCAGATCCAACTCTATGTTCCTTCCAGCATTATCCCACTTGCTTAATATCCATTCTCATGCCTGTTCTCCAGATTTCTGCTTAGATAAACTAGAAAACTCAAGCAGTTCTTTTTGAGTGTAACGCACTCCTTATGGGTTGCACTCTCAACCTCACCTCTAGAGGCCCGCGGGGATTTTAGTTACAGGTCTAGAAGTATTGGGGGTGGCTCCTGAGGAGAGTCAACATTATCTTGCCAGGCAACTGCCTCAAGGAGGCCATTACTGTTTCCCCAGGCAGCACAGGGTTTATCTCCTCAGTCAAAGGTGGAAAGGCTGATGGCAGCATGGGTTGGAGAGGAGATGTTGCCACTACTGGGGGATGCAGAAGCTGTTTCTTCTGGCAAAAAAGGTTCATCGGAGTTTACAAACTCAGTGTCCACAGCTTAATTAGGGTCCTCCCCACACTTCCACATTCCAAGTTGTAGGGTCCCATTCTTTTCCAATCCCTCACTTTAACAGTAGACACCTGACGAGGCTGTGCATTCACCTTTCCTTGCAGGTCAGCCACTCCCATGATAAGAGCTCGTGTCTGTTTATCCACAATTTCAGCTCCTTCTCTACAGGAGATAAGACTCTCACCCAGGGCAATCTTAGGAGATTTGAGGCTCAGTATCTGCTTCTGAAGCTGGGAGACAGAATCCCTGAGTTCATTATTTTCTTTCATCACTTTGTCCCCTGAACTTTGGAGTAACCAACCAGCTTCATTATGTTCTTTGGCTCTCCACATTTGGTCAAAGGTATTATGTATACAGTCACTAAACTAGAATATATATACATATACATATATATATATACTGAAAAAATATATATACTGAAAATATATATATACTGAATATATATATACTGAATATATACATATACTGAATATATATATACTGAATATATATATGCTGAATATATATATACTGAATATATATATGCTGAATATATATATACACTGAATATATGTATACACTGAATATATATATTTGAATATATATACACTGAATATATATATTTGAATATATATATACTAGAATATATATATTCGAATATATATATGCTAGAATATATATATATTCGAATATATATATACTAGAATATATATATATAGAGAGAGAGAGGGAGAGAGAGAGAGGAGAGAGAGAGAGGAATTTTCTCTCTTTCCAGCATGAGAGGTTTCTTTTTGAGTTTTTTGTTTGTTTGCTTAACTACAATTCAAATATATATATATGGGTGTTTATTAAGTATTAACTCATGTGATCACAAGGTCCCACAATAGGCTGTCTGCAAGCTGAGGAGAAAGGCAAGCCAGTTTGAGTCACAAAATTGAAGAATTTGGAGTCCAATGTTTGACAGCAGGAAGCATCCAATACAGGAGAAAGATGTAGGCTGGGAGGCAAGGCCAGTCTAGTCTTTTCAAATTTTTTCTGCCTGCTTTATTTTCTAGCAGGACTGGCAGCTGATTAGATGGTGCCCACCCGGATTAAAGATGGGTCTGCCTTTCCCAACCTACTAACTCAAATGTTAATCTCCTTTGGCAACACCCTTGCAGACACACTCAGGAACAATACTTTGTATCCTTCAATCCAATAATCAAGTTGACACTCAGTATTCATCATCATCATATATATATATATATACATACACACACACACATTTATATATATATGTGTGTATGTATACTAGCCTGTTTATATACAAGTCCATAGATATTTCTATTTATTACCGTTTGTATCTACATTAAGCTAAACATGATTTATAATGTCTCCAACTGTAGTGTATGATCATGTGATTCAATGCAGCCTTCTCCCTTGCTGACTTGCAACCTCCATGTCAACATGATAAAGCTGGCTTCCACCATCTGCATTTCATTTGTCTTATTGCTCAATTATATGATTTGAAAACTGTTAATCTGGATAAACATGGGAAGCGATGCCATAAATAATAGTAGGATTATGCACAATTTTTTAAGTCCTGACTTAAGGACTCCACTACTTTCAGAATTTCTTTAGGTCAACACATTTTTCTTCATTTCTTTTAGTGAGGTTGTTTCATACATGTTTAATACAGTAAGATTTTGTTTTCATAGGGTGCATCCTTAAATTCCCTAAACTACTAAATAATTTGTAAATTTTGCATATATTGTTTCATTTTTTATGCTATAAAGTCTATAGATTTTGACTAATCTACAGTGTTATTTATCCATCATTACAATAGCATACATAACATTCCACTGATCTAAAAAGTCCCCTCTTAGTCATCTTTTAAAACCTTTCTCCTCTAAATCCGTAAAAACCACTGTCCCTTTACTATTTCTATGGTTTTCCTCTTTTGGAATGTCACATAAATGCAATTACAGTTTCCGATATTTCAGAATGGCATTTTCACATGTATTTGAGATTCATCCATACCTTTGCATGGCTTTATAGCTCATTCTTTTTGATAGCAGAATAATGTTTTATTATATGTAAGTAATATAGTTTGTTTATCTGTTCACCTATGTAGGGACATCGTATTTACTCCCAGTTGTAGTGATGATTAATAAAGCTACTATAAACATTCCCATGCAAGATTTTGTGTAGATATGCATTTTCAAATCAGTTTGGTAAATACTTAGGAACATAATTAATGGATAATAAGACTATGTTTAACTTTTTTAAAAAACTGCCAAAAATTCTTCCAGTGTCCGTACCACTGTGTATTTCTGTCAGCAATGATTCAGAGTGCTTTTTATTCCATATTTTCAGCAGCACAGGAATGTTCATTATTTTAGATTTTAGCCATTCCAATAGGTGTGTACTAATATTTTATTGTTCTTTTAATCTAAATTTTTAATAAAAGTATTTTGATAATCAATTTATATTTTTATTTTCTATCTTTATATCTTATTTGGTGAAATATCTGTTCAGATTTTGTGCATTTAAAAAATTCAGTTTTTTTGTTGTTGTTGCTGGGTTTTAAGAGTTATCTGTGTATTTTGGATAGAAGTTCTCTTCAGATATATGTTTTGCAAATATTTTCTTCCAGTGGCTTCTTTTTTTCATTCTCCTAATGATGTCCTTCACAGAGAAAAAGCTTTGAATTTTAGTGAAGTCCAGCTTATCAATTTTTATTTCTTTCACTGATCGTGCTTTCAGTGCTGCATTTAAAATTTCATCTGCAAACCAAAGGCTATGTAGCTCTTCTAAAATTTATTTTGAAAGTTTTAGAGATTTACATTTTATATTTAGATCTATGATTCATTTTGAATTTTTTGCAAATTCCGTTTAAGATGTAAACTCTGTGTCTAGGTTTATTTTTAACTAATGGATATCTAATTGTACTAACCCATTTGTTAAAAATCTATCCTAAATCCAATGAACTGCCTTTGTGTCTTTGTCAAAAATCAGTTGTTATATTTGCGTGCATTCATTTCTGAGTTTTCTTTTCTGTTGTCTTGCTCTGTATGTCTTATTTTTGTTTACCAATACCATGCTGCCTTGATTGACATAACTTTGTAAGAGTGCGTCTTCTAACTTTGCTCTTCTTCAGTTTTATCTTGGCCATACTATGCCTTTAATCTTCTCATATAATCTTTAGAATCATTTTCTCTGCATCTGACAAAGTTTTTGTAGGGATTTTTTACCACAGTTGAATTGATCAAACTGGGAAAAAATGACAGCTTAATAATATTGAGTTTTACAATCCATAATCTCAGACTATCTGTATCTCCATTTATTTAGATATTCTTAGATTTTTTAATCAGAATTTTCTAGTTTTTCACATATCAACTCTGTTGTCTCGTTCTATACGTCTATTTTTTTTTTTTTTTTTTTTTTTTTTTTTTTTTTTTTTTTTTACCAATACCATGCTGCCTTGATTGATATAACTTTATAGGGGTATGGGTCTTCTAACTTTGTTCTTCTTTGGTTTTCATTGGCTATACTATGCCTTTCTTCTTCTCATATCATCTTTAGAATCATTTTGTCTGCATTTGCTAAAGTTTTGTAGGGATTTTTACCAGGATTGAATTGAATCCATTGATCAAATTGGGAAAAAAAATGGCAGCTTAATAATATTGAGTTTTACAATCTATAATCTCAGACTATCTATATGTCCATTTATTCAGATATTCTTAGACTTTTAAATCTAAGTTATCTAGTTTTTCACATATCAACTCTGTACAAATTTGTTAGATTTATACCTAGAGATTATTATCCTCAGTGCATTTATAATTTCTTATTTTAAAAATCTGTGTATAAAAGTACCTAACTTTTATATATTAATCTTGTATACTGTAATTTTGCTATTTTCACTTATTTGTCTCATAAGTTGCTTTCTCAATTCTTTGGTCTTTTCTTTATAGACATCATGTCAGCTGAACCAAAAAAGAGAGGTTCATGCTTTCTTTTCAATTTGTATATCATTTATTTTATTTTGTCATTCTATTTACTACCTCAGATTTTCAGTACAATGTCTAGTAGCAGTGATGAGAAAGAATGTCCTTGCTTTGTTCCTAATTTTAGGGGAAAACATTTAATAATCAAGTTTAAATATCTTAGATATTTTGTAGATGTTTAGGTAAGGTTGAGGAATTTTCTCTATTTCTAGCATGGGAGGTTTCTTTTTGAGTTTTTTTATTTGTTTAATTACAAAAATGTATTGGATCAAATGCCAATTGCTATAATTATGTTGTTTTTCTTATTTATATTGTTGCTATGCTGGATTCTATCTATTAATAGGACAATATGAAGAAGAAACATAGCATAGCATAGCAACAATTTAAGAAGAAAAATGTAGAACCAGCACTGCATACCTGGAATAAACTCACATGGTTGTGATATATAATTTATCATAAATTATTGGATTCAGTTTGCTAATATTTTGTGGGGACTTTTGCATGTATATTCGTAAAAGTTATTGGTGTAGTTTTTTTTAAATAATATGTTTATTTTCTGTGTTTTTTTATTAGGGCTAAATAGAATAATATAGAGACTGTTCCAACTGCTTTTATTTTTTGGAAGAGATTATGGAGAATTTGCATTATCTATTCCTTAAATATTTGGTATGATTCACCAGTGCAACTATACAGGCCTGGTGCTTTCTCTTTTGGAATATTATTTATTATTTATATAATTTCTTTAATAGAAATAGGAATATGCAGGTTATCTCTCATGCTGTGGATTTTAGTAATTTGTGTCTTTTAAAGAATTGGTCTGTTTTATCTACATTATCAAATCTGTGGCATAGAGCTATTTATTATCCTTTTAATGCCCATGGATGAATAGTAATGATGTCTTCATTTTTGACACTGGCAACTTGTGCCTTCGCTTCTTTTTACTGTTTAACCTGACTAGAGATTTGTGAATTTTGCTTATATTTTCAAAGAATCAGCTTTTGATTTTGTTAATGTTCTCTATTTTGTTTCTACTTCAATTTCATTGATTTCTGCTTTGACTCTTATTTTTTCTGTTCTTCTCCTGGCTTTATACTTAACTTGTGCTTTATTCTCTAGTTTCCTAATGTGAAAGCTAAGTTTTTTTTTTATCTTTATTTTTTCTAACATAAAGAAATATTGTATATATATAGAGAGAAACATATGTATAGAAAATATATAAATATATATTTGTATCATTTAGTACTATAAATTTCATTCTAAGCACTGCTTTTTAAACTTTTTTTTTTTTTTTAGACAGGATCTCACTCTGTCACCCAGGCTGAAGGGCAGTGGTGTAATCTCCACCCACTGAGCCTCCCAGCTCAATTGATTCTCCCACCTCAGTCTTTCAAGTAGATAGGACCACAGGAATATGCCACCACGCCCAGTGAATTTTTTTGAAATTTTAGTAGAGATGAGGCTTCACTAGGTTGCCCAGTCTGGCCTTGAACTCCTGGACTCAAGTGATATACCCGCCTCAGCCTCCCCAAAGTGCTGGGATTGCAAGCATGAGCCAATATGCCTGGCTTAAGCACTGCTTTCCTTATATCACACACATTTTCTTAATTTATATTTTCATTTTCATTTACTTTAAAATAATTTTCAATTCTCTTGAGAGCTTTTTGACCCACTTTCAATATATAAATTTGTTTTTTAATGTTCATATATTCTGAGATTTTTCAGCTATTTCCTAATTGAGTTCTAGTTTCGTTTCATGTGATCTGATAATTTCCCTTAAATAATTTATATTAAAATGTGTTAAAGAGTCTTTTATGGCCCATAACTTTCTCTATTTTGGTGAATGTTTCATGTGAGCTTGAGAGAAATGTGTAATCTGTTTTTCTTGGATGAAGTAGTCTATAATTGTCAATTAGATTAAGTTGATTGATAGTGCTATTCAGGTAAATCCTGACAGATAACTGCCTGCTTTATCTATCCATGACTAAAAGAAATGTGTTGAAGTCTCCACATCTCCAACTAGAACAGTGGCCTTGCACATTTCTCCTTTGAGTTTGATCAGTTTTGTTTCACATATTTTGATGTTACCGTGAGACACATACATGTTAAGGATTATTAAATATTCTTAGAGAATTGATCCCTTTATGAATTTGTAATGCTTCACTTAATTACTGATTATCTTGTTCTGAATTCTACTTTTTCTGAAATTAATATAGTTCATGAAGCTTTATTTTGATTAGTGTCAGCATGGTCTATTTCTACATAATATAGAGTACATTTCTAAGTTTAACCGATCAAATTTTTATACTTAAATTAGGTTTCTTATAGACAACATTTTACAATTTATTTCTATTCACTCCATCTTTGCACTTTAATCAGTGCATGTAGACCATTCGATTTAAAGAGAATATTAAAAGGTTTTGGGTTAACATCTACTTTGTTTTTAATTCTTTTTGAGATAACAACAAATTTACTCAATATTGATGTAACTACACAAAATTTTATATGTAACACATGGTCTTTGACATTACAGAACTTGACCTTCTAAAGAATTACAGGTGAACAAAAGCATGCCGCATTTCTGTCCTAACCAATAGTGTTGCAACCAGAGTCCTCTCATAGCATTTCACTAGATACTTTAAACACATTTTCTTTCCCTTAAAAATAAGTAGGGGAATAAAACGTCTCCATTTCCAATCAGAAAAACATGTTAACTCAGAATTATCATACTCCCATGAAGTTTCAGCAGATTTTCAACACCATAAATAGATTTTGAAGTCCTTTGCCTAAGCATTTCTAAAAATGTTTCAGTGTTGACCAAAAGAAGACACAGATTTCTCATTAAAGTTTGTTTTAATGGGTCTCAAAATTATGTAACAGATTTTTGGTCATGTTATTTCCATTAAAAAGTACTGATTATTAAAACTAATAAATTAAAACTGCCACACACACAATCATACAAAACCCCAAAATGGTCCATAAAACATTTTTCTTTCCCTCTCAAGGTTTTAGGATCCATTGTTATCATTAACCAGTCTTTTACTATTAGACGTATATGGCCGATTAAAGCAAACAGTTCTGGGACCTTTTCCTCACCACTGATTAAGACTGGGTTGGCAGTCGTTAGGGATATTTATTTAGTCTTCTGAGGTATCTGGGTATACTTAGTGAACTTGACATTTCCAGCAGGCTCCTTGTCCACTGCTTTGATGACTCCTACAGTAACCGTCTGTCTCATTGCAAACAGCAAAATGATTCAAAAGAGGACAGAGTAGCTCTCAACAGACATGCACCTGACAGGAACCATATCAATGGTGGAAACATCACTAGATTTCAGGAATTTAGGGCCGTCTTCCAGTTTCTAACTACAACAGTAATCAATCTTTACCTTCAGCTCAGCAAACTTGAAAGCAATGTAAGCTGTGTGATGATCCATCACAAGGGCATAGCCAGCACTGATTTAGCTTGGATGGTCCAGGAAAATCATCTGAGCAATGAAGGCAGCTGCTTCCACTGATGGGTCATTTTGTTGTTACCAGCAATGTTGCCATGACAAACATCTTAGACACATTCTTGAAGCCTACATTATCCCCAGGAAGAGCTCTACTAAAAGCTTCATTGTGCATTTCAAGAGACTTTACTTCAGTTGTAATGTTGACTGGAATAAAGGTGACAACCATTCTGGATTTGAGAACACTGTCTCCATTCAGTGCACAGGGCTCAATACCATCAACTTTGCAGACATCTGGAAGGGTAGATGAAAGCACTTGTCAATTGGGCAAGTTGGTGGTAGGATGCAACAAAAAGCTTCAAGCAGCATGGTTCCATTGGCATTGCCATATTTACAGGTGACTTTTTATCCCTTGAACCAAGACATGTTAGTACTTGGCTCCAGCATTTTGTCCCATTCCAATCAGAAATTGGCACATATAGTACTGCTTCAGTGTTATAGGCAATTTTTGTAATGTAAGTGCTGATTTCCTTAATGATTTCCTCATGTCTCTTCTGGCTATAGGGTGGCTCAGTGGTATCCGTGCTGTTAACATTGATAATTAGTTATTTCACATCCAGTGTGTAAGTCAGAAGGGCATGTTCATAGGTCTGTCAATTCTTTCAGATACCATCTTAAAATCACCAACACCAGCAGCAACAAATAGGACAGCACAGTCTGCCTGAGATTCCTATAATCATGTTTTTGATGGAGTCTTTATGTCCTTGGGCATTAGTGATAGTAACGTAAGACTCTCTGGTCTCAAATTTCCACAGGGAGATACCAATGGTGATGCCCTACTCTTGCTCAGCCAACCATACTTGAAGAAGTCCTCTCCCACTCACCAGCCTCCTTATCAAATTTTTCAATGGTTCTTTTGTCAATACCACCACATTTTTAGACCAGATGGTCAGAAGTGATGAACATGCTCAAATCTATGTGTCTAATGACAGCGATGTTGACATGAGACTTTTCTCTCCCATTTTGGCTTTAAGAGGTTGTTTTATCAACACTTGTTCTTTCATGCAAACTCATTGAGAAGAAGTTTTACCTTTTTTTTACTAATTGCATTTTTATTGATTTCTCCCATCCTTCTCCCTTCTCTGATTTAAATTGAATGTTTGTTTGTTTCTAGTGAACTGTTTTAGCCTATTAATTATGCTTTTGTTTTAAGTTTTTGAGTAATTGCCTAATATAGTTTGACTTTGTGTCCCCATCCAAATTTCGTGTCCAGTTGTAATTCCCAATGTTAGGAGAGGGACCTGGTGGGAAGTGATTGGATCAAGGAAGGGGATTTCCCCCTTGCTCTTCTCAGCATAGTGAGAGAGGAGTGCTCATAAGATCTGGTTGTTTGAAAGTGAATAGCACTTCCTCCTTCTTTCTGTCTCTCCTGTCACTATGTGAAGATGTGCTTGCTTCCCTTTTACCTTCTGTCATGACTGTAAGTTTCCTGAGGCCTCTGCAGCCATGCTTCCTGTACATCCTCTGGAACTATGAGTCAAGGAAACCTATTTTGTTAATAAACTACCCAGTCTTAGGTAGTATTTTTAGAGCAGTGTAGGAACATCCTAATACAGAAAATTGGTACCAGAGAAGGGAGACATTGCTGTAAAGATCCCTGAAAATGTGGAAGCAAATTTGGAACTGAGTAATGGGCAGATGTTGCAAAAATTTGGGGGTCTCAGAAGAAGACAGGAAGATGAGGAAAAGTTTGGAACTCCCTAGACACTTGTTGAATGGTTGTGACCAAAATGTTGATAGTGATAGGGATAGTGAAGTTCAGGCTGAACTGGTCTCAGTTGGAGATATGGTTTGGCTCTGTGTGCCACCCAAATCTCACCTTAAATTGTAATAATCCCCATATGTTATAGGAGGGACCCAGTGGGAGATAATTCAATCATGGGGGCAGTTTCTCCCATGCTGTTCTCATGATAGTGAGTGAGTTCTCATGAGATCTGATGGTTTTATAACCATCTGGCATTTTCCTTGCTGGCATTCATTCTCTATCCTGCCACTCTGTGAAGAGGTGCCTTCCATCATAATGGTAATTTTCCTGAGGCCTCTCCAGCAATTCAGAACTGTGAGTAAATTAATCCACGTTCCTTTGTTAATCACTCAGTTTATGCAATTCTTTATAGCAGTGTCAGAATGTACTAATACAATAAATTAGTACCACAGAGAGTGGAGTGCTTCCATAAAGATACCCGAAAATGTGGAAGTGACTTTGGAACTGGGTAACAGGCAGAGGTTGGAACAGTTTGGAGGGCTCAGAAGAAGACAAGATTATGTGGGAAAGTTTGGAACTTCCTAGCGACATGTTGGATGGCTTTGACCAAAGTGCTGATAATAATATGGACAATGAAATCCAGACTGAGGTGGTCTCAGATGGAGATAAGGAACTTGTTGGGAATTGGAGTAAAGGTCACCCTTGCTATGCTATAGCAAAGATAACCAATGGCATTTTTCCCCTGCCCTAGAGATCTATGGAAATTTGGACATGAGAGAGTTATTTAAGGTATCCGGTGGAGAAAATTTCTAAGTGGCAAAGTGCTCAAGAGGAATAAGAGTGTGAAAGTTTGGAAAATTGCAAACTTGTGATAAAAAAGAAAAATGATGCACTAGAAACGAAAATTCCATTTTCTGGGGAGAAATTCAAGCTGGCTGTAGAAATTTGCATAAATAATAAAGAGCTGGATGTTAATCACCAAGGGAATTGGAAAAATGTCTCCAGGACATGTCAGAGAACTTCATGGCAGCCCCTCCCATTATAGGCCCAGAAGCCTAGGAGGGAAAAATGGTTTCATGGGGAGGGCCCAGGGCCCCCTGTGGTGTCCAGACTAGGGACTTGGTACCCTGCATCCCAGTTGGTCCAGCTCCAGCCATGGATAAAAGAGGCTGAAGTACAATTCAGGCTGTTTCTTCAGAGGGTGCAAACCCCAAGCCTTGGCAACTTCCCCGTGGTGTTGGGACTGCGGATGTGCAGAAGGCAAGAGTTGAGGTTTAGAAGCCTCTGCTTAGATTTCAGAGGACACGTGAAAATGTCTGGATGTCCAGGCAGAAATCTGCTGTATGGGTAGACCCTACATGAACATCTATTAGGGCAGTGCAGATGGGGAATGTGGGGTTGGAGCCCTTAAACAGGGTACCCAGTGGGGCACCTAGTGGGGCTGCCTAGTGAAGCTGTGAGAAAAGGGCCACTGTCCTCCAGACCCCAGAGTGGTAGACCCACTGACAGCTTGCACCTTGCACCTCAAAAGGCCACAGACACTCAATGTCAGCCTGAGCGAGCAGCCATGGAGGATGTATCCAGTAGGGACACAGGCACAAAGTTGTCCAAGACCCTGGGAGCCCAGTTCTTGCATCAGTGTGGCCTGGATATGAACCATAGAGTCAAATGCGATTATTTGAGAAATATCAGATTTTATGACTTCCCTTCTGGGTTTTGGGCTTGCATGAGGCATGTGGTACCTTTGTTTTGGCTGATTTTTCCCTCTTGGAATGGGTCTGTTTACTCAACACCTGGAACTCCATTGAATCTTGGCAGTAACAAACTTGTTTTTGATTTTACAGGCACATAGGTGAAAGGGACTTTCCTTGTCTCAGATAAGACTTTGGAATTGGAATTATGATTTAATGCTGGAATGAGTCAAGACTTTGGGGGACTGTTGGGAAGGCATGATAGTGTTTTGAAATGTGAGAAGGACATGAGATTTGGGAGGATTCAGGGTCAAAATGATATGGTTTGACTCTTTGTCTCCACTCAAATGTCAGGTTCAATTTTAATTCCTACTGCTGGAAGAGGGACCTAGTGGGAGGTGATTGGATCATGGGGCCAGATTTCCCCCTTGCTTTTCTCATGATAGTGAGTGAGCACTCACAAGATCTGTTTGTTTGAAAACGTGTAGGACTTCTCCCTTCTCTCTCTCTGTCTCTGTCTATCTCTCTCTCTCTCTGTTTCTCTCCTGTCACCATGTGAAGATGTACCTGCATCTCCTTCACCTTCTGCATGACTGTAAGTTTCCTGAGGTCTTCCCAGCCATGCTTCCTGTACAGCCTGCAGAACTGTGGGTCAATGGAACTTCTTTTTAAAAAAATAACAAATTACTCAGTCTCAGGTAGTTCTTTACGGAAGTGTGACAACAGACAAATACACTGCCCTAGAGTTCACAATAAGCATTTTTTTATACTAATCTAAGCCCTCACTGAAATAGAACTAAATCATTTCATATGTAATATAAGTAAATTATATAATAATAATTTGGATCTTTCCTTCCTTGTGGCATTGCAGTCTTTGATTTCACTCATTAATAGGGTATAATCACCCTATACATTCTCATTTTATTGTTTTATACACACAGTTATATTGTATATTATTTAAGAATTTAAAAGTCAAAAACACAGTAGTTTACCTAATTTTTTTTCAGCACGGTTTGATTTTTTTCTCTATTTCCTTTTTTTGTAGATCTAAATTTCTAAGATGTATTATTTTACCTCTTCCTGAAGACATTCTTTTAGTTTATTGAAAATAAATTCCCTCTGTTTTTGTCTTTGAAATAATCTTACATCATTTTAAAGAATAATTTAGCTGGATAAAAACTTCTAGTTTGGCACTTTATTCTTTCAACCTTTTAAATATTTACTGCATCTTCATTTGCCTATAGTCTGAGAAGTCCATTGCATTTATTATTTTTCCTCTGTAAGTAAAGTATTTCCCCATGTCAGCTTCCATTCAAGATTTTTTTTCGTCTTTGGTTTTCTGCAATTTGAACGTGATATACCCAAAAAGAAGTAGAATTTTGGTATTTATCCTGCCTTGTGTTTTTGAGCCTTCTGGTCCTATGATTTGATTTCTGTCCTTGATTCTGTAAAGTTCACAGCTATTATTACTTCAAATATTTCTTATGTTCTTTTCTTATTATTTTTCTTGTACACTTACGCAATTTTGAAACTGCCTCAGAGATCTTGGATATTGTGTTTTGCTTTTACATACCTTTTTTCTCCTTTTTCTCAATATTACATTTTTCATTTAATTTTGTGATGTTTGAGAACACAAATAAGGAAGGAATACTAAATTGAAGAAATCTGCTAAGAGAAAATTTCCATTGGCTTAATTATACCAGTTAACTTATTGGATATTCAGATTACAATAACTTGGTACACTTGTCTTAAAATAATTGAGCACTTATAGTCTTCTTTAATAGTTTCTAGTATTATCAACATCAATAATCAAAATTATCTGGTAATCTCACAGCTTAGAACTTGTAAACTGCTGTCAGCAAAGGAAAAATGCCATCGACAAAGGAAAAAAAAGAATGAGACATTTTAGTAAATGTAAAGTCTCACTGAGGAAAACTTTCTGGAACTAGAAAAGGAGAAATTAAGAGATGGGAACATTTTGAGGTAAAAAAAAATGCTAAAATTTAAAAAACAGAACGAAAGTAGTCCACTCCTATTGTCAGAGAATATGCCCCAAGACCTCCAGTAGATACATGAACCTGCAAATAGTATCAAACTCTCTGTATACTCTACATATTGTTTTCCATAATTTTATAGATAGAAGATTGTTTTACCTTAGATCTTAGCAAACTCAGCATATGATTTTTTTCTGTCCTCATTATCAAGAACATTTACATTTTCACTTATGAACAAAGCGTTTTGCAGCTTCTCTTTGGCATATTCAAATTGCCAGCATTGCACTCTTGTCTTTTGGAGCCCTTATTAAGTAAACTAGGGATTGCTTGAAAACAAGCTCCACCATTCTGTGGCAGTCAATCTGATCACCCAAACGGCTACTAAGTGACAAAGAGCTTCCATAGATAGAGACGCTGGACAAAGGGACGATGCATGTCCAGGCTGAAATTGAGCAGGATGGGATGGGGTGGCCCAAGACTTCATCTTTGTACTCAGAATGTCATGCAATCTAAAACGTATGAATTGTTTACTTCTGAAATTTTCCATTTAATATTTTCTAATCACAGCTGAATACAGGTAGTTAAAATCATGAATAATAATAATAATAAAACTATGGAAAAGCGGTGTAGGGCGGCAACTACTGAATTGGATTTGCTTGCTAGCGATGCTGCAACAAAATACAAAAACAACAAATTTATTTTCTCATGGTTCTGGATAGGGGCTGGAAGTCCAACATTGAAAAAGTTAGTTTTCCCTGAGCCCTCTCTCTTTGGCTTGCAGATAGTGCCTTCTGACTGTGTTCTCACATGGTCTTTTCTCTGTGTGGTGCACCCTTGGAGTCCATTAATCACACAAGGACACCCGTCTTAATTAATTTGGGCCACACCTTTCTGACCTTATTTAATCTTAATTGGTTTTTGTTTTGTTTTGTTTTTTTCTTAATTTTCTTATTTCCTTTTTTTTTTTTTTTTTTTTTGAGACAGGTCTCTCATCCAATCTGAAGTGCAGTGGTTTCATCATGGGTCACTGCAACCTCTTTCTCCCCAGCTCAAGTGATCTTCCTATCTCAGCCTCCTGAGTAGGCACATGCTACCATACCTACCTAATTTGTGTATCTTTTGTTGAGATAGGGTTTCACTATGTTGCTCACACTGGTCTCAAACTCCTGGAATCAAGCAATTTGCCCTCCTTGACTTCCCAAAGTATTGGAATTACAGGCATGAACCGCCATGCCCGGTCTTAATCGTTTCTTTAAAGACCCTACAAATATAGTTGCACACTAAAGTACTGGGCTTTAGGACTTCAATATATAAATTTTGGGAGGGACCCAATTCAGTTCATAACAAGTATAATATTTACTGAGCCGGTATTAAAATTCTTAAAAGATATGTCAGAATGTAAAAATATCTTTCTAATTCATTTAAAAATTATTTTCTTTGCTTATTCCCCCAGCATATTGGAAATTTTTACTTCTGAGAATAGCAGTTGGTGTTCAAGATATTACTCTTATTGCTTGACATTTTATTCTGTGAGTACTTCTGTTTTTCAGATTATAAGAGTCATGAAACCAGACCTGAAGGATGACATAAAGACAAATCTGGAAGAGCAGCTCTGTCTGAGATTGCTATTGTCTATTATGATACATTGTGCATTTCTATTATACACTCCAGATGGCAATGACATTGTATTTTATTTGTTTTGCTCTTCCTGTCTTTCTGTAGATATAAAGTACTATGGGTTACCTTGAGGTTACAGCCGTGTAGCTTTCCTGGTGTTCTAAAAACTTGCCTAAAGAAAAGACCAACAACTAAAAGAAACCTTATCTCCATTTCAAAATATGTTTTCTAGCAGTTAAGTTGAGTTATTATTAACAAACAATTAAAATCTACTTTCATGTGTTCTGTGGGGCAGTGGAATAGGATATTTACTAAATTGGCTACCTTTGGATATCACATTCTTTTTTCTTTTCCTTCTTTTTTCTTTTCTTTTTTGAGACAGGGTTTTGTTCTGTCATCCAGGATGGAGTGCAGTGGTGCAATCATAGCTCACTGCAGCCTCAAACTCCTAGGCACAACTAGTCCTCCCACTTCAGCCTCCTGAGTAGCTGGGACTATGGGCTACTAGAAAATCCTGGTGAGAGAAAGGATTTATACTGTATAGCTGCTTTGTCTGCCTTGTTTCTGAGTAGGAACTGGAATTACCCCACTGACTGTGATAGCTATATATCTCAGATTTTATAGGATAAATTAAGGCAATCCAAGGTTCAGAAAGTGTCTGTTTTGTTTCATAGTTCTTAGGCTACATCTTAGAAAGTTTGTTTCCATAATTTACTCAGATAGTCACATCAGTTTTAGCAGTAATAATTACTTGGTATCAAGTCACAGAATATTGGATTAACTATTTTACTGGTCTAAGACCTAGAGTGGAAGCTGATGGAATACAAACGGAGAATTGAGACGGGTCATCTTTGGCAGATATGAAGTTGAAAGGAGACAAACTAAGAAAAATCTCATAATTTTTCAAATTTTAACATCTTGTATTACACTTTGGGAATTTTCCATTGTATCATAATATTATCTTGTAACATACTCTCCAGATGGCATTTCTAGAGCCAAACAAATATTGTAGTTATAAGGGTTCAGTTCACATAGAAGCCCTTTGATGTGATAACATCCACTTTTTATCAGAAGAGTAAAATATATGTTTCCCATGGGAATGCTGTTCATACCGTATTGGCAGAGAGGTTTTATCAATGGGGTCAACAGAGCAGAGAAAACAGCAGGTAAAGTTTGCTGCAGAGTTTTTCATTCATAGAACTTCTGCAGCTGGCATGAAGTTTACACCAGTGCTCTGATTACAGAGGCAAGAGGGGGCAAACTCTTCAAAGGGAAGTGTGGACTTGAGAGAACACATTATTCAAAAGACTTCAATAAGTGACTCAGAGATGCCCTTAACAGCTCACATCACAGGATTCGAGGTTATGAAGATTAAGAAAATCCCAGTGAAGTTAAACTGCAGTATTTAGAAGTTGGGAGCAAGGTTTGACAGAGGGTGTCTTTGATTATGCAACAGATCTCTTCCAGCTCAATGCACTGAAGATAAATTTCAATTTAGATTATTGACAAATTAAAAATTGATTTTATGATGGTTAAGCAACATTTTCACAAATAGTATTCACTCAATTTTGTTCTATTGTGTTGGCAGCCTGTGGAGACAGGGAACTCCTATCTCTTTCCAAAGCTACTTATGCTTTTCCTAACTGCTGCACTCTTTGACTTTAGCTGGTGGACAATATATTTTTCACAAGGCATGCTGAATAACAATTGAAAACAAAAATTATGTAGTGTAACTCTACAGTGAGCAACAGTTCAGTGCTTCCTATTGTTTGAAGAACAAATGCCTGCTTATCACAATGGCCTAGGTAGAAAGAGAAGTTTCTTGACTGGAGGATTGGCATGGTCTCTTCAAGAGCCGCAAGAGTTAATTAATGACTAATCGTTACTAGTAATCTCATGATAATCTATTTTTTATTAGGTATGTGAGGAAATTCTGACTAGTACAATGAGCAGAAAGGTGTCTGGGTAATACACACACACACACACACACCCCTACACACACACACACACACACACACAATTGTTTCAAAAAAGAAAGCCTTTTACTTTTCTCCTCCTTAAAACTGATCCAAGTATAGCAACCATCTTGTAATTAAGAAAAGAAAGATCACTTTGCCAAGAGTGATAGAAATGAAGACAGAATGTGGATCATTAATGACACTGCTGAGCAGCTGTGCCAATACTAGAAATATTTCCAGATACATATGAAACAAATGCCCCTGGAAGTAGTACTCTAGGTGTATTTTCTGTAACTTCCAGGTTTACTTATTCCAAACTGACACTTAACTTCTGGCATTATTGTGAAGACAAAGGAAATTATTCTTTCACTTATTTTCCATGAGGCAGGAGACTTAGCCACACATTATTACTTAAAAATCTGTGGAATAGATGTGAATGATTAATACATATTTAATTACAAATGGTGTATTGCTTTATGGTTTTATATGATACATATCAGTCATTGTCTTTTGTGAATCTTTCCAATTTTCCAGAGGTTATTACAGAAGGAATAGCAAGAATTTTAGACCTTCTCGGGATCTCTTCTTTATGTCCTTTTATGCAATTATTACTTACCAATAAAAGCGCTATTGTAAAAGTAGGCCACTAACAAGGTAACGAGCTGATATATCAAACAGTTATTAACGTCACGATTTTTGTTAATACATAACAAGGACATTAAACATTTTTCCATCATAGTTGAATATGAAATGTATTGTGTCAGTGCCATGTTGAGACACATTGTGGCAAATAGCTCTGAGGCTTTAATAAGGATATTTGTAGTATACTGTAATCCAGTGAACGTAATTGTACACAAATTAATAATGATGCTCTTATTATCAATAGGAAACATTCATAATCACCTCTGTAGTCATGCTGTCATACTTTCAAAATCTGTCTTTTGCTTACTGAGTTACTACATTCTCATCTTGGGAAAACCATTTACGTACTTATTCCATTACCTGCCTATCACTGTAGTTTATAGATTTTGTTTTGCCATCTCTATCAAGACATTACATTGTGATGTGTTCATTTTCTCTCCTTCAGATACCTTTAGAAAGGAAACATGCATTATAGAAAAACCTGATTATTACATGTGTGAACATTTTTGCAAATAGGTTGAAAAGGGGGATGGTGCAATACTTAATGGGGATGATAGTACCTCCCTAAATCTGTTTTACCAATTTTTCTTTTTTTTCTTGTTTATGCACATTTGTTGCATCCTTTGTGAAAGAAGCTATTGTGTAATGAAAAGAACAAAGTAAAATAATAGACACATGAAAAGGTAAGTTAATTCTGCATACAGAAGTGAATCTCAACCTCACCTGTAATTAACATTTTCACTAACATTGGATTTATTTCTAAAATATAAAATATAATCTTTTTAAAGCATTAAAATTTTAAGGTCTCTTTATTTTGTTTATACTAAAAGATCCTGAACCTTATCCAAATAAGAAATTCCTTTGGCATAAAAACATTTTAGAAATAAATCCAAACCCATAAATCCAAAAAGGACATGAAAAATTAATCTGCATCTACTTGTTGGAATAACTAATAGAAAAAGCAACTGTCTTTAAACGCTTTAAAAATAGAAGTATCAATATTGAAAAGAATAAATGGTAGGAAGTTTAGGGAGAGAAGAATTAATGAGGTTAATATTTATTTTAAAAATGCATAACTCAATGCTAGTACTATTTAATTGAGTATTTATTACGTGTTAACAGTGAACATGAAAATAATGATGGCAGAGAAATAAGATCTTAATTATTTATTTTAAGTATAAGATGATATTTGGAAAAACAGTTGAAGTAAATGTAAACCCATGAGCCCGAAAATATGATGCAAATGCAATAGAATAGTAAATTGATGTGCAAAGTGATGACTATTAGTAAGAGTATGCAGGGATAATACAGAAGCAAAAGGCAGGATTTGAACTGGATAGTGAAAATGTTAATTACAGGTGAGGTTGAGATTCACTTCTGCATGCAGAGTTAGCATTAGGAGATATACCTAATGTTAAATGAAGAGTTAATGGGTGCAGCACACCAACATGGCACATGTATACATATGTAACCAACCTGCACGTTGTGCACATGTACCCTAAAACTTAAAGTATAATAAAAAAAACACATTTTAAAAAATTCTGTAGATATAAGATGGATATTACAACAAAATATTTTGTTTACCGGATAAAACAGTAGAAATTACTTAATATCCTCATAAATGAGACTGATTCAATGAATTACTTTAAACCCATATGTAAGCAGACATTTTATATGATGCTTCAGAAAAAACACATAATAACTTAGAAAGTTGTATGCAATTAATTGAGAAAAAAAAAAAACACGTGTCCCAAAAAGAATGTAACGTATATCTTATATTAGTCCATGTTCATGCTGCTGATAAATACTTACCTGAGACTGGGTAATTAATAAAGAAAAAAAGTTTTAATGGATTCACAGTTCCATGTGGTTGGGGAGGTCTCACAATCTTGGTGGAAGGCAAAAGGCATGCCTTAACATGGCAGCAGGCAAAAAGAGAATGAGACTCAAGTGAAAAGGGGTTTCCCCTTACAAAACCATCAAGTCTCATGAGATGTATTCACTACCATGAGAATAATATGGGGGAAATTGCCCACATGATTCAATTATCTCCCACTGGGCCCCTCACACAAAACATGGGAATTATGGGAGCTACAGTTCAGGATGAGTTTGTTGGGGATACAGCCAAACCATATTATATCATATTTTTTCTGGAAATATATATGTAAATATGTAATCTTTTAACACAGAGCTGGTTAGAAAATCATTTAAGGGATTTAAGGTTTTTCTGCTTCCATAGTGGATAAAAAATTTTCTTTGACATACTAATGTTCAATTGGAATTCACCTGAGGCTGCTTTGGTCTATGGCTACAATTTGATGCAGTTGTATGACATTCTTCTTGATTAATCTTGCTTGAAGCTACTAAAAACTATATGCTGTCAAATGTTTTGGGAGAAATCAAATTGGAGAGGTGGAATCTTGGTTCAGAGGGTAATAAGTGGTTTTGACTAATGATTTTTATCTTTTCTTTGCTCAAAGAAAACATTGTAAAATCTGCTAATGGATGTCATCTATTGATGGAACCAACAAAAGTAGTTGTTCTGTATTTTTATAGTTTTTTCAATAAAAATTTAACTTCAATTTTCATCAGCTTCCTTTCAAAATATAAGCTACAGTGGTTGATGTTTGCTGTTCAATTATGTCTAACCAGCAGCAAAACAAATTAGTTCCAAGCTCGTGTGCTACCAGTTCCTACTGGATTCTGGATTTCTCATAAAGGTATTTTGGGCTGTATATCATTTTCACATTGACTTTCTGTGAAAGAAAAAAGAAAGCCTTTTACTTATTTCATCAACGTGCTGATCTCACTTCCAAATAATCCTATTCACTGAACCAGCTGTTACTTTGAGACATTGTTAATACAAGTTTGCATGTGTTACATTTATTTGCACATAATTTATATTTATTATTGCTCTTATATTTCTATTTTAAATGAACTGATATTTTTCAATATTTTTTCTGTTTGATTAAAAAATCTATAAAATCTTGAAAAGACTTAATGTATCTTGACTTTTTAGAAAACATATTACAATCAATTAATTAGACAGGTGGATAGATGTGGAAATCTAATCTCCATTAGGCCCATTTCTTACAGGAAATAAATGTTAACTAAGACACTTTATCAGGTGAGCATATAATTTGTGTTAACATTTATGCTTTCAAATATCTTCTTTTATAGCTTAAATATTATTATTATTTTTGCCTCTTTGTACTCCTTCCAGTTGTGTGAATTTTCCTGTAGTGAGAACACAAATGCTTTTTTTCCAAAATGAATATGTAAACATTTTTAGATAAAATACATATCAGCCTTAATCTGTATTATATTAAAGCATGCATTACTACAATATTTCATGTAAATTATTGCTGTTTATTTATTCCACATTGACTATGTCAGTACTGCTACGGTAAATAGCTTGCCTGTGTAAATCTTCATCTTAATTCTAGGGCTTGGTTTTTATAAAAGCTTTTGACTACTAAGGCCATGCAATATTGAGAACAACCACAGGGTTCTTATTTAGTAAATCAAATTCATTTCAACAGTTCTTTTTAGTTTAAAAAGGGCATGTTTATTCTACCTGTTACCATTGAATCTTTAAAGTAGTTTTTGCTTTGTCCTCAGTTCTGTGTTTGTAGTGTGATTTCTCATTTATCTGTAAACAGCAGTAGGATAAATGGACAGATTGATCTAAATTGAAATTTCCTGGTATCATTTCTCATCCAACTAAAAAGTGTTTAAAAGAGAAAGCCCTAAGATGAAGTTAAAAAAAAAAAAAAAAAATATATATATATATATATATATATATATATATATATATATATAGGGCTACACGTGGCGGCTCATGCCTATAATCCCAGCACTTTGGAAGGCCAAGGTGAACAGATGGCTTAAGCTCAGGAGTTCAAGACCAGCCTGGATAACATGGACGGCTGTGGTGGTACATGCTTGTAGTCCCAGCTATTTAAGAGACTGAGGTGGGAGGACCACGTGAGCCTGCCTAGGGAGGCTGAGGCTGCAGTGAGCCATGATTGCACCACTGCACTCCAGCCTGGGAGACAGAGTAAGATCCTGTCTCAAAATATATATAAGGCTCATACAAAAGTAATTGCTTTGCCATTACTTTTAATGGCAAAACTGCAATTACTTTAGTACTGTCTATATATATACAGTACTGTGATTCTTTCAAGCAAGTGAATAATTAAAACATACATTTTATATCATCAAGTGGTTTAAAGTGCATATTTTGTGAAAGATTCTATAACAGTCATACCTTAAGTAGAAAGGTAATTCAACAAATCAAAAACAGACACTAAGTAAAAATATCCAGACTTTCTCAATCTATCAATCTTTCCTACATCTTGGAACTTCATCAAATTGCAAAATGTTCCATGCTTACAGAGTTAGTAACTAAATTATGCATTATTCAAAAATGTAGCGTGAAGAGCAAATGGGTTCTTAAGAAAACACATTGAATATACAAAGTTTGTAACATTTTATTGTTTACTCTTCACCTCTGATATAATGGAAGAGGAGTCAAAGTTGATAAAAGTCTACTTTGCTCCTCGTAAAATGTAATATGTGGATGCATTTATCACTAATATTTCAAGATTGGATGACATATTATCTTGCTCATTGGTTTAGTGACTACAGAAATGTCAATGTGGCTACAGTGCTGTGAGACAGATTTGCTATTAATTCTAATGTATTATACTGTGGGAATGTATTGAGGGGTAAGTCAGATGGACTAATTAAAATTTCATTCTGTGTACAAGTTAAAAAAAAAGTAACATCACTCTTCAGTTTTTTCTGTTATTTTCTGACAATGTGCGGATAACCTCAGACCCTAGCTTGGGGTGCCAAAATAGGTGTGTGTGTGTGTATGATGCAACTCAGGAGAAAGATAAAAATTTGCTTTCAATATGACATTTATATGCCAGCCCTTGATTTAGATATGCAGAGGTAGCAAGGCATTAGCTTAAAGTACCAATCCAGCATATTTCTAAACATGATGTCCCATTTATGTTCAAAATGATATGGATGGAATCAATTAGGAGAAACAAGTGAGTTCCAAGACATGCTTTTAAAAAGCTGCAGAGTTGCTTAGTAACCTCATGTTATACTTCATTTCCCAGCAGAGCTGTAAGGCTGTCAGAGTTGGTAATGGAGCACTCCAGAAATGAATTAAGTCTCATGTGCTCTGTCAAGAACATACCCCATATCAAGTATGCTAGGCCTCAGAAGTTGTCCACACGTGCTTAGTAATACATGTAGCAGGACACTGGTCAGGGAATGTGACTTCAAGTTGTGCCTTGACATAAAAATGTTGTTTATTTTCTTTATGCACACTGTATTGCCACAAATCCGCGTAAAGTGTATCTACCATTACTCTAAGGAAAACATTCATTCAAGTGTTTCATTCTGCAGTATCGCTTGCCATTCACTTGACTCCTCTTTGGCAAAACTTACTGCAGTCTGCACCTCAGACGCTTTGTGTATTAGGATTTCACACATGAAGTTATGAGCAGTTTTAATTTTCCTTAACATTGTCCAGGCAGCCATCCATCCACTCATAAAGTTGTACTCCTATATAGAAACTATATTTATAAAACACTGTAAATAATTTTAATCTGTCATCCAGATAAAACCAGGGTTCATACGCATACACTAAACTAAATATAACTTTAAAAAGGATGACTCATGCTCATAAATCATTTGAACCCATAACAGCCAGTAAATTTTTGTATTAACTTTTTGAACTATTACTTCTTTTTCTAATTTGCCAGAATAGAAAAAAAAACACTAGCAAGATGGCAGGACATCTCTTTTGAATTGTAATAATTAGTATTTGAGAATTCATAAGCTATGAAAGACGAATGCATCTCTACTTTTCTTTTTTTCCATTGAGATGCATTAGCTGACTACCTTCATCAAGTAACAATGCAAATGACAAGTCTTGATTTCCAAGTTAAAGATCTAAAGGGAAGAAAATCCCCTATTATCTCCTACTCAGTTATTTGACATATGATTATTAAATTATTAATTCTTATATCAACTTTGTGAGATATATTGGGAGCAATCATTATTTTCATTTTTAACACGTAAAAGATTTTGTAAGTTGCTGTAACTATAGTTTAATAGACTATCATACGGCTAGATCTTAGAAAAATCATAAAGAATCATTTATAATATTTTATTGGAATGTTTTATAGACACTATAATAAATCATGTGGTTGATAATCATGTGTAAATTCTTATTTCAGTAAAAAAGTGAAAACTTTTATTCAGTTTATGTTCAACATCCCTGAGAGAGTTTGGGCCCCTTTCCCATAGGTCATGGCCTTAGATTGTAGGGCTAGAAATGTAATAGTAATATACCTTTCACAAAGGCACATGAGAGAAACATATAGATCATTCCTCTTAAAAGTGATCATTCCTCTTAAAAGTAATCATTTGAAAAAGAGAGATAGAAGAATGGAGAGAAAGATCACAACAGAATCACAAACACCAGTCCTCTAGGATTATTACCATATAATGCTTAACACTATGATCATCGATGAAAACAAATCAAACCCTCAAAAATGAAGATGTATCAAATAACGCAAAGCTGATTTCATTTTTGTCATCCTTTGAACGGCAAAAAATTTCAGAGAAGGCTATTGAAGCATTAATTGCCATGCAAAAAAGACCAAGGTCACAGTGGCCCAACAGCCTAGAATTTTTTTTATGCTTGCAGATGAGGTGTTCTCACAGGCTAGAAATTATTGATTGTGATATTGTCTCATAATAACTGTGACTTAAAAAAACATATAGTATTGGCAGGCATGGCGGCTCAGGCCTGTAATCCCAGCACTTTGGGAGGCTGAGGCAGGCGGATCAAGAGATCAGGAGATTGAGACCATCCTGGCTAACACAGTGAAACCCTGACTCTACTAAAAATACAAAAAATTAGCCGGGCGTGGTGGCGGGCGCCTGTAGTCCCAGCTACTCGGGAGGCTGAGGCAGGAGAATGGCGTCAACCCGGGAGGCGGGGCTTGTGGTGAGCCGAGATCGCGCCACTGCACTCCAGCCTGGGCGATAGAGTGAGACTCCGTCTCAAAAAAAAAAAAGTATTATACAACCAATCAGCAGACTCTACAACTAGCTAAAAAATTATGTATTATGGCTATTTCAAGTATTCAGTTTCACCTATTCTGACCTCAGAGAATGTATTTATGCAATCTGCAAGATCAGAAGAAGAGATCTCTCTATTGGTTGCCCTTATAAAGAAGCACAGAAAAAGAAAACACCCAATCTTAGTCCATTTGTTCCACTATAACAGAATACCTTATAATGGGTAATTTTTAAAGAACAGGAATATATTTTCTCACACTTTCAGAAGTTGGGAAGTCCAAAATAAAGGCAACAACAAGTTAAATTGTCTGGTGAGACTACTCTCTGCTTCCAAGATGGTGCCGTATTGCTTCATCCTCTGCAGGGAAGAAAAGCTATGTCTTCACATGTAGAAGAGCAAGGGAGGCCAGTGCCGCATGAAGTATCTCTTATAAGGACCTTAATAAGGAACCCTATGGCTTAATCACCTCTTACAGTATCCTGACTTAATACCGACCCATTGGCAAACACCTAAATTGGAGGGACACAGACAATAGTACCCCCCTTCCCTATCCATAAATACATAATAAGTGCCCTGTCATGAAATGTGTACACAATTTTCTGAGCCATGAATTAGAGAATTAAACTACTTTGTTATAGTTAGACTTTAAAAAGTGAACACCAAAGTTTTGATAATTAAGTTTGAAGGACTGGTCAGCTATTAACCAACTGCTGAAGAAAAACTGTTATATCTGCTGTCCTCCTCATTTATAGGTTGATATTGTCTCAGCACAGTGAAACAAGAGGCAAATGAAGACTCCTTCACATTTATTTCCTCAAGAAATCCAATCACAGTATCCTTTTGTGACATTTTTCCTCCAGAGATTAGAGGTTTTAATCCCACATTCCTTAGGGCATAGATTTGCCTGTCTCTGGCAGGTACATCCTTTTCTTCAAATTTCTTCTCTGGGAATGCACTCTCTCTTTTCTCTTCTGACTCTTCCACTATCAGCTAAAACATGGATCAGTGACTCCAGTAGATTTGGAATTTGTTCTAGACTGTTTAGCATGTGGACATCACGAAGCATTTTCTTAAAAGTAGTATGTTGTATTTACAGTTCACCTTACACAGTAGCCATGACGTAGTTAATATTCAGTCTCACGTAAGGTACGCTTTTTTTTTTTTTGACAGTCTCACACTCGCCCAGGCTGGAGTGCGGTGGCACCATCTCAGCTCAGAGCTAGTAATTATGGAGCCAGAATTGTTGCTCTTCTCTGACAGTAAATGTCCACGCTGTTTCCTTGGTTGCAGGCTGCCACACGTACACCATTGCCCCAAGGAAAAAAAAAAAAAAAATGGGAATGAAAAGGCATTGCTAGCAAGCGTACGAAAAAGAGGCTTCCCTCAAGGTGTGTCATTTCCAGTGAAATAATAAAGCTAGGGTCTTTATAAGTGATCATAAGTAATCTTATGATCACTTATGATGGAACACAACTCTTGTGTTCAGAACCCAACTCTGATACTTAAATGATATGAACTTCTTTTAATAAGCCAGTTCTCTCATCTTTAAATGACAATGGCTTCTGAATCATATATCTGTGTTGAGAATGTAAAAGAACAACATACGTAAATTGTGATCATAGTGCCTGGCATAAAATAAATGCTCAAAATATTTTAATTATAATCATGGTTATGTTTATCTCTAGGTTCAGCCAGAACTAATGTTCCGTAAAGCTCAGTGGGTGGGGGTGACAAGACCCAGGTATGTTTCCAATGGTTACCTCTGTTTTGTCCCATTTATGTTTTGTATCTACTAGAATAGTCTATGAAGACATTAAAGATTCAAGAGAGTTAAGTGACTTCTATAAAGACAAATAAGTAGAGGGAAAAATACTTTTCTATAACCCAGGTCTCTTCATTCACATATCAGATTACCCAAAATACATGTTACCCCTACATTCACTAATTATCCTAAATGTTATCTTACGTGTTAACAAAGGTCTTGGATGAAATTACTGAATAGACAAAGAAAAGGTATTGATCAGCTTGGAATGTTTAATATACACCTATTGTTTGAAAATTACAATAGAAAGGAAAAAGAGACATACAGAACAGAATCATAGCTTTATCTCTTTTTAAATCATTTTCTTTTCAAAGAGCTAATGCAAAAGTCTATGAAAAGGCACAATAGATAAATAAAAAAATCAAATAACTTACTTTCTATGAAAGTCAAATATTTTTGAGTATATAAGTTCATAAAATATAGATTTGTTTATTCGACAAAGCAAAAGAGACAAATATAGTTTTGGTGACTATTTGAGCATAAATTTATCACATTTGGGCATATAAAGAAATAATGTAACCAGATAATTACATAACAATATATTAGAAAAAAAAAATTACTCAACTGATTAAAAAATGGTTGAATTTTTAATATGAAGACAGTCTATTTGTGAGGTAAGGTAAAGAATGACAATTCTACACACCTCTATATTTTAGTAAATGTTGCTTATAGACATATTACCCTAATATTATTATGAGTTTGGGGTTTTTTAAAGGAGATTATAGGAAAAGTAATTTCAATTCAGTCTTGTGATGTATTTTGTTCAGTGCTATTTATGCAAAGGAACAACAATGAAAGGCATTTTTCTTTTAAATTTAAATTTTAAAACAAGACTATTAATTATACAAAACAAATGATAGTCCCACCTGACATAATTAGAAACGATTTTATTCCTAATATGGCATCTCCATGGTATCATTCATCTCAAAAGTCAAGTACAGGGTTGAGACAGTAAAATGCAGATTCTGTTAAATCTGATATTAATAGGACTAATTATATAATTCACATACATTAACATTGGTGTGAATAAAAGCATATATATTTATATTCATTTTTAAAGTTTATAATTCTCATTAATGCCAAAGTGAGACTCTCTCTACTGGTTTCAAACTTGTCTGAACACATAAGTATATGTTTACTTTTACCTTTTTGTATGCAAAATCTTATACATTCAAATTGTATCTTCTCTTGATATTCTAAAAAAAAATGCCCTTTTTTTTTATTTCTCACATTCTCATATTAGGAATCTTGAGAACGTCAATCCAACAACTGCACTGTTCCTAAGTGTGTGTGAGAGAGGCACTTCAAGTAAGTTTTCTCTTCTTTGTCTCTCTCTCCCTGTCCCTTTCTCTCTCTCCCTCCCTCTCTATCTCTGTATTTACTTGCATTTATGTGTAAGAACTCCATACATCTTATTCTTTTAAAGTAGAATTGTAACTGAAATAACAGCTAGTTATTCCTTATTTATTGGGGATAAATATACAAATAAATATTAATAATACAAATAAGTATGAATTGTGCTATACAAAGCAATAAGCATAATTGAAAAAATGCAGATGCTGCCACTAGAATACTTACAGTTTTATTAACTTTGAAGGTCCAATTAGGGAATAAAAAAAATATGCTAGAGTCAGAGTTACAGAGAATCACCAAGTATATCTTGGCCTATGCAATGTTATTTGATTTAATTGCATATATGTGCTTTTAAACATGGTTCTACATACTTAATGATTTCTGCAAAAAGTGCCATAAAATTATGATTTATGTTAATTCTAATCATTGGTCCTTGGTATGACTAACATTTTTTTAATCTGAAATTTAAATTCAATTATTGTTAATACTGTCATGTCTCGATAGCATTAATGAACTACGGATAATAAAACACTCAGGTATTCTGCCAGTTAAATAGTCTACATTATGCAACTAAAGTAGCTCAAATGTATCATTTTCATAGCAGTTAATTTTTTAGATAATTTTGATTTGATATTTTAGATCTTTTGGTATTTCTGTTTCAATACATATTATTGGGATGCTTTTTTGTTGTTGTTGTTGTTTTCGAGACCGAGTTTTGCTCTTGTTTCACAGGCTGGAGTGCAATGGCATGATCTCGGCTCATTGCAACCTCCACCTCCCGGGTTCAAGTGATTCTCTTGCCTGAACCTCCTGAGTAGCTGGGATTACAGGCGTGAGCCACCACGCTCGGCCTGGGATGCTTTTAAAGTTAATTGTCAGAGTCATAAAATATTTATTACTTCTAATATTAGTTAAATGTTTAGAGTTTAACTTATGTAAATATACATTTGTATGATTGTAAATAGATATATTTATTTAAATTTTGCTTTGTTTTGTATTGTTCTAGTCCACCTAGGAAACTATTTTCTAATGTTTGCTATTACACAGCTCTTAAGATGAAAGGAAGAATTTCACCCAGGACTTCTGTCATCTACTTTCCAGTCGTTCTTTGGGTGTGGTTATAGTCTATTTACTGTAGCTTACTTACATGCGTTTAGACAGTGTCCTTTTTATATATGTCCCCTTTTTATTGTATATAGGCTACATAACTCAAAATACTATTAGAATAAGATATCCATAAAATACTTTCTATTATAAAGTTGCTTTTTCCCCAGTTTGTAGTGTGTGTGTATGTGTGTGTGTGTGTGTATAAAATATATAGAACATACGTGTTTCTAATATGGATTTTTCAAAAACCAGTAAATTAATGAATTTTTGGTCCAAATCTTTTGAAGGATTTTCTAGCAAATCAGTTATGAATTTAATCAAGGGCCTCCTAATGGCTAGAGAATTAAACCTTGTTGCAGTCGTTCACAGGTGTAAGGAAACCAGAAAAGGATGATTTAATATTTGACTGCCATTATGAAGCTCACCTCTGCAATTAGCATTGACTTCCAGCAGCTGGAATACAATCAGAAGATTTTTGTCATGCAATGTTGAAAATGGAAAGGACTCTGTCTCTACAACCAACCATGAATGTTAGATGTTCTTCCTTATCATTCTTTTTTTTTTTGTCACAGCAATTCTCCTAATCTGTAACCCCTCCCTCGATTCCCTACTTCATTCTTACTTCTCTCTCTCACTGTCTCTCGTGTATTTGTGTGTGCACTGTAAGGACCACATATGTTCTATGTTAATGTGAGAAGATGTTAATATGAGGATATTAACTAGGAGGTAAATATTTGCTGAACAAACAAACACAAATTCTGTGATTATTTTGAAATACTTTGCCAGCAAAGATTATTATATGTAAGATGTTGTTACTGTTCCAGAATTGGTAACTTTGAATAAATTATTTACCTCTAGAGTTATGTTGCTACAAAACAATTATATCAGATAGTTTCTAGAAGCTTTTTACTAAGCAGATACATTTATATATAAGAAAAATTAACATTAAGAAGAAACTTCAATATAAATATTCACAACTATCTAATAAATAAGAAATATAATAAATATCAAAGAAGTTGCTCATTGTCCCATTAAAGCTAACTGTATAGAAAGAAAAGCTTTTAAAGTCTAAAACATTTTACATTTCTAAACAAAATATGGAATAAGAATAATTTAAGACCAATTTTTATACCTCATTATTCCTTTAATCATCATATAATTTTAATTACTATTATTTAGATCGGCCATTGCTTTGGTGTTTTCTACTTTGCAGAAATATTCATAATAAATTTCTACCTAAACATCCAGAACAAGTGAGACTTGTAAAATCAGCCAATAGATGGTGCTAACTATGGCATTTACTAAAACACTGACAAGTCTGTTAAAAGCGTTGAGCTTTGTTGAAATGGATTTAGTCAGCTTTTAGTGAGTGTCATAATAACCTCAGTGTAATGCATATCTTAAATGAGCAGTCATAGAATGTGTTCTAAAACTCATCAAGTTTTATTGGGACTCTGATAGACTTTATTTCCTGCCGTACAGGTATAGTGAATCACAGGGAGTGTTAGGAAAGAAGTTCAATGAGGATTCAACCTTGAATCTTTCTGCTCGTTGGAAATCCCAATTAGGAATAAGACACATATATAAGATTTATATAATGTCTTTCCTCCATAAGACCTAAGGCGACATATACATTACCTCTTAAAACAAACAACATCCTTTGAAAGGTTAACCATCACTCTGGACAAAAAGGTAAGGATCAAGAAACTGTCTTGCTCAAATTAGTCCAATGGGAAACAGTTCGTATTATAAAATATCATCATGGAGAATAGAAATAAACTATGTGATTTAATACAGATTCAGGAAATAATGTGGCACTGCAGATCAATAGAAACTTGGAAAGAGTATTCAAATTCCACTGTTCTATTTCCCCCGCCCTAGGTATGATTCACTGTTATTCTCTGACACTTACGTGAATTAATGAATAATTAGATTTTAAATACCTTTGAAGGAATATTTATTCAAAATTCAGTGATTTTGCACCATTTTTTTTCTCTTTTTGATATATGGGAGCATGTACCATTAAAGTTGAGGCAGTAGTGTCAGAAAACGTTGATTTAATTTTAAATATTGGAATCAGCTCAATTTAAGGATAAACTAGATCAACTCCCTTAAAGTGACAGTGGTGTCTCAAGCCTGTAATCCCAGCACTGTGGGAGGCCGAGGCGAGTGGATCACCTGAGGTCAGAAGTTGAAGACCAGCCTGGCCAACATGGTGAAACCCTGTCTCTACTAAAAATACAAAAATTAACTGGGCTTGGTGTTGGGCTCCTGTAATCACAGCTACTCTGGAGGCTCGAACCTGGGAGGCAGAGGCTGCAGTGAGCTGAGATCATGCCACTGCGCTACAGCCTGGATAACAGAGTGAGACACTGACTCCACCTCAAAAAAAAAAGTGACAATTTATAATTTGTTTATAATTTAATTATCTTAAGTGCCTTTTTTATTTACATGTATCATTACCCCTGAACATACCTACTATAAAGTAGAAAACACATAAATATATTTCACTTACATACATTACCTTTTCCTTCCAGTCCAGGAATCTTAAGGCAAAGCAACAAATCATGAAACACTAACCTTCATACACTGTTACTCAAAAGCTTCTTTCATCTCTAACAATATCAAACGTATTAGGATTCTAGATTTCTTTGATTTCTCTTTGATTTTGAAAGCAATTTTTAGATAGCAATTTGCTATTTATTTCCTTTAAAGTATGAGGGTTGTGAAATTTTGACTTCATGGGAAGATGTACCAAGTTTTAAGGAAGCTCTGGATTCCTTAGGTCTGATGATGGCACCCAGCTACAAATGTAGAAATTAGTGGTAGTGGAGAGAGGACATGATATGGACTAATCTTCATTCTGTGGATAGAAATTGCTGAAACACTGCAGCCATTCCTGTAGTATATCTTTTCTCTGCCTTATTGAGAACAAATTGTTTTTTCTTCTTGATACAGTTCTCAGGAAATATGTAAATTTGGAGTTGGGGGAAATCGAAGCACAGAAATGGAATCAGGGACATTATACACTGTCGCTTAAAGGCACGTTCTCTGCCATTGTATTACCTGTGGTGCAAATCCTGCTTCTGCCAGTGATGTCTTTGGCAAATTACCTGACCCCTCTATGCTTTTGTTTTCTGTATCTTTATATAGAAATAATAACAACAATACCCATCTATTCAGGTTGTTGTAAGAGTTAAATGAGTTAATACATATATAAGGCTTAGGATAGTGTCTGATATATAATAATATGTAACCTTAGATCCTCCCTATTTACTTTTTTTTTTATTATATCTCTATTAAAATGTTTAATGGACATAAAGTTTAAAGGATTTTGTACTCAGAGGGACATAAACTTGTACTGTTTTTGCAGGAGATGCTGTAAATAACACAGTTTCTAGCACCTTTGAGTTTGTAAAGTGTAGAATGAATAGCATTCTCTGAGTCTAGGTTAGTACTTTGATGTTTAAATGTATTGAAACTGATGCTTTCTATATTTATTTGTTTTAAACATAAACTGACTAAAGTCTACATGTTAATGTGCAGGTAATATGGCCAATATGGGCTTCAATTAGCTAAACCAGTTTCAGTCATGTTCCTCTATTTGGCTGGGCAGAAATGGTTTAGGATTAAAATACTCGACTATTTGAGTTAAATACATCCAGCCTGATTATCAGGTGCCGCACCATAAATTATTCCTTTCAAAGCCCTTTTTGGTACTTGGATTAAAATAATTATCCTACCCACCTAAGTGTTTTACAAAGTGAGTTGCTTTTACTAACCTAGGCTCTCCCAAGTTTTCATGATAGTACCATTATTACTTTAACACACCCTTCCATTATTGCCATGAGACAGTCCTATAAACTAAACATTACCAAATTTCACTCATTGGTCAGATTATTTAATTCCCAGACAAGGTTTTCTCTGGTTCTTAAAGTTTGTTATAGTGGAATTTGGGTCATCCTAATGTCATATAGCATGTTCTAATGGGATTAAACTGGACACAAAGGGAGATAGAGGCCTATTAAAAAATGTCTAAATATGAGTAACAGAATTCTGTCACAGGTTAAATTATTACTTGTAGAAAAACAATGTTTGTCTATTATTAGATAATAAACTATATTGCACATGGTACTAAATAATAATGATAGAATTTTAAAATACTAAAATACATATACATAGTTAGGGATTATAGAAGATGTACTGGAAGGTATATATTGGCATTTTATTTAATCTCTGAGTTCAGAAAAATTCAATAGTTTTTGATATAAAAGTTTATACTGTCTGGATCAATATGTGCATCAAAGGGTTAAAAGCAAAATCACAGAGACAGAACTTAAGGCAGATCACTTTACTGGGATCAAAGGATACTATGAAGATATAGAAGAATAAGTACCACAGAGAAATTTCTGTTTTATATCCTGGTGTTAAGGTTTAGGGTCATTGCCCTAACGTCTGAAGTTTCTTACCCCAAAAGAAGTATGTCATACAGGGTTTAAAAATAAATAATAAATGAATAAAGAAGATCCTTTCTCCAAGTAGAGTAAAGGTACAAAACAAGTTTGAGGAAACTTTTTATAATAAATGCCATGTAGGTTGAGTTGTGAGGATAGGAGACATTAATGAAGTTGAGAAAGTAGTGTGTATCATTTCAGGAAAAGAGAATCACAAGGTAATATCAAATGCCATGAAGTATTAAGGTGATGACAGTCTAATCTTGTTTGTTTCCAAATAATAGTCTTTTGTTTACACTTTAAATATCAGAAGCTTAACTAAATGGACAATGTTTATAATTGAGGGAACAGCATCCTCGTGGAGCACAAAGTCAATACTTACGTAGTAGAATTGGTTTCTTCATCATTTGACTTTTTTTAACTTTATTTATTTATTATTATTATTATTATTTTTTTTTTTTTGAGACAGAGTCTCGCTCTGTCGCCCAGGCTGGAGTGCAGTGGCGCCATCTCGGCTCACTGCAAGCTCCACTTCTCAGGTTCACGCTATTCTCCTGCTTCAGCCTCCTGAGTAGCTGGGACTACAGGCGCCTGTCAACACGCCCGGCTAATTTTTTGTATTTTTAGTAGAGACGGGGTCTCACCGTATTAGCCAGGATGGTCTCGATCTCCTGACCTCGTGATCCGCCCGCCTTGGCCTCCCAAAATGCTGGGATTACCGGCGTGAGCCACCACGCCTGGCCTTTTTAATTTTATTTTAAGTTCAGGGATACAAGTGCAGGTTTGGTACGCAGGTAAACTTGTGTCATGGGGGTGGTTGAACAGATTATTTTATCACCTAGATATTACGCCTAGTACCCATTAGTTATTTTTCCTGATCCTCTCCCTTCTCCTACCCTTCACTCTCGGAAAGGCTCCAGTGTGTTTTGTTCCCCTCTGTGTGTCCATGTGTTCTCATCATTTACGTACCACTTATAAGTTAACCACATAGATACTTAAAGCAGAATTAGGTAGTAATGTTTTATAGAATCACTGTCTAAATTAAAACAATTACTTACATATTCAATTTAAATTCATTTTTGATTTAAAAATATTTTTTGATTTAGGATAATCAGAGTTTAGGACATGATACTTGAATCAAAACTAGAAATAAAAAGATATGAGAGAAAATATTTAGTTGTGGCTAATGTCTATTGTTTTCTGAAAAAAATTGTTTTACTTAAATAGAAGGGACGGCAGAAGAGAGTGATAGTGTAAAATTATCCATAGCAGATTTGTGTAAAAAGAAAATAAATTGAAAACAAAAATAAGTGTGGACATAAGAGATCAGGCATTCTGGTTCAAAAACAAAGAAATGTCATTTACTTTAGAAAAGTGTAGACTAATAAATGTGAAGAAAAATATCTGAGGCCATCCACTGGAAATATAACCTGTAAAACAGTAATGTCAAATGAATGCCGTGGTGTCTCAATGTAAATGCACCTCCTGGCAGGTGTCTGCAGGAATTTCCTTTTTTAAATTTGCCTACAGATAGGTTATTAAAGTCATTGCAAATCAGTACATGTCTTTCCCACAGCACAGATTAAACTACACGGGAGCAGAGGCAAACGAAAGGACAAGAACGCTTAGAGGGCAGAGAGAGGACTGTCTGTGGATTCCGAGTTAACACTGAGATATGGTTCTAAATAGTTACACTTGATTTGAAATAAAATTTGATTTATAAAATAAGTGATTTGATAACTTACCTCTAAATATGCAGGGCTGAAGGTAATTTGGGTATGTAAAAACTGAATGATTTAGTTGATTATATTAGTGCTATTAGTAGCTTGCTCATAATTTATTTAGGGTGATTATTTATTTTAGGTGCTTAGGGTCAATCCCAGTTTATGCCTGGTGTTCTAACTTAGTCATTAACAGCTTTCTCTTTCATTCTCAAGACCTTCCAGTTGTATGGTCTAACTTAGGTTTATGTGAATTGTCAAGTATCTATGCAAATGTTATGAATAAGTTTGTGTATGTGTAAGCATGTGTGAAGTACATGTTTAATTGTCAGTCATTTCATTATCGTCTCTGCCTTGACTACAGCAGGAATATTCTAGTTTCCTTGCTCTTTTGTCTTTTCAAGTCTTTTAAAGAGTAGTTTCCATCTTAGGGAGAGGGGTTGAAGGTAAGAAAAGAGTAAACAGGTGATAATGCTCTCTCAGCCTCTATGAGAATTTGTATCTTCTTAGTTTCTCTGTTACTATAGTTGCATAGAAATCTATTCAATAATCTACATTCTGCCTGATTTTCTTTGGCAAATATTATATAAAAGTTTCTTTCTTGGCTACAAACCACATTTCTCCATTTAGCTCTTGTTCTTGTACCTTCTCTTGTTCTTCAATATTCGATACATTTTTATCAGTGGTTCACAGATCCCTGACAGCTTTTAAATTGCTTGAAAATGCCTGGTGCTAAATATGAATGCCAAATATGAATATGAAGCAACACTGTTTACACAGTTCCTTTAGAACTCTAATAGTCAGCATCCAGATGGGTTAATAATCAGGTAAGGTGCTTATTGATTTATAGAAACTTAAATAAATACGGAGCACTAACTAAATTAAAGAAAGGGACCCTGGGAACTCTTCACTTTCCCATATGCTGTTTAATAATGGTTGAAGACGTAAGCTGAATAGTAAGTTCTCTTGAGTTCTTAGGCAGAGTTAAGAAAATATGCTTAGCGTACAGAAAGAAATCACGTAAGATATTACAAACTCACAATTCATATTCTATATTTTCACACATTGTAACATAATTCTAGGTTGTTTAACTACTAGTCTTAACAAAGACAAGTTCCGTAATAAACAAGATTCTAGGTTACCACATCTTCAGAGCAGCTTATCAAATAGTTTAGCAACAACATTAATAGAGATAAGGCTAACTCTGACATTTTTTACCTGGAGTAATGGAAGTATTTCCAGGAAGAAAACAATGATTTGGGTAATTTTATGTGCTACAGACATTACTTGTATTCCAGGTTTTGAAAAAACTTCAACAAGCATTATCCAGAAACTGTCTAGATTTAGTTGTGGGTTTCAAAAATCAGAAAAGTGGAAAATACTAATGATATTGCATGGGGCACTATCCATGTAGCACCCTGCAGTGATGTTTACCTGGGTCTGCCTTTGTTTCCCCTCAGAACTTAGTCCTTAGCACACCACCTCTAGATGTGACCTGTGTTATGCTGCTCACTGACACTATAAAAAGAAATCAGGAAACCAAGAGCACCGAAGTGCAGTAAACCTACTTTGGTTACTACAGATGGGATGGAGGACATCTGTGCAGGAAATGATGCACAGGATAAAGTTGATTCTTGTCTTTAGAAGAGACAAAAAAATACATAAACCTCCCTGTTTTCAGAATTAAAACTGCTTAAAATGACATTAGAGACTTATTATTTTGTTATTTATTATATAGATTCAGTTTATGGTTAGCTTATTTTTGTAGGAAGGAAGGGGAGATCTGACATTCATTACAAAATTCACTCATTAATTATTACACCAAGTATTTAATGAGTACACACTTTTGTAAAAATAAGACAAAACACTAGATTTTAAGCCTATAAAGTGTCAGCCCCATCCTAAAATAATGGTATTATCCAATTTATCTTTATGTCTTCAAAGTCACACTCTAAATGCCAAATACATTTTACATGTACTAAGCATGTCAACTCCAAATATGCCCATAAAATTTTTTTTGGATATGTCAAAATTTGAAAATACAAATGTGTATTCTTTAAAAATTCACTTTTATGACACTCTGGTACATATAATAACATTGTAACTTTTGTCTAGGTGAGAATTGCTTTAATAATCTCATCATGTAAACTATGTAACATTAACAATCTAATCATTTACACCTATGTGGATGCTCCTCAGGCAGTCTTAGTCTTGTGTGTGTGTGTGTGTGTGTGCGTGTGTGTGTGTGTGTGTGTGATTGCCCATGTCTAAAATATTTTATTGTGGTAAGAACACAACATGTCAGGAAGTCTTAGGAGGATAGTTCATAAACAAAAGAAGAGAAACAATCACAACATTAACAATGTTATATTTATTAAGCAATTTTTTCTGTTCTAGATACTAATCTAAGCAATTTACATATTTCATTTAAACATCAGCTGAGCCTATGATATAAGATGAGTATATATTCTTCATGATTATTATATGCTTCATAATACAAATTTTAAAAATGCATCTAGAGAAAGGGTACACAATTTGGCCAAGGTTATAAATCTATAAAATGCCAGAACCATTTTTTTTTTACTCACTGCCCATGTTCTAAATGTGAGGGCAACACACTTTTTATGTGAATTACTAGGTAACAAATATTTTAGGCATCGTGAACCATATGTTCTCTGCCATAACTATGCAGCCCTACCGTTATACCATGGAAGCAGATATAGACAATATTTAGATCAATGTACTTGGTGCTGTTCCAATTAAACTTTATTTATATAAAAATAAAAACAAGCAGCCAGTTTGGCCTGAGGGTCACAGTTTGCTAACCCCTCCTCTAAACTACTATGAATATGGATTCCATTCCTATTATATTGAGTACATTTTCTTAAACTAGATTTTTCAGGGACTGCATATTCATGAACATCCTAGTAATTAATTTACTTAAAAATATGCTATAGTTATTTTAAAAGTTAATTTCAATTAAAATCTTTTTATATGATGGCATATTTCAAAATGCTAGAGAAGTAAAATTAATGGGAGGTACCAATCTGTCTCACAAGTCCTAAGCTGTAATATCATATATGCTAACAACGGATTACATTTATACTCCAAGTCTGTGAAATTTTTATTACAACTCATTTAATACTTACTTTAAATTTCCTTTAGAATTAAACACTTAAAGAACAATAAAACCTACTTTTATTTCTTTAGCTTTCTGTAAAGAGAATTGAAGATTATTTATTACAGATTTTTAAGTACAAAATCAAAACCTCACTGCATAGTAGGGTAGCACAACATCAAGAATCAAGAGCACATGTAATTAATTTGTATTGTTGCTGTTATAATTATCTTCATATGTCTGACAAGATCAAACTGAGCTATGAAGAAATAAGTGAGCTACTAAAAACAATGAATATTTAACACATCTTTTTGTCATAACAAATCCTATCTGCACAAAGTATTTTAAAAATTGCAAATCAGCCAAGAAAAAATTGAATTTGAAGGCAATAAATAAGTCAAATTATGTATAAGAAGGCAGTAAAAATATACCCTGGATGTTTGGCTGCAGAGCGTCTTATAAGTTGACTTCCAACTTGAAAATGTCAAGCTCCTGTGCCCTAAAATGTTTCTACTTTCCGTAGCACATTCAGAGAAGACAACAAGGGTTGTCTTGTCAAACTACAAAAAGGACAGAGTCACATCTGATTCCAGTCACATTAATGTTTGAAAAGGTAGCATTGGGGTTTGCTAGGGTGGTTATCTTTTTATTGATTTTCTTTTTCTCTGAAACAATGACCATAAGCCTGGTGCACTGACAGATGAAAATGTACAAGGCAGATTTTGAGCTAGGTTTCATCTAATAAGTGACTAGTGTCCCCCACATTTATTGTTTAGAACAATTTGGAGGCTTACTCCTTACTTCAAAGAATGTGCTGGCTATCGTCATATGCCTGAAAACCGAGGACGGGAACCCATTGGTAAACAATACTAATGACTAACACAACACCACCCGTCATCACTGCATAATCTACTGTGTGCAAAGTGCTCAGAGCAGTAAATTTTTTAAGTGACTAATGCAGCACAAGCTTTTCTAGCAAATTAACTTGAGAAACGTAAGAGTGGTGAGAAGTGTGTCAAGTCATGATGGGAGCTAAGATGTGATAACACAGCAATATATTTTTAAAGCCCTGGGTGAGGTCAACAAGATGGCTGACTAGAGGTGCCTGGTGCCCATCTCCTTCGACAAAACAGGATCAAAACAATGAATAACCAACTATATTTCTCACAGAATGACTGAAGAAGTACACTGAACTACAAGAGAGTGGCAAAATCCCTGTGGAGCGTGGAAATCCAGGATGGAAGCATAGAGAGTTACGATTAGAAAGAAAAAATAAGTTCTGGCGCCCTGTTGCACAGCAGAGTGACAATAGTTAGCAGAAAGATACTGCGTGCCTCATCACAGTGAAGAGAAAAGATTGTGAATGTTCCCACCACAAAGAAAGATACACTTTTGAGGTGATAAATAGGCTAATTATCCTGCTGCGATCGTTACACAATGTATACATGTACTGAAACATCACACTGAAGCTCATAAATATGGACAATTATGAAGGATCTTTTTTTTTTTTTTTGACACAGTCTCGCTCTGTCGCCCAGGCTGGAGTGCAGTGGCGCAATCTCGGCTCACTGCAAGCTCCGCCCCCCGGAGTTCCCGCCATTCTCCTGCCTCAGCCTCCGGAGTAGCTGGGACTACAGGTGCCCCTCACCACGCCCGGCTAATTTTTTGTAGTTTTAGTAGAGACGGGGTTTCACCGTGTTAGCCAGGATGGTCTCAATCTCCTGACCTCGTGATCTGCCTTCCTCGGCCTCACAAAGTGCTGGGATTACAGACGTGAGCCACTGCACCTGGCCTATGATGGGTCAGCGTTTTAAAAAGCTCTGTGCACCTGGATGAGTGCCAGCCACCTCCAAATGTCAGGTAAAATTTTATGACTGACTTATCCTAAGAGATGATTTGAAAACTATAAGAATTTAACATGTGATATTTGAAAGAAAGGAGGCCTTTCCAAAATTGTGGCCTGGACAGGGGACATAGTAAATATTTGTTTTTGCCTGGAATTTGTGGTGAAGAGGATAATGGACATAAGGCTTTGGCCAAAAATCATAAAAATATAACAATACAGAGCCGTCATATGTGCAGAGCTCCCTGGCTTGTATCATCAGGTATGCCATCTTATGTTATAAATTAATCTAGAAAAAAATAAAATCTTTTTAAATAATGGCCTCCAGGTCATTCACAGGCCAGTATTAATGGATAGATGATATTTGACTAGTTATATAACTGCTCTGAGTTTTATTTGTCTCATTTGAGTACCAGAAATATTAAAATACCCTGCACATGTAAGTATGAAGAGGATTATGTGAAAATATAAAATGCCTTGTACTGTATCTGCATAAAATAAACATTTGATAAATTATAGGCACAATCATTAATGCAAAGATAAGCATATACTTTGATACTATGTAGAGTGCTGGGCACTTTTTAACTGAAATTCTATCTAAATGACCAAATTTTCCATGGTCTATTATAAAAAGTTAGTCTTACAATGACGTTTCATGTAACTGCTTAAAAATGTTTTTTTCTCACATACCCATCTTTCTTTTTCTCCACCTCTTTGAGTAAATAGGCAGAGGACAACACTTATATTTAATGGTTTTATAGTGGTAAGTTAAAATATCACATTTAAATTGCACTAATTTAATTTCATTTTATTTTAAAATTAAAATCAACCAGTGAAACACAATAAATGATATCAATAGATACATAAACAAAAGTAATTTTAAGGTTAAATTTGGGTCTCTTTTTTCACAATGCAATTTTGTGGGTTATATGGGACCTCTTACATTCCGAATTCTATATTATTGCCAGAACACAGCAGATAGTGAACCTTGATTCTTATTTTTATTTACTTACCCAAAATTCAGTGGGGCATGATGCCTCATGCTTATAATCCCAGCACTTTGGGAGGCCAGGGTGGGAAGATGTCTTGAGGCCAGGAGTTTGAGACTAGCCTGGACAACATAGCAAGCTCTTATGTCTACAAAAATATATTTTTAAAAATTATTTGGGCATGGTGGTACCAGCCTGTAATTCTAGCTACTCAGGAGGCTGTAATGTTAGGATCACATGAGCCCAGAAGCTTGAGGCTACAGTGAGCTGTGATCACACCACTGCACTCCAGCCTGCATCACAGAGTGGGTCCTGTCTCTTAAAAAAAAAAAAAAACAGTGCAGAGAGTTCCAGGCTTTGTGTGCTATCCTGAAAACCTGGACTTACTGGAGGCTAATTTGAGGCTCAGAAGGCAAAAATACTTGGAGAGTAAGATAAATTGACATTTACAGATTTTATTCTGTGTACCTCCTCTTTGAATGAACTTTAAAAAAAAAAAAGGAAGGTCAAAAAGTGTCATTAATCCTAATAGATATAATCTGTGAATCCTAAGCCTGATGTAGCTTTCTGAATTTCACACAGTAACCAGAAAAATTCAGCTCTGTTTCCATGGCTCATCCTCTTTCTACTCTAAAAAAACTCCCTGTTTTTCTGCCTCCAAATTATTTTTTTTATTCAAACTCTTTTCTCAACAAAGTATTACTTGTTGTAAGATTTTTTTATTGAAATGGAAAGTAAAATACCAGAAAGATTATAAAATACTAGGCAGTATTTGTTCTTTCATGTAAAAGTGTGAAATGGTAAATCAGATCTACTTACTCACATGCTGGGGAACAAAAGAATGTTGTTCCTGAGTAGGAGAGTTTTGTGTGCATCTTAGTAGACAGAGAGCAGAAATATAAACTGCTAACTATGGAAGGCATACTTTATGCATTGTCTTCAAAGAGCTGTACTTTCGGTTTTGATAACACTGAATACCTATGACCTTGTGCTTATGAGGTCCTACCACTGGGGCACCATTCATTTGCTAATCAATAGACATGAGCTTGGGAAATTGAAATTGTGTCTTAAACTACTATAATTTACTCCAGCCCTTGCTGTGACTCCTTATTGCATTCCAGTGTATACCTGGATTTTGACTTTACCTGAGCTAGACTTGAGTATAGATTTTGTGTTCCCTAGTTTTAATTCTTAATAAGGATACTCACCCTTTAACGTTTTTCCAGCCTCTGGTTATTTCTGGATGTTATCCAGCTTCCGTTGTTGGTACCCTAAATGGACAAATTGAAGCAACAAGTAGAAACCTCTGACAATGATCCTGCTCATGATTATACAATGCCTTCACAGCACTGAAATTTCCATTAGTATTTAAGAGATACCAAGACACATAAAGACAATCTCAGAGAGGCTTCTCCTTTTCTATCTCTCCTCTCTAGATGCAATATTTCTTTTTCCTTTAAAAAATCATATGAAAAGAAAGTGTAATATATTTAGAAAATAGCAGTCAGGCTCTCAGTTAAAGAAGTCACAGATCTGTAAAAAGTAGATCTATAATGAATACATAAATAGACTATTGACAAATTCCTGATTTCTCTTGGAGCCCTTCTTTTCTACTTGATATCTAGTGATGGTTTTGTATCACCTACTCATGTAACTTCTTTTAGAGAATGATGGAAAGCTTTATAAAATACTGTAATCCAATATTCATGAAAAGTATTTTATTTATAGGCCACATCATTCCAACATGACGGCTGTCAGAATGCTGGCTATCTTTAGATCATTGACTTAAACATTGTTCCGTAGTTTCATTCGCCTCTGATCCAAACTTAAACATTTCAAATAATGGCTTTAAAACAACTTTTTATCCTGTTTTCCCCATTCACTGCGTATATATACATATATGCAATATATACATATATACGTATATATGTATACATATATATACATGTATATATATTCCCACATCAAGAACAAAATCTAAAAAAAACCAATAATTGAGCTTGACTTCATTTTTTATAAACTGTGGACAAAGTTTACAGACAGATACACCTCAACACTTATAAAAATCATTTCTAATTGTTTCCCAGTGTTACCAGGAACCCTTATTCAGCTAAACATATAAATAGGGTTGTCAATGTCCATGGAATTTAAAACATTAAGATGAAAGTACTTTCAATTTCCAAAGCATATTCTGAGTTGAATTTCAATCTTCAGGGAAGTGGCATTGTAAATTTTCTACTAAACAAAGTTTGCTCACTGAGACTTCTGTTCAAATGGTGGGGAATTTTTTAAATAATTTAGAAATTTTCAAATGACATTTCTTATTAGCATTCTTCTGAACGAATATTACCACACAACACTTTTCAATATATAAAGATTAACAGTTTTTAAAGATTTGCAATAATTTTGCCAACAGCAAATGCCATCAAGATTAGTTAAATGATTTGCATTGTGGAAGACCTCCTAGTAGGTGCTTTGGTCTACAGAAAGATCTATCATATCCATCCTGTTGAATGAAAGAAAATATTTGCAAACTATTCACTGGACAAAGGACTAATATCCAAAACATATAAGGAACTTAAACAACTCAACACTAAAACAAAACTTTAAAAATTATATTAAGAAGTGAGCAAAGGACATGAATAGCAATTTTTCAAAAGAAGAAATGCAAGTGACCAACAAGTATATAAAAAAATGCTCAACATCTCTAGTCATCAGGGAAATGCATAGCAAACCATGATGAGATAATATCTTATTCTAGTTAGAGTAGCTGTTATTAAAAAGACAAAAAAATAACAGATGGTGGCAAGGATGCAGAAAAAAAGGACTTCTTATACACTGTTGGTAATGTAAATTAGTACAACCATTTTATGAAAAACAGCATGAAGATTCTTAAAAAATCTAAAAATAGAACTCCTACACAATCCAGCAATCCCACTCCTGGGTATTTATCCAAAGGCGAAAAAAATGGTCTATCAAAAGGATACTTGCACTAGCATATTTAACACAGCCTTATTCATAATAGCTAATATATGGAATCAACCAAGGTTTCAGTGGACAAATGGATAAAGGAAATGTGGTATATTTATATTATTTGGCCAAAAATATGAAATCACATGATTTGTGACAACATAGATTAACCTAGAGGTCATTATATTAAGTCAAATAAGGCAGACACAGAAGGACACATATGACATATTCTCATTCATATGTGGGAGCTAAAAAAGTTGATCTCATGAAGGGAGACAGAAGCTGGGAAGGTTGTGTGGGTGGGAGGAGGGAATAAAGAGAGGTTGGTCAATGAGTACAAATATACATTTAGATACAAGGCATAAGTTCTAATGTTAGATAGCAGAGTAAGGTGACTATAATTACCAATGATATATTGTGTATTTCAAAGTAGCTGGAAGAGAAAACTTGAAATGTTCCTAACACATAGAAATGATAAAATACTTAAGGTGATGGATACACCAAATTCCCTGACTTGATCATTACACACTCTCCATATGTAAGAAATTATCAAATATGGCTCATAAATAAGAAAGCCGGGCCCGGTGGCTCATGCCTGTAATCCCAGCATTTTGGGAGGCCGAGGCAGGAGGATTGCTTGAGGTCAGGAGTTCAAGAATTCTTTCCTTTTTTTTTTTTTTTTTTGATGGAGTCCCACTCTGTTGCCCAGGCTATATAGCCTCTGCCCCTCAGGTTCCAGGAATTCTCCTGCCTCAGCCTACTGAGTAGCTGAGATTACAGGCACCCATCACCACACCTGGCTAATTTTTGTATTTTTAGTAGAGATGGTTTTCACCATGTTGGTCAGGCTCTTCTTGAACTCCTGACCTCAAGCAATCCTCCTTCCTCAGCCTCCCAAAATGCTGGGATTACAGGCGTGAGCCACCGGGCCCGGCTTTCATGTGCTTTTTAATGGCTGTTTAGTTTTTCAGTAGGTAGATATATGAGAAAGTTATGTTTTTGCGATGTAATGTTAATCTAAATAAGCAATGGCAATGCATCTTTGATTTTTTCCTAAGCTTTGTCTAGACATTGGGACAGTATTAGTGGAAATAATATTCCATATAATTTATAATCTGTATAAGACTGTAATAAGCAGTTTAAATCCACTAATTTCATTTAATCCTCCCAACAAAAAAATAAATTGTCTAACATTATTTCCCTATTTTACATACACAAGGAAATGAGGACCAAAGACATTATTCATGCAGCAGAGATTTTACAAGCATGGAAGCATAATCATATTTCACCTAACGTTAGGGAATATTAAAACTTGCTTAAGAGATCATAAGATAAATAATTTGAATAGGTTATATGGGCTTCATGAAAGTGGGAAATGTTAGTTTGCAGCCTAACTTTTAAGTTCTTTAAATATCAAGGTTTAGTGAACAATATAACAACACTTAATGCTGAAGCTCTCTTCTCAAAGATCTAATTTTGATACCCTTCTGGAAGAACAATCCCAGGGGTTTACCTGGAGAGATAATCTATGTCCTTCTCAAAATGGTAGGTGAGGGAAGCATGGCCAGTCCTTCCTTTGGTGCTTTCTCAGTGGTCTGAGTACACCAATGAGAAACTTGTATTGGGAAGATTTATAGAATAGAAATGAACAGCACAAAGTAATGAAGAATTCCACAGCCTGTAAGATCATTTGCTGACATTCAGTTCCATTAGGCCTAAAATCATGGCCCAGTATTATGTGTGCCATGAGAGAAATTAGGAAAGCCTACAATAGCCTCATTGCAAGTTCCCCTTCCAGCTCTGCCCCTACAGAGGAGGTCCTTTAGCCAAACAATCCTCCTTATCATGGAGACCAGGCACAGGCTCATTCTTATCTCCGGGTGGAGGGCTTGAGGTCCCTGCCAGCCCATGGAATTATTCAAGCAAGTTAATCACTGCCTCTATTGGGAACCAGGGCTTTCTCTTCCTCCTGATGGAACAAAGCCTGCCTCCCGAAGGCTGTGGCTGTTCACTTTGTTCCTGAGTATAACTCATGTGTGGCCCTTTGTGGTATGCAGTTGCTTCATCCCCGGGGCTTTTGAGTATATGTGACTAATAAACTGCTGTCATCTCAGCTGTCTAGGGTCAGGTTTCCTGTGTTCCCCATAACCCTAGGGCATGAATCCTCTCCTCACGAATAGGGTAAATAGGAAGAGATCAAGGCATACATAGGCATTTGGCAACAAGAGGAGATATCTGTGAGTATCTGAAAGGTATCAGTCAGCTTACGCCTCCTTGTGTGCTGCATACATAGCAAAATAAAACATATTCTTCAGTTTCCAGGAGGGAGTTTGTAATGTATTTTGGGAGATGTCAAATATAATTAGATGAATCAATAAGCCAACAAATTATTACTGCATTTTCCAAATGTGTGGTCATATATTGAGAATCTATAGCAACTGTAACACCAAATTTTAGTTATTTTACAAAAATAGTTATATACAAATTATAGACATCTTTGGAAATAATGGAGGCTGTTTTATAGATACTAATTCTCTCTTGGAAAAAAGACTGAATTAAGGAGATAGTTAACAAGCTCAGTATAAAAAAGAGACTGCATTAAAAAGTATCTACATTAGCAAGAAAAGCAGAAAATGCAAATAATGATAATTTGGCCACCTACTACATGTCATTATTGGCTCCACAATGTGTCTTATTTAAGGAAATAAAATATTTTAGAGAAAATACACCTGCATTAAAATCTAATATAAAAAAGTTAGGCAGTTGGTTTTTTTTAAAAAGTGAAGAAATCTTCCTATAGGCCTGAAAGAAAACATTGCCAATGAGCAAATAAAAGCTTCAATATCAAGAAATATGACTTGCAGCATAAACTTGTCTCCACGATTTCTATGGATTATAGCAAGAAGTAAAGATTTTGCAGAGTCGTTTAGGACACAGTTCATATGGTTTTGCTGTGTCCCCACCGAAATATCACATTGGATTGTAATCTCCATAATCCCTACATGTCAAGGGCAGGACCAGATGGAGGTAACTATATCATAGGAATGGTTTTCTGCATGCCGTTCTTGTGATAATGGGTGTGTCACAAGAGATCCCATGGTTTTTAAAGGAGCTTTTCCCCTTTAATAAGATCAGTTACCTGAGGCCTCTTTTCCTTTATAAATTACCCAGTCTTGGGTATGTCTTGATTAGCAGTGTGGGAATGAACTAACACAGTAAATTGGTGCCAGTAGAGTGAGATACTGCTATAACGATGCCCAAAAATGTGGAAGCAACTTTGGAACTGGATAACAGGAAGAGGTTGGAACAGTTTGGAGGGCTTAGAAGAAGACAGGAAAATGTAAGAAAGTGTGGAACTTCCTGGAGACTTGGGGTGCTCAGAAGACAGGAAGATGTGGAAAAGTTTGGAACCTCCTAGAGACTTATTGAATGGCTTTGACCAAAATGCTGATAGTAATATCAGTCCAGGCTGAGGTGGTCTTAGATGGAGATGAGGAACTTGTTGGGAACTGGAGCAAAGGTGACTCTTGTTATGCTTTAGCAAAGAGACTGGTGGCATTTTGCCACTATCCTAGAGATCTGTGGAACTTTGAACTTGACAGAGATGATTTAGGGTATCTGGCAGAAGAAATTTCTAAGCTGCAAAGCATTCAAGAGGAAGAAAAGCATAAAAATTTGGAAAATTGGCAGGCTGACAATGCAATAGAAAAGAAAAACCCATTTTCTGAAGAGAAATCAAAGCCAACTGCAGAAATTAGCATAAGTAATGAGGAGCCAAATGTTAATCACCAAGACAATGGAGAAAATGTCTCCAGGGCATGTTCAATGGGGTGGCAGTCCCTCCCATCATGGGCCCAGAGGCCTAGGAGGAAAAAATGGTTTCCTGGCCAAGGCCCAGGCCCCTCCTGCTGTGTGCAGCCTAGGGACTTGGTGCCCTGCATCTCAACTGCTCCAACCATGGCTAAAAGGAGCCTAGTTACAGCTCAGGCCATGGCTTCAGAGGGTGAAAGCTCTAACCCTTGATGACTTACATGTGGCATAGAGACTGCAGGTGCACAAAAGTAAAGAATTGAGGTTTGGCAACCTCCACTTAGACTTCAAAGGATGTGTGGAAATATCCGGAAGTCCAGGTAGAAGCTTGCTGCAGGGGCAACACCCTCATGGAGAACCATTGCTAGAGCAGTGTGGAAGGGAAATGTGGGGTTGGAGCCCCCAATCTGAGTCCCTGATGGGGCACAGCCTAGTGGAGCTGTGAGAAGAAGGTCAGTGTCCTCCAGACTCCAGAATGGTAGATCCACTGACAGCTTGCACCTTGTGCCTGGAAAAGCTGCAGGCACTCAATGTGAGCCCCTGAAAGCAGCCAGGAGGGGGGTTGTACTCTGCAAAGCCACAAGGCAAAGTTGTCCAAGGCCATGGGAGCCCACCTCTTGTATCAGTGTGACCTGGATGTGATGCATCGCGTCGAAGGAGATCACTTTGGAAATTTAATGTTTAATTACTACCCTATTGGGTTTCAGATTTGCATGGGGCCTCTAGCCTCTTTGTTTTGACCAATTTCTCTGATTTGGAACAGGTATATTTACCCAATGCCTTTACCCCCCTTGTATCTAGGAAGTAACCAACTTGCTTTTGATTTTACAGGCTTATAGGTGGAAGAGACTTGCCTTGTTTCAGGTGAGACTTTGGACTTGGACTTTTGGGTTAACGCTGGCATAAGTTAAGACTTTGGGTAACTGTTGGAAGGGCATGATTGTGTTTTGAAATGTGAAGACATGAGGTTTGGGAGAGTTCAGGGGCTAAATGATATCGTTTGGCTCTGTGTCGCCACCTAAATCTCACCTTGAATTTTAATCCCCATAATTCCAAACTGTTAAGGGCAGAACAGGTGGAAATAACTGAACCATGAGGGTGGTGTACCCCATGCTATTCTCATAATAATGAGTGTGTCTCATGAGATCGATGTTTATTTAAGTGTCTGGCCATTCTCCTGCTTACATTCATTCTCTCTGCTGCCACCCTGTCAAAAGGAAACTTCTGCCATGAGTATAAGTTTCCTGAGGCCTCCTCTTCCATGCAGAATTGTGGGTCAAATAAACCTCTTTTCTTTATAAATTACTCATTCTTGGGTATTTATTCATAACAGTGTGAGGGTGGACAAATACAGCAGTTCTCCTCTTTGACTGGGCTTTGGTTTCATAGTTTATGCCACTTGATCAACTATGGAAAAGGTAAAGAAACATAGTGAGTGCATAAGTTTATGTAACCACTCAAACTTTCTATATAAATGCTAAAACTCTTAAAATAATGTGGTTATATAGACACTATTTTGGTTATATCAACAATATTTTATTTTATGGATACATTTGTATATATTTTCAGTAAATTCAGTTTTTAAATTATAAGCAAATGTGAGTATATTTTTGGAATAAATGTATATATTAGAGCACCCCACATATCAATCACTACCACTCTCTTTTAGAAATAAAAAAGATACAAGTTGTTCTTCTCTAGTGTGAATGTAAAATACCGCATTTCAGTCCTAGAGTAAATGTGATATAAATCCCAATCCCAACTTCCTGTTTTAAATATTTTAAATACCTCTAAAACAAAAACAAACAAACAAATACTTTGATGATGGCCACTCAGTCAGTGAAGTATGTTTTTATGTAAAACATTGTACATATTAAGAAAAAAAACTAATAATTTTGAATAATTACATTTAAATGTAGGCTGAAAAGTTTAGAGATGTTTTCAAAATTTGCACAGTAAATAGGAAAAAACCTCAGTGGCTTTTCCTTGTAAACTGAATCTTGTATAGCATAAACAGAGTTTATGTTAAGGGCCACTACAGTGTAAACTCTTTCAGGTTCCCAATGGAAATTATAAATAACCCTTAAAAACATACACATATTGTTTTCATTCATGAATTTTCCTCTGCCTTCAACACTGCCCATAGCATCTCTTATTGTAAATATGCTAATTTTTTTAGTAGAAGCATCTTTACCATTACTCAAAAAAGTTTCCTAATTCTATTAAAGAAATACAGAAACTAACTTCTCCGAAATCCCATGGTTTTTACTGTTTTCTATATCCTTATAAACTTAGAGTTCACATTTCCTTCTTCTTATATTTGAGTGCATAGTGTCAAATATATCTTTTGTAACATACGTTTCCACCATTCATTCATTAATTTATTAACCAAACATTTTTTCATTTTCAAGATCTTTGCTTGTTGTGTAGTATACAGTGTTGAACAATGAAGGTATTATCCATCTTATTGTGAAGCATTCTTTCTTGCGAGGGTAACTGGTATATAAAAAAAAGGAAAACAGCAGACAGATATGTATTTAATTACAACTGTAAAAACATCTCTCTCTCTCTCCCCCCATATCTATCAAAAATGAATGAACAGAATAACACAATAGAGAATCATAAATTAACAAATTAAAAGCATAATAACAGATTCAATGTGTTTAATAAAATTCCAAGGTTATCATCTTGATTTTTTATTGCTGCCATAACAAATTACTACAAACGTAAAACAAATTTATTATCCCACAATTTGAATGTCAGTGGCTGAGTAGGCTCTGTTGAGTTATCTGTTGTGTGTAGTAGAAAACCAACATCAACATGTTTCTTCTGGAGGCTCTAGGGGAGAATCTGTTTCCTTGCTCATCCAGGTTTTTGGCATAATTTGATTTCATACAGGATTGAGTTTACTGTTTTCTTCTTGGCTATCAGTTGGTAGTCATTGGGAACCTCATGGGGCCTACTTAATTCCTTGGCTTATTGTTAATTTCTTTCATCTTCAAAGCCATGGTCAAGTCCTTCTCATGCTTTGAATCTCTCTGACCTCCCTTTCTGCCCTCCCTTGCTGTTGCCGTCTTCTGCCACATTTCTCAGACTCACTCCTTAGCCCTCTTCTGCTGCTTTTCATGGCTCATGTGCCTTAAATAAGCCCATGTGTATAATTCAGGATATTATCCCTATGTTAAGCTCAGCTGTTTAATAATCTTAATTTGTATCTGCAAATCACTTTGCAAGTCTACCTATATTGGTCTTTTATTGAAGAACCTAAGGAAGAGGACATCTTTAAGATTCTGATAAGCACATCAGATCTTAGTTTTATGAAAACCTATGTCTTTGAGTCCATTTGCACGGCTGTCAAGGAATACTTGAGACTGGGTAACTTATAATGAAAAGAGGTTAAATTGGCTTACAGTTCTGCAGGCTACACAAGAAACACAGTGCCAGCAGCTACTTCCTGTGAGGCCTCAGAAAGCTTACAGCCATGCAGAAGGCAAAGGAGGATTTGGCTTTTCACGTGGCAAGAAAGGGTGCAAGAGAAAAAGAGAGGTAGAGGTGCCAGATTACATGCTCCTTTAAACAACCAGCTCTCATCTGAAGTAACAGCAAGTACTCACCCATTACCACAGGGAAGGCACCAAGCCATTCAAGAAGAATCTGCCCCCATGACCCAAACACCTTCCATTAGGCTCCACATCCAACTTTGAGGATCACATTTCATATGAGACTTGGAGGGGATAAACATCCAAACCATATTACTGTGATTAGTGAGTTGACTTGAAGAGAACATTATATTACATATCTAAATAATAAATTCAAAAACCAAAACAAGCAAATGAATTTCTTTCTGAATGTCACATTTTGTTTGCACGTTTCATATTTCCTAAAGTGATTATATTTTGAGATAATGCAAAAGCAGTGTGAACTCTTGATTACAGTTCAATGAAGACCAGGACCTCTGTAGGTGTTTTGAATATTTTAATCATCATAATAATTATACTATTACTCTTCTGATGTGGGAACTAGGTGAGATATTATGAAAGCTACCAGCTCTCCTTCAATTCTAAGTATCATAGTGTGTTAATTAGCTCAAAGCTTTACAATAAAAAATAGAAATTATAAATGAACATATGCAATGTCCCTGCTTTCTCCTACCTCTACTCCCTACATTTTCAGCAATCTTCTGTCATACAGGTGAATTTCTCTTCCCTGGTTTCCATGGTGCATGCTCAAACTCAGCAATGCAGTTAATTTCCAAGAGTATAGTTTCCAAAGTAACCAGATGGCAAACAAAACCAAAAGTCTTCTTCAACATCACCATGTTCAATTTCTTTAGGAGTTGAACATCTTAGTTTTATAATTTTGGCAAGAGTTTTTAAGGGAAAGGTAGAGATTAAGATAGAACCTCTACCAATATAGTTTAAATTGTTTAAAATATAAATGCTAAATTTGAAAGTTAACTATTTAACATCTTCAAATCACCATGAGACTAATAAATAAAAATACTCATGTTAATTATGTTAAGGATCACTCTCTCTTTTCATTTGATATAATAAAATTGTGAAAATCATGAAGAAAAAATTTATTTTCCAGATTCCATTTATAAAGTGAGAATAGAAATATAGTAAATAATTATAATTTAATGATAAAATTTTGTGTTGATTTAAATAAATTTCAGACAAATACTTTGAAATGTATAAAACATATTTTACATGTAACATATACAATAAAATCAGCTTTTTATTGAGACTGCTTATTATATCTCTAATGTGTTCTAAAAGGTTAAAAAAACTACTAGTGCGTTAAAAGCCACCATCATATTAGAATTAATATTTTTTAAATTTTACAAATAATCTGTGTTTACACAACAAGGCTAGTAGTAGATTCTTATATTCTTACTCTAATTTATCTTATCTCAGTGTAAATAATAATTATTTTTCATATCTTAAAATGGTGAATTTTAAAGTAAATAAAAATTCATGGGTTAAATTTTGTTCAATAAAAATAATGGCAGTATTTTTCCACCCCTTGAATATGAATTTGTCATGTGACTTTCTTTGGCCAATGGGACATTTAAAAATATGACAGAGTCGTGAAACATTATTTTCACTCGGATATGCCATCTTTTGCTGAACTTAGGTTCCCCTTACTATGTCTACCAGTCTGAGCTAGCGTGTTGGAAGATGAATGACCATGTGGAAGAGAATGCAGGCATTCAGAAGATGGAAAGTTCCAATAGTCCTAGCAGTTCACCACAAATGGATGGTTGAACTCCAGTCCAGTTCAGCTAAGCCTCTTCAGACCAAACAGAACTCTCAGTTAGGTCCAGCCCAAATTTTCTGATCCACAGAACCATATGAATCGCTGTTGTTTTAAGATATTAAACTCTGTGGGTCTGTGGTGTTTTACCACACTGCAGTAGCTAACCAAAACATATTTTTTTACATTTAAAAATATAAATTATGTTAAATATCTAATGTGATACTATGTATTCCTTTGAATAAATCATCTCTGTCTTTTCATACTCTGGGAAGGGAAAGATGTGTTTACTCCGAATTTAGGAAGTATCATAAAAAGACTTTCAGTGTGTATTTTTTCATTTTCACATTGCTATAAAGGAATACCCGAGACTGGGTAATTTATAAACAAAAGAGGTTTAATTGGCGTCTAATTCTTCAGGCTGTACATGAAGCATAGAAGCTTCTGCTTCTGGGAAGGTCTAAGGAAACTTACATATCATGGCAGAAGGCGAAAGGGGAAGCTGGCACGTCTTGCATGGCTCAGCAGCAGGAAGAGAGCAAAGAGGGAGGGGCTACAAACTTTTAAACAACCAGATCTCACAATAACTCGCTCACTCACTATCAGGAGAACAGCACTGAGGGGATGGTGCTAAGCCATTCATGAACGACCTCCTCTATGATCCAATCACTTCCCACTAGGCCCCACCTCCAACATTGGGGATTACAATTAAACATGAGATTTGTTGGAGTCACAGAATCATACCACAATGTAAGAGCACATTGTGTTTTTTTTGTTATTTTTTTTTTCTTTCTTTCGAGACAGAGTTTCCCTCTTGTCACCCAGGCTGGAGTGCAGTGGCGTGATGTCGGCTCACTGCAACCTCCACCTCCTGGGTTCAAGCCATTCTCCTGCCTCAGCCTCTTGAGTAGCTGGGATTACAGGCACCTGCCACCATGCCCGGCTAATTTTTTTGTGTGTTTAGTAGAGAAGGGGTTTCACCATGTTGAGCAGTCTGGTCTCAAACTCTGGGACTTAGGTGATCCTCCGGCCTCGGCCTTCCAAAGTGCTGGGATTGCAGGCATGAGCCATAGCACCTGGCAAATAGCACATTTTAAAAACATGGTTCCCCAGTTCTTATTTTAAATAAATGAACTTTTTAGGTCATCTTGATTTAAGAAATTATCAACTACTCATAAGTTTCATGCAAACTTGCCACTGTTGTATAAATTATTAGAAACTGACAAATATAGTATTATACCAGAGTAAAATAAATTTTTGTAAGTATTATCGCTCATTATGTAAAACTAAAACATTTCTGTGAGGCAAAGTTTTATGTGGAGATAAAAACTGTAATTTTAACAATAATATGAATTCATATTGATCACTGAATAGACTTTTAAGTATGAGTTGATCTCATTTAGCAGTTTTAACAAAAGGCACTATTTAAGGCTCCAAATTATTTATATATCAAATCTAATCGGAAGAATGCCTCACAGAATCAAAAGGACATCAATGTTTTAATGAAGATTTGTGTTTATTCTTCTTATAGTGATTATATGCTAGTATTCTCACATGATATTGAACATTAACTTTATTACTGCATAATAATGACATACTTTAATGTATATATGTTGTTAACTATTCTCTTTGTATTGAAGAGAAATTATTCAGTGATACTTGTTAAAACATAGCAAGAAAGACTTTATTCCGGGTCCCCCCAATAGGCAGCCAAATGTTAGACCTCTGAATGTTCTGCTAGGCTCATTTGTGCATTTCCTTGTAAAATCAAGCTTTATCAAAGAATCCTGCTAAATCTTGTGTAGCAAGACACTCCCATCTTCAATATCTGATTATCTTCAATATCTGATCAGGATTCTCATCCACCACCATCCCCCAGATAATGTCTGAACACCCTAGCCTATCTTCAGCAAAAATCTTATTAGGTCAGTTTAGCCTGAATATCCCTTACCCATAATGTCTCCTCTTAGTAATTTTTTATCCATTGACCCTCGCAACCCCTGCCACCCTGCTTCTTGGCTATAAATTCCCACTTTCTCAAGCTGTGTTCTGAGTTAAGTCCAGTCTCTCTCCCCTACTTCCAGACCGTACTGCAATTGTCCCTATGCCTATTCCAATGCTCCTGAATCAAGTCTTCCTTAGTGTGCTTTAACAAGTGTCATTGAATATTTTTTTAACATTTCTTATTCCACATATTTTTTTCTTTTCCAACTAACAGTATTTAATAAGCTTTGATATATTTTACCATGCAGAGATCTCCGTGGAACATCCACATCAAATTCATCATCAATATCTGTCAGTTCTGTCTTCAAACTCTACCAAGTATAAGGCCATGTTTTGTCAATTTCATAGTTTTTGGCAGCATGGTACATAAAATCAGAAACATGATGAATGGACAAAGAAAGCCAGTTAATAGAAAGTATGCAAACAAAAGAGAGAAATATATAAAACAATTTTCACATGCAAGAGATGTGAAAATTATGGAAAAAGAATAATATTTTGAACAACTAAGTCTTGTATCAAATTGTCATTCAATGAAATAAATTATTATCTAGGGAAACCAATACAAGAATATAGAAGTAAAGAGACAACAGAGAATAAAACAGAAAATTATATAATTACTAGACCCTGAAAATAAAAAAGGAAAGATTAAGAAACATAAAAGAGGTGAATCAACTTGAAAGAATAAAGGAAGTAAAAGACTTGAAAGAAAAAGCAGAAAACTAATAATCTGGGTTGCTACTTCAAGAAACTAGAAAAATAAAAGAAATACTAATCAAATAAAAGGGATGAAATAAGAAAAATATGTTGAATGACTGGGAACCTGTGTCATGAGGCTCACATAAACTTAATTCAAAACTTAATGAGAATTACTTTAAAAATCACTTGCTCTATCAGCACTTGAGAGAAGCAGATAAGAAGATACCTTTCACTTCTCTTCCCTCCCTACTAAAATAAGGTTTTCTGTTATTTTCTTTAAAATTTGAAAGGACAGGAGAGTGAGATTTGAGAAAAGAGGGGAAAGAACACAGCGAGCTAAAAAGTCTCAGAAAAAAAATGTTAATATTCCCAGGCATTGGTGAAAGCCTGTATAAAAGTGAATAGCATGAATCCCAGTCTTAATGTTGTGATTTCTTTAACAATCCTCACATGCTTAAAAAGACTTGGAAAAGACCAGTCTTTTAGGTTAAAGTTTTGTTTGTTTGTTTTTTCCCAGGAAGAAAGGAAGAAGGACAAAGTAACAAAAGGAGTTGAGGGCTTGAACAAAGAACTAATTATAATTCAAAGTTCCAAGGCTGGGCAAATAGACAATGTAGTCAAGAAAAGTGTGATAAAGGGCGAGGTGTGGTGGCTCACACCTGTAACCCTAGCACTTTGGGAGGTGATACACTTTGGGTGTATCACCTGAGGTCAGGAGTTCAACACCAGCCTGGCCAACACGGCAAAAACCTGTCTCTACTAAAAATACAAAAATTAGCGGGGCCTGGTGGTGGGCGCCTGTAATCCCAGCTACTAGGGAGGTTGAGGCAGGAGAATCTCTTGAAACCAGGAGGCGGAGGTTGCAGTGAGCTAAGATTGTGCCATTGCACTCCAGCCTGGGCAACAAGAGCAAAACTCCATCTCAAAAAAAAAAAAAAAAAAAAAAGTGTGATAAACAATGATGCAGTCATTGGCTTAGAGCCCTCTATGAGGACCAAAATCTACATCTGACTATCCCAAACGAGTTAGTAGAATGTGACACTGCTTGATGTTGAAGATTTCGCTTAAAGAAACAGAAATTACAGATTTGGGAACAATCAAAGAAAAACTAGTTTACTAACGTCAATTTTTAGTATTGAGTCTCATTGTTGAAGAGAGAAAGTTCTGTCTCTACTTTAAATCTGATGCCAAAAGAGGGGGCATCAAGGTTTAGGTTAACATGAAATAAAATAATATTCAGAGAAAAAAATGATACTTAGGAATTTACTATCAACACTTAGAATATTATAGGAGGCAATATTCTACTCTTCAAAATCTGTTGAGGAGTGAAGAAATGAGAAGCTAATCAATACAAGTGTAGAGATGACAGGAGTTATTTATAATCAGAAAAGCCTCCATTTATGAAAATGATGGATAATTACATCACAGGATGTTGAGTCCTCTGATAGAAGAACGCGTATAATGCGCTAGAGGGTACAGAAAATGGTATCTAAGGTCAACTTAAATGTTATTTATGCCATGAGATAACCTCTCTGCTTTCTTCACTCCTATGATATTAGTTTAAATTCCTCATGGTTCTATCAGTCATTCACATGTATAATTTATGCACTTTATCTCTGAGTTCCATAGGAACAGTTTTCTGGTTTTCCTCTAATTTGCTACTTAACTCCCAGCATCTAGCACAGATTCTGGCACAAAATAAAAGTATTCATAAAAAAACATTGTTGAATGCCTCTATAATCTCTGTGGAAAGCATGATAATGATTAATCTTTATTCATATACTCTAACGAGCACAGTGATCAACAAAATAAATTAGGTAACACACATTTGTTAAGTAAATAAATGAGTAAAATAACGATTCAGACATTCAGAACTTTATGTAGAAAAAATGAATCACATATCCAAAGAATACTTTTATTTAATACAGCTTGTAAGAAGGATAAAGAATGAGATTTTTAAACATTAAAAATGCATGATAACTTTCAGTTTTGTGAAAGATGACACAATTTATTTGAAGCCTTCATGGAGGCATGCACTGAGTAGCCGTACTAGCATGGATGCTGAGCTCCGTGGATTTAATGGATGTATAACCATTATGTGATCACATAATCATTATGTCATTGCTGATATATCAGAACTGTGAAATCAATTACTTCACAGATGTGAATATCAATTGTTCAGTTTTCCTAAATGGCAGAAAATATATATTCACAAGTAATTTACAACATTTTTTGGAAAAAATATTTTGAGTGCATATTTCGACTTTGCAAAGTGAAGGTGTGAGTAATAAAGAATACCTTGATGTTTCTTTTTTCAATTTCCTTTATATAGTAAGAAACTGTATTGTGCCTTTATAGTTGTTTTCCATGCCATATGCAGGTTCTTCAAGTATTAATGCATATTTACTATAAAAAACACAAATATGGAGAAGAACAGTACTAGATCCATGCATATTTTTACCAACAAGAAAAACAAAAATGTGAATTAGATATTGTTTTACCATTATTCCCTTAACTTTATGCATGTACACATATATTTTAAATATAGAAATATGGTAATTATACTGCTTCTTTATTTACCAATATTTGACTAGCATTTTCTTATAATTTTAAATATTCTAAAAAAATTGTGTGTGATGCCAATGTTTTCTCATTAAAAATAATGACCACAGTCATCTTTCTAATTCTATTTTTGCCATTTTATTAACATTTTTTCAGGAAAGTGGAGTTACAGTGTTATGGATTTGGAATAAATAGTTGATTTATTTCCTGTGCACAATAGGATATTGATACAAATTGCATTTCTGTTAATAGGATATGGGGGCTTAATACTTAAAGAAAGTTTATAATATAATTGAAACTGTGCTTGTATGCATTTTGTTGGCTATTGATATGATTTATTCATATAATTTCACATATTTATTCATCTGGAAGGAACAATGCAACTGATAGTCTTCCAAAGGTGTTACATTAAAGAGCTTAGTTTAGTTGAATTTTTCTGAAAAAAATATCTAATTTGATGAGTTAGAGATTTAGTGGGGAAATATCAGTGAGGGAAAAAAACTGGAAGGAGCTAGAGCAAGTAGAAAGAGCTATCTGACAGAGGGGCAGTGCCGAGTTTTAGGAAAAAGAGAAAGATGTAACGTGGAAGAGCCTGAACTTTAGTGTTTCTCCTTGTTCTTGGAGGCAGTTGAATGGAATAAATTGTGCTTGATTGGGATTTACATCTGCAGAACTGAGTTCTCATCTTGGCTTGGTTACTGTATTATTGATAATTTGGACAATTTACTCTCTTTTAAAATTGATTTTATTTTTAATTATTATGTATACATAATAGTTATGGATTTTTTAAGGTACATGTGATATTTTTATACAAGCATATAATGATAAAATCAAGGTAATTGAGATATCCATCACCTCAATTATTTATCCTTTTTTTGTGTATGTTAAGAGCATTCCAATGCCACTCTTTTGGTTATTTTTAATTATGAAATAAATTATTACCAAGTATGGTCATCCTGTTGTGCTAATGGACACTAGATTTTTCTATGAGATTCATTTATTCCATCTTTCCAATGTCAATGTTTTTATTTACCAATAGTACCTATTTCCTAAAAAAGAGTAAACTAACAATTGTGAAAGCACTTGACACATGTTGTGTATAAATGCAAAATATTATTTTAGTGAGTTTTTTAATTTAGTAATCACTTTAAGACTATCTTTACAATGATGGCTAATTTATGCTGATTAAATTCTCCAAATTCACTGAGGTTATAAGGATATTGCATGTTGAGGAAACTGAAGTCAGAGATTTTTATCTAATGAAACTTTTAGAAATGGAAGAGAAGAAAAAATAAGTCAAAAGTATCATAGGTTAATCGTGGAGAAGAAAAAAGTAGTACCAGCTCATGTATAACCCTTACTGGGTTTTAAAATGTTACCTCCAAGACTGAGTCAAATGTAGAAACGTAAACAAAGAAGGCTCAGGATTCCTGTGTAGTCAAAGCTCTGTATTCACATCTTCTCCTAAGCAATTGAAGCTGAAATTCTGGGAACTCTGTTTTAGAGAGACGGCTTTAGTATTTGTTTTCCAAAATAATATCTATTTTTCTGAGGAAAAAAGAAATCTGCCAAAGTCATGCTGTGAGAGATTATTCCAAGTCTATATAAACACAGTCTAATTAATGGCAGGGAAATAGAGAAGGCGGGGAGGCTAGTCTTGTTGATTACTCATAGACTCGTAAATTTATCATCCTGAATACTGGATCTAAACTTTCGAAGTAAAATTATTCCAATCATTTTTCTCTGAATCATAAATCAAGTTCATATTGAAACCTAGGCAATACCATTCAGGTCATAGGCGTGGGCAAGGACTTCATGTCTAAAACACCAAAAGCAATGGCAACAAAAGCCAAAATCGACAAATGGGATCTCATTAAACTAAAGAGCTTCTGCACAGCAAAAGAAACTATCATCAGAGTGAACAGGCAACCTACACAATGGGAGAAAATTTTTGCAACCTACTCATCTGACAAAGGACTAATATCCAGAATCTACAATGAACTCAAACAAATTTACAAGAAAAAAACAAACAACCCCATCAAAAAGTGGGCAGAGGACATGAACAGACACTTCTCAAAAGAAGACATTTATGCAGCCAAAAAACACATGAAGAAATGCTCCTCATCACTGGCCATCAGAGAAATGCAAATCAAAACCACAGTGAGATACCATCTCACACCAGTTAGAATGGCCATCATTAAAAAATCAGGAAACATCAAGTGGTTGTTTAATATGATTTACAGGATGTTCATGATGATGGCACTTAGGAGCATAAAAGATCACTTTTTACACTCCTAAAAAATACCATTTATTGGCTCTTCCAAATGGAGAAAATCATTTGCTTTTACATTTGTTGGGGCTTATTTATTTATTTATTTATTTATTTATTTATTTATTTATGTTGGAAGCATATTTAATTCATAGTTTATAAATAAATCATGAATAGTTATAATTAAAGAAATATCTGGGCATTTCAAATTTAACCGTTTCTTACCTTTGTAGTATAATTTTGTGCATTATGAGTGAATGTCCTAAGAGAAAGAAACTTATATTTGTTGTTCATCATGTATAACCCCCTGCTGTCTTTTGCTTGATTCTTTCATTTTTGAAAACCTGCAGTAAGACATAAATGCATAATGTAATGCTTGCATTGTGAAACTGAATCATTACTTATGCCAGTTTTGTGATATTCTAAAAAAATGTATTATTTTTAACATTTGTGTGGGGAGCAAGATAATAAGAACGATAAGAAATAAAACAGACATTCTGAGTCTTATTTTGATTTGCTCTCTGGCAGTTTGAAACCAAGTTGGCATCTAATGAACAGCCGTAACCACAGACTGCATTTCATACCGTGAGCCGAGTAAAAAATCTATCTATCAGAAGAGTTATTTTCATTGTCTTAAAATGTAGTGACAAAAAAACTCTTTCAAAAATATTAATAATTTATGTATTTATTTTCCAAGCTTGTTCCATTAGAAGTAAAACCTTAACTAGTGTAATTATTAAAAGGAGATCTCATATTAATTAACCACAGTAAGGTCAATGGTGTTTCTATTTATTCAGGATTTTTAATCTAAGTCTCCCATTATTTTGCATTTTTTAGTGGTTTTACTTTTTAGTGACAGTTAGAAATAAGCCACTGAAAGTGGTTGGCACCCAGTTTAGGCTTAGTTCTTAATAGTCCCATGACCAGAAGTCGAAAAAAGCTTCTCTTCTCATTTATAAGTTGGACATTACCAAGGGAGATCCTCTTTCTCTGTCATAGATCATGTAACTCTTTCATTGCCCAATCGCATAACTAATGGACTAAGATATTCTAGTTAATAATGTTCAAGATTAATAAAATGACCAACTCATTGACCAACTCATTGATCATTTATCATTATTATTGGTATTATTGACTACTATTGTTATTTATTCCATGGTTTCTAAGTGCAGTAATTTCTTTAACTATTTTCTTAATAACAGTTGTGGTAAGCAGAATATTGGCCCTGCAAATATGTATAAAGCCTAATTACTAGATGCTGTGATTATGTTGTGGTATGGTATGTTACAATTCAAATTATGGTAGCAGGTGGAAATAAGATTGCCATTCAGCTAAACCTTAAAATAAGCAGATTATTTTGGAATATCCAAGTTGTTGCAAAACAAAAAAAAAAAAAACAAAAATACAAAAACAACAACAACAACAAAGAACACAATTCTATTTTTTTTTTTTGAGATGGAGTCTCACTCTGTTGCCCAGGCTGGAGTGCAGGGGCGTGATCTCGGCTCATTGCAACTTCTGCCTCCCAGGTTCAAGTGCTTCTCCCGCCTCAGCCTCCTGAGTAAGTGGGATTATAGGCACGCACCACCATGCCTGGCTAATTTTTGTATTTTTAGTAGAGACAGGGTTTCAGCATGTTGGTCAAGCTGGTCTCGAACTCCTGACCTCGTGATCCACCTGCCTCGGCCTCCCAAAGTGCTGGGATTACAGGCATGAGCCACTGCACCTGGCCAAGAACACAGTTCTTTAGATAGGGAATAGAGAAGCATAAAATCAACATCAGAAAGATGGCATCATGCATAAGATTTGACCAGCTGTTGTCTTTCAAGTTGAATGAAGGAGTCCATGGGCCAACATATGTGGACAGCCTCTTGAGCCTGAAAAAGACAAGGAAACAGATTCTCACCCTGAGCCTCTAGAAATCTTGTTGACAGCTTTATTTTTTTCACCCATTGAGACCCATTTCGTGTTTTTGACATTCAGAACTGTAAGACAATACAACTGTGTGTTATTTTAAGTCATTAGGTTTCTGCTAATTTGTTACAGCAGCAATAAACATTTAAACCATAGAGTTTTGTGGGGTCCTTTTGTATTTTTGTTTTTCGTTGGGGGGTTGTGAGAGCTAATTTTCTAGTTCTGAAATCTCATCCTTATTATTCTAGAATGTTTCATGTGTAGCTGAAATCTAATATTTTTATTATGAAATACAAAAATCTTTATTATGGTCCCAGTCTATTTTCCAGCTGTATCTTTTAATATTCTATCTTTCCTTTCCTAATTCATACACCTGCTCACATTTGTCAAACATTTTATATTGCTTCACCTTTGTATATTTCCTCTTTCTGTTGGAATGTCTTTTATGCACTCAATGTACTCTTTCTACGTGATCCAGCTCAAAGGACACAGTCTCAGAGAAGTCTCCTTTAATGCATATTCTATTCATATACTTCTTTATAATCCACTTGTCTATATATTTGATAGTTTTACACTTGACTACATGATATATTGTTTAAAATTCTCTTGCCATTTCTGGAAATACTAAGCTGATTTCTACCTCCAAAGCTTTACACTTTCTGTTACCTACATTGAGAATTATCTTCTCTTGAATATGTATTAGCCACTTAATTTGTTACTTGTTGGACTTTATGTGATGACACATAAGGCATTTATATTTTATCGCCTCGTAGCCCACAAGAAAACTGTGAATCCTTTCTTATTCCTGGATAAAATCTTGAGAAAAATCACACAGACTAACGTTTTTTATTTGCTTTAATTTATTTTAGTTAAAGTGAAACCCAAACTAATATGTGAACTCTTACTCAATTCAAAACTTGGATATACCTTAGACTCTGAGTCCTGCCATGGCGAATGTGGAGAGGGTGTGTGATGATTTATTTGTCATTTTAAATCCCAGTTCATCTTCCATCAGTAGTAGCTCTTTTCAATTTCTCCAAGGGGGAACTGAGGGAGAGGAGCGAGTGCAAGAAAGAAAAAAAAAAAAAAACCTCTTATGTTTGTTATTGTTGTTGCTAAAATCTGGCACTGATGCCTTATTGGAGTAGTAGATATCAAGATACTTTTGTTGATTCTTCAATGATCCTCCATCTCTGTGGATCTCAGAACTGAACACAAGAATCTGCCAAGGAGAGAGAGGAGATCCAAAGCCAACTGATACTTTGCATGCCAAACCGTGTACTCTGTGTCTTGATTTGATTTGATTATTTCAAGAAGACCATGTGCTGTTCAGTCGTTGTTTGCCATAAAATTTATCCAACTATAGAACATACAATTTTTTGATTTAAGAAAAAAATAAAAATCAAGAGCATCATCAGCTAGAAACCACCCAGGGTCTCCCACCTGCAATTTCTTTGATGTTGGCAGTGTGTCTTCTGACTGACCTCTGAAGCTTGAGAGAACATATTCACTTACTCTAGAGATCTAATACTATGTTGGGATCACTTCATCCTCTTAAGTGGTTGTCTAGAACATAGGAACCACCAAAATGATCCATATCCTATTTCATTTTTTCAGGCCATGTACCTGGATTATAGTAACCACACAGGGTCCCTGCCTTTCTGATGCAGCCCTGTATCTTCGCTATGACATCTGCAATGCCAATCCAGCCACCGTTGTATTTCACTAAATTTGAGATGTCATCAGTCATAAGCTATACCATTATTTTATATACTACCGTAAAAAATGATGTCAGTCAAATTGTGACATCATCAGTTGGAATATGTGTTTCTATTAACAAGTGAAAAAGGGCCTGGCACGGTGGCTCATGCCTGTAATCTCAGCACTTTGGGAGCCCGAGGTGGGCAGATCACTTGAGGTCAGGAGTTTGAGACCAGCCTGGCCAATATGGTGAAACATATAAAAATTAGCAGGTTGTGGTGGCTGACGCCTGTAGTCCCAGCTGCTAGGAAGGCTGAGGCAGGAGAATAGCTTCAACCCGGGAGGCAGAGGTTGCAGTGAGGCGAGATCGTGCCACTGCACTCCAGCCTGGGTGACAGAGTGAGACTCCAGCTAAAAAAAAAAAAGCAAAAAAGAACTATGAGTCTTGGAACTAATGAAACAGAGTAGTATAATGAACAGTAATTTCACCTGAAATATCACTTCCAGTTCTTATGGCAGTCGTGGTCAAAGAATCTTTTTTTTTTTTTTTTTTTTTTTTTGAGACGGAGTCTCACTCTGTCCTCCAGGCTGGAGTGCAAAGGTGCGACGCGGCTCACTGCAAGCTCTGCCTCCTGGGTTCATGCCATTCTCCTGCCTCAGCCTCCCGAGTAGCTGGGGCTACAGGCGTCCTCCACCACGCCCGGCTAATTTTTTTGTATTTTTAGTATAGAGACAGGGTTTCGCCGTGTTAGCCAGGATGGTCTCTATCTCCTGACCTCGTGATCCACCCGCCTCGCCCTCCCAAAGTGCAGGGATTACAGGTGTGAGCCACCATGCCCGGCCCAGAGAACCTTTTTTAAGGGTCCATGGTTATGGTATTAGGAATTTTTATGTTTAATTTAAATGCTAGTGTGATCCTGCTCTGTATGAATTCACAAAAATTTAAAGAGTTCTTTATAACATTGAAACACTTATAACTGTCATTCACTGATCATCTCCTACATGCCAGGTGACATTATATACTTGGCAACCATTATGTCTTTTCAGACTCATGACATTTCCATACTTATTATTGTTATTATTGAATTAATATGGAAATGGAGTTTCAGTCTGATTATATAACATACCAAAGTATGTATAACTCAGAAGCTACCATATAACTCAAATGCAGGTATAGAAAATTCTAAAGGACATGATCTTAGACACTATTTTACACTATGTTAGAAACAGAATTTTTGCACATTGTTTATTTTTCATTCCATAATATTTTGCTATCTAATCTTTAATTTTAACTACAAGTTGAAGTTGTATTATTTTGTCTCTGTTTTCAAATTAAACCTACATTGCTTTTCATAACCCATGAATTTTAAAAATCCCTCCACTACAGTATAGATAACATGGAAAATAATACAAATTAAGTAAAAATGACAAAACATGATTTAATCTAAATTACAGCGACAATAAAAATAAGTGTTGATGTAACTTTTGTCTACAGATTATAGTTCATATGGATGATCTGGGAGTACAATATTAACTATAAGATTCAGATGCATATTTAGATATAAAATTGATCTATATTTTCTCACTCTATCTTTTCCTGGTTTTAGTATCAGGGCAATTGTCATTATCAACTAAGGATTCCTAGTTATTATGTCCTCCATAAAAGTTTACCTAACAATGAAATAATTTGTTCCTTCCATATTTGGTGGAATTCATATGCAAAACCATCTGAGATGTATGTGTTTCCAATTCTGTGAAATTTTAAGTTGCTATTTTAATTAATGTCAGTGTAGAAAGACCTCAGTGGATTTTGATTTTATATGTAAGTATATATAAAAATTAAAATCTGCTTGTATAACTAGTTGAGATTAGCCTCTTACTATTATGCCTTCCCTTTGTTTGTTTGTTTGTTTGTTTGTTTCCTGAGACAGAGTCTCACTCTGTCACCCAGGCTGGAGTGCAGTGGTATGATCTTGGCTCACTGCAACCTCTGTCTCCCAGGTTCAAACAATTATCCTGCCTCAGCCTCCCAAAGATCAGGGATTACAGGAGTGCAAAACCATGCCCGGATAATTTTTGCATTTTTAGTAGACAGGATTTCACCACATTGGCCAGGCTGATCTTGAACTCCTGACTTCAAGTGATCTGCCTGCCTCGGCCTCCCAAAGTGGTGGGATTACAGGTGTGAACCACTTCGGCAGGCCTATTATGACTTTCTTCTGTTTGAATATGTTTTGTGTACAATCATTTATCTTTTAATACCTTGCTAATATCATTCTAATGTGTTGTTTATTTGAGTACTTTTTCTGTGCAACTTCTCTCCTATTATTTAGTTATCTATTTTATTTATTTATTTATTTGAGACAAGGTTTCAGTTTGTTGCCCAGGGTGAATTGTGGAGGTGTGATTATGGTTCACTGTATCCTCAAACTCCAGAGTAAAAAACAATCCTGTTGCCTTAGCCTCCCGAGTAGTTGGGACAACAGGCACGTGCCATCACATCTGTCTAATTTAAATAATTTTTTTTTTAGAGATAGATAGGGTCTCACTATATTGACCAAGCTGGTTTCAAAACTCCTGGGCTCAAGTGGGCCTCCTACCTCAGCTTTCCAAAGTGCTGGGAATACAGGTGTGAGCCAATGAGCCTGTCCTGTTACCTATTTCATCAATTTTAATCTTCATCGTTATTTTCTTTTTTTCTAAACTATTTGGCTTACTCCATTTGTTTGTATTTAACTGATTAAATTTTATACTTAGGTCATTTATCTTTTTTCCTATCTAAGCAAAATTATTTAAGCCCATTGGCCCATCCCTCAAGTTTTGATATTTATGTTTTTATTACCATTCAGCCCAAATTATGTTCTTCTTTGATATATAAGTTTTTTAGAAATAGTGTTTTATAAGCAAATATCTATATGTATATATACCTGGATATGGATATATATAATTTGCTATTAAAATTTAAGTTAAGAGTGTTTTGTTCAGATAACCCCATCTGTAGAATACTCCCTTTGAATTTTGCTGAAATAATCTCTATAGTCTAATAAATTTTCATTGAAAATGCTTCATGTGTGGTTGGGAGAAGAAATATTTCAAAAAATATTGCAACAAATTTTTCAGAATTAAAAAGGATGAGTGATTTCATCACAAAAGCCTCTTGTCAAATGCAGAACATCAGCAGAAACCCACAATGAGATATTTAATGGCGAACTATTGATAATTTAGAAAAAAGGGAGAGTTCTAAAAGCAAACAGAGAAAAAGAAAGAACAATTACCAAAAAAAAAAAGATAACCAAGTTTACTTCAAAATTCACAACAGAACACTGGGTGTCAGAAAGCAGAGTGATATTTTTCAAGTATTAACAGAAAAATTTAAATTTGGAATTTTACGTCAAATCAAATTTAGATTTCTAACTATTTTGTTTTTCCTTGTAACTAAATTAGTCCATGAAAATATTAGTAAATTTTAATACAGGGAACTATCTCAGATTTTTATGTTTATTTTAACAATACAAATTTTTGTGTTAGCTAAGAACCCAGATCAAGCATCCGATTTTGTACATAATTTGCATTGGTCATATACACAGAACATAATACATGAAGCATACATAGTAATATTTAGAACTATATATAATTTTTATTTTTTAATTTGAAACATTCATTTTAGCATTTTGTTCATGACATAGTTTAGTCTGTCTAATTTTACTCTCATTATTTTCACTATAAGGTAATAACATCAGTCAGTTTTCAGATAGAAAAATTCTCTGTCTTACAAGTTTTTAAAAATATTTTTAAATATTTTATTAATTTTTGACTTCTATGAATTTAAATTACTTTGATGGCCTTCTCATTGGAACTCTCTCATACAAATGTTAGAAATACACAATAGATGGACTGCATTATAAATAAATTGAGAGCAAGTTTATAATTTAGAGTGAGAGAAAATAACTTGTTTAGAGGATCTCAAAATTTATTGTATGAAAAAAGTATATTCTTATAACTATGGTCATTCCTTGCTTTGGTAGCAAAATTATATTAAAACTAAATTTATTAAAATCTGAATTTGGGGGCCTTTACTTGGAAGGTTGAGTTATTCCTAATATAATAAGAACCTGTGTATGGAGAATTTTTTTTCTATAACATGTCTTCATATCTTGGATAAATTTTGAAAACATACAAAATCAATTTAATTTCAATTATTGCACATTTTATAAGCTCTTATTTTATATCAGGTTATAAACTTTGTTTTGGGAAGGCACAATGTAAAATATTCCCATCCTAAGAAGAATAAATTTAAAGTCCTTATTTTGTCTATGTGCCAAAAAGTAACACTTTATAATTAGCTGAAACTTAAGCATTTAACTTCTAATTATAAATGCCATTTTAGCATTCTGTTATATCTATAGATAACTGTTCATTTCAGATTTAATGACAGTATCACGTCTTCCATATCCTTAATTGCATACCTCAAGTCAATTGCCTTATTAATTTTTTTATCTGTATGAAGTCTGTTCTGTATGTTTTGCCATAAAAAAGATCCTTCCATTTGGTTGAATGATTTCAGGATCACCATCTAATCATTTTCATACAATACAAACACACATTTGCATCCTGAAATTGAGTTTCTGATAGTGCCAAATTAAGGATGAAAGAAGGGCTATGAGAACTATGGGGTCCCTAATTGACTCTCAGTGTCACGATGTTTAGAGAAGACTCTGTAGTAGAAAATACTTCCTAGTCAAATCTTTCCATTACATACATACCTACTACATAATTAAATCCTCCAGAACCATTTTCCCTCAATTAAAGTTGAGGCAGAAAATACATCCATGTTAAATGATCTAGTTATAACAATTTAATGACTAAGATAAATGCACCCATGCAAACTATGTGTTTGCTCTCTCATTCCGGTTCATTATAGACTGGTTCATTATAAGTTGATGATTATAATGGAATGGAAATAAGCCCATTAAGCCAATAACCCACAGGCATATAAAGCGGAGTACAATTCATTTGCTTACACCAAACTGCAACTTAGTACAAAAAGTCAGGGCCTTCTAAAATAGATATCTTAATATATTAAGGGAGATTATTATTTTCTGGCTCCTTAAAATATAAGAGAAAAAAGACAAAATATTAAAATGAACATAATCGGGAGAACTCTTATTAAAGGTACAAAATTTGGGGATTTTTTTTCCTTCACAGCATTTTTTAAATTATATTTATATTATTTTTTATTTAGAAAATGATATTAAATTCAATGATCACTATCTTACAGTAACATATTAATATATGTAATAACAATGATATCACATTTAACAGATCAGATCACTCAGATTGAGAGATATTAATTAATTTGTCTATAATAAGAGAAAGATTAAAGGAATGAATTGGAGATCACAATTAAGAATGGCAGAGAAAATCCCATTCGTTTCTTTCCTACAGCATTCAGAATTGTACAACTATTATAAGTAGTAATATAAATGCATATGTAAGAATGTATGTAACTTAAAATCTGATATTCTTTCTTCTGTTTTTACTCCATAAAATGTTGTCCAGGATTTCTTTTAACTACAGGCATACCTTGAAGCTATTGTGGGTGCAGTTCTGACTACCAGAATGAAGCTAATATTTCAGTAAATCAAGTCGCAAAAGTTTTTGACTTCCCAGTGCATATAAAAGTTATGTTTACACAATGCTGTAGTTTTTAAAGTGTGCAACAGCATTATATCTAAAAATGTACATACCTTAAATAAAGAGTACTTTATTGTTAAAAAGGGTTAACAGTCATCTGAGCCTTCAATGAGTTCTAATCTCTTATAATGGAGAGTCTTATTTCAGTATTGATGGCTGCTGAGGGATCAGGGTAGTGGTTGCTGAAGGTTAGAGTTGTGTGGTAATTTGGTAAAGTAAGTAAGACAACAATGAAGTTCGCCACATTGATTGATTATTCCTTCATGAAACATTTCTCTGTACCATACAATGCTATTTGAGAGGATTCCACCAATAGTAGAACTCCTTTCTAAATTAGAGTCAATCTTCTCAAATCCTGCCATTACTTTATCAACTGCTTATGTAATATTCCAAATATTTTGTTGTAATTTCAATGATCTTCACAGCATCTTCACCAGGAGTACATGACCTCTCAGGAAGCCACTTATTTTGTTCATCCATAATAATCAGCTCCTCATCTGTTTAAGTTTGATTATGAGACAGAAGACATTCAGCCACACCTTTAGGTTTCACTTCTAATTCTAGTTCTCTTGCTATTTCCATCACATCTGCAGTTACTTTCTCCAATGAAGTATGGAATCTCTCAAAGTCATCCATGAGAGTTAGAATCAACTTCTTCTCTAAGATTGTTGATGTTGATATTTTGATCTACTACCATGAATTCCAAATGTTCTTATGGCATCTAGAATGGTGAATCTTTTTCAGAAAGTTTTCCCTTCATCTTATTGGATCCATTAGAGGAATCACTATCTATGACACACACAGCATCACAGTATGTATTCCTTAAATAATAAAACTTAAATGCTAAAATGACCCCTTGATTCTTGGATGCAGAGTTGATGTTGTGTTAGCAGGGGTTAATCTCCGTATACATCTCCATCAGAGCTCTTAGGTGTTAAGCTGGATTGTCAATGAGAAGCAATGCTTTGAAAGGAATCTATTTTCTGAGCAGTTGTTCTCAATGAAGGGTTTCAACTATTCAGTAAACTATGCTATAAATAGATGTGGTGTTACCCAGGCTTTGTTGTTCCATTTATAGACCATAGGCAGAGTAAATTAATCATAATTCTTAAGGGTCTTAGGATTTCAGAAATGGTCAAATGAGTATTGGCTTCAACATAGTCATCAGCTATATCAGCTCCTAGTGAGAGTCAGCCTGTCCTTTGCAGTTATGAAGCCAAGCATCAACTTCTCCTCTTTAGCTATCACAGTTCTAGATACCATCTTCTTACATTATAAGCCTGTTTTGTCTACATGGAATATATGTGGTTTGGCATAGCCACCTTCATTAATTATATTAGCTGATCTTCTGATTGAGGTGTTCCAGCTTCTACAACAGCACTTGCTGCTTCAACTTGCACTTCTATGTTCTTTAGATAGCTTCTTTCCTTAAACCTCACAAACCAACCTCTGTTAGCTTCAAACGTTTCTTCTGAAGCTTCCTCACCTCTCTCAGCCTTCACAGAATTGAAGGGATTTAGGACTTTGTCCTGATTGGGCTCTGGTTTAAGGGAATGTTGTGGGCTGGTTTGATCTTCTATCCAGACCACTTTCTCCATACCAGCAATAAGGCTGCCTTGTTTTCTTATCATTTGTGTGTCCACTGGAGTAGCACTTTTAATTTCCTTCAAGAACTTTTCCTTCGTATTTACATCTTGACAAACCGGTGCAAGACACCTAGCTTTCAGCCTATCTCTACTTTTAAAATGCCTTCCTCACTAAGTGTAATCATTTCTAGCTTCTGTTTTAAAGTGAAAGACAAGTAGCTCTTCCTTGCACTTGAACACTTACAGGCCATTGTAAAGTTATTAATTGGGCTAATTTCAATATTGTTGTTTCTTAAAATGTAGGGAGGCCCAAGGAGAAAGAGACAGGTGGGGGAAATGGCTGGTCAGTGGAACAGTCAGAACGCACACATTTATTGATTAAGTTTGCAGTATTATATGGGCATGGTTTTTGGCACCCCAAAACAATGTTGATACTAACATCAAATATCACTAATTGCAAATCCACACAACAGGTATGATAATTAAAAAGATTGAAATATCGTGAGAATTACCAAAATGTAACCAGAAGACATTAAGTGTGCACATGCTGTTGGAACAATAGCACTGGTAGACTTGTTTGATGCAACATTTCCACAAAGCTTGAATTTGTAAAAAGAAAATGCAGTATCTGTAAAGCTCAAAAAGCAAAGTGCTATAAAATGAGGGATGCCTGATATGCACACACACATATATATATATTCAAATATATGACTATATTATATATACATTCATATGTATATATAAAATATTTATATTTTGATTTTTGTTATAATTTACTCGTTTTACCTCCACTTCTAAACCCTAGCTCCTGCTTCTGATAAGTTCAAAATGACCAATCTAAAATATTCTCTTTAACATCTAAACCCCTTTCAATTCTAGTGGCTTTAAACAAGTATTTCTTCATTCAGACTTTTAGTGCTATCCCAATGGTGCTAGGATCAAATACTAGCATCTAACTGTGGCCATCAAAGCTGTTCACCTTATGGCTCCATTCTTTGTGTAGCCTCTCCACCCTCACTGACAGACAACCTATATCTTTCCTGTTTGTGTTCTAAACCTTTTCATTTGGTCTACATCTTTCCTCTTCATGTCTGAGTTTTATCTTAACTCTTCATGTTTATGAAATTACTTTGCTGCCCAGTATGAAATTAGATTCCTTCTTTTTCTTATATCACTTGAAAAATGACGTTGTTTTAGGCACACTTTACATAATATTCACATGATTTTCACGTATTGTAAATTTAATACCAAGCTTTTGTTTTCTGTATTTTTATTTACTCTTAAATTGGTTGTCAATATGAAGGTTTATTCCATGTTATTCATGCTTTTCTTCTCCCTTCATTTTAAGCTTCCTAATGGTAGGTATTTTGATATCTGTTATCAAAAATATATTGTACATATGAAATAACATTTGCCATCAGAGCACAAAGTCACAGATATCAAATGCATAATATTATACAGAATAAGAAATAAAGAATAGGGGTGCCATAATTTTATATTGTATTTCGTGAGCTGATAGGGAAATTTTAAATATATGGGAGAATAAGAAATAAGAACAAAATATTTTAATATGTTTTTAAGATAAAGAAACTATCTTTTGATTGGCTGTGGTTAAGAACATGTTGAGCATTGTTATTACTGTCAAAATCATTAGGAAATTTATGTAATGGCAATAGATCACATTTATTCATTGGAACTCAAAATAAAAACACTGTCTAGTATTTTATTTAATAGAAAGTACTTTGTTTTCCAGGTATAAGTTACTTAGCTAATTCTTAGTTCAAAATCAAATTAAAACATTTGCTGAAAAATTGGCAGAAGAATGGAAATTTAAAAAAAAAAAAAAAAAAACATTTTCAGGAATTTGTTTACACATGTTCCTGAGAACTAAAAGTGGCATCCTAGCATTTAGCCATATTTTTCTCTCAAAGATTTTAAAAATTCTCTTAACTCTAACCATATGTGAAATAGATGAGAACATTCTAGTTATGCTACAGTTCTGGCACAAACAGAGATTTTAAAGACAGAATTGGTGTGAAAACAGAGAAGTCACTTTGAAAAGAATGCTTTTTAAAAATATGCCAAATATCAAGGATGGCTTTTATTAATTAAACATTGATTTCTGGCTGTACATAACTCCTCTATTGATATTTTCATGTGGTAGTTTCCTGATACTCAGTGTAGGGGTAAAATGAGACTCTTTGTTACTCTGGATTCAGTCACTCACATTAGTGGGAAGAGGGCTTCAGGAAGGCAAATTGTCCATTTCAGTCTCTCATTGGGCATAGGGGCAAGAAAGAAAATTGTAAGATGAAAATTGAACACAGAAGTAACATTATTTTTTCACATAATGAGAATTTATACCATAGAAGTAAAATATTTACAGATATTATCTGCCTAAATGATAAATAATCTTAGTGTTTTCTCCTGCATTCTAAACCATAGATGACTATATAAAACAAAATAAAATGTATTAATTATAAGGTATCCGGTTTCTGATATCCTTTATGAAGACATAATTTGGGGAAGTAACTATGCAGTGGAATCATAAAGTCAATTTAAAAAATAAAAATAAAAGGTAGACCCGGCTGGGAGCAGTGGCTCATGCCTGTAACCCCAGTGCTTTGGGAGGCTTAGGCTGGCGAATCACTTGAGTCCAGGAGTTTGAGACCAGCCTGGCCAACATGGTGAAAACCAGTCTCTATTAAATATACAAAATTAGCCAGGTGTGGTGGCATGGGTCTGTAGTTTCAGCTACTCAAGATGCTGAGGCATGAGAGTCACTTGAACCTGGGAGGCAGAGGGTGCAGTGAGCCGAGATCGAGCCACTGTGAGACTATTTGAGACTCTGTTTCAAAAAATAAAATAATAAAATAAATAAAAATAAAATCAAAAATTTAAAAAGTAGACACTATTCTTTTTTAGTACTTTTTAGTACTCCTTTTTATTACTGGGGTTTTGTATGTTTTAATTATTTGGATATTCTACATTTTTATAGTTTTCTCTTTAAAATGGCTAATTATTCAAGTCTTATTTTTGTTCTGAGTTGATGAAAAACATTAGGAAAGGCAATAACCATATAGACATAACAAATTAGAGACAATATTTTCTCATCACCAATTTTTTATCCCCTCCCTCACCTCTTCCCTCATCAATTTTCTGTGTGTGGTAAGAGGTTAGAAGCATGTGGGAATGTGTTGGTGAAAGCAGACTTTTTGAGAAATCTTATAATTCACTAGTAATCGTATGTCTTTCTGGCTCAAAACAATGTATTTCACACCCTGAAAGGCTATATCCTTTGATAAGTAGATACCTATTATAGAATGAAAAAGCTTAAATGTGTGTTTTAAATGTTGCATTTTGATTTAGGGGATGAACCAGAGCAGAAAGAATTGAAGTCTCTGGAAAAACCTGTCTTTTGCTTTAAATATACACAAAAACAAGCCTGAACTAATCAGGAGTGGTTACATCAGCCACTGCCATTATCATGATTAACTATCATTAAAGCCATCACTGAAATGAATGAGCTCCTTGTTAAAAGGGGCGCTATTTTCTTTCTGTTAAATGACAAGAAAAAAATCAATTTTTAATGACATGTTTTCCTATTTCTAAGTGCAAACTAGCACATTTACAAAATATTTCATTGCTAAGCTAATTGTTACTACACTAAACAATGTTTCAAGACAGAATGTTTTTATTATTCCCTGCAATTTTTATTTCCTTTCTATTTTTCTCCTCACATACTTCATTGTTTGCTCATTTTGAATCTTCATTGTATGTCATTTATAAATATATCCACCCCATTGATTTCCAAATGCCTTTTTTTCATTTGCTTTTCAGTTGGCATGCATAATGGAAATACATCTTTCATATAAGACAAACACTTCTGATGTTTTGTGAACTCTTTATTAAATCTTCATCTGATCAAAGAGACCATATAGCCTAACAGTGAATTTTCCTTAAAATTTTGTTTGCTATAATAATTTGGAATGCATTAATGTTACTATTATGCCACGTATTTATATCTTTTCTATATAAAACAGCTCTGTTATATTTGCTTTATCCTGCCTTTGCTTTCTTAAAACCTTTTCAATAGCGAATGATTATTATGTTAACAGATTTACTAAGTGTTAAAGAAAGATGAATATCTAATGATAATCTATCTAGTATCCTTTTTGGAAAGATTGGAATATCAATGCTCCCTTCCCACGCAATCCACCCATCCCCCCAGTCCAGGTCACTACAAGCTAACTACTCAATCCACTGAAGAACAGTGCTGGTTCCCAGCTGGCCATTTTTGTATTTCTAATTTTTTATGCATTTTTTTTAACAATTGGATTTTGAATTAGCAATCCTCCCTGCTTATGTAAGAATATATTTTATTTATTTTATTCTGTTTTTATTTCAACCTCTCTATTTTATTAAAGTATTCCATTATTTGACTTTTTGTTGTTATCATTTTATATTTATATTCAAATCCTATTTGATTATCTTAGCATCTTAATTTGGAGAGCGGAGAATTTAATTCCTAGGTTTTAAAGGTATTAGGCTTCTTAGTGAAATTTTCTTCATTTGATCTGTGATTTCTCTCTCTCTCTATTTGTCTCTTTGTCTTCCTCTTCGTTTCCCCATTTTTATTTCTCATTAATGGTGTCTGAGATTTCACACTTCCTAAAATGTTGGCAGTTTTCTCTTATCTGGCATTTTTGGTCTCTGTCTAGTATTGCTGGGTCTTATAATGGCATCTCAGAGCATCTTGTAAGTGACTATAGCAGGGAAATCAGAGAAGTAATTCAATCTTGGTTGAAATCCAGGCCACTGATTTGTAACTATGTTCTCTGGCTTTCTTTCATATATAAGGCTTAGCAGCAATGTTCTGTAACAAATTTTTAAATTAATTTACTTACAAAAACAAAGAGGATCCCAAATTAAAACCATAATAAATAGAAGACCTGCTACATCTTTTATTCTATCACTCATATGAGCCAAACTCCCAGTTTCCTTAGCTGCTTTTGAAACCAGAATCAATAAGACATATTTCACCATTCCTGATCCCCATTTGTGTTTTGTTCGTTTTTCCCTTCTTTTGTTCTTGTTCAAGAGAAAAGCTACTCCTTTTCATTATATTTTATTGTAATGTGTCTCTCATTGTTTTATTTTTTCTCACATTGCTATGTGTGCAGAGCCAAGGGAAGGCTTCAGAACATCAACTTCAAGACCATCTTGACTGAAATTATATTAATGGCATTTTTTTCTTTTTTTATTATTATACTTTAAGTTCTAGGATACATGTGCAGAACGTGCAGGTTTGTTATATATGTATCCGTGTGCCATGGTGGTTTGCTGCATCCATCAACCCGTCATCTATGTTAGGTATTTCTCCTAATGTTATCCCTCCCCTAGTCCCAAACCCCTCAACAGGCCCTTGTGTGTGATGTTCCCTTTCCTGTGTCCATGTGTTCTCAGTGTTCAACTCCCACTTATGAGTGAGAACACGCAGTGTTTGGTTTTCTGTATCTGTGTTAGTTTTCTGAGAATGATGGTTTCCAGCTTTACCCATGTCCCTGCAAAGGACATGAACTCATCCTTTTTTATGCCTGCATAGTATGGTATGGTGTATATGTGCCACATTTTCTTTATCCAGTCTATCATTGATGGACATTTGGGTTGGTTCCAAGTCTTTGCTATTGTGAACAGTGCTGCAGTAAACATATGTGTGCATGTGTCTATATAGTAGAATCATTTATAATCCTTTGGGTATGTGCCTAGAAATGGGATTGCTTGGTCAAATGGCATTTCTAGTTCTAGATCCTTGTGGAATTGCCACATTGTCTTCCACAATGTTTGAACTAATTTACACTCCCACCGACAGTGTAAAAGCATTACTATTTCTCCACATTCTCTCCAGCATCTGTTGTTTCCTGACTTTTTAATGATCGCCATTCTAACTGGCATGAGATGGTATCTCATTGTGGTTTTGATTTGCGTTTCTTTAATGACCAGTGATGATGACCTTTTTTTCATACGTTTCTTGGCCATATAAATGTCTTCTTTTAAGAAGTGTCTGTTTCACCCACGTTTTGATGGGGTTTTTTGTTTTGTTCTTGTAAATTTGTTTAATGTCCTTGTAGATTCTGGATATTAGCTCTTTGTAAGATGGATAGATTGCAAACATTCTCTCTCATTCTGTAGGTTGCTTGTTCACACTGATGGTAGTTTCTTTTGCTGTGCAGAAGCTCTTTAGTTTAATTAGATCCCATTTGTCAATTTTGGCTTTTGTTGCCATTGTTTTTGGTGTTTTAGTCATGAAAGCTTTGGCCTTGCCTATGGCTTGAATAATATTGCCTAGGTTTTCTTCTAGAGTTTTTATGGTTTTAAGACTTACATTTAAGTCTTTATTATATCTTGAGTTAATTTTTGTATAACGTGTAAGGAAGGGGTCCAGTTGTAGTTTTCTGTGTGTGGCTAGCCAGTTTTCCCAACACCACTTATTAAACAGAGAATCCTTTCCCTACTGCTTGTTTTTGTCAGGTTTGTCAAAGATCAGATGGTTGTAGATGGGTGGTGTTATTTCTGAGGACTCTGTTCTGTTCTATTGGTCTATGTATCTGTTTTGGTATCAGCACCATGTTTTTTTGGTTACTGTAGCCTTGTAGTATAATTTGAAGTCAGGTAGCATGATGCCTCCAGCTTTGTTCTTTTTGCTTAGCATTGTCTTGGCTCTGCGGGCTCTTTTTTGGTTCCATATTAAATTTAAAGTAGTTTTTTTCTAATTCTGTGAAGAAAGTCAATGGTAGCTTGATGGGGATAGCACCAAATCTATAAATTACTTTGGGCAGTATGGCCATTTTCACAATATTGATTCTTCCTATCCATGAGCTCTCTTATTTCCTTGAGCAGTGGTTTGTCATTCTCCTAGAAGAGGTCCTTCACATCACTTGTAAGTTGTATTCCCAGGTATTTTATTCTCTTCGTAGCAATTGTGAATGGGAGTTCACTCATGATTTGGCTCTCTATCTGTCTATTATTGGTGTACAGAAATGCTTGTGATTTTCAAACATTGATTTTGTATCCTGAGACTTTGCTGAAGTTGCTTATCAGCTTAAGGAGATTTTGGGCTGAGATGATGGGCTTTTCTAAATCTACAATCATATCATCTGCAAACAGAGACAATTTGACTTCCTCTCTCCCTATTTGAATGCCCCTTATTTCTTTCTCTTGCCTGATTGCCCTGGCCAGAACTTCCAACACTATGTTCAATAAGGGTGGTGAGAGAGGGCATCCTTGTCTTGTGCCAGTTTTCAGAGGGAATGCTTTCAGCTTTTGCCCATTCAGTATGATGTTGGCTGTGGATTTGTCATAAATAGCTCTTATTATTTTGAGATATGTTCCATCAATACCTAGTTTATTGAGAGTTTTTAGCATGAAGTGGTGTTTAATTTTTTCGTTGCTGTTGTGTCTCTGCCAGGTTTTGGTATCAGGATGATGGTGGCCTCATAAAATGAGTTAGAGAGGAGTCCCTCTTTTTCTATTATTTGCAACAGTTTCGGAAGTAATGCTACCAGCTCCTCTTTGCACCTCTGTTAGAATTCGGCTGTGAGTCCGTCTGGTCCTGAGTGTTTTTTGGTTGGTAGGCTATTAATTACTGTCTCAATTTCAGAACATGTGATTGGTCGATTCAGGGATTCAACTTCTTCCTTGTTTACTCTTGGGAGGGTGTATGTGTCCAGGAATTTATCCATTTCTTTTAGATTTTCTAGTTTATTTGTGTAGAGATGTTTATAGTATTCTCTGATGGTGGTTTGTATTTCTGTGGGATGAGTGGTGATATCCCTTTATCATTATTTATTGTGTCTACTTGATTCTTCTCTCCTTTTTTCTTTATTATTCTGGCTAGTGGTCTATCTATTTTGTTAATCTTTTCAAAAAACATGCTCCTGGATTCATTGATTTTTTTGAAGGGTTTTTCGTGTCTCTATCTTCTTCAGTTCTGCTCTGATCTTAGTTATTTCTTGTCTTCTGCTAGCTTTTGAATTTGTTTGCTTTTGCTTCCTTAGTTCTTTAAATTGTGATGTTAGGGTATTGATTTTAGATCTTTCCCACTTTCTCCTGTGGGCTTTTAGTGCTATAAATTTCCCTCTAAACACTGCTTTAGCTGCTCCCAGAGATTCTGGTACGTTGTGTCATTGTTCTCATTGGGTTCAAAAAACTTATTTATTTCTGCCTTAATTTTGTTATTTACCCAGTAGTCATTCAGAAGCAGATTGTTCAGTTTCCATGTAGTTGTGCAGTTTTGTGTGAGTTTCTTAATCCCGAATTCTAATTTGATTGCACTGTGGTCTGAGAGAAAGTTTGTTATGATTTCCATTCTTTTGCATTATCTAAGGTGTGTTTTACTTCCAATTATGTCATCAACTTTAGAATAAGTGTGAAGTGGTGCTGAGAAAATGTATATTCTGTTGATTTGGGGTGAAGAGTTCTGTAGATGTCTATTAGGTCCAGAGCTGAGTTCAAGTCCTGAACATTCTTGTTAATTTTCTGCCTTGCTGATCTTTCTAAAATTGACAGTGGGGTGTTAAAGTTTCTCACTCTTACTGCATGGGAGTCTAAGTCTCTTTGGAGGTCTCTAAGAGCTTGCTTTATGAATCTGGGTGCTCCTGTATTAGGTGCATATATATTTAGGATAGTTAGCTTTTCTTGTTGCATTAATCCCTTTACCATTATGTAGTGGCCTTCTTTGTCTCTTTTGATATTTGTTGGTTTAAAGTCTGTTTTATCAGGGACTAGGATTGCAACCCTTGCTTTTTTGTTCTTTCCATTTGCTTGGTAATTATTCCTCCATCCCTTTATTTTGAGCCTATGTGTGTCTTAACTTGGAGATGGGTCTCCTGAATACAGCACACTGATGGGTCTTGACTGTTTATCCAATTTGCCAGTCTGTCTTTTAATTGGGGCATTTAGACCATTTATATTTAAGGTTAACATTCTAATGTGTGAATTTGATTTTGTCATTATGATGCTAGCTGGTTATTTTGCCCATTAGTTGATGCAGCTTCTTCATAGTGTCAATGGTCTTTACAATTTGGTATGTTTTTTCAGTGGCTGGTACTGGTTGTTCCTTTCCATATTTAGTGCTTCTTTCAGGAGCTCTTGTAAGGGAGGCCTGGTGGTGACAAAATCTCTCAGCATTTGCTTGTCCGTAAAGGATTTCATTTCTCCTTTGCTTCTGAAGCTTAGTTTGGCTGGATATGGAATTCTGGGTTGATAATTCTTTTCTTTAAGAATGTTGAATATTGGCCCCCATTCTCTTCTGGCTTGTTAGGTTTCCGCAGAGAGATCCACTGTTAGTCTGATGGGCTTCCCTTTGTGGGTAACCTGACCTTTCTCTCTGGCTGCCCTTAACATTCTTTCCTTCATTTCAGCCTTGGTGAATCTGATGATTATGTGTCTTGGGGTTGCTCTTCTCAAGGAGTATCTTTGTGGTGTTCTCTGTATTTCCTGAATTCGAATGTTGGCCTGCCTTGCTAGGTTGGAGAAGTCCTCTCGGATAATATCCTAAAGAATTTTTTCCAACTTGGTTCCATTCTCCCCATCACTTTCAGGTACACCAGTCAAATGTAGGTTTGGTCTTTTCACGTTGTCCCATATTTCCTGGAGGCTTTGTTCATTCCTTTTCATTCATTTTTTTCTCTAATCTTGTCTTCAAACTTTATTTCATTAGGTTGGTCTTCAATCTCTGATATCCTTTCTTCTGCTTGATCAGTTCGGCTATTGATATTTGTGTATGCTTCATGAAGTTCTCGTGTTGTGTTTTTCAGCTCCATCAGGTCATTTACGTTCTTCTCTAAACTGGTTATTCTAGTCAGTAATTTCTCTAACCTTTTTTCAAGGTTCTTCGCTTTCTTGCATTGGGTTAGAACATGCTTCTTTAGCTTGGAGGAGTTTGTTATTATCCACATTCTGAAGCCTACTTCTGTCAATTCATCGAATTCATTCTCTGTCCAGTTTTGTTTCCTTGCTGGCAATGAGTTGTGATCCTTTAGAGGAGAAGAGGCATTCTGGTTTTAGGAATTTTCAGACTTTTTGCCCTGGTTTTTTCTCATCTTTGTGGATTTATCTACCTTTGGTCTTTGATGTTGGTGACCTTCAGATGGGGTTTCTGTGTGGACATCCATTTTGTTGATGTTGATGCTATTCCTTTCTGTTTGTTAGTTTTCCTTTTAACAGTCAGGGCCCTCTGCTGCAGATCTGCTGGAGTTTGCTGGAGGTTCACTCCAGACCGTTTGCCTGAGTATCACCAACGGAGGCTGAAGAACAGCAAAGATTGCTGCCTCATCCTTCCTCTGGAAGCTTCATCCCATAGGGACACCCACCAGATGCCAGCTGGAGCTCTCCTGTATGAGATGTCTGTTGACCCCTGCTGGGAAGTGTCTCCCAGTCAGGAGGCATGGGGGTCAGTGACCCACCTGAGGAGGCAGTCTGTCCCTTAGCAGAGTTCGAGTCTTGTGCTGGGATATTCACTGCACTCTTCAGAGCTGGCAGGCAGGAACATTTAAACCTACTGAAGCTGCACCCATAGCTGCCCCTTCCCCCAGGTGCTCTGTCCCAAGGAGATGGGAGTTTCATCTATAAGCCCCTGACTGGGGCTGCTGCCTTTCTTTCAGAGATGCCCTGCCCAGAGAGCAGTAATCTAGAAAGGCAGTCTGGCTACAGCCTATTAATGGTATTTCTACCCCATAGTATTAATAACCAGCTATGAGGTTGGGAATAACGTGTTTATATTAATAGTGACTTAATACCTGGGGAGATGCTAGAGGTAGCACTTTTTCTGTTACATTATGGTCCCCAAAATATAGTTTAGTTTCAAAATTAATAGGCCAAATTTATCCTGGAGGAAAAGAAAGAAAAGAATGGAATAGCTAATATTTTTCTAACAGTTTCCCTTTGTTCTATATCTAATAGGTAACCCTCTTTTTCTATTTCAATCCTTGCCAACTTCATTAGAGCAAGGTAATGAGTATGCCAATTGCTACTTTAGATTTGAAGAAATGATGGCTGAAGACACAAGACCCACTCCTTTGTCTTTGTTTCACAAATTATATTGAACATCCATCAAACCAAGCACTTTTGGCCTCTACTAAAATCTGCTGGATTTGAATTGGCCACTAGAAAAGGCTTTGGTTTTAATTATCAAAGGTCTTTGCCATTCTATTCCTCAGAGACTTAATTTTCTTACTCTACTGCTGTCATTTTCTAATCACAGTTCTGGCATTGAACCACATTCCGAAAAAAAAAAAAAAAAAAAACAGAAGATTTTTATTCTTCAAAAAGTCAGGAATTGAAACAAAAAAAAAAAAAAATGCAACTTTCTTTCTCTTACTTTACCATTATGGAAGATCCTTAATTCTTATTTAAAAAAAGTTTATGTTCTAATTAAAATATATCTGTCTTTTATCCATCTTATTTACAGCTTTGCTAAATCTTTAGACTGGTGGAATATAGTATGTTGCAGTATACTTCAAATTAGCACAAACTCATTAGGATAACTGGCAGAAAATATTAAATAGCAGGACATTCATACTGTAGACAGATGTAAATCATACTACAGTAGATAAAATAAGCCCCAAATCTTACTGTAATCCATTTTTATCTAGGCTGAAGCACTCAGCAAATTTTTATCATGGTCTAAAGATATCTTAAGACCTAGCAACAAAGCAAGGTGAAATTTCTAATTTTGTATCCTTTGTATGAAATAAACATAGGAATCTTGTACCTCAATGCTTTTTATTAGCTTGGTGCAAAAGTCATTGTGATTTTTGCGGTTGCTTTTAATGTCAAAAAACGCAATGATTTTTGAACCAATCTAATAGTAACAATGCCAATCCATAACTATTCAACCTGTGACAGAGAATGAGCTTTTGTCACATTTCGGTAAACAGAGACATTTCACGCTATCAGAGGTCTTTTCAGGACAAAAGAGAGGTGAAGATGATGAATAGTAGTGTCCTCCCAGAACGGAGTGCATGTGAACCAGACACATAATGAAGAATAGCCAGAGAAACGTTAAGTGTGAAAGAACACGAGTTGGGCCTTCCTGGGAGATGTCCAGCATCCCATTACACATCAACCCTACTAGAATGAAAAGAAAGATTATTCTATTAGATAATTGGTAGAAATTTCTAGCCCTGAGGTTATTGCCCACTGCAACACAATTCAATGTCTAACTTTGAATCTACAATGCAAATTCCGGAAATAAAAAGAACTCTTCCCTGTTTCTTTAATTGGCCAATCCGATACATCCCAAACCACACTTGGCTAATAGGAGGTGATAAATACATTCTAGTTAAATGCTGGAATCAATCAATAGAATATCAAGCTATTTTAACCTTTTTTTTTTTTTTACTTCTATATTAGTTAGGATTCTCCAATGAGATAGAACCAATAGGATAGATAGATGATAGATAGATGATAGATAGATAGATAGATAGATAGATAGATAGATAGATAGATGATAGATAGATACATAGATGATAGATAGATGAGATGGAATATTTTTAGGAGAAATTGGCTCACACATTTATGGAAGCAAAGCCCCAAGACCGGCTGTCTGCAATCTAGAGCCCCTAGGATGCTGGCAGCATGACTCAGTCCAAGTTTGAAGGCCTTAGAACCAAGGAAGCTAATGATGTAACTCTCACTTTGAGGCTAAAAGCCCAAGAACCTGGGAGGCCACTGGTGCAAATCTTGAAATCCAAAGGCCAGAGAGTCTGGAGTTCTGATAAAGTCAGGAAAAGAAGGGTATACACCAGCCTCCAGAGAGAAAGAACAATTCCCTTTTTCTCTGTTTCTGTTCTATCAGGGCTCAAAGCTGATTGGGTTGTTCCCACCAACATTAAAGGTGGATCTTCCCTGCCTAGTCCACTCTGACTTATATACTACTCCTGTAAACACCCTCATTTAGGTATTCTTTAATCCAGTCAAACTGACACCTAAAATTAAGCATCACACCCTAATTTAGGTATTCTTTAATCCAGTCAAATTGACACCTAAAATTAAGCATCACAACATCTTAATTCACTGTTGGCATTCTTGCTTAGTAATATAAAGCAACAGTATAAACCCACATAAGATACTGTCTTATTTTAATATATTGCTTTTAGCAATACAGTATAACTTGCTTTCCAAAACAATAATGGCCAGTTTTTTTTTTTTTTTTTATTGCTGTTGTTGTTGTTGTTTGGCTTTTCAATAATCTTCTTAAAGTTAAAAAGTACTCATCTCTGTCTTTGTTGAACAGTACCTGATAAGTTTTCAATAAATATGATTTGTACAAATTAATTAATCCAGGGCATATGTAGTCACAAAAACCTCAAAAATACCATTTACAAATATTTGTTTTGTAGTTTATTTTACCTTATGTTGAAAACTTCTATCTTCAATTATTTTGCACGGTAGTTAAAAGAAGGAAGTTTATCCTTTTTAAACTTATAAACTTACAAACTCTAAAACCATATTCATTTCTTTAAATCTTCTTGCTGCTAAATAAACACATGAAAAAAGAAAAATAATGACTAATCTGACAACTTTCCATATCAGGATATCTGATTGACTCTATAGCTCTATCAACATTACTGTGGTATATAGTTTATGGAATGATTCTTATTATAATTGCTTGTTTATTAAAATTTATCAAAGGAAATAATGACATATCTACTCAAACTCAAACTTCCTGGTAGTGACTTTTCAGTGAGACTCTGGCCATACACAGAAGTCCACAAAGTCTTTTGATATTCTAAGTTTGTGAAAACTATATTATTGTCAGTTAATTGCTAAATATTTACAACATCTAGAAATTAGATTGCTATCAGAATTGCTAAAATGTGTAACTAGGTTAATATGCTATTTTTTACTTCATAGGGCATTATACTGCTTTATAAAATCATCCCACACAACAGTGTTACATTTTTAAGAATAATTTATTTTACAAAATTTTGGATGTGTACAGCCTTACTTTGTTTTAACACTATATTATTATAAACTTTCAATGTAATAAAAACAAATTCACCCATATGGAAATTCTCAAATCAGAGCATTCAAGTATTTGTGGAAATCACTTAGGCATGTGGCAATGGACAGATGCAGAAAAGGGAATAAAAGAGTGGGTGTGTACTGCACAAACTCAAAATTAGTGCCTCTTTGGGAGGCCAAGGCGGGTGGATCACAAGGTCAGGAGATCTAGACCATCCTGGCTAACACAGAGAAACCACGTCTCTACTAAAAATACAAAACAATTAGCCTGGCGTAGGGGCGGACGCCTTTAGTCCCAGCTCCTCGGGAGGCTGAGGCAGGAGAATGGCATGAACCCCGGAGGCAGAACTTGCAGTTAGCTGAGATTGCGCCGCTGCACTCCAGCCTGGGGGACAGAGTGAGACTCCTCCTCAAAAAAAAGAAAAAAAAAATTAATGCCTCTTCAAAGAGAGTGTGTTGGCCCTCCCCTGCACACTAACCAACAAAATAAGAAAGAATTCCTTAAAAACAGGCACAGAAAAATAAAAATTTGTGTCAGCAATTTTAGTTAAATCTTTATCAAATTCATGTGACAAAATAAAACTTCAAAGTCTTCAGCTAGTCAGATTGGAAAGGAACAAATTGCACTGGAAAAGTATTAAGTGGATTACTGAAGTGGTGGTAACTATTCATTCGTTGTATATTCTATTAGGTGAGTCCATTTACCTGGATATACAGGTTATGGTTTGAAGAGGCTAAGGTAATATATGCCAAGATATTTTACTTTTCTGAAACTTTTCAACATTCTGATATATTCTTTTGAAGAATATTGGAACCATTTTGGGGTTATAAGACATTTAAAATAAAAACATACACATGGGAACTCATCTTACCTTAAATTTAAATGGAAATGCTTGTTTTAATCATCTTTTATGGCAATGTTAATTTGAGATAATACATGCTTAGGTTAAAATGTTTTACTATTGCTCAAATATTACCCACTTATATATGGAAGCACTATGATTTTTAATTTTTTTAATAGGAATTCATAATTCCTCAGGTTATTTTAATATTAGCGATCTTTAGATTTAGAATACATGTTCAATATTTATTTTTGCATGCATATTAGCATGACTCTTGGCCAGGCTGCTATTTAGCCAGGATACTTCTGCGGGGATGTGTCAGTTTATTATGGCTGGTACATATTCTGATTGGTTTGGGCCTGGCTGCTGTTTTTCAATATTTGAAATTACTTCTTCACCAAACCATATTAAAGGGATGTAGGATGTCCATATGTGCTCAGTAAGGAGGTTAATATAAAAGTCAATGAAGGTTTGAAAAACTGTATACATGCCAAAATCCGAGATAAGGCATTATATATTTGGTTTGTGGAAGCATGTCATACCCACAAGCTATCTTTTAATTTTGGTATTTACTCCTGTCCTTTTCATTTAAAATAAAACATAATTTGACAGCTGTGTCTAAATAACTTGATTCACTGAAGTATACCTTTTTCAATCATTTATCTTGTCTCCTGTTCTCTATTATGTTGATGGAAAGGCTACTTTTAGATACTATATCTTCATTAATAATCAAATATCAATTTTGCGGATTATACTGTAAACTGTGTGTATTAATCATGGAGGCTTCATTAATTTCATGAAGCATTAGCAAAAGTAATGCTTTTTACAGTAGTCTACATGGGAAATAGTAGTTTGTTTCATTTGTTTTAGTATTTCTCTTGAAATACATAAGAAGTAGCAAATCTTAAGTGTGCAGCTCAATTAATTTTTACAAAGCAAATATTCCCACAAAACATCACTCAGATTAAAATATGAAACATGTCTGGCACTCCAGAAACACCCCTCTGTCTCATTTACACTTCCTGTCTCATAACTATTGTGGCCCTCTCTATTTCGTGACTAAATAAGCATCTTTTGCTTTTGTTAGTGTATTTGACCCTTGCCTTCAGTTCCTGAAGCATCTTCAGAACAGATTCAGAGCAATAAAAGAGAATGACCGTCTTTGGTTATAATATTGGGGTGCTTTAGACCCAGAAGCAGGCCTCAGAAAACAGACTCTCTTTCTCTCTCAATTTCGCCGGCTCTCCTTTTATTTGCTCCTTTTTCTTCCCAAGGCAGCATTCTTATCTTTCCTTGCCTTTCTGTCTTGGAGCTGGCCATAAAGAAATTATTTGATTTACGTTCTTTGATTGTGAGTCATAAGACCCTCCCTTCAGAAAGGGTCTTGCCCCATAGTGAAATGGCCTCATTGTCTGGACTAACACTCGAGTTCGTTGTCTCATAGCCGCAGAAAACTAGGACATGAACACACAAAGAGTGAGGTTGAGAGCAGAAGTTTAATAGGTAAAAGAATGAGAAGAGCTCTCTGCTGCAGAGAAGTGTCCCAGAAAAATAGATTGCTGGATCCCTGGTGAAATGCAAGGATTTTATAGATGCCTGGTGAGGATGCGGCATCTGATTTACATAGGTCACAAAAGATTGGTTGGACCAGGTGTTCCATTTGCATAGGGTGTGGAAAACTGGTTAGGACTGGCTATGTCATTTGTATGGGGTGCAAATTTCTTGCAGCACCCATCCTAATCTTTTATTATGTAGGAGTGTCCTCTACCAGAGCTGGGCCATGTTGCCCATTCCTTTGCTGTACACATGGTAATAACAACAAAATAAAGGGAAGTAGGAGGCAGAGGTTGCAGTGAGCCGAGATGGCACCACTGCACTCCAGCCTGGGTGACAGAACGAGATTCCGTTTCAAAAAAAAAAAAAAAGAAGATAGTGCCTCCATATTGGATATGCCTGGCCCCCACATAGCCCTTTTCTATTGGCCCAGTTTCTGGCATTCCCAGTGCAAGCTTCCAGCTTGCTTATGTATGTTTGCAACTCAGTTTTTCAGGCTGCTCTTTCTTAGAAAAGAAATAATTTGGGGAACTGCTTTTTGTTAGAAGGGAAGTTCTGCTGAGAACTCTGTTGCCCTCACTACCTGCCTAAATAATTTCTTTAGCTCCTGTATCAATACCTGGGAGGAAAGAATGCTGTACAGAGAGGCCAAGAAGAATCTGGTCCGGCCTTGCTGGCTTTCACCATTCAGTCGATTAGCATTAGATGATATCCTGTTTTTTCCAGTCACATTTCCTTTTTTTTTTTGAGATGGAGTCTTGCTCTGTTGCCCAGGCTGGAGTGCAGTAGCACAATCTCGGCTCACTGCAAGCTCCGCCTCCCGGTTCACGCCATTCTCCTGCCTCAGCCTTCCGAGTAGCTGGGACTAGAGGCACCCACCACCATGCCGGCTAATTTTTTGTGTTTTTGGTAGAGACGGGGTTTCACCGTGTTAGCCAGGATGGTCTCGATCTGCTGACCTCGTGATCCGCCCGCCTCGGCCTCCCAAAGTGCTGGTATTACAGGCGTGAGCCACTGCGCCCGGCCTTCCTGTCACATTTCTACACGATTGTCCATACTTCAGTCATGCCATATCTGCTGAATTCTCCATAAAAGGCCCAACAAAATGGGGTACAGGGAGCTTTTAGACAGCTGAACTTCTAGAGGCTTGCAGGAAGGTGGACAAGAACTCATCCACATACCAGGTACACTCCAACTCAAAAAGAGAAGAAGCTTCTGTGCTTCAGACCTCACCCTGTGTGTCTCATCATCTGGCTGTTTATTTGTATCTTTTAAAATATAATAAACTGGCAATTGTAAGTAAATGTTTTCCCTGAGTTCTGAGAGCCACTGAACTTAATTCCGCCCAAACAGAGGAATGTCAACTTGAAGCCGGCCAGTCCGTAGTTGTGGAGGCCTGGACTTGGGACTCGTGTCTGAAGTGGGGGTAGCCTTGTGGGACTGAGCCCCCAACCTGTGGTATCTGACACCCTATCCAGAATTGAATTGGATTGGAAAATACCCAGCTGGTGTCCCCTGCAAAATTAATTGCTTGCTTGATGCTGAAAAGTCCCCACACGTTTGGTCACAGAAGTCTCCCGTGTTGATTGTTGAAGTGTAAGAGCAGAGGAAAAACACTTGTTTTTTTTTCTACGAACTATCCCAGTGAGATGAAAGTCTAGATTGCTGCTTTGTGTTCAGTCTTTTAGCATTTTTCACTTTATGCCTTTCACAGAGAAGAAACAAATGTCCACTGGTGAAGAAACCCTGGAAGGAGTTTGTATCTTTTATATCTTTATTTTCGTATTGTACTTCAAGTTAACTCCGAAATTGTGATAACTGAGATATACGTAACTTATTTTTTTTTTACAAAAACTTTAATTACAGTGGATTTGTTGCCATTATTTTTAACTATCATGGATGTCATAAAATTTCACTTTTAAAATTTCACTTCTGCTTATTCCATATAAATCCCATGTATCACTGTTAGTCACTCCATACTACCTGAAATGTAAGATACTCTAACATGAAATATGACACCAGAAAGATGTAAATCATGTTTTAAATCAACTCTTAAAATAGAGCTCTACTTTATTTTAAAAGAATTTCATATTTTTAGAAAAATTTCAAACGCAATACAGACATTCCCTATATTTTCTTCACACAGATTCCCAATATGCTAGTATTTTACTATGTTTGCTTTATCATTTCTTATAGATATTATTTTTAACTATTTGAGAGTAAGTTACATATTTGATGCTAATTTACATCTAAATACTTAAATCTATAGTCCTTAAAAACAAGGGCAATTTCTTACATAGCCACAAACCAGTTGTAACTATTAGGAAATCAGCAAAAAAACAGGCACTATTTTCTAATCTATTGGTCTTATTAACATTTTTTTCCAATTGTTCTAATAATATTTGTCTTTTAAATAATTTTATTTTCTGGTTTAACATCCAGTCAAGGATCACATGTTGCATTTACTTGACACATTGCTTTAGTCACCTATAATTTGTAATATTTCCTCAGTATTTGTTTGTCTTCAGTTACCCTGATATTAGTGTTTTTGTTTGTTTGTTTGTTTTGTTTTGTTTCAGACAGAGTCTTGCTCCCTCGCCCAGACTGGAGTACAGTGGTGCGATCTCAGCTCACTGCAACCTCCACCTCCCGGGTTCAGGTGCTTCTCCTGCCTCAGCCTCCCGAGTAGCTGGGATTACAGGCACACGCCACCATGTCTGGCTAATTTTTGTATTTTTTTAGTAGAGATGGGGTTTCACCATATTGGCCAGACTGGTTTTGAACTCCTGACCTTGTTTGCCACCTGCCTTGGCCTCCCAAAGTGCTGGGATTATAGGCATGAGCCATTGAGCTCAGCCACCTTGATTTTGTTGAAGAGCACAGACCACTTATTTTTTGGAATGTCCTTCAGTTGGAAAAACCTAATAATTGCTCCTAATGAGAAATATATTATACATTTCTTGCAGCAATTCTACAAAAGTAATGCTAATTTTTTCAGTGTGTCATAACAGGAGTAATATGCCATCCCTTAATCCCTTTCCGGGGATTATTAATGTCTATTTTTTGGTTAAAATTTTATCTGTCTATTGATTTCACTTTAAAGTTACTATTTTATCTTTTATAATTAACAAGCACTTTAGAGGATGATACTTTTGATACTAGGTAAATATCAAATTACTCCTAAAACTTTTACTTAATGGTTTTCATGTTTAATGAATTTTGCCTGAATTATCATTTTGATGGTTAACAAATAATGATTTTTCTCTATTTATAATTTATTTTACATTTCTTAGCATTTTACTCTAAGGATGATTGATTCTTTGATTTGTAAAGTTATTTATTTGTTTATGTCAATATGGACTTGTGGATTGTTGTCAGATTTTATGGGCTGTAATCTAATACTGTGATTGTTTTCATACTCTAGTCCCTGTTAGTCTGTTTTGACATTGTTGAGTTTGGTTTGCTAAAATTGTGTTTAGTGTTTTTACCTTCAACTGAGAAGTGATATTATTGTGTCAAGGTAATTACCTTTTTTGGCATTATTTTTATCAATTTTAGATGATAAGTTTGTACTTGCTTTATAAAAATAATTTTGGCAGTTTTTCCCTCAATTTTCTGTTTTTGTGTTTGTTAGAGTTATCTAGAGAAACAGAACTTGTGTGTGTGTGTGTGTGCGTGTGTGTGTGTATGTGCGTGTGTGTGTGTGCGTGTGTGTGTATGTGCGTGTGTGTGTGAGTGTGTGTGTGTGAGTGTGTGTGTGTGTGTGTGCATGCACGTTAAATGTATTGTGAGAAATTGGCTCACATAATAATTACGGCGGCTAAAACGTCCCATGATACATGGAGTAAGTTTGCAAGATAGACACCCAGGAGAGACAATATTATAGATCCAGTCCAAAGGCCAGCAGGCGCAAGGCCCAAGAAAAGCCACGTTTCAGCAGGAAAAAGGTCAATGTCCCAGCTTGAAGGCAGGCAGGCAGGCAGGAAAAATTATTTTATTGTAGGGAGGGTCAGTCCTTGCATTCTATCCAGGCCTCAATTGATTGGATGAGCCCTATCCACACTAGGGAAAGAAATCTGGTTTACTAAGTGTATCGATTTAAATGATAATTTTAACTACAAACAGTCTCATAGAAACACCCAGAATAATATTTGAACAAATATATGGATAATAATTGGCTCAAGTCAATTTGGCCCATAAAGTTAACCATCACCATTTTGTAAAAGCTTCAAGATTCTTTGAATCCCATTTTAAAATCATCTGTTCTTGTTATTGTTGTTTTTAATGAAGTAGTTTCTTAAAAATATTATCTATTTCCACTACAGATATTATTCTGTTTGAACTTTGTATTTCTAATAAGATAATTTTAATATTCCTAGAATATTATCTATTTTATGCAGGGTTTATGATATCTGAAGAATAATTTTTTATTTCACTCAAGAATATTGTTTCAATAGTTACTTCCTCTTCTCATACCTTATTTTGTTAAATGTACTTTTCTGTTCTCCTGTTCATTAACTACACAAGGCACGTATCTACTTGATTTAATCACTATTTTAAAAATGCAGAATATTAATCCATTAAATAGGTCTTATAATGTCTGTGTTCCTTACATAATTGAATTCTATCTTATATTTATATATTTTTCCACTTTCTTGATTTGTTATTGTTTTTGTTCTTTTCTTAGCTTATTGAGCTGAGAATTTATTTCAAATATTTTTACTTTTATTTTTATAAAACTGTTTACAAATAAATTTAGAACTATCACTGTTCTAGGTAATTTAGTTATATACTAAAATATTTGGTGTAGCTTATCATTATTTTGGAAAGTTGGTAATTTTCGTTGTCTTTTTTCCTTTGTTCAACAGGTTTTTAGTAATTTTTAAGCATTTTATTTTCTCTATTTTAATTTTTTGGTTGTTTCCTGGCATTTCTACCACATTTCTTGTGAAGTGTTTATTTTAATCAATAATTTCTTGGGCACCTGGTACCCAACTCTTTGTTTTTAATATGATTTCTCTTGCTCTTCTATTTCTTACATGAATTCAATTAATTCTAATTTTACTTCCTTTTTTTGGTCAATTTTTGTTTCTAGTTATTTTGAAATATTTGTTTTTTAAATGATTTCATATCTATAAATTCTTTTGTAAGTGTAATTTGGAAGTGAAACACACTCCTCTGTCAGTTTAGCAGATCAGGTGTTTTTACTAAATGACTAGGGGCAAAGGGAGATATGGATGGTAGAGGAGGTCATAGTGAATATGTTCTAATATTTTACATTGGCCCCTCTCTTTTCATTGCAGAATTTGTAATTCCCTCTGTCTTTTTCACTCTCTTGACACAGTGCAATGTTTATGGTTTTACATTGTTTTTCAGTTATACTGAAGATATATCTTTAGGTTCATGTTTTTTTTGTGGTTGTTGTTGTTTGTAACTTCTTTAGAAGATGCTTTTGAGAAATTCTGCTTAAACAGCAACCATTCCCCTCAGTCATCTCTGAAAGCTCACAGCATACAGTTTATTTTGTCTTCTTAAAATTATAATCTTATAATAAAAACCCACTTTTTGGAAGAAAAAGCATTTGAAAAAATGTAACTCTATTATATCACCATGCTACATTTCACGTCTTGACTTGCATCAATAAAAATATTGAGAATGAAATAAAGATAATAAAAATGCATAAAATATTTGCAGAAGGTCCACACAGTCTTTATATTAAGAAGTAAATAAATCATGAACATTATCAGCTGTCCATACATAATGTTGAAATCATTCTATGATTGCATAAAAACTAATGAGAGATTTGAATATTCAAATTTAAAAATATTTTTGAAACGTATCTCCATTTTTACATATACATATACCATTCTATGTAAAATAACAAGGCATTTTGAGGAGTTGGTTTGTACCCAGAAGAAGTTCTTTGAGAATTTCGGATTTTTAACAGGCATGTAAAAATTATGGAAGAATGAATGTATTGCCTAAGATAAGTATAAACATTTCAAAGAAATCTATACAAAAAACAAGCAAAAAACTGAAAATGATTTATGAAAATGTAGGAATGGTGAAATGACAATTTGTCTCATTTTTAAAGTAAAAACAAAGACATGGTAAGTTGACATTTGCTTTAGAGAAGAGAGAAGAATATCAATGGGCACATTCATTTAATTTTTTAAATTTTTACTTCACCTATATTGTGTTTCAAACATTATAATAGGCAATTGGACTGCAGTTTTTATTCTCAAAATTTGAAGATCGTCATGAAGTCTATCAAAATTTATTACTTATTGTGAATACTTGTTAAGTTAATTTGAAGGCACTGATAATGGGTTAGATATGAAAGGGCAGTGAATTGAAAATGTAGTACTCTGTTTTGCATTCCCTGAGAAGAAATGTGGTTATTGCTGTTATACATATATATATATATATATATATATATATATATATATATATATATAGGTTATTTTCCTGCTTTTAACATTTATTTCAAGGGAGTGTTTTCTGTTGTTTTCCTTTTTATCTTATATAGAGGAGATTTTTAAAAAGAGAAAAATAGCATCTTTATGATATATATTATTTTATTTAATTTCTCAGATATACATAAAGAAATTTCCGCATAAATCTTTATATATTACTCTATTTATGGCACTACATCTATACATAATGACTATCTCAAAAATTAATAAAATTAAAAAATAAATTATAATTATGTTTACCATACCTAATTTAAGTATAAAAAGACAAAATATGTAACTTTTATAAATTTACCATAGAAACATTAAATTTTATAAAACCTCAAGATTTATATTTCTATAGGCAATTTGAAATTATTAATGGAATTTTTCAACTTACCTATTATTCTGTTTCATTATGAAAATAGCGAATATCTATAGACGAATTGATTTCTGAAGACTATTATAATTGAAATTCAGCAGGTTTTCCTTACCATTTTTTGTGTAAAAGTTGAAGGCTGAAAAAAGAACTGCTTATCAGATTAACAAAGAAGTTCAGCATTCAAGGGAGGAATTTGCATTTTTTGAAGAGTCACTTTTTGATATACCCTCTGCCATGTTACAGGAGTGAAATACCTATGGGAAATTAAATATTCATGGATTATAACTTGCCATATACTTGTTACTTGATTTTGCAAAAGGATAGTTAAACTAATTCCCCCCTTCTTTAGTAATTATGGTCTCTTGCTATCCATTTTAACAGTGTTTCCTGATTCAACTGTATAATCTGCTACCATACATTTTCTTACTCAGATATCTTCTTTTCCTTAACATCATGAGAAAATTATATTAGGATATTAAGTATTTTGATATTTTTTTACAGAGACTATTTGGAGATTTTCTTAAAGAGAAAATAATCTTTTGGTGGGGGTTGTAATGCAGCTCTGACTGAAGGTGGAACATGGAAGAAAGTCTGCTGGCATTTCTTTGACCTCTACTATCGGAACAGCTGCCTAAAGGGAGCTGAGTTTTTTTTTTTTATGCATTTTTATAATTGCATATGACTTTCATACAAAGTATAACTATGCTCAAAGGCCATGCTTCATTTGAGGAAGATTATAGACTTGTACTTCTGAATACACAGAAGCTGAGTTCATAAATGCACTTCAGCAAATTCTTTTTAAGTGGGGCATTTTTGATGTGGTCCCTAAGGGTATTGGAATCTTCTACCAGGTAAAAATGTATGTCAAGAGGCTCCATAATAAGCCTACTCTTGCAGTTGTTAAAATTTGAATGAGAGTTGAGTTGAAATGAGGTGAACATAGTAATAGAGAAATAGAAAAGTTGGAAAAGAGCTAGCTTCCCTGGAGATTCCATATTGACTTTCCATATGACTTAAAAAATCGGATGGGTCTGCAATTATAAGAAAGGGCCCTTAGGGACAAAACTCCCCGGTCCTAGCAGGGTTTGTGTTTTGATGGATTTAACTGGAACAGTTTCTAAATACTATGTGAAACTAGGTTGAAACTAATGGGTATTAGCTATACTTATTTTAGATTTAATACACTGTTGTGCTTTTGGGGAGGGTGGGAGGAAGCAAGGCTTGTTGTAAAAAACTTTATAGCAATGTTATTTTATATATCACAGAGTTATAGTTTTATCAGTTGCATTTTTGAATTTTTTGTCATGATATAAAGAAAATCAATAATGAAGGGAGATAAGCAATGTTAATCAAATTCCTGTACAGTTGATATCAAGCATTTAAATATGTCTTTGCTTTTATTAGAGGATTTTATATAGCTCATTTAACTCAAAGCAGAAATAAAATAAAAATAGAGCTCTTCACTCAAATCATGTGTAAGAATTAAATAGCATCTTTAAACAATAAAGTCAGAATAATAGATAACATTAAAGTCGACTCCACTTATTGAAAAATAAATAATTTACAGCAATATAAACTTGCTTCCACTCTGCTACATGTTGTATCTGTCTAAATTATAGATATAATGTACAATTGATCGATTCATTCAATTTTTTTATTTTAGCTCATAAATACTTTTGACATGAATTTTATCTATGCTATCGATAAGACAGGATAGATAGATATAAATGTAGCTACATATATGTGTGTGCATGTATGTGTGTACATACACACATATACACAGATATATATCAGTTTTTCCTGGAGTATTTACTTCCAAATTTTTAAAATATTTCATATATTCTTAATTCTCATGATATCCTTGTATAAGTCACAGCCTGCTTTCACTTTCATTATTCATCACTGAGACATTATTTTGTCACAGACGGAATTGTGTGTATGTTCAATTAGATATCACTTTTCTCCATCTAAGAACAATAGTCACTAGAGAGCTGTTTTAATTTGAAGCCAGATTTTGGCCCCATTGCCGCAGAGGCAGGCAGCATCTTAGAAGTACAGCCTGCTTTTTTAAACCTTTATTTAGATCTGCCCTCTTTGGTGCTCAAAAACAAGGAGAATAAGAGTGCTTCTGCGATTTATGCGTGTTCCTATCCTCACTGCTCCAAATAAAGCAGTTTAGGTTTTGAATCTCAGGCTGTACTACTGACCATGAAGAAGTTTGTTTCTAGATATATCTGAGGACAAACTCTGCCATCTTCTAGACACTGTCTCACATAACAGTTCTTTTAGATTTCAATCATTTTTTATTTTAATTTTCTAAAATTTCATTTCTCCTAAATATGGTATTTAGAATTTTAAGTCACTTCTAATTTTATCAAAATAAGCTAACTATTTTCCTCTTTTTTTGTTATTGTATGTTTTTCAGACAAATGGTGAAGTGTCTACTGCATACAATTAATTCTCAAATGGCAATGGATAATTTATATATTTTAAATAGTAGAGTTGAATTAATTTATTTTTTTGAAAAAATATCTGTGTTAAAGTTTTACACAAAAACGTTTTATCACAAGTGTCATATTTCCTGACAATAATTTATTTTAACATTAATAATAAAAATTTAAGAAGACAAATTTTTGTAATGACAAAAAAATTAAATAAAAATTGAATCAAAGAAAAGATACATTTATTTTACACTAGGTAAACAGTTTTGTGGAAGGGATGCACACATATAAAAAAGAAATTAATAAAAATATGATTTTGAGGTTGAAGAAAGCATTATAAATTAAATTATTCTTGGAACAAAAATAATTTGTTTAATTTTGAGTGAAGAAACTAGAATTAGTGTCCACAAAATTTTGACATTTTAACTTGTTTAAAATGATGATTGGATTTCCAATGCTGAGAAAATATACAAGGGAATAGAACATGACATTTTGTTTGATTTCTCTCTTTCTCAAATAAATGAGGCCATATTAAAAATAAAACAGCATTTCTAATCTCTAAGTAAATTTGTTTGAAACTATATTACTGCATTTTTGAAATGTCTGGTTAAGTTTCTACTGAACCATACAAGCTGTATTTGTGGCCTTTGCAGGCTATATGTGGACATTTGTAGTCCTTTTAGACAGCTCAGGATCCATCCTCCTCATCATGTCTTTCTTTCTTATTGAATAATTGCCCGAGTTTTCTATTGATCACATAACATATAGCCACAAACTTTGTAAATGAAAACAACACAAATTTATTGTCACGTAATTCTTCAGGTCAGAATTCCAGGTAGAGCATTGCTCAGCTCAGTCTCCATACAGTCTCAGGAGGCCGAAATTAAGGTGTTGGCCCAGCTGTGTTTCTTTCCCTAAGTTCTAGGGAAAAATCTGCTTCCAAACTCATTTTTTGTTTTGGTTGAATTCAGTTTTTTGTTTTTTTTTTTTTTGAGACAGAGTCTCGCTCTGTCACCCAGGCTGGAGTGCAGTGGGGCAATCTGGGCTCACTGCAAGCTCCGCCTCCTGGGGAATTCAGTTTGTTTTAGTTAAGGGACCTAGGTCCCTAATTTCTTGCTGTCTGGCAGCAACTGGTCAATTTTTGCTGTTAAAGACTGCCCCGTTATTTCTGAGGGTTCTGTTCTGTTCCATTGGTCTATATCTCTGTTTTGGTACCAGTACCATGCTGTTTTGGTTACTGTAGCCTTGTAGTATAATTTGAAGTCAGGTAGCATGATGCCTCCAGCTTTGTTCTTTTGTCTTAGGATTGACTTGGCGATGCGGCCTCTTTTTTGGTTCCATATGAACTTTAAAGTAGTTTTTTCCAATTCTGTGAAGAAAGTCATTTGTAGCTTGATGGGGATGGCATTGAATCTATAAATTACCTTGGGCAGTATGGCCATTTTCATGATATTGATACTTCCAATCCATAGGCGTGGAATGTTCTTCCATTTGTTTGTATCCTCTTCTATTTCATTGAGCAGTGGTTTGTAGTTCTCCTTGAAGAGGTCCTTCAAGTCCCTTGTAAGTTTGATTCCTAGGTATTTTATTCTCTTTGAAGCAATTGTGAATGGGAGTTCACTCATGATGTGGCTCTCTGTTTGTCTGTTATTAGTGTATAAGAATGCTTCTGATTTTTGTACATTGATTTTGTATCCTGAGACTTTGCTGAAGTTGCTTATCAGCTTAAGGAGATTTGGGGCTGAGACAATGGGGTTTTCTAGATATACAATCATGTCATCTGCAAACAGGGACAATTTGACTTCCTCTTTTCCTAATCGAATACCCTTTATTTCCCTCTCCTGCCTAATTGCCCTGGCCAGAATTTCCAACACTATGTTGAATAGGAGTGGTGAGAGAGGGCATCCCTGTCTTCTGCCAGTTTTCAAAGGGATTGCTTCCAGTTTTTGCCCATTCAGTGTGATATTGGCTGTGGGTTTGTCATAGATAGCTCTTATTATTTAGAGATACGTCCCATCGATACCTAATTTATTGAGAGTTTTTACCATGAAGGGTTGTTGAATTTTGTCAAAGGCCTTTTCTGCATCTATTGAGATAATCATGTGGTTTTTGTCTTTGGTTCTGTTTATATGCTGGATTACATTTATTGATTTGCATATGTTGAACCAGCCTTGCATCCCAGGGATGAAGCCCACTTGATCATGGTGGATAAGCTTTTTGATGTGCTGCTGGATTCGGTTTGCCAGTATTTTACTGAGGATTTTTGCGTCAATGCTCACCAAGGATATTGGTCTAAAATTCTCTTTTTTGGTTGTGTCTCTGCCAGGCTTTGGTATCAGGATGATGCTGGCCTCCTAAAATGAGTTAGGGAGGATTCCCTCTTTTTCTATTGGTTGGAATCGTTTCAGAAGGAATGGTACCAGTTCCTCCTTGTACCTCTGGTAGAATTCAGCTGTGAATCCATCTGATCCTGGACTCTTTTTGGTTGGTAAGCTATTGATTATTGCCCCAATTTCAGAGCCTGTTATTGGTGTATTCAGAGATTCAACTTCTTCCTGGTTTAGTCTTGGGAGGGTGTATGTGTCAAGGAATTTATCCATTTCTTCTAGATTTTCTAGTGTATTTGCGTAGAGGTGTTTGTAGTATTCCCTGATGGTAGTTTGTGTTTCTGTGGGATTGGTGGTGATGTACCCTTTATCATTTTTTTATTGCATCTATTTGATTCTTCTCTCTTTTCTTCTTTATTAGTCTTGCTAGCGGTCCATCAATTTTGTTGATATTTTCAAAAAACCAGCTCCTGGATTCATTAATTTTTTGAAGGGTTTTTTGTGTCTCTATTTCCTTCAGTTCTGCTCTGATTTTAGTTATTTCTTGCCTTCTGCTAGCTTTTGAATGTGTTTGCTCTTGCTTTTCTAGTTCTTTTAATTGTGATGTTAGGGTGTCAATTTTGGATCTTTCCTGCTTTCTCTTGTGGGCATTTAGTGCTATAAATTTCCCTCTACACACTTCTTTGAATGTGTCCCAGAGATTCTGGTATGTTGTGTCTTTGCTCTCACTGGTTTCAAAGAACATCTTTATTTCTACCTTCATTTCGTTATGTACCCAGTAGTCATTCAGGAGCAGGTTTTTCAGTTTCCATGTAGTTGAGCTGTTCTGAGTGAGTTTCTTAATCCTGAATTCTAGTTTGATTGCACTGTGGTCTGAGAGACAGTTTGTTATAATTTCTGTTCTTTTACATTTGCTGAGGAGAGCTTTACTTCCAACTATGTGGTCAATTTTGGAATAGGTGTGGTGTGGTGCTGAAAAAAATGTATATTCTGTTGATTTAATGCCACATATCTACAACTATCTGATCTTTGACAAACCTGACAAAAACAAGCAATGGGGAAAGGATTCCCTATTTAATAAATGGTGCTGGGAAAACTGGCTAGCCATATGTAGAAAGCTGAAGCTGGATCCCTTCCTTACACCTTATACAAAAATTAATTCAAGATGGATTAAAGACTTACATGTTAGACCTAAAACCATAAAAACCCTAGAAGAAAACCTAGGCATTACCATTCAGGACATAGGCATGGGCAAGGACTTCATGTCTAAAACACCAGAAGCAATGGCAACAAAAGCCAAAATTGACAAATGGGATCTAATTAAACTAAAGAGCTTCTGCACAGCAAAAGAAACTACCATCAGAGTGAACAGGCAACCTACAAAATGGGAGAAGATTTTCGCAACCTTCTCATCTGAAAAAGGGCTAATATCCAGAATCTACAATGAACTCAAACAAATTTACAAGAAAAAAACAAACAACCCCATCAAAAAGTGGGCAAAGGACATGAACAGACACTTCTCCAAAGAAGACATTTATGCAGCCAAAAAACACATGCAAAAATGCTCATCATCACTGGCCATCAGAGAAATGCAAATCAAAACCACAGTGAGATACCATCTCACACCAGTTAGAATGGCAATCATCAGAAAGTCAGGAAAAAACAGGTGCTGGAGAGGATGTGGAGAAATAGGAACACTTTTACACTGTTGGTGGGACTGTAAACTAGTTCAACTATTGTGGAAGTCAGTGTGGCGATTCCTCAGGGATCTAGAAATAGAAATACCATTTGACCCAGCCATCCCATTACTTGATATATACCCAAAGGACTATAAATCATGCTGCTATAAAGACACATGCACACGTATGTTTATTGCAGCACTATTCACAATAGCAAAGACTTGGAAGCAACCCAAATGTCCAACAACCATAGACTGGATTAAGAAAATATGGCACATATACACCGTGGAATACTATGCAGCCATAAAAAAGATGAGTTCGTGTCCTTTGTAGGGACATGGATGAAACTGGAAACCATCATTCTCAGTGAACTATCGCAAGGACAAAAAACCCAAACACCGCATGTTCTCACTCATAGGTGGGAACTGAACAATGAGAACACATGGACAGAGGAAGGGGAACATCACACTCTGGGGACTGTTGTGGGGTGGGGGGGAGTGGGGAGGGATAGTATTAGGAGATATACCTAATGTTAAATGACAAGTTAATGGGTGCAGCACACCAACATGGCACATGTATACATATGTAACAAACCTACACATTGTGCACATGTACCCTAAAACTTTAAGTACAATAATAATAAAATAAAGAAGAAAAAAAGGAAAAAAACACTGCCCCAATTCCTTCCACCCTTTTCTGTGTGGCAAAGGTGGGTGGAGTCTTTCTCAGCCTTTGAATCTCTCTGACATTTTCTGCTGCCACAATTTTTTTTTTTTTTCTGAACTTTAAGTGGAGAAAATTATTGGCTTTTAAGAGCTCTTGAAAATAGAATGCACCCAACTGGAAAATCCAGGATAATTTCTCTATTTTATGGTCTGTAATTTTAAATATATCTGTGAAGCTACTTCTGCCTTGAAATATAACACATTCATGGGTTCGAGGGACATCTCAGGGGGTGGCAGGGCAGAGAGAGTGTTTGCCTATCATAATATTATTTTTATGAATTTATACAACTTTTACTCTCAAGTTTTATCATCCAGTATCATAAGGCACAGGTTTTTACTTTCATATCCCAAGTTCACAACTTCTGTCACTAGAAAGTGATTGGACAATTACAGCAAGAAGATAAACTTGCAATGAAATAACTTACACAGTTGCTTATTCAAAAACATTGTATAAACGGTATAAAAATATTTAGATCAGTATTTTAATTAAATGCATTCCCTTATTTCTTTATCCTTGCCCCAAACTCTCACAGCGCCTTTCTTTCTTGCTCATGTATAGACACACTGGTTTTTATGTCAAGTGTTTATGTCTTTAAAGAAGAATTTTCTTGGAGACTACACATGAGCATTGAACAATTCTTTCCAAACATGCTGTGTTAAAAAGTTGAATTAACTGATTGGCTACCTGGCTGCTTGCCTAAAATTTTCACTACTCAATTTAATGGCCACATTCACTTTATCTTATGAAATCTGTCCAATGTCATAAATCCATATAATTTATATAAGTAATTATTTCTAAATATTTTATGGAAAGCGTAGCCTTTCAAGACTGTGGGTTCAACAAATTTTCTGCCTCCATTTTCGACATTCGTATTCAGTTAAAGATACGGTGGCACAGAATAAGAAGCTGCTCAGCAGGCCTACTTTGACTTCTTCTGGGGTATGGCTGGACTAAATTGCCCCCATTTCTCTTGCAGTTACATTTAGCAATTTGTGCCTGAGTACTTACAAATTATTGTAGATCCACATTCAAAACTTAATCCTCTGCTCTTTCCCTTACAGGATATTATTGCAAACCAGCTTGATGAAAGTCGAAGTTACATCACACAAATGGAGGAACCACCACAAAGAAGTTCCCTGGTGCTTTTATTCGCTTCTAGCAGGGAGTCATCCACTCACAGACTCTACCTCGTCTGGTTTCCACTTTATATGAGCAAGATATGTTGTATCAAGCCACTGAGAGTTTATCGTTTATCTTTTTTGTCAAGTATCATTGCAATAATTAGTGCAGATAATGTCAAAAAGGAAGTTTAATCTTGCCCAATTAATGAAATATGTCTCAATGGCAGCCTGTAGGTTAGAACTTAGGCTCTGCGATATATGGGACTCCATTAGATTGGTGCCTATTATGTTGAGCTGTAGCCAAATCAAATGTATGAGAGCAGTGGCTTCTTATGAGGCTCTCTTAGCATGAGTAGAACCTTCTTTTCCTATAGCAAGTTTGGCATTTCCACCAGGAATCATAACCATGTGCTACATTTGAGTCAGTTTTACTGAGGTCCTAAAGTTCTTTTTGCCTTTCTCTTGAAGCATGTCTCTTGGGGAAATAGATACTCCCTCCAATAATTCAAAGCACTAACTGAGATCTCGAAAGATGCGGACTGAACTGATCTGATATAAACCCTTCTATTCCAAGTCCTATCTATTCCATAAGAGGGTTTAAATCGGAAAAATAAAATAGCCTGAGCAGAACACACTGATCACCATTCATATGAAAAAGCAATTTGTGTAATTAATACTTTTCCAAAATGGATTATAAACAAAAACTGTAATGCTTCTTGATTCAAAAATTTAAAACAAGGAAAATAGAAAGTCAAATAATTTTAATGCTGTACTGCTAACAAACAGGGGAAGATATACAATGCAATTTAAAACAGGGGAGAAGAGAGCAATTATGGAAAAAATTGATACAAGTGGGAGAGAAGAGAGAAAATAAGATTCAAGGAAATGGAGGCTGAAGGGTGTAGTAGGAGATGCAACCCCAGTGAAGAGAATAAAATAATGAGCAAGGAGAAAAAGCAGAGTGGACAATGAAGGCATGGAATTGATATCTGAGCTAGAAAATAACCAACAGAATAGAGAAAGCAAGCTCATTAGACTTGAGAATAGCATATCCTAGAGAGAAATGCTTCTTGTCACAGCTGATGCTTATTGGTATCTCAGACTTCAGAGTAATTTATCACAGATGATTGTTGACTTGTAAACAACCAAGATCAGACAAATTTTGGTCCACAAACCCGTAAACCTTCAACTACTTTTTTTTTTTTTTTCATTAAAAAACCTACAGAATGTCCAGACTGAGAAGAATGGGCTACGCTAGTTACTGACTAGAGTAGAAATTGTTCTTAATATTTGCTTATAATCAGAAACACATTTCTTTAGCTTTATTCTCTAGCCTGGGAATCATTAAGCTTGTTTCAGAAATATTGCTTAGTTTAAAATCAGTCAGAGATGGCATAAACTGGAGGTACGAGAGGATTTTGGGAAATCCTTCTTACACATTTTCCATAAAACAATCAGAAAAATAAATAACCTATATTTTATGAAATTATATTACAATTTCACATGCTTTTTGTAAAATTGTGTATAATGCTCTTTAATGGTAATTCCCGTGAGCTTCTTCGGAGGAAGGGATTTTTTAATTGTAAGGGTCAACTTTTATTTTAGATTCAGGGGTTATGTGTGCAGGTTTGTTACACGGGTAACAATCTCAACGTGATGTTGAGATTTAGGATATGATTGATCCCATCACCCAGGTAGTAAGTGTAGTAAGTACTCAGTAGTTCATTTTTTAACCCTCGTCTTCTTCCCTCCCTCTCCCCTCTGCTAGCCCACAGTGTCTATTGTTACCATTTTTATGTCCATGAGTACTCAATGTTTAGCTCCCTCACTTACAGGTGAGAGCATGTAGCATTTGGTTTTCTGTTCCTGCATTAATTTGCTTAGGATAATGGCCTTCAGCTCCATGTTGCTGCAAACGATATAGTTTTATTCTTTTGTGTGTGTGTGGCTCCATAGTATTCCATAGCATGTATCTATCACTTTTTCTTCATCCAGTTTACCATTGATAGCACCTAGGGTGATACCATGACTTTACTGTTATGAAGTGTTGCAATGAACATACAAGTGTGGGTGTCTCTTTGGTAGATAAATATGTTTTCTTTTGGATATAAATCCAATAATGTCATTGATAGGTCAAATGATAGTCCTGTATGAAGTTATTTGAAAAATCTCTGAATTGCTTTCCACAGTGATTGAACTAATTTACATTTGAAACAGCAGTGTGTAAGCGTTCCCTTTTCTCTGGAGCCTCACCAGCATCTGATAGTCATTCTGACTGGTATGAGATGGTGATATGATTTGGCTCTGTGTCTCCACCCAAATCTCACCTTGAATTGTAATGCCCATAATCCCCATGTGTCAAGGGCAAGAACAGGTGGAGGTAATTGGATTATGGGTGTGGTTCCCCCATGCTGTTCTCATGATAATAAGTGAGTCTCACGAGATCTGATGGTTTTATAAGCATCTGACATTTTCCCTGCTTTCACTTACTCTGTCCTCTCACCCAGTGAGGAAGGTCCCTGCTTCTCCTTTGCCTTGGGTCCGTGATTGTAAGTTTCCTGAGGTCTCCCAAGCAATGTGCAACTGTGAGTCAATTAAATCTCTCGGATATATTTTCATAGCAGTGTGAGAACAAACTAATACAGATAGTAGCTCATTGTGGTTTTGATTCTCATTTCTGTGATGATTAGTGATATTGAGTATTTTTCATATTTTTGCTGACCACTTGTATGTCTTCTTTTGAGAAGTGTCTGTTCACGTCTTGTGCCCTCTTTTTAATGGGGTTATTTATTTTTTTCTTGTTGAATTGTTTACATTCCTTATAGATTCTGGATATTAGATCTCCTTCATATGCATAGTTTGCATCCATTTTCTGACATTCTGGAGGTTGTCTGTTTATTCTGTTGATAGTTTTTTTTTTTGCTATGCAGAAGCTCTTTAGTTTAATTAGTTCCCACTTGTCAAGTTTTATTTTCATTGCAATTGCTTTTGAGGACTTAGTCACAAATTATTTCCCAAAGCCAGTGTACAGAATAATGTTTCCCAGGTTATCTTCTAGGATTCTTATAGTTTGAGGTCTTACATTTAAATATTTAATCCATATTGAGTTAATGTTTGTGTATGATGAAAGATAGAGGGCCAGTGTCATTCCTCTGCATATAGCCAGCTAGCTATCTCAGCACCATTTATTGAATAAGGAGTCTTTTTCCCATGGCTTGTTTTTGTCAACGTTGTTGAAGGTCAGATGACTTTAGGTGTGCAAGTTTTTATCTGGTAATCTATTCTGTTCTATTGGTTTATGTGTCTGTTTTTTCACCCATCCCATGATGTTTTGGTATAGCTTTATAGTTTAAAGTCAGGTAATGTGATGTCTCCAGCTTCCTTCTTTTTGCTTAGGGTTCCTCTAGCTATTTGGGCTTTTTTGGTTCCATATTAACTTTTAGAATACTTTTTTTTCTAATTCTGTTAAAAATGACATTGATGGTTAGATATGAATGGGGTTGAATCTGTCTATCACTTTGGGAAGTATGGCCATTTTAATGGCATTGATTCTTCCAAGCTGTGATCATGGAATATTTTTCTATTTGTTTGTGTTTGTATGATTTCTTTCAGCAGCATTTTATAGTTCTCCTTGCTGAGATCTTTCAAATCCTTGATTAGATGTATTCCTCGATATGTTATTCCTTTTGTGGCAATTGTAAATGGGATTTCATTCTTAATTTGACTCTCAGATTGAACATTATTTTGTATAGAAATCTACTGATTTTCGTACATTTTTTTAATCCTGAAACTTTACTGAAGTCATTTATCAGCTTTTGTTATCTTGCCTGATTAATCTGGCTAGGACTTCCTGTACTGCATTGAATAAGAGCGGTGAGAGTGGGCGTCCTTGTCTTGTTTCATTTCCAAGGGGAATGTTTCCAGCTTTTGCCTATTTGTTATGATGTTGGCTGTGGGCGTGTCATTAATGGCTCTTATTATTTTAAAACATGTCAGGAAGGGATTATTTTAGCCAGAGTAAAATTAATATTTTACTTTCTTATATTAAGAAAATAAGAAAGAATTTACTACCGAATTTACTATTCGGTAAGTGGAAGTGAATCATCATAAAGGTCTCATTCTCGTTGTCATCATGTATAGTAGGCTGAGAAGGAGGAGAAAGAGCAGAGGTTGGTCTTGCTGTCTCAGGAGTGGCAGAGACAGAAGAAAATCTGTATTGTTCAAACCGTATTGTTCATAGGTCAAATGTACTAATATTTCCACATTTATTCCTTTTCCATAACATGCAAAATCTCTTTAGTCAGGGTTGTAAAACTTTCTGCTTTATGTTCACATTTCATACATGCAGAATTGACACCAATTTTTTCATCATTCTCAACAGCCCAATTCTCTAAATATTTTTAAAAATTTATTTGAAATTTATGCTCATCATCAGTTGTTAACTTTCCTTTTCTTTTTTGAACACAGGCAATTTGAACTGAGATGCAAAGACTGAGAGCAAAACATAAATATCCAATTATATGCAAACATGACATTCTGATGTACGCTCAGTTTACCTTGACATAAATACAAACATCTTACCAAATTGCATATCTTGCTCCAACAGAAAGTATAGATCAATATTTCTTAAAAGGGGGTGTTTAAAAATAATAAATAATTTACCATTAAAATAAGTTCAGAATTAATTCAAAATAATATTTTATGATAAATAACATGAATGTGTAAACACAAATTCATGCACTAAAATGATATATCTATAGGTCAAGTTGTTTTACTTTGTGTTGTTATTTATAAAGAGGTTGCATAATTCTTCAAATTGTGGTTGGAGTTGTGTCTTTTCTTAATAATTGCCTATTTATATACTTTGGATATAGATCTACTAAAATTCCCAGATGATTTATTTGGACCGAAAGTGAATCTAGTCTGTTTTAGTTACATAAATTCTGTTTAGGTTCAGATATTGAAAATGTAGTTTGTCATTTTCAATATCTGATCCTGAACACAAGTTAAAATATCTAATATTTTAATATTGTTTATATTTTGGCTAAAGCAAAAATATATAACTTTTTCCCATTATAATTTTTTTTGCTTTTTGGTTTGGGGGTGGGGGGCTTTGTTAACAAAACATACAAATATACTCATCTTACCTAAGACCAAAGAGATATGTATTTGCTTTTCTTCTATTCACTGTATAAATTTATCTCTAATAAATATTTTTAATTTGGGAAAGCAATTTACATGTGTATTCTGTAAAGTGAAAGATCATTTTTTTCCATGCAACAAGCCAATATTCTCAAGACATTAAAAAAGTTTAGATATTTTATCAAATTTTTCTGTCTCCTCTAGGCCCTCATTTTTTTAATGTTAGGTTTTGCACAATATCAGCTTTTCTTTTACTTCTGAGACAGCTATAAGATGGTGAGAGGTTGGGAATCCGCAAGCTATGCTCATTCTTTCTCTAATATTATCCAGGAACAGTAATTTCCACGTCTTAGTATTAAAATTAAGTAAAGGAAAACTGTCTTCTTTTATAACATTTTACTCAATTGTCAGACTGTGTTTTGTCTTAAAATTGATTATTTAGGTATTTATAATATATTTTAATAAGAAGTATGAGTAGAATGGTGCTTTTTTCCCTGCTTTGTGGTTTAGTAAATATTTTCTAGGCTGCAAATATGTGGAACAATTTGACCCCTGGCTGGTTAAAAAATTTCAAAAAGCGTTAAAAGTTTCAATGCTGTAAAAGTAGCTGATTCTTTGAATTTCTCCCTTATAATTTAAGTTCTAATTTAAAGGAATCCAGAAAAGCAGCAGCAATATATAACATATTCTAAACCTTTAGTTATAAACTTTTATTCCCTGGAAATCTAGACTCTGGTGGAAAAAAAAAACGCAAATCAGCACTACATCAGTTTTATACAATTTCATAAATTATACCTATATATGTATGTATGCATGTATCTATGATCTCTATCTATCTATCTATCTATCATCTATCATCTATCTTACGTTTTCTCACTCTCAAACTTTAGCCTGCCCTTTTTTAACTGTGTGGTAGTTCAGTCGGTCCTTGAGCAAAGGATTCTTTGGGATTCAACATCTGTTCTCCATAAACTAGACTGATTACAAAGTCAAATGTCTACTTTTGGGGAAGATTTTAATCATTTTAAAATCCGGCAAATATTTATTATGCTCTGTAATCTAAAATGTATTTGGCAGGCACCAGAAACGAAAACACTAAACATTTCTAAAAAATCCAAAATATTTTATTAAGGGTGAATAATATAATAAGCAAAAAGCAAACTCAATAATAAAAAAATCATTAACTGTTCTTGACATTACAGCAGTGTATTAGATGCTGGATATTGGTATATATGCAATTAAGAAGTAGTCACTATACTTAACAAATTTAGTTGTATTAGAATATAAGTGAGCAAGTAATGCAGCCTCCACACTCTTGCCAAAGCCAACTTCCTCAACCTCGATCAATCTTGACCTGTTATAGTTGAAGAGTTTTAGTGGTTTCCCACAGATTTCAGGCTAAAGTGGAAGATCATCAATATGTTATATAAATCTTTACCATCTAGACTCTAACTACATTTAATCCAGAACTTACTTATTTGTCATCTTCCATGAACAGCCTATGGCTTCTCCAAAAGAAAGAACATACAGTTTCATGAACACATTATTTTGTATATGTCTCTCTGTCTTTGGTTCATTAAAAACAAAAATGACATATTTTAAGAAGATATGTAATGCATACTTTAAGAAGATATGTAATACAGTGAGTTAGATATATGTAAACTAATGAATGTTTTGGGATAACAGCAGCTTTTCCTATAATTATAAAGTGCAGGGATTGCATGAAACTGCTACCAATTACTTCAGTCACTCTAAGCAATAATCTAAGGGATTCCTATGAGAACGTCTGAAGGTCACTGCAAAATTTTACATCTACCTTCTGCCACAGCCCACATGCATTAATATTTATTTATTTTATATTGTTTATTTTATTTTATTATTTTATTTTTTGAGACAAGCTCTGGCTCTCTCACCCAAGCTGGAATTTAGTGGCACGATTACGGCTCACTGCACCCTCAACCTCCTGGGCTCAAGCCATCTTCCTGCCTTAGCCTCCCAAGTAGCTGGGACTACAGGCACATGCCGCCACCACGCCCGACTGATTTTTTTTTTTTTAATTTATTTGTAAAGACAAGGTCTCACGATGTTATGCAGACTGGCCAAATGCCTTTATTTTTTAAGGAGTAATAATTCTAGTCAAATTTGTCAAATTTTCCTAGGTGTCTCCTGTTGAAGTTATCGAAATGAACCCCATTTGCCATAGAGTCTTGGAAATGTATTTTTCATGCTTTTAGGCCTTGAAAACAGAAAATAGTGGGGAAGAATTATAAATGGGGCTAAGATACGTAAACAGGCAACATTTTTATACGTTTTATTTCCTTCGTTTAAAGACTCTTTATTGCTGCTTTTCATAATTTGCAATTAACTTCATATAATGCTCTTATATGAAGAGCATTTAAGTTGTTCATTCATTTGTGGCCATTCCTTTGTGTACATAATCTTAAACAACTTATGACTTTATTCTCAGAAGTCAGCTATTTTCTCCCCTGTGCCACACACATGTGCAACTTTATTATAGCAATAGGCTTTACATATATACACACTTGGTCCTGGAGTATGAATTTGTGTGGATCTGAATTCATCTTTGTATCAAGAAACTTATCTACTCACTTGCCCAGAATAGTCTTCCTATCAATATTTTGGAAATAAACAAACTTGGATATAATTTAAAATTAAGTACTTAGTAAAATGTGTTATGAAATAGAGAGGATGTAATGATGATGCTAGGGAACATTAATGAAAACACCACAAAGGAAGAAGATTTTTAAGCCAAACACTGAGGAATGTATGTGACTCTAACGTGTACATCTGAGAAAGCCTGGGCTTCCAAGCAACAATATCAGACATTGTCAAGTGAGAAGACAGAGCAATAAATTAAAAATTGGGTGAAGACTCTACTGCCTTTCACAATCTTGAAAGAATTAGGTTATAAGCTGGGTTTAAAATTTGAATGGACAGTTTGCCAAAGACAACCTCGTGCTTCAATGGAGTTGTAGAGATAAAATGTATCATCTTTCTGCCTTCAGTATATGCTCCGGACCTGGCATTAGGCACTATTCAGTAGAATTAGTATTTTACGTTAATTGGTGTATTCGTTGTCTTTTTTTTATTTGTACTACGCTTTATTCTAAAAAGAATTTTGGTAGTGTTCTTGGTTTCATAAATTTTACTTTTATGTAATTGACACAAAATTGTCTATATTGCATTAGTCTTTTTCATAATTAAAGTGGATCCTACATTACTGTAACCTATTGAACTCTTTAGAATGATAAAATGTATTCTTCCATGTAGCCCATCTTCTGTAAAGCTTATTTTTTTACGTAAATGAATGGAATGCAAGCATTTAATTTATAGTCCAATTTGTCATAATACTTATTTTTGAGAGCTCCAGTTATTAAGAACACTTAAGAATTTAATAATACTTTGTCATGTTTCACTGTGCTATATTGACATTGACAGTTTTATTTTTGTTTTCTAAAGTAAATCTAAGCAAGAGTCACTTTTAAGGTTTTCTAGCTCACAAAGAAGCAGAGTAAAAGTGTGCTGAAGAAATATTAATGCAGAGAGATCACGGGTCTCTTCTTTTAAATTAATCATCAGTGAATGAATTTATCATAGTTAAAAGAGGTCAAGAGAATCAGAGGGAAATTAAAAAAAATCAAAGCTGAAATAAAAGCTGTTGATTTCTTCCTCTTGAAAAATTGCAGTTACACTTTTGTCACAATCTATTATTTTTAAGGGCAGAAATCAGCCATATTAGCGTTAGTTGAATAATATAAATTTGACATTGATAGGGATTTTTATGAATAAACAGGTAGACTAAATATATTAAATAGGGTTTCTTTTTTTCTTTCTTTCTTGTTATGCTTTCAGCCTTTCTTTCTTTACCTGAACCTACTGTATTCAATAAATATGTAAAATAGCCGGGCATGGTGGCTCATGCCTGTAATCCCAGCACTTTGGGAGACTGCGGTGGGTGGGTCACCAGATGTCATGAGTTTGAGACCATCCTGACCAACACAGTGAAACCCCATCTCTACTAAAAATACAAAAATTAGCTGGGCATGGTGGTAGGCGCCTGTAATATCAACTACTTGGGAAGCTGAGGCAGGAAAATCACTTGAACCTGGGAGACAGAGGTCGAAGTGAGCCGAGATCGAGCCATTGCAATCCAGCATGGGTGACAAGAGTGAAACCTTGTCTAAAAAAAAAAAAAAAGAGATAAACTATATGAATATACTTTGAAGAAACAGAGTTTCTTCAGGGTAAATTTGTTCTCTAAAGTACTTTGACCTCCCTGGGAATACAGCATGGTTACTACTGAGTATTACTAAGTAGTACTTCTTAGTACTACTAAGTATTAAAGCTACTCACGACTTCTAATTTGGTGCTACATTTTCTCCCTAGGAAATCTCATCCTCCTCCCAGAGCTTCTTTCTTTCTTTCTTTCTTTCTTTCTTTCTTTCTTTCTTTCTTTCTTTCTTTCTTTCTTTCTTTCTTTTCTTTCCTTTCTTTCTTTCTTTCTTTCTTTCTTTCTTTCTTTCTTTCTTTCTTTCTTTCTTTCTTTCTTTCTTTCTTCTTTCTTTCTTTATTTTTTGAGATCGAGTTTCACTCCATTGCCCAGGCTGGAGTGCAATGGCGTGTTCTTGGCTCAGTGCAACCTCCGCCTCCCGGGGTCAAGCAATTCCACTTCCTCAGCCTCCTGAGTAGCTGGGATTACAGATGCGCACCACCATGCCCGGCTAATTTTTGTATTTTAGTACAGACGGGGTTTCACCATGTTGGCCAGGCTGGTCTCGAACTCCTGACCTCAGGTAATCCACCTGCCTTGGCCTCCCAAAGTGCTGGGATTACAGGCGTGAGCCACCTCGCCCAGCCCGTCCTCCCAGAGCTTCTATGAGTTTCTACATACAGCTCTCTGTGAACTGTATATTGCAGCCATAAACCTTTCTATAATACCAAAATCCAGCACTTATATCCAACTGTTTACAAGACATATTCATTCATTTCAATGTCTCAGAGAAACTTCAAATTTAACATCCATATATTTAAACAATTAACCTGATCTTCTAATCAAAAAAAGGTATTTCAATGTTGGAATATCAGTTAAATAGCACTATGTAACTAACCACTTTAAAGTTAGAGTCTCATGGGTCTATTGATCCGCTGGACAGTTCTGCCTACTCCCTCACCTCCCGCCTCCAAATTTGCAATAATTGCTGGGCATTCAGTTTAACCCTCCACCCACATTTGTTCCCACCATTGACAAAATGGGCATTATTTTTTAAATGGATCAAAGCAATTAACCTCAACATAATCTCCAGAGTCCGTTCTTTGACCGTCTCCAATTATTCTCTACTGCCACAGATAACTTTAACATTTTAATACTATTTATGTCGCTACCCTACTTAAAGTCTTTGCAGTCGTTCTAATACATTCAGTATAAATTTAAAAATGCTTAAAGATAAACAGTCTTGATTATCCTAAAGTGTTGGGAATATTTCTTGCCACTCTTAGGCTTTTACTGTTGATTTCAGTAAATAGTTTCACATGTTCTGCTTTCTCTGACAGTGGCGCTTTATACTAATTCCATTTAATCTTTTTCTCCATTCTTATGCAATGTAGTAACTTTTCGAATTTTACCATAAGCACAATTTTCACAATTTCTTTTTAACCATTATTTTCACATACTCATACCAGCTACAGAAGAATTAAATCCCCTTGAGACTGTTTCTGCACTCCCAAAATGTTCTATAGTTCCATTTTATTGTACTAATTACAAATGTAATGTTGAATTTCATGGCTGTATTGACTTCTAGTCCATTAATGCTCAATAAAGCTTTCCGCAATGAAGGAAATATTCAATGATCTGAGTTGTCCAGTGCAGCAGTCACTAGTCATGTCACTATTAAATCATTGATGTAGTTGTATAGCATGACCAAGAAAGTGAATTATTGGTCTTATTTTATTTTAATTTGTTTAATTTTAAATTGCCACACGAGCTAGTGGTCTAAGGTATAGCAAACTGTAGATTACAGTTTTTGTTTTTTTTTTTGAGGGTAGAATTAAAATAAGATTGTAATGCTGTATCGCCACAGTCTATCAGAGCACCTAGTTAATATTTATTGAAGGTACAAATGTGTAGCCCTCCTTTATGCCCTTAAACTTCTGAGAGGGCATGCCTATACAGTCTATGCATAGAAAGAGTGAGGCCTTTTCTGAAGCTTGTTAGGAATACATCTCTAAATCATTCAAGCAGACTTTCTCATCAGGTAGAATCTGTATCATTTGGATCCTCATATTTCTACTTCCTTCTCCTTTTCTATGTACTTTATACAGCCTTCTACGCCATACCCCACTCTACCCTGAATCATTGATCTGTATTGTTCATAACTAGATTGTCAGGGCTGGTAACATCCTTTTCCTGTCTACATCTCGGAGAGTTCTTTTGAATCCTTACAGGTATTGTTGGTACTATTGACAGGGTTTGTAGCATTAAAGTATTTTATGCTAAAACCAGGATCTTTCAGAAATTAAGGGCATATAGCAGGCGTTAAATGAAAAACAAAGACAAAGGATAGATATTCATCCTGACTTTTTCACATTGTATATCATAGCATCATGGAACATTCGAATTCAGAATGGTATAAAGATTGATATTTTATTAGTAGCATTAAATTACTTTTTCAAACCGAATATATATGTAGCCCTTAAATATGTAATAGATATGAACAGAGCTAGTCAGATAGGTACTGGGGGGTCTCTAGTGACCTGATCATTTCCACCATCACCCAAATAAACCATGTGACTTCAGAACTTTGGGTTTTGTGGAGCACGATCTGAAAACACTAATCTAAGTAACCTCTCATATTTTATAAGTTAAAAATAGAGGTAAGAGATCAAAGGATTTGCCCAAATCAGCATTTTAATACCAGATCTAAGATTAGCTGACTTCCAATTCTTGTAATCCCTAAATATTCTCTTTTGTTTGACATGATTTATTTTCTTTCATGTCTAATACTTTTCATGTTAAAAATAGCTTACCTATGTCCATTTTTCTTTACAAAATATCCAGGAAAATAAAGAAATATTTGATTTAGTGCTTCTATATTTGAACTTTTTAAATAAAAAGTAAGTTTATTTTATTTTTGTAGGTTGGAAGTTTCGTTCTAGTTAATTTTCTCTCTAAGTATTATGTTTTTTTTAAACATTTTACTTATTATATTTGTTTGGTGACTGGTTTTTTATATACATTTGTACCCACCCCAAATGTATACTTTGGGTAAGTAAGTCTATTTTTCTCTTGATGTCTGTGGATCGCTGCCTTCTAAAAGAGACTCAGGTTCATGGGGTATTAGTCAATACATAAAAATTACATGAGATTGAATTGAAAACATATTCTTAGATATAAGGACATGAATAAAAATTAAGACTTGGTTTATAATCGCGACAGGAAAGAGATGACAAAATAACTTCTAGTTTGCAAAATAAAGGGGTGGTAGACATCTAATCTTCATGACTACTTTAAAATTGTCAAGACTGGTAGATTTATCTTTTGTTCAAAAATAATAAATTAGAAGAGTTAAAGTTATAGTCATTCTTTGAGCCATGACATGTCTCCTGTAAGAGCATTCTGAGCAATGAAAAATAGAAAACTATATTATTTACTAATCTAAAGAGAGAAAGGGAAATATATATTTTTATTGAATAGGAAGAGAGACTTGAATTTTACGTTAAGAGTTATATTCTAAAGACTAGTTAGCAGACACAATTTTATTGTTTTGTATCTCTCAAGGACTTGAGTGTGACAGTAAAGTATAGAATGAAAAGAAAGATCAAGGCCGGGTGCAGTGGCTTACACCTATAATCCCAGCACTTTGGGAGGCCAAGGCGGGCAGATCATGAGGTTACGAGATCAAGACCATCCTGGCCAACATGGTGAAACCCCGTCTCTACTAAAACTACAAAAATTAGCTGGGCATGGTGGCATGCACCTGTAGTCCCAGCTACTCGGGAGGCTGAGGCAGGAGAATTGCTTGAACCTGGGAGGCAGAGGTTGCAGTAGAGCCGAGATTGTGCCACCGCACTCCAGCTTGCAGACAGTGTGAGACTCTGTCTCAAAAAACAAAAACAAAAACAATAAAAACAAATACAAAACCAAAACAAACAAAGATCAAGATTCCAATTGTTATTCGAATGGACTGGATATGAAGCATAGAGAACAAAGTAAATTATTAATTACAGAATATATATATTATTATAAAAAATAAAACAATCATAGTAGTATATCTCTTATAACTAGGAGAGAATACTTTATTTTCATTCTTTATCTTATGCTATAGGGACCTCATGAATCCCTATCTAGTACAGAAAAAGCCTCCCTTTATACTAGCTGAAGGTTTGTGAACAATGCTACCAAATCTGGCAATAGTTTTCTTCCCCTTTTATTTTAATTTAGATTTTCTCATCTTGTTTCAGAACAAAATAGTATCTCATGAAATTTTTCAATTACACTGTGCAAATCATACTTCCAGAAACATGGAGGAGTAAAACTGGAATGAAATTTACAGCGCTTAAAGGCCATTGTTAGTACATTTGAGAACTCTAACACATATACAAGGAAATATGGAACTTCTGGAAGCATGTACGAGGGAAATAAAATTTTCATCTGTGCATAGATCAGTCATTTTGTAAGGCAATGGAGGTAAGCTTTCACCCTCATCAATTCTGTTTATTCAAGGAATTATATATAAGCATATTTATTGATTTCTCCCCAAGATTATTTTGAATGTTAGAAATTCAGTATCCACAATCGATAGAAGAGTAATTGATTACTCTGAAATATACAACATTCTACATTTCAAATCTGTTATTATAAGTATTTGTGGCTCACAGCTTTAGTAACATTATAATTATCAAATTTATCAAAAATTTGAGGATATAATGCTTTCATTGTTTTAGCATTGTTTTATGATATATATTATATATTATATTATTTATGATATATATTATATATTATATTATTTATGATATATATTATATATTATATTATATATAATATATATATATAATTTGCCAGGCTGCATATCCAAACTAAGATTGAATTATCATAAAACAATGCTAAAACAATGAATATATATAAAATATATATATTATATATATATATTAAATAGCCCATATTCACACTGTTACATCTTATTACTAAAGTTTACAAACTTTTTTTCCTCTGGTGGGAGAGGATTGATCAAGAGTTAATAATATAAAACACATTCTGTAACATAATCTTACCATTCTCCATAAGCTTCAATGCAAGATAAAGAGGTTATAAATAACACTGCTGCACTTAAAATGTGACAGCTACAACCAACTAATTCCTTTTAGTTTACTGTTTTCTAATATCTGTAATGCTCACAGCTATGATTCTGCTTTCTTTCTGCTTTTCCTGTACCTTGTGAAATGGCCATTTATGATAACAGCAAATGGATCCTGGAAGAATGCATGTTTGATAGAGTATGACCAGAGCTTTTCAGGGGTGTAGAGGAATTATGAAGAGGACTTCATCTGATGGAATGTGATATTCATAGACAAGGTGATTAGCCACAGATGGTCGTAAAGGTAAATAACACAAGAAAGGTTGAGAAACCATCAAGACACGTCTTTGTGCCATGATAAAGGAAGAGATACGGGAAGAAAAAGTCTAGGAGAAGACATACATGTATCTAGGATGACTCCAGTTGTCATTAGGAACACCTATTGTAAGTTACAATGAGACTTACAATTTAATTCAAACAACTGGAATTGAAGAAAGTGATAAAAGCACTAATAGTAGAAAGAATAGATACTTGAAATCACCATCCAAACAGAGACACAGATCCAACTTACCTAAAACAATGTGTAGGCCAGTCTCAGTGGCTCGCACCTGTAATTCCAGCTCTCTCTGAGTCTGAGATGGGCAGATTGCTTGAGTTCAAGTGTTCAAGACAAGTCTGGGCAACATGGCGAGACCCCATCTCTACCAAAAATACAACAATTAGCCAGGCATGGTGGTGCATACCTGTAGTCCCAGCTACTTGGGAGGCTGAGGTGGGGAGGATCGATTGAGTTTAGGAGGTTGAGCCTGCCGTGAGTAATGATTGTGCCACTGCACTGCAGCCTGGTGACAGAGCAAGACCCTTCCTCAAAAAAAAAGACAAAAGGAAAGAAAGAAAGAAAGAAAGAAAGAAAGAAAGAAAGAAAGAAAGAAAGAAAGAAAGAAAGAAAGAAAGAAAGAAAGGAAAGAAAGAAAGGAAAGAAAGAAAGAAAAGAAGAAAGTAATTTGACAGCAACATTGTCCCATAAAAGTAACACCTCGACTTACCAAGACACTCAAAGGGACTTAGACCCATTGTCAATAAGTCCCTTAATTATCCCTCTGTTCCCAATTACAGTAAACCCACCAACTTTCTCATTTTATGCTTGTACTCATTCCTAAATGTGGCTCATTAATTATAAGTGCCTAGGTGCTTCTCTCTCATGCATACTTCCAGCAGCAGTGGTGTTTAAAAATCACCCTCCAGTAGGGTTAATTCTGAATTCCACATCTCCTGAAAACCAAAAGTTAGCAAAGCACATGTTTCCTTTACTCATTCATTGCCACGAATATAGTCACAGTGTATATAGTTTCCTCCCAAATTTCCAGTCACATATACAAGCTTCTGATATTAGCTGTTATAAAATAATGGAACCAAGTTACATATATTAACATTTTTGCTACTTTGATCATCCCATTAGGCTTAAAATATTTATTGGTCCAACCAATTGCATAACATTGCTTTCCATTGGGGAATATTCTCACAATTTGTTGGATTATTTAAAAAAACACCATAAAACGTGCTTGCAGAAAGCATTTATTTTCATTGGAAGTAGATCTACTTATCTATATCCCCCACACTCTGAGGGATGACTCTTCCAGTAACCAAAGAAAAATGAGAATGATAATTTTCTGTTTTCTTCAGAGTATGTTTAGATGAGGAGGAAATAAGAATGAGAATATGAATACGTGTAGGTTTGTGAGTGGTGAGCAAGTATTTGCTTATTAAGTAAACAAACAATGCATGACAAAAAATTCTCAAAGATTAGAAGAAATGCATTTAAGAAATCTGTGCTATGCTCGGGAGTTGTTTTACGATATTGTATTCACTTTATCTCATTTGTAGAATGAAGAAAAACTTTGATTCAGCCTCTTTTCAATGGTTCATACAAACATTATTCGTTGCATTGGAGTGGCTAATAATTATCATTAGTCCTTCATAGTTAAGGTAAAACATAATTTCTTCCGTTGTTGAAAAAAAGGTAAGGTGACTTTCTTGTTGTAACAAAAGTGTCAGCTTTTAAAATCTGATGCATTCTTCAAAGACATTTCCTAGTTCTGTCTTCTGAGACTGTTTCCTCCAGCACAAAAATCTGTCCCTCAATACACGTTAGTAAACATGGAGGCATTAATAAATTAAAACAAGAAAGATAAATTTTCAACAAAAATTATTTGTAAATATAATTTATTTGTTTAACAGGATGAAAAATGTCTCTGATAACTGTGGAACGTAACCTAGTGGTTTGAATAATGTGTTATGTTAATAAGAATGTGGACCTTATTATAGTTTTACGGGTAAATACTCTATTCATAAAGTATATACTTTATTTTAAGAAAGTAATTAAAATATCTGCATTCAATAATAAAAAAATTTTATCAGTGCAAATGATTAATGTTATGGAAACTTCCCTCTTAAAATCAACTGAACTTGAATTTGATTGTCTGGCATTATAATATTTTAAGTTTATAAAATGATCCATGAAAATGAGAGTGTCTTTGAGCAGCATGAGAAGGCACATATTTGAATAGCTGCACAGTATCATCTTCATGACCAATATGGGTTGACTTAAATACTTTCCTTAATAAATTTGCATACCATCTCATATTATCTATTTCTAATTCATTTATGCCATGTTGTTATAGCAGATGTATAGGAAGCAAAAAAGTGTATGTGTATATATATTTCATGACAATATATACAAACTGCACATCGGATTTTTAACACAGTAATATTTTCAATGATTTATTTTAAAGAAATTCATCATGTAGGGAATGTGAATATACCATATTTAAAATCCAATTTTAATTTTAGTTTTCTCTTGAACATGTTTTATTCACAATTTCTGTTAACTCAGAAACTAAGTCAACAACCTAGGACTCTCAAATAACCCTTGAGTTATAACAAAGGTGTGCTTAAAGAATATTTGAATAAATCTTAAATATGAAGAGATGATTCTCAGTTAATAAATGAAAATAATATGCTGTTTTTCAGTAGTATGGAATTGCCAAACAGAAACAAAATAGTCAAATAATTATTTGGGTTTAAAAATAATAAGGCTTTAACATTATTTTAATCAGCAAGTATTCACTGACCACTTAATTAAAACTAGGCAAGTACAGTCTTAGAAATCATGAATTATTATCATACAATTAATTTATTCATATTGCCTGAGAAAATATATATTTGGAAAAGGTAAGTTATTTGTTTTATGGCTAATATTAAGCTAGATTGCATCATTCTAAGCCATATTCACCTAACCTTTGTTGATTTAATAAGTAGATTCATGCTTTTAGCCTCATAAACTTTGGATTTAGTCTATGTAATATGGATATACTTTATAAATAGGGCAAAGCATGAATTTCCACGTTAACCAAGTTGGCCTCATACCTCTTGAAATGAGGACATCAGATGGGGCTTTATTTGAAAAGTTAATTTGTGGCCACATTTGGCTGTAAGGGTGGTAAGCCAAAAGGAATTGCTGAGACTAAAACATGTAACAGGACATCCCTTTGGCAAAGCTTCCATCAGCCTACTGTGATCTTCAGTCTTCAAAGTGGTCACCTATTCAGATAGCAACGACAGAGTCCATTTGTTGCCTAGGTGAAGTATGCTTGCAAATCTGCATTTATGGGGTATTGAAAATCCTCAGAGAGTAAATTACCCTGGTTCTTAAACCCTTGGATGTCACAGTAATTGGTGCTATCTCCTATTCATGATGAAAGTAGCACCTTCTGGCAGAAAGCAAACAGGGCATCCATCATCTTGTTTTTTCAAATAAGTTTACCATCATTAGTTGTATTACTAAAGAATATTAGAGCTAATATTTGGGAAAAATTTCAATGGGTTTTTTTCTCTCGGCAAAGTCAAAATCCTATAGAGAATGTTATATCCTATTTACCTAATCATCAAATAGTATTTGTAACTGAATATATTTTACTCTTACTTCTTCTTGTAAAGCTCTATTATTGTTATACCTTTACGCGTTTCTTTTTTTTTTTTTTACCTTTACACGTTTGAAATTTTAAACAGATAGGAGCTGTTGTCACTACAAGCTTTTATATATGTCAACGTGTAACTATGCAATCTGTAAAACCGAAGTAAAGGTCTATACTTATATTTTCATTTTCCTCTTTTTCAAAGATCAGGTTAAAGCAGGTTAATGACAAATTTTTAAGTAGTCAGGACTGGAAGGAAAACATGTGTGCATATATCACATATGTCTCCATTCCTTACTGTCATATTTGAGCATACTAATACAAATTGTTGAAATATAAAAATACTTCAAATTTTTAGTAATAATGAAGGCATAATATCATATTTATGATGTTTCAAATTACCCTCAGAAAAGTCATTACTTTCTATTCATCTGGCACCTTAGTACTAAGGATACTTATTGAGTTCTGAAAATAATATTTAAAGTTGTTCTCACTAAGTAAAATCTCAATGATTTTAAAACAACTTATTATAATAGCTAGAGACTAAAGAGATTGCTTTTTAAATATATACATGATGAAAAATGAACTTATTGTAAAGAAAATAATTAAAATCATGTTTCCAAAGATGAATGGGGAAAAGTCACACTAAAGTGTGGAAACGCCACATTAAGTGACTTTTCTCAGTTATTTAAAACTTTGAAGTTGTTGCTTACAATTATAAAGAGATTACTAATTTGAATAAGTTGCAGATCTGAAGAGAGCTCTGTATGAGTTTAAAATCTGGAATTTAAAGATGAAAGCTCTCACTATCACATGACCAGAATATAGGAAGTAAAATCTGAGGCAGATTAACACCGTCAACGTATCAGAAAGCTGTGCAGTGTTGTAGCCATTTTAACGGCAGTCAGTACCAACAATGATATAAGCAGACAGGAAATACAGTGCAAATCTAGAACGACGACTTTAATAACAGATCATAGAGAGCATATATGTGCATTTCAAAACAGAAACATGTAACAATGGCCATAATTAAACTAGGAAAATATTCTACGTCATCAAAATGATCATCATTAATATTTACTGATTGTTCTAATGCTGTCAATGGATGTCCTAAAAAAAATATACAGGCATTATCCCATCTTATTCTCATGGAGGAACCAATAAAACAGGTGAAATTATTACACAGATGGTTCTGAATTTACCATGGTCCAACTTATGATTTTTCCAATCTTACAATGGTATATTAAGTGATATGCATTCAGTAGAAAGCTGTATGATAGTCTCTCCAGATGCTGAACAGGGGCAGAGCCACAGCTCCCAGTCAGCCACTCAATCATGTGGGTAAACAACAGATGCTCTACAGTGTGCTGTGTTGTTAGGTGATTTTGCCCAATTGTAGGCTAATGTAAGTAGGTGAAGTTAAGCTATAGTATTTGGTAGATTCAGTGTCTTAAATACAACTTCAGTAGGACATTTTCAACTTGTGGTGAGTTCATCAGGACTGAATACCATTGTAAATCCAAGAAAATATGTATTATTATCCACATTTTTACTTGTAATATAAAGCTTCCTTAGTTTATATTTTCTTGTTAAATGACTGTATGATTGGAGAATTACTATACATACATTGCAACTACAGTTTTGAAGCAAATAAGAATTCACAAACGTAGTAAGCAGAAATATGTATTCACACAACCGATTTACTGTTGCTAATCCTGATTTGTCCAGATTCTTGCTAACTAAATGAAACATATATAAAACTCATTTTTAAAACTATGGATACTTCTTTTTATCTTTCACCAGAGGACATGATTATCAACTGGCAATAAAATTAAACATAAAAATCATTGCAAGAAACAATTAGGGCAAGCCCTAAGTGATATTACTAAGAAGAAGGCAATTGTCTCTAATATACTTTTCTTTCCTTTGAGTGTTCTTTCTTTGTATTTCTCATAATGTAATTCAATTCACAGTGCCTGGGGACTTTTGCTTCATTACTCTTCCTGAACCACCCTTTTGAGGATTGCTAATATGTCTGTGTATGAGGCTTCTATTGCTATGTAAATTATTATTATAAATGCAGCATCTTAAAATAATGCACATTATTTATCTTGCAGTTTCCATGTGACAGGAGTATGGGTACAGCTTGACAGGATCCCTGCTTAGGTTTTATAGGTTGAAATCACAGTGTTAGTAGGCTGCATTCTCATTTTGAGCTTGATAACCTTTCTCAAGCTCATTCACGTTCTTGGAAAAATTTAGTTCCTGTGGTTGATGGACTGATATCCCTGCTTGCTTGCTGGCTGCTGACTTAGGGCCTTTCTTGGATCGTAAAGCCTGCCCTTAGGTTCTAGCCACATGAAGTTTTAGAACATGGCAGCTTGCTTACTCAAAGCCAGCAAGAGAATCTTTCTTCAATCCACTGAAACTGAATGCTATATAACATAAACAGGAGAGTGACTACCCAATCACCTTTTCCATATTTCCTAACCTAATCTAGGGAGCAATTCTCCCATCATATTCACAAGTCTCATTAAAGGGGATAGGATTATTGGACCATCTATATCATTAGGCAGAATTTGAGGGCCATCAAATAATTCTGTGTACCACGCTCTGCTATCACTATCACAGTTAGTATTGCATTGCTACATCACCTATTCTTAGAAACCTTATTGCCAAGAGAATTATTAACACATTTTAAAAGATTAACATAATGGGCCATATCAGAAGAGTGAATTAGAGGAAGACATTTAACAAAGACTTTCAAGTAGCAAAGTGACTTGTATCATAAAATCTAAGAAGACAGGTTTTTATAACAACTTAAGATTCTTTGGTTGTGGTGAGTAGAGTTTTTAAAAATGTATGATTTTATTCACTTTCTTCATGTTTTCATCATTTTTATCATTTAATTCATATTGACACATTGCTACTAATATTTTAGAATTATAATTTTTGTATAATTTTAAGTGCAATATTGTTACATGAATATATTGTTTAATGGTGAAGTCTGTGTTTTTAATGTATTTGTCACTTGAATAACTTAAACTGTACTCATTAAGAATTTTTTTAAATCATTCATCCCTTTTCCACCCTACCCTCATCCTTCTGGGTATCCAGTGTCTATCATTCTACATCTCTGTCCATGTGCATGCTTTATTTAGCTATATTTAATTATAAGTGATAATATGTGGTGTTTGACTTTCTGTTTCTGAGTTGTTTCAGTTAAGATAATGGCCATTAATGCCATCCCTATTGCTGCAAAACACATGATTTTATTTTATTTTTTATAGCTGAATAGTATCTCATGGTGTTTGCATATCACATTTTCTTTATCCAATCACGTGTTGATGGATACTTAGGTTGATTCCATATCTTTGCTATTGTAAATAATGCTGTGATAAACATACAAACTTAGGTATCTTTTTGGTATAATAATTCCTCTTCCTTCAGACAGATACCTAGTAATATTATTTCTGGATCAAGTGGAAATTCCATTTTTAGTCTTTTGAGAAATATCTAGACAGTTTTTGGTAGACATTGCAGTAATTTACATTTCCATTAACAAAGGTATGAGCATTCCCTATTCTCCACATTTTCACCAACATCCGCTATGTTTTGTCTTTTTAATAATAGTCTTTATGACTGCTATAAGATGATAGCTCATTGTTTTTATTTGCATATCTTTGACAATTACTGATGTTGAACATTTTTTTCATATGCTTGTTGGTCGTTTATATGTTTTCTTTTTAAAAAATGTCTTCTACTATAAAGATATATGCTCGAGTATGTTCATTGCAGCACTATTCACAATAGCAAAGACATGGAATCAACCCAAATGCCCATCAATGATAGACTGGATAAAGAAAATGTGGTACATATACACCATGGAATACTATGCAGCCATAAAAAAGAATGATATTATGTCTTTTGCAGGGACATGGATGAAGCTGGAAGCCATTATCCTCAAAAAACTAATGCAGGAACAGAGAACCGAACACCACATGTTCTCAATTATAAGTGGAAGCTGAACAATGAGAACACACGGACACAGGGACACAGGGAGGGAAACAACACACACTGAGGTCTGTCTTAGGAGGGTGTAGGGGAGAGCATTTGGGAAAAGAGCTAATGTATGCTGGGCTTAATACCTAGGTGATGGGTTGACAAGTGCAACAAACCACCATGGCACATGTTTACCCATGCAACAAAACTGCACATCCTGCACATGTACCCCAGAACTTAAAAAAATAATAATTTAAAAAATGTCTATTCATGTCCTTTGCCCAATTTTTATTTGGAGTTAAGATAGACACTCAACACATTGTAAAAAATATATAGAGAAAGCTATTATTATGATGCACGAAAAACAAAACAATCAAAAACCAAAATTAGCTAACATCTAAGGTGAAGTTTATGAAATAAGTTTTAAAATCTTAAGTTGTATCAATTGGCCACTTTTGCAACAAAAAAAGGATTATCAATATCATATTCTGACTTTTGAAGCCATACTAGTCATTGAAAGAAGAGGTGAAGCTACATTTGAGTGTCCGTCTAGCTGACTTAATGAGTATCCAGTTAGATGGCCTTGAGACAGTTCAAAGCACAAATTTCTTATCTTATTCAAGCCAAAAACGATACCTTTCACTAAATAAAATATGTGAAGAGTTCAACCCAATATGTTTATTCAGAACCCCAAGATGGAAAAAATGTCAGTGGAGAATACCATTGCTGGCTAAGAGAACACTGATCATCATAATCAATTATAAAGCTTTATAGCTGACCCTACTGGCAATTGCCTGATATTTGAAAGAAATATATTTTTCCTTAGGTAAATATTATATATCCACAGAAAAAACGTTATTGGAAGGTCTCTGCAATTAATCCCTAAAGCTCTTCTACCTCAAAAAAATGAGTCTGAATATGTTTCCCAGTACCAGGATCCACTGCATTTCCAAAAATGCTCAAACCTATACCTCTGTCATTTCTCCACTGTTTAAATAATTATCTAGTGAGTAATCACCATCCACAAACAACTTTTTAAAAGAAAAATGGTGTTATCCATAATATGAATAATTGAAATTTTAGGATGCTTCAAAATTTTCAATTTCTAGATTTCCCTTATCTTGGAATGTTTTCTTAGCATAAAATCCCCAAATATGTACTACAGTGTCAAATAATAATATCAGCCTCATGCCCAATGTTGCATTTTACTTTTAATGAATGTCTCCAAAAGTTTGATTAATACCAGCAATATGTGCTTCTTGAAATCCTATTAATATTGGGTATTTTTAAAGTTCCTAACTTGATTTTTATTGTAACAGCAATAAAAGATAGAAAAAAAATGCAAATAGCAAAAGCATATGACATTTGAATGCCAAGGTATGCCCCCAATATACAGTGGGAGAAACAAATATGACACTAGTATGTATGTATATGTACCCTTTTGATTATAAGCACAATAGTACATCCTAGTTGAGAGAAGAAATGGATAAATTCTTTAAAGGTGCTCTAGAGTGCATCATTATATTTTATACTAGTCTGCACTTGCTGCACTGTAACTAGTATACTGTATTTAGTTTGGGGCACGACATTTCATCAAGACTTTTATTCTTCAGGGTGTTCTCAGTAGCAAACAGAGAAAAGGCTGAGGAGACTCACATTGTGGAATTACAGAAAAATGAATAGTACTGGGAATATATAACTTAGACAGTGAAGACTCAGAGGACATGATAATTGGCTGTCAATATTTGAAGGGCTGTAGTGTGGGAGATGGAAGGGACTTGTTCTATATTACCCCAGGGAGCAGAAGGAAACACTAGAAGGAACACTATAGGCAGAAAGCTATGATATAAGAATAGTGAGGGCCGTTCTATTGATTAGAGCTAGCTACCAAAAAAAATATGCTTTCCTGGAAAAGGATGTATTTTTTTTCCCTTGAAAACTCTCAAACATTTCTTTACATTTTCATCCAGTAAATACTGCATCAGATGTCTACTCTGTAAGACTATTAGTAAATTAGTAAATTACTATTAGTAAATTAGATGGTTGACTAGACACAATGACTTAAAATTTCTACAGGACTCATAATTTGTAATGCTGCCTAATATCTTCAAATACATGAAGAATCTACAAAACACATGAAGAAATGCTCATCATCACTGGCCATCAGAGAAATGCAAATCAAAACCACAGTGAGATACCATCTCACACCAGTTAGAATGGCCATCATTAAAAAATCAGGAAACAACAGGTGCTGGAGAGGATGTGGAGAAATAGGAACACTTCTACACTGTTGGTGGGACTGTAAACTAGTTCAACCATTGTGGAAGTCAGTGTGGCGATTCCTCAGGGATCTAGAACTAGAAATACCATTTGACCCAGCCATCCCATTACTGGGTGTATACCCAAAGGACTATAAATCATGCTGCTATAAAGACACACGCACACGTATGTTTATTGCGGCACTATTCACAATAGCAGAGTTGGAACCAACCCAAATGTCCAACAACAATAGACTGGATTAAGAAAATGTGGCACATATACACCATGGAATACTATGCAGCCATAAAAAATGATGAGTTCGTGTCCTTTGTAGGGACATGGATGAAACTGGAAAACATCATTCTCAGTAAACTATCGCAAGGACAAAAAACCAAACACCGCATGTTCTCACTCATAGGTGGGAATTGAACAACGAGAACTCATGGACACAGGAAGGGGAACATCACACTCCAGGGACTGTTGTGGGGTGCGGGGAGGGGGGAGGGACAGCATTAGGAGATATACCTAATGCTAAATGACGAGTTAATGGGTGCAGGAAATCAACATGGCACATGGATACATATGTAACAAACATGCACATTGTGCACATGTACCCTAAAACCTAAAGTATAATAAAAAGAAAAAAAAAAAAAGAAAAGATAAATGAGAATGTATGGCTTCAGACTGCAGGACAAATGTAAAGTGTAGGTTTGTGTTTGTTTCTGCTTAACTCCTTTGTCGGATTTTGACTATTACCAAATGGAATCAACAATTTTAAAAGATAGGTAATTAAGTTTCTTAAAATGTTCATAAGGTAGTGACTTCCCCATCATTGGAAATGTTCAGTGTGGATGTCCACTCTCCAGATGTGTATTACAAATGTTTATACATCAAATAATAGCCAGAATAAATGATCTCTGTATTTCTCAACATCAGAATCTATGACTTACTAGAATCTAAGCTCCCTGTGAGTGGGGAATTTGTGGTCATTGCAGTAACCCGAGAAACTTGTGCCTTATAGCACAAGTTATGGAAAGGGTACTAGATCTCCCATTTGCCCTTCCTTAGATTTGTTTAGTTATGTTTCTTTTTTTCCCTTTTTTTTTATGTTTGATGTTACTGATGACCTTTTAAGTGTATCTCTTACTAGTATCCACATCCCTAGATGCCACAAAGAAAAGTTTCAATCTTTGTCGGAAGATGTCTCCTTGATGTTCATCAACTCATTTGTGACGGGGCCATAACACAGTGGTGCTCCTCCTCTTGCCAGGCCTAGTTGCACTATTGAGGGGATGTTTCTTTATGGCAGTGCCAGATGGTGCCTTACCACATTACTCAGGACTTCTCTATTTCTCTACTGTGCATGACTCAGGAGCAGCCCTCTAGATGCATATCAATACACATGCATTGATCACTGATAATATTTTTGTGGGCCGGGCACAGTGGCTCATGCCTATAATCCCAGCACTTTGGGAGGCCCAGGTGGGCGGATCACCTGAGGTAAGGAGTTCAAGACCAGCCTGGCCAACATGGTGAAACCCCATCTCCACTAAATAATACAAAATTAGCTGGGCATGGTGGTGGGCGCCTGTAATCCCAGCTACCTGGGAGGCTGAGGCAGGAAGAATTGCTTGAACCTGGGAGACAGAGGTTCCAGTGAGCTGACATTGCATCACTGCATTCCAGCCTTGGCTACAGAGCGAGACTCTGTCTCAAAAAAAAAAAAAAAAAAAATTGTGGCAGAGTGCTGGTTGTTTCCCAGTGTTCATTCCCTTTTTCTAGAATAATAAGTGCCAGATGTTTAACTAAAGAAATGGTGACCTAGAATGAAGACTACATTTTAAACCCCCCAGCAGGAGAGTTTAGCCAGTTAAATATGACCAAATATTTGTAAGTGGAAAAGTTGTGTACATATTTCTGGAAGACTCTGGAGGTGATGGGTGTGCTTCAAATTCTCCTTCTTGAACCACAAGGTCCTCTGCTATAACTACAAAGTGAAATACATGTGTTAAAGATGGTAAATTAAGATAATAAAAGGATCTTGAGTTTCTGCAGAGAATGGAGGAATTAATATAGATTTGAATTCACTATGTTTACATAGAAGCAAGTAAAATTTGTCTTACTTAAGCTACTCTTACATTTACATTTCTTTCACTCAGAGCCAAACCTAACACTAAAACATACTTAATAATTTAAGAAGAACGTTTCACCAATCTGCCGTGTGAACCTCAAAACAAGTCTACAAGTTAGATAAACTGTCTGATAAACACAGTGATTTTTGTCTTCTAGATTCAACTATTTTTGGTAAAGAATTCATAGTCATGATGTAGGATGCAGATCTGCAGGCTTGTGATGTAGGGCTTATACACACACACACACACACACACACATATGTGTATATATATATATTTTTTCTGAAACACAATGCTTCTCCCTAGTATTATTACCTCATCAATTGAGGCATAGCCAACATACATCCATACTATTCGGAAAAGCTTCCCTTGTTTTAGGGGGACATCTTCAAAAGGAGATATGCGTGCTGCTTACAACTTTATACCTTTAACTCACTGTTTTTTGTTTTTGTTTTTGTTTTGAGACGGAGTCTCGCTCTGTCGCCCTGGCTGGAGTGCAGTGGCACAATCTCGGCTCACTGCAAGCTCCACCTCCTGGGTTCATGCCATTTTCCTGCCTCAGCCTCCAGAGTAGCTGGGACTACAGGCGCCCACCACCACACCCGGTTAATTTTTTGTATTTTTAGTAGAGACGGGGTTTCACCATATTAGCCAGGATGGTCTTGATCTCCTGACCTTGTGATCCGCGTGCCTCGGCCTCTCAAAGTGCTGGGATTACAGGAGTGAACCACCGCGCCCTGCCTAACTCACTGTTCTTAAAACCCTTGCTCAGAAGCACACACTTATTTGATTAACTGCTCTTCTTGGGATGAATGATCTGCTGCCATAATTTGCATAACTCCATATAAATACAGAAATGTTGAGATAGGGTATGTTAGGGTTCTAGTGGCTATATTGTATAGGAATAGCACATTTGGAACTGATTCTTTAGAGATGTCAGCCATACAAAGAAAAGATTGCAATCCAGTCACGTCCTGGGGCAGGCTATGTGCTGACTACAGGTGGAAGTATACAGCTATCGACTGAACTTTGAGTTTCAATTTATATGAGTGTAAGAAGTATTATGTCTAGTCTCTGTGTATTTTTTCCATTAGGAATGTGAGGTATAGTCCAAATGATATCAATTACTTTGTGTTTCAGATGATATTACTTTTTGCTACTATACTTAAATATTTCTTAGTTAAGTCTAACTATAGTATCACCATATATTTACCATTGAAGGTACAATCCCAATAGTATCATATTAATTTCATTGCTCACCCCAAAATTCAGAATTGTATCATAGTAAATTTTACTAACCATACTGCTGTTGACACTGACTGAAAGAGGCTGATTATTTTATTTGACTTCTGGTGTTATATATATTTTATATGACTTCTTGTGTTAGTTTGTTTTGGAAATTTTTTTTTTTGTTTTCCATCCTGCATTGATATCAATACCTATTCAATCAATGGTGAAAACCAAATGTTGTTTTCATTGCCTATTGATTACGATCATTATTCTCCCCAAGAAGGGATTGAATGGCTCTCATAATCCCTTTTCTATTTATAGAAATTTAGGCTGAATTATGTGCTATCGTCTCCTAAATATAGCACTCTGCTCTGAGTCTGCATTATTAATGTACTTAAAAATAAGAATAATATTGTTTAAGTAAATTGTATCAAGTTTTTTCTCCATTCAAAAGTTTTAAAAACCTGCATTCTATTTCTAGTTTATGAGTGGTTTCCTTTAAAAAGTTACAGAATTTTATTTGAGTCTATACTTTATTATTTCTATGATCTAAATGGTAGCTCTGTTTCTCTCTCCATATGTATATTATAACTAATAGAAAGGTATAGAGTTGTAATATCAAATTATTAAGCAACTTCTTGTGTTATTTTCTATTGTTATTTCTCTGTGTTCTGAGAATAAGCCCCAAATACAAATATAAATATAAATATTTGTATTTTGAATCTTTAGAAGCCAAGAACATACGAGTGCATGAGTCCTTTTGGTGGAACGATTTATTTTTGAGGGGTATATAATTAGTAATAGGATTGTTGGGTTGAATGGTAGTTCAACTCTTAGTTCTTTGAGGAATCTCCAAACTGCCCTCCACGGAGGCTAAGCCAACTTACACTCCCACCAATGGTGTATCAGTGTTGCATTTTCTCTGCAGCCTCACCTCATCTGTTATTTTTGTGTGTGACTTTAACAAAAGGCATTCTGACTGATACGAGATGGTATCTATTTTGGTTTTGATTTGCATTTCTCTGATGATTAGTGATGATGAGCCTTTTTTAAATATGTTTATTGGCCCCTTGTATGTCTTCTATTGAGAAGTATTCATGTCCATTGCTCACTTTTTAATGGGGGCTATTACCTTTTTACTTATTAGTTTATTTAAGTTCTTGTAGATTCTGGATATTAGACCTTTGTTGGATGCGAAGTTTGTGAAATTTTCTCCAACCCATAGGTGCATTGCAGCACTATTCACAATAGCTAAACCTCGAAATCAACCTAGGTGCCTATCATGGGTGGATTGGATTTAAAAAAGTGGGACATACACACCATAGAATATTGTGCAGCCATAAAAAGGAAGGAAGTCATATCTTTTGGAGCAACATGGATGCAGCTGGAGGCCATTATTTTAAGTGAACTAATCCAGAAACAGAAAATCAAATACTGCATGCCCTCAGTGATATGTGGGAATGAAACATTGGATATACATGGACATAAAGATAGGAAAAATAGACATTGGGGACTACTGGAGGGAGGAAAGAATGAGGGGTAAAAGGAGTGAAAAACTACCAACTGGTTACTATACTCACTATATGGGTGATAAGCTCAATTATACCCTAAATCTCAGCATCACACGATATACCTTTGTAATAATCTTACATATATATACCCCATAATTCTAAAACAAAATTTGAAAAAAGTAAAAAATTAAAAGCCAAGAACAGATGTTTTTCAAGATCCGTCTGCCAATTACATAAGTGATCACATACCACATGAAAAATGTCAATATTTTGCAAAAATTGAAATTATATGGAGTGTATTCTCAGAATAAAGAGAAATAACAACAGAAAATAATACAAGAATTGCTTGATAATTTGAGCACTCTGGAATTAGACTCCAACTACTAAATAAACATTGTGTCAAAGAGGAAATCAAAATTGAGGTTAGAGTTCTTTATAGAAAGGTAGGTCCATGTGCACACTATATAAACAATTCATGGCATATGACCAAAGAGTCCTGAGGGGAAACTTGATGGGGTATATGTTCACAATCAAAGGAAATAGATTCTAAAATTATATACTAAAAAAGAATATGACAGTAATATATATCAGCATTCATGTTTTATATAAATATATACATGTTTCTATGCAAACTTTATGCCAATTCCTTTGAAACTATAAATTAATGAATTTCTACGTTCCGAAAAAATTGAAGAAAGTATTCAAAATAAATTTGAAAAAAATTTATCAAATATTGAAAAACAATAGAAGCTAGAAAAGAAGTACAAACCAACTATGAATAGCAGATATTAAAAACATATATACTATTTATATATGTATGTATCAAATAGAACATATATTTTTAAAATATGTGTATATGCTAAAATAAATATGCAAGAATATAATATCTACATAGTATTTAATATTTATATTTAGTCATTTGTATTTTAACGTTCACAAGTATCAACCTTTTCTACAGAGCATGTAGAACACATAATTAAATGAATAACTTTTAAATATATTGAAAAGGGCTTTATCCAATGAAAGCATGAGGAACAGACAGTTTATATACCTGTTCCATCATAGCTAATAATAAGAGATAATTCTCATATTATTTAAACTCCACCAAAGTCATAAGGAACTTATGAAATTATGCTCAATTTATTTTATTTGATACGAATTTTGTATTACAAATTTTCAAAAACACAATAGTATACTTTGTATCAATCTCAAATATGAATAAGACACACAAATTCTAATTAAAATTACTCTCTCGTTTCTGAACTTATTTCTTATTTGGAATAAGAAGTGTGAGATGAAAACATCAAATATTATGAGCTCGTCAATCATCTTCATTATCATCCTCATGAAAGTAACTCCTGTATAGCTCTCACTCCATGCCAGGCACTGTTGTATGGCTTTATATGCATTATCTCACTTAATCTTTATATGAATCCTATGAGATAAGTAATCCCCATTTCTAAATTAGATAGTGAGGCTTAATAAGATTCCACAACTTTTCCAAGGTCACAAAACTTTTAAGAAGCTAACCCAGGTTGCAAAGCCTGTTAATAACTATGAAAGAGGAACTTCTAAATTCACTTTGATTATGGCAAGAAAAAAAATACCCAGAACAATAGCCACAACAAAATGAAATGCAAATTTCATGATAGGAGTAACTCCGAATTCTCTGTCTCTCTCTCTTTTTTTTTTTTTTTTTTTTTTTTTTTTTTTTTTTTTTTTTTTTTTTTTTTTTTGTGATGGAGTCTCACTCTGTTGCCTAGGCTGGAGTACAGTGGAGCAATCTCAGCTCACTGCAGCCTCTGCCTCCCGGGATCCAGCGATTCTCCTGCCTCAGCTTCCTGGGTAGGTGGGATTACAGCTGAGCACCACCACACCCGGCTAATTTTTGCATTTGTAGTAGAGACAGGGTTTCACCATGTTGGCCAGGCTGGTCTCAAACTCATGACCTCAGGTGATGCACCTGCCTTGGCCTCCCAAAGTGCTGGGATGACAGGCGTAAGCCACCATGCCTGGCCCGAATTCTCTTAATATGATGATTATTTATCAGAAATAGCACAAAGCTCATGAATCGAAAAATATAGAAAGCCCTAATATCATCAATAATATAAACATGTTTGCTATAAACACATTGATTTGTTTATTTTTTTTCTGGAATTTTACCCAATGATATTAAGAAGGAATAAAAAGAGAGCTGTTGATTTTGTTTAGAAACAGGATATCTCTTCATTATTATCAAGTGATATATTTATTACTATGAATGCTCAAGTTATTCAATGATGATAAAATCAACAATAAGATTACTATATTGTTTAAAGGATACATTTACAACATTTGGCCTGATAATAAAAGTTAACATTCATGGAGGTAATACTGTATGTCAGACACTACTCTGGTAAGTTTGCCTGTATTGTCATTTAATTTTCAACAGTTATGAATTCTGCTTACAACTAGTAAGTGAGTAACAATTTTTTCAGAAAAGATATTGTTTTATGGAATATAAAATAAGTCAGGCTAAGGGTACCTTTGGGTTTGTCTGGCGGGTCCATGAACTTATGGATGGACCAAGCTTCAATTTTTCTATATCCTTAGCATGGGTCTTCCATTACAGCATTGGCACAGGAGTTCTGATATCATTCCTACATCCTTTGTGGGGAAAGGAGGAAAAGTGTAAAGATGTTTCTGCCAGCAGAATAGGACTCTGCAAAAGTATTACTCAGATAATTTGATGCATATCTCTTTGATTAAGCCAATCAGAAGTGAGGCTAGAAAATGTGGACTTTCATTCCACACTTTCTGCACAACCAAAAATGTTTCACCCCAAGAAACAAAACAAGGGAAGTAACTTGTCTAATAATGCCTAAACAGAAAGAAGGAAAGATTTGTTTTAGATTTAGAAAGTCTGATGCAAGAAGAAGTTCTCTTGACCACAGTAATGTATTTTCAAAAACAAAAGTATATGCACAAATCAAAGATTTTTTAAAATTAAAAATATATTGTATAAAACTGTTCGTTACAGCAACCAAAGTATGAATAAATGAATACTTATTTAAAAATAAGTATGACCAAATAATTCAAATTATAGAATTTTATTAAATTATTTGAGAGTCTTGAGTAAATGCAAAGAAGTATCATGTTCCTGAATAAACAATTAAATGTTGTGAAGAGGTCAATTTTTGTCAAATTGATTTATACATTTTAATTAGAAAAATAGAATTTGGGGAAGACCTCGTCTAGGAAGCACAAGAACCAACAAAACCAAACCAAAACAAAGAAAAAATAGCAGCATATTTTTTGTCCCTCAATTTTAGAATTAAAATATTAAGGTCATGATACTTATGTAATAGACTAATCGATAGCCCAGAGTAAACGTTCCAGAGAGACATGGCAGCACACTGGGAAATTTAGCACGTGATAAAGTTATTAGTGAATATCATTGATCTTTAGATATAATGTTGCATACTAGAGAGAGAAATGGTAATTTATCCATAGTAGGAATTCATCAAGAAAAATAATGTCATTACAAATATTGTATGTAATATATATGTAACCTAAGATTAATGTAACTGGGTAATCCTATACTGGTACATGTGCTTATTCACTCATTTAGTCAATAAACATCTATTTAGTACCTACCATGTTTGCTATGCTAGGAGCATATTTTCTCCAGGGAATTGTTACTTGAGGAAAGAAAGGCCTTATAATCACATGTGATACATAGCTACAGAGCATAGTAAGAGTAAAAAGTTAAACTTAACACTGAAACTTTTTATTCTATTAGTACATAAAATGCATAGTTAGTTCCCTTGCTAAAATTATCTTCTTTGTCAACTTTGTCTAGTAGCATAGTCACATAACTAGGAGATATCCAAGATTTAGCTTTCTCTTCACACGTGGAATGAAAGAACTGGAAAGAGATTTTACACACATGTGAGATTAAAGAACAGGAAAGAGATTTTATGCAAAAGCAAATTGATGGGATTTTCTTTTAAAACAATTGTTTACAAAGAGGAGTAAGTAGTGCAATCAAGCAGAATTTTGCCTTCTAACAAAGCAATTGATTTTTCATTAAAATCATTGTGAAAAAGAAAATTGCCTTAACCAAATCTTTTAGTCTAATGTAAACCTACAACTATAATTACTGAAAGAGGGAAAAAGCAAGTCATAATGTCACTTTAATTTCTTTGCTCAGCTGTGTCTGGTTCAGATCTTCTGATATTTACATTAAATCCTTAAAAATTATTATTGAGGATAAAGCATCCTTTGAAGCTATCAGATCCTCCTGTACCAAGACACATACGCAGTCAATCATTATTTGTTATTTTTTTTCTCGTGATGATTCTGGTAATAACGATATAATTTTTGCACAAAGTGTGTCATAATTTTGCTGATTGATCATCATATTTGTACAGTATGCCAAATGGCAATACTCAGATATCTTACATTTTACTTTTTATATTTTTTTAGCTTTTGGATAAAACTGGTTTTAATGTAATAAATGCAAATCGAGCTCTTATTTCATTATGAATTGATAATATGTGACAATGATATTTAAGTTACTGTGTATTGGCCATCATAGTAGCATTGTGTTTTACATGAATATTTTGATACTCAGAAAAATTTATTTTTTTATTATGTAGATAGAGAAAATACTAGAAACTAAATCCAAGAATATATGTTGCTTCTATGATTGTATTTCTAAGCCTATTGAAATTTATATCGTTTTTTCCTTCATTCTGTTTATTAGCATAGTATGATTATTTTAATTAAATTAATATTTACATATAACAAGAGTTACACAAAACAAGAGTTACATGGAATTAAATGCAGATTTTTAACTCTGAGTTTAATGACTTTTAACAAATATGCACACCCAGATGAGCAAGACCTCAATCTATGTTTAAATTTTTATCACTTTAGAAAGTTATTTCATGCTCCTGTCCAAACTCTTTCCTTCATACAAATATTTTTCTAATTTATGCCACCATAATTTACTTTTACCTACTTATAATTCATAAAATGAAATCACATAGTATGTGCTCTTTTGTGTTTGACTTTTTTTCTCAATCTAGTGTTTTTGGTATTCATCAGAGTTATTTCAAAGATTATTTGTGCATTAATTTTTGCTGAGCAGTATCCCTTTTTTGATTATAGTTTGGACCTATTATGAATAAATCTGCTATAATTAATTACACAAAAGTCTTTTTGTGGACATAAGTTTTGATTTCTGTTGGATAAGTAACTAAATGTAGAATTGCTAGATAAAAGAAGGTTAACTTCATAAGGAATAACATAAACTTTTCTAAAATGTAACATAATATGATACTTCACTAGCAATATGCCATTATTTCTATTGTTCAATTTCCTCACTGACATTTGAAATGTTCACTCTTTTTTATTTTAGCCATCTTGGTTTGTTAAAGGGTTGTCACACTGTGATTTTAATATGCATTTTTCTTATGATTCCTGATAATGAGCATCTTTTAAGGCAATTCTTGGCCATTTTTTATCTTCTATTGTGAATATATTTTTAAAGACTTTCTCCTTTTTATTTTAGGCTGGGTTGTCTTTTTATTATTGATTTGTAAGAGTTATTTACATGTTCTGGTTACAAGTTGTATTTTCTCCAAATCTGTAATTTAGATTATCATTTTCTTAATAATTTTCTTTGAAGATCAAAGTTTCTTATGTTGATAAAGTTTGAATTTCTCATTTTTATACTTAATGTTTTATTCAATTTGAAACACCATAGATTAATTCAAAATCATGACAACTTACTTCTATTTTTTTCTCTATCTGTATTATTAGGTTGGTGTAAAAGTAATTGTGGTTTCAGACCGTGAATTTTAAATCATTATAACTAGGCTCAAAAACATCTTTATTAATCAAATTATGAACCATGGCAATTAACACATTTTTGCCAACAAGAAATAAGTTTGTTTATTCCTGTAGCATAAAAATCCGTGCCTTGGAATTCAACCAACTGTAGGAAAGCATTTTGTGCACCTTGCTGTTTGTGGAAGTGTTTTCCCTGCAAAAAAATATAGCGAGATGCTAGAAGTTGTAGTTGGCGATAGGTCAGCTAATGTGGCAGATGAGGCAAAACTTCTAGCCCAATTCGTTCAACTTTTGAATTGTTGATTGTGTGACGTGTGGTCAGGCGTTGTCGTGGAGAAGAATTGGGCCCTTTTCTATTGACCGATGCCGGCTGTAGGCGTTGCAGTTTTCATTGCATTTCATTCATTTGCTGAGCATACGTCAGATGTAATGCTTTCGCTGGGATTCAGAAAGCTTCAGAGGAAGAGACTGGCAGCAGACCACCCAACAGTGACCATGACCATTTTTTTGTGCAAGTTTGGCTTTGGGAAATGACTTGAAACTTCTCAGTCCAACCACTGACCTGGTTGTCGTTGGTTGTCTTTTAAAATCCACTTTTGTCGCACATCACAATACGATCGAGAAATGATTCATTGTTGTTGTGTAGAATAACAGAAGACAACACTTCAAAATGATGATTTTTTTGATTTTCGCCCAGCTCAGGAGGCACCCGTTTACTGAGCTTTCTCACCTTTCCAATTTGCTTCAAATACCGAATGACTGAAGAACGGTCAATGTTGGGTTCTTGGCAACTTCCAACGTAGTTGTAAGAGGATCAGCTTTGATGATTGCTCTCAGCTGATCACTGTCAACTTCTGACAACTGGCCACTACACTCATCTTCAAATCTCTCATCTCCTTTCCAAAACTTCTTGAACCACCACTGCACTGTACATGTACATTTGTTAGCAGTTCCCGAGCCAAATGTACTGCTGATTTTACTAGTTGTCTCTGCTGCTTTGCGACCTATTTTGAACTCAAATTTAAAAAATGGCTTGAATTTGCTTTTTGTCTAACATGATTTCCATAGTCTAAAATAAACATAAACAGCAAGTAATAAGTCATTTGCAAAAAACATAAACTGAGAAATGCCCCTTAAAATAATGTATAACAGGCTGGTGTGGCGGCTCATGCCTGCAATCCTAGCACTTTGGGAGGCAGAGGCAGGCAGATCACTTAAGGTTAGGAGTTTGAGACCAGCCTGGCCAACATGACGAAACCCCGTCTCTACTAATAATACAAAAATTAGCAGTATGGTGGTGCACAGGCCTGTAATCCCAGCTATTCAGGGGGCTGAGGCAGGACAATCGCTAGAACCTCGGAGATGGAAGTTGCGGTGAGCCAAGATTATACCACTGCACTCCAGCCTCGGTGACAGAGGAGACTCTGACTCAAAAAATAAAAATTAAAAATAAAATAAATGATGTATGACATAATTGCATTTATTTAAGAATGTATTCCAATATCAAACACAAATTTCAACAATGCAAAAACCGCAAATTATGTTTGCACACACTTCATATAATTTTAGCCCTAATAGTTAAGTCCATGACCTGTCTTGAATTAATTTTTGTGTATGTTGTGACGTAGTGGTAAAAATTTTTCTTTTGTTTTTGTTCCCTATATATTCTGTTGTTTCTATATCAATTATTTAAGAGATTTTTTTCCTTGTAATTTTCTCAGTTCTTTGGTCAAAAAGCAATTGATTACAAAAATATTACTTATGTTTGTTTTAGACTATAATATTTAAATAAATAAATGAAAAAAACTAAATAAGGGCTCTTATTAAATTATGTTTACTAGTATTTTAAGTACTTGCACTAAGCCCTGTAACCTGTAAACTTGAGATACTACTCAGTCTGAAATGAATTTACTGAGGGAAGTAGTTAGTAGTGCTAATTCATAAAAATGCCTATTATTCTTTATCTTGATTAGAAAAGCATAATGGACTTCCTTTGAATTCTTATAGCTCTAATAATTGCCCCCTCAATTATATACATATTACCAAGAGAACAAATATGGAGACTACAGTTCTTACCTATATACAGGTTGAATACTGTTAAGACATAAGGCAAATATTGAAATCCAAGTTGAAAAATACTTTTAGAAAGTTACAGATCAGTAAAGACATAATAATATCACATACAAATAAAAACAAATAATACAAAATTACATTTTTTCCTGAGTTTATTGAAAATTTCAGTTTCAATTCAGTGCTCCTCATTTTTTGTAATAAAATCAACATTTAATGTATATGGTTTGTACCACCTTTAGAACCATGTAACATTTGGGAAATTTTTTTCATACTCAAGAAAAACTAGTCAAAAATTTTGTGTGTAGAATTTGGCCAGGTGTCATTTAAGAAAAACTCAAAAACTTTTAATTGCTGTGTTCAAATTTCAGATGCCACATTAGTGTCAATGTAATGGGAAGTAGAGCTGGTGAGCCTCTTAACTAAGCAAGGGCACGAAATTCATCCAGGGGATGTGACAGATGAGTGCTTAGCAAATGTTACACCAGCCAGGATATTTTAGCACATGACATCATATTGTCTGACTAATTATGGGATAGCTCAAAGTAGAGGTTTGTGCTGGTAATCAGGAACCAGAGTCAGTGGAAAGCTAATTGTAGGGTCAGATTGAACATTTGGAGGTGGTAGCTATGTCCTGATTTATTAACTCAGATGAGAACACAGCAAAAAAGGATCAATCATGCTACTGAGCAGATAAACTACATCCTTGATTTTGCAAAGGGAGAAAAGAACACGGTCTTTGTGTATAAGTGGACAAAGTTTTTAATTGTTGTGTTGAATCAAACACAAAATAGTTACTTCCATTTTGTATTTTAAAGAAAAAGATCATATAATAAAGTTATGTTCTTTTCAAAAGGTGTATGTATGTATTGTATGATAAAAAATAAAACTTAAAGAGTAAGTGAATTTTGACAAAAGTATTGAGAAGAATATGACAATTTTATTACCATAAATGAAACTAGATTAAACAATATTTCTTTTTTAAAAATTTATTTATTTATTATTTTTTATTTGATTTTCTTTTTTTTGAGGCAGAGTCTCGCTCTGTCGCCCAGGCTGGAGTGCAGTGGTGCTTATCTCAGCTCACTGCGAGCTCCGCCTCCAGGGTTCACGCCATTCTCCTACCTCAGCCTTCCCAGTAGCTGAGACTAGAGGTGCCCGCCACTACCCCTGGCTAATTTGTGTGGGTTTTTTTTGTTTTGTTTTGTTTGTGTTTTTGTATTTTTAGTAGAGACGGGGTTTCACCGTGTTAGCCAGGATGGTCTCAATCTCCTTACCTCGTGATCCGCCCGCCTCAGCCTCCCAAAGGATTAAACAATATTTCTTAATGACATTTTCATCTTGGCACTAGAGCTATGTTGGGATGCTTGGTTCACAGATGGGAAAGACAACTTCTTGTTACCATGTACAAGAAGACTATACATATCCCATGATTCTTTTGAATGACATTATATAAAATATTAACCAAAAGTGTAGCACAGTCCAAAGTTTGCCAACTGTTTACCAACGCAAAGAATGAGAGCATTAATGAAGTAATTGAAGGAACAGAGAAGGCAATGTTAGAATGCCTACACTTCCAGCCTGTATTCTGAAAGTGAAAGAACTAAAAGTATTTCTAAGAAAAAGGAAGAAAGATGAAAATAAGTTTCTAAAGAGTGAGAATGGTATTTTCAGATATTTAAGAAATTATCACAGAACATCATCATTAAATTAATTCTGCAGTTATTCAAGAAGATGAAATAAAAATGACTAGAAAAATTATATGGATAAAGTTTGGAATCTCTATCATGCAAATAGAGATTTCTAAAATCTATCATGTAAAATAAGAGATTATCCTTCTGTGGATGATAAAGTCCTCACCCATTGAAGAAAATCAAATCGATTTTTTATAAATATAATGTAGGAATATTGATATTTGAATCAGATACCTTCTCTGTTATTCAGAAGCCCAGTAGTTGTCACCTACAGCTGACATGGAATGAAGTAGAAGGGAAGCTGGCTAGCAGAGCTCTGCATCCTCATACTCATTCAAATTTTGTTTTTGTCCTCTCCAAATAGTACTTTGCCAACTGGTTTGCATTTTCTATACTAGATTACACATATTTACTTTAGTTGTAATGTATATCTACACCTAGAAATTGTATTAAAAACTAAAAAACAGGACAATGTCCACAATGTAATCACACTCTGAAAATTTATCAAGTTATCATTGCAGCCAAGGTTGGAAACACTGTGGAGGCAACCGAAAAAAGGGTTCTAGCTAAAACCCACCCGTGTTGGCTCAGGGAAACTTCTTATGGAGCTCGAGAGTGAATCATGAGACAAAAAAGGAGCTGGGAACTGAGCTGCCTCTGGTAAATCTTTTGTACTCTAAGCACATTCACTCCTGAGTATCTATCCTTCCTATTTTCACACACTTTCTCTAGGTGTATTACAAGAAAAAAACTTGAATAAAAAACAGAATCATCCAGGTAGTTTGATTGCCAAGTTCTTCAGTTTACGGGTATATTTCAGTTGGCAAACCACTACATAGATCTGTATTGTCATATAATGTCTAAATTATTTGGCCTCGTGTTCATCCTTCTTATACCTCAGAAATTTGTATAAAGTTTTCATTAATATTCAAGTATGTTACACAAACTTTGGAAGCTTCTGTGTGATGTGTAGGAAATGTCTGCTTACTAAATATAGTTAGAGAAGTAGCCGGAAATCTGGAACTCTTTTATCACTTTCAACGAATCTGGTGATGAGTTTGTTGGAAGTAATGATCAGGAAAGTTCTTCAAAATATCCTTTCAAATATACCGACAGCGTCATACTTTACTGTTAATACTGTACTATGCACCCCCTTCTCCAAATCCTTACGTTGTAGCCCTAACTCCCAATGCTACTGTATTTGTTGACAGGTTAAATAAGGTCCTCAGAATGGGGCCCTAATCCAATATTAAAACTGATCTTCTCATAGGAAATGAAGAAATACCAGGGATGTGCATCACAGAGAAAAGGCCATGCGAAGATGCAACTAAATGGTGTCCATCTGCAAATTAAAGAGACAGGTCTTAGGAAAAACTAAACCTACCAAGTTGATCTTGGACTTCCAGCCTTGAGAACTAGGAGAAAATATATATCTGTTGTTTAAGCCGCCTAGTCAGTGGTACTTTGTTACAGCAGCTCCAGCAAACTAATAAATCTACACAGAACAAAGTAATATTTTATTCCAACATAACATAAAAAACCTTGTATATAAGTTTTCCTCCTGGATTGAGAAACTAGAAAATGAAGAAGGCATAGGGGTAAGTCCTAGACTCTATTCTCAGTGATATAGAGAACTTGATTCTGAGCTATATGCATTGTATCACTGTAGGTCAAGGATATGTGGAGGAGTTTGAACACGTTAAACTATAACATCTAATGCATTTGCTGAAGATATTAGTGAACTTATAAAAATTCATAATTTGGACAGTGGCAATGTACAGTTGACTCTACTAATAACACTTAACACAATTCATTCTGTACTAGGTGTCAAAAAGTTTACCATAAATGTTCAGAAGTGATTTGTTTTCGTTCCTTTTTTTTTTTTTTTTTTTTTGAGATGGAGTCTCACTCTGTCACCCAGGCTGGAGTGCAGTGACACAATCTTGGCTCACTGCAACCTCTGCCTCTCAGGTTCAAGTGACTCTTCTGCCTCAGCCTCCCAAGTAGCTGGGACTACAGGCACACGCTACTATGCCCAGCTAATTTGTGTATTTTTAGTAGAGATGTGGTTTCGCTTTTTTTGGCCAGATTGGTCTTGAACTCCTGACCTCAGGTGATCTGCCCGCCTCGGCCTCCCAAAGTGCTGGGATTACAGGCATGGGCCACAGCGCTGGACCAATGTTCTTAAGTCAAAACAGCAATTGATGAATGCATCTAGTGCTTCCATATATGTGCTTATATATATTATTTATATATTATATATATGCATATATATTATGTTTCTATGTACATATCCAATAGCAATATTTTATATATATATGAAACTTGTTGAAATAGTATATACCTATTACATTTAAGGTACATTTATTTATTACAAATTAACATTATCCTATAGTTAGCACCAAAAGTACTGTCTAGATAAGATATAAAATCCAGTGTCTACTTAAACTCTCTAATTGTTCAATTACTCTGTATCTAAGCAAAAATAAGATTAGTCAGGTTAATATTTTATTTTTCCTTATACTTATGATTTTCTGTATTGATTGTACCTGAAATATGCTTAAGTTTTTCTTGGTATATTTTTACTATACATGTATCTATATGTGAAATATACATTCTCTATATGTTCATGTGAATATAAAAGCATTGGTTGATCCTAAACTGATGCCAAATAATGAATGAGGATGTGCTCTGTTATCTGCTGAATGAATGGTCACCAAAAATATATTCCATAACACAGTCTAAATATATTTTTACAGTTGTTAATAATAAAGGCGTGCAGAGTAAAACTCTAGACTTTTCCTTTGGTAACACACCTTCTCCAAGATAGTAGATAGTATCACAGTAAGGAAGTTGTCTCTCTAGTAATGAAAGGGCGTTAACCATGTGAGAGTATCAACTACCCTTCTCTCATTCTACTTTTCTCAGCATCCTTGTCTCTTACAGATGTGACCAGGCACAGCTAAAGCATGCTGAGCTGCAGGGAGAGAACCATAAAGATCCCCAGGTACACAGCCACTACTAGTGGGTCTCTAGGCATCTACACATCTCTAGAGCAACGACGTCTCAAATGTTCTGTCTGTCCGATAAGCAGGTGGCTCATACCAGATGGCAGGACGCATTATGGACATTTTGCCAATTATATTTCTAGCCAATGGCACCCTGGAGTATCTCTGGAATATGTGTAGGAGATTTTAAAATCCTCTGGAGTATCTAAAGCACATTTTGATGATAAATAGAAGCTATAGGGCATGTGAGTTGTCCTGATCACATATTTTTTTCCAAACGAAACTTTTGGTTATATATTTCTGAAGAACTTCAGAAGCCCTAGACTCCTTAAAGTCCTTGGAGAGTCTCTTTCAGTGAATCATGCTTTTACAGCCAAATGAGACAAACAGGAAATCCCTCCACAAAACTTACTGCACTATAACTCCCATGTGAATTTCCTATTTTATGTAGTGCCCTAATTTGTTCTTTCCCATAGAAACACTGGATAGACTCTTTCAGAAAGCTCACTCCTAATCCACAGTTACAGAGTTTTCATGAGATCCTTGTCTTACCTGAAGAAAATATATAAATTAACGTTAAAAGTGTTTAAAAATCTAAATAATTCTGCTAATAATTTACCACCTGAGTGGTAATAATTACCACTCTGCAATAATTCAGAGTGCAGTAAATTTGTGAATGAAAACCAGTACGAATATTTTAAACATTAGACAGAATTAGACTTATATTTCTTAGTATTCCTCACTAGATTATATTCCAATGCATTGTATATTGTTTATTTCTTTGTTTGTTTAGACAGCGTCTCACTCTGTCACCCAGGCTGGACTACAGTGGCATAATCTCAGCTCACTGCAGTCTCTGCCTCCGCATTTCAAGCCATTCTCATGCCTCAGCCTCCTGAGTAGTTGAGCTACAGGTGTGCACCACCATGCTTGACTATTTTTAAATTTTGGGGGGAATTTTAGTAGAGATGGGGTTTCGCCATGTTGGCCAGGCTGATCTCAAACTCCTGACCTCAAGTGATCCACCCACCTTGGCTTCCCAAAGTGCTAGGATTACAGGCCTGAGCCACCATGCCCAGCCCATTCAGAGACATTTTCTTATCTCTTGAAATGTTTTAATATTAAAAGAAAGAGCTATTTTATCTTAAAAATATGACTTTCAGTTGTCTGTTTGTATAGCCTGGATTTTTTTGAGATAAATGAAACTTTCTCATTTGTTAAAAAAAACTAAATAAAAATAAAACTAAATAAAAGTATGAATGTATTGAGTAGTATACACTCTACTGAATTTATAATTATAAAAAAACAAGGGAGAAAGACACACATAAACTTAAAAAGACTAGGGAAGACTGCAATAATTGATGGTAAAGGAAGGGAAGATGAATTCCTGAAATTAGAAAAAAATGTAAAATATGTTAAAAAATGTGCTTTAAAAATGTTTTAACATACAATAACATAGATGTGCATGCCATTCAGTCACAAACATCGATATACAAGTAAACTTTATGTGGGACCTATACTGAAAATCAATGTAAAATATGTTAAGGAAAAGAAACCAGAAGATGCCTATACCTTTTAAATAAAAATCAACATCGACCTCAAAGTATGTTTTATTTTCTTTAATTGATATTGTCTTTACTCACCAAATGATTATGTTGAAAATATAAGCTCTCACATAGGTACCGTATTGACCAAAATATGTCCTCGAGAGAAATTTAGCAGCAGCTAGCAAAGATGAGTTACAACAGAAATCTAGTTAACAGGATAGGGTTACTTGTGTTGGTGTCTACAGTTAGTCCTGGAGCTGCGTTTCTAAGAACTCCACACATGTGAAAATGGAGACAAATATTAGAGTGATGTGTCAACAAGATAATGAACATGAGGCTTACTGACACCACCAGAAGCTTGGAGAGAGGCATAGGAAATATTTTCTTCAGAGGTTCCAGAAGAAACCAACACTGCTACCACTTCGATTTCAGGCTTCTGGCCTCCAGGACTGTAAGAGAAATTTCTGTTTTGAGCCACTCAATTTGTGGTGCTTTGTTATATCAGCCCTAGTAACTTAATAAATATAATACCTAGACCCAGATTGGTTCTACCTAAAACCTAACAGACGGGGTGAAGGATGGTGTGGTCTTGTCTAAATATACAATTTTACATATTATATTTGATCTGAAGCTGATAGTCTAAGTGGCAATCCATTTTTTAAAAATACAACTTTCTTCTGTTCAGATAAAAAAATTCATATAATGAAATTATAGAACTAGTGTTAAAGCTGTATAGATTTGTTCAGAAGAAGCCATCACCCCTTATGAAACATGAGCAGGGTGATATGGCTTGGCTCTGCGTCCCCACCCAAATCTCATCACAAATTGTAATCCCCGCTTGTGGAGGGAGGGACCTGGTGGGAAGTGATTGGATCATGGGAATGGTTCTCCCATGCTGTTCTTGTGATAGAGAGGAAGTCCTCATGAGATCTGATGGTTTTAGAAATGGTAGTTTCGACTACGGAGAGGATGTGGAGAAATAGGAATGCTTTTACACTGTTGGTGGGAGTATAAATTAGTTCAACCATTGTGGAAGACAGTGTGGAGATTCCTCAAGGATCTAGAACTAGAAATAGCATTTGACCCAGCAATCCCATTACTGGGTATATGCCCAAAGGATTATAAATCATTCTACTATAAAGACACATGCACATATATATTTATTGTGGCACTGTTCACAATAGCAAAGACTTGGAACCAACCCAAATGCTCATCAGTGACAGACTGGATAAAGAAAATGTTGCACATATACACCATGGATTACTATGCAGCCATAAAAAAGGATGAGTTCATGTCCTTTGCAGAGACGTGGATGAAGCTGGAAACCATCATTCTCAGCAAACTATCACAAGAACAGGATACCAAATACCGCATGTTCTCACTCATTAAGTGGGAGTTGAACAATGAGAACACATGGACACAGGAGGGGAACATCACACCCTGGGGTCTGTCGGGGGGTGGGGGACTAGGAGACGGATAGCATTAGGAGAAATACCTAATGTAGATATCTGGTTGATGGATGCAGCAAACCACCATGCATGTGTATACCTATGTAACAAAACTGCATGTAGTGCACATGTGCCCCACAACTTAAAGTATAATTAAAAAAAAAAAGAAGAAAGAAAAAAATGGCAATTTCTCCTGCACTCTCTCTCTTCTGCCACCTTCTGAAGAAGGTGCTTGCTTTCCTTTCACCTTTCACCATTATTGTAAGTTTCCTGAGGCCTCTCCAGCCATGCAGAACTGTGAGTCTATTTAACCTCCTTTGTTCATAAATTACCCAGTCTCCAGTAGTATCTTTATAGCAGCGTGAGAAGGAGAAATACACAAGGGTTATATATTCATTGATGTGGAATCATAGTTGTATTACTCAGGGTTCCCTAGAAAGACAGAGCTAATAGTGTGTGTGTGTGTGTGTGTGTGTGTGTGTATAAAATATTAGTTTATTAAGTATTAACTTACATGATCAGAAGGTCCCACAATAGGCTGTCTGCAAACTTAAAGAGCAAAGAGAGCCAGTCTGAGTCACAAAACTGAAGAACTTGGAGTCTGGTGTTCGAGGGCAGGAAGTATCCAGCACAGGAGAAGATGTAGGCTGGAGGCTAGGCCAGTGTCGCCTTTTCACATTTTTCTGCCTGCTTTATATTCACTGGCAGCTAATTAGATTGTTCTCACCAGATTAAGAGTGTGTCTGCCTTCCCCAGCCCACTGACTCAAATGTTAATCTCCTTTGGCAATGCCTTCACAGACACACTGAGGATCAATACTTTGCATCCCTCAATCCAATCAAGTTGATACCCAGTATAAACCATCACAATAGCTTTCATGCTAAATCCTGGTTTCTACTTTATGCCACCAAACTGACTTCACTTGAGAATTTAATTGCCACCAGTAGATTTAAGAATAAAGACTTAGGGTGACAAGGGTTGGAGAATGGCATAAAAAAAAAAGAATGAAAAAAATGTTAAAATGTTAAAAACACCACTCAGGAACATGGTCAGGTAAGACAGGTCCTCTGGAGTTCTGTGAGACTTTTCAGTGTAAAAGAACTTGGTCCCGAGGAGAAGGCTTTCATTTCTACCTTTCTACTTTACTATAGAATTTCCATGTTGTTAGAGGTCTTTCTGTTATTATGTGTAATATCAATAGGAAGTATCTGAAGAAGGAAATCAGGAGCCATTTTTTTGTTACTTCCAAATTAGTTACATTAAACTTAACAATGAGATGATCTTTAGAAAGAAATGAATACAAAGAATGAACCAATACCATGGAAAGAGGAAGAGCAACACTGCTTTTGGCTCATTCCTATTCACTGCCTATTCCAGATAGTATCTATAAATTCAAAAAAGAAATTCTTCCCAGCATTTATTCCTGTTTCTGATAGAAAAGGACGCCACATCTAAGGTTCAGTGCAGAGTATGCCTATCAGTAAGATTCGCACAGGCTGGGGCACAGGTTCCTAAAAGAGCTCTGCATCTGTTTACTGATACTAGCGTTGTCATTGTGAATAAGAATTTCCGGAGTTGGTATATGAGTCTGTATTCTTAGAACTTTTTTTGTAATTGGGATTAACAGCCTGCTTAGCTAACCATGCTTTCAGTGATCCCCATTACTTCCTGTCCTCATTCTACATTCTGATGAGGCAGCTATTCAAACAAATGCATAATCATACTGTTAAATGTTGAATAAATGATGTAAAGAAAAAATAATAAAAAGGAATTCTTAATAATTATTGAATTAACTGTAAAATTAATGCATGGAACACACCACTTAATTTTGGATAATGGTTTCATTTATTAAAACTTCACAGAGTTTTCAGTACATGTGCCACACACTGCTACATGCTTAATATGTATTAATCTATTTAATATTCAGAACAGTCTTATGAAGTAACTATTACTATTAGTTTTACTTAGTATGAGGCTATGTAGCTTATAAATAGGAGAATATGGATTTGGCCCCAAACTCAGTATTTTCTTTGAACTTTGCTGTAACAGTTCTATTAAGTGTTATGCAATTAATAATCAACAAAGTTAAAATTAGACACTTTCCTCTTAAAATTATGTATTCTAATACACTTTTTATCATATTGACCACTTTTCCAGTACGATACAAAGATAGCAAAAGAACCTTCCAATAGAAAGTAAAAATGAATCTCAGCTCTGAAGAAGAGAAATTCATTTGCATGGAAATTTACATAATGATGACAAAATCCCTCTTCCCTAACTTGTTTTATTAATAACATGGTGTGTCGATAGAATTATTTTTGAAACCCATAGTTACATGTAGCTAGTTTAATGAAAGATATCAGTCTGAAACCTCATGGAAACTGTAACTGTACCCTAACTTTTTGCTTTTTTAACTAAAATAAGTGTTATGCTCAATCCAAAAATGGATCCAATTTGACATGGGTCCTCTCCTCTCCTTCACAATTGATTTATATTTTATAACCAGGGAATTCTGCCCTGACTATAAAATAGGAAACATAGTATTTAATACTGCTTATTAATGGGTATAATTGACATTTCTATAAATGTTTTCCATAGTATTGTTTTAATTACTTCATTATACTCAATATTGTAAGAGGAAATCAAATGATAAGAAAATAAATTAATGTCACAGAATTATAAAAGAGAAATGCTAGCAAGATATTTTTCCAGTGCTATTACCCCATAGAGACCAATTTTGTATACTTTTAAATCTCCACATTCTTGTACAATGTTAAATCTCAGAATAAGTTTTGAATCACTGCAAGCCCTCCAATTTCTTTTGACTTTCAAACATTGCTAATACCTGAATAACACATAAAGATATTTTCTGATACAGATTAGAAGTGTTGGTTATATTTTTATTGTAACTTTAGGAAATGCAGTATTACTTAGCAATATGCTGATTACTTATACAGATTATTTTGTCAGTTATACATCTACTTTTTCCCAGCCACAGCAATAAATAAAATTTTGTTTCTTTTAAGATGGACTTCATAAAAGTCAAATGAAAATTTTTTTTTTAGAAAAGAGGAAAGTTTCAGGAAACAGGACACTCGACTTCAAAAATTAATTTGGAGACAATCATTAATAATGCAAACCTAGCAATACATATCACCTTAAGTCTGGTTACCATATATTTGCTTCTATAATACCAGCTTTCTATTTGCTTCTATGATTTTTGACCTTGGCATGCAATTATGCCCCTATTTCTGCAATCCAAGGTTTCTCTCAAAGGTTGACCAAATAAAGAGGTAAAAAATGTGAATGGAAGAAAAAGTAAAACAGCAGTAAAAATATTCAAAGACGAAATTAAAAGAGACAGAAAATCTTTTCAACACAATAAAAATGAAATCATAGTAGGAAGTTGTCACTTCGCTTGTATCACTTTGGCATCCATAGTGACAGGTGTCTTTATTCCTAAAACAGTTTATTACTCTCATAGTGTACTGGTTTCTGTCAGAAAAAAAAAAAAAATCCATACCTCATTACTTTCAATCTCATTTGTTGCTCCATGTCATGCATTTAAGAAAATGAAAGCACATTAAAATGCTCACATATCAACATAAACAGTTATGGAATTTCTAGCTGGATTGTACCTAAGGTATTGTAATTTATTAAATCAGTTGGGAAAAGCAAATTTATTTTGTGATGCAATGAAAAATATTAAGCATATTTTCTGCACTTATATCTTATGTTACCTTACAATGCACACAGGCGCTTAATGGAATTATTTTTGACAAACAATATAAATAATGTAAAGTAAAATAATAAAGAGCACATTATTAACAAAATTATCTAATTTGGTAATGACATTTCAAATAGTCATATGGTTTTGTAATGTTAGAAGTTACCGGAACACCAAATTTGCTTTGTAAATTCATAACGTTTGGTCTTTTTAATTTTCTTTTCTATACGTGTTTGAATTACATCAGGCACTATATTTGGATAATACATTTTAGAGGCTAAGGACACTAATAAGTAATATGCATGTTTTCACCCAAGTTCAAAACTATTTAAATGATTTATTAGATAGGTGGGTATTAAATATTGGCACAAATATATACAAGGTTAATTTGAGGATGGTGTCTTGATCTTCAGGTGCATCTGGGCTCCTGATACCTATCTTCTAATTTGAGCTTTCTCCTACAAACCTGGATACTTCCCTTTTCAGAGATACAACCAGTTCTTATAAGCATTCTCTGTAGAGAGACTGGCTCAAAAGAGAAGCCAAAAAGATAGAACAACAAAGCCGGGTGCAGTGGCTCACGCGTGTAATCCCAGCACTTTGGGAGGCTGAGGCCGGTGGGTCACGAGGTCAAGAGATCGAGACCATCCTGGCCAACGTGGTGAAACCCCATCTCTAATAAAAATACAAAATTACCTGGGTGTGGTGGAGGCGGAGGTTGCCGTGAGCTAGAGCCACTGCACTCCAGCCTGGCAACAGAGCAAGACTCCGCCTCAAAAAAAAAAAAAAGAAAAAGAACAACAAATGCCCAATTCATTATTAAGAGACACAGCCACTGTAGAGTAAAACCATCTGCCATTAACCTCTCCTGCTTTTCACTCTTGTAAATTTCAAGCCTAACAAATAAACCTTTGATGAGCAAGATGTGGCTGACCTTAGGGCCAGAGATTCGAAGTTTATCAGAATTGTCAGAAATCACGGGCTAGCCTTCCAATGGCAAACACTACTGTGATCTACTTCATGTATTCTCCTAGGAACACTGTCTGTGTATGCTCATATCTAATGAATTGGCTGATGAGGAAATAAGGATACTTCTTCTTTGTTACTTTGCGTCTGCTTAGCCTCTGTCCCCTGTCTAAGCCAGGGACTTAAAGTAGAACCTGAAAGTTCTCCTTCTTGGATGAAATCTTTGAGACACTCTAGTGTAAGCTGCAGTGATCTGAGAAACAAATAATGCGATCAGTGAGGGATAATTTCCTCAGTTGTGGACAAAATACAGTATAGTTTAGTGCATTGATGATTCCACGAACACGACCTCATTGACACGTTGAAGATTCAGGCCGTATGACTATGATATAATTGTGACATATTAACCTCAGCCAGGGCATTTATGCTCTCTCCATAAGCTCTAGCCACAGCAGAAGTGGTGTGGCAGCAGAAGAAAGCAGCAATCAGTAAACAAATATCAACGCAAAGGCCTGCAAGGAAACTTAAGAAATTGAAATCTGTGAGCTCATTCCAAACACCTACAGCTTTCAGTGCCTTTTTGAGAGAGAAAAGAAGCTGCAGGGGTAGATGGGAGCAACACGGAAAAAGTGATGTATATGTGTCCACTACAGCAGTGGTCAGCAAACTACTGCCCAGGACTAAATCTGGCCTTTCATCTGTTTTTGTGAAAAAAGTTAACTTAGAAGCAATCATGCCTATTTGTTTGGGTATCATATTTCCTTTGGATGCTTTTACACTACAACAGCAGAGATGCTTATTTGTGACACAGACTGTATGGCTAGTCAAGAAGAAAATATTTACTATCTGGCATTTTACAGAAAACATTTGATGATCCCTGGTATAGATGGACATAGCTGCAAAGAATGGGGCGATACTATGAATTGACTTATCTCTGCGCACGTTAGAGATCTACCCAACTCGAGCACACAAAAAAGGTTTCATTTTCGAAAAGTTTATAAGCGTGTTTGAAAAGTGGATAATTACGGAGGAATATATCAGAATGATCCATACATCCAGCAATGACTTTAATTCAAAAACCTCTCTGGAATAAAGCCAGTCTGCAAATATATAGTAAGTGTCTCTTCAGCTCCAGACTTTGTCCTAGTTACAAGTGTTATGCTAGTGAATAAGTCAAGTACTATTCCAACGTGAATGTAGCTTTTATCCAGGGGAAAACAGAGAAAAATAAACACATCAATAATTTATACTCGTAGGTCCAAAGCAGAAAATATAGCAGGACTAGGAATAACCTGAGAAAGAGTAATATATTGGGCATATTACACTCATCACACAACATAGGACCATGCCCACTGAGCCCAGCTGAACACTTGCCAGCCCTCAGATATACAGGTGAAATGAACACGCTAATTTTTCTTTTTTTTTGAGATGGAGTCTCACTCTGTCGCCCAGGCTGGAGGACAGTGGCAGGATCTCGGCTCACTGCAACCTCCATCTCCTGGATTCAAGCAATTCTCCTGCCTCAGCCTCCCAAGTAGCTGGGACTATAGGCACACGCCGCCACGCCAGCTAATTTTTTGTATTTTAGTAGAGACAAGGCTTCACTATGTTGCCCAGGCTGGTCTCGAACCCCTGATCTCAGGCAATCGGCCTGCCTTGGCCTTCCAAAGTGCTGGGATTACAGGCGTGAGCCACCGTGCCCGGCTGAACATGCTAATTTTTGTATACCACTGTGTTTTGCGGTGGTTTGTTAATCTCAATTATTGTGACAAATACACATCACATTTAAATCAAAACATAAAATCTTTTCATGTTTACATAGGTTTATGTCATCTATTTTGGGTCATCTTTTTCTCATCAAATAGCAGTTTACTTTTTCTTCACTATGCTTCAGCTACACTGATATGCTTCCTACTCCTTCACTATGCCAAGCACTTTTTTGACTCAAAGCTCTAATTAACTTAGTGTGGAATGCTTTTTCTTCATGTATCTTTTTGACCTTTTACATTTAATTCATATATGACAATGCATGTCACTGCATCAGAGAGAAGTTCCCTGACCACATCATCTAAAAGAGGACACTGCTTACTACTGAGCTCTTTAGTATATTAATTTTTCTTAGTTGTTCTTAATACCTGATACTATGTTACGCATTTTACTGTTCATTTACTCATTGTCTCCTCACCTAGAATTTTAACACCATGAGGATAAGGACTTTAACAGTTTAATTTGTTTGATTTTCTACTCTATCTCTGGGATACAGAATAATATCTGAAAATATTGTGGTTATATAATAACACTAGTCAAATGAATAAGTAATTGAATTTAGTAGGATCACTAATGGACTTCAGAGTCTCTTACTCTGTCATCCTATTTTAATATACATATATAATTTTCATACATTTTCTTCAAAACTTATAAAAGTTTGATGAATTATGAGCTTGTTTTCGCTGTCTTATACTTAAAGGGAACAGTTTAGGGCTGTGCTTAAGGTCGAAGAGAAGCCTTTAAAATGCCCATATAAATTATATTTGAAAGTGTTTAGGGAGAACCTAGAATATCTGCAATTATACAGGAGTTTATTTGCTATTAAGGAGTGACTCTGAAACACTAATAAACATAAACATATATATAATTATAAGAATTGCCTGTTGTTCAAAATATAAAAAATAATAACATTAGAAAACAGTATTATATAATCTGAGAAAGGGTGGTCTTCGAAAATGCCTTCAATCTTCACGTTCATATTCCGTAAAGAAGTACTACATTTGTGAGACTGACAGGTGTTTTAAGAAGAGAGGTACAGACGAACACCCAAGGAAATAGTGGGAAAAAAATAATGTTAAAAGAGATATAAAGATTTTTGGAAAAGGCTGAAAAATGAGGAGAGATTATATATATTTTTAAATCCTAAGTGTTGCTTAGATATGTTTTTTTAGAAAATAGAAGTAAACCAAAACTATATTTTTTACAGCTCTCCAAGCATGCTTTGCTTAGAAATGGAGCCATACCACAGCATTTAAAAACATTTCATGGTCTGTAATTAAATGTGCCATCTTTCTCAGAAATGGACCTATCTTTTATTTATGGGTGGCATAGAGTTTTAATCAACATAGATCAATATATTTTAAGATAGATTAGGTTTCCAGATAAATATTTGCAAGTTTTTGTGGAAAAGGTATTGCCAGTTGAAGACAATTGCTAATAAATAGTTAATAATCGGGAAAAATAAAAGCTATTTCAGGATATACTGAAAATCATAATATAAAAAGTGGCAAAATATTATGTTACTGGAGAAGTTTGCTACTGGCAAATATGACTGATTCACAGGGCCTCAGTTCTGGATACTACAGGGATTCTAAACTGATCAAGCTTACGGGGTCAGTGAAATTTATTGACCCCTACTGCTGTTCCTTCATCCACTTACCTCAGGCATATAAACATAGTTTGTGCCTGTATGACCCAAATACTGGATTGTGTCAAGGTCCATTGATGTTTTCAGCCATCGTAATGACTGATTTGCCCTGTCACCCAGTCGATCTGATTGACTGTACGTAAGTTAGCCCACAAAAGTCAAAGTTGCTTTTCCATAGCTGTTTTTGTCATGGCATACAAACAAACATAGATGTTTTATGTCTCTCCAGAGCAGCATTTGAAAGGGGTTCTGGAAAGCACTCTGTTCCCTCTACAAATGCAGATGTCTAAACTGAATACTTCTCACTTGATCTGCCACACCAATCCTTCTCTGAGTCACCACCTGGCACTGCCATGGTTTAAAACACTGAAATGATTACAGCCGCTATGAGTCCTCTTACATTTGTTTTATGCCTGAGATTCATAGAACTGATCATTTGCTCCAAGAAATGCCATGTGGGCCTTTGCCATCTTTTGGCTGCCTACTCTTCATACTCCCACACTATGATACTATCATGTTTGCAGACCAATATAAATTAAATAGTTTGTTATTACCTGTTAAATATATTATTTTTTATACTTTCCACTAATCACAACCATCAAATTTCAATTCAGGGACAAACAAAAATGTCTCTGTAATTATATGAGAGGAAATAACTTCCAGTGCCACCATGGGTAATGATTAATATTGATTTATAAAACAATTGCAAAGGAAATATTCTCAAATTTTAAAATAGAATTATCTCAGCTTATATTTAGCCAGATTACTTTTGTCAGAAATCTATATACCCAAATCATTGAGCCTAAAAATTGTATTTTCATCAGACTTGCTAGATCCCTTTCAGTTAAATGTGAAGCGTTTGTACATAAGGAAAGTATTATATACTCTTGTTTCTATGCTGTGGCCTCAAATGTGTTTACAATTTTAATAAGGCAAAGATGAATAATATGGGTTCTGGGTACAGTCTAGACATTATTTTTTAATATTGCTGAAAGACTCAAGATGTGAAAAGATTAGTATATTAGTCTATTTTTCTAATAGTCAATAACCAGTATTCAGGGAATTTGGTTAGACTATTCCCACAAAGAGATAAAATGGGCACTTTCTTAATATTGAAGGAAGAGTGGCGAGTCTTATTTCAGTGGGAATTTAAAGCGTCTAATAATATTGATAAATTATTTAAATAAACAACAGAAATAAAATTAGTATTTTTAAAGAGATTGAACATATTACTGTTTTCCAGCAAATTTGTGTCCTGTTACATTTATTGGTAGTCCACTTACATTTGCTATTTCTTTGAGAAGCGAGGTTGTAATTTGCTTCTTTGAGGGGAAAGATTGGTAACTAACATTTAATGAATTTATGAATTTTTCATGAAGTTATACACACATACAAAATTGACTAATTTTATAATTTTATGAGTTCGTTGTTAAAAATGGAAACTGTAAGTATGTTCATTTCAATACTTAGCATAGAAGCACTTGAACAAATAAAGGTCAGAGTATTAGCTTCAAACTAACATCCTATTGTGCTAAATTTTTTGACTTTACTATTTTAAAATGAATTTATTTAATTTCTAATTTATAGAAAATCTGTGCTACAAGTAAATTGACACAAAATTAAAATAGCTAGTTTTTGTTGCATATTTAACATGATTTAGAAATATAGATTTGGGAATCACCAGTGTAGTGTACAGCCCACTATTAGATCTAGGGATATAGATAGGTCACATAGGTAGTGACAATAGAGTAAAAAGCAAAGATAGAAAATAAACTTTAAGAAGAATTATTAATAGGAAATTAATTCCATGATCCATTGAGGTACAGTCACCTTAGGCTCAATACATCTCATTCTTGCCCTACACAGTAAGAAATGTCCGCCATCTCTTTTTTTTTTTTTTTTTTTTTTTGGCGGAGTCTTGCTCTGTCGCCAAGCTGTGCTGTGCAGTGCATGATCTCTCTCACTGCAACCTCTGACTCCCAGGTTCAGGCAATTCTCCTGCCTCAACCTCCCAAGTAGCTGGGATTACAGTCACGCGCCACCGCACCTGGCTACTTTTTGTATTTTTAGTAGACATGGGGTTTCGCCATGTTGCCCAGGATGGTCTGGAACTCCTGACCTCAGGTGATCTGCCCTCCTTGGCCTCCCAATGTCTGCCATCTCTTCTATATATAGTAGTCCAACTATTCTTTGGTGAATAAGAATAAATGGATAATAAAATAATGAATGAGAAGATAGATAACTGAAACTTACATATAAATTTAGAAAAATTTAAAGCATGAAAATACAAAACATTCATTTGAACCACATTCGTAATTAAAAAATGAGGAAGTCAGAACATGAGTAAATAAAATATTAATAAGAAAAATGGTAATTATAAAATGTCAGTTCTGTGCTATGGATAATTAAGACAGAGGAGAAAATACGTGATAAAGAGATGACCAAAGACCAAAAAAGGTGTTCTGAGACAAAGGTAGTGTGAAACAAGCTCTTAAGAGAGAGTACTTGAAAACAATATATTAATTTATTAAATAATATATTTGTGCAGATAAAATTAGTTCAAATAAAATTCATTTGTCATGATTATTAATACTACTGTTATTATTATTATTATTTATAATGTACATCATTCTGACAGTGTCTTTAGGAAAATTAAGGTAAAAATCAGTCAAGATGAAATTAGGCTAGTCACAATCCTTCTTAAATCACATCTCATGCCCAAACCCTTTATGAAAAACGGGAATCCAGAGTAACATAAAAATCCACTATAAAATACATAAAATAGTTAGTTAACTACCATTGGCGGTAAGGAAAGTGTCAACCAATTTTGTTCTCTTGTACATAGTGACATAACTCATGTGCTCTGGATTCAAATTTTAGTTTTTATTACTGAAAAAATGACAACTACTAGATATTTTGTAATGATTAAATTAGATGAGGCATATTAGAATTTGCCAAATAATGGATACTCTTTTTTTTTTTATCTCACTATCTTCACTCTAGAAAAATTTGCTTTATTTCAGATCACCTTACTTCGCTTTATTTCAGATCACCTTACTTCAGATCCCCTGAAATGACAGTTTCCACTGCCTGAGGAATGTAAGGATGATGATGATGATGGAGACCTGTGATTTGGTACTGCTATCCATTGTGACCAACATTGATAATGAACTTTGAGTTAGTTCTGTAATAACAGATTTTATTCTTCAGAGCTTTTTAATAACCATTCTATTTTTCAAGGAGGTATAAATGGCAAACAAAACGGAACTTTCATATATATAATTATCTTGAAAAATAACAAGATTGATACTAAAATTAATAAAGGCATTATGGTATGTTAATATTTTTTATTTTTTATTAAATAAATTTGTACTTTATTATTCAATGAGCCTTTTTACATGTAATTACACATTAAAATTATTTGCATTATTTGCGTTTTGTTAAACTACACTTGTAGTTTTATGATCAAGAATAAAGTATTGAAGTGCAATTTAGTTATACACAGAAAACCGTACTATTTATTTTTTTACATTGAAAACAGGAGTTTTTTTTTTCTGAAAGATACATTAATTTTATGAGCAATAACTTAGTTAAAAAGTAAAAGGGAAGAGATTGTTGATGGAGTGTTTCTTAAAGAAAAGGAAATTACACTCATCACACTTCTGTATTTGGATCAGTGATTTTGTTTTGAGGTAACATTATCCTATTCACTCCTTTATTCCTCAAATGAGGCTGCAGATAATTTTAGCTTTACTGGTAGTTTGTCTATTTTTCTCACAGCTATGACTTTTTAAATTACGCATTTCTAATAGGGAAGTGGGGAAAGGAGTTTCCAATCTAACCAAGAACTACGTTTGTAGATTTGATACATGATTCTCTAAATATAGCTCATTGTATATGAGCTTAGTCAGGCTTTCTCCTAATAAAGGGAAAATTTTGTGCATTACTAAAGAAGTAAAATAATGGCATATTTATACCTAGTTCCAGAGACTCAGAAGGATATCCAGGAAAGACAAAGTCATCAAAGTTCTTAGGGCAAGATAGAGCAGTAATAATGTTATCTTCATCTATTTTGTACTGTTATACTGGAGTACCACAAACTGTGTCATTTTTAAGCAATAGGAGCTACTTAATTTGGTTCTGGAGGCTAGAAAGTCCGAGATCAAGAATCCTCACCTTGTGGGGGCCTTTTTGCTGGGCCATAACATGGTAGAAGACATCATGTGATGAAAGAGAGCAAGTGGAAGGGAGCTGAACTCATCCTTTTCTCAGGAATCTACGCCTGCCTTTTAATTAAGATGTTCAGACTATTTACATTTAATCCTATTTTCTTTTTGGGTTAGATTTAAATCTATCATATTGCTACCTGCTTTGTTTTTTCTCAGCCATATCTGATTTTTGTTCTGTTTTCTCATTGCCGGTCTTATTTTCAATTCTTTGATTTTTAAAAATGATTGTAATGTATTTTCTCTGTTGGATTATTAGTAATAACTTTTTGTTATGTTATTTTGGTGATCACTTTGTGTTTATAGTATTCATCATTAACTTAGTCTACCTTTATGTGATATTGTACCATTTTATTTACAGTACCCAAAATTATTATTTGCTTCCCTTTATCTCTCGTAGTCATTCTTTTATTACTATCTTATAATTTTGCTTATGTTAAATAGTACATGCTACATTATTTTGCTTAACTGTAATATACTGTTATCATTTTGTATAACAGGTAACTTATCCATTAAAGAAATCTGAAAGTTAAAAATTCTGTCAATCCAAAGGCAGAGGCTGCCGGATTGCATACAAATACAAAATTCATCTATATAACACCTATATAAAACACCTGTTAATATAATAAAACTAAATTGTCTTAAGAAAATGAAAGAAAAACAATAAATTCAGCTATGATAGGCAGAATAATGATCCATGAGAGATGCCCACACCTTAATTTCCAGAATCTGTAAATACGTGACATTACTCAGTGAAATATCACATGTAGCCAGTTGTATACCTTGAAGTAAGCATAGTATTACAGAATGCACAGATGGACTCAACCTAATCACATATGCCCTTACTAATAGGTATCTTTCCATAGCAGAAGTAGAGGAGATGTGGCAGGAAAATAAGTGTGGCACATGTGGCAGAAGAGGAAGTCAGAGAAATTCCAGCCTTGAAAAGTATTTTGAACATCGTTTCTGTCTCTAAAATGTAGAAGATCATGTGCAAGAATAATCCAGAGACTTGTAGGAGGAAAAGTTGATCACCAGGTAAAAGCTGGAATGGAAATGTGGATTTTAGTTGTATTACTACAATGATATGATTGAGTTCAGTCAACCCAAGGAGCAAAGAAAAAGATTATTCCCAGAGCTTGCTCATAAGAGAACACCCTGCTGACACTCATATTTAGACTTGTGATATCCAGAGCAGAGCGCCAATGTGGAATCCCAAAGTTTTTTTTTAAGTAGTGTTGTTTTTAAATGGCTAAATTTCATTAACTTGTTATGGCAAAAACAGACAATACATAAGCAAGGTAATTTGCCATTTTAAACTACTATAGAATATCATACAATCATGTCAATAGATACCTAAAAATAATTTGGCAAGATCTAACATCTATTCTAGGAAAAAAAATCATTAGCAATCTAGAGGAAAATTTTCTCAACCTAACAATGGGTATCTATGAAAAAACATATAGCTCATATTCTACTTGTTAACTATTGAACAGTTTCTCTCCTACAATTAAGAAAACTATGTAAATATCTGACCACATGTATTAAATTACATCTTACAGGATATAACCAACACAATAAGGTAAGAAAAAGGAAAGTCACTCAAATTGGAAAGAAGAGGCAAAACTCTATTTATTTGCAGACAACATGATTGTCTATATGAAATAAATGATAGAATCTACTAACAATAATAGAATGAATTAATGAATTTTACAGTGCTACAGAATTCAAAATCCATGTTCTGCAAAGAAGACATACAAATGGGCAACTGGTATATGAAAATGTGCTCAGCAACACTAATCAGGGAAATCCTAATTCAAGCGACAATGAGATACCATCTTATACTTGATAGAATAGCTATTTTTTTTTTATTATACTTTAGGGTTTTAGGGTACATGTGCACAATGTGCAGGTTTGTTACATATGTATCCATGTGCCATGTTGATTTCCTGCACCCATTAATTCGTCATTTAGCATTAGGTGTATCTCCTAATGCTGTCGCTCCCCCCTCCCCCCACCCCACAACAGTCCCCTGAGCGTGATGTTCCCCTTCCTGTGTCCATGAGTTCTCATTGTTCAATTCCCACCTATGAGTGAGAACATGCAGTGTTTGGTTTTTTGTCCTTGCGATAGTTTACTGAGAATGATGTTTTCCAGTTTCATCCATGTCCCTACAAAGGACACGAACTCATCATTTTTTATGGCTGCATAGTATTCCATGGTGTATATGTGCCACATTTTCTTAATCCAGTCTATCGTTGTTGGACATTTGGGTTGGTTCCAACTCTTTGCTATTGTGAATAGTGCCGCAATAAACATACATGTGCATGTGTCTTTGTTAGACCTAAAACCATTAAAATCCTACAAGAAAACCTAGGCAATACCATTCAGGACATAGGCGTGGGCAAGGACTTCATGTCTAAAACACCAAAAGCAATGGCACAAAAGCCAAAATCGACAAATGGGATCTCATTAAACTAAAGAGCTTCTGCACAGCAAAAGAAACTATCATCAGAGTGAACAGGCAACCTACAGAATGGGAGAAAATTTTTGCAACCTACTCATCTGACAAAGGGCTAATATCCAGAATCTACAATGAACTCAAACAAATTTACAAGAAAAAAACAAACAACCCCATCAAAAAGTGGGCAGAGGACATGAACAGACACTTCTCAAAAGAAGACATTTATGCAGCCAAAAAACACATGAAGAAATGCTCATCATCACTGGCCATCAGAGAAATGCAAATCAAAACCACAGTGAGATACCATCTCACACCAGTTAGAATGGCCATCATTAAAAAATCAGGAAACAACAGGTGCTGGAGAGGATGTGGAGAAATAGGAACACTTTTACACTGTTGGTGGGACTGTAAACTAGTTCAACCATTGTGGAAGTCAGTGTGGCGATTCCTCAGGGATCTAGAACTAGAAATACCATTTGACCCAGCTATTATTTTTTAAATGTAAGTGTTGGCAAAGGTAAGTGTTGGCAAGGATGTGGAGAAACTAGAACTATTGTTCACTGTTGGCTGGAATGTAAAATGGTGTAGCCACTATTCAAAGCATTATGGAAAAATAGAACTACCATGTGATCTACCAATCCAAATTAATTATATAATACGAATTATGCAACCAAAATAATTAAATCAGGGCCTCAAACGGATATCCACACCCCTATGTATATTGCAGCATTATTCTATGGCCAAAATATGCGAACAACCCAAATATTCATCTATGAATGAATGGATACCGACAATGTGATTATATACATACAATGGAATATGGTTAGCCTAAAAAAGAAGAATATACAGTCATTTCAGAGAACTTTGATGAACCTGGAGGACACTGTGCTAAGTAAAATAAGCCAGTTACAAAAGAACAAGTAATGCATGATTTCACCTATATAAAGTATCTAATATATTATTGGATCAGAGAGTAGAAAGGTGGTTACCAGGGACTAGAGGGAGGGAAATGGAGAACTGATGTTTAGTAGGTATACATTTTATACTAATTCATGCAAAAAAAATACTTATTAGAGATCTGCCATACAATGTAGTGTCAACAGCTAACAATACTGTATTTTACATTGAAAATACTGTGAAGAGAGTAAATCTCGAATGTTCACACTTGTTATTACCTTGGTTATGATGATGCTTTAACAGGTGTATGGATATATTCAAACCCATCGAATTGCATGCACTAAATATGTGCAGTTTTTTAATCTATAAATTGCACCTCAATAATGCTGTAATTTCACTCGTATGTAAAGATCTTGTAAACATAGTGAGTAGAAAGGTTACTAGAGACTGGGAAGAGTAGTGAAGAGGGTAGATGAGGAGGGCCTGGTTAATGCAAAGAAACACACAGATCAGAGGAATAAGATTTAGTGTTTGGTAGCATAATATTTCAACACCAATTTATTATGTATTTCAAAATAGCTAGAAGATTTGGAATGTTCCCTACCCAAAGAAATGATCAATGTTTGAGTTCATGTTTTTCCCAAATACCCTTATTTGATTATTACACATCATATGCTTATATCAAAATATCACATGTACCCCATAAATAGGTACAACCATGATGTATCTGTTAACTAAAAAAAAATAAAAAGTAGGTCAATACTTCAGAATTTAGAGTTGAGAAACATATCTATACATTTCTGACAATTTTTTTTCTGATAAAATTGCCAGAGTCATTCAGTGAAGAAAGTGTAGTTTAAAAAAAAATGGTATTGAAGAGCTGTTATCCGAATGCCACTAATGAATTCAGTTTTAAACAATATGTCATATTTTAAAAAATGGGTCCAACTGGGTGATAGACCTGAAAGTAAAATCTAAAACTTTAAAATGTATAGAAGCTAAGTTTGGGGAAAATCATTGTGACTTTGATTTAGAAAGAGATATTTAGAGATGACAACAAAAGCATAATCCATAAAAGAACAAATTGATAAATGATATTTCATAAAAATTAGCAACTTCTGATTTCCAACAGACACTAAGAAGGGAGTAAACAGACAACCCTTAACCTGGAGAAATGGATTTGCAACTCACTTACCTGCAAAATGACTTGTATTCGTAATAAACAAAAATTTCTCAAAACCCAATAATAAAAATGCAAGCAAACTGTTAAAATTTTTTGAACACACACTTCATGAATAAAGTTTGTATGGATGACAGAAACATGAAAATTCTTATCATTATTCATTATTAGAAGAATCCAAGTTAAAACACAATGAGATACTTATTACACCTTGAGTAGCATTGCTAAAGTTAAAAAGACTAGTCATCCTAAGTGTAAGTGAGGGAGCACAGAAACTGCAACTCCCAGGCTCTGTCAGGAGGAATTTAAATAAAGCAATCCCTTGGAAAAAAAGTGTAGGACAGTTTCTCAAAAGGTTAACTCTACACTTCCAATAGGATCTAACCTTTCTACTCACAGATATTTAGTCAAGTGGAATAAAAGCATATGTTCATACAAAAACTTGTAATCAAATATTTGTAGCATGTTTATTTATAAAAGCTTAAAACTAGAAACATACAAATGTTCATTAACAAAAAATTGATATGGGGTGGTGGCTGGCAAGATGGCCAAATACGAACAGCTCCTGTCTGCAGCTCCCAGTGAGATCAATGCAGAAGGCAGGTGATTTCTGCATTTCCAACTAAGGTACCCAGCTCAACTAATTTGGACTGGTTATACAGTGGGTGCAGCCCACAGAGGGCAAGTCAAAGCAGAGTGGGGCGTCACCTCACCTGGGAAGTGCATGGGGTCAGGAAACTCCCTCCCGTAGCTAAAGGAAGCCAAAGGAAGCCATGAGGGATGGTGCACTCTGGCCCAGATACTATGCTTTTCCAATGGTCTTCGCAACCTGCAGACCAGGAGATTCCCCAGGGTGCCTACACCACCAGGGTCCTGAGTTTCAAGCACAAAGCTGGATGGCCATTTGGGCAGACACCAAGCTAGCTTCAGGAGTTTTTTTTCATACACCAGTGGCAGCTGGAATGCCAGAGAGAAAGAACCATTGACTCCCCTGGAAAGGGAGCTGAAGCCAGGGAGCCAAGTGGTCTAGCCCAGCAGATCCCACCCTCATGGAGCCCAGCAAAGTAAAATCCACTGGCTTGAAATTCTCGCTGCCAGCACAGCAGTCCAAAGTTAACCTGGGAAGCTCCAGCTTGGTGGGGGAAGGGGCATTCACCATAATTGAGACTTGAGTAGGTGGTTATCCCAAACAGTGTAAACAAAGCTGCCTGGAAGTTCAAACTGGGCAGAGCCCACCACAGTGCTGCAAAGCTGCTGTAGCCAGACTGCCTCTCTAGATTCCTCCTCTCTGGGCGGGGCAGCTCTAAAAGAAAGGCAGCAGCCCCATTAAGGGGCTTATAGGTAAAACTCCCATCTCCCTGAGAGAGAGCACCTGGGGGAAGGGATGGCTGTGCGCACAGCTTCAGCCAACTTAAATGTCCCTGCCTGCCAGCTCTGAAGAGAGCAGCAGATTTCCCAACACAGTGCTCAAGCTCTGCTAGGGGACAGACTGCCTCCTCAAGTGGGTCCCTGACCACTGTGCCTCCTGACTGGGAGACATCTCCAAGCAGGGTTCTACAGACACTTCATACAGGAGAGCTCCAGCTGGCATCTGGCAGGTGCCCCTCTGTGACAAAGCTTCCAGAGGAAGGAACAGGCAGCAATCTTTGCTGTTCTGCAGCCTCCACTGGTGATACCCAGGCAACGAGGGTCTGGAGTGGACCTCCAGGAAATTCCAGCAGACCTGCAGCAGAGGGGCCTGACAGTTAGAAGGAAAACTAACAAACAGAAAGGAACGCTATCAACATCAACAAAAAGGACTTCCACACAAAAACCCCATGCAAAGATCATGAACATCAAGGACCAAAGGCAGTTAAATCCATGAAGATGAGAAAAAAAAAAAAAAAAAAGCACAAAAAGGCTGAAAATTCCAAAAACCAGGACACCTCTTCTCCTCCAAAGGATCACAACTCCTTGTCAGCAAGGAAACAAAACAGGGTGGAGAATGAGTTTGATGAATTGACAGAAGTAGGCTTCAGAAGGTGGGTAATAACAAACTCCTCCAAGCTAAAGGAACATGCTCTAACCCAACGCAAGGAAGCTAAGAACCTTGAAAGAAATGTTAGAGGAATTGATAACTGGAACAACCAGTTTAGAGAAGAATATAAATGACCAGATGGAGCTGAAAAACACAGCATGAGAAGTTCATGAAGCATACACAAGTATCAGTAGCCAAATTGATCAAGCAGAAGAAAGGATATCAAAGACTGAAGATCAACTTAATGAAATAAAGCATGGAGATTTGCCAAACAAATGGAAAGCAAAAAAAAAAAGAAGAAAAGAAAAAAAAAAAAGAAAAGCAGGGGTTGCAATCCTAGTCTCTGATAAAATGTACTTTAAACCAGCAAAGATTACAAAAGACAAATAAGGGCATTACATAACGGTAAAGGGATCAATGACACAAGAAGAGCTAACTATCCTAAATATACATGCACCCAGTTCAGGAGCATCCAGATTCATAAAGCAAGCTCTTAGAGACGTACAAAGAGACTTAGACTCCCACCCAATAATAGTGGGAGACTCTAAGACCCCACTGTCAATATTAGATCAAAGAGACAGAAAACTAGTAAGGATATTCAGGACTTGAAGTCAACTCTGGACCAGGTGGACTAAATCCAGAATCTATAGGGAGCTCAAACAATTAATTCACAAACAACAATTAAAAATAGGGCAAACAATATCAACAGACATTTCTCAAAAAAAGACATACAAGTGGCCAACAAGCATATGCAAAAATGCTCAACATCACTAATCATCAGAGAAATGCAAAACCACAATGATATCAACTTATACCAAACAGAATGTCTATTATAAAACAGTCAAAAAACTAACAAACAAACAAACAAACAAACAAACAGAAGTTGGCATAGATGTGGAGGGAAGGAAACATACATTATTGGTGGGAATGTAAACCTCTATAGAAAACAGTATGGAGATTTCCCAGAGAACTTAAAGTAGATCTACCATTTGATTCAGCAATTGCTTCACTGGGTATCTACTCAATGGAAAATAATTATATACAAAAGACACTTGTGCTTGTACATTTATTGCAGCACTATTCGCAAGAGTAAACTCATGGAATCAACCAATGTGTCCATCAATGGTTGAATGGATAAAGAAAATGTGGTGCATATTCACCATGTAATAATATGCAGCCATAAAAATGAATGAAATCTTGTCTTTGGCAGCAATATGGATGGAGCTGGAGGCCATTATTCTTATTTTAAGACAAATAACTCAGAAATAGAAATTCAAATGCCACATGTTCTCCTTATATGTGGGAGCTAAACTTGAGCACTCATACGCATAAACATGGGAACAACAGACACTGGAGATTCTAAAAGTGAGGAGGATAAGAGAGGAAAGAGGGTTAAAAGTTACCTATTGGGTACAATATTTACTATTTGGGTGATGGGTACACTAAAAGCCCCATCCCCACCATTATGCAATATATCCATGTAACAAACATGTACACACTGAATCTAAAATAAAATTTATAGAAGAACTAAACACAAAAAAGCAGCCAAGAGTATGTTAAATGATGAATCAATTATATGAAAATATTTTGTTGTTTTTCTGGGTTGCAATTGTCAATAAGGACATATTAGTAGAATTATATCCCCTCATTCTTATTTATATGTTCGTGTGTGTTTATGAGCATAGGTGCTCATAGCAAGTACTCATCAAGACATCTACTTGTCAGTATTTCCTAGTTAAGAGATTTAGGTAGATTGATTTATTGATTTGTAATAAGTAATGCTGAATAGTGTTTTGCAGTCAAGTTTGAATTTTAAAGAATGGTTGTTAATCGTTCCACACCACATAAATAAATAAAAAGGATCCAATTAACTTTCTCAGGAAGTCATTACTTGATATACAAGTAGGTAAACATCTAACAAATATTTACCCATGTGAAATCTTCTGCCAGGCATTGTTCTAGATGATGGGGATAGTGAACAAGCCAGAGGCCATCAAGCTTTCATTCCAGTGGGGAGAGCTAGATAATAACTTGCATATTTTAATGTGAGTGCAAATAAGACTGTATGTATGTATATCCAGGTAAACGTAAGGGCACTATGAAGGAAACTGAGGAAAATGAGATAGCTGAGAAACAGCATTCTGGAAGAAGGAAACACAATGTAAAGGTTCTGAGTCGGAGGATATTTTGTCACATTTTGGTAACAACTTCAAATACATTTTCATTTTGGGTTCTTCTTACGTCATGAAACTACCTCCTTTAGTACAGGATGGCGTTATCAGTGAGATATTTGCCTTTAACCTGCCTACATTTGGAAGACCTGCAGTGTTTTCCAACTGGACTTTTCTCTCTGGACTTTAAGCTTCCTGAGAGCAGTAGCATCCATGGTGCCTAATCACAACCTGGAAAGAGATGTGCTGATTTTTTACCTGAATGGATTTTTCTCTATGGACTTTAAGCTTCCTGAGAGCAGTAGCATCCATGGTGCCTAATCACAACCTGGAATGGGATGTGCTGATTTTTTTACCCGAATGGATAGATAGAAGGATAGTATTCTTCCTTGTCAAATGTCTCTTCAGAATTATTAACCCTAAAATCCTTACCATTGTGGAAAACACCAAAAAAGTAAATGACCTTGCAGGAATGAGGAAAAGTATATCTTCTACAGCAGGGTGCCCAAACCCCAGGTCATGGACAAGCAGTGGTCTGCAGTCTGTTAGAAAATGGGCTGCACATCAGGAGGTGAGCAGCAAGAAAGTGAGCAAAGCTTCATCGGTATTTACAGCTGCCCCCCATCACTTGCACTACTGCCTGAGCTCCTCCTCCTGTCAGATCAGTGGCCTGAGCTCTGCCTCCTGTCAGATCAGTGGCCTGAGCTCCACCTCCTGCCAGATCAGTGGCCACATTAGATTCCCACAGCAGTGAGAACCCTACTTTGAACTGTGCATGTGAGGGATCTAGGTTGAGCACTTCTTATGAAAATCTAATTCCTGATGATCTGTTACTGTAGCCCATCACCCCAAGATGGGACTCTCTAGTTGCAGGAAAACAAACTCAGAGCTCCCACAGATTCTACATTATGGTGAGTTGAATAATTATTTCATTATATATTACAATGTAAAAATAATAGAAATAAAGTACACAACAGATGTATTGTGCTTGAATCATCCCAAAAGCAACCCCCACCAACCCTAGTCTGTGGAAAAATTGTCTTCCACAAAACCAGTATCTGGTGCCAAAAAGTTTGGAAACTTTTGTTCTGTGGCATTATTACCAGCTTGATAAAATGTTGAAGTTGTCCCTTATTTATTCTAAAATCTGATACACATGATGGTTGAGTAGTAATCATTGAATTTACCCAAATGTTCATGGTAAGGTGTTTGGAAGGGTGCTAAAGTAATTCATCATTTGCAGAATTCCACCCCTTTCTCTGACATGTGTACCCTTGTCATTCCCACTGCCGCATGTTTCAGTGCCAGACTGTTCATCATTATCATAATCCGCATTATTGCTTGTCACTGTTAAGCCTAACCACAACTTTCACACTACCCATGACACTGCAGTTTATAAGTACTTGGAAAACCTGGAGTCATGCCAAACATTGTACACACAAAAGAAGGTAAGACAGCTTCAAATTATCTTCCAGATCTCTGCCATCTACTTATTCCACATTCAAATACACAATTTGTTTTGATTGCCTCTCAACTTGTATTATCTTTTTTCCCTCAGAGTGAAATGCATTTTTTTTTTTCAGTCTTCTGGTGCTAGGCATAGCGTAGATCAGAAAACACGGCAATTTCTTGTTTTCTTAAAGGAATTTTACATTAAAAACGACAACAAAAAAATAAAAAAAACCTCATAGTGTTAAGTGGTGTCTAAATAAAAGTGGTTTCTCTATTGTGAGATTTTATGCAAAATAAATTTAAGCCAGAGCTATTTTATGTGCTAGAGAAATGCCACATTCTTGCAATTGCCACCAAGGTGCAAAATAAGTGAATAATACTCTATATTATTATTCTAAACTCACATCCCAGTATTGATATCATTAAAATAAACAGGACATCTGGCCTTCTTGATCCTCACACGAATGATAAATAGCTAAGCCTCTGCCAAATCCCTTAGGTATAGAGTTTCTACATTCTGTGTCTTTGACTAAAGGGCAATAATAGTTAAGCAAATCCAATTGGCAGCAGCAGTCAAGTAGTCTAGTATTTGAAGACAGTTCTAAGTAGCAGCTGTACCAGTATTGGCATAGTAAGCTTCTGGAAGTTCCTTGTGAATCCGTCTTTTTATTTCAAGTGTTAATAGACAACAACATTCAACTGCGTTTGGATAACTAATGATAGTCTTCTGAAAATGTGTGAAGTAAGCCATTAAAATTGCAAGGGGGCTTATAGTTAGATACACAGGAGTAAAACATGTGCATTTGTTGATTAAATTCAACCACTTTTTCCCCTAAATGTGACTAAAAGCATTGCCAGTTTGATTGATGAATGCTTTCCCATAAATCTAAGCAGAGGATTAGAAAGATCACTAAAAGAACAAAATGCAATGTGACTGGTGCTTGGATACCAAGATGTAGAAGGCAAATAATCACAGGATACATATGTTAGTTCCATTTCAAAATTTCAAGTAGTACATTTCAATAATGGACTGCATTAGTTTTGGCATAAACAGAAAATGACCATGTGTTTGTAATTGGGGCAGCCCAATTTATATTGGTGACCAGAGTATTGCTCATATTTTTATTTTGTCATGCAAGGATAAAACAACAGTGTTCTGATTCAAGATATTTCTATTGCTGAGAGTCGGTGGGGACGATGACACAGAGTCAACATCCCAGCACCATCAGTAGCAAAGGCTTCTGTTCCAGCCCAAATTTCTCCTATGGGAATATACTGAATACACCATTTTTTGTTTGCCATTTTATGTAAACCTTTTAAAAGAAGGAAACTAAAATGTAAACAACTATTTTGACTTTACTATGGCTGTTCTATTTCCTTTAAATCTATTAGTCTACATACTTATAATTAAGATTTATGGATTTATAAAAAATGACGGAAACATAATTTTACATTTTCACTAAACAATTTGCTGCTTGTGAATTATTCTAATGACTTAACAGTAACCAAAGGAACACTTTATTCCAAACAAATCAACATCCTTTACAACTATTAGTTAACAATAACAGTTATTAGTGTTATTACCTTATTAGTAATACAGTTAATATTATAAACTATGCTGCATTCTAAAAACCAGTAATTTATAAATATACTATAAATATATATTTTCAGTTTTTATAATACATTTAACTCATATAACACATATACTAATCATAAATTTTTGAAATGTTTATTTGACTTATTTCATGCAGATGCCCATGACATGTTCTTTTTGACTGAGATCCAGTTAGAACTTGTCTGTATGGTGAAGACAAAAAAGCATGAAATGAATATATAAATCATTTAGATTGAAACTTTACTTCCTAGCACTTCCCACTTAAAAACTTTATCCATTTTGTGGAAAGTATAAACTGTATTAATAAGGGTTTTCAAGATTTAGTTATTTCTTTATGGCATATGTTAGGCATGGTTGAAAGGAAATCTTGATAATATTTAAAACTCTTCTTATTAAATTCTTAAAGAATACATTCCTTCCATGTTTTGTAATTTTGTTTTGTGAATGAACACCTATTGAATTCAGTTAAATAATATATAATATCTATTAAAATATATTGGTGATATTTACCCATGATAAAGACAAGTTTATCAGTGCATAGCTCCTCACATACCTTAGAGAAATTGTTAATAATATTGAAAATCAAACAGCCCTAATTATTTAGCTATAATAATTAATAATTATATTAATGAATCATTTACACCGTCTGGAGGTAATGAAATCTAATTACTGTTGGACATCTCAAAAGCTGTTGGCTGTAAATTTTATCACCTGAATAGCTCATGTTTTATAAATATATTTAGAATTTTAAACATAATAATTTTTAAACGTCTCTATTCATGTATTGATGTAGCTTCTCCATATTTTCTATGTCTAAAATCTGACCCTGCTCTAAAACTTGTATTTCAAGAATTATGTTTTAGGAAGTATACAGATACCGAACTATGGAAAAGTTGTCCTTTTAGTATTAATAGAAAATTATTTAATCATTATATTACAAAGATAAATATATATATATATTTAAAATTTTGCCCGTATTTTCACCTGCTGTTATATTTATTATTTCATTACAATTTGCCTTCCATCTTATGCAAATTTACCTCTATTTCTTTGTCTTGTTCTTTTCCTTCTTAAGCATTTTTATTCCTATAGAGTAAATAAACTAACAAATAACTTCTGTAGTTATTGAATATATCCTCTTTAACTTTCTCTCTGTTCTTCCTCCTTTCATTCTTTGTTCTTTCTATACAGGGATTGATTTCAAATTATTGCCTCTGAGCTCCAAATTTACTCTTCATTGTCTGCTCTGTGAAAATGGAGCTTGACTCTATTAATATTTGTCCTTTGCCAGCTAGCATGATGTTACTCTTTGTACTAGAAAGCACTAAAGAGACATTGCGAGGGGTTTCTCTTACTTTTTTCAGTCTACTCAGATTTCCCACTTCTGCAATGCACATAGCTTCTCTGACATCTGGCTTCTGCAGTGTGAGCAGTTTTTCTGGGGCCAGGCTTTCAACACCTGCTTAAACAGATATTTAGCTTTATTTACTTATTCATTTAATGATTTTTTTTAACTTTTAAGAAATAAATGTTATATTTATTTAGTTTTCTTAGTTATGAGTGGATTTTGATGGCTAAACATGACAAGTAAATGTGAAAGATGAATTAACTGTCATAAGTTTCCATGTTTATAATTAGGAATTAACTTTCCTGTACACTTCAGGGCTTTAAAAGATATCAGTTGATTTTTTTTGTATTATTATTATACTTTAAATTCTGGGTTACAGGTGTACAATGCGTAAGCTTGTTATATAGGTATATATGTGCCATGTTGGTTTGCGGCCCCCGTCAACTCATCATTTACATTAGGTATTTCTCCTAATGCTATCGCTCCCCCAGCCTCCCACCCCCTGACAAGCCCCAGTGTGTGATGTTCCTCTCCCTGGGTCCACGTGTTCTCATTGTTCAACTCCCACTTATGAGTAAGAACATGCGGTATTTCATTTTCTGTCCTTGTGATAGTTTGCCGAGAATGATGGTTTCCAGCTTCATCCATGTCCCTGCAAAGGACATGAATTCATCCTTTTTTATGGCTGCATAGTATTCCACAGTGTACATGTGCCACATTTTCTTTATCCAGTCTATTATTGATGGACATTTGGGTTGGTTCCAAGTGTTTGCTATTGTGAATAGTGCCAAAGTAGACAAACGGGATCTAATTAAACTAAAGAGCTTATGCACAGCAAAAGAAACTATCAACAGAGTGAGCAGACAACCTACAGAATAGGAGAAAATTTTTTCAATCTATCCATCTGTCAAAGGGCTAATATCCAGAATCTACAAAGAACTTAAACAAATTTACAAGAAAAAAACAAACAACCCATCAAAATGTGGGCAAAGGATATGAACATGTACTTCTCAAAAGAAGACATTTATGTAGCCAACAGACATATGAAGAAATGCTTATCATCACTGGTCATCAGAGAAATGCAAATCAAAACCACAATGAGATACCATCTCATGCCAGTTAGAATGGAAATCATTAAAAAGTCAGGAAACAACAGATGCTGGAGAGGATTTGGAGAAATAGGTATGCTTGTACACTGTCAGAGTACGAATTAGTTCAACCATTGTAGAAGACAGTGTGATGATTCCTCAAGGATCTAGAACTAGAAATATCATTTGACCCAGCAATCCTATTACTGGGTATATACCAAAGGATTATAAATCATGCTACTATAAAGACACATGCATATGTATGTTTATTAATTTTTATTTAATGTCTAGAATGCAATGGATAATGCTAAAGGATACATACACCAACTATATTTAACACAAGATCGAAAAGTTCAGGGATGTATCACAGAGAATTCCAGAGTAACACAACTTAGTTCAGGAAAATAAAAAATGAATAGAAAACAATTAATACTATTTTATATTTTGCCTAAATGAAAAACTCCTTCTAAAGGACACACCCAAGTGGATAGAAGGAAAGGGCATTGCACATGAATTTTTTTAAAAAAGCAAAAAGAAAAACTTATACTATGTATCAAATTGTCATCACTTTAGACTCCCCAGAGAGAACAAATTGTGCTTCTTCATAAAATAGAATAAAGCTAGATCTTTATCACCAAAGACAGGTGTTAAAGTTAAAACACAAGCATTATACTCGGCGTTGGAATATTATATATTGCATCTATAAATTAAAAAAACAACAAAATAGGCAATTTTTGTGATCACTAAATTACTAAAACATATTCTACATATAGTAATTTTGCTTCATTTTAATTTATATAGTCAATATTTTATTTAAGCCTTAAATTCTCCAAAACTCACAAAAGAAGCACCTCTCAAAAGAAAAAAAATAGTAGGTGCTTTGCTATCTTTTGACTTCTGAGTAGATATACAGAACTGAGACACATTGAAAAAAGAAAACTAAGTTATTTCCAACTATACTTATGATAGGAGCAGCCTTTCATATCCTATTGCACACCCTTGACTTCTAGACTTCTGTATTTTAATAGAATTCCCTTCCCCTCCATTACTTCAGCCAATAAATATTTGTTAAGTGCTTATTATGTATCTGGCAGTGTCATATTCCGGATAGTCAAAAATGGATAAAATAAACTCTACATATTATTTTCTTTTGAGAAATTCACAGCCTAACGAGGGAATCTCCCTGAATTAAGGAAATGTTTCCTAGAGAAATCTCCCACCTTGAAAATAGAAATAAAAGGCCTTCCAGATAGAGCAGATAGAGGAAATTGTACATGGATGCATTGGAGGTTACAGAAAGACAAACAAAAATAATACATTGTGACATGTGAAGATAATGAGTAGTTTGTGATCCTCAAGAGATGAAGGAAGACCTATGGAAAATTCCTTTGAAAAAGTTAGCCGAGGTAGATTTTGAAGGGCTTTTTGTCATATGTAACTAAGAAGATAGAACATAACCCCGTGACTATAAACCCTAATTTTTATAGTAATTATGCTAACTTTTAGAATGTCATTATTATGTAACAATCTATTATAGGTAAATATTGAGATTAATAGAAAAAAATACTGGTTTTATAATGTTTAAGTATTTTTGTAAGCATATAAGCAATCTGAATATAATACAAACTGACAATGGCTTATGTTTTTAATTTGTGGTAAAAACCCATTAGTTTTTGTCAAGTAAGTATTTGTGATATAATGTCTACATACAGTAAAAACTCAAAGGAGACAAACTATAAAATAGACATGTGAGCTACTTCTTGCTGAAAATAACTTTTAAAAAATAGGATAAAGGGATAAAATAACCCTTATGTTACCTTACAGATGATGAAGTAGTTCTTGTACACCCTTAAGCCTCTCTCAAACAGTTTCTTGAATTTAGTAGAACAATTTGGGAAAGTGTATGCTGGGACCTAACCTACATCTAATCATCAGTTCAGCTTATCAAATGCCTAATAAATTACTTCAGTGCATATTTGAGACTCCAAGTCTCGGTGCAAAATTTTCAAATGCTAATTATTATTTTGTCCCTATCACACAGAGACAAGTATTCTTCAAAGAGGAAAACTTTCAGGGAAGTAGATATAATCCATTTCTATAATAGTTGAGAAAAGCTAATGCAACCATTCTCTTTTTAGTTGTTTTTTGTTTCTAGGCTAGACAGTAAAATTTTGTACTATTCAAATCATGCAACTAAAATATGGACTATGTTCTCATAAAAAAAGATACCGTTTTTTTCAATGTTATCCAACAAATTGATATTGAGCACTAACATTAAACTACTATGTTTAGCAGTAGGAAATAGATAAATATATGGATAGAAGGGTGTCTGCCTTGCAGGGACTTACAGCTAGTAAGAGATCTTTCAAAGGTTGGTTATAAATTTTGTGTAGTCCTTAATAGAATAGTTAACCTGTAAAGCAAACTGATATGGTTTTCCTCTGTACCCCTACATAAATCTCATGTTGAGTTGCAATTCCTGATTTTGGAGGTGGGGTCTGGTGGAAGGTGATTGAGTCATGGGGGTGGTCTCTAATGGTTTAGCGTCATTCCCCAAGTGCTGTCTTGTGATAGAGTTCTCATGAGATCTAGTTGGTTGAAAGTGTGTAGTACCTCCCCTGCCACTCTCTCTCTTTCCTGCTGGTCAGGTAAAGATGTACCTGCTTTCCCCTGCCATCTGCTGTGATTTTAAGTTCCCTGAGCCCTCCCCAGAAGCAGAAGCCTGAACAGCCCACAGAACCGTGAGCTGACTAAACCTCTTTACTTTATAAATTGCCCAGTCTCTGGTAGTTCTTTATAAAAGTGTGAGAACAAACTAATATGTGTACCCTGAAGCTTGCAAAAATAAATGAAGATAACTGTTTAAGCCATGTCATGGATTTGAAAATACCAAATGGTATAAAATAAAAGACTGGAATTTTGACGTTGTAAAAATCTAACAAATGAAAGCAACTTTGCTCAGTAGAATACAATTTAAAAAGATCTACCAAAGGCCTTATGATGAAACATAAACATTGATATACAACAGTTGGAAGATAAATAAGAATATAGAAACCCTGACGGTAGATTGAGTGACATGGATGACACGGATCTATGTAACATTTCAAGAATTACTTAAGATAGGCCCAAAGACTGTGTCCATGAGAACTGAGAGCATGAACAATATGACAAATATTTTAAGGAAGGATTCATGATAACTTAAAGACTACCTGACTGTTTCAGAAAAGGAGATGTCAAGAAATCTGACACATTTTGTCTGAGCATAAATAAAGTTAATAAATTCAGTATAGAAAAATGTAGAATGGCCTAATTTGTAGTAATTTTTGAATTACTAGAAGAGGGTGAAATGTTACAAAAGCCCGAGGAACAGAATATTTTGATAAAGTCAACAGTGACAATTTTGGAATGGATATTTTCTCCTATATATTACAAAGAAGAAAAAATGTGAATTTTATATTTTATATGTGTTAACTGAAATAGTTCATGTAACTTGGAAATGAACTTCTTCTGTACATTAATAGCCAAATAGTCCAAATTGTTTGCCTATGTAATTATAACTGAAATGTTTCTATTAAATCAATGTTGATATGTGTTTACTTGTCTCATACTGCCATATCCCTGGCATTTGTATTGACAGGTATTCCATAAACACATGTTGAGTTTATGAAAGAAAGAATGAAATTTTTAAAGTTGCAAGTGAGTTTCTCTAATATATCCCATGGACTTGGGTTCCTTAACAGTGAAGCAAAATAATATTCTGTTTTTTTGACCATCATTTAGAAGATCAATATAATTTCCTCTCATCAATATGTTTAGAAAGATAAAAACATCTTTGAATTATGAATATGTAAAACAACTCCAATTACATTGATGTTTAAATCAGTACACTTGTGCAATCAATAATCTGGAGGAGGAGGAATAGCAAGAGAAGGGGGAACAGAAGGAGAGGCAGCAGAGACGGTGGCAAGAAACATTCAGGAGACAAAGACGGGGTAAAGAAATATCAGCAGTAGCAGCAGCCATAGCCAGTTGACATTATATCTGTGTTCAATGAAAAGGACATTCACTGTGTCATTACAGGTGCATGACACAAAGAATGGACTCAAGATTCAGGGCAGGAAGTGAGCTTATAGGAGAATGTGCCCACTTGCAACGTGTGAATATTCTGCCTGTTTCCTCTGACTGTGGCCACAGTCCAGACTCTTTTTGGATATCTGGTGCTGGCTAGACTCCCGGGATTGGATCCCAGCCCAGGTCTATCTTGTTGGTCGGTGGAATACTCCTCTGAGAGATTTTATTTGGAAGTAGGAACACTTCAGTGAGGATCACAGCAGTTAGATTTTCAAGTATGGTCAGCAGAGTATGCAGTTAGAAAACTGTACTTCTCAAAATTTTTCCTAGAGTGAGAAAGTGACTGCCAGAAGTTCCAGTGTCTGGAATTTGCAGTTGGACTTGAAATGAGGAATACACAGAACCATCATAGAAAACAGTAAGTTGCAGTTCTGCTCATATAATGTTAAAAAAAAAAAAAAAGGAAAAGAGTAGGAATGTAGAGTAAGCCGTTAAGTAAGATTGGGAACAGACTGAGTCAGAGACAAAGTGTCGTGAAAGAGCAGGTTGTTGAGTTGGGTGTATTAATTTTCTATTGCTGCCATTAAAATACCGCTAATTTAAGTCTTAGCAGAAATGATTATCTCACGGTTTTGTAGATCAGAAATCTGAAAGGATCAGTTGGATTCTCTGCTCAGACACTAATACGACCAGAATCAAGATGTCGGCAGAAGTGGGCTCTTGTCCAATAGCTCGGGAGAATAATTCTCTTCAGACTTATTCAGATTGTTGGTTGAATCCAGATCCATGCAGTTATAGACCCTTGTTTACATGCTGGATCATTACGAGCTGCTAGAAGCTACCTGCATTCCCAGGCTCATGGCCTCCTTCATGTTCAAAGCAAGTAAGGGCAGGTGAACTCCCTCACATTTCACATCCCTTCTGCCACTTCTTCCTCTCCAGTTCGGAAGACTTTTCTTTCCCATGTGTAATTGCTCTAGCTTGGGCTTCCATTACTCTGCTGAACAGAAATGGTGAGAGTTGGCATACTTGCCTTTCTGCCATCTTAGAGCCAAAACTCACTTTTTCTCCATTGGATTGTGATGTTAGCTGTGACTTTTTCATATACAGTCTTTACTGTGTTGAGGTAAATTCCTTCTGTACCTGTATTGTTGAGAGTTTCAGTCATGAAAGATTGTTGAACTTTGCCAGATGTTCTTTCTGCATCTACTGAGATGATTATGTAGTCTCTGTCTTTCATTTTCTTAACGTGTTTTATCACATTGATTGATTTTGGTATGTTGAACCATTCCTGCATCTCAGGAATAAATCCCACTTGGTCATGGTGTGTGATCCTATTAATGTGCTATCAAACCCAGCTTGTACGTATTTTACTGAAGATTTTTGCATTTATTTTCATCAGGGACAGTAGCTTGTAGTTTTATTTTCTTGTAGTGTCTCCATCTGGTTTTGGTATCAGAGAGATAATGGCCTCATATAACAAATTTGAAAGTGTTTCCTCTGTTATTTTTTGGAAGAGGTTAATAATGATTAGTATTAATTTTTATAGTATTTGGGATAATTCACCCATGAAGCCATTGGTTCTGGGCTTTTCTTTCTCAGGAGATTTTTGATGATTGATTCAATGTCCTTATTTTTTATTGATCTCTTCAGATTTTCTTTTTGGGTTGGTTTTGGCAGATTGTATGTTTCTAGAGATTTATCATTTCTTCTAGCTCATCCAGTGTGTTGGCATGCCATTGTCTATAATAGTCCCACATAATCTTTTTTATTTACTTATGTTTTATTGTTTATTTATTTTATTTTACTTTTTTTGAGATAAGGTCCTGCTCTTTCACACAGGCTGGATTGCGGTGGTGCAATTATAACTCATTGCAGCCTCAGATTCCTGGGATCAAGTGATCTTCCCACCTCAGCCTCCCAAATAACTGGGATTATAGGTGCATGACACTATGCTTAGATAATTTATTATTTTTTGTAGATGGAGGGTCTTGCTATGTTGTCCAGGCTTATCTCTAATCCCTAGGCTTAAAGGATCCTCTCACCTCAGCTTCCCAAAGCACTGGGATTAGAGGCAAGAGCCATGACACGATGCCCTTTTTATTTTTGAGGCATATGTTATATCACCTCTTTCATTTCTGATTTTATTTACTTGAAGCTTATGTCTTGTCTTTACTCTTAGTTAAGCTAAGGGTTTGTCAATTTTGTTTATCTTTTAGAAACAAGTTTTATCTCTAAGGGCTCATATAATTATTTTAGGCACAGTTTGATTCATCCAATATGATCTTCTTATCTCAAAATTTATAACCTTAATCATATCTGTACAATCCCCTTTGCGATGTAACCTTACCTGTTCATAGGTTCCAGGGCATTGGGTATAAATATCTTTGGTGGTTCAGTGTTTAATAATTATTAGCTTATATATAGCTAATGGAACTAAGCAGCCATTCATTCATTCGTCAGGAATAACGAATGAAAAGTATATCTAAATGCAGTCAAAATGACCCACAATAGAATTGTACACAAACCGAAAGAATCTTTCTATTATGAATACTAATGGAACCAATATTAGCTTCCCAGATGTTAAAAGCTGTAATGTTTCAAACATTTTATTGAGAGATATCTAAATGATAAGGTGTTTCTGAGAGACAAATAAATGACCAGGGAAAAATCTGATTCTCTCTACATGCCTTGGCTAAGAAGAGCGTATGGTATAAGATGGTGTAAAGCTGGCTCTCATTGAAGTTATGTTCTGAATAACTTCTCTGTGATTAAAGTTTAATAAGAGCTAAGTTAGAATGAATGTATGCTACCTATTTATAGTGGCATTGAAGAATCTGGTTACATTGGAATCTTTTCGCTTTTTGCTCCTCTAACTTTGCTTTTATTTCAGCAAAAATGAAAATGGTGACATCTTTACTTAATATATTTAGTGACCTGAGAATCTCATGCTGCTTTCTCTTCAAGCTTCAGCTTAAAAGACACCACAGATTTTTTAAAGGGAAACACTGTTTGAATGGATTTCTTCTTAATGACAGATAATGTTACAAAGTAATGCATTTTGGCAAGTGCAGGGACTGTCTCTACTTAAGATTTTTGAGGTACATCTGGTTTTTCGTATTACAATAGGAGTCGGGAAATAAAGACTACTTGGGCAGTGTGTACAATGCCCAACTACCTGTAAATCCATTTTGGCACACGGAGATACTGCTGTATTTTCTGCTTGTGTATTTTAGGGAATTCATAAACACAGCTTGGCTTGTTTATTAGAGTTCAAAAACCTGGCAAAGTACGTCACTGCAGATCTTTTTCATCTGCTGTGTTGACGCAAAGATCAATGACCCCTTTTGAATGATCAAGATGTTGACAGCTTAATTTCTGTGTCATGAGTTGCTAAGGTAACACTGCTTTTGTGAATTCTACAGTTAATAAATCCTTAAGAAATGTCTTCCATTTTTAGTATTGAAAGTAATTTAATGTTGGAGTTAAAAAGATTTACTTCTTGGTTCACTTTCCATTCACCGAAGAAGCTCACTTTACCTGTTGGCTATTGTCTTCTTTCTTGGGATAACTGATCAATCTGGACAGAAAAAGAAACTTAAAACACGGTGACTTATAACTGAAAAGGAAATAAAATATCTTGAAGAGAAAAATAAAGCAACACCTTTTCTTTCTAGCTGGATTATGCTTTAGAGATGAGCAGACAAAAGTACAGCTTTTAAGGCAACTTTTAGATTTACAGTTTTATTTTCAAAATCTGGTGTAACTCTCGATTTATATTGATATTACATATTGCATTTTCAGAGAAAAGTAGGGTATTAGTGTTCTAGCACTGTGTAACAAATTACCACCAATTAGTTACTTAAAACAACACCATTTATTATCCTACAATCTGATAGGTCAGAAATTGAGGTATGGCTGAATTGGGTTTTCTACCCAGAATCTCACAAGGCTAAAATCATGGTATCAGCTGAACTGTGTTCCTTTCTGACATGAGGGTCCTCTTTCAAACTCATATGGATTTTGGAAGAAGTAACTATCTCATGATTATTTGGACCAAGACCCTCATTCTCCTTCTGGCTGTTGGATAGGAACTACTTCCTGCCTTGGGGGCTGCCCACAGTCCCTAACTGTGTGGCCTCTTGCATAGGTTCTCTCCACTTTCTATGTCTCGGACTTCAAAAAGAGCCCAGTCTTCATAAAGACTCAGTTGATAATATGAATCTCATCTGGCAAGCTCCCTCTTAATGAAATCAAAGTCAACTGATTAGTAATAAGATTACAAAACTAATATTATATATTCACAGGTTCTGCCAGAACTCAAGGGGAGGGGATTATAATCAAGGTTTATATAACAGGGACCAGGAATCATGGAGGCCATCGTAAAATCCTGTCTACTGCCTGTAGGTTATGTGTATTCAAATACAAAGCACTGGTATTCATACAACAAATAATTCCAGGCATGTTTTGGTGAATGATTGATACTATTTTAAACAATTGAATCCTGTAATTTTTGCATTTACAAAATTCTCTATTATGATACCATTTGCTTTATAATCATAAAATAGAGAAAAGCATCTGACACATCTGTTTGCCCATTGACTAATAATATAGATTGATGATTCAGCTGCAATATTTACATATTAATATTTTAAAAACAGTAATGATAACATCTTTGTAAATGTACACAATAAACATAAAGATATAAATATACATTCAATAAATATATGTTATATTAAATATTTAATATATTTATAAGAATTATCTCATATAATTATGGAATTTAAAATTATGACAATTCACAAAAAAATTCTATTTCAATGTCCAGGAAAATAGTTCTGTTCATAGGAAGTGTATATCATGTAAAATATAGATAGAAAGCAAACGCACAGCTTAAAAACATATTCTGGAAATAGATCATTTAAGAATTTTGTAAAAACTACATGCCCTAATGGAGAAAAAATGTAATTGGTTAGACATGCAAATCCAGGAGGATTTATGTCATGGCAGCAAACATCATATGAGAAATTAATCACCTGTTACAGGCAGTAGCAGTTTTATACTGAGAATTCAGAATGGGGTCATATGAATGGATATGAAATCTGGAAGTCAGTTATCCAGCAGACAGAAAGTACCCAAATGAATTATGAACACAGTTGTTAGAAATATTAATAGAAAAACACATGTACCAAATTAAAAAAACCCTCTACAAATCTCTTTTGTAAAAGAAAATGTCCTTTTGATAAAATATCATTCCAAGTACAATATCACATAAATAAAGCAATATTTTCTAATTAATTTTACATAAAACATAGAAGCATGTTTCTTAAAACTGCATAAATGTGAATAGGCAGTGAAGAATCCACAGAGGAATTAAACTAATTTGTAGTTTAATATGTTGATACAATCCGACATCCATATAATGAAGACAGAATTTATTTTCTACTATTCCAAAGATTTATCTCTTCTTGTTGTCTAACATTTTCATTGATATTATCACTATGTACTTAGACATAGTCAACACAGCATTATTCCTCAATTATCAGAACAAATCATGAAAGTATTTTTATTCCAGATTTAAAAAGTATCTTGAATTCATTTCGATTTTCTGCATTCATCACCATTTTCTACTAATTATTCTCATTTTACCTTGGAAAACTTTAACCCACGGGAAATTTTAATGTACATGTGATTAGGTTTCTCCCCTTAAATTCTGATTCAGAAAGCCTGGATTGTAGCCCAAGCATCTGCTTTCCCTGAAAGTTTCGTAGGTTATTCTAATGAGGCCTTAGATGAAAACTACTATGGTTTTTCTGGCTTTCACTATTGATATAGACTTCTTGTTAATAATTTATTTCTTCATTACCATACATCATGCACAAAGTTCTCAGATTGTATAACCTTAAAAGTTTATATATCACCACATCTTTCAGTGACAAAGTTACAGTTCCTAAGCATGATAGCCAAGATTCATCAAAATGTATTGTTAGTGTCATCTGCATTAGTTAATGCATTAATTAAAAGCTTTGTTCCAACAGTATTGAACTTTTCCTATTCACTGCCATTGCATACATTTTTATACTCCTGCAACTTTTTTAATACTCCTTTTCCATTTGTTTTCCATTCCCCAAATATTATATGCCACTTTTTCAATCTATGAAAATGTCAACTCATCCTTTAAGATTTGTCTGAAGTGTTATCTCTTCAATAACATCTTATAGTATTTAACGAAACAAAGTTAGCTGGTGTCTCCTCTCTGGTTCCACAAAAGGTTTCTTTTACTTAAATAAAGTACTTACATTTTTACAAGTCTGTTTTCTACGCCAGTCTTCCACTTCTTTGAAAATATAAGCCATGTCTTATTCATTAGGCCAAGTCCACATTATTTTATACATACCAGGGCTCACAGACTGAATCCATATTTGTTTTATAAATAATAAATGAATGCGTGCACGCATGTGCGTATCAGTGAGAGGAGTTAATTTCCTTCCAGCAAACTTTCCAAACTATCAGAAATGATAATGGTGAAAGTGTGACAATTCGATTAAGAATAGAAAATAATATTTGTCACCCAATTACTTGTGGAGGTACATTTGTGGAGTCTGACGAATTCGTTTAAGAAATATTAAAACCTTCAGTGTACAGTAAAAGAGTGATCTGGCTGAGTGCTTTGACCTGACGCTATCAATTCAATTCATCACTACATTCTGTCAGGTGCCTAGCTGAACTGGGAGACAGCGCTGAGCTGCCAGGTGTCAGGGTAATTGATTAAATCAACTGGTCAAAAATGGAGTTAATGTCTCAATCACTTACTGCAACAGTATAAGCAAGGGGCTAAACTCAGAAAAAGAGTTAACTCTCCCTGTTGCATTTACACCCATGGAACAGAGCAAGAGACTGGTGAATCAGCACAGACATGGGGATTGTCTCACCATTGAGGGAGCTCTAAAACAAAAGGCTGTGACAGTTTTATGGACTGGAATTGAAGGGAGAGCAAGAAGTAAGGGCTAAGAGTGGAAAAAGAGTACCCAGTACTGAGTCAAAGTGAGGAAAGTGTCCTCAAGTTCTACCGCTCTTCTTTCCAATAAGAAAGCCGCCCCTGAGGAACCTAAAGAAGACCTCTACGCCAAGTCCTCAAATAAGAAAATTCGGAATGAAGGCGCTGGAAATGCAGATACATCCATGAAAGAATGTAACACACACATGCATACTTCCTGTTAGTTCTGTTTCTCTGGAGGACACAGACTAATACAACATCTAATCTTTAAAAATTTTAACTAAAAATAACTGACTGATCTTTCATTCAGTCAGATCATTTGCTCTTCTCAAGACATTTAAGCATATAACTTTTCTTCAACTATACATGGATTTAGCTTCCTAATCTTCTAATTTATTTTTATTTAGTAATTTCCAACAAAGATAAATATTTCCTATAAGGAAGTATTATCTCTCATAATGTTCCCTACAAGTCCAAAGAGTTTTATATGTCTGAATTATATAATAAGTAGCTTATAATTCAATCTGATAGCGGTTTATAGGTTAGTCTACCTCAATTTATTTTCTTGATCAAACTTTATATTCCATAAGCTGCCACATTCAGTTGCGTAGGGCCTAAAACATGGTTGTAATGTGTATGTTCTACGTGGTGGCCCTGGTTAAAGAATGGAAAATGATAAACTAAAAAAGTATGATGATTGTATATATACATTTATTTATATTTAAGACCATCTATATATGGTCTTAAAGCATACCCAGTTCCTAAATGAGAAGGTATCTTCTAGGATTGTAGACCACTTGACAACTCTAGTTTTCTAAAAAGAACAGAGGCTCACAATTGTCTTCTTTTATAGTTGCCCAGATTTTAATGAAAATAAAACAACCCATGGATTTAACTACTTTGCATCCTTTACCTTTACAGAAAGACTTTTCATGAAGTATTTTCCATACATTTGCAACAATTAATGACACCACTGGTTCTTTATGAGTTACATACTTCAGTCATAATTCAAACTCAATAATTATTTATCCAAATAACGGTTGTTGCTGAATCTTATCTTTGGGAAAGTGTTCAAGGTCCTTGAATATTTTTACTTCATCCAAGATGGCAAATAAAATAATGATCCTTGTATTTACTACTAAAACCTTTAAAACAATTCTTACTAGATTTTTCTTCCATCATAGAGTTTAGAATATTTTCCAGACTGTAGACTGCCAGATACTTGTTAAACATGTAAAAATTCCAATAAAACAAAAAATTACAGATTGATATTTAATTTTTAATTATTTTAAATTAAACTCATTTTAAAGAATAATATATACTTATATTTATTCAATACATGTTAAATATAATCTCAAAACGAACTCGTCTTTCATTGCACTATATGTTAATACATTTTGTAAGATATTTTCTTGATTTACTTTCAAATGCTTTGGTTTCAAAGAGATACTTAAAGTTTATTGTATGTAAACTTAAATGCCTAACATTATTGTATTAATCAACTTTATTAGATAAAGTTGATTGTATAAAATTTATTAAGTAAACTTTATAAATACGTAAGATTGATGATGGCCTAAAAAAAACAGTAATTGTTTTACAGTAAAAAAACAAAACAAGACAGTTTTGACTTTTATCATAACAGAAATCGTGCAAAATACATTTTCCTACATATTTATCTTTTGAGAAGAGGAATGGACATCTTTTAGAATTATGTAGGTTCCATTTCCCTGGGGATCCAATTGCAACTGAAACGAGGTGGTCTGTATTTAAATAGAAAGCAATAGAGTTGGTACATAGACTAATAAAATATGTCTATTTTGTACAGTTTTGAACCCACAAAATATGTTACCTGGTAACATTGTTATCAAACAGCTTTGTCTTAATTACACCAATAATGGGCTTTTTTGGATTCACATGTACTTTTCTCTAAAATAAATGCCAGATAAATACGGGTATATTTGAAGTAGTTTTTATTTACATCAATTTATTTTCATCTACAAATTGTCAACAGGAAAGATAAATAAACTTTCCAAGGAGTAAAGTTGATGTAATTTATTAGAGACAAAGTTATATTTGAGCATTTGTCTGCGAAATCCATTTAACTTTCTTTTTTTCTTGATATGGTGGTTTGAAAAGCACTAAAAAAAAATTTTTTTTTTTTTTGACTGAAACTGCCTGGATCATGGGTAACTAGACTGAATGAGGTCTCACAGATCAATGACTGTAAGTCTGGCTGGCTGACTTACATTTCATGAAATCATAAGAGAATACTGAAGTCTCTTCAGACTTGTTTAAGTGGAAATCGTGCCTGCACATTGTTAGTTATGGCAAATGTTTCCAAAACCTCTTTTCTAACAAAAAGAAAAAAAGCACAGATTGAAGAGTGGAAAAGGATATTTTATAACAGAAAATTTCAAAAGAGTTGAGGAGTAAAAAGAGAGAGGCACCAAGTAAGATTTCACAAAAATCAATCACACATAATAAATGGAAACTGTTTTTGAATTTTGCATGTCATTAATTCCTTCAGAATTTCTCTTTCTCATCAGAACCTCTTAGCCATAATTGTTTTTAGAACTATTGGTCTGGATTTTCTAATCCTATAATTATTTTCTAAAAAAAAATTACCTTTTTAAATTACAAAATAGAGTACAATCAACTAGCACACTTAATGAATTGAGCATTCCTTATTATTTAATTTCATAATCCCTCATTATTATTATTCTTTATTATACTTCGAGCATACTTCTAATTGTTTATGTCTATATTTGATTATTTTACAAGATGCTCAAAAGAAAAAACTGTCTTAATCATTATATTTATATCTCGTGTAAAGAGCAGTTTAACTGCTTTTTAAATGATTTATCAATCTATTTTTATTGATTACATATTTCTTAGGTAAAATCCAAAATGTTACCAAAGTTTTTACCCTGTTTTATTTGTTTGGCATCACTTTTATCTAAGTAAACACGAAGGAGTCATTTAAGCTGTATAAGCAAATAACTGTATTATTGTTTTTGTTTTTATTTCTCTCTCTGTATATAGAATGGAAAACATAGAGAAAAATAAACATAGAAGAATAAACATAAAAAACATAGAAAAATAAACATAAAAATAAAACACAAAATTTGTATAATGTGGAGATGGAAGTTGTTTGTTTTACAGAATTCCCTGAAAAATAAGGGGAAATCCATTCTCTTTTTCTATCATGTAACTTGACCACGGTGGGTCAAGTAAAGCTAGCTTCCAAATTCATGTTTCTGTAGAGTTACTCATAGCTTGCTTGCATGCAAATGTGGATGATGCAGGCACACATTTTACTGAAGTGTTTAGCAGGACTGTAGCTATGTGACTCAGTTTTCACATTCGTTATGTAACTTTGAAGGAACTCGTGTGTTAGTATTTTACAAGTGTATTTAAAATGCCTTCAACATTACAATTTTTGGAAGGTAATGAAAATAACTGCTTCAGCTTTTTCCTTTTAAAAATAATAGAAGGGATAAATACAACAATGTAATTTTTCCCCGATCATAAAACTAACCCCAAACATATGCCGTATGATTAATTTCTCAATGTAAGCATTCCAAAACAACTAATCAAAAATAATGTTAATAGCAATAATAACAAAGCCACTGATAACTATGTGATGGTCTGTATAATATTTTTAATTTTAACGCATAACTAGATTATAGGAATATAAAATTTTGAGGAACATGTTGTCAGTTAGGGTCCTGGCAGAAAAGAGTATATTCAAACTGGGAAATTTCAGGAGAGTTTGATAAACCAGTTATTTACAGAGATTTGGAAAATATGGAAAAATCTCAAGACAGTGTAGGATTTCCTTGTATCTATTGCTAGTGGGCAGGCACGGTTACTGTACCTTTAATTTCCAGTTTCATCATATAGAAAAAACAAAAGTAAGAGATCCACAGACATTTCTGTACAAAGAGAGCACTATGTATAATGGTTAATGCAGTGAATTAAACTAAACATTCAGCAATAGAACATACAAAGGTCACTTATATTTGCACAATAAAATGATACAAATTTTCAAATATTTTCCACAAAAAGACATGGTAAAAATAACTTAAATATTTTTTTAAAAAAGGAACATATTTTTAAAGTTTTAGTTAGGTATATTTATTATATAAAAATTGTATTAATTTGCAGTATAAAATTTTCTGACTCTTACTGTACAATTTGTATACCGTAAAGACACCACAATGAATAGAATATTTTCTCTTCCCTTATTTTAATTTGTCTCTCAAATCACTTTGACTTAGAAGAAACAGTGCCATTAGTAGATTATTTTTCATTTTAGACATTTTTAAAAGATTGAATCATATCTGCTTTTTTCTTTGAAACATCATATATCTCACAATAGAAAAATAAGTAACAGAAGGAAGCTAAGACAGTAGTATTATTAACTAAACTAAGTATTATTTAAGATGAAAATATTAATAAGAGCAGTATATTTAAGATTTTAAAAAATTATTAAAATTATCACAGGTTACTTCTATAAGCAGTGGAATATCAAAAGGTAAAGAAAAATTAGATTTGAAATAAATATGTAACTCTGCAATCATAATATAGAATTTAATGCAACTCCTTCATATATTATATTTGTCCTGGTTTAGTCTGAAAATTGAGCATCTAAAAGAACTAAACAATGAAATAATAAATATTGAACACTGTGATTCTATTTCTCTTTCTTTGAATACATAGAAAGTACTGTACCCAAAATATAGATGATTAACAACCTTACGAATGCCAAAGCAATATTTACAAAATAATGACCACAAGCCACAAGTAAATTCTCAATACTGTACAAATAGACATTAATTTCTATGAAAAATCCAATAAAAATATTCAAATTATTTAATATTGAAAGCTATGTTCAGAATCTAAAAAACACATTCTAATCACTAACATGATAGAAAATAAATGTTTACAGCTCAGGAAAAATGACAGTGTGTTTTTGCATCTCAATTTCATTAAGTTCTTGTGTAATTTTAGTTATTATAGTCTTCTGCTACCTTTGTTGTTGGTTTGGTCTTTTTTCCCCCATTTCTGTTAGGTGCAAAGTTAGATTGTTAATTTAAGATTGTCCTAACTTCTTAATGAAGGTGTTTAGGGCTATAAACTTTCCTCTCACCACTGCTTTGGCTGCATCTCAAGGATTTTGATAAGTTGTTTCCCTATTTTAATTAATTTCAAGGTATTTTTTATTTCTGTCTCAATTTCAGTGTTCACCTAATAGTTATTTAGTAGAAAGTCATTTAATGTTCATGTATTTGTGTAGCATATATCTTAAATAAATGATCAAAGGAAAAAGGAAAGTTATGATTCCTATTTGTATACCACAGCAGGAAAATATCAAAGCATGTTAAATGCATCCAATAATGGGATTTTAAGTTAATGAGTGTGTATTCATAGTACTAGTTAGTATACAGCACTTCGAAAATAATTTTATAAAATGACCACCTTATATTGTTAAATGCAAAATAAGCCAAATGTACTGCTAGTTAATAGTTACTTGCTCATTTACAAAGTGTGTGTTGAATGAGGTATATGCATTTTTCTATGAAGGGGGTTTTCCTACAGATTTGTTCCATAATTGTTAGAAAATAATATAAAATCTTGTTAATGTTACTATAAAAAACAGTCACTAAAACAAATACAAGTATAATCCTCCATGAAATAAACATTTTTGTGTAACATAGAAAAGAAATATTGCAATAAATTTAATAAAATATAGTACTGACAACACAAGTATGGTTTTCCATTCAGAGAAGACAAAAACGCTAAAAATATTTTTGAAGGAAAATATTTCTTCTCTTTTAGCATATTTAGATTATGCAGAAACAGTTACTAAAATATTGATAAATATGTATATATTTTTCATTACATATGGGTTATTCATATGTATATTATTATATGTATACTGTATGTTATATATCACATATAACATATATTTATATATCATATATCATAGGCTTATAATATTATAGATATATAATAACACATATATTATTCATATGTATATGTTATTCATTTCAGTAAAATGTGTGTGCAGAGAGGTCATTTGAGTTTCTAAGATTTTCCAAATAAGTTCTAGTTCTGTAAGTAATTAATTTAAATAATAAAATAATGATAGGCTTTAAACAATTGAAAACATAAACAAAATTAACTTGCTTCACACTGCCTTGTATCAATTTTCATTTCTCTGACCTAACTCCATTTAATATTATTTTAAAGTCTGGTAGCTTTTCCACTTACCACTTGCTAATTGTACCCTTATCAGAATCATAGGGCTTGTTTCTTTATTCTCAGAGTTTTTTACTTCCACTTCCTGCAAAAAAATGAGGATTTTTGTCTTGATTTGTTTTGTTTTATTATTTAATCCTGTTTGACCACATTGTTTACTTGATGTATTAAGTTTAGGCTCTGCCAATTAGATTCAGCTAAGTGATTGAGTTTCATTTTTCATATCTTGTTATAAATTCTTAGATTAAGACATCTGAGCAGAGAATAAGACTGCATATGTCTTTATTTAAAAATAAGACATAAATACTATGATCGATTTAATTTTCAAAACTCAGAACAAATATTTAATGTGCACTACCACATCTATTAATGTTTATTTTAATCTTAGAATATATAATCTGTATTTTAATATAACTCCTATTGGAGATTTCTTCATAAATGATATTATAATCATAAAAATGTATGATTAACTTTGGAGTCATCAAACTACTACTATATTCACCATCCTCATAAAAAATGTAAAAATTGATTTTAATTATTAATATTGTTTTCCTAATTAAATATTATTTGTTCTTTAAAGCATTTACATTCTGACAAACTATAACAATTTTGTAATATTTTAAATAATGCAAAATGAATATTTTAAAGTAAAGGCACTTTTAGTAATCAAAATATTATGCCATAAATTCTAAATCCTAACCAAACAAGAGGTATGTTAAGAGTATTTTGAATATCTTCAAGCAATAGCACTGTTTCTATTCTCTCTTGCAATTCTTTTCTTTACAAGATACATGGAATTTCTGTTTATTACTGAGTATAAATTTGCACAAATGATGTGTTAACTTATTCTCAATTAGTCAAATTATAAAGCACTGTCATCTCCCTATCCTTGCACTATAAACCTCTACAGATGGAGCCCATGCAGTATTTGAGACAGTTCTTGTTTCCCTGTCTGTGGCATTTGCTAGATCACACAGAGTAATAGCAAGCTGTGGAAAACAGAACTACAGTTTAACAATGGGTTTGAACTGTGTGGGTCTTCTAGTATTTGGATTTTCTTCTGCCTCTGCCACTTCTGATATAGCAAGAGGAACTATGGCCCTTCCTCCTCATCATCAACCTACTCAACATGAAGATGATAAGCATAACAACCTTTTTGATAATCCACTTCCACTTAAAAATAGTAAATATATTTTCCCTTCCTTATGATTATCTTAATAACATTTTTTCTCTAGCTTACTTTATTGTAAGAATACAGTATATAATATATATATATAAACTATAAAATATGTGTTAATTGACTACGTTATGAGTAAGGCTTCAAGTCAACAGTAGAATATTACAAGATTTGGGAGAGTCAAAAATTATATGAAGATTTTTGACTGTGCCAGGAATTTGGTTACTTCTAACCCTTGCATTGTTCAGAAGTCAACTGTAGTTGCAAAATTAAAAGCAGTAATAAAACACTTGGCACACACAGCCTGGGTGGAGAAGGGAGGTAATAAATGCTTGAACGTATTTTTTTTATTGTTAGGAAAATCCAAGAAGTTAATATTAAAATGAAAATGTGATTGTATAACTAGAGAATCTAGAAGTAATGGAAATAAAAAATAATGTTTATTGAAATAATTATTTATATCATGCCTTTAACGTTAATTCCACAAGCTTTAGTAGCCTAAGGCATATTCTTGCATAATGTGTGACAGACAAATGAATACTTTCAAATAATGAAAACATCAAAACTTAGCAAAACTATGCTAAGTTCAGTCTTTTGAAGGTATAAGAGAGGTGATTAATCAAGGTTATACAATGGGGGCAGCTTAAAAGAGTCCTTGACAGACTAGTTCTTATGCAAAGCATCTTTAACTAAAGACATTGTAAGATGCATAACACCACCCAACATAAAGCTGCTGATATTACATTGTGACAAGTGTCTTTTTTTTTAAAAAAATGGCAATTTTCTAAAAGAATAAAACCTAAATTAGAAACATTGCATGACACCTTTTGGAAAGCCAATGAAAGGAAAAGTATCATAAAAGCAGTTTCTCTCTTACAAGGAAAGAAAGGGAAGAACTTCAGGACAATGTAAATTATCACCTTTACACTACAAGCTCAAAGGCAGATGCTATTTCTATACAGATGAATACTAGCCTGATTTCCTCACTCCCTTCTTTTTCTTTGAGTTGCTATTCTATAATATCAATGGGATTAGAAAACTGGGCAGCTTTACTTAGTCTTCGCATTTCTAACTTTACAATGACTTCATAATAGTTAATTGTCCAATTCTTTTGTCCTTGGCCAGGACTACAAAGCTTCTTTTAGATGTAAGTAGTTAATAAATATTTGCTGAATGGGATATTAATATCTAACTAGGAATTTTAAAGCTAAAAAGAGTGTTCTTTTTGTCACCTGTGTTTGTCCTTGATTCTACTTACTCTCTTCTTCTCATTGCATTTTCATTCATAATATTTTATATTATTACGGCATATTATCATTTGAGGGGCATGCTTCAAGTACTCAAGTAACTTTTACCTTTTTTGCTATTCTCTCTCTCTCTATATATATATATTACAAATATGTAAATATGTATGCAAATGTATGCATGTGTATTTAGCATGTGTCTATTGAATACTAATCACATAATGTAATCAGTTTAAGGGGCTGGACAGTAGACTAAATGATAATGCCCAGTAATAACTACCAGTTTAATAGTCCCTTATACCTTATCTGTAAGTCTTTTGCATGTATGATCTTATTTGCTGATAAATACATATCACTTTCTTAATGAGACATATTGCAACTTGTGTAAATTTCTATTTCTCACAGAAATATCTTTAAGAAAGTGGAACACATCATGAAAAATGAAGATTCACAAATAGTAGGTGTGATATTAAAATAAATATATTTGAAAGTTTATCCACAGCATAAACAAAAACAAAAAAAAAGCGAAAATTTTCACAGTGGAACTCAACTATATGAAGTTCTTTAATAAAATATATTTTTGAGAAACTTATATAATGTTTTCACTTTTGATTATTGTATTAGTCAATATTCTCCAGAAAAACATGGCTAATGAGATTTAGAGAGAGAAAGAGAAGGAGAAACAGGAAAAGAAAGTGAAAGAGAAAGAGACCTGTTATAAGAAATAGGCTAGGCTTTGGTATCAGGATGATTCTGACCTTATAACATGAGTCAGGGAGGATTCCCTCTTTTTCTATTGATTGGAATAGTATCAGAAGGAATGGTACCAGCTCCTCCTTGTACCTCTGGTAGAATCCAGCTGTGAATCCGTCTGGTCCTGGACTTTTATTCATTGGTAGGCTATTAATTATTGCCTCAATTTCAGAGCCTATCATTGGTCTATTCAGGGATTCAACTTCTTCCTGTTTTAGTTTTGGGAGGGTGTATGTGTCCAGGGATATATCCATTTCTTCTCGATTTTCTAGTTTATTTGAGTAGAGGTGTTTATAGTATTCTCTGATGGTAGTTTGTATTTCTGTGGGATTGGTGGTGATATCCCCTTTATCATTTTTTTATTGCATCTATTTGATTCTTCTCTCTTTTCTTCTTCATTAGTCTTGCTAGCGGTCCATCAATTTTGTTGATCTTTTCAAAAAACCAGCTCCTAGATTCACTGATTTTTTTGAAGGGTTTTTTGTGTCTCTATCTCCTTCAGTTCTGCTCTGATCCTAGTTATTTCTTGCCTTCTGCTAGCCTTTGAATGTGTTTGCTCTTGCTTCTCTAGTTATTTTAATTGTGATGTTAGGGTGTCAATTTTAGATCTTTCCTGCTTTCTCTTGTGGGCATTTAGTGCTATAAATTTCCCTCTACACACTGCTTTAAATGTGTCCCAGAAATTCTGGTACGTTGTGTCTTTGTTCTCATTGGTTTCAAAGAACATCTTTATTTCTGCCTTCATTTCGTTATGTACCCAGTAGTCATTCAGGAGCAGGTTGTTCAGTTTCCATGTAGTTGAGCAGTTTTGAGGGAGTTTATTAATCCTGAGTTCTAATTTGATTGCACTGTGATATGAGAGACAGTTTGTTATAATTTCTGTTCTTTTGCATTTGCTGAAGAGTGCTTTACTTCCAACTATGTGGTCAATTTTGGAATAAGTGTGATGTGGTGCTAAGAAGATTGTATATTCTGTTGATATGGGGTGGAGAGTTCTGTACATGTCTATTAGGTCTGCTTGGTGCAGAACTGAGTTCAATTCCTGGATATCCTTGTTAACTTTCTGTCTTGTTGATCTATCTAATGTTGACAGTGGGATGTTAAAGTCTCCCATTATTATTTTGTAGAAGTCTAGGTCTCTTTGTAGGTCTCTAAGGACTTGCTTTATGAATCTGGGTGCTCCTGTATTGGGTGCATATATATTTAGGATAGTTAGCTCTTCTTGTTGAATTGATCCCTTTATCATTATGTAATGGCCTTCTTTGTCTCTTTTGATCTTTGTTGGTTTAAAGTCTGTTTTATCAGAGACTAGGATTGCAACCCCTGCCTTTTTTTGTTTTCCGTTTGGTTGGTAGATCTTCCTCCATCCCTTTATTTTGAGCCTCTGTGTGTCTCTGCATGTGAGATGTGTCTCCTGAATACAGCACACTGATGGGTCTTGACTCTTTTTCCAATTTGCCAGTCTGTGTCTCTTAATTGGAGCATTTAGCTCATTTACATTTAAGGTTAATATTGTTATGTGTGAATTTGATCCTGTCATTATGATGTTAGCTGGCTATTTTGCTGGTTAGTTGATGCAGTTTCTTCCTAGCATCGATGGTCTTTACAATTTGGCATATTTTTGCAGTGGCTGGTACCAGTTGTTCCTTTCAATGTTTAGTGCTTCCTTCAGGAGCTCTTGTAAGGCAGGCCTGGTGGTGACAAAATCTCTCAGCATTTGTGAGGGAAGCATCATCTTGATACCAAAGCGTGGCAGAGACACAACTAAAAAAGAGAATTTTAGACCAATACCCCGATGAACGTCGATGCAAAAATCCTCAATAAAATACTGGCAAACTGAATCCAGCAGCACATCAAAAAGCTTATCCACCATGATCAAGTGGACTTCATCCCTGATATTCAAGGCTGGTTCAACATACACAAATCAATAAATGTAATCCAGCATATAAACAGAACCAAAGACAAAAATCACATGATTATCTCAATAGATGCAGAAAAAAGGTCTTTGACAAAATTCAACAGCCCTTCATGCTAAAAACTCTCAATAAGTTAGGTATTAATGAGACTTATCTCAAAATAATAATAGCTATTTGTGACAAACCCACAGCTAATATCATACTGAATGGGCAAAAACTGGAAGCATTCCCTTTGAAAACTGGCACAAGACAGGGATGCCCTCTCTCACCACTCCTATTCAACATAGTGTTGGAAGTTCTGGCCAGGGCAATTAGGCAGGAGAAAGAAATAAAGGGTATTCAATTAGGAAAAGAGGAAGTCAAATTATCCCTGTTTGGAGATGACATGATTGTATATTTAGAAAACCCCATCGTCTCAGCCCAAAATCTCCTTAAGCTGATAAGCAACTTCACCAAAGTCTCAGGATACAAAATCAGTGTGCAAAAATCACAAGCAGTCTTATACACCAATAACAGACAAACAGAGAGCTAAATCATGAGTGAACTCCCATTCACAATTGCTTCAAAGAGAATAAAACACCTAGAAATCCAACTTACAAGGGATGGGAAGGACCTCTTCAAGGAGAACTACAAATCACTGCTCAATGAAATAAAAGAGGACACAAACAAATGGAAGGACATTCCATGCTCATGAATAGAAAGAATCAATATAGTGAAAATGGCCGTACTGCCCAAGGTAATTTATAGATTCAATGCCATCCCCACCAAGCTACCAATGACTTTCTTCACAGAATTGGAAAAAACTACTTTAAAGTTCATATGGAACTAAAAAAAAGCCCACAGTGCCAAGACAATCCTAAGCCAAAAGAACAAAGCTGCAGGCATGATGCCACCTGACTTCAAACTATACTACTAGGCTACAGTAACCAAAACAGCATAGTACTGGTAACAAAACAGTGATATAGACCAATGGAACAGAACATAGCCCCCAGAAATAATACCACACATCTACAACTATCTGATCTTTGACAAACCTGACAAAAAACAAGAAATGGGAAAAGGATTCCCTATTTAATAAATGGTGCTGGGGAAACTGGCTAGCCATAAGTAGAAAGCTGAAACTGGATCCCTTCCTTACATCTTATACAAAAATTAATTCAAGATGGGTCAAAGACTTAAATATTAGTCCTAATACTATAAAAACCTAGAAGAAAATGGTGACAATACCACTCAGGACATAGGCATGGGCAAGAACTTCATGTCTAAAACACCAAAAGCAATGACAATGAAAGCCAAAATTGACAAATGGGATCTCATTAAACTAAAGAGCTTCTGCACAGCAAAAGAAACTGCCATCAGAGTGAACAGGCATCCTACAGAATGGGAGAAAATTTTTGCAATCTACTCATCTGACAAAGGGCTAATATTCAGAATCTACACAAAGAACTCAAAAAAATTTACAAGAAAAAAACAAACAACCGCATTCAAAAAGTGGGTGAAGGATATGAACAGACACTTTTCAAAAGAAGACATTTATGCAGCCAACAGACACATGAAAAAATGCTCATCATCACTGGCCATCAGAGAAATGCAAATCAAAACCACAATGAGATACCATCTCACACCAGTTAGAATGGTGATCATTAAAAAGTTAGGAAACAACAGGTGCTGGAGAGGATGTGGAGAAATAGGAACACTTTTACACTGTTGGTGGGACTGTAAACTAGTTCAACCATTGTGGAAGACAGTGTGGCAATTCCTCAAGGATCTAGAACTAGAAATATCATTTGACCCAGCCATCCCATTACTGGGTATATACCCAAAGGATTATAAATCATGATGCTATAAAGATACATGCATATGTATGTTTATTGTGGCATTATTCACAATAACAAAGACTTGGAACCAACCCAAATGTCCAACAATGATAGACTGGTGGCACATACACACCATGGAATAGTATGCAGCCATAAACAATGATGAGTTCATGTCTTTTGTAGGGACATGGATGAAGCTGGAAACCATAATTCTCAGCAAACTATCACAAGGACAAAAAACCAAACACCACAAGTTCTCACTCACAGGTGGGATTTGAAGAATGAGAACACTTGGACACGGAAAGGGGAACATCACACACCAGGGCCTGTCATGCGATGTGGGGAGGGGAGAGGGATAGCATTAGGAGATGTAATGTAAATGACGAGTTAATGGGTGCAGCACACCAATATGGCACATGTATACATATGTAACAAACCTGTACATTGTGCCCATGTACCCTAGAACTTAAAGTATAATGAAAAAAAAAACAGAAAAAAAAAAGAAATAGGCTAATGCAATTACGAAGGCTGACAAGTCTCAAGATGTACAGGGAAATTAGCAAGCAAGAGATCCCAGAAAGCTGGTGGTGCAGTTCCTGTCTGAAGGCTGGAAGGCCGAGACCCAGGAAGAGCTGATATTTTAGTTTGAATTTTAAGGCCAGAAAATACACACAATATTTCAATTCCAAGGTAGTCAGGTAAAATAACTATCTTACAGTAAAAAAGGTCATAATTTTGCTCTGTTTAGGTCTTCAACTAATTGGGTGAGGACCACCCACATTAGGGAAGGCAATATGATTTACTAAGTGTTATGGTTTGGCTTTGTGTCCCCCACAAATCTCATGTCAAATTGTAATTCCCACATCTCAGGGGAAATACCTGATGGGAGGTGACTGGATCTTTGGAGTGGATTTCCCCCATGCTGTTTTGTGATAGTGAGTGAGTTATCGTGAGATCTGATGATTGAAAAGTGTGACACTTCTCCCTTACTCTCTCTCTCTTGCCACCGTGTAACACATGCGTTGCTTCCCCTTGGCCTTCTGCCATGTAACACATGAGACCTCCCCAGCCATGGGGAACTATGAGTCAATTGATCCTCTTTTCTTTATAAATTACAGTCTCAGGTAGTGTGTTTGTAACAGTGTGAAAATAGACTAATACACTAAGTCTACTGATCTAAATGTTAATATCCTCTAAAACATCCTCACGAAAACACCCAGCATGATGTTTGATTAAATATCTGGGTATTCTGTGGTCCTGTCCAGTCAACACATGAAATTAATCATCACAGTAAATAATTAGTAATTGATAATTATTTTACCTACTATGTTGAGGATAAACACACTAGAAGTTGATCTCATGAGAGAGCATCTCAAAAATGATATGACTGTCTAAATTTAATGATCAATTGAACTTCTGAATTGTAGGCATGTTTGATAAAGAAGCAAGTTTACTTCTTTTTGTTGGTGTTGTTAAATTTGGTAAACTATAGTAAAACATTCTCACGTTATTTTTAACTTGGGTTATATTGTTTTAAACAATTATGTACGTACCCAACATGCTTTATGTGGTTTTCTTATGTAGAATAGATCATAATATGTATTACCATGGTAGATGGTATCTACTAAATAAATAATGTTATTGAAAAGTGGTCCTGATCCAGACCCCAAGAGAGGGTTCTTGGACCTTACATAGGAAAGAATTTTGGGTGAATCCACAGAATACAGTGAAAGCAAGTTTATTAAGAAAGTAAAGGAATAAAATAGTGACTACTCCATAGAGCAGGGCATTCTTGACAACAAGAGAACAGACATGTCCACCTTAGGTAAGATGCTTGTTTATGTATAAGATGACAAAGTCAAAAAATCGTGGGGAAGATTTTTACTACTACAAGTGCTCCTGACAAGGAATCAACTTTTGTGTAACTATTGTCTTCCACATCAATTTATATTATCATCTTTAAAGTGAAACTTATTCTTAAACTAAGAATGCTTTTGTTCTTAAGATATGAGGACATCAGAACTTTTCTGGGCCTGTTAAGGGTCTCTTAGGTAAACATTATTAACCTGTTCCCTTAACCATAAATATCCTGTCACTAAGAATGCCTAAACTCCTGAGAATGCAACCAGCAGGACTCAGCCTCATTTCACTCAGTCATTATTCAAGATGGAGTCACTCTGATTTAAACACCTTTGACAATATTACTTAAAATAAGCATTTTTACTTTTCACTAAGAAAGGTTATAAACACCCAGGGCACATTCTGATTGACGTGATATGAGCTTATTTCTGAAAATCCTCCATCCCTCCACACACAAAAAACCTTAAATAGCATATAAAGTAAAATAAATATCTCATGCTAAAACAAACAGGCACAACCACACAGTAATTATAGATAAAACTGATCATCCATAAAAAAAGGCCATATAAATTTTGGAAGACTAGAGAAGATAAACAGAATCTAACTTAAAGAGAGATTGGAATCTAATGGCTCACAGAGATGAGAAGTAGGGGGAAACCACACAAATTTTACCAAGGTATAAAGAAATAACTGAAGAATTGTAGCTGAATAGCTCTGCAGCCTGCCATGTGGACTGTGGTTAAAAATAAGATAATCTGTTGAAACATCATATGAATAAAAGTGCCCACATCCCCTCTAAATCTTAGTCAGCAATCAACCCCAGATGCCAAGTGATTTAAGATTTGGACAAATTGAACCAGAGAAGTGGAAATAAAGACAAAAAGCACAGTGGATGCTGAATAAGGATAAGAGGCAAAAGTAGGGCAGTTAGTTTCCATTTAGAACAGCAAAAAAATTAGAGCGCTTGCCCATTTTGGCTCTGAGGTTGTTACCAATGGTAAATCCATACGGGTCTGCAGCAACCTCAATTCTTGCCTCCTCAGAAGAAATAATTCATCTGAGGGGCATTGGGCAAAAGGAGAGACTGAGGCAAGTTTTAGAAAAGGAAGTGAAAATTTATTTAGAAGCTTTAGAGTAGGAATGAAAAGAAATAAAGTACACTTAGAAAGGGCTAAGTGGGCAGCTTGAGAGATCAAGTGACTGGGTTGACCTTTGACTTAAGGCATACTAAGTATGTTGGCATACTACCAGGGTCTTGTGTCCCTTTCTCCCCTCATTCTTCTCTTGGGGTGGGCTGTCCACATGCACAGTGGCCTGCTAGCACTTGGGAAGGGGGCAAGCACAGTGTGTTTACTGGAGTTGTATGTGTGCTCTCTTGAGGCACACTTGCCTTCCCGGTCAATTGTCTCTAGATCATGTAACAGTTAAACTCCACCATTTTGCCTCTTAATGCGCATGCTTAAGCCTACTTGCCCATCTCTTGAGATCTTACTGGGAAACTACTAATCAGTAACCAGTTTCAGGTTTTTTCTATCTATTGGGAGACTGCCTTTCCCTGGCAGTGGCTGCTGCCAATTATTATTTTAGAGAAATAGTGTAACACCTGTCTGATGATCATTTAACATTCCTGATGGGAGCAGGAGGGAGCCCTCTCCTGCCGTGCTCATGCCTGACTAGCTACCTACTGTAACAAGGTCAGTGGTGACCAGGCTTGAGGCTCCTAAATAGGCATTTGAAGCATTCCTCTCTAAAGAAAGTGATTGACTACTTTAAAAATTACAGAATGTCACAATATGAGATGTCTAAATGAAAAGGCAAGTTCTCATCCAATAACTATAAGCTCCATCTGTGCACAGAATGATTCCAATCAGCTTTTTAACAGCTAGATTTCTAAATATTAAATATGAATAAAACATAAAGACTAACCCAGTATTAGAAGAAAGCCTTTAAAAAATAAATGGAACAAAAAAAATTCAAAGGGGACAGAAAGACGAGAAAAATAAAATTAATATATACAAATGTATATAGATATAAATTAAGTTAAAAATTTTTGAGGAAAATTCATCTATTGCATCCTTCAGAAGAGAACAAAAGGTATAAAATGGGAACACTTAGATAAGATGCACAAGTTCCAAATGTGTGTGTGTATGTGTGTGTGTGTGTGTGGGTGTATAAAACGTAAATAGATAAACACACACACACATACACAAGGAAAGGGTGTAAAAGAAAGAGAGGAAGAGATAAGAATATACAGTTCTCAGTGAGTGTGGGTGGAGAGCCATAAGGAAACCAAATAGTTTGGGACATCTCATTAACAACAATGACACCTAGAAGACAGTACAGGGAGAACTTAAACATTTCTGAGATATTTATTTCCAATAGAATGTTTGTAAAGAATTTTAATTTTGTTCAAATTAGTACTTAATTTAGAGAGAAAAATAAAAGTATAAAACATGTAGAACCTCAAAAAATTATACTGATTAGTTTATTCTATGGATGCTACTGGAGGATTCCATTCACCAAAAAGAAAATTTTTAAAATGTAGAGGAGGAGTGTGCATGTGTAAAATAGTAATAGAGAAGACAATACAGAAGTGTATTTTTTTACTTTCTACATTAAATTGCAGCCTCATGACTAAAATTGAAGCTACCTGCTTTTGACTTCTAACCCACTTAGCAATTAAAGGATGAAACTATTATATAGCATTTTAGAAATATTCGTGTAACTATATGGTGTTATCGTAAAAAGTAGTTGCGGAATATTTATATAATGACTTTTAAAGTTTTCATATTTTCAGCATTATGCAGCTACCAAAAAAATGGTGAAAGAACTTTCAGAAAGCATTCATACTAAATCCATTTATGCCACAAAATTAAAGAGAACAATTCGTTCCGGAAATTTACATTTACATATTTAACGTTAAATATGTTACTTTAAACATTAGAATATCAAGAATATACATAAAGAAAGAAAATATACCTGATTATATATGTAACATAAATATCAAAGTGTATATTTATGTTACATATATTCAAAATTGATTTCATTTTTATCAAAAACATGCATGTACATAGCTATACATCAAGTAGAAATATAAAGATTTATCAAAATCCTTAGATTTATCACCATTCTATCCCTAGTGCCATGTTCCAGCATCTTTCTTTTTCAACAGTTTTATATTCTCTTCATGGTCCTAACATGCACATTTCTATACAATATCGTGTATATACTATTTTATATTTATTAATTTTCGATATTGTTTTCAATGACAGCAAATGACGTTTTCAGTTATTTTTCACAACAAATGCTTGCACATTTTATCTTCATCTCTCAAAATTATTATACTTTATTCAAATAAATATATAGTGCTCATATCATTCTGAATATGATAGCATTCTTATTTGTTTAACCAAGAGATATGTTGTATTTTCTGTTACATATAGGTTTTATTTTCTTTCTAGAGCTAATTTCCTGTTTTCTCACCTAATTGTCTCTGTACCCATGAGATCCTTTAAATACCTAGCAATCTTTTTTATTAATATTGATTTTAATTGATAAATAATTGTGTGCATTCATGAGGTACAATGTGGTTTTAATATATGTATACACGTGAAATGATTAAATCAATTGAATTAACATACCCATTACTTAGCTTACCTATTTTTCATGATGAGATATTTGAAATTTACCGTTAGTTATTTTGAAATATATAGTACATTATTATAGATTATAGTCCCTCTATTACACAATATATCTCAAATCTTATTCCTCTTATCTATCCAAAACTTTGTACCTTTTGATCAAGAACTTCCCATCCTCTTCTTCCCCCTTCCCAACCCACTCTCTGATAAACATCATTTTCCTCTCTACTTCTATGAGTCCAATATTTTTAGGTTCCACATATAAGTAAGATCATGTGTTATTTGTCTTTCTGTGCTTGGCTTATTTAAGTCTGTCTTAAAAAGTCCTACAGGTGATTCTGATAAAAAGCTAAAGTTGGAAATTCGTTTTTGTAAAGTAATTAAGCGACAAGGGACCTTTCTTCTTTTTCCCTTTTAATTGTGGGTATCCCAGTTAGAAAGCTGCGGTAGCATTTTCCTCTTAGCTGCTCATCAAATTCTTTGAGTATGTCATGAAGTATCCCTGGAAAATGAAATTCTCCAAGTGGAAGAAAAGAACGGATAATCTCAAATTCAAGTATGCAAACTTCTAATTAATACTCTGTTTGCAGCACTGCGGCTGCTAGTTCTCTTAACCCTAGAGCTTCTTAAACGCCATTTCTCTAGTACTTAAGCTTTCTCTTTACTCTGAGACTATCTGGGGGAGAGGTAGAAGCCTAGATTCATGGACTAATGAAGACTAGAAAATTGTAGCAACAACTGATCTGTGAACACACTTTCACATTTTGTCCCTGTGTTTTATCTCCTATTTTCTGAAATAGGAGAAACGTGCATGGTGAAATTTACACATGATGTAATTTCTATTTATTACCATTTTTCCTCTTGAACAATAGATTAAACCACACTGTGATTGATTTTTCTGTTGATTTGGGGTTCATGGTGGTAGCATGTTGAAAATAATCCCTTAAAGAAGCTATGTTTTTAGTTGTCTCATTCATTTGCTATAATAATTGACTCTATCTACCAATCATTTAATTTAACTTGTGGTAAAATTATTTCTTTTTGGATACATAAATTTGGAAAGTCAAGATTCAATAATTCCTACACAAATAATTATTGAATGTCTACTATGTTCTGGATATTGAGCTAGACACAGAATGGCGTTTTTTTGTCATTTTCCTTAGGAGAATTACTATCAAGTTCATGTAAAACTGTAGATACCTATAGAAAATGAAACAATAATGCAGTCTGGCACACACACACACATACACACACATGTCTATGTTATTTTTAGACTAGGTAGAGATTAATGGGAATGGGAGTTACTAAAATTACTTAACTGAAATGTGGAATTTGGGTGGGAAGAAGGAAGAAAAAGCATGTTTCAGGCAGGTTAAATCATTAAATTCTTTCCACTTTCCTCCTCTAAAAATCCAAAATAATATTTTCTAATGCTAATCCGTGTTATATCTATATTTTACACATTTTTACTATGTTCCATTAACATATTTTAATACTTTCTACATTGTTTTCTAAAACATGTATTTCTATAAATAATGAATTTTAATAAATATATTTATAACTTATTTAATATGGATATTAAATCTATATTTCCAGACATACACACATATTTACATATATTTATGGGTATCGCATGTTTGGGTATATATCTATATGTGTAGGGCACTGCACTGTGAACCACAGTCTTTTCTCCTTTAACTGTTAACACAATCCCAGCATTAAAGTAATATCATTCTCATTTTTCAGATGCAGAAATTTTGACTTGCCCAAGTTTACACAGTTAATTAGTTAATGGCAGAGGGATCCACTCCTCTTAGGTTTAGCATGATTCAGATAAAAAATTACTACGGTAACCACAATTACCTCTCCTTTAAATTAACTGCATTAAAAAAATAATTTGAATAGCTTCCTCTACAGAAAAAGTCACCATGGCTCGTGTTTTAAGGTAGGAGAGAAATTGAGTTTTCTATTAATTTGGAGCTAGATGAGGAAGTAAAGCATAATTTTTTTTTGAGAACTGTTGAGCAAGTTGAGAAGGCATGTGATTGAAAAGGCAGTTACTTGGGAAGCAGCCAAATTAAAAAGGATAAATCTGAATGAGTCATAAATTGAAAGTGGTAGGCAAAGAAGGTGAGTCTGGGTTGGAGCCAAAGAAATAGAGAACAGCAAATTGTACAAAATGCCTGTGCTGTTAGGAAAAGACAGGAATGGACTAATTCCCTAGAGGGATTTACACTCAGGGAAAGCATCTGGAGATTATCTGGAAATTATTCCTTTTTAATAATTGAATGGGAAATGCTTATAATTTTATTGCTATGATTTTATTTGTAATTTTAAATGTTTATTACTTGCTGATTATAAAATAAATCAATGTCATCAATTTTAACCAGAAAAAATGAAATATGAGATGCTGAATACTTGTTAAGGATTCACATCAGGATTATCAAATGTCCTTCTATGACCCCAGTTATTGGTACATTACTGTTTGTAATTAAAATGAAGGAATATGGCAGAACTTCCATCTTTAGCAAGAAGACACTGAAAATTCCGAAATCTCCCTGCAGCATACCTCAATATGCTGGATATTTTTTAAAATCTTTAATTGCATAGTTTTAGCAAAAAGCTTAAAAACATAAAGATAAAATAAAATATATTGAATAAAGCGGGAATTCCAAGAAGAACGGTCCCAAAGAAGATACTTTTGCCCTGAGGAACTATGCTGGGTCTAGGAGCTTTTAGGCATATGGTTTTAATCCAACAAGTACAAAAAAAAATCTACAGGCTGATGAGGATAAAAGTTAGAAAACCAACAGCCCTGATATAAAGCCATGATTCCAAAGTATGAATAATCTATAAAATATCTAACTGGGAGGTAAATAGCACTGCCCCTCCCCCCCCACAACACACACACACACACACACACACACACACACACACACTGCCAACTACAAGGAGAAAATAATCAGACTTAACAGATAAGGGAGTGAAGTACCAAGATCCTCCTTGATAATAGCTAATATCCAGTCTGGCCTGAAGCAAGTTTTAGACTGGAAAACGTGTTACCTACATAACGTAAAATACCTAGAGCACGGAGAGTTTATGTTAAATTTCTGAGTATTGTCAATGTTGGACACCTCGTAGAAGTAAACATAGACCTCCTTATAGCAGCAGATGTTATCACAGTCCTTTAAAGTTCTCTGAATAATAAAGTACCATAGTGAAGAAATAAACATTAAAAATGAAAATTGCCAAAGAAACAAGCTACTGTGTGTGCAAGTTAAGAGAATAAATACACAATAATCAGAAACAGATGTAAAGTATTAAAGACCAAATATAATGTGTTTAAGTAACAATAGGTGGTGTGCAAGTATGCAAAAGAAAGGAGGCTGTCAAAATGCTGAATCTGATTTGGAAAATAACCAAATAAAAATTCTAGAAATGGAGAAAGAGCTCTTTAGATGAGATATATAGCAGAATAGGCATTATGAAGTTAGCATGAGTGAACTGAAATACAGATCTTAATAGAATTACTCAATTCAGTACGGAGAAACAGAGATTTAAAAATATAAGTGATGTTGAGAGATGTGAGAGTGAAATGAAAAATTTTAACATATATCTACTGAGATAGCCAGAAGAAGCTAGCAAAAAAAGTTAGATAAAAAGATATACTGAATAGAATTATATAAAAACTACTCATATTCTGTAACCATTGTGAATCATAGGTGGGATATATGACGATAACTTTATACCTACTATCATCATAATGTAGTTACATAATATCAAAGATAAAGAGAAGACCTTAAATAAATAGGAAAATAAAGTATTTATTGATCTTCAATAGAACTAACTTTGAACTGAGCACTTCCAATAATATCTTTTAATAATATTCCAAATAACATTACCTATATTTGCACAGAAATCAAACATGGTCAAGAACAAAAATGAAATAAGAGCACTGAAGACAAACAAAAGTTGTAAAGTTTATTGCCAACACATCTACAGCCAATAGGAGTTAGCCAAACAACCTAATGAGAAAATGGGACAAAATGTAAAAAGATAAACACAAATGGTCGAAAGGTAGAAAAAGAGAATGACAGTTTAATGAGCATGAGGTTTCCTTTGGGGTGATGACAATCTTCTGAAACTAGATACTAGTGAAGGTTATACAACATTGTAAATCTACTAAATTCCACTCAAGTTTGCACTTAAAAGTGATTAAAATGGTATATTTTATGTGGTGTGTATTTTACCACAATAAAAATGATATTCACAAAAATATATTACCAAAACAGTGGTAGTATACAACTGCTCCAAGTTTACCTTATAAACTGTAGTTTTTCAAGAGTTTCTGAATTCACATCCTGGCCTCACAACTTATTATTGTGTATACTGGTGTCTTAGTCCATTCAGGCTGCTCTAACAAAATCCTATAAACTGAATAGCTTATAGAGAGCAGAAATTTATTTCTCCCATTTCTGGAGGCTGGGAATTCTAAGATCAAGCCAAGATTTGATGTCTTGTGAGGGCCTATTTTCTGGTTCCTAGTCAACAACTTCTTGTTGTGTTTTATATAGTGGAAGGGGTGATGGATCTGTTTGGGCCCCTTTTATAAAGGTACTAATCCTCTCCATGAGGACTTTACCTCATGACTAATAAACTCTCAAAGGCCTCACCTCCTAATACTATAATCTTCATGATTAAAAATTCAACACGTAAATTGGGGGAGTGGGAGACATAGATATTCAGATCATTGCAACTTGTGCAATTTAGGGGACTTCCTTTTGCCTCAGCCTTCTTCTATGGTAAAATGAAGGTGATTATAATAGTAACTACAACGTGCAGAGTAACCATATAAAAAAGCATGGAAAACCCTAAAATAATAAGATCTCAATTAGGTTTTCATATTACTAGTTTTAATTTCTTATCATCATCATTATTACTAAGGTTTTGCTTCTAACATTTTCCAGTCTAAAGCATTCCTATCAAATTTTTGTGCCATCCATTATCATTCAAGTTTTCGATTAATTGTGCTAGAATGCTTTTCTCGAATCATCATCTTACATTCATATCTGTCTCTACTTTCCAGGGTTGTTGTATATTACATACCCTTAAGATTAATGCCATGTCGAAATTGTCTCTTTATTGTCTTTTTCCCTACTAGTTTCTCAAGAGCAATGTATCCTCCAAATTGTCTTTTGATCGCATATTGCCACACCACACCTACACACATCTCATGAATTCATAATTGTTCAGTTGAACAGTGTCATCTATATGATTGACACATACTTTGTTTCTTTCATTGAAAATATTTTTCCATTTAATTTTTGCCCAATTATAGCACTAAAAATGTCTGAAACTCTCAATTTCTCATATTAAGGTAAAAAATAACTTAATAATGTATTCATTTAGCAAATATTTAGTAGCACTAACTACTGGCACAACACTATGGCTGTGATAAGTATTTCAACATTAATTCTCAAAATATTTTTGTTTGTATCTAAATTTAAGTAGGAAAGAGAAAGTTATTGATAATGCAATGTGAAACTTCAGAAGCTGTGACTATAGTTACACGCTGGCTAGGAGTTTCACTGATTCCCAGCCAGATCTTTTTTTTGGAAAAACATATATTTTTTCCTAAATGACAAGAAAAAAACATATAAAATTAGATTATGAACACATTTTTTGGCATAGGTCTCTCTCTCTTAATCATATGCATGTTTAATACTTTAAATATAACTTAAACAATTGACATGATTAGAATAAAAGAGAATATGATACAGTGAAACAGAATACACCACAATATTATCAGTTTGGTACAAAAGACCAAAGAAATGTTGGGTTACATCAGTATGTCATTGATATATTAGGAGAGAAAAGCTGAGAAAAACAAGAGGCTGTGATCCTTAACCTTGTTCACATCTAAGAAAGAAACACCCATATACTAGCTTCTTATCCAGATACTGCAAAATTATAATATTATAACATATAAAACTCTCTAGCTGATTTGATTTTGATTTCTATTTTGAATAGTTCTTGACAATATCCATGGATAACAACGAAATTTCTGTCAACACATTTTAATGATTATATACATGCATAGCAGTCATTTCATGCAGCTTTAGGGGGTAAAGATGGATCAGTTAGTGATCTTGGCTTGATTTCATTTAAACAAATTATTTTCCATTTTGAGATATATAATACAGAATTTGTACTATTTTTCATGTGTTTGTTTTCAGAAGCTTCTTAAGTGGGATACAAATTATTTTGCCCTAACTATATATAATGAAATCAAACCAATAATGGACACGGTGATAAGCAGGACCCCACAAGTTTTTTCAAAACCAACATACATTTGTCAAAATCTCCATCAAGCTAGTCATTAAGGAAAACAATATGTTTACTGTTCTAGCCCTGAAGCTTTTGAAAATTTTATGACACATTAGAGAAAAAAATTACATTTGACAAGTTTGAATTAGAGCTTCATAACCTAGGAGCATTTACATTTTGGTAGTGGTTTACATGTCCATTACGATATTAGAGAGACTAGGAAATGCTTTCATCCTCCAGAGGATGCCTGGGATGGCCGTATCATGACTCAGGAGGCTTGTCCAGTTGTCCCATTTTTTGTAGAAATGATGTAATTTTCTCTGTGTGATATTGTGCTAAAACCTGTGGGAGTCACCCGGACTGCTCTTGTGAAATGGGCAGAAAGTGTCTAAAATCCAGTCCCAGTTCTGTTGCATTCACCAAGTAAAACAGGCCTTTCAGTAATTTATAGCTGTATTTTCATTCTACTTCATGTTTAATATCTACACAGAGCTTCTCTGATGCTATGGAAATACATAGAGTGAGATTTTAGGGATATAGGATCCAATGTTAACTATAATAATGATACCCAAATATTGAGTGATATCTTTGATAGGCACTGACATATATTTATTTACAAGTTTCATTACTATTCCAAGAGGCAATTAACAATAGTCCTTTTCAATTAATAAACATCATCAGGTACTTAATATTAGCTATATGCTATGAAAGTTTCTGCAGAATGAAAACATGAATAAGGCATAGTCTTTCCTAAAAGAGCTTTCAATCTAGTAGTGGAGCCAAATAATAATGCCAGCTCAATGGGGCAGATTTTATAAAAGAAGTAGTAGAGAAAAACAGTATATTATAACAACACAAAAGTGTAGTAAGTAATTCTGATTCAGCAATAAAGGAACACAATTTAGACTTAAAAATTTTGCACTTCAAAGTATGTAAAACATACGACCCAACGTGGAACAGACTAAAAGTAAGATGACCATGTTTAGTACAAAATGGAAAAATGGTTTTCTAGGAGGAATAAAATTAAAAGACAAATTGTTTGAAAATGACGCCTTGATATTGAAACCAATAGACAAGTTGGAAATAGATTTTATCAATTCCTCATCTTATTCTTGAGGTGAACCCCACTCAACAAAATAGTTTCCAAAATAGATGTCCTAAAACACAGACAGTACCAAATACGTGCAGCAGTACCCCAAAGGACAAAAAATTTCCTTGCTTCCCTTTATTTTCTTTTATGTTCCTACACACATGAATCTTTACAAAGGGAATTTAATCTTTAATGTGATACTTGTACTCTAGTGATAAATATTTGGGGCATAAATTCTTATTAATTGCTAAGTAAAAGTTAAGTGTGTTATGGTTTAGTTAGGATTTTTGCATGTAGATTTATAAGTGATATTGAACTATATTTTTACAATTTCAACTAACTTTATCTGGTTTGGTATTGAATTAGTTCTCTACTGCTACATGGCAAATGAGCAGAAATTTAGCAACTAAACACCCATTTATTATGCTACCATTTGGTAGATCACAAGTCTGGGAGGGTTAATTGCATTCTCTGCTAAGGGTCTTTCAACGTGAAAATCAAGGTTTAGGGGAGGCTGAGCTCTCATCTGAAGGCCCTAGGGCAGAAGTGTTTTTGAGCTCATTAAGGTTGTTGGCTGAATTCAGTTCCATGTGGTTGGAAAATTGAGGTCCACATTTCCTTGGTGGCTGTCAGCTTAGGGGGTTGTTCTTGACTTCTAGACATAGTCTGCGTTCTTCATCATGTAGTGCTCTGCATTTTTGAGCCAACTGTGGTACTTGAAATTCTTCTAGTGCTTCAAATCACACTCTGTGTGATAAGTTTAGACCAGTGGATACTATCTTGGTATCTCAAAGCCAGTTGATTTAGAACTTTACATTTGCAAAAATCTCTTCACAGCACTTAGATTGAATATCAGTGATATGATTTGGCTGTGTCCCCACCCAAATCTCATCTTGAATTGTAACTCCCACAATTCCTAAATGTCTGCGGAGGAACCTGGTGGAAAGTGATTGTTGAATTATAAGGGTGGGCCTTTCCTGAGCTGTTCTCGTGATAGCGAATGAGTCTCAGGAGATCTGATGATTTCAAAAATGGGAGTTTCCCTGCACAAGCTCTCTCTTTACCTGCCACCATCCACGTAAGATGTGACTTGTTCCTTTCTGTCTTCTGCCATGATTGTGAGGCCTCCCCAACCACGGGGAACTGTAAGTCCATTAAACCTCTTTCTTTTGTAAATTACCCAGCCTTGGGTATTCCACAGCATGAAAACAGACTAATACAATAAATTGACACCAGTAGAGTGGGGTGCTGCTGAAAAGATACCTGAAAAGTGGAAGCGACTTTGGAACTGGGTAACAGGCAGAGATTGGAACAGTTTGGAGGGCTCAGAAGAAGACAGGAAAATGTCAGAAAGTTTGGAACTTCCTAGAGACTTGTTGAATGGCTTTGAGAAAAGTGCTGATAGTGATATGAACAGTAAGGTCCCGGCTTAGGTGGTCTGAGATGGAGATGAAGAACTTGGGAACTGGAGCAAAGGTGACTCTTAGTGTTTTAGCAAAGAGACTGGAGGCATTTTGCCCCCTCCCTAGAGAGGTCTGGAACTTTGCACTTGAGAGAAATGATTTAGGGTATCTGGCAGAAGAAATTTCTAAGCAGCAAAGCATTTAAGATGTGACTTGGGTGCTGTTAAAGGCATTCCATTTTATAAGGGAAGCAGAGCATTAAAGTTTGGGAAATTTGCAGCCCGATAATGTGATAGAAAAAAGAAAAACACACACACACACATTTTCTGAGGAGAAATTCAAGCTTCCATCACAGGCCCAGAGGCCAAGGAGGAAACTATGGTTTTCTGGACTGCCCAGGGCCCTTCTGCTCTGTGCAGCCTAGGGACTTGGTGCCCTGTGTTTTAGCCACTCCAGCCATGGCTCAAAGGGGCCAAGGTACAGCTCGATTGTTGCTTCAGAGGGTGGAAGACCCAAGCTTTGACAGCTTCCATGTGGTGTTGAGCCTGCAGATGCACAGAAGTCAAGAATTGAAGTTTGAAAACCTCTGCCTAGGTTTCAGGGGATGTATGTAAATGCCTGGATATCCAGGCAGAAGTTTGCTGCAGTGACAAGGCCCTCATGGAGAACCTCTGCTAGGGCAGGGCAGAAGGAAAATGTGGGGTGGAAGCCCCACACAGAGTCTCTACTGGGGCACTGCCTAGTGAAGCTGTGAGAAGAAGGCCACTGTCCTCCAGACCCCAGAATGGTAGATTCACCAACAGCTTGCACTGTGTACCTGGAAAAACCACAGACACTCAACACCAGCCCATGAAAGCAGCCAGGAAGGAGGCAGTACTCTGCAAAGCCATGAGGGTGCAGCTTCCCAAAACCACAGGAACCCTCTTCTTGCATCAGCATGACTTGGATGCAAGACATGGAGTCAAAAAATATAATTTTTGAGCTTAAAGATTTGATTACCCCGTTGGATTCCAAACTTGCATGGGGCCTTTAGCCGCTTTGTTTTGGCCTATTTCTCCCACGTGGAACAGCTGTATTTACCTAATGCCTGTACCCACATTGTATCTAGGAATAACTAAGTTGCTTTTAATTTTACAAGCTCATAGGCAGAAGGGGCTTGCCTTGTCTCAAATGAGACATTGGACTGTGGACTTTTGAGTTAATGCTGAAATTAATTACGACTTTGGAGGACTGCTGGGAAGGCATGAATGGTTTTGAAATGTGAAGACATGAGATTTAGGGCAGACCAGGGGCTGAATTATATGATTTGCCTGTGTCCCCACCCAAATCTCATCTCCAATTGTAACTCCCAAATTCCCACATGTCATGGGAGGAAACTGAAGGGAGGTAATTGCTGAATTATGGGGGCAGACCTTTCCTGTGCTGCTCTCATAATAGTGAATGAGTCTCACCAGATATGACAGTTTTAAAAATGAGAGTTTCCATGCACAAGCTGCCATTTTGCTTGCTATTATCCATGTAAGATGAGACTTGCTCCTATTTCCCTTACACCATGATTGTGAGGCCTTCCCAGCCATGTGGAACTGTATGATCATTAAACCTCTTTCTTTTGTAAATTGCCCAGTCTCGGGTATGTCTTTATCAGCAGTGTGAAAACAGACTAATACAATCAGGGATAAAAATCTTGCAATATCATTTTAGAATTCTGCTTATCACAGGTAACAAGGTTATGATGGCTTGCTAAAATGAGTTACTTACCAATACCTCTCTAGTAGCTGCAAAACTTTACATGTAATCCAATCTTAGATTGTTAGTAGAAACTACTGGTAAAAAAATTAATTCGTTGGTAGTTAGTAGCTATTACTGGTAAAAATAGCTGCAACTCATGTTTTATTTAGTTTTGTATCTTGTGGGTAAATTCCATTTCTTTAATGATGTTAATTTTTATTGTACAGTTTACTATTTATTCTTATTTTAGTTTTGGGAAGGTTTGAATTAATTGGCACAAAGTTACAATATTCATTTATTTTTATATTATTTCTGTATATGTAATTATGCTTCCTTTTTATGTTGAATATTGCTTGTGATCCCTTTCTCTGTCCTTCTCACCATCTCTCCTCTCTTCTTGATCACTCTTGTTTAAAGCTTATATTGCCAGGTTATATATATATGCACTTTTCTGATAAAATGCTTAGTTGAGGTTCCTATAAAAAAATACCATAGTCCAGGTAGCTTACAAACAGCAAGCATTTATTTTTACAGGCTGGAAGGTCCAAAATCAATATTTCATTGTTATCCGGTGAGGGCCCACTTCTTCACAGATAGTGCCTTCCAGCTCTGTTTTCACATGGTAGAAGGGGCAAACAAGCTCCTTAGGGTCTTTTTTATTGGACATTAGTAGCATTCACCTCTCAACGACCCCCACTTCTTAATACCATCACCTTGGGGGTTAGGATCTCTATTTATAAATTTTAGACAACACAAACATTCAGAACATAGCAAGTAATTTTGATCCTATCATCCTCTAAAATTGGTTAAAGTTTCATTTTATTCTGAGGTTAGTATTGCTCTTTCCTTACAGCTACTTGAATTGACTTTATTTTATTTTAATAACTTTCAAGTTGGATAATTACATTACTCATTTTCAGACTTTCTTCTTTTCAAATATCAGCATGTGAAGATTTATTTTCCCCTTGGTTTTAAATGCATTTTATATATTTTGAAATATCGTATTATGATGACTATAGAGTATATGTATTTTCTAATTTCAAATAAGACTATTTATTGATGCATGGGCTATCTCCACGTTGCATTCTTTTAATTTCCAAATATATTGTTATGGTTTCTATATATGTCTAATTTGATTGTAGCATGCAAGAAAAGGTAAATGTAGTCAAAATTAATTATTCTTTATGCCCTAGATTTCTGCACAAGCATTGGTATTTGTATTACGACCAGATATTATTATTATTATCATCATCATCATTTTTTTTTTTGAGACATGGTCTCTCTCTGCTGCCCAGGCTGGAGTGTCGTGGCATAATCACTGCTCACTGCAGCTTCAACCTCCTGGGCCTGAGGGATCCTCTTCCCTCAGCCTCCCAAGTAGCTGGGACTACAGGCACAGACTACCATGACCAGCTAAATTTTTTACTCTTTGTAGAGATGGGTTTTTGCTATGGTGCCCAGGCTGGTCTTGAATTCCTGGGGTAAAGCAATCCACCTGGCTCAACCTCCCAATGTGGTGAGATTGCAGGCATGAGCCACCATGCCTGGCAATGACCAGATAAGCTGTCTAGTTTTGTAAATACTGCACTCCTCTATATCTTAAAGAGAATGAACATTTACAATGGTTAAATGTAAGATTCAATATGCATGCATTACAGCAAGCTTGTTATATGTGTTCTATTTGTTTTTTATTTGTACTATTTTTCCTCAACAACTAGATTTCTTAGCAGTTTTCTTTAGATGAGAAGAACTTGCTCAATGCAATCTGAATGAGAATCTTGTAGCAAAGACTCACAATTGAGTAAACATGTACATTGAATCGTCTAGCCACTATCACCCCCCAGCAAAATTTCACAATATAAATCACCAAGAAAAGTTGATGGTAGGTGAAAATCCCAGAGTATCACTGAGGATTTTGCCAATTTCTATTTGAAATGACATTAATAATTAGTTCCCAATGTTTAGCTAAGAACTAAAAATGTATTTTGGTGAAAATGTTGCTGTTGTGTTATTACATACGGGCTGATCTTTTGTTCTAATGATATGTTTAATAAATATATGGTTCCTGATGTTAGTAGACCTGTATCTGTTTTTATATATTTTGATCCTACTTTAGGTGTTTCTTTCATTTAAAAAAATCATTAAATATTTCATTCAATTTGAAAATGTGTTTCTTTTAGCAGGATCATTTTATCCATTTGTATTTACATTCTTACTGGTATATTTAGGGTTATTTCTCCACCATAATGGTTACTTCCTATTTGCCCTTCTTTAACTATACCAAACATCCCCAAGTAATTGTTACAACTATTTTAAAGCTTTTTGTTATCTAGGATTTAGGTGTTTCTGATGGTGGTGGAGGCTTATCTGGTGCAGACACTGTGGGGAAAGCAGCTGCAGCAGGGGAGACATGGCCAGGCTGTGTGCTCCAAGGACCAGGCAGAAGACCTTCCCACTACCAAGTTAGCGTGGCAGGAGCCCGTGCTCCTAGATGCAGCTGCAGCTGCCCAGCCATGGCTCTGGCCCCTGGCATGTCTGCGTTCTTTGGGGCCCGGGAAGTGCCCTGCCCGCACAGGCTTGAAAATGCCTACTTACACTCCTTGGCCTGTTCCTGCTCCTGGCGCCCACTCTGAGGCAGAACAAAGTTGTGGCCAAACCTGGGTGCTGTTGCAACCCAGCTGGGTGTAAGCGTTAGCAGGGTGATGCTGACACGTCATCCTCCTGCTGCTCTGGCCCCCTACAGACTTTGGGCACCAATGATCATGAGAGGGAGGTCAAGGGGCCACTGAGGGAAGTTTGGGGGGAGCCTGCAGGCACCCTTCAGCAGGAACAGCCTGGTTGTCACGAATGACATGTTGATGGCAGCAGGTGGAAGACAGACTCCTGGGTGTAAAGGGGTAGGTCCGCACTGAAACACCACCTTCAAGCCAGGGACAGCCTGAAGCCTGGGGGTCGGGCTGCCAGTTTTGAGTAGAGTCAGCTACCAGTTTTGGGTGGAGTCTGCAGCCTGGAGTGAAAACTTATGGTGCTTTTTCCAAGCACACTCCTGGCTGCCCATGGACAAATCAGCACACACTTCCTCCTTTTGTAGCCAATAAAAGCCCAAGACTCAACCAGACTTGAACAGTGTTGGAGCTACCAGCTGTGTGAAGGGGCTACCTGCCTCCAGTCCCTTGGACTCTTCAGGATGACCTGCCTGCAGAAAAGAGCTACTCATTTTGGATCTCTTGAAAGCTGTCCTGTCAGTTAATGAAGCTTCTCTCCACCTTGCTCACACACAAGTTGTCGCTGTACTTCATTCTTCCTGGACATAAGACAAGAAATTGGACCTACCAAATGGCAGGAGTGAAAGAGATATATAATACAAACGGAGCTGAAACACTCCCCCCACATCACTTGCCATGTTGTGGGCGACGAGAAGGAGAGATGAGCTGCGGCCCTTCTGGGAGCTTGGATTTGCAGACTCCCTAAGCAGGGGCTGTGACAACCTCTTTAGGACTCTGTGGTTCCTGGCACCTCCAAGATTCTGGGTGCCACCACCTTCCCCTCACCCAGAAGGGGGTGCCTATAGCCATGTGCAGTAGGCATGCTTGGCTGTGCACAGTGGCCAGAACCCATGCTTACTGCCCATACACCCCTCACCGTTCCACGCCTGGCTTGACCTTAGCAGGTGTGAGATCCGGGCCGATAGCGCAAACCAAAGGCAGCTTGCTCAGCTGAGTGGGTGGGATGAGCCCAGCAAGCATGAGCAATACTCAGGCAGAAGGTGCCATGTGCCATGGAGGCTTCCAGCTGGCCAAGCAACACTCCAAAATCCTGTAACATTTTCTTAATTAAAAAAACATATAACTAGATATTTCATTCAATTTGAAAACTTTTGTCTTTTAACAGGATAACTTTATTAATTTGTATTTATGTTCTTGCTGGTATATTTTGGGTTATTTCACTCACCATAAGGTTTACTTTCTATTTGTCCTTCATTAACTACACCACAAATACCCAAGTAGTTTTTTGTGTTAGTATTTCAACTTATGATCATGATTTTATTATAACTGCTAAATGTTTTATTGTAGGTGATTTTTTAAAACAATTTAAGAAATATGATTCTTAAATCGTAAATCTTTGATATGGAATTTTCATTCAAATTGTATGATAGCATCCTATCCCAACTAAAAGTGCCAATAAATGTAATAATAAAATATGGTAGTCTCATACCAGTTGGTAAGGTGATTTTGATCACCATGATTTCAAAGATTTAATAAAATATATAAATAAAATGTTGAAATTAGGATATAGCTTCACAATCTTTGTCTAAATAAAATACAAATAACATACAGTTATTAAATTGATCATTTTGGGGTGTACAAAATAATAAAACAGATATTTTTCTATGTTTTATTGGAGAAGTAAATGATTAAATCATTAAATTGTCTTAAATAAAAATAACTTTTTATAAACAAATTTTAGCAATTTAAGTGTGAGTTATAGTGTTTAATTTTTCATTGTAAAGTGATTTTTTTCATATAATAGATTTTGTGGCTATTAAAATTTTAAAAAATATTTAGTGTTAGGTGAATTACAATACAATATTAACTACAGAAAAGGATGATATAAAGCTTTATATTTTAAGTACGACCATCACTTTTATTATATTATTACTGTACTTTTCTTTGAGCTATAGGTGGTTTTTTTGTAGATGAGTCATACAGAAATTCCCTGAAAACTTCTTTCAACATGCCAGTGTTGAAGAGAAACTATTTCTCACAGATAACTTTTATTTTCAGTTTTTTGAAAATTCTGTAGGCTTAAATTTAATAACTCCAGGCTGAGAAGAAAATATTTTTATTACATATACTAAACGGTATCAGTGGAATATGTAACATTTTAGGAATCAGAAAGCTGATAATCTACCCTTAGGTTTAACATTTACTTTCACCAAACTTCTCCCAAAACATATCACCACTTTGAGTTATGCAGTACATGATTGTCAGAAGAAAATATGAGATAATGCTATAGAATTTACTTTGTAATAACATTATAAATATCATTGTTAATGTGAATTAAATGTAATCAGATTCCAATTTCACAAAGTTGCATATTTTATGGATGCTCTTAAATGTTGACTATCAGTTTACAAAAATTTTATTTTTTCAAAGTCTCTGTGAATAAACAAATCACAAATAATTGCACAAATACTATGGTAAATTAGATTAAATGCAGTTATAACGCCATAAGTAACTTTAAAAAATATTCAATATGGGCATCATATTTTCAAGAACTCTGAAAGCTATCAAAATGTATCTATCCTTCTGAAAAGCTAACAAGTAACCTGATACAGTTTCGTGGATGCTTACAGAAGAGATGAGACTTCTGTACACAGTAGGTTGGATGAATTTCAAGTTGATGTCAGTACCTTCTGTTTCCCCAAGTCTGATTAGGTAACGTGAAGCGGTCCAGGTGGAGGTTGAACACCTGGTAGATTTGCTTCTCAGTTGAGGATCCCTGAGCTTAGGAAACCCAGATCTTTTAAAGGGGCTACCAGCAACATAACAAACCTTTGATGTGAAGGGAGACATTACCTTTTCTATTGTGGAGCACAATCTAATGTGGCCCCTGTTTTCTTCCTTCATAGGAAACACAGTTGACCCTTGAAAAACACACGTTTTGAACTATGGCCCAGTTACACGTGGATTTTTTTCAATAAAGTTACACCATGTGTGTCTGCCTCTCTTGCCTCCTCTTCCACCTCCTCCACTTCTTCTGCCTCTGCCAACCCTGTTACAGCAAGAAAAACCCCTCCACTTTTTCCTCCTCCTCAGCCTATTCAGTGTGAAGAAAAGGATGAAGATCTTTACAATGATCAACTTCTATTTAATGAAGAGTAAATATGTTTTCTTTTTGTTATTATTTTCTTAAAAACATTTTCTCTTTTCTAGCTTGCTTTATGATAATAATATATAGTGAATATAACATAAAATATGTATTAATTATTTATATTAAAGGAAAGACTCATGATCAATAGAGATATTTATATTTTGAGACAGTCAAAAGTTATACCTGGATAGTCAATTGCATGAGGAGTCAGTGCCCCTAGCCCCTGCATTCTTCAAGAGTCAATTGTACTAGCTCAATCTTCCATGACTGATGTTACATAAGCATCCTTAAAAAGATACTTAAGGACAAAAGCTGACGCAAGACATGCAGAATTGTGAGATCCATGAAAAAAAAACTCATTACATAAATCAGCAAATTAAACCTCCTGTTTAGAATGTCTCCTACTTATTGAAATAAATTGGTCCTACTCGGTCTATGCATTATGCTTATTAGTACTCGTATTGTCAAGATATTGTTTAATAAATTCAATCTTAATATGTAATCAGCATAATGTATTTGGGAGAGGAGGTATTAAATCCAATAGCAATCACAGTAAAAACAAAAATGCCATTGAAAGAAAACAGATATTATATGCCTTGCAAAGGCTTCTGCAGTGAATTCTCCTTAAACATTATTTCATCCAATAATAGCACCAATTCTTAACCCACTGCAGTAAAACTCAGCTGCAGCTGACTGTCTTAGGAAAGACAGACCTCGTACTAATGACAGGGTTCAATTATCTTTAGATAATTTTTCACTCCAAAGTTCTTCACATATGTATATAAGGTAACATATTATTGTGTGTGTGAATTGAAACAATAATAAAACATTTTCAGTATTTTTTATTTTCTTATATATTGTAATATATACTATGTTAATAAGTATCCTCATTTTCAATAATCCAAAAAGAATTGTTTTGATTATAAGATATTTGGAAATCAGCAAAAGTACATAACCAAATGTATTTTTTATTCATTCATCAAATAGCATTTAATTTCTACTATGTGCTCGGTACTGTCCAGGATGTTAGTGGACATAATGATGCGAAAAACAAAACATCATGTATAAATATTCTGAATTTGATGAATAAGTAACAGTGAAATTTTATGTTTTTTTTCTGCAAAATAATGTTTTTACAAAGAAAAAAACCCCAAAGCTTAGAATTGCAGAGAGAGTTTAAAGTAGTCCCTGAAAGGTAAGAGTCGTAAGCCTGATGGTTAGTGCCTAAATATTGCACTCACTTTCCCCTACGGCTTATTTGCTTTAAGGACATATTTCAAAATAGTAAAAGTGTAAAACTCTGTTTTATCTACATCTGATAAAGTGATGGCCTATGGAGCACCTCATTTCATCCAGACCAAACATTTTGAATGAACAGGGACTACCAAACATAGATATATCAGTGGGCATAAGTGGTTGCAGATAATAAATAAATATTGAATCACTTTCTCTCTTTCTCTTTTTCTCTCTCTCCGTGTGTGTGAATGTCTATATACACATATATATTTATGTATCAATATATTCAATATTTCTCTCTCTGTTTTTATATATGCACACATGTATATATGTGTGTATATGTGTACATCAAATCAAAACAGAAAAATAAATGATATATATATTCTTTTACATTAAATTTTTGTTAAAAACGCTGCAAGTTTTCTGTGTTTTTATCTGAGATTGAAAATGGATTTCTCGGCCAGGCGCGGTGGCTCACGCCTGTAATCCCAGCACTTTGGGAGGCCGAGGCGGGTGGATCACGAGGTCAGGAGATCGAGACCACGGTGAAACCCCGTCTCTACTAAAAATACAAAAAATTAGCCAGGCGTGGTGGCGGGCGCCTGTAGTCCCAGCTACTCCGGAGGCTGAGGCAGGAGAATGGCGTGAACCCGGGAGGCGGAGCTTGCAGTGAGCCGAGATTGCACCACTGCACTCCAGCCTGGGCGACAGAGCGAGACTCCGTCTCAAAAAAAAAAAAAAAAAAAAAAAAGAAAATGGATTTCTCTAGAAAATCAAATACCACATGTTCTCACTTATAAGTGGGAGCTAAACAACGAATACATACAGACATAAAGGAGGAAACGATAAACACTGGGAACTACAAACGTGAGGAAGGAGAGGAGGAGACAAGGGTCCTACGTATTGGATGCTACCTACTAGGTACCATCTATCGGGTAGTATCTTCTGGGTACTACCTATTGAGTTCTGTGTTCATTATTCACGTGATGTGTTCAATAGAAGCCCAAACCCCAGCAGTATGCAATATACCCATGTAACAAAACTGCACATGTACCTTCGAATCTAAAATATTTTTTTCAAAAAAGAAGCATTTATTATAGGAATAGTTTTCCTTTTTATTTTACATCACTTTTATTCATCTTATGGAAACACTATAATGTGTAATCTTCATTGGTTTAATGCTGCTGATATAGTCATGATTAGTGTAAATTCAGGTAATGTAATATGTGCTGTATTATATACATTGTTCATTTAATTTCTACCTCTTGATGACAACAATATTGCCTAATGATTGGGTTCTAATTGTCTCTGCCAATTAATAATTGGCCCAACTAGAATAAGTGGGACATTTACCATTATCTTTCTCCCTCTGATATAAGCCCAGGTCCTGAAAGGATAGAAACATGCATGTAAAAATTTTATATTATATTGAATTTCCAAAATATTTCTGGATACGCCTGCAGGTAAGTGTACCTGATAAGTCTTGATGTGATAATTGTCATGGTTGTTATGAGAGTATTCAACGAACCAATTTGATTTTTTCTCCCTTTCTTTTTCATTATGTTGAAATGCAGTAGTCTCCCCAAATTTGTGAGAGCGATGTTTCAAGATCTCCATTGGATGCCTGAAGCCACAAATAGTACTTAATGAGAAATGTTAATGTATAAATCAGGCAGAGCAAGAGATTAACAACAATATATAATAGTAAAATAGAACAATTATAACAGTATGGCAGTACAACTACTCTTACGCTTTGGGGCCATTATAAGCAAACTAAGGGTTACTTGAATGCAAGCATTTGTCAATCTGATAACCAAAAATGCTATGAAGTGACTCACAGGTGGGTAGGGTCTATACTGTGAATATGGTGCACAAAGGAAGGATACACATCCTGGGCAGAGTAGAACAGGATAGTACAAGATTTTATCATGATACTCAGAACAGCAAGCAATTTAAAACTTGTAAATTGTTTATTTCTGGAATTTTCCATTTATTATTGTCAGACCACAGTTGACAGGTAACTAAACCCATGAAAAGCAAAATCACAGACAAGCAGGAGGAATGACTGTAAATAGGATATATCACATTGTTCATATAAGAATAATTTTACTTCAGTATAAGAACTAGTCAAACACTTGTTACTTTTGAGAGTGAGGAGGCTATGACATCTGTTAAATAAAAAATATATTTCCACTGCCAACTCTGCTGAGACATATTCCTTAAGTCATCGCCAATCTAGGTATTTTGGTTCTAAACAGCTATACTGTTTTTTTAACATAACTATACATAGTTACACAATTAAATGTTTGCTAGATGATTGATTTAAAGTGGATCATAAGGTACGTAAGCAAGTAAATTATATAGAAATTTAAAACTATATTTTTTGATTCAATGTTTTCAAACAAAAATGATAGACTGGATGGATATACTGTGCCAGATAGTGTCTGCCACTCAGGATTCAGTTAAAAGAAAAAAAAAACACCCCTTCTTCCCTGAAACTAGAGACTCCCCCTTCCCAAAAGAAAGAAAAATGTGAAATGAAGACATGTTATAGATAGTATGTACCATGTCTATATCTTGTTAAAATGAAAAATAATCTTTATGGAATATATATTTATAAAGCAAACAACAATATTACAATCTATTTTATGACTTCAAATGTGTGTATGTGTTTCAACAATAAGTAATTTGTGTTATTTAAAATGATCATGTATTCAGTCTATTAAAAACACTTTTTTCTATTTTTCAAAAAATATATATTTATTTTGAAAATTGGAACACTTTAACCAAAATGAAAACACAATTTTCATGTGACCCAAAGATCTCAGAAGCACAGAATAAGTTTTTTATTTTTTTTTAAATTGAGAGCACAGGCTTGAGAGATTCAGGGAAAGAACCATAAATTAGAGAAGTCAATTTTGTTGGAAGCAGTGCCTTTGACAGATTCATGCCAAGATGAAAGAATAATTTTTGTTTTGAACAGTAGGTTGAAAGATTAATGATAAGAAATAGAAAAATCATTTTTATTGGGAGATGCAGGGCTAATAGATTTGTGATTTAAGAATCTATTTTTTTCTTTTTTCATTCTTGGAATCTGATGGTCTAAGAGTATTTTTTTAAGATACTTTTAATTGTCCATAGTTTTTTTCTAGAAACCTCAGCTAATGATTTTGTAAGAGCTAAAGTCAAGTTTGCTGATAGTTTTCCCTTGCATTAAGGTTATTTTAAATAAATCGTAATAAAGTTACTTCACAAATACATCTTTACTTCTGTATTTTCATCTGTTTATGTCAGAGTAAAACATGCAAAGATTCTGAGAGACTTAAATCACCAAAAGGTCAGCATTTGTGCCTGTTTTATTAAATTCTATATTTATCAGTCTTTTGGTGCCTCATACGAGAAAAATAAATATATATGCTGATAGCCATAAATACATATAAGTTCTTCTGTGGATTTATGGGTGATAATTTCCTGCCAGTAAAAAAAGTAAGACATATTTACCATTAACATGGTCTGTCATCAATTCTTTAAATTCTAGAGAGTTACTTTCCTTAGCATGCAATTTAGAAACTATTTTGAAGCCCCTATATAATTATAAAAATATTAAAATTTGAAGCAATTGCATCGTATCAATTTAAAATTGAAAAGGGTTACATTATAGTATTCAAATTTTCCTATTTACAGTGGTGGCCCACAAAGGACAACACCCAATTCAGGGAATATGTTCACAGTATACTCCAGTGACTCTTTAGACTCAGATACAGCAGGACCCGAATCCTTGCTCTCCCAAGTTCTTCCTGTGGAAACTCCACCAGGTCCTTGAACCTCTTTAAATACCTTTCCTCATCTGTAAAATAAAAACACTACTAGTACACACTTCATTCACTTTTTATAAAGCTTAAATAAGGCATTGTTTCTAAAGTAATTAGCATGGTGTCTAACACAGTGGGAAAAGTCAATAAGTGAGTAGAAATTACTTAGTAGTTGTTGCCATTAGCGGTGTAGCAACGATAGGTAAATAAAATGCTTTGGATGATAACCCAGATATCTCCCTATATAGCTATTTCTTTTGATATGTCATTCAGCTGGATCTTTCAAAGAATATATTAAACATTGTTTCTTACATATGTTCTGGAAATAAATTAAAAAACACTAATGCAGAAAATTCCTCAATATCACAAGATTTTTAAAGTCTGTTTTTATTTTTCCATCTGCCATCTTTGGCAAATTTGCTTGTGTGGAACAGTATACTGGATTTTATTGTATTTTATTTTTTTCTTTATTTTTAGCAGTTTTATTGAGATGTAATTCATATACCATACAACCCAACCATTTAAAGTGCACAATTCAATGGTCCTTAGTATGCTCACAGAGTTGTGTAACCATCACTATAATCAATTTTAGAACATTTCCATTACCCCCAAAAGAAACTCTGTGCCCATTAGCAGTGACTTTCCTTCCCCCTCCAACCCTCATCCCCTCTTCACCCCAGGCAACCACTAATCTACTTCTGTCTCTATGGATTTGCCTAATCTGGATATTTCATTTAAATTGAATCACACAATGTTTGGTCTTTTGTGACTGGCTTCTTTCACTTAACATAATGTTTTACGGTTTATTCATATTGTAGCATATATCAATACTTCATTCCTTTCTAATATTAATAATATTCCACTATATGAATATGCTGCATTTTATATAACTATTCATCAGTTGATGGGCATTTGAGATTTTTCACTTTTTGTTTATTATAAATGTTCTTATGAACATTCCTCTACAGGTTTTTCTGTGGACATATTTTTTCCTTTGCAATTCATTTTTTGTTTATTTTTTATTTATTTATTTTTGTATAAATTTAAGGGGCATAAGTGCGATTTTGTTCCATTGATACGTTGCATAATAGCTTTCAGTGTGTCCATCACCTGAAAAATATACACATGTACCCATAAAGTAATTTCTCATCACCCACTCCCCATTACTCTCCTACCTACTTTCATTGTATAATAGCTTTCAGTGTATCCATCACGTGAAAAATATACACCGTACCCATAAAGTAATTTATCATCACTCACTCCCCATTACTCTCTCACCTTTCCAAGTCTCCAGTGTCTATCATTCCACATTCTCTGTCCATGTGTACACATTATTTAGTTCCCAATTATAAGTGAGAATGTGCAGTATTTGACTTTACTTAAGATAATGGCCTCCAATTCCATCCATGTTGCTTCAAAAGACATGACCTCATTCTTTTTTATGGCTGAATAGTATTCCATTGTGTATATATACCATCTTTTATTTATCCAGTCAACCAAAGATGGACACACAGATTGATTCCATAACTTGGCTATTGTAATTAATGCTGTAATAAACATATGAATGAAGGTATCTTTTTTATATAATGATTTTTTTTTCCTTTGGATATATACCCAGTAGTGGGATTTGATTTTAAACAAATAACGATAATTAACAAAATAATTATAAATCATCTGTAATCTCATAGTTATTGTTACACCTTCTATCTGCCTGCTGTGACCTTATATTTCTAAATCTATAAAAATGTTCCTCATTATGAATGGCAAGGTTGAGTTCTATTTGTCCAACATTATTCCATGAAATTTATTTCTATAAGTTTTTGAGTCATTATAACAAGGGATATGAGTTAGATAAGTATGATCCCTGTGCTAGTGTGCTAAGGATGCCATTACAAAGAACCACAGACTGAACGGCTTAAACAACAGAAATTAACATTGTCTCTGTTCTGTAGGCCAGGAGTCTAAGATCAAATTGACAGCAGGGCTTATTTCATTCTAAGGTCTCTTTCCTTGGTTTGTAGATAATGTTTTTCTTATGGTATCTACAAATGGTCTATTTTTTGTGTGCCTGTGTCCTAATCTCCTCTTCTTATAATGATGTCGGTCATGTTGGATTAAGGCATAACCTCGTGAGCACATTTAACCTTAACTATTTTTTTAAATACCTATCTCCAATTTCAGTCACATTCTGAGGTACTGCTGGAAATTAGAACTTCAACATATAATATCTGTGGAAACACAACACACCCTGTAACAATACTTATTGTTAACAGATGAGACAAACAAAGAACAAAGAAAATTTGACCACAGGTACACGAGTAGCTATTATAATACTTGGGATTTTAACAAGTAATCTAACAACAAAGGCTAAATTTGTAGTGATGGTTAGACCAACTTTGCTAGAAATAAGTCAACAAATAATAGCCATGTCTGTGAAGCACCTGACTGTTTTTGCTATGGTAAAATCATAACTATTTCGTTTTCCATCTGGCTGTCCAGTGCTCTAGACTTTGATATACTACATCAAAGAGTGGAGGTGACCTAAAATATTACAGAATGTAAAGCGGAAAAAGAAAAACTTGATAACCAAAACATGTATGAAAATTTTTTATCCATAAAAATGTTTCATATAGACTGAATCATTTGGATAAAGTATGTGCAAATACAGATGTTAAAGGTCTTTCCTTCAAATATAAAAAGAGACCATAGAAAAATGACAGAAAATAATAAACACTTAATAGATAAATGAAAAAAATTATAACAATAAGTAGCTCATTTAGTCATACAGTTCATTTAGACCTAATAAATTTTGATTAATGTTCCATCTCTAAAGTAAATATAATGAGGTAGAATTTTCCCATTAATTTAAAAAAAAAAAACACTTGTTTAAGAGGACCATCCAGTGTTAGTTGTCAAACAAAGTCATACTCCGTTAATGTCTGAAGGATGTATAAAGCTCACAGGAAATTAAATTGATAATACACACAAAAAAATCCTTAAAATGTTTTTGCTTTTTTAACTAGGAGTCTTCCGGGAATGTAACACAATGAAATAGTATTAAATGTATTATCAAATATTTTACAAACATAGTCACTTAAATGTTAGTTAAAATTAATTGGAAATAACCTCAGTGGAAGGAAAGAAAATTATTTAGTAAAATTTTCACACTCATGTGATGTGAAATATCCTGTTATGTTTAAATGAGTTTGTTAAGAACAGGGTAATATGAATATTATAATGTAAAAAATGAAGGGAAATATTGAAAGACTCAAAATGTAAATATTTTCCTTCCTGTGGAAAAATGTGAATGACTTTTAAATCCTTTTTTATACAAGTAGTATTTTGATACTTCAAAAATAAGTCAATATGAACAATCAAAATGAATTTAAAGCTATACAATTAAAAATCCTGTTTGAATTTTCTCACAGAGATTTTAAGAGTGCAGCATATAATTTTATCTAATCCCAAATTGGGATATGGGTAAAAATAAGTATAAATTTTGGGATCTGATGAACTGGAAGAAGGAAAAATTTAAATTTACATAAGAAACGTACTAATATTCCTCCAGAAGGTCAGACCCATATATGAGCATAAACTAACCATTAACTAAAAGAGAGCATTTCAAGGATATTCTTATTCATTCATACATATTAATTGAAGACCTACTATGTAATAGACACTTTTGTTGGCACTGTGGATATCTAACAATCAGGATAGGAAAGAATCACTACTTTCAACATGAATTATTTGGCAGAGAGAGAGCGAGGCAAACATATAGGCATGTATATAATAAGTTAGATGGTAACGAGAACTAATGAATTAGAAAAAAAAAGGTAAAAGTTTCTGGATCAGGATGAAATTTTAAATTTAATTTTGAATAAGGGATTCAAAGAAGGCCTCCATGAAAAGACATTTGAGTCACGAGTGGAAGGTGATGAGAAGTGAATCTCATGGATTTCTGGGGGAGAGATATTCTAGAAAGGATGGCAAGTTTCAAAGGCCTTGGAAAGGAAAGTATCTGACGTGTTCAATAAATAAGGCTAGTATGGCTAAAATTTTCTGAACAAAAAGGAGATTAGAGGTAGAAAAACCCAGGGTCACTCAGAGATCTTAATAAATATTAACTAGTTCACCTGGCTAAAAATTCTTCTAAGCCAACTGGTAATATATACACCAGCTCCATAACAACTACTTACAAATGAACTATGTCTTGAAGAGTAGTTATTATTTACTTTGCATTAAACCATTAGTTCCCATTATCTATAAAGACATATTGAAATGCATTTTGTATGCTGCAGATGAATCTAAAGTTTTTCCAATTAGAACTATGAATACTAATAATAAACAAATACACAGATAGCTTTCTAGAAATCTTTATTATTGAATTTTCCCTCGTATTTTAAAAGTTTATGTCACTTATATTTTGGATTTGAGAAAGACGACATGAGATCACATGACATTCATCTGGGATATCTGCCAAAAATTAATTTCTATAGCTATTTTTTTTCTTTCCAACTTTTATTTTAGGTTCGGTGTGTACATTTGTAGGTGTGTTACATGAGTAAATTGTGCACCAGGGGTTTGGTGTACAGATAATTTTGTCACCCAGGTAATCAGCATAGTACCCAATATGTAGTTTTTCAATTATCACCCTTCTCCTGCCCTCTGCCCTCAAGTAGACCCCAGCGGCTATTGTTCCCGTTTTTGTGTTCACATGTACCCATTGTTTAACTCCCACTTATAAGTGAGAACATGCAGTATTTGGTTTTCTGTTCCCGTGTTAATTTGCTTAGGATAGATAATGCCCTCTAACTTCACTTGTGTTGCTGCAAAGGGCATGATTTCATTATTTTCATGGCTGTGTACTATTCTATTGTGCATATGCATCACATTTTCTTTAATCAGTCCACTGCTAATGGGCATCTAGGTTGCTTTCATGCCTTTGCTATTGTAAATAGTGCTGCAATGAACACACATGTGCATGTGTCTTTATTGTAGAATAATTTATATTCATTTGGATATATACCCAGAAGTGGGATAGTTAGGTCAAATGCTAGTTCTATTTTAAGTTCTTTGAGAAATCTCCAAATTGTTTTCCACAATGGCTGAACTAATTTACAATCCAACTGACAATGTATAAGCATTTCCGCTTCTCCACAACCTTACCAGCATGGGGTATTTCTGAATTTTTACTAATGGCCAATCTTTCCGGGTCAGTCCTGCAGATCCTAGCTGAGCGATGGATGAAAGGAGTACTCAGACACAGGCATGCAGTGTAAGAGCAGCTGGTGGCTTCTGGGCTCTAGTGGCCAAGGTGCAGCAGCAACCCCAAGAAGCTGAAGCTGCTTGCTTTTATTCAGAGCAGACATAATGCCAAAACTCTGGAGCAAACACAATCTATGGGTAATTAACATTTATAGTTCCCCTTTCAGGGAACCTCACCCTGCATGGATGATCAAAGGTTGGGTTCCTGGTCAACATAAGTACACAAGCCTGTTTAAGATAAATTCCCCTACACTTCCTTGTACCTACTCCTTGTCCTCTGCCTCAGGGTCAGAGAACAGCAGCCTTCAGCTATTCTCCCCTGGAGCTTTGCAGAGCCTTCCAACCTTTCGGAAGGCCTGCTCCTTTCCCTATCATTTCTCCCACCACTCTGGTCAATTTCCTACACATTCTGACTGGTGTGAGATGGTTTATCACTGTGGTTTGATTTTCGTCTTGCCATGTTGAGCATTTTTCATATGCTTGTTGGTTGCATGTATGTCTTTTTTGGAGAAGTGTCTGTTCATGTCCTTTGCCCATTTTTTTAAATGGGTTTCTTTGTTTTTCTGCTTCTTGATTTCATTAAATTCTTTATAGATTTTGGATATAGACTGTATTAGTCCATTTTCTTGCTGCTGATAAAGATATACCTGAGACTGAGCAATTTACAAAATAAAGTTTATTAGACTTACAGTTCCATGTGACTGGAGAGGCCTCACAATCATGGTGGAAGGTAAAAGGCACATCTCACTTGGTGGCAGATAAGAGAAGAGGGCTTGTGCAGAAAAACTTCCCTTTTAAAACCGTCAGATCTCAGCCAGGCGTGGTGGCTCATGCCTGTAATCCCAGCACTTTGGGATGCCGAGGTGGGCTGATCATGAGGTCAGGAGATTGAGACCATCCTGGCTAACATGGTGAAACCCTGTCTCTACTAAAAATACAAAAAATTAGCTGGGCATGGTGGCGGGTGCCTGTAGTCCCAGCTACTCGGAGAGGCTGAGGCAGGAGAATGGAGTGAACCCAGGAGGCGGAGCTTGCAGTGAGCCGAGATTGCTCCACTGCACTCCAGCCTGGGCGACAGAGCGAGACTCCGTCTCAAAAAAAAAAAAAAAAAAAAAAGAATGAAGCCGAAGACCCTCACGGTGAGTGTTACAGTTCTAAAGGCTGCGTGTCCGGAGTTTGTTCCTTCTGATGTTTGGATGTGTTCAGAGTTTCTTCCTACTGGTGGGTTCGTGGTCTCACTGGCTCAGGAGTGAAGTTGCAGACCTTCGCAGCGAGTGTTACAGCTCTTAAGGCAGCACGTCTGGAGTTCTTCGTTCCTCCCAGTGGGCTCGTGGTCTCGCTGGCTTCAGGAGTGAAGCTGCCGACCTTGGCGGTGAGTGTTACAGCTCATAAAAGCAGTGTGGACCCAAAGAGTGAGCAGTAGCAAGATTTATTGCAAAGAGCGAAAGAACAAAGCTTCAGTGTGGAAAGGGACCCGAGTGGGTTGCCACTGCTGGCTCGGGCAGCCTGCTTTTATTCTCTTATCTGGCCTCACCCACGTCCTGCTGATTGGTAGAGCCCAGTGGTCTGTTCTGACAGGGCACTGATTGGTGCGTTTACCATCCCTGAGCTAGACATAAAAGTCCTCCACGTCCCCATCAGATCAGTTAGATACAGAGTATCCACACAAAGGCTCTCCAAGGCCCCACCAGAGCAGCCAGACACAGAGTGTCGATTGGTGCGCTCACCAACCTCGAGCTAGACACAGGGTGCTGATTGGTGTATTTACAATCCCTGGGCCAGACATAAAGGTTCTCCACATCTCCACCAGACTCAGGAGCCCAGCTGGCTTCACCCAGTGGATCCCGCACCGGGGCTGCAGGTGGAGCTGCCTGCCAGTCCCGCCCGCCATGTGCCTGCACTCCTCAGCCCTTGGGTGGTAGATGGGACTGGGCGTCGTGGAGCAGGGGGCGGTGCTCGTCGGGGAGGCTCGGGCCGCACAGGAGCCATGGAGCGGGTGGGAGGCTCAGGCATGGTGGGCTGCAGGTCCCGAACCCTGCCCCGTGGGAAGGCAGCTAAGGCCCGGTGAGAAATCGAGCGCAGCGCCAGTGGGCTGGCACTGCTGGGGGACCCAGTACACCCTCCGTAGCCGCTGGCCTGGGTGCCAAGCCCCTCATTGCCCGGGGCCAGCAGGGCCTGCCGGCTGCTCCGAGTGAGGGGCCCGCCAAGCCCACGCCCACCGGGAACTCCCGCCGGCCCTCAAGCGCCGCGTGCAGCCCCGGTTCCCACTGGCGCCTCTCCCTGCACACCTCCCTGCAAGCTGAGGGAGCCGGCTCCTGCCTTGGCCAGCCCAGAAAGGGGCTCCCATAGTGCAGTGGTGGGCTGAAGGGCTCCTCAAGTGCCACCAAAGTGGGAGCCCAGGCAGAGGAGGCGCTGAGAGCGAGCGAGGGCTGTGAGGACTGCCAGCATGCTGTCACCTCTCAGAGTCACCCCAAATGTGATAAGACAAAACAAGTAAGTTTGAAGTATATCTCAGAATAATGAGAGAAGTACAGATGTTCCTAGACTTATTTCTGAGGTTACATACAATAAACCCATCATAAGTTCAAAATACTGAAAGTCAAAAATGCATTTAGTACACCCAACTTAGGGAACATCATAGCTTAGTTTAGTCTAACTTTAATGTGCTGAAATAATTACATAGCCTACAGTTGGTCAAACTCACTTAAAGCCCATTTTTTAATATAATGTTGAGTATCTCACATAATTTATGAAAATGAAACACATAATGTTTGTATGGGTACTTGAAGTATGGTTTCTACTAAATGCGTATTACTTTTGTAACATTTTAAAGAAAATTTTGTAAGCTGAACCATTAAAATTTGGGGACCACGTGATTCAAGAGTGAGTAGCTAAGTGAGTTTGCTCAAAAAACAAAAATAAAATTTTTGAGGAGACTGTAAAGTATAACGGAAAAGGCAAATGAGGTAAGAATGACAGTTGCCAAGTCTTTATAAATAAAAACTGAACATTGTAACTAAAAATTCCTTATTCTTTTTTTAAGATGAAATCTTAGACCATTGATTTAGAACTTCTTTGCTACTGTAAGTATTTAAAAATATAAGTTTACTTCCAGACATTACTTCAGCTGAATCACACAAATTTTAATACAATGTCTTAAAAGTGAACATTGTAACTAAAAATCCAATGGGATTACAGGGCCAATCCCTTGCAGAGCAATGATGCAGTAAGAAAGGGCTAGAATAGTTTCTGCCTTCACTGTACCCTCAAAAAGTTCAGCATATTTTGAAGTATGCTGTAGCGATAACAGCCGTGTCATAAATGTTGATAGAGAATATTTATCCATTTAGTTTATTTCCATGTAACTCAGTTTACATTTCTCAAATATCTTGTAGAGAGCACTGTGATCAGCCATAGAGTTGGAAAAACAAAATAATATATTTCCACATTCCAAAAGTAATTATAATATAACAAAAAGTGGAAAGGTCAATCAAATATTTCAGAATAATTTGCCAAGTTCACAGTCAAAGTATTCGTGGAAGCAATAAAAATATATCGGAGACCATCTAAATCAAATTTTCAGTTGGTGTTAAAGAATATACCGAGAGATTAGACTTGCGTTGAATTATAAATGAAAAATGGGTACAAGCAAGATAAATAGATTGAGAGTCTGGGAGAGAAAGAGAGATTACGATGGACTGCATTTACGACAAAAAGTGTACTTGTCTAAAGTAACTTCTACAAAAGCAGCCTCACACATGTAGAAACTCCTCAATGATTTTTGGAAAATAAAATGACCCACGGGGAAAAGGCAGAAGCTCAATAATAAACAGCAGTGGTTTGCAAATTTATCAGAACGATCATTCCAATTTTGTCATAAAAATTGTAATGCTTTTGTACTCTCATATATCTATATCTATATATATATATATAGATATATGAGAGTAAGTCATAGAAAATAAAACACATAGGCACACATAATTTTTAAAACTTCAGTGTAATGTGCTACATTTAATAAAATAAAAACTAAATGTATAATAATATCTATTAAGATATGATGTATATCAGGAAAAAATGCTTGGCCCTAATATATAAGAAGACATACAAGGTAGTTACATGTTTGTGTCTACTTAAAGTGACTAAGTATTTACTCAATAAATAAAAATATTAGAAGGTATTTTGAAAATTAATATTTTTTGCAGGAAGGTTTTTGGTAGACAATTCAATTTCTTTAATTCATATAGAGCTATTCTTATTATATATTTCTTCTAAAATCAATTTTGGTAACCTTTCTTTCAAAGAATTTACACATTGTATCTAATTGTTGAATTTATTTGCATAAACTTCTCATAATATTATTCATCATCATTTTAATTTCTGTTGTCTCTGTAGTGAAGTACCTTTATTATTGTTATTGATAACACATGTCTTTCTTTTTATATCTTGATTGGTTTAGAAAAAGTATTAATTCTACATCTTTAAGGACTCATTAACCATTGATTTTATTTTTTAAATTACATTAAATAAAATTAATTTTAACTTTTTATTATGTGTTTATTCTTACATTCACCTCCAATTTTGTCTTTATTTGTTCCACAACACTGTGGGTTGGTTATTCTTTTTCTTGTTTTTTAAGATGGAAACTTAGACCATTGATTTAGAACTTCTTTGCTACTCTAAGCATTTAAAAATACAAGTTTACTTCCAGACATTACATAAGGTGAATCACTCAAATTTTGATATATTGTGTCTTTATTAACATTTTTAATTTCATTCAATTGAGGATATTTCCTATTTTCAGTTATAAAATCTTTTTAACCTGAGAATTAGTCATAGTTGTATTCGTTTTCTAAAAGTTTGAAAATTTTCTAAGTATTTTAATGTTAGTAATTTCTGATAATGCTGCTGTGGTCAAAGAACATATTCTGTATTATTTCAGTCCTTTTAAACTTAAAAATACGTGTTTTAATGGCAAAAATATGATTAATGTTGGTAAGTGGGTTCATGTTGACTTGAAAAAAAAATGCATTGTGTTGTTTAATTAAAGTGTTCCTCAAAGGCCAATGAGGTTGAGTTGACTGATACAGGCAACCAAATTAGTTCACATTTTCTACAGCCACCTAGATCTCTGTAATTGTCCCACCAAAGGCTAATATGGTTTCTGAGGAGAAATCTGGAATAATTTTTATCTTTTGTTACTGTTTACAAAATGTATCATTGTTGTCTCTTTTTAATATTTTCTCTTTTGCTGTTTTCAATGATTTAATCGTGACATTTTGTATTGTGGATTTTGTTGTTTTTTTCACAGCTTGGAATTTTTGACCATCTTGAACTTCAAATGTATTGTTTTCATAAAATTGAAAATTTTGGCCATTAGGTTTTCAAATGTGTTTTTATTATCCCAGACTCCTCTAAGCATCTGATTGCATGTAGCAGAACTACTTGTGATGTTTGGCTCTCTGAAGCTCATTTCTTATTTGCTTTCTTTCCTGTGATTCCATTTGGACAGTTTCTATTTCTGTCCTCAAATTCAATGATTTTTTTTCTTTCTACAGTATCTAGTCTTCTTTGATCTTATCTAGCAAATTTTGTATTTTAGACAATATATTTTGCATTTCAATAAGTTGTATTTGTTTCTTGTATGTATCCTTCATTTCATACTCATTATGCCTATGCTTTTAAAAAATATTTGAGCATGATTATAAAAGCTAATTTAATGTTCTTGTTTGTAAATTCTTCATCTTTGACATTTCTGGATCTTACAATTTTTTTCTAGTTATAGATCTCATTTTTTTATTTGTTGGCATGTCTGTTGGTTTTGATTAAAGGACATCTTGCTTTGTTTTATTATTTACCCCATGTGTTGTATGTTGTTGCCATTTTAAAGAGTGCTGAACTTTGTCCTTACTGGTAATTTTTCTTAGGGTCACCTTGAACCATTTGAGGCAAGTGCTTAAGGTTTGCTAGAACATCTTTATACTAGCTTTTAATCTAGGGCTTTTAACATAGTAGCTTCTATTCTAGGGCTACTTTATTTTTACTATTAAAGCATTACCTTCTTGAATCTCTTTTGAATCCCCCAGTTATTCGTTGAGAACTCCCTAGTCCAGCTTTTTGGAATTTGAAAATATTAGTCCTTTAAAAGCTTTGGAAACACTAACAGCTTCTGAGTCATTCTCTGCCTGGACTCACAGATTTGCATGCTACTTGTACATATCTTAATACCCAGGAACAGAATAATATGAAATTCTGTGCAGTTTTCTAGAGTTCTTTCTTTGTTGAGTTCCCTCTATTTATGTACTCTGCTTCACAAATTCCAAATATGTCTGAATTATCAAACTCTAACCTCTGCCTCCCTAACTAAGCAACACTCTTTGTTCTCAATGGGTTTCTCACTCCTTACCAGGGTCTAAAGCGTCTCCAGGCTCAAAGTCAGGTCACCACAGGGCTCACCTCATCTGTTTTTCTTTTTTTAGGGTTCATCTTCTGGCACTCTCTGTTGTCTGATGTCTGGAAGCATTTGTTTCATGTATTTGTTGATTTTCAAGTTCTTTCCGGTAGAAGTAAAAAGGTAATTTTCGTATTAATTAAATTACCCCATTATGTATGGAAAGCAGAAATTCTCTTATAAAAAACATATTCAGTCAATAATTTTATTTTGCTTAAACCTACAAATGTATACTATTTTTAGGCAGCAATATTTTGAAAATAACTACTTTGTAGTTCCAACAGTATTAATCAATAAATCAAGCAAGAAAGAAGCATTTCAAAAATATTAGGTACTAATTGATTTAATACCATATTTCACGATCAAGAGTGTCCCCATTTAAGTGATATATTATATGATTATCCCATTTTTAAGTCTGTTAAAAGTTGTTTCAAATCTCCACTGTTGCATACTTGCATGTGAAAATTACCAATGTGGATTGTGTTAAACTGACAACTCAAATGTCACAAAGTCTCTTTCATAAGTGTTTTATGGATTGCTTCAATGGTTAATAACTTTAGATAATGTCATAGAAGTGAAATACAGTATCTTTTTGATTATATGGTCATATCATAGGAAAATAAAGAGTACATAAAAACTTTAAAATACTGGATTTTTATATTTTAAAAACGCAGACTCTAGGCTCTGTTTTTATAAATAGTTTTGTTGTTTCTGTTTTGTTTTGTTCTGTTTTGTTTTATTTACCTGATAATCTAGATGGGTATTCAAGAAAAGTAGGATACTGGGTAATTTTTACTTGGTAGTATTCTTCTTTATAAAAGAGAAACCTTACAGTTGTGATTCCACCTAGTAAGTGTATAAAATTTCCCAAATATTAGGAAAAAAACATAAAACAGCCTTTGAAATTAATACTATTCCCTTTGAAAACTACCCATAATATTGTGTCAGTTTTGTCTTACCCTCAGTGAGGTGGAGACTTACTAAGGGTAGTAATGTAAGGAAGTGAAAATGTGACATCAGCATGTTAGTATTTTACTGGCTGTGTGCTGGATTAGAAATGAAGGTTTGTCAGAATAATGGTGACAGGGAGAGAAGCAGACCAATTAGGGCATTATTTCAGAAATTTAAGTATGAAGTTATGAATATAGATGTAACATGTTTAAATGTATCAGCAGGGAGCAGAAGGAAAAACAACAGAGAAATAAGCATGTTTTCTAGGCTAAGATTCCAAACTGCCCAAGGAGAAAAGTGATGGTAATAGATAGAAGAAATTGGAAAAATAAGAGAAGAAAGGAAAGAAGGAAAAACCAGACTGAATTTTTATCAGATATTAGAGGAAACTACCTACATTCATTTAAAAAACAGGAAGACAAATGCCATATTTTTGAAATAGAAAAGAAATAATCTTCAGGAATTATAGTACATTCTAAGAAAGCAACGTTGTAGAAGGATTTAGATAAATGTAGAAAAGTAATTTGTAAATTTAAATAGTGGTAACAGTTGGAATGTGTTTAAAAAGGACTATTGCTGTTTTTGTGATTATTAATAACTGATGTGCTTTCTACTTTCTTGTCAGTGATACTGAGAAAAGTAGATGGAATAATTCAAAATTAATTAACAGACTTCTCAGTTCCAAACCAAATGTTCATGTTTTTAGAAATAAAGATATTGTAAAAACCTTGGGCTTCATGTCAAATATTATTATGTAATATGTGTTGAATCACACATAATTTGAGAGCTTAATCCATTTTTTAACTTATATATTCCAAGTTGCTGAATCAAGTGTAACATTGTACTGAGATTCAAAAATTTCATGGGATGAGCAAGATGTGGCAACAAAAGATGAAGACATGAACCTCTATCTAATAAAGATAAATTATTTTGGAGAATATTTCATGACGAGTAATGGATACTAGATTTCAAATATTTACTGACAAAGTGATCAATTATTGTTAAGAATCTGAAGTTTTTTTTTGATATGTACTGAAATGTTTTATTCAAATGCTATTTTCTATTAATTAAAAATAGAATCAAAGTTCAAAGGGAAGAAACTATTATCCACCACTGTTTATACCAGCAAGTTATGCGGAAACCGACTCGGAACTCTGTAGGGTTGCTGTCTCTAACTGTGAGCTTCCTACTCATGCATCATAGTTAGGTTTGATGGTTGTGGGGCTTGCACTATGGTCTTGAGCATACTTATAAAAAAGACTAAACCTTTGAGGGCACATCAAATAAAGGCATTCAAACACAATGCCCAAAACTTCAACTCCATTCCCAGAAATAGGTCCCCTTGAAGTTCTAGAAAAAGAAGACTACAAGGAGGAAAAGTAGAAAGTCTAGGAGGAGGAGGAAGAAAACTTAAAGAGCAGAAGGATAAGAAGGAAGGGTTCAGGTCTCGAAATAAGTAACGTGGACAAAGAAGCTGAAACTGCTGGAAATTTATCTGTTAGGATGCCCTATCAATATATTTTCTGTTGTGTATCTCTTAAATAGATTCACATCAACATCTGAAAATATATATTAAAATAATACCAACATTATAAAAGACAACAATAACAACTTATATATATTATAGATACATTCCTATCTAGTAATAGCATCAACAATTGGAATTTCATTTTTATTTTTGGTTGGCTCTGTATAATATAAGGGAAAGGAAGGGGAACTTCAAATTTATATATTTTATCCTGTTTCTTTTACTTAAAAAATTTGGAAATAATACAAAAACACAGTGGTTTTATATTATTTTGTATATTTTTGTTTGAATATTTTCTAATGAAGAAGAAAACCATAAATAAAAATTTAAAATATATAAAGGAAAATACATAAGGAAACATAAAGACCTCTGGGATTTTTTTCCAGACCTATTTTGTCAATTTTATTTTAATTATCATGTTATATTGCTTCCTCTGTTCAAAGACCTCAAAAATGCTTTGTTCAATTAGTATTGTTCAACTACTTACCTTTTTTCTCCCACATTTCACACAATTCCAGTTGCCTGGAAAGCTGGAAACTATATAATTACTTTGCTATCATTTAAAAATATTTTCTTGAAGAATTAATATAATTTTAATCATCTGTTAAAGATAATTTTTAAAAACATTATCAATGCAGCTTTATATTTTCAAAATAAAATTGGGAAAAGTTACTATTCATATCAATTTTAATTTTTTTCAATGTTCTTTAATGTACATGTCTTACTATTTTGTCTTTGACTTTTCATTTATTAGAAATTTGAAAATAGATGTTTTACACTTTATAGTATGACTGGGTCTGCAGAACAAATTAGAAACTCCACATAGATGTATTGAGTACTTGTCTAGATGCACAGCCTTATAAATCACTTACCAACAGAATACTGCCTATACTGAGAGAAACTATCTTGCTGCCTGTTGTCTTGAAATGCCTTTCTAAATAGCTTGAAGGAGAGCTTTTGTTGCTATATGGTAGAAAGGTAACTCTGATTGCAAACTAGAATTCCTACAGAAGTCTAGACTTTATTGACATTCTACAAAATGGGAGAAAAATTGTTCAGACAATGAAATTTGGTATCCTAAGAAAATAAATTTTCAGCTAAAAATGTTAAAAAGCATTTGGAAGAAAATACACAACTGACTACAAATACTTCACCATCAAACTACAATAGAATCATAGCATAACTTTCAGGCATTAAAAATACACTGTCAAACTAATATATCTATCTATATGTAGAGAAAGAGATAAAATATATATAGTTTAATATGTCTACATGGTGTCAAAAAACCTATAATAGTAGTAGTAATCAAGTAAAGACGCTAATGATTAACTAATTTCAAATTGAAAGAAAAAGAGTCTATTAGACTATTAGTATTTAATCCAGCCATCAATGTTAAATAAAATATTATGAAAATTTCATTGTTTAGAAAGTTGTACATGAAAAAAACACATTTTTCCACTTCCTCTCTTTAACATTAGCCAAGCACAAAACATACCCAGAAGTCTATTGCTTTGACATTGGCATTGATAAAGAATTAGTTCTTAACATTTGTTTTCAAATAAATCTCCAGAAAATGCTGATACAAACCATCAACGTTTGGTGCTGCAATGCTTCCAGGCATACAATTTTGAAATAGATTTCAGGTGGGCCTCCCAAATAAACAGGCTGATTCAAACACCACATTAACAGTAATTCAGTATGCCTGTTAGATAACAGGAAAATAAATACAGCCAAATTTCAACAGTGGTTATATGCTTGCATTGTGTCCAGTCACCACTTTATTTATTACTGCTTGTCTGTATTTTCTGCTTTCTCTATAATGACTGTGATTATTATGACAATATTGTTTTGTTTACTTCTTATGCAACAAAAATATTCAATTAAAGTAAATTAGAAAACCTAACAAGATTACCTATATTATTGATAGAAGGATAATTTTAGAAGTTTTTGTTACATTTTTTAATCTAGTAGTGTCAACAAAGCAAGGCTAATAATTAACCCCACCAACAATGTTATAAGTACTATCTCACCTATTTCACACAACTACCTTTCTAAGAATCATGTATTCAATTACTACTCTTTGAGATTGAGCTACATTGACAGCTTCCTCAGGTAAATACACATTTACTTCTTTTATTTGTTTATTTGTTTTTTATTTATTTATTATTTATTTCTTTTATTTGTTCTAATTCGAACCAAATACAAATGTGAAATTCTCACCAGAAAGTTTTTCAATATTTCATGACACTATGATATGCATAAAAAAGCTATCTCACCATCATTTTATCTGCCTAATTCTGTCATCTAATGAATGTTTGTTAACTATCTGCTCTACCAAGCCTCAAGATATACACAAAGATGAGGAAGACAGACACTAGCCACTGCTCTCTCAGAGGTAAAGGATTAGTAAGAAAGACACACAGGCATGAAGTAATTACTTGCCACTTACTAGATTTGTCACCTTGGACCAGTTAGTACAAGCAGGGTCTAATAGTTAGTTTGAAAATTGAGATAATAATATGGTGGCATCAACCTCAAGTGGTTGTTGTAATGACTAAAAGAGTTAATGAATGCCTGACATATAGTCAGAGCTCCATAAATATTAGTTGCCAGGTTCTCATCCCTTTACTCCCTCATCCTCATAAAAAGGCTTTAGGATCCAAAAACAAATGCAAATAAACTTAGATTACAGGAAGGCTTTCTGAAGAAATGTCACTAATGTGGGGACTAATTCAAAATCATTTTAGAATATTTACGGCTGAGGAAGCAGTCTACTTGAAGGTCCTGGGGAATAAGAGCATATGGCAAAGACCAGAAAGGAGCTAAAATGGCCAGTAATGAAGTTGGTTAAGAGATACAAAAAAAATACATTTAGATGAGGATTAAGTTCTAGTATTTAATAATACAATAGAGAAATTAGAGATAACAATAATTTGTTGTATATTTCAAAATAGCCAGAATAGATTTGTAATGTTCTCAACACAAAGGGAAGATAAATATTTGAGATGATGGATATCCCCGTTATACATTGTAAACAGCTATCAAAACATCATATGTACCCTGAACTATGTACAACTATTATACATTAATCTAAAAATGTTAAAATCCACTAAAATGACCAAGAGGAAAGACAGTGAAACTTGAGATTGCAATGTTGGGCAGGGACATGCCCGTTCAAGGCTCCGACTTCTTGAATGCCAAATAAAGCGTTTGTATTTTATCCAAGAGATAGTAAGATTCTGGTACAGGATTTTTTTTTTTTTAAGGCAAATGACATGATGACATCTTTGCTTCTAAAACCTGCCCTCTAATCACTTCCAGACAAGGTCCACTTCACGTCTAGTGTGCTTTTAGCTGTAGTGTGATAGCACTGGAACTTTGGAATAGGTACAGGGCACTGATCCTTTTAGCCTCTTTTCTGAAGAACATTAAAATTAAAATTACATTACTCTAAGAAGTCTGTGGGAATTCTGTGAACATGGCCTCCTTTCAAGTACAATTCTCTTTGGCAGCCACTTACACTAGGTAAGTGGTCCAGGCAAGCAACTCACCTCACTTTGGCAATGACCCTGATTCCAAGAATTATACTTTAACCATGTCTACAATCTGATTAAGATGGATTAATGTGATCTGAAGGCCACATTTAGGTGGAGGGAAAAAATACCAAAATTTTAAAAATCTATAATAAATATCATGAGTAATTACAGTCAAGAAATACATTCCCATGTCTAAGCTGAAATAATTTCTAGAAACAAAGTACATTGAAAAACTCTAAGCAAATTAAATAATTAATGTTGTCACTCATTTTCATAACTATTTTCCCTTGTGCCTGGTTGGTGGAAGTTAATCACATTTCCTTTCTGCTCTCAAATTTCCTTTATGAGAAGGAAGAAAGTCTAGAAAGGAGTTTCATCATTTCATAAAAAATATGGGTGGGCATAAGGTTCTATAAAAATATCTACTACCAGACTGGAAGAATCTCCTAACATCATTTAAAAAAATAAATAAAAAGCTCCCACAAGCTTTTTAAAAATGGCATTTTTGCATACTAACATATTGTTTGTGCTATCAGACGTTCATGTGCTAGCTGTTATAAACACTGGATTATACCCGTTTCTTATGCCTCTATCATGGTTGCAATAACCAGAGTTCTTTGATTTTTGATTCATGAATCTTCCGAAGAAATAATTATGTATAATTATGTGCCCCATTCAATTGTTTAGTTCATATGAAATTTCCATTGTATAGAATGTCTGCTGATGATTTAATTAGGACCTCCTTGATTTATTGAGAATGAACATTTGGAAATGAGCTGACTTGCAAGAGCCTCTTTGCCTAGTCCATATATCCAAACACTCCTCTGTCTGATGATATGGAGACAAATTTATGACTACAAAAATGCTTTAGAGTTAAAGTTTAAGCATAGTGAGATATGTATATATGTATATGTGTTTGTATGTGTGTGTGTGTTTTCAAAGTTAAGGAAGAAAGATGAGCAAGGGGAAGTTGCATCTCCATCATAGCACTGCACCACGGCACTCTTAGATTGACTTTTGAAAACAGCATATGTGAAAGTTGAGAATCTGAAAATTGATTACCTTAAGACTAATTGTGTGAAAAAATCCTTTACTCAGTTATTATGCACCCATGGGTGTATCAATTTTTATAGATCCCTTATCAATCTCCGAAGACATAGTAACGTCTCTACGCTGTTCCATAAAATAAAAAGGCCACTATTCTTACTTTTTTAGAAAGGGAAAAGCAACACATGTATAGCTAAAACCAAATCCAGAATTCCCTCCTGATTTTGTTACTGGATTAGGTTACTCTTACCTTTTGTATCAACAGAATACTGTATCTCAATACATAGTGAGAAATGAAAAGTGTTAATTTAATGTTGTAATTGTGAGGGATGCAAAATGAAGTCAGAAGCTGAGGAAGGGCAGTCAGAGAACTTACCCTCCAAATCCATCTTAGATACTTAACTTAGTTCTCTCTTTTTACATTTATACACACTCTCTGAGTTCCAGTTTATAATTTTTTTAAAAAATTAGATATTGTTATTATTTTCAATAAGGAGCTCAAAAGTTTTTGTCTAAATAAAATAAATAGTATGACAAAGAGCTTTAATATATATAAATGAGTCTTTCCAAGGAGCACATATTTGGTTAAAAAGCCTGTGTTGGCTCTTTCGATTATCTCTGTGCTCACTTACAAACGCTGATTATTTTTGTTCATCTTTTACTCATCTTCCACCCCAAACTTCCTATCAATGTCTCTCAAAACTGAAAAACAAACAGAAAACAAAAGCAAAAGCAGGACCCTGGCAAAGTCTTACTTGTCACTGTTCCCATTGTCCTGTGATTAAAGAGGATGAGACAGAAAAGAACAAAGAAGCATAGTGCGTCTCCTGTGCACTTGGATGGGAGAGAGTTGACCAAGGAATATTATTTAATATATATACTTATACACACACACAATACACACATATAAATGTATTCTTATTTGTTCATCGTACTTATATACATGTTCATGTTTTTGTTAGGTATTTATAAGTATTTAATCAGCTCAAACCTGCTTCCTGAACTTACCCCAACTATAAAATAGTCATTGTCTAGGAAAATACTCAAAAGAATGGACCGAAAAGGGAATACAATGATTATTTGACATGAATCTTGGTAATTGTTTTTATCTCACATCTTTCATCTGCTTTGCTCTGAGATCTGCTTTGGGTTCTGAATTCTGAATTTAATTTACATCCTACCCAGGGATTCTGTTAATTCTGAGTTCTGGCTTAGGCTCTAGATCGACTGCTTACTACAGAGTCATCCTATTCCTGTGTGTTTGTGAGTGTGTGTGCTCGCATGCATGTGTGTTTTTCCTGGTATTCCAATCCTACCACTGATTAATTTAAGTAGTTGCTTTCCAGGATTACGTAGGAGATAGTGCGGCCTAAATTGCAGAGAACCTCATTTATCTAGGACCATTTGAAGGCCCTGCATGTAGCACCAATAATTTTTATATTCAAAATGTTGTATTATTTTCCATAATGAGGATTCCCAGATTAAAGATTTGGACTTCACAAAACTTGAATGTTTCTGTTTGTGACTGGCCTGTCCATGTAACACCTTTCTTATCAGTGCCACTTACCTAAGTTCAGGAAAGATTTTGTTATATAATTCATTTTTCCCCAATAAGAGTTGCCAGTCTTCACCCTGACTTCTTGATGAAAGACAATTCCATGAAGTTATGGAAGAAGTTGAGAAACAAGGTGAAAAAATAGACACCACTGTCAAGAGCAACCAAGATCCTACCTTAACATTCTCTTGAAACTGCTCATACTCAATTAGTAAGAAGGATTTTGTCTTTTATAAGAAAAAAGAAGAAGAAAAGATGAGCTTTAGTTTCTTCTATCTCAGAAGCACTGAAAAAAAATAAAATCACTGGGATACTTTTGTGGCATGTTTTCTTCCGGCAATTTCAACAGTACAAAGTAATGGAGCCACCCCCACACTCCCCAAATTGCACTGGACAGAGTTAAATAGACAAGAAGACTTTAAGGCTATTACAATAAAGGTCAAGACTATTGCAGTCAGGGAGACAAATCAAACTCAACTCTATTGAAGCAAAAGGTGGGAGAGTTTTTAAGCCCTGGGGTAGGCTAATGAAAAAGCATTAGAGGACATTAGGGAGAGGGAGCTGACAGGATTGGTCCACTTGTATAGCCTCATTGGCACTTATTTAAGTCAGACTCCTATCCTCCTACAGACTGGAAGATAGGGGCTCTGTCTTCCTTGATGGTTACATTTCAAAATGTTGGTTCCCAGATCCCTGGGAAGACATTCTTGGGTTGTAAAACTTGCAAAAGGCTGGGAGAAAACTTACATCTGGAAAGAACAGAGCAAGAACTTAGAATTTCAAATTTAATAAACTAAATACTCTAAGAAAAGAAAAGTCAGGGACGTATACTTAAGAAAAAAAACTCTCTAAAATTTAGACAAGTTGACTGGAATATTACGACTGTGGTGGTCACTAAGAAGCTTAAAAATGTATACACAATATTTGGAGTTTGTCCTTCCATGCTAAATCACATAGTAATAAAAGTATTGGCAAAATTTCTTATAAGACATGGCATTAGAGATTATATAATAAAATTATATATAGTTATGAAGAGCTTAAATCACTTATGATTTAAATTAAAGCACTAAAATGTTAAAGCACTAAAATTGATTATTGTGATATTTTGGATCTAGAAGAGGTAGGAAAGATGATAAATATTGCCAGGGAAAACGTTTTTAATATAATAGGCAGCGAGAAAAATAAAAATTTTCAGTGAATTATCATACAGTGAAAAATTCAGTGGACTTTCAGTACTGCTATATTTAAACATAAAAATCCCTTTCATTACATTGATGGCATATTAATTAGAAATACCTATGTACTTTATTAGAGTTATAACCAAAACTCTTGAGGTAATAGATAAAATTACAGCCACACTTTGGTACATTTGAAAGCACTGATATAGGCTTCAATTTTTTAGAAATGAAATCAAGATCATTGTATTAGTAGAAAGGTACCTCCACAGGCCTTCAGGAGCTGTCTTCAGTGAGATTCATACACAACGAATCAAATAAATCCAAGAGAAGTGCTGGAGAAGACAGTTTAAAATATCCACTCAGAGACACTCCATTTGAAATTATTATGGGGCTTTATTATATATATATATATATTTATTTTTTAATTTATTTTTCTAAAGGAAATCTATCATGATTTAGAGCTCAAAAATTAAAACATTTATTGAACAGCTGTTGAAATGAAATATAGTTTTACTTTTGAAATATAAAAATTACACCCAGCAGATTTTGACTTCATAAAAATAAATATTAAGAACTATAGTTAAAGAATAGTTGATGAAGTACTGCCATCTTTTGGTTGTATAAATTACATATATACAAAATATAGAAATTTTAAATAGCCAAGAAAGCATATGTACAGCTTAAAATTTAGAGATTAAAATTTTAATAAACAACAAAGAAAATAGATGATAAATGTTAGGTTTTGGCAGAGACAGGCACACACCTTAGCAACAGAACTTTCAGAGGAAAACTGTCAAACTCTCAACTGCAAGCCTGTCGGCATTGATAGAAAGTAAGATATAACTAATATTATTTTAACACTCATTACTAGATTCATGTGCTCCATTCATGAGGAAAATTACCAATGAATGAAAAATTGTCAGATTTTTTAATGATATATTCATGAAAACTTGTGATTTAGAAGTAGATATTGTAGAAGAATTGTTTATTAACTTCCAAGGTTTTAATCTAGGAAGCTTAATAAATGCTATTAAATTTAACTAATGATACTTTTCAATGACAATTACTATATTCAGAGGTACATTTTCTATACATGTCATCAGTATAATAAAAAACCCCTGAAATTTCCCATTTGTATTTTTTCCCCAATTAATGACATAGAATAATTAAGAATTTTGACACTTACTACAGAATTTGCTCTTGCATTTAGCATTTTAATTAAACTCTTACAAGAATAAAACAATTGGAACACGTGAGTCTTTGATAAGTCGTAAAGGTAGGCATATGACATCACATTTATATAAAAAAAATCAAGGTGTCTTTCTAATAGAGCTTATGTTTAAAAGAGAGGTAATCTAAGCATATTGCCTAACTTTATTTTAAATGAGCCTTCCCTACTCATATTAATTAGTCTTATAGGGTTGTGATAATCAAATAGTTCACATTATACAGTTAACTGGTCAGAAAAAATAAATTTTATAAAGTGACGACTTGCTGAGAAACAATCTAGAATATATAGTGTCTTGTATATACATGTATATATAGTACTAACACTTGTAAAACATGTTTTATTTTAGGATTTCCATGATTTTAAGGAGAGTATCACCTAAAAATTTCTGCAACATATATTTGTTTTTAAAGTAGAATACAATCTAAATAATATTTTTTAATGACATTAGCAAGATGGCAGATAAGTCATCGGGCTCTACCCTTCCCTTGCAGAAATCTAACTAGCAACTACCCATAGGCAATAATACCTTTATGAATATCCCAGAATTTGAAAGTGAGGCTAAGCTATGTCCTTGGGGAAAAAAAAAGAACTGAGAAAAGCACATCTGTGGGGTAGGAGGAACAGTTTTCTTTGACAACACAGCCCTTCCTCAAACTGGCACAGTGCCACACACAGAAAAATTCCCTAGATTCAGTTTCTATAGTGGAAAAAAGTGAATAGGAGGTGTATATTTATTATAGCTTCCTCATCATTCTAGAATCCTTTGCCAGAAGCTCATTCCTGTATTGTCTCATAGGAAACATTGGGAGTACCAGCAGGGCTAGACCACCTGGGGTTGGTTAGACACAAAGAATGGGGATGGAGCTCACAGCAATCAGTGTGCAGATCTTGGTTATTGTTCTGCGGCCTGGCCAGTGGAGGTGCTAGACCAAAGAGACTAGCCAACAGCATCATACTATGGGGGGATGGTCCACAGATCTCCCAAGCTTGAGGCCTTAGCCATCTTTTCCAAACAGCCCCAGTGCTCTTGCTTAGTCCTCCCCGGGCAGGGAAGAAACTGAAGGTGAATGATTATCTGTGAAGGAAGTATCTGGCTTTGCCCAACCCCAGCTGCTGAATGGCAACTCCTCCAAGCCTTTGTTTTCTACATAAGTCTACCCTAGGACAGAATGCACCCCCCAAACCCTAAACTGTAAGGGTGGTATGTAAGGCATATTTATTCCAACTATGAAGGTTAAAAATAAAAATATTGAAAACAACTATAAATACTATAAATGCATATCTGTGGAGCATAGCCTCTGGCCTTGTTCACCCTGTTTTCTTGAGCTGCAACCCCAGGGATCTTATTCAGCCATAGAGCCAAGCATTCGGCCCTGCCCAACTGCAGATGTCAATCAACAGTATCACTCAGACAGGGAAGACAACCCGCAACCCTTCCCAGTTAGAGATGATCACAGAACTCAGCCAAAAGCTGCTCCTGACAACGGAATCATTCCAGCAGTCACACTGAACCACAGAGCACAGTCAGAAGTACCGTTCAATCTCAGAGCACTGGAAGCAACCCATCCCACCTAGATAACCGAGATAGCTTTTCCTTTAAGATCAGGGACAAGGCAAGAATGCCCACTCTCACTACTTCTTTTCAACAAAGTATTGGAAGTCCTAGCTGGAGCAATTAGATGAGAAAGAAATAAAAATCATTGTAATAGAAAAGGAAAAATAAACGTGTCTCTATTTGCTGATTACATAATCTTATATATAGATAACCTAGATAACCCAGTACAAAAGTTTGCCTGTCCATAGTTGCAACCACCCGGGCTCTCTAGAATTTCAGGCAAATAGGACAGACTTATCACCACCAAATAACATGTTCAAATGCCAGAAGAGGTGGATGTCTTCTTATATGCAGAGGCATCAACATAAGGACACAGGATTATGAAAAATCAGAAAAATATAACATCACCAAAAGAAACCAATAAGATTCTAATAATGGACCTAAAAAATGGAGATGTATGACATAACTGGCAAGGATTCATAATAATTTCCTCAAAGTAATTCAGGAGACTATAAGAAAATATGGATAGAATATTAAATAAAATTTTAAAAATTTATGAACAATATGAAACATTTGACATAGAAAAAGAAACAGTAAAAATAGAAATTCTAGAGACAATGGGTACAAAAACCGAATGAAAAAAATCAGTAGATAGCTTCAACAGCAGACTTGATCAATCAGAAAAAGAAGCAGTACACTCAAAGATAGGACAGTTGAAATTATTCAGAGAAGCAAAAAGAAAAGAAGGAAAATAAAATGAAGGCCTATGAGAATTATGGAACACTATCAATGGAACTAACACTCACATAATAGAATGCAAAAAGGAGAAGATAGAGAAAAAAATCTAGAAAGCATATTTTTAAAAATAATGATGGAAAATGTCCCAGATCTGATGGAAGAAGCTTAGAGGTTACCAATTAAATTTAACCCAAAGAGAAACTTGTTAAGACATATCATCATCAATTTATCAAAAATCAAATACAAAGTAGCAAGAGGTAGGAAATAAATCACATCAAAACATCTTTCATTGTATTTTTCAGCAGACACCCTACAGGCCAGGGGAGAATGGCATGATATATTCAAAGTGCTGAGAAAATAAAACAAAACAAAACAAAAAACAAACAAACAAACAAAAACCATAAGTCTGGTAAACAAGAACATTTAACTCAGCAAAACTGTTCTTTAGAAGTGAAGGAGAAATAAAAACATTGCCAAACAAAGGGAAGAGATTTAATCACCATTAGGCCTGCTGTACAGGAATTGCAAAAAGGAGTTCTTTAAGCTGAAATAAAAGGCAGATAATTAACAAGAACAACAACAACAAATGTGAAATTAAAAAAAACTCAATGATATAAGTAATATATAGTCATATTCATAATTACTAAACTGTAAGGGTGGTGTGTAAGGCATATTTATTCCAACTATGAAGGTTAAAAATTAAAATATTGAAAATAACTATAAATACTATAAATTGTTAACAGATACAAATTACAAAAAAATTGTAAATGTTGACTTCGAAATCATAAAAGGAAGAGAATGAAAGTATGTTTTTATATTCCGTTAAAATTAACTTGTTATCAGATTAAAGTATCATTTTAACTTGTTATAAAGATGAGATGTTTTATGTAAACTTCATGATTATCACAAAAACCTATAGCAGTTGCACACACACACACACACACAAATTCAAAGCATTCCACCATAAAAATCAAACAAACCATGAAGGAAAAAATAAAAATGAATAAAATACAAAAAACATAGGACTTAAAAAATGTATCAGAAAACAAGTTCTGAAATGGCAGTAGCAAGTCCTTACCTACCAATAATTTCCTTGAATGTAAATAGATTAAATACTCCAATAAAATATACAGAATGGCTTCACAGAACTGTTCAATGTTGTAAATTAAGGACCATTTTTCTCCAATGTGTGCCTTGTAGAATATCTTCTACAGGTTCCAAAGGTTTGTGACAGACTTCTCTATGATGTGCAAAGGTGAGTGATGCCTGGACTTCAATAACAAATCGTGGTAAAAGGAAAGTTTCCAGATTATGGGCTCATAAGAAATATAGTAAAGCCTTCTATTCCGGTGTTTTCCATGACACTATCAAATGTCTCCTAGGCTGAAATCTCTTAAGAAATTGTCATTTTAATTTAACAGGATATGTAAGAGTGCATATTACAGGACTTATAATTGTTCAAAAAAAAAAGGTTTACAAACTCTTCTTTAAAAAATGTTTTCAGATCACCCAGGGCATTCACTGCAATATGCTCAAGGATGCTTATTTCTGGGATATATTTGTTTTTGGGAAGTGAACAAAAGTTAATTTGAGTAAAGCATATTGCACTTTGGATTCCAAAAGTGAAGAATGAGAACAAAGAAAGCGGAAAAATAAAAGCTTTGGTTGATCCGGTCACTGTTTTTAGTGAACATGGTGATATAGTATATCTTAATGCATCTATTTTAATAAAACAGAAAAAAGTAGATATAGTTTTGATCTGCAAAGAAATAGTAATAACAAATTATTCCTAGCACTTTTGATTTGTAAAAAAATATGACAATGGTGGAAATAAGAAAAGAAGTTATACAAAATGTAGGGAAAATCTAAGAAAATTTTGCTACAGTTAAAAGTGCACTGTGAGTAAAATAAGGAAGAGAAATTATATTCAAAGAATTTAAAAATAATACTTTCAACTACTAACTGAAACATTTTAAGGTGAACATGTTCAATAGTACACCTTGGAAAGAAGGCCTTATTATCTACTATATTTTCTCTGAACTTCAAATAATTTTATCAATTTGCTTCATCTATTTTTAATTCAATGCTTAAAATATTTTTAAAAAGTCTCTGGACTTGATATTTTTAATAAAAATCTGTAATTTCTCCAGGGTTGGCAAATCTCATCATACACTGAATGTTTTACGGAAAGGTAATTTCAAATTGGCCAAGAATCTTTAAGAGATACTTTTAAAGTTAAAATGGACTGAGGTCAATTTAGATGTACATAAATGATACAATTTAAGTGTTGCAAGGGTGGTCTAGGGTCTGATTTCCAATACAATGGCTCTCTTACAGCATGGTTCCTTGGGGGCCTAAAGCATTTTTAAAATATTATGTTAACTATCCTTCAGTATCATCATGAGGGAGGCTGAACCTATTATATCCAATTTGCAGGAGATACAAATAAGTCAATGAGAGGTTAAGTAGCTTATTCAAGGTCACCAAGCAAGTTCTAGTGGAGCTAAAAATGAGTCTCATCTTGAAATGATGTCATCTGACCAGGGGGACTCATTCAGAGCCATTATACTAAACATAAGTCTTAGGTAAAAGCATCAATTTCATTGAAGGCAGAACCTAAAAAGGTAAAAAAAAAGAAACCCCCATAACACCACAATTATATTTTTCATACTTAACATTTTGTTTCCCCACATTGCTGCTTCAAATTTCTAATTCCAAAAGCACCTTATTTTCAAGAAAAATAATGAAATTAAGGTAGAGTTAAATGACAATGAAGATGATGTTTACCAAATGGCAGCACAAGCTTGCAGACATCTGGGAAATTTGGGGGCTATGATTACTTGTTCTATAGATGTATTGCTAAGGTGCCACTAGTTGTCAAATTTATGAAGCCAAATTATTAGCCTTTGTGAAATTAAAGCGTGATTGTTTGAATCATGCCCAGAAAAAGAGATTGCATTGCAATGCTGTCATAGGAAAACAAGAATCACTAAAAGACACTACAGCTGTTCAAGCAGCAACTAGACAGACAAAGAAATGAAGGCACCTTGTGGTTTCTCCTGCCAATGTCTAAAACAGCCAGTTCTTGACAGTTTTCAAAGTACAAAGGCCATTGCAAAACAGCTAATCAATTCTCTGTGCTTCCTCCATACAGCCAAATAAATTATTTCCCACTGAAATCATATTGATTATTTAGGAAAAACAAAATTAACACATCAAATAGTTCAGTAATCGGTGGCTCTTCAGTAGATAGAGTTTACTTTCTTAATTTTCTTCCATAAAAATAGATAATTTTTCCCAAGAATTGAGCTACAGTGAATAATGAAAGATATAAAGCATGTTAAATGTTATCAGAGAGCTGTAAGCAAAATATTTTAATACATAAACAATAACCAATGAGGGATTCAATGAGAAAAATTAAATTTGGTAACACTTGCACACCTTGGGTGCATTCACAGGCTAAGTGATTTATTCCTGCAAAATCCTGCATAATGGTTAAACTACACATATATTTGGAGAGAAAAAAAATTCTGTAAATGTTTTTGTCACTTCTTGGCCATCATCATAGTTTTTATGGAATCTTTTTGGGATACAAACACCCCTAGAGAACCAATAAATTCTCTTTTATGCTTATCTGAATTGGTAATGAAATTCATTCCATGTTAAACACCCTAAAGGGTAGCAGAATTGATTTTTATCTGGTGTTCTGGATAACATTTAGTTTCACAATTAAAAAGGCTACCTTGTGACTGTTGTGCTCAATTGGCATCTACATTTGCCATATGACTGGGAGTGATATATGTATGTCCCTTGACAAGGTAAGATGCCATGACAAATTTAATTTCTACTCATCATAGATAGCTAAAATAATTTTTTCTATTTGATAATATGAAGAGTCAATGTATGACAATGCAAAACAAAGAGTTTGCCCATTCTAATTATATTATTTCTGAAGATTTGAACTACAATCAACATGTTTTACCAGTCAATCAGAACATACCTTATTTCCAAAATATAACCTGTTTGCCATATTGCCAATTCTGTTCTGATTCTAAAAAGCAATGCCAGAAGCTTTGTATTCAAGATATAAAACTTCTAATCTGGAACCTGTTACCTTTCCCTCAAACTACTATTGTCAGAATTGTTTGTGAACTCCCCAAAAGGAGCATATTCCAGGAATAACAAAAGCCAGAGCTAGAAATACACATTTTCCTGCCTGTGTTAGTTTGTTCTCATGCTGCTATATACTACTACCCGAGACTTTGTAATTTATGAAGGAAAGAGATTGAATTGACTCAAAGCTCTGCGGGCTATACAAGAGGCATGCCTGGGAAGGCCTCAGGAAACTTAAATCATGGCAGAAGGCAAAGGGGAAACAAGCACGTGTTCACATGGCCAGCAGGAAAGAGAGAGAAAAAAAAGGGGGAAGCACTATAAATTTTCAAACAACCAGATCTCATGAGAACATCATAGAGAAAGTTCACCCCATGATTAAATAAACTCCTGCCAGGTCCCTCTTCCAACACTGGGGATGCAATTCAACATGAGGTTTGGATTGGGACACAGAGACAAACTCACTATCTCAGTACTCAAGAGATGCATGTGAAAGCTATTTCCAACATAAATTGGTGGACAAAGTCATTCAAAGGACTACCAGAAAGATCCATTAATGGAATTTTATTTCTTAAAAACAATAAAAAGCAGCTTCCTTAAGCTGATATTCAATTATTTCTATAGTTTGTCATATATTTCCTGTGATTTGCCTTACATCACATTATTTCTGAACCCCTTGCCAGAGAAAATGAAGTTATTATTAAAAATTCTATGAAATCATGATCTTATGCACATCTGTCTTTATCTTCTTTATCTTTTTTTCCTCCACTGATCTAATCCTGAATAAAGCCTTTCTGAAATTCTCCAGCATTCACTTAAAATATTCATAAGTGTTTTTGTCACTTTTTTTCCCTCTCCTTTTTTTTTCCTGCTTTATGGAAAAAATGAGAAAAATAGAATATCCTAGCATGTTTTTCAGGGTTAAATGAGATACTAGCTGTAAATTACTTAGCCTACCTCCTGGATAATATAACCTTAAATTCTTCTTTATACATTAAATTATATGTCCTGAAGTCCTGACATGATACAGCAACTGAAACCAGACTGTCATAAAAACAAACAAAAGTAACCTAAAAAATTGTACAAAATATATGAAACTCTAAAAATTTTGAAAAGAAACAAAATAGGACTATGACACTAGGAGAAAAAGAAAAAAAAAAAAAAAAAGCAAGGTGAGCCCTATGAACGATCTGACTTTCTATGTGAAGGAACTTTCAAGATGATAATAAAGTCAAAAAGAAACCAAAAGGATCCTGAAGCCTTGTTTAGGTAAGGAAAAGAGATTGTAGCTGAGAAAGGGGTGGGAAACACAACTGGAATTTACAGTGCATAGAAATGGAAAGAGCTTTATGTGAAATTCCAAAGAAATAGCTCCAAAAAGATACATTATTTTTAATCTTTGGCGGAATATAAATCCAGACATGCATATGATGAGAATCTAACAAGCTGACCAGAGAACAATAACTAGAAATTGGTTAACTAATGAGAAGCTGTAAGCCAAAGATCTACCAGAACTCACACATGATTGAGAGATGTTCAGATTCTGACTATACAAGGTAGAAATACCTCCCTGAACATTTAACACATTCAACAAAAACACCAGGCAGGCCATTTTTAAACAATGTGGCCAAAAAACAGTGCCAGAATGAAATGTTTACTCTAGTCCTAAACTAATAATCTTTAAAATGAAGATTATCCGCAAGAAATTATCTGAGAGAATAAAATCACTTTAAAAGCAAGACAAGAAAACCTATGTCCTCAATAACACAGTGTTCAGAATATTGGTTACCCATTGGAAAATTATTAGATATGCCAAGAAGTAGGAAAATTAAACCTGTAATAAGAAAAACAATTGAATTGATAAAAATAGAATCTAAAGCAGCAAAGATGATCAAATTATCACACAAATGCTATAAAGAAGCTGCTGGCAATATTTATATGTATTTATAGAAATAGAAGTCACAAGAACAGAATCACAGGAATATAGAATAATAAGAATAACATGAACATAATAAAGTATAGAAAGAAAATAATTAGAATTTTTAGAACTAAAAAATAAAATACCTGAAATGAAAAATCTACCATTTGTATTGAACAGAAGATTAAATGATACAAAACCAACAATAGGTTTTTGAAGAGAATGCAAAAGAAAACATATAAAATGAAGCACAGAAAAAATTAAATAATCATACCAGAATTTTAGTAGCCTGTGAGAAAAAAAGGCAATCTACACTACAAATAATTTGAGCTTATGGGGTGGGGGTGGGGAGAGATAGCAAGAAAACCATTAAAGAAATCACAACTAAAATTCATTCAATTTTAATACAAATTCTAAACTAAAATTTTCAAGAAGCTCAAAAACTTTATGTATGATAAATATAAGGAAAACCATATCAAGGCTCAAGATATTTAAAACCAGTGATAAGAAACTTAAAAATAGACATTAACAATAGTAACATAAAGACATACTGCATTCGAGGGAAGAAACATTGTCAATCAGAAGAAAATACAGCCAGGCATGGTGGCACATACCTGTAATCCCAGTACTTTGGGAGGCCGAGGCAGGCTCAGTGCTTGAGGTCAGGAGTTCAAGACCAGGCTGGCCAACATAACAAAAGCTTGTCTCTACTAAAAATACAAAACTTAGCCAGGCATGGTGGTGCACACCTGTAGTCCCAGCTACTTCAGGGGCCCAGGCACAAAAATTACTTGAACCCAGTGGGTGGAAGTTGCCGTGAGCCCAGATCATGCCACTGTACTCCATCCTGGGCAACACAGCAAGACTCTGTCTCAAATAAACAACAGCAACATAAGAGATAATGGAACTAATTATACAAGTGTTGAAATAAATAAATATGAATGTAACATTCTAGATTCAGTGAAAGTACAATTAAAAACTAAAAAATGAAAGCAAACAAAGATCAAACAATTTGTGGTCAGTAGACTCAAATGATAAGAAATATTAAAAGGTTTTCAGGCTGAAAAAATATTAGATCTGAAAAAATTTCAGATCCATAAAAATAATGAAGAGAGAATGAATGTTAAAAAATGACAAGGCAAAAACAATATTAATAATAATAAATTCTAGTAAAGCAATTGAAAAATCAATGAAACAAAGTTTATTATTTGAAAATAATCCTATCGATAATTTTGTAACTATCATATTGATGATTTTCTACAGGCTCATGTAATCCCAGCTACTCGAGAGGCTAAGGCAGCAGAACTACATGAACTCGGGAGGTGGAGGATGCAGTGAGCCAAGATCATACCACTTCACTCCAGCCTGAGTGACAAAGCGAGATTCCATCTCAAATAAAATAAATAAAAATTAATTATAACAAGTGTGAAAACACAGTTTAGTAGTATTTGAAATGAGTGATGGACATCAGTTCAGAGGTTAAATACATTCAAAATGATAATCAGGAAATGTTATTATTATAAAGTAATGCCAATAAGCTTAAACTAAGATAAAATGCACCAATTCTTTGAAAGATACAGTGACCAAAATTGAAACAAGAATAAAAAGACTTAACAACAATCCTATATCTACTCATTAAATCATATCTGCAATGAAAGCCTTCCTACAAAGAGAATTCAAGACAGGTTTTTCTTTGTCAGTTAAAATCTATTCGATGAGGGCAAAAGCAAGTGCAGTTTTTGCACTGGAATTTGCCATTTGATATTGGAATACATTCTTAAATAAATGTGGTTATGTTATACATCATTTTAATAGGCATTTCTCACTTTTTTTTTGCTAATGACTTATTTCTTGCTCTTATTTTATATTTATTTTAGAATATGGAAATAATGTTAGAAACAAGGCAAATTCAAACGAATTTCTTATTCGAGTTCAAAATGGGTCATATAGCAGCAGAGACAACACACAATATCAACAACCCATTTGCCCAGGAACTGCTCATGAAGATACAGTGCAGTGGTGGTTCAAGAAGTTTTGCAAAGGACATGGGAGCCTTGAAGATTAGGAGCATAGTGGCCAGCCATGGGAAGTTGACAACCACCAATCGAGAGCAATCATTTAAGCTAATGCTCTCATAACTACACAAGAAGTTGCCAAAGAACTCAACGTCGACCATTCTATGGTCATTCAGCATTTGAAGCAAATTGGAAAGGTAAAAAAGCTCACTAAGTGGGTGCCTCATGAGCTGAATGAAAATTTTAAAAATCGTCCTTTTTAAGTGTCATCTTTTCTTATTCTGCGCAACAACAACAAACCATTTTCCAATTGGATTGTGACGTGCAACAAAAAGTGGACTTTATACGATAAGCGGGGATGACCAGCTCAGTGGCTGAAATGAGAAGAAGCTCCAAAGCACTTCCCAAAGCTAAACTTGTACCAAAAAAGCTCATGGTCACTGTTTGGTGGTCTGCTGCTGCTCTGATCCACTATGGCTTTCTGAATCCCAGTGAAACCATTACCTCTGTGAAGTATGCTCAGTAAATCGATGAGATGCAACAAAAACTGCAATGCCTGCAGCCAGAATTCGTCAACAGAAAGAGCCTAATTCTCCTCAACAACGCCCAACTGTGCGTCACACAACCAACACTTCAAAGGTTGAACAAATTGGACTACAACATTTTTTCTCATCCTCCATATTCACCTGACCGCTTGCCAATTGTAAACCACTTTTTCAAGCATCTTGACAACTTTTTGCAGGGAAAATGCTTCCACAACTAGCAGAATGCAGAAAATACTTTCCAAGAGTTCATTGTATCCCGAAGCATTGTATTTATGCTACAGGAAAAAATGTATTTCTCGTTGGCACAAATGTATTGATGGTAATGGTTTCTATTTTGATTAATAAAGATGTGTTTGAGCCTAGTTATAATGACTTAAAATTCTCGGCCTGAAACTGCAGTTGCTTTTGAACCAATCAACCTAATATTAAACAGTAAAAAAGTAATACATACAGCCTTCCATAAACTTTCAGCATATAGAAAAGTAGAGCAACACCCCTCAACTCATTGCATGGATCAAATTTAAATTAATATTAAACCACACAAAAAGTACTTCTTTCAAAAAAAGAAAATTATATACATATATCCATCACAATCATAGAAACAAAATTCTTAACAACATATTAGCAAATCGAATGCAACAGTATACCACAAGGATATAGTATCATCACTAAGTAGGATTAAACCAAGGAAGCTAAAGTTGGTTATGAAGTTGCTCTCCATGATTACTCTCATTCTTGTACTAAAGATCTTAGCAAAATATCATGGAGAAAAGTGAAATAAAAAGCATATACTTTTGCAAGCATAGGGTTAAATTGTATTTATTCAAAGACAATGTAATTATTATGTAGAAACATTAAGGAATCTTTAAAAAATCAACTAAAAGCAATTTTAAATTCAGAACAGTAGTCTTATACATGGTCAACATAAACAGAGAATTGTATTTTTATATACTGGCAACATAAAGTTTCAAAATAAACTTTAAAAATTAGTGCTTTTATAATAACATTAATATATACAAAATATTTTGTTATAAAATTGACAAACTCTTAGAACTCTACTTCAAGCAAAACAGAAACAAAAAAACGAAAGAAGAGAATTTTGTTTTATTTTTTTTCTGAGATGGATATTCTCCCTGTTGCCCAGTCTGGAGTGCAACGGCCCAATCTCAGCTCACTGCAACCTCTGCCTCCTGGGTTCAAGAGATTCTCCTGCCTCAGCCTCCCGAGTAGCTGGGATTACAGGCACACGCCACAAAGCCCGGCTGATTTTTGTATCTTTAGTAGAGACGGGGTGATTTCACCATGTTGGCCGGGCTGGTCTCAAACTCCTGACCTTGTGATCTTCTCACCTCAGCCTCCCAAAGTGCTGGGATTACAGGCATGAGCCACCGTGCCTGGCCAAGAGGAGAAAAATTTTATGAACATAGTATAGGGGGCCAAAATACGAAGTGAACCTCTGTTATTGATCGAAAAACTCAAAAGTGTTAAGATAGCAACATTACAAAAATAGATCAGTAAATTAAAAAAATTACCAATCAAATTTTGAGCAGATTTCTTTCCTATGTAATATCGAAAAAAATCTAAAATTTATAAGAGAATGCAGGAGACCCAAAATAGCTAAACATATTTTTTAAATGAAAAGAAAAGCTTATAACTTAGTTCCTAAATTCAAATTTCAGTTTGACTATACTATCATGGCTCTGTGTTATTCCTGTAAAAATAGATTTTTAGCTTAATTAAACAGAGTAAATAATTCAAGAAAATAACATAATACAGGTTGACTATTACTTATCCAAAGCACTTGGAACCAAAAGTCTTTCAGATTTTATTTTTTTACAGATTTGGTTAAATTTGCATTATATTTACCCGGTAGAGCATCCCTAGTCTGAAAATTAAAAATCTGAAATACTCCAGTAAACATTTCCTTTGAGCATCACATCAGAGCTCAAAAAGTTTCAGGTACTGGAGCATTCTGAATTTCAAATTTCTGAACTTGGGACACTCTAGGTGTATATATGTCCTACCAATACATGAAAAGTGTTAAATACTTTTTTTTCCTCTAACAACTTGAAATTCATATTAAAAATATTGATACCTGTTTGAAATAATATGTAGAAATTAATTTTGAATAGATAACAGATCTGTATTTTAAAGTTGAAGTGATAAAACTTCTAGCAGAAAACATACAATATATTCAAGATCTTAGAATGGGCAAAAATTTCATAGATAGGACATATAAAACAACTATACTAGAAAAAAAGGACAAATTGAGTGCCATCAATATTAACATTTTCTTCTCTAAATAAGACAAATTTAAGGAAAAGAAAAACAAGTTATAGGATGGAAAGATAGATTTCCTTCATCTATAGCTGAGAAAGTGTAAAACCTTTATAAAATAACTTGATGCTCAATACTAAGATGAATAAAAAACTAAAAATGGACTAAAAGTTGATTGGGCATTTTATAGAAGAAAATAAAAACGACATATAAGCAGTTGGAAAAATTCTAAAATTATTAATAATAGGGGAGAGCAAATTAATACAATTAGATATAACTACACATGCTTTAATATGAGAAATAGCAAAGTTGGGAAGGATACAAAGCAACCAAAACACTCATGCATTGATGGTGGATATGAAATACTATAGTCAATTTGGAAAATGATTTGACAGCTTCTTATTCAGTTAAACATGCACTTATTATTGACATAACAGTTTTACTCTTAATTACTTCCTAAAGAGAAATAAGATGTCCCCGTGTAAAGACATACACATGAATGTTCACAGCAGCTTTATTCTTCAGCTAACAATTGAAAATAATCTAAATTTATGTAAATAGGAGAATGGATAGAAAAATTGCATTATATTCTTACAAAAGGCTAACATTTACAATAAAATGGAAGGTACTATTGATACACATGGAAGCATGAATGCATCTCAATAGCATGCTAAGGGAACAAATCTAGGCAGAAAAGACTGCATGTTGTATGATTCAATTAAAGAAAATGATTCTGAATACTACTCAGCCCACTTAAGTAAAATCAGTTTTCTTGCAATCAAATAGACATGAAGTTGTAGTTCAACAAAAAATTATAAAACATTTACTTTAAAATGGTGATTAAGCTTCTTAAAAACTCAAATATATTTATGCTTATATAAACATATGTATATATTTAGTGGAAAATTAGGTATCATGTGATAACACTTTAAAAAGAAATAGTTAAGGGAAAAAGTAGAAAAAAATCAGGGTGGAGTAATTGTCTTTTCATTTGAAGACCAAAATGAGTTGTTCCTGGATTGACTACATATTTAGCAACGATAATCATTTGTTGTGGGGTACTATCCTATACACATTGTTTAACTGCCTCTGTGACCTCTGCCCACTATATTTCAGTAGCACCCCCATCCCAAGTTATGACAACCAAACATCTCTTCAGACATTGCCAAATCTCCTCTGAAAGGAATCATTACCCTTGGTTGACAACCACTGCTTTAGAATGCTTCCCATACTATCTAAGCAGAATTAAGAAAATGTATGTACACAAGACTAGGAGAAGAAATCCATGAGCTTTTATTCTCAATGCCACACTTGGTTTAATTTAAAGGGGGTTGTATATTTCCAGGTCCATTTCAATTTTATAACCCAAATTTAATAATTATGCAATGCTTCCAGCTGCAGTTTATATTGTCCAATATTTGTCTAAGTGTTTGAATCCTGGTATTGATTTGTGAGGCCTTATTATTTCTCATGAAATTATGCCTTTCCATTTCAGCTGCTCACAAATTTGTCTTTGGTTTTGTTTTTACTGGAAAGCATTATAGCACATATTTTTTTTCTTGGGGTACTAGCAATCAATCACCCTTGTTTATAAATTTCAGCAAGTAAATAGCAATGGCATTTTCTCAAGAGTTTATGGAAAGAGATACCATGTGCTTTCATAAAGGAAGGGCTACATTTTATGTACTGCAGCAGTATACTGCAAAATATTATGCATCTATAAAATTATTTTCTGTAGGTAAATCGGTATTAAATAAATAAAACAAGATGGTCACTTTTACATATTTCTTTAAAATCACACTGCATTAGTCCATTCTCACATTGCTATAGGAAAATACCTGAGACTGGGTAATTTATAAGGAAGAAGTTTAATTGACTCACAGTTCTGCATGTCTAGGGAGGTCTCAGGAAACTTACAATCATGGCAGAAGTCACCTCTTCACAGGATGGCAGAAGGAAAAACGAATGCCAGCAGGGGAAATACCAGATGCTTATAAAACCATCAGATCTCATTAGAACTCACTCACTATCACAAGAACAGCATGAGGGAAACAGTCCCCAAGGTTCAATTACCTAACGCCGGGTCCTTCCCATAACATGTGAGGATTCCGGGGGTTACAATTCAAGATGAGATTTGGGTGGGGACACAGAGCCAAACCATATTACATATCGCCAAAAATTCCATGAAAAGAGTGAATTAACACCACAAAGTCAATACTGTATAACGTTATGATCCACAGGAAATTAAATTTTAAATTATTCAATCCAACTGAGAGAGGTATTCACAATAATTACCATCGTACTTTATAATAGAAATTCTCAACTGAGAAAGTAGGCACATGAAAATCATATAGAGACACATTTCTATTTCATGTGGGTGTTCTAGAGCACATATTTGAAAACCACTGCTTATGGGAGGAAAATACTAGTGTCTAAATAGTTAAGGTTAAATGTTTATTTTATTTGCTTTTACAAATTGTTTAATTTAATAAACTATTATACCATTTTATAATAAGTCAGATTCATTTATTTTAATATGTATTTAAATCAGAGTTTGTGGATTGGGTTGGAAAAAGTGTTTGCTGAGTAGGAGACTATGTCTTAGTTCTATTAGTGTAACTAGCTAGATAAACGTTGAAAGCACAGAAAGAATTCTAGGATTTATAAAAAATATCTTGTATATTGGACAAATTTGTATTTTTACAGAAGAACAAAAAGGGAATGGGAAATTATAATGGGTATAATGGCAGAAACAATAATTTATTGAAAACTTATTTAATTTAGCAGGTATATATATTACAAAGCAGTATTTCTCAAACATTAATGATAAAGCAGTGTTGATCTATGAAAAGGTCAAGGACTGGGAAAAAAAAATATATTAAAAAATGTATAACTCAGGTTAGCTCTTCCTGAGTAGGAAACTATCACACTTTGGGATTGTCTATTTTAATACAACAGTGTTAAAATCTCCTTTCATTAGTTGTGTTTACTGCTTGTACATTACGCAGGTTAAGGTTATCTGTCCTCCCTTCCTTCCCTCCTCCCTTCCTTCCCTCCTTCCCTCCTTCCCTTCTTCCCTCCTTCCCTCCTTTCATTTCCTTCCTTCCTTCCTTCCTTCCTTCCTTCCTTCCTTCCTTCCTTCCTTCTTTCCTTTTCTTTCCCTTTCTTCCTCCCCTCCTCTCCCCTCCCCTCCCCTCCCCTCCCCTCCCCTCTCCTCTCCTTTCTTCCTGTTTGAGACGGAGTTTTGCTCTTTTTGCCCAGGCTGGAGTGCAATGGCGCGATCTCGGCTCACTGCAACCTCCGCCTTCCAGCTTCAAGCGATTCTCCTGCCTCAGCCTCCCAAGTAGCTGCGATTACAGGCGCCTGCCACGACGCCGGGCTAATTTTTTGTATTTTTAGCAGAGACGGGGTTTCACCATGTTGGCCAGGATGGTCTCAATCTCCTGACCTCGTGATCCACCCGCCTCGGCCTCCCAAAGCGCTGGGATTACAGGCGTGAACCACCACGCCCTGCCCTGTATGTCCTTTCTTAGCAAAAAAAAAAAAAAAAAAAATTAGTGCAATTCTTTATGTTGGTAGAATTCTTTTTAAAAGTTTAGTCTTTTATAAAACCTAAAAGTCTAAGAACTATTTATTTTAAAAATTTTGTTGAAAATAAATACCATTTTCTGTTGGAAGTTACCTCCTCATTTCAAGATACCTATTTTTAAAAAGCACATTTTTTGAAAGAAATTTGCTTTGTAGTCAGTCTTATTGAGATTCACTATTCTTTAAGGTGAGGGACAATTACCCTTAAAAGTACTTGAAGACTAAAAAGATGCAATAATGTTAATAAAGAAAAGAAAGCTAAGATATTATAAATTGTTATAGGGATGATCACATTTATGGATGTCATTCTTAGCAGGATTCTGGAGTCATTACTATTTCTTTTGAAAAGGTAAAAAAAGGGAATTAGTATAATAGTCATTAATTAGGCCATAAAATGGTGAATTTGGGTAAGATAAAATTCATAATATGTATCATAGTTTCAGTTGTCTCAAATAATTGTTCTGAATGCATTTAACTATATATCACCATGTTCCTATGACAGTTTGCATAATGTGCTAACATTTTTTAAAAGGCTAACACTATGGTTAATTTTAGAATAATTTAACCTAGGTGTTTAGTACATATTTGGTATTTATTTGGTATATTGGATAATAAAATGAATTTAATATGACTAACATTGGACGTAAATTTGCAGATTTCAACCGGAATAAAGTAAAATCTGCATTTTCTTCCATGTTATTTATTTATTTATTTTTGGATATGCTACTTTTCTATGATAGATGCAGTAAATCACAATGTTAAGAAATCATGCTATGGTATCACACGGTCTTGATTTGAATTCTGTCTCAAAATTTATTAGCAGAGCGAACTTGAGCACATTTTTATTTCTTTCGATCTTTATTTTATCTCTAGAATAAAGATTATCACAATAGTTACTTCATAGAAATTTGTGATGGTAATCAATATAAAGTACTAAACATATTGTCTGGCAGATATTAACTGACTAATATATACATAATATCATTATTACAATCGTATTTTAAAGATAGTTGGTGTTTAGGAAAACTGCATACAATTACAACATAGAATTTTCAAAAATATTTTATGAAGATTATTTTCAGAAGATAACTTAGCAGCCTTCTAGTCTAGTCATTTAAAGGTTGAGAGAATTAAGGTTTCCATAAGTTACATAACACACTTAAGGTCATGCAAAGGCAGAAGGAGAGCCACAGTTTTCTTTACCAGGTAAAGGGCTAAAGGTCTATGTTATTAAAACTAGAAAGGAAGCACCTGTGTTTTGTGTGCCTGTGAGAAGGAAACTTACACCCCATACCCTTGTGATTCACACGTTCACTACTCTATTGCCTTGAGACAACTAGGACTAATAATGTCATTCCCTCTAACACTGCGTATAACAGTACAAGAGGAAGTCTGTTATGCATACCGACTTTACATCCTCTTTTTTTTTTTTTTTTTTTTGGTCATCATATCTCATTCCAATCACTAAAATTCTTCCATATACTCTCTGGAATTTATAATAAATACATCACCACCATCATTCTTTATGTATTCAAACTCTTTGAATATTGTTATCCCTTCTTACTCAGAAACTCATCTCTCTCCTAAGGATACTGCTTTCCCCACAGCTCTCTCAAATGGTAATTAGTTTTGCTCTCATCCTGCTTGAGCAACAAGATCTAGAGGTGACCTCTCCACTCATTTGTGTTTTGTGACTAATTTTCTTCCCTTTACATGGCCACTTAGAATTCCAATGACTAAGATTTACCATCCCTCATGATAGTATCAGGTTAACGAAATCGTAACAATTTTTATAGTCATTCCACGATATATTTTTTAACTTTCCTATTTCCTTTTCACATAATCTTGACTCTAGCCAAAGAGAAATTTATATGCTAACTTTTAACTTCTGAGCTCTTGCAAATACTCTTTTTATTTTTAGTTTTTGTGGATACATAGTAGATGTATATATTTTTGTGGTACATGAGATATTTTGATGCAGGCATGCAATGTGAAATAAACACATCATGAAGAATGGGGTATCCATATTTTTAAGCACTTGTCCTTTGTGTTATAAACCATCCAATAACACCCTTTAAGTTATTTAAAACTGTACAATTAAGTTATTGACTATAGTCACCCCATTGTACTATAATATAGTATATCTTATTCTTTCTATCTTTTTTTTATCCATTAACCATCCCCACTTCCCCTCCAGCCACCCACTACCCTTCCCAGCCTCAAGTAACCATTCTTCTACTCTCTGTGTCCATGAATTCAGTCGGTTTCATTTTTAGATCCCACAAATAAATGAGAACATGCAATGTTTGTCTTTCTGTGCCTGGCTTATATCACTTTACAGAATGATTTCCAGTTCTGTCCATGTTATTGCAAATGACATGACCTCATTCCTTCTAATAGATAAATAGTACTCAATTGTGAATATGTACCACATTTTCTTTATCCATTCATCTCTTGATTATTAAATTGCTTCCAAATCCTAGCTATCATGGACAGTGCTGCATCAAATATGGGAGTGCAGATATCCCTTCGATATATCGATTTGCTTTCTCTTAGATATACACCCTGCAGTGGGATTGCAGGACCACATTTATACCTGATTGTGCTGATTATGTCTTGTAAAGTTGTAGTTATTATTTTTGATTCATTTATTGTTCAGTCTTTCTACTCAGGATAAGAGTAGTTTACAATCACAGTTATAGTGTTATAATATTCTGTGGCTTTCTGTGTACTTATTATTACCAGTGAGTTTTATACGTTCAGTGGTTGTTTATTAATCATTAATGTCTTTTTTCTGATTGAAGTACTCCTTTTAGCGTTTCTTGTAGGACAGGTCTGGTATTGATGAAATTCCTCAGCTTATGTTTTTCTGGGAAAGTCTTTATTTCTCCTTAATGTTTGAAGGACATTTTCACTAGATAAACTCTTCTAGAATGTATGTTTTTTTTTTTTCCTTTTTTCTTCATCACTTTAAGTACGTCATTCCACTCTCTCCTGGCCTGTATGTTTTCCATGGAAAAGTCTACTGCCAGATGTATTGGAGCTCCATTGTATGTTATTTGTTTCTTTTCTCTTGCTGCTTTTATGATCCTTTCTTTATTCTTGATGTTTGGGAGTTTGACTGTTAAGTGCCTTGAGGTAGCAATCTTCTTTGGAATAAATCTGATTGGTGTTCCATAACTTTGTTATACTTGGATATGGATATCTTTCTCTAGGTTTGAAAAGTTCTCTGTTATCATCCCTTTGAATGAACTTTCTACCCCCACCTCTCTCTCTACTTCCTCTTTAAGGCCAGTAACTCTTCAGTTTGTCCTTTTGAGGCTATTTTCTAAATCCTTTAGATGTGCTTATTGTTTTTTATTTTTTCTTTTGTCTCCTCTGTGTATTTTCAAATAACCTGTTTTCAAGCTCACTAATTCTTCTGCTTGATCAATTTTGCAATTAAAGGACTCTGATTCATTATTAAATATGCCTATTAGATTTTTCAGCTTTAGAATTTCTGCTTGATTCTCTTTAATTATTTCAATGTCATTGTTTTTTTTTATTTTAAAATTTATTTATTGTGTATTAAGATGTTTCTTTTTTGTGGTATTCTAAATGGGCCTGAGATGAATCCACAAATATTTAAGTTTTGCTTTGATTGAAGCGGCTTTATAATTTTTTCCATTTTGTTAATAATTTTTTTTATTATACTTTAGGTTTTAGGGTACCTGTGCACAATGTGCAGGTTTGTTACATATGTATCCATGTGCCATGTTGATTTCCTGCACCCATTAACTCATCATTTGTCATTGTTAAATTTAGCTGATAGAATTCTGAATTCCTTCTCTGTGTTATCTTGAATTTTTTGAGTTTTCTCAACACAGTTATTTTGAATTATCTGAAAGGACACATTATCTCTGTTTCTCCAGGGTTGGTCTCTAGTTCCTTAGTTCATTTGGTGAGCTCATTTTTTTCTAGATGACATTGATGCTAGTAGATGTTCTTTGGTGTCTGGGCATTGAAGAGTTGGGTGTTTATTGTAGCCTGCACTGTCTGGGCTTATTTGTAGTCATCCTTCTTGGGAAGGCTTTCAAGATATTTGAAAGTACTTGGGTGTTGTGATCCAAGCTGTATTTTCTTGGGGGTGGGGGTAGATACGTTTTATAACCAAAAATTTCATCAGGTCTCCATTCAATTATTCATTTCATATATCTTATCTACCTGCTTTCACAGAGAGGAAGAGCACAAAATATAATATTGTCAATACTGAACTGATCACGGTAATGGTGGGTAGAAACGAATATACAATACGAGGAAAATCTTCCTAGAGGCTTCACCAGAGTCTGGAAATGGGTTTATGTGTTCTCTTGATAAAAAAGGAAAGGTATACATTTAATCTAGACAAACTGGGAATTTGAGTAAATCAGATAGTATTGTATATTTAGGAAACCATCACAAATACGTATCAAAATGGTTCAAGCTGATTAAACTGATGAAAGAATGTGGAGATATATCTAGAGAAATAGGACAGGGTTGAACTAAAAACAGTCTTATACAACATGAGTATGAGCTTGGTTTTTATAATTAAACATGTGGATTTATGTAAAAAAAAGTTGATTCAGGATTATATGAATTTTAGCAACTTTACTCTGAGAAAAATGTGTAAGATGAGCAGAATAAGGCTGATGATATGCAAAATGAGTCAAAAGGGATTACAATAATCCAGGTGGGAAAGCATAGGGTCATAACATTTACAATATGGAAACAAGAAGTTATATGTAGAAAATGCAAAAGAAGGACAGCCTTGATGTGTGGTAACATTAAATGATGGTCATGAAGAAGAGGAAAATTTAGGGAGCTTCTATGGTGTCATTCACTATGATGACAAAGGAAGAGCAAAATGTTTTCATTAGAGAAGATAGTAAAATTATTGAGCGGGAATGGATGGGAAAAAAAAAGAATGTCAGCAAAAGTGGATTGTTATTTGTGGAAGCCTGACTTTGAAGAAAGAATAAATAACACACATTCAGCAAATAATTTTCCAGTGCCAGTTACTGTTCTAGGATCTGAGGATATTGTGATTAAAAAACAAAAAGAGATAGGGAGCTTGGGCAACAGCTGGAAAGACATATTTGCTTCAGAGAGTGGATTCTTTTACTTTTCTCAAGTTACAAGAAACGTAACATAATATTAAGCTTCAGAGAGGAAGAGAGGAAAAAAAGAAAAATATAGTAGAAATCAGATAATAAAAAATATTAAGGCCCTTGGTCTGGAGGTCATGTATACAAAGAAAGGGATCAAAAACACAACTGGATGCATTGTCTTTAAAATATGAGAGGGGTAGGTACTGATTATGTCATATTGCATTCAATTTTTACATATATTAAGATGAGATGCTCATGCGATGAATTCCCAAAGACCTCATTTTATTCTCATTAAAATAGAAAGGTCCAGTGCTGAGAGAGGTGAGGGGTGAGGCTTGATTTAGTTCAGCTCTAAGTGTAATGAATCTAAACTACATTTCTGCTTAACATTCTAGAGGAAGTATGTGAATCTGTATGCTGGGTAGGAGTTATGGAGGTATTCACAAAGAGAGAGGGGTATTATTAACTGGGAGATAGAGAAGTAAGAGTATGTTTATGTCATGGAGCTGCATTTTGCCAAGATTAAATGTTTATCCGTTGATTGAATATGTGTTTTAAAAATTGGTAAATTGGTGTAAATGAAGGAGCACATTCTAGAACTAGAGCTGTTAGGTCATGAACTCAAGAGGCAACTACAAGAAGTTAGACAAATGAGACCACCTTTGTATGACTGGCATGTTTAGAACATGTTGGGTACCAAAAGAGTTAGACTGTAAAGTTCCTTTGCTGAAGCCTCTCCTGGAAATATTGCAGTCCCTGAATTTCTACAGAACTTTAGATATTTTTTCTATGACCCTTGACAGTTTCTAATATATATTTTAATTATGTGTGTTAATTTCCTAAACACAGGGATATACATTAATTAAAGAATTAAATTGGTATTATGATAGATTCACAGCTCTTCTAATATTTGTGTAAGATGTATAAAAAATCATTTTTATTTCACAATCTGTATTGCAACATAGTTTAAAAATTAGGCTTTATTTTAAGAAGTGAAGGTTTATAAGGGCAAGCCAATTTTCCATTTTACAGAAGTGTGAAATATGCAAAGAAGGAATTCACAATACCTACTTCCATGGGGAATATATTTTCTACAATTTATCTTTCTTATGAGAAGTATTTAAAAATAGCAACTTGCAAAGTTTGAATTAAAGTAACATATCTTCTCAGGATTACTCCTTTAAACCAATAATCTCAGGAAACATCTGAACAAATATGTAATCTGTAATCCTAAGTAGTATTTAATTCATTGACATAAGTCATTATAATTTCTTCTCTTTTTTCCTCTATATCATTGCATCAGTTTTCCTTGCTTTCTTTTCTGAAATTATTTGCTGTGATATATTATTTATATAAACATTCCCAGAATGTATATGTAATCTTTTAAGACTATAATTGTCTTTCCATTTATATTGGTATTTTACTTATTTTCATTAAATTTATTTATATGTTTTCTATAAAACAATTACGCATATTTAGTTATATTTGTTCTTGGTACTTTATTTTTGTTACCATTATAAATGGAGTTTTAAAGCACATATTTCCTCGCTGGTTGTTACAAGTACATAGCAATAAACAGATATTTATATAGTTTTTTCAGAAATACTACCAAATTTTCTTCTAAATTGTAATAAGTTTCCAGTTTCTATTAATACTCTTAAATCATCTAGAAGTGATGATGCTTCTGTTTTCCCTGCATTTTATACTTTTTATTTCTTTTCTTGAGTTACTACAATATATGGTGACTTCCATAGAAGTAGAAGTCATAAACACCCTTACTTTGCTCTTCATATTAAAAGTATGTTTCTACCATCTATTCATTAAGTTTCCCTCTTTTAGAAGAAAAAAGCACCTATTTTGTCTGGAATTATAACTTTCTTGTTTATTTTGTTTTTAAATTATAAATGGGTTAATTTTTAATCAAATTTATTGATGGGGCATCTATTGAGATGATCATATAATTTTTATCCTTCAATAAATTAATACAGTGAATTGAAATTATTTAACTTCTAATATAAAAATCATTATTTTATTCCTTGTATAAACACCAATTCAGCTTTTTTGGATGTTTGTTTCTTTCTTGAAGATTTTTAATTATATCATTGTCTTCATCTATTTTCACCGTATTTTTAAACTAATCTCATTTTAGCAAAAAATATGGTCAGTTTGAGCCCAATATGTTTAAATTTGTTGAAGTTAGCTTTTGCTAGTAAATACTTAATTTTTATATATATTTTCAATTATTGGGTGCAGTTTTTTATGTGTTCATTCGTTCAAAGCTTTATTTCTGCCATTCAAATCATGTAATCCTTACTGATTTTGATCTACTGGTTTAATTAATTAATTATCCAGTGAAATGTGCTGAAATATCCAACAATAATGGTGCTTTGTCAGTTTCTCTCTTTTTTTAATCTCGTATATGTTGAGGTTTCAGTAAGTGCGTACATAGTTCCTGGTGAATTAATTCTGTAATCAGTATAGAGCAAATCTGGTAATTTCTAGACGTGCTATTGACTACAAGCATTTTATCTATTTTGTCTAATTCTTGTATATACATGATCTTTCTGTAGGTATGTTCCTGTTATACCATTTTCCATTCATTTTTTTCCCAGTTTTCCATAACTTTAACTTTTGAGCCTGCTCCAAGTTAGAGAATACAGGTGGAAGGTCTTCAAATCAATGCAAGATTCCTGTTGGTCTCATGACATGCAGGTGCCCTGGGTGGTGACTGGTAAGTGTGGGAGGGAGTGTTGACCAGGTGCAATGCAGAGCCCCAGGTGGGGGAAACTTGCTGAATTAGAAGAGGGAAGAGATACGGAGTTTGTAACTGCTGCATTTTTGAGCTTCACAAATGATTAGGCATTACTAGGCAAAGTAGAAGTGCCCACAAGCTAAACCTACAGATGAGGATGCTGCATTTATTAAAGAATGGTGGTTTGGATTAAAATAAGATAATTGAATAAATACAGATACCCACAGACTGTTGAAGGACTTTCTGATATATCCACAATAAAAGCATTGGTTTCAATTTGGACAATGACTCATTGCCTGTAAACCCTGGTTAGTTGAGGCTGATGTCCTTGGGTCTCACCTCACTTTGCAGATGAGTCTGTGCACCTTCAAAATACAAAGGCAGAGTTTGAGATGCAGCAGCCACTCTCCCCAGCTCCTCCTGTCTGCCTTGTTGTGAAGTTGAAAAGCCTCTGCTTTTTATGGCATTATTCCTGTTCTTATTCAGTCCTTGAGTTTATTTCAGAGCAGTATTCAACTATTTCAATAGAAGTGTTTGTGTATTTTTGTTTTATTTCTTTTGCTTATCTCTCACTCCTCAACAAGTTAGAGAGACATTTATTTCCTGGAAGAGATTACAGAGTCCAAGTTCACTGACACTGCTTAGCAAAGACAAGCTGCCCTCAAGGAGATAGTATCCTAACAATTGTAAAACGGAAGTAAAACAGAAGCTGTTTCTTTTGCCTGGTTATGCAACACTATCTTATGTTTCAAACAGAAGAAACTTGGATGTCCTTTATTAGTACATGATTAGTTTATCTTCAGTAGTGTTAAAGCGGATGCTTATTACCTGGGCAACAGAAACTGTAAAGACTTACTCCACATATTTAATCTTATACCACAGCGTATGTCAGCTCTTTGTCAGAGAGATTAAAAATGAAAAGCTATGAGAAATTGTTATGGATTGACTTGTGTTCCCCTAAAATGCATAGGTTGAAGTCCTAACTTCCAATGTAACTATGTTTGGAGATAGGCCTTTTAGAGAGGTAGTTAAGATTAAATGAGCTCATCAGATGCTACTCTAATCCACCATGCCTGGTGTCCTGCTAGGAAGAAAAAATAGAGGAAAGGCCCAGTGAACTGGCCGTCTGAGAACCTAAGAGAGAGGCCACAGAAAAAAACCAAACGTGCTGACACATTGATCTTGGACTTCTAGCCACTAGAACTGTGTGAAAATAAATTTCTATGCAGCCATAAAAAATGATGAGTTCGTGTCCTTTGTAGGGACATGGATGAAACTGGAAAACATCATTCTCAGTAAACTATCGCAAGGACAAAAAACCAAATACCGCATGTTCTCACTCATAGGTGGGAATTGAACAATGAGAACTCATGGACACAGGAAGGGGAACATCACGCTCCGGGGACTGTTGTGGGGTGGGGGGAGTGGGGAGGGACAGCATTAGGAGATACACCTAATGCTAAATGACGAGTTAATGGGTGCAGGAAATCAATATGGCACATGGATACATATGTAACAAACCTGCACATTGTGCACATGTACCCTAAAACCCTAAAGTATAATTAAAAAAAATAAAAAATAAAAAATAAAATCTGCATTTCAAGTTTAAAAAAAAAAAAAAAAATTTCTGTTGTTTAAGCCACCCAATATGCGAGATTTTGGTATGGCGGTCTTAGCCAATTAATACAAAAACTTAATAATTTTAGAGCACGAGTTAAATAAAATGTACTGCTGTTATAGTCTTTGAGTATCCTTGATGTGCCTTTTAGGAATAATGAGAATGACAGTTCCATACCATGCTGTGGTCTGCACACATGTGCATTGTTTTGATATTGCTGTTTCTCTACAAATGAATAAGAAGCCTACCTGAAATCATGCTGCTTTGTCTTTAATACTAGACTGGATTTTTGTGGAGATTCCCAATTACTTTTCTGATGTTGATAAGATTAAATGCCACAATGTTTATCTGTATATCCAGAGAGACAAAGAACTGAAGCTACGAGTGTAGCCAGTCAACAGTGCATAATTATTGAAAGCCTAAGTCTTCTTAGTAAGCCTTATTCATGGTCAGTGAAGCAAAGAAGGAGAAAGTGAATATTATTGGCCTAACTTTAGAATACACTTCTGATGGAGAAACAAAGACTCTTCTAACAAAAGAAGTACATATTTATGCAGGAAGTACAAAGCAGTTCAACCAAAAGGGTTTTTTTTTGGGGGGGGTTGTTTATTTTTGGTACCTGTCACCTTCTCTAGGGATTTCCACTGTGGCTCCAATTTATCTTGCTGCTATGTTCTAGCTTTATTGAGAGATTTCTTGGCACCATTTCATTATACTCTAATGTCACTCATGACCTTAGATTGGTCAGCTTGAGATTTTCCTTTCCTTAATTCTCCTTGACACCTAGTAATGTTGCCTAATGGTTTTGGAAGTCTCATCTTGCGCTAAGGAGCAACCAGTTATGTCTGTCAGAACTGAAAGTACCCACATAGCATTTTACCTGTTAGTTCATCCTACAGAGAAGTGAGACAGGAGTAATAGCCAACAAAAGAAGTGACATCTCGATATCATCTTAATGGACTTAAGGAGGATTGACTAAGCTTCAAATATTAGCTAAAGCTGCTTTTTGTTGGACCTCTGATCCATGGAACCTATTTTATTGACTGTTTCTTTGATACTTATTGAAACATCAGACAGATATTTTTGCTTTTAATTCTTATACTATTTTTGACATAAAATACATTCAGAAATACCTGCATATTCTGGAGAAATAGATTTAAGAGGTATGTGTTATTTGATGGATTCTATGAATTTGTTTTAATACACAGCAATAAAATTATGTATGGATTCAAACAATATTTTCTGATAAGCCATAATTAAGTATTCTAGAAATACAATTAAACTTGACATTTGTCAGAATTTATTTGACAGCTATTTTGTTCCTTCTGATCTATGTTCCATTCTTCACTCTCAATTTTGGGAGGATAATCATTGAGGAATCCATCAGCAGGCTCCTTTGACCATCGGTATTTAGTTGTATTACTAAATGGAGATTTCCAGTAAATCATAGGGAGTGCAGGGAATGAGATTAAGATATTTATTCCTTTGGATTCCTCCTCAAAATGTCATCTTGAACTATACTCAAAGAGGCCTCCTTAACATAACTCTTACCTTGCGTTAACTGTTCCCATATCTATACCTTTGGACCTAGAGGTAATAATAGTTTTAATGATTCTAAGCCTGGGTAATTGTGTTTCTCCTAAACCAACTCAAACTTTGGTAATTGTTCCATTTACTAATAAACCCCCAGAAACTTGCAAAAGTTGAGATACCATCTTTGTCCTATTTGAAACTTGACTAGTAGAATTGGAAAGGCTATTCTACTTACATTTACTCTGACTTCTGACATACATTTGTTTTATTTCTACTAATATATCCTCTTATTTTCATCGACTATTTTTTTGTCTTCTTTCTCGCCCTGCTGTTTTATAAGTTGAATTCTCACCCTTTTTCTTATTCTATTTATCCTTTTTAATTTTTGAGGAAGTTAAATACTCTTAACTCAGTCTTCTCTTTATAACCCTAGCTATTTTAACATGAGTATTTAAACAAAAAATAACATTTTCTGTAGCTTTTTGGATAACACATGTAACTGAACAATTTAATTCTGTCTCTCCTTCAAAACTTTTATGGTATTGTAGGTCAGCATTCTGTTCCATTATTGTCCCCCACCCATGGAAAATTTGGTATTATTATAATGGTTTCCTATTACCATTCCTTGGGTAGTTCTATCAATATAGTTGCCATTATCAATTTTTTCACTATTTCTATTCACATATAAGATCTCCCATGTAGAATCATTTTTCTTGTGCCGAAAGTATACAATTTTAGACTTTGCTTTAGCAGCATAAACTGTTTTGTTTATGATTGTAAATAGTTATTTTCTTTTTCATCCACAAAACATAGTTTAGCTGTTTATTGAAATTTAGATTGACAAATTATTTTCCCTCAGTCTGCTAGAAATGTTCTTTTTCTTTATTCTGACCACCATTATTGCATTTGAGAGATTATCCCCCAGACCTTTTCATGAATAATCTGCCTTTTCTTTATTGCAACTTTTAAAAATCTTTCTTATATTTCTGGTCTTCTGTAGTTCAGCTAAGATATGTATAGCTTTGTTTATTGGTTGGTTGGTTGGTTGATTGGTTGGCTGGATTTACTATCCTACTTGCTATTTATTGGATTTCCAGGATCTGGCTCTTGGAAGAGAAGGACATGAGCAGAAAAACTTGTGAAATTTGAGTAAGTTCTATGCTTTATTTTGTTCTGTTTGAGATGGGATCTCACTCTGTTGACCAACCTGGAGTGCAGTGGCAGGATCTCGGCTCACTGAAACCTCTGCCTCTGGAGTTCAAGCGAATCTTCTGACTCAGCTTCCCGAGTAGCTGAGACTACAGGCACGTGCCACCATGCACGGCTAATTTTTGTATCATTATTTTTTTTTTTTAGTAGAAACGGAGTTTTACCATATTGGCCAGGCTGGTCTCAAACTCCTGACCTTGTGATCCACCCCCCTCGGCTTCCCAAAGTGCTGGGATTACAGGAGTGAGCCACCGTGCTTGGCCAGTTCTATGCTTTTTAAAATAGTATCATCTCAAAGTTCATTTATTTTGGTAAATGTTCCATACTTTATAAGATGTTAACATAAGAGAAAGCCAGGTGAAATATATAACTGTACTATTTACACTTCCATAGAAAGAAAATTATCCCAAAATTAATATAAAAAATATTCTCTTGGAGTTGCCAAAATATCACATATAACAATTATATATCCTATCAATGAAACCATTTATAAACCAAAGTTGTGACAAATGATTAAAAGTGAAATGAATGACATTAATATATGACATAAATGAAAATAAGTAAATGAGAAATTACAATGCCAAAACACAAATATTTGATTTAAAAACAAAATAAATAAGTAGGGAAAAATCATTGAATGTGATTATATATGTAATTTAAGATGAAAAATATCATACATAAGCATAATATGCAAAATGAAATGGTATCATAGATTATTTTTAAATTACAATATATAGAAGGATCTGACAGAAACTACACAGTAGTAGATGGGGATAAACAGCATCTCTTTCTCAGTTCTGATAAGTCAGAAAAGACAAAAATTAATACAAAGAGAAAATCTAAAACAATCTTCGTGATAATGTTGAATATCTGTATCTATTTGTATTTCATTTATGGTTCAGTCAAATAAAAACCCTCCTTGCATTTCCAGTAGAAGAAATTAAAAGATGGAACTGATCACATAAGTGATAAATGAATTTAGAAGCCAAGCAGTGATTATGACACAACTCAGACTAGAAAAAAGAGGCACCTACCACCTGAAGGGTATAAAGGGTCTCAGAGAGAGGTAAAATTGTCTCATTGCTAATTCTGTGGGATCTGGAGCCACAGAGAGATTGATTGTTTTGTTGAACACTGGAGCCCAGAAGAAGATGACCCATGTTTTGAAAGCTTCATCTGATAGAGAACACGAGAACAAAATAGACCTTAATCTCCTGTTGACTCTTCTAGTTTCTCACCAGTAGTTCTATTTGGGATATTCTTGTCAGAAGAAAGTTGAAAAAAAGAGTATAGCAAATGAATTTTGCAATTAAAAGGTGATAACTGGATTTGAAAGCAAACCTATAATAACACCCATGTTATGTCTACATAAGGGGAAGAAACATTTATGTACTCATATTCTACAGACCAGAAATAGTAGACCAGTTATGTTTTTAAACACTTATGTATTTTAAACAAAAATAGAGAACACAGGAGGATGAATATAATTGAATTTCTGCTCGTATATAGAGAGACTGTTTCTATTTACAAAGGCAAAAGAAGAAAGTGTAAAAGATATTTGATATTTTAGGTTTTTATTTTTTCAATTTCAACTTTTGTTTTAGATATGGGGTACATGTGCAGGTTTGTTACATGGGAATACTGCATGATGCTGAGGTTTGTAATATGGATCTTGACCCCAGGTAGTAAGCATAGTACCCAATAAACAGTTTTTCAAAGCATGCCCTCCTCCCTCCATCCCCCCTCTAGTAGTCAGTAGTGTCAGTTGTTCTCATGTTTATGTCCGCATGTGTACTTAGTGTTTAGATCTCACTTACAAGTGAAAACGTGCAGTATTTTGGTTTTCTGTTCCAGAACTAATTTGTTTAGGATTATGGCCTCCATGTTGCTGCAAAAGACATGATTTCATTTTTATACGGCTGTGTGATATTCCACGGTGCATATGTAACAAGTCATCTTTATCCAGCCCATCACTGATGGGCAGCTTGGTTGATTCTATGTCTTTGCTATTGTGAATAACACAGTGATGGACATGAGAATGCATCTGTCTTTTTGGTAAAAAGATTCATTTTCCTTTGGATATATATACCCAGTAATGGGATTGCTGGGTTGAATGGTAGCTCTGTTTTAAGTTTTTTGATAAATTTCCCGAATACTTTCCACAGTGGTTGGACTAATTTACATTTCCACCATCAGTGTACAAGGGTTCCCATTTTTGTGTAGCCTCATCAGTATCTGTTCATTTTTTACTTTTTCATAATAGCCATTCTGACTAATGTGAGATGGTATCTCATCATGGTTTTGATTTGCATTTCTTTGATGATTAATGAAGCTAATCATTTTTTCACATTGAGTAAAGGACTCCTATTCATTATGTGCTGCTGTGATAACTGGCTGGCCAATATGGAAGACTGAAGCTGGACCCCTGCCTTTCAATATGCACAAGAATTAACTCAAAATGTATCAAAGATTTAAATGAAAGGCCCCAAACTATACCAACCCTAGAAGACAACCTAGAAAATACTTTTCTTGACATCAGCCTTGGCAAAGAATTTTTGGCTAAGTTTCCAAAAGCAATTGCAACAACAACAACAACAACAAAAATAAAAAATTGGGACGTAATTAAACTAAAGAGCATCTATATCGCAAAATAAACTACCAAAAGAGTAAACAGGCAGCCTACGAAATGGGAGAAGATTGCAAACTATGCATCTGACAAAGGCCTACTAGTTATTATTTGTTTATTAAGTACTCTATAGGGAACTAAAATCCACAAGCAAAAAACAAATAATCCCATTAAAAGGAGAGAAGAACATGAACAGTTAATTCTGTAAAGAAGATTTTGGGTTTTCTAATCATGAACAATTGCTGTAGTTTGAAAGCGATAGAATTAAAAGACACACAAATGCTTTGCCTTTTTGAGGAATTTTATATAATTCATTAAGGGGAAGTAGCTAATCTACAAGTGAACACTGGGTGTTCTGATCTCCATGATCATTTTTGGTATTATTACATACCCCCTCTTAATTTCTGGAATTTTTTCCTTTAAAGCTTATACTTTCTATTCTCCTTGCAGAGATGTCATAGCACTATGGGATCTGCTTAAATGATACATCTGGAGTTTATGTTCCCCTCTGCCTTCAAAGTCTTTTAGCCCATGATCAGAATGTTGGAGCATCAGAACTCAGTAGTCTTGCCCCAGGTTGCAACAAAGCTGAGGTGTAATTTACTCTTGAGCATGTCCTTGAACATCAGAGTACAGCTTCCCTCCATGAGACTTTGTATGACTTTGCACATTTGCTTGCCTTCTTCCCCTTCATGTTTTACTCTTTCACCTCACTGGCATCTCCTGAAAGTACTACCTTCGAAGTCACTTGCATATGAAATCTCATGAATTCTGTCTTCAGACTTTGCATGTGGATAATGCAATCTTAAGGAAGACAGTATGGATGGTCTGAAGGTAGAACTGGTGGGGAGAAAAGAAACTTGATTATTAATAGGTAGATCTTGCTACCAACCCTCCCTCAAATGTTTAAAGGGAGAGATAAGTTGAGAAGTTCACTGTTTTAGATATTATTCAGAGGACGGTGAAAAGTATTGGAGAGTCTAAGCAGAGTGGCTTAGCAGAATAGCTTTAGAGTAATGGTTTAGAACTTTTTCTTTTTCCTTTTTTTTCTTGTCAGAAAAGATGAGCTAAGTATAACTTAATGAATGGATAAATGGATGGAAAAAGAATAAGGCTAGATTCAGGGATACTATGTATATTAGTCAGAGTTCTCTAGAGGGACAGGACTAATAGGATAGATGTATACATGAAAGGGAGTTTATTAAGGAGTATTGACTCACAAGATTACAAGGTGAAGTCCCACAATAGGCCATCTGCAACCGGCGGAGCATGGAAGCAAGTCTGAGTCCCAAAACTTCAAAAAGAGGGAAGCCAACAGTGCAGCCTTCAGTCTGTGGCCGAAGGCTCAAGAGCCCTTGGAAAGCTACTGGTGTAAGTCCAAGAGTACAAGAGCTGAAGACCTTGTTCAAGAGTCCAGTGTTCGAGGACAGGAAGCATCCAGCACAGGAGAAAGATGAAGGCCAGAAGACAGCCAGTCTCATCTGCCTGCTTTCTTCTAGCCACATTGCCTGCTGATTATATGGTAACCATGCAGAGCAGATTGAGGGTAGGTCTGCCTCTTCTAGGCCACTAACTCAAATGTTAATGTCCTTTGACAACACCGTCACAGATGCACCCAAGAACAACACTTTGCAACCTTCAATCCAATTAAGTTTATACTCAGTATCAACCATCACACCATGTAACAGGTTGTTGCTGATATTAAAATGAGAGAAGATAGCAAGCTAATAGGATTAGATATATGGTATATGTGAGAAGGGAACATTTTTAAAAACTGATCCTGAAGATTCTATTTAGCCAGTTGGACCAATAATTTTATTGTGAGTTAGAAATAGACTCCTTCAACAGTTTAAACATGATATTTCTCCCTCACCCTTTCCTTTGGCCTCTATTCTCCACATCTGGTCATCTTTTTATAAAACCTGTCCAGCTAAAACTTGGAGATAGGCTGAAAGCAAGTTGATCTGATTAGTTACTGGGAAAATAAAATGATGTGTAAGTTAGAAAATTCTCCCTGATGCAAGAATCACACAATAATTGTCATCCTATAAAATTTATAACATTGGTATTCAAGTAAACTTCTTATTAAGGAAAGAATATGCTGTTGACATTTTAGGGAATGTATATTAGCATGTACCTGTAGATGATGACAAATATAATTATTATGATTTAGCAAACTAACTTACATTTTACTGTTGGTAACGAAGACTAAAATGCTTAAAAATTTAGTCATAAAATTGAGGCTAACAGGGGAATGTCATTTTATTTACAGTAGTCTCCCTAACAAGTAATTGCTTTGTGTTGACCAAACAACATTTTTCTCACAGTGCTCCCGCTGTAGTGTCTGTCAAAATCCCATCATAATTCTCTATAATAAACTCTATTTCCTAGAAGCCCATGCATTGGTCAGACAAATAAATAGTGCATGACATTTTTCTTGCAGAATGTGGTCTTGTTCTGAAAGCAATTTTCCTTGTATAATTTCTATTTGAAAATCCATTCTTTTGTGACAGCAGTGTAAAGAGACCATTAATTTTAGTACTCTAGGGATCGTTTTCCTCCGTGGCCAGTGCAACATTGCCGATGACAGTGGGGAAATTGTGAACTTGACAGCCTACTTGGCAGTCTCTCAGGAATAGGGCTGTCAGGGAGCCTCAGAAATGGGCTTCATGGGCCAGGCCCAGTGGCTCATGCCTGTAATCCTAGCACTTTGGGAGGCCAAGGTGGGAGGATCACCTGAGGTCAGGAGTTTGAGACCAGCCTGACCAACATGGTGAAAGCCTGTCTCTACTAAAAATACAAAAATTTGCTGGGCTTGGTGGTGCATACTTGTAATCCCAGCTACCAAGGAGGCTGAGATAGGAGAATCGCAGGAACCCAGGAGTCAGAGGCTGCAGTGAGCTGAGATCACACCACTGCACTCCAGACTGGGTGAGAGAGCGGGACTCCATCTGAAAAAAAAACAAATGAAAAAGAAAAGAAAGAAGGAAGGAAGGAAGGGAAAGAAAGAAAGAAAGAAAGAAAGAAAGAAAGAAAGAAAGAAAGAAAGAAAGAAAGAGAAAGAAAGAAAGAAAGAAAGGAAAGAAAGAGAAAGAAAGACAGAAAGACAAAGAAAGAAAGAAAAATAGAAAGAAAGATGAGAAAGAAAGAAAGAAAGAAAGAAAGAAAGAAAGAAAGAAAGAGGCTTCATGCAACTTTGATGTGCCTAGTTTGAGTTCCCATGTATCAAAAACTGTCTGTTTTAGAAGGCATACTCCCCTTCGACAGTGAGGATGCCCACTTTTATAAAGTTTAGTGCCTTCTCTCTGGAGTGATTTTTTTTTTTTTTTTAGTTAGAGAGGTGTCCAGTTGGAATTTGGGAACTTATAAAGACTTAAAATGGCAGACACGTGGAAGTTGCAAATGTCCTAATACTATAAAATGCTCTTCAGCTAGAGGCAATTACATGAGATATATTTCTGTAGAAGTGCATTTTCTAGGAATAAATGATATTGTACTGTGTAATGCAAGATAGCTCAAGCTGGCTATGAGTAATACTTATCAGATGTGATTTTAAAGTACTGACTGCTAAGTCCCAAACGGAAGTTTTCCTCTAAGGGATGAAATTTTTTTTTTTTTTTTTTTTATACGGAGTCCCACTCTGTCCCCCAGGTTGGAGTGCAGTGACGCGATCTCAGCTCACTGCAACCTCTACCTCCTGGAATCAAGCAATTCTCCTGCCTCAGCCTCCCAAGTAACTGGGATTACAGGCGCTCGCTGCCACGCCAGGCTAATTTTTGTATTTTTAATAGAGACCGTGTTTCAAGATTTTGGCCATGCTGGTCTCAAACTCCTGGCCTCCAATGTTCTGCCCACCTTGGCCTCTCAAAGTGCTGGGATTAGAGGCATGAGCCACCACGCCCGGCCGAAATCTATCTTTAAATGGAGTTTTTGTTACTTATAATAAGATGACTTAGGAGAAATACCAGGGTTGTGTTTAAAAATATAGATTTTGATAGAAACACTGATATTTGTGACAATGAATGTCATTTCTGCACCTGACTTCTCAATGGTATCAAGAAAATATTTAATCTTTCTTAATATTATTTGTTAAATATATAACAATATTTTTTTATTATATTATCATTTCAAGGATACTTGTTTTATGTATGTTTTCAAAATACTTTATCCTCTAAACTGAAGAATCAAAAAGATCCTTAGATCCTTAATTACTTGGAAACCTAGATAGTCCATAAAATGCACTTGAGAACTCTCCTGTGTACTGAAAATGAAGGAGTTGTGAAGAGAAAACTGAAGTCACAAACTTGCTCCCCTCTACTCACGGCAAAAAATGCCATGTCTTTATTTGTTTTTGTATAACAAATTACATCTAGATTGAAGCCAGAGCTACCAAAGTTCTAAACAATTCATTTTTTTGAAGCATGTCCTCCTTCCATGATCATTTTCCTAACCCAGGGATTAAGTGAACCAAGAGAAAATGGGATGCTCCCTGATACACTGTCCGTAGCGTAGAGTTTTTTTGTTGCAGCGTTTTCTCCAACACCATCTGCCCGTTGTAATAGGAGGATAGTGCCCCTGCTCTTAAGATATCGATGTTCTACTCCCTAGGACCTGTGAATATGCTCCGTTATACGTCGGTAGGGAATTCTGACCTTAAAGTACATTATCATGGATTTCTCAGGGTGCAATGTAAAAGTAAGAGCTTTTGAATGTTCAGGAAGGAGACAGAAAAGTTAGTATCACAATCAGAGACAGCGGAAGATGCTACACTGCTGTCTTTAAAGACGGAGGAAGGAGCCAGAGGGGAAGGAGTGCAGGCAGCGTTGAGAAGTTGGACAATGCCAGGAAACAGATTCTCTGCTGGAACCTCCAGAAGAAATAGGCCTGCAGACACACAAATTTGTGCCCGGTGAGACATCGATTTCATACTTGGGAACTCCAGAGCTGTAACATCATTAGTTTTTGTTATTTTAAGCCATGGAATTTGTGATTATTTGTTACAGCAGCAATTGGAAATGATCAGTGTGGTAATTTAGATGGATTTAACCCATCCACCATGAGCCAATTTCATTAGTAATTTTGTCCCCTCCGTAGCGTCTGCTTATGTTTCTAAGTCTCTGGCATTTAGCACTCAAGTATCAATACGTAATTAATCTATGTCTTCCTCCCTCCTTCTAGTTTGTGGATGTTCTTCTTCCTCCAGGGTCGAAGCGGTTCTTTCTTCCATTCAAATTGCCAGCCTTCACTCATGCTGTGCTGGAAAATCAGATTAATTACGTTGACAGGGCTCCAACTTTGAAGCTCAGAAGTCTTTTGGGCTAATCTCTACGGTAACAGATCCAGGTTGTAAAGTGAGTTGTTGCAACAGAAACCTTTTACCTCTCATGATGTCTAGAGGAGGCCCCAATGTTTAAAAAACAATGCTTTCATCTCTGCTTGCTGAGGGGATCATGAAGGGGCAATGGGAGAAAGATGGTAAATACATGGCAACAGAATAAGACAAGACAAGAAGTCCTCTTGTATTACTCGCCATTGTACTGTTAAAAGAAATTTTTTTTTTTTTGCTTTGTTTTGTTTTGTTTTTTAAGATGGATTCTAACTCTGTTACCCCAGGCTGGAGTGCATCGGAACGATCTCGGCTCACTGCAGCCTCTGCCTCCTGGGTTCCAGTGATTCTCCTGCCTCAGCCTCCTAAGTAGCTGGGATTACAGGCCCGCCACCACGCTCTGTTGTTGTATTTTTAGTAGAGACTGGGTTTCAACATGTTGGCCAGGCTGGTCTCAAACTCCTGACCTTAAGCGATCTGCCCACCTCGGCCACTGAAAGTGCTGGGATTACAGGTGTGAACCATCGTGTCAGGACTGTTTTTTTTTTTAATTAAATGTTTATTTGCTATATAATTTCTACCTGAGTCAGACCGTAGTCTGTAGAAGGAAACTAAAGTGAAAAAAGCAAACAAATATTCAATTGATTAAATTAAACCTCAGAAATATTTGTTTAGCAATAGTACTGTTTTTAACATGAAATTACTTTGATTTTATGTTGTGGTTAAAATATTTTAAATTATATGTCATGAGCCCATATTTTAATTTCAGCCTAAATATGATACATCAGTAAGCCACTGCTTATTAAAGGCATGTTGTGTTTTGTCACTAAGTGCTTCATGTGCAATGCTGCATTGTTTTATCTTCACAACCACACAATGAGATAGGTTATATTTTTATTTTTAGATTATGAAATTAAGCTCCATAGAAATTAAATATACTGATCACATAGTTTCTCAATATAAAACTTTGACTAATGGTCAGCAGCTAGCTCACACAGATTTGAATAGACTTAGACTCCTAAAGAAATCTGAAAGGTAGTACTAAGAAATTTTCCTCTCTGTAAACTTGCTATCTATACTATAAAATAAGCTATTCCAGTGACCTTATAAAGTAGTGAGTATTGAAAAAGATTGAGATAAATTAAAAGTGTCTAGAACATACAGTTACTGCTGTTACTTAAAACTATTATTATTCCTTGTATTTGCTGCCATTGTAGCATAAAAGACTTAAACCTAGCAGAGATTAACTCAAGGTTACATGTTTTAAGAAAAAATAGAAAGTGGTGTCTGAAAGCACTAAAGTATTAAAGCTCACAATTATCAAGTAAACTTAATAACATCAAAATATCGGTACAGTATTTGTCCTATATGGCCCCAAAGATCAGGAAAAGGAATGTATGCCATGTTATATAAACTGTGTGACTGCATAATTTGTCTTTCTATAAAACAATTAGCTCATACCAAATTGATATGTCAAGAACCAGTGACATTATAATATTGAAGTTACATTGGTTCTTGGATGATGTCCTACAAGGTAAAGTTATAAGCAATTGAGTAACAACAATTGAGCACAAAGTAAAGTGTAAAGCGGAACCCAGAAGATCTTGGAGGGTTATAAATACTATATATGTATATAGTATTATATAAAATATGTAGAGTAGAATATGTATATATTATATATATATATTTACAGACACATATACACATATGCACACACATATATGGTATATACATACCATATACATATACACATATATACCTATACAAACATATATACATATACACACACACACATATATATGGTATAAATAACTCCTTCTTCTTAAGTGTGGTCCTGTAATATGTGTTAGAACTGTTTATGTTATACCTCTCCTTTTGTTAATAAGGCAAACACAGAACAATTTCTAACTTCTTTATACTTTGTAACAATCCTGCGATTGCTTCCCCATCAGCAGCTTCTGTTGATGACATCCTCCAACTTTGGTTTCTCTAACCAAGTGCCTCAATTTTTTACTTTGTCTGCTTTTCCTCATACCCTGTTTAAACTACCTTCACAATTTTAAGGTCAATGCTTATATTTATTGCCCTATTTATGTATTTGAGTTGAACATGTATTTTAAGCAATGTTTGTGTGTGGTTGTGCTATTTTTCACCCAGAAATACTGATGACATCACACATTTTTACTCTGGTAACACACAAGAAATAATGATATTGCAAAGACATTTATTGTGATTATAAAGGTATTGCTGAATGCATCCGCCAGTTGCATCAGATCTGCTGGAACATTATTTCATCCATTTCCGATTGAGTGAGGCAACACTGGATAACAGGTACACTTTCATGTTATGAAGAGCCCAGGCTCAAGAGTTTGGAAGTATTTTATGACCTCCAGTAAACACTTCATGTGAAAGGCTGTAATTAAAATTGTTAAAGATTTTTATAGACTGTATATAGACTCTTCATTGCCTTAGCTAAAAAGACATATATGCAAAATAAATTATTTGTCTACACTCCAGCATGAGGATCATCTTTGATGTTTACATGAAGCCACTACCCTGCTTTATTCTTTATATTTGTGCTGAGAATATTGTTCAAAAACATGATGCTGCTGCTCATTGATCTGCCCTACCCAGAACCACTTGAAGGCCTCCACATTTGAAAGCGGTTCTCAAACAACTATCTGTGCAAGTACACGGGTTCTGGTGAAGCACCCCACGAGACGTGATATGCAGAAATGAGGAAATACACATAGACTCAGATTTCTGCAGCAACCAGTATATGTATTCACACCTACATGTTTGAAAAGTCTCCTGTATTGAATTTCTTTTTTTTTTTTTTTTTTTTTTGAGACGGAGTCTCGCTCTGTTGCCCAGGCTGGAGTGCAGTGGCGCGATCTCGGCTCACTGCAAGCTCCGCCTCCCGGGTTCACGCCATTCTCCTGCCTCAGCCTCTCCGAGTAGCTGGGACTACAGGCGCCCGCCACCGCGCCCGGCTAATTTTTTGTATTTTTAGTAGAGACGGGGTTTCACCGTGGTCTCGATCTCCTGACCTCGTGATCCGCCCGCCTCGGCCTCCCAAAGTGCTGGGATTACAAGCGTGAGCCACCGCGCCCGGCCTGAATTTCAATTATGAATGAAGAAAAGAAGAAAGCAACTGACTTAAGTCTTCAAATTAAAATTAGCCTTATGCTACATTACCCTCAAATTGGTCTGAAATTCATATTTAGGTCAATTTAGTTAAAATATTTGTATGCTATAAAATGGTCAGATAACCCCCACTATATTTATGATAATGAAATTAGCTTGCATATACTTTTATTAATGTTTTTATAGATACTGTGTAGATACTGAAAATTTTCCTCAATTTTCTTTCTAACCCAATCATCAAAAGGAAAATTTACAATGCAAATACACTGCCTTTTTATTTTTCCAGCTTTATCGAGTTATGGTTGACAAATACAAATTGTATACAGTATATTTAAAATGTACAGGCTGATGTTCACCTATGTATATACATTGTGAAGCAATGACCACAATTAAGCTAAATAACATAATGATCACCTCACATAGTTTCAATTTTCCGTGTGTGCTGAGACGTAAGCTCAACTCTTAGCAAATTTCAAGTATAAAACACAGTATTATTTAATTATAGACACTATGCTGTTATGTTAGATCTCCAGAACTTATTCATCTAATAACTAAATCTCTGTATTCTGACCAATATCCCTCTAATTTCCCAACCCCTAGCCCAAGACCCTTAGGAACCATCATTCTACACTTTGCTTGTGTGAGTTTGACTTTTATAGAGTCCACATGTTAAGTGAGATCAGTCAGTATTTGTCTTTCTCTGTTTAGCTTATTTCACTTAGCATAATGTCCTACAGCTTCATCCATGTTATCCTAAATTACTGGAATTTTTTTAGGGCTAAATAATGTTTATGTGTATATATTATATATAATAAATAAAATTCATATGTATGTATATTCATACATACATCACATTTTTACATTGTTTAAATCCAGTCATCCACTGATGAACACTTAAGTTCTTTCTGTGTCTTGGCTATTGTGAATAATAGTGTCATGAACACGGGAGTGCAGATATCTCTTTGGCATACTGACTTCATTTATTTTGAGTATACATGGAAAAGTGAGATTGTTGGATTATAGGATAGTTCTATTTTTAATTTTTTCAGGAACCCCTATACTGTTTTCCACTTACAGCTGGAACAATGTACATTTCTAACAACACTATAGAAGGGTTCCCTTTCCTGGACATTCTCACCAACACTTATTTTCTTTTGTCTTTTGGTAATAGCCATTCCACTAGGTATGAAGTGGTATGCCATTGTGGTTTAGATTTGCACTTCCCTGATGATTAATGAAGTTAGGTACCCTTCCATAATCTGTTGGCTACTCTCTTGTCTTCTCTGTAGAAATGTCTATTGAGTTTATTTCCATATTTTAATCATGCATTTGTATTTTTTGCTATTGAGCTGACTGAGTTCTTTATATATTTTGGAAATCAATGCCTCATCAGATACATGGTTTTCAAATATTTTTCTTATTGGATGGGTTGCCTTTTCAATTTGTTGATTGTTTCTTTTGTTGTGCACAATTATTTTTATTCTGAGGCAATTCTATTTGTCTATTTTTGCTTTTGTTGCCTGTGCCTTTAATATCATATCCAAAATATCACAGCCTGCAGCAAAGTCAAGAAGCTTTTCCCCTATGTTTTCTTTTAGGAGGTTTATGGTTTCAGATCATACTTTTAAAGTCTTTAATCCATTTGAGTTGACTTTTGTCTATTGTGTGAGATAAGGTTCCAATTTCATTCTTATGCATGTGGATATCCTCAATAGCCCACTCTTTATAATGGATAGATCACCCAGACAGAAAATCAATCTGAAAATAGCAGAATTTAACAACACTATAAGTGAAATAGACCTAACAGACATATACAAAACTTTTCTTTCAACAGCAGAAGAGTATACATTCTTCTCAGGGGCACATGGGACATTCTCTATGATACACCACATGTGAGGCCATAAAACAACCTTCAACAAATTCAAGATGGCGCTACCTCTTTTGAAACCTAGAAGCCAAGTAGTTTGACATCTTGTTCTCCTGTTTTCTTCAAACTTCTCCAATCATGTTTTTGGAGCATCTACTGAATTCTGTTCTATATAATATAAAATATATGTATATATATTATATATGCATTATACATACTATATGTATAATATATATACATATATTATATGTATATATACATATATATGCACTAAGTGCTCTTAGTAGTTAGAAATAATATACATAGGTATATTATATATACACCTATATGTTATATGTATAGACATGAAATATACGTGTAAATATACATAATATATATTATATATACACATATATATTATATGTATATATAATATATAATGTATATTATTTCTAACTACTAAGAGCACTTTTCAACTGCCTGCAATCCCAATATGTATATTTTGGAGGCAAAAAACATATCTGGAGTGGACTTTAGGCTTTGGAGGGAGATTGGCATAGTTCTGAAAGAGCCTCAGTCCTGGGATTAGCAAAGGGATGTTAGAGATTATCTGAATAGGTATACAGCGGAGGTACCCAGGCTAAAGATCAGCTATAATAACAAGTCAGTCACAATAAAAAATACTCTAGTAATAAGGCAGTAGTACATTTAATAAAACTGAAAAAAATCTTAATTATATTAGTAGTTACAGTAGCTTGATATTGATTAAGAGCTCTATAATTTTTCCCCTTGATTCTGAAAAGTGGGGCAAGGCCAGATTTTGCAAACAGAGTTCCGATGAGAGAAATGAAAAGTGGTCTGGTCATGACAGCATTCCTCTATGTACGGCTTTTTGTCAACTAGAAACATGCTTCTACCAAAGCAATTAGTAAATTTAGTATACTAATTTCAAATCATCAAGTCCACCATTAGAGAAAAACAATATGCAGCTAAGGAAGCCACTGGAAAAAAACATAGCTGAGAATGGCATACATTTTGGTCACTTCAGATGTGCTATCTTTATAGAAGAGGTTTTCTTTTCCTTCCCTCCCTCCTTCCCTCCCTCCCTCCCTTCTTTCCCCTCCTCTTTCCTTTTCTTCCTTTTTTTTCCACATTACAAATCCAAAATGTATATACTACTTGTTGACTGCAAAGTACATGTAAGCAATACCTCAAAACCGGAAATACAACTACAATGGTGAGAACGTCCTAAAGGTTTCAAAACATTTGAGATCTGTTGCACACCTTTTGAACATGTTACTGATACCTGAGTGGGTATTTGTAGACACTTTCAACAGTTCTTACTTTTTTCGAGATGTCATGTAAAATGACAAAACAAGCTTCTTACCAATGAGGTCATTCACACTGAAGATATAACTTTAAAGAAAATAGAGAACTCAATTTAAGTGAGCAATGGGGGAGAACAATCACAGGAAACTAAAGAGCTAGCTAGCTGACGATGAGCTGAAGAGAGGGGCTTGAAATTGCTATAGACAAAAGTGACAGTCAGAGAGCATGTAGAAGCCCGACTTGAGGCAAAGTATTCACTTTCTGAAAGGACTGCAGCCAACATGCCATCCCGGTATAAAGCCTTCCGAAATGAGGATTCTATTTATCAACAATGTCATGTTGCAGCCCACAAGGTGAAGAGGTGAACAATTGGAGCTACCGGCAGTGACAAGAGACAACATATCTAACTTTTAATCTAGCTTATATACATGGATAGTTGCACTGTCAATAAAGGGAGTTTTCTCAGTGTCCTTCCCAGAAGGCTGAGATTTTTATTTACCACTACATGAAGCCCACTTTCAATGGAAACAAGTCAATGTTTTAGGATTAATCATTATTATCACCTGTCTTGGTCAGTAAATTATAATACTACTGGCATCAAAAATACCTGAAGTGCCTGAAGTCAACAAATATCAAGAAAATGTTTGTGCATGACTATAACATAGAATTGTAAGACCAGTAACTCGACACTATTCATAGACAATTTATAACCAACATGAGATTTAAGAATATTGGAAAAGAACCTTTTCAAAGTTGTTAACGAGATCTTTAATATGATTGTAACAAGACTCCCTTCTGGAAAAGGAGGGTATATACAATCTTTCTTACCAGCTAAGACTTTTACTTGAATTTAATTAGATAATAATAATAATAACAACAACAGCCCACATTTCTTGAGTATTTTACATGTATTAACTCTGTATATTAACATATGTATTAATTTTATATGTTAATGCAATTATTTATCAAGATAAAAGGAGGTTGCTATTGTTATTTATTCCCTTTATTTGCAAGTACACAAAGAGATTAAATAACTTTTCAAAGCCACACATGAGTGACAAATAGCAGAAACTGCCTATAAATCCAGGAACTCTGATTTAAGTATTGGCAATGTAGCTAATCCATTACCCTAAATATACTCTATGTTGGACCAGTTGCAAAAATTCTTGGAAAACAACAAGCAAGTAATAAATGTAACACTTTATCTTTTCAGATACTTTTCTACAATTAATGAGCATTTGGAAATGGGTGGCCATATGCACCCTATTTTATAATGCTTTGTTGGATGTTATTTTTAAAAACTGACTTGAAATTACATCCAATAAAGCATTATAAAATAGAGTGCGTATTTTTTAATTGACTTAAAATAACAAAAAGGAAAAATTTTAGGTGGATGCTATAATTTATAAAATCATTTAAGAATATCTCATTTTGACCACAGGAAAGGAGGGATTGAGACAATTTTCAGGGAAGAGAAAAAAAGTATGAAAAGTTACCAGAAACTCAGTTACTTTTCCTTTGATGATCCATTTTATCCCCGTTTCTAAGATGTTTTCTTGGCTTCTCAGACCACACAGTATGGAGAAAATTACTTGTCCAGAGCCCCAAATTTACATTAATCTGGAACAGTCCCTTAAACTAGTATATATTTTGCCCATTTCTCAATCCTGAGAACAAAGATGTTGCTGCCCCCAAATGAATCTAGTCCTGTCCAGCCAAATTGTCCAAAGAATGGTCACATAGAAAAGATAAATAATTGCAGGTTGATTTTCAGAGAATGGAAAACAGCTCATTTTCTCCTTATAACAAGATCAAAATATTTCTAAGATAAAGGTAGGCATGAGACAACATTTGTAGTAAGAAAGTAAAAAAATAATTTTAAGATGTCTATCTTAAGTAGACATTTTCTTATAGAATCAGATTTTATTCATTGATTATAATCTCAGAGCACCCTACAAAATCTCAGCATATACAGAAATGGTAATATAATGAAGGTGATGGTTGGCCATAGTGATGTGATACTACAGGATGATATTGCTAAACCTAAGAATTTTGTCTTTTTAAAAAATTCTCATGATTTCTACTTTTTAATCTGGTAACATTGTTTCCTCTCTTAAATCAATACTCTGTGACTTTCATTTTGGTATGATGATGTTAATCCTTCTTTAGGAAGCTGAAAATGATTTTCACCCCTTTATGCAGAGCCATAGATGGCATAAACTCACCTGATTCATTAGATAATGGGTAAAAGTAACAAAGTGGTTCAAAGAAGACAGGCACAGTAGTACTGTTTTAATAACCTGCTCAATTCTATTTGAACTTTCTGTACATTATTGTTTTTGCCTCCTACCTACCCTCTCCATTTCTGTGGTTTGGGTGCTTACATAACATTTAAAGCATTTTGGTCTCAATTTGCTTTTCAAAAAACACATGGTTTTTAGGAATCCTATCTGGATGCCTGACAATCCAGTTTGGAAAATTGGAAAATAGAAGCTTTTCAGGAGTGACATGGATGAACTTCTTAAGCGAAAGCACATAGATTTAGAAGGAGCTTAATATTAATCTTTTTCTTTCTTAAGTCAAAGTCTCATTCCCAACATCCTTGTTCCTATTTCCAATAATTGGGAGCAAGAAACTGTACTTAAGAGTGGGATGCTTTGGAGAAGAGAGCACACCAAGAATGAAGAAAGGTATTAGTTCAACTGTCAGAGTGAATCAGAGGGTGGGTTTGCGGGAAAAGGAATTCTCTTGGAAATAACACATGAAATATGTTATTGATACTCTTAAAGATTCTATTGTCATCCAGGTGTGGTGGCATATGCCTCTAATCACAGCAACTTAGAAGGTCGAGGGAGGAAAATTGCTTCAGGCCAGGAGTTCGAGACCAACCCAGGCAACATAGTGAAACCTAAGATCCTGTCTCTAGAAAAAAAAAAAAAAAAAAATCTGGGCATGGTGGTGTGTGCTTATAATCATAGCTACACAAGTGGCTGAGGTGGGAAGATTGCTTGAGCCCAGAAGTTCCAGGCTGTACAGTGAGCTATGATCACACCACTGTGCTGCAGCCTCAGTGACAGAGTGAGATCCCGTCTTTAAAAAAAGAAAACAAATTAAAAAAAAGTAGATTTTGTAGCGAAAAAGCGAAGAATTTCAAGCTCTCTTTTAAAAAAAAAAACAAAAAAGCTTTTTCATTTCTATAGGTTTTGGAACAGGAAGTATTTGGTTACATGAGTAAGTTCTTTAGTGGTGATTTGTGAGATTTTGGTGTACACATCACGCGAGCACTATACACTAAACCCAATTTGTGGTCTGTTATCCCTCATCCCCTCCCACCCTTTCCCCGAGTCCCCAAAGTCCATTGTATCATTCTTACGCCTTTGCATCTTCATAGCTTAGCTACCACTCATGAGTGAGAACATATGATATTTGGTTTTCCATTCCTGAGTTACCTCACTTAGAGTAATAGCCTCCAGTTCCACCCAGGTTGCTGCAAATGCCATTAATTTATTTATTTTTCTGGCTAAGTAGTATTCCATCCCACAATTTATTTATCCACTCGTTGATTGTTGGGCATTTGAGGCGGTTCCTTGTTTTTGCAATTGTGAATTATGCTGCTATAAATATGAGCATGCCAGCCCTAATGGTGGGGTAAAAGTTCAGGTTTCATGAGGTACTTGAGTGTCAAAGTGAACCAAGCTTAGTAGGAAGTGGCTATCTGGGGGAAAATAATGATAACAGAACTATAGATGTAAAGTAATGCTCATTTGATACTCTAATAACCAATAAATCAGAGATAAAGTTAGTTCCTTAAGGAGAGAAACGAATTCAATCATGACTAATTGAATAAAATCCTAAATGAAGTAATGTATACTTCACAGCAAGGGGCTCTTAAAATCATCAGAGACTAGCTGGTTGCCCTAATTTTCATCTTCTATTCTTTGCTTCAGGAATTTAAGTAAAAATATGAAGACCTAAATATCAGTTAGCAAAATAAAACTGAATAGCAAATGAATTATGAAATTTTAGGTTACTTATATGTACAATACAAAGTTGAGGATATTGAAGAGTTATAGTAATTCAACAGACATAATTGACATAGTAAAAAAATATGTTGTGGCAGAAAGCAAGAAGCTATTTTTTTCATAAAAAGGAGTGCACATGAGTACATGCTCATTTATGTGTAAAAAATACACATTGTTCAATTAAATAAGAAGACGGTGTTAAATTAATGAATAGAGTTTTGAAAATAAGTTTTTATCCAAATCATAATTACCAAAGCATTCCCAACTTCTTAGTTTAGTTCTTTAGGTCAGCTATCATGCATTGACTCTGGTGAGAATGATAGTACGTGGTAAATATCTAGTTCCAATGACATAGGTGATACAATAAAAAACATTAACATCTCTAACCTCAAAGAGTTTAAAAATCACTGTGCATATAAGTGGTGCTGGAAAAGGGATGAGATATAGAAAAGAACAAGTATATGTAGGCCGAGCACAGCGGTGTCTCATGCCTGTAATCCCAACACTTGGGGAAGCCAATGTGGGAAGATGGCTTGAGTTCAGGCGTTTGAGGCCAGCCTGGGCAACATAGTGAGACCTTGTCTCTTCAAAGAAAGAAAAAAGAGAGAATAAAATGTAATTAGCTAAAATAGAAGATAGAAATGCATAATAAACATCCAAATAAAATTATTATTTAAAAGGACAGAATTTTATAGTGGGAAGTATTATAGATAACTTTTGATTCCACCTTCACCATTTCAATTTGGTTTTCAATTGAGGTTGACTTTATTACCAGCATGCAATTATTAATGTAATTCATTTCAGTTTATAAATCTTCTGAATGTAAGATGCATTAATAACTCAAAGGAAGGAAGATTATGTCTCAAATTGGGAAACTTAGTGATGATCTCATAAAATAGGTAATATTAAACAATGACTTTGAGGTAAGGTTATTTCAGATGTACCTTTAAAGCAACCTAAAAACAAACATTGAAATGATAAAATTAATTTCCGAGTAACTTAAATTAATGCCAGAAACAATAGAAACACTTCTAAACATACAAAAAAATTTAACACTCAGTAGTGTAAAACTGACGATGAAAAATAGGAAAATGTGATCCATAAGAACTACAAATAAGAGAAAATAGAAACAAACTCAGGTATGATAGAGATAAGGGGGTTACTAGACAATGCTATTGGAATAGCTAATACAAACATATGCCACAGGCCCAAGGAAAATGTAAATAAAAATATAAACATTGTGAGAAGAGAAATTAGAATTATAAAAATCCCTATATGGTACTTCTAGAGATATAATAGTTGAAAAAGAAATGAGCTTTTAAAAATTAATAGATTAGGTGCTTCAAAAGAAAATATTAGAGAACTTTAAGATCTGTCAATAAAACTTATAGAAAATTAATCATAGAAAAGAATGAATTGAAGAAAAAAATAAGAGAATATCAAAGGTTGACAAAAAAAAAATTGAATGTCATTGGAGCCCAAAACAAGAGTAGGGGTAAGGGGAGACAAATAAATATGTAAGAAAATATGTTAGTCAAAAAAATCTTCAATTTGAAAAACAATATTTATATAAACTAACAAGTCAAAGAAGCTTTGACATACACAAAGCAAAAAGAGAAAGGGAGAGGAGGAAGAAGATGGGAAGAGAAAGAGGAAGAGCAGAAGAGAGGAAAAAGGAAGAAAAGGAGAAGAAGACCATGACTACAGAAGACTCATCAAACACAACTTGCAAAAAAGATACGATAGACAATAAAACCTTTAGAGGAGCCACAGTTCAAAAGATACATTTCATAATGAAAAAAAATTAAGATTGATAGCAGTGTTCTCATTTGAAACTATGCAAGTCTGAAGGCAATGGATTGAGATATTTATAGTACCAAAAGATAAAATCTGTCAAACATAATTTTTTTTTTTTTTTTTTTTTTTTGAGATGAAGTCTCGCTCTGTCACCAGGCTGGAGTGCAGTGGCACGATCTTGGCTTACCACAGCCTCCACCTCCTGGGTTTAAGTGATTCTCCTGCTTCAGCCTCCCAAGTAGCTGGGACTACAGGTGTGTGCCACCACAGCCAGCTAATTTTTGTGGTATTTTTTAGTAGAGACGGGGTTTCATCATGTTGGCCAGGATGGTCTCGATCTCTTGACCTCATGATCCTCCCGCCTTGGCCTCCCAAAGTGCTGGGATTACAGACATGAGCTACCGCACCTGGCCAACCATAAATTTTTATGCTCAAATGCAAATGCCTGTCAAAAATAAAGACAGAATAAAGTCTTTCTTAAACAATCAAAAGCTAAGATAATTTATAATCATAAGACATGCACTACAAAAATAAATGTAAAGGAATTTCTTCAGGCAAAAGGAAAGGGACATTATATGAATATCTTTACCTACACAAAATATATAATGTATGACAAAGAAATTTAATATGTAGATTATTATAAAAGGTATTTTTCTTTTAAATTAATTAAAAAGTTAATTAATTGTTGAATGTGTCAGAATTCTCCTGAGGAACAGAGCAATAGGATGTACAAATATATATATGTATATATATAATTGTATTTTTCTGATATATTATTTATTTTTAGGAATTGGCACATGTGGTTGTGTATTCTGGCAAATCCAAAATGTGCATGGTTAACAGGAAGGCTGGAGACCCAGGAAAGAGCTGATGTTGCAGTTTAGTCTGAAGATGCTTTGAAGGCAGAATTTCCCTCTTCTTTCATGTACCTCATTCTGTTTTCTTTCAAGGCTTTCAAGTGATTAGATGAGGCCCATCCACATTATGAAGAATAACTTTCTTTCCTTAGAGTCTATTGATTTCAGTGTTACTCTCATCTCAAAAAATACCTTCACAGAAACACTCAAGCTGGTGTTTGACCAACACATCTTGGTACTGTGGCCTAGCTAAGCTGACATATAAAATTAACCATCATAACTCTTTAAAAAATAATAATACACTCAGATATTTCTAACAAATATACTAGCAAAAGTATGATAATAGCAAATGACGGCATGAGTTCAGAAATAGAATATCATTTGGTACTTACAATATACATGAAGTGGTATACTGTTATTAGAAGACAGACTTTGATGATTTACTGAAGTTTATTGTAGACCCAAAAGCAACCACCAAAAATATGAAAACATGAAGGTTTATCTAAAAGTAACAAAATCTAGAAAAAAACAAATCACAAACAAGGGCAGATAAAGATGAAATAAAGGAGCGACAACAGATGGGAATAGTAGAAAACAAATAGCAATGTAGTATATTTTAAATCCAAACTGTATTGTTAATTGTATTAAATGTAAGTTACCTAAACAGAGTAATGAATAAACTACAGATTATAAAAGTGGATCAAAAATCAACACTATAATGTATGTGGTTTGCAAAATACACTTTAATTATAAAATACACAAATTATAAAAAACACTTTAATTATTAAAATATTCAAAGACTAAAAGTTAAAGATATAAAAAATGCTGTGAAAGCAATTTTCAAAAATGGGCCGGAATGGTTATATTAGTATCAAGTAGACCTCAAAATATGGAATATAGCAACAAAAAATATGAGGCACTTCCTACTGATAAAAAGGGCATTTCTTCAAGAATATATAAAAATAATATACTTAACAGCTTTGAAAAATGTGAATAAAATACCCATGAAACTAGAAGTAAAATATATGCAAGTTTATAATTATTGTGGATTTAACTCTGCTCACTCAATAATTGATAGAACCAGTAGTTAGTAGAGACACAGAAGAGTTGAATAACACCATCAACCAACTAGACCTCATTTATATGTATGATATAGTTGAATGCACATTTTAAAAATGCAAATGGAATATTTACCAAGAAAAATTATAATCTGGATCATAAACCTAATCTCATGTTTTAAAATATTGAAATTGTATAAAGTATGTTTTCTAACCACAATGGAATTAAACGAGAGTTTAATAATAAAAAAATCGAGAAAAGGTCCAAGTATTTGGAAATTAAAACTTTTCTAAGTAAAACAAATATTAGATAAGAAATCACAAGAAATATTAGAAACTGTTTTGAACAGAATGAAGAAATACCTATATATCAAAATTTGTAGGGTGCAGTGAAAGTGCTTGTAAGCTTGTATGTAATTTGAGATTACCTACCGGGCCATTGGAACAAAGAGGATTAGGCATGTTCTCACCTATTTGTAGGAGTTAAAAAATAAAACAACTGAACTCATGGAGATGGAGAGTAGAATGATATTTGCCACTGGCTGGAAACCATAGTGGGGGGCTGGGGGGACAGGGGATGGTTCCTGAGTACAAAAAAAACAGAAACAATGAACAAGAGTCAGTATTTGATAGGACAACAGGGTGACTATAGTCAATAATAATTTAATCATGCTTCTAAAAATAGCCAAAAGAATATAACTGAATTGTTTGTAACACAAAGGATAAATGCTTGAGGTTATGGATACTTCATTTACTATAAGGTAATTATGACACGTTGCACACCTGTATCAAAATATCCCATATATCCCATAAAAATATACACCAAGTACCCACAATAATTAAAAATTACAAACAAATAAACAGGCATACTACAAAGACCTCAAAAAAAAAAAAAAAACTATTAGGTTGGTGTAAAAGTAATTGTGGTTTTTGCCATTAAAAGTAATGACAACAACTGCACACAATCTGGATCTTGGCATTTTTAAGCCTATTCCCATTTCCTACTCTTCTCCACATTCTCCTCTACCATGCCATGCCCATTAGTAGTTGTATGACTTTATTTTCATGCTGCTGATAAAGACATACCTGAAAGTAGGAACAAAAAGAGGTTTAATTGAACTTAAATAGTTCCACTTGGCTGAAGAGGCCTCAGATTCATGGCGTTAGGCAAAAGGCACTTCTTACACAGCGATGGCAAGAGAAAGTGAGGAAGAAGGAAAAGCGGAAACCCCTCATAAACCCATAAGATCTCGTGAGATTTATTCACTATCACGAGAATAGCACGGGAAAGACTAGCCTCTATGATTCTATTACCCCCTCCCTCCCACTCGCCTCCAGGTCCCTTCCACAACATGTGGGAATTCTGGGAGATACAGTTTGAGATTTGGATGGGAACATAGCCAAACCATATCAGCAGTCATCTGGAAATTTTTGATGCCAAATGCCATTCAGTTCTGTCTTGCCAGAGCCCTTTGAGATTGGCTTTATAAGTATCTCAAATCTGAGAAAATGTCCGCTGGGAAAAGTTAAAATTCTTGCCAGGATCAATCTGTTTGAAATGGAATGATATCTACTGAATGATGTGTGGAAATTTACACAGTATTAATTAGAATGAATTATTCTTCCACAAAGAAGCAGACTTAAGGGTAATGGAGAAAAGGGCAAGATTGAAGGTAATAGTCACCAATCATGTGTTCAGCACCGAATTAGGAATTTCTACATTTATGTCTCCTATAATTCTCACATTAAGCCTTTGTGATAGAAGGTACTCGTGTGTAGATGACAAGAAGTTTGCATTTTGAGAGGACGCTCCAGCAGTTTACATGATCAGCAAAATAGCTATGGTGGTCCATGACACCCTTGGCCGGCTGTGTAGTAAGGTAAAGAAGCTTCTGAATACACATGAGAGAGACACTTATCCTTTCCCAATGAATCTCAGAGAAAACATACTGTTAAGAGAAACGGAAAACACATTTGTTGTGTGTAGTTACTTGAAAGCCACCTGAATGTTTCTTGATTACCAGATACAGCAGAATTTATGCTTAGCTTATTCTTCTACAGAAGGAGACACGGAGGAAGATGAGTAGATCGGTATTTTAACATATATATATATATACATATTTTTAAAGAAGCTTCATGCTATGCAGAAACAGAAAGTTGCTAAATAAAATATCAGGCTCATGTTTCAGGGCTGGTGCTAACAAAAACGATGGTATCAGAAAATCGACTTCACCTTTTCCACACCATCTCTTTGTGAACATTTTACTGAATAAAGTTTTTTTATAAACCCTTTTCCTCAGCCATCTTTTTTTTTTTTGAGACAGAGTCTCGCTCTGTCGCCAGGCTGGAGTGCAATGGCACCACCTCGGCTCACTGCAACCTCCGCCTCCCGGGTTCAAGCAATTCTCCTGCCTCAGCCTCTTGAGTAGTTGGGATTACAGGTGCGTGCCACCATGCCCAGCTAGTTTTTGTATTTTTAGTAGAGACGAGGTTTCACCATGTTGGCCAGGGTGATCTTGATCTCTTGACCTTGTGATCTGCCTGCCTCGGCCTCCCAAAGTCCTGGGATTACAGGTGTGAGCCACCGCGCCCGTCAAGGACTTTTCCAAAGTAATTATTGCAGTAAAGTCACTAGTATTAGTCATTCATATTGGGTTTGTATTTTCATCAAAATAATTTATTACTTGATTTAAGATTAATATTAAGTAAGAGAATGAAAAGTTTTGCCTCACTTGAAGAAATATAAAATTAGAGCAAGCAAGTGAATGATATTATTTTTTCATAATGGCCCTGAAATATCTGCTTTTTGGTGTCAATGATGCTACTTTTGTGATGTCTATGCATAACTAAAATATTTTCTGTTTCAATTCTCTACTTAACCCAATGTTCTGCATCACCCTTGAAGGCTGAAAATCTCAGATGTTAAATGGAGCAATATATTTATTTATATATTTGTTTGTTTATTCACCACCACCCCCACCAATTGTTATTTAAAGTCAATTAACACAATATTAAGGTTAGCTTGGCTCTTAAGATAATAAACATATATCCATATTTTTGCTTTTTATGTTGCTCACTTTGAACTCAGTAAGGAAAATAAAGTAGGAAAAATTCATTTTAAATAAAATAGCAAACCAAGTACATTGTTTTGTGTCTATTATTTCATCTGTCGTCACTCTCTCTAATAGCATACATAGATCAAAAAGCCAACAGTTTTCACACATAGAAAACAGCTTCTTACTCGACCAAAAAGACAACTGAGCTACTTATTCCTACAGCTGGCCATTGACCTTAAAGGGTTTCTCAAAGCTTGTCTTGAAAAACAACTATGTTATTTAAAAAGGACAAGATATCTGAATTTGAGCAACTTTTCTACTATGTATATTTGCTATAGAACATCATGAAATCTAAAAAAAAAAAGAAATTGAGAGCCGGGTGCGATGGCTCATGGCTGTAATCCCAGCACTTTGGGAGGCTGAGGTGGGAGGATCACGAGGTCAGGAGATAGAGACCATCCTGTCTAACAAGGTGAAACCCCGTCTCTACAAAAGAAAAAAAATATTGACTCACTACTTTATGCTAAATGTAGAGTTTTATAGTCTAATATGATTTCCAAAATCAAATCACTCTAGCCATGTCAAGAAAATCTTCAAGGTACATTTAAATTGAAGCGCCACCAAAATGTGGGTGGAATTAGATAAAAATGAGAGGTAAACTAAAACTTTAGATCCTCCTTTTAAAGTACCTTTAGATCCTCCTTTTAAAGTACCATTGTATCTTTTAGTCATCAATCTTTCATGAATTCATGGTTACTGAAAACAGAGTGTGCATGAAGGAAGACCAAGAAGAATTGTGCAAAATTCTCAAAGGCATTTAGCAGATTGTGAATGAATAGAAAGAGCTTCCCCACCTGTACTATATTATTACTAGTTTTAATTTAATTTATGAAATAATTGAGTTTGCATAATCTCTAAAAATATTTACCTAAGGATGGAGCAAGGTAATGTTCCATTATTATTGTAAATTAATTTTTTTCATATAATTAATGATGATTTTTATCATATTTCACGTTGTATTTTTAAACTATTATTTACAGTTAAAATATCTACCATGAACTTACAAAAATTACATAATTAAAAATTACATATATGCAATTTATTTTTACTAATGAGAGTGCAACAAAGGATATAAAATTTCATAGTAAGAAGTAAGATGATACTTTAGGGAAGGACAATTATGACCAGACAGACTCAAGGAATAAATCTGCTAATTTCAGCTAAATGGGAGTTAAGCTAATGACCTTGACAGAAGAAAATTATTTTAGAGCTACTATAATACCTGTGGAATAAAGCCTAATGTATGGCTTAAAAGATAGCAGGTAAGATACTCTACTAGAGCAATTCCATTTCAACCAGAGCAATCCTTACGTAATTCTGGACATGGCTGGAACATATTGTAAAATACTGGTTTGGCATATAGCCACTTAAAGGCATAATTACCCTTGAGGGGACAGAGCACAGTGTTTTAGAATCAATGATATTATCTGAAAGAAAAGTTTGAGGAAATTGGGCTTATTCATTTTAATAAAAGGGCATTAACCTTTTTAGACCTTATTGAAGTTACAGAATTCTGAAAGCAATAGATAAAATTGATTTTAATAAACTCTTCTCTCTAATATAAAAGTAAATAAGAGGATAAAATGATCCCAAAATTGGGAAACGGGTGGGTTAGAAATGAAATTTAGGTATAGGCATTTTATTTACAGCATGAGACAAATTATAACTGAGGCTGTGGGGTGTGTGTATGTTTGTGTGTGTGTGCACAGAAAAATGAAGAAGTAACAGAATTTTGGAGGAATAATATGTAATAACACATGATGGACTGAACCTACATAAAACCACACCAATTAGTAGATACCATTTTGAATATGTATATGAAAGTCTGGATTTGGTCAATCTGACAAAGCAAAGGACTTTCATTGTTATAGTAACCTCCTGGGCACTCCCTAGAGCACATTTTTTTCCCAAAAGTTTTCTCTGTACAGTGATGCTGGATTCACCTTAAAACACCCCTTTAATCATTTCATTCCCTTTTGGTGTCACTTTACACTTATATAATTAAATTCAAAAATTTTACCTTGTCATTCAAACGTTGTAGAATTTTATCTCAAAAAATCTTTCAGAATCACATTTTTAGCTTCCCTTTAGTAATGTGTAGCAAAGTTTGTATATGAAAATGCTGCTCTCTAGAGAGAGTCAAGGAAAAAAAAAAGAATAAAAACCAAATTTGGAAATTGCTGCAGAGTAAATCATCAAGATGAAAGTACTATGGGCCTGGTGCTGTGGCTCATGCCTGTAATCCCAGCACTTTGGGAGGCTGAGGCAGGCGGATCAAGAGGTCAGGAGTTCAAGACCAGCCTGACCAATATACTGAAACCCTGTCTCTACTAAAAATACAAAAGCTATCCGGGAGTGGTGGCGGGCACCTATAGTCCCAGCTACTCGGGAGGTGGAGGCAGGAGAATGGCTTCAACCCAGGAGGCCGAGGTTGCAGTGAGCCAAGTCAGGCCACTGCACTCCAGTCTGGGCGACAGAGAAAGACTCTGTCTCAAAAAAGAAAAAAAAATAAAAAGAAAGTACTATGAATAGTGTCCCAAATTTATTTGACAAGGCCTATTTTTTTTTTTTCAGGAGGTCTGAATAGGAACATATCCATAGACTAGTATTCTATAGAACACATTTTTGTAAATGATAACTTTGGAAACAAGCCCAGATCAATGCTTTGTTAATAACCTATTTTAGTGTCATAGAGCCGCTCTAAACCTTTCCCCATTCTTCTAAATGCACTTCCCTTTTTACACAATGTAGGTAAATTTGTAGACCCTCTAACAACTATCAGCTTTAAAATTCTTATTTTCTATATTTTGAGCCCTTAAAAATAGAAAACACACACTATTGACTATGTGCTAATGCCACATTTTGATTTAAAATTGAATGTCAACTTTGAGCAAATAAAATGTAAGTTCTTTATAATTTAAATTTTTCAAGATAAACAATGAATAATTATACCGTTTTAATAAGAATTTCAATTGTATATGAAATATCAACAGAAAACATATTTTATATTGTGATAAAAAATAAAATTTTACTTCTGAATGCTTTGGCAACTTCTACCCAAAGATTGCCAGAATGTTTCAGTTGGAAGATTTTTTATTCAGTGTGAATGCCTATAGTAGAATGTTACATTCTTACCAAATACTCTGCCAGTCTTCAAGTTGTGTGTGTCTTAACTGAATTCTTACTGAATTAATAATTACGTAAATATATAGATTCTCTAAAATCATGCTTTTTATACCAAAGCAAATGTTGATTTTTGAAAACCAGAAGCCATTAACTTTCTTTTAAGAAAGAAGGATTTGACAACTTGAGCTTTTATTGATTTAGAAATCGTTTCTTTTGGAATCCATCCTCTTGATAGTTTTTAGATATTGTTATTGCTGCAGAAATAATCAATGTTGGTAAGTCTGTTTGCTAAATCTGTTTACGACTTTCATCAATATTTCACTGACAGTAGATAAAAATCAAATTTACACATAGGTCTTCAGTTGTTCTTAGTGCAATAAAAATATGGTGTTTGTCAATATAACTGAGAAGTATCTTGGGATATCTAATTTTTTTTAATTCTTTATATATTTGTTCATTCCTATATAAGACAGAATAAGTATCTTTTATAGTTTGTAGGTACTTTCCATTGTTTATGAACTATTTTAAGGCTTATGAATATTATATAAAATAAAAAATACATAAACAGAGACACATATATATGTTTTTTGCTCATTCTACCAATATGATATATATATATATGATAATAGATTATATGTACATATCTATGGATGTAAATATATACACAAAAACATTCAGAAAAAATCTACAGTGGTATTAATATTACACAGTCATATAAATATATTTGTGGGTATATATATATGTACACACACACTATATGTAAAATGAGAGAACTTTTTTTGAAATTCTGTGATGATGAAACTAAAAAATCATAAACTACCATGGAATATTTTACTTCCTAAAGCAAAATAAAACTGCAAATCTTTTCCCTGTGGATCACCGTAATCTGCATGGATGCATTCTAATTTCGTCATGAAAAAGTGGCACAGATCTTAATGGAGTTTATATAAGACAGTATAGAGTACCTGTAGGTTTCCTTTTGCCTCTGTGAGCCAGGATCCAAAAGCAGTAAAAACTTTGCTTGAATTGGGCAGTTACTTCAAGGCAGCCCCATCTTCACTCCGGGTTTTTAAAGTTTGATAGGCAGAGAAAGCCATCTATTGCGCTATCATAATAGGGCATGGTAAGTGTAAAGTCCAAGCAGAAACATACTTAATATTTATTAGAAGCAATCAAGGCGGAATTCTAGAGTTAACAGGCATAAGATCCACCTATTAGAGGCCACTGTCATATAAAGCAATCTTTTAAAAATAATGATCAGCTCAGCATGGTGGCTCACAACTATAATGCTAGCACTGTGGGGTGCCGAGGTGGTAGGATTGCTTGAGCCCAGGAGTTGGAGACCAGACTGGGCAACATAGTGAGACCTTGTCTCTAAAAAGGTAACTTAAAAATTAGCTGGACATGGTGGTGCACACCTATAATCCCAGCTACCCAGAAGGCTTAAGTTGAGCCAGGGAGGGCGAGGCTGCAGTGATCCATGACCATGCGTCTGCCCTCCAATCTGGCAACAGAGCAATACCCTGTCTCAAACACAAAATAAAATAAAAATAATGAATCTCTAATGAGCTTACGAAGTAAATCTATCCACAAAATGATGTTTGGTCTCAATATATTATAGAAAGTTACCCTTCTTGTTTCCGTAGGACTTAGCGAGATTTCAGTATGCTATTAGTCTTCTGTATTCTTTCTCACCCTGTAGTTAGGAGAGCCAGTTTCTGTATATTTCTGAAGTTATCTGTCTTCCTATACTCACATCTTGACAAATTCAAACTTCACTGATTTTTACTTTGTCTTTTTAATAAAACAGAAACTTATTAAATATTTCATATTCCAATACCACATTTTATTAGCTTGAAATAATTTAAATTTAGGTGCAGAAAAAAGCTATATTTTTGTGGTAAAAAAGGTATTATGAGAGTGCAGAAGCTTCAGTTTTATTATCATTATAACCTTTTTCAATATATATTATTAATTAATTTAATATTTTGATCTGATTCCCAAATGAAACTATAAGCTTCTTTATAATGGAACTGTCCCATTTTGTTTTGTTTTGCTTTGCTTTGTTTTGTGTTGTGTTGTTTTGTTTTGTTTTGTTTTGTTACATGATGAATCCCTATGGCTGGATCAGTGCTTGGTACAAATAACTATGAATATTAGGTCAAATAAATAGATCATTGGGAAATCCTTTGCTTAACCCATCTGGAGTCTGGAAAGTATTTCATATAAATTTAGGAGTAAAAATATTAATAGAACTTTCAGATGGAATCAATTTTTAAGGTCTACTTTGTAGATAATTTTATACATGTAACTTCATTTTTATCTTCACAATGCGAATGGTATATAAAATAAGACTATTGTTGCAAAAGAGAAACCCAAGGCTTTAATTCTGCCCAATTTAAAAGTAGAATAATAATCAAAACATGTTTCAAATCTCACATCGTGTTAGTCTGTTTAATGTTGCTATAAAGGAATACCTGATGCTGGGTAATTTAGAAAGAATAGAGAGGTTTATTTGGCTCATGGCTGTATACACTGCACAAAAGAGCACGGCCTTGGCATCTTCTGGTGAGGCCTCAGAAAACTTATAATCGTGGTGGAAGCCGAAGCAGGAGGGAGCAGGTGTGTCACATGGTGAGATAGGGAGCAAGAGAGAGAAGGGGAAGTTAACACACTCTTTTAAACAACTAGATCTCACAAGAACTCATTACCACAAATTACTGTGGAATGGTCACCAAGCCTTTCATGAGGGATCTGCTCTCATGACCCAACACCTCCCACTAGGTCTCACCTTCAACATTAAAGGTCACTTTTCAACATGAGATTTGAAGAGTATGCACTTCCAAATCATATCACATATACTTTTCACTTTATCATGGTGATCTATTGTAAATCCAGATGTGAAATCAAAATTATTTAACAATTTCTGGTACAGAATGAGCAACCATCAACCAGAATGGACACTGGCCTATGCAGTTGAGCTGAGGATGTCTGCTGCCTAAGACATTCATCCCTTGATTGGCAAATCATGGGAAACTCTAGGAAAAGGCCAAAGCTATGGCAAAAAGACACTGTGGAGCTCAGGGTAGTGGCTATTTATAAATCTGCATGGGAGTATTCCAGTATTTTATTAACTGGCAATTAATACAAAATGGTTGCATATCACTCATGTAAATGAGTGCATACATGTCACAAATCACTATGATATTTCTACTTAACATTTCTGTTGAATAAGATAGCACTATCATAAGAAAAAGGATTATCTTACATTTTATTTTATTGAAGTAATGACAATAATACTCATGGCATTTATTAAGTGGTTTGATTATACTAGACATTTAAAAAGTATTTTATATATGTTAAATAATGTCTTGGTAACATCTTATTTTTAACTTTTTCTAAAATTTTATTTTATAGTAGATTTATTTTTTTTAATTCTAAAAATAGAATATCTAAACTCATAATTTATTCATTCCAGGGTGTGGAACTAAGATATAACTGTTCAAGTTTTGTTCAGCTGGTTTTCATAAAAAATCTTTTCAAATCAGCAAAGTAAGCTTTGGTATTTAAGGAAATAATGATACCATTTTACCAGGAAAATCTTCAAACTACTGGGGGATGCAACCTTCTCCATTTGTCTTTATGAGGGCAACTTACATATTTGAATAGAGTAAAATCAGGTCAAGTGATATCTTTGTCTTTGTTCTATCAATGAAACATCTTTAGTAGTTGAAAAATAAAAGAAAAAAATGCTTTCAAATCAGATTGGCATTCTGCGAAATTGGAAACATGAGAAGACAATAAAGACAATATCAGTTTTTTTGGTAAGATAATTTATTTATTAAAATATCAAATAAATATCAAACATACATCCAAAATGGACCCTGTTTCATCAGACAAATAGTTTAATTTCAGCTACAATAATTATGCCTCTAATTGGAACAAGTATGTTTGTAACACTTAACGAGGAAGAAAGAGTATTGAGTATTGATTACTCCTACCTGTAATGTTTCTCTTACTTATTATGCAAACAATTTTGAATATCTACTTGCTGCAGACCACTTAAGAAGAGACAGATCAGAGAACAGGCAGATCAAACTGTTCTCTCAAGAAATTAGAAGACTGTGGGTGTGTTTGCGTGTGTGTGTGCGCGATTGCGTGTACGTGATCATGGTGATTTCTATTCACCATTTCTTTGGTTCACCGTGTGTTTTCCCAGCTCAAATGCTGTATTCATGTTTTTCCTAGTTAAGGATGTATTTCCTTGCTCCTCTGATGAACACTCACCTGTCTTTCAAAACCCACATAAAGGGTCACCCCTGTGTGAAAGTTTCCTGGGAGCTTTTTGTTTGTGAAAATATCAGTTTTATGCCAAAACTGATTTAGACTGATTGTCCCCACACCTAAAAAGTAGCCTTAATGTGCAAAAGTCTACTAATTTAATATATTTACAATATCTATGATAATTTTTATTTGCCAACAGCATATAAATTTGTGTTTTCTTTATTGTTTCATATAATACAAATCCATGACCCATAGTAATATGCCAGTTGTGATTTATAAACATCAAGCAGAAACAATTTTCTTCTGCCTCTTTTATAATTATAAAAAACATTAATATTTAAATGGCAGGAAATAAGTTCAGAACAGCAAAAATAAAATTATTTTCAACTGCCTATTTTGAGCATTATTCATTGTCTTTCTTAACAACTTTCATAGAACATTATTTTCTTGTTTATATGTCTTCTTGAACTAGTCTATACCTTACTGATGTGTCCCCACCCAAATCTCATCTGGAGTTGGAGCTCCCATAATTCCCATGTGTCATGGGAGGAACCTAGTGAGGGGTAATTGAATCCCCTACTGTTCTCATCGATAGTGAATAAGTTTCACACGATATGATGGTTTTATAAAGAGGTGTTCCTGGCTGGACGCAGTGGCTCATGCTTGTAATCCCAGCACTTTCGGAGGCCGAGGTGGGTGGATCACCTGAAGTTGGGAGTTCAAGATCAGCCTGACCAACGTGGAGAAAAATTACTAAATTTTTCTCTACTAAAAATACAAAATCAGCCAGGCATGGTGGCATATGCCTGTAATCCCTGCTACTCAGGAGGCTGAGGCAGGAGAATCTCTTGAACCCCAGAGGTAGAGGTTGCAGTGCGTAGAGATCACCATTGCACTCCAGCCTGGGCAACAAGAACAAAACTCCATCTAAAAAAAAAAAGAGGAGTTCCCCTGCACACACTCTCTTGTCTGTTGCCATGTAGGACATGACTTTACCCCTCCTTCACCTTCCTCTCTGACTGTGAGGCCTGCTCAGCCACATGGAACTGTGAGTCCATTAAACCTCTTTTTCTTTATAAATTACCCAGTCTCAGGTATGTCTTTATTAGCAGCATGAGAACAGACTAATACACTTACTGAATGAAAGGAATGTGATTTATTTACTTTCACTTCCTAGTAGCAAAAATATTAAGCACAAAAGTATTTTTTGCACTGAATCACTTTAATTAAGCTTATAAGTAAAACCACTAGCTATAGACAATTCACCAAGGAAATAATTTAATTACCCCAAAAAAACATAAAATGGCACTGAGCCTTAACTCAGATAATTAAACAATGAATTCTCTTAAAATATGGCATTATATTCCATTTATATTTAGTTATGAAATTATGAAATTAGTTACGAAATTATGAGATTAGCTTTTAAACTATGGAATACTTATTTACATTTAGCTATGGAATGATGGGACTTTAAAATTTGTGATATAATAAAGTAATAAAATAAAATTCAAGACTATTCTAATATAAACAAGGTCTGCAAAAATATGTGTTATTATTCATTTGAATGCAGAGAAATTTTTTAAGTTTTATAGAAAGCAAAAAATCATATTAGAGTGAGTATTGATAAACGCTAGATGCACTCATCAATTATCTTGACACTCATCATATGGCAGGGATAGTTTGCCCTCAGGTTCAGATCAATATGTTTTTGTTGTAAGGTACAACACAAAATAGTTAAGTGTTGCTTTCAAAACTCTAGAAACGTATTAGTTTACAATAATACACCTAGGTCTGCAATATAAAAACAGGCATTATTCCCTAGGAATAACATGTATCTACTAGATAACAGAAACTCGAGCACAAAAAGCTATGGAGGAAATATTGGTGGAATTACTCAGTAGGAACTTACGACTTTGATTTGATATATGGGTTTAGAAAGTACATTCAAGTAATGTCTAAGATAATAGCAGAAAGCACTGTGGAACATTTGTATTTATCAGTAGGCTGTTGACAGATTAAAGTTTAATGTTAAACAATTTTATACAACTCAGTTCTCGTTTTTCATAAAGCAAAGTGATAGCAGCATGATTTGGGGGTATGGAGGAGAGGTTATAACATTTAGTATCCCTTAAAATAGCTTTCCATTGGTCTGCACAAGCCCAGGTTTATTCTGACAGTACTTGTCATAGGCAAATGATATTTAATCAATTCATTTTGTCAATGAATAGATTCTTTGTTTCTACCTGGCCTGAATGGTATATTCTCTTTTTTAACAAATGACGTAGGAAAGAAACAAGATTACTTTAAATTTTACAACTGAGTGATTCCTCTTTTTGTGCATTATTATGAAGGAATAGTTCATTAATTTTAGTGTGGGCTGGATCACATTATTTCAGAGTATCAAAAAAAGATACATAGATTTGGGGCAATTTATTTTTTCTTTAATCCAATTTCCTTTCAATAAAATCTTTAATATCCATAAGTTTAAGCATGCCAAAAATATGTGTGTAAAATTAGTATCTATTTTATAGTTTTCTATTTAATGCTTTAATATTCTTAAACATTTAAAGGGTTTTAAAATAAATCAGCAAGAGAAAAAATGTACCAATAGAAAAGTAAATTCAACTTAAAAACAAGTAATTGAGAGTAATATTTGAAATATTCAAAATCAAGCAGGGCAAGAGGGGTGCATGCCTGTAGTAACAATTGCTGGGGAGGTTGAGACAAGAGAATCACTTGATCCCAGTAGTTAAAGACATCCAGGGCAAGATCCAGCCTCTAAATACATATATATTTATACAATACAAATATGTATATTTATATATAATATAAATATAATCATATATCTTGGCTCTAAATATATATATATTATATACATAACTCATTCTAATTAGCTCCCTGGATTATTTTAAATATACATATTTTATATATATGTAGATTTATATATAATATACATATATTTATACATATATTATCTATTAATACATAATATATAGACCGGGCACAGTAGCTCACTCCAGTAATCCCAGAATTTTGGGAGGCTGAGGCAGGTGGATCATTTGAAGTCAGGAGTTCGAGACCAGTGTGACCAACATGGTGAAACTCTATCTCTACTAAAAATACAAAAATAAGCCAGGCATGGTGGCAGGTGCCTGTAATCGCAGGTACATGGGAGGCTGAGGCAGGAGAATTGCTTGAACCCAGGAGGTGGAGTTTGTAGTGAGCCGAGACTGCCACTGCACTCCAGCCTGGGCAACAAGAGCAAAACTCTGTCTCAAAAAATATATATATTATATATATACACACATATACATATAAATATACATATATACATATACATATATACATATACATATATATACACACACATATTTAGAGTCAAGATATATTATTACATATATATGATATATGTATATTTAAAATCTTCCAAGAAGCTGTCTAGTTAGAATGAGCAACTGAGGAATGAAAACAGATCTAAGCTAAAGCACTTTACTAGAATAAAAAATACTAATTACACTAAGAAATCACATTACTCATGTGATCCATAAACAGGATTTGAAGCATAATGTCCTGAATTAGCATGTCTGTGGGTAAACTGATAGTGAGGCATCCCTATGGAAAATGCAAATATATTTAGTTTGTGTTGAAAATAAGTCCACATGTACGAAAATATTTTTAAAAATATTTCACCAAGCGTTCTACCCTCATGAATTTATTCTAAAAAATCATCATTGTTGTAGTTATTGTGTTTATTTATCTAATTATTGATTAAAAATTAGAAAACCACCTAAATGTGCAATGATAGGGAATATTAAATACACTGTTAATCAACCATGCAATGATATGTAGCTAGCTTAAATATGCCCAGCTAAAATGATAAGGCAAAACATCAATTTTTATGGTGAAAATTGAGAAAATGGACCATAATTATGACTTTTCAGGTTAAATGAATCTCTATATAAAACAATAAGATTCACAGAAAATAGCTGGAACTTATCAAATATATGAAGTAGTTCAATAAAGTTTCTAAATTCAGAATGAAAATAAAACTCACATATATAGTTTTATAAATGTTATACAAATTCTTCATTGAGGAATTTTAAAAACATTATGAAGACCAAAAAATAAATAAGGAGATCTATATTAAGTACATAAATAGATTTCATTTGTTAAAATTCCAATTCTTTCCTAAGTAATTAAAAACAAATTTGGAGAACTTGATTCTCTAATTTATACTGAAGACACAATACAATATAAAATAACCAAAAACATTCTGATAGGAAGTAGCGTGGGTAGACACAAGGGACTTCAATGGCATAGTTGAATTTAATATTTTAGAGAAAGATAAGTAAAAAGGAAAAAAGAAAACAAGGAAGGAAAGAATCAAGAAAGAAAAGGAGAGAAAGAGGGAGAGAGGAAGGGGGAGGAGGAAGGACTGGAGGAAGGATGGAGGGAGGGAGGGAGGGAGGGAAGGAAGAAAGGAAGGAAGAGCAGGAAGGAGGGAGGGAGGGAGGGGGAGGAATATGTACATTTCTGAACTTTGGCATTTCCTAGATACAGTTTAGTGCTACATAATTCCTTGCTATTTCCTTTTTGTTATATGATTTCCATAAATATATTTCCTTCATGTTTTCCATGAAGTGCTGTAAATCTTCTGAAATGTTTATGGCAGAACATTTTGTAATTTCATACATAGAAAGATCTATTAAGTTACATAGTATGTATTTTGAGATGACTCAGCTTCTGGAAATTTGATGGTGGTCCATGGTACTTTAAGGAGTTTTCTAACTATAAAAATTGTTTATTTGACCTTTAGATTTTTTTTATTTTAAAATCTGCATTTCTATCTCATAAGTTGTCTATAAATATTATATGATTTTTTTCAAAAGTGTTTGTAAATAAAAAGCAACAAATAACACATTATTATTTTTCTTGTCATTTTTATATTTATATGCTATAAAGGATAGAGAAATAATTACATGCTCTTGTTTACTGTTCAAAAAGAGAGAAAAATATGCAATGGTCACTTCAAAGTAGATTTTTTTGTAGCTTTGTTAGAGTAAATTTTCTGAAAGTACAGTAAAATGAACATGTTTAAGCTGTACAATTGGGTGAGGGTTGACATATGCATATACATATGTAACCAACGTCAGTCAAGTTTCTCTCTTAAACAAGTTATAATAGTTTCCATTTATTATTTTTTATGTGAGAAGCATTATATACACATTTCTAAAACACTCAAGTCCTCCGCAAAATCGTTATTAGCTTCACCATTTTACACGACAAGAAATCTTGGCTGAGAAAAGTAGATGGCTTACTCCTGGTTTAAAAATAATAATAATAAAATAATACAATTTAAGAGAGAGAGAGAGTAAGAAGAAAAATATATTTTAAAAACAAGCTTTCAGTGTTGGAGCTGTTTTGCCTACCTACTTCTGTTTTACCCTAAATCCCTTGCTCTATCAATTACATCAAAAATCTCATCCAAGTTAACATGCAGTTTGTCCAGATATACAAGTCATGATGCAAATCTATTATTTAAAAACATTAATTAACTGTTTTCTTATTTGCTTTAAGTTAAATTATGCAAAGAGGTATTTTAATTAGATATTATGTAGTTCTTGTTTTCTGGGTCTAGCCTCTGATGTGGTAGCATTGTGTGACTGTTATGCACCATTCGCATTTTAAAATATTGTTGTTAGAAATTAAGTCCAAATGTAATTTAGTTCTTTTTTAAAAAAGACAAATTTATTTATAAATTGAGAAGAATGAGCCATAATTGCTGTATGGTGCTTGTGGCTTTTAATCTATTTTGTTGTGACTTTCTATAGACTTATTTGCATAAAAGTTGTTAAATACAAAGTTTTAAAGTGAAACATAATTTTAAGGGTGCAATTATTGATTTGTCCCACCTTTATGTTGTAATCAATTGCACAATGAAATAGTCACCATGAAGTGTCTAAGAACTTTGTTGTAGCTTTTTCTTTATCTCTCCGGGCTTCTAAGGATGTCCTATGAATTTAGTCAATGCTGAAAGAGACAAGGCAATCTTGGTTCTCTCACTCCACTCCTAAGTTCTGCTCTTCTTTCCTAGTATTTTGACCTTTGAGTCGAGTACTCTCAAGTAACAAGATAATGAAACTACAAGGCTAAGCAGCCTTCTTGACTTTTTGTTAGTTCTCTGCCTTTGGTACATCATTATGTCTGCTAGGACAGCTGAGTGTTTTGTAATGTTTTAAATAACAACACTCTGTATTGCTGACTCATAAGCAATTCATTGCTCACTGTGAGCATCACATAACAGATAAGTGAATCACAGCAGAGAGCTCTAAAGAGCTATGCTGGGAAAACAGTCTGCCAAAGCAGTCGCATGCAAAATGCATATTCCTCTAAGACACTCAACTCTTGGCTAACACCATATATACAATTAATTTCGTTTTTTAAAAGTATTTTCAACATTCAGGACTTCTGTGTGTCCCATCATCCTACTAAAGGCTGGCAAGCATATTAATATATAACTGTCCAGCTAGATAGTGGAGAGACGGAGGAGGTTTCATTGACACAAACCAAATGACAAGCTGCCCAGGAATCTCTTAATTTAGGCTTACTTCTCAATTTAGTTTTTAATTATGCTTGTATTGTAACAAAGCTTTCTTGAACTGAATTAGGGTATACAAGACTCTTTAGGCAAGTGTATTTTATATCCAAAACAGGATTAATAGAAACATAAAACAATAATACAAATGACAAATTATTTTAATTCTTTTAAGTGTAATATAAGTATACTATTATAATACCTGTATTTTTGTAGCATTTCTTATAATACCATGATACAGAGAACTTATTATGTAATTAAATTTTATTATTTTTATAATGTTCAGTCACTGAGAACTTAATATTTACCACTAACTGCAGCAGATACTTTATCTCCACAAACGTATAAAATTGGTTCAGTTATTGATATTTTATAACTGGAAATTTTCATTTCAACAGGTAAAGTAACTTTTATTTAGTCAGAATTTAAGCTGAATCCTTCCTGAAAATAAAGACTATGATCTTTCTGCTAAGCTAGTACATTTTTCAAATATGATAATATTTAAATTTAATTATTATGCTTTACTTCTCTTAAGATCTACTTTATTTGCTTTACATTAATATGAAAATGAAATAATACAGTAATACTAAAAAACTGCACTAGATTATAATGAGAACTTTGTATTTCTACTCTGTCTGTATTTTATTTCCAGGATACTACCATGTTAGCTGCAGTAATACCACATTTCAGTTCGACCAATTTTGACTTTTCTAATTAGTTTTGGTTTTGAAGAATCTAGTATTGAACTCTATACATCTTTACAATAATAGTGTATTTAAAATGCCCAAATTCTTCCTTGGAAGTGTATAAGATATTTATTGACATAGCTTCATATGTCAATATGTTATTATTAATCACAACATTAGCTATACCTAGGGGATATTTTTTAATTTATCTATAGATTACCTAATAAATTGATAATTTTACTTAATTATAAAGTTAATTAACATCTGAGTTTCATATTGACAAATGGTCATTAACGCTGTTATCACCTATGTTTTACAAATATTTCCTATTTTAGCTAGGCTAGTGTTGTACCTGAAAAGTACCCATTTTAATTTACTCTAAGAAAGAAATTATTTTAGAAAGCACACTAAACATCAGAAATATCCTTCAAATTAAAAGAATGAGTAAATGTTTGTGATCAGCAAAAAAAGCTCAGTTAAACAACAATATATTTAATAAAAATAACTAGAAGACATGACTGGAAATGATACCAACACATAGAAATGATAAATACTCAAGGTGATGGATACCCAAATACCCTGACTTGATCATTACACATTCTATGCATGTAACAAACACTCACATGTACCCCATAATTATGTAAAATATTGTTTTAATAAAAGAAGAAAGATTTTTTTAATTGCCAAAAAAACCTGATAAGTCTGTATTCAGTCATATCTAAGTCATACAGTTCCAAACAAAAATTATATCCAAGTAAATAGTCAGTTTTGTTTCCTTAAGAAATACTGTGTTCTGAAGGTAAAAGTACACTCGGAGAAAATGCATCATCTATCACATTATATTGAAAGCCCTAGTGCAGAGTCAAAATGCAATAGCTGCCTTCATGATCATCAGAAGAATACCAGATATCCATAATCAAAACCACTTAAGACAAAAAGCATTTGTTCAGGGTCCGGTGGCTCACGGCTATAATTCAGCACTTTGGAAGAAAGAGGCGGGTGGATCACTTGTGATCACGAGTTCCAGACCAGCCTGGCCAACATGGTGAAACCCCGTCTCTACTAAAAATACAAAAATTAGCAGGCATTGGTGGCACATGCCTGTAATCCCAGCTACTCGGGAGGCTGAGGCAGGAGAATCTCTTGAACCCGGAAGGAGGAGGTTGCAGTAAGCCAGAAGTTGCAGTGAGCTGGAAATTGCAGTGAGCCGAGAGTATGCTGCTGCACTCCAGCCTGGGTGACAGAATGGGACTCTGTCTCAAAAAAAAAAAAACATAAATTAATTTGTTAACAAACCATGATGGATATGTGTTCATTCAAATAGCTATAACAAAAATACTTTAGATTGGGTAACTAATGAACAATAGAAAATTATTGCTCATAGTTCTGGAAGCTGGAAAAATCTAAGATCAAGAAGCCATCAGATTTGTTATCTGGTAAGGGTTCCTTCTCTGCCTCATAGACGGTGCCTTGTTGCTGCACCTTTAAATGGCAGAAGGGCAAAGTTCTCTCAGGGCTCTTTTTTTAAGAGCACTAATCCTGGCCGAGCGCAGTGGCTCATGCCTGTAATCCCAGCATTTTGGGAAGCCGAGGCGGGTGGATCATGAGGTCAGGAGATTGAGACTAGCCTGGCGAACAGCCTGGCCAACATGGTGAAATCCGTCTTTACTAAAAATACAAAACTTAGCCGGGCATGGTGTTGTGCGTCTGTAGTCCCAGCTACTCAGTAGGCTAAGACAGGACAATCACTTGAACCCACCAGGCGGAGGTCGCAGTGAGCCGATCAGACCAGTGCACTCCAGCCTGGGCCACAAAGCAAGATTCTGTCTCAAAAAAAAAAAAAAAAAAAAGAGCACTAATCCCATTTATGAAAGCTCTGCCCTCATGACCAAATTATCTCCCAAAGGCCTAACTTTTTAATATCATCGCCTTGACATTAGGTTTCAATATACGAATTTTAGGAGGTTATATACATATACCATAGAAATGCATGAAGATAAAAGACCACCCATTAAAAAGTGAAAAAAAAAAATGAAGAATAAAAAATTATCCAGGAGGCTTTTTTAAGGGTAAATGAGGGTGTGGTAAAGATTAACAAAAACAGGAACTAGTAAAGATTGTCAATAACAGAGGGAATAGTTCATAAAGATTTTGGAAATGTGCATCAATATTGAATTCATGTTCAAGTAAACTGTAGAATTTCAAAAATTTAGAAGACATCTAGTTTAAAAAACAAGCACCTTAAATCATATATTTCGATTCTCAGATCATTAAAATATCATAAAAATTATTACTTTCTCTGCTTATTATTATTATTATTGTGTGTTTATACAGATAAACAGGAAAATAGTTAAAATAAAAAAGGTGTAGACAAAAATGTGTGTATATGTTTAATAAATACCGTTTAGAAAGCAAAACTCGAGAGAAGTGTATACCACTCACATCCAGTCTTAGGTAGCTTGAGAGAAGAAATACATACAATGGTATAGATAGGGTGGATGTTATCTGCCACTCAGAGGAAAGGCAATCAGATTGAGTTCCAGAGATTTGCTTCAGCAAGCAAGGCCAAAAAATTAATAATAAAGGAAGAATATAGGATAAATGTGATGGATAGATGTGGCATCACAGAGGTGCACCTCTAGGAATTTCTTTCAATAAAGAGCTTTCCAGTCAACTGCAAGGAGAGCATTTAGCTGACAGCTTCAGCTACAGAACCTTTGGAATCAACTGCAGTGGTTAAACTGAGGCCACACTCTTCCCAAGCAGCCAGGATTCAATGCCTGCTTAAGATAATAGTGATAGAATCCAGGCATTTCTTCCCAGCATGGGCCTCCTCTGTAGCCATTGTTGTCTCAGAGCTCCCTATTAGACTGGTCAAAGCTCACTCAGAGCTGCACTACTATCTGGGGCTTGATTCTCCTTTCTCTCAGACCTGTATTGTCTGCACATGTTTCCCATCTACTCTTGCTCCTCTCTGTTTTATCTTTCATAGATATTGTGAACAAATTTTCTTGTACCTTTAATTTTGTCTTGATGTCTGCTTCCAGAAGGATGCAAGGGACTCAAAGGGGTTCATAAGAGTAAGTGATAGAAGGGTCTAAGTGTGATTTTCTGACATTTTACAGAGCAAATTTTAAGACCTTTCTTGTATAATGGAATCAAGAGAGTAATCCAAGGAGACCATCTATAAGCAATAGAACTTATACTAAACGTAAAAACAGCAAGCTAAGAGGGGATGCCATCAGAGATAAAGCAGATGCCACTGGACCATCTCCTGTTTCTTTCTCATCATCTGCTTCCAAAGGTGCTTCTTCAGGACCTAACCATTATCAGAAATACTGAAACTACTGTCACAAAAATCAGAATCAGTTTGGAGGACGTTCCGTACTAATTCCTGGGAGAAACAATGGTGTTTTGAGGGAGGAGGCTGTTTTTTTTTTTTTCTTGTTTGATATCAGCACGCTCACTAGGATGTAAGCTCCACAGGACAATCATTTCTGTTTGTTGTTTTTTTCATTCCTGTATTATATGTGCCTACAACAATGCGTCATGTATAGAAAGTGCTCAGTGGATATTAGTTAAATGAATAGCTTTTGGTATGTGATTCTAGGCAGTATGGGGAAGTGCAATTGAATTTGATTACTTAAGACTCTAAATGAGGTACATTTTGAGTCTTAATCCACACAGCTTTGTCCAGGAGACATGAGGGAATAGCACAATAGAATATACATTGGTAGACAAAAGGAAGAAATCTGAAACAGGTGAGGTTGAGAATAAGTTCTTTCCTTGGGTATGAGACTGATAAAGTGAGAGACAGCCAGAAATCAACATGAGGTTGTACATTAAAACACAGTGCATTTGTTTTTAATTTGAGCTTGGAGCTGTTTTCAAGAAATTTCCTATACAAAAACTTTGAAAGCTTTTTATCATGACATACACGATATTCCAGGATCTGATTCCTACTTTTCTATACAGTTATATCCCCAACCTTCTCCTTTGAACTTCACATTTAAATAATACAAACTATAATTATCTTCCCACAACTATCTTATTTATGTCTATAGGCTTTTTAATTGTGCTTTTTGTTTTAAAGGCATTGTAAATATTATGTCAGTCCAGTTAATAGAAATAATGAAATAAATCCAACTTACATACATGCAAACTTATATACATAATCCAATTACTATTTTATGTTAGCTCTTTGTAAATTTTGATATATTTTCTCATATAAACTGTGTTATTTATGATTTAATTGTGTTAAATAGCAAAATTGTCAAGGCGTTAGTCCTCACATTCTCCAGCTTTACTCCATGTCAATTATATTCAGTTCGTATCAGTCCCAGAACCTATTCTATAAAAATATGGGAGTATACAAACAAATCCTATGTCACAAATGGGGGATAAGAGATATATGTATCAGAAAGTGGTAGGAAAATGGAAATCTAGTTTTTATATCAAGGGATAAAAGGAATGGAAGACAAATGGGCTAAACATTAGGTATCCTTGGAATTACTAAACCTTTCTCCCATATTTTACCTTATTCTTCAGACTGTAAAATTAGAATTTTAATTCCATATTAGATTTAAACTCTCAGATCACTTTTCTAGAGATTCTGCTTATCTGCATAATTGTCAGTCTCCTTAAGCTGTGGTCTTGTTATTGCCTTTAATCACATTTTAGTGATGGATCAAAGTAGATCTAGTGCCCTGAAGCCAAAATACACACACTGAGTATACTGTCAGTAGATAATAGTTTCTATGTCATACCACTTCAAGCACAGGAAATTGAGGCCCTACTATGTAACAGAATTCTGAAGTTCAATAAATCCTATCTGCACTTAAAGATCTTATAGAATAATTGGCATAAAGATATAGATTCAATCCTATTTATTCTCCAATTTTATATCCTTTATTTCAAATTTGTCTCCTTGTTAAGATTTATTTGCAATCCCCAAATCAATGGTCAAGGTGAGTTTATGGTAATTGGTAGGCAAGCACATAACTGAGGTTGAACAACCCTCTTAATACTGTAAACAGCAGTCTCATATTGGAAACAACAGCTATTATACTGTAAACACAACTGTACTTTTTGCAATCTATTTCATGACACATTTATTTCATGTTTGTGCCTTTGATTGGTGATCTCATTATTTAAAATGACCTCATACATAATGTTGAAGTGCTGTCTAGTATTCTTAGCACAAGAAGGCTGTGATGTACCTTACAGAGAAAATATGTGTATTAAATACCCTTTGCTCAGGCATGAGTTACTGTGCTGTTGCGGTGAATTCAATGTTAATGAGTCAATAATATGGTACATACAGAAAAAGGAAAAATTTGCAATTCTGTACATGAGGCTGCACCAGAAAGCCCTGTGTAAAAGATGGAAAAGTGACAAAATTTGTGGTTTCATGAAATGAAAACTGGTTAAAAAAAAAAAAAAAAAAGCATAGCGAACATTGTTGTGAGGCTGAAGACCAAAGTGTATGGTCATTTTGCCCAGGATCAAGAAAATGTTAAACCCCTCTTGGTTAGTGCTGACTGGCTCATATGTCTCAAAAGCCAATGCAGTGTGAAAAGTGTTGAGTTTGCAGGCAAGGTAGATTCTGTTATGCAGGAAATGGGTCAGGTGGAAGAGCAGGTTTTCAACATTGATGAACCTGGCTTGTTTGACAAGGATATGTTTTTTAAAAGAAACTATATAACACAAATGGAGAGTTGGTTGATGAAATGTGAGACCACAGGCTTGCAGGAATCTCACTGTATTTCTCCTTGGAGCAGTGGTTCAGTACTTGTTTCAGTGTTTATGGCTATTTTATAAAACACAACTACTGTGGATAAAATGAATTGGCTGTATACATTCATTATATACACACACACATATATACCCACACATTTATATACATATAGTAAGTAGATAATATAGGAATAAAGCAAGTGGAAATATATAGAGAGGCGTATATATTATTTGTAGCAAATGAAAGGCAAATTTAGCTTCTTTTATTAATTATTTTCAAACAATTAAACTAGCACTTAGTATGAGCTACTGGCCTCATACAATTTACCTGGTAATGTAGGGAGAAACACAATTATTTAATAAACAAATAAAAACAAGGTGTTAACCAATAGCTATATCTTTCAATGAAAGAACTAAAACAGTGTGATAATGACTAGAGCTATGTTATATATAATAGATATTACCAAAGGACTTTTGTAGGAGGGCATATTCCAGCCAAGATATAAAAATTTAGAAGCCAGCCATGTGAAAACTTATCATAAAAATATTTTTTCCTACATGAGATTTGCATTTAATTTTGTGTAAATGCATATTGCCAATTTGGAAATGAATGTTTGAAGATAGAGTCAGTACATATTGAAATAAGAACTGGTTTCTAAATATTTCAGCAAATAAAAATATAAAAACACATTTATCAAAGCAACTAAATTGTGTCAATAAGATTAATTAAACAATCACATGATACAGAAAAGGAAGTATATTTATTAAAATGTCTTTCCTGATACTGAAAAACTAGATATTAATTCTTGTAGAAACTTGTACATTTTAGGTTTGTAGTTGGGTAGAATCATTATAGAAACAGCTTTTCTAACACTGCTAGTGTTTCTGCTTCTAATTCAAGCCAGAAACAGGAAACAAAAAGACATACAAAGAGGAAAGTAATGAATAAAGTTAACCAAACTTTGAAGCTTTCACATTTGATTTAGGTCAATCATGAATTTTAGATGAAAACTTGAATCACAATTCATCTAAATTAGGTCATCCATCCCTGGTGACATATGTATTTCAGAAATTAGCATTGACTTTCAAGTGATTGAAAATATTTCTTTGAAACTTTGGAAGAGTTTCAAATAATTAAATATCTAAGTTTTATTTTAGGTAAGAATTGGCCGGGTGCCATGGCTCACCCCTGTAATCCCAGTACTTTTGGGAGGCAGAGGCGGGCAGATCACGAGGTCAGGAGATCCAGACCATCCTGGCTAACATGGTGAAACCCCGTCTCTACTAAAATATGAAAAATTAGCAGGGCGTGGTGGCAGGCACCTGTAGTCCCAGCTACTCAGGAGGCTGAGGTAGGAGAATGGCGTGAACCCGGGAGGGGGAGCTTGCAGTGAGCTGAGATCACGCCACCGCACTTCAGCCTGGGCGACAGAGTGAGACTCCGTCTCAAAAAAAAAGAGAAAAAAGAAAAAAAATTATAAAATTGTAATCTATAATTTAAAAAAAATCTGAATATATTCCGAAGTGTAATATCTTCATTGATTACAACATTAATTACTAGCATTCTAACATTTACTTTTATAACATATATCATATCATATCATCATATCATATCACAGTTATTAGTATCTTATTTTAGAGCAGGCTAAGGTATAAAGTAACCCAAGCTTCTTCTTTGTCCATTCTTTAAACATGGTCAAACTATGCTGATAATACATTATGAAGACACTGAAACAAGTATACTTGTTTGGTAATAATCATGATTCTGTCCATGAGAGCCCCTCCTAGCTTTTCTCCCACCCTCACGAACTCTGGTCCAGGAGAGGAAAGATCATTTTCTTACTTGGTTAGATTTAGGAGATAAAACTGAGGCTAGCACCCCTTCCTTGCCTCACTGGTGAGGTCAAGTTCAGCTCTACACTATGAGCTAGGTTTAGTAATGAGGTGCTGTTCTGTGAAGAGGCCTACAGTTGTCCAGTTCTGTCTCTGACTGGGTGTGAGAGCCTCTCCACTTCAAAGATGAAGTACCAAGAAGCCTATTTTACTTTATAAATACAACCATATCTCCCAAAACTAACATCTTGATCTTCATTTTTCTACTTCCTATGCCTTATTTCTCAAATAGTTCTGAAATCGAGATGGAAAGAACATATTATCTACTAACTTTTAAAACCCCAGAAAATATAAAATAATTTTAGAAAGAGAGAAATGTGATAGAGAGGAGAAAGCGTAGCATTTGGAGTCAGAGAGCCTCGAATTCAAATCTCAGCTGTGCTGCCTTCTTGGGTAGCAACGTGGAAGTTACTTATCTTTTTAAAATCTCAGTTTTCCAAGTACAAAATGGAAATACTACTGGTTAACTTCAGAGGCTTTCGTAAGATTGAAAAATACTGAAGATACATTTTACAAGACAAGACAGGTTCTAAAGGAATGCTCATTATCAATATTAATATTATATTAATTTTATATTGATACTTTAAAAACACACACTTAATTTAAAATGATGATATAGCGAAAGATTTTTTAGTTGAGATGATTGTAATTAGTTTTCTCCACTGTTACAACCATAATTGATTAATTCTTATTAATGTCTAAAGAAAAGCATCACTATTACATTAAGAAACATATAAATTAATAAAATCCACTTCAGTTTGTGAAATTGTTACAAAATCCAATTCATTTTAGATAGATTAAAATACTATGCATCAACTCAATCACTAAAAACAAATAGTATCTTTTTAAATTTCTTGATACAAATTTTGACATTAAAATTTTTTTACCTCTCATCCTTTCTTCCATCCCCTATTCTTCTACCGGCACAACCAAATTACTAATATGTACAGTTATTTCTAATGATACCATTAGAAATGAGACAAACTGACCACAGGTCTTGAACAATAACAACAACAAAAAATGTAGGAGGCTACAAAATACCTTCTCAAAGTAAATTCAGGATTTCAGAATTTTTTTTCCCAACGGTTTCCCACCTTGCAACAAAACCGTGCATTTTACTACTCAGGAAGTAGTAAATAGTAAAAGAGGTTTTTCCTTCCTCTCTTGACTAGCAAATCAAAGCGTTTGAGATAAGGAGACTCAGGTGTTCATACCCAAACAAAATGAGATGGTACATTAAAAAAAAAGGTTCAAAAATCATTGCTCTAATCTAAAACTATACCAATAAAACAGGAGGCTTAATAATGAAGTTTGTGGTGTGTGTGTCTGCAAACATCATAAAATTCTATGTTAGATTTATATTTCATGAGTGCCTCCCAAACATTTTAACACTTTTGGTATCATAAATTTAATTCAAGAGTGCTCATTCTCCGACTGGTCTTTAGCCTCTTTTAACATTTCCCCAAATGTCCTGCTACCCCCAGAGGTGATTGATTTATTTTAAGTAGTAACTGTCTTAAAAAAGAAAAAAAAAAAAAAACTGTCTCCAGATGCTTTTAGAAGTTCCTCATTTTCTTATGTGCCAAGGTAGGAAAGGAACCACTTTACATTTCTGAGTTGTAAGGAAACTTGAATGTGCATGCGTAAATGACAAGCTTCATACCTCATGCTTTTGATTTTGCCTTTTCACTTAAACACTCTTCTAGCTTTTATTTAGTTCTTTATCTCTCTAGGATCCTTCCTTAACACTTACAATCTAAATTTTTTCAAACTTCCCTTTCGAATCCCAGGTAGTTTCTCTATTCTTACCTTTTAAAAATAATCCTCAGACAATAAGCAACTGTAACATAAACCATCTACTTTAAAAATTTCAAGGTCACTAGGTTTAAATGAAGACGAGATTGTGTGAATATTATTGTAATATCTTTTCCCTGACAGCACATGTGTGGCTTTTTCCCATATGAAATGCATGTCCTTTTTCTAACAATTCTCCAACGCCAACTGGGTGTCCAACAGTTCAATTCTGATGCTTTGTGAAGTTAGTCCAGGCCTCACAGTTTAAGGGTTCACCCATAAAGTCAGCCCCCACTTTACAGGCCAGGCAAAAATGGGATATGATGCTACCCACACTTCTGATTGGCTGACTCACAGAACTCAGGAAAGTGTTCTACTTACTCTTTCAGTTTATTATAAAGGATACAATGGAGAAACAGACAAATGGATGATACGCATAAGGCAAGGCATGTGGTAGGGCAGAGCTTCCTGGCCCTCTCCAGCTACACCACTGCCACTGTCCTTGCACCTTGATGTGTTCACAGACCCTGTCATTTAGGGTTTTATATATGGCCTCATTATATAGGCATACTCGATTCAATCATTGGCCATGGGTGGTCTCGGTCAGTCTCCAGCCTCTGTCACCTCCTAAAAACCAAGAAGTGGGGCTGAGAGTTCCATTTTCTAATTACATTGTAGGTTCCTCAGTGACCAGCCCCCATGCTAAAGCTATCTAGGGTTTGCCAAGAATCACTTTATTAGCATAAACTCAAGCTGTGGTTGAAATCATCTAATTATTAATAATAAATGATGCTCCTATCATTCTAATCTCTCAGGAAATGTTAAGGGTTTTAGGAGTTCTGTGTCAGGAACCAAATAGGGGAAAAGGACCTATTTGGTTAATATAATAATATATATAATAATAATAATAAAAATATACATATTATGCCACAACGATAAAGGCTAGCATTTATGCACCTTTTCCCTCCAAGTCCTCCTTCCTTAACTATTAGTGAGAACAATTTTAGCTGACCCTCTAATATTGAAGACGTATTAGATAACTGAAGAGTTACTTAGCTCCCCATTATCTTCTTCTTTTTAAGTCATGGTAATGATAGTTTGGCCTGTCTCCCAGATGTTGAGAAAGAATAACATTTTAAATTTGTTGACTTTGCTCTTTTCTTAGCAGCTGTCTACGTAAGGTCAATAAACAATTATAATTACAATCAGCTTTCCATACCTGTGGGCTCTGCATCCTTAAATGCAACCAACTGAGGATTGAAAATATTGGGAGAAAAAAAAACTCTATCTGTACTGAGGATGCACAAAGCTTTTTTTCTTGTTATTATTCCCTAAAAGATACAGCCTAACAAATATTTACAGCCTTTACAAAGCATGAGGTATTATAAATAATCTAAAGAAGATTTAACATATACAAGAGGATGTGCATAAGTTATATGCAAATACTATACCACTTTATATCAGGAATTAGAGCATATATAGATTTTGGTATGGGGGAGGGCGGTCCCTGCAACCAGTCCCACAATGAATATGGAGAAACGACTGGACTAGGAAAAATAAAGTTGGGAAATTATCTGTATATTACCTGTGTATCGAGTTTGACAAACTATATTAGATTACTATATTACTTTTGTTTTCTGAACGTATGAGTTTTTTTTTTAATTTTTATTTTTCGCAACCATCCTCAAAGCAATTTTAGCAAAAAGCTATCTTTGGCTTTTGTTATATTCCACAAAACAGTAAAAAATAGACTTTATTATAGTACATATTTCAAAAAATGTACATTGTACACGTTTACTATCATCTATGTGCATGGCATTCCATTTAGAAGGGAAGTTTTTGTGAATTTATACTTGAGTAATGAATTAACTAATAAAAATAATTAAGAAAGGAAAGAAAAAAGGGTATGTGAAGAAACATAAGCACTTTTCTAGTGGTTATTTTAAAAATAGATTATTTAAATACATTGGTTCTTCTATGCAGAAAAGGTGGACTAGGGAGGAGGTTAAGAGCCACAATATAAAATTGTGATTTTATTCCCAGCCTCACTAATATCTAACTCTAAATCATATGGCAAGATGCATTTTGAGCTTCCTTATGAGGAAGAAATACGGATGATAAAAGATTATTTTTTTCAGTGCAAATGATAAACCTTCACATGGATTTGCTACACATTATTAATCTCTCTCCTTAGGAAGCAAACAAATGAATAAACAATAGAAGATTAATATGTAATACCACTGCAAGTAATTTTGTGTGATTGTGATTATGTAATGATGAAAATAAATTATACGAACATAAAATTTTTCATAAAAAATTGTTGTTTTTGTTTAATAAAAACATATTTATTTTCTTGATTTCTTACTGTGGTAGCCAGCCTCCAAGCTGTACACTGATGATCTCCGTTTCTATGTATTGATGACTTTCAATAATGACCTCCCGTATTGTTTCAAACCTGACTGTGTGGTCAATATTTTGAAAGTGATGGCGTGTGGCTTGCACAGAACAGTCATTAAAGGTATTGCAACTTTTACCCTCCTCTCTTGGATTGCTCATTCTGGAGGAAGCCCATAGCCATGCCATGAGAACACTTAGGTAGCCCCATAGAAACGCACGTACATGGAGAGCTGCAGAAGTTTCCCACCAGCATTCAGCAATAATTTGCTGGTGATGTGAGAGAGCCACCTTGAAAAAAGATATTCTGGTCTCCGGAAGCACATTGAATGACTGCAGCTCCAGCTTATCTCTCAACACAACCTCATTAAGACCCTGAGTCGGAAGCACCAGCCAACCTACTCCTAAGTTTATTACCAACAAACACTGTAAAAACAATAAATAATAATTACTGTTTTAAGTCACTAAGTTTTGAGGTAATGTCTTATGTAGCAATAAAAAGTAATACATTCATTAATTTAAAATTTTCCTAGATTGACAATAAAAATCTTTTTTTATATTTTATTTTTATTTTTATTTTTTAATTTTATTATTATACTTTAGGTTTTAGGGTACATGTGCACAATGTGCAGGTTTGTTACATATGTATCCATGTGCCATGTTGGTTTGCTGCACCCATTAACTCATCTTTTAGCATTAGGTATATCTCCTAATGCTGTCCCTCCCCACTCCCCCAACCCCACAACAGTCCCAGGAGTGTGATGTTCCCCTTCTTGTGTCCATGAGTTCTCATTGTTCAATATGACTTTGACAATAAAAATCTTAAGATAAATTTACTTTTGTAATTTTTTAAATCTTTACTTTCTATAAGAGTTTGACATCATAAAGATAACAAACTTAAAGATAATTCATTTCCATGATTTACATTTTCAAAAACGGTAAACGTGATCACTGCATAAATACGACCTTTGTACATATATATTTGGACACATTCAACAGCACACAATACTTCTATCACTACTGTGTATTCTATTCAACTCAATATTAAGACTCTCTATAATCACCAAATACCTCCATTTGCACATGACTATTCAAATTAGTATAAAAACTCACTTATAATTACCTGTTTCTCCTATGCTTAAAGTTGACTTGAAAAATATTTGGTTTGGCTTTATAATTAGAATAGTGTGGTCATATAAACTGTCTGATATTTTTATTTAATTATTTAACAAAAATATAATTGCATATAAAATTTTATTTCTATTAATTATTCTCATATAGTATTAATTATGTATGTACTAACAAATATTTGTCTATCAACACTAACATTTATTGATTGATTGCTTTTTATGTAGTAGTGCTATGATAAATACAGTGAGTAAAATGTTGAGAAAAATACATTCTGTCCTTTTCTTAATAAAACTTATATTTTACCATAGTTATATAATGAAAAAACAATTACATAAATAAATATATAACCTCATAGAGACAAAGAAAAATATGATTCTCTTTCCTGCAAAGCAGAAGAATCAAAGGATTGCTTTCTGCAGACGTTAACTAAGAATGAACGAGGCAAGTGAGTAAAGGAGGCAGGTGAGTATTACAGTGTCCTTAGGAGTAGAAAAGCAGGCAACAAGATATTAAAGGTAAAATGGTAGAGACTTTGTTATTAGTTTTGGATTGGTCTAATATTTAAAGATATGAATGATACTATCAATAATAAATAAATTGACTAAATTAAGTATAATAAAGTATTTTATCAAAAACAATAAAACAGAGTGGTGTCAGACAATGCATAAAGAGACAAATTTTCCCTTCATTTGGAAAAATGTTACCAAAATATAATTAAAATAACTCTTGGAAAATTATAAAGTGGTATAATATGATAAATTTGTATATTATTTAGAATTCTTAGTTGGAAACAAAAGAATCAATTTTCACTTGTTTAAGTAGAAGAAGAATTTTTAAGGGCTATTAGGTAGATTGTATAATCTCCAGGAAAGTCAAAGTTATTATACCAGGCCAAGAACAATGTAACCAGAACCATAACCAAATCACCAGTCAGTAAGCCAACACACAAATTCATCCCACTTCATCTAGGCACAGGTACCAAAGCTCATGTCATAGAACCCTGAGGGCTAGATTTCAGTGGTAAAACATTTTCCATTGATACTTCTGGGACATTGATAACTCTCAACCAGGCCTCACCTTGAGTACCAGAAACAGAGTCCAAAAAGTAGCTACTTCACATCAATGCTGTCTTTCTCATTAGGCTCATAAAGGTATCTCTGATTGTCAGAACCTAGGTCACATGCTAGTATTATAGGTACAAAGAGAGCTAAAAGGTTGAATTTTATTTCCAACCTCAAGAATGTGGGATCCATATGGGAATTTCTTCAGGTAAAAGGGCAGTATGTAAAAGATGCTACAACATATTAAAAATGCCACTACAAATAGGTTAGAGGCAGAAAGCAGATTTATATGAAGAAGGGAATACTTAAATTGGTTCTTAAAAAATTGAGAATATTGAAATACATAGATACAGAAGGAGAAATAACTCTGGGTAGATACCAATTTAACCACACATTATATATGAATTCAGCTTTACTTTAGTTTGTCCTTTTACTTATTTATTTATGTCTTGATTTCTAACAGTACTCCAGACATTGCTGTAGGGGAAATAAATAAAACAGTAAACATCAACCATAAGGGATCTGAGAAATTATAAAATTAATAAACAAATAGGTGATAAAAACAAAAGATAAGTTCGATGAAAAAAATTAAGCTCTAAAATGGAAAGAGAGAGAGAAGTGGGAATGTCCACGTTGTCATTAATGGTGGACAAAATTTTTGAAAGAACTCTCCTTTTGCAGAATAAGTAGACCCTTATTATGTCACAGTTTGACATAATAGTCTCACAAGATGTAAGGAAATAATGGTCTCACAAGATGTAAGGAAAGTCTACATGTAATTTCACACTATGGAAAAAAAGATTCATATGCTGGGATTGGAACAGTGGATTCTAGGAAACGGATATCTGAAATGATCAATGATCATGCCCCTATAGCAGTGGCCAGCAGCGGTATTACAATCCAGATCCTGAAACTTGGTCTGGTTTGTATGCAAGGCATGTTCATTAAACCCAGGAGTCTCAATTGAGCCGGGATCCTCAAGGAGGACTAATGTGATTCCTACCTCTGTGGGGCCCTTAGCTACTGAAAGAAGTAGATGCAAATTTTCTCTGGAAGAAGGTTTTCCCAATTAGGTCTGCAAGTCTCCCAAAGAGAAGGATAAAGTGGTCAATCCACTTTCAAAGTACGTTAAAAATCCTTTCACATTCAAAGTACGTTTAAAGCAGATGAGAAAATCAAATTAATGTAAGGGACAATCATCAGGAAATTACCCCAACAAATTTAAACCTGAAAATATTAGAATAATTAGACACGGGATATCAAATAACTATGAATGAAATATATGAACAATATTTAGGACACATGGAGAAATGTTCAAGCTTCAAAAGACTATCATACATAAGCAGGTAAATTTAAAAAAAACTTTTTAAAAATAAAAAATGTATTATGATTTTTTAAATTAATCAAAAGGAAATACAGCATATTAGATACAACCAACAAAATTAATTAAATGGAAGTTACTCTCAAACAATTAATCTATAATGAAGCACAGTAAAACATGAAGATGAAAATATAAGAATGTTATTGAAAGGTATTGAGGATAGATTGAATTGGATTGCCATCCAATTGGAGTTTCAGATGAAAATACAATATTTTAAAAAGCAATAGCTACACATTTGGCAAAATTTATGACAAACATGAATCTATAAAATAAAAAAGCAAAATGTGTCAAAAAGGATAGGAATAAATAAACACATGGCTAGATTAATTATAGTAAAACTGTAGAATACTAGAGACAAAGATAAGAGCTTAAAAGAAGCTAAAAAAGTTTTCTTTAAATGTCACATACAAAGAAATGGCTTTTAACTTGACAGCAGAGTTTTTGGTAGTAACAGTGGAAGACTCATGCAGTGGAATAATATCCTCAAGGTTTGAGAGAAAATAATTCACAGCCCAGAGTTATGTATACAACAAATCACAAAAGAAGGTGAAGTAAACAAAAAATATATTGATGAAAAAATAGCTTGATGGTAATATAGCTTACTGCCAAGATAATTGGACTTAAAAAAATTACAGAATGTGAACTGAGGAAGAAAGACATTGAGCACAAACAAATAGTATAAGGTACAAAAGGAATGGTAAGCAAAATAAAAAGTATTAATTAAATGCAAATGGCCACCGGCAGCAGCAATAACAATTATTACTATCTAACTTATGAATTTAAAGAAAAGAACTAAAAATATTGGAAAAAATAACACGTATGTTGAAAAGAGAGAATCATAATCTAAGTGTTTTGGGAAACCTTACACTGTTCATAGGAATAGATAAAATGTTATTTGAATTATTAATGTAAATGTATGTGGTGAACTTTTGAAAGTAACTTCCTGTGGAGTAAAGATTGGCAAACATTTTCTGTAAATGTTTAGCCTTTGACAGTCAGATCTCTTTCTTAGCTACTCAACTATGCCATTGTTACTTGAAAGCAGACAGAGACAATATGTAAGCAAACAGACATGGTTATGCTTTAATAAAACTTGACTTACAAAAATAGGTATTAAGCCACATTTGCCTCCCTAGGAAATAGATTTTATATCTCTCCTCTAGAAAATAAAATAGACAAAGCAATCAAGAGAATAAACAAGAAAGCATGGAATAAGAAAATGAAAATTTTAATACTAATAAGAGCTCCATCAATGCAAAAGAAGGCATGAGCATTAAAACACACAAGCACAGAAATGTAGGACTAATGGACATTATAAAGTAAGTTGGTGAAAGTAAGCCAATGTATTAGTAAACCAAATTAAAACTTCTTAGTTAAAATACAGATAACAAAAAATAGGATGCAGAAAAACAACTATTTCCAGGAAGCATTTCTAAAGGAACATACTAGGAAACGTTGAAAATAGATTAATCGCATGAGGTTTCAGGGATGGGGGTGATTAGCTTGGTGCTTGCTGTTTTATATAAGGTTTTGGGAATTTTGAGTTAACACTGGAATGAGTTAAGACTTGTGAGATTCTTACGAAGGCATGATTGTACTTTGAAATGTGAGAAGGACATGAGATTTGGGTAGCCAGAAGCAGAATGATATAGTTTGGATGTTTTTCCTTTCCAAATCTCATGTTGAAATGTGATCCCCAATGTTGGAGGTGGGGCCTGGTGTGAGGTAATTTGATCATGGGGGTATATCCTTCATGAATGCTTTAACACTACTCCCTTGGGAATAAATGAGTTCTCATTCAGTTAGTTCATGCAAGATCTGGTTATTTAAAAGAGTCTGGGACCTCTCTCTTCTGTTTCTCTTGTTCCTGCTCTTACTCTGTGACATGCTGGCTCCCTGTTGCCTTCTGCCATGACTGTAAGCTTCCTGAGGCCTCACCAGAAGTAGCTGCCAGAGTCATGCTTCCTGTAAATCCTGTAGAACCATGATCCAATTAAATCTCTCTCTCTCTCTCTTTTTTTGTAAATTACTTAGCTTCAGATATTTCTTTATAGCAATGCAAGAATGGCCTAATATACTAGGCCTGAGTAGGCACCACTTCATAGGCTTGTAGCTGGTCACTCTTTCCTTGGAGTCTGCCCAAAAGCACCAGCAACACCACCACTACCTTTGAGGAGCATCTTAATGATGCCCAGATCTAAGGTGTCTTTCATTGACATCTTGCCATCATTAAGCTGCTTAACTTATGCCATGGTGAGTCCCTTGGTGTCAAGAAGCTTAATGCTTGGGATTGACATACAGAGGATACTGAAAGAGAGTTTCTCCTGCCACTTGGTCACCATCTCCTTAATGACAATGGTGAGGATCTTGATAATCTTCTCCATGGGGGCTTGCTCACCTGTGACTTCCAGGACAGCTCCTAATTGTACTTCTCCATGAAGTACAAACTGTTTTTATGCCCCAACACTGTGACTCTAATACCCTGGAAGCTGCCAATGGTCACCTCATCTGTGGCTTTGGAAGGACTCATATGGTTAGATGTTGATGTAGAGATCCTTCTTTTGGGCCCAGATATTCTTCTCTGAGAGTGGCAGCAGGCTCAGCCCTGCCAGCTTTTCAGCTTGTCAGCTTACAATGTCAGTATCACTGCTGAAGCCAGATGTGCATGACCCGTTCCTGTGTAGGAGTCATAGCACACATTGGCATTGTCCCTGGATACCAATTAACATGTCTTGTTTTTTCATCCAGGTACCCCTTGGCACAAGTGATGTCCAGCGGCATGGGATGGCTCTTTTTGGAGATACATGATGCCACCTGTGAATAGTTGTGTAGCCGGCAGTTTCAAGGCCTGGAAATGAGGCCCTTCTTGAGAGCCTGGAATGGCAAGACATTCTGTCCAGAGTAGGGAACTCTGTAACCTATCATGGACTCCTCTGCTGAGAGTAGTTCTCATAGATGTATGAATCTCTCAATCTGTTCTCCACTGCCTCATCTATGATTATCCAAAAAATCATGGTTGTTATGTCTGGTGCTACCTGCACCTACAGTAAATCCATGGATACCTCCAGCAGGTCTTTCTTCGGTCATGATAGATGCTAATTTATTGCCCTGTTGCCATCAGTCACACATTTTTGACCACAGCATGATGCATAACTACATGAGCTATTCCTCACGTAGAGGGCTAGTGCCACTATAGCTGCAGTAGATATCATCATCGTTGACCCTGGCAATGATTTCAAGCAGCTCAGTCACTGGCACAAAGGCATGCAGGCTCCCAAAACCAATTATGCTCACGCTCTTTGGTTGTAATGATGACGTACATAATAGCTTTCAAACCAAGGGCTTATCTCACATCATGTTTCCATTGTGGTTGGCAATTTAGTAGTTGTAAAAAGGGAGAAGTAAAATAAATGGCAAAACAAAACAAACAAATATATTATTTTCCTCTTCTAGAAAGAGGCAAACACATATATTCTTTCATTCTCTTAGTAATAGTCTGTAATGGTTAATTTTTATATGCCAACTTAATTGGGCTAAGAGATATCCAAATTGCTTAAAAAACTATTTCCGAATTCATCTGTGAAGGCGTTTCCATAAGCAATTACCATTTAAATAAGTACACTGTGTACAGTGTGTTATTGAGTACACTCTCAATAATACAGATGGGCATCATCCAATTCACTGAGGGCACAGATAGAATGAAAAAGGCAGAGGGGGGATGAATTAGCCCTCTCTGCTTGAGCCGGCCAGTCTGCTTCTCCTGCCCTTGGCCATTGGAGCTTCTGGTTCTTGGGTCTTTGGACTGGGATTTAGGCCATTGGCACCCCTGGTCCTCAGGGCTTTACATTTGGATTGGAATTGTACCATAAGCTTTCCTGGGCCTGCAGCTTGTATACATCAGATTGTGGGACTGTTTAGCCTATATAATCAAATATTCCAATTCTTCATAATAAATCTCTTTCTATATATCTATATGTATGTATGTATCTTTCTATCTATCTAATCTATCCTATTGAAGACACATTCAAATATGGTCTTTCAGTTTCTCAACTAATTATCTTCGATAAAGGCAAGGTATTGAAACAAAATAAAACAACAAAAGAATTCTCTTACTAGGATTAGAAATACTTTCTACTGTTTTTTCAAGATATTGTGTTTGTTCTAGCATGAGACCAAACATACTTTGAATTTGAACTTCTGTATGAAAAGACCTGACAAAGATATAAAAAGACAAAACAACCACAAAAAAAATATTTCAGTGATATAACATTTTTTATTAAAGTTTTACCAAAGTAATGAATTTCCCACAATCTCAAAAGACACTGAAAGGTTAGTTTTATTTTTTAACTGCATTTTCTTCACGACAAGAGTATTTATAATTTATAGCACTGATTTAATTTTGAAAATGGAAACTGACTTATGTGGAGTTTTATGCAACAAAGGGAGGTGGATTTTTAATCTGAAAAATACATATTACAAAGATGAGAAAAATACAACATTCTACATTTTTAAAGTTTTACAGAAAAGCAGAATCAATTATATTCTCTTCTAATCTAAGTAATATTTTTGTTGTGGAATCTGAAAAAATAATCTCCACAATTCAACAAATGAAGGAGAGCAGCCCCCACATTCTTATATAGATGGAAACATTTAGGATGATAAAGGATACATCAATTGGATTACTAAAATCTGTGGCTTATTAACAAGTTCCTAAAGGAGTTCATGGCTTAGTCATCTGAAGAGCTCTTTTTATATGAACCAAAATACTTCATTTTTGAGAGACAGAATTCTTCTTTATATTTATATAACCAAATAAGGAAAACTATTATTTCATGTAAGTGAACATTCTAGGAATAGATTTGTTATTCTATACAGGGCTGGATCTAGCTGCATAAACTATTTCATGGAGATAAAGTGTTTCTCTGTGTGGATGTCTCTCTCTCTCTCTCTCTCTCTCTAGCTCTCTGTCTCTGCCCTGACCCCTACTTCTGGATTCTTTAAATTGGCTTGATTTTCAAGCATTGTATCACTCTTTGGTGTGACAATGACTGGCAATGCCCACCTCCAACTGGCTTAATAAATCTGTAATTCAAAGAGTTCTAGTGAATATCTTGGGTTGTCTCTTTGGACCAACCAGGATCACTTGTCCAGTCCTGAGTTAACTGGGTAGGACATGAAACACAAATTGGGCTGGGCGGCATCTTGCATCATCCCTTAGAACCACAAGTGTGGCATCAGTCCATCTTAAAACACACAGACCTAGAATCTGGGGAGCTGTTCCTCAAACGAAAAATTTGTATGATGTTGCCAAATATAAAGGAATGAATTTTTGGAGAGAAAACAAAAAACAAAAAACATGAAGAACTCTTGCTAACTATACTTCCACTGTCTCTAGAGTAAGTATTACATATTGGAAAATATTTCTTAGTTTTTACACAGAGTAAGTGTACTGATTGTAATCTAGCCTTTCTTTAGCAATAGGTGTGTATATGAATGTGTGTGTGTGTTTTTGTGTGTGTGTGTCATCCTAGATCTTTCTGGAGACATTCGTTAATTGAAAAAGCTATTAAATGATGGCACTTTAAGGGTTAATAAAACTGTCCACTGGAAAAAACAAGCGGGAATAAATGAAATCCTATCTCTGTTTAAATCCTCACCTCAGCCTGCTTATTTTTGAAATCACTGTCATGATCACTCCACCATTAGAGTGATTCGAGTTCTAGGTAGCCTGTCTAAACCAGTAGCCCAGCGAAGTACTTTGTAAGGAATGTGAAACATAAAAGGCTCAAGAAGGGAGCAACGTAATACAAAGCAATCTGAAAGCAACATTTAGCAATTAATATATGGTAATTCCTCTCTATAATTTTTTGGTATTTTCTTTGAAAATTATATTTTTCAAAATATTTTCTTTCAAAAAATGCCCTCAAAATACTTCAACTACACACATTCAAATGGCGTTCTCATTTGTCTGCTTTCCTTAAGGGTAGTAGTAGATGTGTGGATAATGTTGCAAATAGAGAACAGAAACAGGAAACAGTCAAGATACGTATTTTTATCGACCAAAAAAGCACTGATATTCTTAGCATCCTCTGTCTTTCTGTTCAAAATTAATCTCCTTTTCACATCTCAAAATGTCAGCACTGTCTGTTTAAGAGCTGATGCTACACTTTAAAAAATATTTATTTTATCGTTGTTTTTTAGCTCTTTCAGGCACTATAGGAAAGAGAATGTATTTCGGTCTTTCAGAAGAAAATATTATTTTGATGTATGCTTCCTGTCTTTATATGTCTGGCATCTGTTATGTAATATAAAATAAAAATTGCCTAAGTTTAAATTTATTTTAATGATTAATTTGCATTCTTTTTTTTTTAAACACAGAAAGCATCTGTTTTTACTCAGATTTGCTACATTGCCCCTAAGTCTTCAAATGCCTCTTATGGACTTAAATAAGATCAGACGATGGGGAAAATAAAGAGATATCCACAATGAAACCTAAAGACTAGCTAGAGTGAGACTGACCTATGAAACATTCAGCAAAGTAAAACTCTGTTCTAAGTCTACCTGCTTAGAAATCATGTCTTCAAACTGTTAGACGTCTTCAGAAGAACTTTACTGTATATAACTACTGGTAAAATAAAAACTTCTAACAAATTAAATTTAACAGAGCTTAATAAAGCAAAGAACAATTCACAAATCAAATAGCACCCAGAACTGGGATAAGTTCAGAGCAACCCCAGACCCCATGGCTGCAAAATGGTCAGATAATATTTATGGACAGTAAAAGAAAAGTGACGTAAGGAAAATGGAAGCGAGGTACTGAAACAGCTGAATTTGTTACTGCTCAGTGTTTGACTTATTTGAACATATTTTAAACAGTGCCGACCTGTGATTGTCTAAAACTCTGTGATTGGTAGAAGAGTAGTGTACAGTCTGTTTCCACATCCAGTTAGGTAACAGTTCATTATGTATGCAGAAACACTTAGGCCAAATTAAAGTATGCAAGAAGGCAGTTTTGGGCTAAACTTAATTACACGTTATGAAAAGCCAATACAAAAATGATATACTCAAGATTTTCAGTGGATCCAAATTTATTATGTAATATGTATAAAAAACAGAACACAAAACATTAGTGATGTCATGTATAATACGACTTACCAACAATAGTTTGTTGGAAACAGTGCCATGTATTTCTATACAAGTTAGAGCTAAGTACCAACCTAGGGAATGTTAGCTAAGATTTGAAGTACTCAAATAAGGAATTCATATTCTAAGCGTGTTTCATTTGTATTTGAAAGACTAATCAGGAATTTATACTCCAAAGGTTATAGAAAAAGGCCTATATAACTTCATTGAACTCTGCATAGAGGAATCAGTACTTAGTATGAGTAATGTTAAACATAATTTTTTGTGGGTGAAGTAAATTCAGCAAAGTAGTTGCTTAGAATATCTGAATGAATCCTGATATTCTTAAAAAGAGGACATAGGCATTCAGCAGACCCTGCAGTTTGGAATGTATGGAATTAATCTCTAGGTCGAGATTCCTGGTTGGTCTTGTGTCTACCACTCTCTAGGCATTAGTGTAGGATTCTGTTGTCTGATCCCAACAGATATTTGCCTAACCTGCCATCATCTTGTGGTTCTGCCTGACTCAAACTGACCCATTCCTTATAAGATACTTGTCAAGATGTCTGGTGACAGAGGAGGGCAGTTTAGGAAAACAGGTAATGTGACGGATTTGTGCTTCTTTTCTAGGCTCTGCACTTCTTTGCTAGACTTTGTGTTTCTTTGCTTCTTTCGTATATGTATTGGTATCAATTTGAGCTTACTTCCACTTAAGCCTATCACCCGGTTAAGAGCAGACATAATCCCATTTATATTTAATTGTAGGAAGTGACAATATTTAACCATAGAACCAGACACTTGTTTGAAGCACCACTTTTTTTTTTAGATATTCACAATAATATTATGTGTAGGTTTGAGTATTTGAAAATTACCCATATTGAAAGTATCAGGCAAGTACTTGGTTTATAGCATCTCATGTAATCTTTATGAAAAATAAAATTCAGTAAGAAGTATTATCTTGTGAAAGACAAGATGCACTAGAAAATAGAGATAATTAAATCCAGGCAACTATGATAAGAATATTTATTATTGAGGGGAAAATAGTCATGTATGGTTTTACAGAGGCAGGTAAACAAAGGAGGCATCCTGAATTCTTATGGACTTCATTAGGAATAAAGGAGAAGCATCTTCTCTGAGTCTTTGAGGAAAGGTGGAAGTAGGTTTTATCTCAGAGTAGGCAAGTTGACCACAACAGCTTCATAGTCCCCCAAGAATAACAAAAATTTAAACAGGTTTCTCACTGAACATAGGCCACTGACCTTCCTCTTCTTAGAGTATTTATTTTAGAAAACTTTTAGTTGTGGATTCTTTTTCTGTGTCTTTGACAAGTCTTCTTACAGCTTCTTACCAATTTACAATGCAGGCATGTCTTTCTCAGCGACTTGGAAGCCAAACCTTTGAACTGTAATTAGCAAGAAAGGTAGAGTCCCCATCTGTATCAATTAGGAAACAAAAGTGTTCTGATCACATTGATCATCCTTCCCTCTAATGTTCTCTAATACTTTTTCACAAGCTCACCCTGGCACTTAAAATCTCTCCTCTTCTGTTTCACTGAAGTCAAATTCAATCTCTCTCCTCCATTGTAATAGTCTTTAATAAAGTCTTCCTTTACTGATTAAATTGCTATGGTATAATTTTTCTTTGACCAGGGCAGAGATGCTCCTTTAGAAAATAAATGGTGAATGGGATATTTTAACTGTCCAATTTGTTGCTTTCATGGAACCACATGATTGAGGTAAAATTCAGCTTTATCTGCCAAACTTTATAGACAAGCATGAAATAAAAAACAATCCATGCTTATGAAAGGAGAGATTTACTTGAAAGAATTATATTAATAAAGGGAAAGATACTATTGTAATAGGCAGAAAATATATGCAGTACAATCTGAAAGTTAGACAGAAAAGAACTTTTGTTTTATAGAGAAGAGTAATAAGGCTAGAAAGAACTGGATATAAGAAAGGAGAATGAACAAGACTGCTGAGGTCAGTCTATTCTAGCAAGGGGCCATTAAGGAGGGATTGTATTCTCGCATAGGCTTAGGATGGGCCAAAGTTCGGAACTTGGTAGAAGGAAAGAATCTTATCCAAAGACTGACAAACAAAGCATTTCATTTGATTGAATGAGAATAAAACAGTTCAGCTAATAAATATAAGGCTCTGTGTCTGGCCTTGTTATAGGTAAACAGGTGGAACATCTAAGTCACACGGGAAATGGTAGTGTTTTTGACAAGTTGTATTCCAGAACACAAAAAGTGTGTGGGGGGGTATTTCTTAATCATTGCTGTTATTCAGGATCACAGGGCGCTAGTGATGTCCAACATCATCAAAAGAAAACTTAGGTTCATATTTGTTTAAAATCCTGTCAAAGGCTTACAGATATTAAAAGAAGTTGCGACGTGAACCCTAAGCACCATTCTCTATGAATTCTTGAACTTTAAGAAAAGTGTGAAGAAATTTTCATGGTTGCATGAAGAGACAATTTGAAATAAACCATAGAAATAGCCAATCTAATTAGACTTTTGGCAGCTTAAATACAATCTGTAAATCAGAGCAGACATACATTCAGAAAGAGGTTATTCCTCATGTTTGATTGTTTATAAATCTTTTAAGACTTATCATTTTACTTTTGTATTATAACAACATGTATTCATGTCCTATTCCTTCTTGTAGCATTGCAACTCTTCAAACACATTAACTTTGTCAAGTTGATTTTCATATGTTAGCATGGCTTGTGTGGCACATGTATGAAAGCATTAGAAAGCCCTTAACAGTCAAAGGGAAAGTTAACAAGTCCATTTTTCCCAGTTCTTGAACTTTATAATTTCTTTATATATATATATATATATTTTTTTTTTTTTAATTATAATTCAAGTTCTAGGGTGCATGTGCACAACGTGCAGGCTTGTTACATATGTATACATGTGACATGTTGGTGTGCTGCACCCATTAACTCGTCATTACGTTAGGCATATCTCCTAATGCTATCCCTCCCCGCTCCCGCCACCCCACAACAGGCCCTGGTCTGTGATGTTCCCCTTCCTGTGTCCAAGTGTTCTCATTGTTCAACTCCCACCTATGAGTGAGAACATGCGGTGTTTGGTTTTTGTCCTTGTGATAGTTTGCTGAGAATGATGGTTTCCAGCTTCATCCATGTCCCTACAAAGGACATGAACTCATCATTTTTTATGGCTGCAAAGTATTCTATGGTTTATATGTGCCGCATTTTCTTAATCCAGTCTATCATTGTTGGACATTTGGGTTGGTTCTAAGTCTTTGCTATTGTGAATAGTGCCGCAATAAATATACGTATGCATGTGTCTTTATAGCAGCATGATTTATAATCCTTTGGGTATATACCCAGTAATGGGATGGCTGGGTCAAATGGTATTTCTAGTTCTAGATCCCTGAGGAATCTAGAACACTGACTTCCACAATGGTTGAACTAGCTTACAGTGACACCAACAGCATAAAAGTGTTCCTATTTCTCCACATCCTCTCCAGCACCTGTTGTTTCCTGACTTTTTAATGATCACCATTCCAACTGGTGTGAGATCGTATCTCATTGTGGTTTTGATTTGCATTTCTCTGATGCCTAGTGATGATGAAAACCTTTTCATGTGTCTTTTGGCGGCACAAATGTCTTCTTTTGAGAAGTGTCTCTTCATATCCTTCGCCCACTTGTTGATGGGGTTGTTTATTTCTTGTAAATTTGTTTGAGTTCTCTGTAGATTCTGGATATTAGCCCTTTGTCAGATGAGTAGATTGCAAGCCTCATGGAAATCTACCCATATATTATGGAAGAGAGTATTCTTTCATTACTTTAAAATCCCTAGCATATCTTTATCCCTCAGCACTCACCAAAGTTTGCTACCTGTAACATTTTAATGTGCTTATTTTCTAAACTATTCTTTGAGTTGCTAAAGGACAGAGACCATATCTTTTAAGATGAATGTTTGTCAGTGCAAAGCACTTATTACATTAAAAACTTCAGGCTGGGTGTGGTGACTCACGCCTGTAATCCCAGCCTTTGGGAGGCTGAGGTGGGCAGATCACGAGGTCAGGAGATCGAGACCATCCTGGCTAACATGGTGAAACCCCGTCTGTACTAAGAATACAAAAATTAGCCAGGCGTAGTGGCGGGTGCCTGTAGTCCCAGTTACTTGGGAGGCTGAGACAGGAGAATGGCGTGAACCTGGGAGGTGGAGCTTGGTGAGCTGAGTTCATGCCACTGCACTCCAGCCTGGGCGACAGAGCGAGACTCTGTTTCAAAAGAAAAAAAAAAAAAAAACACTTCAACAGACTTCAGCACCAGCAGTTAATTTTAATTTTTGTCTGAAGTCAGATATCTTTGTTTTTGCCTAGTAACAATGCAAAATCTTCAAGATTCTAATATGCCTAAACAAATTTTTCTACTTCTTTCTTTGATAATTACCTTCTCTTTGCTTCATTGAAAACAATGAAGCTGATATCATCTTCTCCAATTTTACATATTTTTTAAATCTTTTAGAAACATCTAATTTACAATTACACCCTATTCCCTTATAAATTTTTACCTTTCTATTATCCTAAAAGGGTAAATAAAAAATAATGAACGCTCTGTTTATCTGTCTCCCACTCACATATAATCAAACCAACCTCACTTTTCATCAATAATTTCTCAAGTGTAAGTGAATGAGGAAATAAGTGAGGGAGTATAGAAAGAGAAGGGAAGAACACTAGTACCAGAACACAGCAACATTTAAACCCTAAAAGAGAAGGAAAAGCCAAATAAAATTGTTTGTAAAATGGATATAATTGCAAGAGAAAGATTGAGAAATTCAGGTTTAAAAAAATAAGAGCAACAAAGAGAAAGTAAAGATCACAACAATAATGTTTGTCAATCACTAAGCACTCCAAGTCAGGGCATCAGGCAGGCATTACATTGAATATTTAACATATATTAATTCACACAGGTATCACCCGGACATTAACAATATAATTCACAAACATTGCCACATTTTTTTAACTACAGCTGTGAGAAATAAAAAAGAATAATATGCTGTTTTTGCTCTCCAGAGACCATAAAAATTTCAGAGATACACCTAACAGTTCTGAAATACAGAAACAACTATGAAGGTAACTCATTCATTGCTGCATTTCATTGAGGCAGATAGCAATTTCTATAGGATATTAGAGAATGAAGTATCCAGCCATTAGTGATTCCAAGAGAAATGAGACAAGAGATCTTAAAAGTTAGTGTAATTTCAAATGGTTAATTTTAGAGGAAATTCTAAGAAAATGTGAAACTTGAACATGAAAACAAAAGCTGGAATGGGCAGGATCTACCATATTTGAGTTGGGTGTCAGTTCCTGCGAGCTGATGGATCTGGTTGAAAAGTGATAAATATGAATAGCTTGGGTGTGGCCAGACTGAAAATGCTAAAAATACACATAACATTTGCTCTTTTTGGAGGTGGGACAAAATTTAAGACTTGTGCACCTGTGTTTAGTCGCACTAGAATTAACTTATCTCAGTTAGGAATTGTGCCAAAATACGAGTCACAGGTTTCAATAAAATACGATTAGGAAATAACAAATGGAAAGAATACAGAACATATATTTTTTTCAATTTATCACCAGAAAAAGGAACATTGAAAGTATTTTTTATTTAAGATATCAGAGTTTGATGCCTTTATTACTTACCAGATGAGCACACTACATTTTTCATAAAATAAAATGTAATTATAAATGATTTGAAGTTTTGGAACAAAATAGTAACTGCACACACCAATATGGAATTGCATTACATGTTATATAAAAAAGTATTGTCTTTGATATTCCCAACTTATATGAAATTTTTAAAAACTAGCAACAAAAATTGTTTTCAAACTTCTTTAGTCATATTTACCTACACTTATTTTAAAGGAACATAAAATTATTGGATGATTACTAATAATTTTAAAAATGAAATAATTAATTTTAAAGAACCAAACATAAACAACGTATCTAAAAATTTAATGTTAAAAATGTTTACATTTAAATTATGTAAAATTTTTTCAAGTAATTAAAAATTATTTCTATATACTAATTAACTTAACTAAAATTGGACATGGAAAGCTGGAAAACATTAAGATAATATATTATTGTTTTCTCAAAAATATTGCTTTTAATGAAATGAATTGTGAAACTGACAATGTCAGTTTTAGTGCAGTTCATGTATATTTTCTATAAATTGAATGTACTATTTGTTTAAGAGAAAACATCACCTTTTTTGGGTGACAGGGAGAAGATATGGGGTAGGAATGCAGACAAGACTATTTTATGTAAATATTAAGTACCATTTTGTGTGATAAATTTATAGGGTTAATAATAATATACAGAATTTCATTACATAAAGCTAGTTACAGGGAAGTTATTTAAATTGACCAATACAATATACCCAGTAGATGTAAAAACTGTATAATACGATCATCTCTATGCTACACTGCTTCCTTAATGTAGCATTTTAAAAACAGCCATATTAGCAAATTGCACATTGAGAATTATATAAAATAGATGATTTTTACTATTTCAGATGGACCATTTCTATATGCTTTAATGCAGACTGGTTGGAGTCACAAATCTAGACTCTAGAAATCATACTGAATTATCTCAGTGACTTCAAGACGTCATGAGTTTTTTTTTTCTTTATTTTTCATCAGTAAAGACAACTACCTTGTATTTCAGTCTTCTTTTTTATCTGGTGTTTCATATTTCCTAGCAGATATTACATTCAAACACCATGCTATATTCTCTAGACTTGCTTAAATTTGCATTAATTCTTTGTCAACCAGCAGTATGGAACTTCACTGAAATCCTACAACAGAATTAAAAAAAACCTGTTACCTTCAAGATTTTTCTTATCCTCAGAGAAAATGTTGATTGTCTTTGTTATTTACAAGAAAAGAGAGTCAAAAGAGTTAAAGGGATGCTATTAGTTAAGACTTGGCTTCAAATTAAGCCAAGGGATTTTGTGGGTGGATCCATTTGGGAGCTTAGATAATTAGAAATTCGGAGTAAAGATTTTTCTCTAGAAGTTTATAACAGACAAAACCCTGAAATGGCAGTAGTTATTTATCATTGACTGAGTACACAGGAGAATTTGCACAATGCTTGCAACTACGGTCCACAGAAAACCTTTTTTCAACTTCATAGAGCTAAATGTTTACAAACACTTTATAAATAAAAAGGTGAGGTCTATTTTCAATATGATTTCTCCACTCAGCATTTTTTTTCACATAAGGCCATTCAATCCGACATATGTCAGAGGCAATTAGCAGTCTCTGCTAACAGAATACCTGCCCTACTTAGCAGGCATTTCTTGTTCCTCATTAACCAAATTATGTTCAGGTCATATATCATATTTTTGACAATAATGCCACTTTCATGCTTAATTGGTTAAATAAATGTGTAATTATGGAACTAGGCTAAGGTACTACTGTAAGTTCTTATAACCACGGCATTTGCCTGATATAGATTGGGTGTTATTTGATCTACCATAAGATATAAAACACTAAAACTTAATGTAGCATTTATTCAATGTCAATGAAGAGCCTTCCAGATGTTAATAGGATTTTATATAAAATGTTAGAAAACTCCGCCAATTTTGTTCTGAATATTCTATTAAATGAAGACATAGTATTTTTGTAAGAAACATTATCACTAACATTGAGCACAGAAAAGTAAACTGGTAAATTTTTACTAAGTGGGGAGATTGTAAATTTGACATATGGCAATTAGTAGAATGTATACCTTGCTGTGGGATATTTACAGTAATGACTATATTCTCAAAAGATTTTAGATCACAGCAAATGTTGGCTCATTGAAAATTAAGAAAATCACGTTAGAGGAAGAGGAAGGATATTAATAGTTGTCTTAAAATTCTTTTTTTTCTTTCCAATTAGCACTTTTCTGATGAGTGCTAACAAAACGAGGCTTTGACATAAATTTTCAAAAAAGTACCTAAACCTCTCTAAGAGAGAAATAAATGACATATGGCAAAATGTTCACATGATAAACATTTAAATGTATTAGTTTTTAATGTAAAGTACTTTTTAAATATTAGGTAGCAATTCTGCTACATAATGGATATATCACTAATGACAAGATTTGGCTACATATATCTAAATACATACATACAAAACACTGTCTTAAACAAGGTTGAAGAGTATTTCTGTTTCACCTGAAAGAAGCTGGGAGGTAAGTTGTCTAGAACTGGTGTAAAGTTTTATGATTGCCAAAGAGATAGACATTCTCTTTTCTTTTTCATCATTCTAGATAGGGGTAGGAAAACTTAAGAAACTAGACAGAAGATATTTTAATATGCCCAAGACATATATTCTCCATCATAACCACTCAACTCTTCTTCTCACACAAAAAGTCAACTCTCCTTTACTGCACAAAAGTAGCTTTAGGCAACAGGGAAAAAAATATATATGACTTCAAACCCATATAAATAAAACTTTATACAAAAACAGGTGATTGACTGGGTTTAGCTCATGAGCTATAGTTTACTGAGCCCTGTATTAGAGTGTAGCTTTCATCTTCAAGGTCAACTTATGATCTAGGATGGATGTTCAAGCTCTAGACAGCATGTAGATGATGAAAGTCAAAAAAAAAAAGCACAAAAATATAGGACACATGGGCTTTCTTCTCAGTTAAATTAGCTCCTTTTAAGTTGATTTTCTAGAGAATCAGACCCACATTTTTAATTACATCTTTGCATAATAAAGAATTTGGCCCATGTTTATCCTGGTTCCTGAGAAGTAACCACTAAACCTTGGAAATAGAGAATTTGGCTGGTCTTTGCCCCAGGTTTCTGGAAACTCATCTCTAAATCTTTGGAATTTTCCAAGTGACAAGAAGTGTGGACCCCTGGGAGCAAACCTGATAGTTTATGTTAACAAGATGTCTGAGAGAGAGCCCCTCATTGTTTATGCTAATAAGATGACACAGATGGGGGATGTCCATGAGACAAAGGCCAATCATGTGATTAGTGGGTTGAGGCTTTAGTCCATGTTATCAGACCAAACTCTGGAGAGGAAAGAGGGCTGGAAATGGAATTCATCCACATGGAAAATATTTAGATCAATAAGGCTTAAACAATGAAACCCCAATAAAAACTCTGGACACCAAACATGGTTGAGCTTCTCTGGCAGTAGTCTGCATAATGTCACTCATTTTGTTGTATCTTTTGTAATGAAATTTTAACCATAAGTTTAGTGATGACCTGAGTTTTATGAGTCATTCTAGCAATTATTTGAACCTGAGTGGACATTGAAAACCTCCAAATTTGTTCACAAGCTGGGCCCCTAAGTTAGCGTGTAGTATCTGAAGTAAGATGTGACAAATATTGTGGAGAACTATGCTCTTAACCTCTGAGGATTGGTCCAACTCTAGGCAGTTTGTGTCAGAAGTCGTTGCAACCTTATTTACCAAACAAAACTTAGTCATTGGGCTAAATCTAGATTCAAATAAAACTTTTAAGCTCAGGTTTGCCATATAATAACTAGATAAATGTTGCCTAAATGTCAATAATTATTAGCTAAATATTCTGGACTCAAACTTGAAATTCTGGGCCACCTTCTTACAAAAGACTAACAGAACCAATCCCATCATGATTTACTTTTTGGTTTGCTTTAGTTACCACACGAAGAGCAAGACTACATGGTTATCCTAAAACTCCTGGTATTTAACTCTCTTTGTAAGTCAGATGAAAAAATAGGAAATGGCTTATATTTCTATAACTATGCTTAAAAACCTACTTCTTTCTATACTTGCTTTCAATGTTCCTTTCTATTAAAAACAAGAAGTTTTTGCTCTATCGTAAAAAAGATTCTCTTAGTTTCTGGATCTCATTCCTTGTAAATTGCAAGAGACTCTGCTTTGCAAATCTATGTATTCTCTTTATCACAATAATAATCTTCTGGCATGCAAACATCCCTTCTTATCTCTTATTAGACAAAATAAAACTAAATGAAAGCCTGAATTTTAAGCTTACGTCTTACTTCAATTACTGCCCCATTCCTTCTTAGTATAACTTTCACCATATTCCTTTGGATGTGATGCTTGTGTTTTTGTCTTCCCACTTTTTATGTAGATTCCATTCCTACCAGTCTGTTCTTGTAATATTTTGTAAAGTAATAAGGTTATATTGTACCAAAAGCATACCCATTATACATGTCTTTTTTTTTTTAAGACAGAGTCTTGTTCTGTCACCCAGGCTGGAGTGCAGTGGCACAATTATGGCTCACTGCAGCCTTGTACTCCTGGGTTCAAGCAATTCAGCCTCTTGAGTCGCTGGGACTACAGGCATGTGCCACAATGCTTGGGTAATTCTTTAAACGTTTTGTAGAGAAGGCATCTTGCTGTGTTGCCCCGCCTGGTCTTGAACTCCTGGACTCAAAGCAATTCTGCCTCGACCTGAAAAAGTATAAGCCACCATGCCCAGCCTACACATGTCTTCTTTTCCTCTAATCTCACTGACTTTTCTTCTTAGTTTCCATTGCCATCGTCCCTTTTTTTTTCTACTTATTCTGGGGATGCAAGAGAAACTCCAACAATTGGCTCTTAACATTTTCAATTATCTCTATATACATATTTTTATCAGAGAGTTTTTACCAAGCCTCTTGCTTTTAATACCAGTACAGATGATCAACCAATTTCAGCTGTAACTCTAACATTTCTTCTGAACTTTAGCCTCATTTTATGGGATCTATCTGCCTTCTTTATTTTTATATCTAAGAGATATCTCAATCTAGTTTTGCAGAATGTACAAAAACAGAGTTTGTAATAGCCCTGCAACCAAACCTTTTCCATTCCTGTGTTCATCTCAGGATTATCAGAATCATTTCCATGTCCTGTTGAAATAATATATAAAATGGTGAACATATTCATTTCTCCCTTATCTTTACTACTGCTACTTTAATCCAAGCTACTTTTGTCTCTTGTATGTGTATAAAATAAACTCCTCTCTTTCATTTATTCAATCCTATTATCTCTTCTCTACAATTTATCTTTTTAAAAGATAAATCATATCATACTGCTTGTTTGATTAAAATCCACTAATAGTTCTTCCAATTGCAGTTAGTATAAATCAATGTTCTTTTTTATGTCAGAGACAGGCCTGTATATCAGGTTCTTGCTTACCTTTTCCTATCTTTTCATTTTCTTTTTACTCACCATATTCAAGTCACAATAGCTTTTCTGTTATCTGAACATGTCAAACCATTTCTGTCTCAGAGCCTTTGCAGTTGACAGAGCTTCTGTGTAAAATATTCTCCAGGTTGTTCATGCCTGGATCCTTATCACCAAGCCCATCTCAGTTCAAATGTTAGAACCTCTCAGAGGCCTACCCTGCCCATTAATTTATTTAAAGTAGCAGGACCTGCCCGAATTACTTTGTAACACATCATCTTGTTGTATTTTCTCCTTAGTAGTTGTCACTAAATTTATTTGTTTTACTTCGTTTTCCTCTGCTAGAATGTATAAATATATATTAATATGTAGTCTGAGTATATATATATATAAAATATAAATATAATATGCTATCTAGAAGATACATATGCAGATTCTGCATATATATGCAGATTATATATGTGCAGAATATATATATATATATATATGCAGATTCTGATTCCAGTAGGTCTATGGTTGGACCTGAAAATTTATATTTCTAACAATCTTCCAAGTAGAGTACATTAGTTAAGGAATTTGATGTCTTCCTTTAATTTTTTGTATGTCTTCTCTTAAAAGGTCATCATAGTTTATCAGTCAGGATTTAGTTGCTGAACTGAATATAACTAGGTTAAGAAATGGGTTAAAACTGCCTTGAAGACTCATTTTTCCTAATCATACAAACTTATTTAAGCTTCCAGGAATGACTTCTAGAAGCTTACCTCACACAAGAACGCCAAAGGAGTGTCCTGTACTACAGGATCATTATGTTACCTGTGGAAAATGGAAGTCACCACTACAGTGACTGGCTCCAGAGTCACTGAATTGGTATGATCTGAAAAATGGGGAAGTCACAATACAGCTTCTGGAAATAATGCTATGTTCAATTTCTGGTAATGGGTGGCTCATGCCTTGCTTCTCTGCTCATTGCATTCTTTTCCAAATCAAGCCCTAAACAGTTAGATGAAAATAATATTCAAACTCCTACTTGCAAGGAAGTCATAAAATTTAGCTTTTAGTTTTATAAGTTACACAATACTAAAAGGCATAGCAGGAGATCGAAATGAGTAAGAGAGTTAATCCAACTTATTTGCCCCAAATAGCCCCGAGGCAGTGCTATTTGTGCCTCAGCAGCCTAACATAGTTTTCACTGAACTGTCTCATGATTTTAATTTGTTATGCCTCCATTTTTCCCTTCAGTTTACATATGACTCAAGTGAGAATAAAGATGGGTCTTAGAAGGGAAAAATAATATTAAATGTAAAACAGAATGCCCACTCTGAGCACACCCCTTCCCACTAACAATCTAAGTTTGGTATTTCAGTCTTAGGGTGAATTACATCGTAGGAGGATTCCTCATTCTCTATGCAAATATCCATCTAGCTACCAAAATCCACAAGTTTGTCAACACAAATTTAAATAACGCTGCTGTAATGAATTAGGCAAATTGCACAGTGTAGGAGTGGTCTCCACAAGACTGCCCTCATGTTACACAGCGTCTGAAAGTTTTGGGTTTGCCCAAGGCCACCCTAATTTGTATCAACTGATTACAAAATCAGGCTTGTTCCTCTAGCTACCCTCAAGTTCAACAATTCACTAGAACAACTCAAGGAACTCAGAAAAGCCTATATATAAATAACAGGTTTTGTTATTTTTTAATAACAAAAAGACACAATTTCATGCCAGCCAAAGAAAGAGACATATCGGGTGAAGTCTAGGAAGTAAACTACAAAGGGATCTATGTCCTCAGGGACACTTACCCCCTTCTTATCTTTTTGTGACTATAGCTGCCCAATGGGTTCTTCGTGTGCACTGCACAAACAAAATCAACTCACCAAGACCATGGCATTGCAGTAAAGAAAGAGTTCATTTGACATGAGGCTGGCCATGCCATGCAAGAGACGGAGTTATTACTCAAATCAATCTCCCCAAAGACTTGGAGGTTAGGGGTTTTTCCAAGATAGTTTGGTCGGCAGGGGGTTAGAATAGGGATCATGCTGATTGGTTGGGCTGGAGAAGAAATCATAGGGAATCAAAGCTGTCCTCTTGTGCTGTTCTCGAGTGGGGGATACAAGACTGAGTGGTGGGTCCAGGTGGGCCCATCCAGTTGTTAGAAATGCAAAAACATGAAAAGACACCTCAAAAGGCCCATCATGGGTTCTCCAATAGTGATGTTACTGCACGAGTAATTGGGAATGTTGCAAATCTTACGACTTCTGGAATAATGCCTGGTAATTATTTAGAATTCAAGTCACCCTTCTAACTTGGTAGTATTTAATTAGTTTTACAATAACAGTTTAGTTTGGGGGAAGGGCTGTTATCATTTAAACTACAAACCAAATTTCTCCCAAAGTTAGTTTGGCCCAAGTCCAGGAATGAGCAAAGACAGCCAGTCTGTGTAGCTAGAAGCAAGATGGAGTCAGTCATGTCAGGTTTCTCTTACTGTTATATTTTTGCAAAGGTGGTTTCATGATAATTTGCATGGAGTATTGCCAAACCAGGAAGCTCTTTTGAACTTTCATCTTCTTAGTTTTTATTGGGACTTCATTAGATAGGCACAGTTGATTGAATTATTGGCAATATGGGTGACAAAAATTCCAACCCTTCAATCACATGCTTGGTATACTGACACAACTTTTATATTTGAAATTTGGTAAGAGAGTAGTTCTCAAGTGTTCTCATGCCAAAAAAAAAAGATAACTTTATGAGGTGATGGACATATTACTGTATATATCCATTAAATCATTGCTTTGTGCACCTCAGATATATACAATTTTTATTTGTCAATGTAACTTCAAAAAATCTGGAAAAGAGAATTATTAGGTGTAGTTGACAATGATTCTTTGCTTGGCCAAACTTTAGTCAGGCTCCTGAAACTTCTTCATCTTCATCTAATACTTCCTTATAAGATCCAGTTTTAACAACAAACTTTGCTAAATCAGTTCAGCAGGAACCTCTCACTGTTGATACTTGATCACTCTTGATCGTTGACTGGGTTCCTCATCTTCCACTATCCCATGATGATGTCTAATCACCCTGGTCTATCTTCAGCAAAAATTCTGTTAGGTGGGTTTAGCCAGGATATATTTTACTTCTGAAGTTTTCTCTTAGTAATTTTCCATCCACCAACACTCACCATGCTCTCTAAATGTAATTTGCCACTTGCCTGTCATGTATTTGGGGTTGAGCCTAATCTTTCTTACCCACTGCAAAATTGCATTGCCATGGTCCCTATCTAACCAGATAGTCCTTTAAAAAAAGTCTTTTTTACCATGCTTTGACAAGTATCATCGAATACATTTTTTTCTATAACGTGGTCTAAGAGTTCACCATGAATAACAAAGACACATTTATAACTTGGGAAATTTGAAGGGTTTAGAAATTACCTTCCAAGAATCAGGAATCAGGACAAAAAAAAAAAAAAAGGACCTCTCTTTGGGTAAAGTTAATTCTTTTCTTCATATTTACCTTTGCTGTGAAGCTTTTCCCGGCTTTCTTTTTTAAGCCGTAGAGTGGAATTTATCATGCATTTCTCTGTGCTACTAAGTATATTAAAGTATTCTCTTATTTTAGACAAATTCACACAGAACCGATACTTTAACAGCTTCGAGCTCATCTTTGTCTTCCCTACCAGAAGATAGACTTTTAGCAAGAAAGAGCCAGTTCATCTTGGTGTTCTCAGAATCTAAAATGGTAATTGGAACATAAGGAAATCATAATCTCTCTCTCTCTCTCTCTCTCTCTCTATGTATCTATGTATCTATCTATCTCTCCCCCCACTCCCCCACCGCACATCCCCTACTCTCTCCCTTTCTCTGGAGCACACATACATACAGGTAAACACACACAAGTATATACCAAAAAAAAAGGATGTAGGTTGGTACAAGTAATTTTATCACTCCTACATAATATAAAACCCTAATGATAAAGCCTTGTTAATAGACAACTATAGATAATGTCTTCATATATAAGAGGGACAGTATGTTATTTGGCTGCTAACTATACCAAGAAAAAAAAGCATTCAAAGAACCACATATTTTTGGCCTTGAAATTGGTATTTTTCCATCTTACTGAAGATGCTGAAGTGATGAGGTACGGGTATAGAAAATGGGAGAAAGTATATGTATCCCGTGGCCCACTGATGCCTGGAATATATAACCAGCTCATACTGTGAGGGATGCCCTGAAGCTTTTAAAACTGATATAATGTTCCTCCTTGGAACACCCTAAGCACAGTGCCTCCCTTTCAAAGCATAACTTGAGCATGATAATGGACTTACTGGCAATGAGTTTAGATCTGAAAATTGAGGGAGCTCTTCTATAATTGTCTTTAATACAGTTGTAAAAAGGAAGGTAAAAGCCTTCTTTCAAGAAAACTTGCAAAAGTATTAATGTAGTAAATAGCATATTTGATGCCTCTATTAAAGCTCTATGTTTCAATGGAAATTGTCTATATAACCATGTTTTCACAGTCTGAGCTTTTTAACATTTGAGTAGTAACACTGATAATAAGATTCTGCATATTAAGTTTTATGGAAATAGAACAATTTCAGTTCAAACACTAGACTTTCTATAAATGGGAATTTAATTACAATAAGATTATGCCAACAGTTTTTATAGTTTTTGTGTCGATAGGAAAAACAATCTCTACCTAATGTTACAAGAAAATTCAAATCTAGATACAGATATCCATAGGCAAGCTAAAATAGTCTGATGCTTTAATCATTATAGAATAATTAAGACTTACTGTAAAATTTAAAGATGAAACATTCATTATGATACATTTTAAATTCTGTTTCATGTTTTTTTCTGCTTTCAGTCTCATATTATCTAAATATAAATAATTTTAAGTGAAATAGGTAAGAGTAACTCAAAGGATGGAATTGTGTCACCCCAAAATTCACATGTTGAAGCCCTAACTCTCAATATGACTGTTTTTAGAGATGTATCTTTTAGGAGGTAATTAAATAAGGTCATAAGGGTAGAGTACTAAACCTATAGAATTGGAGGCCTTATCAGAAGAACCCAAGGTCTCTCTCTGTTCATATGCATGTACCAAGAAAATGTGTGTGAAGACACAGCAACGAGGCAACCACCTACAAGCCAGGAAGAGAACCCTCACCAGACATGGAACTGGTGAGCACCCCAGGACTTCCCAGGCTCCAAAACTATGAGAAATATGACTGTTGTTTAAGTCACCCAGCCTATCATATTTTGTTATGGAAGCATGAGCTAAGACAGTCATAAATATTTTTAAATGTGTGTGACACAGATAAAGAAATATAAGCATATTACAGATATGTTTGTTACATTAGTAAACATATTTTTTTAATGATTCATTCATTCATGTATTTTTTCATTATTAATTTGGGTTTAGTTCCGGCCTGGGGTTATGAGAATTAATCAAAGGTTAGAGTACATAATGTTGGTCTTTGATTTGCAATAACAAGGGGTCTTTAGGAAAATTGTAACGTGACTAATAACTGAAATGAGCTCTTTCATTGCCAAGCAGTCATGTTTTAAAGAAGCAGAAAATGTGAAGAAGTTCTATGGGAGAACATATTATCTCATTTAATTATTATAAATAGCCTCATAAAAGTAGAATAGTCTATTCCAATACAGGCTTGGGACTGCTTCTATTTATAAATAGTGGCCTGGAGTGAGTTACTCAACCTTCATTTACCTCAGTTTCTCATCTGTGAAATGACAATGTTAACCTGCTGTCTGTATATCCCTACTTTACAGAAATTAAAAGAAACTCAATATGCCAGCTACTTTGTGGCAGAGCACAGATTCATCATCCAATTCTTTTGAATTCAAGCCTATAAATTTCCATTAAAATAATTACTAGACCTTATGGTTAGATGATACATATATTTTTCTTTCTAAAGCCTCAACTTTTAAAAATCAGGCCTAGAAAGGACAACTCATATATCCATAAGTATTCATATGTATTTGAGCAGGCTAATTTGGAAGCTTTATTTTATTTATTTATTTATTTTTGAGACAGAGTCTTGCTCTGTTGCACAGACTGGAAGGCAGCGGTGTGATCTCGGCTCACCGCAACCTCAGCCTTCCAGGCTCAAGTTAAGTTATTCTCTTGCCTTAGCCACCCGAGTAGCTGGGATTACAGGTATGAGCCTCCATGCCAGGCTAATTTTTGTATTTTTAGTAGAATCAGGATTTCGCCATGTTGGCCAGGCTTGTCTCAAACTCTTGTCCTCAAGTAATCTGCCCGCCTTGGCCTCCTAAAGTGCTGGGATTACAGGCGCGAGACACCACGCCCAGTCTGGAAGTTTTATTTTTGAAATCATGACAAGTAGAAAATAATATCACTGTATGCCTTTTGAGCAATGAGGAAGGATGTCTAGAATGTATATAGAGGCAACACAGAGGAAGATCTGGAGGACAGATTGGAATCACACTGATGAGGCAGAGTGAGAAGAAAGGAGAGAAAGGAAAAGATTAAAATCTCTGCTGCTTAAACTTGTGCTGGAAATTTAATGAGATAGTAGGGGTTAATTGTTCAGAAAAATGTACGGCACATATCAGTGATACGAATATTAATTTAAATGCTGAAAGTTTGAAAATAGAGGTCAAATTAGTTTTTACTATTTTTGTGGAAGAAAATGTTCAACTTATGAAAAGAACATTACGGGTTGAATTGTAACTCCCAGAAATGTGTATTATATTCCTAAGCCCCAGTACCTGTGACTGTGACCTTACCTGAAAGTAGGATCTTTGCAGATTTGACTAAGTTAAATTAAGTCCTTAGCATGGGCCCTAATGCTACATGACTGGTGCCCTTATAACAGGGAAATCTGAAACAGAGATATAGGAGGAACAATAAGTGAAGACAGAGACAGAGAATGGAGTGTTAAATCTACATTCAAAGAATGCCAAGGATTGCTGGTTGCCACCAAAAGATAGGGGAGAGGGATGGAACTGATTCTCCCCCAGAACCTTCATAATAATTATATTTATTCATCCAATCTAAGTATTGTGTCAATGATGTTGGTATTCTTGTGATTAAAAATCTACGTGGGGCCAAGAAGGCAATCAAAACAAATGGTTCATTACAACCTGTAAGTAGATGCAAAAACATTCATACCATATCTTTTCATAGAGCAAAGGATATTGAAGAGTCATAAAATTTCCTGTCAGGGTACTGAAAATCATCTAGTCCAGTTTCCTAATTATACATGTCAGGAGCTGAAGTCCTGTGAGATAGAGCAAGTGCCATGGTCTCAAAGCTAGTCAATGTCAAAGCTGGGACTATCACCAGGCTTTATTGATGTCCAACTGAGACTCTGGTCCCTAACACAGACAATACCATCACCACCATTGTTGATAGCAGTGAGCCCCGCCACTCCAATGCTTTCTTTGTCTTGCTAGACTAAAATTGCCAAATGTAGGTCTTTAGTCTGATACTAGAGAGGCTGCAGTCATCACCCCAGAGAAGGTGATGTGAAAACTTTGATTCTAATTCAGTGAGTCTGTAAAGCCACGTTTGCAAACCACTCCAGAAAAAGCTTCAGAATTATCCTGAGTACAAAAGCTCACGCCAGTCAAAGATCTTATTATGAAGAGATTCTTCCTCATGGCTGAACTATACATTTTAGGTACTGAAAGAGAATAGACTCTAATAACCCATCAGCTGATAGAATTTCATCCAATGCAGAAGACAGAATGTTAGTAATGTTTCTTGGAAGTTTCCTTCTGACAAATTATGATGACAGAAATAAAGGTAGAAAACAATAACACTGGCCCTGCTAAGCTATTCAGGAAAGAATAATATCCAGCTTTCTTTAAAATGGTATTCTGGGGACCAGGCACGGTGGCTCATGCCTGTAATCCCAGCACTTTGGGAGGCCGAGGCGGGTGGATCAGCGGAGGTCAAGAGTTCAAGACCAGCCTGGCCAACATGGTGAAACCCTGTCTCTACGAAAAATACAAAAATTAGCTGGGCAAGGTGGCACCTGCCTGTAATCCCAGCTACTCAGGAGGCTGAGGCAGGAGAATTGCTTGAACCTGGGGTCAGAGGTTGCAGTGAGCTGAGATCTCACCACTGTACTCCAGCCTGGGCAGCAAAGTGAGACTTGTTTCAAAAAAAAAAAAAAAAAAAAGGTATCCTGGGTTCTTTTTACCACTGACTTATTTATTATACGTTTTACAGAAACAAGATGATATATGCTATCATATATAAGAGAGGCCTCTACAAATGTCAAGATAAATATTTTAAACATAAAATACATGAAGACCAATCCAAAATTGAAGGAGCTAAAATTAAAACCCTATTAAATATAGGAATACCTTGTTCAAAATATTACGTGTGTGTAAAACTAAATGGTGAACAGACTATGTCATGTCACATGAGATCACATCATTTCTATGAAAGTAAAGGCAGTTTGAGTAATTTTCATTAATAGAAAGCCCTTGAATATATACTCATATTTTTAAGTAGATTGATCTTTTCTAGTAGATAGGATTATAATGTGGCATTATGGGATATTTAAAAATATGATTGTAAATTTTTATTTTTTTAACAAGACTTCTACCAAAAGATTTATACATCTGGCATGTTGCCTCGAGAAAAGTTTTTCTAAGTGGCACCCAAACATTGTCTGGAAGTTATATTATTTGGAAATACTACCATAATTAATATCAAGAATACGGTGACTTCTGTTAAAATATAAAGTTTTGCACATAAAGCAAAACTTGGCAAGTAGGAATCATTTTGCTTGTATTGCAAAAAGTTGTAATAAATCATTTTGCACTGGTATAGTATGCTCATTTTCACCCTAAGTAACAAACAGCCTCCACCTGCAAAACTTCTTCCAATGAATTACACCTGAGTGCTCATTAGTGCAGTAAGTTCCCCAAAGGAAAATCAGACAAGCAGACTTTCAGCCTTGTGAATCAGAATATACCTGAGGGGAGTAAGATGAACGAGGTGCCTTCACTTTTGGTCTTATTAAACGATAGACATAGAACCAAGTAAGAAGGAAAAACACATAAACTTTTCTCCCCACAAGTTAAGAAGTAACATGGATCATGATTTTAGTACTAGAAAAAAAAAAAAACAAAAACAAAACCCAAAAACAATAATAAAGCTATTTGGTTAGAAGTACTTTTCAAAAAAGTGGATAGGGATTTGAAAGTCACAGATTTAATAAATGGCTTAAGGAACTTTTGTGCTGATTGCTTCTTTTTACTTTTTTATTTGATATTAGAAACCTACATATCTTGACCACATTGTAGAGAAAATGCACTGCCTTGCTTTATTCAGGAATAAAAAAATTATCCAGAATAAATTATGTACCCAGCAATGACTGAGGAATGTGATTTTGTTGTGTTTAGTAAGTTTATATCACGTTATCTGGAGAACAAAAATTACTACTTGAAGAATTTTATAAACATTGGAGAAATGATGATAGAAAATTAAGAGCAGATGAGATCACAATTGTACTCACTCTCAAATATGATTAGCTATACAGAATAAAAATTATATGTAAAATATATATATAAATCAAGTAAATATATTATTTGATTGGACTTTTACACAGTTACACAATTGCAAATAAGCATACATGCACACGCACACGCACACACATACACATAAAAGTGGGAGGCACAGAAGTTAAAAAAGTCAGGCTTATTTATTACAAAATGGTTTTCATTCACAATAAAGTGAAAAGTGACATAAAATTCCTAAGTATATTTTGGATTTTTAATGCAAACTATGTTATCATTTTACCATTTCACACATGGTCTTGAATGTGATTCTTTTTCTTTATATCTGAATACATAGTTGATAGACTAAGCTCAGTTAGAATCTTAAATTTAGGATTTGAGTTTTCACAGGTTTATCATGCCTAGTAATATGTATGGGTACCATTTTTAGACACAGAAGAAACACTGATAAAAAGAGGCATAAAGAATTAGGAGACATTTTGTCTGTTTATATAAGAAATTTGAAGTAGGGCACATCCAATACTTGTTTTAAAAAAATTCAGAGCTCAGTCAAGTTATGGCTCTCTATGGGCCCATGTGTGATTTTCTTGGAACCTCTCTGAGTCAAGATGGCTGCAGCAGTTGCATCCAATATTTGCTTTTAGAAAAAAATGTCCCAAGTCGAACTAAAAAGAAATGCCCGCACCTTATGTCCATTTCTTAAGAAGAATGTGAACTTTCCCATACTTCCTTCAGAAGACTTCTTATCACAATTCGTGGATGCACCTGAGTCACATGACTATGCCCAAACTATTATTTTTCATAGAGGACACTATAACTGGCTTCTATCAAACAGGAGTCACACTCAAGCTACATGTCCCACTTCTGCAAAACATGGCTTTCTGTCCTGAGAAAAGTCAGTGAGTCTATAATACTTAGATCTATGAGTGCTGGCATTGTTATATTCATTTTTCAGTGAAATTTTTATGGGGTAACAAAGGCAAAATATAATAAAAATTCAAGTAATTGCACAAATAAACATGAGGCAAGAAAGTAACCCTGTGAAATCAAAATGTTGTCAGGCAGATAACATCACCTGACCATCATGTGAGGTTTTGTAGACCTGATGCATGTAAGTTTGAGTTTCTTTTACGGCAGACAGTGAGTGGAAGGCAAAGTTAAAAAGTGCATGTTGCAGAAAATTTAATTGGAAAGAAATCTACTATACTGGCAGTCATTTTGTACCGAAGTTTTCTGTTATATTATTATAATATACTCTTAAAATGAAAATAGTGTTGAGGTCAGATGTTCAACCCTTGGTGTTTTTATTATCTGAAGCAAATTTCTATGAGCAAATATAGTATTAAAGTCCAGAGGAATATATAAATGCTGCATCTTTTCCTGCAGCCTTAAAGTTTCTTCTCTACCCACAGTCTTATATTCAGCAAATATACATTAATTGATCACTAGGGGTGAGGCTACAGATGTGGCCCTTGCCTTTCTAGTTCTTATAGTCTGTCAGGAGAGACAGACAAGTATACAATCAGAATAAAATAAACTATGAGGACAGCTACCATGGGAAATATAGAACACATATGTGTGTGAACACATATGTGTGTGAACACATGATGGAAGCTGCTTATCTAGTCTGTGAGATGTCAGGGAAGGTTTCACAGAGGAAACCTGAAGTTTCATTGAAATCTGAAGACTGAGTTGTCGGTTGAATGGGGAAGCATGAAGAACATTCTAGCACAGAGACTAGCATAAGCCATGTTCTGGAGGCATAAAAGAACATTGCTGTTTCTAATAAAAATGTAATATGACTAGAGAGTAAGGTTTTGAAATGGAGATGTGAAATTATGTCTCAAGGTATCATTTGCACTCAGATACCCAAGGGGTTTGTAGAGCTCCTTAAATAATTTGTACTTCATCTTAAGGATGATGGGACATCATGTCATGGTTTTAATTAAGGGAATGGAGTAAGCAAATTTGCATTACAGAAATATTCTTCTGACTGCATGGAGTCAGGTTTGGGGTGTACAATACTGGAAGCAAAGTTAGGAGGCCATTTAAGGTAAGACTTCATAGTGGCCTGAAGAAAACTTGTGGCATGGCGTTTTGGAAGTGAATATATAGGAGAAAATGTTTGGTGCTATCATCTAAAAATTTAGAGGCTATAGAGAAACAGTGGGTTAGAAAAAAACGAACTCAAGTCTGACTCTGAGGTTCCTGGCTTGGGTTACTGGTTGGATATTGGTGTTAATTACTGAGATATGGAATTCAGAAGAAGAATGTTGCTATGCATAACGCATTCCCTTTTTAGCATGTTAATTTTTGTGGTGCTTTAGTGATTTCAAAAAGCAGATTTTCTTAACTTGCTGGATGTAAGCATCCAGAGCCCAAGAGAGAGATCAGGTCTAAAGATTCATTTGTAAATCATCTGGTATGGATATAATTTGAAATTAAAGGATTATGATATTGTCCAGGGAAAACATGTGGTGTAAGTAAGGAGAGAAGAGGAGAGATGAGAAAGGGCACAAAACAAAACTCTTAAGGAATACCAAACATTCATCTACTGAAACAGAAAAAAAGACCTTGCCCATTATCTTAGTCTCCTATTGCTACTATAAAAATGCTATCACAAACCTAGTGGCATAAAACAACCATAATTTATTCTCTTACGGTTCTGAAGGCAAAAGTCAGTGTTTCTGGACCAAAATAAATGTTTCAGATGGGTCGAGCTCCCTCTGAAGGCTCTGGGGGGGATTTCATTCTGTGTCTCCTGGAGCTTCTGGTAGCCATCATCCCTTGACCTGTGGCTGCATCACTCTAATCTCTGCTTTCCTGATCACATGGCCTTTTATTCTTCTGTATAGTCAAACCTCCCTTTGCTTTCCCTTTGTAAAGGATAAATGTGATTGTATTTAGTGCCCATCCAGATAATCCAGTATAATGTTCCTATTTTAAGATCCTTAACTTCATCACTTCTTCAAAGTCTTTGTTGTTATACAAATTAGCATTCACATGTCCAGGATTTAGGATGTGGATTAATTTGGGGAGCTATTATTCAGCCTACTGTACCTACTAAGAGGAAAAGAACACTTTATCTGCCCACATGAAGCTCATTAAATGTATTAAGACAAGAATAAAATAAATTCACAACAAATAGTGTTAAAGGCCGTTCAAGTTACACCAAATAAGTTAGTTCTATAGAAGTTCAAAGATGTAAGAGCCATATTTGACCTGAGATTTCTGGAAACAGCCCTCCATGAAAAAAGGCAAAAGAGAATATTATAAGAAATTATATTATACAAAGTAAATGGAATTAGTGTTTTTAAAGGTGATATTTGTAGCACCAAATGAGAATTTCACATAAAAGTGTAAAAACGTATTTCGACTAAACATTTCCTGTGGCCTTGAAGACAGATTTTCTCCCTCAAATTATCTTTGTCTGCCTTTCCAAGATATGAAGCAAACAGAAAATTTTAGTTCATAGAAAATACAACAAATAACTTTCTGCAAATCTATCTCTCCGTCTTTACAGAGGTCAGCACTTTCTAAAGGAACACTCGAAGGCAAAACAGTAGTATGGAATATGGTTTTTTAAAATTATTTTACTTTAAGTTCTGGGATACATGTGCTTAACATACAGGTTTATTACACAGGTATACATGTGCCATGGTGGTTTGCTGCACCTATCAAACCGTCATCTGGGTTTTAAGCCCCACATGCATTAGGTATTTATCCTAATGATCTCCCTCCCCTTTCCCCACCATCCCCTGACAGGCCTTGGTGTGTGATGTTCCCCTCCCTGTGTCTTTGTGTTCTCATTGCTCAACTCCCACTTATGAGTGAGAACATGTGGTGTTTGGTTTTCTGTTCCTGTGCTAGTTTGCTGAGAATGATGGTTTCCAGCACCATCTATGTCCCTGCAAGGGACATGAACTCATTCTTTTTTATGGCTGCATAGTATTCCCTGGTGTATACATGCCACATTTTCTTTAACCAGTCTATCATTGATGGGCATTTGGGTTGGTTCCAAGCTTTTTCTATTGTAAATGGTCCTGCAATAAATATAATGACTACCAACAGCTATGTATTTATTACATGTACTAGAAAGAAGTATATTGACTATTAACAGAGATTCAGCATTGTTTTCAACAGCTCTATTTGGGATTCAACTAACCAACATACATTTATGGAATACCTATATTGTTCAAAGATTTAGTCAAAACAATAGGAAAAAATTTCAGGAAGTTTAATGCCTATTTTCACAGAGCCTACAGTATTTTTGAAGACAAGTCACACCTAACATGTTGTGCAATATTACATTTTTCCCTATTTAAATCTCAATATACCCATGAGATAGAAAACATTTTCAATTCATTTTGGAAATGGAAAACTATAGCTTCAAAAATTTTAAGTGGAGGAGCAGTAACTTGAACCCATGTTACAAAACATCTTGTCTGAAACTTTCTGCAATACAGTCTGCTTTTGCTAAGCACGGCAGAACATAAGTAGTATTACAGTGAAGAGCAAGAGGCAATTACCACAGTGGGCCTTGGTATTTATGAAAAGCTTCCTAAAAACAGTGGAGAAATCATAAACAAGGCAGCAGAAAAATGGATGTCAATTACATAGGACAACAAAAACAAATGACGGAGAAAGGAAGAGTTTAGATTGGAGAAATTAGGTAAAAAAAGACAAAAGAAGCGGCACGCGACCTCCAGAAAACAATAAAAAAAACCACTCTAAATACAAAATACACAGCTTCATATTCAATTATTCATGAAATATAAAGTCTTGATATGGTTATTAAATTTATTATTTTTCTATTTTTTACTTTTCCATTAAATAATAACCAATTAGCATTCCCCTCAAATGGTATATAACCACACTGGTATAAAATCATACTATCCTTAAAATTAAGAATCAAGGCTAAATAAAAAAAAAGTTGAAATGTCTGATCAAGAATAGCTTCATTAATTTTTGAAATAAAATATTTCCTATTTGTGTGAAGTCTGGCAATAGTAAAAGAAAAAATATTGTTAACTGGACTTTCATTTAGATTCTAGGAAGATAAACGCTGAGAAGAAAGATCCTCTGAACTTGAAAGTTCAGTCCTTGAATAGATTCTCTGCGATAGCTTGTTTCATTCCTCCTATTAGTTCCAGTAGAATATATAGTTCCGAAACAAGGAGATGATTAGGGTCTCATCTAAAGGATATGCCTTTCCAGCTAACATTTTATCATAGCTGACCTTGTATTTTATAGTGTTTTTTTTTTAATTCTTTTCCTGCTACTCTGATTTTGCAATGAGTACTCAATAAATATTGACAAATTGAGTGATAATCACCAAATACAAGACATCAAAATGTGTTTTAAGATGCTGGCCAATTACGATATTAATTGAGTTCTGAAAAATCTTAGAAATGTAATGGTCTTGCAAAGAATATATTTCAGATCTGAGAAACAAAAGATAAAGAATTAATCTGAAGAAGAGGGGCTTAGATGAAGAGATGGCAGCAAGCAGCTTTCTATTCTTCTGGGTCTGCTGAGTACTGAAAGGATAAGAATTCAGAAAAATAGGAGCAAGGTTGCACAGGGTGGGGGAAGAGGGGGGAGAAACTGAGAATATGAGAATGCATAAAGAATGAATTTTTCCTGGAAGCCAAACAGCAGAATTCATGCTGCTGTTCTATCTCTCTTATTTACTAAATTTAGGGCTCCTTTCCTGGAGCCTCCTGGGTTTTCCCTACCTGCACTGAATGTTTTCACCATTAAAACTCTCAATCTATTCAAGCTGTGGGGTGAAGGAGAGAGTGTGATTAGTCTACTGCTTAAAGGGAAATTAAATCTGCAGCGGCTTCCAGAAAAATAATAATAAAAAAAAACAAGTCAAACCAAAGCCTCTTCTATCACAAATGAGGATACTACAAGTAACGTAAGTCAGTAGAAGATTGCTCTGAGCACAAACATCATTCTACTAAAAACTTCTTTTAGAAACAACCATAAAAGAGCATTCACTAGTCAATGTTATATTCTTCCGGAGTTAGGAATTGAAAGAGTTTGTAGTACTTATTATATTCAAAGAATCTAAACATAAAACACGCTTTGAATAATCACTTAGTTTAGTTCCTTTTTTAATAGATAATGGCAGTGCATACTGGGAAGATTAAGAATAAGAATTCTGACCTTCCAGTTTGCAGTCCTGTACTCTTCACTACAATGGCAATCACAATTTTTTGATGTTTTATTTAGACTCTATCTTAGTCAGTTAGTGCTGCTATAGCAAAGTGCTATTGGCTGGCTGGCTTATGAACAACAGTAATTAATTTCTCAAAGTTCTGGAGCCTAGAAGTCTGAGATCAAGTTGCCAGCACTGTCAAGTTTTGGTGAAGGCCCTGTTCTGTGTTGCAGACTGCCAACTTGTCTCTGTATCTTCAACACGACCTAAAGAGGCTGGAGAGCTCTCTGGGGTCTCTTTTTATGGGCATTAGTCCCATTCATGAGGGTTCTATCCTCATGGCCTAATTACCATCCAAAGGTCCCACCTTCTAATCCCATTATATGGGGGATTCAGATTTTAACATATGAATTAGGGGGAATGTAAACATTCAGTCCATAACAGACTACTTATCTGTCAAGGAAATTTCATAAAGGCCTTAACATTTTACAAGTATTTTCAGTCTTTAGCGACATTTGTGTTAAATATTTTACTCTATGGATTATATCTTAATAATGTTTATTCTTATATACTACTGTGTTAGGATAATTTGTTGAGATATTAACTTCTGTTTTGTTGTCCTGATACTTTTACCATCTCCATTCTAAGAGGTAAACAAAACTTTGTGTTTCTTTGCCTAATGAATATTCATGTCTGAAGAAAAAGAAGAATATGAGAGAAAAACAAAGTTTAAGGATTATTGTGTATAGTTGTATCATTGTGCTAGGTTTCCAGCACACGAACCTGGGCAATGTCATCCACTTAATGACCTATGTAAATTACATCTTCTGGGGCTGTTTGGTGCCCAGCCTGCAGAACTCTTTGTAGTCACTCTACTACTTCTTGAAATAAAAACTTATTTTGTCAAATCAAATGTATATAAGAATGACATTGGACATTGTAAAGAGAGAAGCAGACTGACTGCAGGTATACACACATCCATTCTATAAAGAAAATACTCATCCTTCACATAAAATTAGGTAGCATTACTAATCTCCAATAGATATTTTAGTGGTCTGTGTTGTCAGATCTACAATTTTTTCAAGTGAGAACTGAGATCTATAATTTAAAAACTTGGTTGAAATAGGAAAACATTTTATTGGCCAAAATAAAATACAAATAGAATAAAATCTATAGAAGAAATTCAAAACTTATACTTTGAGTTTGCAACCTCTGACTTAATCACTTTCGTGGAGCCATTCTAGGAAGAGGCAGTAAATGACTGTGAGAAAATGAAGCATAAAAGATAAAATGTTAGAAGAAAGGGATTAGAGTCCCATGACCAAGACAGAGAAAGAGAAAAAGATTAGGATTCTGGGGAGACCCGGGAGGGGAGCCCTAATTCACTACTTCAGAGCCTCTGGAATGGAGCAGGACATCTGAGATTGATCCCTATGTAATGAATTTAGAAAGATTGCACAGTACATTGTAGGGCTATCATGTTAAAGACCCAAAAGAAGCCACAGAACATAAATAAGAACATAAATAAGCCAAAGAACAGCATATTTTCAAGGGAGGATACAGGCTTAATATATTATCATTGAGAATTGATGAGTGTTGACAAAAACCAAAAGTGTACTCTATAAATGTTTTAGTGTCCCAAATTACTTACAGTACCCTGAATAGACTGAGCAAATTCCTCAATTATGACTGAGAATGATCTGTTTGTTACAATCATGAGTGAGATGGTTAATTTGTTAAGAAATATAAAGTGATATTTAAAAATATAAAGTGATATTTAATGATTCACATTGTATTAATCTGTCAAGGCTGCCATAACAAAATATCAAAAACTGAGTGATTTAAATAACCAAAAATGTACTTTTTCACAGTTCTGTAGTCTGGAAGTCTAATATGAGGGTGCAAACAGGGTTTGTTTTTGGTAAGTCCTCTTTCCTTGACTTGCAGATGGATACCTTCTCACTGTGTGCTCATATACCCTCCTGTCTGTGTGCACACACTCCTGGTATCTCTTCCTCTACTCATAAGGCCACAAGTCCTGTTAGATTAAGGTCTACCCTTCTGATCTCTTTTCACCATAATTGCCTCCTTAGAGGCCCTATATCCAAATATAGTAACATCAGCATTAGGATTTCAACCTACAATTTTGGGAAGATGCAATTCAGTCCATAACATCCATGAAAGCTTAAATGCAGATGTTTAGCTTGTATATATCCAAAACACCTTAGAAATAATTATAATGAAAAGAAAAGGTATACACTAACAAAGCAGAAGTATGCTAGAGAAATGACACTGGATGAGCAAGGCCAACAAAATTGTAAGAATTTAAAATAGGCAGATGTTTGGTAATAGAATTAACATAGAATAAAAGGATGAAATCCAACTACTTGTGAGTGAGGAGGCAACAAAAAGGAAGAAAACTTGCTATGGAAGCATCGAAAGGCTCTGGAATTAGAGGTACCAGTAGCTCTGAAGGTAGAAGAGATAGAGGAAAGGGGCTGAAAAGAGCAAGATGGATTAAAAGTACACCATTTAATTAAAACCTTCAAATCATTTTCCTGACCTCATTATGTCAAGGGTCCTATTCCTTTTTGACATGATGGGGGACAAATTACTCCCTGGTTAATTTAAACTAGAGACTTTTCAGACTTGAGGAGACCTGGCATCACCAAGAGTGACATCGATGCATGAGACCGAAAAATATGAGGATTGTCTTCTAAATAATGGCATCTCCTATTCCACTTCTTTTACTCATATTCCAGAACATCAACACACAGAATTATATCCAAGATAGGAAATTTGAAAAATACACTCTTGAGAAATGAATTGGCTTAAGAAAAACGACTAGAAAAAGGGTAATTTGTGTGTCCTCCAATTCCTTCAATAAAATGACTGATACACTCTACAAAACAACAGCAACAACAACAGAACAAACACAATGTAAACATATTCACAGACTGTGGGTGTTGCTTTCTGGGAGACATTTTGCCTGGGATAAGTGCTCCAAGAATCGAAATTTATTTGTTTTCCAGGAGGGTTATGACTAAGGCTAGTGCTTAATGGCCTCATGTGACCTATTAACTGTTTCTGCTATTAGAAAGTAACATTTGTGAGAGCGCATGCCTTGATTCAGACATCATTGGCTTTCCTGAATGAACTATCTCTTGTTGGCAAAACATAGTCCAAATCAGAGATCCCATAAGCCACCCATTTCTACTTCAGGGTTTGAAACTCAAATGAAATTGAGTGGAAATAAGCAGTTACGAACAATGGTGTTCTTACTTATTTTCATTAAATTTCAACTCTCAAGCACGAGACAATACAATTTAGATTTTAATTACAGAGAAATTTAGTTGTTTGGACTCTCGTTTGCAAGAGAATTTAATTTTCAAATTTTAATTTTTTTCTTTCTATTTCACAATGAGCGTCAGTTGACATTCAAGTGTAAGGTATCTCTGTTATGCTGAAATTTTATCTCGTTGCCTTATCTCTGATAGGTTACACAGGATAATGCAGTTGCAGATAATCTAAGCTGCATAATAAAGTGAATTTTCAGGCTTAACTACAGAGTTAACTTGAAGTTGATTCATTAAATGTATAATCCTGACCTATTTCTTAGAATTTTTAGGGCAAAATTTATACTTCGAATTCGTATCTGTGGTGGACTCCCAACGAAAATTGGTTGCAGAAGTAGAGAAGTCATGAAGCTAATAAAAGAAGCTTCAGGGCCCTTAACTTGCATAGGCCCCTTCTAAGACCTTGAGAGGGACCCAGAAATGTGTTCAGATGGACATATATTTTGGTAAAATTTTCAACCTTAAAAATATTACTTGCATTCAGTTAAGTTCATTGTTGTTTTTTTTTACTTTGACAGCACTTACATCCCAATTTTCCCCCTATTACGTAGTGCTCAAGGATCTGCAGGTACTTTTTGCATCCAAATTAGGGAAAGATGAGTGGAGAATACATTTAATGTGAGTTTAGGGAGATGACACGTATACAATTCCCGGTAACATTTGTTTAGTCTTAAATTTTACTGCTAGCTGTCCTGTTGTAGAAATGGTTTCCAGGAATACTGGTACTTCCCACCAAGTTGCCTCACCAGGTGTGATAACAAGCTGCAGAGCCAGAGGTAATATAATTCAAATACTTCCAGTAATGTCAATACCAGAAGATGTGGGTAATGGAGGAGAAACAGATTCAGATGCATTAAACTGATAACCACTGTGGACTATCCAACTATTAGATATAAGGGGAGATTTGTTTCTTTTCACCATGTAATTGAAATTAAAGTTCTCTCAAGTCAGTAAAATACTTAATAATAAAACACATCCAATTATAATTACATCATTGCCTGTTTTGAAATAGAAACTGCAATATATCAGTATTTCTGTTTTTTCAATAAATATCAAAAACGACTGCCTAAAGACACATTTTATGCATTCCAACTATGAATACTCAGAAGAAATTCTGTAAGTCATAAATACAAAAAGGGATAATATGCTTTCTTCTTGTATAGAAAATTCTATTGCAATTATTGCCATAGATTTGGGATATCAAAGATAACAAAAGAAACGCTCGGTACAATAAATTATTACATCTCTTTAGAGATACAGGAGACTATAATTCAACCATAAAACAAGAATAGTATTCTATAAAAAAGAAATATTCAGAAAATAAGAACTCTTAGGAATATACATGCAATAGAAACTTCTGGAAACCAAAAACATGACATCAGAAATATAAATGGAAAACAAGATTTCTTAAGATAAGCTTGAAAAAAACTCCAAGAAAGCAAAACAAAAAGCAAGTATAGAAAGTAAGACAGATAATTTAAAAAATGTATTCATGTATCTAGAATATTCGGTTTATCAGTAACTGAATTTCCAAAAAGAAAGAACAGATAAAATGCAGAATGAAAAGTGTAACAGTATTAATTCAGAAAAGCTTTAAAAAACAAAGATCTTTTAAGGTTCTCTCTCTCTCTGTCTTTGAAACCTGTTGAAGGATCTCTCTCTCTCGCTCGCTCTTTCTCTGTCTCTGAAACTTGTTGAAGGATACTTTCCACATAAAGGAAAGAGCAGGCCGGGTGCGGTGGCTCACGCCTGTAATCCCCGCACTTTGGGAGGCCGAGGTGGGCGGATCACGAGGTCAGGAGATCCAGACCATCCTGGCTAACACGGTGAAACCCCGTCTCTACTAAAAAAATACAAAAAATTAGCCAGGCGTGGTGGCGGGCGCCTGTAGACCCATCTACTCCGGAGGCTGAGGCAGGAGAAAGGTGTGAACCCAAGAGGTGGCACTTGCAGTGAGCCGAGATTGTGCCACTGCACTACAGCCTGGGTGACAGAGCGAGACTCCGTCTCAAAAAAAAAAAAAAAGAAAAAGAAAAAAGAGAAAAAAAAAAAAAGGAAAGAGTAAAGAAAAGTTCTAGGATCTAGAGAAAGCACAGATCCACGACTGGAAGAAGACAAAGGCAACAGCCATGGTGAATGCAATATGCCAAGTGTAAAGGATGATCTCAACACAGACATTTCTAGTAAATGAAAAGTGATTATATTGTGTTAAATACCTGAATGATGAAAGTATTAGGTTCCTATTACTGCTGTAACAAACTTGTAGATTCAAAACAACAGTGATTTATTATCTCAGAGTTGTGTAGATCAGACATGAATGAGCTTGGCTGGGCCCAAAAAATCTGCTTAGGATCTCTCTAGGCTACAATCAAAATGTTGGCCAATCTGAACTCAATCTGGAGGCTACAGAGGAGACTCTACTTCAGATTTCACCCAGGTTGTTGGCTGAATTCAGTTCTGTGGTTCTGTAGGACTGAGGTCCTTGCTTCCTTGCTAGGTTTTGGCAGGGCTTCTTCTCAGCCTCTATAGAGGCTGCCAGCATCCCTGGACTTTTGGTCCTCTTTGTGTTCAAAAAGTAATGATTGATTGAGTCCTTCTCACACTTCATATCTTGCTGACCTCCATTACTCTGCCTCACTACTCTTACCTTATTTTCTGCCACATCTCTTCAAGTGATTATTCCACTTTCCTCTTCTGGTTTTAAGGGCTCATGTAATCACATTATAGCCATTCATATAATCCAGTATTATCTTCCTATTTAAAGGTCAGCTGATTAGTAACCTTAATTCCTTCTGCAAAATCCTTTCACAGTAGTAGTTAAATTAGTGTTTGATTAAATAACCAGAGGACAAGAAGCTTGGGGAAATTTCTTTAGAATCTATTCTGCCTGCTACAATGAATAATAGTTTAATCTCCATAGTAATGTAAACACTGACTATTGATTTGGCTATATATTGTATATCAAAATCTTGAGAAGATAGGAGGAAGGGATGCCTTTGTATAAAATCTTAAGGGTTTTGAGGGGAGTTGGGTAAGTGTAGAAAACCTAAAGTACTCTCATATAGAATTCAGAAACATGGAACCATGTTTCTAAATTTCTCTTACGCAGTACTAAGAGTACTAAGTAATTTCTCTTAGGCAATACTAAGAGCGTACTAAGAGAAATACTAAGATAAATTAGCTAATTGAGTTAAAAGTTCATGACTCTAAAAATTGGGACAATAATAATGAGAGTTTAGGGACAGGAGAATACTTTTTTATAATTATAAACCATATAATACCATTTTATTTTTATAAATTAGTTACCTTTGTTACTTTGATAAAGATTAGAATAAAAATTACAAGACGCATTTTTAAAATGTCAATTCTTTTTTTTGTTTTTGTGTGTTTTTTTTTTTTGATGGAGTCTTGCTCTGTCGCCCAAACTGGAGTGCAGTGGTGCAATCTCGGCTCACTGCAACCTCCGCCTCCCGGGTTCAAGCGATTCTTCCGCCTCAGCCTTCTGCCCCAGCCTCCTGAGTAGCTGAACTACAGGTGCCCACCACCATGCCCAGCTAATTTTTTGTATTTTTAGTAGAGATGGGGTTTCACCATGTTAGCCAGGATGGTTTCGATCTCCTGACCTCGTGATCCGCCCGCCTGGGCCTCCCAAAGTTCTGGGATTAGAGGCATGAGCCACCATGCCCAGCCTAAAATGTCAATTCTTAAGTTAATGACCCATCCTATTTAAGCATAATACTTGTATTTCTCTTGAAAGATTATGGGTTATAGTCTTTCTCTTCTCTAATACCTGTTGTATTCATTAATGTTGGTATACTTAAGTGAAAATGGGTGATAGGGTCTCAGTTTTTCTGTATACAAAATAAGCATGCTCAAATAAAGACTCATATTTTAGTCTCATTAGCTTTTTTTTTTTTTTTTCCTCTTTTGTAAGACGGAGTCTTAGTCGGTCCCCCAGTCTGGAGTGCAGAGGCACGCACGATCTTGGCTCACTGCAACCTCCCCCTCCCAGGTTCAAGTGATTCTCCCATCTCAGCCTCCCCAGTAGCTAAGAGTACAGGCACCCGCAGCCACGCCTGGCCAATTTTTGTATTTTTAGTAGAGATTAGTAGAGACAGGGTTTGACCATGTTGGTCAGGCTGGTCTCCAATTTGTGACCTCAGGTGATCTGCCCCCTTTGGTCTCCCAAAGTGCTAGGATTACAGGCATGAGCCACCCCGCCTGGCCAGTCTCCTTAGCTTTCTTATAAACGACTTATAATATAAATTGGGTACTGAGTATGAAATCGTTGAACTAATGAGCCCAAATGGTAAATTTAAGTATTTTACTTAAATAAAACAATTTGCTTAAAACATGTTTGAAAAAACATTTACCACTAACTTGTCAAAAATTTAACTCCTAGAACCAGCTAGTTTTTTATAACTATTAATGGCCACTGTAGCTCTATGATGAGGGGGCCATGTTTTCCAAGGGAAAAACAAATGACTAATTCAGTCTATGATCTATCACAAAACTTCTTTGTAATCCTGAACACTAGTTTGTAAGAGTAAATGACTAGGTGCTAAACCTAGGGTCAAAAGTTTTTGGCAAATGTTTTAATTTAGAAGACATAGTCTCTTGAGCATGGCAGTAAATATATTTAGAAAAAGATTATTTTTTACAAGAAAAATACAGATGTGATAATTTTCCAAGTTTTTGTAACAGAGGAAAAATGTTAAATATTTTGAAAAATACTACTTTTGCAGAGATATTTAAATATTTTATATATATTTAATTTTTAATTATCAAAAATAGATTCAAGTAGGTATATATGCCTTCTTATTGACAGGTAAAGTAAACCAATTCATTCTCAAGTTTTATTTAGTATTATATAGTTGTTTTTCATAGTTCTAAGTTAAATTTAAATTACTAAAGTCACCAGAAATTTCTTCAGGTAAATTTCTTTAGTAAATTCTTAATGCTTAAAAATTAGCAATTAGTCATATTTAGCAAAAGAAAACAGATGCAGTAATTATTTCTTTAATGGAGATTGAAAGAGCAACATACAATGTAGATGAGTTACATTGTTTAGTATCTCAGTAATATAGAAACTATGAAAAATTCAGACTAAGTATTAATTATTCATGGGACAATTAATTTTAATTAAGGGTGTAGAATCCCATATGGTTTTAGATATCATCTGTTCATTAATGCAAACAGTCTGAGAGGAGCCATTTGGAGCATTTTGGTTGACAGAAATGGTAGTCAGCTCTAGAGACACCTGGTTAAACATCCTCTCATTTTTATCCTGCTGTGCATCAGTGGGCAAGAATACGTGTTTAACAGTCTTTGGCATGATTGACTATGTGAGAAGAATTTATTATATCCATTTTTCTTTAAAAATCCATATCACACATCATGTTTTTACATGGGGAAATTGGATATCCTTGCTTCACAAATTTTTCTGATATATTCTCTCTTGGTATTATTTTGAATATGCATATATTTCTCTTTGTCCCATCCATCAACAGGCATATACATAAGCACAGAAAAATTTACAATGATACATGTATGCTAATATTTCTTTTTTTATATACTGTTCTGTTTATATTTGTTATCTGTTGTAGTATATCTGACTACCCTTCAAACTTAAAGGTTTAACATGACTAGAATATTTATTAAGTCACACATTTTCTGTAGGTAAGGAGTTCAAGAGAAGCATAAAAGGTTACTTCTGCCTGAAGATCTTTCATGAAGTTGAAGCCAAGATGTGAACTGGGGCTGTAGTCATCTGAAGGCTTAACTGTGGCTGAAAGATCTTCTAAGATGGCTCATTCACATGATTGTCAGTAAGAGGCTCAGTTTCTTACTGGTTGTTTTTGTCAAGAAGCCTCAAATCTTTACCATGTTGATCTCTATTTAGGACCATAGTCATGGCCTCAGAATGTGGCAGCTGATTACTCCTAGAGCAAGTTACTCGTAGAGCAAGGTGAAAGTTGCAATATCTTTTATAACCTAGCTTTGTCATATTTCACAAAAGCCTATTTTTCTCACACATCATCCCATTAAACATGGGAGAGAATTATCAAAAGTGTGAATACTAACAATTGAAAATCACTAGCTACCACATTGCTGAAATGTATGGACCCAGAGTGAAACCTTTAAGCCTAGAAGCCATGCTTCATCTCTACCTCAGCATGTATCACCAAATAGCACCAGATTTGGTGTAAATGTGGAGCTGTTTAATAAATAAGTAAATCATTTTTATGTGTTACTGTTTCACTTCATTGTCATGTCAATATATATCCTTTTAAATGTCTCCAGTCTATAAGTTAACAACAAAATTGGCCACCTTAACATTAAATGTAAAAGTCATATTTAAAAGAATGCATTTTAAATAGTAATTTTTTTTTTTGAGGCGGAGTCTCTCTCTGTTGCACAGGCTGGAGTGCAGTGGTGTGATCTTGGCTCACTGCAAACTCCACCTCCTGGGTTCACGCCATTCTCCTGCCTCAGCCTCCCGAGTAGCTGGGACTACAGGCATCCACCACCATGCCCAGCTAATTTTTTGTATTTTTAGTAGAGATGGAGTTTCACTGCATTAGCCAGGATGGTTTCAATCTCCTAACCTCGTGATCCGCCTGCCTCGGCCTCCCAAAGTGCTGGGATTACAGGTGTGAGCCAGCATGCCCGGCCTAAATGATAAATTTTTTAAAAGTACTAGATTTGGGCTATAATAGCCTTATATATGTTGTTTTATCAAGAATTTTGTTACTTTTTCTAGGTACAATGGCCTTTTAATAAAAGGATGTGGAAGACTATAAGCTTGAAATAGCTAACCTTTTTATTTTTCATAATAAAAGTGCTGAAGAAAACATTCTAATTGGTGGGTACAAAGTTAAAAATACTATAATATTAATCAAGAAGCATTTTTTTAGTAAACTGTTTCTTAATAGACATTATGAAGCTTATTCTGCATATCAGTAAGTACTGTTAACATTGCTCTGTGTAACATTACTTGGAATTCTATGATTTCTGAGAGTTAAAATTCAACTTTAACATTTCATAAATGTCATTTTTTTGTTAGTTGATGTAGAAAGTGTTACTTTTGAAGACGAATTGCCTTTGTGGTCTCTGTCTCTTGTCTAAAGTGATTCTTTTTATATTGAAAGAAAACAATGATAAAAAGAAGAAAATAATTCAATGACTGTTGTGATTTTTTAAAGCAGCAGTGATATTAGCAATTTTGGTGAATATTTTTATTCCCGTTGGTTAGGTTTGCCTCTTTCAAATGTTAATGTGAAAATAATGTGCTAATTTGAACAACAACAACAAAGAAAATAGTGTTATATAACAGAGGATTTTTAAAAATTAATTGTAGTGACCAAATTGTTTTCATTAAGTGGATAAATTTTGTTAGGATTAATTAATTATGATGGTTAAACAAAGGTGAAATTTCACTTAAAACAAAAGAGAAACTACCTTTCTTGATCCGTACTTTTAATCATTTTATAATTTGTTTATCCTTTTTCTTTCTTAAAAAGTATTATCCTGAAGAAAATTAGTCTTCCATTTATTCCGTAAATATTAATTAACAATTTTTATCACTCAAGAAACGTGTGACTCTCTGAACATGAATTTTACTCTTTAGTTAACAGACGCTCAAAATTCAAGGTTTATCTTTTTTATATCAATGGTTAACGTGTACTTGAACATAGAAATCTTAATAATCATCATCATTACTAAAACCTTAACACTAATATATACCCTGATATTGTTCTTTTTCTCATATATTTTCATTAGAGAAGATATAAAGTAAAATTCTGGAAAAAATCAATCCACTTATTTGAGTATCCTAATTAATGGATTTTATTTGGTTAATAATGATAATGGTTAATATTGGGTTTCATTATTTTTAATGCTCATTATCAGAAAATATTGAAATTACCTATAGAGACCCTATTAGTTATCTATTGCTACATAAAAATTAACATAAAACTTAGAGACTTAAAAAAACAAAGATTTATTATCTCAAAGTTTCTATGGTTCAGAAATCTAGGCATTGAAGGTCTTGTTTCTCTGGCTCAATACCTCTCATAAGATTGTAGTCAAGTTGTCAGCTGGGGCTGCAATCATTTCAAGGCTCGAGTGTGAAAGAATCCACTTCTAAATTTACCCAAGTGCCTTTTGGCAGGATTGAGTTCCTCACAGGTTGTTAAATGAGGACACTCAGGTTCTCAGTGCCTTGTGGGTGGAGGTTGTCCTCAGTCCCTTGCCACATGGGACTCTCCATAGGGCAGCTTACAATGTGACAACTGGCTTTATTATACAACAGCAGAAAAGAACCAGACAAAGAGGGTAACAGATATTTGGAAGTAAGTGATCTGAAGATGCAGGCCCTGTGGTAATTTCTCTCTCCCAAAATAGTAGGAGGTGCAGCAAGACTCAGTTCTCCAAAGCACAAGCAGAAATGCACATTTTATATGTAGAGGGAGGACTGGAGGCAGTGGAGCCATCAGCCGCAGAACATTCTGCAGGATGGAGTTGGCTGTTATGCCTGATAGTGTACTTCTTTATCAGGTTGTTCATCTATATCAATGACATAAACTCACCAAACATGTTTTTAAAAATTCCCTCCTGCTTAAATTATCCAGACTAAGATTCTGTTGCCTGCAGCTAAGTGTCTGGATGGATGGATGTATTTTCTTCACTCATCATCTACGTTTTATTTTCAATAAGCAAGAGTTTTAACATAATTGTTGAAAATTAAGTCAGAAAAATTTCTACTATTTTTGACAATTAGCACAAATTTTCATAAGCTTTTATGTATTATTCTATACACATAGAATTAACAAAAACTATACATTTAGTTACTATACATTTAGATTTAAATTTATTGTGCAGTTTTTCTATATGCCAGGTGTTGTTTCATGGCTTCTATGTATATTAGTTCATTTAATTCTCATAGCTATTATATGAGATATGTTGGTTATTTTTTTCAAACAATTCATGTTGAAAGGTTAAATGTATTTCCTGCTATGATTTGTATGTTTGTTTCACCCAAAACTCATGTTAAAATTTGATCCCCAATGTTGGAGGTGGGGTCTAATGAGAGGGGTTTTTGTCATATGTGTGATTCCCCTGTGAATGTATTAATGTTTTTCACTGGGAGGTAGTACTTCTTATTCTATTAGTTTCCATGGGAGTTGGTTGTTAAAAAACGCCTGACTCCCTTCTCCACCGCCACACACACACACATACACACACACACACACACACCTCTCTTGCATCCTCCTTCACTCTGTGATCCCTCTACAGCCTGCTCCTCTTTACCTTCCACCATAAGTGAAAGCAGCTCGAGAACTTCACCAGATGCAGATGCCAATCCTAAACTTTCCAGCCACCAAAATCGTGAACAAAATGAACTTTGTTTTCATTATAAATTATTCAACCTCAGTTATTTCTTTATGGCAACACGAAGTGGACTAATATACCTCCCAAAATAATACAGCTGACAAGTAGGAAAAGTAGGATTCATTTGCAGATAGTTAAATACACTGAGCTCTTGCTATCAAACACAATACTATTATACATGTTTTCCAGTTCCATACTAAACAATAAGAAAATAGCACTGTTCAAAGTGAGATGAATATTTGACATAAGGCACACAAAGTAAAGCAAAGAAAAAAATAATTACTCTTTGGAATAAAATAACTTTTGCTCATCAAAAGTCACTATGATGGGAGTTACAAAGACAAGTCCCAGTGTAGGAGAAGAAAATGCATGCTTGACAAAGACCCGTATTCATAATAAAGAGTTTCTACAAATCAACAACTGATAACAACATCTAACAGATTGTGATAATAGCTATGAACAAGCACCTCACAAAGAAAGATATGCAAATGTCAGGTTAAAAGTTACTCAACATTTCATTAGGGTAATGTACATTGAAATCACAATGGGATACAACTGTGTACTTTCTCTTTCAATGGCTAAAATGAAAATGACATTATTTGTAAAATGTGAAATATCTGATATGCTTATATGTTGCTTCTCCGTCTGCCGATTTCCACCTTGAAAAGTCTTTTGCCAATATCACTCAAAGCTGAACAACAGCAAATCTTGCAACTCAACAGTTAAACTACTAGATAGCTAAATGGAAGAAATACTTATATAGCTTGTATAGCTTGACCAATGACATATACAAAAATGTTTATAATGCACTATTTTTTTTGAGAGATGGTCTCGCTCTGTTGCCCAGGGTGGAGTGCAGTGGTATGATCACAGCTCACTGCAGTCTTAACCTCCTGGCTTAAGTGATCATCCCACCTCAGCCTCCCAAGTAGCTAGGACTATAGGCATGTGCCACCACACATGGCACATTTTTGTATTTTAGTAGAGACAGGGTTTCAATATATTGCCCAGGCTGGTCTCAAACTCCTGGGCCCAAGCAATCCACCAGCCTCAGCCTCCCAAAGTGCTGGGATTACAGGTGTGAGCCACCATGTCTGGCCCAATAGCATTATTTTTAATCATCAAAATAATGTAAATACCAATCAGCAGTAAACTGGATTGATATTTTGTAGTATAGTCATATGATGGTATATATGCACTATGGCAGTGATAAAACAGGCTATTGCTATTAGGAGCAAGCATACTAAAAAGTACACATATTGTCAGGGTACAACTTACTATATTTTTACAATTTAAATACACCTTTGAAACCAACACTAGATCAAGTTATACAGCATACTAGCATAATAGAGTGCCCTTTCTTTATTTCCCATCCCACTCTAGTGAGATGGGATGTATGACTACCCCATGGGTCACACAAATTTTGGTTTCTAACACACAGCAGTAGCTTCTCTTTTTGAAACTTATGTACAATGAATCAATCAATATAGAATGTTTGGTAGTTTGTTTGGCTGATACACATTATATTTGTGCTATTCTTTTATAGGGGTGTATGTTGACCTTGTAGGGAATAGTTTCATAAGCCAAATCAAGAAACAGAAACCATGTAAAAGTTTAATAGCTCAATTGTATCAACATGATTAAAAATCTGTATGAAATTGCACCATTATTAAAATAAAATATGCAAAGAAGTAACTCATATTCTATAAAACAGGCAAAAGATGAGTACTGGAAATATGTAAAGAACTTCTATAAAAGGTGAACACAACCAAAACATGAGCAAAAGATTTCACCTGGTAATCCACAGAAAGAGGAATATATATATAGCTTTAAAAAATCATTGATCTTTTTAGCTGCATAACAAATTATAACAAACTTAGCAACTTAATACAACCTTTATTATCTCATGGGTTCCATGGGTCAAGACTGCAGATGTATGTCAGATGAGTCCTCTGCTTAGGTACTCACAGGCTGTAATCAGTGTGTTAGCTGAGCTACAGCTTTTATTTGGAGTTCAGAGTCCTCTTTCAAGATGATTCAGGTCATTTATAAAAATTCAGTTCCTTGCAGGTAGTCCCTATTTTATTGCTGTCAATTGAGTCCATTTTACCTCTTAGAAGTTGTCCTCTAGTTTTTGCCTTGTGACATATGTATTCAATGGCAAGTAGAGAGTATCTCTGGCTTTAAAGCTCTCCCTTTTACAAGGTCTCCTCCTATAGAAATCTCACTCAAATAATCTCCTTCACAGATGTAAATTGATTAAGGACATTTATGACACCTACAAAAACCCCTAAAGTTAATTATTTCTACTAAAAAAATCTCTTTGCCAATAGGATAACGTTATCACATATACACAGGTTTCATTCATATCCATAAAAATCAGACAAGTTACGTATATCAACATATGGGACTCTTTGCAGCCATCCTAGAAACATGACAACGACAAATGTATTTTAAAATGTGCATTCTTTCTTTACGTTGAGAAAGGAACAACATAAATTATTAAACCTATTGGAAAGGTGAATAATAACAATCCTGGTCAAATATCAATCAACCTTATAGAAAAAGGTTATCTCATACCCTATTTTTGGAATTTAAAATTTTAAAACTATGCAAAAATGAAGAAAATCACTATGAAAATATATTCAAGGTAAACATAAATATAAATTATGACCCTCTATATCTATCTATGCACATACACATATGTTTATATGTAATTTATATAAACCTATGCATTAGATACAATTTTGTTTAAAGCCCAATAAAGTGTAGGTGAGAGAGTTAAGTGAAGGTGATGATGAAAGGGCAGCCAAAAATATGAGAGAAAGCTAAGAAATTGCAGACCTGCAAATCAGAGCTAGAGCTAGAGAACAACATATTCTAATCTTACTTCATCCTCCAAAGCAGGTAAAAACCTTGAACTTAATTTGAGAATACATCAGAATTTTAATTTGGAGATACTATTTAAACAGCAATGTTAATGTTACAAAACTTCTTGAATCATTAACAAAGAAAAACTTATTATGCCAATCCTATATCTCATTTGAGATAGCATAGTTCTCTGGATATTTTGTGCAATGGCTGTGATGGATAGAAGGCAGCAGCAGAATAATAAGTTGATATTCCAGTAAAGAAAGGCAGCATCAGAACCTGAGTGAGGTCATCACATGAAGAATTATAAAAGATCAAAGGGGATCTACTGAGACTGATGAAAAGAAAACCTTGTTTTAATTTGTTTATATTAATATATTATTAGCTTAGTCCCCTTAGTGGACATTAATATCAAAAAGTAAATAAGTGATAAATACAGCATTTGTTACTTTAATGTATAACACTGGCATCATTGCCACTATTTTGCATTTGGAAATGGATTGCTATCATTCTATTCTATTCACAGTTTGCCATTCTGCCTTTAGAACAGTTAACTCACAAGAGAAAACAGATTTTTAAGTGAATGAAGGAAAAAAAAACATGATCATCTCAATTGATGTAGAAAAAACATTTGATAAAATTCTAAACCCTTTCAAACCAAAGCATTACTGGCATAAAGACAGACATACAGAGCAATGGAAAAGAAACAAGAGCACACTAATGAATCCTTGTGTATAAAGTTAAATCATCAGAAAGGGTTCTAAGACTACACAACAAATAAATAATTTTCTCATCAACAAATGGTGTTGGGAATTGGATGTTCACATGCAAAAACATGAACTTGGACCTTTAACTCACACCATACACAAAAATTAATTCAAAACGGATTAAAGATTGAAAAGTAAGATCTGAAATTCTCAAACTCTTAGAAGAAAACAGAGGGAAATTTTATGGCATTGGATTTGGCAATGATTTATTGAATATAATACCAAAAGCACAATCAACAAAAGTAAAAATAGACAAATGAGATTGTTTCAAACTTTAAAATTTTGCACAGCAAAGGAAATCGCTACCACAAAGAAAAGGCATATGGAATGGGAGAAAATATTTGCAAATTATATATCTGAACAGGGGTTAAAATCCAAGATATATATAAATAACTCTTTGTATTCAACAATGACAACAAACTACTAGGTTGATGCAAAAGTCATTGCAGTGTTTATCGTTTAAAAGTAATGGCAAAAACTGCAATTACTTTTTCACCAATCTAATAGCAAATATCTTAATTTAAAAATATTCAAAGAATTGAATAGTCAATTCTCCAAGGAAGATATATTAATATAAATAGTCAACGAGCATAATAATGATGTCAGTATCACTAATAATCATAATCAGGGACATGAAAATCAAAATTAAAATGAGATATGACTTATTAGGGTGGCCACTGTCAAAAACAAAAATAAAATTAAAAAAGACGTATTGGAGAGGATGTGGAAAAACTGGAACACTTATGCACTGTTGTTAGAATATAAAATGTGCAGCTGCTATGGAAAACCGTTTGAAGTTACCTCAAGAATTAAAAGTAGAATTATCATATGATCCACCAGTCAGTCCCACTTCTGGGCTTATAACCAAAATAATTGAAAATTGGATATTGAAGAGATATTTGCAGCCAAATTTAAAGTAGCCAAGAAGCAGAAGTAACCTAACTAGGAATCAAAAAATGAATGTAACAGAAAATGTGGTATATACATAAAATGGAATATTATTCAGCCTTAAAGAAGGAAATTTATAAATTTGGCCTATAATCCTAGCACTTTGGAAGGCTGAGTTGAGTGGATCATGAGGTCAAGAGATCAAGACCATCCTGGCCAACATGGTGAAACCCCATCTCTACTAAAAAAAAAAAATACAAAAATACAAAAATTAGCTGGGTGAGGTGGTGCATGCCTATAGTCCCAGCTACTTGGGAGGCTGAGGCAGGAGAGTCGCTTGAACCTGAGAGGCAGGGGTTGCAATGAGCAACACACATACAAACACACAATACTGTCTTATTCCACTAATTTGAGATCTAAAGTAGTTAAGTTCTTAGAAACAGATATTAGAATGATGGTTTCCAGAGTAAGGAAGGAGTGGGGAAAAGGTTGTTGTTTGTTTTGTTGCTTAATGGTTATAGTTTCAGTTTTTCAAGATGAAAAATTTCTAAAGATCAGTTCCGAAATAGTTGCATATCGTTAACACTACTATAATTTACACCTAAAAATGACTAAGATAATAAATTTTATGTTGTATATTCTTCACCAAAATAGTAAAAATAATAATAAAAACTAGAAGAGAAGTAAAGAAAGTATAAAATCTTCCTACTTCTTTCCAATTTCTAAAGTTGGAGCAACATTTTTGGAATACAGATCAGACACCAAAACTAAGATAAACAAGGTCTTTTGAGACCAGAAATAGTTTGCATAATGTAAAAACAGATTCTTAGTAAGTTTTGTGGGTGTCTTTATTTATCTGTTTTCACACTGCTGTAAGCAAATATCCGAGACTGGGTAATTTGTTAAGGAAAGAGGAATTGACTCAGTTATGCATGACTGGGGAGGACTCAGGAAATTTACAGTCATGGCAGAAGGTGAAGGTGAACCAAGCTTAGACCTTCTCACATGATGGCAGGAGAAAGCAAAGTGAGGAGTGAAGGGGGAAGAGACCCTTATAAAACCATCAGATTTCATGAGAACGCACTATCGAGAACAGCATGGGGGAACCACCCCCATGATCCAATTACCTCCCACCAGGTCTCTCCCTAGACACATGGGGATTAAGGGGATTATAATTCAAGATGAGATTTGGGTGGGGACACAAAGCCTAACCATATTAGTGCCCATTGGACTAATGTAAGTGTTCAGGGACTCAAGTTAGAAGTAGTTTTTATCATATCCTCAGGCTACATGTGCTGTTTATCTGCCCTGAAATATAACATGCTCAGGAGCAAAGTTATGTTATGTTGCAATTTGCTTTTTTTTTTCTTCGCAGCATATGGTGTTTAGTCTATTTTGACTACATACTTAAAAAATTTTGAATGTAAACTTAGAACATTTTTGTAGTACATTAATAATTATTTCTTGACCAAGAGTATTATGAGTTGGAATCTCTGGATACAGAAAAAAGAGAGTCATGAAAAGGTTGTCAAGGATCCAATTTTATTAATGCAAATAAGTGGAGATTTATGTTTTCGGAAAGACTGAAAAATCTACGTGGATAAAATGAGAATACAGTTGTCTTACGAAGAAAGGGCATCTTGAGGCATTGTGGCCAAAAATGATGATGAATTTTGAGAGAAGTATATATTTATTCTCTATTTTTTATATCAGGAGCACTGAAACTACAACATAATTTCTGCCACAGCAAAGTGTACAATCGAGTGGCAGAAATTGATACATAAACATTTTACTGCAATACAATGAAGAACGGCATGATAATAAAGGTTTTCATAGTATGGGAAAGAAACAACTAATGTGTTAAGAAAGATAAGAAACTGATCTGGGACTGAAAACACTCTAAATATTGTGCTACAGAGAGAAAAAAAATTGAGGCAGGCTGTTTCAGACTGAGAAAATAGCAGAAATTCTTTCTTCTTTTCAAAAAACAGTTACAAAGGAGGTTGGTACTGGGCAATATCAAAGCCAACATCATTGTGAAAATGCCTGGGATGTAAATGTCACTGGGCCTCTGGCAGAACATTCCTCAATAGAAATAAAGCTGCAATTCTAGTTTGAGACCAAATGAAGTACTAGCTTGAATGCCACTAAGAGAGGTTGACTTTACACTGTAGACACCAAAATACCTCTCCAGATTATTCTCAACTGGAAAACACAGAATCAAAGAACAGTCCTTTGATGAATGTATAGTTGTGAATATTTTCTCCAATTCTGTAGGTTGTCTGTTTAATCAGTTGATAGTTTCTTTTACTATGCAGAAGCACTATAGTTTAATTAGGTCCCACTTTTCAATTTTTGTTTTCATCATAATTGATTTTGGAGACTTAGTCATAAATTCCATTTATTACTTTTATTGCCAAGGCCAATGTCCAGAATTTCATTTTCTAAGCCTTCTCCTAGAGTTTTTAGAGTTTTAGGTCTTTAATCCATCTTGAGTTAATTTTTGTATGTGTTGAAGGGAAGGGGTCCTGTCTCAATCTTCTGCAGGATAATGGCTAGCCAGTTATTCTAGCACCATGTATTGAATAGGGAGTCCTTTCTCCGTGGCTTGTTTTTGTCAACTTTATTGAAGATCAGATGGTTGTAGGTATGCAAATTTATTTCTGTGTTCTCTAGCCTGTTCCATTGTTCTATGTGCCTGTTTTTGTTTGTTTGTTTGTTCTTGTTTTTTTTTTTTTTTTTTTTTTTTTTACTAGTACCAGGCAGTTTTGGTTTCTGGAGCCTTATAGTATAGTTTGAAGTTGGGTAGTATGATGCCTCTGGCTTTGTTCTTTTGGGTTAGAATTGCTTTCTCTATTTGGGTTCTTTTTTGTTTCCTTATGAATTTTAGAACTTTTTTTTAATTTGTGAAAAATATCATTGGTAGTTTGAAAGGAATAGCATGCAATCTATAAATTATTCTGGGTAGAATGGCCATTTTAACAATATTGATTCTTTTTATCCACGAGAATGGAATTTTTTTTAATTCATTTGTTTCAGCTCTGTTTTCCTTCAGCAATGTGTGTGTAATTCTCACTGTAGAAGTAGTTCACCTCCTGAGTTATCCATATTTTTAGATATTTTATTCTTATCATGGCTATTGTAAATGGGATTTAATTCTTTATTTGGCTTTCAGCTTGGATGTTACAGAAATGTTACTGGTTTTTGTTCACTGATTTTGTATCTTGAAATTTTATGGAAGTCATTTATCAGTTCTACAAGCCTTTTGTGAAGTCTGTGGATGGGGTTTTGCATCTGACAAAGGTCTAACATCTAGAAACTACAAGGAACTTAAACAATAAACGACAGCAAAAAACAGCATCTGACAAAAGGTCTATTATCTAGAAACTATAAGAAACTTCAACATCAACAGCAACAAAACTATAATCAATTAAAATATAGGCAAAAGATATGAGCAGATACTTCTCAAAAAAGACATACAAGTGTCCAACAAACATAAAAAAACGCTCTACATCACTACTTATCAGATAAATGCAAATTAAAACAACAATGAGAAACCATATCATACCAGTCAGAATGGCTATTATTAAAAAGCCAAAATAACCCCAACAGATGTTGGTGATGTTGTGGAGAAAAGGAAACACTTAAACACTGTTGATGGGAATGTAAATTAGTTCAGCTGCTGTGGAAAGCAGTGTGGAGATTTCTCAAAAAACTTGAAAGATAATTTTCACTTGATCCATCAATTTCACTACTGGCTATATAACCAAAGGAAAATAAATCATTATATCAAAAAGATGCCTGCACTTGTGTGTTTTTTGCAGCACTATTCAAAATAGCAAAGGCATGAAATCATCCTTGATGCCTATCAACAGTGGACCGAATAAAAATATATGTATGTACACCATGGAATACTATACAGCCATAACAGAAAGAATGACATTATGTCTTGCAGCAACACGGATGCAGCTGGAGGTCATTATTCTAAGCAAAATAACACAGGAACAGAAAGCAAAATACCACGTTCTCACTTATAAATATGAGCTAAACATTTAATACACATGGACACAAAGATAAGAACAATAGACACTGGGGACCACTTAAGTGGGGAGAGTGGGAGAGAGGAGTGGCTTGAAAAACTACCTATTAGGTGCCATGCTCACTACCTGTGTGTTGGGATTATTTGTACACCGAACCTCAGTGACCTGCAAATTATCAATGCAACGAACCTGTACACAAACCCTGAACATAAAACTCAAAAGAAAAAAAATAAGTAAGCAAAAATGTTAAAAATAATAATTACAATAAAGAATCATCCTAAATTTTGAAGTCCCAGGAAGTGGTGAAACACTAGTGCCAATACATGGAAAAGGAAGTTTACAACTCAAAAATCTTAGTACTTTCTCATCTCCCATATCAGTTTTTTTTCCAAATATTTTTTGTACCTACAAAGAAGCTTAGCTTATATCAAATTATAGTCAACTTCTGAGTATCTTGATTCCCGTGCCTCACCCATGCAAGTCTATGAACTTCAAACATAATACATATTCACCTCTTTTCACATTCTCTCTCCTTGATTCTTATATATTTGTCTCTTTGCATAGGAAAGTAACCTGGTAAAGTTACTGCAAATAATTAGTGACAACCCTTTAGGCTGGTTTTATTACTTTAGAGCAACTGCTTTTAAAACACAAATTTGTAATATAAAGAAGTACAGCTTTGATAAGAAATCAGGAATTCTGTGTCAGGAGTTACCAAAAAAGAAAACTTAAAATTGTACCACTAAGGAAAATCACTACTTTTGCCATGTTGTGTGTGTGTGTGTGTGTGTACAAGTACATGAAGAAATCCATATTCTTTAACACAGAATTCAGTTTCAGTACTGGAAAATGATATTTCCTAATATAACTTAAAGTAATAAATTAATGCAATTTAAATTTTTGAGCACACAGATCATAATTGGTAAAATGCAAATTGGCAGCCATTTATTGTGCATCTGTCATATGCTAATACTATTATTATTTTATTTTATACAAAGCACTCAGATGTATGGAAATTTCAGTGAACTTAACTATACCTGATCAAGTTTCCAACAACTTTATGCAGATAGCTTTAAAAATAATTCATCAATCTGAAATTCCACTGCAGATCATAAAATGATGTTGCCAAGCAACTAATGGAAATCTATTATCTACTTTGTAGATTTGAGACACTATACTTGTGCTTAAATTTTAGAAAAATTTAAAGAATATTTACGTACATGTGTGTTCTTTTTAATGTCCAGAATTTTAAAAATGTCAAATGTTAAGGTTTGTCTTTTGCTGTTTTCAGAAAAGAAAACACACCTTACTGTCACTTTTTAATTAATAATTCACATAAAAACTTGTACACAACTGAGTTCATAATGAATTTTTCTAATCTTATTTTATTTAGAAATTTGGAGATGTAAGTTATCTTACACACTCTTATAAGAGACTTATATGTTTAAATTCAACACTCAATTTATCAAAATAAACACGTTAAACCGGCTGCATGTGCATTACTTCTTTCTTGAAATATTGTGACTTTTAACTATACTACCTACCACTATGCTTTTAATATTTGTGATAAAATATTGGGTATGAAATTGATTATTGTCTGAAACAAAAAGCTACATTTTAATGCTATGATATTTCTATTTACCACTTTTAACATTATTTTGAGTGTTCAAATAAAATTTTTTTCAGTATGAATTATTTTACTGTGTTGGCAACTGGAATGAGGAATATAATGTTTTGTCTTTATATAGCTTATCTGTAAAATCAAATTTATGTTGGTAATTGGGTCTTGTAATTTTGAATAATTTTTAAAAGTATGTCTTGTGATACTCAGTTTCAATATTAAACACTGTAAAAACTGCCCTTAAAATGTGTTTTCCCATTATTATCCCCTCCCAATTCATTTACAAATAGCTTTATCGCAGAAGTTTTTAAATAAATGATAAAAAGGCATTTTTGTTTTTCTTTTTGTTTGTTTTTGAGCCGGAGTCTTGCTTTTTGGCCGAGGCTGGAGTGCAGTGGCGCGATCTCGGCTCACTGCAAGCTCCGCCTCCCGGGTTCCCGCCATTCTCCTACCTCAGCCTCCCGAGTAGCTGGTGTGTCTGGAATTGGTGGGTTCTTGGTCTCACTGACTTCAAGAATGAAGCCGCGGACCCTCGCGGTGAGTGTTACAGCTCTTAAGGTGGTGTGTCTGGAGTTTGTTCCTTCTGATAGTCGGATGTGTTCGGAGTTTCTTCCTTCTGGTGGGTTCGTGGTCTCGCTGGCTCAGGAGTAAAGCTGCCGGCCTTCACGGTGAGAGTTGCAACCCTTAAGGTGGCGTGTCTGGAGTTTGTTCCTTCTGATGGTCGGATGTGTTCGGAGTTTCTTCCTTCTGGTGGGTTCGTGGTCTCGCTGGCTCAGGAGTGAAGCTGCAGACCTTCGCAGTGAGTGTTACAGTTCTTAAGGTGGCACATCTGGAGTTATTTGTTCCTCCCTGTGGGCTCGTGGGCTCGCTGGCTTCAGGAGTGAAGCTGCAGACCTTCACGGTGAGTGTTACAGCTCATAAAAGCAGTGTGGACCCAAAGAGTGAGCAGTAGAAAGATTTATTGCAAAGAGCGAAAGAACAAAGCTTCCACAGACCCGAGCAGATTGCCACTGCTGGCTCGGGCAGCCTGCTTTTATTCTCTTATCTGGCCCCACCCATCTCCTGCTGATTGGTAGAGCCAAGTGGTCTGTTTTGACAGGGCACTGATTGGTGCGTTTACCATCCCTGAGCTAGATATAGAAGTTCTCCACGTCCCCATCAGATCAGTTAGATACAGAGTATGGACACAGAGGTTCTGCAAGGCCCCACCAGAGCAGCCAGACACAGAGTGTTGATTGGTGCATCCACAAACCGATTGGTGCATCCACAAACCTCAAGCTAGACACAGGGTGCTGATTGGTGTATTTACAATCCCTGGGCTAGACATAAAGGTTCTCCACATCTCCACCAGACTCAGGATCCCAGCTGGCTTCACCCAGTGGATCCTGCACTGGGGCTGCAGGTGGAGCTGCCTGTCGCACTCCTCAGCCCTTGGGTGGTCAATGGGACTGGGCGCCCTGGAGCAGGGTGTGGCGCTCTTCGGGGAGGCTCCGGCCGCACAGGAGCCCATGGAGGGGGTGGGAGGCTCAGGCATGGCGGGCTGCAGGTCCCAAGCCCTGCCCCATGGGAAGGCAGCTAAGGCCTGGGGAGAAATCGAGCGCTGCACCAGTGGGCTGGCACTGCTGGGGGACCCAGTACACCCTCCGCAGCCGCTGGCCTGGGTGCTAAGCCCCTCATTACCCGGGGCTGGCAGGGCCTGCTGGCTGCTCTGAGTGAGGGGCCTGCCAAGCGCATGCCCACCCGGAACTCCAGCCGGCCCGCAAGCACTGCGCGCAGCCCCGCTGATGCCTCTCCCTCCACACCTCCCCGCAAGCCGAAGGAGCCGGCTCCCACCTTGGCCAGCCCAGAAAGGGGCTCCCACGGTGCAGCGGTGGGCTGAAGGGCTCCTCAAGTGCCACCAAAGTGGGAGCCCAGGCAGAGGAGGCACCGAGAGCGAGCGAGGGCTGTGAGGACTGCCAGCAGGCTGTCACCTCTCACTGGGACTACAGGCGCCCGCCACCACGCCTGCCTAATTTTTTGTATATTTAGTAGAGACAGGGTTTCACCATATTGGCCAGGATGGTCTCAATCTCCTGACCTCGTGATTCACCCGTCTCGGCCTCCCAAAGTGCTGGGATTACATGCGTGAGCCACGGCGCCTGGCCAAAAGGCATTTTTATTTCTTTTACATTTTACATTTAATAAAGGTTGACAAAGGTTACCAAAGATAAAGTTGTAACTTTGCTCTTAACAAAATATTGAGAACAATGGAACATCAACATCCTTCATTCTTCGGAGGGACATGTTATTACCCATTGATTTGTAATGAATCTATTAAATAAATATTAAAGAAAAATTATCATACTTTTAATTCTTCACTATTAAATAAGAAAATGATTCATCTGGCCGGGCGCGGTGGCTCACGCTTGTAATCCCAGCACTTTGGGAGGCCGAGGCGGGCGGATCATGAGGTCAGGAGATCGAGACCACGGTGAAACCCTGTCTCTACTAAAAATACAAAAAATTAGCCGGGCGTGGTGGCGGGCGCCTGTAGTCCCAGCTACTCGGAGAGGCTGAGGCAGGAGAATGGCGTGAACCCGGGACGCGGAGCTTGCAGTGAGCCGAGATCGCGCCACTGCACTCCAGCCTGGGTGAGAGAGCGAGACTCCGTCTCAAAAAAAAAAAAAAAAAAAAAAAAAAAAAGAAAATGATTCATCAAATGTCCTGTGGTAAACAACCATGGATATATATATATATATATACTTGAAAAGCAGCATTTTCTGTTGGCGTGACAGTAGACCTAAAAACAGTTGTAATCATGATGAAGTTTGGAGGAAGAAGAAAAACTTCCTGTGGCTCTCATTTAGGACGGCGACTTCCCCAGGGTACTCCAGCAGCTGGATCCTCATATCTCATATATGAGAATCGAATCAAATAGCCATTCACAAATTATTCAACAACAGTGAGATTGTAATTAACAGTATTGGTTTAGATTAATTATTTTAGATAGGCTCTTCAAGAGTCAAACACAGTGTCCACTGCATTACCCATTTCAAAGTTGCACACACGAAACCACACACAGCTAGCCTTTCTTCATTCGTCACATTTTACCTCTATGGGGGAATTTTTTTCTCATTTATTTTTGCATGTTCAGCTTTTAGTAGTTCATAGCACACAGTATATGTTCAATATCTATGTGATAAATGCTGAATTAATAATTAGGTGATAGAATCAAATGCAGCATTTAAAAGATGCAGCAAGGAGTGCATTTGAAACTGCTAGAGAGGGAGGTTGAGGTGAACTTGCTAATTGAAATAGAGAGTAGAGGAGGAGAAACAGGCTTTATTTCCATAGGAATAGACATGCAGCATGTTCACTACCTAATATTAAATTTTGAGGTGCTGCAAGACATTTATGTGTGCTTAACCGGAAGAAGAATTAAAATAAGCTACTAAAATTTAGGACAGGGGCTACATTTGAGTAGAGATTTGATAATCATTTGTTTCTGAAAATGAATGTGTTTCCCCAAGTCATTTGAAAAAGTCATTAAAATATAATGCCTTAGCATATAGTGAATCTGAAAAGGAGTAAAAGCTAGAAAAGAAGACAGAAAATAAACATTCTCAGAAGGAGTGGAAGAAACTTGGGTTAGTGGTGAATAAGATAAGAAAACCCACAAATTTTTGAAAATGGTTTTAGCAGAAGTGACCACAGGGTAGAATCATAAAAAAGGAGAAAATTATAAACAATTCCTTTTTTAAAAACAATTATTTTATTTTAAGTTCCAGGATACATATGAGGATGTGCAGGTTTGTTACATAGGTAAATGTGTGCCATGGTGGTTTGCTACACCCACCAACCCGTCACCTAGGTATTTAAGCTCCACATGCATTAACTATTTATCCCGATGCTCTTCCTCCCCCAACCCACTGACAGGCCCCAATGTGTGTTGTTCCCCTCTCCATGTTGATGTGTTCTCATTGTTCAGCTCCTACTTATAAGTGAGAACATGTGGTGTTTGGTTTTCTGTTTCTGTGTTAGTTTGCTGAGGATAATCGCTTCTAGCCCCATTCACATCTTTGCAAAGGACATACTCTCATTCCTTTTTATGGCTGCATAGTATTCCATGGTGTATATGTACCACATTTCCTTTATGCAGTCTATCAGCAATGGACATTTAGGTTGATTCTATGTCTTTGCTATTGTGAATAGTACTGCAGTAAACATATGTGCGCATGTGTCTTTATAACAGAACAATTTATGTTTATTTGGGTATATACCCAGTAATGAGGTTGCTAAGTTGAATGTTATTTCTGTCTTTAGGTCTTTGAGGAATCATCACACTGTCTTATACAATGGTTGAAATAATTTACATGCCCACCAACAGTGTAAAAGCTTTCCTATTTCTCCACAGCCTCCCCAGCATCTGTTGTTTCTTGACTTTGTAATTATCACCATTGGGACTGGTGTGGGATGAAATCTCACTGTGGTTTTGATTTGCATTTCTCTAATGATCAGTGATGTTGAGCTTTTTTTCGTATGCTCGTTGGATGAATATTTGTTTAGAAGCGTCTGTTCCTGTCCTTTGGACACTTTTTAATGTTTTTTTTCCCTGTAAATTTGTTTAAGTTCCTTGTAGATTCTGGTTATTAGACCTTTTTCAGATGGATAGATTGCAAAAATTTTCTCTCTTTCTGTAAGTTGTCTGTTCTGTCTGATATTTTTTTTTTCTGTGCAGAAGCTCTTTAGTTTAATTAGATACCATTTGTCAATTTTTGCTTTTGTTGCTATTGCTTTTGATGTTTTCATCATGAATTATTTGCCCGTGCTTATGTCCTGAATGGTATTGCCTAGATTTTATTCTAGGGTTTTTATAGTTTTGGGTTTTGCAAAGCCATAAATAATGCTATTAATAATAGTTTTATGGGCTGGGTGTAGTGACTGACATCCATAATCCCAGCACTTTGGCAGGCCAAGGCAAGGGGATTGCTTGAGGCCAGGAGTTTGAGACAAGCCTAGGCAACAGAGTGAGATACTATTTCTACAAAAAAATACAAATAAAAATAAATTAAAAATAATCTGAGTGTGGTGATGCCCTCCTGTGGTCCCAGTTACTTGGAAGGCTAAAGTAGGAGGTTTGCTTGAGCCCATGAATTCTAGGTTGTAATGAGTTATGATGGTGCCACTGCATTTCATCCTTGGTGACAACATGAGACTCCATATCAATGAATAAATAACTAATATCAATGAATAAATAAATAAGAATAGTTTTAGGTTTTAGTGAAAACAAAGTGTGGGCAGCAATAACAGTCCACACTTTCTGGAAGCTTGATGCTGTAAGGGAGATGGGTGATCGAACACATATTAATAGATTTGGGACTGTTTACTTATGAAGAGCTAGAATCAATGTGTTTATAAAATGAGTAAGAAAGACCATTTCAGAGAGTGAGTTAAATACTTCAGTTTTAAAGACAATGACTGATGAATCCGTTTTCTATAGAAATTAAGAAAGGTGAGTAGAGATGGCAGAAGTGAAGGGTTTAACTTCAGATAGACTTAAAAGCAACTGCCCCTAAAGATAGGAAGGAAGGACAGGTAAATAAAAAAGCTTATACTAAGAGAACAGAAGAGTTGGAGATAATTGTGGCTAAAAGTAAGTATTTTCTCAGTGAATTATAAGAGCACATTATGCAAATAAATGATTATAAAGACATTAATCTTTACTGGGTTCTTACAGTGTGCTATATTCATAATAATTATTATATTTAATCTTCAGCAACAATTATACAATGTAAATATAGTTATACTAATTTTATAGGTGAGAAAGCTGAAACACATGTATCTTAACTAATTTGCCCAGGGCTTTCAATTGACAAATTACAAAAACAGATTTAAACTCAGTTTTATTTCAGAGTCCACACTTGTAACTTTATGATAGTAAGTTATATCAGCTAAATAAAATGTTTCGGTGCAAATGCTTCATAATGTAGAAAGTGAAGCTATTGTAAGTATAATTAAAATAGATTTTTAGTAATACCATAGTGTTATTAATATTGAAAATTTAACAATTAATTTGCAGTGACAGACTTTTGATCAAGATTTCAGAGTGTGCACATGCCAAAACTATCTAACTCTTCCTAATCACACAGAATAAATAAACAAATGTGTAGATTTAAAAAGATTCTCAAAACTTTAAGATTCACATCTATAATCCAAGGAAGTGGATAATATGATTATTATTCAATGACTATTATTTAATTATGCAATAAAATATAAAATAAAATAATTATGATTGGTATTCAATGAAATCAACAATGAAGTAAATAATAGATCCTTCCTCTGCCACATTAATACTGTGCATACTCTTCTATTTGGCATAATTAATTAATTGTCAAAAACAGATTTTATCCACTCCAGAATTCAAGAAAAAATTGAATAATTCAAGTGTGACAATGTAGTTCTAGAAAAGTGTAAGGCAAGATATCAAGGATACTGATAAGACTGCTCTTGAATGATGTATATGTTTCCTTTGCTGCTGTAACAAATTATCCCAAACTCTGCAGCTTACAGTAACACAAATATACTCTTATAGTTCTACAGGTTAATGGCCCTAAATGAATTTCAATGGGCTGAAATGTAGATGTTGGAAGGGCTACATTTTTTTCTGAAGGCTTTAAAGAATAAACTCTTTAGTTGCCTTTTCCAGGCCTAGAAGCTATTAATAGATGCATTACTTGACTCATTGATATCCTTCCATCTTCAAAGCTAACAATAACTGGGTGAGTAAGTAACTCTCACATCACATCATTCTAACATTAACTCTTCTTCTGCCTCCCTGTTGTACATTTACAGACACTTGTGATTACATTAGGCCCTTTGGGATAATTCAGGATAAGTTCCCATCTCAATGTTAGCTGATTATCGACTTTAATTTTATCAGGAAACTTTATTCCTCCTTGCCATTTAACATAACACATTCATGAATTCTTTGATTCAGGATATGCACATCTGTAGGGAATCATTATTCTGCCTACCACAAGTGATGTACTATGAAAATTAGCATGTTTAGGAAAAGAAAAAAAGAACACAAAACAGTTGAAAAGTTGGAAGTATAAGTTAAATTTTAAATGCCTCAGACTATCTTGAGATGAGACAATGGAAATTTTGAGTTTAGGATGATGTTGTTCTTCTCAGTCTTCTTATATATTTTTATGTGTTTTCATTAGTTTCAATCACAATCCAGATAATTTACGTATGAAATATAAAGTTCCATCATTATTGATGGGTGGTGCTATTAGTCACTGTCTTCCATCATCTTTCTTTCTTGACCAAGGTTCTTAATGTTGAAAGTATCTAGAGAGAATGTAAAAGTATCAGAATGCCCTTGGCTATCCATGCATCAGCTTCAACACTTTGACTTTATTAGGTGGAAGCTTTAACTGACTGAGTCAACTGATATAGACAATAAACTTTAATGAAATCACAATCACATCATGACAATAATATTATTAATTTAACTTCAGAAGTCTGTTTAAGCACAATCTACATGTATGCTTGAAACCTAATATTTAATGTAAATTGATTTAACTTATTTTATAATTTTTACTTTATAATTTTTATAGATAAATTTGAAGGGACAAAACTAACTCAAAATCCATGTCTTCAGTCAGGTAAACTTAATACCTCTCCTAAAGATCTATCTATTTATCATATTAGAGCTTATTCTGTATCTGGAAAGCATGAATAGTTTTTTTACACAATTATAAACCATCAATTCTTTAGTAAATGTAGTGGGCACTTTAATACCTGAATGTAATCAGGGAATCTCCAAATTTATCTCCTGAAAGAGAAGTAGTAGAAACAAGCGAAATATCATTTAGAGAAGAAAAGATGTTTACATAAACTTAAATTTAGAACTTCTGTACTTCAGTTTTAAGCCTACAGTGCACCTTATTCTCAGTTCACCTCAACAACAATATCATTCTGTTATTTTGTTTCTTTTTATTTCTGATTTTTATTGTACTTTAGAGATACAAGTAGCAATGATGAGTCACAGAGAGTTATTGTCTCCCACATTGCTCAAAAATGAGAGTAGTTGAAATACAAGTTTATTATTCCTCAAATTAATGTTTTCAATTATGTAAAATGCACAATTTGGTCATTAAAATGTTTTTCTTCTTTTCAAAGTACATGACATTAGTATGTTTCACCATCCAAAAATTTCCTCCATTTAAACACTGTCAAATCACAGCCTTTGTGAAATGGTTCTAAATTCTCAGTTGAGTAGTTACTCAATTTTTACTCCATTCCCCAATGAGAGGGAGAATTGCCTGACATAAAAACCGGTGAATCAGGATATTTCCTTCCTTTTTTTTCTTTTCTTTTATTATTATTATTTATTTTTTGAGACAGAATCTTGCTCTGTCACCCAGGCTGGAGTGCAGTGGTGTGGTCTCAGCTCACTGCAACCTCTGCCTCCCAGGTTCAAGGGATTCTTCTCCCTCAGCCTCGCTAGTAGTTGGGACTACAGGCATGTTCCACCACACCTGGCTAATTTTTTTTTTTTTTTTTTTTTTTTAAGTAGAGACGGGGTTTCACCATGTTAGCAAGGATGGTCTCGATCCCCTGACCTTGTGATCTGCCCGCCTCGGCCTCCCAAAGTGCGGGGATTACAGGCATCTGCCACTGTGCCCAGCCAGAATATTTACTTTCTTAATGATAGAGATGAAATTAAAGAACTTGGTTGAGGTGTTTGGCAACAATGATATTTTCAAAATGAAGCATTTTCACAATGAATAATGCATTCCAAACAGTGCTATACAACTGCAGATTATATTTCATGAGGGTAAGCCCTGTTGAGAATATCGTGGTTGATACCATGTATTGGAGTCTAAATTCTCTATTTAATATTAATGGAAATACATAGGTATCATGTAATTATAAAGATATTTCATAATGTGACAGAATAAAAATTGTAATGTTTCATACAAAAAAAAAATTAAGCCAGGCTCATGCCTGTAATCACAGCACTTTGGGAGGCTGAGGCAAGGGGACTCCTTGAGGTCAGGATTTCATGACCTGCCTGGACAATGTAGTGAGACCCCATCTCTCAAAAAAAAAAAAGCTGGACATGGTGGAACATGTTTGTAGTTGCAGCTACTCAGGAAGCTGAGATGGGAAGATCGCTTGAGCCCAGGAGTGTGGAGCTGCAGTGAATAGGATCCCAAAACTGCACTCCAGCCTGTGACAGAGTGTGACCCTATTGCTAAAAAAATTATTAGATAAATAAAAATTAAAAGTATAATTTATATGAGAAAATTTGATTTTTCTAAAAATTAATCTATAAAAAATGCAAGGCAAAATGGATAAAACAATTACATTCTAGAATCTAGTAATCCAGGTATAAAACCATTGCAGTAATCCAGGCAAGTGTAGATTACAACCTATTCTGGGATGGCAAAGTGAGAAAGGAGAAATAAAAGATCCTTGTTTACAGCTAATATCATTTATTTTATGATTGCCTATCATTGCCAGATCTAGTTCTATCAAACTGACATTCACTTATATTTTTATGAATCACTTCTTTGTATTTATTATGGCTAATCTTGGCTTAAATAATTAGATGGTTTATGTAATTCTTTTTAACTACCATGATGAATGTAGTACAGTATTTTGAGGCTCCCCCTGAAAAGAATACATATAATGATCATTTACAGGAATACATCAATAATTGAAAAGTAGATATTTTACAGAGAAGTTTTTTTAAGAGGTAAATTATACAATAAAGTGATATTTAATTGGGGCAAAGGAGATGGGATTATGGTGAGAAAAAGATGACAATCAATGGCTAACTTGGGACATAAAGTTTAACTTTTAAGAAATTGAAGAAAATGTTTTTATTAATCCGTTATGTCTTTAATGAATTAAAGAATTAAATGTAAGACCTAAAGCTATGAAACTACTTAAAAGAAAATATTGGAGAAACTGTCCGGGACATTGGTCTGGGCAAAAATTTATTGAGTGATACCAAGAAAGGCAACCAAAGTAAAAATAGGCAAATGAGATCACATCAAGTTAAAAAGCTTCTGCAGAGCAACAGAAATATAAAACAAAGTGACAAGACAACCCACAGAATGACATAAAATAATTACAAACAATTCATCTGATATGGGATTAATAACCAGAATACATAAGAAGCTTAAACAACTCTATTAAAAAATCTAATAATTTTGAAATTTGCAAAAGATCTAAACATGTATTTCTGAAAAGAAGGCACACAAATGGCAAAGAGGTATATGAAAAGGTGCTCGACATCATTGAACATCAAAGAGATGCAAATGAAATCTATAATCAGATATAGTCTAACGCCAGTTGAAATGGCTTTTATCCAAAAGACAGGCAGTAATAAATGCTGATGAGAATGTAGAGAAAAGGGAACCCTGGTACACTGCTTTTGAGAATGTAAATTTGTACAGCCACTATGGAGAACAGTATGGAGGTTCCATAAAGCACTCAAAATATAACTACTACAGCAATCTCACTGCTGGGTATATACCCAAAAGAAAGGATATCAGTATATTGAAGAAATGTCTGCACTCGCATGTTTATTGCAGCACTATTCCCCAGAGCCAAGATTTGAAAGCACCGGAAGTATTCATTAACAGATGAACGGATAAAGACAATGTGACACTTACACATAATGAAGTACTATTCAGCCATAGAAAAATTGTGATCTTGTCATTTGCAACACGGATGGAACTAGAGGACGTTATGTTAAGTGAAGTAAGCCAGGCACAGAAAGACAGAGACAGAGAGAGAACTTCACATGTTCTCTCTCATTTGTAGGAGCAATTTTGTTTTTTTTTTTTTTTTTTTTTTTTTTAGACAGAGTCTCACTCTGTCACCCAGACTGGAGTGCAGTGGTGCATTCTTGGATCATTTCAACCTCCACCTCCTGGGTTCAAGGGATTCTCATGCCTCAGCTTCCTGAGTAGCTGGGACTACAGGTGTGCATCACCATGCCTGGCTTTTTTTTTTTTTTTTTAATTTTTAGTAGAGATTGGGTTTCACCATGTTGGCTACACTAATTTCAAACTCCTGAGCTCTGGCGATCCACCTGCCTCAACCTCCTAAAGTGCTAGGATTACAGGCATGAGCTACCACACCCTACTGGCAGCAAAATTAAAATAAATGAATGCATGGAGACAGGGCATTGAATGATAGTTACCAGGGCTGGGAAGGGTAGTGGGGACGGGACAGAAAGTGGGGATGGTTAATGAGTACAAAAATGTAGTTAAGTGGAATGAATAAAATATACTATTTGATAGAACAACTGGGTGACTATAATCAACAATGATTTGTTGTACATTTTACTTTATTTTTGAAACAGGGTCTTGTTCTGTTGCCCATGCTGGAGTACAGTGGGCACCATCACCGCTCACTGCAGCTTCAACCTTATGGGCTCAAGTAATCCCCTACCACAGACTCCCAGGTAGCTGGGACTACAGGTGCATGCCAGCATGCCTGGCTAATTTTTTGTGAAAATGGAGTTTTGCCATGTTGCCCAGGCTGGTCTCTAATTCCTGGGTGCAACTGATCCACCCACCTCAGCCTCCCAAAAGTGTTGGAATTACAGGCATGAAACACTGCAGTTTGCCTGTACGTTTGAAAACAACTAAAATAGTGTGATTGTTTGTAACATCAAAAAATGATAAATGCTTAAGGTGACAGGCACCCATTTACCCTGACATGATTACTACACATTGTATGCCTGTATCAAAATATCTCACGTTCTCCACAAATATATACACTTAATATGCATCCATAAAAATTCAAAATTAAAAGAAACAGAAGAAAATGTTAAATGGGAGCAAATGTAGTGATAAGAGAGTTAAGAAGCAAAGATAATGGAGAGAAGAGTCTGTAAACTTTCCCTTCCTCTTTTTCTGCTACTGCCAAGATCCCCTAATAGACAAATATTTATCTACCAGTCTAAAAAGCTAGGTCATGTTATTCATTCTTCTTTTTCGGGGTCTATTTCATGAACATTATTTTTCCATACTTCTAAAAAATTTCTATCATTAACATGAGAGCCATGTTTCACTTTCTGGGCTATGGTATAAATGATGACTCTCTTGTTTTTCCTTTCCCTAAATTATCTTTCTTTAAAGCACTCATTACCCTTAGCACGTATTATGCTTTATTTATGTATTTACTTATTGCCTGCCTTATCAAACAAGAATCTAAGCTCTATAAAGACAAAGAGTTTTGTCTGATTTGGTCACAACTAAGTCTTCAAAATCTAAATTATTTCTTTTATAGTAGATAATAAAAAATATTGATTGAAAGAAATGAAGGAATGACTAGTTCTGGGATAAGAAATCAACTTCAAATTTAAGATTTACCCACTTATGTTAGGACAGAATAATTTATGCTACAATGGTATGATATAATACGAAATGAATGAATGCTCAAAGCTGCATATTTATAGATAGTAAGAATTTATAAGCAACATAAGCACAAAGATAATTTCCAAATAGAGCCTTTCACGTTATCTCCTGTGTTTCATCATCACTTTTTTTCTCTAATTTGGAACATAAAAAATTAAATGAAAACTATTACACACAAATTTGGTTCTGTTCACCCCCGAGCTGGTATGTTGCATGAAAGGATCAACTGATGTTACTTTCTCAAATATTCTTAGCTTAAATTGTAATCTTGCCATATAATTTTCTCCGTGTAAGTCTGGGACAGGTGTTATTAGCTTTCTTTGTGCTTCAAAGTCTTGAGAGGTTGGATAGTTTGGTCTTGACAAAAATGCAGATTTGGAAATTGCAGTTTGAATATTCAATAGGGTTTGGGCATGCCAATGACTCAAATGCAGGTGGGTTAAAGGTATATGTTTTTAAAAGATTAATTCACACGATGATATTCAAAATAATGTGATTCACTGTTCACCCCTCTCATTTTCCACACTGGACTCTATCCACTGCCCAAATCAAATTTACCTAAATTACGTTGCTGCAAACCCTCACTATTGCAGGGTTGGGTATTATTGAGCATTTAAGACTAAGACCACAATATAAAATTAAGAAAAATGCAAACACGTATCCCATTTTCAGAGTTAACTACCTTGCAATTGGTAAGATTCAAAGCAGGTGAAAGAAAAACTGAAAGGTAATTCAGGTATAGTGTTAGCTGGTAGCAAACAAGAGACAATGTAATATTGGTGAAAAAAGTCAGTGATTTTGTAGATAATAGAATGTCAGTAGCACTCAAGAGATCCCAGGAAACACAGAGTTTCTTGTGCTTGACTACAGTAGCTCCTTAAAAGTTCTAGAAATATGGAGTGTCTAGATGGGACCTGTGGAATTGAAAAGGAGTTGAGAAAATGTTTTAAAATAATCAACCCTAACTCATCATTATTCTTCACTAGATTTACTGCCTACTCATTTTAGCTAACAATCAACCAGTTGGAAAGACAATACATAGAGAAAAGCCCTTTTTCTGCAGAACAGCTCAATTCTTTAGCCAAGGATCATATGGCAAATAGTTCTGTCTGCTGAATAAAAGTGGATAATAAATATGAGGAGCTATATTCTTCATTATTTGATCAATATTTAGAAAATTTCTTTTGAGGTTGATGCTTGTAAGGATCTAAATGAACTTGGACTTGATGGTAATGGGACTCACTGAGGAACTAGTAGAGATTAACAACTTGATTGTCATAGAATTGGACTACTGAACCACTTGGCAAGTACTTACTAAATAAAATAGAAGTAAAGAGGACTCAGGACTTATACTATTTCCTGACGTAATAAAGCTTCGTATTGTTAAATCTGTGCAACAAAGACAAACTAGTGAATTAGTAAGTGGTCCCCTGATATCATGATCTAAACAATATACAGGGCACAACTGGTTATTCTCAATAACCAGAAAGGAGTATGAGGAGGATGAAAACTTCATGAATCTCCACCATCAGCCCTTCCTCAGACATTGTGTGAAATTCTTGGGAAGCAGCAAGGGTTAAAGATTCTTATGATTGCACATGTTTGAAGAGACCTAAGCTGAAGGCAGAAAATAATTAACTTGGATACTTTTCTTTTTCCATTTATTCAAACGTTTATATTCTCCCCAAGACAGACAAGTCCAATATGTTATTTTTTCATTTATAGTAGAGATGCCTGGAATTTGAAAGAGGGTATCTAAAGGCATTTGAAATTTTTACTTGGGATTGGTTAAGTCTTCTAGGATTAGGTTGTAGATAACAGAAAGTTGAAAAGTATTCATGTTTTTTCCTTGCTACCCTAGAAGATTTTGATAATTTATGGTTTCTGATGGGTGAATGCCAGACAGGAAGATTTGGAAGGAAACATATTTTATGCTGGCTTGTTGGAAGGCACAACTCCCATGGGCCTCCTGAATTTTATAGCATAAGCCTGTGACTTAGTTGATAACAGAATGGTAATATGATTCTAGGGACGCCACGAAAGACAAACTTTGTTGTGTGTGACTCCAAACACACATTATGTTGCTCATTATGGATTGTAGTGATACAATGATAAAGATACAGTGGCTTACTGGCTAGATGGAAACTGTAGAATTGAGTGAATATTTTAGTATGGGCAAAGATCATTTACAAATGTTCATAAATTATATTTCCTACCCTGAGTCAGGTTGAGACAAAGCAAAGCTTCGCCTCTGAGAAGGATGGCAGACTCCAGGGTTCAATTAATTATGCTAAATTTTCTTGAACAGTGTATTCTTCATTGTACCCCGAAGTCTCAAAGGGAAATGGTTGTAAAAAGGAATTCTAGTGTTGCTAGAGGGATAGCAAAATAAAGATGTTATTATCAGAATAATGTATTCGAGTAAAATTTAAACTGAATATCTCAGTCTCAAGTTTAGCAGATCTCAAGAATTTCAGAGAGCAAAGTCATTCATGATTAAGTAGAAGTCCATGATAAATGATGATAAATACTATAGAACTTATGTATAAAAGTTATGAAATTAGAAAGTAAGGGAAATCACTGATTTTTCTAAATTCTACCTTAATTGGAAGAGTGATAGAAATTGAAAAGAGAAGATGATTTTCAACTGTTTTTAAAACGGGAAATAAAGGGGTTTTGTTTTGTTTTGTTATTTGGAGACAGAGTCTCACTCTGTCACCCAGGCTAGAGTGCGGTGGCATAATCTTGGCTTACTGCAGGCTTGACCTCCCTAAGCTCAGGTGATTCTCCCGTCTCAGCCTCCTAAGTAACTGCAACTACGTGCATGTGCCACCAAGCCCCGCTAATTTTTAAATTAGCTTCTAGAGATGAAGTTTTACCATGTTGCCCAGGCTGGTCTTGAATTCCTAGGCTCAAGCGATCCACCCACCTTGGCCTTCCAAAGTGCTGGAGTTGCAAGTGTGAGCTACCATGTCTGGCCAGAAATAAAGGGTTTATAGAAGAAAAAGGAGGAAGGAGGAGGAGGAAGCGGTGATAGGTTAGGTACAGTGGAGGAAACGACTTTCAGGGAGAATAATGAGATTCATCTACAATATATGGAGGAATTGGCAGAATAAATGGAAGCCAGGCATAGAGAAGAGGCTGGAGGGAAATTTTTAAAAGTTTTGATTGTAAATACATAGGCCAAACTTATGTCCTGAAACCCTGATTGTATTCTCTGAATATAAAGCAAACTAATATCCAGTTATCTCCACTTCCATTAGGCTTCAGAAGATCCTTTGCATCTCTCAAAACAGCTAACTAGTATCCTATATAGAAGGAAAAAATAGATTCATTATAGATTTAGTAAATAAATTAACAGATATTAATGGAAAGAAAAGCAAGTTATTTGCATCCTGATAAAATGGTATTTGATTTAAATAGCTCTATGATCATCTCCTGTTCCAGAAGTATGAGTAGCCTAACTCAAATACCCATACATGACTATTTAAATTTACCTTGTGATTAAATAAATTAAATGTAGAGATCAATTCATCAGTTGCATTAGCCACATTTTAAGTGTTCAGTAGCCACATGTGGCTCGTGTCTATCATACTGGATAACTCAGATGTTATAATTTCTTCTTCATCATAGAAAATTCTGTTGGACCAAGACAAATCTAACCTATGCTAATCTTAAAAATGTAGACATATTTTAGTATGCCCTAGAAATTTATTTAATCATTTATTTCTTCATCCATAGAGTAACCAGCTTCTCGCGGTTTTCTCTAGTCTTTGTTTATGTTAGCACCAAGGTGGAGGGGGCAAGAAGGAATATTATCCAAGCTCTCATGAAGATTTTACACTGGGAATTTGACAGTAATTAATTCATGAGGATGTGCTTGGCTACTTCCATGCTAGTTTACTCCATAGTATTAAGAGTTTTTATTGATTTCCTACCTTGTAGCTTGATCTTAAACCTTGTTTGCTACTACTTCATTCCTCTAACATACTTGGAGAAATAGGACTTTTTTCCCAAGACAAGATTGTACCTAGGATCTAATACCATGCTCAGACTCTTTCTCCCTGGGCTCCTACCCTGACAATTACTCATGTGACCACACTTGAAGTGGTCAAGGGAGTATACTCTGTACCATATTGTACAGCCCAGGTTTCCACAGTCACAATTTTTATTTTTTTGATAAAGTAATCAATTTCCTTCTAAAACAACTCAGTCGATTACTGATCCTTTTTGCTTTCATTCAGTTCCTTAATCCAGTAATTTTCACAAAATTTATTTCCAGGAAAAATTTCTTAGACTGATTTTTATTCTTATTTCTTTGTTTTTATGCCTCTCTTATTGTAATAGGAGTCCATTCAAATTTGAGATGACATAAAACAATACGATTAGGTAGAAAATCTTGTATTCTATAGTTTGGGGCCCAATAAGAGTTGACTTCTCCTTATCTGTAAGCTTTTCATTCCTTGACTCTTATCACCTTAGATCTCTTCTCTCAAAGAGAAAGCCCTTATTTTAGCTATTTTTTTAAAATTAAAATCTTACTAAAGGCAGCAGTACTGAAATTCTATGTTTTTAATTAAAATCTTACTAAAGGCACCAATACTGAAATTCTATGTAGGCTCTATTGGATCTCTTCCCCTAGAACCAAAGTAATGGTAGGCTCTTTGCCTCCTGGTTTACTGAAGTAATGATTTCATCAAGTGTTTTAAGTGTTTTTAATCAATGCGTGACACAGGAATCCTTTCCAATCTGTGATATCAGTTTTATAATTGCCTACCATATAACAGTCAAGCTATATACTGATTTCCATATGAATTAGTGTAGGGTTTTGCTTACTTAAGAATCTTGGACAGAATTCAGGTGATTCAAGTGATCTGCCTCACATATTCAGAGAACCAAGATGAAGAACATTCTGTGGTATTCCACATACAGCTTTCCAGGTTAGCTTGGTTTTCTCTATCCATTTAGCAGTCAGGGTGAAGGAAACATGGAGGACTTATTTCGGGAGGTTATTTATTTGGAGAGAGTAAAGAGAGTGTTAGACCACTTCCTCTTACCTTTCATTGGCTAGATCTGAGAAACATGATCAAATCTAACTTCCAGGGAGCCTGCGAAATGCTGTCAAGTTGTGCATCCAAGAAGAAGATTACCCCACTTTGATGAATGCTAGCAGTCTCAAATACAAAGATTCTCATCAGTAAGTGACAAGCGAGTCCACTCAGCAGTTACTCACTTTCCACAATATCTTTCAAATGTTGCTTGCCAATCTGTTTCTGCTCTGGCATAAGCTCATGGTTTCCTAGTCTACTACTATTCCTTTGCCCACATAAATCTTCTCTCTCTTCTTTTCTTCCCCAACCTATGTTAACTGTATTCCTGCACTTGGGGGACAGAAATTTCTGAATTTTTTGTCTTGACTCATGCCAGGGGATGTAGACCTATAGAGACCATCATTTGAGTGTTTTAAAAAATGATTTTACAACAGTTATTATATTTACGTGCTTGCACTGGAGCTTATTGAAGTTGAAATGATATGCTGCCACGCTATCTCCTTCCTCTCTGGTGGAAACAGTGATGAACTTACTAAGCATAGGAATCAGTAATCCATTTTTCCACCCTTATATGGTATGATGAAATATATCTTGGAATGCAGATCGTGTCCTACCTTAGGCTACAACACTAGGAAACTTAGGACAATTTCACACTGTTGGAGTTTGCTGAATACTTCCTGTATCTTATAGCAGCTTCTTTTGTAGCAAAGCATGCTACAGAAGTGGCCAGAGAAATCACAGAGGGAAAAAAGGACTTTTTCAGTGGAGATTGTTCCACCTGGAGACTATAAATAAAAGCAACTGAATGAAATGATCTGGAACTTGACGCAGTTGAAAAACACTGAGATATGGGAAATTAGAAAAAGGATAACTTAGGACTCCAGGAGAAACCTGGCCCCACAAATCTCTCACAAACACCTAATAATTTTTCTATGCTTGGCAAATACCATTACTTATGATAAACAGGATCATTTTGACAGTGCAACCTGAATGTCACGTAGGGACAGATACAAATTATTGGCATTTATTTCAAATTTCCTGCAGGCAGAGGTTAAAATGAAAGCAAATTACAGGTAAATGAAGTCTGAAGGAATAGGCAAAAACAGCATTTTAATGTTTAAAAATAGAGATATTCAGCATGCCCTGTCATAGACTGAAAATTATAACTGGAAAATACCCCTGAAATTGATTCAAAACGGGCAGAAAATAAACTAATTCTGTTTTTCCATAGGTTCTTTTTTGTTTGTTTGTTTGCAAAAGGCTTTGATTCTCTTTCACGTTTGAAGAATAATTTTGCTAGATTTATAATTCTAGATTGATGAAGTTTTTTTAATATACTTTAGTTTCTGGGATACATGTGCAGGATATGCAGGTTTGTTACATAGGTATACATGTGCCATGGTGGCTTGCTGCACCGAACAACATCATCTACATTATATATTTATCTTAATGCTATCCCTCCCTTGCCCCCCAGCCCCCAACAGGCCCCAGTGTGGGATATTCGCTTCCCTGTGTCTATGTGTTCTGTGTTCTCACTGTTCAACTCCCACTTATGAGTGAGAACATGCTGTCTTTGTATTTCTGTTCCTGTGTTAGTTTGCTGAGAATGATGATTTCCAGCTTCATCAATGACCCTGCAAAGAACATGAACTCATCCTTTTTTATGGCTGCATAGTATTCCATGGTGTATATGTGCCACATTTTCTTTATCCAGTCTATCATTGATGGACATTTGGGTTGGTTCCAAGTCTTTGCTATTGTGAATAGTGCTGCAGTAAACATACGTGTGCATGTGTCTTTATAGTAGAATGATTTATAATCCTTTAGGTATATACTCAGTAATGGGATTGCTGGGTCAAATGGTATTTCTGGTTCTAGATCCTTAAGGAATTGCCACACTATCTTTCATAATGGTTGAACTAATTTACACTCCCACCAACAGTGTAAAAGCATTCCTAATTCTCCACATCCTCTCCAGCATCTGTTGTTTCCTGACTTTTTAATAATCGCCATTATAACTGGTGTGAGATAGTATCTCATTGTGATTTCGATTTGCATTTCTCTAATGACCAGTGATGATGAGCTTTTTTTCCTATGTTTCTTGGCCACATAAATGTCTTCTTTTGAGAAGTGTCTATTCATATCCTTTGCCTTTTTGATGGGGTTGTTTTTTTCTTTTAAATTTGTTTAAGCTCCTTGTAGATCCAGGATATTAGACCTCTGTCAGATGGATAGATTGCAAATATTTTCTCCCATTCTGTAGGTTGCCTGTTCACTCTGATGATAGTTTCTCTTGCTGTGCAGAAGCTCCTTAGTTTAATTAGATCCCATTTGTCAATTTTGTCTTGTGCTGCCATTGCTTTTGGTGTTTTAGTCATGAAGTCTTTGCCTATGCCTATGTCCTGAATGGCATTGCCTAGGTTTTCTTTTAGGGTTTTTATGGTTTTAGGCCTTACATTTAAGTCTTTAATCCATCTTGAGTTAATTTTTGTATAAGGTTTAAGGAAGGGTTCCAGTTTCAGTTTTCTGCATATTCCTAGCCAGTTCTACCAACCCCATTTATTAAATAGGGAATCCTTTCCCCATTGCTGGTTTTTGTCAGGTTTATAAAAGATCAGATGGTTGTAGATATGTGGTGTTATATCTGAGGCCTCTGTTCTGTCCATAGGTTCTACTGTCAAGGCCAGCCAAATCCCGGCAATTAGAATATATGATATCTAAAGCCCTGAAACCATCCCAGACCCTAAAACATGAACAGACCAGAGGTGCCCTGTGGAACAGTGAGAATAGTGGCATAAAGATAGAGCAGGTATTTTAAAAAGTTCCTCATGGACAGAAGAATCAGAAGGAATGAAGTGCAATGATCAAGGCAGCATCGTCCAGAAAACACAACCCAAAGCCTCAGACTGGAAAAATGAAACAAAACAGGCAAACAAAAAACTTAAATAATAGCATAGGAATAGTTTGTTATTCCATTTCAACAGGCTATGATATCTATTATGACCTGGGGGCATTATGTATTTCCAAATGGGTGTTTTATTCTACTTTCCTTATGATTTGTCCCAGTGAATATCTTGGACATCCAGGGCCAAGTTAAACTTATCAGTTAATGACAGGCTGCTAGCCTATGGTGAGCTACAGACACATTTCACAGAGAGAACTGAGTATCATCCAGAGATTCTGGGTATAGAATGGAATGTAATCACACATCATATTTTGTTGTTTGTCTTCTTTTTAGGAGGAGTTAAATATATGCATTTATAGCATTAGACATGTTTTTAAAGACATTTATGAGAAGGGGATTTTTAAAAAATTGGTTGGTCAAAAAGTTGGAGATTATTGTTTATTGGTTGCCTTTCTTTTAATAACACTAATTCATATTTTCTAGCCATGTAGTTGAATTAAGATTGACCCCCACCTCTCTATTCAGAAATATGACTGATTGACATAATCCAGTTAAAATATTCCTTTCTCTGGTTATAAATCCAATCAGAGTTGTGCAGCTTAATTTTTCTTTTTTGCTAGATTTGAATATGGGAACAGGTAGTCTGGGGAAATATTAGACAGACATGTCTCAGGTAGAAAATGGAAGTTTTCCATAAAATAATCCAAAGCAAAACTGAGGAGCTAGGAAAGACATAGATGAAATTGAGCCCTGATTACATTGTTTGATTAATCAAATAAAAATGAAATTTCATTTGTTTCAGCAAATAAATCCAGATTACTTTTAAAGCTGATTTGAAAGCAGTTACTGATTCCTGAAACTAGAATTATACTAAGTGAAACAAATGATGAGAAAAGGATTAAAGGTTATCAATGGGAAATATATGTTGCTAAAATTTTACATAGCCAAAAATATTTAAACTAACAATTAATATTCTTGACCATGCCAAGATTTCTCAAAAAAAGTATCAAAATATAAATGTCATGTACCCAAATAGGATTCCTCTAACCAATTCCAAATGACCCAATTTTAGGCAATCTCATGAATCACTCCTCTAGACCCAATAATTCAAATCAAAGGAAAGCACCAAGGGGTCACAAATAGAGATAATTCATATAGATGAGTAACCTTTAGAGATAGAAATAAAGGCAAGCAGTCTAGAAATCTCAGGACTTTTTATAATGAAAGGGTATACAGAGGAGAGAGAAAATAAGACCTAGTGATTGCTTTCAATTGCCGTGGATTATGTGACATTCTTTCGCACATTTTATTTCTGATCATCTTTACTATAATTCTCTAGGGCAAGTGTGCATTTTCCTTGTTCTCAGATGCATTCAACAAGTATTTTAGCCAGACCTTCTGTCAGATATTATTAGCAATATATCTGGGTATGTAATAGGTATCAGTTCCTCTCCTTTGTATGTTATGTCAAAATTCAGATTATTAATCACCTTGCCCTAGAGTGTAGAGTTACTGATTAAGTAAGCAGAGATTTGAAGCTACATCTGAATTACTTCAAGCTAAAGATCTTTCTTTTTCCTCTAGAATACCCCTTCATGTAGATTATGAAGTCTTTTCCCCTTCTAAGACCACCAGAAGACCGACCTGAATTCTGCAAGGACTAATGCATATACATTTTTAACATTTTAGTTTTTACTTTGTTAGAGATGGGGTCTCATCATCTTGTCCAGACTAGTCTCAAACTCCTAGGTTCAAGGAATCCTCCTGCCTTGGCTTCTCAAAATGCTGGGATTACAGGAGTGAGCCACTGCCCTTGGCAACATATGCTTTCCGTATAGACTTCAAGGGCAGAGATGTACTATGAATGTTTTAAGTAAACAACTATCCAACAAATGACTATAATTTGTCTTTTTTACTTAACAAAAAGGGAGTCCCAAATAAAATTGTATTTATTATCATTTTGTTCATGATATAACTTCATTTTTTGTAAGGTAATTGCATATACATTTATTTGCGGTAATCACAGTTATTCTTTCTTAGGGATAACATCAGTACTGAGCATTGTAGTTAGATTTTATTAGCAATTTTATATTAACTCACTATCATCCCCCAATGGCAAATATATGGTTATAAATATGTTATTAGAGGCAAACAATTCCAACAATTCATATGACTGTTCAGATGTTGGAGAAAAATGAAAATTTCATGAAGTTTAAAGGTTTGGAGCTAATTTTTGTATAGTCATTTTTAGATATTTAGTAAAGAGGGGAATATTGTTATGCTGTATATGAAAGTCACTGACTCAGCAATGCCTATTAAATAGAAATAGCTTCTCATATTTAGGCAGTTTAATTCCATCATTAATCTAGTGGGAGGTTCAGAGGAAAACTTCAAGGTTGTTATCTCTTTCTCATATTGCTTAGGAATTTGTGCCTCAACACTTACCAAAAATAAACAAAAAGAACTTCTCTGGTCCTAATGTCTTTAAAATATTCTAGAAATAACCCACCATTTTAATCTCTAGAGCCAGTATTATTTGGGTCAGATTATACTTTCTTAAATTTGATGAATTTAATAGGTTTTTCCATAAAGAAAAAAATATGTCAAGGAATTATCATGTGTAGAATTAAGATAAAATATTGGATATTTCTATTAAAATTAAATACACAAGAAATTTTGGATATACATTATAATTTTATTAGCAAGTGATATTTTACAACCCATTATGAGTAGATTTATGAATTAATTCCATAAATCAATTTGCATATGTAGAACCCTGCTCACTGTAATCAAATTAATGTTCACTTAACTTCCAGATGACATAAATGTTTTTGTCACTGGAATTTAATTGAGAACGGGAATTCTCAGAGAGTTGGACACTTCTTTGTGTATTGACTGTGTAAGATGTTTACTAAGTGTTGAGGTGGTAATTTAAGGCAAATGAAAGTGCAGATCTGAGGTTTTACCCTTAGTAGCTGCACATTCTCAGGCAACTGATCTAACTTTCCTAAACCTCAGTATCTTCACGTGGTAATGATACTGACTTTAAACAGCCACTGAAAGGAGTGAGAAAGCAGATATTTGACACAGTGCCTGGACTAAGAAATGAGTATATTTTCATATTTACACTTAGATCAATGAATTTGTATATTAAATTCTTTAATTTTACTGAGGTAAGTTAAGAAAATTTAAAAAAGTCTTCAACTGTTTGATATTGAATTAACTCAGACAACAGAATCATTCTGTATTCTAAATCAATAAAATAAATTATGTCTCCTAGCTAAATAGAAAAAGAAATTTGTATTCATTTATAGCTTGATAACTTCCTATAAATTATATCAAACTATTCTGGAGCTTATGAATGACTGCAAGATATGTGAACTTTTTAAAATTATGAATAAAATTGTAAGTATATGTAAAGCAGAACCTGCAGCCTTTTGCTTGATCAGAGGTCAGTGAATAACAAATGCCCTAAACAAAAAACTACACCTTGATATACTTTTTTCCTATTCTAAGAACCATTATTCTAGCTACTTAATGCAGAACAGAGAGTAGAGGCTCCTTTTTCAGGTGAGTGGGACAATTTATATATCTGAAAGGTTAATATTGTCATTCTTTTGCAATCTGCCTCTATGTAGCCTCTTCTATGTTTTCTTTACTATTCCTAGATTGCTATTGTTATCTGTGTGAAGAATTTGGAAACCACAGGTTGAAGTCTTTTTCTTTTAGAACAAAAAGTAATTGCGTTCTTTTCTATTTTAGTCTTCATTCATCATGAGCATAAAAAAATAGGCAAAAAATAAGGTCACTGATTTTTACATTGAGGAACTATGAGTAACAATGGGTTTAGATCACAGTGCTATTATTAAAAAGACAGCAAATGATGCCTATGGAATAATAATGCAGGATGATTCAATCATTTTCAACTTCCTGCTATATGAGGGTGAAATTCTTAGGTGGAATAAAAGCTAAATTATGTAGACCACACATGCTGCTTTTATGTTTCTGGAAAGGTCCTTTTCTGAGTGTAAGTCATCATGTTAAGAGGAAAATATAAATTTCACAGGAAATAATGGCTAATTCACTGGTGTTAGTTGGTGCTATTTACACTATGCCTTAGTCACAGATTCTACTGGTTGATACTCTCTCATACAATTATTAGCTTGTATAGGTCATGTCCATTTGGCAAGTTGTACTATGGATTGTCCTGCCATTCCAGTTTTGCACCTTGAATAAATATATGCACATTAATCCTTGATGTGAGAACATGGTCTATTTCATATATCAGATGCCAGTTAAACCAAATACTATTTCAGAGTGATATGATTTTGAATTGGCAAGACATGAGAAATTAGCATTTGGAATAAGTGTCAATGTTATCAAACCATTTTTTTTTCTTTTCCATTTCTTGACTGAAATTTTTCTTAATACCAGATGGCTTTCCTTTTTAGATGTTTTTGACTATAGCAGATAAATATTTCTCCTTGAAATTTTTCTTGCACCTTATCCTGTGATGTACCTTACCCAAACTTCAAAACAAGTAGAGATAATTAATTTGTTCTTGTAAAGACCTCTTAGTTTATTTTGTGCCAATCTGCATGATCATGCTACTCTATTCTATCATAAGTTTCATTCGTTCATTTCTATAGTGATTTATTTTGCAGTTTTTGATATGCCAGCCTATGGAAATACAAAGATGAAATGACATAATTCTAAGTTGTAGTGATGCACATAGAACCTAGCAATTACAATACATGTGATAGTTGCCACAGTGACACTCTGCACTGAATTTAATACAAGTATGAAAGAGCATGAACACATAATTTGTTATGAAGAGATGCCTCACTGGAGGGAGCTTAACTGGAGATTTGAATAGTGAAGGTGTTTGACAGTTGGGCTGGAGGAGGCGTTGGAGGAATCAAGAGTTGGAAACATATGAATGAATAAATGAATACAAAAGTGAGCTAGTAAAGAAGTCTTTATTTCCTTTCAATCTTCTTAACACTTTGCATATTAATAATAAATATAGATTTAACCTATTAGAGTTCCCATTTTCAAAGGGAAATAAAATTAGCTTTATAAGAAATGGCTTCTTTAGAACTAAAACCTTGAAATTTAATGGCATTTTTGGGTGCATTTACAACTTTAATTTCATTATTGGGAATTTACATGTATATGACTAGTATATCATTAATTATTATGATTAGGACCAACAATGTTCACAGTAATCCAGTTTTAAATGAGGTTAAATCAGGATTTGCATGAAAACATTTTTGCATGTATATCATTCTATGGGTATATATAGTTTTCTCAAAAGATAAAACAAAATGATTGATAAAGACATAAACATTATTTGTAATACATGTACTGTAATATAATATAATATAATATAATATAATGTAATATAATATAATATAATATGAACGGTATATCAGATGTTCGTTTATGAATAGTACTTAAATTAGGTTTGCACTGCTCCTGGTAGAACTGACCTAAATCTCTTCATTCTGGCTGTATTTGATCCAGCCATTCTGGGGTTCAAATCCAAGTCTACATTTATAAGCTTATTTGAGACCTCTAACTTGGACTTTTGTAGCTTAAAAGAAATAGTGCTATTAACCAAATAGCAGATTTTGTATTAGTTTCAGCTAGAAGGTCTTTCCTAACAATGTTTCCCAATTTACCATAAATAAACATGGTAGAAAGGAATGAAGAACTATGAAAAGCATAGATTACTGGAATTAGAAATTAGATCAGTAAATAAAATAATATACCCACAACTGATATTATCATAGGAATCAGCTCAATAATCTACCTGAAAAAACATAGATGAATCTTCTATCTGTATCTCATATTTTAGTTATATGAATGGTATATAAGGTGTCTGGAAAATATACCTTATTTTTTTAAACCATTCAGTGATATCAGAAACCTATGACTGGTTCTAGATTCTTTTATTCCTACAAGACATGTAATCAATTATCAAATTCTGCTGACTTTACTTCCAGCATATCTCTCAATTATATGCTAAATTAAAAAGTTCATCAAAGTCATGGTTCCAAGGAGTTAAGAGCAATTTGGAAGAGAAAATCAAGTAACCAGATAATTAAAATACAATGTTGTCATGTTTATATAATTATTTGGATAGGATTATGTAGGAATATGTAAGTAGAATACTTGACTCATTTTTGGTCTAGAGAAGAGAGGATAAAGCTATATACTCCATCAGCTTTTACCAAAGCTGATAAAATTTTGGTATCCTTAAATTGCATAAAAATGATCATAACCTCAGTGGGACCACTATAATGCCTTTGCATTTAGGGCAATCAATATATTGGTGCTTTAAGAAATGGACAAATGCTATGCATTTTTCCTTCTATACTCTAATTTGTCAGAGTAGATGAAGAGCCCCTGGATAGAATAAAGAAATAATACAAGAGAACACCTGTTTTTTTTTTTTTTTTTTACCACATTTTGAAGAAGTTAAAGAAATCAAAATGACTGTTAAGGTTATCATAAGTGAAAAATATCATACCTTGGATAAAGAGAAAGCTGCTACCTAGAAAAATTAAGGGTTAAAGTTTACCAGATCTTGCATACTTATTATGGGTGTTAGGAAAGAGAGTGGTAGGAAGAGACATTCATGGAAGTGATAGAAAGAGACATGATGTCAACTCAGAGAGTATATTGGACCAATTCCATATTTCAAGGCTGGAAGAAAGAAAGTGGCTTAAAAGAGTTGAGAAGCTCTGAAAAACATATGTCTAGTTATGCAATTAAAATGTTTTTATGATTGAAAATAGGATGCCAAAAGCAACAATATGAAAAACCAGGGAGCTCTCCAACAAGTACAACTTTTTAAAAAACTTAAATGAAATGTATAAAAGATGGAAATAAGAACACATAACCAAAATAAATAGAAACGAGATGCACAAGTTTCAGAAGAACAAAGGGTTACAGAATATAAGGACAACAAATAAATAGTTACTTTAATCTCTATTCACACAAGAAGGTGGCAAAATAAAAAAAGAAATAGACCTATTTCTCAGCACAATGTTCCACGGTTAATGAATGTCAAAGAGAAGGCTGAACAGTTATTCAATAATAAGGTGTCTATCTGTTATTACCTGAACAGGGAAAGTGAACTATTAACAAAGAATCCTAGAGGGAAAATAAATAAGAGAACACCAATATGTCCCAGTGTCCCACTTCCATTCTCTAAATGAATTAGAAAGAGAAAGAGGAAGAAGAAGAGAAGTTAAATGGTACTGTGTAATCTTAAATGCCATATTCTTCATTAGCTTGTTTCCTTCTTCGCTCACATTCCACAGAGCCAAGGAGAAACTCCAAACCAAACCTTCCTGTAGACAGTGATTAAACAAATTGAATAAGATGATCATTGAGAGCAACTCAACCTGCGTTGTTTTTTCTTTCTCCCTTAAGCCAAATTTCTTAACTCTTTGCCCAGAACCTGCCAAGTGCCTGTCTCTGTTCACATAAGCTCAGTGGTTCCAAATGATGTAATTATATTGTGTTCATATTCAGCAAAATCATTTTATCTTGGAGATAATCATCAACATCTAAGTACTTTGTGAAGATTGTGTATTTGGTGAATATGAAGTATATAAGAAATACAATAATTTTAATTGAACTTTGAATTTATATTCCTAGCTTTCTTTTTTAAAGAATGCCAAATTTTCCTGTGAGAAAAATAACGATGACTCAAAAATACATGTTTAGTTACTATATTATTTTTATTAAAACACTTTTTATTGGCAGCTCTCAAATTCCACACAGATTTTGTATCAAGTGCAGTAATTGAAACTTTGTATATCTCCCTTAATTCCAGTTTTCTTTCTTGGTATTTTTTTGTTTCTTCTAACATATTAAATTCCATTGTTTTTATTTTATGCCAGACATTTTCTATAATTATTAGATGATAACTTGGACAGTTAGCATTCTCTCAAAATATGTTTTCAAGAAATCAGAAAGCAATATAATGTTTAAGATTTTAAGTTTTTCTTTTCTCATAGGGCTAAATACGTAAAAGGCTGAGTTAGAAGAATTTGTTGTGATTTTGGACTGTGTTCCAGAAAAAAAAAAAAAAAATATATATATATATATATATATATATAGTTTGTATATATAGATTCTGTATATATAGTTTCTATATATATAGTTTCTATAAATAGTATATATAGTATATTTTATATATAGTGTGTGTATATATATTATATTTATCTTAATCCAGAGCCATGGGACTTCTGTTTTATGATTTCTGACTCTGTAAGATTTTTTTTTTTAAATAGACAAACGGAATTGGTATTTAAAGATAATGGAAGATGTATTAGGTTCCCATCGCAGCTGTGACATAGGAACATAAATTTGGTAAATTAAAACAACACATATTCACTGCCTAAGGATCTGGAGGTTAAAAGTTCAAAATAGGCTTCACTGCAATAAAATCAACATATCACGAGGGTTTCATTCCTCTCTTGACGTTTTAGAGGAAACTGTGTTTCCTTGCCTTTTCTAGTCTCTAAAGACTGAAAGCATTTCTTAGCTCATGCTCCCATTTCACCTTCAAGCCCACAACTGCCAGTAAGTCTTTCTCGCTTTACATTGCTCCAAAACAAGTCGTCTTTTGCTTTCTTCTTCTACGTTTAAGGATCCTGTGATTATACTGGACCAACCCAGATTATACAGGACAATTTCTTCACTTTAAGGCTGGTTGATTAGCATCCATAATCCCATTTGCAATCTTAATTTCCCTTTTCCAGGAAAGGTAAAAATTTGGGGATAATGATGTGGCTATCTTTGGTATACCATTTTTCTGCCTATGGCAGAAGAGGAAAACTGTTTTAAGCTATTCTAATATACATATGTAAAAATTGTTTTTAAATTCTTTAAATATAATATGGCTTAAATTAAAATATTTAATAAAAGTGATTCAGAACAACTGGAGGTAATAAGACTTACAGAATGAAAAACTAAGTTCCCCAATAAACTCTCTCCACAGGGAAAAAAAAAAAAAATTACCGAGAGAAATTTTTAAAAAAAGTCAAAGTTTAAAAATTATCCTCAGGGCATATCAAGTGGAGAAACATGTCTTCAGGAAAATATATTAAATCTTTATAGGAAAGAAAAAGTCCGTGGCATCTGATCCAAGTTTTACTCCATTACCCCATGACCTTCCTCATGATACAGTAGCTGTACCCTGGGCATGTGCAGCCAGGACAATGCGGACTTCCTCTCACTCCAGCTCCCAGTCAGAGGCAATGGTGTAACCCTTAGAAGCACACTTTCCTGGCGTCTCTTACCTATATGACTCCAAGTCTAAAGCTACACAAGCTCCATTCCAGGAAGGCACAGTAGAAAGGACTGCTGTGTTGTTCCCCATCCAGCCCTTATTTATGCAGAAGGAGTTTTATCTCAGATATGGCAGGCAGAGAATACTGAAGTTATGATTGTCCTTGATCTAGTTCACTTGTAGAGAGAGGTTTCATGCCAGAAGGGATAAACAGGAAAGACTGCCATCCTCTTCTCCCCGGTGCCAATTTGTAGAGTTGGGTTGCCAGTCTGGTAAATGCACATTCGTCTAATTCTGGAGCAGTGTTGCAAAGCTTCTGATTACAGGCAAAGACAAACCCGAAGGGCTACGAGCCCCACAGCTGTGACTGAGGGGAGTGATTTCATTTGGAACAGAGAGTGGAAAACTCCATTCCTAAGGCCTTTGTTGAAAATAATGCAGTTCTTCCTACACCGATTGAAAGGAGATTGTAGGTCTGATAAAAACAAAACAGCAGAATGGTCAGAAGTTTGGCAGAAAAAACAAGGAGAAAAGAGCTGCTGTGGGACTAAAGACAACAACTCTGGAGGTTAGCAAGTCTGTGTGCATAGGTTAGGTTGCACTCCTCAGGAGTATCAGAGCAAGACCAGGGGCAGACTTGAAAGCATTCACTAAACTACACACAGACCCAACAACTCAGGTCTAAAGCCCCACTAGCACAAAGGTGTTAAGCACTCACTAAGCAATAATCTACCCTAACCTAGGAAGCCAGGAGTCACACTCCTTTTAGGAAACTAGGAAAACTTTCTGACAGTCTGTAATGCTTCACGAATACCAAAGGCTGAGTTCTTTTCAACAGCAACCAGAAGGAGAGAATGTTTATACTAGTTCCAAGCTGAATGTGAAATGAAAAATGTAAATTTTGTGATGGCTGCCTTCAAGCCACACACACACATGCATACACACAACACAGCAGAAAACAGTAAAATGTAACCTGCCATAGAGGTGTAATCCAATCTTTGACTAAGTGGCTTATGATGACCCAGGGAGCTGCCTAAAAGATAAAATGAGAGAAAAATACCTGGGCAGGAATATCGAAGATTTCACACTGCAAATATATTTTGAAGAATTAGTTGCGCTAACTCAGTAAACACATAGGCAAATGGCCATGCAAACATCCATAGCACCCCTCCCTCTCATAGTGGGTATCAGTATGGAGAATTGCTTCAATATGTGATCTAAAATATCCAATTTCAACAAAAAGTTGAGACAGGTAAAAGAACACAGGAAAGTGGGATCCACACACAGAAAGAAAAGTAGGCAATAGAAACACCTGTGAAGGGGCCGAGATTAAGATTTAGCACACAAAGACTTAAAAAAAATATATATTTCTTTTTTCTAAAAGGGATAAAGGAAATTAGTGTGTAAAGATTTAAATAAGGTGTAGTACAACATCTCACTAAATAGAAAACATAAGTAAAGAGATACAAATTACACAAAGAACCCAGAATAATGAAACTGAAAAATACAATAACTGGATTTAAAAAATTGCTGGAAAGGATCAACAGATTTGACTCAGCAGGAAAAAGAATTAGGGAACATGAAGATAGAGTAATAGAGATTATGCAATATGAAGAAGAGAAAAAACAAAAAAACAAGAAAAATAGAGTCTAAGAGAAATCTTGGAAACCATCAAGCACAAAAATATAGCTTTAATGAGAGAACATAAAAGAAAGTAGAGAGATAAAAGGACAGGAAAGTATTTAAATAAATAATGCCTGAAAAACCCCAAAATAGGAGGAAAAATACTAATCTATACAAATAAGTATCATAACAAACTTCAAGTAGGATAAATTCAAACAGAGCTACATCTGGACATATTTACAGTAAAAATCTTGAAAGCTAAAAATAAAGAGAAAATCTTGAAAGCAGCAACAGAAAAATGACTCATCTCTTAAAAAGGAGCACTAATACGATTAAGAGCAGACTTATCAGACAGGATGAAGGTGAGAAGATGGTGAGACAATGTTTTTAAAGTGTTGAAATGAAAAAAAAGTTTAAAAAGCTTACATTCAACAACACAATTTTTATAAATGAAATGAAAACAAAGAAATTACCAGATAAACAAAAACTGTGCATATGTCTTGTTTGCATATCCACTTTACCAAAAATACTAAGTGCACTTTTTTGGGTTAAAAGCAAATGACATTATAATTTGATGCTACATAGAACAGACTGTCAGTAAAGAAAATTATGTGAGTAAATTTTTTAAACGTATGATTGTGTATTTTTTCTTCCTTTAGCTGATTTAGAAAGCAAATGTATACAACAACACATATTAATAAAATATTTTTATTTATAAAACAGGCAATATGCTAGGCCCTAAAAAAATACTCAGTAAGTTTAAAAGGAAAGAAATTATATAAAATACATTTTCTAACCACAATTTAATTTATAAATAATTTAGAAAACATTAAAAAAATTGGAAACTTTAAAAGTGTATGGAAAGTAAACAACACACCCCCAAATAACTAAGGGGAATGGGCAAATACTTGAAGAAGAATAAAAAGAGAAAACACACAATACCTATGGGATGCAGTTAATCAGTATATAAAGGAAATCTACTAGCTGTAAATCTCAACATTAAAAAATAAGAAAGGCTTTCAATTAATAACCTAATCTTCCACCTAAAAATTAATTTAAAACAAATTAATAAACCAAACAAAGCAAAAGGAAGAAAATAATAAAGACTAGAGTAGAAACTAATGAAATAAAAAAGTAGAAACACAATAAAGATGTAAACAAAACCCAAATTTCCTCCTTGAAAATATCAACAAAATTGACAAGCTTTTAGATGTACTGACTGTGAAAAAAAAGAAAGAAAAAATGAAGGCAAAAAAAAAAAAAAGAGAGGTGAGATGAATTACTAAACCAAGAACAGAAGATGGGATATTAGTGTCAATACAAAAAAAAAAGAAGAAAAATTATTATAAACAACTAATGCCAATAAGATAGTTATGATAGATAAAATAGACAACTTACTAAAATAAGATAAAGTATCAAAGCTGATTCAAAAAGAAATGATACATTCTAAATTGTCTTATAACAAGTAAAAAGACAAAATTAGTAAATACAAACTTTCCCACAAATGAAAATCATGCCCAAAGAGCTTCATTGATGAATTCTAAATAACATAAAAAGAAGAATTAATAACTTCACAAATTCTTCCTCCTAAAAAAAGTAGAAGAGGGAATAGTTTGCTCACTTGATGAAGCCAGCATTATGCTGATAATAAATAAGGCAAAGCTGTCAGATAAAAATAAGACTACACATTATTCCATGCTCGTGGATGGGAAGAATCAATATCATGAAAATGGCCATAAATGCCCAAGGTAATGTGTAGATTCAATACCATCCCCATCAAGCTACCAATGCCTTTATTAACAGAATTGGAAAAAACTACTTTAAAGTTCATATGGAACCAAAAAGGAGCCCACATTGTCAAGACAATCCTAAGCCAAAAGAACAAAGCTGGAGGCATCACGCTACCTGACTTCAAACTATACTACAAGGCTACAGTAACCAAAACAGCATGGTACTGGTACCCAAACAGATATATAGACAAATGCAACAGGAGGGAGGCCTCAGAAATAACACCACACATCTACAACCATCTGATCTTTGACAAACCTGACAAAAACAAGAAATGAGGAAAGGATTCCCTATTTAATAATTGGTGCTGGGAAAACTGGCTAGCCATATGTAGAAAACTGAAACTGGTTCCTTTCCTTACACCTTATAAAAATTAATTCAATATGGATTAAAGGCTGAAATATTAGACCTAAAAACATAAAAACCCTGGAAGAAAACCTAGGCAATACCATTCAGGACATAGGCGTGGGCAAGGACTTCATGACTGAAACACCAAAAGCAATGGCAACAAAAGCCAAAATTGACAAATGAGATCTAATTAAACTAAAGAGCTTCTGCACAGCAAAAGAAACTACCATCAGAGTGAACGGGCAACCTACAGAATGGGAGAAAATTTTTGCAATCTACCCATCTGACAAAGAGCTAATATCCAGAATTTACAAATAACTTAAATTTACAGGAAAAAAAAAAAAACAACCCCATCAAAAAGTGGGCAAAGGATATGCACAGACGCTTCTCAAAAGAAGACATTTATGCAGCCAACAGACACATGAAAAAATGCTTATCATCACTGGCTATCAGAGAAATACAAATCAAAACTACAATGAGATACCATCTCACAACAGTCAGAATGGCAATCATTAAAAATTCAGGAAACAATAGATGCTGGAGAGGATGTGGAGAAATAGGAACACTTTTACACTGTTGGTGGGAGTGTAAACTAGTTCAACCATTGTGGAAGACAGTGTGGCGATTCCTCAAGGATCTAGAAGTAGAAATACCATCTGACCCAGCAATCCCATTACTGGGTATATACCCAAAGGATTATAAATCATTCTACTATAAAGACACATGCACACGTATGTTTATTGTGGCACTATTCACAATAGCAAAGACTTGGAACCAACCCACATGCCCATCAATGATAGACTGGATTAAGAAAATGTGCCACATATACACTGTGGAATATTATGCAGCCTTAAAAAGGATGAGTTCATGCCCTTTGCAGGGACATGGAGGCATCTAGAAGCCATCATTCTGAGCAAACTATCACAAGGACAGAAAACCAAACACCGCATGTTCTCACTCATAGGTGGGAACTGAACAATGAGAACACTTGGACACAGGTCGGGGAACATCACACCTCGGGGCCTGTTGTGGGGTGGGGGGCAGAGGGAGGGATAGCATTAGCAGAAATACCTAATGTAAATGATGAGTTAGTGGGTGCAGCAAACCAACATGGCAGATGTATACCTATGTAACAAACCTGCACATTGTGCACATGTACCCTAGAACTTAAAGTACAATAATTAAAAAGAAAGAATTCTTGACCAGCAGAATTCGTGAATATACAAAGCTTTGTGGGTTATGTTTTAAATAACTTCATACTGAATAAAGTTGACCCTCAAGTTAAAAAAAAAAAAAAACTAAAATCAAAAAACAACAACAACAAAAAAGAAGACCACACATTTTTATCTCTGAGTATAGTCAGAAAATTCCTCAGTAGATACTAGCAAATCTACTCTGATTTGAAGCATGTGAAGAGGATTATATACTATGAAGAAGTGAAATTTACCCCAGAAATACTGGGTTGTTTAACATAAAAAATTAATGAATGTAATACAATGTATTTATGGGAAAGAGAACAAAGTCATATTATGACCTCAATAAATACAGAAGAAGCATTAGATAAAATTCAACAGACTTTCATGACAAAAATATTTAGAAAACTAGAAATAAAGTGATATTTCCCCAACTGAAAAAAGGCATCTGTGAAAAACTCACAGACAACATCATATATAATTTGAAAGACTGAATATTCTCCCCTCAATTCTGTAACAAAGGAAGCATTTTCAGCCTTGCTACTTCTATTTAATATTGTATTGGATGTTCTAGTTAGGTTAATTTGACAGGATAAAGAGATAAATATTTATTTATACATAAAAGATTATAATTATGTTTATATGTTTAAATATAAAATACAATTTTTATAAAATAGAAAAAATATAAAAACTAAACTAAACTCTTACCAGTAAAAGAAACAAGAAGTAAAACTATAGCTCTTTTTAGTTGCCATAATCTCATCTATAGAATGTCCTAACGAATCCACTCAAAATAGCGTAAAACTAATGAACAAATTCAGCAATACTGAATCAATATATTAGAATCAATTGTATTTCCATACACTCTTAATGAACAACCAAGAAATTAAATTAAAATAATTACATTTACAATAGCACCAAAAATAATATAATACTCAGGCAGAACTTTTACATAAGAAGTATCAGACTTGAACATTACAAATTTTTTAAGTGATAGAAAGTTAAATATCTCAATAAACTAAAGACAACATATTTTCAAAGATCAGAAGAGTAAATATTAAGATGACAATACTTACCAAATTCATCTACAGAAACAACGCAATCTGTATCAAAATATCAAGTGGCTTTTTTTCAGAAGTTAACAAGCTGATCCTCAAATTTGTATGAAAATGTAAGGAACCCAGGAGAGATCAACAACCTTGAAAAAGAAGAACAGGCCGGGCACGGTGGCTCACGCCTGTAATCCCAGCACTTTGGGAGGCCAAGGCGGGCGGATCACAAGGTCAGGAGATGGAGACCACGGTAAAACCCCGTCTCTACTAAAAATACAAAAAAATTAGCCGGGCGTGGTGGCGGGCGCATGTAGTCCCAGCTACTGGGAGAGGCTGAGGCAGGAGAATGGCGTGAACCTGGGAGGCGGAGCCTGCAGTGAGCCGAGATCGCACCACTGCATCCAGCCTAGGCGAAAGAGCGAGACTCCTTCTCAAAAAAAAAAAAAGAAAAAGAAGAACAAAGTTAAAGAAACCACATCTCCCAATTTAAGAACTTAATATAAACCAATAATAATCAAGATACTGTGGTCTTCCATAAGTAAATATTTATAGGTCAATGGAAAAAAATTGAGGGTCCAGAAATAAATTTTCACATTTATAGTCAGTCAGGTTTTGACAAGGGTTCCAAGAGAAATCACTGGGAAAATAATAGTCTTTTCAACAAATCATACAGAAAGTCTGGGTTTCCAGATGTAAAATAATGTAATTGTATTCCTACCTTACATCAAACTGAAAATTTTTCTCAAAATGAGTAATCTAAGTGTAATAACTAAAACTATAAAAATATTAGAAGAAAATTGGAGTAAATTTTTAAAACATTGGGTTAAGTGGGTTAGGCAATGGTTTCTTAGATAAGACAAAAAGTATAAGTGACAAAAAGAAAAATAGATAAATTGGATAGCATAAAACTGTTTAAATTAAAATTAAAAACCATTTTGTGCAAAAAAAAAACATAAAGTGGAAAAAATCCACAGAATGAGAGAAACATCTGCAAATCATATATCTGTGAAGGTATCCAGAATATATAAATACCTTTTAAAATTGGACAATTAACAAGACAATTCAATTGAAAAATGGCACAAAGATATGGACAGACATTTTGATACAGAAGATATACGAATGGGTAATAAGCACATTAAATGATGTTCTATATGATTAGTCATTAGGAAAATATAAATCACAATGACATACTTCACAGCAACTAGAATGGCTATAATTAAAAAGACAAACAATAAGTGTTGTAGAGGATGTGGGTAAATTGAAACATTCATGCATGAATGATAGACACATTAAATGTTTTAGCTGTTTTAGAAAGTTTTTCAGTTTCTCAAAAAGTTAAACATACAGTTACCATATACCCATTGACTGTACATCTTTGTATATACTCCAGGGAATTGAAATATATAAAATATAACTATTGGGTACTGGGCTTAATTCCTGGGTGATGAAATAATATGTACAACAAGCCCCCATGACTCATGTTTAACTATGTAGCAAACCTTCCCATGTACCCCCAAACCTAAAATAAACGTTAAAAAAGGGATGTTTATTAATACAAAATATTATATATGGATGCTATTGCAGCATTTTTCATCCTTGGCCAAATAGTTGAAACAACCCAAATGTTCTTCAACTGATTAATGGATAAATAAAATGTGCTACATTCACACAATAAGATGTTATTCAACAATAAAAAAGAATGTACTGACACCTGCTATAGCATGGATAATTCTTGAAAACATGCTATGTGAAATATAATTCAGCCACAAAACACCACACATTACATAATTTAATTTCTATAAAATGTGCAGGATAGGCAAAATTATAAAGTCAGAAAATAGATTAGTGTTGCTTAGGGCTGGGGTGGAAGTGAGAAAAACGGAAAAGGGAGAATGACTGTTAAAAGATCCAAAATTACTTTAAGTGATTTTGAAATATTCTAAAATTTTATTGTGAACAATCTGTTATTTAAAATTTTCTGAAATTTTATTGTGAATAATCCTGTGAATATACAAAAAATATCTTACTGTGTAGTTGAAATTGTGAATTATATGATAAATAGTTTATATCATTTATTTCCTTCTTTACTAAGGTATAACTCCTACATTTTTAATTTTCTTGCCATATAATCTTTATACTACCAAAAAAATTGTAGCTTTTTACACAATTCTTTTCTGTTCTGATACGAACAGTTTTCTGTTTGATATTCTATTATATATTTCTAAGGAATTAACCCCTAATTAAAAATTGATTCAAAAGCTTACAGAAGAGGCAGCAAAAATTTTATTTTGCTATAAAATTTGAGAAGTTCTGGCCTAGGACAAAGGCAATCCTACTTTTTCAATTATCTGTGAGCAATGGGAGTACATGTGAGCTAGGTTCACAATTCCTTGGGATGAGGAAAAAGCCTTGAAACAGTTTAAGTAACTGGAAAAGTACCAGGACTCAAAGCACTTTTACTTGCATTGCCCATAGAAAAATACAAGAATAGATCCCATAATCATTTTGTTACTGTTGTTCTTTTGTTGCTAGTACAACCACACACTGAGTACACCAATGAATTGAGTTATAATATAAAAATATTTAATATGGTTCATTTTAACATAAGAAAACATCCCATCCACATAATGTTTAGTTTTTGTTAATTGGTGTTAAGCTACTTTTCTATCACAGTACTGAAACAACTATTTCAGTTGCTCCTATGACCACTTCTGAAGCAAAATTCTATCATCAGCAAAAATGACATAATTTTAAATTATATGATATAGCAAATACTAATACCAATCTAACTAATCTGAGACCTGAAATAAATAGCAGAGAGCAGGGGTTAGGAGTTACCGGATACTCTCATACCACTGATTGTTTCACAGTATTTTAACAGCATTGGTCTATAAGGAATTACTAAACTGGTTTCTAGGTCAGCATCTTACTTTTCATGTAATTAAAATATAATGAATAATAAAAGTATTATGAGAAAATTCATACATTGCTCTTGGTAGTTCTTCCTATTAAATAAAAAATACTGAGTAGTCATCAATATTGAGTTACTTTTCCTAATAACCTACTTGTTTCATATGAAATGTGTTATATAAAAAAAACTTGAAACACTTTCAGAAGGAAACAACAAAGTCTGAATGAGTGGTCAACCAATAGAGAGCCTGTGATTTTTTTTTAGTACATTATAATCAAATGTTCAAATTTATGAAACAATTCTAAAAGCATACAGCAACAATGAATAACAGCTAAATACTGTGACTTAACATGAGTATTGATCATTTATCCTTTCCATAAGCCCACTAAATAGTACTTAAACCACAAAAAAAAGACATAGGCATCAAAGGCAATAGTAACAACAAATAAAATATTTTCTATAGTTTTTAGAAAAAGTAATGCAGACAGAAGAGTGATAACTGACTTAAAAGTGAGAAGAAAGTTATAATTTAATTGAAGGCAGAGGGAGGAATGTGTCAGCTATGTCAATTTGTCCATCAAAACCTCTTTAGACCATCAACTTATACACACACACACACACACACACACACACACACACACACACACCAGGACCCCACCAAAGGGAAGAGGTAAAACAATGACCTGCAGAAAGATCAGTTGAAGCTTTTTACACTGAACAGAGGAAAAGGCACAGAGATAAAAATTCTACATGCTTTCACTCATATGTGGAATCTAATAAAGCTGAATTCATAGGAATAGAGAGTTAAATAGTGGTTACCAGAGGCTGGGGGAGGGGTGTAAGACGAAAGAGAAGTTGGACAATGAATACAATATTACGGTTAGGAGGAATAAATTCTGATATTCTATTGCACAGTGGAGCGACTGTAGTTGATAATAATGTATTTTATATTTCAAAAAAAAAAACTAGAGAGAATCTGGAATGTTCTCACCACAAAGAATTGATAAACATTTGTGGTGATGAAAATGCTAATTACCCTGATTTGATCCTTACAAAATGTATGTATGTATCAAAACATCATATTGTACTCCATAAATGTGTATAATTATTATTTGCCAATGAAAAATAAAATAAAACTAAAAACAAATCTGCTGTGGAAAACTGATTTGCTGCTTGCTCCTCTGCCCCAGGCAGCTGGACCACTATAATTACTCCTCCCCACCCACCCAACTCTGCAGTCAAAAGACCAGAGGCAAATTTTCTGAAGAAAGTGAACAAGAGAGGCCTAGCAGACCAGTTTCAGCAGAAGGAAAGACATAGAACTTTTCGAAAAGTGGGTGATTCAGAGGTCTCCAGCTAAATGAGGGTCACACAACCTACTTCATCTTCAGTGCACTTTGGGAATGCAGCTAAGAATATACTCTCTTCAAAACACACACACACACACACACACACACACACACACAGTCACTAAGCAGGGGATAGGAGAACTCTTTGAAGAAACTGAGTTTTCTCATTAATGTCAATATTTGCCAAATCGCCATCTCTATTGCTCTCCTTCATGCTCTCCTAAGAGACACATCTGTGGAAATATGACAGAAAAAATAAAATCATTCAGTACGGAGAGTAGTTGTGTGAATTTTTTGTACTCTTGAGTTGTTTCTCTAAACCTTTAGGAAACCATGCATTTCCTCTGTACCACATTTTTCATCGGTGTCTCATCCATGGCTTCTTGTTGCTTCTCAATAACTCAGTTCCCTTTTGAAAATGCTGCCTACTCTGTTATGGAAGCAAAACTTAATTTTCATTGTTTGCATATCTATGAATATCATTTCTCTATGGCTCTTACCTTTGGAACTTAGACTACAAATGTAACTGTTTGTTGGACTCTGTATCTCTGTGCCTTTTCCTCTGCTCAGTGTAACTTCTATTTATTGGACTCTGTATAAATGTCCCCAGCATAATTTCCAGATATCTTTTAGGGCCAGCAGTTACGTCGCACAGAAAGGGCAGTTCAATATCATCCTATTATATTTGCTTTGAGACTTAGAAAAAGGGAATATGTTTGACAACAATATTTTCATAAAAACAATTACCAGGGAGAAATCAATGGAAAAAACGCTTTAACATGGAACGTTATGATATTTCATGAAAATTAAGATAACATTGAAATGCAAAGGAAATTGATTTTCTGCAGGGAAAGTAATCACATATGTGTAGCTGATTGTCTCACTGCTTAAAACATATGCTGTGTCTTTTCCTCCTTTCAACACATTGGCCATTCTTTCCGATGCTACTCAATTAAAGGAGTCTTGAATGGCTCCTGTGGTATGTTAGGGGCCAGTTTCCCAACCTGGCCCGTAACAAACCATATTTACTGACATTCATCTCATTGTGTGGTCCCCTATCACACCGATTGTTAAATGATCCTGTGATTTGTTTTAACCAACAGAAGACGATGATGGAACACTGTATCTGCTTTGCTTGTAAACCTTAAGAAGGCCTGAAAGCTTCCATGTTTCCTGTTTGAATCTCTTAGTTATCATGTAAATAGTTCAGCTAACAGGGAGAGTGACTAGGAGAGGCCAAGTTCCCAGCAGGAAGGGAGAGCTTCCCAGTATCCCAGTGAAGCTTCAGATGACTCCAGCTTCACTTGGCCGATGACTGAAACTGCTTAAGAGACAAAAGACCTACCCTTGGTTATACAACAGTTAGCTATGCAGCAGTAGATTCCAGACATAAGTCCAGAGTTATAGACTTCCTCTTCTGCCCTCTTAGGATGCTGATTTTTTCCTAATAATTCTATAACTGAAAAACCCCTATCACTTTATCTTAATATATTTTCCAGAATATTTTAAATAGATACAAATATATCTGCATTCATGTAATAGTGCTACACTAGCTAATGTGAAAGTGGAACAAGGAACTAGCTGTTCAGGTCCTTTTTCTCTGTAATAGTGTTCATTTCAGCAGTACTTTCACTGTAAACACAAAGAAGTATGTCTAATTTAGACACTTTCTGGATTGAAAGGCAGTGAGGAAGAGAAGGGGGTACATTTGAGATTCTAATATGTCTACCTTTACTTGCTTATCCTCACAATCATACACAAAGAAACTCATTGTGTGATTTATGCTCAGAAATAAGCCCAGATTAAGCCAGACTCAACAGTTCTGACTGGGAACAAATCTCCTAGGGTACTATTGTCTAGACACAGTAAGAATTAATGCTCATCTTCTATCTAACTTAGCAAAGTTTTTTTTGAAAATTTATATATGTTATTCTAAGTCCTGGATCTAAAGGATATTTACAAGTGTATTAACACCATATATACTTTGAAAACTTTAAACTGTAGCCTAATACTTCCTAAGTCAGTGAGCCATTATCATGTGACTTTTCCATAGATCCTCAGCATTGCAGGTAGCCAGAGTATCCACTTTGAATATATACTTGGTGATACTTTTACATCTCCCTGTTACTACTCCTACATAACAATTGAATATTACCAAATACCACCATAGCAGGAAACATGTAAGGAACACACTTACTGATGTTAATAATGTTCAGGAAAGAAGGAAATGGATGACAACTATGCTGAAGCTCACTCTCTTTTATACAAAACCACTTTAAACATTTATATGGCAGTTCAAAACAAAAAATGTGGGTAAGCATCAAGAATATTCAGCAATTCAGACATGAGGATGAGAAATTAGATATAATTATTCTTGCATATCTCTAATATAAAGATACTTTCTTGGCAACAAGCCTGGGAAGGACAGTCAATGGGATGTGAGTCATCCCAAAATGATGTATTATTTGGCCAAGCACTCATAAGAGTAATTGCTGGAACCTAAGCTACTTGGAGTGCCATTACTTTTCCCCACGAGAATCCTGGCAGATTCCCCGGCATTTTCTGTAGCGGTCAGCACAGTTAATGACTGAAATCATCCTTTGAGTCACCTCGAGTTTGCAATGTCCCTGTTCTCATGGTGCCACTTTCTCTCCTGGACTTCACTGACATTCCCTGCCACTGCACTGCCGTGACATCTTAGAGCCTTATTCATTTAATGTGATTTTTCTATACGTTATTCTGGAGGAGAGTCTCTTCTCCCCTCCCAAATGAGCTTTAGACCCCACCAATTCTCCTGTTTATGTGTGAAAGGGAAAATAACTTAGAAAGTCTCATTTGGCCTGCAGAGAAACTAGTTACTCATTACTTATTTCCTTCTTTTTCTCTTTCCAGGGTAATGGACAAAAGTATTTCCTTTTTGAATGTTGGAACAGAATCAGTTTCTTTCTTTTTCTCTCTCTATCTCACTTTCATCTCTATCTATCTCTCTCATCTCTCTCACATCTCTATCTCTCTCTCTCTCATCTCTAATACCTCTCATCTCTCTCTCTCTCTTTTTCTATTTCTTTTTTCTCTCCAGCTTAATACTTTCCCCCATCCCACTCTATCTCAGTTTCCTTTTTCTCTCTCTCACATGCTCATACATACGAATATTTGTTCTGTGGCAAATATCAAGCAAATATGAATTAGTCTCAATGTACACAATAGTATTGGTGGAATGTTTGTAGGAATATACTGCAGATAATTTTAAATGTCAGAAATAAAGCATTTGAACATTAATTGCTACAAAACCTAGTTCATGTTGGAAAGAAGACTGCCTGTATCCATTCAAATAATGGACAGCTTAATGAATCCAACCTTGGTGCAGACCTGGGCCGATTTCCACAGAAGATCCATGAAAGCAGATCTTCTGTCCTATTCTATGCCTTCTATTATTTTATCCTCTTCTCTATCTGATAATCCAATCTTCTCCTTCCTTTATAATTTGACTGCCTCCCCCCAACACATTACAATATTTAAAAAATGATACCGTCCTTTTCAAAATATATAGTGTAAACCTAACAAAAGGAATCAGAAAAGAAAATGTGAAATATAATACTAAACTGAGAAACTACTGGAACACCACACTTCCACCTTCAAAATGCTCTAATCCTAATATAAAATCAAGGGAACAATTAGCCTTTCGTCCTCATACTACTCTTTATCTTTAACTATTGGGAAGATAAATTGGTTATGAAGACAAAAAATCTTATCTGAAGCTCAATGAAATTTCATAATTATTTTTTAGTCCCTACTAAATCTTGCCTTTCAGACAACCTTTGGCCAATTAGTATAATCCAGCTCAACCTCTGATCTTCTTGTTCTTAGTGTGGAAGATCTCTGGCTTGACTAGAGCCTCTAATGCCTCAAACTCTTAGAAAATACTTCCTTTTGATAACATTTTCAAAATATGATTAATAAGGAAGATTTTTCTGAGGCATAGTATTTGGAAAAAGGATGAGAACAGAAGACTCATCAGTTTTCTTGTGTTTTCTATAGTAAATATTTAGTAGTGAATTGAAATCTCTGTGATCTAATTTTCCTATAGTGAATGGTTAATCTCTTTGCATACTAAATAGTAGCAGAGGTAATTGCATAAAATAGATTCAAAATTATTTTGAAATAAATACATTTATTAAAGTAGAAGTATTCATTAAAATATGAATTTCTGGTCTCAAAATTTTTGATGAGGGTGGAACATCATTATTCTAGATGAGGGTTTCTCAATCACACCAGTATTGACATTTGGACTTGATGATTATTTGTGTTGGGGGACTGTCCTGAGCATCATAGAATGTTTAACAGCAAACTTGATTTCTACCACTAAATGCCAGTAGTGTCTCCTCTTTAATAACAATCAAAAGTGTCTTCAGACACTTATCAAATATGTCATGGAGAGAAAGATTGCACCTTGTTAAGAGTCACTGATCTAGATAAGAGTATGAGAGTAAGATAACAAATCTAAGGAATAAGTAATAGAAGTCCTTTCTTGAACATCAAGTATAGGCCATTCTCTGTGCTGGGTATTTTATGTCCAATAACTGCAATGTGGAAAATGACCTTGATGCACTTCTACCTCTGCACAAGCTATCCTGAAAGAACAGAGCAGACTCACAGACCAAATTAAAATGCTCAAAATAGATGTTTAATTAATTCAATGTAAAGCAGATAATGAGGAGACAGGGAAAACGGATGGGATATGCTAATTGACTTAATAAAGTTGCCAAGTGTGTGGACCTCAATCCAAGGTTAGGCAAGGTTCCTAGGTATGGTCTTTCTCTGCCATATCCAAACCTTCCCTGCCGATGATGTGGTTAATAGGATTATGGGTAAGTTTTGATCATGAGCACTCACAGATAGAAGATATGGTAAGGGAAAGAAAGGTGGCCACAGTTAGCTGGCCAGTTAGCTGTTAAAGAGCTATGAGATTTTTTTCCTACATTTTCTGAGAAGGCTATTCATGGGGCCATGATGAAACTCCACTGTCATCATTAGGTGGCTGATGTAAGAATAACATAGCTAGTTGCTTAGAACTGGCATCACCAATTCATTCTATCTCTTTCTATTTTAAAGTCTCATACTTGTTTGTTCCATCATAACTTAATTTTATTCCCTCTCTTATATATCTTATAAGTTGCTAAATTACATGCTACTTGTTCTTTTCACAATCTACTTGATTATTCATTATCTGTAACTTCAAACATATTCTATGATGTGATTTATTACAAGTTACTAGTTTGAATACCATTTATGCTTAACCTTCCTTATACATTTCACTTACTCTATAATTTGTCTTTCTTTTCAACAAATTTAATATTCTAAAAATTGGAAACTTGAATTATAGTAACCATTTAGTGGAAAATTAACTCAACAGTTAATTTTGAGGTGATTTCCCCACCTCACTCAATTTGCTTAATGTTACACAAATTACATAAAGTACATTTTAAAGAGAGGATTCAGTTCTATCTGTACCCAAATGAAGGTTTTGAGTTTGTTTGTTTGTTTTGTTTTTTGGAGGGTTCTTTTTTTTGGTTTAGATTGCTTCTTTTACTTTACCATGTCACTTTTTTGAACATAGATTCCTAAATTAAATCCTAATAATGTTTCTCCAGGATTTCCCCTCAATTTATTTGTTTGTTTTTTTGTTGTTGTTTTTTTCACACACATTAATTAAGAAATGTCCTGGAAGGAATAAAACACACAAAATAAATAGAACATTATGTATAGATTGAATCTTATAATTAACCCTGCCACCCTGCTGTCCTTAATGAATATTTATGTAGTTATGCATTGTTTAGCCGTGGGAATATGTTCTGAGAAATACATCTTTAGGCAATTTCATCATTGTGCAAACATCATAGTGTAATTACTCAAACCAGGATGGGCTAGCCTACCATACGCTTAGGCTGTACGCTATAGCCAATTGCTCCTAGGCTACAAATCTTACAACATATTACTATGCTGAATATTGCAGGCAATTGTATTACAATATTAAGTATTTGTGTAAGTAAACATATCTAAACATAGAAAACTTACAGTAAAAATATAGCATAAAAGATAAAAAGTGGTACACCTCTATAGGGCACTTACCATCATGGAAGTTGCTGGACTGGAAGTTTCTCTGGGTGAGTCAGTGAAGGAGTGGTGAGTGACTGTGAGGGCCCAGGACATTATTGTACATTGTTGTAGACTTTACAAATGTACACTTAGGCTACATTAATTTGTAAAATATATTTTATCTTTATTCATTAATAAATTAATCTTAGTAAAAACTCTAAGTTTTTTACTTCATAAACTTTGAACTTTTTAAGTATTAACTTTTTTGTATAACACGTAGCTTAAAACACTCATTGTACAGCTATAGAAAAATATTTTCTTTATATCCTTATTCCATAGGCTTTTTTCTGTTTGTAATATTTTAAAATTTCTTTTTACTTTTAAACTTTTTGTTATGAACAAAGACGACTAAGACACAAAAACACACACATTGCCCTCGTCATAGGCAGGATAAGTCATCAGTATCACTGTCTTTTACCTCCACATGTTGTGCCACTAGAGGGTCTTTAGGGATGATACCATGGAGCTGTCACCTCCTATGATAACAATACCTTGTTCCAGAATATCTTCTGAAGGACCTGTTTCTCGGTTACCTTTTTTAATAAGTAGGAGTATACTCTAAAATAATAACAAAAAGTGTAGTATAGTAGACACACAAACAAGTAACATAGTCATTTATTGTCCTTATCAAGTATTGATGCTGAAAATAATTGTATTTGCTGTACTTTAAGGCTGGCAGCACAACAGGTTTGTTTACACCATCATCACCACAAACACGTGAGTAAAGTGTTGCAATACCACGTTGGGACGGCTGTGACACTAGGCAACAGGAATTTTTCAGCTCCATTATAAACTAATGGGAACATTCTCATATATGCAGTGCTTTGTTTAATAAAATGACATTATGCAGCTCATAACTGAATATATATGCGTCAAGACAGCTACAGCCTTTAAGTTTTCTTCAGCTTTACTGAACTTGGTATTAATGTTTCCGTTGGTGTGACACTATTTAGAAGACCTTCTTCCTGACTCTAAGATCTGATCTCCATTTTATTAGAGCATGTACTTTAGAAACCTTGTAATTTCTTTCCCCCTCTAAAATGTAAATCTTTTGAAAAGCCACCTCCCAGTTTTATGGCCCAGAATTGTCTTCCTCAAGGAATGGAGAGCCATTCCTTTGAAATGTAATAAACAAGAAAGACAGAGCCTCTCTCCTCCAGAGTCTTTGGGAGTGTAAAAGTCTAAGTTGGTGGAAACCTTATTCAAATTGTCAAACAACTTTCTGTCATGAAGGTAAGAGAGTTTACTTTTTTCTCAGGAAGTAAAAGGATGGACTAAGATTCCCTCACCTCACTCCAGCTTGGAAGAACTCCCTCGCCTTTTGTTCCAGTAGGGTTGAATTCAGACTGAGTTCTGATCTCTCTCTCCACTATTGCAATATCCTTGAAGAAACTCTTGCGTAAATTATATACACATAGTCAGGAATACAACTTTGTGCTAAGAGCACAACATTTCCGTATTCAGGGATGACATCAAGGAGTCCAATTACCAGTGCTCACTTCATCCTGCTGTTGTTGGACCAGGAGGCTGATGGAGCAGCCCCAGCTCAGAACTTCACATCCCTTTCAGCAGGTGTAAGTCCTTAGCCAGAAGATGGTGGATGACTCATGAAGCATCAGAAGGCCTTCCTGGACTTCCCGAACAATCTTCCTCCCTCAATAGTGGTGTCTGAGGACCAGCTAATCCAGGGCACCCAAAGTTCAACATTGACAAAGTACAGACAACTAGCCATTTGCGTTGCCCATGCTTCCACCACACAGCAGCTCACCAATGCCCAGGTGGAGCCATCCTGGGCCCTCAGCCTGTTGTTACCCAGGATGAAGGAGGCCTTGAGTGAGCACAGTGAAGCCCAGCAGTCTAAATTTCCCAACTGAGTGCCCAACTCAGCACCACCAGCCATGAGGTTTCCCTCATGGGGCTCATGTACGGAGTGTTGATATGAAACTGGTTCCTGTTGGTGTTTAATAACATGAAAGATGGCAGGGTGAAATGTTAGATTCAATCTTAGGGAGTTTGAAATATTTATTTTCTTTTCATACATTTAACTGAAGGCTGTTAAAATCATCTTAAGCCATATTACATACTCAATTATTACTTAAACTCCAAAAGCCAAATAGCAGGAGGAGAATAAGTAATTTTTAAGAGAACATGTTTCTGTTTTCTACTCTGCTATCCAAATGGTACATCTGTTACTATAGTGTAATCTTAATCCATCAGTTTGCAGCTCCTGTCAGTATAAAGGACTAGATCAACAATTAATTTTCAGTATGAATGTACCATTAAATTTGCACAGAATATTATATTATAAACATGTTCTGTAAAATAATTTTAAAAAGATGTTATTTCACATGGAAACAAAAATGTATTGTGACCATCTCCTTTTGAGAATCCTGAATCAGTACATCTACACAATCAAAGGCTGCTTAGTATTGAGTTATATACTAGATGCTGGACAGGCTGCTAATACCTATTTGTGTTTCATTAAATAAAATGCCCTACAGAAATGCCTCCTCTTAATTAATATAAGTATATCTGAATACTGATTGCAGCATTAAGCTGGACTCTTCAATTATCTGTAGTATGTCTAGTTTACCACAAACAGATTTTCAGGGTAGTTCCATATTTCCGTCTCATAAATTATATAAATCAAAAATACTGGAAGAATCAAATTATGTCCTTAGCATCTTCAACAATAATGGAAGTACAAGGACTATGCCAGAGAAGATTTAGGAGAAGCTTGTCAAGAAAAAAGAAAAGAAAAGAAAAGAAAACTCTGACATTCTCTCAAAATTCTGAAATCCTGCCTATAATAAAGCAATCCACTGTCCAGTTCTACATTAAGCACCTATGTAATTGCATTCACCTTTGCACTGGGCACAGTGAACAAAATTGAAAAGAAAATAAATTTGTAAAGTAAGCCCTCCATGGAGATGCTTAAAACTGAATTCAGGAAGCAAAATACATATTCAATAATTAACCTCAGTTTCATGTACAATCTTTGGTAGTTCAACATGAGTTGTATAAAAACAGATACCTGCATGCAATGAAGTAGTCTTCTGAGAAGATAACTCTATTTCCACTGAAGTATGGACTTGAGAGAAGAAAAGATTAACTGAAGATTAACTGATACTCGCCTATACAGGAAACTGCAAAAACTTTCAGGGAAAAGATAATGAAGACCTGAACTAAGGCACTGGCAGGGGAAATGGACAGGAAAAGCCAGATTCAAGAGATATTTATGAGGAAGGATTAATAAGTGAATGATTGGCTGTGCAAGATGAGGGAGACATCAGGAGTCCAGACTGGCTCTGAAGTTTCTATCTTAGGAAACCGGGCGTCTGTGATGCTTCTTGAGATAGAAACACCAATTGACTATCTGAAAGATTTCCATAATGTGCAGGATACCAGGCAGTTCTACTGTGCTTATAGAGAGAATCCAGTCTGATATCTCAATTACTGTAGGTGAGGCAGGATGTGTCAGTTATAGCAAAAAGCACAGCATCAGTGCCATTTTCCCTGCTTAAAGGAGGCAGGATATTTTCATACCCCCTGAAGCTTGAGGTAACCACAGACAAGGAAGCTTTCATATCATTTGACATGAAGGATTCTTATTTCATTTTTCTTCTTTCCTTGCCATACATGATTCTAGAGTTTGAACTCCTTAAATAGATTTGCTGGATATATTTCATTGTATTTATTTTATAACAATAGGTGCAGATTAAGCCAAAGTTGTGGTACTTCGATTATGTGACTACAATTATATAATAATTTTGGCTGAATGGCATTTGTTCATTTTAAGGATTATTTACAAAAACAAACAAGTTTCTCATTAATTTATAACAGTAATGAAACAAAGCAACATTCTTACAATAATGGAGTAAGAGTCAGGAGATTTTGGTACTAGTATCACTTCTTTTAAAAACTGTATGTGCCCTTTGGATCTCATCCATTGCCAAAATCCACTGCAACTTCAAATTTACTTCTGAGAATTCTTTTCATCTTCTGATACTAAGTGAAATTGAGTTTCCCCTGCAAACTCTGTGATTGGTGCATCTGTGTCACGTGGGGTCTGCTAGACAACTAGGCCTGGGGTTGGAGTAGGTAGGTTCCTTCATCTTCTTTGCCACTTTAAAACCATATTTCTGTTCTCCTTATATATTCACAATTTGGAATCTTGTGTCACAAGCTAAACTGTCTAGTTACCTTCTCCTTGTCTATCATCTTCCAACTCTTGGGATAGTCTACCATATGCCCTTAAGATTTCACCTCCTGACCTGATCACTTATTTTCTTCAGTACTATTCCTTATTCTTTCATTAACATCAGGTGATTTCTTTCTTATTATTTTTTTTCTTTTTGAGATAGAATCTTGCTCTGTCACCCAGGCTGGAGTATAGTGGCTTAATCTTGGCTCACTGCAAACTCTGCCTCCTGGGTTCAAGCAATTCTCCTGCTTCAGCCTCCCAAGTAGCTGGGATTATAGGTGTGTGCCACTACACCTGGCTAATTATTGTATTTTTAGTAGAGATGGGGTTTCACCATGTTGCCCAGCTAATTTTTGTATTTTTATAGAGACAGGGTTTCACCATGTTGGCAAGACAGGGGTTGAACTCCTGACCTCGGGTGACTTTGTCTGATTCTTATCTGTGATCCAATATCTTCAATAATGTGTATAAAATAGAAAACATAAGAAATATGTGTTGAACGCACATGTATAAATTTAAAGGCTACTTCATTTTCACCAAACACTCTGATTTTCATATAGCAAGAGAATACTATTAATAATATTAAACATTTAACAGATTGTTCTGAGTATTACATGAGATAACATATAAAATTAACAAAATGTTGTTGGTTAAAATTCTGTTTTGTAGAGCTAGGACTCTTACTGTGAAACTAGTAGCCAAGTTGTTAAAAGGTAAGTTGGGATGTTCGTCCCAGTGATAGATTTCCACTACATGGTTCATACACTGAAGGATAAACAACACAATTGCTAGGACAACTCTTCAAAGATACACATATTCAGTTGCCACCGCAGAACTACTGAGTTAAAATCTCAGAAGATAAGCCTTCATCACAGTATTTAGTCGAAGTGGGAAAAAGAATCTAATGTGCATTTTAGGTTGAGAGCAATGATTATCAAAATTTAATACACATCAGACACAGGATAGTGCTAAAATCGATACCCCTGGGTCCTCGACACAGAGATTTTGATTTTGTAGACAGGAGGTGGGCTTTAGTGATCTACATTTTTAAGAAGTCCTACGACAAAGTTTCCTAGTAGAGCTGGTCCAAAGACTGTGTTTATGATATTCTGTTGAACACAGGTATAAAGGTCAAGTAAAAGTAATAAAAAGGAATGAAATTAAAGTATAATTCCAGGAACAAAATAATATGTAGACAAGCTAATGGCAACATGGAAAAATTTAAATTCAGATAGCATAAATAATATTTATCACTTTAAAATTTTAAGTATGTGAACTACACATGAAATATGAAATATATTACATTTATAAAATTTAATTTTATATATTACACATGAAATATATTCTATTTTTTAGATTCCCAAGTAGTAGAGAAGCATATAGCATAAAAGCTGATTTTTTTTAATTAAACCTTTTTCTAGGTACACTGTTAACAAAATAATTATAGCACTATGGAACAAATTTTTCCAGAAGTCTTTTTATTTATTTTTTATAAATAAAAGGCATCTCACCATGTTACCCAGGCTGGGTAGTCTCAAACTCCTGAGTTCAAGAGATCTGCCCATCTGGGCCTCCCAAAGTGCTGGGATTACAGTTGTGAGCCACCATGCCTGGCCAAGAAATTTTAAAATCTACTTTGTATGCAATGCTTAAATATACACAGTCACATTTATTCTATAATTGGAGTCACATTGTATTTATTATTTTGTGACATGCTGCCTTTTTATTCTTTGAGAGTTTTTTTATGTCATATATTAATGATTTAATATATAGTATTCTACAACCTAGGTGTATATTATTGGTCCAGTCTAAGAATCTCTTTTGTTTAATAATGAAATTAAAAGAAATAAAATATATTGTGATAATTTAATATCTGGTCTTTTTTCAATATATTTTATATGATTTTTATTTCCCTTCATTATTTTAAATTTATATTCTATTTTTTCTCATTCACTGGTTTAATTTTCTTTATCTTTTGCTGGTTTTCTTTATACAATAATCTTGTTTTCTTCATTTCTTTCTCTAGATGACAGAACATTATCCATAACATTCTATTTATTTAATAATTATCTTACAATTTTACATGGATGTTTGCACTTTTGTTAGTTTATTGATCTTGGAAATTTATAAACAGCATTAATCAAGCAGTAAAAATTCTTAAAAAGCAGTAAAAAATTTTATTATGATTTAACTGAATCTCTTTCTCGTCTACTTTATGTTTGTGAAAATGATCTAATTTCCAGATTTTCAACATTCTTGAAAAAAACTTCTAATTTTTATAACATTTAAGATTTTAGACTGGGCGCAGTGGATCATGCCTGTAATCCCAGCACTTTGGGAGGCAAAGGTGGGTGGATCACTTGGGGTCAGGAGTTCAAGACTAGCCTGGCCCACATGGTGAAGCCCTGTCTCTACTAAAAATACCAAAATTAGCCACGCGTGGTGACAGGTGCCTGTAATCTCAGCTACTCAGGAGGCTAAGGCAGGAGAATTGCTTGAACCTGGGAGGCAGAGGTTGCAGTGAGCAGAGATCCTGCCACTGCTCTCCAGCCTGGGTGACAGAGTAAGCCTCCATCTCAAAATAAATAAACAAACAAAAAAATGTGAATGTCAAGATATAAAGTTGTATTGAAATTATTCATGTTCACTTACCCATTTTGCTGTCTCTTTTGTGTGGCTTTTTTCCTATAGTCTACAGTTTTCCACTTCACAAATATAATCCTTGATAATCTAACCTGGGTAATAAATCAAAACATAAAAATAGAAAGTATAGGTATTAGAAAGAACAAGCAAAGCACATTTGTTCATGGTATGATTACTATTCAAAAAGCACCAGCAACAAAGTCAGATAGCATCATTTAAAAAACAAGATACTGATTAAAATTGCAATTACAAATATGTGACACCTAACAATAAAACCAATAAAATAAGTTCAAGAAAATTGTGAACAAACTATAAAATTTTCAAATAGTCTTAAAATGTGTTCTGTAGAGGATAAGACATATAATGTCAACAATAGAAATAATATCAAAAATTTATCAATTTTCTCCAAATTTATCTATAGTTTGAATGCAGTTGTAGTAAAAAAAAATATGTTTCATAATGGAACTGCACAAGTTGATACTAAAAAGTACTTTAAAAAAGTCAAGAATTGCTAAGGCACTATTGAGAAATAGCAAGAGTCTTGCTTAAAAAGCACCATATTTATCAAAAAAGCTTTAATAATTAAGACAAGTGTTACTGACACAGGCATAGGCCAATGTTCCAGAACATTATTCTAAATTGTTAACAAGAGATAACTTAGAAACAGTACTTTATTTATAAGAACCCATATTATGACACAGATATTACAGTATTGTGTATGAATGGAAAATAGGATAGGTAAGTGCTAATAATTAATGGATCTGCATGCAAACAAAAATAAAATTAAACCCCTATCTCATACCATAAACAAAATTCTATTCTAAATGCACAAAGTAATTCTGAAGGTAGCAATTAGATGTTCTAATAAACTATAAGTTAATATTATTGTTACCTTTAGATAGATAAGCATTTCCTAAGGAGGAACCAAAAAACTAAATAAATGTTAGATATTATTAAAATGAAGAACTCATAGTCACCAAATTATACTCAAAGAAGACATTTGCAAAACAACAAAGTGATAATATTCACAGTATAAAAATTACCATTACAAATCATTAAGAAATACTGCTAGCAGTAAGGAAAAACACAAAAGCCTCAGGAATTTCATAGAAGTGGGCTACATTGGTCAATAAGCAGATTTTTTTTTTTTTTTTTTTTTTTTTTTTTTTTTTGAGACGGAGTCTCGCTCTGTCGCCCAGGCTGGAGTGCAGTGGCGCGATCTCGGCTCACTGCAAGCTCCCCCTCCCAGGTTCACGCCATTCTCCTGACTCAGCCTCTCTGAGTAGCTGGGACTACAGGCGCCCGCTACCACGCCCGGCTAATTTTTTGTATTTTTAGTAGAGACGGGGTTTCACCGTGGTCTCGATCTCCTGACCTCCTGATCCGCCCGCCTCGGCCTTCCAAAGTGCTGGGATTACAAGCGTGAGCCACCGCGCCTGGCCAATAAGCAGATTTAAACATGGTCAACTCATTCATCATGAAAACGCAGTTTTAAAAGACAATGAAATGACATTTTACAAATTTTTATGGAAAAATATGGCTATATCAGGTTTTGACAGGTCAGTGATACAGTGGGGATTCTTACAGGCTCCTAGATGCAATGTAAATTGGTATATCCATTTTGGTAAACAAATTTAGCATTACTTATAAAAACTGAATATGTGCATCTCATTTAATAGTCAATGATTTCACTTTGGAATAAATACACCAGGAAAATTCTTGCGTATCTCTTCCATGGGAAATGACTAAGAAAAAAAGCAGGTTTTTTTGAATAATAAAATCCTAGAACATATCACAGACAGGAGAATGGATAAATGAATTATTCTATTTCTGAACAAGTATTATTACAAAGCACTAAAATGCATAAGTTGAAACCACAACCATAAAATAATGAATCTCACCAATGAAATTTTGAGGGAAAAGACAGTTTGAGAAGAATTCATATAATATGATCAATTTTTATAAAATTAAATTGCCTGATATTGAGCATTATGGCTTTTGAGGTGTATTTACATATGTGAATTCATATAATATGATCAATTTTTATAAAATTAAATTGCCTGATATTGAGCATTATGGCTTTTGAGGTGTATTACATATATGATAAAACTTTAAAGGAAAGAAAGCAATGATTTACACTAAATCTAGATTTGTGGTTACCATCCAAATTTGAGGCTGGCATTTGTGATGTACTCAGATAGTTCTTCAAATATACTTTGAATAGTATTAAAGAATACTATTTCTTAATTAAGGAGATCAGCATATAGATTTGACTTTTTTTGCTATTCTGAACTGTACAAACCAATTATATAGTGTATTTATACAGTTAAATAACATATTATAGATCATATGTTATATATATAAGAAAACACATGTAAGCATATATATGTATATATATGTGCATATATAATAGGTATGATATACATTGTATTTTAAATTTTAAAAGGAATATTAAGCCAAAAAAATAAAAGAACTATATTACCACTAATTCCTTGATTTGGGATTGACTAATGACTAATGTTAATCTTATAGGGACATTTCCAATTTGTAGAAGACCCAAACTGATTATCTTTTGAAGTCACTGAAGGGGCCAAAATGCTACCTCCAAAATGGAAATATCCTTTCCATTTCCAAGGGAATGTGCACATGTATGTGAGAAGAACAATGAACAGTTGGGTAAAATGTGACTGAGGGAAGACTTGTTCATGCAGAGAGTATTGCATAATCGAGAAAGTGCAAATTTAAAATCAGTCTGACCTGGTTTCATTCCTGGCTCGAACTCTTGAACACATCACCTAATTTCTCAGTATATTTCTTCATTTTTAAAATAGGCATAATAATACACAAAATTATGGTATTATTGTGTAAATTAATTATTATGAATACCAGTATGCTTCTTATATGGTAGAGTCTCAAAGAACATTGTTTCTATCGTATTTCTCCCTAACCTGTAATAACAATGAGAATAATAAAAATAAAGAGTGATATTTCCACCTCAGTTTGGAAGTGGTATTTGGTGATAACAGACTCAAGGGTATTTTCATGGAGGTTTTGAAATAAGATGTTTCTGAGACCAGTGGTCACTGAGAAAGATAACAGATTCCTTTTTTTTTTTTCTTTTGAGACAGATTCTTGCTCTGTCATTCCAGTGTGGAATGCAGTGGCACGATCACAGCTCACTGCAACCCCAGCCTTCCATGTTCAAGCGATACTCCCACCACAGCCTCCCGAGTAGCTGGAACCACAAGGCTGCACCACCACACCCAGCTAATGTGTGTATTTTTTGTAGAGAGGGGTTTCACCAAGTTGCCCAAACTGGTCTCGAACTCCTGGACTCAACTGATCCTCTCCACTTGGCTTCCCAAAGTGCTAGGATTACAGGCATGAGCCACCACATAAGGCCATATTACTTATTTTTTAGGGATGTGAAAATAAACTCTCTATTTGCTTTATTTCCCTTCTATGATTCTGGTCTGTTATGAACTCTTTGCCAACAGGAAGTTCAATTTTGTGTGAGTATATAGCTAAGATCAGCATTTTAATACATAATAATGCAAGAAAATAATCTGAGAGGAAAAAAAAGAATTTTATTCTTCCTAACATTATCTCCCAGAGTATCCTTTCTAATGAGTATATTTCTAAAAATAGACTAGGGCAGTCTAAATTTGAGAGTGTCAGATGTCCAGGAAATGCTGAGTCTCCCACATAACTAAGTAAGTCTTTGTGAGCCAAAGCTCTATATTCCGAGATACATATTATTTGCAAATTACAGGATTAAGACCCAGTTTAGTTTTCTGCACAGGATAACATGAAGAAACCAAATTGATATACAAATTGTCTCAGGTTGTCAACCTAAAGAAACACAATATATCCAGCCTGTGTTACAAAACATGGCAGAGCTCAAAATTTTACTGGTTGAAATAAATCTCTCATAGGAATTCCAAATTGGTTTACCTTCAGCTTCTACTTTCTGGTTAAGGGTGAGTTGTTCATTTTCTAGTTCCTCCCTTATTCCTAGCCTTTGCACTGATTCTTCTTCATCCTTCCCCACATTTTTCTGCCCAGCAGTAGACTTGGCCCTCTGCTCTCCGATGGAGAATCTGACAAGTGCATTAGGGGATTATTTTTCTGTAGACCTGATCTTATTTATATAAATCTGCTGTTTTTTGTTGTTGTTGTTGTTTTGTTTTTTTCAGTAGGAGACTTCAACCAGAAGTTAGATGACACTTGCCCATTCCTGATATTTTGGTGCTCATGCATCTGGAGGTTTTATACCCTCTGTAGAATTTCTATCTTAAAGTTCTCTGGAGGCTTTGCCGAGTTAAGATTTAATTCTCATTTCCCCTCCAATTGTTCTATTCCTCTCTTATTCCCCTTAGACCCTGAGTTTCAATCAGGGTAAAAACATTGAATATCCTAAGAGGATAAAATAATAGTTCACACTTCAGTCTTAAATCCAGTGGTCCCAGTAATACTTTTCAAAGAGATAAACAGGTGACTTTGGTCATGATGAAAAAGGATATGATACAGAATATTTGAAGCATTGAGTTGCCAAGACCAAAGCAAATTAGCAGTGCTTGAAGGAGAGAAAACAACAATTCCCAGGATAGGCATCAATTTACCAATGGGTGAATGACAAATTATTATTGATACTTGTTTTGTTTCAAGAGGAACTCGTGAGAAAAATGCTTAAGAAAGATAACAAAAAAATGGGATGGAGTCTAGCTTGCAAACTCAAATGCCCTGTGTCAAAAAAACTATTAACTATGAACTCTGAAGTAGCTTTCCTATATGAGACCAATCTTCTTCCAAGGGGTAAAAAAAAAAAAAAAAAAAAAAAAAAAAAAAAAAAAAGACACGGTAATAATATGAGATTTGGGGAATTGAAGACATAAAGCTGCAAGATCCTTCATAATCTGGCTTTTCGACAGTGTCAGTAATGTGAAAGAGAATATGTCCCATTTGCCTCAAGATAAATAGGTTTCGGAGTGAACAAGAATAAATGTGAAATCTGATGCTACTCCAGACACTTCTAGGCTGTTACAGCACAAACTGTAACATCTCAAAATCACCCCCTGCCTTACAAAGGCACATTGCAGCCTCCAACAAGAGACTATTTCAGCTGTTTTAATTACATAAATATATAGTAGAAAATAGGTAGGATATCAATCAAGAACAGAGGGGAAATTCATTAACTACTCTGATCCTACATAAGACAGGGTGATATCAAATATGTTTGGAATAAGTATGAAGCGGAGTGAGTATTTCAGTGCTTTATCTCTTTAACTTGGTCAATACTCCCTTTTAGGATCTATGCAGAAATGAAAATCCGTAAAATTAAACTAATTTATCCTTTGGAAATCTGTGACTTCCAATGATGATTGTTAATTGTAGTATTTCGTCAGTGTCATTGATTATAATAAACTGTTACCTATATATAAAAGAACTTTGGTTGGCAGAATAATGGCCCCCTAATGATGTCCACACCCTAATCCCTGGAACCTGTAGATATATTACTTTACATGGAAAATAATAATGAAGTTTGTAGATAAAATTAATTTTGATAATCTGCTAATCTTAAAATAAGGAGATTTTGGAGTTTGGCCCAATGTACTTCTAGGCTCCTTAAGGTGGAATAGGAAGGAAGAAGAAGGGGTCAGAGTGATATGAGGACTCAATATACTGTTGCTGGCTTTGAAGATAGAGGAAGCCATGAGCCATGGAATGCAGGTGGCCTCTGGAACCTGGAAAGTGCAAGGAAACAAATTCTTCTCAAGAAACTCCAGAAGAAACTCAGCCCTGTTTATACCTTGATTTTACTCAATGAGATTCATGTCAGACTTCTGACCTACAGCACTATTAAAAAAATAAGTTTGTGTTATCTAAAGCCACCAAGTTTATAGAAATTGTTATATCAAGTTGATACACCAATAGCACACTAATATAGAACAAGGACCCTATATATCATTGATTTTATTGTCATATTTTTGCTGATAGAAGATACATTATGCTATACCTAGACATACATCAGAAAGAAGCCATAGTATACTGGGATGACTTTTATTTTATCTAATGTATCTTTTCTAGCTTTCTAGACATCCATCTATTCAGTCTACCAGTTAGTCCGTATGTTGGTCATAAATTGGTTGAGCACCCACTGTGAGGGCAGGAATCTTGGAAGACACTCTGCATACATGAAAAATTTATGTATCATAAATGCCTTCTTGCAAGTTGGCATTTTGTATTTTTTCTTCAACTATTGAGGAAATTGTTTTTATAAATATGTTTCAAAGTATCACAGACATAAAAAGTCAGTTAACTTCTTTTTTTCTTTAATTATACTTTAAGTTCTAGGGTAGATGTGCAGAACGTGCAGGTTTGTTACATAGGTATACACATGCCATGGTGCTTTGCTGCACCCATCAACCCATCATCTACATTACATATTTCTCCTAATATTATCCGTCCTCTAGCTCCCCCAACCCCTGACAGGCCCCAGTGTGTGATGTTCCCTCCCTTTGCCCATGTGTTTTCATCGTTCAACTCCAACTTATGAATGAGAACATGCAGTGTTTGGTTTTCTGTTCCTGTGTTAGTTTGTTGAGAATGATGGTTTCCAGCTTCATCCGTGTCCCTGCAAAGGACATGAACTCATCCTTTTTTATGGCTGCATAGTATTCCATGGTGTATATGTGCCAAATTTTCTTTATCCAGTTTTTCATTGATGGGCATTTGGGTTGGTTCCAAGTCTTTGCTATTGTGAACAGTGCTGCAATAAACATACCTGTGCATGCGTCTTTATCAGTTAACTTCTTATTCTTATAAACCACAATGCTGGTTGGATGGCCCTCTTGTCTAAGGTACCCTCCAAGCTGTCATTAGATGATCAAGGCCTCTTCCATTTTGTAGCTTCATGGCCCATGAATATTTCAGTTGCAGCTACAGGAAAAAGAAAGAAAGAAAGAAAACATTGAGGGTCTTGTAACAGAGTTTCAGGGACAGTGATAAAAGTGAGACACATAACTGCCTCATTCCATTGCCACAAATTCAGAGTGTAGCCACCTTAACTAACAAAAAGTTGGGAAAAATTGTCATCCTAAAGACCAAGGAAGAGGATATGAGATTGGGTTGCATCTCACTGGTGTTGTCTACAATCTTCTTTTGTTGATTATATTCTCTCTTGTTTTCACACATGAAATATACATCTCCGTTTTCCAAGTGGAAAAATCCAAGTCTCTGCATTTACTGCAAACAACTCAAATCTAAGATTTGCAATAATATTCAGTCCTCTCCAAGGTATTCAATGATCCTAAAACAAAACAAAACAAAAATTATTCACCCTGCTTCCCTCTCAAGTAGTAGTAAATATACAGTAAAACTATAATATCCAAATTTAAATAGAAGAGACAGAAAGACAATTATGTCCACCTGTCATTGACATTTAAAATTTTTGACACAATTTTTGAGAGGAAGTTGAGGCTAGAACACCAGAAATGAAAAATATTAACCTGAAGATGATTCTAAATTTCTTTTTTTTTTTTTTTTTTTTGAGACGGAGTCTCACTCTGTCTCCCAGGCTGGAGTGCAGTGGCGCAATCTCGGCTCACTGCAAGCTCCGCCTCCCGGGTTCACGCCATTCTCCTGCCTCAGCCTCTCCGAGTAGCTGGGACTACAGGCGCCCGCCACCACGCCCGGCTAATTTTTTTGTATTTTTAGTAGAGACGGAGTTTCACCGTGGTCTCGATCTCCTGACCTCGTGATCCGCCTGCCTCGGCCTCCCAAAGTGCTGGGATTACAAGCGTGAGCCACTGCGCCCGGCCTGATGATTCTAAATTTCTTAGATGCTGTGGAGCTAAGTAGAGTTATAGAAGCTTAAAAACTTCCAGATGGACCTAAGGAAAAATCAGACTTTTTTTCTACTTCTTTTAATTCATTTTAATTACTTTAGTGATAGTATATCTGGTAGCACAGAGTCATAATATTTATATAAAACAAATATCTATGCACAAAATATGTGAACATCATACATAGTATATCAGGGCTAATTTGAAATCAGCCTAGATAGGTGAAATCAGTGCAAATTGAGCTAAATAAATATCATCATTATGAAAGTCATAGGATTAGAAATATTTATAAGAGAGTAGCTTCATTAAAAGAGTAGCCTAATTCTGGCTTTTTGTATTTTCTCTGAACAAACAGAGCATGGTAAAACAAAGTTTTACTCATTTCAGTGTTGATATTAATTTTTACCAACATGTCTCTTGCTTTAGGGATCTCCTCAATTATGAGACTATTACCATTATGATTATACTGATATATAATGTTGCTTTTATGATATATTAATATTTTGAGTGTTCAATGTTTATATTCTATTTATATATCTAATATTCCTGTTATATGTTATATTTAACCCTCATTTTTGGTAAGGTAAGTGGGGAAATGTCCTACTTAATTGTAGAAGCAATTCTGATTTTGAGGAGAGACAAAAGCTGCTTGAAGTGGCTTTTAATAACTGTCAACCTCAATCACATACTTAATAGGTGTCAGAGCAAAGAGTCTAAACCAGATTTGTTTATCTCCAATGCTTATGATGCTACTTTTATTCTTCAAAACTGCCTATGTAAATATTTTAAACATAAGTTTTGGAGAGTAGGAGAAAACCTAATATTTATTGAAAACTGTTATTTCCAGATACTTTCATACACTTATAATTGAGTTTAATATTCTTTGCAAAACCTCAAATCAGGATGCCTTAGTTAATAGCTCTCTAATCACACTTAAGACTAAATGTAAGCCCTGATCACATGCTAGCCTCATGAGCCTTTTTTGACCATTTTCTATAGAAAGAAGCTTTCTGTCTCAAGCTTTCACTTTCTGTTCCCTCTATCCCAAAAGCTCATTTCCCAGAGTCTTGGTTCCCTTCCTGGTACTCACTGATCCAGTCTCAATAAAATTTCTCCTTAAAGAGACTTTACTTAGCTGCTCTGTCACTCACCTGTTTCACTGTTTTATTTACCATATAGAGAAATGTATCTATCAGCTATCATTTATGTATTTATCATCTAATCTACCTACCTATCTACCTCTGTGCCTACTTACCAACCCACCTGCCTATACAATTCTTTCCACAAATAGAATATAAACTCTATGAGAGAAAAATCTGTATTTATTTTACTTATATCCCAAGCACCTAAAAAAGTCAATATATATTTGCTTAACAAATACATGTATGGTTGAAGAATCAGAGGTTGAAATAAAACTCATAAATTCATAGTTAATTACATTTTTGATACATATTTAATTGCCAGCCGGCTTTCTCATTTGTTATTTCACTGATTTTCTAAAAGTTGTTTTCAGATTATTTAAGATGAAGCAGATTCATTCTGTATTTCACTCAAAGAGGGGAGCTCTCGTTGTAGAAAAGGATGTTTTCCACAGTCATTAGGCCAATATTATGGACACACAGACAAAATCATATTATAGGGAAGATTCTGTTTCCATCTCTTGCTAAAGGAGTTGTATTTGATAATAAAATGTATATAGAAATAATTTTTTACTTCAAAATTTCATTTAAAATCATGTTAGCAGAGCCATTCTAAATAAAAATTTCATATTGATAATATGGTTGATAAGTGATAGTGAACATCAAAGGGACTTGAAAATGACAGTTTAATATATTCATATAATGGAAATTCTCGTTCAGTGGTTTTAGTTTTTCATCCCCTCTTGTTCCTACCATTTCTGTCATTTGAATCTTAAAAGTTCCTGTGGTACTGTGCCTCAGGATACAATTTTCTAGTTTATAAATAAATGATACCCAGCCAAAAGTGATGATGTATTAGTTAGTCAAAAGACGAACGATAAACCCTATTGACTGTTAAAGATACCGGCAGCAAACCAAATATATATTGGTAAGAAAAATTAGTTATAAAAGCAGTATAATCATTCTAAAATAAAACATAAAATTGAAAAAAAACATAATTTTCATTTTCTGTTTTGTCAAATGAAGTGGTAATTATAAAAATAACTACTTTATGCTAGTACTTCACACCAACTACAAAAGACAATGCTGACACAGCTTAAAAATAATAAAAAAATTAATGGATAATGTTTGCATATCTCATTAAATATAAATTAAGAATTAAAGAAAAATAGGAACTTGAGCAGAATGATATGTGTTTGGCTTTAGGCAACCTGGCATCACAGTAATTTTTTTTGAATTATTGTAGCGAAGATTTAGAGTAGGTTATTGGGTTTAATCTCAATGTCTTTTAATTGCAGCACTGTAAGTGTGTAAATTACAGGAATAACATGGTGGTATCATAAAATACAAAGCAGATTATTTCAGTTTTGTACAGTTTCCGGCTGAAAGTGGTTCAATGATCTAACAAAGCTTTAAAAATATTTCCTAGTTTTCTCAAGTCTTCGTTAATTTTTAAAATGAAAAAACATTGCCCAACTATGCTTAAACTATGGAGAATTCAGTGTATTTTCAAAATGCATTAACACTAACCTCAGCAGGTTTATGTCTTCAGATTTCTTTCTAGTTGTAGCATTCTGAAGTGCTGGCCAGTGTACCATGGGACAAATTTAACAAAAACTTAAAAAAAATACAGCGCTCTTAGCAAATAATGTTGAAAACAGTGTTCTATATAAATTATCTATACGGACACTTATATTTCTCTAATGACTTCTATTATTTCTTGTAACAGCCTTGCTCCAAATTGATCTCCATTTGATCTCCAATATTGCTTTAGCTTCAAATGGTTTGTTTTCTTTATACATTTTACTGCATGCCCCATAGTCTTGTTATAATAATACAATAATAAAAATGAATTTATTTTCTTTAGATATATGCTTAACATTTTATTATGTGCCCAGAGGTGTTATAAACAAATTGCATGACTGAGTTCCTTCAAAATACTCTATTTATAGCTGATATGCAGAACAAATAGTGGAAATGGCATATGTGGGACCTCATTGTAAAATTACTTAATGCATTCCAAATGGCAATTAGAGTCACACCAATTTAGTATGTGTCAAGTGGAAATTGAAAGAGATTTTTGTTATTGATCTAAGGAAAACAAAGGGCTAAAATTGAACTATTGATACCAAACCAGGAAAGATGTCCTAAGATAGCTTTGTTGATATTCTTGGAAGAATATATGTATGTATCTAATGATTTTAAAGATAATATTTCTAATGTTATATTGAGCAACAATTTAGGATAACTCATCAAAGCAGCCACTACTTTTGGGCATTTTTTCCTATACTACAGACCATGGAGGTGTTTTCAATTTATTTAATGTGTAGCAACTTTATTAAAACCCTGTTATTCCTACAAGAAATTGTCACAAATTTAGGGACTTAAGACAACATAAATATATTACCTTACAATTTTTGATATTAGAGGTCCAAAATGGGTCTCAGTGAGCTAAAATCAAGGTGTCAACAGGGCTGAGTTCTTTCTAGAGATGCTATAAAAGAATGTGTTTCCTTGTCCTTTTCAGCTACTAGAGGCCACCTATATTCCTTGGCCCCCTTCCTCTGTTATCAAAGCCAGAAGCAGCAAATTGAGTCCTTTTCTTACATCACAACACTCTGATCTCCTCTATCTCCCTCTTCCACTTTTAAGGACCCTTGGAATACACTGGGCCAACCTGCATAATCCAGAGAAAACTCCCAATTTTTACTTCAGCTGATTAGCAAATTTAAATTCATCTGAAACTTAGTTATCCTTTTCCATATAAGAGAACACATTCATGGTTTCCAGGGATAGGATGTGAACATCTTTACAGGGTCATCATTTTCCCAAGCATAACACTAATACTGAGTGTTTGATAATAGACTCACTTTTCATATTACATTGTACCTCATGGAGGTGATCTGAGCTAAACCGTTTGTTTGAAGTTGATGGGCAAGGCATTGCTATGTACATGACAAGAAACAAGAAATAAACAGTTTGTTTAATTACTATTTAATTAATTGCTATAAAGGTAATTGTCACATTCTAAAAAGTATATTTTGGTTATTAACTACTTTTCCACTGCTTACATTTCACCAGCCTCTTAAGATCCTCTTACAGACTTTACATACAGCCATCTTGAAATTTGCTAAGCAAATGGGAGAGTCTAATTGGTAATTAACCTGGATGATAGCCAAACTCATTAATTTGTGGACTAAATGCATTTTAAATCTAATTTTTCATAGAGAAGTCCACTATAAATGGGATGATTTGCATTTCCTGAATCTCCAGAAGCAAAATTTATTTCATTTATTTATATGGTGAGAGACTAAATATAATAATTTTCAAATAAGAAAAATATATCCTCCTTATAGGAATCATGAAATGTGTTTAATCACGTTGCAGCTCAAACTTTGTGAAAAATATGGAGCACATTTGCTTTTAATTATAGTAAGGCAATAAACATTTCTTAAATCTTCATAGCAGATCATTACTTTAGTGGACAAATTTAGTAAAATATCATAATGAATTGTTATAATCAGATATAAAATTTATTTGCATAAATTTGATTAAATGGTGTTTGTTTCTAATTTCAACACATAGTATTAAGTTAAAGGCATTCTTATAACTAAAACAAATGTAGTTTTAATCAACTCTTAAGGTGTAGTGGAAATAAGGAAACTAAAGTAAAATAAACAGCAGTGTTAAATATTTAGTTATATATTTTTTCCAAATATTTGTCTATATATATTTAATATATATGAGATTAAAATGTACAACACAAAGATTTATGAAATGAGAAACTGAAACATTGAAAATGATATTAGGTGACTAAAACTGTTAGAAATAAACTGGTTTTAATATACAACAAATAAATTGACATAAAAGTTGTAAAATAACTTTTCTAGAAAGTTTGATTAGATGACCAAATGGATAGCACTTTTAGCCAGTAAACAGTACATACACAGCATTTTAACATTCCAGAGAAAAAGATTTGAAATTTTGGATATTTATACCTAAAATTATGTCACTAACCTCATGAAAGTAGACATTCAATAGGTCATATTTCCAAGGCACTGTGAAATGACATTGGAAAATGTCAATTAGAGTGGAACTCAGAAATAATACCTAACCACATACAATTTTTAAAATTTTTATGGGTACATAACAGGTGTATATATCTATGGAGCACATAAGATATTTTGATACATGCATGCAACGTGTAGTAATCCCACGGAGTATCCATTACCTCAAGCATGTATCATTTCTTTGTGTTAAAAACATTCTCTTTTTGTTATTTTTAAATGTGCAATAAATTATTGTTGACTCTAACCTTCCTGTTGTGCTATTAAATACTAGATCTTATTAATTCTATCTAACTATATTTTGATACTCATTAACCATCCTCATTTCCCCCACAACCCACTGCCCTTCCAAGCCCGTGGTAACTATCATTCTACTCTCTGATTTTTAGATCCCAGGTATAGGTGGGATCATGTGAAGCTTGTCTTTTTGTGCCTGGCTTCTTTCACTGAAAATAATGTCCTCCAATTCCAATGTTGTTGAAAATGACAGAATCTCATTCTTTTTTATGGGTAAGTAGTATTCCATTGTGCTTTTTCATCACATTTTCTTTTTGCATTCATCTGTTTATGGACACTTAGATTTCCTCTAAACCTTGTCTATTGTGAATAGTGCTGCAATAATGAGAGTGAAGATATCTTTTTAGGTACTGATTTTCTTTCTTTTGGATATAAACCTAACAGTAGTATCGTTGGATCACATGGTAGTTCTACTTTTAGTTTTTTGAGAAACCTTCATACTGTTTCCCATAGCGATTGTACAAATTTACATTGCCACCAACAGTGTAAAAGGGCTCCAGTTTTTTTTTTTTCAATTCCTCGCTGGCACTTGTTATTGCTTTTTTTTTTTTTTAAGATAAAATTACTGCTTTTTTTTTAAGATAAAAACCACTTTAACTGGGGTAAGGTAATATAGCATTGGAGTTTTGATTTGCATTTCTCTGATGATTAATGATGTTGAGCACCTTTTCATATGCCTGTTTGCCATTTGTCTGTGTTCTTTTGAGAAATGTCTATTTAAATCTTTTGCTCATTTTTAGTGGATTATTAGATTTTTTTCCCATAGAGTGGTTTGAGCTCCTTGTACATTCCAGTTATTAATCTCTTGTCAGATGGGTAGTTTACAAGTATTTTCTCCCATTCTCTTGGTTGTCTTTTCACTTTGTTGATTGTTTCAGCTGCAGCAGAGGACAGTGATCTCTTAAAGATGCAAAGTAAGTGAAAGACTTAGCTTACTGCCTGTACAGAGTTTTCAGGCTACAATGCAGTGAGGAGGAACCCAGAGATCCCAGAAGTCTTCTGTAGTTGAGGAGATATAATTAAAAGTTTGAGTAGTTCAAGAAAAGTATAATTTTCAGGTAATTTTTAAAAAACTTTTAAGTAATATATAGGTGACAGCCACACAGAGGGATTAATATGAAAATATGAGAGAACTGCTCAGAGAGACGGAGATAAAAGTGAGACAGCTTTCAAAATTTTCAGAGGGTTCTCAATTCTTCACTGAGTACTGATCAGTGAACATGTATGAGAAAACTACAGAAGGCTCAAGAAAAAAGCACCAGAATGGAACAGGTAGAACAAACTCAAGAGCTCATACACCGAGGGAATAATTCAGGTCCCTGACATGAAGAGTGGAAAAACTCACAATTAATGGGGCATTGGACAATCAGGAAAGATCTTGTCTTGTTAGTGGGGAAAATCAGATGTAGACTAAAGTTGCAGTGGTTGCAACTAACAAAATTTACAATCTAGCTTTGAAAAGATCAACTACTTCCAAGTATATTAACTATGTCCAAGAACAGACACACACACACACACACACACACACACACACACAAAATCAATAATATTTATAGAAAAAATATAAGGTGCTCATCACTGTAAAATTCACAATTTCTGATATCCAATTAAAAATTACCATACATGCCAAGAAGAAAAAAACATAGAGATAAAAAAATTAATCAGTCAAAACTGACCCAGAAGCAGCAGATGTTAAATTAGTAGGCAAGGACATTCAAACAATCATAACTATTCTACTTGTGCAAAAAGCTAGAGAGAACACTGCACATGTGAGGTAGATACATGGAGTTATAAAAAGGACCCAAAATGAACTTCTAGAAATAAATAACACAATGCCTGAGATGAAAAGTACTGAATGGGATAAATAGTAGGAAAAGATTAGTAAACCTAATGAAATATCAATAAACTGTTAAAAATGAAACACAAAATCAAATTAACAGAGCATTGGTGAGTAGTGAGGTGATTTCCAGGGGCCTACTACAAGTATAATTTGGAACCCCAAAGGTGAACAAAAGGAGTGTGACTAAAATATAGATTTGAAAATTAGTAGCTCAAACTATTCCAAGTTCATTGAAAATATTAACCAACAAATCCAAAAACCTTAGCAAACCCCATGCATAAGAAACTTTGTTGAAAAAAATTACATCAGAACAAATTACAGTGAAATTGTTTAAAACTGGCAACAAAGAGAAATGTAAAAGCTACCATAGAAAAAAAGATAGACAGTGTACACATAGGAACAGTAATTGGAAGAACAACAGACTTTCATCAGATAAAATCCAAGCCAGAAGAGAGTGGAGTAAACATCTGTATAACTCTAAAAGAAAATAGAAAACAAAACCAATGCCATCAACCTAAAATTGTAAGTCAATATTTGGAATTAATGTGTTTTAAAATAAAGACAAAATAAAAAATATCTTTAGACTTAGAAAAACTGAAAGAATTGCTTATAAGTAAACTTAGTGTACAAGTTAAAGAAACTTTTTCACATAGAAGGAAAATTACATACAATGGAAATCTACATTTTTACAAACGAATAAAAAATACTGAAAAAGATAGTATTTGTAAATGTAAGATGTTGTATTATAAACTAGGTTAAATAAGCATTGAAACTTTAAAGAAATATGTTAAAATATTTTGCTATTTCCAACACATAAGTAAAATAAATGTTTGAGAACAGTAGCACAAGGGCTGGGAATGAGAAAATAAAAGTATTTTTTTTTCAGATTAGTTATCATACTCTTTCTTTTATTATTATTACACTTCAAGTTCTAGGATACATGTTCAGGACATGCAGGTTGTTACATAGATATACATGTGCCATGGTGATTTGCTGCACCCATCAACTCCTCGTCTACATTAGGTATTTCTCCTAATGCTATCCCCTGACCAACCCCCTCATGCCCTGACAGGCCCTGGTGTGTGATGTTCCCCTCCCTGTGTCCATGTGTTCTCATTGTTCAAATCCCACTTATGAGTGAGAATACAGGGGTTTGGTTTTCTGTGCTTGTGTTAGTTTGCTGAGAATGATGGTTTCCAGCTTCATCCATGTCCCTGCAAAGGCGGGAGCTCATCCTTTTTTATGCTTGCATGGTATTCCATGGTGTATATGTGCCACATTTTCTTTACCCAGTCTATCATTGATGGACATTTGGGTTGGTTCCAAGTCTTTGTTATTGTGAATAGTACAACAATAAACATATGTGTGCATGTGTCTTTATAGTAGAATGATTTATAATCCTTTGGGTATATATCCATTAATGAGATTGCTGGGTCAGATGGTATTTCTGGTTCTAGATCCTTGAGGAACCGCCACACTGTCTTCCACAATGGTTGAACTAATTTACACTGACAACAATATTGTAAAAGTATTCCTATTTCTCTACACCCTCTCCAGTATCTGTTGTTTCCTGAATTTTTAATCATCGCCATTGTAACTGGTGTGAGATGGTATCTCATTGCGGTTGTGATTTGCATTTCTCTAATGACCAGTGATGATGAGCTTTTTTTCATATGTTTGTTGGCAGCATAAATGTCTTCTTTGAGAAGTGTCTATTCATATCCTTCCCCCACTTTTTGATGGGGTTGTTTTTTTTCTTGTAAATTTTTTTAAGTTCCTTGTAGATTCTGGATATTAGCCATTTGTCAGAATAATAGATTGCAAAAATTTTCTCCCATTATGTAGGTTGACTGTTCACGCTGATGATAGCTTCTTTTGCTGCACAGAAGCTCTTTAGTTTAATTAGATACCATTTGTCAATTTTGGCTTTTGTTGTAGTTGATTTTGATGTTTTAGCCATGAAGTCTTTGCCCATACCTATGTCCTGAATGGTATTGCCTAGGTTTTCTTCTAGGGTTTTAATGGTTTTAGGTCTTACGTTTAAGTCTTTAATCCATCTTGAGTTAATTTTTGTATAAGGTGTAAGGAAGGGGTCCAGTTTCAGTTTTCTGCATATGGCTAACCAGTTTTCCCAAAACCGTTCATTAAAGAGGGAATCCTTTCCCATTGCTTGCTTTGGTCAGGTTTGTCAAAGATCAGGTGCTTGTAGATGTGTGGCAACAAAGCTGGAGGTATCTCGCTACCTGACTTCCAGCTACAGTACAAGACTACAGTAACCAAAACAGGATGGTACTGGTAGCAACACAGATATATAGACCAACGGAACAGAACAGAAGCTTCAGAAAAGTGTACCTTATAATGTTCTTATACTATGCATCAAATAATATGACATTACTTAAAGAAAGAGTGATAAGTTAAAATTTATGTTCCAAACTATAAAGTACCCCCAATTTTATAAAATGAAACAGAATTAATATGCTAACTACACTAATGTTGAAAATCAAATAGAGTTGATTTGATGAAGATGAAAAACAGCACATAATATGTCAAAGTTTATGAAACTGAAATTTATTGTGGTAAAATGACACAATACAGCAAAAAGCATTTAAATAAAAATATGCTTGTTGCCAAATGTTGTTTCACATTGAGCAGTCTGGAGATACCAAGTAGAGACTGGAGTTGTCCTCCCTTTTCAGGATTATACCAGATTCATTTTTTCTCTTAGATCAAGAACCACTGACATATGAAGTAGAGCTCCTCAGAACCAGGGATCTCAACATGGAGGAATGGCTGGGGTTTCACATACATTGCTATTCACGTAGGCACATTATTGCTATGAGATCAAGCTTGATGGAAGCCTATGGGGATCTTCTTGAAACCAGGTGCAAAGAATCAATCTTTCTGTTACCAATAATATGGTCAAGCTGGCACAAACTGCTCCCAAACTTGTTTCAGACACAAAGTAGCAAAAACAATCAGTCAGTACATTTGTGCATGACAAGTGGATGGTACTACGTAGATATACTTCCACTTTAGCAAAATAACTCACACCAATGCCAGGCTTGTTGGAATGGACTGTCACATCACAGTTCACCCTCACTGACCCAAGGACAACGACTTTTTATGACAAAACAATCACTCCTATTTTGATAGCAGTTTACCTCCTTTATAATATCATGTGATCAATTAGGCAGTCAAAATGCACAGATGCCTAACTCTGCAATAACTGGTAATATGGATTTTAACATACAGTTTAAGCATACAATAGTACCAACACAAATTTCATGAAATAGTTTTCTGAAATAACTTTACAAATTCTTTTGTTTCCCCTATCTGTATCTGCATGTGTTAGTATTCATATGCAGTATAATTAAGAACCATAATCATTGTATTGTTAATTACATTCAAATCTGCTTTAGGCAAATTCTCTACCATATAAATAATGTCTTGAGAGAGTTTTATTTAATCTTCTAATACAATTGATCACCAACATCAGTATTACCATCAGTTTTCCAGATTTTCCACTATTATTTTTATCTATGATTCCTGTATTATACCACTGTTATGTAGTATGCTAGTACATTGCTATAATGTAAATCTGTCATTATAAAACCCTTATTTCGCTCCATGTAACAAAATTTACCTGTTCCATACATATTATTTCTCATAGGAATGTATTTTAGTAACCATGGGTTTATTAGTTCAGGATTAGAAAGTTCTAAACACATAAGCAAATTTCTTTTCGCTTAATAGATACTGGTTTCCAGCGGGAAAGTTTCCATTTCAAGGCACTTCTATCTCCCAGGAATTACTCTAGTCCTATTAAAATTTTTTCCAGTATCCACCGGTTTCCCTGTAGGTAAATAGTGGTTAAAATTCAGCTGTAGAATAAGAACTAGCCAAGAGAATTTCAATAGGTAAAATTATCCCCTGAAAAATGTCCATAGATTGGGAGGTTCATACATCTCCCATAGGTGCATACACAGATTTTGTGAGAATCTCTAGCATTTTTTCTTGATAGCTCAAATTTCTTTAGATTCACAATGTCTAATTTTCCAGGTCATTTCAGGGTACACTCTTGCCCCTACCTCTGGGTTTGATCAGTGTGTCTTATGTTATGATCTAATTGCAAAGCTCATTTTATTTAGGCCATGTTATCATTCCTAGAAGCTTGCCATTCTTGTTCTTCTGCCTAGAATGGGATGTTTTCAATGTCTTATCAGTGCTAGGGTGTGGCTTTTTTTTCACTGACAAATAAAAAATGTATATATTCATGGTGCAAAATATGGTATTTGAAATAGACATCCACTGTAGAATGGGCAAATCAAGTTAATTAACATAAGCATTGCCTCACATACTTACCATTTTTTGGTCAGGTAAGAACAATTAAATCTTCAAGATTTAATTTAAGCAACATTCAAAAAGTTATTTTTAACTATAAGCAGAATGTTGTACAATAGCTGTCTTGAACTTATTCCTCTTGTCTAACTTAGATTTATATTTTTTGAACACCACCTCTCCAACATCCTCCCATACCCACCTCCCACCTCCTGGTAACCACCATTCTAGTCGCTGTTTTAGTTACAGTACTTAGTCTAAGTCCACCCCAGAACATGAAGCAACATCAGGCCAGATATTAAGTTCTTATATTAAGTAGAAAAGGTCTAACACCACCAAAGAGCACCCAAGAAAGCTGGAAAATGTTAACCATCTCGTCAGAAATACAGGCTTCAATGTAAAAATAGAGTGAAAATTCAGGGACATATGACACCAACAAAGCTCTACTAATGAACCCAGAAAAACTGAAGATCTATGAAATGTTTGAAAAAAGAATTTAGAATAATCCTCTTAAAGAAGTTCAAAAACCCACAAGAAAATATAGATCAAATAAAAAGAAAAAGGAAAAAGAAAGAAAGAAAGATGAAAGAAAGAAAGAAAGAAAGAAAGAAAGAAAGAAAGAAAGAAAGAAAGAAAGAAAGAAAGAAAAAAAAGGAAAGGAAGAGAAGGAAGGAAAGGAAAGGAAGGGAAGGAAGGAAAGAAAAGGAAGGAAGGAAAGAAGGAAGCGAGGGAGAGTGGAAGAAAGGAAGGAAGGAGGGAGGAAGGAAGGAAGGAGGAAGGAAGGGAGGGAGGGAGGAATGGAGGGAAGGAAGGAAGGAAGGAAGGAAGGAAGGAAGGAAGGAAGGAAGGAAGGAGGGAGGGAGGGAAAGAAGGATCTTAACAGAGGTTGTTTTAGAACATCTATGAACTTATAGTTAATCTTATACATAATGGTAAAAAATTGAACATTTCACCCCTAAGAGCAGGAACAGGACCAGATGTCTGCTTTCCCTGTTTTTATTTAGCATTTCAGAAGTTCTAGCCAGTGTAATAAGGAAAGGAAAGTGGAAAGCTATTCAATGGGCAAAGATGTAACTGCTTCCTTCCTGAAATTCTTTACCACTGACTCTACAAGCCTGGCTATTTCTTTTCATTTTGGCCTCAGCTTAAACATTACAGCCTCAGAAAGAACTTACAATGAAATCTGAAATATTCCTTTGATACTCTCTTCTCTATCTCCTCAGCTGCTTTATTTTCACATTAGCACTTGTTATTTTCTGATATATCTGATTACAGTTGTAAACTTTGGAGACCGGAGATCCATTTGCTTTTTCAGTACTGTATTCTAGACTCAGAAAAGTTTTTGCAACATGGTAGGTGGTCGATATACTTATTTATTGAGGAAAAAAAAGGAGGATACAACTTAATGAAAGAAGGGATAAAATTAATGAAAATGTGCAAGATTAAAAAGAATATATACAAACTTTACAACTAAAAAAGTATTCTTTAGTGTTATTCTTTTCTGGTTCTTTTAATTTTGATCAAATGTGTCTTATTTTAAAGATTCTATCTACTTCAATAGTTATGTCATAAATTTTGCTCCTTAATTTCAGAAACAGGGTCTTTTTAGGGCTATGTTATGAGTTTGAATATTAAAGAATAATATTTTCTCTATTTGAAAATGACTTAACTGATCCAAATAAATTCATTTGTTTTTCATAAGCTCCTTTTAAATTCAATTTTCTTGTGGAATAAATAATTTTTGCAAGCTATTTTAAGAAATCTGTACAAGTCAGAACTTTGATGAAAATATGTTTTCATTGCTGGCTATCTTTAACTTAAGAAAAACATATTAAGAAAAGTTCAACCATTTGAGTACACCATTATGGCCATCATTGGTTTAAAAAATACAATAGGACAGGTTTTTACATTAAAATATTTAGTTATATATGTTTACTTAAATTTAAGTTAAATCTTGTCAGATTATTAGAATTCTGTATTTCGTTTGGCAGTTTATCTGCCCCATAATTGTCAGCTTTCATTTTATATTTATTAACACTATTAACACTGAAGTAACAATTTTTTTATATGTCATTTATTGTCTGTGCACAATTTGCTTCTAATTGAGAAACAAACTGGTCAAATTTCTTATAATTTTCTGAAAGATAGATGACTCAGCTGTAAGTTTTTACGAGCTTTCTTTTTTTTTTTTTTTTTTTTTTGAGACGAGGTCTTGCTCTGTCCGCCAGGCTGGAGTGCAGTGCCGCGATCTCGGCTCACTGCAAGCTCCGCCTCCCGGGTTCACGCCATTCTCCTGCCTCAGCCTCCCGAGTAGCTATGAGCTTTCTTAATGGCTAAAATGCACAGACTCGGAGACACATAGTACTGCTATCTACAAGTTTTCTTTTCTAAATGTTTGTAATTTTAGGTTATAGTTCTGAGCTTTGAAAAGTTTTGATATGGTTCGGCTGTGTTCCCACCCAAATCTCATCTTGAATGGCAGCTTTTGTAATCCCCACATATTCTGGGAAGGACCCAGTGGGAGGTAATTGAATGAGGGCGGGTTTTTCCCATGCTGTTCTCATGACAGTGAATAAATCTCATGGGATCTGATGGTATTATAAAGGGCAGTTTCCCTGAACACTTCTCTTGTCTGCCACCATGTAAGACATGCCTTTGCTCCTCTTTTGCTTTCTGCCATGATTGTGAAGCCTCCCAAGCCATGTGGAACTGTGAATCCGTTAGACCTCTTTTTCTTTATAAATTACACAGTCTCAAGTATTTCTTCATAGCAGTATGAAAATGGACTAATACGAAGACAGAAAGAGTTAATAATTGTATTATTCTATATAATCTAATTTCTTCTACATAAAAGAAATCAGCATTTACAAGCTTATGTCTGTCTCATTGTATGTATTTTTGTAGTTCATTAACCAGTTAATATTTCTGGAATTGACATAGGTTACATATTATTATTGCTATTAAAACATCACATGGTAGATATATGACACTTAACCTCAAAAAAAAATACATAAAAATGAGAACATTGTCCTTCCCTGCCAAGTCATGAGATGAGAAAATCTAGTACAATTATTCTCATTTAATTTGTGAGGAAAATAAATTCTAATATTTCTGAGTTAAGAGCTCTTGTCTTCTAATGTTCCTGAATCCATCCCCTAGCATATAGCATTCACTTTCAAGTAGTGTATATTGATATACAGAGAACTCTTCTAAGGCAGACTTTTAAGTGTTTGCTTTTGGAGTCAGAAACTCAGTGATTCTTGAGTTTTCATTTTCTTAATTATAAAATGAAAAACAAAATAAAATAAAACATGGTATGAGATGTTGTGAGGATACTGCCTATAACGTGCTTACCGCAGGACCCGCAGCTGTATTTAACAACAGTGAGTGAGTGGAAGGAACTTCCAGAAGGACACAAAATTGTGTAGAAAAATATCCAGGAGATAAAAATAATTCTATGTATGGCTTTCCCATCTTCCTTAGCTGTTGTTTTTGGTGGTGGTGTTTCATATACCATGGATTGATTCCAATATAAATAGAACAAATGCATAACCATGAGTAGAATCAAACACATTTTTTTGTTTACTGTTTAATTAGGATGGTTTCCAGTGGGAAAGAGGAAACAGTTTTATTATGTACTCTGTTCATATCTACACCAATCCTAGAGGTTATTGGTAAAAAGTTTATGAGCTGTACTGAAACTATGAACTAGAACAGATCATAGCAAGGATTGCTTGTATAGCCTATACGAGTTTGAGGCTTAGGACACAACAATTTTCACAGACATGGCTGGAACAAAGGTAAAATAATAATGAGTGAAAAAGTTAATGGACTTCAGTTATTGACTGGAACTCTTTTTTTCTTGTTGATTTTTTTGTTTTTTTTTTGAAAATGATATGAGTGTCTGGTTTCTATGGCGCTAATAAAGTTGATTTCAGCAATTCCAAAAGGTGATATTGGAGTTAGTGAAAAATAATTTAGACTGGATAAATGTCTTTGTACTTGAATATCCAGTTACCATAGTGCAACATTCCACCAAAATGTGTTTTTCATGTTAAACTTCAATTGTAATATTGCTTCTTCTGTTACTTCCTTAGTTCCTATCACTGTAATATTCAGAAAAGCAATAAGATTCTGGCTGTATTGAGAGGTAGAGCAATGAAGCGTGTAAAAATGAGACTCATTTGTTGGAAAGAAAACTTTACGTCATAATTCAGAGGTACAGACCTATAAATAATTTAGAAATTTAGACTAAAGAACTCATTTCTATTTTAATGGGTATGTTTACAATATTAGAACCAGAAAATACATCTATTATACAGAAAAAAATCTGTATAAACATTAGTTACAATGCTATATACATGTTCTATACATTAGACTTAATGTATATGATATATGTAATATATACGTATATGCCAAATTTCCAGGTAAGCATGTATAAAATAACTTAAAGTATTTATGTAAATGCTAAATTTTATTTCCCATTAAATAGGTTTATTTGCAAGCATATGCGATACTGTGCAAAAGTATTTTTAGTTTTTTTAGTAAATTCTCATGTAAGATTAAAAAAGATTCTACACTACAGGTCAGGATATTTGAAATCAAGATCAAATTCAACTATATTTTGGCCTCTTAAAAGTGACTTCCTTAATAGGCCTTTCTCTCAATGGATGTTAGCCCTTGTGTCATTTTAATTTTCACACCAATTTTTGTTATTGTTATTTGAAATTTTGTTAATAGAAACACTTTTAACAACCTATTTACAAATTGTAAGCACCACCAATACAGTAAGTTCTGTTCATAAAAATTAAAATCATACTTTGAAATTAAGATGTAAAGAATGGAATTTTATATATTACTAATGTAAGAAGTTGCATTTGTAGGAATCACTGGGTTTATTCTGGAATTGAATTAAACTTTCAGATGCAAGAGGTTGCTTAAGGAAGAGCAACATTAGGTCAAACTCTAGTTTTAGTGCAATAAACTAATAATTTTTACAAAAATGAATATTTTTACATTTCCATATTCAATTTTAAAATATAAAACATCTTCTTTTCTAAAGCAGAAATTGCAGACTCAAGAACTCTAATAAATATTTACAAACAGCAACCAGAACTCATTTTATAGGCTAGTTACTTCACCTCATAGAAATGAGTGATAGAGAATATTTTTGCTAACTTGGCACCCAGTTGTGCAAATAGGCAATACACCTTATTGTTCCACCTGCAGCTACATTTTTAGATAGAAGTGGGAAGCTTCAAAGGAAAATGAAAAAGAAGAGTACTACACTATATCTATTTATTTTAAGGCCCCTTAACACTTCAGCTTCTATAGTTAAAAATCTGAATGCCAGAAACTGGAGAATTCATTTTTTAAAAGAGGACTTGGTAAGATTTTAGGCAAACGTTAATGTCCGGAAACTAATGGAACTACCCCAGAGAAGCTTGTGTGAGCAGTAGTACAAGCAGAGATACTTTGGGACCCAGTTGACTGAGTCAGGAAGTGGTTTGGAGGCAGTTGTGCTATTCTTGCATGAGAGCACTGGTGCCAAGATAATGTAAATATCTGGGAAAACCCAGAGACAGTGTTACCAAAGCAAAAATTGGACTTTTTCAAACAGTTGAGGAAGACTTTATTCAACACTATTACAATGGGGGAGAGAGAGATCAGAACTAAATCCCCACTCAACTCTACTGAAGCAATGATTGGGAAGATTCTTAAGTGCTGAAGTGAGAGGGAACACAGGCTATCTGTGTTTGCTAATTTACATTACTCAAAGATAAAGCAAAGTTTTTCATATTTTTGTGATAAAAGTACTTTTACGACTTAAAGCAAGGAACCCACCAAAGTTAGGCTCTTACCTTGTCATGTAAACTGAAAGGCGTGCTATCTGACTTGATACTAATGTTTCAAAGATGGCTTTCCGGTCCTTAAGGAAGACATCTCTGAGCTATAAAACTGGAAGGAAGTTTTTAAAAAGATTTACATCTCAGAGAGACAGAAAAATAACTCACAATTATAAATGTTCTAAAATAAATGCTCTAAGAAAATGGAGGTCAAGGCCTAGAGACAGGAAGAAGGCTCTTTAAAGTTTAGTCCTCCTGAGAAGGACATTAAGGCCACCTTGGCAGCATCGTGGGCGTGGACTATGTTGGAATAACAGCAGAGAGGGCTGTATCTCTGCTGGTAGCCTCATTGGCAGTGTTCACTCACAAGCTGAGACTAGATCATGAGAAAAGCAAGAGTGTGGATGTCCTGTAGGACCCCGCTGAGCTGAAAGACCAGGTATAGGCATGTGGTGAAGCAATGTGTGGGTACTTCTAGGAATAAGAGGGGATATTTAAAGTACAATGAATTACCAGTAACAAATCCTGGAGAGGTCCGTAGTAGAAACTGTGGACTACTAGATGGGGTAGGGAGAGAGGGGACATGGATTGAAAAACTATCTATTGAGTCCTGTGCTCATTAACTGGGTAATGGGATCGGTATCCTCAACCTCAGCATCATGCAATATACTCATGTAACAAACCTGCACATGTACCCTTAGATCTAATATAAAAGTTGATGTTATAAAAATAAATAAATAAATAAATAATAAATTTAAAGAACAGGAAATTACTTCATGGTCGTGGGATAGAGAGACCTAGAAGACAAATTACACTGTTACATTTTCTTTTACTTAATTGTGCAAATTAAGTTATTCTCAGCAGTCACCTTGTGCTTTTTAAAGTCCTGAGTTAAATAGTACCTCCAGCTACTATTACATAATTCTCTCTTCGATAGATATTACTTGTTTCCACCTGTTAAATATAAGATATTGGTACCGGTATGAGCAAAACGAGATAATTAACCTTTCTCCATCATTTAAAGAATTGTTTCAGTTTTTGTTTGCTTTTTTTCAGAGTACAACATAACTTAGAAAAGAATATTTTCTTTTTGCTAGAGAAGCAAGAACCAGACCAGAATCAAGAGAAAACTGTTCATTATTGAGCAGAGAAATAAGCTTTTCTTTGCAGAAATATTTAAGAATTGAGTAATCTTAAACAGGTTTCTTTTTCACTGTGTGAGTTCTCTGTATATTTAACATGGTCTTCAAATCTTCAAAGAGTTTTAAAATGCAGTTTCTTAACTTATTTGATCACAACATTTATTGTTCTTAAAGTGAGGTAATATACTGTAGAACCAGATTTATATGACTCAAAGTTAGGAAAATGATGCAGTTCAAATTTCTTAACATCATTCCATAGAAAGAAACTTCTAGTTTACTGTAAGTGGTGAAATGTGTGCAGCAAACATTTTACAAATGGATGGTGTGAGCATAGGACCACCAGCAGGTAAGTCCCCCTTCCTCTCCCTGTGATGAAGAAGCAAGTCTATAGTACAAAAGGAAGAAGCTCATTTTCAGAAAGTGAAAAAAAGCAAGAATCAGTGTGAAAGAAGACTCAATTTTAGGCAAGTCCTTATTCATAAACTGTTTTGCTTTTCTGTTTTGGAATATTCTTAAGTTGTTCCACATATTGCTGATTCATATTTTTCCACCAATAAAATGCTAAATTTTTCTTCCTCAACTGATTAATTAACTTTGCTATTGGATGTTTCTTTCATTTCCATCTTATTGTTTCCATTTCTAAGTCAATTTGAATTCACTTTGAATAGTTACAAGTAATTTGTTGCCATTATGCTTCCCTTAAAATGTTAATGAGAATGTCTATTGTCAGTTTTATATGTTAGAATTTAGGATACTCTAATAAATTCATTTAATAAAATAAATTCTATGCTTCATTGATACTAAGATGTACATTTTCACATGTTATTATATTTAAAACTGGATGTGTCTTATAAATCATGACATTACACATTTACTTTGGTCTGATGATAAAGCCTTATTTGTGTTTGTGAATATATGAACATCAAAAGCGCCTGTATCCGAATATTCAAATTAAGTCTCAAAGGCTTAGAAAATAATCTTAGAGATGATAGTGGAATTGTATTAACACAAAGGAACCGATGACTGTGGGGAAGTAATGAATCACAAATGTTTAGCAACATATTAGAGTCAGAGTTAAAAGAAGACTAGATTTACATTAAGGCAAAGCTAGCTTGAAAACATAAGTCAGTGACTTTCAGCATTGTTAAAAGGAAAACTTTGGCAGAATTAAATTTGAAAAGAGTTTAAGAGAGCAAAGAACAATTCGCGAATCAGAAAGTCTCCCAAGCCAGAGTAGCCTCAGCGACTCCAGTGCAGCCATGGTGGAAGAAGATTTATGGACAGAAAAAGGAAAGTGATGTACAGAAAATGGAAGTCAGATACTGAAACAGCTGTATTGGTTACAGCTTGGCGTTTGCCTTATTTGAACATGGTTTGAACAGTTGGCCACCTTTGATTGGCGAAACTTGGCGATTGGCACAAAGGTAGGCTACAGTGTGTTTACAACTCCATTTAGGTTATAGTTCACTATGCGTACAGAAATCTTTAGGCTGAACTTACAATACGTAAGAAGGCAGTTTTAGGTTAAATGTGATGTAACAATTCCCTGTTTTTCGTCATTCTCTCAATTTAGAGAGATTGTCCAAAACTTTAGTCAATGATGTTACCACCATCATGGTAAATGTATTTATTTGGTCTTGAAACCCAATGGGAATAGCAGAACAGTGGGTTCTATAAGGTAGGAACAAGATTTTTTTTCTTTTTTTTGTAAAGGTTAGAGTAGAGGGTAACTTCTTATGCTGGAATGTCCTGTTTAAAGGAGAAAAACAACACTGTCTGTTTTAACATCTATGTGTTTCCTTGAAGTCTTAGTTTGATTATGTCACATTTAGCACAAGTTGACTCTATTTTAAGATCTATGTGTTTCCTTGAAGTCTTAGTTTGATTATGTCACATTTAGCACAAGTTGACTCTATTTTGGTTTGATCTGCTCTTTTGGGGTACAGTGCATGAGATCTGTTCAAAACAAGAGCCTTCCATAATTTATTTAAAACTTCCTCCTTTTGGTCAGGTTGTCACTTAAGTGAGAGTGTGATGAAAATGTAGGGCCTTAGTTCCATTCTCAGTTACTATCATTTTGGGTTTCCAGTCTTAGCATATCATTCATATGCTATGGTGCCCTCATGATCACACATTTATTTCGGCTCTTGTCATTCCAGTTGAAGAGAGGCCCTACTTGACATTCTAGGATGGCTGTCTGCAAACATTTAAAACTTTTGAGAGAATACAGCAGACCAGGGAGACTACTATTTATGACTATCAGGAGGATAATACCAAGAGTTTAGAGTATGCTTTTTAGCCAGGGTCCCCATAAACCAACCAACTAAAATCAAATCGATTAAAGAATGAGCTAAAGAGTCTACTCACTTTAACTAAGAAGTTTCGTCATTAATCCTCTACAACTGAATATCTATAATACCCATTGTGATTTATTTCTCCCTGGGCAACAAGAAGTGTCAGCCACCGTACAGATACTTCTCAGTTTAGCCAGTAAGTAATCTAGGGCAATATTATTTAGCAAAACTCTCACAAGAAAATTTAAAGTCTGTTGTGTAACCATAGCCTTTACAGTAGAAATTTGCTGTAGATCCTATTATGAGGGATAAATTTCCAATTATTGCCTCATTTACTTCAAACCATGGGGAAAAAAAAAAGACCTAACAAATGATGTCCTTCTAGAATAGTGAAGACTTCCTGGCAATTTTCTCTTTAACTCATGATGTTGTTTAAGGGGAGTGAACCAATGTTTTGTTTCCGACTGATTATGAGGAAACATATGTACCATTAAAATTTTTCACCTACATTGATCCTTGTTACACAATAGATGTAACAACTGTGGAGAGACCCTTCTGAGTTGTGAGATTATGAATCCAAGTTTCAGGGTCCCAGAGTTTTGTGGCAGTGTGGATGGTGATGGCAGTCTTTCTCTGATGTTCTCAGAAGATCCAATCTTTGGGTTCTAGATTGTGAAGGGGTTGATTTTCCTCAGTCAGTGGACCATGAAAAGCTTTCCTTACCTGGTGAAAATATACTTTGGTATAGTGAGCTACTGTTAATGTTATAATAGCCCTCTTACATGGGAAATCTTTTAAACAACCAGAAAACCTGCACTGAAAATTACAATTGAATAAAATATCTCAATAAATATCTAAACAGCTCATCAGATAGCAGTTTTATTGTCTTCCCCCAAATATGGGTTTGACAAACTATTGGTCATAAAATATTTTAGCAAATTCAAATAGTAGTGCATTGGTCATAAACTATTTTAGCAGTTTAGAGGTCATGAAACACACACACGCACACACACACATATACATATATATGTATTTAATTTGGAACATTTTATATTTTTCATGAGTTATGGAATGCAGAACTTTTAATACAAAAGCCTTAAGGACTCAGGAAGGACAAGGCAGCCATGTTGATTCTCCACGAGTTCATGCTTAGCATTGGAGTATATCTTCTTGAATACTGGTTGTCTCTCCAATTTAGGTGCATAGCACTGATAAATAATAAGTTATTATAGGCAATTTGACTTAGATGATGGAGTTCATTCAGTATGTATATCTAAACAATTGCAACACTGGCTGATTTTTTATTAAAGTTCCAAGAATTCTTACCCAGTTCAAATGATATGATTCTAAAGTTGTCAGAAATCTGTATTTAATATTTTTTCTTAGGGTCATTTCTATCCTTGTATGAACCTTCTAAAAGACACCATATTCTAGAATTTTGTGTGCTTGTGAACTTTTCAGAGATTGCATCAGAATTAAGCAATTAACTGTAGAAATAACTTTAAATAGTCACAGTTAAAGACACAATTGACAAAGAATTTGATTATTTCTGTGGTGGATAATAATGTAATATAATAACCATGATTATGTTTGATATCATATACTCATGCATGTAGAATTTTAGAAATCCCATACAATTTTGGAACACATATTAGTAACATTCATTAAAATATAACCTAAAGAAGGTTAAACATTATTTCTTACTTAATAATGCTTCCAATGTCATTTAACATGTCAAATAATCCTGTTTAACTCTGTCTCTTTCAGGGGCCCTGTGTAGTGTTTTAAACTTTTAACATATTTGACAGGCTTCCCAAAATCAAATTTCAGCTTCAAAATTAAGTCAATGATAGAGGTCAAAAAGGACTTAATTTTGAAGCTGAAATTTGATTTTGAGAAGCCTGTCAAATACGTCAAAGGTTTAAAACACTTGACCAAAACAGAATCACAGGTCACTATAAAATGGTAGTCATAGATTTAACCAAAGTGATAATTAAAAGATTTTAAAAAACAAAAATCTGTATGCTTTGATAAAAGAAATTCAGAGAGCTAAAAAACTCAAAAGACCTAAGACAGCATGAGACAGAATCTGTCTCTTCTTCTTTCTTCTCTTTTTTTTACCTTTTTGTGGTTTTTTCAAAAGGTGAACAAAAATATTTTACTGTCTTATTAATACTACATAAAACCTTCATTCAAAAGAGAAAGCCTACTTTTACTTTTGTATTAGTGTATTATCAATATTAAAACTAATTTTAATAAAACCTCATACATTTATCAAATTTGTCATCTTTTAACTACACAAGATTTCCCTAAAGTTCCTTTGCGTTTTTCCCTAACTTTCTATATTCATCTTGTTTTATCTATTTTTTCCTCCTTCAACTTGAAATCTTAAAGTAATTTTAAACCTGACAGATTTTTAACACACATTTTTATGCCTTTGTAAATTTTCTCATCAAATCCATACTTTGCGTTTGTTTATACTCTCTTAATACAAGTGTTTCTCTCATATCTCACAGTTTTTATCTCTTAGTAGCCCTAATTTCTATAAAAAGAGTAGAAAGTAATTTTGAAACGTTTTATTACAGTATTTCTAGGTAAAATTGTTTTATAATATTTTAGAAAACTAGTTCTTCAAGTTATTATTTATTAGCAGATCCACATGTATTTAGCTTTTGTATACCATATAAAAATAACATGTCGTGATATATAGACTTAAACACGTTTAATATTTCATTATGTTAACTTACAGATGACTCAGGCATTTTATCATTATTTATTACTTAATTTAACAAAGCATATCTCAAATATATTAAAGTACTGAAAATAATTTTGAAATTGTGACACAAGTATCCTCCCTAATGACTGTCCCCAGTCATTCTAGGTCCCGAGTAGCCAGGTAACACCCAGGAGGACTATGAAGGTCAAGGCCCGTCTTAATCCTTTAGGACAGAAGACAGAGTTGTGAAGACTATACCCGGAGGGTGCAACTGCTCCCAAAATAGCCAGGAGGCAAAACAGGGAAAGCGAGAGAGAAGGGGCCATATTGAGCTTGATTCTGGCTTGCAGCTGCTGGTCTAGACGCAAAGAACATGTCTGGAGACCTCATTATGGCCACCTATCCAGACCCCTGAATCCACAAACTCCAAACCAAAGGCATAAGCTCAGTCAAATCAAGCAAGTATCTAATTATATTTAACTGATTATTTTGAAGTCGTTTCTATTTTACACTCTACAAACTAGCTTTACTTACCAAATATTGCCACATAAACATAACACATATAGATATACAAGCACACAGAAGATCTTATAGCTTCCATAAAGGATTTTCATTTGCTGGCTTTTACATAGTTTTGTTTTCCCATTTTGTCTATCAATCTTTCAATTACCTGTTTCATTGCCCTAAGCAATTGTTAACTAACCAATCAATTTGCATTTTCTGAAGGAACAACTCTTAGGTGAAACAAAAATAATTGTATTTTAGAAACACAGAGGTAAAATTTTAGGATTGAATATTATGTCATCAGTTGCTCAAACCAAGGGGGAAAAAAACTGCTCAAATAAAAGATCACTTAAGATAGCCAGAAAAGCACCTTAAAAAAAGGTATTACTTATTACGTAAATTTAAAAGAATAGTAACAGTTTCTAATTTACATATGCAGACATCCTTATAAATGGAGATTTTCTTTATAGATGAAAATTTCTTTTACAATAGAGTTTCAAGATAGCCGATTAAATACCAGTTTAATAGGGCTTTCTTTGAAAGTTAGCTACTGTTTTTAAGCTAAAATTACTGAGTTCAGAATGGAGTCTATTAAGAAATAGGGACAAGAAAGCATTTTCTATACTTAGACTCACCATGGATATATCTGAAAAAGAAGCAAGCCTATTTCCCATTTTCATTCAGTTCTACTCTAATTTTAGTTATTTATTTTATTCTGCCAGCTTTATGGTTAGTTCATTTTTGTTTTTCTTTTTTGTCTAGGTGTGATGTTAGATCATTAATTTAAGATGTTTCTAACTTTTTTCTCTAGTGCTAGAATAATTGGATAGCCACACGTATAAGAATAAAACTAGACTCACCCTTTACCATATACAAAAATTAACTCATGGCAACTTAAAATTTAAACGTAAGACCTCAGACTATAAAAATCCTAGAAGAAAACCTAGGAAACATCATTCTGGACATCAGCCTTCGAAAAGAATTTATGAAAAAGTCTTCAAAAGCAATTGCAACAAAAGCAAAAATTGACAAGTGGGACCTAATTAAACTATAAAGCTTCTGCACAGCAAAAGAAACAATCAACAGAATCAAGAGACAACCTACAAAATGGGAGAAAATATTTACAGATTGTGCATCCAACAAAGTTCTAATATCAGGAATCTGTAAGGAATTTAAACAATTCAACAATCAAAAATAAAATAGCCCCATTAAAAAGTGAGCAAAATACAAAAACAGACACTTCTCAAAAGAAGATATACAACTGGCCAACAAACATGAAAACATGCTCAACATCAGTAATCATTAGAGAAATGCAAATCAAAACCACAATGAGATACCATCTCATACCTGTCACAATGGCTATCACTAAAAATTTTAAAAATAACAGACAGTTGTGAAGTTGCAGAGAAAAGGAGGCACTTATACACTGATGGTTGGTATGTAAATAAATTCAGCCACTGTGGAAAGCAGTTGTCAGATTTCTCAAATAACTTAAAACAGAACTACTATAGGACCCAGAAATCCCAGCACTAGGTATTTTCGAAAATAAATTGCTCTATCAAAAAACAGATGCACTCATGTGTTCATTGCAGCACTGTTCACAATAGCAAAAACATGTAATCAACCTAGGTGCCCAAGAATGGTGGACTGAAGAAATAAAATGTGGTACATATACAACATGAAATACTGTGCAGCCATTAAAAAAGAACAAAATTATGTTCTTTGCAGCAGCATGGATGCAGTCGGAGGCCATTATCCTAAGTGAATTAATGCAGGAATAGAAAACCAAATACTGCATGTTCTCACTTATAAGTGGGCACTAAACATTGGTAACTCATGGACGTAAAGATGACAACAATAGACACTAAGCACTACTAACGGAAGGAGGAGGAGAGGGAGTAATAGGTTGAAAAGCTAACTGTTGGGTACTATGCTCACTACTTGGGTGATGGAATCAGTCATAGCCCAAACCTCAGCATCATGCAATAAACAAATACAACAAGCCTGCACATGTAAACCCTTAATCTAAAATAAATGTTGACATTATTTAAAAAATCAAAAAATTAAAAAAATTAAATGTTGATAGCATTTTACAGTATAGCTCTCCATATATTGCTTTGGAGGTTGCCATTTTAATCACCAATTTGGAGTTCAATTTATTAACATCTATATTAGTTTTCTGTGACTGAATAAATTACTACAAACTTGACACCTTAAGACTGCAGAAATTTATCATCTCATAGTTCTGGGGGCAAGAAATCCAAAATTAATATCACTGAGCAAAAATCCAAATAGGGGAAGATTATATACCCTCCAGAGGCTCCACAAGACAGAATCCATGTCTTACCTCTTCCAGCTTTTAGTGGCTGCCAGCAATTTTTGGCTGTGGGTGCATCACTGACGTCTTCAAGCTAACATCTTCAAATTTCCATTCCATCTTTACATCTTCTCTTTGTGTTTATTCTGCCTCCTTCTTCTAATGATATGCTTGATTGCATTTAAGACGCACTCCAACATTTTAGGATAAGCTTCCCATCTCAATTATTTAACTTAATGGAATCTGCATAAACCTTTTTCCTATATAATATATATTTATAGGTTCCAGGAATCAGGATCTGATATGTTTGATGACTATTATTCTGCCTACTTCAATTGCCATGAAAATTTTCAAAGTGCTAATGACTCAATAATTGCATTTTTTAGTGTCTTTTTGAGAATAAATATTTATGATGCATGGTAATAATACATATACACACAGTTGGTTACTGATATGATTTTTTAATGTTAAAAAATCAAAGGTATCTAAAGGCTTACAGAAAGAATAAATTAATAAGCAGTTAAAATGTGGTAGCTATGTATGAACCGATATGAAAAGTAAAAGGGAGACTAAAGCAATTGTGCAATTAGGTATCATATATGTAAATAAACAGAAATGATAATATTATGTGTTTCTGTTAAGACTACATATGATGCAACTTATGTAAAGAGAAAAACTTATATTATAATTAAATACTTTTTTTTTCAGGAGTAGGTGTCTATTTGTAAGGATTTATAGTACACTGATAAGGGAGGTTTTATTTTTGGAGAAAGAACTGGAACTGGAAAATAAGAGAGAGTGGTCCAAAGACATGTTAGATTTAATTCTAATGTTTAAAAGCTTACATTTGAGTAAAGAGTATGGACCTTTACTCTGTCTTCCAGCTGCAGGAAATTAGAGTTTTTAAAAATATTTCCCAGGAGGCCTTCAGAATTTCATATTTTGCTTTGGATTTGTTATAAAGCCACCTATGTCTTCTGTTATCTGTCTTTATTAAATGGTGCTCAGCAACAACCACCATGTGGTTAGCAGTTCCCTCATCCCTCTCCAGCACCAGTGATACTGCACTAGCCAGTGTGTCCCTACTGCACTGACATTTCATCCAGGTTACCAACATAGGCAATTTTAACAGTCATATTGCCACACCTACTGAGGAACATCCATACCTCACCTATTACTAGTAATGGTATCCTCATTGCTAGCCTGCCAAAGTCAGCCATCTTAACATCCTCTTTTTGAAATGATTCCCTAGAATCCCTCTGGCAAGAAATATCTTACTTATTTTGGGGGCCCTGGAAACAGATTCTGAAACAAATAATTACACATGGAACTCCTATAGGGAGAATACTTAGGAGACACACCTAGGGGGTAGGATGACAGAATTGAGCAGAAGGAGAAGCTTCCCCATAATGCAATTGCAACTAAGTCATCAGCTGACCGTATGAGAAACTCTGCAATTGAGATGGCTCTTTAGAGGTACCCCAACTGAAGCTAGGATTCTGCGATTTTGTTTCCCTTTAGTAGCCGCTTCTCAGCTGGGAGACATCTCCTAGAAGGAGCATAATTAAGATGATGTAGTTCCCTGTGGTCAAGGGCAATTTACAATGAGGGGCACAGCTGTAGTCTGTCAACAGCTAGTACTTGTATTACTGGGGAACAAAGACAGCTCATAATAGAGACAGCACAATATTCACTATCCTATCCAAGAAATGCTTTTTCCATGTTTTGAAGTTCTACAGTCGCTCTCTGATTTACTGTTTCCAGTTTTAATAATATATCCTACTATAAAATGGAATTCAATAAAATAATCATGTTCTTGACATATAGCACTTAATCATCTCCATTGTAATGTAATTTCCCAATTTATACTTTTTTTTTTTTTTTTTTGAGGCGTGGTCTCGCTCTGTCACCCAAGCTGGAGTGCAGTGGCGTGATCTCTGCTCATTCCAAGCTCTGCCTTCTGGGTTCATGCCATTTTCCTGCCTCAGCCTCCTGAGTATCTGGGTCTACAGGCGCCCACCACCATGCCTGACTAATTTTTTTGTATTTTTAGTAGAGACGGGGTTTCGCCATGTTAGTCAGGATGGTCTTGATCTCCTCACCGTCTTAGTCAGTATGGTCTTGATCTCCTTACCTTGTGATCTGCCCGCCTCGGCCTCCCAAAGTGCTGGGATTACAGGCTTGAGCCACCATGCCTGGCCTCCTAATTTATACTTTAAAAAAAATTAATTAAAGCAGATGCAGGATATTCATTCCAGTCTTATAATTGTTCCATATCAAACTCTTGGCCTTCCACCTATAACCACCATCATCACATTTGATAGAAAAGCCATTCTCCCAATTTATGAGGCCCGAGTCTTTGGAATCATGCGTGGTTTTTCTTTCTTTCCTATCTCATATTTAATGTGTTGGTCAATCCTTATGGCTCTACCTTCAAAATAAATGCATTTCTCCACTGTTACCATAGTGGTTTAAGCCAACACCAACAATTACCCGATTTATTGCAATTATCTTCTTAACACACCCTCTGCTTCTCTCCTTTCTCATGGGCTGTCAATTCTCAACACAAAGACCCAGTCAACATTAAAATAATTAAGGCAGATCAAGAAAATATTCTGAATAAAAATCTGCAAGGGCTCCCCATTTCATTGTGTGTGAAAGAGAAGTTGGGTCTGTAAGCCCAATACAGTCTGTTTCCACTTATAACTTTGATCTCTTCTCTACCACTCTTCCCACTCACTTCACTCATTCTACTCCAGCTACACCACTATCCTTGCTGCCTCTTCATCACACAAGGCATATCTTTGATTTAGAGCTTTAAATTAGATGCTCCTCTGCCTGGAATTCACTTGCTCCAGCTAGCCACCTGACTAACAGTTTTACCTACAAAAGCCCTTACCCAAAGGTCATGTGAGCAAGGTAGCCAATCTGTAGCACTCTATTTAAATTTGAAATTTCCTTCTAACACCTGATTCATCTAGCTTTATTTCATAATTGGTTGTTTTTTTGTGTGTTTTTGTCCCTTTTTCCACATCTTTTGACTTTTGAACAACTATAAAATGGACTTTATTATTTTTGTTATTTTTTTATCTGTTTCTCCTTTGTTGGAATGTAACTCCCATAAAGACATGAAATAGTATTGTTTAACTGATCTATCTCCAAAACCTAGAACATTGCTTGGTACATAGTAAACATTCAATATGAGTATTTAAGTACATGAATTGCTCAGTTATACCACCTGACCCCTAAAAATTTTTCTCAAGTTTAATTCACAGTGAAAACTTCTTCTCACATGTGAACCCTTTTCTGATATAAATCTCCAATGAATCAAACTATCCAGGGATAACAGTCAGGAAAACACCTTTTGTCTGTTTTATGCTTCATAGGTAATTCTGATCGTAAACTCAGATTAATCACTTCTTTGTATGCTGTATAAAATTCTGAGCTGATCCTCTCTTTGAATTACTATACTTTGCATATACCAGATGGCAAAAAACAATGGAATTTTTGTGAAGAAATAAAATGTACATGTTTAGACAAGAACATCAGTAAAACTGTCATTAGAAAGAAATAATATGCCCCAAATCTGAAGCTCTAAAACACTGGCATGTGTAGATTTTCTTGCTTAATATTATTATCACTGATACTTTACACACTTTCTATAAGATAACAATGTATTTGAGTGGTACATGTAAGATGGGGCATATATTGATTTCATACATAGATAATGAGTGGACTATTGCCTCCCTCAACAAGTTCATAGTTTAATGGAGGGAGATGCTTTGATCCAATATGTCACATGAAATTGAAGAACTTATAATAAATGCATATTGTGTTGTAACAACAAAGATAACTGAACAGGCTTTATGGAGGGATGTAAGATAAGCCTACATAGCAGAAAACACCATTGGTGTAAGATAAGTCTACACTGAAAAAAGAAATCTTTGCAAACGACTCTTTTAAAAAATGGTTAAAATATATTAGTTAGAACAGGATCTAAAGACACTTTAGAAAGACAGAAAATGAAGGATATAATAATCACTGATTGGTGAGATGTTCCACACGGCTTAAAGATGGGCTGTATCTATTCAATGTGTATTAGCATAGGAAGATGGAAAAGGGAATTGGGGCCAGGATTTCCTAATTGTAAAACAGATCCATCATATAACATCACAAGAGTTTATTTTTCCTCTTATAGTTTCAGAAATAATATTAAGGGTAAAATTTTGTACACCTCAATTATAAATCCTTTCTTAGTAAACATATAATTATCTCTCCGAACAAAAACTTAATAATTGTTGACAACTGTCAATCCAACAGGAAATTTTTTCTGTTTTCTAACTGTTACCAAAGAGTGGAGATAGTTTGAGCGATGATATTTCATACACAACTATACTCTATTTTCTAAGATTGGAGATTGAAATCCAGAAACAACCACCCTGAATTGAGAAAATAAACAATATAATAGAACCAACTTCTACTCACATATTATGCAAAATGTTTAGCATGTTGCCCAAACATTAAGAGACATAACACTTAAGTATCAATATATGTTGATACGGGAAAGCTCTGGACATTTTTCTACTTATTATAAAAGCTTAGAAGTAGGAGAGGATTACTGAAAAAAAGATGACAAAGTTACTTGAAACAGCACTTCCATTGTAAAATAAATAGATATTATAGGTTAAAGACAATTTTAACTCTCTTTCACTGTATTTATTTCTCTCTCTCTTCCCAGCCCCACCTCACCCCCTTTCCCACCTACCCCACCCCCTGCTATCTCCCTGTGTTTGCCTTTTCTCTTTGGCCTGCCAGTCTGGTGTTACTATCATTTAGACACAACAAGGACTTTTAAAAGTAGCAAAGGGTAGCAGCAGTCTGTTCCTCAACTTCGTTAGTAAGCTTAAATGCACTGTGTTTTTCAGATCAAATGGTTTTACCTTTTAAAATTTTTTAACTTTAGGAGCTTTTGTTCAGCTCTTGTGACTCACCAAAGTTTTTGGTATAAAAGTGTTAGTAGCAGTTGCCCGAGGGCAGCCACTGGGGGTAGGAATAGAAACTTACACAGCACTACTTGAGCCAACCCTTAAAAATGGTTCTGCAAGTTATCAAAAAATAGTTTTAAAGCAACTGAGGATATATTTCTATAGGCATAAAATTCTGTGCCAGAGAATCAGCTTAATCAAGACCTAGCGGGAGGGAGAGACTAGTGAAAGATCTATTGCCAGAGGCACAAAGGTGAGTAGCATCTTGACATCTCACCTGGCTGGAAGGCCTAGGAAAACAGAAAATGGACATGAATACCATGATTTTTATAGTAGACATGCACGGATACAGCCAAGTATCCAATTGCATCATTCAGGAATCTCTAGAGAAACAGAACCAATAGATCTCAATCTCTCTCTCTCTCTCTCTCTCTCTCTCTCTCTCTCTCTCCCCCACATATGTGTGTGTATCATATATATATATACACACACATATATATATACACACATATATATATACACATATATATATGAACAAGACTGTACATACAGACACACACACACAAAATGGAGCAATTGTGGGGACTGGCAAGTCTGTAGTATATAAGGCAGGCTGGTAGGCTCCAAATTCAGATTAACAGCTCATGTTGCAGTCTTAAATATGAGTTCCCCAGGGCAGCGGCAGGCTTGGAAATTTAGGCAAGGTTTCTATATCGCAGTCTCGAGGAAAATTCCTTCTTTGGGAAAACTCAGCCTTTTTCTTAAGGTTATCAGCTGATTGAATAAGTCCCAGTCACCTCATGGAGGTTAAAGAGCTTTACTATATGTCTACAGATTAAAATGTTAATTCTATCTAAAAACCGACAGAACAATCTAGAAAGGTGTATGATCAGACATCAGGGCACTATAGCTTAGACAAGTGGTTATGTTAAACTAACCATAATAACAATTAAAATTCAGGAGATTTAGGTCCTAAATTAATTATTCTTGATTTATAGTGCTTAATAGAGCCAGTTAGTCTTAGCATCTACCTATCATTTGAGTAAGATATTCCTGTTCACCCCCATCTGTGAGCCTCAGAATAGCCAGTGACTGAAAGAAAGCTTCCACCACCATCCATAGTAAATCTGGGGGTTAATTGCTCCAAATCTGGTATCTGGATATCACCTCCTCACACTAGATTTATTGACTCCTTATAGCCAGTGTTCCCACCAGGATTTCTGATCTCTATTGCTTTGATGACTTCTTGACCAGTGGACAGCCTGTGGGCTTTAGAGATACCAGGTTCTTTTCTTTCTTAACAGCTCCATCCCAAACAAAGCTCTCTCCTAGAATGGACGCTCAATGCGTATTTATTGAAGATTTTATTGCATGCTTGAATTCTGAATCTTTCTGTACTCTCAACTACTGGGTTATCATAGCATTAATTTTATTCATTTCTAAAACTTATATGAGGTGAAACCCCATCTCTACTAAAAACACAAAAATTAGCCAGGTGTGGTAGTGCACACCTGTAGTCCCAGCTGCTCAGGAGGCTGAGGCAGAAGAATCACTTAAACCCAGGAGGCAGAGGCTGCAGCAGTCATCTGAGATTGTGCCACTGCACTCCAGCGGGGGTGACAAAGAGAGACTCTGTCTCAAAAAAAAAAAAAAAAAAAAAAAAAAAAGCCTTACATGAAAGATACACATCAGCATCATCTTGAACCCTTTTTTGAAAACTATTTTTGTGTTTCAAACGTAAATTGAAATATACATAAGGCACTATTTTATACTTTTAGGAAACAGAAGGAACTTTAAAATATGTATGTGTTTTAATAATAAACAATTTTTACTAAATGATTATTTGAATCAGGGAGTATCTGTTTGAAAAAAAAAAGTCAGGGCTGGATGCTGTGGCTCACACCTGTAACCAGAAATTTGGGAGGCTGAGGCAAAAGGATCACATGAACCCAGAATTTGAGACCCACCTGGGCAATGTAGCAAAACTCCATCTCAACAAATTACAAAAGTTAGTCAGGTGTGGTGGTATGTTTCTGCTGTCCCAGCTACTAGGAAGGTTGAAGTGGGAGGATCCCACGAGCCAGGGAGGATGAGGCTGTGGTGAGCCGAGATTGTGACACTGTATTCCAGACTGGGCAACAGAATGAGACCCTGAGTATTAGTCCATTTTCATGCTGCTGATAAAGACATACCCATGACTGGGTAATTTATATAGAAAAAGAGGTTTAATGGACTCACAGTTCCACATGTTTGCAGAGGCTTCACAATCATGGTGGAAGGCAAAACACATGTCTTACATGGTGGCAGGCAAGAGAGAATAAGAGCCAAGCAAAAGAGGAAACCCCTTATAAAACCGTCAGATCTCATGAGACTTACTCACTATCACAAGAACAGTATGGGGAAACTGCTCCATGATTCAATTATCTCCCACCAGGTCTTTCCCACAACACATGGGAATTATGGGAGCTACAATTCAAGATAAGATTTGGGTGGGGACACAGTCAAACCATATCATTCCATCCTGCCCCTCCCAAATTGCAGGTCCTCACATTTCAAAATCAATCATGCCTTCCCAACAGTCCCCCAGAGTTTTAACTCTTTTCAGCATTAACTCAAAAGTCCACAGTCCAAAGTCTCATCTGAGACAAGGCAAGTCCCTTCCACCTATGATCCTGTAAAATCAAAACAAGTTATTTACTTCCTAGATACAAAGGAGGTACAGGCATTGAGGAAATACAGCCATTCCAAATGGGAGAAATTTGCCAATGAAAGAGGTGGGTCCCCATGATCTGGACCAGCTCCATCTCTGTGGCTTTGCAGGGTACAGCCAACTCTTGGCTGCTTTCACAGGCTAGCATTGAGTGCCTGTGGCTTTTCCAGAAACAGGTTGCAATCTGTTGGTGGATCTACCATTCTGGGGTCTGGAGGATGGTGGCCCTCTTCTCAAGCTCTGCTGGGCAGTGTCCCAGTGGGGACTCTGTGTCGGGGCTTCAATCCCATGCTTCCCTTTTGCACTACCCTAGCAGAGATTTTCCATGAGGGCCACACACCTGCAGCAAACTTCTGCCTGGACATCTAGGCGTTTCCATACATCCTCTGAAATCTAGGTGGAGGTTCCCAAACCTCAATTCTTGACTTCTGTGTACCCACAGGGTCAACACTACATGGAAGCTACAAGGCTGGGGACTTTTACCCTCTGAAGCCATGGCCCAGCTCTACCTTGGCCCATTTTTAGCCATGGCTAGAGTGCCTGGGACACAGTGTACCAAGTGTCTAGGCTGTACACTTCAGGGGGGCCCTGGGTCCAGAACATGAAACTATTTTTTCCTCCCAGGCCTCCAGGTTTGTCATGGGATGGAATACAGTAAAGGTCTTTGACATGCCTTGGATACATTTTCCCCATTGTTGTGGTGATTAACATTTGGCTACTCATTACTTATGCAAATTTCTGCAGCCAGCTTGAATTTCTCCTCAGAAAATGGGTTTTTCTTTTCTATCGCATCGTCAGGCAGCAAATTTTCCAAACTTTTATGTTCTGTTTTCCTTTTAAAACTCAATGCTGTTGACAGAACCCAAATCACCTCTCGAATGTTTTGCTCCTTAAAAATTTCTTCCTCCACACACCCTAAATCATCTCCCTCAAGTTCAGAGTTCCACAGATCTCTAGGGCAGGGGCAAAATGCTGCCACTGTCTTTTCTAAAGCACAGCAAAAGTCACATTTGCTGCAGTTCCCAACAAGTTCCTTACCTGAGACCACATCAGTCTGGATTTTATTGTCCATATCACTATCATCATTTTGGTCAAAGCCATTCAACAAGTCTTTAGGAAGTTTCAAACTCTCCCACATCTTCCTGTCTTCCAAACTCTCCAAGTTTCCAGAAAGTTCCAAACTTTCCCACATTTTTCTATCTTCCTCTGAGTTCTCCAAACTGTTCCAACCTCTGCCTGTTACCCAGTTCCAAAGTCGATTCCACATTTTCAGGCATCTTTACGGCAGCACCCCACTCTACCAGTACCAGTTTACTGTATCAGTCCATTTTCACACTGCTTTTATAGACATACCCAAGACTGGGTAATTTATAAAGAAAAAGGGGTTTAATGGACTCACAGTTCCATGTGGCTGAAGAGGCCTCACAATCATCACAGAAGGCAAAAGGCACATTTTACATGGCAGCAGGCAAGAGAGAATAAGAGTCAAGTGAAAGAGGAAACCCCTCACAAAACCATCAGATCTCGTGAGACTTATACACTATCACAAGAACAGGATGGGGGAAACTGTTCCCTTGATTCAATTATCTCCCAGCACAGCCCCCTAGCATAACAAATGGGAATTATGGGAGCTATAATTCAAGATGAGATTTGGGTGGGGACACAGCCAAACCATATCACTCCATCTCTATTTTTTTATTTATTTGAGATGGAGTCTCACTCTCTTGCCCAGGCTGGAGTGCAGTGGCACAATCTCAGCTCACTGCAATCTCCACCTCCCAGGTTCAAGTGATTCTCATGCCTTAACCCCCCAAGTAGCTGGGATTACAGTGCACCACCATGCCTGGCTAATTTTTGTATTTTTAATAGAGATGGGGTTTCACCATGTTGGCCAGGCTGGTCTCTAACTCCTGACCCCAAGTGATCCAAATGCCTTGGCCTCTCAAAGTTCTGGGATTCACCCTGTCTTTAAAAACATAAAAATATTTTTTTTTAATTAAAATAATAAAAAGTCAAGAGAGAAAAAATATTCTGCTCTTTTTGAGAGTAATTTCCTTCATTTTAATTTTGAAAAACCTACCAAACCTCCATTTTATTATATATATAATTATAATTTCATATATTCTAATTATATTATCACATTATTAAAGTGAATTCACACGCACACACACATTTACTAAGCTTCTCCTTTACACTTGGACATTCATCCCCATCATTAAAAGCAAGTGTGGGTGTGTGTATATAGAATATGTATATAAATATATATATGTATGCATGTATGTGTGTGTATATATATACACATACATATATACACACTTGCTTTTAATGATGGGGATGGGTATATATTTATAAAGTGTTTATATATATATATATACACACACACTTTTTACATATATATATAGAAAGCTTAGTCTTTGTTTAAAAGCCTCAGGGACCTCTTCCTTAGAATGTTTGTGTTATTTAAGTGGGCAAGAGACACATAAAGTATTCAAAAATATGTATTATTTTTCATTTGTGTTATAAAGGTTGAAAAATTAGTTACAAAGATTCTGTCTTTCAAAATCTTCACTTCCTTTCTAGCCAAACTCTGTTCATTTCACAGGAGAAGGATAATAGCTATATGCATTTAAATTTAATGACGAACATAGGTAAAGAGGAAATTCAGAATAATATAAGAACATAGTACCACTTTTGTCCCAGTGACACCAGGCTCCATTTTCCTTTTTAGTTCAATGTTGCTATATCTTTTAATAATCCTCTGGCCAAGCCCTAAGCCCTGATTTCAGATTATGAATGTGCCTTTGTCATCAACATTTATCTCATAATAAAATGATGAGTTGCTCTTTCTCTCTCTATGAAAATAGGGCGTATTTTACCCATAATAATTCCATACTGGGAGTTGTTATTTTGAACTTTCTACTTAACTTCATTCTTTTTTTTTCCAGCTTATTTAAACAAATTATAGAAGGGAAATGAATCACAGTTTTGCATATGAATTATGAGTAACCCTAATTCTTTTTCCAAGTAAGTAGATATTCATTTGTAAATTGAATTTTAAAAAAAGAGATGGGCATCAACTTCACCTTTCTTGTCATTTGAATAAGCCACATTAAAATTCCATTAAATTTAAAAATGTTACTTAAACACAATGTAATCACACAGAAAATGAAACCAAATCAATAATAAAATTAATGGTAGTGGACAGCACAATTAGGCATTATCTATCTATAAAAAGTAAACACCCATTGCCAAAAGCGGAGGTCTAATTTTCATTTAAATTTTTTCATGGCTATGACTCAGGAGTATTACGTATATCATAATTGTCAGGGAAATAAATAGAGGACATAGTAAACAGGAATCACTGAGCAGGTTACCTCAAATTGATGCTAATGCAAGACAGTACACACATGATAGTTTCAAATATGATTTGAAATTTTGTTATGATTATAGGCTACCTCAGAACCGTTGACATTTGGAGATAGATAATTCTTTACTAATGAGAGACTGTCCTGTTTTTTATAGGATTTTTAAAAGTATTCTTGGACACTGCATACTAGATACCAATAGCACCCCCTTTTTTTTTTTTTTTTGACATAGAGGTTTGCTCTTGTTGCCCAGGCTAGAGTGCAATGGCGCAATCTTGGCTCACCACAACCTCTGCCTCCCGGGTTCAAGCGATTCTCCTGCCTCAGCCTCTGAGTAGCTGGGATACAGGCCTGCACCACCACGCCTGGCTAATTTTATATTTTTAGTAGAGACGGGATTTCTCCGTGTTGGTCAGGTTGGTCTTGAACTCTCGACCTCAGGTGACCTGTCCACCTTGGCCTCCCAAAGTGCTGAGATTACAGGCATGAGCCACCACACCCGGCCTGAACCCACTTTTGTTTCTACGTTGTAACAACCAAAAATCTCTACAGATACTCCTAAGTTTCCTTAGGGGAAAAAAAGTCAATCTTTTTTAGAACTATTACTTTAAATTCATTTTTAAAATTAACCTCAAACATTGAGCCATAAAGTGAATATTGAATAATAATAAAATTAAGAAATTAATGTGTTAGTGTTTCCAGAAAACAGGCATGAGGTACAGATCTCTAAAAAACATTATTTATTGAGTCAGCTATTTCACAGATCTAAATTTATCATGAATCTCTGAAGAACATTGCAATTACAAAATCAAAACCCTTATAAAACTTTTCTCCAGCTTATACAAAACACTAAAACAACAAAAAATTTGTAAATAAACTTTGAAAAACAGGGACCATGTTTTCTCGTCTATAAACTAGCCTGACAAATATTTCAAGGAAGAGAATGCAAAGTAGCCAACAGATTTTTTTCACGTTATGATCAGTTTGGAAAGAGAAAATGACAAAATATACTCTAATTATGTCAATTAACCACAAATTGAATAATGAGTTTTGCTTGAAGCCATTTATTTTCTGCTTTATGAAGAGGGCAGTGGTTAAACAATAATTATTCATATGACATGAAAACCATGAGGTAGAGTTTGTTTATAATTACGATTCTGGATATTAGAAATTTCAATCATTAAAAAAGTGTGTGTCCAGAGACTGCAAGTCTATGGACGTACGTAGCTTGCTATTATTTTTAATTCTTCCTTTTTTTAAATTTTTTTTACATGCTGCTCTTTCTTTAATAGAACATTTTAGAGGTTTTTTCTGTTTGTTTGTTTTGTTTTGGTTTTTGTTTCGTTTTGTTTTGTTAATAAACACAACCAGTCTAACCCAAAAGAGATTGAAGCTATTACTGGCTTCAGATATTAATTAGTCAAATGAACATTCTTCTTTCAAAAGGAAGGTGCAATGCTTATTTGTCCATGAAATAACATAAAATATTTATAGTGATTTTAATATCACAGAACAGTATATGAAGGAGCAAATTAACTGCTTGTTTCATGTATGGTATTTATCAAAAAGCAATAATTTTGAACAAAACTGTTAAAAAGACAATGTGTTTCGTGTTTTTTGTTTGTTTGTTTATTTGTTTTTGAGACAGAGTCTCTCTGTGTTGTCCAGGCTGGAGTGCAGTGGTGCAATCTTGGCTGACTGTAACCTCCACTTCCCAGATTCAAGCAATTTGGCCTCAGCCTCCCTAGTAGCTGGGATTACAGGGACCCGCTGCCATGCTTGGCTAATTTTTACATTTTTAGTAGAGACTGAGTTTCACCATGTTGGCCAGGCTGGTCTTGAACTCCTGACCTCAGATAATCTGCCAGCCTCAGCCTCTCAAAGTGCTGGGATTACAAGCATGAGCCACCATGCCCGCCAGACAATGTATTTCTTTAACTGTAAAAATTCAAAGAGGCAAGATAAATTTCAATGCAATTATTTCCAAATAAATTGTATTGTATAAACTAATTTTTTTATTTGGTTTATGTTAGCCATATTCTTTTTGTAACTATAAAACTCTTGATGAAACTAGTGACATAATTCAAATTATGATGTGACGAATTAGTTAACATATGAGAATGTGTCTAATATATACCATGTATTGTGCTACTTAAATTGCAATTAATCACACGAAACTATAGCATGGAGGATGCTTGCTAATCTTGGAATAAAATGTGATCAGATTAAATTATTTGTGATTAATAAGGAAAGACTGTTGTAAAATCAGCTGTTGTAAAATCTGGAAGTATTCTCTTTTCAACAAAAATTTAGGAAATATAAACTGGTTCCATTGGTTCAGCACTACAAAGATCAACACTTTTGTATTTTAATTGAGACCAGAAAAAGATAAATACAGTAGACCCATGAACAACATGGATTTGAACTGTGCCAATCCACTTAAACACGAAGGTTTTTCAAACCAAATCAGAATCAAAAATACAGTATTTCCAGATTAAAACACTGCCTATATGGAGGGCTGACTTTGCATATAAATGAGTGTCTGCAGCACTTGAGGATGTGAAAATTTTTATCTATATGGTGGTCCTGGAACCAAGTCCCCATGTATACCCAGAGAGGGCTGTAAATAACTACAATAGTACTTTGCAAGTGGCATTTTGAAGAGGAGAAACTGAAAATTTTAGCGTGGTCAATAACTTAGCAAAAAAGAGTGATAATTAGAACTACCAAAATAAAACTCACATTCAGATGATGAAAGGGGATACTTCTCTGCAATTATTGTTCCTAAATAGATATTTTATCAAAATAAAAAGGAAATGAGGTAGGTGGAAGAAAAAAGAGTTTGTATGTTTTTTTGAAGTAGCTTTTCTGTATTAAATCATGTGGCTCAGGAAAAAGCATGGAGTCAACAAATTATCCAGAGCTAAAATGAGAAAATGAAGAAGACCAACCAGTTTAGAGGCACAACCTTAAGTCACGTACAACTGAAGTGTGCAACTGAAATGAAGTGTGTTAGCTGTAGATTTGATATTTTGGATAAACACACACAATATTATACACACACACATACATATATAAATCCTGAAGTCAAAAATGTTGTAAATTGTATTATTTTCTTTGATTGTGAAAAACTAATAATATTTGATGAATTTTACACTTTAAAAATGTCTGCAAAAATCACTAAACGGATATTTGAACTGAGTAAACTAGTTGAGGCAAGAGTAGCAAAAATTGTGGTACCCAGAATGGAAAACTAAAGCATTTATTATTCGACTGAATATTGCCATAGCAAAAGTTAATCTTTCCTATGTTTTATGTATTATAGCAGTGCTTCTCCAATTGTGTCACTTAGCATCAGCATCACCTGGGAAATTGTTATACATGCACATTCTCAGAACACCCACCAGTCTTACGGAATCAGAAACTCTGTATCCAGGGCCCAGTAATCTGGGGTTTTATATGGGCTCTAGGTGATTCTGGTACACACTGAAGTCAAGAATCATGGTGTTGTGTAACATTTTGGGACACATTAGTCCCCAAAATATTGTAACAAAGCTTGATGCAAAACATGCAACATCACATTAACTAGCTTGCAACCTCTCATTTCCAAAGGCAACTGCAGTGTCCTTCTAAAATATCCTAGCTTATGGCACTTTGTGATATTTAAATCAAGGGGCAGGGCTCCTTCCCAGTACCCAGGCATTCCTAAGAATTTCCCTGCAAAGAGGGGCTGACAGAGGATTCTTCACGAGGTACCTCAAAAGTAACGTTGTAAAGATTCACGACAAAGGATGGGCATCACTTCCACTGAGCAGATGGCTGGCAAGATTACACTGACGGAAAGGATGAATTTTCCACTCATGAGAAGAATAGGCATTTAGCTGCTGCATATTCAGGAGCCAGGCAAGGTTAATATTCCATACATATGAGGACAAGGTGGTCAGCTGGAGGGGACCCTGAGCCAGCAAGGTTCAGACAGTGGTTACTCTTCTTGCCAACTTAACTGGATGACATCCCAGGCTCAGACCTCCTAATTGTTGGGCACTTCATTTCTTTGTTCATTATCCCCTGAATGTGTATGACTTTCATCACTTACATTTTTCACAAAAGCCCTTTATGGTCAGTCAAAAATAACTAATGTTCTATTGAAATTGAGACATTTTAATGTCCTATGTCATTACAGCAATAACACCACCACTACCACCACCACCACCAAATGTATTTCCTTTTCTTGCATTATTCAAGGTATTCGGTCTTCATACAACACATTTGGCTGTTTAGCATGTCCTAATTCTGTCCTCAAAAATGTTCTTTTCATGATAATATGGGCAGAATCACTCTTTTGAATGAAGCAAAAAAAATAAAGATTTTTATCAAAAGAGAATGACTATTCAAATTATGCTGCAACATGAAGAAAAACACACTGTTATTAAATACAATTGGGTAAAGGATAGATTGAAGAGAAAAGAAAATGGAAATAACAGACTGTCAATATCTCAGATTTGGGGTGTTTGTGCCCTGAACTTGGCTGCTATGAACACACACACAGGAAAAAATTAAGTTGATTAAAGAACATTTTCTGTGTGCCTATTATGTGCCAGACTGTGATGTTAGATTTTCACATTTACTTCGGAAGTACAATTCTGTTAGGTAAATATGATTGCTAGTGTATACAAAAACCAAACAAGATTCAGTAAAGTTAAGTGAAATGTAAAAGCAAGCATTAGTATTTGTTAGGATCAGTTTTGTTTCTTTTGTTTTACCAATACTGTCGGACTATAAAAACCATACTATTTTTATAAACCACACGTCAGTAACTATTTCTGTAAAGGACTAGCTATTAAACGTTTTAGGCTTTGTGAATTGCATAGTCTTTGTGGCACTACTCAAGTTTGTCATTTGGGAAAGATAATAGTTCTAGATTTTTTCTAAAGACATAAGTAGAAAATTGTCCCTAGATAATACCTAAATCAATGAGTGTGACTGTGACCCAATAAAATGTTATTTACAAAGAAATCTGTCAGCCAGATTAGACCCATGTGCCACAGTTTATGGCTTCTGTTTCAAACCATAATGTAGCATGCACGGAGTAAACACAATCTGGGTGGTGCCCCATCCAAACTCATGTTATCAAGCCATTGCCCTCCCTCCCAGCTCCTAACTGATCACAGTCTCACTCTTCTCTGGAGTCTTGCCCACAACTGATGAAACAAGTCAAGCTTTAAATTCAAGAAGCATTATGAACAACACATAAAGCAAATTCACCAAATCATGTGATTATTTTAAAAAGCCAGAACAGAGGGAAAATCTTAAAAGGCAGACAAGTTTTATGGAAATCAATCAAATTAACAGCAGACTTCTCAACAGAAATGATGAAGGTGAGAAAAAATTATAGCTTGACAGCTATTTCCTCTCCATATTTAAAGCATGCTATTCTTTAGATATGCAGAGCAAGTATCTACCAAGCTATATTTTTATATATGGAGAAAACAATATCAAAAAGTGAAACCAAAATTAGGGTGCATTTGGATAAAAAGACAAACTGTGGGAGTCAATCACTAGGGAAATATCAGCAGAACGAACACTGACATGGTGGTGTTTTGTTTGTGTTTTTAATATAAAAGTTGTAAACAAATCAGGAAGAGAGCCATGTAGATAGATATCTTAGGGAAGAACATTCTAGACATAAGGGCTTAGCCATTGTAAAGTGCTTAAGGAGAGTCCATGAAGGAATGTGGCTGGAACAGACTAAGCAGTTGGGAGATTAACTACAGATGAGGTCAAATAAATAATTTTACCACTGTAAGACCATATATTTTCTCCAAATGATATGGAGAACCAGGAGAGAATTTTGATCAGAGTTTATGTTATCTAGCTTATGTTTTAAAAGGATTTCTCTTTTATTATTAGAATTAAGGGTGAGGCTTTTCCTTCACAATAGCTATCATTGATATGGATAAATTGTCATTCTTTAATTAGAACACACTCTTCTTCTCACACACACACACATACACATACAAAGAGAACACATTTTTTAACAGTCATAACTGCTATATTGATGTAAATTTGCATAATATTTAAAAGTTTAAATTATTTTTATGCACACTGATCTATTTCCAGAGCAGGTTTTAATATAGTTATTTATTTATTATTATTAATTATTACTAATTTATTATTAATGATGACAAACAGCGACATTTTTGCTTGTTTGTTTTCTGTAGAGACATAGTCTCACTATGTTGTCCAGGCTGGTTTTAATCTCCTGGGATCAAGCAATCCTCCTGCCTCAACCTCCCGAGTAGTTAGAACTACAGGTGCACAATGCCACACTATTCTTTTTTCTTAAATTTTTTGTAGAGGCCCTTTTTTCTTAAGATTTTGTCACCATCAAGCATTATTGACTAAGATTTTTTCTTTATATTTGTCCAACTTTCAGAAATGAGTGGAGAGAAGCAAAAATTCAGAAGATATATTAATATAATTAATATTTGTGTTTAAACCCATTTCAATAATTATGTGTATTTTGAAGAAAACTAGCTCAAATAGATTTTTTCTTTTTTTCTTATATTCTTTTCTTTTATTTTGTTTTTTGACAGAGTCTCACTCTGTTGCACAGACTGGAGTGCAGTGGCACTATCTCCACTCTTTTTTTTTTTCTTTCTTTCTTTTTTTATTATACTTTAGGTTTTAGGGTACATGTGCACAATGTGCAGGTTTGTTACACATGTATCCATGTGCCATGTTGATTTCCCGCACTCATTAACTCGTCATTTAGCATTAGGTATATCTCCTAATGCTGTCCCTCCCCCCTCCCCCAACCCCACAACAGTCCCCGGAGTGTGATGTTCCCCTTCCCGTGTCCACGAGTTCTCATTGTTCAATTCCCACCTATGAGTGAGAACATGCGGTGTTTGGTTTTGTGTCCTTGCGATAGTTTACCGAGAATGATGTTTTCCAGTTTCGTCCATGTCCCTACAAAGGACATGAACTCATCATTTTTTATGGCTGCATAGTATTCCATGGTGTATATGTGCCACATTTTCTTAGAGACAGGGTTTCACCACATTGCCCGGGTTGATCTCAAACTCCTGGGCTCCAGTGATTTGCTGGCCTTAGTCTCCCAAAGTGCTGGAATTATAGGTGTGAGCCACCACACCTAACCTCAAACAGATTCTTAACAATAACTAAGAAGAAAATATTTAATACTATCAATTTCCAACTATTCATTCCTATACTCAATTTACGTCATGTATGCAAGTCAGTATTAATTTATTAGTTTGAAGGAGTTAAGGAAGTGCCAATCCAAAATACGCCAACGTGGTATATTGATTATCTCTAGCTAAAAACATTGGAGAAACTGTAGTTACAGAAAGAACTATCTGACCTGTCTTTCTTTCCTACATGTAGCAGTCCATCGGGATTCTTTTGAGAGGGTTGCCTTCCCTGTACCAGGGCAAGAAGGTAACCTTTATCACCAGATTGGGAATTGAGGCTGTGATGGACCTGAATGATAAATAAATTTTCTAAAGTAACCCTTGTCTTCCACTAGCTTTTCACCCCAATGTATCTCCTAGTGACTTGTTTGCAATCAATGCACTGCCCCAGTCGGACTTCCCAGTGTAGTCATTTCGTCTCAAATTTATTGTTATTTGTCTGAAAAGTATTAAAGCATCTTGCTTTGGCCATTTTTTCAGACTTCACTCTCTTGTGAGGGTTTCTATGTACATGTTAAAGTAATAAAACTTCTATGCTTTCCTCATGTTAACTTGTTTTTGTCAATTTCATTCCCAGATCCAGTCAAAGAGCCCACTGAAGATATAAGAGGCATAGAAGCGATGATTAGCGTCTCCCTTACAAGTTTACCATTAATGTGTTACAGGTTTATCGATAGTGTTATTACTTTTAGAAAGACATTGTTGTAAAAGAGGTGGATCTGAGCAGAAATTAATACAAGAAATACCCATTTTACTTTTAATATTCAATACTAAATAACGTTACTACTTACAATTGTGTTTGTTTTGTAAATTTTCAAAAACAAATGTTTTAAGATTTTGGCCAGAATTATCATACAGCATTTATTATATTTTTCAGGAATCATCTTTATCATATTTTTGACTAAAATAATACTTTTCTATTTCTCAACCTCTAATTATAGCATCTAATTTTCAAAATATATGTACAATAATTGATGACTAGTTACTCTCAATTATTAGAGTTTACCAAGGTCTACTCCTCCAGTTCAGGGTAAACAAGTGACAGTATTTCTCAAACCCCTTGCAGTTGGTGGGGCCATGTGACTAATTTTAGTTTGTGGACCATGCATAGAGGTGATGTGTGTCTCATTACGAAAGGCAGTGAAAAGGCCGTATGCAATGTTGTAGGTTCTCTTTCCTGGCCACTGTGGTCATAGAGAAGAACCTGTGCTGAAACTTCGGAGCCATGAAAGCAAAGCATCCTGTATCTCTGGAGGAATATCACTGTGGAGACTTGCTGGGACTCAATGCACTTTGAATACATGAAAAACAAATCTTTATTGTGTTAAGTCATTGAAATTTGGGGACTGCCTGTTATAACATTATAACTGGGCCAATCATAGGAAGTAAAATGCAGACACTGAAGGTAAAAATTTAGAATAAGTAAACTAGATTAAAAAAAGAAAAAATTATCGCAAAGCATGATACATATGAATTAAATGTCATTAGTCTTTACACACTATTTTGTAACATTGCCTCATGATCATTTTCCAAGCCATTAAATATTATTCTACAACATAATGTTTAATGACTGAATAGTATTATATGCTATGGTCTATCAAAATTTATTCAATCGATTTCATACTCTTAGACAATTAGATTGCTTCGAAATTGTTTCCCTTGCAAACTGCATTACAGTAAACATTATTATAGCTATATCTTAAATATATCCACAATTATTTCTATAAAATAAATACTTAGAAATAAAATTTCTGGTGTGAATATTATAAAATTCTCAGGTTTTTGACAAATATCTATAAGTGTACTAACTTACACCATCACTAACATAATCAATTCTTTTTAGTATTTTGAAGAAGTCTCTTCTAAATTCTTAATGACATTAATTATATAAGAATCCAGACACCTAATTTTGTCCATGTAAATAAATTATTTAACTTTGCAGCTTATACATATTTTTAAATTAAATAAACTTGTCAACAATTTGTCAGAGATAGTGGAGCTATTTATCGTTGGATTCAATTCAACAGCTATCAAGTACAGACTATATGTCCTATCATCTCTAAAGCACTGAGTTAGCCAGCATTAGATTTGAGTAGTATATAGATATTTCAACTCAAAATCTTCAAATATCTATCATTTCTTATCATTTATATTTTAAAAAATTGTGTCAACTAAGTTCTAAGTCATTTACAATTCCAATTTCTGTTGAGAAGTTATCTTTGTCAGAACCTCTAGCCATGTGATTCTAGGTATAATTCCTGTAAAAGTATTTGAAATCTATTTTTTCTTGAGTGTTGGTGACATGCCTAGCAATATATTTAGTTTTATTTTATCTTAATTCATTGAGTGCCTGGTATGGCCAATCTTATTCCAGAAACATTATTTATAGAGTCATTATTTCTTCTAATTTCAATATTTAGGGAAACATTCTGGATGTCTCAGTTTGGATAGAGTTTCTCTCTCTGATGGCATCTGCTGTGGCTGCAAGTTGGATTATATTTTATGAAAACAACTGTTTCTAATGCAATTCCCCCATAATTGGAGGATTGTCTTAAAAAAATAAATAATAGATGTGTGCAGGCTGAGTAGGAGGGGTCATCCTCAGGCAGATGCTGCAACACCATGCATGTATAACATACAACATTCTAGTTACTTTTCTATAGCTCCATATATATTTGCTGTACCATTATAAACATCACACTTTGCGGTCATGAACTATGTCATTTAACTTCTTGTATGCTTTTTCTAACAAGCAATTAACTACTAAGGCCATAAACTGTGGTTATCTGGTTTAGCAATGTGTCCCTGAAACCAAAAGCAGTGTCTGACCCATAACACATTCTTAACAAATGCATGCCAAATGAATTAATCAATAAATAATTGGTGAATATTTTGCTTGTAAAAGATAATTGTAACTTGTATTTTAGTATTCTCTCTTTAGGGTGTTTTTGACAGCAAAATTTAAATATTAAAATAATTCAAGTAGATGAACATATATTTAAGAGTACTCACCATGTGTGATATTGTAGCCCTACGCATTAAAGATCTAGAAATAAGGAGACATTGCCCTGATCTTAAGGAACTCGCAGCCTAGCTGAGGACACAGACGTTAGGGCAGATACACAGTACATGCTGATAAGGACAGTTGAAGGATGTATGTCAAAGGAACACGTGAAAGTTGAGAAATAATAAGTAAAACATTAATGCAACAGTGATCGTATGGAGGGGAAATACCATGGTTTCATACGTTTCTGAGGGTCTTTAGTTCTGGGACTCATTCACAAAACTGGTCTCTGTAGGTTTCTGTGATAGTATTTAAGGTTATCAGTTAATCTCTACAATTATATAGGCCAGTAGAAAAAGGTTTTGAATCTTGATATAAGATGTGAGTTTTAAACAAATATTTGTCAGCTCTAGTTAAGATGGAATGAAGTCTTCTGCTCTTTCTTTCCCTTCTCCTCCTCCTTCTTTTTGCCATTGTCATCAAATTCCTGAATTCAGAACCTGATTCTGTCACTTGTTAGCTATCATTTAAGGAGAATCACCTAGTTTCTTTATACAGTGCCTTGTTTTTCCCATTGCAAAATAATGTCTGTATCACAGGGTTGTTGTGAGGATTAAATAAGTCAAAAGACATTAGAAAACTAGAGCCTGGCACATCATATTCAGAAGGAAAGCAATGCTATACCTATATCATACAATAAGAAAATGATTTTACTTTTCTAAGCATGCATGCCCCAAATTTATAAAGCTTTTTGCATAATATCGAATATTCACAGTAAGAGCCCAAAGGACAAATGATTGCATAAAAAGAGGAAAAGTTGAAGAGCATAAAATTCTATAATATTCTGGAGGTCTTCTCTCTCTACCCTTTTCCCACAAATGTGAATTTTGAGGTTGGAATATTAATCTACTGATTAATAGATTAGTGCTTTCTTGCAAATGTTAAAATATTAATTTCAGGAACACTGTGATAAGGGTGTCGATAATTTTTTTAACATAAGAATCAATATTCTCTAGTATAACCAGAGAGATATGAATCAATATATATTAGTTTAATGTCAAAGCTAGACCTGCAGTTTTAAAAATAGGAAATTGCTTTCTGAATGGAAAATGAAATGATTTCTTCTTAAAGTGGAAGGCCTTTTCGGGTCCTAACTGATACCCTAGTGATGATCTTAGGTTGCACCACATCTCTTGAGCTATTTTATTGTTATTTAGCACTTTGTTTTCTGCTATTTATAATATTCATTTATTAAGACTTTTACTCTTACCTTAAAGAAGTGCTTTTTCACAAGCTGCCCTGCATGTTGTAAAATATATAAAATTGTTTATTGAATATGTGGAATTGTTTGTGAAATAGTTAACTGGTTATATAAGCCACAGTTTCCTTTGAGATAATTTGCATTATAAGTAATCTCATATTTTAGCTTAACATTTATAACAAGGTAAAGAATGAAAGTTATATATTAATTAATATACTAACTGGGAGTAACACTTTTTTTTTTTTTTTTTTTTTGAGACGAAGTACCGCTCTGTCACCCAGGCTGGAGTGCAGTGGCGTGATCTCGGCTCACTGCAAGCTCCGCCTCCCGGGTTCACGCCATTCTCCTGCCTCAACCTCCTGAGTAGCTGGGACTACAGGAGCCTGCCATGACGCCCGGCTAATTTTTTGTACTTTTAGTAGAGACGGGGTTTCACCGTGTTAGCCAGGATGGTCTCGATCTCCTGACCTCGTGTTCCGCCCGCCTCGGCCTCCCAAAGTGTTGGGATTACAGGCGTGAGCCACCGCGCCTGGCCGGGACTAACACTTTTAAAAAGCTAAAATTCTGTTCTTAGTTTGAACCTATAAAGAGTTGCCAATGTCTGAGCCCATTGCCTTTCTCTAAGAATTACCAAAGTTTGTAAGAAGGAACTTGTCTATTACCAGTCACTAATTCAATGTCCATCCTCCCTGTTAATACCAGGATAAAATTAAGACAGAGAAAGGCAGTTCAGTGGTGATAGTCTACTCCTTCTGTGCCCCACTTATGTTATGGGTAACCCATACTCAGTGTGCTACTTTAAAGCCTTCAAGGCATTTGAATTGATGATGTGCCCTTGTGCTTATCTAAGAATTAGAGAGAAATATCAAATTCATTGTAACTGCCAGTGTAACTTCCAGAGTGTACCAGATTGCACTGTCTTCATTCCATAAATTAAGAAAGTGTGAATATCCTGTGAATCAAAGGCTAATAGTGCAGAACCTTTTTCAGCTTCAACTATCTTACCAGTTCCTGACTCAGGAGCATTGCCTACTTGCTCAAGAGACCCTAGAAGCAACAGGTAAATAGATAACACAAAGATGGCACTTGTAACTGAATCAGGAGTGCTATTTGGGGCAGTGTTTTCCAACTTGGTTCTATTCTCCCCATCACTTTCAGATACACCAATCAAACATAGGTTTGGTCTTTTCACATAGTCCCATATTTCTTGGAGGCTTTGTTCCTTTTCATTCTTTTTTCTCTAATCTTGTCTTCATGCTTTATTTAATTAAGTTGATCTTCAGTCTCTGATATCCTTTCTTCCACTTGATCGACTTGGCTGTTGATACTTGTGTATGCTTCACGAAGTTCTTGTGCTGTGTTTTTCAGTTCCATCAGGTCATTTATGTTTGTCGCTAAACTGGTTATTCTAGTTAGCAATTCCTCTAACCTTTTTTCAAGCTTCTTAGCTTCCTTGCATTGAGTTAGAACATGCTCCTTTAGCTCAGAGGAGTTTGTTATTATCCACATTCTGACGCCTACTTCTGTCAATTCATCAAACTCATTCTCTGTCCAGTTTTGTTTCCTTGCTGGCAAGAAGTCGTGATCCTTTGGAGGAGAAAAGGGGGCATTCTGGTTTTTGGAATTTTCGGCCTTTTTGCACTGGTTTTTCCTCACCTTTGTGGGTGTATCTACCTTTGGCCTTTGATGTTGGTAATCTTTGGTTGGGGTTTCTGTGTGGACATTCTTGTTGATGTCAATGCTATTCCTTTCTGTTTGTTAATTTTCCTTCCATGAGTCAGGCCTCTCTGCTGCAGGTCTGCTGGAGTTTCCTGGAGGTCCACTCCAGACCCTGTTTGCCTGGGTATAACCGGTGGAGGCTACAGAAGAGCAAATATTGCTGCCTGTTCCTTTCTCTGGAAGCTTTGTCCCAGAGGGGCACCCACAAGATGCCAGCCAGAGCTCTCCTTTAGGAGGTGTCTGTTGACCCCTACTGGGACATATCTCCGGGTCAGGAGGCACAGGAGTCAGGGACCCATTTGACGAGGCAGCCTGTCCCTTAGCAGAGCTCAAGCACTGTGCTGGGAGATCCACTCCTCTCTTCAGAGCTGGCAGCCAGGAACAGTTAAGACTGCTGAAGCTGCGCCCACAGCTGCCCCTTCCCCCAGGTGCTCTGACCCAGGGAAATGGGAGTTTTATCTACATGTCCCTTACTGAGGTTGCTGCCTTCCTTTCAGAGATGCCCTGCCCAGAAAGGAGGAATCTAGAGAGGCAGTATAGCTGCAGCATCTCTGCTGAGCTGAGATGGGCTCTGCCCAGTTTGAATTTCCAGGCAGCTTTGTTTAAACTGTGTGGGGAAAACCGCCTACTCAAGTCTCAGTAATGGCAAATGCCCCTCTTCACACCCAGCTCCAGCATCCCAGGTTGGCTTCAGACTGCTATGCTGGCAGCAAGAATTTCAAGCCAGTGGATCTTAGCTTGCTGGGCTCCATGGGGCTGGGACCTGCTGAGCTAGGCCACTTGGCTTCCTGGCTTCAGCCCCCTTTCCAGGGGAGTCAACAGTTCTGTCTCACTGCCGTTCCAGGCACCACTGGGGTATGAAAAAAAAACTCTTGCAGCTAGCTCAGTGTCTGCCCAAAAGGCCGCCCAGGTTTGTGCTTGAAACCCAGGGCCCTAGTGGTGTAGGCACCCAAGGGAATCTCCTGGACTGTGGGTTGCAAAGACCATGGAAAAGCATAGTATCTGGGCTGAAATGCACCCTTCCTCACGGCACAGTCCCTCACAGCTTTCCTTGGCTAGTGGAGGGAGTTCCCTGAACCTTTGCATTTCCAGGGTGAGGCAATGCCCCACCATGCTTTGGCTTGCCCTCTGTGGGCTGCATCCACTGTCTAACCAGTTCCAATGAGATGAGCCAGGTACCTCAGTTGGGAAGGCAGAAATCACCTGCCTTCTGTGTTGATCTCGCTGGGAGGTGCAGACTGGAGCTGTTCCTCTTCGGCCATCTTGCCAGCCACTGGAGATTTTTAAATAGAGAAAAAAATTAAATAAATGTGGACCACAGGGTAGGGTGACAGGAGAGCTCTTATTTATCTTGAAGCACAAGAGAGCAATTGTCTCAAGAAGGCATAATTCTTGCGGAATTATTAAATCTCATACTGAGAATGCATTAAAAAGGACATCGAATATTTCCTTGGAATTCCCCACTTTTTGAAAGTTACTAGTTTTTCAATAGAAAAGTTCTTCATTTAAATTTCAGACAGGCTACAACTGATTACCCTATCTGAACGAGGCCAAACATTTTCTGACTAGAATCCTAGGTTGAATTATTCAGTAAAATATTATAAATATTTGTAGAGATTCATGTACATGGCTGAATTGACTTGTATTTTAATCAGCAATTTATACATGGTACCCTTGAATATTTGATCGAATTTTTAAAATTACATATTATTTACATTTTGATGTATATTTGGTTCAACGCTGGTGCAATTAAGCACAAACACAAAGCCTTTTATCTGAATTGGACGTTTATATTTCTTCTTTTTCTTTTTCTTTTTTTTTTTTTTTTGAGACAGTGTCTTGCTCTGTCCCCCAGGCTGGAGTGCATTGTCATGATCTTGGCTCACTGCAATCTCCTGCTCCTGGGTTCAAGTGATTCTCCTGCCTCAGCCTCCCAAGTAACTGATGTTACAGGCATGTGCCACCATGCCAGGCAAATTTTTTTATTTTTAGTAGAGATGGAGTTTTGCTATGTTGGCCAGGCTGTCCTGGAACTCTGGACCTCGAGTGATCCACCAGCCTCAGCCTCCCAAAGTGCTTGGATTACAGGCGTGAGCCACCACACTCAGCCACTAAATTATTTTCACATAAGATACATACATTATCATTTTTCTCTGGTGTAATTAATAATTTCTATACAAATATACATGTATTTCAAATTTTATGATTTATCATTTTCTCTTAATCTTTCAAGTATTCACAGTTAAATCTATTAATCTGTTGCTTGGGGTTTTCTGTTTTTAGTGTTATGTTTAATATTGCTAAAATAAACATGTGTATAATAAGGTCTGGTGGTCCTAGCTGGTCTGTCTACCTTCTTACCCTGGGTAAATCTGCTTATCTATAGATAAGGATGACCACTGACTCTGGACATGCTCACAACTGACAAGACCAGCTAGAATGAAAAATAAAGAAAACAGGAATGTCACAGGCCTCCATTCATGTCAAAACAAAAAAGAGGTTTACTCTGAGCATCACAGATGTCATGAAGATCCCTAAATCCTTTAGAGAGTAATTATCAGATTTTAAGCTGATGTTAAATGCCACTATAACAAAGATGGGAAACTTCCTTATTCTCGTTCTTTAGATTTACTCTGCTGAGTGTCCATAATGGTCACCTGCTAAGCGAAAAATATCTGTGGGCTGTGGTGCTGTGTCTATTAGTTTGACCACAAGAAGTGAAGGCTATGGTACATAAATCACACAAACAACCTGATAGCATAAGAAGAATTCCAGATCCCGTATAACAGGGTACTCGCCTTTCCCCAGTATGAACCTTTTACTATAGCTGGTCCAGTCAGAACTTATCTCATTCAAAAGAATGCCAAAAATTAAACAAACTGAAATGGATCTATACATACATAACAAGGAAAAAAAGAAATAAACAGGCAGAAAGGTGGGAAAAAATAACTACTTTGGCAGATAAAGAACATCCATAAAAAAGTCACCAAGAAAATAAATTTTTTTAACCAAATACCACCACAATTTTTTTAAAAAGGAATAAATTTCCATTATACAATAAGAACACAATGCAGAAACACAAAATTTATTAAAAAGCTGAAATATTCACAACTCAGAAAAAGGAGAAAGACAATATAGTGCCATAAAAAAAAAAATGAAGGGTAAATCAGAAGTTGCTGAATGCAGAAAAAAATAAAGCAAGTTGAAATGATCTAAGAATTCAAGTACAGATTTGGTGCCCCATCTGAAGCAGCAAGCATTCTAAACTAAAAATAAGTCATTGTGGAGTCCTAAAAAATTCTAGACCCACAGAATGGTGACATATTAAATAGTTGTTTCATCACACAAGGTGGGAGGTTGTTTATTTAGAAATAGATAATTGGGACAGAAATTAAGGGTGAAGACAGAATCAATTCATTTTCAGATAAGCAAGGATTCAAAACTTTATTTTCCATGCATTTGGAGAATACCATTTGGTATTTTCCAAAATTACCTTGAGAAATTCTCAAGAAATTACCTTGAGAATTTGAGAATATAGAGTAGCAAAATAAGGCTATAAAATAACCATAACAGTTGACTCAATCAAGCAATAAAGTGAAGATAGTTTTATATTTTTCTGAGGAAGAGCAGTGTGTTTTGAGCAAAGCTGTCAGGGGGACAAAAGTGGGAGAGAGGTATCTCAAAAAATCAGACTCTTAAGAATTGCATGATAAGACTTGAAGCAATAGTGAAACAAATTATTGCAGGAAGAAAATGAAGGCAATTTCAAATTACAGAAGCACTAATAATGAAAATAACATATATATATGAAAAAATATAATAGTATATTATTTGATTATGCAGTGAAATATAATTATATAATCATGATCATGCAAATAATAGAGATTGATTTTCAATTGCTACGGTCTTTCCCTTGGAAAAGCATGGAGAACTAAATTACAGCCACAATAGTTAGAGCTGCTTCCAGCTAACACATGTCAACAATATAAGAGTGAAAGTGAGAAAACAGCCACCGGGATGGAGTTAAGAGAAGAGCTGGTATGCAAATATCATTTCACACGAGTCATGTGTTTGAAAGATGTAATCTAAAGTTGACAAAACAAGTAAAAAAGGTGTGAATAAGTAATCAAAGATAAATGATAGAAAAATTTAAAATAAAGCCATAATTATATGAAACAGATAAGTGCCTCATGTAGAAGACACGTAAATAAGATTTGGTATATACATAATCGGTTTATTCAAAAATTTTAGTATACTGTATAATTCAAGAACTACTTATAAAATAAAAGTAAGACAAACTCCCAAAATATTGATTCAGAACCATCAACTGTGAGATATTTCCAAATAAAAGTAATCATTATGAAAGCTAAGAAATGTTTTAGCAACTAAGCAAACTTTCAAATCATCCATAAAGAGAAAATAATCAAATAATATTTTATTAAACTAATCTAAAGTAAATATCATTTCGGGAAGATAACAAAGAAGTTTTTACAAAGGTCTAATAAAAGGAAGAAAAAGAAATACAGGGAAAAAATAAAGAACAAAAGGAAGGAAAGAAGAATGAAAGAAAAGAAATGTAACAAAAATGTTTATATTCAGCCAAACTAAAAGTCAGACACAAAAGACAGTGAAAAACACAAATTCTGAAAGCTTTAGAGAGTTCCCAAAAATATACTTAGAGAAAAAAAATAGAAAACACAGGCCATATAATAAAATTTTTAAAGAAAATTAACAAAACAATTATTACAAAAAAGATAATGCACAGAATAAATATCAAATGAGACTGTCAAGTATAGCTGTGACAATAATTAAGATAACTGGGGTAAACCTATCTCTAGAAAGGAAATAAAAGGAGTTATAAAGAAAACCTGTTTGTATGTTACATTAAAAGATAACACAAAAACAGATAAGGAAAACTGAAAATTTTAAAATGAGCAAAGTCATACTAGGCAAATAAAAACCTGAAATTTAAGATTCACTTAAATGAAGATTCACTTTAAATGAAGCTAAATTATAATCAGGGGAAAAATTTTTATTTAAAATAAAATGTTTATTTTTTAATGACTAAGTATATATACCAAAACGAAAAATCCTAGAATATCTATGAAGCATAAAACTTACCATTATATAGTATATATGAGCAAAACTTTATGTATATATGTGAAGCTTATACTATGAGGAAAAATAGAAAAAAAACACTTAAAGAAGGAACATTAAATTTAGCTCTCACAGCTTTATATAAGTGAACAAAAAGTATTTAAAACATCTGAATAACGTAAAAATAGGCTAAATCGAATTGATAGATCTACATACTTTTAACTCTGAAAAAATTGGCATGTTGGGCACAACTAGGATTGTTAACATGTTATTTTTGCTAATTCTTAAGCAAACCAACGAGGTAACTGAGGTTTAGAGAGATTAGGCATATTCCCCATTATTTTTAATAAACTGTGAAATCTGGACACCAACCCAAGTTTTCTCCAAATCCCCCAAATCTTAAACACTGTATAATTATATCTGTATACCTGGCCTTCCAATAGAGTAGAGCAAATAGATGTATTTTTTCCTTAATTTTTATGAGTGAGAATACAACATATTAATTTATAGTGTGACAAATGCAATAGCTTTTGAGTGTCAGTCACTATAGAAGTTTCTCTCAGCACATTTTTAACTTAATACATTTACAAATTCTTTTTAAAATTCATCTAAATTTTTTCATAATAACTAAATAAGTTTCTACCAGGACAGAGTATTTCTTAACATACATAATTTCAACACAATAAAGAATGAATTGGGTGTTAATGCCTTATTTCTAACAGAAAATTTCATGAAAGTTATAAAATTCAACTCTAATTTTAAATTTTCTTAGGTGATGAAATGTCCACAGAAACAGCAAAATGTTTAGCACTTGTTTATATTAATATATGTTAACTGATTATTGAGGTAAATCTATATAAGATATATCAAGTATCATACATTTAAAAGAAGACCAGAATTCATTTCCAGTTTCCAGAGAATTTTTTTTAATATTTAAAACATATTTTAAAGTATAAAAATAATAAAATATATAATACATAATATATAATAAATATTAAAAATATTTTCTCTATTATAAAAATAAATCCAACAAAATTTAAAAAGTAGACAGATACACATTTCTGATCATAACTCACTAAACCTAGAAAATAACAAAATAATTGCCATAAATGGCACAATTAATATCTTTTAACATATGTCATTATTATGTGTAAGTGTATTTACATTCCTAGAAATAAAATTAATAAACAAAGGGACATGTGATTTTGAATTTTTAATCTCCATAGTTTATCAATTAAACACCATCCAGATAGGCAAGGGAATGGCAATGCAATATATTATCTTTTAACTTCTCCAAGAAGGTTAAAAAAATTATTTTATTTTTCGTTAGTATAAAAATCTAAGCTATGCATTTGTCCTGAACATTGCTGTATCTGTATGCTGTAGGCTTTTATCAAGACTGAAAATCTGATTTAAAAAAATTTTCCAGTTTAACAATTAGTCATTTGAATTTATTTGTAGTGCATATCTTGGGAGTTTACTAAGCACATATTAGACACAGGTCTAGTCATTTTCTATGTGCTAACATAAATATATCTCTACAAAAAATTGATGAGGCTCAAAGATAATAAGTAAATATTTCATTATATTTAATGTATGATGAAGCACAAACAAAAGCACTAGAACTTTCTCAAAAGCCCACCCTTTTATTGTAATTTAATATTAACCATTATTTGGCCTTTGTTTATGTAATATTTACAGAAATTGAAATATACTCATTTATACTACCTTAACAGGGCAATTAATGCCTGGCACGTGAGTTTCTTCGTATAGATGTTTATTTTGAAACAGAAACATGAAAAACATACCTTTTAAAAATCCTCCCCCATATTGATATTTACAATCAATTAAATTATTTTCTCCAACTAATGTTATTTAACAGAAAAGACAAAGGCTAAACTTCTATGAGTTTTAAATTAGAAACAGAGTTGGGAAAATATGTTACAATATATGAGGAGATTTGTGTGCTCCTAATAAAGCTATCAAATATTTCTAATGGTAGTAATTGTAGTGGTTAGTTATTTAAAAACAAGACATCACTGGGCATTATTATTATTATTTATATAATAAGAATTTACATGAAAGATATTATGAATCAATCTTCAGCATCAATTTAGAGTACCTTTCTTTTTTTTTCTATTTTCAGGTTTTCATTTTTGTTTTGCTTAAATTCTCATTTTCTTTCAGGTATTTCATTAGCTATAACTTAAAGTCATCACCATTCGACTGTTCTCAGTCTTGAATATGTGCAGCTGGAAAGAAAATAAGATTTCAACTTAACAGATTTAAAGTGGTGCAACTGGAAATACACACTGCAGCCACCTTCTTTTGGAGTATAAAATAAGTAATTAATTCATCCTATTAAAATTATTATGATTGGAAAAATAATTGTTTTCTTAAAATCAATTTTTAGATATACCTTATCTGTTCAGAAAAGATGACAGAATCCTTTCTCATTTGATAATTGTTTTTGAACCCTGGTTAATTATCTACCCAGCATCTTCTCTAATAAATCAGTTGTGGTTACTGCCAGTGTTTATGGTCAGACCTTTGTACAAACAGAATATCACATGCTCTGTGATTTAGTTTTCCCATGTGATGGAGTGTATATGTGTCAGAATTGTGCAAGGTTTTGGAATTTCTCCTCCTTAAAAGTCAGATTTCGGGCCGGGCACGGTGGCTCACGCTTGTAATCCCAGCACTTTGGGAGGCCGAGGCGGGCGGATCACGAGGTCAGGAGATCAAGACCACGGTGAAACCCCGTCTCTACTAAAAATACAAAAAAATTAGCCGGGCGTGGTGGCGGGCGCCTGTAGTCCCAGCTACTCGGAGAGGCTGAGGCAGGAGAATGGCGTGAACCCGGGAGGCGGAGCTTGCAGTGAGCCGAGATTGCGCCACTGCACTCCAGCCTGGGCGACAGAGCGAGACTCCGTCTCAAAAAAAAAAAAGTCAGATTTCAGAAAATGGGAGTTAAAACAATAGAATTGATTTGCTAATCAGCACCGGGGCTTCATTATGGGCAGTCTATGCCCATCTTTTCTTCAGATTATTATTATTTTTTAATTTAGCTTTGGCACTGCTGGATATTCTCCTGAGAAAAAAAAGGCAAATCAGTGGAATCTTTATGACAATTTCTAGATCCATTTTCAAATGTTTATTCTGAAAAAAAAGAGCGCTCTGTGCATACAGATTCTTTTTTTCTCCCACATTTATGAGACACTCTTGAAATCACAGTATATAGATGGCAATCTTCTAAAACAAAATCCAGTGTTTCTCCACTTTGATTACCAAAAACATGTTAAAAATGGAGACTAAAGTGGTGATTTAATGGTTGCAGAAGTCTGAGTCACTTTCATTCAGACACAAAGATTCTAACATTCTTCTTGCTGTCTAGCATAAGAAATCTAATCATATGCCATTTTTCTTGCTTATAGCTATAGATGGGGATCATACTCCCCTGTAAATTTTTCATATAGATATTTCAGAATTATCAGATGGCAGGGCAAAAAAAATTAAGGTCACTTTCAAACTTTAAATCTCCTATGGTTCAGGATGTTAAATTGCTATAAAGTTACCGGGTCAGATTTGAATATATATGTATATATATATATATTCAACTATATATATAATTAGTCTCCAAGTCAATTTTCCTGACTAAAAAGAAGGAGTAAGCAGGTATTTAAAGGAACATGTCAAGGTTGAGAAGCACAATTTAGCATCAGGGATAGGATTTAAGATTTCTCTGTTAAAGCTGCATTTTTTATCTCTTCTTATTTGCTGTGCAGCCATGGTTAAATAATTTAGCCTATAGTTTGATGATTGTATTGTCTAATGAGGGAAAATAAGTATGAAAATACATAATGTCCTGTTTCAACTATCAAAGGAAACACCATGAATTTATACCAACTGTACTGTTATATGTTGTTTTAAGTTACGTCAATCTTGCTTCTTTCCAAAGTAAAGGAGTATCTATTGTTTTGAATTTACAGTGACTGAAACTTCAAGTGGGAAAAAGGGAATTAGAACTTTTACAAAATTACTTATTTTTCATTTTCTAGTCAGATGTCAAATAGATAGTGCTATTCACAATGTCACCATGAGCAAATAATAGACAGCAAGAGTGAATATGAGAGAGAGAGAGAATTTTGGAGTGGGCACTGATGTAGTCAAAGGTTTCTAAAAAAAAAATAACAAATCTTGATGTGGGAGAAAGTCTGCTGTACAAAATAGTAAGTTCTATTCAAAAATGTTCTGCTCTATCTATTGTGAAAATGCCTCCTTTCTTATGAAAAAATGTATTTTTATTCATATGAAATGTATCTGTTATTTCAAAGTTCTTCAGTGTATGTTGGTAATTTGACTCCACTTCAAAGAGAATTTTAAAAGATACTTCTTACACAATAGTCTAATTAATCTAATTGACATATCATTGTTCAAATGTTAGGGACGGACTATTTAGGGCAGGAAAATGCAATATTAAACTGAGATATCTATATAATCTTAGGCAAGGATGACAGATTTAGAGAGCGAACATCACCTTTCATAATGAAAGCAAGATAGCTTTGCAAAGAATCATTTATTAAAACCAAACTACTATTTCAATAAAGCATTAAGATTTGCTGCATAGAATGCCCCTTGGGCAGCATTCTGAAATAATAGTGAGTTGCTATTCCAATTCACAATGGAACATTTTAATAAGTGTGATAAATGACTCACAGAGAGCTGTAGATTTCAATGTCAGTGGAATTAGAATCAGGCAAACGCTGGCCCTGCGTGATGGATGTACAGGATTTTTGTGGTAAACACTTTGCAATGTCAGGACAATACCAGCTTATGAAACTCTCAGAGGTGAAATTCATGTCCATTTGTCAACTTGTTGCCTGAGGGCGAAAATGTAGACAGAACACTAGTCTTATTTTAACAGGTGATATACTCTCTTAAATTCTGTAACCCTTCAAAATGACACAAAACAAAAAAATTAAAAATGCAATGTATAAAAGTAAATCTCCTTACATTTAGAGATGTAACGTACATTCATAGCCTCAGTGGTAGAGTGGATTGGAGAAATATTTTGTATTCAACTGGACTGAAATTTTCAACTTTTTTCTCTCATTTTAAAGAACGTATTTTTTTTTCTTTAGATGTCCGAGGTTTACAAGGATATAAGTGTATATGTGGGACTTCTTTATTTTTTCTAATCAGATGCAAATCACATATTTTTAGACAGCATTTCCTCTGACCATGTTAACTTAGAACACAAAGTTAAGGTGAGTAAAAAATTATGACTATACAGATACTCTATGACTGTACAGTAATATTCAAACAAGGAGTTTGGCTCGGCCGGGCGCGGTGGTTCACGCCGGTAATCCCAGCACTTTAAGAGGCCGAGGCAGGTGGATCACGAGGTCAGAAGATCGAGACCATCCTGGCTAACACGGTGAAACCCCGTCTCTACTAAAAATACAAAAAAAAATTAGCCGGGCGTGGTGGCGGGCGCCTGTAATCCCAGCTACTCCGGAGGCTGAGGGAGGAGAATGGCGTGAACTCGAGAGGCGGAGCTTGCAGTGAGCTGAGATCGCACCACCACACTCCAGCCTGGGCGACAGAGCAAGACTCCGTCTCAAAGAAAAAAAAAAGAAGAAGAGTTTGGCTTATACGTATTATCTCTCATGATTTTCTTGCATATGATTTTAGATGTTCCCTAGGAAACAAGTTTCTAATTTGTGCTTCAAGTTTACTAAGCTAATATCTCCCTTCCGATTTCTCAAAAAGGTAGCACAATTTGCTGATACATGCAAAGTATTTTTGTCAACAATACATTAAATCTGAATGGGACTTTATAAGTGAAATCTAAAAGACAAAAGAAAAAGTAGGGTCAATACATCTTAATGTAAAATTAGTTTTCTCAAATTTATTTTAAATATATAAAACCATGGAACATTACAAAGTTCAAAGATACGATGAGCAAAGATATTTTATATTTATAAATAGCCACAAACCTAATCTAAAAAAAAGTAAATTAAAAAAATTCTTATCTATATCTGTACTTTTCAAAATTGTTTTTGGTCATTGTTGGTACACTAAGGCAATACTTTCTAAATTTTAACATCCACATAGAATCACCTGGGAGTATTATTCAAATGACAACTGTGATGCAATAGTTCTGGCAGGCGAGGCCTGAGGTGCTACTTTTCCCATAATCTCTTAGGTGAACTTACTGCTACTGCTCTGCAGACCACACCTTGGTAAATTAGGCAATGAAGTCACTCCCCTGACTTACAATGTATAGAATATACAGGAGGGTTTCTGAAAAGTGAAAAGCAGCTGCTCTATGTTCGCCTTAATTAAATAAAATATACATTAAATTCTTGATCCTTTTTGGTTTAATTAGTGTCAGGAACTAACAGAAAGTGAATGTCATGCTATGGGGTGACCCGTCTTAACCCTCAACTAGCTATGGAATTAGTATGGAATTAACTAGCTATGGAGCAGACACGTCAATTGTATACCCATCTTAACTCTCAACTAGCTATGGAATTAGTACCTATAATTTTTCACTTGCAAGCCTAGAATATTACTAATAGTTATTTTATTTAGTGCTTTTAATTATTAAATGAGACAATACACATAAAACAGTTAAAATAGTTCCTGGCAGATCATAAACCCTTAATAAGTATTATTCTGATGAACATGCCAATGTTAACTGACTTGGAGCAAGAACATCTGGATTTTTATTTTAGTTCTTTTATTTAAGGATTAAGACATCCTTAACTCTTAAAAATTATTTAAACTATCTGACCCCAATTTCCTCATTTACAAAATGTGAATGATTATATGAATTTCAAAAAGGTGCTCAGATTAAGAGAATGCATATGAAAATATTTTATTTACTCTAAATTATGCAAGTAAAACATAATTTTTGCTTCAAGTATGAAACTTTTGGGGAAAAACTACTTTTAAATTTACCAAGTATTGGTAGTTATTCAACAGCTAACAAGTAACATTTTGATGTATTTTTTCTTTCAACCTAGTCAGAGTTTCCCAACAAAGTTTTGGCAAAATAAAGAGAAATGTGGAACTAGTGAGTTCTACACATACAGTATTTAATTACTGATTAGACACGGAAATAAAAGCAGAAGCATATGAAATAAAATTTCCTATTATTTTAATAATACAGCAGTGCTAGTAATATCTTATGTCTCTTTCTGTGCTTACCGAAACATCATACATTTTTTTTGGGAAAAGGTCAAAGGGATGCTTTCTGTTATACTTGAGCCTTTATAAAAGAGATACAATAAATAACTGTTGAAGAATCAATTCAAAAATCTAAGTTTATTCCTAATTCTATTTTTCTCTTGTGATGTGTCCTTAAAAGTGTACTTTGTCTCCTTATTCTTCAGATTCAATGCAAAATGGGACTATCAATATAGAACTTGCTACTTGGAGACATTACAGTGAACCACGAGAATTAACAAAAACGATGACAGGTAAGTGGTTTGAACTGATTTCTAAAGAAAACTTCTATAGACACACAAACCTCTCAGGGCATGAAATTCTTTTTGAAAGTGAAAAAAAAAATAGCTGAGAGGGAGAGGTTAGTAATGAGGAAAAGGAAGATCAGAAAGGAAGGGAGGTTAGAGATCAGGAGTTACAGCCTCTTTCATTTCACAGAGGTAGCACCCGGCAAGGGCACTGCTAATCTTTTCTGGATGCAGTCAATATTAGAGTTTATTAATAACTTGGAAAAGGGAGTAATCATCCAATTAATTTGACAAATAGGCAGGAGTTATGGCCGCTCATAAGGCCAAAGATATAGAGGTTAGGGAGATAAGAGAGAAATAACTTTTTTTTTTAAATTATACCTTAAGTCCTAGGGTACATGTGCACAATGTGCAGGTTTGTTACATACGTATACATGTTCCATGTTGGTGTGTTGCCCCATAAACTCATCATTTACATTAAGTATATCTCCTAATGCTATCCCTCCCCACTCCCCCCACCCCACCACAGGCCCTGGTGTGTGATGTTCCCCACCCTGTGTCCAAGTGTTCTCATTGTTCAATTCCCACCTATGAGTGAGAACGTGTGGCATCTGGTCTTCTGTCCTTGTGATAGTTTGCTCAGAATGATGGTTTCTAGCTTCATCCATGTCCCTACAAAGGACATGAGCTCATCCTTTTTTATGGATGCATAGTATTCCATGGTGTATATGTACCACATTTTCTTAATCCAGTCCTGCATTGATGGACATTTGGGTTGGTTCCAAGTCTTTGCTACTGTGAATAGTGCCACAATAAACATACATGTGCACGTGTCCTTATAGTAGCATGATTTATAATCCTTTGGGTATATGCCCAGTAATGGGATGGCTGGGTCAAAAGGTATTTCTAGTTCTAGATCCTTGAGGAATCACCACACTGTCTTCCACAATGGTTGAACTAGTTTACAGTCCCACCAACAGTGTAAAATCTATTGAGAAAAAATAATTTAATAGGAGTAAGAATTAACCTTGGAGACCAAAAGTTAGTACACGAAAGCAAAGCCACAGTGTGGCTTTCAAAATTAAAATCAAAATCTGTGTTTTTCTTTACCAAAATAATTTGTATTTTCTAGAGTGGAGTGGCACAATCATGGCTTAATGCGGCCACAACCTCCTGGGCTCAGGTGATCTTCCTGACTCAACCTCCCAGATAGCTGAGACGAGGTTCTCATCATGTTGCACAGGCTGGTCTTGCGCTCCTGGACTCAAGCCATCTGCCAGCTTCAACCTCCCGAAGTGCTGGGATTACAGGTGTGAGCCACAATGCCCAGCCAAGGAGCTTTCAATCATGGTGGAAGGTGAAGCAGGAACAGACATGTCACATGTAGAAAGGAGAAAGCAGGAGCAAGTGAAAGAGACTGAAGGGGAGATTTCTCACACACATTTTCAAACAACCAGATTTTTAGGGAACTCAGAGCAAGAGCACACATCACCAAGAAGTTGGCCCAAGCCATTCATGAGGGAGCTTCCCCCATGACAAAAACACCTCCCACCAGGTCTTCCCTCCAACACTGAGGATTACATTTTAACGTGAAATTTGAATGGGGACAAATTTCCAAACTACATAGCACACCAAATGCAAGATGCTATTATTAGTGGGAACTATGTTGAGAGGGGTTAGCTTGGTAGTATATGGAAGTCTGCTTACCCTGCTTATTTTTTCTGCAAACCTGGAACTTCTTTTAAAATAGTCTATTACTTTTTAAAATGGCCTGTTCCAAGAAACTAAGTTTGTTGTGCACAATAAATTGGATATGTATAATAAATAGGGAGATTTTCATTTAGTATTTCTAGGAATTAAAGAAATGGATAGATGGACTTATTAAAAAGAAAAAGAGGAAGAAAGAGAAAGACAAAAAAAGAAAGAAATGAAAGAGAAAAGATTGAAACAAGAACAAATCAAATCAAGCAAAACTTTTATGTTACATGAGATTAATGGAATTTGACATTAATTGCATGAAATATACAAACAAGATATACACATATATACACACAAATATATATATTTGGCCTTTGTTTGTTGTATAGTCTTTATACATCGTTCAGTGTTTTGCTCAACATTATGTTGGTAATGTTTATCCATATTCTCAAGCTTTTTTGTAGATTTTCCATTCCAGTTGTTGTACAGTAGTCCATTCAAGGAACATAAAAATTAATTTATTACATGATTGATAAACATTCTGATTCTTGCTGATGTTTGAGTAAAATGAGCTGTGGTGTCGTAAACTTTCTGTTGCATGTCTTTTTCGTGTGTGTAGATGTACTCTTTGCTATTTGGCACACACCTAAAAGTGGAAACAGTTTTCTAAATGATTGCAACAATTTACATCCTCACCAGAAGGAGTTTCATTTGCTCGTTGGCCCCTTCAATACTCAGTATTTTCTCCTTTTGCATTTTACCAGTAATTGTAGTTGCATGATGTTATTGGACTTTGATTTTTACTTGGAGTTAGGTTTTTGTCATTATTGTTGTTGTTTTAATTTTACATTTAAGTTAAGGGGTACTTATGCAGGTTTGTCATATAGGTAAACTTGTGTCATGGGGTTTGTTGTGAGATGATTTTATCACCCAGGTAGTAAGCCAACTACCAATCAGTTATTTTACCTGATTCTCTCCCTTCTCCCACGTTCCAACCTCTGATAGGCCCCATATGCGTTGTTCCCATCTTTGTACTCGTGAGTTCTCATCATTTAGTTCCCACTTATAAGTGAGAACGTGCAGTATTTGGTTTTCTGTTTCTTATATTTTATTTTTAAAGAAACTGCCAAAATATTTCCCAAAGTGTCACTGTTATTTCACATTCCTACAAGAAATGTATGGTGGTTTTAATTGATCTACATACTCAAAAATACTTTGCATTGTCTGTCTTTATATTATAATCAATCTAGTAGGTGTCTAGTAGTATCTGGTGGTGATTTCAATGTTTATTTTCCTAATGTGACTGAGCCAGTTTTCATGTACTTGTTTGTTATTTTTACATAATTTTATTAAGATATCTGTTGAAACTTTTTGCACATTTTAAAAAATGGGAGTTTTAAAAATATTTTAGGAGTTTTAAAATATTTTGCATATTCTGACGTTAAGCCTTTTCTCATATGTAGAATCTGTAATTATTTCCCTTTAGTCTATGGCCTGTCATTTTATTTTTTAATGATGTCGTTTGAGTTAGAAATATTTTTAATTTTGGTGGAATTCAGTTTATATTTTAATTTATATGAATCATTATTCTTGTGTATAGTTTTAGCCCTTACATATATGTGTATGATCTAAAGTAAGGGTCAAAGTTGTTTTGCCTGTGGCTCTCCGACAGACTATCATTTGCTAAAGAGTTTTCTAATCCCATTAAATTTTCTTGACATCTTTGTATAAAATCTATTTACCATGATGTAAAAATTTATTTGTAAACTCTCAGTTTATTTCCATTGATCTATATGTCTATCCTTCCACCAGTGTACTCTTAATTGCTATGACTTTATAACAAGTTTTGAAATTAGATAGTTTCAGTTCTTCAATTTTCTACTTCTTTTTCAAAATTAGTTTTACTATACTGCATCCTTACATCTTCACATACCTTTAAATATCAGTGCGTACAGCTATGAAAATGACAGCTGGGATTTTGACAGAAGTGGCTTTGAATTTATAGATCATTTTAGTGAAAGACATCTTCACAATATTCAATTGTCTTCTCCATAAACATTAATTTATCCCTATTTATGCAGTTCCAACTTTCTGGTTCACAGATGTCCGTCTCTAGGTTTTTTGTTTGTTTGTTTTTGTTTTTTTTTTAAATAAGGGCACGCACAATCATGAGGGTTCTGCCTTCATGACCTAATCAACTTCCAAAGGTCCCACCTCCTAATATCATCACATTGGTGTTAGAATTTCAACATATGAATTTGGGGAGGACCTATACATTCATTCCGTTACACAGGCTACATTTCCTTTGATGGTCCATTTCCTTCTTACCATTAGTCCATGCTATTCTTTTGAATCTAATTACCCTTTTTCACTACAGGGATGAGAGTACAATATAATTTCTTCCATAACTTTGAGTAAAGACACTCCTTTCTGCTAGACTTTATAAACTGATAATAAAAAACTTGGAAATTTTGGTAGTCACATTTGCCGACACTGAGACAGATAATGCACTGAAATGAAGGCAACACAGCCGGATGCTGTGGCTCATGCCTGTAATCCTAGCACTTTGGGAGGCCGAGGCGGGTGTATCACGAGGTCAGGAGTTCAAGACCAGCCTGGCCAGGATGGTGAAACCCCGTCTGTACCAAAAATACAAAAAGTAGCTGGGCGTGGTGGTGCATGCCTGTAATCCCAGCTACTCATGAGGCTGAGGCAGAGAATTGCTTGAGCCAGGGAGGTGGAAGTTGCAGTGAGGTGAGATTGCACCACTGCACTCCAGCCTGGACAGCAGAGCAAGACTCCATCTAAAAAAAAAAAAAAAAGAAATGAAGCAACAGAGAGTCAAAAAAGAGATTACTCTTAGATAAATTTGAGAGAGCCCATGTCTACCTATTTCTTAACATGAACATACATGTAACACTGAGAATACCAGTTATATAGTCCAGTCAAATTATTTTTGTTGTTATATTTTACTCTACACCATTATTTGATTCTATTTCTTGCAGCTGCAAGGAACTTGCCTAATAAAGAAATAATAAGCCAAAGAGGAATTGAAAATGAGAAAAATTTGGTGTGAGAAAGTGACTTTATTGGGCATGATTAATACATAGCGTAGATATTACTAATCTCCTTTACACGTATTACTTTTTAAACAAACATTACCAACTGACCCCTTTACTTTGATGCCAGACACAGCTTCAGATTCTTACTATGATTCTCCAGATTTATCGTAAAATTTTGAAATCTGTTGCATTCCTGACAATAAATAATGAAAATACTCAGGAAAAAAGACTGGTTTCCATTGCTTGCATACTCTCTATTTTGTAAGTACTATTTTGTTTATACAAATTAACACAGGACAGTTGGATTATAAATAGAGATGGATCTCAGAATAATATTAAAAGTTATATTGGTTACTAAATGTGTCACAGTAATCTGTACTACTTTATCACTTATTAAAATAATTTCTCATAGTTTTATGACAATGGATGTGCATATTAGTGTATAATATTAAATAATAATTGATAAGTGAAGCAATGTCAATACAGGAACCATGTATATGCTATAAACTACACAGTCAATAAAATTCACGAGTTTACATCCTAATAAAGGTTTCATCATTGAAGACAACATGTTCTTTGTTTTACAAGTGTCAAAGGGCCCTAATCTAAGAAATATACCCAAAGTCTTTTGGGATCTTGGACTGGCAGCACATGACAAAAATCTCAGAATTTTTTAACTTAGCCTTTATGTGAAAATGTTGCATATTGGTTAAACATGTAAGCTCATATTTAGAGAACATATTAATAATTTTAAATTGCAGGTATTTGCATGCTATGTATTTTTTATTAAAGAATATAGAGCAAATATTAGTTTTTAAAATCTAAAACAAAATAATTATTCAGTTTCTCACTAGTATTTTCCACAGTTTGCATTTTACATCTTTGCAAACTAAAATAATTTCCCTATAGTATAGATATAAAATTAAATTATTTGCATTAGAAAATCACCTCTAAATATATTAAAAGATGGTTCAGGGCAAAATAATCCTATTAACTGCATAGCAGGTAATAAATGAGTCTGTGCATATTATAATCATGTAATTTAAAGGGTGTACTAAGTCTTTGCTTGGAGGACTGTTGAAGTGAGTCTTTTGAAATAGGAAAGAAAAATGAGAAGGGATTCTGAGAATTTAATTTCCTTGGAAGGAAAAAAAGAAAAATGTAGTTAAAACAGATATGCTTAACTTCAATTTAAAAGTGCTTTTTAGATTTAAAATCTTAATAATGTGTATAATATGTGTGTTAATAATTCAGCGTGTCTGAATTTCCCCCATATATAATGAAAGATGTAACAGAGTTATAACAAAATTAAAATACTTTCAATTATAATTACTAAACAATAATGATAGCTAACATTTGTTTAGGACTCAAAAGTTTTATTGTCTATATGTATTACCTAACTTAATTTTCCCAATTACACTAAGAGGTATGTGTTTACTGCTGTGTACTTAGCGGATGAGAAGTTGAGGACTCCTTAGATATTAAATAGTGGATAAATTATGATGTAACCTAGTGAAATAAATACTATGCAATCTTTAAAAATGGCATTGTAAAAGTATAATTACCATAAGGAAGATATGCCTATTATATAAATAAAATAATTAGATGAAATAATAGTTACTTCTGAGTTTTGGTATCCATCATGATTAAATTGTATTATTTGTTATTTTCTTTATTTTCCATCTTTTTTATAGCTGATGCGTTTTGCTTTTCTAAGTAAGAAAATAATTTAATTTATTACTTCGAAAAAAACAGACGTGGGAATCTTTCGAGGCATAAAAATAGATGTCTTATTCTATATTAACACCCCTTTGCCTGACAACTTGAAGTAGATACTATTATTTTTATTATTAACACCATTTTACAGCTGAAAAACTAAGACACAGAGATACTAAATAACTTGCCTAAGATTACATCCAATAAGTGGCAGAGCAATAATGGAAATGCTTTAGATTCCTTGGCTAATCCGTTAATTCTCTTCTTCTGCCAGGACTAACATATTCTTAATCTTTATTTCCGTTCGTTCATTTTCCAGACACTCTAACTCAGTCTTGAATATAAAGCCTTTTAAATGTTTCTTAACTACTTACAAGTGGCAGAACACAGTGTGGCAGTTCCTGGTTTTTGAAGCAATGTGATGTACGATATTCTACAAGTACAAAGAAAAGCTACATGAAAATTAGAATCATCACTACATTGTCTTCCTTCCTGCTGAACTCTGCAGTCCGATATTGTATTGCGGAGGTACTGCCAAGCAGAAAGGTAGTAACATCACAAGTCTAGGTTGACCTGTGTCTCAGCATTTTTAACACAATCGTTCTTTCCATTACTTCAGGATTTCATTTAATAATCTCCACTGTTAGAATCATTGTAACAGCAGGAAGAGGCAGAATTAGCAGTTAACAGTTATATACTCACTTCGCAAGTTATTTTTTTCTTCGAATTAAAAAGTATTTCACATATTTGAATAAAATGCAGATCCTGGTTCATATTCTTAAGTGTATTTTGAGTTTGCTGGTGAGATTCTTTATTTCAACTCTTAGCAGGTAACTCAATCCACCATATAATATGATTAAAAGAGCAAATTTGCCAATACCTCATAAGCCTTTGGAATTTCAAAGTTATTTAAAGTATTGGTGGTGTTGATGTTCATAAAAGCTCATTAAATATGAAGGTTGGTTTTGGATCTATAAGTTAATTTATTAAAGAGAAGTTTGCAGACTTTTTTAAAGAAGAGATAACATGTTTATCATATACTTAATTAACTAAAATTGAATACTATTAAAATAATAATCACTGAAGGCACAAATAGAAACTATATTTTATGATTCTCAAGTATGTGTAAAGGAGATTTTTAAATGAAGCTATATATTTATTAAATTCAGTTATCAGTCCTAAGTTTACTAGTTAAAAACAAAATAAAACAAAATAAACTTTGAGGCAGCATTGTCTTATATGCATATTTCCATAAATTTTTCTCATATAATTAAATCTCAGTTGTGAAGATAAAATACCTGCAAAATGCACAAACCAAAAATTATTTCTTTAAATTTAAGTTTAATAAGTTTCTTAGAAATAGGTTCTTGAAGGTTAAATTTTTCCTGTTAGTTGATTCTACTTTCAAGAAGATGAATGAAAATTTTAATTAAATAGCTAATTCCAAAAATGACATGATAGTTTATATTAGTCCAACTAGCAATTTTCTTGAAAGTTTAAGATTAATATCTCAAATTATCAACCTCAATATTTGAAGTGAAAAAAGTAGCAAAAGTTTTCATACTTGACCTATTAAAAACATTAACTGTTTCTGAAACTATAAAGAGTATGAATTTTGCAAGAATTAGATGTGTTTATTTCAAGCTAATAAAATATTATGTCACATTGATATTCCATCATCATAAAACTAAAACATTCTTATACATTTTTGTTTAATATTAATGATACTATATTCTATATCAATATAATGATTCCAAAGAAAAATATACTGATCAGTGTAATTGTATAGATGCACATGATTTTTGAGAAACTATTACATTAGATGATATTCTATTTAGCCAAATTTTGTCTCTAAATATTGTGTTAAGAAACATTTATGGGTGTCAAGAAAGGAAAGGATGAAATTGGTATAAGGTTGAAACAAGCAGAAATGAATAAACAAGTAACATGAGATTTCCTATTTTAGGATGACTGGAGGAACTCCGAAAAAAAGTCTTTGAAATGCCAAGAAAATTTTTAAAAATGAGAGTGAATCTGCTATGTAGAATGAAACTATGAAGATCATGAAAATAACCAGAGCCTTACTCTATTCTAATAGACATCATAATTAGGAGACATGTCACAGTCCCTAAAAAATGCATTTGAGAACAGTTTCCTTCTGTATAGTAGTTTATTAATTTTTGCACTAGTTATATCATTAGATAAGATGGACACAATAGATAAAACCTCACTGAACAAAAATTATTGTTTCAGACCTCACACTTTCATCACCTGAAACTCTCCACATGGCTGTATCACATGACATCTGAATTTTCTCAGAGCCAGCCAGGAGGAGGAAGAGGAGAAGGAGGAGGAGGGCCAAAGGAGAAGAGGAGGAAAAAAGGAGAAGGAGAAAGAGAGAGAGAGAGATTCCAAGATGAATTGCACTGTTTTATAAACTAATCTTAGAACTAACACCCCCATCACTTCTTTCATACTCTGTTTATTGGTAGTGATTCAGCAAACACTGCCCACATTCAACTCCACACACAAGGGAATGGGTACCAGGAAGTGGAGGTCATCTAGGGCCATTTTGAAGGTCGGCTTCCACACTAATCTTTATATCTGCTTCTAGCAATATGTTTGGCAAAGAGCCATGATTATGGCTCTACATAATTAAAATCTTACAAATGAAATCACAGAATACTGAAGAAAGCATCATAGGTGAATTACTTTATCTAATCCTACATTTTTCAGACTATAAAACTGAAAACAAAAGAAAAAATACAACTTGTTTGAGGTAGAGATAAAATAAGGACAGATTTCTTTTTATTAAATTATCCTACAAATAATCAATTTCTAAAAAGTATTTTGAAATATTTTAGAATTACTTAGTTGGCAAGATCAGATAATGAGTTCTTACATAACTTTCACCCAGCATCTCTCAATATTAACATCTTATACAACCATAATATATACAGAAACTAATAAATTATAATTTATTATACTATTCTTATTTTTAGTATTTATAGCACTTTAATCAGATTTAATCACTTTTTAAATTAATATCATTTTACTATTTCAAGATCCAATTCAAAAATCATATTTTATTTTGTAATCATGTCCCCTTGTCTCCTCTAGTCTGTAACAAATTTTTGGTATTTCCTTGTTTATCATGACCTTGACACTTTTGATGAGTACTGGTTATGTATTTTGTAGAATGTCTTTCAACTTCGGTTGGTTTAATATTGTCTCATGATGATACTGTAGTTATGAATTTTGCAGAAGGATACAGCAGAGGTAAAATGACACTCATATTTCGGGTGGTATATGATATCAATATGACTTACGACTATTGATGTTCACCTTGATTTCTTGATTAAGCGGTGTCCACCATGTTTATCTGCTACAGTCGCTGTTTTTTTCTTCTCCATACTCTGCTTATAAGAAGCAAGTCACTATATCCAGCCCATTTTCAAGAAGAGAGTAATTAAACGCCACCTCATGAAGATAAAAATGTTAAATAATTTGCTGACATACCACCATGTCAATTAATTAATAATTTGGGGAGTTACTCTGAGGCTTTGCAAATAAATATGTTGTTTCTCCTTAAAGTTTTGTGCTTTGTATTTTCTTCATTCTTTCTGTACATGTTATGTGGAATACTCTGTAAAGAAATTTCCTTCTCCTCACTTTATTTATTATTTAATCGTGTATAGAATTCATGAATATTTTATTATTTGGGTGATAATTCAATACCATTATCATTTTTAATAATATTTTTTAGAAAAATACCTATTGCCATCTAAGAAGAGACAAATGAAGCAAATGAACTAAAGTGGATGCATTAGTAACAAGGAAAAAAATTCTTACTTCATGCTTTAATATGTTATATATTTTGCTTTGATAGTGTTGCTAAAATGCATACACTTTAATATGTTATATATTTTTACATAAGTTTAATATGTTATATATTTTGCCTTAATTGATATAGTGTTGCTAAAATGCATATACAATTAACATGGATATATGTTATTTTAAATTTTTTTAGAAATAATTATATTTTCAAAGATAATGTTTGGATAGTTGTTGATGACTAAGAAGCAAAATAAATAATTCTGTCAATGAATAAATACCTTAATAAAATTTTTTACCCATAAGATGTCCTGGTTTGAAGAATGAAATATGTAACTAGCTGTATATATTTGTATTAATTTTCATCATTTTATAACAGCTGTAGGCCTTTATGGTTCTCTTTACAATAATTAAAATCTCCTTCCCCTAGATATATTATTGGATCCTTCTCATTGTTGTGAACTTTACTCAAATGTCACCTCCTCCTTTCATCAATGACATTATGTCTTCTTGTATTTCTTATATTGTCAGTTTTCCTATTTGAAATTATTCAATCATAATTATATATTTTTGGAATATTATCTCCCAACACTGCAAAGACAGGGCAGTTTTTCAGTTTTTAACATTTTTCAGTGTAATTCCATGCTAATTACTCCATTTACAATAAATAGTATTTGGAAAGGAACTTAGAGTTTACTCATGTACTCTAAGCCATTGCTACATATGGACACATACGGAGGACTTCCTTAAACATTATAACAGATTAGTCTGTTAAAAATCAATTTCATTGTTACGTTGTATACCTTTTATTCTATTCTATTTATAGACATGTCCCTGGAAACTTCAGATTTCAGAAATCTAACTTCTACAGTACTCTGATGTTTTAAATACTTGCTGTGTTTTTCTTACACTGTTTCCTCTGCTCACATGCAGTTAACCCACTATCCCAGCTCACGTTTTGGTCACATATAAATCTTACTTCTTTTCCAAGAATCAAATCAAGTATCACCTCCTACAAGATGTTTGACTTTGAAGCAATCTGAATGTCCTTTCCTCTTGCGTGTGCTTCTAGCATGGTGGTGCTTGATCCAGAAATGCTCTGAGCCTTTGTCATCTTTGCATATCTGGTGTCTAATACACAACAACTCTTCTAGACATTCAATAAATATTTTCCCTGATGCGGAGATAAGGTGATCCACACCATGCAAAACAAATTCGCCATTCCATTTACTTGTGGATCTTGAACTGAATTGTCGGGGGATAAGTAAAATGGCAGTTCTTCAGACTTTTTCCAAGATGAAAACATATTCTATACAAAAAGGATTTTTAAAATTTTCTGTGTTGCTGGTGGGATTAAACCATAACTCAAGCCTAAGGAGAATTAGATCAATGTAGGACTAATGCTAGCTCCTCTCACATTCACTGATATCTGGTAGTGAGGGAATTTCTACTTAAAAAAAAAACTGATGAATAGAGTCAAAAATAACAACAGTTCTATCCTCCAGGATTCCCTGAGCTATTGGAGGTTGTTCTCTCTTTTGGTACATAGGTATTTTAGTAGTAACTCTAATAAAGCCATTTCATTAAGTTAATGTATAACTTTATTGTAAAGATATCTCCATTTTTGACCTGTTCCTCCCTCCCTCAACTACAAGGAATAGTTGACACAGCACAAAACACAGAGCTTGTGCTTAAAGTAGGAAGAATAATAGCCCTTAAAGCTGTGCACGCCCTAATCCCCAGAATCTGTGGATATGTTATGTAAAATGACAAAGCAAATTCAGTTTGCTGATATAATTGAGGTTGCTAATTAGCAGTCATTAAAATTGATTATTCCAGATTATTTGATGGGCCTAATACAATCACGAAGGTTCTTAAATGTGGAAAGGAAGGCAGAAGAGTCAGTGTCAGAGTGATGTGATGCGAAAAGGACTTATCCATCAAATGCTGACTTTGGAGAAGGAAGGAGTTTGGTAGCTGTTGAACCCAGGCAGCCTCTGAAAGCTGGAAAAAGCCATAAAACATTCCTCCCAAGAACCTCCTAAAAGAAACTGCACCACTGACAGGTTGAGTTTAGCCTATTGTTGCATTTCTGATCTCCAGAATTATAAGATCATGAATTTCCATTGTTTTAAGCCACTAAGATTGTGATAATTTGCCCTGAAAATGATGATCAAAGGTGGAATCTATTATTCTGCTTTATGTTTTGCCAAATAGCCTATCAACATTCAATAAATTTCAAAAACAGATAAAATACCTTTTAAAGAATAAATAACTTTATATATTGATGATGTTTTGTTCTGAATATCTGAACTGTGATCCATCGTTTACACACACACACGTAGACACACACACACACACATATTGCATAAACTCGGTCAAACACTAGGAATTCTTGATCTTATAGGGTGAGGAAAATTTTGTAAATGTGATAAATTATGGACAAAAAAGAGATATTGCTGATTAGTAATCAGCAAATCCTGTGCATCAACTTTCTTAATGGAGATAAAATATTAACCTTTGTAAAAATAATTGAAAAAAAATTGTTATTACCTTTGCCTCAAAAAATAATTTAACTCATAAGTAGAGTGTGAGTTTTTCTTTCTCCTCGCTAAGAGAGATAGAAAGACAAATAGTGAGACACAGTACAGCCGTGTTTACTTTGGCAGGAAAACGCAGCTGCAAATAAAAATTGCTGTTACTTTTTTTTTTTTAAGTGATGGTAACTCCTATCTATACCCCTTCCGTTCAAACAAGAGACTTTTATATTCCTTTTTTTTTTCCTTGCTGCTGGCTGACAAAGGCTGTGGGCAAAACAGAACTCACATCTCACATTCCTCCTCATCCCTCCTTGACAAAGATGCACACTCTGTATGTTTGATGTATTATTTCCTTCATAGAAAACAATTGTGCAAAATATAATAGAACAATAGAAACAAAATATAATACAAAAGTCTCAGCTTTGCCTGGTGCATGAGTAGTAAAATTTTAAGCAAATGAGGCCAGATAGAAAAAATAATAGCAACTCTATACATGTTGGGATGAAATGGAAAACAAAAAAAGCACAAACAAAGTATAAAATTTAGGTGCTTTAGATTTAATTAAATGAGTCAAATGACAATATAAAATGTGAATAATCTTAAGATTTTTATTGTCAGGTTCCCCTTTGACAATCTGATGACAATCTTATGAAAATTATGAATGTTATTCCTGGAAATCACTCACATACACACACACGTAAGCACACATACACACACACACACACACACACACACACCAGTTTTGCAGACCATTTACACAGGTCCTTGGAACCTCTACTTTCTGGGTATCAATAAGCCCAGATTGCAAACTGCTAGTTTAAACAAGTGGAAGTCACCGTTGTTTTGTATTACTCTAATATTAAGTGTGAAATGGTATGTTTCATCTAAGAAATAACTAACTTCTCTCAAAGTGAATAAATTAATCTGAATTACAGTATACCCTATGAGCCCGTTTCAGAAGAAAAAGCAAAGGCATTACCCGAATGAACTGAAAAAGTGGCTCAAGTCATTTTGTAAGGCATTACAGCAATGTTTCGTTATGTGAAATGATGAACAAGGTGGAACTGAAGTCCACAAAGAAAGATGACACGTGAGAAACTTTTGAGGTCTTGGATGAAAGGAGATGACCATTATGGAGGTGATTTGAATAATGCCAGGTAGGGTCGGGATCACAATTTGAAAAGTCATACCCGGATCATAAAAAGGATGCAACAAATATAAACAGCACAGTGATAACCTATGTTATTTGAGAGTGGAGAAAAGGATCTGGTGAAGTACAACTTAGGGATTTGGGAAAATAATTTATAGATTTGCTCCATGTTACTCAATGCAGGTTCTGGTGCAAGAGCACTTAACTCAAAACGCCTACACTGGTCATTGGGCACTGTTATATAACACGGGCTCTGGAACCAATTTGACATGGTTCAGCTCTGCCGTGCAAGTATTCACTTAACCCTGAGAAGATAACGTAATCTTGCGAAGTCTCAGTTTTCTCATTTGTAAAATCAGTGAAATATCTCATAGCATTGTTCAAAGAATAAATAGGATGATTTATATAAAATATTTACCATATTACCTCGTAGCATAGGAGACAGACAAAAAAATGTAGCGATTGCTATGTAATTATTCCATAAGGAAGATAAATGTGATCTATATTAAATGAAATTACAGGTTTTTTTTAACCAATACACAACTATTGGATTCAGTGTATTTTAGTTAGAGTAATGAGTTTCAGTAAATTCTCAATTTTATTTACTCATTTAACTGAAAGTTATGAAGAGCTTATCATGAACCAGGCGGTGTTCTAGCCACTGAAGATATGATAACAAAGAAAATAAAGTTCCCGACTAACCTTTCTTTTAATATTACACGTTGCAATATAAATTATTAACAAATGTACAGAAATGTATGATGCCACATGGTTCTGAGTGCTTTAGAGAAGATTAAATCATCTAGAAGGGGTTTGGGGAGTGAAAATGAGGGTGATAATGCCATTTGGTTTAGAATGGTCAGAGAAGAATCATTGTGTCCTTAGAGCAGAGAAATAGTATGGTCTGAAATCTTTCAAAAACTTCACTGTGGATATTGTGTTCGACATTTACTGTTGGAAAATTAATTAGGAGGCTATTGTCAGAAGTACCACGTGGTTTAATGCTGTGTTGGACCTGTATAATAGCAATGAACATGGTGAGAAATGATAAGCTCTGGACATATCGTAAGGCAGAGTTGAAATTATTTGCTTATAGGTCAGATATGTGTGTGTGAGAGAGACTGGGAAGTATCAATACATTCTTCCACATTAAAATGTGATCTTAAGCTAATAACTTAATTTATAATAATCATGACTCATCTACAATAAAGGCAGTATTCTGTAAGTTACAGATAATACCAATTCCAGCTGAGTAAACATATTATAGTCAAAAAAGAAAACAAATGCATAAATATTGGTTTATTAATGAAAAAAAATGTATGCTTGTCCATGCAGTCATTCACACAGTGTAATCGAGGGCTTGATGATAGCTCTTGATCAGTGAAAAGTTATTAAAATATATTTGAATTGTACAAACTTTATCTTTATAAAAATGTAACGTTTAGGTAATCAAGTAGAGCTCAGAAAAAAAGTTTATTTTATTCCTTATTTAGATAAATTGTCTTACATTTCTTTGAAGATCTGCTGGAACATACAGCATCAGCACCAGCTCATAGAAAAATCTTTCCCTTAAGCTTTTCCTATGAAGAGAAATGAAAGGAAAGAAAGATGTTGCCTTGGATTGGAAAAATGACCAAAATAGACTCAGCAAGAATGGTCTGCCCACTACGAGTAAATATTTAATGGTTACATGTCTTAAGATCTGATGGAAAACATATCCCAAATACATACAGGATAATCTTTCTGCCAATTCCAATTCCACTCTATTCATAGCATTAGTGAAAATCATCATACTTATGCCTGGGAGGAAGAGCTAATGCATGCTGTGAAATTATTTGAATGGAAAAATGATTTCTAAGCTCTCACAACAAGTCAGTGCTTGTATTACTATTTTTTAACATAAAAATATAGTTTTCTTTTTATCCCTGTGGTCTTCTCTTTTAAATAACTTTGCTTCTTCCTTTGCTTTATAAAGACATCAATTCAGCTTTCAAACCGCATATTGAAAATACTGAAAGATAAGAACAGTTTCATCTTCTAAACATTTTAAGTTAGACAAAACAAAAAATCAGAAAATCTGGCATACATGAAAAAGTGCATAAAACGAAACAAATAATTTAAGGACCACCATTTCATTGTCTGCTCTACTATTCTATTTTAACATAAAATGTTTGGAAAATTCCACTTGCCTTAGTATTCACAGTGAGTGTTTTATTTAATTTGCCCCTTTTAGAGGATTTGCAAAAGTTGGAGTAGAAATGCTGATTTTTATTTTAAAGTCTAAAATTGGAAAGATACTAAATGCCTGACAGCAGCGGGAAAGTTCAGCCCCCAAATGGAAATGTGATACCCTATTATGGAAGCACACGAAAATACAGATAGATTTGTCTCCGGGATTTCAGGGATTCTGATCATGTTTCTATTATGCACTTCCTTTTCCATGCCCAGAACTGCTCTCACAGTTCTGAGAATAACATTTGCAAACTCAGTCTTTCATAACTTTTCAGCCTTTCTACTGTCAAACATTTTTAGCACACTGTACAATATTTGCTTTTCCCACTCATGAGCATAGACCATGGCATATATTTTTGTGCATTTACTGCCTTATTTAAGCTTAGAGTCTCTTCCATATTCTGTAGAAATAATATCCACAAAGTGAATTGTTTTATTACTTAGTAGAATATGAACCAATTTATCGTTTTTGCTGTTACTGTTTATTTTTATTTACAAACTAAAATGTTGACTCTTCCATCTTGTAGAAGCATATCTATGCATATGTACATATTCATATATTTGTGATATATTACAATATCACATAATAATGAAGTAAACATAATTTAAGAATGTTTCATGCCTAATTTCATACTATTTTATATTTGACAAGGGAGAAAACTGAGATCCAGGAAGAAATACCTTGCCTTTCTTTTCTCGTTAATTTGGTGTCAGAATCACCATTATATATCTGTCAGTGAAAATGGTCTTTTCTGTAGTCAACATCTACATAAACTTTCTTTGTTTTTAATTTAATTTAATTTTATTTTATTTTAAGTTTCAAGATTCATGTGCAGGACGTGCAGGTTTGTTACATAGGTAAGCATGCGCCATGGTGGTTTGCTGTACCCATCAATCCATCATATATGTTTTAATCCCCATATTCATTAGCTATTTATCCTGATGCTCTCCCTCCCTCCACCCCACTGACAGGCCCCAGTGTGTGTTGTTTCCCTCCCTGTGTCCATCATAAACTTTCTTTCCAATGGTCTATTACCAAATGAAACTTTCAATTTTCATAATGTTTACATTTTCAAAGGAGTATAAAGCATTTCAAAGAGCTGAGAACTTTTAAAACACGTACCAGTCTGTTGAACAAAATCAATTAATGATCATCCTCTTTGTGCAAATGCAACAGGAATGTAAAAATCATAAATACAGTATGTAGGTTAAATATAGATTTTTGCATATTTTAATCATTCAAAATTATTCAAGTGTAAATGAATTTCAGCACACTTTTAATGTATGAATGGGTATGAAATGAATTCATAAATGTTTTAAACCACTATAATTATGAAATAAAAAGAATTATGTAAGTCCTTGACATCTCATCTCTAGACAAACCTTAATGTCTTTAGTCAAATATAGCATGTGAACATTAATCAACATAACTGTTGCAGCACTGAGCATTTGTACTGTGATATATGACCAATTTTAATGCAAATTTTAGTTTTAGAATTAAGTTGAGATTCTTAAGGAAAAGTATTGTTGTTGTTTTCTTCAAGATAGTCTTCTTAAGAAATGGTTTTATTTAGAATATTGTTTTTTTTTAAAAGACTCTAACATTTGTTTGTTTCTTTAGGTTAAACAATAAAATCTGAGACAGTTAGGCATGTTTGATGGAAAGTAACAGAATAAATATACTAACAAACCAAGAAAACTCTAGGTACCTTAGAAAAAATTAAAACATAAGATTTTTTGTTAACAAAGAGATATGACTAGTAAAAAGGAGGAAGTCAGTGTCTCCCCACCACAGCCCTTTCACATTTATATTTTCTAATATTCCTCAGACAGCACCCACTGAATTACTGTTGGCTTACTTATGTTAGATTTCTTAGAATAACAAAGCTCTGATTCCAAATTAGACATCTGTGCTGGTTTCTTTTACATGTCAATTTTGCTTGGCTATTGTGCCCAGTTGCTCTGTCAAACACCAGTCTCGATGTTGCTATCAATGTAATTTTTGGATGTGGTTGACATTTACATCAATAAATTGAGTAAAGCTGATTGCCCTTCATAATGTGAATGAGTCATCTAACCAGTTGAAGGTCATAAGAGCAATAACTGAGGATCTTGTAGTAAAAATAATTATCCTGAAGACAGCAACATAGAAATCCTGCCCGAGTTTCCAGTCTACTGGGACGTGTGAGCACACACGGCACATGAGCCAATTCTTTAAAACAAACCTCTCTCTCTGTCTCCCTCACACACACAGGTGTATGTGTGTTCATTTAGATATACATTATAGATATTTAGAAAAATTATAAAGAGCTATAACATATATTAATATGTATAAAGAGAACTATATATATTTCTATTTGACATCGTCTGTCCTTACATAATGACTACAAATCTATTTCTGATCATGTTTATTAAACATTAAAATTAAAAATAATAATCGTCTCATTTTAATGTTCTAAAGATAAGAGGATCAAAACAATAATGTGAAAACATTCAATTTCTAAAAGAAAAGTTATTGTGTTAAATATTTACTTTCTCTGTTTACTGGTTGTGTAATTTTGAACTAATTATATGACCACAAAAATGTCAGCAACTTTATTGTGCAATAGCAATAATAACAATAATATAAACTTTGTAATGTTGCTAAGATATTTAAATAAAAAGGCATATAAAGTGCTTAGTATAATAACTAGAGCAATAGAGCTGCTAGTTTTCAATAAATACTCACTTTTACTATTTCATCATTGATAATAATAATGAGACTTTGTATATGCAATTTGACAACAGCACAAACATAAAGGTAAGAAATAATTTATATATGATGTCAACATTATTCTGATTTGCATAGATATTTCAACTTACTTAAAAATGTGTTGGATCTTAAATAATCTAACATTACACCTCAAGGAAATAGAAAAATAAAAACAAGCCAAAGTTAACAGAAAGAAGGAAATAATATCAAAGCAAAAATGAATAAAAGAGAATAGGAAATTATCATAAAATATTAATGAAACAGAATTTGTTATTTGAAAGATAAATAAATTTGACAAAACTTTAGCTAAAATGAGGAAAAAAGAGAGGGAAAGAAGATGCAAATAAATAACTTAGAAATTAAGGAAGAGTTATAACAACCAATGCCACAGGATGAGAAAGATTATAAGGAACTATTATGAACAATTATATGCCAGCAAATTGGACAGTCTAGAAAAAAATGGATAAATTTCTAGAAACATACAACTTTCTAGGACTGAATGAAGAAGAAACAGAAAGCCCGAATGAACAAACCTTCCAACAAAGGAAAGCCCAAGACCAGGTGGCTTTATGCATAAAGCTCATCAAACATTTAGTTTTTAATTATTATTTTAGAGTGTTTTAGAGATGGGATCTTGTTCTGTTGCCTAGACTGGAGTGCAGTGGCATAACCATGGCTCATTTCAGCCTTGACACCCCAGGCTCAAGTGATCCCCCCGGCCTCAACCTCCAGAGTAGCTGGGACTGCAGGAATGCCTGGCTGCTTATTTTTAGTTATTTTTTGTAGAAACGGGATCCCGTTATATTTTCCAGGCTAGTCCCAAACTCCTAAACTCAAGCAATCCTTCCACTTAAGCCTCACAAAGTGCTAGCATTACAGGTGTGAGCCACCACACCTGACCTCTGTCAAACATTTAAAAATTAATATCAGTTCTTCTGAAATTCTTCCAAAAAATTTGAAAGTGAAACTTCCAAACTATTTTGTGATGCTAATATTACCCTGATACCAAATCCAGAAAAAGGCATGACAGAAATACCTGCAGGCCAATATCCCTGAAAAACATAGACGCAAAAAAATCCTTTAAAAAAATCTAGCAAACTGAACCCAACAGCATATTAAAAGGAGCATATGATGACTGATAAGGTTAGGCTTTCGTCCTCACTCAAATCTCATCTTGAATTATAATTTCCATAATCCCCACGTGTCAAGGGAGAGACAAGGTAATTGGATCATGGAGGCAGTTTCCGTGCTGTTCTCACGTTAACAAGAGAGTTCTTATGAGATGTGGTTGTTTTATAAGGGGCTCTTCCCACTCCACTCAGCACTTCTCTTTCCTGCTGCCTTGTGAAGAAGATATCTTTGCCTTCTGCTATGATTGTAAGTTTCCTGAGGCCTCTCAAGCCATGCTGAAATGTGAGTAAATTAAATCTTTTTCCTTTATAAGTTTCCCAGTCTGGAGCAGTTTTTTTTTAATAGCAGCAAGAAAACAGACGAATATAAAGATAAAGTGGGATTTATCCCTGGGAAGAAACATTCAACAAATGCAAATCCGTAAATGTAATCCATCCCATTAACAGAATGAAAGATGAAAATCGTATTATCATCTTAATAGATGCATAAAATCATTTGGCAAAATTTAACACCTTCTCATGATAAAATCTCTCAAGAAATTAGATGTAGAAGGAACTTACCTCAATCAATAAAGGCTAAAAATGAAAAGTCCAAAGCTAACAATATACTCAATGGTGAAAAACAAACTTTTTGTCTAAGAATTGGTATAGGGCAAAGATACCCACTCTCATAATTTCTGTTCAACATAGTATTAGAAGTTCTAGCCAAAGCATTTAAGGAAGAAATAGAAACAAAAGGCATCTAAATTGGAAATGAGAAAGTAAAATTTTATCTGTTTGCAGATAATATAATCATATCCAAACAACCTTAAGGATACCACCAAAAAACTATTAGTACTAATGTACAAATTCAACAAAGTTGCAGAATTCAAAACAACATATAGTTGCATTTCTATACATTAACAAAATTATCTGAAAACTAAGTTAGGAAAACAGTCCCATTTACATTACCATCAGAAAGAATAAAGTACTTAAAAATAACTTAACCAAGGAGGAAAAAGCCTGGTACATTATAAACTATAAAGCACTGATAAAAGAAATTAAATCAGACACAATTAAATTAAAAGATGTTCTATGTTTATGGATTGGAAGAATTAATATTGTTAAAATGTTCATACTACCCAAAGGGATCTGCAGTTTTAACATAATCCCTATCAAAATACCAGTGGATTTTTTTACAGAGATAGAAAAAAATGTACAATTTTTATGGAACTACAGAAGACCACAAAGAGACAAAGCCATATTGAGCAGTAAGAATAAAGCTGGAGGCATCACACTTCCTGAGTTCAAAACATATTACAAAGCTACAGTAATCAAAAGAGTATGATATTGACATAAAAATAGATGTATAGACCAATGGAACAGAACAGAGAACCAAAAAATAAGCCCACACATATACAGTCAACTGATTTTTGTCAGTACAACCAAGAATACACAATGAGAAAAGGATAGTCTGTAAGATATGATGCTGAGAAAACTGAATATCCACATGCCAAAGAATAAAATTAGACCCTTATTCATACTATATATAAAAATTAATTCAAAATGTATTGAAGAATTAAACGTAAGACCTGAAACCAAAATAGTCCTAGCAGAAAACATGAGGAAAAAGCTTCTGAATATTGACTGTGGCAATTATTTCTTATACGACACCAAAAGTGTAAAAATGTGACACTACAAATAGAAAAGTGGTATTACATTAAACAAAAAAGCTTCTGCACAGAAAATGAAGCAATCAACAAAATAAAAGATCAACCTATGAAATAATAGAAAATATTTGCTAACCACATATCTTACCAAGGATTAATATCCAGAATATACAAGAAACTTCTAAAGCAGTAACAATTAATACAAACAACCTGATTTAAAAATGGACAAAGAAACTGAATAGACATTTCTGCAAAAAAGATACAGGAATGACCAACAGATACATGAAAATGTGCTCAACATTACTAATCATTTAGGGAAATGCAAATAAAAACTCCAATGAGATATCACCTCACATCTGTTAGGATTATTTTTATCAAATAAATAAAAAATAACAAATTTTGACAAGCACATGAAGGAAAGGGTATCCTTGCACACTATTGGTAGCAATGTAAACTGGTGCAGCAACAACAGAAAACAATATGGGTGTTCCTCAAAAAACTAAATATAGAAATACCATATAATCCAGCAATTCTACTTTTTGGTACATATCCAAAAGAATTGAATTCAGCATCTCAAAGAGATATCTGCACTTTCATGTTCATTGTTGCATTTTTCACAGTAGCCAAGACAGGGAAGCAATCTAAATGTCTATAGATGGATACAACAATTTAAAAATACAGTATTTACATAAAATAAAATATTCAGCCTTAATAAAAAGGAAATTCTGCTACTTGCAACAACACAGATGAAACTGGGAGACAAAGATTGTCTCTGTGAACATTATGTTAGGACATAATGTCATAATATAGAATGCTATGTTATGACAATAATGTCCTAATGAAATATACTAGACACTGGCAGACAAATACTACATCATATCACTTATATTATAAATCTAAAGTAGTCAAACTCAGAAAAGCAGACAGTATTATGCTATTTTCCAGGGCCTAGTGTAAAGAAAATGGGAGTTATTCGTCAAAGTGTAAAAAATTTTGGTTACATTAAATAAATTAGCCCTAGAAAAATACTATACAGCACAGTGACTACAGTTAATACTGTACTGTATAATTAAACATTTTGCTGACTGTAGATCTTATGCTAAATATTAGCATATAATTATTAATCATCATTATTACTGGCATATTATTCATCATCATTATTATTAGCATATTAATCATCATCATCATCATGAGTAGTAACCTACTGAAGGTAGTGAATAGGTTTATGGCATAAATTGTGGCGATAGTTTCACAGGTGTATAATTATATTGAAACTCATCAATTTGTATACATTAATTGTTTACAGCATTTTGTACGTAATTTTTTCTTTGGAAAAGTTAAGTGTACATCTACCATATGACCAGCAATTTCAGTTCTAGGTTTTTGTCCATAAGGAATGAAATTTTATGTCTATAAAATATATGAATAACAAATGTGTAATGGAGCTTTATTTGCAGCAGCCCCAAAATGGCAATTACACAAATGTCCATCAATGTGTAAATGTATAAACTAACTATGATGTATCCATACAATGAACTAGTACTCAGCAAATAAAAAGAAATGAACTACTGATACATGCTACAATATGTATTCACTATGGATGAATCTCAAGATAATTATTCTGAATAAAAGAAGCCCAATTTTAAAAAATACATACCGTTTGATTTCATTTGTTTTAATACTAAAGTAACAAATTGATCCATAGTGATAGAAAACAGATCAGAGTCTGTCTGGTAATAGTGAGGGGTAGGAACAGGCAAGAAAGAGGTCACTCAAAGAGGCGCAAATAAATTTTGGAAGGTGATTGATACATTCGTTTTCTTAATTGTGGTAATAGTTTTACAATTATATTAGTATGTTAAAACATATTAAGTTGCAGACTTAAGAGATGTACAGTTTATTACATGATAATTACAGCTCAATAAAGCGGCAGAATAAAAAGAAATGGCAATCTCATGCCTATGTTGTAAGTCAAAAATAAATTCTGTTCAGTGGTCAATAGCTCGTTGTGTGTAGGAGAAAAATGTTATAAAAAAGAGAGTGGTGAAAAGGTAGTGCTTAGTCTAGATTGTGGATATTTATACAAAGGGAAATTACATTGCCTCACATAATAAAATAATACTGGTTTTGAAACTATCCTCTGGTAGTGACAATATTGAAGATTAAATACCTGCTGGATCTAGAGGGAAGGTAATGTGGATATGCACTCTTAACAGAGAAGAAACGCTAGAAGATTTTATTCCTGAGCCAGCTATAGCTAGTGGAACAGCAGTGTCTGAAATTCAGGTTCAGGCTTTTTTTTATCTTTTCTATAATAAATATCCTCTGCAAACCGCACGATTTTATTAAAATTTGATAATATATGCACAAAACCAAAAATCTTTTGAGAGGCTTACCTTTTTTATATGAAAGAATAATTTTACTAATTTCACCAATTTAATTTTACAAACTATTTTTACATTAACTCATTTCCCTAATTAATGAATTAACTGCCCCTAGTAAATGTGCATGGTAAGTCTTCATCTTCTCATAGAGTGTGTGACCTTAGAGAAAACACGAAGGAGAAATGGACTGTCTCAAACTCACCTCATGCTGTATTCCTCTACATTCAGTTAAAGCCACCTAGGTGCCTCAAATTTGTTCTACTAAACTTTTTTTTCTTTGTATCATTTGTCTTTTCCTATCATTACATTATTTAACTAAAATGAAATAATTTGCTTGGTGATATACTTGAAAATTCATATAAAAGAGTTACGAAAAGATAGGGCAGACTTTGTTTCATACCTAAATGAATGAAATCATAGATCAATTATTTGGTCATTTACTTTACTTTTTGATCATTAAGGTGTGTTCTGGGTTTTCTAGCCACTAAATTTTAAATTCGTCTGTTTCATATCTTGACCAAATGATGTTTCTTTTAATATCAGTGGAGCTTGCATTGCTTCAATTACCATTTTCACAGTTAACATTCTCCTCAAATTACCTGTAATATGTCAAATCTTCACAACTAGGATTATGTTGAAAATGGATTATGGGCAGACAACAGATTCCACCGCGTAATTAATCTTCTCTAGAGAGCTCATTAACCTTTAAAGGTTTGTACATGATTCCATAATTGTCTTGCAATGGGATATTTATTTCTCTTCTATTTCATCAGGTTGCCCCTTTATATGGCCCACTATGAGGCTGACATTCTTTTAAATCTTGGAGCTGGCAAAGCAATTGGCAACAAAGAAAAGATATAGATTAAAGCCAAGTTCATCCTTTAACCACCATCCATGTCTCTAGCATTTCCTTCACACATGGCAGGAAGGAAATACCATCACTTCTTATGCATACAGAATAATATACAAATGACTTAAAATAATGGCCAATGAGATTATATTCACTTTTTATAATTATTTGCCTAACTCTTACTGAACACCTACTTTTCTTTTCGAGTTCATATATGTTTCACGTTGTCCAGAAACTTCTCCTCATGGACATCTATACGCATCATTTTTTATACATTCTTAAAGTTACTGCTGATTTCCATAATTTACGTTAGCCATACGAATAAGAAATACAAGAACAATAAAAGATATGATTATCATTCCAAGTATTTGGAAATTTATTTATTTTTAATTGGCAGTAGACGTCCACTTTTTAGAAAATATTTCAAAATCTAGAATTCATGGAAAAAGTATGAAGAGGTCTTTTATTGAAATAGTTGGAGAGTTTTTTATTACTGTTAAAGTCACCCAAATTGATAGTATTTTATTGTGTTAATAAACTCAACTGATGTCTTCACTTATTTACTCTTTAACTTGAGAAGACAGTAACTCAGTTGTGGGTAAGAATTGAAGTATAGATTTTCTTTGTGTTTCTTCTGGTACTTAAGATTCTGGGCACAAAACAGTTATGTCATATATTTGTACTGGCTCAAGTGACCAAACTAATAACTTGCTCAAAACAGATGTATTAGTGAACCTTGGAAATAAAAATTTTAACACCTTTTATAGTGATTCAAATAGTTTTTGTGTGAATTACTAATTTTGGAGACTTCCTAATCACAGAGTAAGCTTTTGAGTGAAGATAGTTTTTGTTGAGCCCCTCCCTTTTCCAAGTCAAGGTGCTCATTATATAGGTAAGTTTTGTTTTGTTTAATAAATCTGAGGATTCTTTAGCAGTTTCACTTACTATGATACCAAATAAATCATTGTGAAAACAAATATTTACTATTTCCTGAAATACTGAACTACAGAAACTCTTTTTCTCTCTTTTTCTGTCTCTCTTCCTCTCGGTCTTTGCAACTTACTGCTTTCCACCCAATTTGGATCAATCATGCCAAATTCTTCCCAGATAATTTTATAAAATAAAAAACCATATTATTTCAAATTAATACATTTCTTGTAGCAGCATATGTCAATATTGGCTCTATAAGATGAATTTGGGCCTGTTGGTAAATTCACTATTGACATTTTCCGGATTATCAACACATCAAAATCACAGATGTGGCCTGAGAAGGTCTAAAAGTATGTCATCAGATAGGTAGAAAGGCAAAGAGCAAGAAGCAAAAACACAAAAACAAATAAACCAAGAAACATAATTTTCAACAGCAAAACAATTTCCAGGTATGACAACATACTATTTTCAGATACTAAAGGTGGAAACCATTGATTTCAATGAGATCATTGCTATTATTATCTTATCTCTGATAGTGTATCTTCCACATCTTCCTGCCCCATTTACAACCATCCAAAATAGCTCACTGTTAACTGATATCAGAATAGATATGTGACATGGGGCCAGTTACCTAACATCTCAGACCCTTAATTGAGTACCCTATAAAATGAAGATAAGAATATACTGACTTTCTATGGTTGTTTTATAAATTATATATATGCTGTGCAGAGATCCTGGACTATGATAATTCTATAAATATGTTTCAATTAGAAATATTGTTCTATGTCTTGAAAGTAATTTTCTGGGATTTCAGAATAAATACTGTTTTAATAACTGTAATGGGCTAAATTTTGTCACTCCTAAAATTTATACACTGATGTCTTAATTCCCAGTAACTCAGAATGTGACTATATTTGGAGAGAGGGTCTTTAAAAAGGTAATTAATTTAAAATAAGATTGTAAAGGTGAACCATAATTCGACATGACTGGTGTCCTTTAAAGAAAAGGAATTTTGGGCACAGGAAGTCACAGAGAGAGGACAAAGTCAGGATAAAGGGAGAATATGGTCACCTACAAGCTAAGAACATCCTGAAACAGAATCTTCCCTCGTGACCCTCAAAAGCAACCAAACGTTCCGACATTCCTTGATTTTGGACTTCCTGTCTCCAGAACTTTGAGAAAATAAATTTCTATTGGTTAAGCCACTCAATCTGTGATACTTTATTATGCAACCCTAGCCAATTAACATAGCAATCAATAAAAGGAAACCACTCAAATGGGCTAGAATAAAGGAGCTTATTATAAAGACACAGATATCAATCTGTGATCAGAAAATGAAGTAAGAAAGGCATTTATGGGAAAAACGTTATCAGGAAACAGGTAATGTCCTCTCTTTCATCGGAGTCAACATGATATTCTTTACTTCTGTCTCACTCTGCATGTCTGCTTGATTTTCTGTTATTAAATTAAACCCCATTGTCATATTAGCCAAGGTAGACTCAAGCAAACAGACCTATATATATAAGTATATATAAATACATATATATAAGTATATATATATATAAATATGTATGTATTTCAGGCAGGAAAGGATTTAATACAGGGAATTAGGTGCTTACAAAATATATGGAGGGGCTAGAAGAAAAAGGTCACTGAAAACTACCAATATTCTAAAAATTCAGGAAGTTTCAGGAATCACAGAAAGCTGGTGATGTTTATCTGACTGTCTTTGAATAATAGAGTGTGTGATTAACTGAATGGAAACCACTGACAAAATATTATGTCTGGCATTTCCACATTTTCCATAGCAGTCATTTTTTCAGCACTTCAATTTACCAAATCACACTCACTTTCTTCACACTGGAAGAACCTGGAGAGAAAATATGCAAATTCCATTTTCCTGAATTTTAGATATTTGCTTAATTATATTTTATATGTTCCACTCAACTTTCCAACCCGACCGTTTATTATGACAATCAAGAGATCTCCAAGGTGCCCCAGAGCAACATGTGCTCCAGAAGAGGCTGCCTTCCCTACACTTACCCACACCTCCATTGACAGCAACCAAGTGGGTGCTCAGCAGCTCTGCCTGCTCTAGATAAACTTGACCTTTCTTTGGTTTAACATGTTTATTTGGTAAATTAAGCAGATTTCTCAGAGCTCTGTGTGCTTCTGCAAGTCTGCCACTGCCCACCTCTCCTCCAACACTTACAAGCTCATCCTCAGTAATGGATATAAAAGAAATCATAAAAATCAATTCCATTACTCCCTTTATCTGTTAATGTGAAACATCACAGAAATTCCAGGTCTCCTGGGTCATGCCTCAATTCCCAACATCAAATATTAATATCTTTATTTGGTCTATGAGGCAACACTCCACCTTCTGTACTCCCTATACTCCTATTCCACTCAGTTTATTTCTGTGGTTTTTTAAATCACCATGACATACTAGGTATTTTATTTATTTCTTTGTTAATTTTTCTCTTTTCATTATAATATATATTTATGGATGTATTGAATTTACATTTTGTTTTATTTACTGTTCTATCCCCAGTGTTTGGGACAACAGTTGGCATGTAGCAGGGTTTCAAAAAACGTCTGTTTAATCAATGAATAATTGAATGAGCTCAAAGTTTGCATATTTACCATTGTCTTCTAAAATTGCCTGTGCTTTTTCTTTTACATATTCAAGAACAACATCTGATTGCTCCAAGACAGCTCCTTGAGCCAGGTAGTTGTCTTCATACATTGGTTGCAATCCCATGGAGTCAAGAGCCTTCTCTCATCCAATCAGCCCAGGGCTCTAATTAAAGCAATAGTTTACATGGTACCTAGAATGATTCTTCCAGGTAGTTAGATGCATAGTTTCTCTACAAGATTCTGTGGACAGGCATAAAACAATTTAAATACTAGTTGGTTGTTAAGTTTTGTGTATTTCATACTCCTCTGTGTTGAAATTGCCCCAACTGATTAGAACAGTAAAAAGAAGGGAGCCAGGTGCAGTGGCTCATGCCTATAATCCCAACACTTTGGGAGCCTGAGGCAAGAGGATGGCTTGAAGCCAGAAGTTTGAGACCAGCCTGGACAACAAAAAGTGAGGCCCTCTACCTACCAAAAATAGAAATAATTAGCCAGGCATGTTGGTGCACACCAGTAGTCCTAGCTACTGGGGAGGCTGAGGTGGGAGGATCACTTGAGCCCAGGAGTTACAGGCTGCAACGAAGTATGATTGTACCACTGTAATTCAGCCTGGGCAATGGAGCGAGACCCTATCAATAAATAAATAAAAACATAAATTTGAGAAAAATGAAAATAAAAATAAATAAGGGAAATTGAAGCATCACAGGAAGAAGGGCTGATGACAAACATGTATTAAGCTGCACTTATTCTTCCTTAATCTAAAATGAGTATCTTTGTAGTGCCCTAAAAATCCTGAACCTTTAGGTAGCATTTTCATAATCAACATTCTAAATAAAATTGTTAATTTTCTCTAAATTTTCATTAGTTAAATAATTTAAGGGCAAAAGAAAAAGGAAAACATTTTGTATTGGTATTCCTTTATAAAAAATGAGATTATCTTCTCTAGGTATTTCACAGGAATTTATAAAAATGATATATCAATATTCTCTTTTTTAACTTTTATTTTAGTTTCAGGGGTACATATGCAGGTTTGTTATATAGGTACATTGCACATTATAAGGGTTTGGTAGGGGTTTGGTGTACAGATTATTTCATCACCCAGGTAATAAGCATAGTTTTTTGATCCTCACTCTCCTCCCACCCTCCACCCTCATGTAGGCCCCAATGTCTGATCTTTCTTTCTTTGTGTCCATGTGTACTCAATGTTTTGCTCCCACTTATAAGTGAGAACATGCTGCATCAATATTCTTAATAAATGTTGAATTACAAGTCAACTATAAAGGGATAAGGCAACATTTTGAAGTATTTAAATTTCAGTTTTTTACTTTCAAATAGGAGCTAAACAAAGCCATTTATAACAAAATTAATAGCTAAATTGAAATAATATTTTATTCACATATTGTACACTTAAGAGTAATGGAGTAAATGACAGAACAAGTTAACATTTAAGAAAGACTGAAATATCATTTGGTCATTATTCTACTTTTTTTTTTTTGAGACGGAGTCTCGCTCTGTCGCCCAGGCTGGAGTGCAGTGGCGCAATCTCGGCTCACTGCAAGCTCCGCCTCCTGGGTTCACGCCATTCTCCTGCCTCAGCCTCTCCGAGTAGCTGTGACTACAGGCACCCACCAGCACACCCGGCTAATTTTTTTGTATTTTTAGTAGACAGGGTTTCACCGTGGTCTCGATCTCCTGACCTTGATCAAATGGGTAACTCTCCATAACTGCTCACATCTCCAGATCTGTTGGCTCCTTTATAGAAAGGATCAAATGTTAGTCCCCTTTATATTCAGAGAGTCTCTCAGTGAGGTCTGCACAAATGGATATTTAAGATGCTTATTGAGCAAATGAATAAACTAATGACTACAATGCTTGTTACAGTGGAGTTAAAAATTAATCTAGATTTTATAAATTCTGACTTTAATTCACTCCTCTAATTATTTGAAATAATACCTCCTCTCTGAAGTTGGATGGCTTTCAAATGAAAACTGGTATCCACCTCTCACATGTCAGCACTTTCTAATATTATCTGAAATAAAGTAGAGTGCCAAAGGCACAGATGTGATATTTACACCTGGGATGAAGAAAGAGAGGGCTGGGCATTTGAGAAGTTCTCTTTTTTTAGGAATTTCTAATGATTAAAAAAAATTTAGCTACTTTTACTGCTTCAGTAAATAAGAACTATTGTATTCTGTATATAAAGATAGGTACCAAACAGGTTCTAAATTATTTTCAGCATGGTAAAATATAAACTAAAATAAAAATCAAATGCTTACAGATGAACCCGAAATTCAAAGTACAGTATTAGTTGTTACGGACTAAGAAAAGTAAAACAAACTTCTTGCATGCAAGAAAGCAGCTTTTTCTTTTCTTTTTAATGTAATTTGACAGAAGTACTATATCTACATCTGTAAAAACTTTTGCTATAGGGGTTTTGAGTTAGCATGTAACTAAATGCTCACTCTAATACTGGAATTATAGGGGATAGAGAAATTAAAACTGATCCTACACATTTTAGATTAAAGTAATTGGAAAAGGAATTGAAAAAAGAAAGATGAGCCCTTAGTTGGACTTTAAAAGATACTGATTTTGTGGTTGGGAAAGTCAAGATCCATATGTCAGAAAAATCTTTCAGTAGCAAACTCTAACTTAAAAAAATAGTCAAATTTATCTATCCAGTTATATGATGAATCTACTGTACCTAAAATTTTTTTAAACTTTGTTATTTTGTCTGCCTTAAAATATTCCTCCTCCATTATGTTGATATTTGACAAAGTATTTATAATAGTACTAGCATTTGGATGTCTAATAGAGAAGAATGAGCTAAATAATTAATTTATTCAAAAAATTTTAATTTGTTTTTCAGGACATTGGAATACAGATATGAGCAAAGAATGATCCTGTCACCTACTGAAATGTATGTTGTGACAAGGGTCAGCAAATTTTTCTGTGAAAAGACATAGAGTAAATATTTTCAGCCTTGCAAGTCAAGAATTGCTGCTGCAACTACTCAATTTGGCCACTGTATCACAAAATCAGCCACAGATAACATATAATTGAATGAGCATGGCCTTGTTCCAATAAGATTTTGTTTACAAAAAAAAAAAGAAGAAGAAAAAGGAGTTGGGCTGAAGCTGGCCTACAGGATGTTGTTTGCCAATCTCAGTTCTAGCAGAATATCTCAGTTCTAGCACAATATGCTAGAAGGTGACAAGTCATAAAGGAAAAATAGAAAAGGACAAAGTTAGAGGAATGGAGGAGACTGAGTAGATTCAAATTGTAAATGCATTGATGAGTGTGAGCCTCATTAAGAAGGTGCAAACTTAATATGAGCCAAGAATAGAAGGAGGGGAAGATAGAAGTCACACGTCCTTTTGTCAAAGTTGCTCCAAGTAGATGGAACATCCAGTATATAAGAGATGCCTGGTTTGCTTTGGGATGAACAAGTTGGCCAGGGTTTCTACAATGGAGTAAGAGAAGGGTAGAAGAGAAGTGTGATCAAGTAATTTTTAGTGTGCAACACTGTGTATGTCATTATATGCTGATGCATAGCTACTTGCTTTTACTCTGAGAAAAATGAGGAACGCTCATTCTTAAATGTATATAGTAATAATTATAATTTTCAATAATGATTTTATATTACAATAATGGTATCTACTTAGTATAATTGTGGAGGGGTTAAATTAGATAAGGTAAGCAAATAATTTAGTACAATAACTAGCACATGGTAACAGCTCAATAAATATTAACTAATATTATTAATGTTGGTGTTATTGCTTTTATCATCATTAACATTAGTAATTAATTCATTATAAAAGTATAATTTTTATTTGCATAGTAGACCTTATAATTGCATTGGATACCTAAACCAGCTCTTCTTTTGTCCACCATGAAAAATATTTGAATACAATAGTCCCCTTTTATGTAGTTTAAAATCCGTGAAAAATGAGAACAATTTTAGATGGTAAATGTAGCATGCTTTTGTTTATGCTGCCAGTTATAGAATTCCCTGTGAAGTAGTAAAAGTGAAATGTGTCTTCAAGATAAATAATTTTTAAACACATTATTCTCATTTTTGTTCAGGGAAGATACTATTAAAGTTATATATGAAAAAATTTACTATTATATAAAAATACACTTATCTGCATATGATGCATGTTATGTTCTGATTATGAAGACTTCTTTTTTGTTTTGTTTTGTTTATGAGACAGAGTCTCACTCTGTCATTCAGGCTTAAGTGCTGTGGCACAATCTCAGCTCACTGCAGCCTCCGGCCCCCTGATTCAAAAGACTCCCCTGCTTCAGCCTCCCTAGTAGCTGGGATTACAGGCACACAACACTACATCCAGCTAATTTTTATATTTTTAATAGAGACAGGGTTTTGCCATGTTGCCAGGCTTGTCTTGAACTCCTGACATCAGGTGATTGGCCCACCTCAGCCCCCAGAGTGCTGGGATTACAGGCATGAGCCACCGTTCCTGGCCTGCTTATGAAGATATTTATAAATAATTAATAATAATATCTTAACACCATTTCTTATCACTGAATGTCAGTGCATTTTTCTGTTGCCCTTAAGGAAAATACTGTCATGCAGAGGTAAATGCTTTTTAGGCAAAGGTTTGTTGTGGAGCGTTAAAAATAATTCTCTATTTTAAAACCTCAATTAAACAATAAAGCATATGTTTAATAACCAAGTCTTGCATATTTTAATGTTACCATAACAGAAGCTCCTGAAGAGTAGGATTTGTGTCTGCATCATTCACTCTTCGGTCTGTCCTATAGAAGACTGTTGTGCAGGTGATCTGGGTTCCAGTGTCACATCTCTTTGGCCCATCTCTGATTTCATCCAACTCTTCCAAAAGTACTCATTTACCTTGACTATGAGCACCAACCTCAAGAACGTTTCTGACTTTTCGACGTCTCCTAGGACCTTCACCAAGGCTTATGCAGCTCTAGACACTGAAGAAATTTCATCTCAGAGTGGAGAACAGCTCTACAGCACTAGCTAGCAGGTAGACTCGGGTAGATAATGTTCCAGCCTTTCATCTTTCAATTGGATGCCCTGAGAGGCATTCAGTCTGCTTCTCATAAAGACGTCATCAGTAAAGCACGTGGGATCACCTTCCAAATAAACTACCCACACCCAAGTCCTTGTCTCAGGCATTGTACTGGAGGAACTTGAACTAACACAACACTCTATCTCTATGTGTATTTAGTAAAGTCGTTTGCTTTGTTTTTGTTTGTTTTGTTTTGTTTTGAGACAGAGTCTCGCTCTGTCACCAGGCTGGAGTGCAGTGGCGCAATCTCGGCTCACTGCAACCTCCGACTCCCAGGTTTAAAGGATTCTCCTGCCTCAGCCTCCCGAGTAGCTGGGACTACAGGCATGTGCTACCATGCCCGGCTAATTTTTTGTATTTTTAGTAGAGATGGGGTTTCACCATGTTGGCCAGGATGGTCTCGATCTCTTAACCTAGTGATCGGCCAGCCTCGGCCTCCCAAAGTGCTGGGATTACAGGCGTGAGCCGCCGCACCCGGCCTGCTTTGTTTTTAAAACAAGTTTTGGACATTTCCATGACACCTTACTTTTTGTGATACACTGATCTTAATATTCATATAATAAACAGGAGGAAATAGATAAAACATACACTCTAATAATTAAAACAAAACACAGTTTGCTGTAAGTGCCTCCTTTTGCTCTCAGTGAAAAAAAAAAAGAAAAAAAGCAGTTGGAAAGACGAATGGCATAGAGAATTTGGAGTTTTCTTTTCCCCAATGATTTTGTAAATTATTATTACGTATTTATGTCAACAATGCAGTACTTGAATATAAATGGACAATTTAACAATTTAGGGTCTTTCAGTCAAATGAGAATATCATTGATAGCTTCCAGTTCGCGGTTTAATACATGTGCCCATTCATTTTTTTACATTAATTAAACCAATATTTATTGACCTCTTCCTTTTTCAGGTCCTGGGAAGTAGAGATAGGATTTAGTCTTCAAGAATTAATGACTGAGACTGAGATGTATGTATTTTTTCATCACATCAAATTTAATAAATCCATACTCATATTTTATGTAATTTTAAAAATCAGTTTTAGAAATATAAATGTAAACAGTTTTCTCAATATCTTTAGTTAGAAAAATGAACTGGTGAAAAGTACAACATATCAGGCTATAAAGAAATAGTATAAGACACAAGTAATTAAAAATGTAGCTCAATACAGAGGAAATACATTGAGAAGAATTTAACTATATTTAGATACAGATTATGAATTACAAATTTAAGAATTTTTATTGGCAGAAAGTGAGTAGGCAGTGAGATCAAAATAAAAGAACGTTTTAATAAGACTGAGTTCATAACTTAATGTAAGATTTGTATTTCAAGAAAACATTTTCATCATTGGAACTGTGGATTCATTCTTCCATAATAAGCATTGCTGACATATTTCCAAATCAAAACATTTTTATTTTAAGAATTAAGGTTTTTTTTCTTTTTTTACATTTTTAGCCATTGTTTTACTGTTAAGAATGTGAAATAATCTGTTGGCTTAAAGATGAACAAATTGATTTGTCAAAGATCCTCCCTAGAGCAATAAAGGAGGGAATAGATTGGTAAATCAAAAAATCAAATTTCACTATGATAAACAAATGTTGGGATAAGTAATTGCTATATTCTGCTGTGGTTTTAAGCCCCTTGTTTAACTAGCCATATAGAGTCATTTCTAGGCACCTACCGTTATAACATAAAACTTCCTTTGGCACATCAGAAAATAAATGACCTCATCAATCCTCCCTGTACTAAAATGTGACTCTGAGTATGTATATATACTACCTGTCGAATACTGAGTGTTATAACACTCTGGCAGTTGTTTGGGAGACAGAAATGAATAACACACGATTATTTAAGATTATTCTAATCTGGTGGAGCAATGCAGACATGGTAATGGGAAAAGTCAGTGGTTGGGGTGTTATCATCAGTTCAAGACTAGATGCTATGGGACTACATAAGAAAGTCATTGATCCCCTTTGTAGAATATCTGCTGGACAATCATCTGAAGGAAAGTAACATGTAGGGGATTTGTAGATATAGACATGGTGAAAGAGAAAAAAAGGGTAAAGATAACTGAAGAGCTTTTACACCAACTGAAGCTAAGTTTATGGTATATCTGGGGAGCTAATAATTTAAAATAGTTGAAGCCAAAAATTTAAGTTGGTGATTGGTAAGATAAGAGGATAAGGAAATCAATGAGTCTAGTTGTAGATAGATTTATAAAATGATTTAAAGTGTTTTGTACTCTGTCCTCAAAGCAAAGAGGCAAAATCAAAGATTTTAAGGTAAAAACTAATATGAACTGATCATATTTAGAAATAAGTATCTGGTATCCATTGAAATATCTTTACCCTTTCTAACGGGTGATAATGTAGCCTCACCTCGAACAATTCTAAGGATGGGCAAATTCCTACTGGAAATTTAATTTACACAAATATATTATATACCCTAAGCATTAGAAAGGTAATCGTTAGAAAGGTAATCATTGTCTGGTACTAAGAAATAATTTCTATAAGGCTCCATTTTAAATTTAAAGGGAATTTTATCAATGACTAGTTACCAAATCCGTTATTTTTTTCTTTCTCAAGCCTCTTATAATTATCTTAAGTTTACAATGCCTGAAAATATCCACAAAATTACTAAACAATTTTATTTTGACATGATAAGTTCTTACTAAAGTAATTCTGTAGATATTTCTTGAAGCAAAATTTTCTTCTTTTCCCAGCTCTATGCCAAATGTCAGGCTAAGTAAATAAAATCATTAATAAATATGTACCATGATTATTGTGTATACATTTTTAAAGATAACTTATCAAAATGCAAATGTCTGCATTATCAATATGTGAAGGCAAATGTAGGATTCAAAAATGCTAATCAGAAAAGTTTAAATCAGCATTTACATTCACAGCATTGAAATGCTGGGTTTCCCCCTTGTCTAAAATTAAGAAAAAAAAATAGAAATAGTTGCAGTTACTTCTCACAGGCTTAGAAATTGGCATTATAAACTTTCTAGTGACGATAGTTCAGGTTTAACATGCTTTTTATTGGTTTTATATTATATATAATCTATATACATGTACCTTTTGAGTGAGAAGAAGAGAAGAAAGAGAAGGAAGGTAACTGATGAAGAAAAAATTAAGGAAGCGTAGGAAAAACAGAATAAGTTACTGCATGTTTTTTGAAACCCTAATACACTTTAAGCGTTTGATGAATATAAATTGCAGATCATGTTTTATGAATTAACAAAAATGCATGTTGAACAACTAGTTAATCTTCCAAAAAAAAAAAAAAAAAACTCATTGAAGTACAAGAAGGTAAAGATAATTGTGGAAAATTACTTATTTGCTACACTGAAAATTGATGTAAGAGAATGACAGTATTCCTTTTCTCTTTTACTTGTTTCCACTTCTAAGTTTGAAAATATTATTTTCATAAATATCTTTCATCCGTCTCTTTGTCATTGCTGTGCAAATCTTTGAAATCCACAGGAGAGTCTAGTACAGAAGAGATACAAGAACATGTAGAAAAAAAATCACCGTGTTTTCTTTTATTTGATTAAATACTAATCTGATGTGAGACTTGGTAGAAGATAAGTACAAACATAATATTTGATTCAAAGGTTTCTGATGTGTAAATTAGGTATTTTGGAAAGCTTTATTAATCATATCTTTTGAATTTTGTATGTCTGTGTTTTCATCTAGTCCGCATATTTTTAGTTAGCATTTACTGTATGTCTTGTACTGGGCGAGGCACTGGGGGTAGAAACAATTGAGACCTATTTGCTGTCTTCAAGGACCAATTAATAAGCAGATTGCTGCATAATTTCTTCCTTCAACACAGAAGAAGCATTTCCCATGTGTGTTTGGGAATCAAGAAGTAATTGTTGGATCCATTTACTGCCTCTGCGTGCTCATCTGTAAGTCCCGAGATGCCTGCATTTTGCTTCTAATCATTGTTCTTTTAGTCTTGCAGAGCCACTTTCTTCAACACAAAGAAAATGTAGAGGCAGAAGAGAGTGGCTGGGTGTTTTGAGTTTCCACCTCTCCATCCTAGTTTTTACACACTCCTCCAAGATGGGACAAACTAAAAAATGTAATTATATTTCAATGCTCCCTGAGGGACAATAACAAGAATTCTTCTCCCTGGAAGCATTTTCATAAAGTACACTTTACCCAATTTATACCAATTTTTACTAAAAATTTGTTTTTGGTAGACATAGAAACTCCATTCTAGCTCTTTTTTTTGTCCTATAATTCATATTGCAGGAAAAAAAAAGGAGAGTAAAAAACTTTAACCTTTTAAAGAATTTTCTGTGTTAAAGAGTTGAATTTTAGATTAAAAAGTAAGATAAAAGTATATAAAGTTACCACATAATAGTGATTGCTTAGTAGAAAAACAAAATGAAATAAATTCAAGTCTTTAAATTGTTTTTAACAGATCTCAAGAGACCTGGTTAAATCTGAACAGAGTTAAAGAAGGACATAAAAATTATATAAACATATATGCCATATAGAAAATTTATCTATAAAACCCCAAACCGAGATTCCCAGTACTTTATAGAAATGGTCCATAAAAACAAACTGGGTACTTGGCTGAACTGTATCGTATTTTTAATTCCTAGGTGTGACCATCTGGCTAAGTTTCTATGATCAATAGAATGTGATATGTCACTTTTAGAACTGTCCCACAAAAACGTCTTTCCTACAACCTGACTCTGTTTTATTCATTGTTGTCTGATTGAAGAGGTCATTAAACATATTTAGGAGGGTGGAATTCAAGGTGGTAAAAGCCTGGCCCTGTGTAGACCAAAGCCCTGGGCCCCTGGATTCCTTGTCTTCCAAAGCACATAGGACCAAGTATTAAATGGGAAACACATTTTTATTGAGATAACCCATGGAAATATTAGAATTTATCTATTACTACAAATAATATTACTTGCCATTCTCTAATAAAGATGTTGCTAACATTTCAGCCTGATATAAAGTCATGTGCCAATATGTACCTTTGAAATTGTGTTGAAAGTCTCTAAATAGGCTATTATAAAAATCTGTCTCCCGTAGATGCCTGTAGAAAGATAGACCACAGGTAGATGCCAAAATAACCATGCCCATACGAACTCTCTTTCACCATTTCTCTTTCCATAACACAGAAGGGAAATTGAAGGCATATATAAGGAAAAGTGTTCCCCAGGCAGTCCCAGATTATAGGTACTAAGTGGAACATGTCATGCCTAATCACATAGGCAAATCAAAGTATGATCTTTTAGGTGGCTTTTTAACTTTGGGATTGAATGCCCTATACAATTTAGACCTTGGCCTTGATAGTGACATTTGAATAAACTAAGAAGGAGATGCTGCCTATCATAGAAGGCTGCTATGATCAATACAATCTATTGAGGCCTCTTGGATTGCAAGGTACAGGCCATTGAATATTAGCTGCAGTGAAAGCTGTGTCTATAGCTGGCAATAACACAGCAATTTACAGAACTTAAAAGGAGGAACATTAAAATATAAATCACATAATAATATAAAATGTAAATAAAATACAAGAATATGCTTACATTTCAGTTTTTAAAGAAAGAAAGGGCAATGTTTTCAAAAGAATTAACTCAAGCTTAATTCAATTCACTTAAACTTAAAATCTATTAGAGCTTTTGCAAAAGAGTCTAGCATTGAATGGTTCTATACCAACTGGCACAAATTAAGATGTGGAAGATATCATCATTAAATATATCATCATTAAATCCTAATTTTAAAAATGAAATGAAGTACATTTATTTGACATTGACTGGTGTAAATATTTTAAGCATTAGGTTTATATTTTTAAATGTCCTCTTTATTATGCTAAAAGCTCACTAAACTCACAGCCCTAAATTTCAAAAAGCAAATTGAACCAGAAGAGCCAAGGAATAGAGAACAAAATTGTACAAGTAAAATTAGTGTTCAAGGAATAAATACCTTTGACATTCTATTTATAAAAGCAGCTAATTTATGGAAGATAAAACCATAATAGTAACATATTATAATGACTATTGTAACCAGATGAATTTAAAGCTAAAATTGGTCTTCAGAAAATATCATGAAGTAGGTAGCATGGCATAATTGAGTAATTTTTCTTATTTAGTATTCCGTAGACTGTATGGTATAACAAAAGATGTGAAGATCCAAATATGAACATAACAGAGAGGAGAAATCTTGAGATAATGTTGAATAGGAAAAAAGCCATACTTCTATTATAATCATTTCTTATCCAATTATAAAAACTGACCATGACTGTGATCATTTATCAGATAAACATTTGTATCAATCACTGTCTTTACGTGATATAATTATATTTTTTTACCAAAGTGGAACAATAGAAAGTTACTGTTAATAACTACAAAGACATCCAAGAGTATTGCACTTTTACAATGAAGTTTTTCATTTTATAAAAGAACAAATGACAAAAATTATTATATTTTTGTGCATCATAAGGTTTAATCAAATAAAGTAATGACTCAAATTTTTAAAAATCTTCTTACTTATTTTTTCTTAAAGATTTGCAGTGTAAAAAGTATTGCAACAAAAGCCTTGTATATCTATATGATAATATGAATTGGCATTGATTGGTTTATCCAATCAAATTATAATAAAATTATGGAAAAACTAAGCAATAGACAAAAATGAAGAATCTACTTGTAAAGGTAGCAAAAAAATATTGTTTTCTTATTACCCATAAGCCAGCTACATTTTTCTTTTTAAAGGTCAATCAATGACAACATGAACTTTTTCTTTCCCAATACTGAAAAGCAGCAATAAATTGCTTTCACTATACATGGTAGAAGTGTATACTCTTGGATAAGTTTTAATTCCAAAAATCACAGTAAGTGACCTTCTTTATAATATCACTATTGTTTGTCTAGTTTCAAAGACAGTCTTTGTGACAGTATCCTCAAAACTTCACAATTCTGATATTTCTTGTCAAGTTGTCATTCACAAAGTGAATTTATATTAAAGCAGATTTTTCCTCAAGAACTTTTACTTAAAAGTTCAAATGCAATCAGAGGTGACAGAGTGCTCTATAAAATATAAATCGTGTCATATAGATTTTTAAAAATTAAGACAAACAATTGAATACATTAAGTAGAGCAAATAGATGCTTAATACATTTAAACTTTCCTATAGAGAGTTTAGTTCTTCCAAACTCCTGTTAATTATCTTTCCAATGTGCAGAATCATTCTTATTCCTTGGTCACATTCACATATCCTTTCAAATAACATGTGGTGAATGCAGTTGGTAAGATTGATATTGTCCAATCGGCACTATCTGGAAACACACTGCAAAGGAAATTGCACACTACCTAGGTCAGAGTTGATAAAGAGTTTACAAAGATAATTTAGCTTATTTATCAGCAGATGTATTGTCCTTAAAAGAAAATAATGCAAGCCGGAATCCCAACTCATCTTATGTAAGTTAATTTCCCCTCAGGTGAAATTGCTTTTAGGTGATTTTGATAACGTCCTTTAAAAAAGTTAACCCGAGTGATTATTATATATTTATTGTGTATCAGAATCGCTTATAAAACTTTTGCTTATAAAACAAATCCCTGAGCCACAAAACTGATTTAATGAATCTGAAACCATGGAGTAGAGAAGTAACAAAATGTTTGGCAATAAAAATGCTCCAAGTGATTCTTCTTGCACTGCAATGCACAAATTTCTGACAAAAAATGATAACACAATTAGTGTTATATTTAGATCATTTATTTATCTTCTTCTATATGCCCTGGAAATGGTTGAAGTCAGTAAGAATTTTCTTGACTCATTTTATAATCATACTTTGCAACTTATCAGAAAATTCGCTTTCTGTTTGGTACCAGATTCATTATGATACTGGTTATGACGGGACTGCAAACAGAGAAGTAAAGAGCAGAAGCTTTTGAGACAGATGCACTTGCATTTAGATGCTAACTCATCTATTTCAGGCTGTGTGAAATTTGGCAAGTTATTTAACTTCTCCGAGGCTTAGTTTCCTCTAGATGTTTACCCAATAAAGTTGTCATGGTAACTGAAGGAAATAATATATAAAAATTAGTTAACACAATAACTGCAATTAATAGTCACTCAACAGCAATTTCTGTAATATTTTATATTATAACTTATCTGCCCTAGTAGGTAGAATTAATCATGGATACCAAGCTTACTATCAAAGAGTTCATCACATTTATTTCTTCTCTCTCTCAGATATCCATTTAGCTTGCTGTCTCACTTTCTACAGGAATTTCTTAAAATATCATCCTTTTAGTAATAATTTCCTTAGCTACCCTATCTAAAATTGCAGTCGCCATTTCTCTCTCCCTTTTGTACAAAATACTTTGCTTAATATGTCACCACCTAACATACTAAATGTTTTGCTTATGTAGTGTGTTTAGTCATGCCCTTCTACTTGAGAATGTTAAGGTTTATAAGAGCAGAGTATTTTGTTTATATTCTATTGCGTTTATAGAACGCAGAAGAATGCTTGTATGTGATAATTACTCAGTGATATAAAAAGGATAACAGAGAAACACAGCATGTCACAAATTGAAGCCTAGACTGAGGAATGGAAAAACCACAGTTTGCATTGATATGCCAAGAATATTAATGTAGAAGTGTTTTTCAACTTTCAACTGTGGGCCTTGTTAAAAACGGAGATTATTATTCAACAGGTCTTCAGTAGCCCCTAAAACTCTGCATTTCTATTAAATCTAGTTGATGTACATAGTGCTAGTTTCTGGACCTCACTTTCTAAATCCTTAATTCCTCTTTCAACAATGTTCACAACATCTTCTCCAGGAGTAGATATTATCTTAAGATACCATTTTCTTTGTTCATCCATAAAAAGCAACTCTTCATTTGTTCAAGTTTTATCATAGGATTGCAGCCATTCAATCACATCTCAAGACTTACTTTTAATTCTAGTTCTCTTGCAATTTCCACAGTCACTTCCTCCACTGAAGTCTTGAATCCCTCAAATTCATCCACGAGGGTTAGAATCAACTTCTTCCACACTCCTGTTAAGTTGCTATTTTTATCCCTTCCAATGAATCCTGAATGTTCTTAATGACATCTAGAATAGTGAATCCCTTCCAGAAAGCTTTTAATTTACTTGGTCTAGAACCATTAAAAGAATCACTAACTATGGCAGCTATAGCCTTACAAAATGTATTTCTTAAATAAGACTTGAAAGTCAGAATAACTCCTTGATTCATGGGCTACAGAATGGATGTTGTGGTAGCAGGCATGAAAAGAAGATTAATTTCCTTGTAAATCATATCAAAGCTCTTGGAGGACCAGATGCTTTGTCAATGAGCAGAAATATTTTGAAAGAAGTCATTTAAAAAAATTTTCTGAGCAGCAGGTCTCAACAGTGGGCTTAAAATACTAAACAAGCCATGCTATAAACAGAAGTATTGTCATACAAACTTTGTTGTTTTATTTACAGAGCACAGGTAGGGTAAATTTAACATAATTCTTAAGGGCCCAAGAATTTTCAGAATGATCAATGAGCATTGTCTTCAACCTCACTGACTGCATTGGCCCCTAACAAGAGAATCAGCTTATCCTTTAAAGCCAAGCTTTGATTCTCCTCTCTAGCTATGAAAGTCATAGGTGGCATCTTCTTTCAATATAAGATATTTAATCTACATTGAAAATCTGTTGTTTAGTGTACCTAGCTTTATGACTTATTTTAGCTAGATCTGGATAATGTGCTGTAGCTTCTTCATCAGCAATTATTGTTTTACCTTGCACTTTTATGTTCTGGAGATGGCTTCTTTCCTTAAACCTCATGAGTTAACCTCTGGAAATGTTACTTCGGCCAATTCCTCACATCCTTCAGCCTTCACATAATGAAGTGAGTTAAGGACTTGCTCTGGATTAGGCTTTGGCTTAGGAGAATGTTACAGCTGGTTTGATCTTCTATCCAGATGAGTGAAACTTTCTCCATATCAACACTAAGGCTGTTTTGCTTTCTTATTGAGGGTTCACTTGAGTAGCACTTTAAATTCCCTGAAGAACTTTCCCTTTGCATTCACAACTTGACTAACTGCTTGGCTCAAGATGCCTAGCTTTTAGCTCACCTGGGCTTTTGAAATGCTTCCTCATTCAACTTAATTATTTCTAGCTTTTGATTTAAAGTGAGAGAAGTGTGACTCTTCCTTTCTCTTGAACAATTAGATGTTACAGAATGATTAAAAATTGGCTTCATCTTAATATTGTTGTGTCTTGGGGAATAGGGAGGCTCAAGGCGAGAGACAGAGAGAGAGATGGGAGAAAATGGTCCACCATTGGAGCAGAACACATACAACATTCAATAATTAACTTGGTCACTGTAGATGGGTGCAATTCATGGTGCCCTCCAAAAATTACTGTAGTAGCATCAATGATCACTGATCATAGATCATTATAACACATATAATAATAATAATAATAATAATAATAACAAAATTTGAAATATTGTGAGCATTACCAAAATGTGACACAAAGACATGGATTGAGCACATGCTGTTAGATAAGGGAAGACTTGCTTGATGTAGAGTTGTCACAAACTTTCAATTTTTTTAAAAAAATCATGATATCTGCAGATGATTTTAGACTGCTGTGCTAGGAATCAGCGAGACTCCGTGGGCGTAGGACCCTCCAAGTCAGGTGCGAGATATAATCTCCTTCCTGGTGTGCCGTTTTTTAAGCCAACCCAAATGTCCAAAAACGATAGACTGGATTAAGAAAATGTGGCACCTATACACCATGGAATACTATGCAGCCATAAAAAATGATGAGTTCATGTCCTTTGTAGGGACATGGATGAAACTGGAAACCATCATTCTCAGCAAACTATCGCAAGGACGAAAAACCAAACACCGCATGTTCTCACTCATAGGTGGGAATTGAACAATGAGAACACATGGACACAGGAAGGGGAACATCACACTCCGGGGACTGTTGTGGGGTTGGGGGGGAGGGACAGCATTAGGAGATATACCTAATGTTAAATGACGAGTTAATGGGTGCAGCACACCAACATGGCACATGTATACATATGTAACAAACCTGCACATTGTGCACATGTACCCTGAAACTTAAAGTATAATAATAATTTTAAAAAAAAGAACAAGTCCTTCATTCACAACATAACAGAGTCTATTTTCTTCTTGTCAGCCTTCCTTTGGAGAGAACTGACAACAAAGTTTAACTCTCTGTTAAGGCCACCAGTTTATTCTATGGCATCTCCTCAAGACAGGCTGTGGGGAAAAGTTTCTATTAAGGGTTTTGTTATACTTTACCATGTGTGAACCACAATATTCATGCTCCTGACAGTATATACTTTATTACTCAAATTTTCTTTTAGCTTTTAGCCAATCTTTTAACTCCCCTAACAAACTTCTTTCTATAACTCATGACTGAAACACAAGGTTTTGATGGTGGAGGAAGTATTTATGTATAAATCCTTCTATGCAAACACATAGAGGGCCTTCTAAGGTAGCTGGGAAATTTCTCTTGCTAATTTTCCTGATATGCAACAAACAAGAGGAAGCTAAATTGCTTCCTAATAATAAAAAATAATAATAACAAAAAAACTTAAAGATATGAAGGGCCCAGGAAAAAACAAAGATGAAAAAAGGAAGAAAGAGCAGGCGAGGGTCAACAAAAACTGTGTGACTGTGGGGAATTAAACTAGACAAAGGGATCTTCATTTGTTTATTGTAATATAAATATCCCTTCTCTGTTTCCCAGTTAAAAACTACAGAAAATAAGCATTTCACAGTCATGTTTTCCTTAGTGGAGTTTTAGGAGAGTCTGAAAATATGTTGAGCTTTACATCTAGGTGTAAACAAAAGACCAAGAACCTAGGAGCCACCACAGGGAGATAAGATAACTGATGTCATTTTATAAAAATGACAGAGGTTGGCTGGGCGCAGTGGCTCACGCCTGTAATCCCAAAACTTTGGGAGATGGAGTTGGGTGGATGATCTGAGGACAGGAGTTCGTGACCAGCCTGACCAACATGGTGAAACCCTGTCTCTACTAAAAATACAAAAATCAGCCCGGTGTGGTGGCACATGCCTGTAATCCCAGCTTCTCGGGAAGCTGAGGCAGGAGAATCGGCTTGAACCTAGGAGGCGGAGGTTGAAGTGAACTGAGATAGTGCCACTGTACTCCAGACTGGGTGACAGAGCAATACTCCATCTCTAAATAAATAAATAAAATAAAATAAAATAAAATAAAATAAAATAAAATAAAATAAAATGACAGGTAAGAGTCATTTATCTTTCGCAGGCAGTAAGGTTTTATTATCAGGTCACTGGGTCTTCCTTATCCACTTCACTTTGGATGCATTCATTAACAGAGAGTCCTTCAATCCTTTTGAAACGCCTTTGCAAACAGTATGACTGTGAGAGAAATCTAACATGGCTGATTCCATCTTGCTTCTAGCTTCACAGAGGGCTGTCTTCACTCATGACTGGGTGTAGGCCAAGTAAAGTGTGGGAGAAATTTGGTTTATAGTTTAACTTTGAAACAAAGATAATCATAGCTCCTCCCTAAAACTGACCCCCTACTCCTTCTTTAGGGGCTGAAACTGCCTTTGTAAAATTAATGAGAGGCCACAGGATTAGGATTATGGAAGGGGCCTGAATTCTGCTAAAATGTAGGCATTGTTTCTGTAATCTGTTACTGCTAAGGAGTTATGTGGCCAGAGGTTGCAACATTTCTGACTTCCCCAATTGCTATTATAGGTACCATAACTGTTTTAGAACATAAGATTAGTCTTTTGAGATTTTTTTTTTTTTTTATCAGATTGGCCCCACCTGGACTCCTGACTCACGGCTCAACTAGTCCTGTGTCTCCCTACTAAGAGACAGACTCGGTGCATGAAGACTATTTACCACACCATTATGATCTCATTCCCAACCAATCATCATGCTGATTCCCAGATCCCCTGCCCTTCAAACTACCCTTGAAAAACCCTGATCTTCAAGCCTTCAAGGACAATGATTTGGGTGATAACTCCAGTTCTTCCACGTGGGCAGCCTCATATTAATTGAACTCTTTCTTTACTGCAATACCACTGTCTTAGTACACTGGTTTTGTCTGTGCAGTGGGCAGGAAGAATCTGTCAGGCAATTATACTTTCTTCACATAGATTTATGGGCATATTTCCATTCATGTTTGAATACAGGTGATGGGTACAGTTTAAGTTTTGGGAGATAAGTCTTGCTAGTAGAAACAAATGTATGATCTAAACAATTATAAATGTGTATATAAATGGTTCATAAGCAATGTTTTAAGTGTTATTTCAATAGAATAAATTTTAAAACATGAAAACATAGGTACTTATGCTTTCCTTCTCTTTATGTTACAGTTTTCCACAAAACAAACCCTAATAAAACACTGAAAAGAATACAAAAACCCTACAAAGTTGTTGTTTCCAAGAAAACAGTGTGAAAGCCCAGCTTGAAAGAGTTAATGCTGTTTATTTTGTTTTTGCTAAATAAAACAATTTTTTTTTGAGGTGGAGTCTCATTCTATCACCCAGGCTGGAGAGCAATGGCACGATCTTGGCTCACTGCAAGCTCCACTTCCTAGGTTCAAGTGATTCTCCTGCCTCAGCCTCCTGAGTAGCTGGGATTACAGGCACCTGCCACCACACCTGGCTAATTTTTGTATTTTTAGTAGAGATGGTGTTTCACCATGTTGATCAGGCTGGTCTCGAACTCCTGACCTCATGATCTGCCCACCTTAGCCTCCCAAAGTGCTAGGATTACAGGCATAAGCCACCGCGCCCAGCCAATAAAACAGTTTTTTATATTGTTAAAGGATCCTTCTTCTGTTGTCTAAGAATAGGCAGCTCCTGCCACGAACTTGAGAACAAAGAGGTGCACGCTCTCAATTATTCTAACACAATGGGAGCCATTAGAGAAGCTGGACTGCTCCCACATAAATGGCAGCTGCCCTCCAGGAACCTTCTAGTCTACGGGGGCTGCCTGCAGGGTTCAAGGCTCTAGCTGTACATGAATTTAGGCTCTGAAAGGAAAGACCAGGATATTTGACAAGGAAATTCTACATAACCCTCAGTGGAGAATTGAGAGAGGAAAAGTATCCCATCAGGCACCCAGTGTTTAAATGCCGTCTACAGAGACAGCATTAATATCCAGACAGCATCATCCAGAGAATGGGACAACCAGCAGAGCAAAGACCAGTAGTCTTGCCTGTAAACTATAAAGGCAACACATTTTCATCCTTTTTGTCTTCTCTCCTTTCCACCACATTACATTGAAGTAGCTGAACCTTCAAGAAAGAAGAGACAAGTGATGTCTCAGACAGATCAAGGGCAGACTGCTCTCCCATCCTCTTTCTATTCAGTCAGCCTGTGCTCTGAAGGATTTCTGCAAGAAGAGATTTAAATTGGTCAGAGTTTTAATAGATAACTTGTTAGCTTCTCTCTATACTTCCCTTTCTCATTCAAGGGTTAGGTTTGTTTCATAGTTGAAAGACAGTACTTCTTGATTTTTCCACTTCTCAATTACTGTTCAGAATCCTCTGTTTCTTCTTGACTCTCTCAGCTTATCCAGAAGCTCTTATCATTACCATAGCTTGGTATTTTTGGATATGTCCCTCTAATGGAGTATCACTTTGTTGGCACAGGCAGAAGTTGAAAGGTAATAGGCTGCAGATAGCCCGGCCTTCTACTTTATTTTCTTCCCTCCTTATTCATGACAAGTTCATCACTCAAGAAGCTTTGGATGCCTTTCCATTGATTTTCTTAAGGATTAAAATAATTTTATGAACTTATGAAGAAATAGGAAAACTAAAGTGGCAGTCAATATGACTTTTTACCCTTGTAAGGCACACACACCCTAGGAGATTATTAATAGAATAGCAGTTTAAGTAGTAAAATTACATGATTGGATTTCATTAAGAAACAGTACTTTAGTAGCAGAGAGGAATGGGCGAAGTTAATGAAACTAATGAGAGTGATATAGAAGATGCATATTTATAGGTCATCAATATGTCAATTAGTACATTTTAAGAGCTTATTACTGTTATACACTTTTAAAAATATCTCATGGAAACTAAATACTCCATTCTCAGAAATATGAACATGTAAAAATTTCACAATTTCGAGGGTTGTATGGATCTCTTTTATCCATTGGAACCCCGGGAGGATCCCTTTTGCTACAAGTAAGGGAAAACTCCAGATTACAGCAATTTAAATAATAAGAAAAAATTATTATCATACTTAAGATCAAGTTCCAAAGTTGGTGAAACAGTCAAATTATCACTATGGATATGTTTTCTTTTTTGTCTTTTTTCCTTCACCTTCCTTGGCATTTCAGTTTGCACTTGGACTAGTTCTCTTCATGGAAACAAGATGGATGCATGAGTTCCCAGAATAGCACCCAGAGCTGACAATACCCATGTAACGAACAGTGACTATTTTTCTATATATATCTCTCTGTCTTTTTTACCAGCGAAGAAAACTCTTCTGGAAACATTCTGGCCTTCCTCCAGACGACTTCATCTCATGTTTAATTACTAAGATTGATTCATATATTCATATATGACATTCTTCAATCAATCCATTAGAAAAGGAAAGAAATCATCTTTCAATGTGCTACAAGTTTTTGCAAAATTGAGACACTGCCAGCTAAAAACCAAGAAAGAATGACTATTAAGGCTGAGATAGCATTGAATAGTTATTGTTAAACTATATATAGACTGAATATCTTAGACCCTGATTTAAGAAACCCCCTGCAGAAATTGCAGTTCAAGGAATTGGAGTCCATATTTGAACAGCTTACAGAACAAAACCTATACTTAAGGGATAAGCACAAAAATGAATAAAGGAGATTGATAACAAATAGAGAGATGAACGGAAATCAAATTGAAAGAGATCTCTTAAGCCCAAGATGAACAGAGCTTCAAAAATGGTGTAGTCAAGTTCTTTAAATGTTTCAGATATAACAATAAACATATGCAGAGAAAGATTCTATTCAAACACTGTCAAATAAGTAAGGTTTTCCTTTCCTCAAATTGTTGGTGGTAAAATTTCTCACATCTGAACCACCAAAGAAATATGCAATCTTTTTGATAGGAAGGCAACTCTGACTACTGCTCTATACTTCAATATTTGGTGCCACATACATCATAATTATGCTTAACTTAATGTACTTACATAGTTGGGCAGAGCAGAAATATTCTCCCTCTTTTATTAGACTGATTTAAATTCAGTCTTTCTTCAGTGACTATTGTGAGTCCCACTTCTCATACCCAAACTCAATTACATACCCAAACTCAGTTATATTTTCCAGTGAAACTTTCTTTTACTATTACAGGCCACATTGTTCTCTCAAGGCTAGCATAGAAGTTGAGAACCTGGGTATGTAAATGAAATTGACCTTGTTTTGAATGTCTCCTCTGATGACAGTTTGTGTGATCTTAGGTCAATACATGTCCTGGTCTCATTTCTTCATTTGTAAATTGGGAATTCAAAACTTCTCTTTTTTTAGATTTAAGTTAGGTTTATACCTAAAGTGCTTGGTGCAGTACCTGACACATGGCAAATTTTCAATAATTGATATCAATAAAACAAATGCAGTGCATTTAAGGACAATTTACCACTTTCCAGTTTTCTATTTCTTAATATCCCATTTCTTTCAAGCCTTCTGAAACGGTTTGGATTTGTGTTCCCACCCAAATCTCATGTCAAATTATAAACACCCATTATTGAAGGAAGGGCCTGATGATAGGTGGTTGGATCATGGGACAGATTTCCTCCTTGCTGTTCTCATGATAGTAAGTGAGTTCTCAAGAGATCTGGTTGTTTAAAAGTGTGTAGCACCTCCCCCTTTGCTCCCTCTTTTCTGCTCCGGTCATATTAGACATGCCTCCTTCCTCTTTGCCTTCCTCCATGAGTGTAAGTTTCCTGAGGCCTCCCCAGCCAGGCTTCCTGTACACCCTGCAGAACAATGAGTCAATTAAACCTCTTTTCTTTATAAATTACTCAATCTCGGGCAGTTCTTTATAGCAATGTGAGAACGGACTAATACCCTTTCACTGTTAGTTTCACAAATGAAGGTTTATCTGTCCAGTTAAGATGTAAGGACCAGCACAGCTAAGAAAGTGGCTCTCTTGCTTTATGGTGTATAATAATCTGACAGAAACCTGGCTGAAATGGAAATTTTCTGGCTGTCCTTTGAGAGTTTGATATGGAATTGTTATGTTTGTGGCTAGAATATGCATTTTTACATAGTTCAGGCAATTTCTATCAGGTAGTCCATGGATGACTTTCAGAAAAGCCCAGTTTTAGAGTTAAATGAGACAGTGAACTGAGAATTCTTCCAGCTATGCCATGTTAGAGGCTCTATAATCTTGACATTACTATTTAAAAAAAGTATCAGGAAGATAATATTACCCTTGCAAAGTTGAAATTCATTTACATATGCTAGAATAACACGCAAATTTTAGTTAATATAATTCTGACATCTTCGAAGAAATTGTCATGTTTTTCTATGCATTACCAAATAACATAGTAGAAAGTAATACAATTTATTGATCCATTAATTTAACAATACAACTTAACTGTATAGACAAACTCCTCTTATAAATAGTTCATATCCGAATGAGATCATATGCTAACAGCAAAGAATATGTACTATGTGAATATCCCAGTGTAGAAATATCTTTTTAATGTAAAGTCTTTTGTCATTTGCTTAATTTTCTTTATAAATCCAGAGTAGTAGCCTTTCCAGAGCTTCTCTAAAATATTAACAACCCTTTTTATAGGTTTTCTTAAGCAATCATAGAAGCAAAGACAATACAAAGTTAACATAGTGAGTAGGTCATACATTCCCTCCTGGGACACATCATTCCCTGCATTACAATTGTTTAACTCTCCAGGGCTACATTTTTCCAATAATGTGCATGGATAGTTCTATTATCATCAAAGGTAATTGAACATTAATGAATCACTCAGCATGAAAAGAATAATGCTCTGTATCTGCCTGAATTTTCTAGGAAATCATCTAATAGTAGTTGGGTAAGTCTAAAAGAATCTTCCCTAAATAGACATTCTTATTTTTGACCTGGGTTGGCTGTACCCATTGGTGTACAAGACACTATTAAATACATTGGGGTTTTAAAGCTAGATGGCTTCTCCATCTAAGAAATATGGATTCTCATTTTAGCATATTCTTTGGATGTGAACAATTGACAGTGATATATTTTATTATCTTCTTTTCTGCACCATGTATACAATCCAGATAAAAGGAAGCAACAGAAAAATCTCTGGAAGTCCAGACAAATGCAACTGAAGAATGGAATCTGTGTTTAATTAACTGGACAGAACTTCTTCATAATATTGAATAGGATCATTTTAGTAAATAACTACCTTGTAGTGAAACTTTATTTTTGACAGATTATGTTGATGAGTTCCTTACATAATATACACATGAATATGTTATTTGAAGAATGATATACAACATTTAATTGGCCAAAAAATGTGGTTTCCCAATGTTTTCTCCTGTAAGGATCTTCCAGATAGCTAATAGGGATCAAGATTTCTCACTCATAGAAATTTGGAAAAATTTTTGCAGTAGGCACATATTTACACAACTCTTATATACTCTGAAAATGGCCTTCAAATATTCCTGCTTCCTGGTATTTACACCTTTGTATAATTATTTTTGAGTATGCACTGGGCATAATAACTTTCTTTTAATAAGCAAAATATGACAGAGGTGACAGACGCCACTTCCATCTTGTTGGCACTCTTGCTCTCTCTCACTTGATCAATTTGATAAAGCCAGCTGTCACGTTATGAGGTGACTTATGGAGAGAAGTTAGGACAGCCTCCAGCCAACACATAGATTCAGCCAACAACTGAATCCTCCTGCAGCCTAAAAGCTCAGGAGGAACCAGTCATGCCATCAACCATGTGAGAGAGCTTGGAACGAAATCCTCCCCAAGGAAAGGCTTGTGATGACTGACTGGAGCGTTGGCCAACACTGATTGCAGCCTTGTGAGAGACTCATGATCAGAGGATGTGGCTAAATTATGCCCAGATTACTGACTTACAAAAGTGTGAGATCATGACTGTATGCTGCTTTAAGCCCCCAAATTCTGGGATAATTTGTTATGCTGCAATAAACAACTAATACATTCCCATTACACAGGTATTGATATGTATACAAATAGTAGGAAGAGAAAATATTATTTGCTTTACCATCTCCCTTCTTACTAAATGCCATCCTTGTCAATTAAAGCATTCATATTTTACATATTTTACATTTATATTTACACAAGATGCCTACATTTATCACAATATTTTTCTCTAATGCATTGGTGTTGAAGAATATTGAAATATAGAAATAAAAAAGTTCTATTTATGTTTACATAAAATGTACTAAAAGCCAAATGTACTAAAAGCCAAAACAAACAGTGCTTTACAGTATGTGTATATGGATACTAGGTGTAGGGTTAAGGAGAAACCAATTATTTTATATTTGTAAGTTTTCTAAAAGTTAGTTGTGAATAATTTTAAAGAAATTTAAATTCCTATGTGCCTGTAAAAACATACCACATTTTTATTAAATAGTTGTTGCAAGCATTTTCATTTGCAGAAATAAAAGTTTATGTATGAGAATATAAGCAATATAAAACACATAAATGCTATAAAATACTAATGATGTCTTAAGTACATACTCATATGCCAAAAGAGGCAAAATATGTTATTAAAAATTTCCCAAATATAATCTATCATCATTCTCATATGAGAAAACTTCCATATTATGGAATATTATTGATTAGACAAATAGAACTACTATTACATTTAGATTGGATTTATATCTATTTATTTATTTTTGAATGCCTCATTTGCTGTTCTAAGAGGCAATCAATATCATTAAAATATTTATTGGAGTAAAATCTATTTGAGAGCAAATTCCACAGTACTATTTTATTTAGCCAGCTTATGTTAATTAAAACACCCTATTATTAAAATAGTAGAAAAAATTAGCTAAATGTATAAAATAGCAGAAAGTTGTATAGTAACTAAATGCAAATATTACTGAAAAGGACCATAATAATTCTCATAGATATAGTCTAATGAGAAGTAAAGGAAATTTGTTGCAATATCCACATTCACCACATTCAAATATTCAGAACGTTTTGTTTTGTTTTGTGTTACAGAAATATGGTTTTATTTGAACTAATGTAAAGAATGAATTGATAATACTTTCAATGAAAAAAACTACTTTGAACTATGTTCATAATTAACTTACTAATGTATATAAGCTTATCTTGTAATGATCTCGCTTTAAAAAATTAGTTTTTAAAGTAGTTTTAGCCTCTAAAACATTTCACACTTTGGTCTGAAGTTAGCCAATTTTTTGGAAGAAAGAATCTTTACTTCTTGTATAAGAGTCATTTCTAAGAAGATTTTGAAATTGTTTAATATTCATCCTTAGGAAGTCTTTCAACAGCGTTACATGTAGATTTTACTTCAACTATTCAAATTTAATTTCACACCTTTGATTTACAGTAAAGTTTAAATAATTGCTAACATTTTTATCTAAACTACAGGAAAAATTGGGGCACACAACCAAATGATACATTTTTGAGTTTCAAAAATACTATTTAATGTTATGTATATGCTGGACTAGTTTTTTCCTACAATGGAAACATTTCAAATAAGTTTATATAGATAATAAGACTAAATTTTATTCAAGCGTACAGATGATTTACCAAAACATTAAAATGAACGTTTCCATTTAATTCTTTTGAAATAATGCAGAATCTAAAACATCATATTTGAAGACAGAAATATTATCCAAAAGATCTTCATTTAATTGTTTAATTTAAAGTTATATTATATTGCAGAAATAAAACTAAAGAACTTTAGAACATGAAGTTACACTTTGATCATATATTTTGTTATGCTGTTATCTCCACTAGACTAATTCTTTTTTTTAATTTGACAAAAATCACATATTTTTATGCTGAGCCTCAATTCTAACATTTATGCTAATATTTCTAACTTCTGCTCCTTCCTCCTAGTGTAGGGCCAGATATTAATTTAATTAATGTATCATTTGACTTTTTCCATATCATAAGTTAAAGTTTAGCATCCAAATCCTAAATGTCTTCTCAATGGACACTTCATTTTCGTTTGTAATTTATTAATGCCAATGGGCAGTAATCCCTTTAAATATGTTAAGATGTTTTATGATCATAAAAAGTAATTCAACTCGACATACTAGGATTTCTCTGAAACTCATCTCATGAAAATAAAATATGCCTCAATTCCTGGGCTTTAGAAAATATATTTTTCTATTCATGAAGTATAATAGTTCTCTGCTTCTTTTATGATTATTCATACCTGCCATTTTTTCTATACTGCTGATAAGATAAGGTGACATGACAGTATTTCATCATTTACTCCTACTATATCATTCTGAATGTTTCCCTTCCAAGCTATAAATTGAGAAAACAACAAATGCACACAACATGCACAATTAAATGAGGGTGTTCTATGTGAAAAAACACATACAGGAGATAAAGTCACAGGTGGAAGTAGGCAGAACATGCATTATATGAAGCTAAGAACCTCAGAAAGGTGTACACATATACAGAATGTAAGAAAAAGCATGATTTTACCATAACAACAGAGCAATGGAATACAGTATCCCAAGTATTAATTTTAAAGTGGTCACCTGATAAAGGGACCTTTGCAGCCATTACATGCATCTGTAAAACTCTATCTCTACACAGTACTAAAAAGAAATAATTGGTTTGACGATACATTAAAGACAGTAGGTTAGAGCCTGAAATTAAAGCATGTCCCTTAAAAAGGGGTATATACGGGAAGAGGGCAGCCCATCTTCCTGTGATTCCAAGAGCCTCAGAGTTGCGGTGATCACACAGTTTCAAAGTTTAAATCATATCTTTTCTACCTGTTAAAAATTCTGAATGAATTTCATTGTCTTTAGAATTAAATCTAAGTATTTTAGCAATTTACACGATTCCAAGCCCTGTGCCATTCCAGGGGTCTCATCTGTGACAGTTACCTGCTCACTTCCTGTGCTCTCCCTGCACTGTTACTTAGTTCCTTGAAAACAAAATTTCTTTCCTTTATGGCCATATTTGATCTAATATTTTCTGAGTATTCTACCTTATCCAATCTATACATCTTTGCTTCTCATAAATAATGCCCACTTGTTGTTCAAGTTTAAGCGTAAATGTCACCGTTTCAGAGAAGTAGGGAGCCCAGTTATTGTCCCTTTCGTATGCAATTGTTTAGTATACTACATCTATCTTTCACGGCATTAAGAGAAAATATTGTAACACATATTGCCTGAGGTTTATTTTGTGCCTATTTCCTTATAATTTCTTACATCTTTCTATCAACAGGTGTCTTTCTATATGTCATATCCTCTGTGTTAAAGCTTGTGTAAATTAAGAATGCCACTTTTTTTTTAACTTCTGGTTTTTTATTATTTTCTTCTTTTTTTAAGACGAAGTCTTGCTCTGTCACCAAGCTGGAGTACAATGGCACAATCACAGCTCACTGCAACCTCCACCTCCCAGGTTCAAGCAATTCCCCTGCCTCAGCCTCCTAAGTAGCTGGGATTACAGGCATGTGCCACCACGCCTGGAAAATTTTTTGTATTTTAGTAGAGATGGGGTTTCACCATGTTGGCCAAGATGGTCTTGATCTCCTGACCTCGTGATCTGCCAGCCTCTGTCTCCCAAAGTGCTGGGATTACAGGCAGGAGCCACTGCACCCGGTCTATATTATTTTCTTGACATTTTTAGCATAAGACAGATCTTGACGTAACGCTTGAATTGCAAGTGGCATACATTTTTGAACAACAAACAGGCTTGTGATTTCAAAGCCTGGCTTTTAAATAATAAACATCAAATAACTGAGTGAAAATTTTATCATTAAATGAGAGACTAAATAAGTTGCCTCCTCCAAATGTATGGAGGAGAGGGTTGGAGATGGAACAACTGAGGAGTCATCTGTGTGGATTATCAATGAATGCACTATGTACATTAGCTCCTCTAAGGTCCAAAAATTGTGGAATGAGAGATGGAGACTGCAGTAATGTAGAAAAAACAGCTTCAGGATACAAAATCAATGTGCAAAAATTGCAAACTTTCTATACACCAATAATAGACAGAAAGTCAAATCATGGAAGAACTCCCATTCACAGTTGCTACAAAGAGAATAAAATACCTAGGAATACAACTTACATGGGATGTGAAGGACCTCTTCAAGGAGAACCAAAAACCACTCCTCAAAGAAATAAGAGAGGACACAAACAAATGGAAAAACATTCCATGCTCATGGATAGGAAGAATCAATATCGTGAAAATGGCCATACCGCCCAAAGTAATTTATAGATTCAATGCTATTCTCATCAAGGTACAATTGAGTTTCTTCACAGAATTAGAAAAAAACTACTTGAAATTACATATGGAACCAAAAAAGAGCCCGCATTGCCAAGGCAATCCTAAGCAAAAAGAACAAAACTGCAGGCATCATGCTACCTGACTTCAAGCTATACTACAAGGCTACAGTAACCAAAACGGCATGGTACTGGTACCAAAACAGATACATAGACCAGTGGAACAGAACACAGACTTCAGAAATAACACCACACATCTACAACCATCTGATCTTTGACAAATCTGACAAAAACAAGCAATGGGGAAGGGATTCTTTATTTAATAAATGGTATTGGGAAAACTGGCTGGCCATATGCAGAAAACTGAAGCTGGACCCCTTCCTTAAACTTTATACAAAAATTAACTCAAGATGGATTAAAGATTTAAAGTAAGACCTAAAACCATAAAAACCCTAGAAGAAAACCTAGGCAATACCATTCAAGACATAGGCAGGGGGAAATTCTTCATGACTAAAACACCAAAAGAAACTGCAACAAAAGCCAAAATTGACAAATGGGATCTAATTAAACTAAAGAGCTTCTGCACAGCAAAAGAAACTACCATCAGAGTGAACAGGCAACCTACAGAATGGGAGAAAATGTTTGCAATCTATCCATCTGTAAAAGGGCTAATATCCAGAATCTACAAGGAAATTAAATTTACAAGAAAAAAACAAATAATCCCATTAATAAGTGGGCAAAGGATATGAACAGACACTTTTCAAAAGAAGATATTTATGTGGCCAACAAACATATGAAAAAAAGCTCATCGTTGTTGGACATTTGGGTTGGTTCCAAGTCTTTGCACATATACACCATGGAATACTATGCAGCCATAAAAAATGATGAGCTCATGTCCTTTGTAGGGACATGGATGAAATTGGAAACCATCATTCTCAGTAAACTATCGCAAGGGCAAAAAACCAAACACCGCATGCATGTTCTCACTCATAGGTGAGAATTGAACAATGAGAACACATGGACACAGGAAGGGGAACATCACACTCCGGGAACTGTTGTGGGGTGGGGGGAGGGGGGAGGGACAGCATTAGGAGATATACCTAATGCTAAATGACGAGTTAATGGGTGCAGCACACCAACATGGCACATGGATACATATGTAACAAACCTGCACATTGTGCACATGTACCCTAAAACTTAAAGTATAATAATAATAAAAAAAAAAGCAACCCCTGACATTTCCCTAACAGGGATACATCACACACAAAAAAAAAAAAAAAAAAAAAAAAAAAGCTCATCATCCCTGGTCATTAGAGAAATGCAAATCAAAACCACAATAAGATACCATCTCATGACAGTTAGAATGGCATTTATTTAAAAGTCAGGAAACAACAGATGCTGGAGAGGATGTGAAGAAATAGGAAGGCTTTTACACTGTTGGTAGGACTGTAAATTAGTTCAACCATTGTGAAAGACAGTGTGGCGATTCCTGAGGATCTAGAACTAGAAATACCATTCGACCCAGCAATCCCATTACTGGGTATACACCCAAAGGATTATAAATCATTCTACTATAAAGATACATGCACACTTATGTTCATTGTGGCACTATTCACAATAGTAATGGCATTATTTCTGAGGGCTCTGTTCTGATCCATTGATCTATGTCTCTGTTGTGGTACCAGTACCATGTTGTTTTGGTTACTGTAGGCTTGTAGTATAGTTTGAAGTCAGGTAGCATGATGCCTCCAGCTTTGTTCTTTTGGCTTAGGATTGACTTGGCGATGCGGGCTCTTTTTTGGTTCCATATGAACTTTAAAGTAGTTTTTTCCAATTCTGTGAAGAAAGTCATTGGTAGCTTGATGGGGATGGCATTGAATGATGTTTTCCAGTTTCATCCATGTCCCTACAAAGGACACGAACTCATCATTTTTTGTGGCTGCATAGTATTCCATGGTGTATATGTGCCACATTTTCTTAATCCAGTCTATCGTTGTTGGACATTTGGGTTGGTTCCAACTCTTTGCTATTGTGAATAGTGCCACAATAAACATACGTGTGCATGTGTCTTTATAGCAGCATGATTTATAGACCTTTGGGTATATACCCAGTAATGGGATGGCTGGGTCAAATGGTATTTCTAGTTCTAGATCCCCGAGGAATCACCACACTGACTTCCACAATGGTTGAACTAGTTTACAGTCCCACCAGAAGTGTAAAAGTGTTCCTATTTCTCCACATCCTCTCCAGCACCTGTTGTTTCCTGCTTTTTTAATGATGGCCATTCTAACTGGTGTGAGATGGTATCTCACTGTGGTTTTGATTTGCATTTCTCTGATGGCCAGTGATGATGAGCATTTCTTCATGTGTTTTTTGGCTTCATAAATGTCTTCTTTTGAGAAGTGTCTGTTCATGTCCTTTGCCCACTTTTTGATGGGGTTGTTTGTTTTTTTCTTGTAAATTTGTTTGAGTTCATTGTAGATTCTGGATATTAGCCCTTTGTCAGATGAGTAGGTTGCAAAAATTTTCTCCCATTCTGTAGGTTGCCTGTTCACTCTGATGGTAGTTTCTTTTGCTGTGCAGAAGCTCTTTAGTTTAATGAGATCCCATTTGTCAATTTTGGCTTTTGTTGCCATTGCTTTTGGTGTTTTAGACATGAAGTCCTTGCCCACGCCTATGTCCTGAATGGTATTGCCTAGGTTTTCTTGTAGGATTTTAATGGTTTTAGGTCTAACATGTAAGTCTTTAATCCATCTTGAATTAATTTTTGTATAAGGTGTAAGGAAGGGATCCAGTTGCAGCTTTCTACATATGGCTAGCCAGTTTTCCCAGCACCATTTATTAAATAGGGAATCCTTTCCCCATTTCTTGTTTTTGTCAGGTTTGTCAAAGATCAGATAGTTGTAGATATGCGGCATCATTTCTGAGGGCTCTGTTCTGTTCCATTGATCTATATCTCTGTTGTGGTACCAGTACCATGCTGTTTTGGTTACTATAGCCTTGTAGTATAGTTTGAAGTCAGGTAGCGTGATGCCTCCAGCTTTGTTCTTTTGGCTTAGGATTGACTTGGCGATGCGGGCTCTTTTTTCATTCCATATGAACTTTAAAGTAGTTTTTTCCAACTCTGTGAAGAAAGTCATTGGTAGCTTGATGGGGATGGCATTGAATCTATAAATTACTTTGGGCAGTATGGCCATTTTCACGATGTTGATTCTTCCAACCCATGAGCATGGAATGTTCTTCCATTTGTTTGTATCCTCTTTTATTTCATTGAGCAGTGGTTTGTAGTTCTCCTTGAAGAGGTCCTTCACATCCCTTGTAAGTTGGATTCCTAGGTATTTTATTCTCTTTGAAGCAATTGTGAATGGGAGTTCACTCATGATTTGGCTCTCTGTTTGTCTGTTATTGGTGTACAAGAATGCTTGTGATTTTTGTACATTGATTTTGTATCCTGAGACTTTGTTGAAGTTGCTAATCAGCTTAAGGAGATTTTGGGCTGAGACAATGGGATTTTCTAGATATACAATCATGTCATCTGCAAACAGGGACAGTTTGACTTCCTCTTTTCCTAATTGAATACCCTTTATTTCCTTCTCCTGCCTGATTGCTCTGGCCAGAACTTCCAGCACTATGTTGAATAGGAGCGGTGAGAGAGGGCATCCCTGTCTTGTGCCAGTTTTCAGAGGGAATGCTTCCAGTTTTTGCCCATTCAGTATGATATTGGCTGTGGGTTTGTCGTATATAGCTCTTATTATTTTGAGATACGTCCCATCAATACCTAATTTATTGAGAGTTTTTAGCATGAAGGGTTGTTGAATTTTGTCAAAGGCCTAGAAATGTGTGTTTTAACGAACAAGTTTAATTCACTAAATGTCGCTGTAAAGCAGCTACAAAACATCAGTTTTATTTTATAATTTTATATTTATAATTATATCTGGAGCTAATTCCATTGTCAAGAAAATTAAGTTTTTGTGTACTTGTGGAATTTGTATTTCTAAAAGCAAATTAAAATGAGTTTTTGAATTTTAAAACGGACATTAAATATAATTTGTTTTAAAATCGTTTGTGAAATGATTAATAAATATTGGAAATCTAAACATTTTAAAACATTTTTCTCCCCTTTCGACTCACTCTCAAGGGGAAAATACTATCTAATATTATCTAAGAGAATTATTGGAAGATTCTCCTGCCTGGTCATTGGTGTCTAGATTCTTCTTTTTTTCCCCTCTCTATGGCTGGGACCACTTTATCTCTCAGTGCTGCATTGGTCCTTAATGTTTTTATATGGATATTATGTTTAAGCTGAGATATGAATGACACAATGCCTTCTATGTGAAGATCAGGGGAAATAAAGATAAAACAATGGTGAATTGAACTTGTTTAGAAACAGCTTTCATCTCTCAGTGCTCCATTGGTCTTCAAGGAAGAGAGGCTGTGTAAGAGAATATGAGGATTTGGATATCTGTTTTCACCAGCTGCAGATCTAAGACTCAAGTGATTTACGCACCTCTGCCCTTCTAATAGTGGCTCATTCAGCAAGTCTAAGCCTCCATTTGATCAGCCCTGAACTTAGCCAGTACCTTGGGCTTTATATTCAGATCACTTTAGCTTGTATTTTATTTCTGACTTGTCTTTCAGTTTTAAGAGCTTCACTTTTCCTCAACCATGAGACATATTTTTCCCATATTCTTTCAGGATACTCCTATCTCTATTGCTAGCTGTTATCCTGGGCCTAGGTCAACTGTTGCTAGCACTTTTCTTCATATTTGTGTAACTCCATGGACTAAGGCAAAGAGAGTTCATAGCCAGGTGAATGTGCAGTGGGAAGGTGGTTTTTAGGACTATCCCCAAGATAATTCAATTATTTTATACAATCCAAATCTATTTTTGTTTTAGAAGATAAATAACATACAGTATAGGGCAGTAAGGCAAGAAGGTCAATTCAAAAATGTTTACTGAAAAGGCCACTCAAACTCAAAAAGCCAGAGCTGATGGAAGATAATTTAAGTGAAGGTTGGATGGGTGAATTTTGTCCATTCTTTACATATTTGATGAGCTCGTTCTGTATGTCAGACACAGCATTAGCCATAAACAAGGTAGTTGCCCTCATGCTGTTTGTATCAGTACATACATAACCTGAAATCAATCAATAAATCCAAAAGTATCTATTACTATGTGCCATACAGAGAATTAAGATAGGGGAACAGGACATGATATTAAACATCAAATTGGAGGAGGTAGTCTGGTAAGATTTTTCTGTGGACATTATATTAAACTAAGATATGAAGGACAAAATGCCTTTCATGTAAAATCAGGGGGAACAAAAATAAAACAAAGGTGAATTACACATGTTTAGAAATAGTTTCTATTAGTCAGGCATGCTTAAAGTGGTTTGAGTGAGATTTGCCAAACCAGACAGAAAACTATTTTTAAAGAAGTAGAAATATCCCTTCATTTATTTATATTTATTTATTAAGCACCAACCCTGTGTCAGTAACTCTACAACATATGTAAAATATAATGATGAACAGAACCTCTTCTTCTGCCTTTTAGGTACTTAAGTTCCAAGGAAGGAATACATATATGGATAATATTATCTATGTATTTATTTATTGTTTTTTAGAGACAGGATTTTGCTCTGTCACCCAGAGTGTTGGCACATCACAGCTCACTGCAGCTTCTGACTCCTAGGCTCAAGCAATCTTCCAGCCTCAGCCTCCTGAGTAGCTGGGAACAAATGGATAATATTGTGGCAGATACTACGGATATTGCGGCTCACTTACATTCACTCTCAATATCTACTTTCTTTTCCCATAATATAGAGATAAGAAGCTAAATCAATATATAATGTATAGATGTCCTGGCTTCAAATTGTCCATATATGGTCAATGTTTCTGCCTAAGGGTCTTGGAAGTATGTATGAGGAGCATGTGTTAGGAAACACACAGGACACCAGCTCTTTCAGGGAGTAGCGTAGAGGGGAAGGGGATTTTGCATCTTCTGAAGTAGTTGTAGCGGTATGTCTCATCTTTGGTCACAAGCCTCATAAATGCAGAGCCATAAGTATACAACTGTGGGGTTTCTATCTAGAACAGTCTTATGGTACAGTTACAAGTCTTTCCCATATGTAGACTCCTGGCTATTTGAATTTAATCATTTTACTTATATATTCTACATGAAGTTTATAAGTTACTAAATACCCAGTTATAGGCAGAATTTAGCTTCTAATGCTTTATAACAAATTATCCTGTAACCGAGCAATTTATTTTGGCTCATTGATTCTGTGGGCCTGGAATCAATACAGAAAACAGCAGAGATGGCTTGACTTTGTTCCAAAACATCTTGGTCCTCTGCTGGGAAGATATGATGGCTCAATATCTCTCTGTGTCTGTGAGCTAGAATCCTTAGGCGATGTCTTCACTCACATGTCTCATTATTGATGCCAGCTGTCACTTGGGACCTTAGCTGAGCCTGTCTTCTAGAACAACTATGTGTAGCCTTTTCAAGTGTTCCGAGCATTCGTATAGCATAATGATCTTGGGGTACTCAGATTTTTAATATGGTGACTCAAGAAGTATTAGTTTTCTATGCTGTGTAACAAATTATGACAAATTTAGTGACGTGACTCAGAAAAACAGCCACTTAATATCTCACCAGTCTGTATGTCAAAAGTCTGGGTTCAGTCTTGGCTGGATTCTCTACTCAGAGTTTCACATTCAACTTTTTGGCCAGCTGTGTTCTCATTTGAAACTCCAAGGAAGAACTGGCTTCCTAGCTCATTCTGTTGGCAGAATTGAGTCACTTGCAGTTGTGAAAATGAGGACCCCCTTTTCTGATTGTCAGTGGAGGGCTGCTGTCACTTCCTGAGGGCCAGCAGAAGCCCTGTGCCCCAGAACTTCTCACAGGCACTTGGACAATTTCTCAAACATTGTAATTAGCATCAGGACCTCTCACCTCAAATCCCCACCATGCTTCACACCTCTGCTTCTAGACAAAAGAAATTTCTATGCTGTTAAAGGTTTCATGGGATTAGGTCAGGCCCAGCCAGATAGTCTTCCTTTTGATCAAAATGAAGCCAAATATAGGTATCTTTAATTATGTTTAAAAAACTTCCTTTTGCATGTAACATAATATAACCTCAAGTGTGAAGTCCTCAGGATGAGGGCAAGGAAACTTGGGGTACCAGTAAAGAATTCTGCCTCCAACAGTGTGCAGGGTGGAGTCTGCATCACTTTTTCTGTTACAGTGCCAGGGGTCATGGAGCATCACATCTGGAACATTCTCTTGGCTAAAAGGGAGACCCTCTGATCAGCCCAGATTCAAGCAAAGAGAATGTTGAAACTGCCTCCTGAAGGGAGTGTCGAAGAATTTGCAGACATGTTTTAAAACAATCATTACCATTCCTTAAACCTATTTTATCTAAATAAGTTGGAATTACATTTATCTATAATCACAATTCCTGGTCACTGCTAATTACAATACAGAAGAGCTGTGTAGACTCCTGTGAGAACACAGAACAGGTCCCTCAAATCGAGAGTTAAGATTATGAAGGGTGTTATTTCCTGAAGGAAATATCTAATTTGACACATGGAAGTTTGGTACAAGTTTGGTATGTCAAAGAAGGGGATAAACAGAGAGTGTTGACAGAGAGAAGAGGATATGTAATGTCCTGGGTTTGAGTAAAAGTATGACACATTTGGAAATAAAAAGGAGTTTGGTGTGGCAAAAATGTTACATTAGAGAAAGAAGAGTGGAAGGAAAGAAAATTGAAGAGGTTAGTGGAGACCAATCTCTAAAGGATTTTGTAAGCCATATTAAAGAGTAGAAAATATGAAAAAATGCTCATCGTCACTGGTCGTTACAGAAATGCAAATCAAAACCACAATGAGATGCCATCTCATGCCACTTAGAATGGCGATCATTAAAAGGAAACAACAGATGCTGAGGAAGATGTGGAGAAATAGGAACACTTTTACACTGTTGTTGGGAGTGTAAATTAGTTCAACAATTGTAGAAGACAGTGTGGTGATTCCTCAAGGATCTAGAACTAGAAATACCATTTGATCCAGCAATCCCATTACTGGGTATATACCCAAAGGATTATAAATCATTCTACTATAAAGACACATGAACATGTATGCTTATTGCAGCACTATTCACAATAGCAAAGACTTGGAACCAACCCAAATGTCCGTCAGTAATAGACTGGATAAAGAAAATGTGGCACATATACACCATCTAATACTATGCAGCCATAAAAAAGGATGAATTTGTGTCGTTTGCAGGCACATGGATGAAGCTGGAAACCATCATTCTCAGCAAACTATCACAAGAACAGAAAAACAAACACTGCATATTCTCACTCATAAGTGGGAGTTGAACAGTGAGAACACATGGACACAGGGTGGTGAACATCACACATCAGGGCCTGTTGGGGGGAGGGGGGCTAGGGGACAGATAACATTAGAAGAAATACCTAATGTAAGTGACAGGTTGATGGGTGCAGCAAACCACCATTGCATGTGTACACCTATGTAACAAAACTGCACGTTCTGCACATGTACCCCAGAACTTAAAGTATTAAAAAAAAGAGTAGAAGATAATGGGAAGTGAATCCTTGCTGCTGTCACAATTCAGAAACAATTCCAGAGGCCACCTGATGGCTTTATGGATCTCTGTTACCAGTGTCCCTGCAACCACACTCAGCTTGTGTGAATGACACTTTGTTATCTATCAATAGCATATCTTAATAATGACTTTGGTCTGTGGAATGGCCTTCCACAGACACCAGCGTCAGTATCTTCACAATTTACCTGCTCCTTCTGGGTGTTGGCACGTGTACTGTTTTCTCTGGCTCTTCACCAGAGGAGATTCTGTACTACCTATGGTTTCATCCAGACATAAATTTTCCTGACATTTAGACACCATCAGTGTAATTATTAATAATAACATACACTTATAATAATATACACTTATATACCACTTCAGCTTTTTCAAGCCCTTTAAATGAATTTTCATACTGTATCTATCTCTGAACTTTCCCTAATCCCAGTTGTGTGCACCCAATACTGAAGCAACACATTTACACTTTGTTTAGCTGATTCTTTCTTATGTTCTCTTTAGGTCTCAGGTTAAATGTTTCTTCCTTAAATGTTGCTCTTGGGCCAGGAGCAGTGGCTCACGCTTGTAATCCCAGCACTTTGGGAGGCCGAGGCGGGCAGATCACGAGGTCAGGAGATCGAGACCACGGTGAAACCCCGTCTTTACTAAAAATACAAAAAATTAGCCGGGCGTGGTGGCGGGCGCCTGTAGTCCCAGCTACTCGAGAGGCTGAGGCAGGAGAATGGCGTGAACCCGGGAGGCGGAGCTTGCAGTGAGCCGAGAGCGCACCACTGCACTCCAGCCTGGGCGACAGAGCGAGACTCCGTCTCAAAAAAAAAAAGAAATGTTGCTCTTACACCCTTGCAATGAATCTAAATTTCATTCTGTTACCATCTTTCATAGTATTTCATATTCTTTCCTTTAGAATTATATATTGATTTTTGTTATTTGTTTAATGTCTGCTTCTTCCATGATAATGTGCTGTCTCACAGGAAGTCTGCTTTTCTCACCATGTATTACCAGAATCTCATAGGTTTTAGTAAGCATTTCTTAAATTGATGTATAATTCATTGGCATTTCCTGATTCCAGTAGAGAAGTAGAGGTGAAAGAAGATTAAAAGTATGAAAAAAGTATCTTCAGTATAATTTACAATGTGTGTTGATTTTGACTCAAGATATAAGTAAAAACTTCCTTAGAGGTAAATACAATTTGAAGATATGTCCCGTTGCCACTGGTGTTTTCCTCCCCATCTCAAAGAATATATTGACGTGCTCAGCAATCTTGTTATGGTAATCCCAGAGCTACTGTTGGAGTAGAGAAGCATGCTTGAGCTTTTCCAACATGTGACATGAGTTAGGGCAGATTTTCCCCTGTGACATACAATTTCTGTGATTGTGCAGTGAATAGGTGGCAAAGCCTTGGATGTCTAATACATGTTACAAAATGATAATATCTAAAACCAGACTTTATCCTTCTTGCCAAACTGCTCTTGCTGTATTTTTCCTACTTTTAATAGAAAGAACCTCCATTCTTCCGGTTGTTCAAACCAAAAAACCTAGAAATCTTCTTAACCTTTCACTTTCTCTCATATCCAGTGTTTATTCCATCATGATACCCTGTTGACTCTCCCTTGAAATACCTCAGAGCCTGATTCTTCTCACCGTGCGTGTCCCCCTGGGACAAGCCAAACAATACCTTTCACCCTTATCAGGTCATCATTCTCATCAGCATCGTCTTTCAGTTCTAATCAGGACTTCCTATTTCAACTTTGCCCTCCATATTCTATTTCCTTATTAAGCATTTATCTATATGCCTCTATGATATATTTAATATAGCTTATGTATATGGTTATATAGCTTATATATGTTATATGTTTCTAAGATCTATGATAAGATATATGCTTATATGTATATTATTATATTTCTATGACATATGATAAGATATATGCTTATTATATATATATACTATAAGCATATATAAGGAGTATATATCACTCTGTAGCTCCTTCTTTGCTCAAAGCCATCCAATGACTTGATATTTCCTTCAGAGAAAAATCCAAAGTTTTCCAAAAGCCTAATATGCCTGCCCTCACATCCATAACACATCTTTTCCTGCCCTGCCCATTCTCTTCTTGCTCACCAGCTCAAACCACAGCTTTGTTGTTTCCTCAACTTACCAGGAATTTTGCATTTGCTGTTGCCTCAGCCTGAATGTCTCTTGTGTTCAGTGTCCACATGATTCTTCTTTTAATTCAGGAGTCTAAAGTGGTGTCTAACCTGGTGTCAAGTGTTTAAATGAATTCCACCTCATGGGTCTTTCTTGGCTACTTTATATAAGAGTTTATGCTATTTGTCCTTAATCTCTGATTTAGTTTAGATTTCTCCAAAAGCAGGCCATGAGTGATAGTTTATGTGTGAACCTGAGTGGGCTGAAGGATGCCCAGATATCTGGTAAAACATTATTTTGGGGCATATCTGTGAGAGTGTTTCTGGAAGAGGTTAACATTTGTATTGATAGACTAAATAAAGAAGTTCATCCTAACCAATGCAAATGTACAGCATCCAATTAGCTAAGGATCTGAATGCAACAAAAAGTTTAATGAAGGGCAAATTTGGTCTCTGCTTGAGCTAAGATGTTTGCCTTCTCCTCCCCTAAGACATCATAATTCCTGGTTCTTGGGCCTTCACATTCAGTCAGGGACTTACACCGTTGGTCTTCTGGCTTCTCAAGCCTTTGAATTTGGACTGGAACTGTATCATCAGCTTCCTGGGACCTCTAGTTTGCCAATTGTCAGTCTTAGCCTCCATAATCATAATTGTATCTACATATTTGTATCTACATAACTGTATCTACAAATATCTTATTGTATCTACAAATATCTTATTGGTTCTGTTTCTCTGAATCATCCTAATATATCCTGATAAAAATATTTGGGTGTAAGTTGTTTTCTCAGGAGGTGACCCCAAGAACACAACAGGAAGGGAGTTTGTGGCAGTTAATACAAAGTATGTCACTGAGTAGGCTAATGCTATGGGATAGTGCTGTGAAACTCAGTAGATTTCATGAAAAAAAAAATCGGTGTTGTCCCACCTGAGGGGAAAGGAGACTACAATATTTAGCACCCCTGCATTACATAATGAAAAAAGAATTGCTCCTGGGTTACTATAGCCTCATCGTCTGTCTCTCCTACTTACAGCTCCAGTGCACTGAGGCAGCCAGAAAAAGACCTCAGTCACATGTTCTTTCACTCAGAAGCTTTTGGATCCCTACACATAGAGACAAGGAGTACAGACATGTGGATGGAGCTTGGACAATGTATACAACACCCTCACTTTTGATGAGTTGAAATGTTATATCATATCATATCATAGCAATTATCTATCATCTCTCTTTCTCAAATAAAATGGTAACAACTTAGGAGAAATAAATATTATTTTGGCCATTGTTCTATTTTCAATGTCTGCCAGGTACTTGTTAGGTTCCCCCAAATTACTTTTTATTTCAGCAAATAAAATCAAAGTTTGCAGTCACATCTCTAGATTCTCCAACCTTATCACCTACTAATGGACAGTACATTATGCGGGACATCTTTAGTAGATATAAGGCATAAATGTACTCAGTTCACATGATAGGAGTATAAAAAGATTGTCAGAAAATTTATCCATTTGATAACATAATTCTAAGACCTCTTGCTTTCCCTTTTTGCCAAATCTTGTTCAGGAAAAACAGACTGACATTTTAAATATTATAAATCTTAACATACATGTAGGAATAGGTACTTATTTTAAAAATCTAAGATGTTGGTAAACTTTCTGACCATCTGTGTATTTGAACAAAGCAGATGCCCTCTTGACCTTTTCCTAGAGCTATGGCAGTGCAGTTAGTGAAATGAAGCTGAGAGAGCAGTGTGGAGGCAGATGGCCTATGTGAGCAGTCTCATAGAAGGGAAGGAAGATTTAAATATTAGATCCATCATATCCCTTGAATTTGAAAATGTAATCTCTCTAAATTTCAGTTTTAACAAGACTTGACTATGCAAAGGTTAGAAACCACTCGTCTGGCCTCTCTTGTAAGAAAATCTGCCGTTACTGGAATCAGCTAGTATTTTATTTGAAACAAATAAAATATATATTTTATGCCAATATTGATTATATAGATATTTACATTTTTCTTCTTGAGATCATGCTTTTAATTGAATATCATTGTCTAAGATTATAAGAGTCTTAAGAATAAATAGATGTGTCTCTTTCAGTTCATTTATCAGTTGTCTGCCTGAGAGTTTGTGCAAAGCAAGAGAAGGCCAGTGGCCCATAAGAAATCCCGAATAGATGGGCAAAAGCTATTTAAGTTTTGCAAATTTCCTTCGAATCTCTATGATAATAGAAATAGAAATATCTATAAAGGTCAAAACAGTGGTTACAGAGGAAGGATGTTTAGTGGCTTTTACTTTTAAATGAATAGCTCCCCAAAAATAGAATGTGAAAGATAAGTCAAAGATCTTTATTTCACTTTTTAATATTCTAAGATTTGGGTCAAGGTAAAGTTTAACAAGAAAAAATGTTTCAGCTGAAGTGTTCTCTCTTCTTTCTTCCAGTATTCTTCTTATATTCAACTTATATGCAGAGAATTATAAAAATGACATCTTTTTTGTATTGCTTTATTTATCCAAGTCTTCTAAATTATATTTGCTTTTTTTAGATTTTCCAATCCAAAACTTTTCACTGTACAATTTTAGTCTAAATTCTTAAAATAGTAGAACAAGCATTAATTAATTATATATTTGTCAACGCATGTTCAATAACAGTTTTTCTTCTCTGTCTGTATCTAGAAAAAGCCATGTGTAGTAGATGATAGCAAAAATCAGAACACTCTTCCTTTCTCTTGAAGATGTGGAGACTAGCCTCCCCCACTTTAATCTGGGCAGGATGTGTAACTAGCTTTGGCCACAGTGTGGCAGAAGGGACAATGTATGAGTTTAGAACCTAAGCCTCAAGAGACTTTGCACCATTACGCTCTCTCCTGGAATTCTGGGACTGCCACTTTAGCAAGTGCTACACTCTCCTGCTAGAGAATGAGAAAAAACGGTGAAGTGAGGCCCCAGTTGGCCTTTCCTTATGACTATTTCATACAAGGCTCTCATAAAGCAGCCTGATGTCTAGTTGATTGCAGCTGTATAATTTACCACATTTAGATTTCATACCAGAAGTACCACATAGCTGAACCCAGTCTAGTAGATTCATGAATATTTGTGGTAGGTAGGATTTCTCACCTGCCAAATATATATACACCACGTGCATATTCAAGTACACTGTGAATTTAGTGTGTTTTCATGATTAAGTTACAGTATATGGCATAGGTTGGCCTTAATATAGATTATCTGGGTAAGCCTGACCTAATTACATGAGCCTTCTAAAGGTTTTTTCTAGCTACTCTCAGAAAAGGGTATTGAAAAGATCAGAAGCATAAGAGGGTTTTTGACACAGGGGAGCTGTTCTCCATGACTCAGAGGAGCCCAGATGGCAAAAACTGGAGAGCAAACTCTAATTGCTGAGAAAACTAACTAGCCAATAGCTAACGAGACAAAGCAGGCCTCAGTTCTGCAACCACAAGAAAGTGAATTCTGCCAACAACCTGAGGGATCTTGGAAATAGATCTTTCCTAAGTCAAGCCTAGGGATAAGTACAAGTCAATGCCTTGATTCAACCTTAGGAGAACCTGAGTTGAGATAGAAAATGCTGGATTCTTGACACATGGATATTGTGAGATAATATTATTATGTTGTTTAAAGCACTAAATTTGTAGTAATTTGTTACATAGTAATAGAAAACTAATGCATTTGTTCTTGTTTTAAACAGCTAAGTTGTGTCAATATTTTATTATAATGCAAAAGGTAAGTGCTACTCTGAGAGTAGAAGTCGTAAGACTGCAGTTGATGGTCTGCTGTTGAGTTAGCTAGACTGGAGCTACATTTCTGATGTAGAACCACATCATCCTAAAAATAATCAATTTTTAAATGTTCATGCAGGGGTATCCCCTTTTCTTACTTCTCTTCTAAGGGAGCAAACACTCTCCTCTTTAGGGTACTATTTTTTCTCAATCATAATAATAAGCAAAGACATAAATAATTAACATAGCAAATAATAATAGAAAAGGCAAATTGTTAGCCTACTTTTTGTGTTTTTTTTTAAATCCTGAAGATTTATCTGAAGATAGCCATAGTAATTACTATTCCAGCACAATTGGTAGATCATTTCAAAAGATTCCAGCCATTCATTTGAATATCTGGATCATGCCTCCATTAAGTTCCTTGATTCTCATTTGCCTTTTCCATATTGGCTTAGGTCAGCAACTTAAAAATAGGAGATCAATAAAAATTTTGGTGAAGTAATTGCAAAATTGTTTTAGAAAAGATCAAAAATATGCTACAAAATATTACCTGTTGGCTTTCCATCAAGAAACAGCAGCTAATCATCTAACTTCTATAATAGGAAATGAAACCAATGATTTTAGCTCATCCATGTTATTTGTCTTGGATTACTGTAGATAACAGCCCAGTGAGACTTAATTGCAAACATAAGTTTAACAGGAGTTATTAAAACTAATGGGTGAGATATCTTCATAGCAAAGACCTGCTCCTCAATATGTCTAGCTTCGCATTTAGCCTCCATATGAATAAATGTTTACGGACTAAGAATATATACAGAGAGAAAGAAAAATATAATATTACATACCAGATGTTGAGAAGAAAGTCTCAGAATAAATTAGCACAGGCGACTAGGAAATATAAGCAATTCAAGGAAAATATCAAATATTACATACAATATTTTAGAGGTAGTTATACTTTTAAAATATGTTTCATGTATTATCTGAGTCTGAAAATGTCCCACTTCTAAAATTCCTTTTATATTATGATCCTACCCTGGAAGTAATCCTTTATCTCTAGCTTTCAAGCTGATGTAAGATTTCAAAGTTATGGACTTACAGTTCTTTACAGAATTTCTTTTGTTAGCCTAATAAGAACTGCAAAACCTGTACTAAATGCCTCAGAATAATTATACCAGAGTTAGAATAAGCCAAATGGATACTTTTTTAAAATATAGTCTATCGGTACAAACAAGTTTCATGTTTAATTCTAACAATAGTGGTAGCCATTTATAACACAATGAGTACAAATAAAATAGGTTCTGTTTTGAATATTGTATTTGTATATTGTTTAAGGTCATGCTTAAATAAGTTTGACCATTATATTTGTAGATGCACATAATCTTTCAGCTTTATAACTCAAAACTGAGTGCATAAAAGGATAGAAACACAAATAATAGAAATGTGAAATCAGATCCAAGAAAAATGTGAACTCATTTTTTTTTCTGATGACATATTTAAATAATAACTAAAGAGACAACGAATTGTGAGGAGAAAAGAGAGCATATATTATTGTGTCCACATTATATTGGGAACGATAAGAACTAGAAAAATCTCCAAATACATCGTAAGTTACACGATCAAAGTTTTTAAAACATCAGGCCAGATAAAGAACACAATTTCTATCACATTAATAATATTAACCACTATTGACTTTTTTAATGACATATGAGAGTGCTCTAAATAAAACCTCAGAAGTTTAAAGACATGCTTTAAGAAAGCTTGAAGATAGAACTATCACTCTGAAAATGAAATGTCTAGAACGGACTGTCCTAGAAAATCAGCAAAGAGCAGAGATTGGAAACTGGAAGCAGAGAGATTGTACACTGTTCGTAAATACGACATTTGCCAATCAGTAATAACGATAACAATGATGGTATTAAAATTACTAGCTATTATTTCAAAGTACACATTTAAGATTATCTTGTAAAAATCAGAGTATCTAGCCACATTTGGTGGTCAGCATTCTCACATGACAAAAATAAGCCGGAATTAAGGAGCAGCTTTACCATTAAAGAGGGCTATGCTCGTGTTCCCCAGAGTAGTCAAACTCCCTTTTGCATTACTTTGGTTATTTTTTTTTCTTTCCTGTCCCTACATCCATTTGAGAACCTTATCAAACATCAAACAAACTGAAAAAAAAACCTTCGGGGAAAGGAGAAAAGATAACTTGTTTCTAATTTAGTCTTTCTGCCCTTTCATCATTTAATCCCCCCTTTCCTCCTTTTCTCTCTTCCTCCCATTTTATTCATTGATACATTTAGCAAAAATAAATCAAGCATCATCTATGTGCCAGGATTTGTGCACAGAGCAGTGGGCAAGTCACGGCATCTGTCCTCATTTACAAAACAGTTCAGCCAGAAACAGAGAGAGGTAAGATGCCAATAATCACACCAAGTGACAGATGCTAAGTCAGTGTTCAGTGTTAAGGGTTCAAACACAATTCATGAGTAGTATTTGGGGGTCAGAGAATATTCAACTGAGGAGATGATGTAAAAATCATGACAAGAAATTAGCCAGGTGAAAAATTTGAGCAAATTTCTGCCAAAAATGAACAGAATATGCAAAGTTTGATTATAAGAAAATGTAAAGAATATTCAGGATGCATAAGATGCATCTTTCAATGAAACATGTAAAGCATGTAAAGAAAGAGAAGACTAAGCCATCATAACAAATTCAGAGTTCATCCAGAGGGCACAGGGTATTCAATCAAGGACATTAAGTAGTGGAATGTTAGTTCATAAATAATTGTATTCATGAAATGTATAATGACACAAATATTCACATGACACATGGGTACTCCTTGTTCATGTCTGAAAGACACTCAAACCATTTTTCATCTGTTCTCACACCACAGCATCATCAACACAGAAGAAGACTTCTGCAACCAAATGTTGGGGGAGGAGTTTCTCCCCACCACTAAGCAAGCAAACAATTCTGCAGCAAACAACTGAGTGTCCTCCAATTCAATTCCGACACTGTCTACTTGGAGATAGCATCAGATCCTACAGGTTTTGGGCTCAATCCCCAAAGCTATCCCCACCTTCGCCTTCAGAGACCTGTTGCAAGTCCAGGTGTTGGGAACTTCTGACCAACTGGTTTCAAGTTGGGGCTCACACAGCTTCCTCTTTGGGTTCAATTAATTTAAAAGAGCAACTCACAAAACTCAGGGAAATATACACTACTCTATATGTCCTTTCCGGTTTTGTTTTTCTTTATAACATTATTTTACCTAACATCACATTATATATCTACTTAATTTTATTTATTATCTATCTCCCTCACTAGAATATATATTTCAAGACATAAAGCCAGGATATTTTCTGGATTTTCCCTGTTTTAACTCCCTTCTGTAGATTATTTTCACACCCTCTCTGAAACCATTAAGATCCATTTCCAAATAAATAAATGAAAATATGTGTAGTTTCATTCCAAATTGTCCTCATTTCACTCTTTACCAGAGCTCTACTGCATCACAGTTGGCATCTCTAAGAGTTAAATATCAGGATAGCGAGTGCTTTTGAATTCCGTGCCCAGAGTCTAAGGAGACTAATTTTCGAAACCGGAGAACTAGAAATTGGAGAACATAGCAGCAGACAATAGTAATTCATTGAGTATGAGGATGAGTAGTGAGAAAAAGCTAAATGTAGATTGAAATTAGGTCCTGAGACAATTAGAGAAAATTAATTGATCCCCCCTTTGAGTAAAACTCTGTATGAAACTGACACAATGATTTATACACATGTACTTAATAAATAATTAGAGGAACCAGGAGGAAGAAGAGCAAAAGGGACAAAGAGAACTAGAAGGAACTGGAAATGGCAGAATGACCAAAAATGACTCTGAGCATCACGTAACAAGGCAATTTTGCCATTACAACATTAAGGTTATAATCTGTCTTGTGTGGCCTGGCTTGGCTGGTATCTCTCTAATCTTTAACATAGGATACAGACATTGCTTTAAAGCTAGAAACTTGGGCTTAAATATTTTGAGTAATTAGTTTGGCAGTCAAAGCCATATCATGTTTCCTCATTATGTCTAATTTTCATCATGAATATAATAAAGTTGAAAATGAATGTTCTGAGATCTGTTTCTATTTTAAGTGGCTGACATTCCTATATGAAAAGTCAATGTCAATGCATACTCCCTCTTGCTTACATTTTCCAGGAGCAAGAATTTTGTAATATCAAACAATATTGTCCACAGAAGTCTGAAATATTAAAGTATCCCCAGTGGAATCAGTAGGCAGCGATAGATAGAGCAGAGTGTCATTGGCATAACAGTGATGAATCAGGCTATTTTTTTGAAAAATTGAAGACCATGATAGATAGATAGTAAGGAATTTATTTGGTGAGCAGGCAATCTCTCACGAAAAATATGTGTCGCAGTCAGACACACTAACATTTTGTATTCTCTTAAAGCCTTAAATACTCATATTTTGGGGACCACTCATCTCCTGGCTAATTAAGATGTGCATAAATAGCATGTGTAAGTGACAGGGTTAAAATCTATTTCTTGAAAAAGACTATAACTATTTGGCTGATTTCGTTAAAATTTGTCAAATTAAAGCCTTCTTTGTGAAAGGTCACAAAAATGTTCACTAAGAGTAACAAACTTCATAGGAAAAAGTTTCCTAGCCTTCCCATCCTGACATCAAGACACCAATTTGGTGGACACACACATGAATACTCCTCTGTCCTTTAGTACAGGAAGAACCTGTGACTAGGAGGATCAAGCAAAAATGACAACATTAATGGGATGTCACTCCCTTTATTAGTTTATATCATATTCCAAAGGTGTTTAGATTTATTTTCATGATCACAATATGTTACAAATAATGCCACTTTAGGAGACTGGGGAGAGAGATTATCCTTCTGGCCATGAACAAGTAAGCTGCCACGTTGTAAGAAAACCATGTGTCAAGGAATCGCAGGTGGCCTTTAGGGGCTGAGAGCAACCCTTAACTAGCAGTAAGGGAGAAAATAGAACTCTCAGGCCCACAGCCATAAGGAAATAAATGCTGCCAACATTCAGAGTGTCCTTAGAAGCAGATTCTTCCTCAGGTAAGCATCCAAGTGACCATGCTACTTGGCCAACCCTTGCTTCCATCCTTGTGAGACCCTGAGCAGAGGACTCAGCTAAATAGTGCCCAGGATCCTCAACAGCACAGGGTTAAATAATAAGGGTGTTGTTTTCAGCCATTAAGTCTGTTGTAATTTGTTATGCAGCAATAGAAAACTAATACACCCACTGTGGTAAGCATTATTTTAAACATCTAGCAATGGCAGAATATAAAGTTAAGGAACATATAGAGACAAAATAATGACGTCAGTTGTTTGACCTGCATGTGAAATTATTGCATTAATTACATAATTTTATTGTCTGCTTCTTGCCTAACATTGCAGTATATTAGGCCTATAAAAAGTTATGCCAAAATAGAAGATATTTGTTCATTATCTTAAAAAATCTTGCAATGTAAAGGACAGGCTTCCACTTATAAAAGAAAAGGTGATATACTGAAGAGAACATTTTGGCAAATGGTAAAGCATAATTGAAGTTTGTCATTTACACACACATATTTTATTTTATGTTATTTTATTTATAAAACAAATCACCATCTCCAATTTGGGTTAACCTGTGTTTTTTTAATATATTTTTATAGAGTACAAGAACATCAGAATACTGAACTTTTATTTAGTTTAGCTGTGAGATACAGTCTTATCATTCTCTGAAGTGTGGATTTGGTAAAGGGGTTACTAATACATTAAAATTTAATCAGATATTTTGTAAATCTTAAAGCTCAATTGAATGTAGGTATCATATATTTCAGTTATAGTAAAAAGATCATATGGACATCTATCTGTGAGCAAATCAAGAGAAAGAAATGTAACTTGTGTTCATTCTTACATTTCCAATTTCTAGCATAGCAGCATGCATGTTTAGGCATGAAAATGGTTTTGGACAGAAAAAAAAATAGAGCATGGAAAGTATACTGCAGTAAATTACAGTCTCTGGGGCAGATGATCCCTACAGTTACAGAAGAGAGTGAAATTGGTATGAGTTATAGGATATAGGGAAAGTATTAGGGAAAAATGCAGCACTTAGATTATAAGATAGTGGAGGCAGAATAAATAATAAATTCAAAGATGAAAAAATAGCAATTTAGAAACAGAAAATCACTTGGTTAATGCAATGAACCCAGTTCAATGTATAATAATAAACACACTGACAGATGTGGAGTGGATTGATTATACAGAGGCATAATAAAAAATCAGGAAAATTTTCAAAGGTCTAAAATATTTTGGACATTTGAGATACTCAGTTTGATTTACCAATCAATGGCACATAATAGCATGCCCATACGAATAAAAATTGCATAAAGATAATGTTATTTAAGAAAGGAAAATGTATACATGAGATAAATTTTGTTACCTCTTATATATAGCAGCTGAGAAAGTGGGTCCAGAAGTCAGAAAGCATGAATTAAAAACCAAGCTTTTTTTTTGGGCCGGGGTGGCTCACGCTTGTAATCCCAGCACTTTGGGAGGCCGAGGCGGGCAGATCACGAGGTCAGGAGATCGAGACCACGGTGAAACCCCGTCTCTACTAAAAATACAAAAAATTAGCCCGGCCTGGTGGCGGGCACCTGTAGTCCCAGCTACTCGCAGAGGTTGAGGCAGGAGAATGGCGGGAACCCGGGAGGCGGAGCTTGCAGTGAGCCGAGATCGCGCCACTGCACTCCAGCCTGGGCGACAGAGCGAGACTCCGTCTCAAAAAAATAAATAAATAAATAAAAATAAAAACCAAGCTTTTTAATTACCTTGCTGTGCTCTGTTCTTTAATATATGCTAAGTTGTAAAATAGGACAATTAAAATACTATTTGTTAGGATTATTTTACACAAGTCCTTAATTTATAAACTACTTGGTTTCTCCCGAAATAGTTGGGGTACGTAGGATCACATAGGTACACATAGTTGTTCTCTTTTTGAGAATTGATTTTTTTTACTTTACACTTTTTATAGCTTAGATTTCTGTAATGCATTAACACTTAGGGACGAAAAAATGAGTTAGACATAAAAAGCATTACTTGATAGCTAGACATATTCGAAAAGTAACAGATAGGTTTAAAGCGACTCTAAAGTGTCCTATACCTTACACTTAATAACTGGCCTTTCCCAAGACGTGCCAGTCAATCTTAAATTGTGAAATTGGAGCAAGTTAACTTTGTTAAGAAAAGTAAATTATGAATTCACATTCTCTCTCTCTCTCAGTGTGTGTGTGTGTGTGTCTGTGTGTGTGTGTGTGTGTGTGTGTGTGTGTCTGTCTGTCTCTCAGCCATTTCCAAAGGTGGAGTTGCATAAACACAAACACTGTGGCCCTGGGAATATCATTCTCATTTTATAAACATGCGGAGAGAAATACTGCCTCTTTCTTTAATTTGGGCACTTAGACTCTGCTAGTAGAACCTGTGAGTGGAGTCAGCCACAAATCTACCATTACTGCTTTTGGTAGGAAAGGAAGCCATTGCTTTCACATCTGTGAAAATTCCAGAAATTGAATCTTCAAGCCATTGACTTCTGAATTAAAAATCAGTCTGGATCAGAGACTTGGAATGGTCCGCCTGGATTTAAACTCCAGTTGCACCATAGGAACCAAATATTTCCTTTGCTGTGTTGAAAATTGTGAGCTATGCTCTATGACAAATGTCCTTTTGATTAAACACCCACTCACATTTGTCAAGGTTCTGTCAAGTGAAAATTGCAGATTCCAAGGGGACCCTTATCCTCCAATTATTTTGTTCAGAACATTTGGTGTTTTGATTTCTGGGAAAGTTTGCTTTCCTGCAGCATGAATGAGCCTTGCCAAGTACTGAGACGATTAGTACCAACAATAATAATTGAGCCATCATGCGAGGGGAACATTTGAATATGGATAGATTCTCAGTTCCTGCTTTATATATAAAAAAGAAGGCAAAAACTTCTGTGGAAACCAAGGAACCATCACAGCTGTGAAACTGCAATTTTGTCTTATTATTAGACGTTTCAAGAAAATAAAACCTCAGCATAATAATCAAAGGTTTAGTATTGTAAAGAAAACTCATGTTATGATTCTGGGCATACTCACTTCAAATGAGTCACAAATTCCAAAATAAACGTATATTTTAATAAATATTTATTGAATTAATGTTAAAGTAATTATAATTGCATAAAAAACGAAGAAACTCTCAGCTCCACACCAAGGTGTATAGTATAATTTTAGATTCTTCTTGGCTTATTTGTATGTGGTAATTATTTTCAAGTAATACAATTAAATTAGAAATTGACAGTCTGCTTTTGCTTACATAAGAGTCATCAGTAATTTCTTGGGGTCACTTCCAAAGTTTCTAAGTATTTATTACCATCAAGTATTTAAATGAAATAATTTTTAACTGTCTTTTCAGAAAAAAAACAGCCGATCAGTATATTCACAAAGGCCAACAATATATTCAGTCCTTTAACAAATAGTTTCTTATTCTGACTGTATGCAAAGGCTGTAGACAAGATGTATATAGTGAAGAGAGAATATTTTATGCCTTTGGCCGTTATGGATATAATATTCTGATAAGTGACATAGAAGTAACACATAGTTATATTTATTTTAAAATAATAAGAATTATGAAATAGAAGTATATGGTATCATGAGCATATACAGTCAAAAATGTGTTATGCTCTTGGGAATCAGCAAAGGCTTAAATAAGGAAATAATGATTGAACATTTTTGGGGCAGAGTCAGAGGAGACATTCTAAATGGTGAATGTAGAATTTTTTTTTGAGGGTCCAAAAGAACCAGAGGCATGGCAAAGTCAAGAAGTAAGCACTTTGACATGAGAAGACATGTTACAATGATAAAGAGCTTTTACATCAAATTAGTAGCTTTCAACGATACCTCCTATATGATCAGTTCTTGCATTGCTATAAGAAATACCTGAGACTGGGTAATTTATGTCATAGATACATACACACACATATAAGTCATATATACATATATGTCTACATACATATGTCATATATACACATATAATTATGTCACATATACATATATGCATATATGTCATATGTCATATATACATATATAATTGTCATATATACATATATGTGTATATATATGTCATATGTCCTATATACATATATAATTATGTCATATATACACACACACATATATATATGGAGTTTAATTGGCTCAAAGTTCTGCAGGCTGTACAGGATACATGGCAACATCTGCTTCTGGGGAGGCCTCAAGGAGCCTTTACTCATGACAGAAAGCTCTTACATGGCAGGAACAGCACCGAGAGAGTGAGGGAAGGTGTCACACTTTGAAACAACTAGATCTTTGAAGCACTCATTCACTATACAGCACCAAGTGCGGACGGTGCTCAACCATCCATGAGAACTCTGCCTTCATGACCCAATCACCTCCCACCAGACCACACTTCCAACACCAGGGATTACAACTCAGCATCAGATTTGGATGGAGACATAGATCCAAGCCATATCACCTCCTTAGATGCTTCCAGCAATGATTGCTATTCTCAGTAATCAGGGATTACTCTTGTTTTTTCTCTATCTTAGGTACAGTTTCATTAGGTTTATTTTACTATAACTATAGGTGGCCACAGTCCCTCCTTCTGCTTTGAGTACTGACAGCCTCTTATTAGTGCCTTGCCTGCTACAACAACTTTTAAGTGACAAGTTCAGTTCTCTTCCTTCTGGCAGTTTTGGAGAATTCACATTTGTCTTTTACTATGCTGCCATAATACTATAAATAAATTATCTCGAATTTTTTTTCAAAACCCTACATTGACGCATTGGGGCAGGCTTCACACACAATTTTGGGGGTTAAAAATTGCATACACATACGTTTACGTTGGCACAGAAAGTGTTGTTACACAATATTAAACATAAACTACTTTCACAGTATTTAAAAATGGATAGATTTGGCAAAAGACCAAGAATAGCTAACACAATATTGACAGGAAGAACAAAGTCAGAGGATTGACACAACCGAACTTCAAGACTTACTATAAAGCTATATTACTCTTCAAGACTCCTGAAAGAACAGACAAACAAATGGAACAGGCTGGAGAGTGCGGAACTAAAACCACATATGAAGAGTCAACTGATCTTTGATAAAAGAGCAAAGAAAATACAATGGAGAACAGATAGTGTTTTCGACAAATTGTGCTGATGAAACTAGATAACCACATGTTAAATACATATATACATATATGTACATATATAGACACAACACTTACACCCTTCCCAAAAGTCAATTAAAAGTAGAACATAGACTTACTTGTAAAATGAAAAATTATAAACTTCCTAGAAGATAACATACAAAAAAATCTAGATGGCCTTGGATATGATGACTTTAGATACAATACCAAAGGCAATACGAATATTTGTAAAACTGGATTTCATTAAAATTAAAGACTTTTGCTCTGTGAAAGACGTTGTGAAGGGAATAAGACAAGCCAAAGACTGAGAGAAAATATTTGCATAAGGCAAATCTGGGGAAAAAAAACCTTTTGCTCAAAATACACAACGGATTCTTAAAACCTAACAATAAGGAAATGAACAGCTCAAATTTAAAAATTGGCAAAAACCTGAAAAGAAACTGCATCAAAAATATAAAGATGGCAAATAAGCATATGAAAAGATGTTCAACATCATATGTCATTGGGGAATTGCAAATTAAAACAAGTTACCACTACACACCTATTTGAGTAGCCAAGACACTGATAATACCAAATACTGGTGACAATGTGAAGCATTAGAAACTTCATTTCATTGCTGGTGGGGATGCAAATGGTACAGCCACAATGGAAAACAGTTTGGCAGAACTATTTCTGCAAAATGAAACATATTTTTAGTCATAAGATGCAGCAATTGTACTCCTTGATATTTACCAAAATGCATTTAAACTTATGTCCACAGAAACCTACAGAGTAGCTTTATTAATAATGGCTAAAACTTGGAAGCAAACAAAATGTCCTTCAGTAGGTGAATGGATAAACAAACTGTGGCACATCCAGACAATGAGATATTACTCAGTGCTAACAAAATGATCTATCAAGTCATGAAAAGATATGCAGCAACTTTAAATGTGTATTACTAAGTGAAATAAGCCAATCTAAAAGGCTATATGCTGTATGATTACAACTACATGAAATTAGTGAAAAGGCAAAACTATGGAGACAGTAAAAAAACATCAGTGGCTATCAGGAGTTAATCAAGAGGAAAGGATGGAATGGTGGCCACCAAGGATTTTTAGAGCAACAACACCATGCTGTATGATACCATAATGACAGATACATATAATGTATATAACAGATATGCATAAAGGTGGATACATTTTCTCAAACTCATAGAATGTACAACACCAATACAACTATGGACTTTGGTTCATAATAATACCTCAATGTAGGTTTATGGATTGTAACAAATTTACCACTCTGGTGGGGGATGTTGATAGGGGAGGAGGCTGTGCATCTATGCTATACCTCTACTTCCTTTGGGCCCCTTGATAGAGGGGAAGGCTGTCCAGTATATGGGAAATCTCTGTACTTTCCACTCAATTTTGCTGTGAATCTGAAACTGCTCTAAAAATGATAGTTTATTTAAAAATAAAGAAATAGTTAAAAAAGCAAACTCCCCCTTTCCACTGGAAAAAATAGATTTCCAAAAACTATTTACACTTTTCTTTGTGAAAAATATGACAGTAATAGATTATCATGTAAATCAGAAAATGAGTGGTACACTCTGTTCCCATTGGATACAGGCTCCCCAGTTCATCACATTCCAACATTTTCAGTGGATCTTGAATATGGAGGCCAAATGTTAGATGCCATTTAGTCCACTTAATTCTATTAAGGAATCTGTGTCCCATCTGGGCAATTACATTGATGACCCTGACAACATGGATACAAGTTTCATCTTACTGCTAACTGCATTCCCATTTATCTTATATTGTATGGTGTATCTATTACTCAGTTTAATTCTTATACTATTCTGTTTTTCATTGTAATTCATGTTGATATTATAATTTAGTTTATCAGTGCTTTCCAATATTTTAGTATAGAATTGATCACTTCTTGTAGTGAGCACTGGTATACAGTGAATTTGATAAAAGGTGTTAATATCTCTTCACAGTCTCTCTGCACTCCCATTGACTGCTTTGTAGGTGAAAGTCTCTATGACATACCAAATACAGCAATATTCCTTGATAATTTTATAGTCTTCCAAAGACAAATAAATAAGTTAATTTTAAGAGTAACTTTGGACTATGCTACCTTTTATATTTTTAACGTGCCTTTTCTCATAAATAAAATACAAATGTCTAATATTAAGTATTCAATGATTATGTTCAAAGCCAAAAGTGATATCTTTCTTTATAAATGATCAAATATAGAATCACAACAAATACATTGTTGGCAGTTAAAAAATTGGTAACTGGGATCAAAGATCTGGCTTCAAACCTGGAATTCTGAAGTCAGAATTTTGCTGTAATGGCAGATAAGGTAAGAATGCATTATAAAATGACAACCTGCTCTTTTCAGTTTTTCCTAGTAGATTAAACATTTAATCATATAGTATTTCTTATTATGAAGGTTTTCATGAAATATTTTATTCTTTAAGAGAAGACAAAGAAAATATAATACTTACAAATAGAAATATAATTAAGATGAAACACACTATGCTATTGTATTTATCTTGAATTTGGTTATAATTCTATGCATATTAATTAAATACTAGCCTAACAAATACATAACATTTTTCTAATAATAAATGAACCATGATTAGCATTACTTGTAATTTGGTAATTACAAATCTAATATATTCATTAGTGTCTCTGATACTCGTTGTCAAACATTATTAGTCTCTTTTATTATTTCTTTTTATTATCATTATTATTATACTTTTGTTACATATGTATCCATGTGCCATGTTGGTGTGCTGCACCCATTAACTCGTCATTTAGCATTAGGTATATCTCCTAATGCTGTCCCTCCCCGCTCCCCACACCCCACAACAGTTCCCGGTGTGTGATGTTCCCCTTCCTGTGTCCATGTGTTCCCATTGTTCAATTCCCATCTATGAGTGAGAACATGCGGTGTTTGGTTTTTTGTCCTTGCGATAGTTTACTGAGAATGACGGTTTCCAGTTTCATCCATGTCCCTACAACGGACATGAACTCATCATTTTTTATGGCTGCATAGTATTCCATGGTGTATATGTGCCACATTTTCTTAATCCAGTCTATTGTTGTTGGACATTTGGGTTGGTTCCAAGTCTTTGCTATTGTGAATAGTGCCTCAATAAACATACGTGTGCATGTGTCTTTATAGCAGCATGATTTATAGTCCTTTGGGTGTATACCCAGTAATGGGATGGCTGGGTCAAATGGTATTTCTATTTCTAGATCCCTGAGAAATTGCCACACTGACTTCCACAATGGTTGAACTAGTTTACAGTCCCACCAACAATGTAAAAGCATGAGCAACGCAGAAGACAGGTGATTTCTGCATTTCCATCTGAGGTACCTGGTTGATCTCACTAGGGACTGCCAAACAGCGGGTGCAGGACAGTCGGTGCAGTGCACTGTGTGCGAGCCGAAGCAGAGTGAGGCATTGCCTCACTCAGGAAGCACAAGGGGTCAGGCAGTTCCCTTTCCTAGTCAAAGAAAGGGGTGACAGAAGGCATGAAATCAAGACAATATAGTCTAAGAGAAACAAGATAAATTGTACTTACTTTTTAAGGCTATGGATTACATAATCTCAATTATTTTCATTAAGTCATAGTTTTCTTAAGTGTTTACTTCCAGTAACACTCTGTGATCATATTTGCAAAGTGATCAGATGAATAAGTGTAAAGTTCTTGTCTATTTTAAGTGATCAAATTCTTAAATTTTATCCTTTAGATCAAAGTTCCCAAGGACAATTTTATTGCATATGCAAAACTGTTTTCTTATGGGAAATAAAGTAACAAAAATAAGCTCACTTTGAAAAATTCACCCATATCTGAAACTTGTGATTGAGTTCTTACTTCCTTTGCATGCCTCAAAGTTTATAGGAACCGATACATTATGAAACAATCCTTTTGGGTTATAAGTAAATCCTCTAGCTCAGCACAAGCCATGAAAATCCTGGACTGTTAGATATATGCAATTCTTTTGTTCTTTCTTCTCAGCAGTTATCCCTGCTGATATAGTCAGTGTTTCATCTCAGCATGAAATAACATCAGATAACGCTGCACTCTGAAAAGTAGATAAAAATGAGGACTCTCAAATGAGAATGAATTAGAAATGTCGCCACAGTAGCAACCTGGAGTTAAAAACATGAAACTGACAAATGTACTACAGAGGGCGTTTACAAAGAGTTTTCCACTTCAACTTCGTATTCTTCACAGAGATTATTAGTACTGGAAAGTGTCAGACAGCAAATGATAAAGCTGGCCATGACAGATCTATGATTTGAAGCAAAACCAACTGTCTAGTAGATATCCGTCTGATGACAGCTTTTAAATATAAAAACAAATAAGCAAGGCATTTTCTCAAATTGTCTCAAAATTATCTGTTTCACTGGATGGGTAGATGTTGGAGGGGGTCTTATCTTTTACTTCACTGTGATAGTGGTAGAATTTACAGAGGATACATTTTTTTAAATATCTAAGGAAGAAGTCACGAGAATACTTTGTAACATGTAAAACTTTTCCTGTTTAATATTTATTTATATAACAAACTATTTTCCTGAAGGATACACAATTTGTTATGAGTCTCTTAAAAAATGTATTAAGTTTACTCTTGAATGAACCTTACTTATTTTAACCGTTTCAAATAAAGAAAGAAAGAAACTAAAAACCAAAAAGATTCTTTTTGGTGTATACATTTTATAGTTATTTTTTTCTCCTGAAATCACTGTTATTATTCATATATTTTATTCATAATACAAAAATGTTCAAGTTTCTGATTAATCTTCCTTTTTAGTGAGTTAAAAATTTGGGTTCCATCAAGGCAAAGTTAGTCAAGTAGCATAGTATATATCAGCTTAGAGGACGAGTTTATTAAATTCCTACTAGGATCAGTCGTTATTCTAAACTTGAACTGGAAGAGTAACGCTTATACATGTGTGCACACACACACACATACATACACACAATTATTTTTTTCTCAGATGTTTTTTTAGAATTATACAAAATTAAGGCAGCATTGCAATTAAATGTCTGGAGTAATATGGTAAAAAAAGCACATGGTATTTTGGCAGATAAGCATATTAGTAATAATCTGGTGTAGGACAGATGAGGGAGTACATTCCACAGAGTGTGAACGATAAGCTGATACATAAAGTATATAGAGAGTTCACAAATTAAGGTGAGTGGAGGAATCAAGTAGACATCTTTCAAATCAAGTTATCGTATGAAAAATTTATAACATAAATATAATTATATAACATCATTGTATATCATATCATATTGCATCTGTTTCTCTAAACATTATAAGCCAAACAAATTCTCTAGATGTACTCAATTACTATATAGTCATCATTTATTTAGTAACTACCATAGGCCTCATATCATATTCTCTACATTGTTTTCATCTGATGGCAAGATTAAGCAATAGATATTTTTTTCACTTCAGACAAAAAAAAGTGAGGAGGCTCAGCATCATTGAAATCAAATGTCTTTTAAATGGCCTATATGTCTAACTCCGAAACTCAGAATCATAAGCACAATCCCACCCTGATTACTCTTCTTTGGCACTATGTAGATACAGGGACCCAAGGATCTCATAGTTCTTAGCAACAGTTTTACTTAATAGACTTTCACTTTTTCTGAAATTACATGGAACACATTTAAATGGGCTACTGTTTCCAGAAACTTGACATGGTAACTATGACATATTTTTTTTCTCCAGCTTACTTGGTAGTTATTAACCAGGAAACTATGTCTCTGCCATTGCATACTTGTTTCTGAAGTATGTTTGAAATGTTTTCTTCATGGAAGAACTAATTCATAGTTCTAGCAACTAGCAAAAACTCCAAAATGTTTAAATCTGATACTCTAGTGAAGAATCATGCCAGTGGATTTGGTTGCCATTTACAGATGCAACCTTTCAGAATCTGGCTTTGTGATATTAGGTATAGGCTTATACATCTATTGTTTTCTGGGGGCAAAGCGCTTCTCATAGGGCCTGTTTAAGTGAATAAATGGTTTGAATATCAGGAGCAGATAGCTAAGAGATTGGAAGTCAGTAATTTAGAAAAGATCTTTATTTCTGACAAATTCAAGTAAAGCATTTTAGTTTGAATTATTTGATAAATAAGCTAAAAGCATAATAGAAAAAATTAAAGAACACTTTTGGAAATTCTTATTATATTTGTATGTGTGACAGACCAAAATTCATCTAGTTTTGTTCAAAACTCCCAAATATTTGATAATGAATCTTTTCTTTGAGGGTTAAATGCAAAGCCAGACTTCTGCTGGCAAGGTCCTCTGCTAAATCTTAAAATGCTCAAGTCATGATTTTACTGTCTTCAGGATTTCTACTTCTTCACCTAAACACAATATATCTAAGGGTGTAGACAGGCCCATAAAAGTGAACAAGAAAGAGGGATTATTATTTTATAGCAGTTATAAATAGAGGTTTGGGGAATAGTGAATACCTGCCTCAAGTAATCTATAGATTTTTGCCCATTTTTTTTAAAAGACTGATTCTTTCTCTCCTTCTCTCTTTCCCCATCCTGTCCCTCTTTCTCAAGTGCACACACAGATTTTGCTGAAAATTATTTGGTGAATGAAAGGACTGGTGACAGACCTAAGATGCATTAATAGTTTTCTATTCATATTCAGAAGGAAATTATATATTGTACTTTAAATAGGACATTGAGAATAGAAATAATTGCCAATTAAGACATTAAGACGTGTTTAAATCTATTTTAATAAAATAGAGTATTTAAAAGTCATTTCACATTTTTGTTGACGATCCTGGTGTTATCCTGGCCTCCTTTTAGCTCCAGCTCAGTCCTTCGCATTCTGCAAAGTATGTTGCAGAAGTGCTCCCCGTCCTCTCAGAAAACAGCGAGATCCATGCCAGAGAGTATATTATATATTTTCACTTTTTAAAATTAAAAACTGAAAGTAGTTATTTATTTGCACATCCACCAAACACAGTGAATCATAGATCTATCCAGAAAAGGTCAGACTATTGACTGGCTCCTCCTTACCTTGCAGGCTTCTCATTTCGTAGGAAGGAATGGCTGCCCTTGGAGGATTTCTTCCTGAGCCTCCACAGAGATCTCCTTTCTTAATGCATTCCTGTAAACCATGCTGTGTGGGTAATGAGTCTCTCTCCTTGCTTTCCTTCTTCGTCTTTGAATTTTATTCATCTCTGCTTTTATTATGTTTATACCCTTGATATATTTATGAAATCAATCTCCTGTCCTTCACCTTCAGATTATAGTTGGACAGTGAACCTTCTCCTTGAGATCTCAATATCTACTTCTAGTAGACTAGGTTATCAAGCACTATTCTTGATTTATAACTGCATTCTTCTCCAAGAAGTAGTGTCTTTTGTTTGCCTTTTCCTCCCACGGTGAAACAATGTAATCAATTTTTGGTATTAATAGTCACAATGATGGCAACATAAAAGGCAAAATATAAACCCTTTTTAGAAAGTGATTTGACAACAAATATGAAGAACTGATGTTTTCATATATTTTGACTATAGGGAAAGTATTCCAAGACAATTATTCAGATTAGAGCAAAGGCACAATACCTGAAGATATCCATTGCAATTTCATCTCCAGTGGTAAAGATCTAAAGACAACTTGCTGTTAAGCAATATAATATGGTTAAGATGATTATGTTACATCAATTAAACGCATTTGGTTTGTTCATTTAAATAACATCTATCAAGACGATGCAAAAATGCAGAAAGAATTTATGTTATAACTCCCAAATAAGAACCATAAACACATACATATATGCATATATACACACACATATATTTATAGATATAAATAGTAGAATTTATAATGGCATATTGGAAAAAGTGAATAATTGTTTACTAGAGTCTAATTGTGATTAATCAACTTTTAATTTCAATTTTTGTTGCTATATTTTTATGTATGCATACTGAATAAAACAACACATATGATTTGGAAAATAACTTTGGAGAAACAGTTAAGTTAATCTTAATAAATAATATACATTTTGAACAATGTCTTCAAAGTTTATCATCTAAAACATATTTATAAAATAGCAACAAACATGCAACACAGACAACTAAATCTTTACTGCATTTAGGCATGAAATACATTTATCTTAAGATATCAGAATCTCTACAAGATTATTGATCATACACATTCTTAAGAAGTTTACTGTTTTATTTAAGAATTGTATTTGTTTATTTGAACCATTTTTTTCTTCAAATTTTGATGTAATAGAACAAGTGTTCAATAGATTTGGTGGTGAAATATCTACCATAGTAGAGTTTCTAAAGCCTGTTTGTTGTATCCTCTTGAAAAAAAATAACACATTTATATTAAAAATGGAGCATACAATTGTATCTAGTATACAGACTTGCTCACATGTCTTGATTTTCTACATAAATTTTGAAGTTTCCTTGCACCGGATATAAAATCTGAAGCAGATACTGTTACATAAATGCTTCCTGAATGGCCGCTATGGGCCCAAAATTTCCAAATTCTATTTATTCAGTGGTAAATAAGACAGACAAAATACATGCCATATGAACCTTACATCCTACTGTAGGAACAGAAAATCCAGAAATACACAAGTACATAAATAATATCACTTCAGAAAGTAGCAAGTACTATGAAAAATACAATTACAAAATTTTTAGAGTTGGTTCTCTTTTGGTCTTAGAATCAATAAGCTAAAAGCATATCAAGTAATGATCATACATCAAACAGAAGTACCATTACAGCCAAAAAAGTATTGCAGGGGCATAGAATATCTTTCTTTTTCACTTGTAGATTACTGATCAGTTCTGTTGTAATTCTGCTTATAACAAAATTGACATTCATACACAAAAAGGAAAACACAAACATTTAAGGTTATAAAATTTAAAATGTCTGTGAAATTATAGTAGAAAAAGTCCTTAATAAAGTTTTAATCAGTAATTTTAATATATTTTAAAATATTACAACTGTGAATCATTAATGTGCACATCCTATTTTAGAGTAGACACGAGAATTATGCATCTTAGAGTTTGATTAATGTTTTAATAGTTCCCCTATTTTTCACTGGGTAATACTTTATAAATAATCTTATATCTAACCCTGTCTTTGAACTTATTGTGAAGAACTGCATTATTCAGTTGACATTGAATAATATATTGTTTTATAAATACTTCATTTTAATAGACACAAAATAGATCCTATCTTTACAGCTTTTATATATAGCATTGCCTCATATTTGTGTAGCTCAAATGTATCATGGAATGATATGTTGTGGTTGCATTTTTATTATGACTTAAAAAATACAGGCTATAATGGTGCTATGAAACTCTAATACAGGAACTTGGTGAGAGGACCAGTTCAGGTTTGTGGTCTGAGTAAAAATTTTTGAGGGCAAATTCTCTGAACTTGAATCCCAGACTTGACATTTAAATCCTGAGGAAATCTGAGCAATGTCTCAAATTATTTGTACCTCGGTTTTCTCAATTATAATATGGATAATATGCTAATACCTACCTCACAAGTTATTGAATGAGTTAACATTACAAAAGAACTTAGAGTATATGGTGTAGAGTAAGTGCTACATATGTCTTAGTAATTATTATTCTTTATTTCATTCTGAGTGTCTGGTCAGACTTCCAAGGGGAATTATAAATAGTACTTTGTCATGGTCAAAATATAGAGTTGGCATACACTGGAGGAATGACAGGGTGAGGAACAAACCTGGCGAAATAGACCAGGGTCAGATTATGAATGCTATAGTAAAATACTAAGTCACAATATAAAGTACACAATTTTGGGGGAGAAAAGAGAAAATACATACACGCACTCCTATATAAATACACACACACATTACACATACACACCCCTATATGAATACACACACACATACATTACACACACACACATATACATATACATAGGTGATGTTATCTAGTGGGAAGTTGTTTATAATACTTAAAAATTGAGTAATAATGCTGCCATATCTTTTATTATTGCTAATACATATTCTACAATTAAGTTGCTACATAGAAAGGACAACTATAGCTGCTACATACCTAAAGGCAAATAAAGAAATGAAGAATTTCTTTATAAAAATGGAAAAATAAAGTGATGGTTAAAAGGCTACAGACTAAAAAATCAAAACAAAGCTGCTAAAATGGTCCAGTAAACGATGAGATCATAAATAGGGCCAAGGCTTGAAGTGATAAAAAGGGTGATAGTAGAGACATTTCAAGAGAGCATGGCTAGGACATAAGATCTTACATGTTATGTTCTTGCATCCTCAGCACTGAGCAAAGTGCATAATACATGCTCATTAAATTTTAGTATCATGATGAATTATGAGCATTGAATATTCCATTAGAGAAGAGAGAGAAAAAATATTAGAGGTGAACTGCAGTTTCTTCTTCGGGTTTTTCTTGGGTATTTAGGAGGCTAATGATGCCAACATAGATTTTGAACAAGGCAGAAGAGAAAGCTTTGTAGCAGGAACAGGAAGTGACGCCATTGAGTTTCAGATACATTTGAAACCACGTGAATAAGCATATCAATGTGATACATTTACTGTTGTTCTCTTTAAGTAGCTAATTAAAATTACTCTACTTCACTGAGCTAAATTAATTTAATTTAGCAATGTGTTGGCAATATAAGTCCTCCAGTAGTTTAGTCCTTTACTGTGTAGAATAGATATATTTTGTTAACTAATTTAAATTCTGGGAGTACCCATTTTAATGAAACATAGTATAAAGTGCTGTAGGAAACCTGCTTCTGATGGGAGAAGAAGAAAGTTAGGAAGCAGAGAAAGGGAGGAAGAAAATTTCTTTTGAGGACTATGCCTTTAGGAATGAGCTAAAAAGGACCAGAAGATCAGAGATGGCAGAGGAAAAGAGGACCACATGGGTTTTAAGAAGGTTAAATTTTAAATGTAGCATGGAATAGGATTAAAATGAGGATAACAGAATTTGTAGCTTCTGCACTTATTTTTGTAGTTTTTTTCTTTTCCTTTTTTTCCTTAAATTAAATAAAAGGCTGAATTTCACTTTGATCCACTAAAAACTAGTTAATGATTATAATTTAGATGCTAGTGTAAGGCAATAGCTATTTATACAAATTATTACCCTGAGCACCTGCTCCAATTTTTCATGTATTATGCTAACAGTGTTTTTTGTCTTAATTAAAAATGTTAATTAGTGGTGATATAAACAGCAAAAGAAGAGCTGGTAACATATGCACAAGAATTTTACAATATGTGCATAACTTTTTCAAATTCATAAACTAAGCATGAAAGCATCTAAAACACTTACAAACTGTTGCAAATTTTGAAATGAACCTGAGATTGTTCCCTGAACATTAGACTGGGTTAACATATGATTGTTCTCTGCTTTCACATATTTTACTTCTTGCCAAATTATTGCACATTTATGAAATATGAACACTGCTGTCTCCATTTAAATGCATTACATTTGGATGCCTAGCATGCTTTTCCAGCATGTTTTTACATTTTGAAGTTTGCTGATCATAACTTATCCCAAAACCACTTCCTAGAATATTTGGAAATTTCTCCTTTACAAATCCACCACTCAAATTTTGGCAGGTATTTACACTGATTATTAGTAAGGATGAAGAGAAAGGAAAGTGGAAAGTTGATTTCCAAAGGTGTAAATAATCTTTTGTCCCTTATCCTTTCAGGGAATAATTCACAGGTGAAAGAAGCATTGTGATTTTTAATACATTTTATATAGGGGGTCGTGTAATTCTGCCCCCTAAAGTACATTAGATTTTTTGTATTGCACTTTAAATATCTTAAGACACATTTCCCACATTAGACCAACCTATTAGAAAATTTCTGGCTGTTTTATTATTAAAGCAAACAAAAATTGTGGCAACTGAATAATTCAGCTAAAAGGTAGGGTGTGAGGGGAGGGATTAGTTTTCTTATTTACATAATGCCTGACTTTTATATATTTGATATGTTTGCAGTGGAACAAATCACAATTTTTTCTTTCTTTAAAAGAGTTGAAACCCTGTGGCATGTAATAAAAATTGGATAATTGAAAGAATGAAGCTGGGCACAGTGGTGTCCTCTCATTGTTCCAGCTACTCAGGAGGCTGAGCCAGGTAGATCACTTGAGACCAGGAATACGAGGCTGCAGTACATGATTATAGCACCTGAGAATAGCTGATACACCTCAGCCTAGACAACAAAGAGAGACTCCGCCTTTAATAATAATAGAAATAATTAATATGATAATTCAATGTTATTTCTTCAATAATATTCTCTTTATCTCTTACAGCCATTTAAGGGGAAATATAAAACTATACAATCAATAAGCTTTGAATGTATGAAATTAAATGATCAAATTAACATATGGGCCCTTTATAAAACAGAAATAGCCCATCTTCTTGGAAACAGTGTGCTCTAATTGGAAGCACGTTGGAAATTAGGAGATCAAATCTTCAGTTCCCTCATTTTACCTTGGCTGATTTCTTCTCGTCCACTGGTTTCTGATCAAATACCACATTCTTGGAGAGAATTTTCTTAATAATCCAGGTCACCATGATCTCCTTCTACCTATACATGCATACACAACCCTGGCATGTACTTACTATGACATTTTTTAAAACTTTTCTTTGTAGCCCTTTTCAACTGATAAAATCATCATATTTATTTTTTGCCTGGTTTATTAAAACGAGAGATCCGTAACAGCAAAGACCTAATCTGCTCTTGTTCTGCTACATTTTCAGTTGATAGAACAATGCCTGGACCCTGACTGAATGCTTTTGTAGAATGAAAGAACTGTCGGAAAGTATTGATGAAGAAATAGAAGCTGACTGGTAGTGGAATTGGATAGATTCCTCTTGACCTTGTTTATTTACCCCAGAAAAGGTTTAGATAGTAACAAATAAAGAGAGTGCTGTAGAATCCTACAGTCCTTTACCTTTGCTTGAAGAACTATTTTTTTTCCAGTTATGAACTTTAAAACATAACATTCACATCATTCTTATCATTGGCTAACCCAAAGTTAAGAGTAATGCCAACTATAAGAATCATGAATCAAAAAAGGTCTGAACAAATACAACAAGGAACTGCATATAGCAAGATGGCATAAAATAGAAAAAGGAACATAAATGGCTTCACACTTGAGCCTTAATGTGAACATTTCCAATTTATGTGGCGGACACGTACACACACACACACACACACACACACACACATGCTCATTTGCCAAACACATATATTAAAAATGTAGCTATATACAAATTTTGATTGAAAATATATCGAATATAATGTTCTTCCATATACAAGGAGAGAAGGAAAGACTGCATGTATATAATCTAATCCATGATGCACTGTGTATATCTAAGTCACAATTTCTAACTTCTTTATAGCACACCATGGTGTCATCTGCCTCAGCATTTTATCTATTCACTCTCTAGATGATTGACAGTCAATTTGCTTCCAATTCATTTTCCTGGCTAAGAACACTGCTGCAATGAATAACCTTGTACCTATCCCCATATGGAGATTTCCAGAATGAGTGCCAGTCCCTTCAATCTTACCAGCAGTGAAACTTACATTCCCACTAACACTTGGCATTTTCCAGCTTTTTTGATTATTGCCAATCCAATAGACAAAGCCACATCTTATTGTTATTCTAACTTGCTTCCCTCTACTTAATAATACTTATGAATTTTTTAAATGTATTCATTAGTTTTGGTGACTGCTTCTGGCTAATTTTTGTATTTTTAGTAGTGATGGGGTTTCACCATGTTGGCCAGGCTGGTCTCAAACTCCTGACCTCAGGTGTTCCTCCCACCCAACCTCCCAAATAAACTGACTTTTTATTTCTTTTGTACATTTTTTCTACTTGCATTTTGTTTTTCTCTTGTCGATTCAGAGAATCTGCCTATTCTAAAGTTGCATCTCTTGTTATTTTAGACGAGAGTATTTATTATATTTTGTCATATAACTTTTAACTCTGACCATGCTCACACTCAATGAGGAGAAATATAACATTTTGATGTAATTATAACAATCATATTTAGCATTATTTTGGAGCATTTGAAAGTTTAGGAACATCTTTGCCACCCTAGGTCAGAAATTTATTCTGTGTTTTTATTAATTATATATTGTAAGTCTTTAAACCAACTGGAATCCATTTTTATGTGTGCCATTAGAAAGAAATCTAACACTACTATTCCCTTTATGCTAATTCAATTTTTCTAACACTATACACCCAACTGTCTGACATGTCTTCAGCATATGAAGTGTTGATGCTCACTTCAGAATATTATAAATTTTCATTTTTATTTCTATCTATGCAAGCACTCTATTTTCTCCAAGTTTTTAAATACCTTTAGTTAATAGAGGTTATTATTACTGTTGCTGTTGCTGTTATCATGATTGTGACTTTGAAGCACTAAAATATTTTTTGGCTCTCCAGGCAGGTCCCTTCTTTATTATTTTTTAATGTTGTTGACTTAGCTACCGATAGTTTTGAATTTCTTTGTATATTATATGTATACCAATGTTAATTTATAAAGGTTTTAAAAATTAAATTGTTCGTGTGATTGCATTGAAATCATAGATTACTTTGTGAAGATAAGACATCTTACATCAGGTTATCTCTTGTAAGAATATGGATTATTTCCCCATTTATTTGGGTCAGTGCAATTTTACTCTCTCAGAACATTTGGCAGTATCTAGAGATATTTTTGTCAAAACAGAGTGGATGCTACTAACATAGACGCAAGAACGCCAAGCATCTTATGATGCACAGGGCTGTCCTCCATGACAAAGAATTATCTGATCCAAAACGTCAATGGTGCTGAGGTCAAAAAACCCCAATTTAGATTAATTTATCTCTCTCTCTTATTAGCATATTAAAATTTACTCCACAGGCTGCCTAATTATTTTCAGTAACACAATTCCTAGACATCTCACATTTTTACTGGCTCTTATGTATCACATCTTACTCTCATTTGTATTTCTATCATATTATTGCTGCCATAGAAAAATGAACCTGACGGGCCATGGTGGCTCACGCCTCTAGTCCCAGCACTTTGAGAGGTCAAGACGGCAAATCACTTGAGGTCAGGAGTTTGAGACCAGCCTGGCCAACATGTTGAAATCCTGTCTCTACTAAAAATACAAAAATTAGCCAGGCGTGGTGGCACGTGTCTGTAATCTCAGCTAGTTGGGAGGCTGAGGCAGGAGAATTGCTTGAACCTGGGAGGTGGAGGTTGCAGTGAGCCAAGATCACGCCACTGCACTTCAACCTGGGTGGTAGATCAAAACTCTGTCTTAAAAAAAAAAAAAGAAAAAAGAAAAATGAACCTGAGTTGATCATGGAAATAAAACTAAGTTTTTATTTCATTTCTATAGCCTTGTCAAAATTTTAATTACTTCCAATAGCTCATTTATTCTATTGGATCTTTTAGGAGATTCATCTTCAGATAATATATTTAATTTCTTTCTTTTTTTTTTTTTTTTTGAGACGGAGTCTCGCTCTGTCGCCCAGGCTGGAGTGCAGTGGCGCAATCTCGGCTCACTGCAAGCTCCGCCTCCCGGGTTCTTTAATTTCTATTTTGTTATATCTTATTAATAAACAAACAAGTATTTTATTTGGCTGAGGCATTGATTACAATGTAGTAGTATTAATATTGAACAATATTTTCTTATTCCTGATATTAAAGAGAATATACATAAAGTTTCCTTTAAGTATAATATATATACTTTTAGGTGGTAATTCTGATAAATAAAAGTCAACTTTTATATGCTTAAGAAGTCTGTGTTCTATGAAGCGTTTTTTATCACAAATAGGTGATGAACTTATGTGTATTATTGTAGTTCTCCGCAACAACTAATAAAACAATATGGTTTAATGCCTTTAATCTGTTAAGGTTACTGGCTATCAGAATGTATTGGTGAAAGCCGTTTCTGCTGTTGAAACTTTCTCACCTTCCTGGAATAAAATTTCTTTAACTATAAACTGTATCTATTAAGTGCACTTTTAGAAATGGTAACTTACCACTTTGCTTTAAATTTTAACATCCACATTCCTCAGTAAAATGATCTTCTATTTGTTTTTATTTATGCATTTCTTTGCTTGTATGTTTGTTTTGTCCTGGATTGGTATTGGAAACATGATTAAGAGGGTCTTATTAAATGAATTGATAAAAGCGTAAAACAAAAATGGCACAACTGATTAAAAGAAGGTAACTCTTCCTTGAAAGTTTAATAAAAATGACTCTTAAAACCATCTGGTTTTGACATTTTTGAATGAGGTTCTTGAGTGCTTACTTTGTCTTTGTTAACATGTATTATTTTGTTTTATTTCTGCTTCTTTATTTTCCACATAAATAATATAGTAACTGTGATCCACAGGTTTTGACAAGAGAGTGTTATCATAAACATTCAGTACTAAGTATTTCTTAATTTATTTTTAATCTAATGGGTAACATGTTATTTTGTCACCAAACACATGGTCTTTAAAGTTATTCTATCATTAATTTCTAATTTTATTGCATTATGACTTTCAATAGATATTTATTAAATATCTGCTTATGCCAGAATCATGACATGGTCACTGTTGTGATAGGACATCTTACATTTATGGAGACAGACAGCAAACAGGTACCATTGTGGCAATGGCTGCTACACTGAATGGTCCAAGTGGACCTACATGTGGTCTAGACATTTAAAATGAGAACCAGAAGCTAAAAAGAGGTAAATGTAAAGTCAGATTAAGAACTGTTAAACAGGCCAGGTGTGATGGCTCATGCCTGTAATCCCAGAACTTTTAGAAGCCGAGGCGAGCAAATCACTTGAGGTCAGAAGTTAGTGACCTGCCTGGACAACATGGCGAAACCCCATCTCTGCTAAAATACGAAAATTAGTCAGGCATGGTGATGCGATCCTGTAGTCCCAGCTACTCGGGAGTCTGAGGCACGAGAATTGCTTGAACCCGGGAGGCGGAGGCTGCCATGAGCTGAGATCGTGCCACTGCACTTTTGCCTGGGCAACAGAGTGAGACTCCATCCCCCCCGAAAAAATAAAAATAAAAATAAAAAAGAACCATTCAACACACACACACACACAACATGTCATTAAGCTGAGAAGAGCTAATTTTGTTTGAAGAACTCTAAAACTAAGTATTAATTAATGCCCAAGCTAAAAGAAAACGGGAATGGGATGAAATTGAAAAGGTATTAGTTAATATCATCTTTCATAGTTCACTATACATGTGTACTAACTGTAGAAGAAGCCATTGAAAAGCTAAGTGAAAATAAATAAGTAAAATGTTTTCTATTTTAAAAACTTTGTTTTAACTGCTGCTTTTTGATAGACATCAAGATGCACTGCCAGATCGGTCTTCAAGGAAAAATAAAAAAAATCCCAGCTGCTGGTATTGCAGTCAGCGCATAGCTGCCACTTGTTAGCGTTTTCAGGGTTTGCCTCAGGGACAGAAAGACCCCTAATCTGAGGTTATATTCTTTCCAGGGAAGCCCATAACCCAAGGACAGAAAGGCCTAGACATTTCAGTCACCAAGGGAGAGCACCAATGTATAATATTTCCTCCAGATGTTCCTCTTTCTCAAGTGTGTGTTGTCCCTGCATTGCAGTTCAACTTCATCTATGCAATCCTTTCTCCCGCTTCTTTTCAAAAATATGCATCCCTAGTAAACACCTTACATCCCAAACTCTGTGTTGACATCTGTTTTAAGGAAACCAACGTGTACTTCAATTGAATAATGGAGTGTAGAGGGCAACAGTATATTAGGAGATGAATAGAACAGTCTTGATTAGAAAGATGGAGGCAGGTACACGTCACCGATCTACTTAACTGAAATTCACAGTTCTCAATCCTAAAAATTGCTATTTGGCTTAAGAGAAACTTTGACTCAAACTGTTAATCTGTGTTTAACTAAATGGTAACTTGTATCTTTGGTTTTTCCTCAAAGCTAGTGATGTATGTTTGCAACATTTAAGTGTTGTTTCTTAGGTAGAGTTGTACTTACGTGATACCTTGTTTTGCTCAAGTTTTTCTTCTTCAAGACAAAAATTGAGTCTCCTCATTGTTTGACTTAGTATCAACATAACTCCTGTCTTCTCTCATTTTGTTTTTATTTAAAATATATGAGGTTGACTACCCTGTTTACATTGACTGTGCCAGAGAAGAGATTTTATACAATAATTGGCATCTCAATAAGTGACTTATAATTATTTCCTTGCATAATTTAACAATATTATATTATTTTATATACTTAATCTCAGAGCATAGTAAATCCTATTAGAAATATCGCTCATAATTCTAGCAATACATATCCTTTGGGAATCCTTGTGCCACCAGCATAATGGTCAAGAGTAGGTTCAGGCCCATGGCTTCTTTGCTTAAAAATGCTTTATAAAAAACAGAATTACTGCACTGGTAAAAGTACTGTCAAGAATCAGTAATTGGCCAGAAAATATCTGCTGCTGAATACCAAAAGAGGAGTGAAAATTAACTATGATCTCATGGCAGAATAAGGCAGTGATGGCTCGATGATGTAATCTTTGTATTTTGCAAGATATTCTTGATCATTTTATCAGAATACAATGTCATAGTCATAGCCTTCAAGAGTGAATTCCCAGAATTGTTGTTATTAAAGCCATAAAAATTAGCAGAAAACAATAATGTATAAGTCTTCAGCTTCCACAAATATAAGTATATGGAGGAATTTAATGAGCCCAATATTTTGGAATAGCCAGTTGAAATTAAAATAGCAGCCATTCTATAACTTGAACAATCATGGATAGAGTATAGCTCTGAAGAATACTTTTTAAAAACAAAATTCTGTTATTCAATAATATATGCTCAATTATGGAGTATGAGATACATTCACACATTATACAATAATATGTCACCTAGATGGCTAGAGATTAAGAGAGTTTCCAACAGCTATAGAAAAGCAAATTTAATTATGACAATCCTTATGATCATTCTTTATCTACTTAACGTATGACCTATTAAACACCTGTGGTACAGAGATGGCTCTATGACATGAACACCTTCTGTGATATAGAGATATTGTTGAGAAGCATTTGGCTGTCCAGCCACAGGATTTGTAAACATCCTTGCACCAGGTGAGGCCATGTTTCTGAGTTCTGGCCAATGGATTATAGGCAGAACTGATGTATGCCACTTTCAAAGCATAACTTATAAAAAACCCTATAGGATCATCCACTGTCTCACTCTTCCCTGTCTGTGGACTAGATGTTAATGTTGAAGATTTCCTTAGAAGCCATTGAAGAATTTCACAAGTTGAAGATGGAAGAGACGTGGTCTTCTTCAATTCCCAAGCAACAGTGTGGATCACATTAGGACATCACATCATAGAAAGTAATAAAAGCTTCCTAATTATTAAGGTCAAAATAAATGATTAAGTAATTCTACCTGTTTCTGAATATAGGTAGTTAGATATAGATATATAGGTATGAATAGTAAATATCTGATATTTTCTTCAACTTGCCCCAAATTAACATTTTGTGTGTATGTGAGGAGCCCTTATGTTTAAATACTGCAGAATCTTTAACACACCTTGAAATGAAAACTTGCTTTTACCTTTCTGTTCTTTTCATCAATCTGTCCATCCCCTTACAATGCATCATGTTAATCTCCTGAATTAGAGATACTTCCAAGTAGAAACCTTTTTATTGACCACTTTATCCTCAATGGCTAGCATAATACTTGATTCCATTAGAAGTTTAATAAATGTTTTGATTAAATGAGTGAGGAAATGAAATAAATCATGAATCTATTTTAGTTACCATTTTCTGCATCGTGGAAATTCTAGCTGATATCTTCTAAAAATGTTTCTAGCACTGTTCTTCACTTTGTTTAAAAGAGGTATATCCTCAAAGTGTAAGCCCTTGAAGGAAACCCAATGAATTTTTTCTTCCCTTTGATTGTTTTCATGGCCCCTTTCTATTTAAGAATCTTATCTTTCCTCCTGTAACATCCTTAGAGGCAAGAAGAAGAACTTCTTTCTCTCAGGAGTATAAGGAGTTAATAGGGTTAGCTCACCGCATAGAAAAACAAAAGAGGTGCTGTGTTCACTGATTTTTGAACTTGACAAAAGCGGAGACATAATATTATGTCTGCTTACTTTCTGTTACGTATAGAAAAATCCCAAACACAATATCATCCTATCAAGTGGGAATATTTCTTAAAAACATTCAGTTGCAATAGCCTCCTGCCAACATGCTGCTATGTCTCTTAATCAAGGCAAGTGGTTGTTTACATATAGTGTTGATAACGTTGTTTTATAGGTGGGTTACAAAAAGCATAAAACCTCAATGGGTCAATTCAGACAAGCAGTCAGCAAACCTTTTCTGTAAAGAACAAGACAGAATATATTTTAGATCTGCTGATCATAGTATCTCTGTCACAGCCACTTAACAAAGCCATTGTAATACAAAATCAGGCTGAAAAAATAAAAAAAAATAGGTTTGGCTGTGTTTCGATAAAAGTTTGTCTATAAAACTAGGCAATGGGTTGGATTTGGCTCATGGTCCATAATTTTCCAGTCCCTGTTCTACATATTTTTAATCATAAAATGATCACTATTGGATATGAGCTATCTGTGGTGAACTCTTTCTGATCCTGAGGTAGAAATATATGGTTTAGTTAACAGAAATAGATTTGGTTACCTTTGTAACTTAAGGAAAATATTTACTATTCACCAATGTTCTGATGAATAGAAATAACACGAAGAGAAATCGTAGGGCTCTTACTTTATCAAGACTATAGGAGTGACGCGATCAAATAACACATAACATGTCCTATCAGATGAAGCATTGAGTTCATTTAAGAATACTTTGTGCCAGTCTCAATCCTGTTGGTCATGATTACCAGGACCTTTTACATATGTTAATGGTATTATAGTGAGAAAAGCTTTAGGCACATAAAGTAAGCATTAATTAAAGCCAGAGAAATGCATGTTCAACAAATTCTACCTGGGGGAAGCTTTATGGATTTGTTTGAAAAATTATTGGAGTAGAGAAAGTATAATATCATAAAAGGATTACAAGGTGTAAATTGAGGACATTGAACTTAGCTCCTGAGTTCATCAACAACTTTGGCAGACCTGATGGGTTTCCTGCTGAAATGGCCCTGATATTGCCTCTGTAAATGAAATATTAATGCATTTACTTTGCCTCAGCTTTTCAGTGTGATAACATTACTACATGATAGGAGTCCCCAGGCTCATTCTCTTAGTTTGGTGGCTTTTGTAAATTAGTTTGTTAAGCTATTAGCAATAATGGAAGCTTGTTACTTTGTTGTTTTTCCTGCCCAATGCTGCTACCAAATTCACTCAAAGTTATTCCAATGAATGGAAGATAAGTTAAATACAGACACAACAGCAAATAATTAGCTTAACATTTAGAGTTGTAAATCTCTACTTATCATCTGGTTACTTTACGTTAATCTGAGATGCAAAATTCCTAGAATAGAAAACTAAAGGGGTAAGATTTTTGATTAATGGCAAAATACACGTGATTCAGGAGAGAATATGATTAATATGTCTTATTGAATGTCCATGCTACCTCCTATTTCAAGAGACAGTGAAAAGCTCTTGCCCACTAAGTTTTGCTTTTACATAGTGATTACTCAATGAAGATTTATTTCAAGTCATACAGGTTTAGTCCTGGATAACCTTTCATAAAGCCTAAAGGCAAAGATAACATTATTTTTCACAGAAATAATGTAATTATTTCTTTTCTCAAAATTCCATGTTGTACCAAAATCTTCTTGAGGAAGTGGCTTGCAATAGTTGGAAGAATACTGCATTGAGAATGACACAAATGTCTTTCAACAATGTCTGTCCTTCTGTGGAACCTTGTGAAAATCTAGTAACTCTTCAGGACCCAAGTCTCTTTTTGATTGATTAAGTAAACTGACATTTCTTAGTGCTCCTATGTGGCCAGTAACGTGTCTTAGTCACTTCCTCATGAAACCCACCATTAAGTCAAGAAAACAGTTATATCATCTAATAAAGTATGAATGGTTTTCTTAGCTCAAATTATTATTAGATCGTGATGACCTGTAAAGGCTTTGCTGTAATATTTTTTCCCTTTTTACATTGAATACAGCACTGTATTTATTTCACAGATCTTAAAAGTTCTTCCCAGAAAAATGAATTCTGATGAACACATGTTAGAAAGGAACATATTTTGAAAAGGTAAAGTGTGATGTAGCTGACTTCGCATAAGAACAGACTAAATAAACATATTGCCTTCAATCACAAGAATGGTTTCATTTTGGCAAAAATCCAAAACTGACTGAACTGAAAAAATCAACAAAGCTTAACATGAAAAGCAGGTTGAAAAGGATAAACTCATGTTTATAAGAATGAGAGGTTACAATTTTATGGCCTGAATATAGAGGTGGAAAAACAAAATTTATCAAAAAAATTATAAGTTAATGTATTATTATAGATGTGTTTTTGCTGAAACAATCTTAAATAACAATAAATGGAAATATCTGTTAAGGTAGCCATTGCATCTGGGTATGTTTTAATCTACTGTAATGATTAGAAAGATGCAGTGTTCTGTCTATTTTTTTTAGGAAAGAGAAATCATATGAAATATATAAAACACTTTGCTTAAAGACTCAAATATATGTATGATAGATATCACAGAAACAAATTGTACAGTATTCTTGGTTAGCTATAAATTCTTATCTCTCATCCTTAATATAGGGCAGACTCTGAAGAACTAAAAGCACACAAGGTCTAAAAATGAGTGATTTCTCTTGCTTTAGGTTTAAAGAATAGTATGAATTTCTGTCCTGATTTGAGACCTCAAAAAATCATAGATACATAGTGGAAGTAAGTCTTACAATATATATCTAGTCAGATACATTGTACCTCGGGGCAATTGTGTATGAGTTGCTATTCTCTTATGTCTGTCATTGATTATGAGCTAACAGCCTATGTTTTGTAGACTCACATAGGTACTGTGAATACAAAAATATGCATTTACTCCAACTTGTGATGCCTTGGGATAAAGTCTGATTACGGTGTATGGAGACTTGGTCTAAAATACAGTATGGTCTTACCACTTGCAAAATTAATCTGTATATATAGTTCCAAACTCATTTTCCTTCCAATATCTTTATACATTTATATATGATTATTTTTAAAAGACAGGTTAACGGAACGTATATGTACATAAAGAGACATGGGTGGTTGAATGGGTAGAAATAGGATGATAGCAGCCTATGGCAAGTTTTCTATTAGCCAATTGCCTATATATTGGTGTTGTGTTTATGTGGATAAAAGTTGAAGTCAGAAAGTTTTACATCCAGTACTGAAGAATACATTTGCATGTTTAGCTATAATAATAAAAAATCACTTATTCATTTTTTAAACCACCTTTCATGCTTTTAAGAGTTGCATTTCAGAGCATGAGAATCTCAGTTTTCTACTTTGTATTATATGATTTTGTGATTTCCTATGAATAATAAATACTATATATCACATTAATAAAATTACCATTTATTTAAAAATTTAGAAAACTTACTACTTGAAAGGACCTAAGGAAGGAAAGAAAAAGGGACAGAGTCGGGGGCAGTGGTTTTGCTGCTACGAGAATCCCAACATGGAAAGTGAAACAGACACCAAACCCCTTAAAAACTAATTTACTATTGGGCTGTAATAGCTGAGGATGTGAGTGTGATTAAGTCTTTCTGAATTTAATACTATAAAACATTCTGTAGCTTAATTAATTGAGAGCTTCATAAGCCTCAGGAACTCTGTAAGAATCCTCCATACACCTATCTCACGTTGTTCTAAAACTATGTGAAAAATGTAAAATTATACCCATTTTACAGGCAAGTGAAATGATGTTTAGAGGACTAAAGTAGCTTAACTAAGGCTTTATGACCAGCAAGTGACAAGATTGAAATTTAATCCTAAAATGATCCTAACAATAAAGCTTATACTAGGAAAATACTGCTATTTATTGCTTATTCTCCCTCAATGTTGGACACGTAAAGATTAAGTGGTATGGTGAAGTTAGGTTACGCCTTCCTGTTGTATGAGATTGTGTTAGCATGTATCATTTCTTGGGATATAACTACCTCTGATGAAACAGATACAGAGAAAGTACACAATTTTCTGTATGGAATTTAATTTAAGATCATCTCCTGAAAGAAAAAAATCTAAACTCAAATACAGGTATGATAGCTTCCTGACCTGTTTGATGAAGCCACATTCTTAATCAAGAGTGTTGAGGGAGTGGTTAAACCACAAGCCAGTTGGAACAGTATCTGAACAGGTGCAGCTGCAAATAGCCTGAAAATGAACAGGACTCATTTCAGAAGTTTTTGCTTATCCCGAATGCACTTCCTTTCCAAAGTAGATTTTTTGATTCAAGTTCTTTGTGTGCTATAGTTTGCCATAGAAATAAACACTGAAAATAACACATAGAAAAGGTCATTACTTGAACCAGAGTCATTTCATTTGCTTACCAATTATTTCAGATAACATCCTGGGAAGATAAAAGAACTTTTCAATGATGATACGTTTGCTTCCTATCTACCTTTATAATCTTATTGGAGTTATTTGTCCCTATCATGTAACAGGGTCGGTGTCTAAAACTAAATTAAAGTTGCCAATGGCTTCCTGACTTTTAAAAAACATAAATATCTTGATCAACGTATTATCAATCTGAATCAGGAACTTTGGGTCCTTGGACGAGGCATCACATGTTTGCGTTTGTGAAAGGAATAGAATTTCTCTGATATCCCTGATACTCTCTGACTCCTAGAGTTTGAAAATAGGATATTATTCATCCTATTTCATGTTCATGATTTTAAGTGATAAGGACTCATCCAAACTGATCAGACTTTGCAATGAAAAGAGGGAAAAAAAATTCTGCCAAGAAACTTAACAGCATGCTTCATACACACTACACACTAAAACTGTTTTCTGTCTGGATTAAAAACAAATGAAAATAGAAAGACTTAGCTAGTCTGATAAATTCATGAAACTTTCCTTAATTATTTCACCTAAACACCCTACACTTTCTAAATAATCAAGTATGCTCAGAGAATGTATAAATACATTTATCTTTCTTTGCACTCCCACCTCAATCCTTGATGTTAACACACATTCTGAGATGCTGACAGAAACACACACACACGCACACGTGAACAAAGGAAAAATATATTAAATTGGTAGAAAGAGAAAAAAAATGAATTTTTATCTTTATTCATTTTACAATTTGTTAAATAGAAGTTTCCAAAAGTGAATGAACTCCCTGTTCCCATAAAAAAGATAAACAAATTATTTAAAATAAATGAAATGGAATAATTTCTTAGGAATTACCATAAATCAATAAAGGAAATACCTGTAGATCGGTCTAAGTAGATCTTAAAGTGGCTTATTGTGGACATAGGATTACACCATTAGAATTAAGATATTTCTTTCCAGGATCATTTTTTTGCCATTTTTAACATTCCCATAGTTTTAACAAAAACAAAATTTCAGCAACTCCATGAATCCTGAATTAAAAATCTAAGTATATTAGTGTGATATACTAGTATGCTCATCTCAATATGGCTGAATGAGTTAGTAGAAATCTTGCATATGAAAATCAAACAGAACTAGGTTTAAATTTAGTGTTTATATTTAATGAAAATTGAGCTTGGAAAGATAACTGAAGGTCTCTGTTTCCCAGTTTCTTGTGTATAGTACAGAACTTCTAAAGCTTCTCCATAGATTCCTATAAAAAAACATACCCCAGACAAATGTGAAATTTCTTTAATTTTTTTTACTTTCACTGCTCTTGCCCTCTCCCCATTTTTTGTTTTAACTTCTATTCTTTAATGTTCTCACTCTATAGTCTAAAAACAAGTGACTAACCACCTTTTTACAAACACACTAAATGTAACATCTCTTTTATTTGATTATAATGTGTGGCATTGTAATTCTCTTTGGATTTATCCTAGTTAGATTTCTTTAAGCCCTTTAATTTGTATATCCATTTCGTTCCTCAGGTTTGGATAGTTTTGGACCATTATGTCTTCTAATAACCTCTGTATACCTTTTTCCTCTAGCTTCACTTGTGGGATTTCCATAACACGTATATTGCTCCACTTGATCATATCACCTATGACTTAGGCTCTTCGGCCTCATCAAATCTGTTGTTAAATCCCTCTAGCAATTTTTTCAGTTTAATTATTGTATACATCAGCTATAGAATTTGTTTGTTTGTTTCTTTTCTTTTTCTTTTTTGTTTTTGTAATGGAGTCACATTGTCGCCCAGGCTGGGGTGGTTTCTCTCTCTTTGTTGATCATCTCATTTTGTTCATGTATCGTATTTTTGATTTTGTTTAACTGCCTATCTGTGTTTTCCCATAGCTCATTGATCATCTTGATGACAGTTATCTTAAACTGTTTTTCAAGAGCTTATAGATCTGCTTTTCTTTAGAGACTTTCGGGAGTTTATTTTGGTCTTTTTATTTGGCCTTTTTTTCCTGATTCTTTAAATACTATATTTTGCCGGGATATGGGCATCTGAACCACCCCTCCTAGTCTGTAAGTCCTGGCTTCATGTGGGGGAAGACCTTTGCCAATCAGCTCAGCTGGAGGTTCTTTGACCTCTCAAAACTTTCCTGGTCTCTGCCTGCAATAAAACAAACAAAGAAACAAATGAGTTGGTGACAAATATGCTCTTTTGAACCAACTTAATCATGATTATTATTTTATTATTAATTCTGATGAAGCAATTGAAATTATTTCACCATTCAATTGCATTGATCATTTTCTGGAACCATTATCTACATCAGATACATTGTATGCAGTTATATGTACATGGAAAATGTGGTTAAGCTTTATTTATCCACAACTTGAATTTGTACAAACACAGTTTTTTCTCACTAGGAACTTCACTAAAAATTTTCAAGTTATGAGGAGTTCTTGCAACGTTTCCCTAATATTTTTTCTTCTTTCCTGCATCTATCATCTTCTTTATTTTCAAAACATTTTGAAGCAAAACTTGAGATTTTTCTATTAAAATTGAACAATTGTTTTCAAGTTTCATTCACTATTTCAAAAGAGAACTTTTAAACAAGGTTTTTAGAAACTGATGTGGCTTTTAGCCGAATCTATAATAAACTAAAATAGAACAAGTGCCACTCTGTATTATATTTCAACTTTCATAAGTTATACTACTATGAAATCCCATATTTTTTTATTTTTAACCCCACTATACTGACAGTTTCAAATCAATGAGAAAATGTCAGTTAATCCACAATATATTGCTAGATCTCATATTGATTTGTTTTTGGTTTGAGGGTTTTATGTTAAATTTGATCATATTAATGTAAAATATGAAAATAGTGTACCTAGAATATTAGTGTACCTAGAAACATGTAGGTTTCATTTGTGAACATTTTCTTTTCCTCAATTTTGGCTACATGTTTAATCATTTGTGTTATGGATACAATATAGATGTTAAGGTATTGTTATTTTTGACAAGCATAATTCAGCCTATAAATGTTTGCAGAGTATTATCTCCAACAGTTAAGCATATAAGACTCTGAGTACCAAGCAGGACCATAAATATAAGAGAGAATCTGTTAATTTTTATAAATATTTTCACAAATTAATTAGTTGTCGGGAAACTGAAAACAGAGATGGGTATGTATTGCTAAAAATCAATTATATATTTTATGCCTTCATTTTACACGGTGCTATGAAGCATATTAATGAATTATTATTATGGAAAGAATAGAAAAAATATTTGGTTATCAAATTAGAACTATTCAGTTGGGATTTCATGAAAATCCAAACCAAATTTATGAAACTTTAAGGATTTCTACCTGTCCAACAATGGTTTTAGTTTAAAACATTCCTGATATATACAGAATTCTGAATAAAATACTATGAAATATGTTATTTCTATTATATTCTTACGTATTTACTTAAAAAATTGCTCATTATGCTGTTTAAATATAACATTTAGCATCCTAATTCATATTAGGAAATATATAAAGTTGCAAAATAAAATTTCTATTCAAAATGAAAGTATCATTGTTTCAAACTATAAGTAAAATAGATTGATATTTTATTGTTTTTGCTATTGTTGCTGGTCTTAGCAAATTTTCATCAGGTTTTATTTTTTATGGAAAACTGCTTACATATTCCCTTAACTATCCTAATAAACTCAGGAAAGGTTGGGTGCCACTCACTGCAGACAGATTTTCTAAGTTAATAAAGGTACCTGAAGGCTTTGTAATCAAGGAGGTGTCGTGGAGAAGTATACAAGCCAGACTCTATTCATCCTTTAACTTTTATCTTTTGAAGTAACTAATCATACTGAGTAACAGAGAGAGAGGAGACACTTTTTTTATTTTTCATATTCTTTTCTACAGCTTCCACAAGCCCTTTTTTTGTGTTGGAAAATTGCATACATCTTCCTCACTCCTGACATGCTGATAAACTGCTGCTCTTTCATGTGCATGATGCAGTAGGATTTGGACCTGCAATTTCGTGTTTTACAACAAAATGGAACTGCTAACATTCCAATACTACTGGGTTATCTTGTATAGCTGAGACTAAATTTTGTTTCTTTTCTCAATCTCATACAAAAACTGGAAGACTGATTGCCTTCACTTGGAAAGCAAATTGCCAGGTTCCATCAACTCTGGTGTGGAAATACTGCAGGAGGTAGAATCACAGATTCTAATATACTTATACACTGATCTAAAAGCTTGATCCTGGTATTGATCCTAGGTATATTAGATCTCAGTCTGCAAACCCATAAAACAATTTTTTTAAATGGTGATGTTTCCTGCAACTTTACATGTCTGTCTAAATCCTTTCTAGAATAAAAAATATTATAGTTAATTTTAGTATTTATATATTTGTGGGTAAACTCAGTAAGGATGTTGTGTTAATGGTTTCTCCTTGTTGTGTATTTTTGTAATAGTTGAAAGTGACTACAGTGCCCATGGAAGAGAACACCTAATTCATACCGTTCTGAAACAGCAGATAGATATTCCTAAGAATATGTTAGAGCAATCCAAGAAAATGTATAGGGCTTATTTAGCAATTAGTTACTAAAAGACTCAAATGTCATGTTGAACCTCATTACTTTAAATCCCAAAACTATATTACCACTAATAATGTTACTTATTTTCAACATATAAACATCTAAAATTAACCACTTCAAATGACAATAGTAAATATAAAACTGAATGTCTCTTTTTCATGATTTATTTTCCATTCTCTTGTTAGGATTTAGTTGCCTCTTTTTGCTTTCTATTTTTCCTATTTATAGATATTTCAAAAACAGTCATTTAAAATCTTTGTATTATAAAAATGTTCAAATATATGTAGCAATGTTATCAATGAATGTATATCAAGTATTATCAATGAACTCTCATATTCTAATCAATCATCAATCACCTTTTCAAGGCCAATCTTGTTTCATCTCTATCTGTGCTAATTTACTTTAAAGGATATCTCAGACATTTTATCTCTTTTCCTATGACAATTGCAGGGTACAGGTTTAAAACCTAAAGACTTAAAAAAATCACAATACCATTAATAAACCTTCAATATCGTAAGATTTTTAAATCACATTAAAGAAACAGTCAATGTTCAATTTCTGTCATTGTCTGATAAACTATAATTTCTCATACATAAATATGTATATTTAATCAGAATGAATCCATATATTGGATAAATCAATAAACTGCATTTTGTTGATATACCTGTAAAGTCCCTCCATTTTAATTGTTTTTTTGAGATATAATCTCACTCTGTCACTCTATCACCCAGGCTGGAGTGCAGTGGCACGATCTAGGCTTACTGCAATCTCCTCCTGGGCTCAAGTGATCCTCCCACCTCAGCTCCGAGAGTAGCTGGGACTACAGGTATGCACCACCATGTCCGGGTATTTTTTGTGTTTTTAGTAGAGATAGAGTTTCACCATGTTGCACAGGCTTCTCTCAGACTCCCGAGCTCAGGTGATCCACCTGCCTGGGCCTCCCGAAGTGCTGGGGTTACAGGCATGATCCACTGCACCCGGCCCCTTTTAATCTTTAGACAACTTTCATCCACCCTTTGTTTTTCCTTGCAATCTACTTTATTAAAGAAACTGGATCCTTTCTCCTTTAGAGTTTAGTATATTCTGGATGTCACAGATTGTTTATCCATAAGGTCATTGAATACGTCTTTCTGCTTAGTATATTTCTGTAAAACAGTAGTTTGACCTAAGAGCTTAATTCAATGCAGCTGGATTACACTTTAGGGAGAGAAGGAGGCATAATACTTCATAGTTATGTTGTATACTTCCATCAGGAGCCACATAATGTCCGATTGCCTCTTTTTATGATGTTAGGAGCCTCTGTGACCATTTCCTAGATTCATTATTTTTTTAGGGCTTTGAAAAGGTCGTATTCTAATTTCATCATTTCTTCTCCATCAATAAGCTGAAATATACTAAAGAGTAATTTTTTTCATCAACTGTTTGGTTACACTGAGGTATACACAACGGAGGAGATGCAGAAAATACTTGAAAATGTTTAATTTTTAGTTCTTATTTTGAAATCAGTTATGTTTACTTATTTTATATGTTTTAATTAATTTCAATGTTACTTCTTATTAATCTTTGGTGGAATGTATCATTTGTTTGCAATTGTTCATTGTTTTCCCCTTCATGTATCCTTATCTTTTCCTGACAGAAGAAAGATAGAGAAAACAAATCTCTATCAGAGAAAGCTTTCTGCCTCAATGACTTTGAGCTTAAACTTCTTAGTGCTTTGGCCAATAGAGTGAGAATGGTCTTTACTTTTGCTATGTTCCACTATAAGCTGTTAGAGGCAAAGAAAATGTATGCCATCCCTGTTTTTTTTTTGTTCTTAACATTAAGTGAACAGAATGTACTGATACTCAGTGCCCCTGCCCTCCCCTCCACAGGGTACATACAGCAGTCTCTATTCTGATTGATTTGCTTCCACACCGTCCTAAGTATTAAATATGTTTGTTATCAATGCTATGTCAGTTGAGATATTTTCAGTTTCAAGTACCAGAATACCAAATTATAAAAAGGTTTAAAAATAAGGACATTTATTACAAAAATCAGCTAAGTGTTGTGGCGCATGCCTGTAATCCCAGCTACTCGGGAGGCTGAGGCACTAGAATCGCTTGAACCCAGGAGGCGGAGGTTACAGTGAGCCGAGATTGCACCGCTCCATTCCAGCCTAGGTGACAGAGTGAGACTCGGTCTCAATAAATAAATAAATAAATAATAAATAAATACATAAATGAGAAGCGCATTTAGTAACACACATAACACATTTCCAAGATTATTGCAAAGTTGATATATCGATTCAGGACTTTGTGCCTCTCAAAGTTCTCTTATGAGTATGCCCGCTTTTTTATTATGATCTTGAATAATAATATCCTAAGGCCAGGATCAAAAACGGTTTTCTTCCTACAAAGGAAAGAAATCTTTCCAGAAATGTTTGTCAGACATCTTGTATTTTATTACCCACAGCACAGTTACATTGCCACTGCTAAGCCAATCACCACCAAAGGCATTCAGATTAACAAATCACAATCTTTTATCTGGAACAGCCTTACTGTTGCTTAGAAAATCATTGGCCGGGCGTGGTGGCTCACGCTTGTAATCCCAGCACTTTGGGAGGCCAAGGCGGGAGGATCACAAGGTCAGGAGATCGAGACCACGGTGAAACCCCGTCTCTACTAAAAATACAAAAAAAAATTAGCCGGGCGTGGTGGTAGTCCCAGCTACTCGGAGAGGCTGAGGCAGGAGAATGGGGTGAACCCGGGAGGCGGAGCTTGCAGTGAGCCGAGATCGCGCCACTGCACTCCAGCCTGGGCGACAGAGCGAGACTCCGTCTCAAAAAAAAAAAAAAAAGAAAAAAAAAAAGAAAATCATTAATATTGGAAGGCTGTAGCATACAAGAATGAGTAACAGCAGTTGGGTAGACCACTAAGAGTGTTTGTATTAGGTTATTTACTTTTAGGTAGCATTTTCACTTGTGAATACAACTTAAAGCTCAATCTAGATAAGTACACATAAGGCTAGTATTCAGTTTTAAACATGTACATATAATAATGCATTTAACTATTCCCAATGCCTTTACTGACTTTTGTTATTATAAATAATATTTTATTTGTTTATTTATAGTATTTTTTTTCTTTTTCTTTCTTTGTTTTTAGAGACGGGTCACAATATGTTGCCCAGACTGGTCTCAAACTCTTGTCCTCAAGTGATCCTCCTGCCTTGTCCTCCTAAATTGCTGTGGCTATAGGCATGAACTACCAAACCCAGCCCAAATAATATTTTTTTTTTTTGAGACGGAGTCTCGCTGTCGCCGCAAATAATATTTTAACAGGTATTTTTTGTCTTTGAACTCCTTAGAGATACACACACACACACACACACGTACACATATGTTTATCACACTATGTTTATATGTACACACATATATATCCTCCTGTATACATATTTTGTTGGTTCAATGTTTGAACAGTTAACAGTTTGAAGGATAACGCAAATTTCCTCTACAAAAATTTTCAATGCATACATTCATCAATAACATATGTCACTTTTTCTCCTAATTTTTCTTCAGCAATGCAATATCATACTTTTTGTCTTTGCCAATTTAACCGATTTAAAAAATGTCTCCTGTTATTTTCTAACTTGTATATCTCTAACTATGGGCATTTTTAAGCAACTTTTTTTGTGTTCATAAGGCATTTTTTTAAATTTTATAGCCAGCTACATTTCTGTACTGGAAGATTTGTATTTTCTTACATCATAACAGGATATATTTTGGTTTACTTGAAAGAAACTGAAAAGTTTAAATAGAAAATAAATAGATAGAAATAGCTGACATTATTTTGGTAAAGATGAAATTATATTGTGATTTGCATTATTAGATATTAAAATTTTTATAAAAATACAGTAATGCAGATTTTTTCTCCTGCATAAGAAGACAAATATAAAATACTATGAAGCTCAGATACAGAAGAGTAGTATAGATAAACATTAATGTGCTCTTCTTGCCTGATGAATTAATGAAAAAAAATGCTGAAGGATTATATTAGTATTGAAAGATAGTAGGTGCACCTAAAATATAATAAAACACATAGATTTAAATATAGGTACACCTTATAGTCAGTTTAACTTTGGAAAATCCCTGAGTATAAGATTCAATTAAGAAGCTCTAAAAGAAAAGACAGTATGACCATTGTACTGACTCGTTTTCACCAGCATACAATTAGATTCTAGTATTTTTTATTATAATAACAAAATCATAACGTTTCACTGACATTTCATCACCTTTCATCTTTCATATACTGCCTCATTCATCTTCTCACGTCTACGGAAAAGGTTTCTGGGTTATGTTCACCTTGGCCTCTACGTCCTTCCTTTCCCTTAACCTTTTAACGATTCCCACGGAGCTTCTTTTACTACCGCTGCCCTGAAAATCTTCCTTACAAGATATTCATCAACATCCATCTGACGAATGCGAAAGATACTCAGTTTATAAAATTCCTTAAGTATAACTTCATAACTCTTGTGAGAAATGTTGTTTTGGCTGCCACGCTCAAAAAAAGATAATTTCTTAGTTCTGCGGTCTGTAATTATCAGCCTCCTTTGTCCTCCCTCCTCTACCTGAATTCTAAATATTGAAGTGCCTTGGGGATTAATATTGCTACCCTTTTCTAGGAAACATTTTTCTGGTAGTGTCATCTGATTCCGTAGTTTTGCATATTATCTGTGTGCTGAAAAGTCCCTAACACATTTTTCTATACTCAGTATCCCCCTTGAGGTTCAAGAATATCATAGCCAGTTCCTCATTTGATATTTACATATCAAGAAGGGATGTCAAAAATGTATTATGACCAAATAAGAGGTCTAAATTTTGTCCTCCAAAATGTCTTCTAATTCATCCATTTTAATAAAAAAAAAATCACTATCCCAATTGCTCAAGACCTAAACTTGCTTTCAGCTTTGATTCTTTGCCTTTTCTCATTTTCTATATACAATTTTTAAAGAAAAACTCTTATTCCTACGTGGAAAATGTACTCTGATTTCCCCTCTGTATCTGCGTCCCTACTGTCAACAACATCCCTCAACTGAACAATTGTTGCTAAAAGACTACCATCTTCATTTTTTCCCAGTGAATTGCCCTTTAATGATTGGGAACTGTTTGATCAAGAGATGTCTGGGAGATTGCACCAATCATGATGAATTACTCACTGGTGTGGGGTATAAAAGCACAGCCCCCTGCCTCATGATAATGCAAATTTTGTGACAGAATTCATAGACCAGAACTACTCCTAGGATCACTAAGAGGCTAGACTATCCTCGAAAACACATCTTTGCTTAGCTTCTTTGTCTGTCCTATCCTGCTTCACAAACTCCCTTACACTTTTTCCCTAAGGACACTGTCTTAAATCACTTGCATATGCAAGAATCACCATCTCTGGCTCTGTTGCTAAGCAAAACGACTGAGACACCAACCTGAACAATGTGGGAAAATGAAATTCAAAGTGACATGAGAACACAAAATTGGGAATTGTTGCCTAGATTTCTTAGATAAAGAGTCTATAGATATTTGATTCAGCTCTTTATTTAGCCAGATGATATGAAAGAAATTTCCTAAAATAAACAATGCTTTAAAAGTTGCAAGAGCAGTAAGAATATTACATTTGAGAAAAAGTAAGTTCAGTAGATCTGGAAACAACATGATAGGAAATAGTAGGAAGATACGACAGGAATGAAAGTGAAGGGAAAGGTTGTAGAGCTACATTGAGTAGAGACTTAGAAATTGTTTAAGCTGTTATTGACATGATTAAAATTTTAAATTAGAATGTTATCTTGGTTGTTTCTTTCTCCTCTGCTTAGAGACTTTCCAGAAATATTGACATCCTAATTCAGAAACAACCTTGCCCTGAAACTGCCATTGGCAATATCATTCAAACTCTTGCTTCCAACATTTCTATTTCTTGTTTAATTTGAATTTGTTCATGGCATGCTTCATTCTACTCCAGTACATATCGTAACCTGTCTTCAAGGGAAGAACTTGGCTGTTTAATTTAGGTTTTTATTTTTCATTTTTAATACAATATTCCCAGTGTCTCAGGTTTCACACATCACATACTAAACAGTAAATAATAAATGTTATGGGTTTTGTATATATTTTGAGTGATTTAAATTATAATATATTATTAAAATAATATAGTAAAGTAGTTCTTATATTACTCAAACAATATATTCCAAAAGTTAAAAATATTGGAGCAAGAAATAGAGACTTACCTTAATAGTGTCTTTCTAATAAAATTATACCTGAAACCAAAAAAGCCATATTTTTTCTTTCTAATCTTTAAAAGATATGTTTAAATATTTTCTCACATTGATTTTTGTACTATGAACTCAAAATTTCTGATTTATGTTTAACTGTCCTGAATGGGAAGTAAAGGTCCCCAAGACACGTTTCTCGACAGCTGAGAACCATGTACAGGCTTCCTTTTTGTTCTTCTTCAGGAAGAAGTCAGGAGTTACTCATATCTAGCAACATTACAATCTTTCTGAGTGATAGGTGTCTTACAACTTATAAAACAAATAAAGAATGGTCATGCCTAAACTAGCCATACATTTTCTAATGACTCATTTAATGTAGTTGACTATTTCTAAAGTCATTATTTGAAAGGCATGACTTATATGAGGGTAGGTTATCTAGCAACCATTCCTAACACAAGAGTAAGTGCTTTGTTCTAATTATGAAGGACAAGTAGGTCCATGTGTGTCTGTGTCCCAAAATATGATTGTGATTATGGTTATTTTTGTTATCGTTAATGTGTCACAGCAGTAGAGATATTTGGTCTAAACTAGTTCAAGAATTAGATTTAAAAACAGAAATACAAAATATGTAGAGTGGCTTCAGATACCATCTTCACATTAGAAAATATGTGAGAAAGTTATGGACAAATTAGACTTAAAATTAGGTAAAAGTCCAAAGAAAAACTGTTACTCTAACTTAATGTAATTTTCACCTTTTTCTTCCCAAACTTTACCCTTTCTCCCAGTCCACTGCCTCTGCACATTTCTCAGGTCTTGCCTGTCCAGAGGAAACAACTATCATATTCCTGGGAATTAATGTATTTGTTTGCTTCCAGCTTTATTACAAAAGCAGATTCACTAAAAGTTCTAATAGAAAATGCATCTCCTACATCATACTGGAAGGGCCAATGGGCTTTCTTTAGGCTAACACATTGATACTGAAAGAACAATAGTAACACAGAACTGTAGAAGACTGCGGATTTTTTGGTAGAGTAAAAAAGTTTTATATACCTCAATACTTCCAAATAAATACACTTTCAACCTTTCATGTAAATGGGAAATAAAAGGTTATTAATATTTAACTGGGAGGATTGATTCCTTTTATGACATATTGCAGGTGTCAGACTATCACACTAAATCTGATTTCAAATATCTGAATTAATTTTATAATCTGTTTATAATTAAATGTATTCTTAAAATCAAAGTCATGCTAACAGTTTTAGTGTTTACTATAAATATTACGTGTTCAAAATCATAGTTTTTATACATTATGTATTCAGTGGTCTTATCACTCATGTTTAATTGCAAATTGTGAACCTGCTTCTTTTTACTGTCACTGAAATTCATTTTATTTGTTACAAATCAAATGTTTAGCTTGACAAAGAGAAATAATGCTTGACAAGAGATGTCACATCGATATGCCATTAAAGGAGACATTATGTAATTCAACCTTGATGAAGGGCTTTATGCAAAATTCATCACCTCCATTTGAGTCAAGCACTTGTGTATTCACTTATCAGATAAGTACCACCTTGAGCAGTCTATTTTTTTACAGCTGTGATCTCTGACCTAGTTTTTAAATGATGGCAATAGAAAATGCCTCCCAAATACTTGAAAACATTTTATTCTCAGTGACATTTTATAACCAGTTCAGTATTTAACAGTTGCTAAGTAGACTGTGAGATAAAGGTATATAAGAAAATAAAAACAGTAGAATCTAGGATCAGAGTTGCATGAAGTTTAACCAAATTCAATCACAGCAGCACCACCTATTGGTGATTTTTTTTCAGTGTGAACTCTAAATAATATGGCTTGTATTAACTTATATTTTGAATTAAAATCCGAATATTTTCCTTGTACTCAATTCATACATTATTTCTCAAACCAAGCCATAATTGTCAAGTGCATTCCTTTTTTATGATAATGTCTACATAAATATTTCTCTGTATACATAACCTTCAGTTTCATATTCTGGGAGTATTCAGTGGCTATTTCTGCTCACTGGATATTGTCAGCATGCACATTTCAATGTGCACATCCATACAGGATTTTTCATTTTCCTAAAATAATGTCATTGGCTCATTGCCCTGTGTGTAAGGGACTAAGGAATTTTATTTTTGAACCAGAATTAGAGTTTTCTTATTTATAAAAATGTTATGTTTTTTTCCTGTCTAAAATTACTATTATCTTTTGGGATTGTACATCTGTTGTATGAAGAAATATCCTGACTACAAAAGAAGGAAAGTAGAAGTGAATACAATTATGTCTGTTAACACAGGGAACTATCCCAGTGACCTTTATTTGTCACAACATCATTATAATATGAGGCTTGGGCATCTTTCTTAGATGTCCAGATATAATAAATTATAGTATAAAATATTATTAAATATTAAAGAAGATAATGTCAACTGCTTAAAAATATATACGGAGGGCCAGGTGCAGTGGCTCACCCCTGTAATCCCAGCTATTTGGGGGGCTGAGGCAGGAGAATCGCTTGCACCTGGGAGGTGGAGGTTGCGGTGAGCCGAGACTGCACTATTGCACCTCAGCCTGGGCAACAAGTGCGAAACTCCATCTCAAAAAAAATACATATATACATATATATATATGTACTCACACACACATATATAAATATATATAAATACATACATATTATATATGTATTTATAATACTTATATGTATTTATATATGTATTTATAATACTTATATACATATGTGTATATATATATATATAGAGAGAGAGAGAGAGAGAGAGGTTTCCGGACATTTTATACCATAGGAAGTGAGACTAGCCCATTCACAAGGAAGGAACTAGGAAAATATAGCCAATAAATTTGAAGTTTTATAAAACTCCAAAATGACCTCTAATCATTATTAGGCTATAGGGTGGAGGTAGAGCCCCTCAGAGTTTTCCACACAATCTATATTATACTCAACAAATAGGCTTCATTTAGTAATCACAAGTTGATTTCATTGACCCACATATTTACACTCATAGAAATTTGAAAATAAAAAGTTATACCTTTTTCCACATAAATTGCCTTAAATAGAAACATTTTATTCTACGATTAGTAAATAAAAGATCTGTGATGAAATAAGCTCTTAACACTTTTGGATTTCAGCTAAGTGTAATTGGGAAACAAATACGGACAACTATTGTTTAGATCATTTATTCTTTTGCTAAGAAAAATACAAACAATAAAATGCCTATAGAGCTATACACTTCTCCTAAAATTGAGAATTGCACATGAAAGTATTTGAAAAATTATTGAAAGTAATGACTAAATAAAAAGGCCTTATTTAGTCTCAAGAGCCAAAAAATAACTCATAAGGTAATATGTTTTCTGCAAATGCAATTTGCTATATTTGACACGATTTCTAAGTATTTTGTTCATATGTATTTATGAACACACAAGTCTCTATTCTTTGAGGGACACTCATTATTAAAGCTTCATAACATTGGATACTTTTCAGAAATACAGAAAACAAAATAACCCACTGTAATGAAATGAATAGTGTCCCTCATCATTCATGTATTGAAGCCCTATCACCCAATGTGACTATATTTGGAAACTGGGCCTTTAATAATTTAATTAAGACTAAATGAGGTCATAAGAATGGGGCCCTAATTCAAATAGGACCAATGTTTTTATAAGAAGAAGAGACACCAGAGGGCTTGCTCCCTCTCTTTGCCACACATACAGAGGACAGGTCACGTGAGAACACAGCCAGAAGGTGGCCACCTACAGGCGAGGAGGAGAGTCCTTACCAACATTGACCTTGATCTTGGACTTCTAGCCTCCAGGATTATGATAAAATTTTTTTTTGTTTAAGTCACCAAGTCTATGGTATTTTGATATGGCAGCAACAGCACACAAATATAGCCACCATACTCATTCTGTCTCCAGTGTTCTACTATTTCAGAATTTTATTTGTAGAAGATGCAAACACATTTAACAATACATTTCTCTTTATTGAAAACTTGGTATTTGGTCCTGAGGCCTTCTCTTGTATCTATTTTGTAGACAAAAAAAATATGCCCATTATCCCATATATACTGTCCCATTTCTCTTCTCTGGCCATGTGTCTCCAGATATGCATGGGTATGTATTATACCATGTGTATTCACTTAGCCCTTGCTTCATAGCACACCATCAGAACTTAGTGGCTTCTCACAACCCATTTGCATCATTTCAGAGTTTCTCTGAGTCAGGAATCCAAGCACAGCTTAGCTGTGCTCTCTGCTTCACTGTCTTTTTGAAGGTTACGATAAAGGTCTCTCGGTTCTCCAGTCTCATTAGGAAGCTTAACTGGGGCAAGTCTGGCTTCTAAGCTTACTAACCTAGATGTTGGCAAGACTCAGTTCCTTGAATATTGTTCAGTTGAGGTTCAGTTGAAGACGTTAGTTCTTTACTGACTGTTGGTTGGAGCCTCCCCTCAGTTGCTTTCCGGGGGAGGTTATTCTACCTTACAGTTTGCTTTATCAAAGTGTGCAAACTGAGATGGCAATCAAGAAAGTATGTCGGCAGGATGAAACACCCGCTCTTTTATAATTAATCACAGAAGTTACATCTCATCACTTTTGTCACATGTTAAGTACTAGATTCAGCCCACACAAAGAGTGAGGATGACATAAGGATGTAAACATCAGGAGGGCAGAGTTATGGAAAGCTGTAGCAGAAGCTAAAGTTACGTTGTATCACATTAAATGTATGTGTATATTTTCTTGGAAAAATATACACTGTTGTTTGAGCATATGCAGTTTTAATCTTAACAAAAATGTTGTTTTATAGATGATAGGTAGGTAGAGAGATAGATAGAGAGATAGATAGATATGGTGTTATTTGTTAGTTTCTACTTTAATGTGTGCATTTTTATATCTCTACATATGCCTTCCTATATGCATATCTCTACTTCCCCAATATATCTCTCTCTTACTCTGTTTATCTCTGGGCATCTCGGCCTCTGTGCCTATCTCCGTCTCTGTCTCTCTCTCTCCACATACATACACATATCTGCTCATCTATCTATCATCTATCTTTCACATATCTATCTGTATCATGTGTGTATATATCCTTGAACTATGTATATTTGTGTTTGTGGGTATGTATTTTGGAATTCTATTATAGATACACAGTGTTGTTCTCTACTTTTTTACTTCAACACACATTTTTATGATCTATCCATGTTGCTGTATATGTCTATTAATATTTAATTTCTGCCTATTATACAGCATTACTGTAGTTACACTGTAGTGCTTTTAGTACAAAGAACAATGAATTGCACATAATAGTGTTCAGTAAATATTTATTTATTGATAAGTGCAACTGGACAAGGAATTGAAAGACAAGCCAGTTTAAAGACATAGAAAGACCATTAACGAAAAGATATTTCTAAACTGTCTCAAACTTAGGAGAATTAGGTGGGGTTAAAGATCGGCAAATTTCAAACCATAACTTATAACAAAAATTAAAAGTGTAATATCTCCACCTGGGCTGTTGGAGAACACTTTCCCAAGTTTGAACCTTACTTTAATCAAACAAATTGACATCTTTTAATACATTTTCTCTTCTCTTTAGTTTTTGGGGAAAAACATGATATGGTAAGAGATTATGTCTTTAATCTTTCATTCACGGGTGACATTAGAGTTTCACACTGCCTCCTAATTTATTCCCTAGGACTTATAAAATTGAATAATTCTAAAAAAAAAAAAAAAAAAAAACCCAGGTGCAGTCAGGCCTGTAATCCCAGCACTGTGGGAGGCCGAGGCGGGAGGATCACTCAAGGTCAGGAGTTTGAGACAAACCTGGCCAACATGATGAAACCCCCTCTATACTAAAAATCTAAAAAAGTAGGTGGGCATGGTGGTGCACATCTGTAGTTCCAGCTACTTGGGAGGCTGAGGCAGGAGAATTGCTTGAACCCAGAAGGCGGAGGTTGCAGTGAGTCGAGATCACACCAATGCACTCCAGCCTGGGTGACAGAACGAGACTCTCTCAAAAAATAAAAATAAAATTAAAATTAAAAAATATATAAAATAAAAATATAAAAATATATTAGTCATGCTTTTTTTTTAGCGGAACATCTTCTCATAAAATAAGATTTTCTGCCATGATATATTGGTCTAAATTATACAATTTGTTTGACTAACAGAAACCAAGTCAGAGAACAATATCCCATTGTACTGACAAAAAATTAAGTATATGTTCCCATATTCACTTTAAATTGGCACCGATCTTGGCAGTTACACGTACCTAGTCTAAACCTAAGTTGTGGACATTTATAAAATTGTTGAAAATAATATGAGTAATTTTAATTAATGAGTTCTGAGAATGAAACTTTCACCTTAAAAAAAAAATCACAGATCTAATGTGAGAGAGAATCCCATTCCCCATTTCCATGTCCTATGTATATTGAATGGATTTTTCTTTCCTAAACAAGGCGTTTTACAATGTTCAATGTTTCTTAGTATTAAAGAGTCATGTTGAACTTTTTTTGAAACTAAGTCAATTTTTTCCAAGTGTTTAATCTTTGAGTAACTGGCAGTCTCTTTTGTCAAGTGAGTAAATATGTCTGAACCATTTTTGCTCTTAAGATTCAAATTCAAATTATTTTTGTATGAATACATTTCACCAACCACCCTATATAATAAGCATGAACTGTTAATTCCCTATAATTTTGAGGCAATTTTTATATGTTACACCACTATTATGTTCTTGTAGGGTAATTGGTAATTATACCTAAATTGGGGTGCTTAGAACTGTTACTTACTCTTGAGGAAAAATTATCCATAATTTTCCTCAATAATCTTTTTTTTACTTAGATATTTTATAATTCATTTACATCATGTGCATGACAGATTTGGCCTCTTTAATAGCATTCTCAGGACACAATAGGTTAAATTCTCATCATATAAGATTAAATGAATATAATGAATGGTTGCCAGTCTGGAAATGACTCTTCCTTCCTCTCAATCCCTAGATCTAAGTCAGAAAGATAATGTTAAATGTGTCTGACCAAAAGACACACCAGAATGTAAAATCCTTGTGCTATTCTTTTGCTTATATTAAATGTAAGAAATGGTTGCAGCAAATATTCTCTAGCCAAAGACTAATAGGAATAAACCTATAATTGAATAATTTGGGTTTATTATTTGTTTCACATATAGGAAAAATTTTTCATACCATGAAGAACTGTGAAGCCTCTCAACAAAAGGTGGTCAAAAAGAATTAATGTATTTTGGCCTGTATCAGATAATTTGGGGGCAATGCAAGAAAGTGTATTTCCCAGCTTTGCTTTGAATTCAGTGTTGTTGGGAAGCGGGAATAATTCTGTGATTGAGTAACTTAACAAATCTTACCTAGAAAGAAGAAAGGCCAGGTCAATCTAAAGCTATAACTGGGAAAGAAGCAAGAGTCACTCAAAGTAGTCAAGGTAAGGAAGTTCTTGGACATTTCTGTGGCTCCGACAATTATGACATCTTGTCTGTGCTCTCACATGATTATGGAGAGGTCTTGTTTCTGTCCTGATCTAACATGATTACAGAATGAACTCATCTGACGTTGATGTACTGTGAAATTGTGTTCAATAGGTGGACACCAAGGCCCCGCTGTTGAGTGCCAGACTAGCTCATAGCATCACCATGATCTAGCTGGCAGTACTAGGCCAGCTGCTGGATTTCAGGGCTTCTCCTCTTTCTCAGTAATTATAGCCTCTTATAACATATGGCCAACCATCTACACTAGAAGTTGGAGATAAAATGAAGAGAAAGCACTCTTTTTTGTGAACCAATGTCCCTTGACTCATTTATTAATGGCCATCTTTGCTGGCTTTCTGTCTGTCTACAATGCCCAGAAACTTGCTACCTCTGGATCTTTTAATTCTCTTCATAATCATCAAAGTTTATAATTATAGTTATTTTTAATGCTTTTGTTTAAAAATCTTAAAAAGCTGTCTTCATCATGCAGTTGAGATAGCCCTAACTCTTAGTTCTTCATTACTCTTTCTTGTTAATAATATCATTTTTATTGGCAAATTAAAATGGCATATATTTGTGATGTAAAATGTGATGTTTTGATATATAGATATGATATGGAGTGATTAAATCAAGCTAATTAACATATTTATCACCTCATTTTGCATCATTATTTTATGGTGAGACATTTGAAATTTACTCTCTTAGTTATTTTGAAATATACATTACATTATCATTGACTATAGTTAATCTGCTATGCAACAGACCTCAAAACCTATTACTTTTCTTCTTTGGAAACTTTTTATCCTTTGACCTACAACTCCCCAGTCCCTCCTTCCCCAACTCCTAGCCTCTAGTAACCATCATTTTACTCTCTACTTCTATGAGTTCAACTTTTTTAGATTCTACATATAAGTGAGATCATGCAATATTTGTCTTTTTGTGCCTGCCTTATTTTAATTAGCATAATGTCCTCCAGATTCATCCTTGTTGTTGCAAATGACAGAATTTTCACCTATTTTAAGTCTAAATAGTATTTTATTGTGTATATATACCATATTTCTGTTATACAGTCATCTGTCCATGGATACTTAGGAAAAATCCATATCTTGGCCATTGTGAATAATGCTGCAATGAACATGGAAGTATAGATATCCCTTCAACTGTCTTCCCTTTTATCATTACATCTATTAATCTCCAAAGAAAATATCTTGTTTAGTTTTTATTTACTTGCTGTCTGGGCAGATCTCCCTCTAAAAATGATAAGTGCCATGAATTTATAAATCATCTTGATTGGATTCCCTACTCTTTCCTCTGACACATTCTAGGCACTCATTAAATACTGGATGAATGAATAAATATAGAAGGTAGATTTAATTATTAAGTCCTGTGTTCTCTAAAGTTCTCGATATTATTGCTCTTCTGAAGAAGAAAAATTTCAAAATTAGGAAAGTATAATTATCAAATTGAATATAAGAAAGGCACCATACTAATTAGAGTCTTCTGAAGCAACCTCATATTTCCTGGGAAATGATGTCCAGGAAAAGCAGGAAGAGGATCCTCGAAGTCATATCATGTGGGCATAATTTTGGTCACTATCTTAGAAACTCTTCTTTATCCCCAGGGCTATGCAGATAAAGCAGTTAAAATTAATGATTTTTACACTTAACAGAATTAATTTTGTGGCATTCTTATGACTGTGGGCTGAAAGTTTTCACCTAGAGGCAATCACAAGCTCTCTTGAGAAAATAATTTAGCTGATTGTGGATGATACATTCTGATAAATTACATCTTTTTTTTTTTTTTTTTTTTGAGACGGAGTCTCGCTCTGTCACCCAGGCTGGAGTGCAGTGGTGCAATCTCGGCTCACTGCAAGCTCCGCCTCCCGGGTTCCCGCCATTCTCCTGCCTCAGCCTCTCCGAGTAGCTGGGACTACAGGCGCCCGCCACCACGCCCGGCTAATTTTTTTGTGTTTTTAGTAGAGACGGGGTTTCACCGTGGTCTCGATCTCCTGACCTCGTGATCCGCCTGCCTCGGCCTCCCAAAGTGCTGGGATTACAAGCATGAGCCACCGCGCCCGGCATATGTAACCTTATGTCAAACTTATCTGTCTAACCCTACTGCAGGCAGCACATGCTTGCATGTAAACTTAGATAACTAGACTGTAGGACAGGTTCTCTCTTACATTCCAGGAGGAGTATACTGCCTAATCCCTCCTGGTGACAAGATTAGGCAGTCCTTTAGGGTCCTAGCACAAGATAAACTCAGACTGTTTCAGACTGATGTCAGCAAGATAGTGGAATAGATGGCAATCTACTCACATCCTTCTACAAGAAGAATTTTGCAACTATCCACAGGCAAAATCTCTCTGCAGGAGTTTTGGGATTCAATTGGAAAGTTGTAAAACACCAGTAGAGTCCTAGGCCTAGGACGGCTGTTTTGAGAGTGCAGACCACCATCCAGCTAGCACACCCATGGATCTTTCTCTTGGGTTCAAACCAAGAAACAGACACATTTTCCAAAGGGCTTTGCTACGGTGCAGTTTAGACTTGAAACGTCAACCAAAAGCATCTGTCAAGGGGTCTGGGAAGAATTATACACGCTGGTTCCTCAGTGGAGAGGCTCCTCTTCCCATTAAAATAGGTCTCAGCAGTAGACTTGAAAGTTTTCGTGTGGCTTGGCTCCATCCCCCACCAATCGGGGATTCAGCTTAGAACTGCTCACACAAAGATTCCAGAGGAAAACATATCCATATTTTATAGTCCGGGAGTCTGAAATTCCATGATGGGCTCACCAATGTCCATCCCGTAGAAGACCTCTAGGTGGCCCAATTTTAACTCCAGACCCTCCTGGTACAGTTGGAGACCTATCCAGCTTATGAAAAAACCTACTGGGAGACAAGTGCCTATCTAAACCGATAAGCAGGGCTGGCCAGCCTCTGTTCCACAAAAGATATTGAGGGGGCCCAGTATCAGCTCTAGTCCCTCTAACTGAAGTTGAGAAAATACCTTACCTGTGCGGGAACCTATGGGGAAACATGTGCCCCAAAGAGCCAATGAAACAGGCTTGCCAGGCTCTGTACCATAGCAGATCCTGAGGGGTCCAGTCTTGACTGTAGCGCACCTTGCTACAGTCAGGAAATTGTCCCATTTTGCAGGGTTTTTCTGCCCATCTGGGTTACTGGGTCAGGATCTGGACATGTGTAACTGGACAACTTGCTCACATAGCTTAAGTACCATCCTAGAGTCTACCTCAAGTCCATTCAGGGAGGAAATCCAGGCCAACTTTGAAGCTCTCAAAAGACATGTAGCAAATATGGGTTTAGGTCATCCTCTAGTAGTGCGACAGTTTTAGAGGTCATGGGTCCAGGGAGCACAAGAGTCAGTCTACTTAGAATCTGAAGAATTAAAGAACAAGAACAAACAAAGCCAAACTTCAAGGACTGGAAAGAATACCTGATACCACAATGTACAGAAATTGTCACATGTCTACAAGCATCAAGACCATTAAGGGGAGCTGGGCGCAGTGGCTCATTCCTGTAATCTCAGCAATTTGAGAGGCCAAAGTGGGCGAATCACTTCAACCCAGGAGTTTGAGAGTAGCCTGACCAACACGGTGAAAACCTGTCTCTACCAAGAAGAAAATACAAGAATTAGCCAGATGTGGTTGTGAGAATCTGTAGTCCCTGTTACTCAGGAGTCTGAGGTGGGAGGATCGCTTGAACCCAGAGGTGAGGGCTGTAGTGAGCCAAGATTGCACCACTGCACTCCAGCCTGTGTGACAGAGTGAGATTCTGTCTTAAAAAACAAAACAAACAAAAAAAAAACTTAAAGAACATAACCCATAAACAAAACTACAAAATAAGTTTCCAGAGACTGATCTTAAAGTGACAGAGATGTGTATAATTTTTTTCAGATAAAAAATTCAAAATATCTGTTTTAAGAAAGCTCAATGAATTCTGAAAAACACAGAGAAACTATTCAGAAACTTATCACAGAAATTTAGCAGACATGAAAATACAAAAAAAATCAGAAATCCTGGAGCTGAAAATACAATAAACAAAATAAAAAATGCAATAGAAAACATCAATGGCAGAATCAATCAAACAGAAGAAAAATTAGTGAGCTCAAAGTAGGCTATTTGAAAATACAGTACATTATGTAAAAATACTGTCAAAGGAGTTTAAAAAAAGATATAAGAAAACATATGAAATTTATAGGACAATATCAAAGAGCAATAATTTGAGTTATTTGAGTTCAGGAGTGAGTTTAGAAAGACAAAGGAGTAAAAAGTTTATTCAAAGAAATAATGACAGAAAACTTTCCAAACCTGAAGGAATATATAAATATCCAGGTTGAGGAAGGTCAAAATTCACCTAGCAGATTCAACCCAAATAAGCCTAACAAAGACATATTATAATCTAACTCAAAGATAAAAGACAGAAAGAAAATCCTGATAGTAGTCAAAGAAAAGAAGCAAATAATACATAAGGGAGTTCCAATAAGCCTGGCAGCAGACTGCTCAACAGTAACCTTGAAGGCCAAAAGGGAGTGGGATAATATATTTAGAGTGCTGAAGAAAAGAGAAAACAAAACAAAACTGCCAATGAAGAATATAGTACCCAAATAAGTTATCTCTTAGAAAGGAAGGAGAGATAAAGACTTTTCTAGACAAACATAAGTTGAAAGAATTCATCATTATCAGATCTGTCTTACAAGAAATGCTGACAGAATTTCTTCAAACTGAAAGAAAAAGATGCTACTATGTAAAAAGAAAACATCTGGAAGTACAAAGCTCAATGATAAAAAATAATTACACAGGAAAACCTAATATTCTAATACTGTAATAATGGTGTATAAACTACTTATATCATTAGCACAAAGATCAAAACACAAAAATATTATATAATGATAAAGGGGCAAGTTGACAAAATAATTTTAAAGATATATGTACCCAACATCAGAGCAGCTAAACATATAAAGCAAATATTGATAGCTCTAAAGGAAGAGGTAGAATGCAATTCAATGATAGTAGGGGAACTGTAATACTCCCCTTTTATCAATTAGCAAATCATCCAGACAGAAGATGAAAAAAAGAAACATAAGAGTTAAACTGCAGTCTAGACCAAATGGACATAACAGACATTTATAGAATATTCCATTCAACATCTGTGGAATACATATTCTTTTTGACCACACGTGAAACATTCCCCAGAATAAACCACATATTAGGCCACAAATCTTTAAAAAAAAAATTAATTAAAATTTTATCTGGTATCTTTTCTGACCAAAATGAAATAAAAATAGAAACCAATAACAAAAAGATGATTGGAAATTGAACAAATACATGGAAATTAAACAAAGTGCTTCTGAACAATCAGTGGATCGATGAAGAAAAGAATAAATTTAAAAAATGATTTAGATAAGTGTAAATAGAAACACAACATACCAAAATCTATGATATACAGCAAAAGCCATTCCAAAAAACTTATAGCAATGAATGATAAAGTAAATAATAAACCAAATGATAAAGCATTTACTTCAGCAAAAAGTAAATGGAGCTCAAATACCTAATATCAACATAACAAAAATCAGTAGCATTCCTACGCACTGGTAGCAAACTATCTAAAAAAGAAATCAGAAAGCAATTCCATTCTCAATTGCTAACAAAAAAAAAGTACTTAGAAACAATTTTAACCAAGAAGAGGTAAATATATCTACAAGAAAAATTGCAAAATATCGATGAAAAAAATTGAGGAAAACACAAAAACATATCCCATGTTCAAGGATTTGAGGAATTAATATTGTTAAAAATGTCCATGCTTCTCAATAAGATCTCAATACAATGTATAGATTAAATGCAATCTCTATCAAAATACGAATAACATTTTTCACAGAAGTTTTCTTTTTCTAAAACCCTAAAGTTCTGATAGAACCACACATGAGATGCCAAATAGCCAAAGTACTCTCGAGCAAAAAGAACAAAGCTGAAGCCATTACACTACTTGACTTCAAAATATAACACAAAGCAATATAATAAAGTAATCAAAACAACCTGGTGCTGGTATAAAAACAGGCATATACTTCAGTGGAAATAATAGAGAATTCAGAAATAAATCCACAGATTTACAGCCAACTGATCTTTGACGAAGTCACCAAGAACACACATTGGGGAAAGCATAGTCTCTTCAATAAATGGTGCTGGGAAAACTAGATATCTGTTTGCAGAAGACTGAAACTGGACTCCTATCTTTCACCATATACAAAACTCAACTCAAAATGAATTAAAGACTTAAATGTAAGACTTCAAACCATAAAACTACTAGAAGAAAATAGGAGAAATGCTTCACCACACTGGTCTGGGCAATAATTTTTGAAAGAAGACTTCAAAAAACACAGGCAACAAAAGAAAAAGAAAGTAGATAAATGGAATTTCATCAAACTAAAACTTCTACACAGCAAAGAAAATAATAAAAAGGGAAGAGACAACCTACTGAATGAAAAAAACTTTGCAAATTATTCACCTGACAAGAGGCTAATATCCAGATTCACTAGGAACCCAAACAACTCAATAGCAAAAGCAACATAATTCAATTTAAAAATGGACAAAAGATCTGAATAGATATTGAGATTCTCAGAAGAGTACACACAAATGGCCAATCAGAATATGAAAAAAAAATACACATCACTAATCATCAGAGACATGCAAATCAAAACCTCATTGAGATATCATCCCACCTAGCTAAAATGGCTATTATCATAAGCAGCAAATGCTGGTAAGGATGTGAAAAACGAAGAAAATTATCCATTTTTGGTAAGAATGGAAATTAATATAGTGATTATTCCCATAGTGATATGGAAAACATTATAGAAGTTTCTCAAAATGATTAAAAATAGAACTGCCGTATGATACAGCAATCCTACCACTTGATATATATACAAACAAATGGAATCAGTATGTCAAAGAGATAGTTGCATAACTGTGTTAACTGCAGCACTATTCACAATTGTCAAAATATGAAATCAACCTAAGCACCTATCTACAAATGAGTAAATAAAGACAAAATGTGGTACATCTATAAAATGGAATATTATTCAGTCATAAAGAAGAATGAAATCTTGTCATTTGCAGCGACATGGATGAGCCTGGAGGACATTGTTAAGTGGAATGTGCCAGGCACAGAAAGACAAATACTACCTCAGCTCACTCATATGTGGAATCTAAAAAAGTGATCTTAAAGGAGTAGAGAATTCAACAGTTGTTAACAGAGGCTAGATAAGGCTAAGGGAGAAGGGGAAAGGGAAGAGGTTATTTAAGGCAACAAAGTTATACTCTGATAGGAGAACTAAGCCCTATTGTTCCAATATATACTAGGATGACTATAGTTAACAGTAATATATTGTACATTGCAAAATAACTAGAAGAGGGAATTCTGAATGTTTTCTCCACAAAGAAATGATAAATATTTGAGGTGATGGATATGCTAATTATCCTAATTTGATTATTACACATTGTAAACATGTATGAAAGCATCACTCTGTACCCCACAAATATGCACAATTATTACATGTTAATTAAGAACTAATGGAAACAATAGAAACCTCAGGCTGTTTCTATAGGCACAACCTGTCATATAGAAGAAAGGCAAAACAAATAAATGAATATTTGTTTAATTATTTAGCTTGAGAGTTGGCCATTGTCATGGTATTGTTAATTATGTACAGCCATATGGTTGGCATATTTTATTTAAGCGCTACCATTAAGATCTAATCTCATACATACTCTGCAGATCCCTTGAGGGTCATGTTGCAATAGAGTCATGTTGAAAGTTGATTCTTCACGGCCCTTCTGCATGTTCTATATCAGTATTTATTTTGAACTATTTTCTCAATATCATGTATACAACAAGCAGCTTTGGAAGATACGAGTTGGGCCTTTCTCTGGGGCAGCAGGCAGAATTGGTTCCTGCCCAGGATGGTAAAGTTCAGGTCTTCCTCTGGGATAATGGTTGGAAAGGTTTGCTAGAAGCTGTTTGAAAGGATTTGCATTTCTTAAGCTCATCATTCCTTACATATATACACACATATGTAACCACTTTATATGTAACATCTACTTGTGTCTGCCTTCACATCATTTCAATGGGACTTGGGGAGGTCAGCTTATGTGCTTGCCTGTGCCATGAGTAATAAAGCTATCCTTTGTCTCAAACTCAAGACGTTTGTGTCTTCTGTCACCATTTATGAAACTTTGGCAGGCTAATTTGAGAGCTTTCAAGTAAAGCGTCAGACCCTCCACAATTCTCAATAGTCATTCCCCTATGACTATGTAGAAATTACTATAGTCATTTCTAAAAGTTTGTCACATGGCACAGAAAATAATATATACTAATGCATAATCAGATATATGTGTGTTAGTTCTGCCTTGGGCATGCTGCCTTCTGTGTATGGACATATTTTTATATCTATAAAATGAGCAAAGTATAGTCACTCATATTGCTTCATCATACATAAGATCAGTTGATAATCCACACAATTCCACACAATTTTAGCTATAACTCTATCCTTCCATCTCTCCATTCCAGTAGATAGATGTAGGTAATTAAGTGAGAAAATGTATTAGTGAAAATACTGATTTATATATATATAGCTTAAAGAAAAGTAAATTAATCAAGAGCCAACTATTTCTAGGTATAGATGACTTGTAACTGACCTTATAACTAGTTATGACAAATCACACAGTAGTTTCCTTGAAATCATGTGGATATGACAGTTTCCAAGCTTTCTTCCAAGGCTGTAATTTCTCCAAGTACTAGCTTGGAGTAGGAATGCAATCATGTATTTCCATGTTATCCAGACAAATACATCTCTCCTCATACTTGCTACCAGAAAGTGACTTCATCACTGTGACAGATCTGGCTTATTTTGTAGCTCATATAAGTCACATAAGTCACCACATAAGTCACCACATTTTTCTCCTATAAGATATATGTGAAAGAGTCACATAACTAGCCTGATTAATATCTCACATCTTTCTACAAATACTCATTTCTAAAAGGCATACCAAACATGTTTCCCCACTGAGTTACCTCAATAGTTATTCATGCAATCCAGAGCTCCTTTTCTGTGACTATGAACTAAAGATTCAATTTTTATTTTGGTCTTTAGATGAGTGATAGTGTTAAAATCCAGCAGGCAGTACATGAAGAAGTCAGCTAAACATTATTTCGTTTGGACTAATAGAGTTATAGGAAGAAAAAAACTTACTAAAAGCTAAGGTTAAAAAAAAAAAAAATGACAGTCAATGCTGTCTGTAGGCTGCCATGGTGGTTCACACCTGTAATCTCAGCACTTCGTGAGGCCAAGGCGTGTGAATCACTTGAAGCCAGGAGTTCGAGACCAGCTTAGCCAAAATGATGAAATCCCATCTCTACCAGACATATAAAAATTAACCGGCATGGTGGCGCATGCCTACAGTACCAGCTACACAGGAGGCTGAAGCAAGAGGCTCACTTGAGCCCAGGAGGCAGAGGTTTCAGTGAGCAGTGATCACACCACTGCATTCCAGCCTGGGTGACAGAGTGAGACTCTGTCTCAAAAAAAAAAAAAAAAAAGAAAAAGAAAAAAAGAAAGAAAAGCTGACTCTACATGACAATTTATTTCTTGAGAAGTGATTATATCTTTAAAAAAATGATTAGCATGGCAGTCCATTTACATAACATATGGCAAATTATGAAGAATATGAGTTTTGCTTATTTTAAAATAACTTTTACAGCTATACTATGTAGTCAACATAATAATAGAATATGTTCATGAAAATATCACATCTGTAGTATATTCAATGACAGAATAAAATAGAATGTTTTCTCTCCATCTCATAGATCAGACATGCTAATGAAACTTGTGGTGACCTGAAATATATAGCAGAACATATAAATACCCTCTTTGAAAATAAATATAATTAATCATATTTTTACCATAAAATATTTCTCATACATCAAATGTTCCTCAATATGATTGTATATTACTGGAATTAGAGCCAATTTTTAACTCTGTGTGTGTGTGTGTGTATGTGTGCAGAGCTACAGAAAAAAAGTTATTACAGTTCTTAAATTGAAATAAAAATTAAATAATTTTTATCTATATAAAGCTTTTTCTTATCACTATGAGTTAACCATCTTGCTATGTGTATTCCAGGAGCAGCAGATTTGTGGGGTTGGCTTAACCACACTCCAGGAGGTATTGAAGATATTCAGAAGCAGAACTTGCTGCTTCTCTTTTCATCCTCAGGAGCACACACTAGGTCCTGCATAATCTTAGCAAGTGAGAGTGCAACCTTTCCTTTATTCTCTGAAACTCTTAAGTTATTAGCTGTTACTTACTTCATGGACACTTATTTGAGATTTTTTAATACTAACAATATTCTTTAACAATACGCGTGGTGAGAGTTTGAGGTAAGAAGTGGTTTAGTGAGTTGTCTTCCAGGTATGAAATGGTTCTGTTATTTGCATATGTCTCTCTTTTTCTGTGAAGGCAGTGCCCAGTTGGTGACACCAGCAAACCAATCACATTGGCTTGGCTGTCACCTGCCCTCACTTCTCCAAAAAATATCTACTCACTTGATCTTTTCGCATTCATTTAAACTAAAATGAAAGTTATTTGTCATCTTATTTATCATCGTTCTTTTTTGTTTTAAGTTTCTTTTTAAATCCATTTCTATATGGATTAAGAAAATTTAAAATCATCTAATTCTCAGAAAGTTTCAAACCCCATAGTTGAATAATATGCACATTAATGTCTAGCATAAACAACAACAGCAAAAATGTAACTGACATTTGAACAGAGTGTTGAAGCACTAGCTTAGTCCATGCAGTCTGCTTACAGTATGAAGGTGCCAGCAGATTCAATGCCTGGTGAGGTTCCCTTTCCTGGTTCATAAATGCTGTGTTGTTGCTATGTCTTCACATGGTGAAAGGCACAAGCAAGTAGATCTTCTTTACTTGGACCTTGTTTATAAGGGCACTAAACCCATTCATTAGAGTTCCACTTTAATGACCTTATCTTTTCCAAAAGGCTCCATCTCTTAATACCACCAGCTTTAGAGGCAGGATTTGTAGCACATGAATTTTGGATGGTGGGGTGAGGACGCACACATTCCCATAACAGCAAGCACTGTTTGATCACAAAGAGGCAAAATAATCTGTCATGACTGCATTTTGTCTTTCTAATCAACTATTTACCAATCATGAGAGAAGCATACAAATTTTAGCAGTATTGCTTTAAGTTTTCTAAAAGACATCCAACTATTGTAGACCACTTGAACACACAAGTGTCTTCCTAAATAGTTGGCAGCTTTTCCTAGTTTGAGGTTGAGTCTGACATTCCTCCCTGGTGTGCTAGGCTCTTTGAAGTTCCCCAATATTAAGTACAATTCTTTGTATCATTCGTATGCTTGCTTATGTCTCAGGTCAGGTTGCTAGGATCCTTTTCTTCAATTGGGTTTCAGAAGGAAATGTTAGCTAGTATGACTAGACTACAGGTTATTGAGTTCTCTGTAACAGTATTTAATAGCAACCTGGACCTCTTAGCAGGCACTCAAGCTTTTTCACAAATATGAGTTGAACTACTGCTCAGAACATTTTTCTTTTATTTTGTTGATTATACTGTATTCCTCTTGTTTGGATGATGAATTAAGCTGGCAAAAGACAGACTTTTCAGAAAGGAAGAGTCTTGTTTTCAATTTTGTACTATAATTTCTTGTCTAAAGCAACAATTTTTTCCATTCTCATTTAATCATCTAACTATGATGACGCAGGGGTCCTGTTTTGAACATTTCTTTTTCTCCAGTGAAATGCACTTTAATATCTTATCAATTAAGGTTATTTTTGTTTTCCAAGGTGACATAGTTAACTTATTAAACATTTCTGCACTGTCTTTTACCAAGAAAAAATATAGTTACAAGGATATGAATAATAAAACAATATGAAAACACTAAGAAATAATGAAGAAAAATGAAACACTGGGAACCTATGAATGGGAAAGAAAGTGGTGCCTACTGGAGCTTCTCTACAAGTTATGTTTTATGTGTTATACACAGAGATAGGCCAAAGTTTGTCTAATACATTTTTTTAGCAGTCACTGGGTGGGAGATAACACAGTGAATGACAGATTTTACAGAATCCATGAGGTGAGGTGAAAACTCATAGAAAGCCTAATTGTTTCTGATCTGAGGAAAAGTAGAAGTGCTTCGTAAGTGGGCTCACAGGTAATTAAAATATATATATACATATTATGTAACACATTCACAATGTACTTTTAATATAGTCTGGTATTAAAACATAATGGAGGCCCTAAAGGCCTGAGGTCAGCTTTTATTTTTAGCATTTCATTTAAAAAGTAGTATTCTGAAGATAATGGTTATAAATCTAATAATTTGAGAGAAAGAAGGGGAATTGAGTCCATATTTATGGGTAAAAAGGTTTGTGACTGCCTACTTGAAACTTAATAATTATTTCCCATAAGTAGAGGTTTTAAATGTGTTTGATCATCGTTCTTTCATAATCTACACTTAGGTGATACATTTGTCCCAGTTTTTTGAAGTTAGCACTGAAAGGCTGACATTTGTGGCAAATTCTTAGACCTGTGCCAATCGGGACAGTTGGTCACAGTGACCAGTACCAAGTTGTGTTCTTTGCCTGAAAAATTTTCTAGACTTTTATTTTTATCATGGAACATCAAACTACCAGTTTGTAGGTATTCATTAAAACCTCAGTCATAATTCTTTATAGCTGTACCACTTGCATTTTCATAGATTTTAGCTTACAAATCTGTTGAGCACTTATTTTATTCTTGTATGTACAAATCTGACTCCATCTTTGGTTGAGTTCAAAGTTCACATTGTAACTTTTAGAATGCAGAAAGAGTTTTGCACAGATAAATTGTTCCACAGGGACTTGATATTAAGAAATTAAATTCATTAATTTATGCTAGAGTGTATTTATTTTAAATATACTAAGAACTATTCTGGTTAAGCATTTTTAGAAGAGTTGTCTGAAGCTAGTTGTATAATCTATGACTGTTTAGTGCCCTGGCATTGCAGGCCATTTTTCCTTTTACACTCTCAGGAGGCCAACTATCCATGAGTGCTATAATTTTAGCTTGTGAGAGAAACATGCAGATGTAAGATAAGCTAATAATCCATAAACAGCTATTATATAGTAATTACGTGAGATTAATACCACCACTAGACAATGTATACTACATAAGACATGACAGTGAGAAACTGCACTTTTAAAAATGGCTATTCAGCCAGACACGGTGGCTTAGGCCCGTATTCCCAGCACTTTGGGAGGCTGAGGTGGGCGGGTCACTTGAGGTTGAGTTTGAGACCACCCTGGCCTACATGGTGAAACCACATTTCTTCTAAAAATACAAAAATTAGCTGGGTGTGGTGGTGTGAACCTGTAACTCCAGCTACTCTGGAGGCTGAGACAGGAGAATTGCTTGAACATGGAAGGCAAAGGTTGCAATGAGCTAAGATAGTGCAACTGCATTCCAGCCTGGGTGACAGAGCGAGACTGTCTCAAATTAATTAATTAATTAACTATTCTCACCAAAACAAAACAAACAACACAAAAATAAGATAATAAGTGCTGATGAGAATGTGAAGAAATTGGAACCCTTTTGTACTGTTGATGGCAATGTAGAATGGTGCAGCTACCATGTAAAATAGTAAAAAGATTCCTCAAAAAATTAAAATCAGAATTACCATATGATTTAGCAATCCCACTTTTGGGAATATAGCAGCAGAAATTCAAATCAAGATTTCAAAGAAATATCTGCAGCTTCTTTTGTATTATAGCATTATTCACAATAGTCAAGATATGATAACAACTCAAAGGTTCACCTATAGATGAATTGGTTAAAGAAAAAGTTGGTTTATACATTCAATGGAATATTATTTAGCCTTAAGAAAGAAAGTTCTACAACTTCCAACAGTATGGATGAACTTGGAGGACATTATGCTAAGTGAAATAAGCCAGTTACAGAAGGACAAATGCTGCATGATTCCACTTATAGGAGGTATCTCAAATAGTCAAACTCATAGAGTAGAGATTGGTAGTTGTCAGTGGGTGGGAGGAGGGGTAATACGAAATCATTGCTTAATGGGTATAAAGTTTCAGTTATGTAAGATGAATAATTCTAGAGATCTACTGTACAACACAGCACCAGTATTTAATGATACGGTATTGCGCACTTTAACATAGGGACAACAGCTTGGATATAGTTTGTATTCACCAAAACTCATGATCAAATTTGATCCCCAATGTGGTGGTGTTGGGAGGGGGAGCCTAGTAGGAGTCGTTAGATCAGTGCCCTCCTGAAAAGGTGAGTGAGTTCTTACCCTCTTAGAAATGGATTAGTTCATGTGAGTGCAGATGGTTAAAAAGATCCTGGCTTTCTTGTAGTCCCTTTCTTGCTTCTTCTTCTGCCATGTAATTTCTTTGCACATACCCACCCCCTTTCCACTTACTGCTATGAGTGGAAGCAGCTTGAGGCTCTCAGCAGATGCAGCTGCCCAATCTTGAACTGTTCATCCACCAGAATCATTAGCTAAACAATCCTCTCTTCTTTATAAATCACTAAGTATCTGTATTCTGTTATAGCAACACAAAGTGGACTAAGACAATACATTAAGAGGATGTGTGTCATATTAAGTTTTCTTACCACAAAACAAGTAACACCCATATATAAAACTTAAGGACATTTTTGGACGTGATGGTTATGTTTAGCCACTGGGTTGTGATCATGGTATCACTGGTGAATGCGATTATGTTGAAACTCACCAAAATGTAAACATTAAATACATGGAATTTGTTTATGTATCAATCATACCTCAAATTTTAAAAAAGAAAATTAAAAAAATAGAAAAGGCGCTTACTTCTAGAAATGAAGATACAATGTCTTGTGAACATTTGAGATAAGATAATTTATTTGAACAATAGCACTATCTAATTTTTCATTTTTCAAACAGGAAAACAACACCAAAAATATGGACATTCCCTATATTCACTATATTACACAGCCAAATAAAAAAACAATGACTTATGGCCTCATAAGCCAGGTAATTTAAAATAAATATAATAAATAAGAGAAATCCAAATCAAAGGTATGGTGACATACCACTTAACACATAGAGTGGCTGTAGTGAAACATATAGACAATGAAAATGTCAAAAAGTATGTGGAGTAATAGGAATTCTCATACGTTGCTGGTGGGAAAGTAAAATTGTGAAACAATTTTGAAAGACATGCTGGGATTCCTCCAAAGCTAAGTACAGAATTCCTAATTATATACCCAAAAGAAGTGAAAACATATATCCACACAAAAACTTGTACATGAATGATTATAGTGGTATTGTTCATAATAGCCTAAAGTGGAAACAGTTAAATATTTCTCCATGGTGAATAAAAACATAAAATGTGTTATATCCAGTAACAGAATATTAATTCAGTCATGACTAGGAATAAAATACTGATACATTCTCAAACACAGAAGAGCCTGGAAACATTATTCTAAATGGAAGAAGCCAGTCCCAAAAGATCACATGTTGTTCGATTCCTGTTAAGTGAAATGCCCAGAATGGGCCAATCTAGAGAGAAAAAAAAACAAATTACTAAGGATTGTGGGTAGAGAAAATAGGAAGTTATTGCTAATGGGTACATTATTTCTTTTTGGATTGATGAAAATGACCTAAAATTGATTATGGAGATGGTCACATGACTCTTTCTATGTCACTGAGATACATACTTTAAAGGATGAATTACAATATGTGTGATTTACATTTCAATAAATCTTTAAATAAATAAATTTTGTTTTGCAATTGGCTAAGGAGGTTAAATCTGCTAGAAATGAGTGATTCATTGATAACATATTAAAAGATGAAGTCTAAGGTTACATTCTTCTTTCTGGTAAGCGGGTGAATGAAGGGATAATCCTCAAAGACAGAAAATACAGGAGGAGGAGTCAAGCTAAAATGTTGGGTGTAATTTTCCAAGGTTTTCAGTAATCACTAATGTCCTACAATAATTGTCTTTACATAAGGCTTTCATTTATTTTCTTGTAGCCAAAGTTTTGCTTTGATTTCCAATTTACAAGCCCTAGTATAACCTGTATGAAAATATAGCTATTTAATATTATATTTATGTTATTGTTAGAATCATCACAAGCTGTACTACTGTCCTTTACAATGTGTTTGATAAGCAGAATTTTGAAACTATCATATTTTAAAAATAGACTACAGTCAAATCTTTTAGCAATTTAATGCGTGGTTTCTGATAGACACAACAGTGAAATATGTCATTCAACCTTTAAAAAGCTGAAGCTGAAAGTTTAATGAAGACATAGACTCATATTTTTTTACAAGTGCCCTGACATTGTAGCCCTTCTGTTTCAACATTTAATTCAGCGTTGCTGCTTGAAATCTTGCTAAAATCACCTTCAATTGTTTATCCTCTTCCTCCCCTTTAGATGAATATAGAAACAGCAGTTATGAGCTTTCTCTTGAGATTTCTCATGAAAAAGATCTAGAGATGAAAAAGACTCTTGTTGTTTCATAATTCTTTGTTTCTCTTTTTTTTAGGAAAGTTTTATAATTTTTAAAGTAAAACTTTCAATATGTATTTCTGTGATAGACCAATGAAACTGATCATTTTTTCCTTCCCCTTGGTGGTTAAGTCTTTTCCAATGACATATGGAAGGAGAGTTAAATTGTCTTTAAAGACATTTAACTTTAATATATCAGGCTTTACTTCAAAGAAAGGTATTATATTAATTGAAGGAAAGTTCTAGGGAGAAGAAAAATAATGGAGACACTAGATAATTTTTAAATATAATTTCACAAATTAAGAAGGTTATTCAGACATTAGTGGATAATTAACTTAGAATGTACCACTTACACGGAATAATTTTATCCTCACAAACCACCCAAGTGCTGCTAGGGGTATATGCAGTAAGAAGAACAGGTACAAGAAAGCAGCTGAAGACAAATTAGAGAATGTATTTATTTTAAGTAAATGAGCTTGTTGCTTGACTTATGTTATTGAGTCAATGGCTATTTTTTCTAATATAAATAAACCCAGAATATTCCACATTTGTTTTTCTCTAGACAATGTGATATAGACTGAAAACATTATCAAGCTACATTCCAAGTGGAAAGAAAATAATTCAGAAAATAAGATGAGAGTCTTCCCATTTATAACCACTGCTATTAACCACAGAAATTTGCCATTAACCACAGGAAAAAAAGAAATGTGTTCTTTGTGTATTTGAGGTAGTTGTGCAACAGTCAGTGTGGTCTATAATTGATCTAGCTACTGTAAGTACTGTAAGCTCAGTGGTTAATTTTCATAGGTGTTGAAATCAAATTACCTTGATCTGAATTTTTTTTCTTTTTCTTTTTTTTTTTTTGAGACAGTCTTGCTCTGTCACCTAGGCTGCAGTGCAGTGGTAATCTCGGCTTACTGCAAACTCTACCTCCCCAATTCAAGTGGTTCTCCTGCCTTAGCCTCCTGAGTAGCTGGGACTACAGGCTGCACCACCACGCCTGGCTAATTTTTGTATTTTTAGTAGAGATGGGGTTTAACCATGTTGGCCAGGTTGGTCTTGAACTCTTGACCTCAGGGTATTCACCTGCCTTGGCCTCCCAAAGTGCTGGGATTACAAGCCAGAGCCACCGTGCCTGGCTCCTTGGTTTGAATTTGATAGTTATGTGATCGAGCAGATTTGTCTATTATGGTTAGTACTTTTTGTACTATAATTCATTTAAATCTACTAATTCAGTATTTATATAAAGTCTTCCCTGTGTATTTTTTGTGGAATTGGTTCCAGGGCCCCTTGCACACACCAAAATCCATGGAAGCCCAAAGTCTTTTATGTAAAATGATGTGGTATATGCATCTTTCCATATACTTTAAATTATTTGTAGATTACCTATAATACCTAAAACAAAGTAAATGTTGCATACGTTGTTTTACTGTATTGTTCAGGGAATAATGACATGAAAAAAAATCTGTTATTATTCTTTTCAACTATTCTCAATCTGCGGTTGGTTGAACCCATGAATGTGGAACCCACAGACACAGAGGACCAGCTGTATTTTAGTAGGATAATTGCAATGTTATTGTATATAAAGTAAATTGAGGAATATCACATAGATTTGCCCTTCCATTTGTTCAATGTCTAAGTTTTTTGATAGAAAAAGATATTCCTAAAACTATCAAATTGTAATAAAATTCACTATATTCTCTTTTCATCTTGAGAGACAAAATGGAAATCTTCAAAAGGACTCAAAAGAGCACTTGATAGTATATCAGGGAAATGAAAGTTTCAGTTAATATGTTTCTAACAATCTCTTTCTAAACGTATTACCTTTGCTTCAAGATGAGATAAATAGTGTCTATGTCCTGTATACACAGATTTTGTCTCTTTTCTCATTAGACCTGTCCTAATACGTGATGAAAATAAAGAATATACTTCTAAAACAATAGATTACAGGGTTAGAGAAAATATGCCATTCATTTATTTACTCATTCATTTATTTATTAAACTGATTAAAAAAATTAATGGATATGTGGTATGTCTGAGTCATACTTCTTAATGCTTAAAAGTGGAATACTTATAGAAGTAGACCTTGAGAGGCAAAAAGAAATAAGCCAAATTATTATATTCCAGAGGGATAAATATAAAATTAAAGGTATGAAGAAAATAAAATGAAAATAAATAGAAGGTAAGTAATTCTGCCTGAGGAAATCACAGAAAACTTAATAGTAGAAGTCAAGGTTCATCTGATAAAATCTTGTTGAATGAATAGGAGTTAGGCAAACAAAGAAAGAAGATGAAGGGTACTAGTGCAGAAGAGTTGCATGCACAAAATTACATAAGTATAATGGTTTTGATGAATTCAGGAAATAGTGATAATCTTTAAGCAGCAGGATTGTACATACTAAGACATTAAGACTGTATGGAGTAAGAAAGCAAACTATAAAGAGCTTAGCTATTATCCTGTGAGCAAGAGAAAGCTAGGATTTTTTTTTCCTAGTAGAATAGGGACTTGATCAGACTTACTTTTAAGGGGAACAATGGAGACAAATCCAGTTGAGGGATATGACTATTCTGAACATTCCATATTACCTTTAGGTGTATTTAGTCATTGATAATATGACATTATTTTAAAATCAAATTATATTATGTGTATTTATTGTATTACCAAAAGCCCATTTTAGATTAATCTTTATAGAAGCTTCACTGTATTCAAAACATCAGCCAAAATGTTATTTATCATATATTCCCTTTTTAAGATCTTATTTTCTTTTTGCTAATGACAGAATATTGGTTCTCCATAATTATCCAATGATCCTCAAGGTTATAAAAACTCCAAATTATAGAGATATCTTTCTTTAAATAAGGCATTTTATTAAATTTTTTAATAACATACCTAACTTGTGAGGGAATTTTCCACGTGTAATACTCAATATTCTCACTTTTTTTTTTTTTTTTTTGAGACAGAGTCTCTCCCTTGTTGCCCAGGCTGAAGCACAATGGCTCAGTCTCAGCTCACTGCAACTTCTGCTTCCCAGGTTCAAGCAATTTTTCTGCCTCAGTCTCCTGAGTCGCAGGGATTACAGGGGTGTGCCATGACGCCTGGCTAATTTTTCGTACTTTTAGTAGAGATGGGGTTTCACTATGTCGTCCACGCTGGTCTTGAACTCCTGATCTCAAGCGATCTGCTTGCACTGGCCTCCCAAGGTGCTGAGATTACAGACGTGAGCCACTATACCTGGCCTCAGTATTCCCTTAATAAATGTGTATTGCTATTTTTGTGCCTGCTGCATGTAATAGGACTCAAATAACAATTGTTCTAACAGAAACCTTCATTTATTCGCAGGAAATATGATTCAGATCTTTGTACATAGTAAGAGTGGGAAATTTTTTGTGACAAAAGTTGACTTGTTGCTTTCCTCCCTTTTTTGCTTTGTGACATTGGATTAAAGTTAAAATAATTAAATACAGAAATTTCTCCCTACCTGTTTCCATTTTGTTCTTAGAACATTTCCTGATAGTCTCATAGGGTAGATCAACAATTTCTGTAATCTTCTGCATAATTTCCCACTTTGTTAAAAATACTACATGATCAATAAGTGCTTGAGTTAGAAAAATTAAATACTTTTCTGCCTGAACTAAATTGTCCCAAGTATTCTTTACAACAGTTTTTACACATCCATTTATTCATATATAGAGAGAGATGCCCCTATATATGTGACAAGAGCTAACTCAATATTTGTGGTTTGGTGACTATGGGTCTGTCTCTGTATTTTGCTGGTATGCATTGGATTATACAGTCTTTATTTACTTTTAATTAGATTGGCAATATTTAGTTATTCAATACATTGATAATTCATCATCAATACACTGAAGTCATCATAACTGTTTAAACCACGTAATAGGGTTTGATTAATATATGAGTGAGATAACTAATGGAATAGGATTTGGAAAACCACAAAATTCTATAAAGATGCAAGGTTACATGCATCCATAACCATCATGGAAGGTTCACCTCTTGTTGATAAATTGAATATATTATTTTGACAAATAAGTGTGTGACTATTTGGACATAATAAGTTGCCTATGCCAAATTTTTTTCTCATGGTGATGTTCAGTGTATGAAGTGTGACAAAATTTTCTAAATTAAAACAAAAACAAAAACAAAAACACATGCTAATGGTGTTACAGAGTATTTGTCGGGGGTTTTTTAGTTTCTAGTGAGAGAAACCTCAAACTAATCTAAATTAAATGATACATTAGTTTTAACTATCAGAATATGTATCAGAAAACTATGTGTGGTCAAATGAGGCTGGCCCCAAGAGCTCTAATGTTCCATTAATATTCAATCTGTTCCCATTACATTGTACTGTCTTCTTTGCTTATTTTATCTGGTGGCAGATTTAAATATATATGAGCTGCTACATTGTTGTATTAGACTACTTACACACTGCTATAACATACTACCTGAGACTGGGCAATTTATAAAGAAAAGAAGTTTAATTGGCTCATGGTTCCACAGGCTGTACAGGAAGCATGGCTGGGGAGACCTCAGGAAACTTACAATCGTGGAGGAAGGCAAAGAGGAAAGAATCACATCTTACATGGCCAGAGCAGGAAGAAGAGAGAGGGGAGAGGTGCTACATCCTTTTACACAACCAGATCTTGTGAGAACACACTCACTATTACAAGAACATAAAAGGGGAAGTCTGCACCCGTTATCCAATTATCTCCCACCAGGACCCTCCTCCAACATTGAGGATGACAGCTCCATGTGAGGTTTGGGTAGGGACACAAATCCAAACCATACCAATTGTCTTCAGTGAAAAGAATTTTAGAAGGAAACTACTCCTTGTTGATAGATCCAAGAACGCTTTAACTGATTTCACTCTGAGCTCATCATTAATCCAATCACTGTGACCAGAAATAAAATCACTATTCTATTTAGGCAGTCCTGAATATGTGCTCTCTCCTATACCCAGTGATGCAGTAGGTCTTATCAGAGCCACAAAACTATAGAGGATGACTGGCAGACCTAAGTGATGTTTGGCAGAAACACACACACACACACACACGAGTCCAGAAAGATTTGCACATAATAAAGTAGAAAATAGAACAGCGTAATTTGAGTTTGTTGTATCCCCAGAATTCAAGGAATCTCGGGTTATACAGAAAGAGAAGCATTGTTCTAATTTTGTTTCTGCCAATGCATTGGTTATGGTTCTCCAGAGAAAAAGAACCCAAGAAATATAACTGTTCTACTTTTACAGATTTCATCCTTCTATAGGTTTTATTCTAAGAAGGAAGCCTCAAAAATTTAAAAAGCTATTCATTACAAAGGCACAAAGTGTAAGCATGTGTTGATCAACTCTAATGGTCGTTAATTGTGAAAAGGCTCTTTAAGGCCATTTAAGGTGCATTCACTATTGTTCTTTGTGGTGACAGACTAACTTGACAACAACAGAATTTATTTGCTTTGACATGTAAGATTGTGTCTAATTTAACTGTATTAGTCCATTCTCATACTGCTATGAAGAAATACCCAAGACTGGGTAATTTATAAAGAAAAAGGGGTTTAATGGACTCACAGCTCCACATGGCTGGGGAGGTCTCACAATCATGGGAAGGAGAAGGGGGAGCAAAGGCATGTCTTACATGGTAGCAGGCAAGAGAACGTGTGCAGGGGAACTGCCCTTTATAAAACCATCAGATCTCATGAATCTTACTATCACGAGAACAGCACAGAAAATAACCACCCCATGATTCAATTACCTTGCACCAAGTCCCTTTCGTGACAGGTGGGGATTATGTGAGCTACAATTCAAGATGAGGTTTGGGTGAGGATACACCCAAACCACAACACTAACAAAATCAGTTAAAAAGAAAGAAAAAAGAAATAGTCAACATGGTAACTATGAGATATATTGATTGTAATGACAAATGTTATAAGAAATTATTAAAAGAAAATGACAAAAATGTAAGTAAAATTGCTTAATAATAATAGTTACATAGTTTCTGTAACACATTATATATATATATATATAATGTTAGCAAATACATAATATACATTTATATTCAGTCAGAAAATATTTATTGAGTAGCTTTTGTATGTTAAACATTATACAAGTTTCACAAATGCAAAGATTAAGGAACAAAACATTTTGCCCTTGGTGAGCTCACATCATTCTGCAATATACACATGGTGAGTTATCTGAATGTTTTTTTTTTAAGTGTGATATGGTAACACTTGTGAAGCAACACATAAGCAAATCCCCAATACCTTTCTCTAAACAACCAGACAGGCAAAACTTTCTACAAGTTATAGTAAACCAAGACACTATCTTTTCCTCTTAACACAGCTTAGAGGCAGGATAATGAAAGGAGGGAGCAGTGAAGACATTTCTGTCCTGAGGCGGTTTCAGGCTACTGGAGGCTAAAAACCAAACTCTCCAGAAGCCTCAAGGAAAGAATGTTTGCAAAAACAGCCCTTCAGAAATAATTTGGTACTTGTTTTTACACTCTAAGTGTTGCAAAACATCTTCCCCTTCATGGAATAGAGATTTACTGATTTTGTGAAGTTCGCTTATATAATTTTTAGTATTTAGAAGCATCTGCACTCTTTGCAAACAATTGAAACCATGAAAATGTTGTAGTAATTCTTGTATTAGTTCTTAATCAGGAGCACTCATTCATTTTCAACACATAATTTTTAAAATTTTATTCTGTATGACACCACTTTCTCTACTTTAGTCAACTTCTTTTCACCCCATTGGAGAGGAAGGGATTTCTGCCCTATGATTATGGGGATGGCCAAACACATACAACACCTGGCACTAGACAGATGAAATTAACAGCAGTTTAATAGTCACATATACTCACAGTTTACGCGAGGTGCATGCTGACCGCCCAGGGGTTGCACTTAGAAGCAGTGATCAACTGGGGACAGTCGGAGGCAGACTTCATAGTAGCAAGAGGACAGAGGTGACCCATGAAAGAATATGAGTGACTTATTTGAATCATTCCACATGCTGACAGGGAAATAAAACCTGCTACTCAAGTTCCATTGAAAAGGAGGGATTTTGGCTAGAAGACCCTTATCCAGAGCAGAATGGGGAGAGGAATTTGTGGTTAGGGCAATCAAGGTCCAACCAGATGTCAAGACGGCAGATAATATCAAGCCTTAATTTTAAGTCTTAAACCACAGCTTCAAATTCTGTGTTTATTTTCTCTTAATTTGTATTCCATATCAAGTGTGACCAAAAGTTATTAAAAAATGTGTAATGTGTAAAGTTTCACACTGTCTACCTTCAATTGGGTTAAGGCTACAATTGTGTTTGTCCAAAGTGTTAGTAAAATGTGGAATTTGAGTATTTTTAGTTAGAGCATGTCTTTTTCAGTTTCCCACATTCACTGTGTTTCTCTAAAAGAAAATACTTTTTAAAAAATTTTCTTTATGTATGGCTCACCGAATGCATTTGAATTTGGGATCATTGGTACCATTTATAAACTTGTGACCCATATGACCAAACTCTCATTAAGGTGTGTCAGTCAAAACAACATTAAAAAAATAAACAGACTTACTTTCCCAATGGCTTGAGTTTCCTATATTGCCAAATAACTAGAACATATATTTCCTATATTGCCACATAACTAGACCACATCGGTATTTTTTTAAACACATGACACGTGATACCATAACATGTGGTGTAATTCCTTCAGACCCTCTAGCTGTTTAAAATCAGCCTAGTTTATGTCCCTGTTCTTCTATTTTCTTTCCCAAACAATTGGCCACTGACCTTTTATTCAGAATCCTTCAGCTGCAAGTCCAGAGGAATTAGCTAGCAAGTCTGACTTTCCTAAGAGGTTGGCAGAGAGGAGGAAATAGAACAAAGAAATCTAAAATCCTCTTTAGAAGCAGAGAAAAGAAAAGACTGAGAGAACTTAAAAGTTAATGATGAGAGTGGCTGTTCATCTTTAATTATGATTTTAATTAGTTCGTATTAGGAACTAATTTTTATGCTCTCACAGGTAACTGAGGCTCTTAAAGTCACTTATATACCTGTGAGATTCAGAGGGTAAGAAACAGAAGAACAGAGAAAACAAAAAGAGACAAAGCAAAGACAAAAAGGAAAGAATAATAATGTTAAAAATAAAGAACAACAGTGTAAGAAAGCACAAAATAAATAAGGTTTCAATACCTTTTCCCTGCTTTATAACTGAGGAATTAAATGAAAATCTTTCAAATGCAAATGTTACTTTGTTCCCCTCATTTTACATCCTACGTCAAATCCTGAGGAAATACAAGGTGTTCTTTTTTTCTAAGGGTACATTTGAAAGACACTATTAAGCTCACTTGCAGTATTTTGTGAATTCCAAGGTGCATATTTTTCACATTTAATATCTATGACATCTACACAGTCTGACAATCACAACCATCTGGGCAGTCATTGTGAGGTGGCAAAGCAGGTGCTTGCTAATCAAAACTTACAGAATAAGTTGTATGAGTTCGAAAGAACATTCTAAAGAAAATGGTAGTGCACTCATTTAAGACATTTTACCCTATAGATGCTTTGATGCCAGAGAGGATGATGTTATGTGGAAAACCTATGACATTTATCACTCAGAGAGAACAGGTGACTCAGAAATAACAATCTTTGAATGAGCAAATGTTTTAGGAATACTTCAACCACTTTATGTCATTTATATGTCATTTTACATGGTTTCAAGTTTGATATATGATAAAAAGTATAGATTAAAATAGGTCTAAAAGATCATTAGATGAAGAATAAGAATTTTCAATGAGAAAATAATTTCTCATATTTTAATTGTCAGTATTTTACTTTCTGTACATCATATAAAATGTCACAAAATATTATCTTTTATTTGATAAAAACCGGTTATTTGTGCCTTCATCTTATACCTGACTTCCTATTTGCAGATTAAAATTAAGATATTGTCAGACTACACGAATGATCAGAAAACAATAGAATATCTACTACTTTTTTGAAAATACATTTTTTATTCTGTGAGATATAGAAACAATTGCATTTCCAGAATACTTGTCCTTATTGCGTATCTAGAATTATTTCTATCTGAACATAGCCACAAGGCTCCCAAATTGCTCTTATCAGTACTCCAAGGAAAACTCAAGTTGTAAATGTTTGCAAACAGGTGTGTGTGTGTATTGCACACTTGCCCCCTTTGTGTGTGTGTGTGCACGCACACGTGTCTGTGTGTCTTCACAGAGCTGGATACATCTTGTTTCTTACTAACTTTAAAATATTTCACTCAAAATGTGTTTTTCTAAAGGTGGCTTAAGGAATGCAGTTGAAAACTAGAGATTATAATGATAGGAATTTATCTCTAACACTTCTAACACATTCCCCAAATCAAAATTGCCAAAGTAATTTTTTCCATGGTCGGGGAATAAATGCTTAAGTTTTGCTGAGATGAAAGTCATGTGTGAGAGACACTGAGGAATTTTCCTCTGCATCGTTCACCTTCACATGTGCTTGTCCCCTGAAGTTTCGGCCACTCCGAGTGCAGGTCCCACCAAGCCCACGCCCACCCGGAACTCTAGCTGGCCTGCAAGCAGTGAGCGCAGCCCCGGTTCCCACCCGTGCCTCTCCCTCCACACCTCCCCGCAGGCTGAGGGAGCTGGCTCCAGCCTCGGCCATCCCAGGAAGGGGCTCCCACAGTGCAGCGGCGGGCTGAAGGGCTCCTCAAGCACGGCCAGAGTGGGCGCCGAGGTCGAGGAGGTGCCAAGAGCAATTGAGGGCTGCCAGCATGCTGTCACCTCTCAAGAGGTCCAAGATCAAAGAGTTGCATCCAGTGAGGGCCATCTTGCTGTGCCGCAATGTGGTAAAAGGCATCATATGGCTAGAGAGAGAGAGAGAGAGAGAGAGAGCAAGAAAGGGCCAAGCTTGCTTTTACAATAGGCCCTCTTCTGCGAAAACAACATTAATCCATTCATGAAGAGCCTTTATGACCTAATCACTTCCTAAAGTTCCAACCTTTCAAGATCGTTGCACTGGGAATTAAGTTTCTAACATACAAGCTTTGAAGAATACATTCAAACCATAGCACCGCCAGATAATAAGCAAATCTTCCGGCCGGGCGCGGTGGCTCACGCTTGTAATCCCAGCACTTTGGGAGGCCGAGGCGGGCGGATCACGAGGTCAGGAGATCAAGACCATCCTGGCTAACACGGTGAAACCCTGTCTCTACTAAAAATACAAAAAATTAGCCGGGCGTGGTGGTGGGCGCCTGTAGTCCCAGCTACTCGGAGAGGCTGAGGCAGGAGAATGGCGTGAACCCGGGAGGCGGAGCTTGCAGTGAGCAGAGATCGCGCCACTGCACTCCAGCCTGGGTGACAGAGTGAGACTCTGTCTCAAAAAAAAAAAAAAAAAAAAAAAAAAATAAGCAAATCTTCCCCTTTTCCAAGAATAGATTTCAATGCAGCAAAATATATAAACTTCATGATCTCATCCTTATGCTATCCTTCCAGTAAGCATGAGTCAACTTCAGCCTGAGAAACCTAAAGTTAGGAATAAAGTAGAGTTGGCTCCCTTTTTTCTCTATTTCTCAATTCATCTGCTCTTCCTCTCACTTAGCTGATGTTTAAAACAATTCCTGAGCGGAGGTTGAGCAGAGGAAGAAAAAAAGTAGAAATAAACATTCTTTCTGGACTGTTATAGTTATAATCCGGGTATTGCTGGTAGCAAATATGGAAACCTTATTTCAAGAGGAGTTTATATAGTTTCACACACATAACACATCACACATACACATGCTCATGCTGCTGGGGATCTTTTGACACTGAGGTTACCACCTCAGCTGGCATCTTACAAACTGTCTTCTCTATATCAAGTGCTCAAGGAATCAGATTGAAAGTTTGTGTCCCTTTAAAATTAATAAAATTAACATGTTGAAATCCTAGCTCCCATTGTGACAATAATAGGAGATGGGGCCTTGTGAAGTAATTAAGTCATGAGAAAGAGCCCTTCTGAATAGTATCAGTGCCCTTACAAAAGAGGCCGCAGAGAGCTCTCTCATCCTCTTTCCACAATGTGAGTATTCAATAGGAAGTCAGCAGCCTGCAATAGAAGAGGACCTTCAACAGAATCTGGCAATGCTGACGCAATGATCTCAGACTTCCAGCATGCAGCACTATGAAAAATACATTTCTGTTGTTTATAAACCACACAGCCTATCATACTTACAGCAGAACAAACTAAGATGCTCCACCTCAAGCCACTTTCTCTTGAGGTCACAAAGCATCATGAATCTGTCTACAGACAGGGCTTCTCTCCCCCAAGAGTAAACCACATTAAATTTTGGCATATGCTTATCCTGGCAGAACCTGTAAATACAGTTTTTTTTTTAATTTAATTCTCTTTTTGTTCTGCTGACCTTTGCTTTGTTAGGCTGAACTAGTCAGACTACCTGGTTGAGCCTTTCTCCTAGTATAAACCAAATACCACTCCCTGTTTCCTCAAACTCTACAAAGGTGTCACAATGCACTTCAATAACACACACACACACACACACACACACTCTCTCTCTCTCTCTCTTTCTCTGTTTTTTTCTTTTCTGACATGAAGTCTCACTGTGTCACCCAGGCTGGAGTGCAGTGGCGTGATCTCAGCTCGCTGCAACCTCTGCCCCCCAGGTTCAAGCGATTCTCGTGCCTCAGCCTCCCGAGTAGCTAGGACTACTAGGCCTCCCAAAGTGCTAGTATTACAGGCGTGAGCCACCGCACCTGGCCTGCACTTCAATAACTCTCTACAGAAACTCTATCAGTTTGTTCAACTTTCTGATTAATTCTTTGATGTTTCTTAGGTGGCCTAGAGTCAGGTAAAAGATGTTACTAGCAAAAGTAGTTTTACAGTCTTTACGTGATTTTTTATAGATATTTGAGCGCCTAGTTTTAGGATGTGTAAATACTTGGCATCTACTGAATTATTCTGACTCCACAAAAACAATGAAGTCACAGAATACACTGTCATACATCTCTCATAGATAGATAGATATAGATGATAGATAGATAGATATAGATAGATAGATAGATGATAGATAGATAGATGATAGATAGACATTGCACACACCTGTGCAAGTATCCTTTGAACTTTTTGACCCTCATTGGGCTTCAAGATATTTCAGTTTCTTCCTTCTGATCCATTATGAGATCCTTTTAGAGATCTTCCTCAACAAGGAATTAGAACTTTCATAATCACACCAAAGAATGAGACAGTGTACTGGTTGACAATGACAAACAGCCAATAGGAAATCTTTAGGCTCCAGAAGGAAATCCCAAAAACCACTCTGGCAGGAGGCTAATAATGAATCTAAATAATTAACATGATGAAATAGATTACTACTGGAAGACCAAAACCTACTTCACATCTGGCCACTGAGAATTATTCAAACAAGGTCATTGCAAAGCCCATAGTTGATAATGCATAAATGTTGAGTAAATATGCGTCTCTGGTCAAGCACTTTGGGAGGCTGAAGCAGGAGGATCCCTCTAGCCTAGGAGTTCAACAGCCTGGGCAACATAGTGAAACCTTGTCTCTACAAACAAAACAAAACACCAAAAATTACATGAGCATGGTGACATGTGCCTGTGGTCTCTCAACTACACAGGAGGCTTAGGCAGGAGGATTACTTGAGCCCAGGAGTCTGAGGCTGCAGTGAGCCACGATCATGCAATTTCACTCCAGCCTGGGTGACAGATGGAGATGCTGTCTCCAAAATATACATATATATATATGTATATATATATATATATACATATATATATATGTATATATATATATATGTATATATATATACATGTATATATATATATATATGTATATATATATATACATGTATATATATATATATATATATTTCTTGAAGACTTCTACCAATAGAGTATTATCTTTTCTATGGACTTTCTATGGCACTCCATACAGGGAATGTTAAAGATAAATAAAATTTGGTCCTTGCCCCTAGAAATTATAGTAAAAGTGAAGTAAAGAATTAATATAACATAATGGTTAAGACGTCCTTTTACTGTGTGTCTATTTTTATTAATTGGCATTGGTTTCAGCATTTGTAGTTGTTTTCAGTTTGGTGGGTCATGTAACCATTTTATGCGTCAGTTTCTTCTATTGTAAGATGCAGATAATAAGAGTAACTTTCTCATGGTGTTTATTTCATGGGTTAAATAAAAATCAATCCACAGAATTAATTCATTGAATGAAAATATATGTCAACTACCTAGTTTTATATTAGAATTTTTCAAAAAGTGCAAATGATGGCTCTTTATTGATAATATTGTCCTACTATTCCCCATTGGCTTCATGTGGTGTTTACTAGAACTGAATTGGCTTCTGGGCTGGGCAAAGTCATACCATGAAAAATAAAATAAAGGGAAATCCAGAAAAAAAAAATTACACACAAAAGCTAATTCGCATTTTCTTGATTTGATGTCTATCCAAAGAGTGAAGAAAGGAAAATTTTGTGCTCACACACTTACTTATGCCTATTTATGAAATTACTTTTAAGAGTAATAACCAATACTAACTTACAGCTTTTCCATTTTATGTATTAATAGTATTTCTCTTGAAATGCTAATCCCTGTGGATATCTTGTTAAAAGCTGGGAATAGAATTATACACACACTGCCAATTTATTTCTGATTCTATTCCATAGCATCTCATGTGAAAATGAAATCATGCTCAAATCAAAGAACTAATTTGATTGCATCCAGACCAAATAGAACACCCCAGACACATTTTGCTTTAATTTTAACTTCCAAAAAGTGAAAGAGAAGGAAGAAATTCACTGAAACAATTATCCCTAAGCCTCTTTCAGATTCATTCATAAATCAAAGAATATCAGGTAGGTACAGTTTTGCTAATGTGGGGTAATCTGATGAATTTTTGAATTCTTATTGAATGGGACACATCCTTCCAAAAAGTGCTTGTTAAGACATTGCATCTTGCTTTTGAGAGCTTGTTTCTCAAAATTATTTTACAAATGAAAGATATAATTGACTTTGTAAAGATCTTAAAAGTTGCATTTTGTTATTTTATCAACATTCACCTTTTATCTATATTATCATTACACTGAATTCAAAGTCATAAAGTATATTTGTAAAATAAAATATGCCGGATTGGATAACAAGAAGATCAGTCTATGCATATTTACTTTTCCTTTTCAATTAACCATTTCAATGCTTCTAAGCATTTACCAAATTTAATATGAGTCATTTTAATTGTTTCACATTTTATGCACACTGACCAATACTCAGCTGACATAGGTGATTAGCTTACCTGAGAAATACGAATAACAATATGCTGTGAAACTAGAAAAGGTGAACAAAAAGTGTATCTCTTATAAATAAATGACTAAGTTATGTATTATTTATGTTACACAAATTTAAACAATGTATAATACATGAGGAGAAATTTACTATATTTGGAGCAAAAATAACTGAACAGTCTCTCAGGACCTTTATTAATATTTCAACATTAGTATTATTCTGCTGTATAATTAATTTTTGAAGAATATTTTGCATATGTTTTCTGAAATCTAATGACTGAAACTCAAAAATGTTAGAGTATGCATAAGCTTAATATCACTTGTTTTGGGACAAGCTTCAAATCTGAGGCCATGTTAAAAGTTATTGCCAATCTGGCAGGCATTTTTAAAGCTTTGAGAATCATCACTTTTCAGAGAATCTCTCCACAGGTTTATATCCTTCACCTCATGCTCACAACCAAATGCATGAATAGTAAGAAAGATCATAGCCTGTTATTATTCCCTGTATTCCAAACTTCATGCCTTTTTTATTTTCCTTCTTTCTTTCCTTCTTTTCTCTGTTTTTTCTTTCTTTCTTCTTTCTGCCTTTCATCTTTCTTTTCTTCTTTCTATATTTGTCTTTTGATTAATTATTTGACAGCAAAAAATGAAACAGATTTCAAATGACGTGGCTTGGACTAACAATGTAGAGCACTGAATTTGTAAATAATCCATGGAGACTTTTCTCCCTTTAAACCTGGATTTTGATATCCCTTTTGAGCTATCAGAAAGCAGATTCCTAATGTTTGCAAAGTTAAGGTGAAATGCTTTTCTGTAAAAAGAAGCTTAATAAATATGTGTGAAAAAATATCTAAGAATACGAAATTACTTAATTCTACTCAATGAGAGAGAGGCATTGTGTTAGGTTTTTAACAGTCATGAAAGAAAACAATTATTTACCAGTCTCTGCAATAAGACTGAGTAATAAAAGCATTAGCTAACTCTTATTGAGCACTCACTACGAGCCAGACATTCTTTGTTCTGGCTTATCTCTATGAACCCTCAGAACAAATCTGTAAGATACATATTTATATTAGTAGTAGTAGTATTAGGTTTCTTGTACAGACAGATGATAAGTATTAGACTTAAGCTAAGTAATACATCTAAAGTCTCACAATATTGAAACCTGTGTACTTGAGATTTGCACATGGGCAGTTTTGTTCTAGAAGCTATTTGCTTAGCTACTGTCTTTTACTCCTTCTCATATCATAGAATTGTTATTATCTTTCCACAGATAAGGTAACATTTGATAATTTCAGATTCTAGTTCAGCATAACAAGATAATGAAGAAATAGCTCAGGATTTGGAACCCAATTCTATCCTATTCCACAAAAAATACTTTACTTCATTGGCATAAATGGAAAGACACTGAAGATAAGAAGAAAAAAAAACTCTTCTAATGTGTGTTCAGGTTTTAAATATTAAAGTTCTAAATCATAAATCTAATTATGAAAATTCAGATATGGTTACATCTGTCTAAAGGAATTTTTTTTTCAGAGGAAGTTGTTACGGTTTCTAAAATTACACCGTTCAAATTTCTGTCTCCTTTATATATTTATAAGTTTATGCCTGAAAAGAGTTGCTTGTGCTAGGGTATTTTCAAACTAGGAGTCAAAATAAACTTACAAAACAACTTGAGATGAAGACCTAAGAGTAGCAAACAGCTTTATCTTAATTTTGTAATGGGTTTTGGAGAATACTTGTTTATAGTCTGGAAAATTCTAGCAAGATAGTACTTCCTATCTTGCTTCCTTTAAGCATTACTTATTTCCCATCATTTATTTATTAATATATTTATTCAGTAAATACTTATTGAGCATATATTCTAGGCTAAGCCTTTTTTCAAGTGTTGGGAATTCAGGAACAGGCACTAACCACAAAGAAATTTTATTTCCACTAGAAATACAAACAAATGAATCTCTTTATGTGTGAGAATAGAGCCAGGATAAGGTCAAGTTCAGAAGCACAGTGTGTTATGGAAACACAGATAAAAAGCTCACAGCCTAGATATGGGGACAGGACTAGATACAGGGACAGGAAAAATAACTTCCAACAGCAGAAATAGAAAACGTTAAAAAAAAAAAAAAAGCCCTGCAGTTTCTAAAAGCATAAAATAATTTTAAAATGAAATGGAAGTACACATGACTTGAGAAAAGGAAATTTGAATATGGAAGTAAGTGAAGTTTGATATAAAGAGAACAGACAGTGCTGGTTTATGAGATGAGCAGTGAGCTTAGCCGTGCATCTTTGAAAGCTCCTTCTGACAGTCATGTGGAACATTGGAAAGCACTAATGAGGTTAGAAGAAACTGCTTAAGAACAGGGAATGATGAAGGGTAGGATGAGCCAGCCAACAGCATGTGACCACAAGGATGCCTTAGGAATGCTTATAAATGAAGAATCATGAATATTAGAGTGGTAAGCCTGGTAGCTAGACTGTTGTTTGAAAAACAGTTTCAAAATGTTTGCTATATATTTCCACAGCACGAGATACACCCTTGTGCCAAAATGACTCTCTCTCTCTCTCTCTATCTCCTCTAGAGTAATGTGAACATTGATTTGTACATTATCCAACTACGTAAGTCAATACTTTATTTGTGATTTCGAAACAGCATTTTTCATAGAATAGTTAATATATCTATTTAAATAATTTATCCTTTTGATATTAACTAGCCCTGTGTGAGGATAAATATATTTTCTAGTATAGCTAGAAATTTGGGGTGGCAACATGACTTTTCTGTCCTTTATTTTTCTGTTATCATAAAAGGTAGTTGATTGTATGTCTATAACAAGATCACCAGGATAACAAGAGTACTAATCTCATTTGTTTTTAAGTAAAATATAGAAGAAGAAGAGAACAGAATATACCATTCCTGCTTCAGCAAAGCATAGTAGTCACTGTAAGCCCCTGGCTTGAAGCTAGTGCTCATGTGCACCACATATGCACTTGTGGGCGCTGCTCTGTTGTTTAGAGTTGGCAAACACTCCAAATGATAAGCATCTATCACAACCAGGTTGTTAAATAATTTCCATATCTTCTCTATCTTTCGATTCAGGACTACTTTTCCTTATGTACTCTAAAACAGGAGGAGACTTACTCCTCTTCCCTTTTTGAAAACTTATAAAGTTCTTTATTCTAAATCTGTTTTGCATGTTGAATAAGAAACTGTGGTAGAAATACGTTTAGTGTGCCAGAGACAATAAGCGCATGGCAATTTATGACACTTTAAGAAAACACAAATTAATTACAAAAACATGTCCAGACATTTCTAATAAAAAGTTATTGTTTTTTTTTTTAAGAAAGTGAACACAGTCAATAGTTGATTTTGCTCTCTATGCGCCCTGGATGAAACCTGAAAGAAGAATAAAGTAATACCATATTTACAAAGCAGAAACAGTGTTTCTTTCATACTTTATGTCATCTCCTGAAATTTCACATTCAAACACTGAGAGGAATTGACCCTACTCAGCTACTGAGACTTGACAAGATCACAGCTCAAGATGCTATGCCTGTAGAAAAAATGATACTTTCTGACTATCCTTAGCACAAAGGTCTCAGTAAAGTTCTCCAAGTTTCCATTTCTCTCATTGAAGCTTCTTAATTCTCCATATTATTTTTAAGAATGAATTGCACAGATAGGCAGGCTAAGTAGTCAAAATCCCCCCTAAAAGCTACATTTTTTACTATGTCATTCTTAACAGTTTATACTCCTGGTGTTTATTTTTTTTTCTGAAGACTGCTAGTTGAAATTTGAAGTATCGATAAAGGAGAAAATATGCATAAATAGTATTATTTACAGATGTAATCATTAGCAGAGATATTCTTAGGTCCTTGCCTGAGTTTCTGTAATAGATTCCATTTCTAAAGTCTCTTCAAGCTGAAGTTAGCACTAAAATACTTCAGCATGGAGGTAAATCTACTTTATCCAGTATACTTTAGATGATTATGAACAATTTTGAAAGACCAAATAAAAACATGTTCTCTAGTCCTAAAACATTGTATATAATTCAAAATGTATTCCATTTCCGGTATGAACTTTGGATGATTATTATTAAACACAATGAAAATGAATATTTAGAGATTATTTTAACATAATGTAGGAGAGATGTAGTTTTAAAACCAAATTGAGGAAATGTTATGTTATTTCAACACTTGGAATTAGTAGTGTCTCACAATTATTAACTGTTCTCTGATTTCAGTAATCTACAATATCATATATAGCAACATCTCTGTGGGTTTCCTCTGTTCTCTCCAAATGGGGTCCTGTTGGATCAGGAACCAGGCAGGAGAGTGGTGGCTAGAATGGCCTCCAGATCTATTGTTATATACTGGGCAATGTCCCTTAAACCATGGTTGAATGAGGCCCTTTTAGACCATTTATTCATATTGAGTCCATCAGACTATGATTAATTACAGACTCATCTATTTGTGAAGATTTCATTCAGTTTTCTTATAAGCAAAGTTTTGACATAAGCAAGTACTTTACATAGGAACACAAGTAGAACAGAAAAACATCTGAACATGTGACCATTTAAATGTACATGAAGAGGGGGTGAGAGATCTATTGTTTTTTCTTGCCCTTCTGCTGAATCAAGAAATTTGCTTAGAATGTCTATATTCTTATAAAACTTTCTGGATTGAGAAAAGTGCTGGTATTAGCTTACATATAGGTTATAAGTGCAGAATTCTTGAAAACTTTGAATGCAGAGGAGTATTAAAATACATTACCACAATTTCTCTGCATTGGATAAAAATGTAGAATGCCTGAGATTAGGTTAACTCTGGTCAGCAGCATCTGCCATAAATACTTAATTCCTAGGTACTACCAAGTATGCCCATTTTACAAATATATGAGATAATTGTGAATAGTTCTTTTCCCTTTTTTGAGTGACCCTTAATAATAAACAAATGAAAGATAAATTACCATCTCTGCCTTAATGGTTTTGAAGGAAAATGGGCCGCAGGCAGCCTATTATGATTTTATATGTACGAATGAAGTTCATAAGCAGAAGTCAAGGAGTATACTACAAAAAGCTAATTATAGAATAGAGGAGAAGAATATGTGGTTGTTTTGCTCATTCTATTTCATAAGTGTCTGAAACCCGAACAGAACCTAAAAGTTTTTGTGGGCAGGAATTTTTCCACATTTACAATAATGCTAATCCACAATCCAAGAATGTCACTAACATTGTGTCCATTGTTCTGTCTGGAACATAGGCTCATTATAGCTTTCAACCAGCAATAAGGAATAAGGAAGCATGGTTAATGGGCTTCAAATTTTTTGTTTGTTTGTTTTTGATACACCATTAAGTTGGCCTACGTTGTCTTCTAAAGGATTAAAAGAGACAACTAAAGTAGAAGTCATTTTATAATGACTAAAGGGAGAAAAAACTAGATGCTATTACGATTTGTTTCTGTTCTCTTGGTGTCTCATAAATAGTTCATGTATGTGTATTACAGAGGGAAGGTCAGTCTTGAATGTGAAAGTGTCTAGGGACATAAAATGGGAGTAGTGATTTGGTTAGATTACTGAAGTTGCAGATGAGTATTTCTAGTGGTCAGAAGGAAATTAAAGGGCGGGATGCATGAAGACTGTGAAGAAGGGTCAAGGATGTCTAGGGCTTAATATTTAGTAGCCAGTTTAAATCATTGTTACACCATACAAAACTAATTCAGGTAACTTTGGTGCAAAAACCATAAGAGTCATGTATACTAAAATCTCACACATCTTTTTTGAAAATGAATATATTACATGCCTTTTGTATCTTAATTAAGCTAATATTATTTTTCTATAAGCATCCTTTCCTAACCAGTTGCTAATGATGCTGTATGAGTAAGAAACTATTAAAGAATTACATATACATATATGTATGATATATATATGATAATTTATATATATATATATATATATATATATATTATCCTTGAACCATCTTCAGGTTTCAAAACAATTGTGTATACTTTAAAACAAACACTGAGTAAAGAAGGTAAATCCAGTGTATTTGATGGCGAAACTAAAGAATTGACTGAAACTTCTAATTGCTCCTTTCTCTCATATTCTCCTCCTTTAGCTCAGCATAATTAATGGCTCCCTCTGAATAGTGATTGTGCACTAGATTTCTGCTTTCTTGATTGCCCAAAGCTTGAGCAAGGTTGGATCTTAGCGTACCATAAGGAATGAGCATCTGATATGGTCATCACTGCTTCCTGCAGGTAGGTAGGAATATCCCTTTCTGTTTCCCTCCTACTCTAGCTCCTATTCTTCAGAGAGCCAGCTGATCTTACCAAGTTTATTTGATAAGTGCTGTATTATACTCCTTCAAAAACAGGCAGTAAACAAGTATAGGTAGGTTTGTAAAGATTTTTTCAAGGCATTTAATTATTCTGAAGTATACTGTGGATATCCCAAAAGGAGAAAAATCATAGGTATTATCTCCCAAACTATTTTCTTCTGCTACCCCAAGATTTTTATTTTAAAAATAAATCCTCCAAACACCTTTAAGGCTAATGATCCATGAAATATGTTTTAGAAAACCATTGCATTGATAAATATTAGACTGTATGGTATGCCATCTCTCTCGCTCTCTATCATTTCTTACTCCCTTTCCTCTCTCTTTCTCTGATATCATAGCCAACAATGTGATAATTTGAATCAGTGTAATGATCAAGATTATAACAAAATGGACATAAACTTACCTGAGAACTAGAAAGAATTCAATCACGAATTTTTACCTGATCTCCAGAGAGGATATTGCAAAGGTCATCATTTAGTCCTATTGCTTTGGAAGAGCCCCCAGCATTTAAAAATTTTGTAGAAACTCTGCATGTCATCCAACTTCCCAGTATGCTTCAGCCAACTGTTTGAAATGTATTATTTATTACCAAAATTAATGTAGACATCATGCAGTAGGTTCCTGGAAATTCTTTAGAGAAGCTTAAGCATATGCACAATCTGTAAAGCATAGCATTAAGAAGAGAGAAACAAGATTCTGGCATGTAGTCAGTGACTCTCAAATACCATCAGATGCTTTCATTTTGTTAAAAATAAAATATTGCTTTTATTGTCTTTAACTCTAAAGATGCTTTTAGACAAGCAATATAACATAGAAGTATTAAGACAGATAGGGTTTTTTTTCCCACTGATCAATAGCTCAAAAAGTTTGCACAGAAAAATTCATAAGTATGTGAGGAAACAATTTTGTTTCTAAATGGAATTTGCTGTGATCAAGAACATGCTTTGAGAATTGCAAGAGAAAGGTAGAAAGGCAGGAGAATGATCACCAGTGGCTTTCGATGCAACATAATTTGAGCAACAGCAGCAACCAGCATACAGTTTGCAAAAGTGGCCACAAGTGTTGCATGCCCTATAAGCACATCTTTTGGCAAAGTAACTTTAAAGCTGTTTCAACGAAGAGATGAAGTTTATTTCTCCACTCCGTATGTCTGTACTTGACCATATTACTTCCTTTGACTCATGGCATGTTACAAAATATGACACAAGCAGAGATTTGAAAATACCTCATGGCTCACTCTTTGTGTGCTTGAAAATCTGAGATTGCCATGTAAACAAAGCTGACATAGCTTACTGGAAACTGAGAGACCACAGATAGCTGAGATAAGCCATCCCACTTGAGGATCCACCAGCCTGCCAGTAGCCAGTCGCAAGAGTGGGGTCATGTAATATCACCCAGAATCCAGACAAGCTGCCAGCTGACCATAGATAAAAGTGAGAGAGCAAGACCATCAAAACTGGCCCACTGGCCAGGCAGAGTGGCTCACGCCTGGTATCCCAGCATTTTGGGAGGCCAAGACGGGCAGATCACCTGAGGTTGGGAGGTCAAGACCAACCTGGCCAACATAATAAAACCCCATCTCTACTAAATATACAAAAATTAGTTGGGTGTGGTGACACATGCCTGTAATCCCAGCTACTTGTGAGACTGAGACAGGAGAATTGCTTGAACCCAGGAGGCGGAGGTTGTAATGAGCCACTGCACTCCAGCTCTCTCCTTATAGTTACCTCTATTTGAAAGGAAAGTGAAGTTGGGTAGCTTTTGTGCTGTTGATATAACACTCTGGTATAATTAAGAGTCAATTTTAATGTGGTAATTGGCCCTTTTCACATTTTCACAAGTCAGTTTCTGCCAAAGGAACACATAATTACTATCTAGGAATTTAGCCCCAGGGATCACTGGAAGGCCCAGAAATTTCTATTGACTCTGATAGTTCTTTACCCAAGGTAGATTTATCCAATCCAAATGGTTCAAAACTAATTTAGGACATTTCGTCTATTCTGTTTACTTTTCTTCAGTCTAATGCAGAGTAAAAGTACTTAAGAACTTAAGGGGCAGAAGGCTCATCAAACCAATACAAAGAATCTCAAGGGATTTGGGTGGCATTCCAACAAAGAAGGCTACTCCAATGTGTAGACATACTGTCCTTGGAGGGTGGGGTAAAGGGGCCAAGGAAGATTTTCAGTTTCTCTTTATTTTTCCCTCAAGGATAATTTAGAACAGGTTCTTAACTAAAGAAATGCTGAACATGTTCCCTGATAATTATCAAAACTTTCAATAAATTCCTTGCTAAAGTCCAAAAGAAGGGAAAAGGACTTGGATGTATGAAAAACATGAATTTAGAGAAATAATGGGGCTATAAACAGTGAAAAGTGGAATCCTTGGGGAAAAATAAAATTTGATTTTGAAAAAGATTTATTTTCTGTTCCCTCAATTTGGCCACAAAATGTACTGACCAGACACTGGTTGCAGTAAGAGTTTACAGAAAAAAAAAAATGGAGTTTTAAATGAAAATAAATACTGCTTTCCTCATCTCAGGATTTCACGTAGACAAGATAAAAGACAGCAATTTGGGGATAGCCAAGTACAAACAGCCCATTTGTATTCTGTCACAATCTCCTTTATCAGATGATGTTGGTCTCCTCATCATTTCTTAAAGGACTAAACTCTTAACTTCGTTTTCAATTTTTGAACTATTTCAGATCCATATTTCATTTTCTAAACAGATGTCCAGAGCTGAACATGTCCTCTGTTTTAGTAAGTATTTGGATGATCTGTAAAAAAATTCACATAAAAAATAATAGCAATCATAAGTAACCCAAACTGCATAATAGTTTTTTCAGAAAATATTTTTTTAAAGTATTTGGATCACAAAAGGCATAAGGAGGGAGCTTGGAAACAATTTGAAATATATGCTTTACAACGTACAATTTTTTTAAATTTTAGGAATTTCAATTTTCACTATTTTTATACGTGATGTTTTGTAAGACATTAAGAGTGAATTAAAAAAAATGTATTTCACACATATATTCTGTAATTGGTAGTAGATTTACCGTGGAGCTAACCAAGCTTAAACTTCTGGGCCACTACTTTACATTGGCCTTTTGCAAGAAAATAACCCACACTTTATATTTATTGTTTTTTATTTATTTTCTCAAGGAAGATGGCCAGAATTGTATGAGCCTTGATCTTATCTGGTTTGTAGAGAATGACCAGTTATCAATGCCTTTATCTGTTCTACCACTAATCTGCCCATTTGGATCTTTTGCCACTGCTAACTCTGTGAATATTTTGGTGCTCTAAACATTTTGAGGTTCCAAATCTGTAGACCTTCATCTTTTCTTTTATTTCCGCTTCCAGCCACATAGTACTCACCCTCATTCCCAGTCTATGATCCTGCCTCTGTCCCATTTTTTTAAATGCTACCTTTGTAGCAGTCAAATATCATCCTCAAAAATGACGTCTGCACAAGGAAAAGACTAGTTCATTGATAGTCATAGATATACATCTACTCAAATGCATGTTCAAATTTAGCTATTACTGAGAAACTGCTAACCCTATGATATGTACTCAGTTACCTGGCTGTGGTGCCCACATAGTTAATCTGCACAACTCCTGCTGCTATTATCATTGGGGGTAACTGTTAATGTCAAAATAAGCTGCTTCGACTTCACCTTAGTTATAAATCCAGAGTCTAATTTCTCAATACATTGGTCATGAACACCCCAATCTAAAGAACCGTTATGTCTTTCCAGGATTTTCATCCACTAGCACTCTTCCTTCCTCCCTGGACCCTTTGCAGTCTCTTCACCCAGCAGGCAGAAACAATGGAGGTACAAACTGAATCACATTCTGTTACTCTTCCATTAGTAATCATGCAAAGACTAGGAGAACAGGGAAAAGGAGGAGGAGGAGGGGGAGGAGGAGGAGGAGGGGGAGGAGGAGGAAGAGGAGGAGGAGGAGGAGGATTCAGTACAAACTGAATCACATTCTGTTACTCTTCCATTAGTAATCATGCAAAGGCTAACTAGGAGAACAGGGAAAAGGAGGAGGAGGAAGAGGAGAATGAGGAGGAGGAGGAGGGGAAGGAGGACGAGGAGGGGGAAGGGGGAGGGGGAAGAGGAGTGGTAGGAGGAGGAGTGGCAGAAGGAGGAGGAGGAGGAGGAGAAGGAGGAGGAGGAGGACAATGAGAGAGAAAGATTAAGGGAGAAGAAGGAACATCTCCATCACTAAGAGGCAGGAAAAGAGATGTGAGAGGCAGGCTTGGACATGGACTTGTGAATGTATTACTTCAAATCTGCTTCTGATCTTATGTTTGATTATAGTAAATCATTGAGCTTTCTATGCTTCAGTTCCCATAAAATAAAAATGAGTATAGTGTGAGTAGCTGTTGCATGTATTATGTATATATTCATTCATTTATCATAATTAAAAGGTTTAATACACAATGTGTCTGACATATGGTGATTACACAATGAGAGTTAGCTATTATTATCTTCAGGATAACAGTTTACAGAGCCTAATAAAGAAGGGAGCCAAGCTCCTAAAAGTCAGTTCAACTAAGCTTGTTCAACAGCAATGGATCAAAAACACCTCCTTCAATAACTCTTATGGATTTCCATGATAGAGCTGTGTTAACAATTGTAGTAATACCTGATAATTGGCACACACACACACACACACACAGAGCTATCTAATATGTACACATACTAACTTATTTAACCTTTATAAGAAATTTTGGAAATAATTACTAGTGTTTTCCCCAGCTTTACCAATGACAAAATTGAGCCATGAACTATTTAACTTGTCTAAGCCAGGATTCAAACCCAAATAGTGCAGTAGTATCATATGTCTACTAACTCCTTAATGACATTTAAGATTATTTGGTTGGGACTGGATAGATAAAAACAGTGGATTGTCTTACAGTGATTTAAGATTGATTGTGTCTGTCCACGTGTAATACTCCTATTCTTTTACAGATATAGTACATTCATCTAGTCTGCCCTTTTCTGTTGTCTACAATATTTCGTTAGTAGAATTTTAAAAAGTCATTGTTATCTGAATTCTGCAGAAAGAAGTACAAGTCCATTGCAAAACTGCATTTGGATAATTTCCACTTAGGATTTTAGTTTCTCCCTGGTTCAGTTGTTGATATTAATTGGATCAATGATGATTCATTAGACACTCTAGTGACTACCTTATACTATAAACATATGCATATTTATTAAGAATCATTGCACAATTGTTGCCTAAAGTTTAACCTAGGACGCAATTCTGTCATCTTTTATTTCGTAGTCTGGGAAAGTTTAACCTATGCATGTAGGCTTCACAAGATAGGCTACCATTATTCTTGCTAGATCGGGTTGATTTGATACTCTTATTCATCTCCTCACCTCACTGTTTCTCTTTGCTTCCTGCTGCTTAGGCTCACAAACTACAGAGCTGTGTGAATACTTGAAAAAAATTTTAGTCTACATAATTTCACCATGGCTATGTGATTCTAAAAATCTCACACTTTATCTAAGTTGCTCAGTTTTGGGAGAAAATAAAATTTTCTGATGGCTAAAAATTAAGTAGAAATGAGCCAGACAAAGGTATATGGAAAGGTGGAGGAAGATATTAAAACTGAGTGGGGCATGGAAGCATCTGTTTAGGAGAGAGAAAAAATGCAGACAGCTGAGAAAGAGAATATCACAGTCAAAGACTAGAAGTATGAAATTCTAGAGTGTGAAGAAAATTCACTCACCCTTCCAGTTCCTGAGACAATTCTGACAAAAGTGGAAAAGATATTAAAAGCCCAGTGCCTACATTTTGCTGCCCTAACCCTAGCTTTCAATGTGTCTAACATGAGTATTTAGTATCCACATGCCACCAAGCTGCACTTTCTTCCCCAAATACACTGTGTCCAACGTTTATATTTGTCACTCAGTCATTCACATGTCTGCTGCTTTTATTTAACCATTCACTCACTTTATGAGTAAATACAGCAAATACTTCTTGAGTTTCTACTTTGGGCCATGCAAGAGAGCAAAAATTTCTGCCTTCATGGAATATTCTAGTTACAGAGACTAACGTAAGCATATAAACATAACATATGCACATGTGATTATATGATTCCTTTATAAATGTGTATAAATATATAAATGTACTCATATATTATTCTGGTCTTCCACTGCCTTAAATCTCTATCAATATGAGTAGACCCAGAATGCTTTCTCTGCTCTTGCCATCTTGTTTTCCTAAGAGGATAGACTTTACTTTTCCTGAAATAACCAGCTTCTTGAAATGAAGGGACACTTTGAAACTGTAACTGGCATTGAATAGACGGTTTTCCTAGTTAGAACTTCCTTGGTTATTGACATGGACCTGGTTCAGTTTATGATGATCACCAATGGTAAATACGCCCCTCTACCTTAAAATGTATCATTATAACCACCTCCATCACATTTTCATGTTATTGTAACTATTTAGTCTTTGTGTTCCTCCAAGTCCAAGCATGCTTAATATCCATATACGGTCAGGTTCATTTAGAATAATAATTTCTCTCTGTAATACTCAACAAAGATTTTTTTTCCAGGAATAATGCTTCTGTTACTCAGGCAAAATTAGTTATGTTACAAAGCTAATTCCTTAATCTCCATGGCATAATCATCAGAATTTATTCTTCGCTAAATCTACCTGTAAAATTTAGGTTAGTGAGGACTTTTCTTCACTACTGAATCAGGGATTCAGGATAATAGAGGCTTTGCCATCTTGTTACACCAGCATCTTAACACAAGAAAACATCCTCATCAGGGAAAGAGAGAATGAAATGTTATGCCTGCTCTTAGCAGCCAGAAATATGTATCTTCAAAAAAGGTCTAAATTTAGGCACCTACAGTTTTATTTGAGACTCAGCATCCATGACTAATACATAATTGTCAATTTGTTATCTCTGTATAGTGTTTAGAAAGCATATTTCTACATTGTATTATACTTTTTCTTTCCAAAAACACTATCACCAAATAATTATTATGCTTATTTTGAGAAGAGAAATTGCACTATCATAACACTTAAGTTACAAATCCAAGATCACAAAGCCAGTAGGGAAGACATCTAAGTAGGCTTAAAACTCCAACCAGGTCTTTTTCCTTTAAATAAATCCGATTCTTTCTTTATTATATCACATCTACCCTACCTGGAGTTTGGTTATTGAACAAATGTAGCGCCATAGATTTTATGAAGCTCAATGAGACTTTTTAGATAATCTCAGCCAATATTTTTATTTTACAGATGAAAACACCATAGGCAAGAAAGGTTAAATGGTTCACCCAATGTATTCAGCTAACTTCAACTCATCTAACTTCAAAATCCTTGCTTTTTCTTCTACTCTACAATACCAGTAGGTTAAGTGTTATTTGGTACGAGACACTCAGTATATACGTAGTGAAAGGAGGTTTTATAACTGATGTATTATGAAGCATTTTCACTAGCTTGGTTGGAGACCTTCATTCACTCCTTATGATATTTTGATCATCACTTTTGTGCCAAGGTTATGGATCAAATTAGCGTGAAAAACCTACTGTTCTCTTCTTCTATCCTTATATACCTTAGAAACCTCTGCCCTACTGATAGCAGCTTGCCTGTACATTTCTGTTTTAAATTGCCTTCTCAGTAAGAAGTGACTTATTAATGATTGTATTCCTAGTATTTCTACTTCCCAAGATATAAGCACTCAAGTCTTTTAGTAAGAAGATTTCCAGAATAGTCTATACCACAAGAAAAAAATGAGTGTTTATAAAAGTGACATTGTAAAAAATGTCAAACTGTCCACTCTATAACTAGTACCAAATTGTTTTCTTCATAATTTCAGAATTACTCCAAACTCATGGTTCCTGGTACAAGCAAAGGTGATAAGATACTTGAAATCCTCTACCTAAAAACTCAAATGCTCAAATTCCAAGGTTCTCCAAATGTAACTTTGTTTCAGTCAAGGATGCTAAGGGTGACAGCTCCAGAATGTGAGTTCGTTTTTTTGCTTTCCTTTTTTTTTTTTCTCATTTTTCTGTAGTTAAATCATTCTCACTTGGAATGACTATAGTGTTCCCTTTGAGTAAGGAAGGAAACTTGGTCTGTAACTCACAATTTTTCTAATAACGTTGTTTATCTATGACAAGCTGTATTGGAGTATTTATAGTATTTATAGTATTAAGGATTTACAGTATATAGGAAAATAATATGAAATTTCTACAATAATTTTATTTTAAGGCATTAGTATTATTATTTAAAAGTCATGGCAAATACTATTTTTCTGAAGCAAACAGAAAAAGCATAATAAAATGATACATTTGAAAGCAATTGATGGTATTTATTGGGATTTTTATTTTATTTTATTCTATTTTATTTTATTTTATTTTATTTTATTTTATTTTATTTGAGACAGGGTCTCACTCTCTCGCCCAGGCTGGAGTGCAGTGGTGCAATCTCAGCTCACTGCAGTCTCCAACTCCAAGGCACAAGCAGTCCTTCCTCCTCAGCCTCCTGAATAGCTGGGATCACAGGCATACCACCATGCCTAGTTAATTTTTGTATTTTTTTGGTAGAGACAGGGTTTTGCCACATTGCCCAGGCTGGTCTTGAACTTGTGGACTCAAGCCAGCTGGCCTTCTCGGCCTCCCAATCTGCTAGGATTACAAGTGTGAGCCACCACACCAGGCCTTATTGGGAATTTAATACTTTAAATATTCTTTGCAGGTAAAATTTGATGACTAGGCTTCAAAGAATCTATTGAAGTTTGTTACTCTAACTCATAAATATTGGACATTATTACACAGAAATAATATATTATTGTTCCTAATAATAGCTTTTACTAGATTTTATATGTTTTCTGACATATATACAAGTTATTTACATGGAATGAATACAAATGTTGGAAAGTTCCCCTCTGTGTCTTCTTTAGAAACCAAATTGTAGATCTAATTATAAAGGCTGCATTAGTTTAAACAGTGTACAGGACAATGTTCACTAAAATCTGACTAGATATGTAATTAGTTGGTACCCATCTGGCTTCACTGTACATTGGATCTCACTCTGTGTTAAGTGTTCCATAAATAAGTATTTATGAATAATTGTTAATTGATTTAGCTTTCATTTAAAATAAAACTATAACAACATACTGTAGTTGTCAGTGTGGGTAAAATAATAGAACGTGTTGAGGACTCAGTGAGAGTGGAAGCCATTTCTACTACTAGGCATGAAGGAAAGTTGAGGGGAAGATAGACAAAGACTTACAGCTGTGTAAGAGAGTTAATACTGAGGTCCAGCAAAGCAAGTTAGGGCAATAAATAGCCGAATTTTGCTGTCTTCCAACCAATGCTCTCCCATAATTGTCTCCTATTAGCTGAAGCCAATCAAATGTCAGAGGACAAAAGGGTTTGACTGAATTGGTCCACAGAGCTCAGCTTCCTGGCGATTGGAGGATGGAAAACGTTGAAAGTAAATTAGCAATATGATCTCTATTAGCTAGAGAGGTAAAGTGAAACTATCTAGTCATTAAATTTATGGTTTTAGGAGATACTGTTTTGTTATGCTCATAATAAAAAATGTTATTAACTTTAGTCAGAAGGCAAACAAAATTATTTTCTAAAAATTTTACTGAAAATTCTAGCCATGAAATTTAAGGATAAAAGGTGTGTTTGTGAGTATGTATGTTTATGGGTTATTTTATATATGATAGTGGATCTATTCTCTTATTTCTTTCTTCAAATTACTTTATTATCTATAATTGACAAATTATACATAGGAAAATCTAAACAGGGTATAGATATGTATTTTTTTACATAGTTACTCTCTTCCTTTTTATTATACAATTTATATTTCATATATAAAACACTTTACTCAACAACTATAGAATAGACACAATTTTCAAGTACCTGTGGAAGTTACAAAGATGTATCACATAGTTTGGGTAACTATACAGCTCGGTTTGCTCAGGAAAGTCCTTGTTTGTACCTATTGTTCTTAGGAGTCAGCTGGTGAGCAGGTGTTTTTTTAAACTCAAAAGTGTGATAGTTTAAAATAATAAATAATACTGTAACCCTACATATACTGGAATGTATAGTAAGTCTCAAAAAAAATCAAAGACAGAGCACGTTCTGTAACCATAGTACAGCAGAAATCAATAACAAAAAGCTAATGAGAAAATGTACATTTCTGAAAACGAGTATTAACACTTCTAATACATTAGTTTGAAGACAAAAATCACAATAATACTTAGCAAATGATAATAAATGATGATAATACATGATGATTAATTGATTTAGCACACATTTGAATGTTAAGGGCTAGAAATAAGATAGAAGTGAAGGAAAATAGAGTCCTTAAGCTTATATTAGAAAACTGTAAAAGCAGTGTACTAAACATTCATTCAAGAAGGTGAAGAAGACTATTACCAAAAAGATAGTAGAAGACAAAAATAAAGAATGCAGCCGGGCGTGGTGGCTCACGCTTGTAATCCCAGTACTTTGGGAGGCTGAGACAGGTGGATTACCTGAGGTTGGGAGTTCGAGACCAGCCTGACCAACATGGAGAAACCCTGTCTCTACTAAAAATACAAAATTAGCCAGGCATGGTGGCGCATGCCTGTAATCCCAGCTACTCGGGAGGCTGAGGCAGGAGAATCGCGTGAACCCGGGAGGCAGAGGTTGCGATGAGCCGAGATCACACCATTGCACTCCAGCCTGGGCAACAAGAGCGAAACTCCATCTCAAAAAAAAAAAAAAAAAAAAAGAATGCAAAGCAAACAATGGAAAAAAGAGAGGTACAGAATGTAGTAAAAAAAAGAAAAAGAAAAAAACTGAAATCTCAAACATTAAAAATGTTTAAAAAATAAAAAATTGTAAAAAGATAAAAACTTTGAATATTTAAATGAAATACACAAATTACAAAAGTTGACTCAATAAACAGAAAACCTAACATTTATACATTTATCAAAAATTAAATTAGAACATACACATCTTTTCCTGAAATTACATCTATCTGAGAGACCTTCACCACCAAGTTTACCTAAACTTTGAAGAAAAAAATTTTAAGAAGAAAACCTGAAGGGACATTTTTCAACCCATTTTAAGATAGTATAAGTTGATAGGACAACTGAGAAAGAAAAATTTTATTCCTATTTTAATCATAGATAATGATGCAAAAAAGCCAAAATAGTGTAGTAATAAACAAAATCCAGCAATGTATGTAAGGTTAATACATCATAATTAACTTTATATTATCTGCGATATGTGAAGTTAATTAATCATTACAAAATTAATGAAAGTTTAACCACATGAAACACCAATGAATAAAAAAAAGAATGGGTTCTTTGAATAAATGCAACAAAAGCATTAATTAAATTAAACAGCTATTCATGTTTTTTAAAAAGACAGAAATCTGAGTGACCTTTCAAAATGATAGACAATATCTTTAAAATTTATAGCAAACATAGCTTAATTATAAAATATGCAAAGAAAGCTTCCCTTTTATATTCAATTTAAACCCAAAATGTCTGCTATTATCATTTCATTTCAACATGTTACTTTAGAACCTAGCCTATGTGATAAGGCAAGTAATTAAGAAAAAAGTTATAAAAATTTAAAAAAAGAAATACAACAATGTTCACAAATGACATGGCTTTCTACATAGAAGTTCCAAAGCAATTAACAGATAAATTTATTAAAATTCCTGAATACATCGCTGAAAAAAAACAAAGAAACTTACAAATGAACACTACCTTCTACCAATTAAAAGTTTAGAAAATAAAATTTTTATGATGCTATTATAAACACTGCAAAAAGGTCAAGTAGTGATGAATAAACTTATACTAAAAATATAAGACTTTTATTAAGAAAATTATAAAACATTTTAGAGAAATTAACAACCAAAGTAATTTTTGTATGAATTAAAGAAATGTTAAACTCATTATTGGAAAAAATTCTGTCCTAATGCATGTGTAATTTCAATGCAATATAAAGTTAAACTATTATTTCATGAAAATTAGTATGCTGATTTTACGCTTATTTGGAGTACAAGGGGACAAGAATAACCAAAACACACTTTAAAAAGATAAAGTGGAAAGAATTGATCTTACAGGACAAGAATAACCAAGATACTTCATATATTGAGTGCTGAAATTTTTGAGACAGAGCTATAAAATTTTTAGAAGTTAATATTTCATGGGAGAATATTTTCATAACCTTACCTTGTGACTAGTTTTTTCTTTGTCTTTTCTTTCTTTTTTTTATTTTTATAATTTTTTTTTGAGGCTCTGTTGCCCAGGCTGGAGTGCAGTGGCATGATCAAGGCTCACCACAGTCTCAATCTCTTGGGCTCAAGCAATCCTCCCATTTCAGCCTCCTGAATAGCTGGGACTATAGGCATGTGCCAGCACGCCTGGCTAGCTTTTTAAATTTTTTGTCTCTACTAGACCCTCTACAGGGTCTTGCTCTGTTGCACAGGCTGGTCTCAAACTCTTGGGCTCAAGTGATCCTCCTGCCTTGACCTCCCGAAGTGTTGGGATTATAGGTGTAAACCATCTTGCCCAGCCGATAATCTCACTGTGAAAAAGAACTTCTTAAGTAAGACCAAAAACTATTAACCATATATTAACAAATATATTTGATTACTTTAAAGATTAGAACTCCTTTAAAAGGAGTTCTAATTTATAAGAATATAAAAAGATATGCTACTTGGTAAAAATATACGTGGGAAACAAGACACATATCAAAATAAACAAAATGACTTCCAAGCAAGAGAAATAGACAAATAATCCTTTAGAAAAAAAAAAAAAAAGTGGCTGAAAACTTACCTGGGCACTTCACAAAGGGGTAACTGAAAATGGTGAATGAAGACATAAAAATATGCCCAGCCTCACTGGCAATCAGGTAAATATGGTACATATTGCAGGCACAATAAAACACCATTACACATCATGTAAGAAATGTGAAAACAGCAAATGTTGATGAGAATACAGAGCTATGACAAAATACTGGCCCTGATTACTTGCCCCTCCCTATTTCCATACCTTTTGTTACATAGCCAGGTAATATCTCCCACTAAAAGTAAAGTATATTTGCTTACTTCTGACTTTCAGATTATCCATGTGGTTTGCCTTAGCCAGTAGGATGTTAGAAGATACAATGTTAGCAGAAGCTTCCAAAGTATGTGTACCATTTGTCTTGCTCTCTGCTATCTCTACCATTACCATAGGAAGAACGTGCCTCCGTGATAGGGTTTGGCTGTATCCCCAGCCAAATGTCATCTTGATTTATGGTTCCCATAATCCCCATGTGTCATGGGAGGGACCTGGTGGAAGGTAATTGAATTATGGGGCGGTTACTCCCCATGCTGCTGTTCTCATGATAGTAAGTGAGTTCTCACGATATCTGATGCTTTTAAAAGCGGCTTCTCTCTTTGCTTGGTTCTCATTCATCTCTTTCCTGCCACCACGGGAAGAAGGACGTGTTTGCTTCCCTTTCCGCCATGACTGTAAGTTCCCTGAGGCCTTCCCAGCAATGGAGAACTGTGAGTCAATTAAACCTCTTTCCTTTATAAATTACCAAGTCTTAAGTCTTAGGTATGTCCTTACAACAGCATGAGAATACTCTGCTACTCTCCTGTTCTAAGTGGAATGAGGGACACACCTAGTAGACTCAGACCTACATACCTGCAGTGTGAAGCAGAGACAATCCACAGATTGATGAGAATAAACAATTGCTGTGCTAATCCACTGAGTTTGAGATGGTTTGTTGAGCAAATTATGATAATAATTTACCAATCCAGGTGTAATGAGAATTCTTACACACCAGTGGTGGAAGTGCAAATTGGTACATTTTGAAAAATAGTTGTTCCTTACTTATGAATATCTATACAGTTCTCTACAACCCATAAATTCCACCAGTAGGTAAATAACCTGGAAGAAATCAAGATGAATATAAAAGAATATGCATAAAATGATCTATAATAATAAAAACTGAAAAAATCCTACAGAGAATAAATATATAGTAATATATTCATAAAGTGGAGTAAGTATGTGTACACAGTCATATTTTAATAAAATGGAATTATCACTTTGGAAATAAACCTATTTGGCTACAAATGCCAATATATGTCTCACAAACAGAAGGCTGAATAAAGGAAGAATATTTTCCAGAAAACACACTTTCTTTCCAGTCTATGATATTCGAAAACATAAAATAATACTTTAATGATCAGGAATGCATACAAAAACACATATATAAGGGATATTTGTCATAATCTTGGTTTCCATCTATTTAGAAGGAAATCCTGGTTTCCTTCTATTTTGAGAATTTTCCTCCATGAGAATCTGATATATACAACTCTCATATGAGAAGCTGAATTCTTCCGCCACCATTCTAACATCAGTGTCATGAGTTATATATAATCTAGGCTCTGTCAATTAACGTATCCTGCCTGGAACTTCCAATCTTAAGTACAAGTAGGATAGCGAAGAATTTGTGTGGCAGCAAAGCACATTGTTCTGTGTGACAATAGTCCCTTCCTTTGGTAAAGTTTTGGCTATCACTCTAGCAGTAGCTTCCTTTGGATTTTGATGCAATTTTTTTTTGTTCATTTTGTTTTATTTTTTAACCCTAGTTCACCAGTTTTCTGTGTAAACCACTGTATTTGTTAGTAAACTCTTGTTAATGAACCAGTGGTGATTTCTGGGGCTTGCTGCTAAGAAAACTAGGAGACAAGCTAATAAGATCTTAAGATGATCAATGACTGTTTGGGATCTTTCAAGTCTGGGGCCAGAAGGGACTTAGAAAAGAATATGTCCAGCTAAACATATGCATATCTTACTGCTAGGTGTCTGAGGCCTTAAATAAATGCAGGTCAGTAATTCCATTTTTCACAAGTAGACACTATTTTCTGAGTTATTTTGAAACTGTAATCTCCAGTGAGCAAAGTGGCTGTTGTTTTCTGTGTAGAAGGTGCCAGGAGGTTTGCTCTGTGCTGTCCTGTCTCTCTACAGGAAATTGCCTCATTAACTTCTGTGACATTATAAGAGCTGCTGTATTACTCATAATGTTGGAAATTATGTCCAATCACCATTCTATTGCTTTACTTTAGCATCCTCTGTGACTTCTAAAAGGGAATTTGTCCCTTTGAAACTGCTATATCTTTTTTTCATGTTTAGTAATACAAAACCTTTTGAAAAGCCTAGAAGCATTTATAAACCATGATAATTTTTAACAAACAAAAACATTAAAGAAAAATGCCGTGCAGAACAGAGTAAATTCACAAGATGCTGGTTATGCATTCATTTTGACTCTGGCAGCAAAATGAGAGCACCAGAGAATCAGCAAAGGGAAAGTAAAAGGTAGAAAAAAAGCCAAAAAGCTGACAAAGAATTCTGAACATGAAATAAAGGCAGAAACACAGAGAAAAGTAAACTCAAAGAAGGAAATGGAAATCTAAAATAAATAAAGGTAATCCATCATGAAAATAATTGACAAAGGCAAAAATAAATAATCAAGCTAATCGGAAGGAGAAAGAAAAATGGAAGGAAGAAAAATTCCAAATTCGTATTTAATTTTCTCAAGTAAGCGAAAATACACTAAAACAAGAGAAAAGAGACCCTAGAAAAAGGGAAAGAATAATATACAGTGTGCAAGTTCTATCTCATAAATCTTAAGATGTTGGAGAGACTTGAGATGTACTCATTCTTTATTAAACACATATAGAGAAATATTTTGCTGCTTTCAAAACTACACTCACTCACTGCCCCTGTTCCATCTTTACTGCCTTAAGAAGTAAAGAGCCCCAAAGCTGAAGGCATTTCAGGTTTAGTTATCAAGGCTAACCTTCCATAAGTGATTTTGTATAGACATGAAACAGGTTAGAGAAGAGAGGCATAGTCACACATTTTGAAAATCAGTATTCCCATCAGTCTACACATCTTTTCAATAATTTATTCAACAACGTATTTACCAGACATTTTCCTTCAGACTCATTGGGCTACCCCAGTCATTTCCAAGAGGTCTATCTGAATAATATGACATTTTATGTAGATATTTGCAGTGCATGAGCTTTTCAAAGGAATTTTATAGATGCTAAAAGTTCCTTATTATGATAGGTTCCTATATTGTTTTTGCATAGCTTATAGGACGAGGGAAGAGGTATGTAAATTAAATACTGTGGCATTTTCTGGTCTTTCTCGACTGGAGTTCGTGAGAGAATAAGCCCTATTGAAATTATTTATAGGACTATTCTCAAAAGTACAATTCTACATTAAAAGAAGTCAACTGATTATATACAAGGGATGGCTAAGGGCAATTGTTCGCAAATGGCCTCAGCATTATGTAAAAAATTGTCAGAAATTTAAATGTTTGGTCCCCACCTTAGATCTACAAAATCAGATGTTATATTCATGGGGCGAGACCAGACAATCTGTGTTTTAATAAAATCTCCACATGATTCTGATCCAGTATGAAATTTGAAAATCACCGCCTTAGTGCATTCAAGCCTAAATCCCTTTTGTAGCCAGGTTAAGACAGTTGTATCAGACTGTTCTTTCATTGCTATAAAGAACACCTGGGGCTGGGCAATTTATAAAGAAAAGAGGTTTAATTGGCTGATGATTCTGCAGGCTTTACAGGAAGCATGGTGCAGACAACTGCTCAGCTTCTAGGGAAATATCAGGAAGCTTACAATAATGGCAGAAGGTGAAGGGCCATGGGGGATCTGCCTCATGACCCAAACACCTCCTAACCAGGCCCCACTTCCAGGACTGGAGATTGCAATACTACATGAGATTTTGGAGGGTACAAATATTCAAACTATATCAACAGCCTATAAGCTTCTTCAGGAATGTTTTTCAAATAGTCACAGTATAAAATGATAAAACTAGAACAGTAGAAGTTTTAATGTTATTCTCTTACATAGATGGATAGCCTTAGGAAAAAGCCTGCTGTGGTTTTATCAAAAATCATCCTGATAATAACAAAAATGTAAACATCAAATTTCAATAGCAAGGTAGAGTATTTGAAAATCTACTATTCTGAGTTCTCCATCATGTAAGCAAACTTACTACAACTGCTACCACAAAGAGATACCTAATGAGAAATACTACTAATAATATAGACCTATGGCAACTGATTGTCAAAAATCCGATAAATACAATTCAATGGAGAAAATACAAATGGAAGGGAAAAATCTTTCTATGTGTTTGTCAAAAATCTAATAAATACTTGCAATTCTATGGAGAAAATATAAATGGAAGGGAAAAATCTTTCTATGTGTTTGCATGTGTATGTGTGTGGGTATTTGTGTTAGTAGGGGAAAGTGGCAGTTATATAGAGTTTCATTTGGTTTGTTTTTTAATCAGACTGAAGAAACATATCCCTGAACTGCATACAAATGCATACTTTACTATTTACTTTGATTTACACACACACACACACACGCACACACACACACACATGCGCACACATGCACTGCTGTAACTTTCTTTTTGTTCTCCATTTTATGCTATAATAGTCTATTTTTCTTCTTCTAGTGATGAACAATATAGATACAGTAGGAGATAGTTTCTGCAGAAAAAGACAATGCATCATTAAAACACAAGGATATTAAAAGCAAATTCAAAATCAGGAAAACATTTGATTATGCACCAGCTTGATTTGGGGACTAAAATGTATTTCAGATTTAGTGTTTTTTCTTTTGCTTTTTCTTTAGTTTTCTTTCTTTTTGCTTTTCTTTTCATCCTATATTTCTTTTGTTATTCTCCTTCTTTGTTAATAAACTTCTTCTGCTTCTTCCACCCAAATGTGTGAAATATAGTCAACTGGGTCTGCATTTTCACTTTACCTGTTGAAGTACAGCAATCCTCTTCAAATGGTTTGATCTTCATCTCTCAATATCAAGGACAAATTATTGAAGATCAATACTGATGCCAAGGGACATGGTCTTCTAGTTACCGCAGCCACATAGAGAAGAGGGTGATCATATTTGAATGGAAAGTGAAGTCACAAATAATTGATATCCACGACAAAAATAAATACAAACTGTCATTTCTACCACAATATTATTACTTATTTATTCACCAATTCTGAAAGCAAAAAGTACTGCTGACATAAAATAGTAACTAAACAAAGTATTTTCTTTGTAGTCACTGAAATTATTCTGTTACATTTAACATAAATGTTATTTGATAAATGTCTATTCGGTACACATGTGAAAGACAATATGGTAGATAACATATGCATGATTTCTTAGCTTGCCTGTATGTAGGTATTAGTTGGTGGATTTGTTAATATACGTATTTCTGGCCTCCATTCAAAGAAATTACGCCTCATTATTATGGAGAAAGGGCTCAATAATTTATTTTTAACAAGCTCCAAAGGCGATTTTCATGTTTTAGGACAAACACTTGAAAATGCTCTGGGAACAGAAAATTGAAACAATGTCAGTCTCCTCAAAATTCCTAAATTCTGAAGCATTTGAAATCATAATCATCATTTGATGTTGGTGCACACATATAGTGGCTTCAAATACAAAATAAAATACGTTATATTTTGTAAAGCATAGGCTCAACTTCAAGGTTCAGGTTCAACATGTAAAATGCTTATAAGTAATCACTCCTGTCTTTACAATAACAAAAAGCTAAAGAAACTGAAAGTCAATAACTTTTCCTGGACCCATCAGATAACTGAGGTCACAGGGTAAACAGCAGGCCTAAAATCTGGAGAGAAAGGGAAATCCAGATAGTCATAGCTAAGATCTGCTTACCTGGCACAGAAGCTGAGGAGCCATAAACTGGTAGGCAAACTTAAATAGTAATTTTAATAAACTGCCCAAAACGAAATGTAGACTAACTTGAGTTTGAGAAATTCCTAGGGCTGCATTCTAAAAATGTCCTTCACACTTTTGTGGGTTCTATTTCCAGAAACTCACCAGATTCTTATTAGTAGAGAGCCATGAAAGATCCTCTCAAGGACCTGGCAAGGTTGGGGAGGTATGATCATTATAAAATACACCTAGAGAGTTCTCCATAAAAAGAAAACAACAAACAACAACAACAAACAACAACACCTATCTCCATTGGAAGAAACTTTACCAGAGCCTTATCCCATGTGGAAAAAGAGTATTTTTTCAACTTCAGCCCCCTTTAGCTTTCTCATTTCAATTTAGTTGGGGAAGGATGAAAGCTAAGAAACACCAGTGAAGTGTACAGCCTTGTGACACAGGCCAGCTGAAAGAATGATATTTAACCATACAGCTATGGAATATTTTGCTTTCCTCACAGCTTACCACCTTATCAACAGGGCTTTAATATAATAACACTGGATTACAATAGAAGGTTGCAAAGTATAGACTCGTATTTTAAAAGGAATTCTTAGGGAAGCACAAACACAACAGGTGAGAAAATAAGTGAAGAAAATAAAGGAATGTGAAGCCTCTGGAACTTACAACGTTAACAAATGTTCAAAACAGTCCATCTCCTAGCCTAATTTAAAAGTGCATAAAAGCTCATAGTAAAGGCCTATTTACTTCAGTTCCTATTACCTGATGCAATATATATGGATTTCACCAAAAAGTTATAAAACATGCTAAAATGCAAGTAAAACATAATCTAAAGAGACCAAGCAAGCATTAGAACCAGGCAGAGTTATTACACTGATTTGAGAATTATCAAGCAGGAAATTTAAAATTACCATTTTAATATACACAATGTTTAAGAAGAGAGACAATAGAAGTAGGAAGAAGGGAACATTCGGAAGAGTTCACAAGGAAATTCTAGAAACAAAAAATACTGCAACAGAAATGAAGAATGTCTTTGACAGGTTCATCAGTAGATAAGACATGGATAAACAAACAATTAATGAGCTTTGAGAGAAATCAGTACAAACTTCCCAAAATGAGAGGCAAACAGAAAAGAGAATAAAAATAAAAAAATAAAATAAAAAAACAAAGCACAGAACATCCAAGAACTACAGGACAATGTCAAAAGGTCTAACACATGCCTATTGGAATATTATGAAAAGAAGAAATCAGAAATCCCCCGCTATCTTTCACAAAGTCTTCTGGAGCGCATAGGCAACGCTTCTGCCTTTCTCTCTTTGACAAAAATTTAGTCACATGATGCCAAAAGAAGGTTGAGAAATGTAGTCTTTTAATTGTGCCCACTGATCGGTGTTCTGTTACTTAGGGAAAATTGGAGAATGGTAGAACAGCCTCTATTGTACTCAGTTGGAAGTAATAAAGCTGGGAATAAAACAGTTTGATTATAAAAACATATTTTTCATTCTAATGTGGAAGGACTTTATTCTTTAGTGTTCTGAAAGGCACATGGTCATTTACTCTGACAAGGTCTAAATGAACTATACTGGATTTGAGCATACCTTGCCTTACAGATATTGTTGCCCATTCCTCACATAATTTTTTAGCTAATCAGTGGAAACATTTCACATTGCTGAGCAAATGCAAAAAAAAAAATGGGTTGAATCTGGGGCTAATCTCAGCAGTCCTAGATGTAACCATTCATAGCAGTATTTGTCTTCAGGCCTGTTGAAGTATGAAGGAAGAAAAATAATTTAATTTGGAAGGAATACCAAGTTCATTAATTAAAAAGTAAAAAGAAAAGTTAAAAAAAAAAGGAGAATGTTGCAAAACTAGAGAGGATAAAAAAATTTGAAGACTCTGAGTAAACCTTCCTGTTAAACCAAATAATTTGATTTTATATTTTCTAAATAATGAATGGGAAACCATGAAATTTTAGAATAGGTTGAAAATTCTGAGATGCACTTAAGGAAACAAATTACAAACATTGTCATTTGCTTTAAAAGAAGAAAAATAAATATTAAAAAACCTGGTAGGTGAGTAATGCATTTATAGTAAAGGTAAGAGATTGAAAAATAAATACATCTGAATTATATTGAAAGCAACATTTGCCTACTTTCCTAATTTAACTGTAAACAACTTTGCAAATAGTCAGTCCTCCCAAATCTGGACCTCACTAATAGTTGTCCAAAGTTTACTATTTAACAACAGTTTGAAGAAAGCATTCTGGAATTTTAGATGCACTGCAAACTTTAAGTTTAGGTTAAGAACATTTCCTTCTTTTAGAGGGAAGCAATTGTTTATTTCATTCTACCTATTTTTTCCAGGGGTAGAAAATATCATGCAGTCTGACTGAAATTCAGATTATCTTCAAACAGTTATGCTGAGACTACAAGGTATACTTGGAAGAGAGCACTCACTGTCTGATCACTTACTCACCAGAAGTTTAACATGTTGGAGAACATCTTGTATTATTTGGAATCTATCCATCATTAAAGATAAATGAGGAGACTGTGGTACACAAATGTGGTAATACCAAACGGATACATGTATTAAAGACACTGTAACCATCTGGACTCAATATGGGACCCAGAATGTTCTCATTTATCAAATTATAATTCCCATACGATATTTTATATCTGTAATTCAATGTTGATGAAAACATAATTGTTTTCAGTTTGTCAAAGTGATTTTCAGCAGTAGTGGAGTATGTTAACACATTTATCAGAGGAGGAAAAGATTGGTGGCCAATAGAGAATTTTACTAAATTCTCTGGTTTTAAAGAAAGAGGAAGCACAGAGACAAATAATAGTCACCATCAGAGGATCATTCAAAAATTTTAAGAATGAACACATTTGATAATTACTCTTGTCTCCATCTGTTTGAATTCATTTCCTCTATCTTAAAAGTGCTCTCCCTTTTCACTGTTTACCTAGGTATTAAACAGGTTTCAAGATCCATCTTTTCCATAAAAACTTTATTACTACCATCCATTCCATTATATGATGAACTGTCCCTTCTGTAACACTGGAGACATTACTACCCCCACCAAATAACTCTTAATACGGGCTTTTTAATGATCTCCATGCAAAATAGAGGTCTGTCCTCTTTCCATTCTTTTTTTTTTCTATTAATTGATTTTTTTCTTTCTTTTTTCCTTCCTTCTTTTTTTTCCCTGAAGAAAAAAAAGTTTTATCATGAAAAATTATATAACAAACACCAATAAATAAATACTAAGAAAAATGCAGATATTATTTTTCAAGAAATAGAAGTTCCCATACTTTGTCTACCAGGCCCGTGTTATAGCTGAAACATCTCTATTAGAAACTCAGGATATCTTGATAGATCATTAGCACAGCCTGTAAAAAATATTACCCTAAATAATTATTTGATGAATATTGGCACCCCTTTTAGTCCCGGCTATTGCTACTTAGTATAACCAGTATCCTATTATTTCCCCTTGTTCTAAAATAAATGCTGTCAGGAACACTTTCACTTCCAGTCCTTCTAGGCTCTTTAGCTCTTCTAAGAGTTAGTCCAGGAAGGAATCTATGATGGTAAGATTCAAGGTATTAATGCAAGAAGTAAAAGTAAAAACTAATGGGGAATAATAAATGCCCTGAGAGCTCCTTCCTTCCTCCAATCTAGACTCTGTTTTCTCCCAAATGTTGTTGGGCATGCTGACTTTTTTTCAATCACCTCCTGTACCTCTCACCTAGCCACATTTTGCTTCTTAGCACTTAGTCCTTGAATCCTACAATCAAATTTTCATGACTTTCTAAGTATTTTTGCTCTCCAAAGTGTATAATCCTTATTCCAATATTCTTCTTCTCAGTCATGGCACCTCCGTTCTTCCACTGAATGGAGTTAAAAATCTTGGAGATACTTTGCAGTCACTCAGTCTTCAAAATACCCCTGAAATCTAACTTTTTTCTAGCAATACCACCCTAGCCCAAGCCAACAATGTACCTAAATGTGACCATTGCAATCCCCTCTGAGAGTCTTCCATTTTCCAATATTGTCAACCCTCCTACACATATACTTCTGTCTATCTTTTCCAAATTATTATTTGACACATGAATCTGTTCGTGACCTTCCTCCAATCAAAGTTCTCTAGTGGCTTCCCATCATGCCTAGAAAAATACTCACATTTTCTTTTAGGCTTATAAATTCTAAGAGGAACTTGTCCCTGACTGCCTCCCCTACTCACCTCCCATTGTCTTGCCGCACTTTTCAACGTTTTAAAAACTCTTCTGCCTTGGAACTATTGCACTTTGCTCCACCCATCCTATTACTCTAGATAGCCTTATGACAACTTCTTATTTTGTACAAATGCCAGGTCAAATTTATTACCTTCAGAAATGAATTTCCTAAGTGCCTTAATTAAATATGTCTTCCATAAAATGAAAACTTATATTAAAATGATTTTATATTTATCACTATGTGACAGCATATAAATAAAATGCGTGTATACATATACATGTATAATGTCTGATAACAATTAATGTATTTAATATTTTCCCAACTAATAGACTGTGTCATGAAAACAAGGATATTATTTATATGAACAATAGTGCCTGATACATAGGAAATACATAATAAATATTCTGAATAAATATATAATCTAAAGGAATTATACAATTTATATAAGTCAAAAGGTAATATAAGCATAATTTAAAACAAAATATTAAAAAGGAAAAATATTTTTCAACATATATACCAGAAAAAATAAAATTCCAAAAACTTAACCCTGAAATTCTTCATGAAACGTGGTCTAACAAGACCTTCCCCATTACAATTGATGGCAATTTCCTCTTTCCACTTGCCAGGTACAAATCCTTGAAGACTCCTTGATATCCTTCTTTCTCCTGGAGTCGTCATGTAATCTATTATTTTAGTTGCCCATAACTTCCAAATATATGCAAACTTTTACAGTCTCTCAGCACATTTTTATTATCCCTTTGTCCCATGGTCATGTCTATGCCTAGGTTACTGCCATATCCTTGTAAGTTGTGTCTTTGCCTATAGCACAGGCTTTTCATATAACAGCAGCTGGAGTGATCTCTTTCTACTGAAGGATTGAGTGCTGGCATACGATGGGAACTTTTTCCTGCTTGCACAGCTTTCCAATTATTTTGTAAATTAGCAGTGGTTCTTTGAAGCTCTGGAAAATCCTGATTTCTGAAGCTGTCATCATCACCAATGAATATTCATGACAGTGGTGTTTATGAATTGCCATGATTCTTTCTGGAGTTACATGAATTTGTGTTTGAAACAGAAGCCTACATAAGCCTTGGATTTTTAACCCAGTATTCTTGAATCTCTACCTGTATTGTTATGACTGTGATGAATGTCATGTGAACAATCAAAATTCCAAAGGGGTGCAGCATCAAAGCAGTTTCTCTCATCAGACCAGGGAAATTCAAAATAGTCTTCAAAATGAAAAAAAAAAAAAAAAAAAAAAAAAAACTTGACTAACAGTAGGCTATTGGTAAGAAAACTTCATTACTACCTGACATTACATCTAAAGATAAGATAAATTTTTGGCATGTTCTTGTGGTTTTTTTAAATCAACTATAATTTCTATTTCAAGGTTTCAGTGTCCTTTTTTAACTTTAGAAAGGAGAAACTAAAATTTAATTTTAAAAGTTTTTATTCCAACATTTCTTTTATGCTATTCTTCTGCTTTATAAGCATGGATAAGTATTAAAGGCATAAAATAATTGGATATGTATATGTGTATATATATATCAGAGTATGTTAACATATATCAGATTATGTTATTATTTCTTTGCTCAAAATTCTGCATTTTAGTAATATTAAATTCAAATTTTTCCACAATGGTCTCCTAGGTACAATGTGATTTGGGTCCAGGCTATGACACTCCATTACCCCAAACTTGCCTCCAACTGGTTCTTGCCTTTTCTTGTCCTCGCTTGCTCCTGCATATTGGCCTTCCAGCTGTTGTTGAAACCGACAAGCACATTCCATCCTTAGGGCATTTGCTTTAGCTGATCTCTGTGCCTGGACACTCTTCTCCCAGATTTGCAATTGGCTTCTGCCTTACCTTTGCACAGATATCACCTTCTTAATGAAGCTGACCCTCACAAATCTATTTAAAATGTTCAGTCTGGAAATCCTTATTCCTCTAATTATGTTCTATTTTATTTTACTTTGTACAGTATATATCATCTTCCAGCACAAGTTTTAAGTTAGTTATTTATTATGCCTGTGGTATATTGTCTTTTTCTGCAAGAATATCAGCTGCATGAGCACAACTTATCTTATTCTTGTTGTCAAACTAAATAACAGAGAGAGGCTCTCTAAAAGAAAAAAGATATTTATTCAGGAGTAAGGTATTTCAGTGGGGATACAAGTGCCGTAGTAAACTATGTGTGTATTCAGGGAGGTCAAGGAAGACAAAGGTTTTTAAAGGAAAAAATGAAGAGGATTACACAATTGTTGTCAGGTAATTATCCTTGACTATAAGCATCAATAACAAGGATGACAACAATCTGAGAAGAGTTTCTGGAAAGATTTTTTTGCAGAAGTATTTTTGTGTAAGGTTGCAATAGCTTCTGTACAAGGTTGTGATTTTTGCAATGCTTTGTGGTAGTTTTGTTCTCAGGCATACAAGCATGAGAATCTTCTCCTCAGGGCCTTTTCTGGCTCTATTTGTCTTTATGTTTTTGAAAACACTAGTGACTCCCTTCTGATTCTGATAATTTTCACATTGTATGTGAAGCACTACTATTATGCATATACATGGTAAAAGCTTGGAGGGCAAGCTTCAAATTCTATTTGTTACATGAATATTTTAAGAGCTCTTACAAATAAAGATAAAAAACCAAACCTGTCAATTGAAGAAATAAAAGTAGAAACAAGAGTATGAAAATGAAAAATTCAACTTAAGATCAAAGGCAAATTAAAGGCAAAACTCCATTTTAGGCAATTAATTTAGAAGGAGCTTTTCCTTTAATTCCTGATAAACATGTTTTGGAAAAGGTAGTATAAATAATAGAATCTAGTAGAGAGATTCAATCATGGTTGCTGCCCTATCTCACATGATTCCTTCTTAAAAGAAACCTACAATAACCTTCATGTTCACATTCCAGGGCAAATATTTAGCCATGATTATGATTCTATATGCTTACTGTGTAGCACAAATATCATGCATATCGATAGAACCCTCTAATATTGTATCTCTATTTAACCTGTTCTTCAGAAAAGGGCAGCTGACCCACACCCTCTGGGTCAATCTTGATAACTCTCACTCTCTTTCTCCATATGCAGCCAAATCTGTCAAGGGCAACATACCACTTTCATGTGAAAAGAGACTTCTTTCTTGACTTTTGTGCTTTTTTTGGTCTTCTAGTTTTCCTACAACAGATCTGTGTCAAACAACAAATTTAGTTTAGAGAATTGGGGATGATTAATTAGCCCAGCACTCTTATGTATAATTAACTGAAAGTTAAATATGGCCGTAAATATGAACGTAGTCCATTCCAGCTCACCAGGAGAACTCTGCTTTAGAATTCCAAGAACAGATCTGGAAAGTATAAAATACTGTTTTGCTCAATGATGTCATTTTTTTCTTCTTTATTTATCTTAGTTGTTTAATTATGGGGTCAGAAGGCTGGGATCTAAAGTAGAATTCTCGTACTGTATTTTAAGTTTCCTCAAACTGCATATAATAGAACTAAAAAATCCTACATTAAACCTGAAGTGTGTGTGTGTGTGTGTGGTGTGTGTGTGTGTGTGTGTATTTGTTGTGTATTGGTATTCATCTGTTTTTAAACCTAGGATAAAAAAATAAGATAGGGAAACAGAAGATATTTGGTATATTTGTTGATTGGAAAGATGACAGTTACAGTGAAAGAGGTGTATTAGATCTACAACTAAGAAGTGAACATTGAGCAAGAAAGAAACACTACAAAGATAAATAAACAGACAAAAAATTCTGTCTGGTAATATCGGTATTGTAGAAAAAAAGAGTATCTTTTTTTCCCATCTTAAGTTCGTGGCTGAGTTCTCTATAACAAAAGACAGATTAGCAACACAAAAGCATACAAATTTATTTAATATAAGTTTTATGTGACACAGGAGTCTTCTGAAATGAAAACATTTCAGTCAACAATCAACTGCTTATGCTACAGTGGTCTCATAAGATTATAATACTGTATATTTACTGTACTTTTTTATGTTTAGATATGTCTAGATATGCAAAAACTTACCATTATGTTACAGTTGCCTACAATATTTATATAGTAAGATGCTGTACAAATGTGCATCTCAGGAGCAATAAACCTTACCACATAGCCTAGGTGTGTAGTAGGCTATTTCATGTAAGTGTGTGTAAGTATATCCTATGACGTTTGCAGCACAAAATTGGCTAATAACTTAATTTTTGGAACGTATTCCCATTGTTAAACGATTCATGACTCTATTTAAAAATTTGGAAATTGGAGTGGCAAATCACAGGTGCAGAACTCACCATCTTGGCGTAGTCAAATAAACAACACAGAGACTTAGGCACTATGACAAAAGTGATCAAAAGAGTCAAAATTGCCCATGCAAAATGTTGCATATTGTAAAGATCATGCTAGTTACTGTTTTCATTTATGCACACATTGAAAAGGGTGTTTACCTCAAGTTCCTTATCATTGTAAATCAGAGGGAAAAAATGGATAGAGGTGAAGCAGAGGAGGCCTAATATCAGAAACAAGAAGTTGTAGTTGGAAATCTCACAAAAGAGAGGTATAAAACAACATATTAAAAACTGGCCATGAGATATTTTAAAACAACCTATCTACTGTTTTTTTTTTTAAATTCAAATATATTTGGCAGATCAGTCATATAGCAGTTATATATTTTTTTCTTGTTTCAATTCTAAAACTGCAACTGACCAGTTTTAGTAATCTCACCAGATAGAAAGAAGAATAATTTTAAAAAGTTTTATAATTTGAGGTTATTTCACCATAATCATATTGCAATGAAAAATGATGCTTTATTTTTAATAAAAATAATTTTGTCAACAAAAACTTGCGTAGGGTGTGATTTCAAAAGTGATAAAGTAATGCATTTAGAATTAACAATTAACTATTTTATAAATTTTTTTATTATACTTTAAGTTCTAGGGTGCATGTGCACAACGTGCAGGTTTATTACATATGTATACATGTGCCATGTTGGTGTGCTGCACCCATTAACTCCTCATTTACATTAGGTATATCTCCTAATGCTATCCCTCCCCCGTCCCCCCACCCCACAACAGACCCCGGTGTGTGATGTTCCCCTTCCCGTGTCCAAGTGTTCTCATTGTTCAATTCCCACCTATGAGTGAGAACTCGTGGTGTTTGGTTTTTTTGTCCTTGTGATAGTTTGCTGAGAACGGTGGTTTCTAGCTTCATTCATGTCCCTACAAAGGACATGAACTCATCATTTTTTATGGCTGCATAGTATTGCATGGTGTATATGTGCCACATTGTCTTAATCCAGTCTATCATTGTTGGACATTTTGGTTGGTTCCAAGTCTTTGCTATTGTGAATAGTGCCGCAATAAACATACGTGTGCATGTGTCTTTATAGCAGCATGATTTATAATCCTTTGGGTATACACCCAGTAGTTTTTCCTGTTTTCTGAATTCCTGATGCCGTGGCATCTGGGCCTTGCTCACCTGAGAGAGATTGTCCCACCCAGGATTAGTTCATTCTCAGAGATAGTAAAGGACTTGCTTGAGAGCATGCCTTTGGTATTCAAACCAGCCAATCCCAAATCCATGTCTCCTTCTCCTTGTTATGTTTACACTATGGAAAACCTTCCTCCAGGCCTAAGCACCCCAGAGCAAGGTCACTGACAACTAGGGACTCCTCCTGCACCCCACAGCCCACCAAATTAATCACAATATCTCATTTCAAACCTACTTGGCCTGCGTGCTTTCCATTGTCCATTCCTCCCAACAAAAACTCCAGACAAGGCTCTGCCCTTAGCTCACCTCTCTGCCTGCTCATCTCATGCAGATACTTCACAGGCATGGTGTGCTGGGCCTCCTATTTTTGGGAGACCGTGAGAATAATACAAATGCCTTTATTAATCACAATCACGTTCGTGCCTGTGTGTCTTATCAAACTTAATTAAAACAAATCTGGGGTACCATAAAACAAATCTGTATAAAAACATTAACAAGTATGAAACCATTAAGATATAAAGAGTTAATCATCAATTATCCAGAAAGTCTGCTTCACTAGAAAACTCATTTCCAGATACTGTCACATAAAGGAGGTACTACAGTTTCCTGAGTTCTTGTCAAAAATTGAACATAAAACCTAAAAAAGAAATTAAAGATAATCAGACCTAAGAGCTTTAAAAACACAGTAGATTGTTCACTGGCCTACACTGTAAAACTGGAAAATCTGGATATCTCATTTAAAATAATGACCAGCCTCACAGGGATTTTACTTTTAATGAAGACTTAATGTATCTGAAACATTTTACAACTTTATGGATGAGAGACGTGAATCTAATGCTTTGCTAAATCACTCTCCTATCTCTTGCCTCAGGAGGTTAACTGCGATGCTAGCTCTGCTATGAAGGGGAGAGGACAGAATTTTGTGGTTTGTTTTGAGCAAAGGTCAAATAGAACCATTGCTCCAGGGATCATTGCTTTTCTACATGGATTGTATTCGTAACAAACAAAAGAGCCATTTTAATATATATCTAAGTGGTCCTGATTATCAGGAAAGTAAATCAAACTAAACCAACACTGAGACCACACACACACTATATGTCTACCAATCCCCAAAGAATAGAATGGTGGGATGTGTCTTTATCACACAGAAATAATATGACAGTTATGACTTTCTGTGAAGAGATGGTTGCTGCAACACAGAAAAATAAACTCACTTTGAAGGAGACTGGAGATAGAGCTTACTTACAAGATGAAGGTGAATCATTCTATGCCTAATATTGTTCAAAATATTATTGGAAACTTTTTTTAAAACGATTGAACATTATTGGGCTGTATTGGTATAGCATTTGCAAATATGTTCTGTATATAAAATTGCATGAAAAAATAGAGGTTCAGAGAGACTCAGTAACTCCTCATGGGTTCTTTCTGATGGTGAAGAGCTTGGATACAATTCCCAATCTGATTTCAAAACCCTAGCTAATGAGTTTTGAAATATTAATATAAGTTTTATTCATAGAAAACATTATCTTGAGTTTTCTGTAAAGAATGTGATATCTTTCTAACATTGTAAAATTATTTACGTTTTTAAAACCATTTTTCTATATTACAATGAATGATAGTGAAAATCACATGGACTTTAATATTAGAGACCTAGATTTAAATAAGAGCATAACCATTAGATATTTGTGAATCTTAGAAAAGTTACCTAATCTCTCAAAGCTTAAGCTTTTGAATGTGTGAGCATAGTCAAGATGTGGTAACAGAGAATGGTTTGCATAATAAAGGGTGATGTGTTTAAGAAGTAATGTTAAATTAGAAGCTACAAAATATAGTTTCTACTGTAGCACATAACAAGAAAAAAAATTACTTAGAAAAAAAATCCCATAAAATGCCTCCTTTGAATTTGAAAAAAAAAAAAAACATGGAAAATGTATTCTGTTTTAAAAATAAAAATGACACTCCAAATTCAAAAGAACTGCTTTTCTAAATGATATTGCTAAAGCAGAGTTGTATATTAAAGCATTTTTTATAAAAAGAAAGTTGCTGATGTTTTTTCAATGTATTGTGTTGTTCAAGCCCCCAGTCATCTAGCAATCCTTCCTAGCTATGTATCTAACTCATACTCCATATTTTAAAGACTCTCCTCTGCTCTTGCGGTTTACCTAAAAATTCCAAATTTCAAAATTTTGTTTTCCTAGTATACTGTTGAAAGACTTTTTAAGAACGTCTTCTTCAACACTAGTTTTTAAAAATTTGAGTTAGCGTCTAGCCATTGAAATTAGACCTGCTAGCCTCTTTAAAAATGATGTGCTGAGACCTGAAAATGCTCTGCTTCTTTGCAGAGGGTGTTTTTGGATAATTCTCCTTATTACAAGCAGATAGCTCTGAGTGTGTTAGAGCCAAGCACTGGGATCTTTACATTATTCTACTTTTTTTTTTTTTTTTTTTTCCTATTCTGAACAACACTGGTGACTAGAATCTATGACTTCCTCAAGGGTAGCATCCTGAAAAATTGCTATCCCAATTCAGAGTAGTTATACTTTTTAACAACAGATAGGTCACAGATGCAGATAACCAAATCAGACCTCGTCTCTGTCAACAACTGATACGGCCAAACGTGTGCATACCAGGTGACTGTCATCCCTGGTCAAGATTCGTTATCAAAAGCTAAAGCCCCTGAGTTTTCACAAGGTGTGATCCTTGAGGTGTCTTCTAGGTGTGATTGCAGAAAGCTTTCAGTACTTACTTCTAGCTTTAACTTTCCTGCATTTCTGAAGGATGGTTTTCAAACCTTGACATATCCTTCTATCCCCTACTGTGCTTGGTGTTGAGATAACTTGTCTTTGTTTCTATTTTACTCCATTTAAAAGCCCTCCAAACTCTTCATCTTCCCACTTTTTTCACGAAAAGCATCATGCTGTAAGTGAAAGAAGCCAGTCACAAAAGATCTTATGTTATTCCACTTAAATCAAATGTCCACAACAGGCAAATCTATAGAGATGAAAAGCAGACTAGTGATTGCTTGGGAATGAAGGAAACAAGAGAGTGATAGGTAAAGGGTCCAGGGTTTGTTTCTGAGGTCATAAAAATATTTTGAAATGTTTTGTGGCGATGTTTATACATATCTATGAATTTACTGAAAACAATTTCATATCTGTGAATTACATCTCAATAAAATGACTAAATACCATATTAACAACTATGATCTAGAGAGACAGGCACTAAAATACAGATTTCTAAGTGGTTGTCAATTGATCAAATAGTGGCTGTTTCTCTTTGATTATCATTTACTTAAATGCATTGTCAAAATTTAAAAATGTAGGGATCTCACATAAAAATCCGGAAGAAAGGAAGGAAGAAGTAAGGGAGGAAGGAAGGAAGGGACAGAGGGAGGGAGGGAGGAAGGAAGGAAGGAGGAAGGAAGGAAGGAAGGAGAAAAGACAAAAGAAGAAAGAGAGAAGCATTATACCTTGTCTGTTGGGTTTTCATAAGAGTTATTGGCTCTGGATAATTACCTCTGAATAATAATAGTTTGAGCCCCCTAGGAACACATTGAATCCCTTTGCTAAGTACATATAAAAGACAGGAAAGAATGACAGCATCCTGGACTCCTCATTTTTCTCTTTCCTTTTTTATAACACCTTACATTGAATGAGATTGTAGTCAAAACTGGGGACAAGGATGGTATTTTTCTCTTTCAATGAAAGAAAAAAAACCTCAGTGTCAATCATTGACAACATTTAAAGAGTATATTCTACTGACTGACAACTTTTAAGCCAATGCTATATTGCCCAAGGAATGACTGAGATATCAGACTTCATAGTTAAGGATGCTATTTATGAACTCCAGGGGGTTGTGATGTTCTTACTGTTTAACAAGTGCAAGTAAGAGATCCCACAATGCTGCTGTACAGAATCCTTTTGTCATTCCACTTAATCCCCTTCACCATTTCCTCTCCTGAGCCTTAGCTTCATGGCCACTTTAGTTTTTTGAAGTTTGTTTTTCTGCCCCCCATCTGTGTGAATCACTGCAGGCCAAATTCTGTTTTTGTGATAGTCAAGGGGAGCTGCCAGCCTATATCTAAAGGCTGAATTGAGCACCAGGGGTGGTGGTTGATCTCTAGCAAGTGTAAACAAACCTATCAGAAAATGTGGCTAAGCTAGACAAGTGCTAGGGAGAGATGTTAGCAGAGTGGTCAGATAATGATTTTTATATGGTTCCATAGAACTGACTGTGTTTTCTTTCTCTTTCTTTCTTCTATTTTTCTCTTTCTTTCTTTCTTTCTTTCTTTCTTTCTTTCTTTCTTTCTTTCTTTTTTTTCTTTCTTTCTTTTTCTTTCTTTCTTTCTTTCCTTCTTTCTTTCTTTCTTTCTTCTTCTTTCTTCTTTCTTTCTTTCTTTCTTTCTTTCTTTCTTTCTTTCTTTCTTTCTTCTTCTCTTTTTCTGTAATTCCAGTTCAATTGTGATCTTATATATATAACTACAGGTTGCATAATAATTGTAGGGTTATTGAAAATATTGCATTTTATACCAATATTATTTCTGTAGACCTTTACATTTAAAAGCACTTTCAAATTCCTTTTTTTGTAACATAGTTAGGATAGATTATCATATTAGATAAAGGTTGATAAATTTAATGTATGATTCCTAAAGTATTGTTTTCTAAGTACTTGTCAATGAGAAACCTAATTCAATGATTATAAATCAACATCTTTATATTCATTTATCATTTACAAATATGTAAGGATTATTCGTAATAATCTAGTAGGATTCTCAATTTGACAATACAATTTCCCTCAATTTCCCCTGGTTAGAATACAGGAGTTAAGGAATTTGCTACAAGTATGACTTCTGTAGACAGCTGCCAATCTACAGATCTTATTCTAATAGCTTCAATAACTATAACACTACATGCAAGTTGCTGAAGGGAGAGATTTAAGTAAAAATTTTAAGGCAAGTAAAAAAAATCAACTTAATTATATCCATTTTGGAAAGCATATAAATCAAACTTTCACTACAAAAAATGCTAATTCAGTAAGCTATCTAATGCTTAATCTAAAAGAGATTATATTGTATTATAAATTGAGAAAAACTGCATTACAACTTAGCATTTATTTAATTGAAACCTTTGCCAGATGTAAGTATTCCAATAAGCTTATGAATATCTAAGACAAATATGTAAAACTGAATGTTTTCATAAATCATACAGAGGGAATTTCTGAAGCATAAACATCAACTGAGTTGTCCCTTCCTTGAGGAAAGGGAACCAGTCTTTTAAATTTGTTTTTCAGTGTGTCATTGATTCAGACTGTCCTGGGACTGAGGCACAGGTGCAAAATCTCACAGGCATCTCTGGGCAACGTTGTTCTAGGCAAAAGTAATTCTCAATAGAGAGTGAAGCTATCACAAAGCGGCAGAAAACACAGTAGTTGAGGGGATGCGTACTGCCCTAAACCAAAAAATGGATCTGGGTGGTACGCCAGCAGCGTCTGCTATAGTCCACAACTCACGTTGCTCAAATCCATTTGCATCTCAAATCAAGTTGACTCCATTAGGGCAGAACTTCTCTGGGATTCTTATTGGTCACAATTTCTAGGGAATGTATAAGAGAAGAATTAATTTTATTCACTATAGATAATGATGTTGCTTTTTGTCTGACGGCCATAAAGTATACCCATCATCTTCCCTCTTCACCATCCATTCTAAAGTTACTCCTTCCCAGATAGCATTTTGTAGGTATAGGTTGTTGGCCTGGTGACACAGATTCTTGTCTTTGAGGAGATTCTGAGCTTCTAGGTTCAATTTAATGGTCAAGCTAAGATTTCTGCACCTGCTCAGTTACGGTTAAAACTGAATAGAAACTATCAAGATATTTCCCAGTTGACCATTAAAGTGCCAAACATATTCATTCCTGCTCTAATATTTGCCAACAACCTTCCCATGTATAATGATCATGTTCAATTATTACTGTACTATGACTACTCTATTTTTTTCCTGATAATCTTCTAGCACAAGGAGCCAAAGAGTTCATAAGGCAGCTGTGGTTATGTAAGTTTAATGAATCTCTTACTGTGTACCCAGGAGGAAACGTCTCTTCTGTGAGAACTAGGACTTTGGAACTACAGAATCTAAAGTTGAAAGTTTAAGAAACACGAAATTCCTAAGAGGCTCAGTAGGATAGTAGAGCCATCCTGATTTCCATCCCTTGGACTCTGAGTCCATGTGGTCTACTAATTTAAGATAGGAGCACAATCTCTTTCTCAGTGAATATTCTTCAGTAGCTATTAGTGTACAAATTAAAGATCTGCACACTTGTGCCCATTCTTATTGCTTCACCCATATGCATCTTCCCCAAAGTTCCTTGTACCTATATTTCAATATTGTTTCTTACAAGCCTATGGCCAAACAGATAATCCATTTGCTACTGTCCATGAATATTATATATAATATATTTGGAGCTAGATGTGGTGGCACATGCCTGTAATCCCAGCACTATATGAGACTAAAGTGTGATGATCACTTGAGCCAAGAAGTTCAAGGCTGAAGTGAGTTATGATTATGCCACTGCACTCCAGCCTGGATGACAGAGTGATAACCTGTTTGTAAAATGAAATAAATAATTAAAATGATAATTTTGGTTTAATTCTTATATTGGTCTGTTCTCACGCTGCTAATAAAGACATACTCGAGACTGGGTAATTTATAAAGGAAAGACGTTTAATTGACTCACAGTTCCACATGGCTGGGGAGGCCTCACAATCATGGCTGAAGGAGAATGTGGATCAAAGTCATGTTTCTCATCGTGGCAGGCAAGAGAACTTGTGTAGGGGAATGCCCCTTTACAAAACCATCAGATTTCATGAGACTTATTGGCTATCATGAGAACGGCATGGGAAAGATCCACCCCCATGATTCAATTACCTCCCACAGACAGGGTCCTTCCCATGACACATGGGAAATATGGGAGCTATAATTCAAAAGGGGATTTGGGAGGGGACACAGCCAAATCATATCATTCTGTCCCAGCCTATACCAAATCTCATGTCATCACATTTCAAAACCAATCATGCCTTCCCAATAGTCCCCCAAAGTCTTAACTCATTTCAGCATTAACTCAAAGTCCAGAGTCCAAAATCTCATCTGAGACAAGGCAAGTCCCTTTTGCCTATGAGCCTGTAAAATCAAAAGCAAGTTAGTTATGTCCTAGATACAATGGGGATACAGGCATTGGGTAAATACAGCCATTCCAAATGGGAGAAATTGGCCAAAACAGAGGGGCTACAGGCCTCATGCAAGTCCAAAATCCAGCAGGGCAGCCAAATCTTAAAGTTCTGAAATGATCTCCTTTGATTCCATGTCTCACATTCAGGTCACACTGATGCAAGAGGTGGTTCCCATGGTCTTGGGCAGCTCTGTCCCTGTGGCATTGCAGAGTACATCCTTCCTCCCTGCTGCTTTCATGGGCTGGTGTTGAGTGTCTGTGGCTTTTCCAGGAACATGGTGCAAGCTGTTGGTGGATCTCCCATTCTGGAGTCTGAAGGATGGTGGCCCTCTTCTCACAGCTTCACTAGGCAGTACCCCAGTGGGGCCTCTGTATGGGGGCTCCAAACCCACATTTCTCTTCCACATTGCCTTAACAGAGGTTCTCCATGAGGCTTCTGCCCCTGCAGCAAACTTCTGCCTGGAAATCCAAGCATTTCCATACATCCTTTAAAATCTAGGAGGAGGTGTTCCCAAACCTCACTTCTTGTCTTCTTTTCACCCAGAGGCCCAATACCATGTTGAAGCTGTCAAAGCATGGGGCTTACACTTTCTGCAGTAATGGCCTGAGCTGTACCTTGGCCCCTTTTAGCCAGGGCTGGAGCTGAAGCAACTGGAGCTGAAGCAGCTGGGATGAAGGGTTCCATCTCCCAAGGCTGCACAGAGCAGGGGGCCCTGGACCTGGTCCATAAAGCCATTTTTCCCTCCTAGGCCTCCAGGACTGTGATGGGAAGGGCTGCTGTGAAGACCTCTGACATGCCCTGGAGATGTTTTTCCCATTTTCTTAGTGACTAACATTTGGCTCCTCAGTACTTATGCAAATTTCTACATTGGGCTTAAATTTCCTCAGAAAATGTATTTTTTCTTTTCTTTTTTTTTTTTTTTGAGATGGAGTCTTGCATATTTTTTCTTTTCTATAATATCATCAAGCTTCAAATTTTCTGAATGTTTTGCTCTGCTTCCTGTTAAAACATAAAGTCCAATTCCAAACCATATCTTTGTGAATACATAAAGCTGAATGCTTTTAACAGCACCCAAGTTACCTCTTGAATGGTTTACTGCTTAGAAATTTCTTCTGCTTCATTTTTCTCAAGTTCAAAGTTCCACACATCTCTAGTGCAGGGGCAAAATGTCACCAGTCTCTTTACGAAAACATAGCAAGAGTCACCTTTATTCCAGTTCCCAACAAGTTCCTCATCTCCGTCTGAGATGAGCAGCATTGGTCAAAGCCAGTCAACGAGTGTCTAGGAAATTCCAAACTTCCCTGTCTTCTTCTGAGCCCTCCAGACTGTTCCAACATTTACCTCTTACCCAGTTCCAAAGTTGCTTCCACATTGTTGGGTATCTTTACAGCAGCACCCCACTACCTGGTACCAATTAACTGTATTAGTCTATTCTCATGCTGCCAATAAAGATATATCTGAGACTGGGTAATTTATAAAGAAAAAGACGTTTAATGGACTCACAGTTTCGCATGCCTTGAGAGGCCTTGCAATCATGGTGGAAGACAAAGGAAGAGCAAAGGGACATTTTACATGGGCTGGTGGTGGGCGGCCATAATCCCAGCTACTCGGGAGGCTGAGGCAGGAGAATCACTTGTACCCAGGAGGCAGAGACTGCAGCGAGCCAAGATCATGCCATTGCACTCCAGCCCGGGTGACAGACCGAGACTCTGTCTTGGAAAAAAAAAAAAAAAGTTGTCATACAAAGGTCCATTTTTGGCATATCCTTAGGAAAGCAAACTTTGTAAAGCACCCGCCTCATTTGAAACTTCCCCATAGTCTTTAGGCAAAGGGGTTGAAGAAGTCTTTCTTTTCAAACAAAGTAGAGTGAATCACTTCTGCATACCCAGAGGATTCAGGGAAATCTTTAGTTTTGAGTTTCTCAAGTGACTGTCCCCAGACATTCTAATCTCATTTCACTTCTTCCTTCTGAAGACCTTGATTTTGGCATGGAAGACTTGACTAGTCTAAGAAATTCAAACTTTTCCGAATTTCTTTCAATTTTACAATAAGGAATATTATTTTTTTAGCTTCATATATTTTAATAGAGAGTCTGAGTCTAGGTTTAGAAGTTTGAATACTGACATCTTTTATGCCTAACCCCTTCCTCTCCCTTTTATGCCCCACATCTGAGATTGCTGGTCAGAAAGCTTGGGTGCTCCCTCAGATTGTACAGATGGGAAGTTTAAATCACATGCTGTCACTCTAAGCCTGGCCCCACCCCTAATTACCATAAAAATCCCAAGCCAGTCTTTTTGTTTGTTGGTTTTTAGTCCTTCAAGACATTTTAGACTTGCTGGAGACACTATCGCTTCAGAAAGCCCTATTGTGTGAGTAATAAACCTTCTTATACTCTTTGGGTAAATGTATGACATCATCAGTTTTAACAGGCAAACCAAATTTTGGATAGAGGTATATTCTATTTCTGTAGAGTGGCTGCACCATCAGCTTCAACCTGCAGAAAATTAAAAGTCGCTTTAAAGGTTTCCAATGAGACCTTCTGACTTAAGTATTTGTATATAATAGATAACAACACACCCATGGCTGTGGCAGTATCTACTCAATCCCACAGTCTTTGTGGTTATTGCCTTCAGACCTCTCAAATATCAGAAACATTGCACAAACTAATGTGTCTCTTCTATTTGTATTTTGTCCTGCTTTCCAAAAAGGCACAGCTTCAGCAGTCACCCTCTTATAACTCACCAAGGACAATCCATATTCCACCTAACACTTGTCAAGGGGATCATTGCCATCCAGGCAACACGTTATGTGACTGTAAACTTTCACCGTTAAAGTCCGTTTCTTTGCATTGAATCTTGTACCAACTATCTTAAGTCCTTCCTATTCCTTAAGCAGTGCTTCAGATGATAATTTTTGTACAAGAAGTTTTGTTTGAAGATGCGATTTAGGTGAAAGATGAAAGGAGGGAGGGAATCGCAATAAGCCAAGATAGGAAGCTAGGAAAACTGTGCATTCTCGGACTGATCACACACAAAACTCTGGAGCACGAATGGCACCACAGAGTGTTACCTCTTTGAGACAAGGGGGCTAGACTTTTACACCCTTGTATCAATCAGTCATCAGGTATGGGCTATTATCCCACAGAAAGTGTAACTGGGTAAGATGATTTCCATTGCTGAGGGTAACTCTCCAGGGTTAACAGACAAAATCCCACAGTAAACATGTATGGGTGCAACATTCTGAAAAAGGGGTCTGTGCGAGATATTAAAAATATGTACATCAACTAGACAAATACAAATGAGAAGACTACTCCAGTAGGTATTGCAAAGGTACACACTTAGCATATTCCGGGAACAGAAAGAACAGTTCAGCTGTAATCTGGTTGGTTAGAGGAGTGATTTGAGATGAAGTGTAAGAGGTAGGTAGGGGCTAGGTCAGATAAGCTTTTGAAGGCCAGGATAAAGTGTTTAAGTTTTATCTTAAATGGGAGTGGAGAGTTTTTAAAATAATTTAAGACAGAGAGTGGAATAATCTGATATTACCCTTTTAAATTTTATCTTTTTAAGAGAGTTAATAAACTTTTGTTATTGATGTTTCAGTCTTATGCTAAGTATTAAAAAGAAGTTTCAAAGTGGACAGGTGGGTGTGAAAAGGGGTGCCAAACTCTTTCCTAAACTCTGTTAACATATCTGTTTTAAGATAAAAGTGAAGGTAAGGAAAGAATACAAAACTGATTTTTTTAAACCTCAAATGGACTTCACACTTGTGTTAGGAGAAATTAGAAAAATTATTTGATTTGAAATGCCATACTTAAAACATCTTACTTTTTTTGCACATTGTAAGTTGTAGAGCAAATCACATTTATTATATATGTGAAAGATGTATTTAAAATACGTGTCACTCTTGGAAGCAGCATATATTGTTTCATATAAAATATTAAGAGAAGTTTTTGGCATTGTCTTGTGACACAAAATGAAGTGTTTTATCAAGAACAGTGTCTTGCACACAATCAAGTGTCTATATATGTAAAATTTGTTGATGGACTTTTATTTCACAGATGACAGAGGAAAAGCATATTTTGAAGTTTTTCTATTATTTCACTTCATGACTCTCATTACGATACAATTTCTTTATTAAATTGAATATTATATTGACTAAACATATATTTACGAAGACTATCATATCAGTGAGAAGTTTTTAATGATATGTCCATTTGAATAAACAGCTAGTTTTAATAGAAAATAATCATTTTAAGTATTTTTTTATTTTGTCCTAATCATTTGGAATACATGAATAATCTTACTTTTAGAAAAAAGCACAGTATTCTATTAGGCAGGATAATAAACTGTTGAAGTAATTATTGATGGTGTATTAAGTGTTAGCCACTGAATAAAAACTAAAACAGTTAAATTTGGGGGAATTTTATCTGAATTTGTGCTTTTAGGAACATTAGATAAGCAATCAATTTCATGTTTAATGATAGAATTATGGTAGAAACAAAATGGATATATGAAAAGTACACCACACTCTATTTAAATTTTAAAAATGCAATTCTTTTTTAAAAGCCATGTATAGTAGCATTCATATGTCTTACCCTTACATCCAAGATCATTACAATGGCTACAATAAGTTTTTGATTTAATTGCAACCATTATATTTTTAATTACTACTATTTCTTATTATTACATTCCAGTCTATTAAAATAGATCATAAAAATAAAAGAGAAATAAAGAGATTTTTTTCACCCAGAATATTGGTCTTCTGAACTTAATGATTCTAAAGGAATATAAGCATCACAGGTTGCAAGCAGGTCGATGATCATGAATCTGAAATCTAAGCTATAGGATTTTGAACTGAACTGTGAAATAGGTGGAGTTTCACAGATAACAAAAAGAAAAAAATGTATTTTGGAACTACATTTTTTTCTGAAGTTCCTCATTATCAAGCATGCACTGATTTTCCAGCATTATGCACTTGCTTTAGGAATGAATTGAAATTTCACTACCTAGAGAAATGGCTGAGATTTTTAGTTCAACTGAAATTTTATGTAACTCGGCATTATAGAAAAAGAAAACATCCTTCTACGTTGATTTTTCATAACGTATGTTATAGACAACAACCTTGGACAACAACCTTGTCAGCCAGCTTTCCACCTCTTATGGTTTAATTATACAATTTGAATGTATTTGTGGAACATAAAAATGAATAAAATACTATTTGATTTGTGTTAGCAGATTTTTCAAAAGGTTTAAAGGAGATACTAAGAGTTATGGGTTGCATTTTGTATCCCCCACAAAAAAGTTCTAACTTCCAGTACCTCAGAAAGTGACCTTACTTGGAAAAGGTTTGTAACAGAGATAATCAAGTTAAAATGAGTCCACTTCCAAGAGCCTAATCGGATATGACTGAGATTTTCATAAAAAGAAGAAATTTGAACGCAGAAACATGCAGAGAGGGAAGATGATGTGAAGAGACATAGGGAGGATACCATGGGAAGACAGAGAGAGACTGGAGTTATGTTGCCACAAGCCAAGGAACACTGGGGGCTATTACCAGGTGAAAGAAGAAAAGAAGGCATCTTACCTTACAGACTTCAGAGGGCTAAAGTCCTACTGACACCTAGATTTCTGAATTCTAACCTTCAAACATGTGAGACAATAAAATTGTGTTGCCTTAAGTCACCCACTTTGTGGAATTTCATAATAGTAACTATGGGAAGCTAATACATATAATTCTGAGAATTAAGTGAGGTTCTAGCATAATCCAAAAAATTAACCAAAACTATTAAATTAGCATTTGGTTTTACTTAAAACTCTGAATAAGTTAGTTGAGATATTATCTATGTTTTCAAAGTAAGAAATGCCCAATAAATTATCTTGGATATGCCAATAAACCCTTATCCATATTCTTAAAATAGAAGACAGAGAAATATTGTCTTAACATTAACATTAGCTAGTCTTTCACTTACATTTTTATATACCTACTGTTGGAAAAAGTCACAAAAATTGTTAAACATTGAACCTGAAAAGTTTAGCCAGATCTCCTACTTCCCGAGCCTGTGACTTAATTATTTTAAACACAGTATAAGTACATGCTGAATAAGCACTCAGATATCTGGTGATGAAAATGTCCGTGTGTGTGATCTTTAATACACACTTCACATGACAGACCTGGATAAATACATAGATCGGTAGATAGATGGATAGATTAAAAGAAAACTTGCTCCTAAAGAAATTCCATCTAGTGAATTACTTTGGAAAAAAATAGAAAATTAGAGACATTTGGCACTTTTTGGAAAGGAAATGGGTAAAGCTTTATAGAATGACCTTGACTTGACATAAATGTAAAAGGAAATTTATTAGAGGATTTCTGACTAAACACTCACCTTTGTCAAATAAAATTATTCTCAGAATATTAATTTTTATCATTTAAACAAAGGTAATTGAAAAAATACACTATGAAATATTTCTCCATTTTAGAAGCAGAAAACGTGCAGAATTGTTAACCTCTGAATATAAAAGTTTGCTTTTATAATTTTAAACCAATATATTTATTCTCAATGCATAATTCAGTTTTATTTTACAAATGTCAGTTGAATCAATAGAGATAATTATTGTCATCTGCAGTCATATTTGGGATTTCCAAAAATTTTTAAATGACATCATGGAGGCTTTTTCAGTCAGTCATGTAAGGAGCTTGGGAATCTCCAGTTTGTTCTAAAAAGAGGTACAGAGTGAAACAAACTGAACAATAAAAAGCTTTTCTTAGATCTATTAAAAGAAGTGAGATCACAGGGTAAACTGATGCCTCCCAAATCGGAGAGACAGGCAGATACAAAAAAATTACTACTTCCCAGAGCAGAAACCCATAAACAGAAACCTCCTGGGATCTAGTACCATGGTAGAAAAATCGAAACTGTAATTGAAAAACTTCCAGAGAATCAGTGTGGAAAAGTTTGTGAGTAAACTACGGAGGCCTAGCCACAGGTGGATCCCCACACCTTGTGAGTTTTACCTCCAGATGCCCTACCAGGTCACACAGTGACAGAGAAAAATCCCCTGATGATTCAGGCAGGGGGAGAAGAAAAATCACCGTTTGAAAAACAAAGCCAAGCCTTAAGAAAAACTATTTTATTAGCCTAATTAGTTGGGGTTTTAAGACAGCCTAGCCAACCTGAGAAAAGGAAAATTTACAAAGAGCAATGAAATGTCACCTTAAATCTATTAGAATGACCAAAATCCAGAACACAGAAAACACCAAATGCTGATAAGGATGGGGAGCAATAGAAACTCTAATTAATTGCTGGTGGGAATTCAAAATTGTACAGTTCAGTGGTTCCTTACGAAACTGAACGTTAATACGGACTTTTCCCAAACAAGTTGAAAACTTAAGTTCACACAAAAACCTGCACATGGATGTTTACAGCATCTTTACTCATAAATAAACTTGGAAGCAACTAAGATGTCTTTTAGCAGGTGAATGGATAAACTGTGGTATATTCAGATAATGGAATTGAGAGGTGAAGCCAGCTGGATTTCCTGGGTCAAGTGAGGACTTGGAGAACTTTTCTGTCTTACAAGGGGATTGTAAAATGCACCAATCAGCATGCTGTAGCTAGCAAGAGGTTTGTAAAATGCACCAATCAGTGCTCTGTAAAAATGCACCTCTCAGTGCTCTGTAGCTAGCAAGAGGTTTGTAAAATGCACCAATCAGCACTCTGTAAAATGGACCAATCAGCAGGATTCTAAAAGTAACCGATTGCAGGGAGGATTGAGAAAAGGGCATTCTGATAGGACAGAAACAGAACATAGGAGGGGACAAATAAGGGAATAAAAGCTGGCCACCCCAGCCAGCAGTAGCAACCTGCTCCAGTCCTCTTCCATGCTGTGGAAGCTTTGTTCTTTGGCTCTTCACAGTACATCTTGCTGCTGCTCACTCTTTGAGTCCGTGCCACCTTTAAGAGTTGTAACACTCACTGCAAAGGTCTGCGGCTTCATTCTTGAAGTCAACAAGACCACAAACCCACCGGAAGGAACCAACTCTGGACACCGAATGTTCTTCAACAGTAAAAGAAATGAGCTATCAAGCCATGAAAAGAGATGGAGAAACTTTAAATACATATTACTAAGTTAAAGAAGCCGATTTGAACAGGCGACATTCTGTATGAGTCCAACTTTATGACATTTTGGTAAAGGCAAAACTCTACAGGCAGTAAAAATATCAGCTCACACTTCTGGTCCCAGCCATTTGGTAGGCGGAGGTGGGAGGATTGCTTGGGGCTAGGGGTGTGAGACCAACCTGAGCAACATGGTGACACTCCAATCTCTTAAAAATATAAATTTAAATTTAGCCAGGCATGACGGCACATGCCTGTGATCCCAGCTGCTCAGCTCAGAAGACTGAGGTGGGAGAACCAGTTGAGCCCAGGAGGTTGAGACTGCAGTGGGCCGTGATCAGCACTCGCTGCACTCCAGCCTGTGCAACAGAGTGAGACTCTTTCTCCAAGTGTGTGTTTTATATATATATATATATATATATATATATACACACACATATATATATATATTCCATATATACACATCTGCGGTTGGGGGGAAAGAAAGATGAATCGCCATGATCAGCCCCTAACACACTCCAGGCTGGGCAAGAGAGACTCTGTCTCAAAAAAAAGATTGTGTGTGTTTATATAAAGAGAGATGAGTAGGCACAGCACAGGAGAATTTTAAGGCAAGGAGACGATTGTGTATGATACTAATGGTGGATGTATGTCATTACATATGTACCCAAACCAATAATGAACCCTTATATAAACTCTGGACTCTACATAACAATAATGCGTCAATATAGCATCACTGATTATAACAAATGCACAACTCTGGTGGGGGATATTGAGAGTAGAGAGGCTGTGTGTGTTGGGGGGTGGGTAGAGGTTTGTAGAGAATCTCTGTACTTCCTGCTCAATTTTGCTGTGAACCTAAAACTTCTTATAAAGAATACAGTCTATTAAAAAAATGAGACTCATGGACATGTCATCACGGTTTACATTCTCTGAGTGACAGTTTGAGTTTCTGAGACTTTTATATTTTTGAGTAAATGACAAAAAAAAAAGCTAAATGACAATCTGATGATTGAAAACCATAATCAAAAAATTATATTAATGGAAAATAATATATTATTTTGAGGAGTAAAGAAAGAGATGTGATGAAGATGTAAGAAAGGAAAGTGGTTTTTTGTTTAGTTGTGCAGAAACACAATCCTGAGCAAAAATCTATCTTTTTGAAATTTAACGAATTCTGAATTGAAAGCAAACGCAGTACCTTTCCATTTTTAACTCTTCCATGATTTGCTAATCTGTAAGGCAAAAATGAAATTCTGTATACCTTAACTACGAAATGTCAACCATAGTTTCAGACCATTTTAGAAATGGAAAAAAAATTTCATTTGAAACATTCTTTTAGAAACGTATGTTTGAATACTAATCTTAGATTTAAAAACTATATGCATAGTTTTTTATGGAAACTTTAATAGTTCCAGTTGGGTTGAGTCTCATTCATAAGTATAGAAGGATTCATCAAATGAGTCTGTTAATAGAAATAAATATATTGGAATCATTTAGACAAGGATAGAATTGGGGCTTTTTAAAAATATTCAGAGACTCATTTGTTCGAAAGAAGTCTGAATCCATGGTTAGTTTTCATTTCTTTAGATAATGACATTTTCTTGGAAAATGCCATGAAAAACAAAACAAAAGAAATAAAAATAAAATATCAAAAGGAAAATTCTAGAAATAAATAGTTCATAAATTTCATATTGCACTGTGTTCGAATTATTGTGATGAAATCTTGTGCCTTTCTGCTATGTCCTGCCTGGGACCATGAATCATCCCTTTGTCCAGCATATCTTTGCTGTCTAAACTCCCCTTCCCTGAGTCACTTAGTAGCCTTTTTGATAATCAGATTAACTGTCACTGTATCACAGTGCTTGTGTTCAAGTAACCCTTATTTTACTTAATAATGGCCCCAAAGCACAAGCCTACTGATGCTAGTGTACTGTTATAATTGCTTTATTTTGTTATTAGTTATTGTCCATCTCTTTCTGTGCATAATTTATGAATTAAACTTTATCATAGGTATGTATTTATAGGAAAAAATCATAGTGTATATAAGATTTGGTGTTATTCACGGTTTCAGGCAGCCACTGGGGTTCTCAGGGGTAAGGAGGGCATTACCATATTTCAAACCCACACCCTTTTTGCCCAACAGTCTATTCCTTTTTTGTTCTCCTGGATAACTGTATTTTATTTGCTATTATACTATAAACTACGTGTGAATTTTTTTCTGTAAATTACCATAATCCTTTTTTTGTGATTATGAAATTATTAATGACAGAATTTGTCTATTTTCTCACATGTGAAATACTATTAATGTAATCTTTGCTGCTTTAGAGGTAGAGAAAAAACAATGAAACACTGAAAAGTGTCTCCACACATAGACCCAGATGAGTCTTTGAAAATAAGTGTGGTTGATCATGTATTACTATACAGTAAGAATGGGCAATAAGAATGTCATCCCATGAACCAAAGTCAAACATCAAAAGCTCTCCCCTTGTTTTCTCTTGCACAGAATCCCCAGTGTAAATTATGGTATGCAAGTTGTAAAGGTAATAAAAGGATACCAAACAAGATGGGGTGTAATGCTGCTTGCTTCTCTAGGCTAGACATAAGCATTGCATTTTCTACTCTCTTGCAACCAGCTGACATCACTGCCTCAAACAAATGTGCTGTGAAATTATGAGACATACAGTGTGGTTCTGAATGGCAAGTTACTGCAATAGTAGTAAGAAAGATTCTGAAGAAATTAAAATCAAAGTATTCATACACTTTGATGGAGGCAAGCTGGTGAGAGGACAGTTGGCTAATTTTTTTTAGAAAAGGTCCAGATTACACTCGAGAAATAGAACACATAATGGGGTAAAATACTCACAAGAGGTAAGGCGCTATAAGATATTCTAGGCTTTAGGAGTGAGTAGAAGAGGAGGGAGAAAGGGAAAAGTTTCTTATGATACATTTCGATCTTGGCCAAATGTTATTAGTAGTTTTCTATTAGGTTGTTGTCATTACTATTTATATATTACATAAGTAACAATTTGTATATATACATATATGTCATATAAACATGTGTTAAACACTTCATTTATTCATATCATATATTATTGTACCTCTGGATTGTGTTTTTATAGTTGTATAGTTTATAGTATATATTACTTGCAATCATTTTACTTATATCTTGTATTTCATGTTTTATATTTTTATTGTTTACTGTTAAATAACCAGAACAATCTTCCAAGAAAAATCTTTTCTTAATGTTTTTATTTGTATTATAATGACACAGTCCTTACATTGGTGTGAAATACCATTTAATGTATTCAAACTGCTTTTTCTCTAGATTGCTAGGACATTTTGTTTCACTGTATGAATTTGAAAATATATATATTGTAAGCTTACTTGACTAAGAGTCTTTCATATATAACATGAAGGTGTTAGACATTTGGATATAATCATCATTGTGAACATTTTGGATATAACCATCATTATGAACATTTTAGGTATTAAAATTATTTAACTATGCCGTGTTTTGTATTCTTTTCAGCTCTTAATAATGATAGTGCAATGTTTAATACCACAAACTATCTCAAAATGCAGAATTTATTATCCTATTTTAAAGAGGAAAAAAACTGAGACCTTTCCAAGTTCACATAGTAAACATAGGGATCAGGATTAAAAACTTACAACATAAATTTTATAACGTGCCGTGTAGTATATAGCACAGTAACAAAGGATACAGACACTTAGGTCCAATACATCTGCGTCCAAATCCTGTGTTTTTCCTAATCAGATGTGTCCATAATCAAAGTTTTTAAACCTACCTAAGCTTCAATTCCTTCACCTTTATAAGTGAACATTTACAGAACAAATCTTTGTTCTTTACTTCTTTCCTAAATGAGTTAGAATTCAGTTTATTATTTGCCCAGGAATCTAAGAGAACTTATTCAGCTGCAGAATAAATAACCAATTCTCTTTAATTTTCACCATGTGAGTGAATTGTATTGGCTTCAGAGCAATATAGTTTTAAATGCATGAGGTTTTTTGCTTATTTAAATTATTTTCAAATTGCTAGAATATGGATTTTTTCCAGTTTATGCTTAAGTTAATAATGCCAAGTCCATTGTTTGTCACTTTAATGGCTTTTAATTGTCCTTTGGTCAATACAAGCATATGTTAAATGTGACTTACTTGCAGTTTGTCCACATGTAGCATTGTAATCGGAACCTTAAAATATGCAGAGAAAGCTGAATAGCAAAATCATAATTAACTGCTTTCTATTGATGTTTTTACTATTGTTTAAATGTCACACATAAAATAAGTCACAGAATTCTGATACCTTACAATATGCTACCACTCCTCGTATGCAGTCTATACTCAACTATCTCTATTTTTTATTAAAGATGCTCTTAATTAAAGGAAAATACTTTCATCTTAGTTGCAAAGTCTATTGAGTTCTTTTAATTTACAGTGCTTCACCAAGAAAAAAGTTTTTATTTTTATTTATATATACATTATTTTTTGTCTTTCACGACTCTGGCTTAAAAAAAAAATCCTAGGCCAGTTGAATTGCAACCTCCAAGGATTCTTCATCATGGCATGCATAGGATTTTTTCACACACAGACTGTGGTTTACCTGGATTTGTAAACTCTTTATAGTTAATTTGTAATGGTTCTGTCTTCATTTTTTAGCTTTATTAAGGTTTAATTGAGAAATAAATTTGTATATAGTTATGAAGTATGGCATGAAGTTTTGATATATGTATACCTTGTGGATTGATTAAATCAAGCTAATTAACATTTCTATTACATTTCATACTTATCATTTTTGTGGTAAGAACATTTCACATCTATTAGCAATTTTTATGTATAACATACTTTATATTTAGAGCATCATCACCATGCTCTACAATGAATTTCCATGACTTACTCTTCCTGTCTGACTGAAAATGTGTGCCCTTAAACCAACACCTCAATACTCCTACCTCCCAGCCACTAGTACCCACCATTCTCCTCTCTGCTTCTGTGAGTTTGGCGTTTTTAAATTTCACATATAAGTGAGATCAGGCAGGATTTGCCTTTCTGTGCCTAGCTTACTTCATTGATTATAATATTGCCCAGGTTCACCCATGTTGTCACAAGTGAAAGCATTTTTTTAAGGTTGAGTGGTATTTCACTGTATATACATTTTCTTTATCTGTTTATCCATTACTAGACACAGGTTGATTCCGTATCTTGACTATTTTGAATAACGCTGCAATGAACAGGGGAATGGAGATATCTCTTCTACATATTAATTTCTTTTTGTTTGGATATATCACAAGTAGTTTTCTCTTATCTTCATGGTATTTGTTCCAGTGTTTTCAGTTTAAAGTAATTGCTTAGAGTTTCATTTTAAATAATGTAAAAACGAAAGTAAACAGAAAAATAAAAGTAGGTGCAACATGCATGAAATTAAAGAAACTATCTGTAATAGATAAAGGTTACATACATTTCTATAGCACTTTGGCAACCTCAAACTTTGTATTTACATTATCACAGTTTGCATAATATTGTTTATTGTTAGCATGTTTTCTCCCCTAGTCTCTGTTAAGGCATATTCTTCCACATTTCATCTACTTTTTAATTCAGATTGCACTTGCTTGCATTTTGATCATGCAAATCCTAGTCAAAAGACTAGGCAGAGAGCCTTAGTCCAGAATTCCGTGATTTAACTTTGCATTATAACCTGGGACTTTGGAGATGACATAATAAATTAAATGTGGAGGTCTTCAAGTACACCCAGTTTATACCCACGTCCTTTTGGAAGACACTCCAATTTTAATTGGTATTTTGTTAAAATAAACTTAGTCCATCCATTAAAGATCAGAAGGCTCGTCTACGGTTATAGAACTTATTTCAAGGGATGAATTTAGCGCTAATGCTATCACAAGTGACATACTTATGTATAACATCTTGCCAATGCAGCTGACTCTTCCTTTTATCTGACCGTGACTAAACATAGATATTTGGCGTTTAAGAATGGATTCAATATACCAAACATTTACCTAAAGTACGGGCAGTATTACAGATTTTTATATAGAACTATCTGAAAATAATATACAGTTAAGCATCAATCCCTGTTAAAATTTTGTTACTGGTGAAAGGAAAATGTTTTTATGAAATGGGTAAGTAGATGGGATGAGAAGTTCTTGCAGGTCATCATATTTAATCTTTGCCCCTCAAGACCAGCCTGGGGTTTCATGCAAGGTTTGTTGCATTGCTGTTATTTTTAGTCATGTCTCTCTTGTGTTGCCTAGCCCCAAACTTTTCTAAAAAATGTGATAATCAAATGAATGAAATTTCTAAAGATCTAGAAAGTGTAGAGTTCTAATAAGTCAGTCTAGAGACATTTGAAATATAAAATAATCATAAGAAGCTTACATTGATTGGTATCTTGCTTTACAATTTTAAAAGTCCTTTAACACATTTTATGTCATTTGATTCTTGAGTTAAAGCTGAGAAATGAACAAGGTATTTCTCATTACCTCAAAGAAAAAAAGTCACATCAGTGACTTTTGGCTAAAATTTATTCCAAATCCCACTTTTTTTTTTGGCCATGCTACCTTAATGCTAATTCTTTTTACCTCTATACCTAAAATTAAACGATTTTTATGGACTCTCAAGTTCAAAGTAATTATAAAAATATAATTAATTTAGGAATAACCACTTTTGCCATTTATTTAGTTTTTTACTTCTTTTAAGTGTTCGTCTACATTATTTTATTTTATAAATACAGCATCCCTTTGAAGTCATAATTTTAATGAGAAAACTGGAATTTGAAGAAGCTGAATGTATTAGTTAAATAAATAGTAAATTGTAGAGTTTGAGTTCGAACATTAGCTTCTATAATTCCAAAGTCAGAGCTACCAACTACTCAATGAAATGGTCATAGCATTTAGGTTCATTAGGGTCAAAATTATAGATTTCCTGAATAAAATATATTTATAACCTATTATGTCTATAGTTGTATATGTGCAGGAGGCACCATGGGTAATTATTAATTATTAATAAAAGTAATAAATTATTATTTATTAAACACTACCCACAAATAAAGTATGGCTATCTATCTAATTTTTAAAATACTTTTTTCTCCATTTTTCCCAGGAAAATTTACAGAATAAAAAAACTTTTTATTTAATATAAATTTTAAAATATTTACAAGAGGTAGGAGAAAACTCAATAGAAAGCTAAATTAATCTTAAATAAATATGTTCTCTTAGGAATGACCCTGTGTTTTACAAAAAGTTTATCACTGAATTATAAATCTAGGATTCAGAAACTTGAGTGAATTTTGAAACCAAACATTTTGATACCAGCATATAGAGTTCAGCCCTAAACCTCAGTATACAGAATAGGGAACCTGACCCACTTATCACTTCCAAAATAACACCCTTTCTAATTGCTGTGGTTTCAATGTGTCCCTCAAAATGTATATGTTGGTAACTTATTCCCCATGGCAACAATATTGGGAGGTAGAGCCTAATAAGAGGTGATTGGGTGATTAGGGCAAAGTCCTCATGAATGAATTAATGTAGTCATCAGTTCAAGGAGTGTGATGCTGTAAAAGTAAGCCCAGACCTTTGGGCTCTGTCTTTTGCACCCACTTGCTGGCCCTTCCACCCTTCTGATGTGGAATGACACAGTCAGAAAACCCTCGTCAGATGCCAGCCCCTTGATCTTACACTTTCCAGCCTTCAGAATGGTGAGTTAAATACATTTCTGTTCATTATAAATTACATAACGTGTGGTATTCTGTCACAAGAGCCAAAAGAGATTAAGAAACTAACTGAAACCTACTTCCTGTAATTCATCTTTTTCATCTATTCTAAAACTACCATGGAAATTGCTCTACTCATCTGTCAATCAGACACCTCATTGCATCCGGCCTGCTCTAGCGACAACGGAACCTCATGATCCTTGGTAGAATGATTGGACTCACTCTCTGTTTTAAACCCTGCTCCAATAATCGGGCTATATCCTCTTGTTTGCATGTGTTCTATTTATTTTCAACCTTAGTTGTGTCATGTATCCATTAGATTGTGACCCCAGATTATTTTACCGTTTTGCTTTATCTTTCAGAGATCGCCCATGGTGCCTCCCGCACATATACAACTATACACATGTTCTTTTTTGTTGTATATATTTAAGGCTTACAACATGTTTTGATTTTTAAAAGTCAAGTACACATTCCCTTTTAATTGTTGGTTATTTTACACTCTTTTCTGCATCTTTCTTTTTCACTTAAAATATTCCTTGTGAAGAGTTCCCCTTCCACATACACACAATCAACTGATACAGTTCTCAATTATGTTTAATCGCACATAAAATTTATATGTATGCATAGATATACATATACATTGCCATAATATGAGTAACCGTTCTTGTATTGATGATCATTTTTTTTGTATCTTCTTTTTTGCTAATAAGGAAGAGTCAATATATGTGTATGTGTTTATGTATAAATCTTTTTTATCTCTGTGCATATGTTTATATATAAAACATTTATATAATGTATATTTATATATTATATAAATGTTATATATATATAATATATACATATATCAGACATTCATACCTGTGTATTTGTGTGGGTATGTGTAATGGTAGGCAGTATGTGTTTGGCATTTTAAAAAATTTTGTGTCTTGCTGTATTTTCATAATATAAAAATTCTGTAATTCACTAATTCCACTAACAATTACAATATTCCCCACATTCCTTATTCTCACATCTCTGTCAGCCAAAGACATTCATTAGCTATTTGTAACTGACTACCTTGACATATTTTGGCCTTTGCAGGGCAATTTCTTAAATAAGTTGTCATGCATTTGTTTGGCATTGAAGTCCTGCAGTAGCAGAGCAATGACGGTAACACACCCAGAAAGGACCCTTATAAAAATGTAACATTTCAGTTAAGAAAATAACTTCTTTCTGCATTATTTATTTGATTTTTTTGCCAGAACCGCATGGTATAAGGAAAGCAGCATGGTTATACCCTTTTTACAGATCATGCTGAGAAGGTGAGAAATCAGTTCCTTGCATGAGGTCAGAGGAACTGGGACAAAGAACCAAACCTTTCTGTGTACTTTACAATCACATTTTCTAGAAACACAAGTAGATTTATTGAGTGTGGAAAATAGAACACTACTTCATGTAAAATTTACATTTTATTCTCAATAGATTACATGTTTCATTTTTCAGTCTATATAATATATGCTGAGAAATATCTTTCCAATTACTCACATAATATTAAATCAGACACCTAAGACTTGTAGTCTACTTATTAAATTCTACCTATGACAACATGAAGGATATAGAATTTTAATTTTTCTCCTATGTCTTTTAGCTTCTCACTGGCCCACCAGAATGTTTGTTTCCTGACTTGAAGCCCAGTGTTTTTAATCCTATCCTCCCACTGCATTTCAGTTCTTTAAAAAGGAAGCTATTTCAATTCAGACTTGACTAAGTGATTAACCCTGTCAGAAGAAGAGTCGCTTTCATGTCTAAAACAGTGATGGGTTTTGATTGGTAACCTAAGGGAAAATGGACCACAATTCTATTACTAATCTAATGAACTATACATTACTACTCTAGACAAGTTTTATCATATTTTAATGCAAATGAGTCACCGTTCAATACTTCTGCTAAGTGTGTGTCTCACAGCATTACCTAATTGACTGGACCATTACATAAAAATGAGTATTTCATAAAATTATAAACATTTCTTCGTAAATTTGCTGTCCCCCAAATGACAAATATCATTATTTTATAAGCTATGATTTTGATTTCTCAAGTTCTGTCTTTAAAACAAATATATGCAATGGGCTTATCTAATTCTACATTATTTCTGGAAAAAGCATAGTTGAAATTGCCCAGCTCTTTAACAACTTAACAGTTTTGAATGCCTTCTATACATCTGGGGTGCAGGCATGTGCCCTTGGCTCTGTGTGTCAGGTCTTCCCATGGAAAAACTCAGATCCTCCAACCTTGTGATATCCTTCCTTGCAAAGGAGGCAGGCAGAGTCTATTTTTCAGAGGCAACAGTAGCCAAGGTTCTGGCGGTAACATTTGTGGTGTGTGATTTTAGGTGTCTGTATGTAGCAATAGCATCTCACTGGGCCCCACAGGAGCAGCCTGACAGTATGATTTGGCTATTATTCCTGGCTGCATGACCCCCAAGCTTATTTCTTTGTCTTCTGGGAGATTCTATGAGCTATCTAACATTCTTTATTATATTCACTTTATCCATAAAACAGCTGTAGGGGATTCTGCTGTTTTGCAACTAAGACCCCTAATTGATATGAAGAATAACAAATCAATGCACTGTGGCCCTCAAAGCTGTCATTCTAGGTCTAAATTTTCAGGCAAGCTGTGGCAAGTGGATTCATTAATCTCATAAACAACAATAGGTTTTTGCAAGGTTCTATGTTTAACATGAGAATAACAATACAGAGTAAGAAAGATTTCAGTTTTCAAATTGTTAACAGTCTATAAAAGTGAACAAATACATGTTTACTGACTGTACAGCAAAATTTGTCCTAATATAACACAAATATTAGTGTATTATGAAATCATAGAAGATCCCAAACATTCTGGCTGAATTTTTTTTTAAATGAGTACTATTTCACCAGGCACAAAATAAGAGGAAAGGCATGTTGAGAAAAGAAAGCATGAAGAAACTCACACAGATGGAAAGTAAATTATATATTGACGGTTCGATGTGTAATCATGAAATGTAAGTCATTGAATACAATTATTATGGAAAGGACTGATGGGACAGCATCAAAAGACCGTGTGAGAGAAGATGATGAAGGTCCTTAAAAACATGATAAAAATTTAGAATATATATATATATGGTGGTAAGGCTGAAAAATGGACCTGTCACAGATGTCTGTGAATTTATAAATCTATGAATATGTCACCTTATGTTGTAAAATGGACTTGCATAAGTGATTAAATTAAAGAGTCTGCAATGGGAAGATTATCCTATATTAACCAGATGGTCCCAATATAAACATAAGAATCCTTCTGAGAGAGGAGCAGAAGGATCAGTCTTTGGTAGGAAATGTAACTACAGCAGCAAGTGGCACCAGTGATACCAGGAAGAGGCCAAGAGCCAAGCAATGTGTTCAGCTTCCACAATCTGAAAAAGATGAGAATTGGATTCTGCTTTGAAGTCTCCAAAAGGAATACAGATTCGCTACCACCTTGATTTTAGATTTCTGACCTCCAGCATTATAGGATGTGTTGTTTTAATCCACTAAGTTTGTGAAAATTTGATACAGCAGTAATGGAAAATTAACACATGTACCCTAGAAGGAAAAGGAACTTTATTAACTTGGAATGCAAGAGAGAAATATGTCAAATCACCATTTTAGAAAGCAGAGTCAAGTGAAGTATGAAGGCTTAATTAAAGAGAGAGAGAGAAGTTTAGTGTTAGAAAAAATAGGTGGCTTTTGCAATAATTAGTTTAAATTATCCATCAGTGAGAAAACAGATGAAGAGACATTACAGAGAAAAGGCATTAAACCAACTATAGTTGTGAAATTGGTTGAAATAATGGATGTAGCGTGTTAATAAGAGGGAGATCTCCAAGATATTAAATGTGATATGTAAAATACAATCAACATTTGCTATGTAGTATGTATTGTAACAAGAACTTTGCATGTATTGCATTATTTGATTCTTGTATCAGCCCTATGAGCTGAATATAAGTATTATTATCCCATTTTTATGAAAAGAAAAATGTGAATTGGTGAAGCAAAGTAACTTACCCAAGTCACAGAGCAACTGAACTTTAGTATTAATAGGCTATTGCTGATAGGAATGAAAAAATAATGGCTCAAATAATAGTGCCACTGTGTACAGAAACACAGTCTTATTTACTTAAGGAAAGGATAGGAATATCCAAATACTCTAAGGATTTGGGTCTGTATAATGTCTCCCTTGCTAATACAAACACACAAAAATATATAAGTTTAGGGAAAATATCACTCTCCAGAAACAGAGTCCCCAAGGACTGCCAAGCAATCATAAAGGCAGTATTTATCCCTTATGCCAGAGAAGTTGTGCAGACAGTGAATGTCTAGGGAGTGGCATAGTGAAAAGCTTCCTCAGGTTCCATTATGTTACACATTTGCTAATCCACACTTAAAAGTCATCTTCAATTGTGAACTCATGATGCACCAGGGCCATATACAATGCCACATAGAATTTTGCATTTAACACATATATTTTTATGGAAATGAAAGATATTAAAGAACAATCAAGAAAGAGGACATCTATATGGTTTATCCTCTAGAACAAGGTTGTGTCAAGGTTAAAGATTTAATAAAACAGTAAATACATTTTAGTAACCTAACTTCCAAAGAAGCACATAGCTAATCATTGGCAGTGAGGCTCTGGATTTTGTTCAAGACATTTTTGTGGAATAAAGACTTGTTAAAAACATATTATAAAATTAATTTTATTTGATTAATTTGATTTGATAGTAATTTGTCTATAAATCTTCTATAGTCTTGCTTTCAGAATTTAAAAATGTTACATGATAAAAAGATTTTAAGAGCATTTTGAAATTTTTATAGAATGTTTTGGTAAGTTTAATGTTTATAGTATAAAAAAGGCTTGATTTTAAAATATATTGATTTGTCATATTATGGAGAAAAACATCTTATGAATTTGTGACCATAAAGGGGATGCTTATGAATAAATGCATAGAATATTTAATCTATAAATTTTCTTTCTGATTAATCGGTTTTAATGACGTTTACATTTTGGCCAAATGAACCTGAGTGAGCACTTCGTGTTTTAATTGAGGATTTTAATGACAAAACCAGGGTATATTACCAATACATATCATTTGGCTAAGGCAAGGACATAAGTCTAAAACAACATAAAATATTTTTAAAGGTTATTAGTCTTATGTGTCACCCAATAAAATATCTTAGATAAAGTGATGAAAGGATTTCACTAAATACGTACAGGAGCATATGATGATTAATTTTGTGTGTCAATTTGACTGTGCTATTTTATACCCAGATATCTGGTAAAATGTTATGTCTGGGCGTATCTGTGAGGGTGTTTCAGGAAAAGGTTAGCATTTAAATCAGTGGACTGAGTAAATAAGAACACATCTCTCCAATGTGGGTGGGCATCTTGCAATCTACTGAGGGCCCGGACAGAAGAAAAAGGTGAAGGAAGGGTAAATTACCTCTCTGTCCTTTGAAATTATGACATTCCATCTTATTCTGTTCCTGGACAACATATCTCCTCATTGTTGAACCTTTGGCCTTGGATGGAGAGTCACACCATTTGCTCCCCCACTTCTCAGGCCTTTGGACTTAGACTGAATTGTGCGATCACATTTTCTGGTTCTCCAGCTTACAGATTAAAGATTATGGGACTTTCTGGCCTCCACAATTGCATGAGCCAATTCTCATAATAAATTTCCTTTCAAATATCTATATATAGCTTATTGGCTCTTTTCTCTGGCGGACACTGATTAATACACAGCAACTTGGGGAAAAATAATATTCTGACCAAAAGGACTTGAACATTGCAGTAGATTTAGTTTAGCTACAAATTCTTCCAATGAAAGGTGAATATTTTGCCCCATCCCTTGGAAAATGCAAAAGGGTTACTTTCCACCTGATATGGTTTGGCTGCATCCCCACCCAAATCTCATCTTGAATTGTAGCTCCCGTAATTCTCATAGGTTGTGGGAGGGACCCAGTGGTGAGATAACTGAATCATAGGGGTGGTTTCCCCCATACTGTTCCCATGGTAGTGCATAAGTCTCATGACATCTGATAGCTTTATAAGGGGAAATCCCTTTTGCTTGGTTCTCATTCTCTCTTCCCTGCCGCCACGTTAAGACCTGGCTTTGCTCCTCCTTTGCCTTCCACCATGACTGTGAAGGCTCCTCAGCCATGTGGAACTGTGAGTCCATTAAACCTCTTATTCTTTATAAATTACTCAGTCTTGGGTATGTCTTTATTAGCAGTGTGAAAACAGACTAATACACCACCCTTTCAATGTATGAATCCCTTAATAAGTAAAGCACACTGGAAATGATGTTATTCCAGATCTAGGCCCTAGGCAATTTCTGTCTTGCTCTCCTAGAGCTCTGAGTCACCGTGTACAGAGGCTGATTTACCTTCTACAGAGACCAGGATTAAAGGATATCAGACTAAGTGGAGAGAAATGTAGCCCATTTAAGCCGTTTCTCACAGTTGTTCCCACAAGGCACCAGACTTATGAGTGAAGCCTACTTGAAGCCATCAAGCCAGGCTAGTTTCCAGATAAATAACCTAGTGACTATAATTTACATCAAATGGAACACAAAGAAATACCATATAATCCTTGCTGATATGACCTACAAATTGTGAGATAAAATGGTATGTTTTTAATGCTAATGAGTTTTGAGGTTATGTGCAATTTTCTTGACTTCTCTGCTTTTCACTTTCCTCAGCTACAACATTGGCTTAAGAATCTTGTAGGTTTGTTAAAGTGATTATTTCAACTGTGTAATGATAAAGCTTAGATTGCCATCTACTGATTGTTACCATAGCACCTGGCACACAGCAATAATAACTTATTGGGCAATCTCTAGCTTCTAGGGACTGTAAAGACACTCAGGGGACAGTTCTTCATGCAGAAAAATTACACTGCTTAAACTTGGTGGATGTGTGAGCACTTTAAATTTTCTCCATTTGCAGAAGTATATTTACATTGATTCATCTGAGTTCAATCATTTTTCCCTACTTTGTAATAGAGCAACCATTTTCAATACAGTTAATAGGAGTTACAGGAAAGCTAACTGGTTATATTCATGAATGAGTGTATGACTTAGACTATATGAGCAAAAATACATTACATTCGCAAAGCTCACAGTTTATAAATGCTTTTTAAGCATGTCACATGTTTTGAGTCTAATAAATTAATTCTGTGGAGCGTATGTGGGGAATTTCTACCTTCATTTTGCAGATGAAAATCATGAGTCTTAGAGATGTGACATGTGACTGTCAGTATTAAATGTATGAGATGATATGAGAAAGAGTTCAGACATTTTTCTGACATTGTGCTGTATTCTTCCTTTGCAGTACAACAATTTGAGCTAACCATATTGTGTTATACCTTTCAAATGATCTTCCTCATTTTGTTGATATTCTAATTATTTTATATTAGAAGCCGATATAAAAAAATTAATATGAAGAATGCACTTATACTTATTTAGAAATCTCCAACAAATACAACGTTTGGATAAATTTAAACAAATAAAATTTCAAAAATAATACTCAGGTAAAAAATTGAAGTAAACAATTGCCAACATTTCTTTGATGAGTGTGGTACGAAGTTCTTTATTCTAAGAGGAAAAGAACAAATAATTTCACTTAAAGTATTTCAACACTGATGCTTAATGTGCAACCAATGTCGTCTCCAGGCAACCTCTGAAGTTGCTATTTAAAATTGTACTAACTCTAGAATATGTGACCATGCCATGGTATCAGAATTAAACCATTCTCTTGATAAGACCTAAAATTGAAACCATAGAATTCCTTGGGCTGATAAACTTATTCTAAATGTGCATTTGTAATAGTAATTGATTATCCTTTTATAGAAGAAGAAAGTATAATCATGTCAGGAATAGGAATGCTTCTAAATGTAGAGTCGATAGGCATGTGGTCTCTACCTAACACAGTGCTTAGTGGATAGTAGATACTCAACTCAACGTTGATGGACTTAAATGCTTCTAGTCATTGCAATAGCAACAACAATCTTAATACTTTTTATTCAATAATTATGTTTCACATATTTTATTTGTAAGCTGTACAGTGGCCTTGATAATTAAGATATTATATCAATTCTACATAAAATTGAAAGTGAGGGCCAAAGGTTTTAAGAATATAAAAAAAATCACAGCAAATAAGAAACCAATTTTTTACTGTGGAAATCGAGGGAAACAGGCAGAGTGAACTTTAAAAACATTCTTTAGAAAACATATTTTGAATATGTATGTATGAGACAGACAGTCGATAAGATGAAAATAAGGAAAACGATAATGTATTACTGAAATCCCTATACCATCATGAGGGACCTCATTCAAGTAAACTAGATTGCAGTGGCTTAGAAAGCTATCAGAGTTGGTTGTCTGCTGGCTGACTCTACTTCCCCTCCCTTGGAGGATATAACCTCACTGATTCCACGTTTTATTAAGTATCAGTAGAGCTGTATGTCTGTACAAAGATAAAGAAAACACACAATGAAGTTGTCTGTTTCTGAGACAGGATATTACTGTGAGTTTCCCTAGAATTGCATGTCTGGAAGCCACCTCACTTCTTGCTGAGGTTTGTCTTGTTTGTTTTGTTTTATTCTGATAAATCAAAATCATAAAGGGCATGTCTGTATGGGCCTCTGTAACAAAAGGCGCCTACCTGGAATGGTTACCTAGGTTTTTGAAATGTTAGGCTGTACACAGATGTGCTTGGGATAATTCATGAAACTGCTGAAATTCCATATAAAATTGTTAATGTATTTTTATTAAAGCAGTTTTCAGGAAAAACTATTTTTAATCAGAAGCTAAAAAAATGGTAAGCCAAATATGGTCTACAGGAAGATCATAGTGATAAAAGCCTTCATGGTATAGTATATGAAATAAGCACACACAGGTTGCCATGGAATTTGAGATTAGAATCACCTGACACAGACATAGACATTACAGAACAATTCTAGCAAAAGATAATGGTCAAAATTACCTTTAAATGATGAGTGGGAGTTAACTGGTTCCTGAAATATGGCAAGAACACTTTTAGTGAGAGAAAAAAGTAACTGCAAAGAAACTGAATTACTAAAGAGTTTGATTCTTCATGAAAATAGCAAATTGTCCAATATAGTTCAAATCAAAAGAAGAAAGAGAATCATTGTAAAAATAGTAGTTTATTTCTTGGTTTACCCAGTGAGTTATCCCAGTTCAAGTTCTTTTAAAGCACTTTCCAGACAACAGACTCTCTTGCCACCTGACAATCAGCCTATGGCTTAAAATCTTAAAGTGGAGAACAAAGAAGGACAGGAAATCAATAAGATACTCCTGTTGATTTGGTAAAAGATATTAAGTTTGAATAAGATTTCATCACTCAATGAAAAATAACAAAATAAAAACTAAAGTATAGGTTATAAAATGATTCCATGACGATCAAGATATAAAACAAAGCACTCTTAAAAGACAACAATAATAATAAAATTAATTTGGAAACTTAAGCAAAATAAAGTTTCTGACTTGTGCTTTCATTAATTTGAGAGAAAACATGAAATCTACAACATAATTGTTGTAGGCAACATGACAAGACCAAAGATTTGATTGAAATGATATTAGGGGAAGAGACATAGAATAATTTATTTAATAAAACTAAAATATAGTAAAAATAATTTTTAAATGTTTAAAGATGTTAAGAATAAAATAAATAACATAAAAACTAAAATATGTGATGTAGAGAACAAACTTCAGGTCCTAATTGAGAATCCAAGAGGGGAGACAAAAAGACACAGATCAGCAGAAAAAAGAGGATGAAACCTCAATGGATTAATGTTAGGAACAGAATTAGAACTAGATTCAGAATTAGTGCAAGTGTTGAGTTAGAGTTAGGTTTAGAACTCTATCAGCCAATAATTAAAAATAATTAAAATTACTTTGAGAACAGCCTGGCCAACTTGGTGAAACCCCATCTCTGCTAAAAATACAAAAATTAGTCTGGCATGGTGGCATGCGCCTGCAATCCCAGCTACTCAGGAGGCTGAGACAGGAGAATCGCTTGAACTCGGGAGGCAGAGGCTGAAGTGAGCCACTGCACTCCAGCCTAGGTGACAGAGAGAGACTCTGTCTAAAAATAAAAATAAAAAAAATTACTTTGAGTAAAGAACAAATGAGAAAATAAACTATTCAAATTACTATAGAGAAAATATTTTCTAAACTGAATAAATCACTGGCTCTGTAGGCAAAAAAAAAAAAAGTGCCCTTGATTTATATGACAAGTATGTAAAAAAAAAAAACACTGTATCTTAGTGAAATGCTTCACTTATAAAGAAAAGAAAAAAAATCACACATATTTCACCAACATACAGGGAGGAATATAGTTTATAAAAAAGAAATGCAAAAAAAGCACTAAAGTCTGCACTATGATTTTTTATGGAATCAGTTAATTTCCTTGTATCATGAATACTTACATGATCATGGAATATACGGAAATCTTCCCATTGTGTTTTCTGAAGTAAGCATAATCTTGACACCAAAAGTGGTTAATAGTAAATGCCTTGGAGCCAACCTGACTGGATTCCATCTATCTTCATTACTTATTTGCTCTGTAATATTGGGTAAGTCATTTTTCTTTTTTGTTTCTCACTGTATTCGTGAGCCCAAACTGCCATAAAAAATATCATAAACTGAGTGGCCTAACCAACGGGGATTTGTTTCCTCACAGTTCTGGAGGCTGAGGCTGAGATCAGAGTAGCAAGCATGGTCAGCTTCTGGTGAGGACCCACCTCTTGGCTTGCAGATGGCCAAGAGGTGGGTCCTCATCTTGCTGTGTCTTCATCTGGCAGAGGGACAGCCCTGATGTTAATACCATCATTAGGGCTCCAACCTCATGACTTTACTATTCATTAATTCATCATTTGGTGTTCATTATTCATTAAGTCTAATTATCTTCCCAAGGCCCCAACTCCAAAAACCATCATGCTGGGAGTTCCAGAGCTTCAATGTATAAACGTGGGGAGGACACAATGCAATCCATGGCACTCAGCCTCCTCATTTATAAAATAGAGGTATAACCTAGGAATCCAACTTACAAGGGATGTGAAGGACCTCTTCAAGGAGAACTACAAACCAGTGCTCAATGAAATAAAAAAGGATACAAACAGATGGAAGATCATTCCATGCTCATGGGTTGGAAAAATCAATATCGTGAAAATGGCTATACTGCCCAAGGTAATTTATAGATTCAATGCCATCCCCATCAAGCTACCAATGACTTTCTTCACAGAATTGGAAAAAACTACTTTAAAGTTCATATGGAACCAAAAAACAGCCCACATTGCCAAGTCAATCCTAAGCCAAAAGAACAAAGCTGGAGGCATCACGCTACCTGACTTCAAACTATACTACAAGGCTATAGTAACCAAAACAGCATGGTACTGGTACCACAACAGAGACATAGATCAATGGAAAAGAACAGAGCCCTCAGAAATGATGCCGCATAGCTACAACTATCTGATCTTTGACAAACCTGACAAAAACAAGAAATGGGGAAAGGATTCCCTATTTAATAAATGGTGCTGGGAAAACTGGCTAGCCATATGTAGAAAGCTGAAATTGGATCCCTTCCTTACACCTTATACAAAAATTAATTCAAGATGGGTTAAACACTTAAATGTTAGACCTAAAACCATTAAAATCCTACAAGAAAACCTAGGCAATACCATTCAGGACATAGGCGTGGGCAAGGACTTCATGTCTAAAACACCAAAAGCAATGGCAACAAAAGCCAAAATTGACAAATGGGATCTCATTAAACTAAAGAGCTTCTGCACAGCAAAAGAAACTACCATCAGAGTGAACAGGCAACCTACAGAATGGGAGAAAATTTTTGCAACCTACTCATCTGACAAAGGGCTAATATCCAGAATCTACAATGAACTCAAAGAAATTTACAAGAAAAAAAACAAACAACCCCATCAAAAAGTGGGCAAAGGATATGAACAGACACTTCTCAAAAGAAGACATTTATGCAGCCAAAAAACACATGAAGAAATGCTCATCATCACTGGCCATCAGAGAAATGCAAATCAAAACCACAGTGAGATACCATCTCACACCAGTTAGAATGGCCATCATTAAAAAATCAGGAAACAACAGGTGCTGGAGAGGATGTGGAGAAATAGGAACACTTTTACACTGTTGGTGGGACCGTAAACTAGTTCAACCATTGTGGAAGTCAGTGTGGCGATTCCTCAGGGATCTAGAACTAGAAATACCATTTGACCCAGCCATCCCATTACTGGGTATATAGCCAAAGGACTATAAATCATGCTGCTATAAAGACACATGCACACGTATGTTTATTGCAGCACTATTCACAATAGCAAAGACTTGGAACCAACCCAAATGTCCAACAATGATAGACTGGATTAAGAAAATGTGGCACATATACACCATGGAATACTATGCAGCCATAAAAAATGATGAGTTCATGTCCTTTGTAGGGACATGGATGAAACTGGAAAACATCATTCTCAGTAAACTATCGCAAGGACAAAAAACCAAACACCGCATGTTCTCACTCATAGGTGGGAATTGAACAATGAGAACTCATGGACACAGGAAGGGGAACATCACACTCTGGGGACTGTTGTGGGGTTGGGGGAGGGGGGAGGGACAGCATTAGGAGATATACCTAATGCTAAATGACGAGTTAATGGGTGCAGGAAATCAACATGGCACATGGATACATATGTAACAAACCTGCACATTGTGCACGTGTACCCTAAAACCTAAAGTATAATAAAAAAAAAATTGTAATTGAAAAAAAAAAATAGAGGTATAAATAGAATACTTTCTTAAAGGCTGTTCTGAAGGCCAAATGAAGTCATAAATGTAAGAGAGTTATTAGTGTTATAGCATGTAGTCAATGCTACATGCATGCTGGCTAATATCGTTATTACCTCCAGGCCACTTAAAAATAGATATAAACAAAATATTTAATGAAACGCAAGCAAATTCAATCTAGCAATAATTAAAATAGATGACCATAGAAATTGTTTCTGGAGTTCAGGGATTTTTTTTTACTATTATATTTTAACAGTACAATTCATCATATTACTATATTCAACAGACAATATCTACATTATCACATTAGTGGATGATAAAAATGTTACTAAAAGTAATAAAAATATTGCTTTAAAAGTCAACCAATAAAAATGTCAGAAAGAGAGAATATTAGAGAATTAAATGTGTAAACCATGCATGATCCTAAAAGCTCTGAGGCTTTCTCATGGAAACAGAAATAAGGCAACTAGGTTACCATTAGCTAGTATTATCTAATTCTGCTTCAAAAGTGACAATACCTGAAACAATAAAGTGCCACTGTACCTCTTTTAAAAATACCTGGAAACGCCGGGCGCAGTGGCTCATGCCTGGAATCCCAGCACTTTGGGAGGCCGAGGCGGGTGGATCACGAGGTAAGGAGATCAAGACCATCCTGGCTAACACGGTGAAACCCCGTCCCTACTAAAAATACAAAAAAATAGCTGGGCGTGGTGGCGGGCGCCTGTAGTCCCAGCTACTCAGGAGGCTGAGGCAGGAGAATGGCACGAACCCAGGAGGCGGAGCTTGAAGTGAGCTGAGATGGTGCCATTGCACTCCAGCCTGGGCGACAAAGTGAGACTCCGTCTCAAAAAGAAAAAAAAAAAAAAAAAAAAATACCTGGAAGCATAATCATTAGTAAGTCAAAAAATTCTCATTATTTTCAGATGAAATAATTTTTATCCTGGGAATCATATTAAATTTAAAAATTCTTAGGAGTAATGAAGTAGTAGTATTAAATGAATTAAAGTTTTTATAAAATAAGATTGTTTTATAATTGACGCACATATATTTTTAAATTCTGACATTGATATATATATATACACGCACATATAACCATTATTTTATAATTGATGCACAAATATTTTTTAAATTACTGACATTTACATACACATATTTTTTAATTACTAACATTTATATATATACACAAGTATACACACATGTATATAATTTTAAATTACTGATATTTATATACACACATATATAGACATTTATATACACACATACATAGACATTTATATATACACATATATATTTATATATATACACATATATATTTATATATATACACATATATATTTATATATATATATATATACACACACACATCATCTTTATTTTAGTCGTATTGTATGTACCCTATTTTCTTCAATTCTAAGATGTAATGATTTAATAACAGAGTAAGGAAATCACAAACCATCTTTCTATCACTTCTCTAGCAAATTATAACAAAAGTAGTGGATTAAAACAACACATTTATTATTATACCACTGCGTACTTCAGAATGGGTCCCTCTGGGCTAATCAGTGTGCCAGTAGGGCTGTGTTTCTTTCCGAAGATTCTAGAGGCAAAGTCATTTCCCTCTCAGTTCCAGCTTCCAGAGGATGTCTGTAGTCTTTGGGTGATCCTCTTGAAAATGATCCTCTTGAAAGATACTCTACAGTTTCCCTGATTGATATAATTAGGTGTTATGCCCCATGAAAGTTATACTTTCAATTCTATTTTAAGGAAGGTTTTTGATCATCTTTCTTGCGTTTATTTTAAAAAGAATAATTACTAAAAGAAGCATTTATTCATTTGATTGCAATTTTAAAAATTATATATTTTTTAAATCTCCACAGGGTATTGATTCTTTTTTTCACCTTGAACCTTGTTTAAAACCCCAAGACTTGAATAGCTTTCTAGAATCTCTCTGGAAGGTAACTCTGAGATTACACAGATGAGTCAACTTTGTTTAATGGAGTCACAGGTAAGGAATGTGATTAACTGCTGTCTCTATAGCACACTGTTTTCCAGTTTCTCTCAGGAAGTCTAAATACTGTTGCTGTTCATTTATTTAGCTCCCCATGAGAAGGATTCTGATGACTAAACTGCTAACCATCACTGAAAAACCCCCTTGCCATCACGCCACACTGCATTAGAAACAGCGGCAGGGGAGGGTTGTGTACCTGTTGTCTCAACAAGATGAGCACAACAACAGAACAGCATCCTCCTTGGAGTCAGTAAGACCCAGAGATTACTACCCTTAAGGGAATCTAAAGTTTGATGAAGCATTTTCTATAGGGGAAAGCAAAAATTGGAAACTACAGAAAAGGAATTTTTCATTTGTCACAGTGTTGTCACAATGTTGTTACACTTAATACATATAATATTTTAACTGTTATAAAACCACTCAGGAACTTGACAATACATTGGTTCGAGGGCTATGCAGCAAATAGTGTATACATAACACATTTGCCTCTAGGAAAGAATAATCAATTTTACACGAATATGAAAATCATATGGAACAGACTATTCATTTTATTTGTGACTGAAATATAGATTTATGTAAAGGAAAATGACTGCCATAAAGAATGGAATTCTTTTTCTGTCATTTTATTGTTTGTTCTATTTTCTGGCTTTGAAAACTATAGGACAAAAACCTATTTAATAAGAAATACCTCAAATATTTGAGGAGTGAACATAAAATTGTATATTGTTTAACCTCATTAGGCTGATTTGAAGAAAAGGAAGTACTGAAATACTAGATTTGGTATCTAGATGCTACCACTAAAAGAAATAGCGAATGTATCTTTAATGTAGTGAAAACAATTAAATTATTTTTAAGCTACAAAGAAAAAGATATTCTCTCAATTATGCTCGTTTGGACCAGGGGGTTTATGAAACAGAAAAGACAGTCATATAAACATTTACAGAACTACCTTTTATAAAATATTAAGTAGTCTCTATTTAAATTTTTATTTATTTATTTAGAGACAGGGTTTCTTTCTGCTGTTCAGGCTAAAGTGCAGTGACAATCAGGCTGTATAGCTCACTGCAGCCTCAAACTCCTGCGCTCAAGTTATCCTGCTAACTCAGCCTCCCAAGTAGCTAGGACTATTTTTAAGCCAAAGTAATCATGTATTATGACTATGCTAAATAGCAGAGTGAGAATAAAAGGGGTACAAAATTATTTTGTAAGTGAAAACTGTGTTTCAAAAAATATATTTGGTATAATGTTTAGTATGTTTAACAAACAAGAAACAGTAAAATGCAGATTTGCAAAATATTTTTATTTTTACTTTTTTCATGTATTTTCATTAATGATATGCATTAAGTACCATGGCCTTCTATCTTATATTCCAAAGAGATTAGTAACATAATATAGGATTGTTCATTGCTAGATAGTACTTAATCAAATTAGCAAAGCATGATAAAAGATTTTCCTAAATATGCTAAAATCTTTTATGTTAATATTAAACTTTTAAATGATAGAAAACAGAATTAAGACAGTAACTCACTGCTATACCCTGAATCAACCAATACCAATTGTGATTACACAATATCTCTCCAACATATTAGATAAGGCCTTCACTACATCTTGCCATGAACATCTTCCTTATTTCAACTCCCTTGGTTTAGAATTGTCCTCTTGAACTCTGTCAGAGTTAAATTTACAGAAAAAAAATAACATTTTGAAATAAAATTAAAACCATTAAACAAATTTCTGGTCTCACTCCTCTCCACCAAAATCTCAAGTTATGGCTGTCACCAAACCCACAAGGTCACTTATCGGTTGTCCTTGGAAAACCAATTTTGCAGACCACTCACTGTTCAGATGGAGCATGCGTAGGGTCCAGTCTAACTTCACACTTGTTTAGGTCTCTATCTTTTCCTAAGCTAAAATGAGAGGACCATTTCCTCAGCATGAAAAAGCCAAGAAAGAAAGTAGAATCTAGCCTTTCCTTGGGGCCTCCTACTTTTTATGTAGTTAGCCAATTCCTTTCGGTTATGAGGTTAAAGATTTTAAATTTATCACCATTGTGAATTAAGTAGAAGAGGTATCTCAAAGTAAAAGAGTTTTGAGGTGGATGATTAATAAAAGAACTAACTCTTAGCAAAGCAGCCCAGACAGGAGAGCAACTACAAGAAATAGCTGGTAAGTCACATATGTTGCATAGTCAAATCATGTTGGGGTTTAAATAAAACAAAACAGAAAAGAAACCACACAATTCCTGAAATTGACTAATTTATAGAGGCCTACTAGTACCTTTGATAACCGGATGAAATTTCACTCAGTAATTATGTTGCATGCCTTGCTAATTAACATTTTTTTTTGTAGGCTGGGTTAAGGATCTTTGTTATCTGGTATTTGCGTTCATTAGAATGTTTCATGTCTATTAAAATTTAAAAGAATACTATCTTGATTTATTCTTTGCTCATGCACATTCATTACTGGAGAAATAAAATTTTTGTTCTGTGATGTATTATTAAGTATAATTTAATTATTGAAAGCTGAATAATTCTGAAAAAGGAAAATGTGAATGTGTGCGTGTGAATGTGTGTGTTTCATTAAGTAAATATACATTTCCTCCTTTGCAAGTTACCTAATAAATTTTATTTTTTTCAATAAAACCATAGGTACAGTTTCAAACTTTTCTTCTAGGGTGCTTACTGACACAAATAACAATAGAGTTGAACTATACTGATTTACCTATTTTTAAACAATTGCTAGAAACATGCTGTGAAAATTTTTATTGCTTATGACTCACAGTTGCAGGGGGCAGTTGTGGTAGATATTCAAACAGCATTTACCTTCTCTTGAGACTTGTCAAAAGGCAGCGCATAGACAAGAGAAAATTTGTAGAAGTAAATTAAGGAAAAATATTTGCAATGATAAAATTTTATGTAGTTAGAGAAAATACATATTGGTGTGATTCTCACGCATGAGAGCAATTTTATGCCAAGTAGAAAGTGCAAGTCTTCTGCAAGCCTGCAGGGGGTTTAAATACTTATGATCTTTTCTGCACAACAATGTGTTTGTCAAAAAAAAAAAAAAAAACCCTGTCTATAAAAGGAAAATGTGGAAAGGTAGCTACAAGCTGTAATGTAATGGTTTTCTACAATAAAATGCCAATCAAACTTTGAAACTGGTACTTCATGTTGAACCTTTTTATACAGCTCTTCCAGTAGATGAGTAGGCTTCAATAAATGTTGATATGACATAATTTATCACTTCCATCAGGCCTTTATCAACTAGAGTTTCTCATTTGAAACAAAGAAGTGAGATGATGAATTCCATAACTATGTTCTCAACTACCCCACGTTTGATTCCATGACTATGTTCTCAATTCTCCCCATGGTTGAGTAATAACTAATATCACACTAACTGTATAGGAGACAAGTTAATAATTTTTATATACAGTGGATGCCTTAGGATATTAAAGCTTAATTTTCTTAAGAAACACTAGCTGAAAATGGCTGAGAGCTTCATCCTAAAAGTGACACACTGTTCATATCCCTTGCCTTTTTTTATATAAAACTGTGAATGGTAAAGGCGATACTGTAGATCTTGAATAGTGTAGCCCTGGCCAATGAGAAAGAGACATCTACTGCCACTCTACAAAATTTGAAACATGTGTCATTTCCCTCTTAATATTATGTCAGTTTATTCTCTCACCAAAAACTGCAGTTGCTAAAACTGAGATAGTTTTGTGATTGGTATAATTGATGATCTGCTCTTTAATGTTAGAGTATAAATGGAAGGCATAGTTTGATGAGTTTGCAATTCCGTGTGTGGGTTTTTTTTTTTTCCTTTTTTGTCAGTCTCTACCAGAAATCTTTCATTTATTCTTTTCAACAAATATTTATTACGCATCCACTACTTATGCACTGTTCTATGTATCAAGGATTTAATAAGCGAATAAAATAAATTTCTGCTTATCTTCAAGGGGTAGAGTAGGAGTGGAGACAGAGACTCTAGTAGAATAGAATGTATAAGGCCAAGGATAGAAGCAAGAGGCTCAAAGAGTTTAATGAAATACTGGCAAGGCTAATTGTGACTTTGGGTAGCCATTGAGGTCACAATGAACAATAAAAAGTCAGATATGTTAAGAAGCTAAAGTAGACAGAAATTTCTGGTACACTAGAGGTAGGTTAAGGAAGATTGAGAGAAATCAAGTAAACTAAAAGGAACTTTGAGTATAAATTGTTTTATATCTAAATGAGTATCTTTTATGTAGCAGCCAAGAAGACATCATATAGTTACTCAATAATTGAATCATGATCAACTAAAATGAGTAATGGCAAACAAAATGTCTGGTCACTATTATTTTTACTATTTTAATTTTTAAAAAATATTTCAACTTTCAGGTTCAGGTAAGACGTGCAGGTTTGTTGCATGGTATATTGCGTGACGCTGAGGATTGGGGTAAAAATGATCCCATCACCCCAGTAGAGAACATAGCACCCAATAGGTAGTTTCTCAACCCTTGCTCCACTCCCTCCCTTCTCCTTTTAGCGTTCTCCAATGTCTATTTTTCTCATTTTCATGTGCATGTGTCCTCAATGTTTAGATCCCACTTATGTGAGAAAATGTGGTATTTGGTTTTCTCTTCCGGCATTAATTCGCTTAGGATAATGGCCTCCAGCTGCACCCATGTTGTTGCAAAGGACATGATTTCATTCTTTTTCATAGCTCAATTCTTCTTGTATTATAGATTCTCTTACACATGGGAGTGCTAGAGAAAAAAGTGATGTTTTAAATTGCAAACATTGTGTCCTATAAGAGCAAGATGTCCTAGTGATTTCATTTGATCATTTTAACTTGAATCTCAGAATATAAGAGCAATCCAGCAAGTCTCCGAAGTTAGCATTGTTACCATTCCATCATTTTTGTTTCTCAGCTAGCCTATATACAATTAAAAATTCAATAGTTCTCAGACTTGTTCTAAGATGATCTATTATGGGATTCTGCAATTAATATTAATGATAATCTTACTGATATATACACAGGATAATAAATGCAAATTTCAGAATATGACACATTTTTAAGAACTGAAAGAATAATAAATTTTAGCAAATAGTAAAATAAATGAATAATCAATGACTTCAAATAAAAGTTAGTTTCTTTCTATGTACAAGTTCCTTTGCTGTCCCTTTAACTACTACTTGCTGACAGGAAGAGAATTTGTTTTATGACCTTGACTGTTGTGGGGGTGGAAAGGTGTGATGCCTTTCCTCAGCATCATAAGGGGACCTGCCAACAATCCTATAACAAAAAGCAGGTAAACAAGGACAAATATAATAAATTTATTTAATCAATTTTTTTTTGTAACACAGAGCCTTCAGAAGTGAAGACCCAAAGGTCCAGGAAAACCTGGCAATTTTTATGCTTAGGTTTGATAAAAAATGAATAGCCATGTCGAAATATGATCAGACAGGATATGATCTATTAGACTAAGGGGGAAACTCCAGCAAGGCCTGTCTGTTAAGATTCTTCTTGCTCATTTTGTGTGGCATTCCTTCCTCCCACATATGGGGTAGCACCCTTCTAGAATGAGGGTCTTCAAGGGAGAAGAAGAACCACCTTTCTAGGTTTCATGGCTTGCTTTAGGGCACAGGAGTTCTTTTCTATGACCCATCTTGCAGAAGTAGAATTCCGGTTTGCGTGACCCGCTTCAGGGGAGAAAGAGACTTCGGAGACAGGTCTTTGGAAAAGACCAAAGAGACACATTGCCTCTGAGGCCTTGCAATCCCCTTTAGTTGAAAGTACTCAGCAACATCAAAGTGCCATATTTTGGAATTTTGTTTTTCTGAGCCCCCAAACCTCAAAATTCTTATTTATTATTCCAAAAAGTTCAAACCTATCATCATTAAACTCAGAGTCAGCCTTCCTCATTTGAATCCTCTTTTTCTTAGACCTCATGACTTGAATTTTAGCAATAATCCTGAATATGCTTGTTAAGGCCTCACTGGTGAAATAATCTTCAGTGAAGTTACAATTAGTAAACTAGTGTATTGGATGTTGCGCATATTGGTGGCATTTAATATAAAGACTAACATTAAAAGGGTGAAAATACAACATGAATCAGGCAAAATGCAACATTAAACACTCAGGATCGGTTGTGTGATAAGTCATATCTTGCAGTTATTTATTTTTTTTCCCTTTTCAGTAGCCTTGTCTTTGTACCAATAGCAGCATTAACAAAACTTATCAATGAGTGCTTTTTGCCAGAATTTATTATCAGATGGAGACCAAATATTAGATAACCAAGAGATGAGGAAAAAGTCAGATGAAAAACATAAACTAATAATCTTTAATTTTAAAATGTTGACATAATATTCAAGTGATAGGTGATATATTTGCTTCAAATTATAATATTTTGGTCTAGAAAAAAAGAAACTATTATTTTGACCCTACGAATAAAAAAGAGACAGATAAATTACATATTCATTCATATATTTATATTTGAATTCAGTAAAAAATATATATATAATATGTTTAACCGTAAGTAGGCTGATGATGCAATAAAACATAATAGAACTAAATTCACAAAGTTACAAGCTTTTGGGAAAGAGGAGACCCACAGTTGTATTGTTGTGTGTGTGTGTGTGTATGTGTGATATTGTATTATGTTTCTCTATTAGCAATAAATAATCAGAAGAGATTTGAAATGGCACCATTTGTAATAGCATCAAAACACATCAAATACATTGAAATAAATTTTACAAAATAGATGCCAGATTCATATGATGCAAACTATAAAATAGTGATGTGAGAAATCAAATATCTAAGTAGAGAGATATACTTTGCTCCTGATTGTAAAAATCAATATCATAAAATTCTCTCCAATTCTCTCTTATAATATTGTAAATTATTTCCAAATTCTTTACAGATTCAATGCAGGTTCAATTCAATCAGAGCTACATTTCTGTTGTAAAAATTGCCAAAATGGTTCTAAAATGTATATCAAAAACAAGGACCTACAATAACCAAAAAATAATTTTGAACACGAGGAATAATGTTGTGTTTGTATACTGCCTGATTCCAAAATGTCTTATAAGTGTACAATAGTTTATACAAGAGTAACATATAGAGATCAATGGAGTGGAATTGGGAGTCAAGAATTAGAACCACATATTTGTTGCCAGTTAATGATAATGTAGACAGAATAATCTTTTCAACATACAGAGCCAAAACATTCAAGTATCGATACACACACACACACACACACACGCAAACTCTAAGACATACCTAACATCATACCCCATGTAAAAAAATAACTCGAACTGCATTATATATCTTGTTATATAAAAAAACTAATAACAACTATTTTAAAAGTAAATAAATGGAATTCACTAAAATTAAAATCTCCTGTGGTTCAAAACACACTATGAAGAGTAAAAAGACAAGCCACAGAATACAAGAAAATATTTGCGAAACACATGTATAATAAAAGGCTTATGTCTAGAATATATACTGACATCTCAAGGCTCAATAATAAGAAAATAAACAATTCCATTTAAAAATAAACAAGAAACTCGAACTGACAGTTATATATATGGATGACAAATGGTTTCACGAACATATTCTTGTCATTAGTCATCAGAGAAATAAAAATTCATTTTTGCATTAATTAGTGCAAACCCATACAGAAGTAATACAATACATAGCAATGTGTTGCATACAGCACACAGTTAACATATGAATTAATTGCTTTTTAACCCTTAATGAGATACAATTACACTTATACCAAAAATACTACCCCTGACACTGGTACTGCCATGTGCTGGCAAGGATGTGGAACAACTTGTACTTTTTAACATTCCTTATGGAAGTGAAAATGGGAGTCTAAGTCTCTTTTTAGGTCTCTAAGAAATTGCTTTATGAATCTGAGTGCTCCTGCATTGGGTGCATATATATTTAGGATAGTTAGCTCTTCTTATTGCATTGATCCCTTTACCAGGATGTAATGCCCTTCTTTTCCTCTTTTGATCTTTGTTGGTTTAAAGGCTGTTTTATCAGAGCCTAGGATTGGAACCCCTGCTTTTTTTTTGCATTCCATTTGCTTGCTAGATCTTCCCCCATCCCTTTATTTTGAGCCTATGTGTGTCTTTGCATGTGAGATAAGTCTCCTGAATACAGTACACCAATGGTCTTCAGTCTTTATCCGATTTGCCAGTCTGTGTCTTTTAATTGGGGCATTTAGCCCATTTACATTTAAGGTTAATATTGTTACGTGTGAATTTGATCCTGTCATTACGATGCTAGCTGGTTATTTTGCCCATTAGTTGATGCAGTTTCTTCATAGCGTTGATGGCTTTTACAATTTGGCATGTTTTTGCAGTGGCTGGTGCTGGTTGTTCCTTTCCATGTTTAGTGCTTCCTTCAGGAGCTCTTGTAAGGCAGGCCTAGTGGTGACAAAACCTCTAAGCATTTGCTTGTCTGTAAAGGCTTTTACTTCTCCTTCATTTATGAAGCTTAGTTTGGCTGGATATGAAATTCTGGGTTGAAAATTCTTTTCTTTAAGAATGTTAAATATTGGCCCCCATTATCTTCTGGCTTGTGAGTTTTCTGCAGAGAGATCCGCTGATCATCTAATGGGCTTCCCTTTGTAGGTAACCCGACCTTTCTCTCCGGCCACACTTCACATTTTTTCCTTTATTTCAACCTTGGTGGATCTGATGATTATGTGTCTTGGGGTTGCTCTTCTCAAGGAAATGCCCATCAATGATAGACTGGATAAAGAAAATGTGGCACATATACACCATGGAACACTATGCAGCCATAAAAAGGCTAAGTTCATGTCCTTTGCAGGGACATAGATGAAACTGGAAACCATCATTCTTAGCAAAGTAACACAAGAAGAGAAAACCAAACACCACATGTTCTCACTCATAAGTGGGAGTTGAACAATGAGAAAACATGGACACAGGGAAGGGACATCACACACTGGGGCCTGTCAAGGGGTGGGGGACTGGGGAAGGGATAGCATTAGGAGAAATACCTAATGTAAATGACAAGTTGATGGGTGAAGCAAACCAACATGGCACATGTATACCTATGTGACAAACCCGCATGTTGTGCACATGTACCCCAGAATTTAAAGTATAATAATAATAATAAAAGTGAAAATGAGACAACTACTTTGAAAAAGTTTGGTAGTATCTTGCAAAATTAAACATATACACTCACCATTCTATCAAGTAAACCTATTCCTTTTTATTAACTAAGATAAATCAAAACTCATGTCTTCCCAAAGACTTCTATACAAATGTTTACAACAGCTTTATTCATAGTTAACAAAAATCTAAATCAATTTATTTTCATCATGAATGAATTATCATGAAACTGAGGTACATCCATAAAATGGAAGTCTGTTAAACAATTAAAGAGAACAAACTGCTAATAAGTGCAACAATATGGATAAATCTCAAAAGTATTATACTAAATGTAAAAAGCCAGATACAAAATGCTACACACTATGTGATTCATTTGACATACTAGAAAAGATGAAGATATCAGGAAATAAAAATATTCTGTAAAATATCCTCATATGCCAGGAAATGCAGAATATTCTATTAAATGGAGAAAGGGAAGATGGCACATCAATAAATAAAAAATAAACTTTCTGTCTTAAATGAAACTGTGCCCCCAGTTTTAGAAGATGTAGCTTATATTTAACATTGTAAAAAAATGTTAACAGTCATATTTTAAGAAAATTAATCAATTTACATTTAGCCCTTGCTGAAGACTGACTAATCAACACTTCTAATACTTAAACAGTCTGTTCTATTTTTATTTTGTAACTCTGCCATACAATGATACAAGTTTGTAACACAATTTGGCAGTTATAAAATATTTGGAAATTAGTTGATTAACAAAAGATACTTCTTAAATAATTTTTAATTTATAAATCACTTTTAAAATGTGAATGTATGAGAAAGTATCAGCATTAATGTTATAAACTAACTCATATTTTATAAAGAATTGTGCAATATCAAAAGAGAAAATGCTCTGTATTGAAATTTTCTTTGTAGAGTGATTTGAAATATATTTTTAAATTTTATTTATACCTTATTACCAAATATAAAGTTATTTTTAGATTATAAATAAGATTTTTTAAATTGAAAAATATATTTGTGGTATAACATGGTTTATGCAGTTTTTCCTAAAAAACTTATGTATTTCATTGTTTCTATTTATCTTTCTGCAAATAATCTAATACAGTATGAAATATCATGAATAGTAGATATTTACTTATTGATTAAATAGTTTGAATATTATTCTTAAAGTTTTTTCAAACAAAAGTTTACATTTGTTGGATCCTTGTATTATATCATCAAATCAATATTGTGCTGAAGCCAGCTCATCTTGGCTCACAAGAGCCCATCATTCATTTTTCAGTAATTTTGCTTTCTAGTTATTAAATACAGCCATCATTAAAGATTCATTATAGAAACTTATGATCAAGCATAGAATATTTAAAAAGGAAATGAATTCTAAACCCATCACTTCCAATGGTTTTCTATTCTTTATTAATATTTGTGTCTATGAAGTTATTTATATCTAGTTGCTGTATATGGTGGAAATAATATCTCCCATTGTCAGCTAAAAATATGCTATGTTGGGAGTATTTACACCATAATAAATTCCATGAAATTTTTTGGTTTCTTTTTTCTACATTAACTTTATTGGTTGAACAGCCATAATTCCCTGAAAATCTGTGGTTGATGTCTCAGGTTCAATTAATGTATTAAGAAAACATCAACATTGTAGCTGTTATGTAGCTATATTTCTTTTTAATTTTTTTCCTTTTATTTATTTTTATTTTTAACTTTTATTTTTGGTTCAGGGACACATGTGCAGGTTTGTTATACAGGTAAACTGCGTGTCACAGGGGTTTGGTGTACAAATAGTTTTGTCACCTGGATAATAAACATAGTACCTGATGATACTTTTTCTGATCCTCTCACTCGTCCTACTCTTCACCCTCAAGTAGGTCCCAGTGTCCGTCGTTCCCCTCCTAGTATCCATGTGTTCTCTTTATTTAACTCCCACTTATATGTGAAAACATGCGGTACTTACTTGGTTTCTGTTCCCGTGTTAGTTTGTTTAGGTTAATGGACACCATCTGTATCCATACTGCTGCAAAGTAGTTCTTAGACATGTTCCAGCACACAGCCACATGAAACTCTGCTTTTAGATATCTGCTATATAGTAAGCACGTATATTGAAAACACGAAAAATAAGGCACATCGCTTACCAAGGAAACCTAAAAGGATATAAGACCTGCAATAAGCAGTGATTGCACCACTGCACCCCAACCTGGATGACAGCGTAAGAACCTGTCTCAAAAAATAAAACAAAACAAAACAAACAACAACAACAACAACAAAACACTACAAAAAAGAACTGATTGCAGACATGTGGGAAATGAACTCCTCCAGAATGCGGGGATAGACTATACAAAACAGGTGAATTTGGAGCTAGACCTTAACAAATAAGTAGGAGCTCGTCAGGTAGAGAACGTGAGCAAAGTTATTCCTGTCATGGAGAAAAGCATAATCAAAGTAAAGAGACAAAGTAAAGAGACATAAGACAAAAAGCATGTATTATTAGAAACCCTAACATTTCTAAGTCTCAAGAATAAAGGATATGTTATCTCGCTTTGCCTCTGTTTTACAAAGAACACTTGTGATGGTATTAATATTTAGGGACCATCCAGATAATCCAGAATAATCTTATCAAGATCTTTAACTTAATTGTATCTGCCAAGACTCCTTTTCCCAATAAGGTAGCATGAGTTTCAGAAATTAGAACCTAGTAGTATCTTTGAGTGGCCATTATTCAACCTCTCACAGGTTCACTCTACATGGTAGTGATAATTCAAACCAAAGTAGTAGAAGAATTTGCAAAGTTTATAGAGAAAACAGGAAAAGGACCAAATTTAGTATTGCTATAGTCACCAAATTACTTAGGTAAGCAAATGGGAAACCAATGAGAGACATTAAAATGCCAGGAGACATTTAAAGGAAGAGGGCCAAGAAATAAACATGGGATCCAAGTGAGTAGAAAAGATACAAGGAGAAAATTGACAGCAGCTATGAATACCTGCACTTGTATGTTCATCACAGCCCAATTCACAAGAGCAGAGATATGGAATCAATCTTAGTGTCTGTCAAGTCATAATTAGATAAAGAAATTGTGGTATGTACACAAAATAGAATACTATTCAGTCATAAAAAAATGAAATCATGTATTTGACAGCAACAGGGATGGAACTGGGGGCCATTATGTTAAATGAAATAACTCAGAAACAGAAAAAACAAATACCACATGTTCTCACTTACAACTGGAGGCTAAATAATGTGCACAGTGGACAGAGAGTGTGGAGGGATAGACAATAGACTCAGAAGACTGTGGAGTGAGAAGAGGGTGGATGATGAGAAATTAATAGATACAAAGTACACTACTCAGGTGATGGATACACTAAGAGGCATGCAAGAAAATTACACATGTATCCCATAAATTTACACATATTTTTAGAAATTAAAAAGATTAAATTGTAAAATACAAAAAGCTTGAATATTTACACATACTAATTGCAATCTTAGATCAATTGCATAGGCAATCTAGTCTCATTTCAGTTGTTTACAGATGAGCAATTGGAAAAATATGACTCTCATCCCTGAAGCTAACCTTAAAGCCAGGGAGTTAACTAGTAAACTTAGCGCTACAGAGGCAATATTAAAATCGTACTTGTAACTCATGAAGTAGTTCACAGTTGTGAAATATTAAAATTTATACCATCAAGAGAATTTCTACTCAAACTAATCACAGTTACTAAGTAGTTGCTAAACTCAATTGCTTTTAAACTGTTGAAGAAGTGAATATGTGAGTATAAAGACATAATTAAATATTAGAATATTATAATCTCTTCAATTATTGTTGAAAGACTTTATAATATTTACTGTTTGGTTCATTGTAGCAAAGCCATGTAACTTTAATTTAGTTAAAGCTCTCCTTTAAGATTATTCTAGCTTCATTACTAACTACATAGGTCTGTCATTTCTCCAGATATCCAGTTGTTTTACATATCCAGTTTTAGTTCTTGTATGCCAGTAGACGTAGAAATGTGCTTAACTACTGTTTAATTCTGTATGGATTTGTAAATGATTGTATTTGAGTCTGTCTTGAAATTAACTCTTGCGTCTTTTGCACAGTGCTTCTTTTGCCCTGATATTTGAATTTTGGTGTTACAAAAAAAGAGAGAGAGAGAGAATTGACATTCTCTTAAATTAGGTCATTTGTAATTTTTTCAAGATGTTAAAATCATATCTAGTGTCAGCTTTCAACTTCTCAAACTGAAAAATCCTATTTTCCTCTTTTTAGAATTTATGGATTCTTTCATTTTATCAAAATTAAGGCCACATTTTAAACTTTATTTATATGATTCCCATTCACGATAGGATAAAACGTACTGAGCTTTTTGACCAAAAATGTCTCAAATCCTCAAAAAATGAGTCATTGGCTCCTATGAAGAGGATCAGATAGGACACAGCAAAATGTTTATTGGGGAGATGGATCATTCAAAGAGAACTATGAAAATATAAGCTAATTCTGTGTACCCAAAGCAGAAAGAGATTCCAATGTTTACAGCACCATTGAAAAATCTAGGTTTGGCCGGGCGCGGTGGCTCAAGCCTGTAATCCCAGCACTTTGGGAGGCCGAGGCGGGTGGATCACGAGGTCAGGATATCGAGACCATCCTGGGTAACACGGTGAAACCCCGTCTCTACTAAAAATACAAAAAATTAGCCGGGCGTGTTGGCGGGCGCCTGTAGTCCCAGCTACTCGGGAGGCTGAGGCAGGAGAATGGCGTGAACCCGGGAGAAGGAGCTTGCAGTGAGCCGAGATCGCGCCACTGCACTCCAGCCTGGGGGCAGAGAAAGACTCCGTCTCAAAAAAAAAAAAAAAAAAAAAAGAAAAGAAAATCTAGGTTTATGAAGTTTAGAAAGTCCCTGGAAGTTTCCATCAATTACCCTATTTGTCTACAGTTCCACAGTGAATGATCACAGGAAGCCAGGTAAAACCTTAGCAAAATCCAATGTTAGAAAGCTCTGTAATCCACATATCTGTCTGTGGCTATCCCTTGAGAATAATGTTTTGTTCTTAAATCTCAAGTCTCAAATTTTACATTAATCACTCTCATTGGCCTAATATGAGAACTCTCCTGGCAAAGAAGTTAGGGAAATACAGTTTCCAGGCTTTTAATCATTGATGTACAAAGGATAATTCAGAGTATTCAGCACAGATATTTGACATGATTTAAAATATGATGATTAAATGTGTATAGTTCAGTCATGACAAAGAGTTAATAGTTCTCATTTGTTACACTTTGTTTTCTTGAAAAAATATGACTGTTATATTACAGAACAAGTACAACTGTGACACAGATTAAAATCATAAACTCATTGTTTGTACCTTTAAGAGTTCTATAATATTTTTATTATATACACATTTTTCCTACTCTGGTAAAGAGGAGGGTGATTGTGCCATTTCTCTTTATCCAACTGCTTTCCTGAAGATGCTAATTTCTCAGCTCATGAAATCTTCCTGGGTTTATTTATCTACTGGTGTTTATTTATATTAGTGTATATTACTTATTTTTTATTTTAGTTTTGTATTTTGTTTATGTATCATTTTATTATTGGCAATTCCGTATGTTCATCATCTCTATTTATAGAAGCATTATGGAAAATCATGTATGATATTTAAAATAAAACTATATATAATTCAAAAAGCTATAATTTTAAAATATCACTGCATTTGGTATCACATAGTAATTTAATTTTTAAAATTTTATTAATTTAGCTATTAACATCTATGAGATATGGATTTATCTTTTAAATGGCTCCAGACCCCTTTATTTTTCAGTTACTGTATGGCTTATTTTCAGGTAACAACACAAAACTTAATGTTGCCAATGAAATGAAAAATATAAAAGAACATTAAGCCATGAATAAATTTGTACATGTTGCTTTGGAATCTTAGAATGATTACTTCCTTTCTCACTTCAAAATGATCTCTAATTTTTACTAATGTATTGAGTAGGAGAAATATGAATTCTGCTTAATTCTTTCTTGATTGCTACTCATATATATGAGTGATATATATAGGTACACACACATTATATATGTATATATAATTACACATGTATATACATATAATTACAACTCATATATGTGACTGGTGTGTGTATATATATACATACAGCATATTTATGTGTATATATATGAGTAGTGTATATTTATCTATGAAAATCACCTCTACCCTACAATTTATCATTAGCCACAGAGATTAAATTATATAAAATAAGAAATTATATATCTATTATGATCACATAGTCATGATTACTTGTTTCCAAACATTTTTGAGACCCAATTTATAAGATATACATTAAATCTCATACTAGAGGAAGCTCTGATGGCTTCGTGACAGAATACATGTACATGTTGCAGCAATTGGTTCTTCTCTTTTGGTTCTAATTAACTAGTCCAAATCTCAAGGCTAAAAACCTAAATAATTTTAGTGCCCTTGCTCATGAACTTTTACCACAGTTACAAAAGTATAATGATATAAGGATTATTTTCTTGACAGTTTGCATTTTCTTACCCTGTTTGATCTTATTGAGTGACTAAAATATCCAGTGGGATGTATGAAAGTTTAAGACAAAAAAACCATAGTTGATTAATAAGGAAGACACATTCTCTAAATGAATGGATAAATAGATTTCACCACATGTGAAAAATATTTCGCACATCCTAATACTACCAAAACTTAATTTTCAATTCTGAGCCATTTTATGATGCTCATGCTTTAAAAAGCCTGAAGAATTGCTATTAACTACAGTTTTATTTTTCTATCTCCTGTTTCTCCTATATGCAATCAAAAGCATTGTGGTGCTGTACAAACAACATTAATCTGAAGTTAGAAGACCTGTTTTCAAAATGTGATTCTGCTTTTCAGATGACCTTGAAAAAAATCACTCATTTTCTCTCCAGTCTCACTTTAAAGAACCACCATAGGCCAGACGTGGTGGCACACACCTGTAATCCCAGCACTTTGGGAGGCCAAGCCAGGCGGATCACAAGGTCAGGAGATTGAGACCATCCTGGTTAACAACGGTGAAACCGCATCTCTACTAAAAATACAAAAAATTAGCTGGGTGTGGGGGTGAGTGCCTATAGTCCCAGCTACTCGGGAGGCTGAGGCAGGAGAATGGCATGAACCCAGGAAGCGGAGCTTGCAGTGAGCCGAGATGTTGCCACTGCACTCCAGCCTGGGCCACAGAGTGAGACTCCGACTAAAAAAAAAAAGGCATTTACATGCTCACTAGCTGGACCCAATGGAAGTGGGTTAACAACTCATTTTCAATATATATCTAGTCTAAATAATGAAGTAAATTCTTAGATTTGCAGATTTTATGTCATGACAGAGATACAAGAATTGCACACAGAGTAAGATGAATTAGGTAAAATAAGTAACCCTTGCAAAAGCCACATACTATTGGTCACATCTGACTCTAACCTGCTAAAAATAAAGTGTAATTTCTTTAAATCTGGCTCAATCTTCCAGGGAGTCAGAATGAGTAAAATACTTTCTCAAAGCAACTTCTTCATACTTGAAAGGTAAATTGCCTCTCCTGAGGCACAAGAAGGAACTAATATACCCAAGCAAAGGTAATTTCTCAGGGAGTCTCTTCTGGAAGAATTGGCTAAGCAACAGAATATTTTATGTATGTAAGCTCCTCATGAAATCAAGCTCACTAGAGACAAAATTTGCACTGTTTTCTTCCAAACTTAATATTTAAGTTTTCCTTGTAAGTCTATGCTTTAACATAATAATAAATTCATTGACAAATTTACTGTTTCTTGAGGGCACTGCATGTTCAAAACACAGTGCTAACTACAGTTGTTACACACTTGAATCATGCCTAAATGTTATTCTCAAATGCCTTAAAAGTTGTAAGGTCATGTTAGGTCAGCCCAAAGCACCATGGTCTTTATATACACATGATACACATGTTGCGCATCAGAAATAATCAGTTGCTTCCCTATAACATGCTAATAGTCATTGTGTGAAACAAATGCTTTATGTTCTGTTTTTGTCTTGATTTTTATAAATTTTATTGTCTACACTGTACAACATGATGTTATACATATAGATATATAGAGAGATAATAAAGTTGTTACTATAGTGAAGCAAATGAACAGATCCAGCATCTCACCTAGTTACTCTTATTATCATATCACCTTATCAACTATTGACCTCATGTTGTACATCACTAGAATTGTTCAATCTACCTATCTGCTACTTTGTATCCTTTGACCTACATTTCATCATTTCCTCCCTGCCCACACTTCCCAGGGTAAAAAATGTTTTATTCTCTATTTCTGGATATTTGCCTTGTTTGGTTTTAAGAATCCCCATATGATGAGATCTTGCAGGATATTTCTTTTTGAGTCAGGCTTATTTTACTTAACAAAATGTCCCCCAGGTTCACCCATGTTGTGGTGGCAAATGACAAGATCACCTTCTTTTTAAAGGTGGGATAATATTTTATTTTATATGTATATATATCACAGCTTCTTTGTTAATTCGTTGACATACACATAGGTTGTTTTCATATCTTGGTTATTGTGAATCAAACTGAAAGTAACGGCCAGGTGCAGTGGCTCACGCCTGTAATCCCAAGATTTTGGGAGGCCAAGGCTGGTGGATCACAAGGTTAGGAGATCGAGACCATCCTGGCCAACATAGTGAAAACCCGTCTCTACTAAAATACAAAAAATTAGCCGGGTATGGTGGTGCACCTGTAGTCTCAGATACTCGGGAGGCTGAGGCAGGGGAATCGCTTGAACCCAGGAGGCGGAGGTTGCAGTGAGCCGAGATCGTGCCACTGCGCTCCAGCCTGGTGATAGATCAAGACTCCGTCCAAAAAAAAAAAAAGGATACTGAAAGTAACACGGAAGTATAGCTATCTATACAATGTGGCAATTTCATTGCTTGTGGTTATATACTCAGGAGAAGTATTGCTGGGTCATAATATAGTTCTAATTTTAATTTCTTTAGAAATTACCATACTATTTTCCACAATGGCTGTACCAATTTACATTCCCACCAATAGTATTCAAGGATTCCTTGCTCCACACCGTCACCCACACTTATCTTTTGTCTTTTTGATAATAGTCATGCTAATGCTATGAGATATTTCATAGTGGTTTTGATTTGCATTTCTCTAATGATTAGTGATGTTGAGCACCTGCTAATATAACTGTTGGCCATTTGTATGTCCTCTTTGGAGAACTATTTTTGAACTTGCATGCATCTCTTTATCTTCTTGCTAATAGTTTTAAATCTTACCAAAATGCACTGACTTAATTGATAAATTACAATAATTTGTAAGGTTTCTGCATATGATTATAAAACATATAGGCAGATATATGTTTACCTATATATGTATATATAAGCACATAAATATGTATATCCAGGTGTGCACACTTTCAAGTCACAAAAATAAATCTTCTTTGTTGGGGAAATAATTCAATGAACAAATAATTTCTGGAAATATTATGTATTATTTTTTGTCCCTAGTGATTCAGAAAGCCTATTAAGACATATATAAACAACGTTTATTGAAGATACTGAGATGTTCTAAAATAAAGAAATGTAATTAAATTAAACTGACTCAAAATTTTCTAAGCTTAATTGACTAAAGTATTGCACACAACATATATTTATATCACAACTTCAGGCTGAGTCCACAGACTTTATGAAACCCTTTTGTTGAGTCATAGGATTTATCTTTAAGCAGCAAACTGCTCTGTGGCAAGACAGAAGCATTGTATATTTCAAAGTACATTTAAAATACGATGCAATTTGGCATATTAAAGATCTAGATTAATATTCTAGACTACCACCTCCCAAAGTAATGTGGAAAAATATATTTCTGAACCAAAATTTTCACAAATGAAAAGAGCAGTTAATAATACATAGCTCAAACATTTGTGATTATATTTGTTGATTACATATGTAAAATGTATTCTTTCAGTACCTAATATGCAGCAGATAGTAGTATTCAACAAAAGTTAGTTCATTTATCCCTCACTTAACTTGTTAGATTGTTATTTGCCATTTTCACATTACAGAATTCTGCCTCTGCATAACTAGCCTGACAATTCTACTGTACATTCCACCCGGTAAGCAGAGAAGTATGAGGATGGAAGGAAAAGAGATAAGACTTGAGTAAACTCACCTTTGAGAGAATGTTTGACCTTAATAGTTTAATTCTTCCTAATTCACAAGAAGATAAATTACATGGAGAATAAATGTCAACTCTGCAATATCTGGAACATGCCATTGATGTATAAAAAGTCCCCTACACACATAAAAACTGTACTTTAAAAATATAATAGAAAAATAAATATAGAGATAAGGATAGGGATAAGAACACACACAAGTACACATAGACACTCAATACATGGACTTGAGGAAACCAGATAGCTAAAATGTATAACGTGTTGTACACACACAACATAGAAAAATTAATATCTTCCACACAATTTTTACATTCCCGTATTCTGTTTATTTTGTCCTAATTTTTACGTAACTCCCAGGGAATAGAAGTTCATTTTCCACCTGGTATACACCACTGACTAGGCTACCTTCCAGACTTGGGCTTATACATTAGGATGGTGCAAAAGTAATTGCATTTTTTGCCATTAAAAGTGATAACTATCTATCTAGGCCGATATTCTGTCCCAACTGTGTGAACATGAGAGCTCGTGAACAAAATCACAGTGGTTAAGCTTCATTAATATTTACTTCAAATGTTTTAGAGCTTTGGCTTGTGGGCTAGAAATTGTTAGCTTATCTCCTTATAAATATTCTCTCCTTTCATTATTAGTAAGAAAATGTTTAGCTCAGCAAATAGACAACACTGTATTTTCTTTTTCCATTGAAACTGTATTTCTGTGATGAATTCTATGTGTAGAAGTACTGTGAACAACATCCTGATTAGATTCTTAGAAGGAAATTTTCTCTTTTCATCCTGCTTGCTGGTAAGAATAAGTACCTAATGTTGAGCCATAATGGTTCATGAAAGAAAGACAATAACTTTGCAATGGTGGAGAAAAAGATAGCTACATCCCGGATCCCTGGGAAATGCTGTGGAGCAGAGCCATTATTCCATCTGTTCTTCCTACTTCCAGATTGATATTAATGAGAGATATCAACTTAACTTAAACCAGAGCTATTTTGGCTCACAGTTACACCTACAGCTTAACATACATCTTACCTGATAAACAATATCTCATCTTTACTTATCTTTTATTAATTATTAAAACACATTTAACCAAATTATAGGCAGTGTACAATAAAAGTATAAATATGGGCTTTTGAAGCTTCTGGTCCTAACAATTCACAGAAAATAAAAAGCATAGAAGAGCTTGTAAAACACTTCTATGACGTGTTCAGAAAAATTTGCAATATTGAAACTCTGCAAATTAAATCACTCAGTTAAGTGAATAAATAAATAGTAAGAATAAAAAAAGTAAGGATGGGGAGAGGTTTTATAGCTGCAGAGATTGAAAGACAAAATCAACAAAATGTCATAAGTGGATCTTGTTTGGATTTTGATTGTAGCAAATCATCTTTGAATTTTGCATGAGACAATGGGGTATTTAAGTACTTACTGAGCATATGAAAATATAAAGGCATCATTGTTTATTTTCATTTAGATGTTATAGTGGTACCACTGACACGTGAACAGCATGAGTGTGAACTGTGCAAGTCCTCTTGTAGGTGAATTTTCTCCCACCTCTGCCACCTCTGTCACACCAAGAGCAACTCTCTGTTTTTCTTCTCCTCAGCCTTTTCAATTATAAAGATTAATGACCTTTATAATCATCTACTTCCATTTAATGAAAAGTAAATGTATTTGCCTGATTTTCTTGATAACTTTTTCTTTTCTGTAGATTCTTTTATTAATGTTATAAGCATACAGTATATAATATAAATAACATACAAAATATGTGTTCTTTTTTCTTTTCAACTTTTATTTTAGAATAAGGGGGTACATGTGCAAGTTTGTTGTAAAGATGTATTACATGATGCTGTGGTTTGAGGTATGACCAAACCCATCACCCAAGTAGTGAGCGTAGTATCCAATAGGTAGCTTTTCAGCCATTGCTCCTCTCCCTCCCTCCCCCTTCTAATAGTCCACAGTGTCTATTGTTCTCATCTTCGTGTGCATGTGAACTAACACGGAAACAGGAAACCAAATACTGCATGTTTTCAGTTTTAAATGAGCTAAGCTGCCACTTAAAAGTGAGAACATGTGAAATTTGGTATTCTGTTTCTGCATTAGTGCACTTAGGATAGTGACCTCTAGCTTCATCCACATTGCTGCAAAGGACATGATTTCATTCTATTCTTTTATATGCCTGCGTAGCATTCCATGGCACCATTGATGGGAACCTGGGTTGATTCAATGTTTTTGCTATTGTGTACAGTGCTGCAATGAACATATGGGTGCATGTGTCCTTTTCATGAAACAATTTATTTTCCTGTGCGTGTATATCCAGTAATGAGATTGCTGGGTCTAAAGGTAGTTCAACTCAGTTCTTTGAGAAACCTCCAAACTGCTCTCTACAGTAGCTAGACTAATTTATATTCCCATCAACAGTGTATAAGTGTATCTTTTTCTTCACAGCTTTGCCAATATCTGTTATTTTTTTGACTTAAAAACAAAGTCATTCTGACTGGTATGAAATGGTATCTCATTGTAGTTTGAATTGCATTTCTCTGATGATTATTGATGATGAGCATTTTTTTCTTATGTTTGTGGGCCCCTTGTATGTCTTCTTTTGAAAGTGTTCATGTCTTTTGCCTACTTTTTAATAGAGTTATTTGTTTTTTGCTTGTTAGATTAGGTTTCTTATAGATTCTGAATATTAAGACTTTTTGAATGCATAGTTTGTGAATATTTTCTCCTATTTTTAAGCTGTCTGTTACTTCCTTGATCGTTTCTCTTGATATGCAGAAGCTCTTTAGTTTAATTAGTTCTCACATGTCAATTTTTGTTTTTGATGCAATTGCTTTTGAGGACCTAGCCATAAATTCTTTGCTAATGCTGACATCAAGAAGAGTATTTCCTAGGTTTCTAGGATTTCTATAGTTTGAGCTGTTACGTTTCAGTCTTTAATACATCTTGAGTTAATAGTGGTAGGTAGGGGTTTGTTATTGGTAAGGTTTCCAGTAAACAGTGGGCTACCAGTAGCTAAGTTTTGGAGAGTAACAAGTTATACATGGATTTTGAACTGGATGTGGGATTGGCACCCCAACCCCTGAATTGTTCAAGAGTCAACTGTATTATAACAGTGCTAAATAAAGTCCATGTGTTTTATAGAGCCACGGTGAAATTTTAAGTTGAAATTGTATGATATGTGAGATCTTTCAAAATAATACAGATGAGGTAGAGGGAGAGGTTTCGTGAAGACATGTATGGAACAACAATGGTCATGAAATGAGAAGTGTTCTGAAGCTGAGTGATGGCTACACAAGAGGTTATACTTCTATTCATACTTTTGTACATGTTTGAATTTATTTATATTAGAAGTTTTAAAATGGTATGAATTACATGCTTTGGAATAAGATCTAAACTTTCTAGTCTTAGTTCAACCACTTGCAAACTGGTAAACTTGGAAAAATTGACTACCTCTCTATTTTTTTGTTATGTATCAATAAAATAGGAATAATAGTGATTATATGTGCTAATAGTTATTAAGAATAAATTAGCTCATATTTTAGTGTATTTAGCATGTTAAGAATCAATAGATGTTAACTTTGATTTACACTTACTCAGTGTTTAATATAGTTTGGCTGTGTCCCCACCTGAATCTCTTCTTCCTGGGAGGTAATTTAATCCAGGGGCTGGTTAACCTCATGCTGTTTTTTTCTCTCTCTCTATATATATACATATATTTATATTTTTTTTATTATACTTTAAGTTCTAGGGTACATGCGCACAATGTGCAGGCTTGTTACATATGTATCCATGTGCCATATTGGTGTGCTGCACCCATTAACTCGTCATTTACATTAGGTATATCTCCTAATGCTGTCCCTACCCCCTCCCCCCGACCCACGACAGGCCCCGGTGTGTGATGTTCCCCTTTCCGTGTCCAAGTGTTCTCATTGTTCAATTCCCACCTATGAGTGAGAACATGCGGTGTTTGGTTTTTTGTCCTTGCAATAGTTTGCTGAGAATGATGGTTTCCAGCTTCATCCATGTCCCTAGAAAGGACATGAACTCATCCATTTTTATGGCTGCATAGTATTCCATGGTGTATATGTGCCACATTTTCTTAATCCAGTCTATCGTTGTTGGACATTTGGGTTGGTTCCAAGTCTTTGCTATTGTGAATAGTGCCGCAATAAACATACGTGTGCATGTGTCTTTATAGCAGACCTCATGCTGTTTTTGTGATAGTGAGTTCTCACATGATCTCATGGTTTTATAAGGGGCTTTTCCCCCTTTTGCTGGGCACTTCTCCTTGCTGCTGCCATGCGAAGGACACGTTTGCATTTTCTTCCACCATGATTGTAAGTTTCATGAGGCCTCCCCAGAGATGCTGAACTGTGAGCCAATTAAACCTCTTTCCTTTATAAGTTACCCACTCTTGGGTATGTCCTTAAAGCAGTATGAAAACAAACTAATACAGTATTATTTATAGGTATTTTGTGAATTAGTTTAGGAAACTAAACAGCATTTATGACATCTTTATGGGAAAAACAGATTATTAATTCAAATAAAAATTAATTTGGGGGTCATAGTCTCTTTATAATTTTTGAATTTCTAGAATTATTGTAACTAGAAATGCTTTACATTTTTGCATATAAATAAAAACCTTGATAGACTGACACTTCCTTGATTATCCCAAGGCAAAAATAAACAAGTCTCTTAGTAGAGAGAATTTTTTTTAATTTAAAAATGATTAAATAAAACCAATGATGAGCATATTTTAGCAGGAGAGTCACACAAATAAATTTCTGTGCCATATAGGTCTAGGGAATTTATAGTAAATAAATGCACTTGATATCCTCTCTTTCTTTTTTTTTTTGTTTTGCTTAGTGATATGTAGAATCCACAGGATCTGCTAATCATCCAAAAGGTTGCAAAGGGCATATTGAGAAAGTATTCATTGATGTACATTTGATAAATTTACATGAAAAGATTGTGTCTGAATAAGTTTTTTGTCCTTTATAAGCATAAAAAATGCAAACTTGTTTTCTTTTCCTTTTATTAAATCAGCACTTTTGAGAGCCAGTTAAACAAATAGTCATGGAATTGAAAGATTTTTGATAAACTCTTTATTTCCACTTGCAATAGACATTTTCAAACCTTTTCTTATTTAATTTCTGAAAATAATTTAATCCTGAAAATCTTTCTGGAATGCATTCTTCTCTTGACTTCCATACGATCACCTAATTCTTTTCTTTCACCTAATTTACTATTTCTTCTCATTCTGCTTCTTTATTTTGCTCTTTTTTTATGGCATAATCTGGTTATCTTGTATTCCTTCTCTCAACTTGCTTCCTGAGAAATCCAATCTGTCTATGAATTTAACCAACATCCAAATGTATATGCCTGTGGCCCCACAGCTTTATCTTAACAAGACTGTTGCTCAATGTTCAAAATCACATATTTAAGCATAGTTCTCCCAGCCAGATTACAAAATTCTCCCTAATACTTCTACTTTCAATGTGACTTTTTCAACTTGGCAAATAATAGTGCATCTCTTCATGCAGTTGCTCAAGCAAGAGGACAAGAACATGTACATCTTTGACTTCTTTACTCTATTAATTTTCATGTCTAAACACTACTGAATCATAATTTTATACATAGCTCACAGCGTTCTCTCTTCTATATTGTCACTACCCCATTCCAGGCCTCCATACCCTCTTACCAGAATGCAGTAACTTCACAACTGGTCTTTCCGATTTCATTCTTACCCTTTTCCTATCTGCTCACTGCTGCAGGAATAGTTTCTCTATAAGTATAGCTCTGTTACTTGTCTGTCTTACCAGCCTTTCCTGGCCCCAAATTGCTTTCAGAATAAGGTCAAAACATCTCAACCTTATATTCAAAACGCTAAACAAACAAGCTCTTGAATTCCCTCCAGTGCCATAGAATCAATAAGACCCATTTGTCCTCCTTTGAATACATGTAGCCCTTTAATTTTCTTCTGTCCTTTTCATGTTATTGAATTACCTAGAACATCTCCTTTCTTTTCTTGGAAAACATTTACATTTTACTGAGAAGTAGCTCCAACAACATTCTTGCCCTGGAACGTCTGCTCATAGCCACCAGACGCAAGAGGTCACTCCTATGTTGTTCTTCTCTGTCTCCCTAATAACACAATGCTGTGATGATGCACACATTATATTCATTATAATTACTGACTTTCTTCTGCTTCCTTGCACTAGACTACAGACATCTAGAAGTAAAAATATTGATTATTCATCTGTAAACACTTTTCAAGATTGAAATCTCACGTGATCTCATGGTTTTATAAGGGGATTTTCCCCCTTTTGCTTGGCACTTCTCCTTGCTGCTGCCGTGTAAAGAAGGACACGTTTGCTTTTTCTTCCACCATGATTGTAAGTTTCCTGAGACCTCCCCAGAGATATTGAATTGTGAGTCAATTAAACCTCTTTCCTTTATAAGTTACCCAGTCTCAGGTATATCCTTGAAAAGACCGAAAAGTGTCTGACTTAAAGTAAGGCCTAGTCATGTTTGTGGATCTAAAATTTATCACTGTATGGTTGGCAAAAGATATATTTCCTTTACTAAGATAATTCAATCGGGGTTCCAAATTCTTGCATTCTATTTACAAGATCAAAGAATATGTTGTAGTATTTAGATTAAAATTCTTATATTCAATATCTTAGTTTGGCAAATCTGCCATTGTTATCATCCCTTTTCTCTGAAAAGTTTTGGCATAATTCCTTTGTTTTTGTTCTTTTTTTGGTGCTATCTGGTTTTTTTTTAAATTAGTGATGGGCCTAAAGACTGGTTTTATTTCTAGCTGAAATAACAAGGGCAAGTTATCGAAAAGTCTAGCACTTTTCTTTGAATTGCAGAGTTTAGTCATTTTTATATACTCTGTATAATGTTACAGATAACTTTGGATATAAACAAACTTTTTCTTTGATAAGTTTTGGGTAAGGGTTTATAGAAAATGTGTGGTCAGTGTTCAGTCTTGTCTACTAAGTTTGGAATTATCTGTTATCTTTGGTCATTTTATCAAAAAATAAAAATCAATCTGATTCAGGTTCCCCAATAAGGTAGGAGAAGAAACTGTTATTTCAAAGCACTTTCATTTCTTCAAATAATAGACTGATTTAATGACAAAACTCAGCTAACTTTTTATAAAATTTATTTCCAAACTTTCTTTTACAAAATTATTTTCAACACATGACGTCTTTTACTGAACATGAAAGCAGTAGAAACACATGAAGAACTGTTAATGAAAAATAGTTTTTAATTAACCTCACTACTTTCCATTAAGTTAGGTAATATTTCTGTTTCTGTATAACAGGGACATTTGGGCTGTTTTAAGTTATTATCATATAGTAATAGTAATTGCTTTGTGTGGTATTACAAGCTACCCAAAAGGTAAAAACGAAAAGGAAATCTTAAATTGTTTGAGTAATTGATGTAATATTAAAATGAATGTATATCTTCCCATGGTAGTGATTTTTATGAATAATATTCATTAACATGTTTCTTTTAAAATGTGGCCTCATTATCTAGAGCTATTTTTTATGTATAATAAATATTTCACTCTAAGCATTTAGAAAAAACTTGTTACAGAAATGGGCTAAGTTTTGTTTGCTTGTTTGTTTTTGGTGTGTGTGTGTGTGTGTGTGTGTGTGTGTTTTTCTGTGAATGTGGGTAGACTACATATCCCATTTTCCTTAACAGAAGTCAGATAACTGTGTTCTGCCACAGATGAGAAGTGTGGATATCTGGCACAATGATCTGTTCTTATCCCTCCTATGTTCTGTAGAAGAACCAAGGGTGGAGTTTAACCCCAACAGGGAAGTTCCATGATTTTCAAACAATAAGGTCTCATCATATTCAAACTCCTAGAATGATTCCTACGAAACAGCCATCTTAGAGAATTTCCCAGAAGTAAGATAGTATTTTGTTAATTCACTGACAATGCAGGAGTTTTTGCTGTATTATTTAACATATTTTGACTAGAACAGAAGCAGAATACTAATGTGACCCACAAAGAAACAGAAACATATACTAAACCATATGATGAAACTCATCGAAAATGACTTAGATGTCAGACCACGTGTCCACTGAAGTGCTAGGGGCAGAGGATAGAAGCCAGGATGTTGGAATGTGTGTTGGTTGGTATGATGTGTGTGTTACACAGTAAAATTACATATGATTTGAAACAAGAACTGGCCAGTTAGAAAACATGAATGAAAGTGAGTAGAAAATGACCAGAAATATACGGCCTTGAGAGATTGGAAAAAAATATTGTTTATGGACTCCAAGCAGTAAAACATAAGACTGAAAATGATTTTGAATTACAAAATGATTTTGAGTTACAAAATGCTGTTAAGATTCAGTTTTGGATCAAAGATCAGATTAAGGATGTGGTTTTTCCACTCAAGACTATCTTAGAGAACCTCCAGATAACACCTAGATATATCACATAACCTCAAGGTATAGCCTTTAAGTACAAAAAATTGTAGTGAGATGAGTGCTAATAAGCAAAGCAATCAATCGATCTTGAAAATGCATTCTAAGGGAAAAAAGTAAAACCTTCAGGTATGATGACTATGACATAAAACTGTTTCAAAACAGCTAATTTCAGTATATACTAACATTTTGAGTTAAGTGTCTTGTCCCAAAAGCACAAGGCCATTATTAAAAAAGCCTTTGTTTATCTGAAAAGCAATCTTGGGGGGCAGTGAATTTGTTCCAGCAGGAGATGCTGTGCCAGCACGATGCAATGCCTTGGGAAAGTTATTTCACAGGGTTTGCTTCTGAAGGAGCCGAATAGAATGGTACCCAAGGGTGAAGTCACAGGTCATGGAGAACAATGAACAGAGGAGTTCCTAGCACAGAGCGACATCAGTTTCTGGTCTTAAAGTGATCATTTATATTGATGAATAAAAATTGTAGATATCCATAGGGTACAATGTGATGTTTTGATATAAGTATGCATTTTGTGTGATCAAATCAGGGTAATTAGCATATTCATCACCTTAAACATTTCTTTGTGGTAAGAATAGATCTGACATTCTACTGCATAGTTGAGTGACTGTAGTTAATAATAATGTATTATATATTTTAATACTATGTCAGTTTTTAATCAAATATAAGGTTTTCACATTCCATGCCCAGCAGGATTTCAGAATTGCTATGGATCAATATACACCTGTATATTTCCCATTCTTTCCCTTGTCAAACTGGAGTTCAAAATCATTACATGTTGTCTGCACGAATGAGAGTATGGATAAAGATAATTTGCCTTTTTAGTCCACATAATGCCAAACCCTAAGAAGCAATATGTGACTAATCCCTTCAAGACGTTAGACTTTGAAATGGTTAAATGGTTGCAAAAGTTGATGAAGACTTTTTTGTTCCGTTGCCAACCACTATCTCTTAATGGCTTGTAAGTTTCCATCACTTGTTCACTTTGCTCCTATGCTATACAGGCAAAACACTCGGAAATTATATGTCCCAGCCTCCCTTGCCAGGGAGAACTGGGTTATATTCCACAAATAATGAGACACTTTCATGAGAAAGGGAGATGTGTAAGGAGAGAGCGGACATGAGTTTTGAGCAGCTTTTGAGTTAGCACACACAAATCACTGGTGTTACAGGCAATTGCACTCATGAAAAAGTCTCTCCAAAACGCAGAATAATTCTGATTTTGCCACAGTGAACAGAAGTTTTCCAGGATATTTGCTTTTGTAGATTTTTCCTTTTTTTTAAGCATATAATTCCTTGTATCAAACCCCTTCCTTTTATAAATTCTGTAGAGGTTTTTGTTTATTGATCATCACTGATTAGTATATATCCCAAACAAACTGTGTCTATTATACGTGAGCAAGAAGAGAGAAGTAGACATTTTATGTCAAGAAAAGTGAAATGTGGCAAAATTTGGCTAACTGCTCACCAAATCATTTTACTTTTGTTTTTAGGCACAAAGCTAATCTACATTTCCTAATCCCCCTTGTAAGTAATACAATTATGTGACCACCTTTTGGCTAAGGTGGTATACTGGCCATACACAGAAGATTCCCTGGAAGACTACAAGATACAGGGGAATGGCAGAGCCAATGGGTGAAACAAAACTGAGCCTTTAAGTCACTGCTTGAAGGAGAGCCACCCAACCAGAAAGGTCTGTGTTGAACTCTTTATAAGTAAAAATAAACTTTTATTGTTGTACTCCAATTACTTTCTTTTTGATGTTACAAAATTTAGTCCACCATGTGTAATACACAGCTATTTAATATGATTTTGTGCCAGAGTTGAAATATAAAATATGCACTATTTCCATTGTTTCTATGAATGGTATACCCATTACTTGTGCACACACTCAGGGACAAATGTTCAATGATTTCTTAGCACAGCATTGCCAGAGAGTTGAAAGCAAAGGAGAAGGAATAGGGAAGTAATAATGGCTTGAAAACACTGGGCTCTTTCCTGAACCAGACTTGACTGAATAATGAACAGATTCAGAGTCAGACATTGCTACAAACGTCAGATTACTATATCTCAGACCAATTGTACTTTCTGCATTCTGGGATTCAGGCTCTTTCCTCTTAATTTTTGCTGTTCAAAATCATGCTGCCTTCCTGATTTTCTTATATCCATGGAGCAATGGCACAATGGAAAGAGCAAGACATTTGAACACTAGTACATATGTCAGCAAATCCTTGATATTAAGGATTTCTAGCTTCCTTTTCTGCTATGCAAAATACAGCTGGTAGTGTACACTTTCAGTGTATGATAAAGGTTTGAGTTAAAATGAATTGAGTGCCTAAAATAAATGGTTCACATTAGAAACTCAGGGAATAATAGTTTGTTCTCTTTGCATTACTGACTTGCTTCGATTACTTTTCATTTGCATATCACGCAGGTTAGAACTTAGGTATCTACTGCCTTATATTAACGATCGTTTTACCAATGCCAGTATCATGTACTAGATATAGAGTCTTAGATATGTAATGTAAGGACATGCTCTTTGAATATAAAATAATAAGTCCTACCTTAAAAATTAAAGATAAATTGATAATAGACAACTAACAAACATACCTGTTCTTAATTTTATTATTAATTAAAACTTTTGAGAGGATAGGCAATGTCTAACTATTTTCATCATTATAATGCCCAGAACATTGTTGGACTACGGAGTAAAGAATTTAATGAATGACTGAGTGGATGTAAACTGACTGATTCTGAACCAAACTACTTTGCTAAGATTTTTGCTTATTTTTATATTCCTGTGTTTCCATATTTTGACATTCGTCTTACTTGAAGTCATGCTTTCCAAACTGTGAAGAGTTTAGTTAATTCCTAACCCAGCATTTTATAAAAATATGCTGCATATGACAGTTTTTTAATATGTTCTATGAAAAAAATAAAAAATTAATCTGTGTCCAATTAAGTTTAGTGTACACTCTCTAGGGTATTTTACTCTTAGAGACTGATGGTGTATCTGAAGACATGAAGGGCTCCATCAACCTGAGCAATAAAGAGACATTTTTACCTTTTCTTGACTCAGTGTTTCTCTAATGCTTCTGACAAATGAAATGTCCCCACCCTCACCAGCTACCACAATCTTCATCACGAGGTAGTTATTAGCAACTTCTCGGAGTTAATATAATATTGAAATACAACCCAAAATCTCCATATTAAGCCTAGAAGAGTCTACCCTGTGAGAAATTACCTTTCCTCACTAATGTCACAATTCTCTTAAAGACCTGGTCACTTCCTAGGCTGCCTGCCTATGCTCAGTATGTGTGTGCACCTGTGTGTAATTGTCTGGCAGTAGAGAGTAGCTAACCTTACATCTTTGGACTTTTTCTTCTCATACCTAGGCTGGTGCTAGGGAAGACAAAGGCTAGCAGAGCCCTCTGTGCTAAGAACAGCTGATAAAATAACTGCCTATCTACTTACCAACCAGTGTAATTGCTCAACGTTTTATTTCTGTCTCAAAGTCTTGGCCCACTGGTGTTACAGATGGGCATCTCACTGGATGCTTGTGTTGTCTTCCTGTTTGTGTCTTCTCATAGAACTGTTCTATGTGATCTGGTATAGAACTAATCTTCCTCTACCTACTTGGCTAGCCCACCGCCCTGGGTTCTTAGACTCAATCCTGGTTAGGCTTCCACATGCTGAATTCTGGTTTACATTACACATCTTGCTCAATAAAAGCAGTCCTTACCTATTCCTTCAATTTTGCCTTTATTTAGTTTTTTTTTCCTCCTCTCATATATCTCTAATACTCTTATTTTACAAGAATTTGCAGAGAAAGAGTTTTCACTTTTATGTTGTCAAATCTGTCAGGTTTCCTCCATTAATTCTAACTTTGGTTTGATTAGTAAAGTCTTCCCTTCTCTACCCCAATATTATTAAATTTTCTCGTGCAACTGCTTTTAGTTTATTTAAAACCAAATATGTACCCCGATTTAAAAAATGTAGGAGCAAGTTAACTGAAGCTGTCATTTTGTATTGTGTGTTTTTATAAGCCTGAAGTTAATCATACTCATAATATTGCCTTATGATTTTCTTGATTGTATCTAACCTTTTCCATACAATGTCTCTAAAATGTTCAAATCTTTTCTCTCTTTTGCTCATTTACTGTGATTTTTTTCCACCCAGGCTTCTGCTCTTGAAATGTCATGTCTAGAAATCTTTATTCAAGTCATATAGCCTAGTCTGACTTTCTGAAGAACTGTCATTCCATACCTCCCTAAGACTATCATCCCTAGTCATTTGTTTTCTGCAACTAAAGTTTACTGATAGCACATTTTCTAAACTATTTCCATAGCATGAACAAGCTACTTGGGCTAACTACTGTATCAAAAATATATAAATATAAAAATAGAAATAGACATTCATATAATTAAGATTTTGATTTTTAACAATTTATCATATAACAGTTGGGGATAAAAATAATGAAAACCAGTTAATTAACTAGTACAGATACTTCCAGAGCTGGAGAAGCTGTCATAGCGATTGCAGCTGTTCCATTTATAGAGTAGAATTTCACCCATAGGCATAACTCTATCGCTGTATATTTATCTATCTATTATACTGTAAATACCAACATTATAGCTTATCAAGGGCCCCATTCAGCTGGAGGTCAGTTTATTTTCCATTTAATGAAGAAAAATACATAGCTGCTTTCCTTAGTCCTTTAAGTGAAAAATTTGAAATACAACTGCAACCCCATGGCAGAATGTAAACTAACCTTAATAAGTTCATGTAGAATATGTTTTAGGACCATCAGCCCCCCAGCTGAGATCTATTTACTTAATTCGCCTTTATTAATTCTGACCTGTAGTCCAGTATTTCTGGCATAAATTCTGCTATAGGCCTAGTCTACCTGGTTTATTGCTTATGGCCCTAGTTAATTACTGGGTTTGTAGCTCTCTTTAATTATCAGTACTGTTTCTCACCTCACTGTTCTGAGGCGCTGGACTTCTATGAATATCAAGCAATCGCTGGCTGGATGTTGTAGTAAGTACATTTTAGAATGACTCTCTTTTTCTCACTTAACGCTGTATAGTTCCTGCCATTTATTCATCAGTTACTGTGTATTGAGTCTAGACTGAGGTTCTTTGGCTTACCATTGTACCCAATTCCCAGTTTTGTATAAGCCTTTGATTATACTCTAGAAAGATACTTCATAAGAAGTAGTTTAAATGGGTTGCTTAATTTCTCTCCCCCTCTTTCCTCATCCTCAGGCATTTAGGAATTTTTCCCATTTTCTCAGCTGTATCACTGAAGGCTTAGCGTATATTGCATTGTGCTATAATCAGCATATAAAAAAAGAGTTCCTATTTGAAATTACTTTTACTTTGAGATCCAGATATTTATCTTTTTTAGTGATTTGTAGTAAGTAAAAGTATGTATTAAATATGTTTTTGCACCCATTCATTTACTCAACATAAACTTATTGAGCACCTACTCTATGTGGCCCTAATGATTCAACGATAAAACAAGACAAAAACTTTAATAGTCAACTGTGTGTTTTCTGGTATTGTGAAAAAATAGTTCACATACACATGTCTAAATTTTATTAGATGTTAGTATGTTTTCAAGTTCTGGATAAAGTATACAGGCCAATTACACAATGACAAAGATTGTTTCCCATTTACTCAGGTCACTGAAAAACATTGATCACTTTGTGCTCAAAGCAGCAGCTATCAGTGCTCTTGGGTATGTAGGAAACTAAAACAAACTATGTAATTCCCAAACTCTATGTTGCCCTTTGCCAGCGCTAAAGTGAAAGGGGATTGATGGCAGTTTTGTCAACCATCTTCACTCAGAGACTTGGCAGCCCTCGTGACAAAAGACATTTCAAGTCCTTTTTACTTTTGCCTAATGAAATTCTCCCTTACCAAATTAATTGCCCCAGCCACTTCTATTTCTATTTCTACAAAACTGCACCCTGTTCAGATTACAGTTTAAAACTCACAACATGTTCGATCCGTCTTAAAGCCTTTATGCTGTAGCTAACATTAAACTTGGCCCATGTAATATTTTACAGTCCATACTTCCTATATCTCCCATACTTGCACTATGGTTATAATTCTAATAGCAATTAGATTGTAAATTTCACAAAGATGAAAATAAATAGGATGGGAAACAAATTGTAATATTGCCTATACTTTGAGTAAATATATTTTTATTTTACATACCTGTTTGTTATTTGCAAAATATGTTCTCATATACTTGTAAAACAGCTACATGTAAACATTTTATCAATTATCACCTTAAGTTAGTATTATGGAATATGGCCTAGAGGCTTTTTATACTTTCCTAATTTTTCACAAATGTTTAAAAATTTAAAAATTAGCCAAAAAAATTGCATCAAGACATTTAAGTAACAAAAAGTATTATGTAATATGCATCAAATGCGATAGAGGTAATATGAATACTCCAAAGGTGCGTTCAGATACTCATTAGAGATGTTTAAGCACCTCAGTTCACCAAGCTTCTTGCTTAACTCACATGCAAATATAACACTTTATGCATTTTTTTTTTTGAGACAGAGTCTTGCTCTGTTGCCCAGGCTGGAGCGCAGTGGCGCGATTTCTGCTCACTGCAAGCTCTGCCTCCCGGGTTCATACCATTCTCCTGCCTCAGCCTCACGAGTAGCTGGGAGTACAGGTGCCCACCACCACACCCGGCTAATTTTTTTTTTTTTTTTTTATTTTTAGTAGAATCAGGGTTTCACCATGTTAGGCAGGATGGTGTCGATCTTAGACCTCGTGATCCTCCCACCTCGGCCTCCCAAAGTGCTGGGATTGCAGGTGTGAGCCACCGCGCCTGGCCCACTTCATGCATTTTTTATGTGATTCAAACTTCTCTTTTCCTTTGTTCACTGATTAAACAAATATAGAGAACAACAGCATTCCAGAAACCATGCCAAAAATCGGAAGTAGGATAGTATTTTATCTCCATAATGATATTGTTGATGGAGAAAAGCATATATTATTATTCTCATAGACAGATGAAAGGTGACTGACTTTTTTGTTATAGACAATGAGAACCTTAAATCAAGAGGGTGTCATTAAGAGTTGTCTAACCCTAAATCATTCCAGATTTATGAAATTCTTGCTTACTTTCAGGAACTGGTAGAGAAAATTTGCCCTAAATCTTTCAATAGACACATCTTAAAGAACTCGTATGATTCTACAGTAATGAATGGCTGCGTATTCACACACAGGGGTGGAGACAAGCTGGATCCTTGTAAACAGGCCTGGAGAGAATGATTTATTTGGGCAAAAAATGGTGCACTTTGGGGATTTTAAGTTTTCACTTTTGTCTTTGTTTTATGTGTATTTTTTCTAAGATTGGTAGGTACTTGTCTAATACTAAAAGAAATACAGTGAAAATATGCCTTAAAGAAAAGTCCTTGTGAAAAGGTATGTACATAGTATTTCTTGGATGATGAAATAGAACCTTATATTGAATAATGAAGTAAATTAATAACATAATTTCTGTTCCTAACCAAATACTAATTTTACTGACACACGAAACCGCTAGAATTTCATATATATATGTATATATATGTAAAATTAAAACTATAGGAGATAATTCAAACTAAAACAAAACCATATCTGGACATATTATAACATCATTGAAAAAGAATAAACTTGAAACCAGGTTGTTTTCTCAAGTACATTGTTATCACATTTGCAACACCTAAAATTACCCTCATCGTGTTTTTTAATTGTTTCTTATAATCAACATGATAATGACACATCTTTAACCCAAGCCCAGAAGAAGAGTTGGAATGTTATGGAATAATTTCACTTTCTTAGAAGAATGTAGTGAAAAAAGTTTCAGCTTGGAGTTCCTCGTACACCCCTAATTCTGTAAGATGCTGCCAAAATGAATAACAACTACAATTACAGTCAAAATAACACAGTGTATTAGTTGGAATTTTTTAAAGGGTCGAAAAGAGATGGGAATATCCAATTTTTAATAATGTATTTTGGACTGGCTAAAACAGAAATTTATCTATTCACTTCCCTGGGGGGATCAATCCTGTAGAAATTATCTGTGGCCTTCTGTATATTTCAGGGCATACAAGGTTGACAGATCTTGTCTCTGCTGCAGAATAAGCTATTCAGCTGCAAATTTGGGTAGCCTGAAGAATACATTTTGCCTCATTAAATATGTCTGGATCAGCTTGTTCCACTGGAATAGAACAGAAAGAAAAAATAGCTGTGTCGTGGTTAGGGGCGTGGCAGGGGGAAGATAATGGAGATGGATTAACAAATGACTCAAAGCAGATTTTTTGTTTTGTTTTGATTTTTCTTAATCAGATTGAACGATTTAGTATACTTTTGCCAAATAATATCTTTCTTCTTCCTTTTTTTGAAAGGAGATGGACAAGGATGTAATGACTAAGAATAATAACTTGCTCAAAAAGACACTGCAATGTTTTGAGTCTAATGATGCCTCTGCTTCCATTTGAAACAATGGAAATTCCATACAGCTTCTATTACCTGGAACGATCAAGCCACAGGGCAAAGCAGAGTGCTAATACTCCGCATTGTCAAGATAAATGTGGGAAAACAACATTTATTTTGTACCAAATCTTGTAGCTGAAAATAAAGTACAATTCTAGATTTCTGCCTAAGGAAAATTGTAATTAGAAAGACTAAGTGTATTTTCTTAATGATTCAGCATATCAGGAATACTTCCTAATGATCATTTTGAACATTGGTTATCACTTAGAATAGTGCAGCATTAGAAATGATATGAAGTTGGAGTGTTTGCATTTTGAATGAAAGATGTAACTTACATATTTGAATTTTTTTTTTTCAGTAATTGACATGTGCTTGGTCCCATAAATTTTTCTTCTATTGTAAATGGCTGTAAAACTATTGTGATTACTTAAGTCTTGGGGAGTCATCTAGTGTGGAATTGTTCACCTATCATGACCTATAAGTTGAATTCCATACTTCCAATATATCTAAGAAACAGCCAAACTAACCAAGAAGAAGTGCTTTATCCTCACATATTCTCCTTAATTTATCAACACTAGTTATTGTTTGTCTGCTATACTTACAGGACACAGATAGGCTTACTGAACACTATGCTCAAGCTTATTATCTATTATATGTCAGTCATAATGAATTATTCCATTTAATGCTCACAGCATTGCAATGTTAACATTATTTGTAATATTTGTTTGTAGCAAAACAATTACAGAAAACCAGGCATATCCAACTCCTAAGATGCTTTTTACCACATTATCTTTATACAAATAAATATATATATAAAATATATATAATGAAATAAGATGAGAAAGGAAGGAAAAAGAAAAGGAGAAACAGGTGAGAAGAGAAAAGAAAGAAAAAGGAAATAACACTATAGGGTACGTAATATGTGGTAACTATTGTTTTCATGTGAACTTTTTTTCTGGAAATTCTTTGGATATTTATAAATTTTTAATACTGATTCGTGAAAAAAGAATAAAATGAGAAATTGGAAGAAAGTATTGCAGTTTTTAATAATTTAATAATATATAATATATAAATTATAATATTTTAACAGTTTAAAGCTAAACTACCAACTTAGAGATGTTACTGGTTCAAGGAATGTGTTGATCTCATGTCTGAAGCAAGAACAGAAAGTATGCATTCCCTTATATAAGCAATGGTTCCACCATCAGCCCTGACACCTGCACCAGATACATTGAAGGGACTGCAGATTTTGCTTTCTCCATCACCCTCTTTACCCTGTATTCAGTCATTCATTAAGTTTTCGATATTTGCTGCCTCAAATAAGATACTTTTTCTTTCTCTTTTTCCCATTGCAATGATAGTGCCAGATTCTCTCACCATGAAGAGCAATAAACTCTGAATATTCAATACCTGCCTTCTGAACTCCAAAGTAATTTTGAAATACTAGAAATCTAATTAATTATATCAATATTTCTCTTTAAAATGTGAATAATCATTGAGTCTCTGTGATAGATTGTATAACTACTCGTAAAACATGTTATTTACCTTGCCATGGTGCCCTTTCCTTCAGGAAATCAGTAATGACCACATGACATGGTTTGGCCAATTAAATGTGAGCAAAAGGGTCATGTGTCATTTCTAGATAAGAGTATTAAGAAACAGTGCCACCATGATAATTAACACTGAGTCAGATAGATGTTGTTTCACAAGCTTGAGTAATGAACCAGGGTAGCGAGTGGCTTTATTGGATGTATTTTGCAATAGGAAAAGTAACACTTGACTTGTGATTATAGGCACTGAAAATAGAGTGTTTATTTATTTAATTTTATTTTTCCGTAAGTTATTGGGGTACAGGTGGTATTTGGCTACAAGAATAAGTTCTTTACTGGTGATTTGTGAGATCTTGTTGCATCCATCATCCGAGCAGTATATACTTATATACTGCACCATATATGTCATCTTTTATCCCTTGCTTCCCTCCTACTCTTCTCCTCAAGTCCCCAAACTCCATTGTATCATTCTTATGCCTTTGTGTCCTCACAGATGAGCTCCCACATATCAGTGAGAACATATAATGTTTGGTTTTCCATTCCTGAGTTACTTCACTGTGAGATATATATATATATATATGCACACACACACACACACACACACATATACACACACATACACACACACACACACATATATATATATATATAATGGAATACTACTCAGTCATAAAAAGGAATGAATTTTTTTATTCATTAAAATCCAGCATTTGCAATGAGCTGGATGAGATTGGAGTGTTGTTTTTTGTGGCAGTGTAACCTAACCTTCCACATCTGCTAGTCTACTCCACTGCCCATCACTCAGAAAAAGATCTTTAAAACAGCTATAGTTTGACATGCTGGACCCTTTATCATATAATTCCTGCCAACACTTTCAGTTTCATTTCCATCCTTCTTTCCTATGTCCTTCTACTCTCAATATCATTTCAAATCCACAATGCTTCTCCACCTTCCATGCCTTTATACATGTTTTGGCACCTTTCTCTAATACTCATTACACTTCACATTTCATCTCTTCTGTGAAATCTTCCCTGAAGCATGTAATCCAGAACACTACTAACCTTGTGTTCTCAAAGTGGTCAACACATGTCCCAAATACTTTATTAAATGGATAGTGTTATAATATGTTTCACGTATTTATATCCTTGACTAGATAGAGTGCAACCTGTTGGGGACACAAAACTTACATAATTCACTTTTGCATAAACAGTGCCTAGCACGGTGTGGTGATTGTATAGCTTTTCAAGAAAGCATTACTGAACATGTAAATAATCAATAAACAATGGATTTTGAGGTTAAGTTCTGATTTTTATTAAGGAACATTAAAATATGATAATGCTTTAGTAGCTATGGATATTGACTATAGAAAACATGATCAGATTTTGAATCATCTATTATGCCTTAAAAAATACACATACTAGGTCTGCCACTTTCCTTTAAAAACATTCACAGCAGATGAAGGGAGCTGGCATGTCATCATTTTAGCTTTATTCATCAATGGCCATTCATCCACAGTTGCAAAACTCTTTTCAATATTTAGGAATTTTATCACTGAACAGGAGGAGTCTTTATAACTATTTTTCTTTACTATACTGTCACAAAATCTGTGCAGTCCATGACAGCCCTATAGTTAATGAACTGGAATCCCCTTTTCAGTGTTTGAGCATTCTTTCTTTTCCACCCTCCCTGCATAATTTTCTTCCTTTTGTTACAGTACAAATCTGTACAGTAGTCTGCACTTAATCTCCATATCTTATCTTCCCAATTCATCTTGTTGGATAGAATTCAACATCCTATAATTTTACCCTCCATTGAACTAGAATAATTTCTACATTTAGATTATTCAGAGCCATTAAGAGAACTTTATTTTCCACCAGCATTTAATTCTACTATAATCCACTATCAAATACATTAGATAACAGCATCACAGACCTTTCAGGGGCAAAGACAAACTGGCAACAATAGAAAGTGTTTAGAAATACCTTTGTGAACCACTATAATAATCATGTCACTATTATGGGACCATCATATGTATATTCTGTCTTATGTGAAATCAAAATCAGTTGCTCAAATAACAGTCTTTGCTAAAGTACACAATGCTAGCTGCAGCCCCTTCTGAAAGACAGGCTACACAGAGCTGCTCAAGCTTCATGGCAGATATTTTCTATTTGATATATGACAATCACAAATTTCGATGATTCAGAGCACAATGAATAGCTACATCCTTCTTATAACTTAATTGGGATGTGAAGTAAACAACTTCCAAAGAGGGCTACTATGAGTTGTTTTCCTCCCTGTGGGTGCATGTCATTTCCCTGTGAAAACATGAACTTTACTTCTGTCTTCCAGACTTTCAGAGAACTGACAATGTTCTCTCTCTTTTTGTTTAGAATACTTCTTGGCATCCAGATGCTATGCTGTGAGGCCCAAACAGCCACATAGACAAGCCCACAAGGCCCCAGGCCCAGTGGCCCAGCAGAGCTTCCAGCCAGCAGCCACCTCTGACCATGCACGAGACCATTATACACCTTCCATTAATATCAGAGCCACAGCCAACATCATCTGATAGAGAATTGTTTGGTCAACCACCCAGTTATGAGAAATAAGAAGTGTTTTTATTTTATGCCACTAAGCTTTGAGATAGTTTGTTGTGCAGCAGAAAGTAACTGGAACAGAATTCTCTTATGCACTACATTTAGAATTAAACAGCTAGCTATTCTACAGAGAAATTAATGTAGCTTTAAAGAGAGTGGACCTGAAACCAGACTTCCTGGTTCAAATGCCAGTTCCATCACTAACCAGGTTCATGACTCTTGCTAAGCTACTTAGTTTCCATGAATCACACTTTTTGTTTCCATTTAAAATATAAGAAACATAGTTAACAGTCATTTTTTTAGAGTGGTTGCCAGGGTTATATATGGGTAAAACAAGCAAGCATAATGCTTAAAATAGTGTGTTGCACATAGCAAATGTTTATACTAGATACCATCAGCTTCTGGATGAAGATCTTGATCATTCAGCTGCCATTCAAGGTCCTTTGTAATCTACTCCTTTTATTCTTTTGGTTTTTATCTCCCACCATTCTTCCACCAAACTAATCTATGTTCTAACCAATCAGAAAAAAAGTTGTGTTTCTGCTTCTTTAACATGACACTTTTTCCCTCTCTGTTCTCTTTTCCACATTCTACTCGTCCTTCAATCACTAGACGATTTCCTCTTCACTAACACTTTCCCAATAATCCCACAAACCATATATATTTTTTATCAAATATTTAATGAGCAGCCTCTGTGTATCTGGGTTTGCAGATAGAATAGTATAGATGGTCAGATTCACTGTTCTGTTAAGGCATATAATCTAGTGACAGTAGTTTTTTTGTTTTGTTTGTTTGTTTTGAGATGGATTCTCACTGTGTCACCCAGGCTGGAGTGCAGTGGCGCCATCCCTGCTCACTTCAAGCTCCGCTTCCCGGATTCATGCCATTCTCCCGCCTCAGCCTCCCGAGTAGCTGGGACTACAGGCGCCTGCCACCATGTCCGGATAAATTTTTGTATTTTTAGTAGAGACGGGGTTTCACTGTGTTAGCCAGGGTGATCTCGATCTCCTGACCTTGTGATCCGCCCGCCTTGGCCTCCCAAAGTGCTGGGATTACGGGCGTGAGCCACGGTGTTCTGCCAACAACAGTTATTTTTTTAAGCAACCTGGTCTACATTGGTCTTCCAAGTCACTACTTTTAATCATGACTCATTTTTAGAGATTTTGCCCCTTATTCTTTTTTCTGCATAATAAAGTCATTTATTGAATTCTGAAGATATTTAGCAAACATGTACTCATAACAAATTACAGCATATTTATAATAAGTAATTACAATGTACTTCCACATACTTTATCTCAGGTTGTAATAAAAATCCCATTAACTTCAATACTATCTGCTCCATTTTGTAGACACAAACTGAGACAAGTAACTCAGATATGTTAAGCCTTATGTTACCAAGCTAGTGCCTAAGTAGAAATCAAATCAGGTTTCCTGTGTCTGAAGCCAATGATCTCTCTAATTCAGTTACTTATATTTGTGAGTCCATGTGTTACAAATCCTAAGGGAGAATTGTAAATAATTATAACACAAATCCCTAATCTTAAAGAGGGAGAGCTATTGTGATCAAGGTTAGAGGAAGTAGAAAGAATGAGAGTAGGAGGATGAGCCAGGTTTATAGAATATGAACCGTGTAATTTACTTTTCCCCCACTTAAAAAAAAACAAGGATAATTCTATGACATTTATATTTGTGAGAAACAAAAATGTTAGGCAAAATAGGGAAACCTGCTCATTCTTTTATCCTTAATACATATGTATTATACACAGAATAGTTATTTGTGTATACACAAAACACTCAGGATAACCTTCACATTTATTAAAAGTAGGTTTTCCAGCATATTGGAATAAATCTTTCTCTCCTTGGGGGATCATCCCGAAAATACTCTTAATACCAATGAATGATTGATTATATAAATTCATATTGTGGTGGTTAAGAGTTCAGCCTTTAGAGTCACAACTCTAGATAAGATTATTGGCAAATGCTCAGTTACTTTAAGGCTTACATTTATGCCTTAATAGTTCTGAAAATGACCATGAATTCATTCTGTAAAAAGAAAAACAAGTATTTATAATAACTTCACAAGGAGGAAATAAAACCAAGTAACATGGATATATACTTCCAGAAGAAAAGTACATAAAGAAGAACAGAGTATTGCATGTGTGTATGAGAGAAAAGAGGGGAGATGGAGAAGAAAAAAAGAAGTCTCTAGTAAAGCAAATCTAGGCCAAAGTAGTCTTAATGTATCTTTACTAGACATTCAAGTGGTCCCCATGGAACAAGGGAATCAACAGGGTACTAGTTTCTCATTCCAGTACATCCTCACTTCTGTCTTAGAGGCTCGGACCCACTATCGCTTTTGTCTTGGTTATTTCCAGGAGAACAATTACCATGAAGTCCAGGTATCCAAGAGAGACACCAACGCTTGCAAGCCTTTGTACAGTCACAGCAGTTTCTTTTTTTGTTTTGTTTTGTTTTGTTTTTTGTTTTTATCGAAGAAAAAAGTCTGAAGTTAGAGTGTTCTATTCAGCCAGAGAGACCTAGGGAATTCTTGGCACAGTAAAATTTTATTCTGCTAATGAGGCAGGGATTTTCTGACAACCAAAGTATTTATTAAGCCAAGGAGGTTAGAGTTCTCCTCATACTTAGATCAGCACATTTATCTTTAGAGAAGAATAATAACTAGTCAGTAATGGCAAATAGATTGCTTGTAAATTTCCAATTCTGGTAGTGTTGTTTACAGATGATTACCTAAGGATTATTACTGTGGTCCATAGCAAAATTTTTCTGAATTCCTTGAAGATTTTCAGACTCTTACCTAAAAACTGATGCAATGCACTTTATATTTGAGATTTCAATTTTTTTTCTTTTAAAAGTGTGTTAAGTTTGTCTCTTCCTTAACTTTCAAATAAAGAGGTATTTAAATATCACATCTAAAGGAGGCATCTAGGGAATACAGAGTTGGGCAAAATATAAAGATTGTTTTGAGTTGAAAAATCTAATGATTATAGGAAAGCATCAGAGAAAGTGGGAAAATTTTTAACGGGGGCAAGGAGGAGGTGGAATTGAGAAGTAAGGTCTTCCCAATGCCAGCTAAGCTTTGGAATCAAAATCCGTAGAGAGTTCAGAGATGGAGAGAGACAATTGAAATGAGGAGACAGTCTCACTATATAGAACGTGTACACCGTATTGGGTCCTTACTCTGCATAGCAAACAGGGCACATACACACAGGTCAGGAAATGAAGCAAAGCAGCTCAAATTCCCCTCATACCAGGTGCGTTGCAGCTCAGTTTCCTACTAATACCAGAATAATCAAGGTTGCTAACCCTCTTCCCCTCCTTCTCCACCCTCTTCTTTTATTTGTCATGATCCCCAAGACTGAGGAATGTGCCTATGACAAAATCACAAGCACACCTAGGTATGCACATTACTCAATGTGACCAAGAATGCCAATTGTGTTTCATTATTTTTTTTTCTTTCTCCTTAATAAAATAAACCCTACTGTGATGGTTAATTGTATGCATTAGCTTTACTGGTCATGGAGTGCCCATATTAAACAGTAATTCTATATGTATCTGTGGGAAGGTTTCCAGATGAGATTTGAATTGGTGGACCGAGTAAAGTATGTTTTTTCTCCTTCAATGCAGGTGAGCATCATCCAATTCCTCAAGGGCAAAAATAGAAAAAAAGGCAGAGGAAAGAGGAATTCACCCTTTTTTGCTTCCTGCCTGCCTTCTGGAGCTGGAACACCTCATCTCATCTTTGCCCCGACTGGTTTTCACACATTGTATCTCCTAGTTCTTAGGCCTTTGGACTTGGACTGAATTTTAGCACCAGCATTCCTAGATCACCAGTTTGCAAAAGGTAGGCTGTGGGACTTCCTTGCCCTGATAATCTCTCTCTCTGTCTCCCTTTCTCTATCTAGATAGAAATATAGATATAAATGTTTTATTGGCTCTGTTTCTCTGGGTAACTCTTATTAAGAAATCCACATTATAGTTAAATCCATAACAGTGAAGACAAAGACTAGATTCACCAGCCTCCCTTGCAGATAAATGTATTCATGTGACAGAGTTTGGTTTATGGAACATTCCGCTAGTTCTACTTCCGTGTCTCTTAATGCTTCTCTGTCCATTCCATGTCTGCTGGCCTTAGAATCCTGAGACATTTTTTTTTTCTAATATGGGCTTCTCCACTGACTATCTCTAATTTCCCTATACACTAGTGCTTTCTGCTCATTTTCACTAATAAATAAATCTCTCTTCAGAATTGTTAAGAGTCATGGCACATTTCTGCTTTTCAAAGATGACTCCTTAGTGCGTAGAGAATAAAACCCCAATCCCTTAACACAGAATTAAGGATGTTTCATAGTTCCAACCGGACCCTCCTTTCTTATATTTATTCTACAAAACCCTTGTTATTCCAGACACCCAAAGTCGCTTGCTATACAGAAAATAATTATTTTTCCCTACCCATCTTTTCTATCTTTCCTTGCTGAGCTGTGTTATTTATATGCTATTGGCTATTTACACAGCTATCACTCTGATTTTTTTTTGAGATGGAGTCTTGCTCTGTAGCCCAGGCTGGAGTGCAATGATGCAATCTCGGCTCAATGTAACCTCTGCCTCCCAGGTTCAAGCAATTCTTCTGTCTCAGCCTCCTGAGTAGGTGGAATTACAGGCACATGCTGCCACACTCGGCTACTTTTTTGTATTTTAGTAGAGATGAGGTTTCACTGTGTTGCCCAGGCTAGTCTTGAACTCCTGAACTCAGGCAATACACCTGCCTTGGCCTCCCAAAGTGCTAGAATTACAGGCGTGAGCCACCATGCCTGACCACTGATCTTTTTAAAGCAGAAATTGATTATATGCACTGCAATGATTAAAAATCAATTGCTTCTCATAACACAGTCCACATTCCTGAATATGGCTTACCTGACCTGACTCTTGCTTTCCTCATCTCTTCTCATACATAGTCCTCTCCCATCATCTGACAGCCAAATCCAACTTCTGGAATGGGTCATGTTCTTTCCTGACTCCAATTTGTCACATAAAGTTTCCCAATACCAAAATACTCTTCCCTCCCCTGTTACCCTAGTCAGCTTATACTCATTTTTTACACTGAATCTTTACTTATTTATATTTAATTGCAGAAGCATTAGTTGCCCTCATGCTTCCATCCTAGTTACGTCCTCTATAACAATATCTTGTTGTCGTCTTTAATTTTAGTTTATATCAGGAGCCAATATCTCTTTCCTATAAAAGATCAGAGAAAAAATATGGTAGTCTCAGTAGGCCTTAGATCTATATCAATGCTACTCAACTGTGTCATGGTAGCACAAATGCAGCCATAGAAAACAGACCAAAAAAAATGAATATTGCTGTGTATAAATGGACATAATTAAATTCTGCCTTATTCACATTTTAGGCTAGATAATTCTTTGGTGTGGAGGACCATCCGGTGTATTATAAGATGTTTTACATCATCCCTAGGATACCCACTAGTTGTCAGCTGCACCCCCAAATTATGACAATCAAAAATGCATACGGGTATTACCATATATCTCCTGAGGGGCTATATTGCCTCCAGTTGAGATCTAACAACATATAATTTTGTTTACAAAAAAGGCTGCAGGTGGAAGCTAGTTAACCCCTGGTTTGTAGTAAAAACTGTAATTTATATTCACATTTTAACATTTTATTTGTATGTATTTACACATGTAAGCAAACACTGGATGCTGCTATCTGTTTGACTCATCACAATATACTCATTGCTTATAACAAAGCAAGGGGTGCAGTAAGTATTTCATGAGTGAATGAGTGAATGAATGAAATCATTAACATCTTTTCAGGAGAGTCACTAGGTCAAAAGTCAGAATTTGAGGCATTAAAACAGAGAGAATGTAGCATTTAGGGATTTAAGACAGAGTAAACCATAGCATATTCAAGGAGAACAACAATAGAAAGAAACAAATGAAAAAACATTACCAGATGGTAGAGAAGATCCAAGAAAGTAAAGAATTCTTTTAATATGAAATAGATGTGAAAGTAGAAAGGGAAATGACAATAAGAAAATAAATAAATAAATAAATAAAAAGTTGTTAGCAGAAGGAAGTGGTGCATAAATGCCTAATGAAAGAAAACAGAATTTATTCTCAAGCTCAGGTTGCTCCAAGACCCAAGACTAGTGGGCACATGTTTAAAATGAGTTTCAGGCTATGCTTTCTTTTCCAAATCTTTAGAGTCTATTGACTATGAAAAGGCAAAATTGCCCTCAGGCTAGAAAGGCCTATTAACACCTCCATCAAGGACAGTCCTCAGTTCGCAAGGCAAGCTGGAGAGTGAGAGAAAATCTGTATCAGGAGATAATGCATTTCTCATGCTTAGGACCCTTAGGCCAAGAAGTTTCTGTTGAAGCACTTCTCATAGAAAGAGTCGGGGTCACCTTAATGCCTGGAAATGTGGGAGGCAATGGTGTGTCTAGATTTGTCTGGAGCCTATGGGTTGTGTGAGCTACAGTCTTGCATGTTCTGTTCCTTATTTCATTCACCTACATAAACGTATTATATTTGACTCCATCTCTTCAAGCATCATTATATCTGGAAAATATAATCTGTTTTTTAAAAATTAAACTGCATAGCTGAGTATGCATAGGTATTTTTTCTTTAGTTATATGAACATTAACTATGACTATTAAAATGAAAATTAAAATAATTAGTAAAATATCAGGATTTACATAGTAGTATTTCAATATTTTTTTGAATACACCTTTTATCCCAGTCCCTACTTTCCTGATGTATTCTGTTAAGGTTCATTCTCTTTCCCTATATTATATGTTGGTCCCTATTTTTTGTGTTTTGCTTTTGACAATATCTCAGGTTGGTACAATTGAAGGGAAAAATTGTTGTGGTGAGAATAATCAATAAAGAATTTGGAAACAGAAATAATTATTCAAATAGTGATTCTATTTCTTTCTAAGGTTTTTAAGTCCTCTGCTATTCAGTTACCCATTTTGAGAGAAAGAGAGATCTAGTGTAATTATTCCCTACATTGTCCTGTTTGACAAATATATCAATTCATCCTTCCATTCTGTCTCATAGTAGGATTACACTTCTAGAGACTCTTGTTGTCTAAGGTCATGTAACCTCTGCTGGTCAACGAATTTTGAACACAACGTGATATATCTCACTTTCAGTCAAAGCATTTTGTTGTTATGTAAAACCTATAAGGGCTCTCCTTTTTTTTCTCTGTAACTATGATGAAATCATTTCTTATTTTCATAGTCCATTAATTCAGGATTTAGGATTGGCACAATAAGTATTAGTATACCACCTTACTCCCCAGTGTTGACTGTATTCCATTCTTGCTTTGCTATAAAGAAATACCTGAGGCCGGGCGCGGTGGTTCACGCCTGTAATCCCAGCATTTTGGGAGGCTGAGTCGGGCGGATCACAAGGTCAGGAGATCGATACCATCCTGGCTAACATGGTGAAACCCCGTCTCTACTAAAAATACAAAAAATTAGCAGGGCGTGTTAGCCAGCGCCTGTAGTCCCAGCTACTCCGGAGGCTGAGGCAGGAGAATGGCGTGAACCTGGGAGGCGGAGCTTGCAGTGAGCCAAGATAGGGCCACTGCAGCACTCCAGCCTGGGCGACAGAGCGAGACTCCGTCTCAAAAAAAAAAAAAAAAAAAAAAAAAAAAAAGAAGAGGCTTAGTCAGCTCATTGTTCCATAAGCTGTAGAGGAAGCATAGCGGCTTCTGCTTCTGGAGAGAATGCAAGAAGCTGATAACAGGGAGGGTGGCGGACAAAGGGAAAGCAGCCTTTCACAGGGCCAGAGCAAAAGGGAGAGACAGTGGAGGTGCTGCACACTTTTAAACAACCAGATTTCGTGAAAACTCATGCACTATCATGAGAACAGCACCCCCAAGGGGGAAATCCACCCCCATGATCCAATTATCTCCCACCAGGCCCCACCTCCAACATTGGGGATTACAATTTGACATGAGATTTGAATGGGGACACAGATCTAAACCATCTTACATACCACATACAAAAAACTATGAACTATTTTTCTTTTCGGTTGTTATTGCACCATAACCTAGCCTGTCCTGACTGTATACAAATTGCTTCAGGAAATGGAGCATTGAAGTAATATCTTACCCCAAATGTGTAGCTTTATCTTGAGAGTCAGGGCACAGCCCAATCATTGGAAGCCGGAAGTATGCTCATTAATGATACTGCAAACTTTTGGTAAAACATTAATCCATGATAACCTGAGACGGTGATAGCATAGAAGTAGCTTGTTATTTTATGGGAGAATTTGGAAAAAATAAACTCTTAATTGTAGATCTTTACTATTCCCTTCATTTTAAAAAGTAGTCTAAGAAAGATGCTCTCAAGAAAAAATAGCCCAGTTCGCAAATATGATTAAAGGAGAACAAGAAGAGTCAAGAAATTGGGTTCTCATTGAGTAGGAAGAGGCAATATTTTTTCAACTAGAAGACAGGATAGAAAAATTTGGGAGATGCTTTGAGTCACAAAGACTGATTAAAATTAAACCTTCTGGCAAGAAATTGATTTAGATGATACATGACTCAGGGAGAAGACACTGAGGATATGACTTTTTCATATATGACTGATAGACTCGTAGCACCTTGCAGTTAACTCCTGAGACAGTGTCATAGATGAAAGAGAGCAGCAAAATACAGAAATTATGTTAAAGAAATTTGGGTGTGGAGATTAGTATATAAAGTTGGTTAAGACCAAGTTGGTAGTAAGCCAACTCTGTTTCTGCCAGAATATAACTACAAAACGAACCATCAACCTGAACCAAAAAAGATAGCAACAACATAAAATTAAAAGTAATCCTTCATATTAATTTGCTATGCTGGAATACCAGGGTGCAACAAAATCAGTGACTTAAATCACAAAAGTAATTGACTTACACTTTTGGAGAGTAGAAATACAAGACCAGAGAGTTGGAGGGTTGGTTCTTTCTGAGGGCTGTGAGGGAACAATTTGTCCTGGGGCCATCTTGTTGACTTAAAGATGGCCATCATCTCCCTACATCTCTTCACATCATCTTCTTTCTATGTGTGATTGTGTCCAACATTCTTTCTTTTGTAAGGATCATTCTGGAGTAATCCACCCTACTCCAGAATGATCACATCTTAACGAATTATGTCTTCAACAAGGTCTTTCCAAATAGGTCACATACAGAGGTAGTGGGAATTATTTCAACCTATGAATTTTGGAAGAGACATAATTCAACTCATAACATTCTTGGTCTTCCAACATTTCACAGGCAGGAAGGAGGATAAAACCTGCTCATGCTGGCTAATATGGTGAAACCCTGTCTCTACTAGAATACAAAAAGCTAGCTGGGCATGGTGGCACGTGCCTATAGTTCCAGCTACTCAGGAGACCGAGGCAGGAGAATCGCTTGAACCCGGGAGGTGTAGGTTGCAGTGAGCCGAGATGGCGCCACTACACTCCAGCCAGGGCGACAGAGTGAGACTCCGTCTCAGAAAACAAACAACAACAACAACGAAAAACAAAATAACTGCTCAGCCCTTAATAAAGGCACATTCTTTTATGTTTTTCTCAGATGTAGCCAGAGAATATAATGGATAAAGAAGTTCCTCTCAAAGGTTGGATAGGTCAACAAGATTCTGTGGTTCCTGCAACTGTTGAATTCTAAATGAGATTCCAGTTGTTACACAGGCACTTAATATCTTCTCTTCCAGAAAACAAACAAACAAACTAGTATGTTAGGAATGTTAACGCCTCCTGCTCACATAGTTCTTAAGAAACCCACTATTAGGATAATGTGGCCATTGTGGGACAATCTAGCCCAAGTTGGGCAATCAGTGGTCTTCTCTGGAAAGTTAAGAAGTGTTAATGAGGACAGGGCGTGGGTGGCTCACGCCTGTAACCCAGCATTGTGGGAGGCCGAGGAGAGCAGATCACGAGGCAAGGAGTTGGAGACCAGCCTGGCCAACATGGTGAAACACTGTCTCTGCTAAAAATACACACAAAAAAAAAAAAATTAGCCAGGCGTGGTAGCGTGCATCTGTAATCCCAGCTACTCAAGAGGCTGAGGCAAGAGAATTGCTTGAACCTAGGAGGCAGAGGCAGCAGTGAGCTGAGATCACACCACTGCACTCCAGCCTGGGCGACAGAGTGAGACTACATCTCAAAAAAAGAAAAAAAAAAAAAAAAAAAAAGAAGCGTTAATGAGAAGCCCATGCTAGTTTTTCTCAAGGCAGCAGTAGGTGAGCATATATACAACAGCATCTGATGATCTTGTTTAGTCAAATGAAATGAGAAACAGAAAAAGATGGCTGGTATAAAAATGAAGTGTGAAGGTGTGAAGTAGAGAGAAGTGGAGGCCAAAAGCTCTGTTCCTCGGCTTCTGGTAGCTCTCCATCTCTTTTGGAGTCCATTCCTGGCATTTATTTTCGCCCTTAGATTTCTTGAGGTGCCACAGCATGCTTCTGATATATTGCTCTTGTCTTATTGCTGTTGCTCCTATTCTGATGCAGTAAGAGTTAGTTTTGGTTGCATGCAACCAAATGGAGACTATTCTATACAGAAATTATCACCCAGAAAGGAGTATTGCCAACGGAAGATACCAATATATGGACTAATCAAATTGAGGGAGATTATAGGGTAGTGAAGTTTCCCCAGTTCATCTGGAAAGATGAAAAACCATTTGTAAGTATGACAATAATTGAATATAAAACTCAGAGGATCAAACCCATTGATATTAATGCTATGTCTTAGATCAGGCAGTGGCACCAAGAATTGTTTCTTACCTAGAATAGAGATTGTGGCTGCTCTGGGAGAATAAACAAAAGAGTAGTGGCTTTCTCAGCCCCCAGAATCACCATAGTCTGCAAATGTCCCCCTTCTCATCCAGAGCTCCCAGATAACTGTATCTGATTTCTTCATGAAGACATGAAAGGTTTAGAAAACATTGTAAAAATGTTTCACTTTGTTTTTTCCTGAAAATTCTAAATAAATTCTTGCTCTGGAGTGAGACAAACTCTGTGTAATTTGTTCCACTTTCTGTATTTCTGGCCACTGAACACATTGAGATGCAAGGAGAATTATAGGATGCTTTGTAGACATGACTTGATGTCACTATGTTTAGTCAGCAGGATATAAGTATCTTTTTTATTTCTTCATAATTTCAGCATCTGTGAAATGCCTTTTGTGCTTTTTTACCTGGTCAGGAGTCATGGTGCGTCTCCCTGACTGCTTCATTTGCCACTATAATGCCTTGTATGCAATTTTGGGTTTTTTCGTCTGTTTGTGAGTTTGTTTCAAAGACCATCTATCTAGATATATATATTGAAGTGTTTTAGTTCAGTGAGTATTTCTATACATTGGACGTAACTCCGGATTTGCTGTTAGTCTAGTTCTTGCTGCACGTATCTTCCCAAACTTCTGTGATGTTATGCACAGCCCTTCTGCTGTCTTTTCAATCAAGACATGTTCCTCTTTTCAAATATACTGACTAGCGTTATTCTTAGCCACATCTTCACTGAAGAAGCTGTAGTTTTTAATCTGCAGACATCTCCAGTGTTTCAAAATTGAAAAGGAAAAACATAAGCATTATAATAGTTACAGCTGATAATAAAATTCTTCCAGTATTTCCTGTCTTTGAAAATAACGGGTTTTTCATAACATAATTGACTTTCATCAGTTCCACAGTCTCTCTGGTGGCTGAGCTGTACGTCTTTAAAATTTGCCTCCAGGCTATCATGAAGAGGAAATGTTCTCAGCGCCACTCATGCTATGGGATATATGTATATATATGAATATGGATAGGGACATCTAAAATAATTATACTTCGAAATGGTATTTAAGAGTATTTTCCACTTGAAAACTAGTGCGGGGCGCGGTGGCTCAAGCCTGTAATCCCAGCACTTTGGGAGGCCGAGGCAGGCAGATCACGAGGTCAGGAGATCGAGACCATGGTGAAACCCCGTCTCTACTAAAAATACAAAACATTAGCTGGGCGCAGTGGCGGGCGCCTGTAGTCCCAGCTACTCGGGAGGCTGAGGCGGGAGAATGGCTTGAACCCGGGAGGCGGAGCGCTTGCAGTGAGCCGAGATTGCGCCACTGCACTCCAGCCTGGGCGACAGAGCGAGACTCCGTCTCAAAAAAAAAAAAAAAAGAAAACTAGTAAGATATTTTACATACCTTCAGGGTTTATAATTATGAATTTTCAAATATAAATAGATATGTAGATAGATATATAGATTGATAGAGATATCTCTCCTGCCTGCTACGAAGCTCATTTTCTTCCTGTAATTTTATTTTATAAAATTTTATAAAATTATGTTTATTGCCATTACTTTATAAAAGAAATGTCTATGGTTAAATGAAAATTACAACAGCTTTAATGAATTTTAAAATAGATATATATAGAAACTGTAAGTCTGAATTATAGAAAACCTAAGAGATAGTTGTTAAAACATCTGTCAATATTTTACTGAGGACATAAATTACTCTAAATATCAGTGGTTTTAGCAACAAAGTTTTATGTGCTCCATCTGCATCATGGCTGTTATGGGTTGATTTCCAAGTCCCTCAAGCAGCCAGTGTCTCTTAATAGTCACTGACAGTTTCTTGGATTTTTCTAGGCACAGAACCACATGGAGAAAAGAGCTCTTACATGAATAATTAAATAGAATTGGTACTACTCTTTGGCCAGGACTAGTCATGTGACCACATTCAGCTACAACAGGTGCAGGGAGGTTTCTCTTTTCATGTGCTTGCAAGGTAAGGAGAACCATTTACCAGTGAATGTAATGAATTATTTACCCAAGGAAGAGTACAATTTGGACTCAGAAGTCTTACATTTCAATTTCATTATCATCATTTGCTACCTAATTTACATTTAAAAAATCAAATAGTTTTGCTACTACTTCCACTTTTATAAAATGTGGATGTAGCATCTATTGCAATATTTTGATAATCAAATGAAACCTGCTGATATGCAAGCATTATATGTAAGATATGAAATATTGCTTTTACAGAAAAATCCAGGAAAAGGAAGATCCATTTAAAATAAGCAGAAAAGAAATTAGATTATTTGGTTCATGTATCGAATATTATTTTAAAATTTATGCATCTAGAGAGGAGAAAATAGAAGAAATTCATTCGAGTGTGTGGTAACACAGTCACACAAAATGCTTTCTCTGCCTCCTGCATTATGATTATTGACATATATCAATAATTTAGTTATTTTTCTGGATCTTCATCAATAGTGTTGCGCAAAAATATACTTTTGCTCATTTAAATAATAGGTCTCTTTCACATATTTTAAGAATTTTTATTGATAGTTTATCAGTGAACTTTTGATTTTGATTTTTTATATTTGTATATTTGTGAGCTCACCAAATAGCATACTTTATGTTCTAATAGTTTATAGCTGATTTTTTGTGGATTTTCTAGGTAGTAATTATGTCTATGAATAACATTTCTAGGTTCTAATTTTCATTATTCAATATTTATACTGCTTCATTTTGTATTGGGCCTTGTCTAATTTACTGGCTGCATCTTATGGTTAGGAAAGTTAAAAATGTGTTTGAATACTACCAACAAAGACTTAAAAAACTGTAGTTTAGGCAAACAGAATGTTTTATTATCTTGCAAAAAAATAAATCCAGAGGAAGACACCTTGGGCATTAGTATAGAAGCAACATTATACCATAAAGCCTAACTCTTAACCCTTTACAGAGTTAAAAGAGTTTGAGAATTTGTTTGAAAAAAAAATATGCTGATTGAAAACACTATAAATTGCCACCTATACACTGCTGACTCTCAAATGTGTGTCGCTACATAGATCTCACCTCAGAGTATCACAGAACAAAACACAACCACCAACATGACATTTATATTTAGGTATGTAATAGGCATCTCAAAGTTGGCATGTCCAAAACTGACCCCCAGTGTGGCCCCTCCTTTGTCATGCTTTTTAAATTCTTTTCTTTATCTCAACTAACTGAAATTCTATCTCTCTGAGCCAGAGCAGAAATCTAGTGTCCTAGTTTTTTCAGACTGTTGTAAGAAAAATACCATAGAGTGGCTTATAAAGTAAAAATTTATTTATCACAGTTCTGGAGGCCAAAAAGTCCAAATCAGGTTGCTAGCATGGTCAGTTGTGGTGTGGGTACTCTTTGGGATTGCAGACCACTACTGTCTTGCTGTATCCTCACATGACATAAGAAGGGCTGGAGAGTTATCTGGGGTCCCTTTTATAATAAAGACACAAATCCTATTCATGAGGGTCACTCTCATAACCTAATTACCTCCAAAGGCCTTACTCCATAGCCTCTTCACATTAGAGGTTAAGATTTCAACGTATAAATTTGGAGGGAACATAAACATTCAGTCCATAGCCCTTGGGGATGTACATGACTGGAGAGCTTCTCTCTTACCACGTGATATCAGATCTTGCAGCAAATCTTCAGGACGACCCTTCATTATATATTCAGAATTTGACTACCTCTCATGAGTCCGACTATACCACCCAGATCCACAAAGCTCAATCAAATTTCATTTGGATTATTTCCATACTATATTCCTAACTAGTTTTCCAACGTATGCCTTTGCCCTTACCCTCACAACAGCAACCAGAAAAAAATCATATTGATACCCAAGTCCAATAAAGCCACTTTTGTGCTCAATTCCCTTTTCACTCCACTCAACAACTTTTCATCCCACTCAAACTTGGGGATTAAAAAAATAATTATTATTATAAAAGTCAATATCTTACTAGGACCTACAAGACCTTCCAAAATCTTACGTCTGTAACTCTTTGACTTTATTTCTCTCACTCTCTCCCAAGTTTTCTCTGTTGAGATACACAGGCCTCCTTAAAGTTTCTCAAATGTGCCAGCCCTCCTTGTCTCAGGCCCTTTGCCCCCCGTTCTTCCCTCTTCCTGAAAGGCTCTGGCCCTTAATATCACTATGCTTCCTTCCACCTGGCTGCAGGCCCATTCTCAAAGTCATCCTTCAGTGAGGCTTTCCTGGCAACCCTATCTAAAATCCACTCTGCTTTCTCTGAAAAAAATTTATTATTTTTTGTCATTGCTTTATAGGTTCTATGTAGCACTTATCATCCTGTAATATACTACGTATTTTTTAATTATTTTTTCGTTTCCATCTCTCATCAATATCATGTAGTTTCATGTAGCTAAGGATCGTTGTCTGTTTTCTCCACTGAGGAATCTCCCACATCTGGGATAATATAGTACCTAGAAATAAAATGGTACTATTAGACTGTTACCTACTAGGTCTACCAAAAGTATTTATTGAGAGAATGAGTGAATGAATAAATGAATGAATGTGTGTTTATTTTATCTTACCTTTCTGGTGTCTATGGTTTCAGAGTGAGCACTAAAGGCTCAGCTAGCACCTCTACATGCAATGCAAAAGAAGAAATAAAGGGGCCAAGCGTGGTGGCTCATGCCTGTAATCTTAACACATCGGGAGGCCGAGGAGGATGGATCACTTGAGATGAGGAGTTTGAGACCAGCCTGGCCAACATGGAGAAATGCTGTCTCTACTAAAAATACAAAAATTACCTGGGCATGGTAGCACATACTTGTAGTACCAGCTACATGGGAGGCTGAAGCAGCAGAATTGCTTGAATCAGGGAGGCAGAGGTTCAGTGAGTGGAGATCACACCACTGCACTCCAGCCTGGTCAATAGAGCAAGACTGTCTCCAAAAAAAAAAAAAAGAACAAAAGATTGCCTAGTGTTAATGCTAATTAAACCTCTTTAAGTAATTTTCCCAAACCCTCATATAATTTCTGATGAATCACAATGTATTTAAATATCTATATAAAACTTATTGGTATATGAATGTTCTTTTGTGGAGCCCTGTTTAGACTTAAAATCAGAGTTCAGCCAACTTTCTCTGGGCATAAAAGTTGTATATTCCTTAAGTAGTCTTTCTACCAAAGCTATGACAAAAATTAATTCCTAGGCTATATGCTGAAATCAATCAACATAGATTATCTTTTAAGACAGAAGTAAATGATTTAATTCTAACAAAGTTTTTCTTAATCAGTAGAAAGAAACTTTAACACAAAGTTGTATTCAGTTTTATTGAAATACACATTATATTTTTTATCTCTTTGTGATAATGACTTATATGTTTCTAACTCACTCTAACTCACTAAACATTGTTTTTAGTGAACATTGCTATGGTTCACAGAGCTTGCCAAACACTGAGCCAAAATCTACTGATCTACTCAGATATTATTATCCCAAAGGCAGTGAAATCTTAAGCAACTTCTTCCCAGTAGCACATAAATATTGTCATGTGTACCATGAGTCAAAAAGAGTTGGAAAAGCATGAGTCTAAGTATTTTCTGTGGATTTATAACCACCAATAATCTCAATAGGTAGTTCCTCTCAAATAATTTAACAACTAGCAGGGAATGGAATAAAACAAAGTATAGTAATTGAAACCCAAATTTAAATATTAATTAAACCTCTACGAAGCTTAACAGTTATAGGTTGGAAGAATTATAAAGGAAAATTGTAAAGAATTATAAAAGAATTACCTTAATTCTCATACATATAAAAACATTGACAGACAATATTAATAATTCATTCACAGCTCATTGTGTGGCTATTTGACAGTCCTAGAGGGAAGTATCAGTGTGTCTACTGGATAGTTGTGTTATTTATAAATTAAATATACTCTGAAGTGAAAAGTAGCTTGTTCTCAGGAAGAACTATTGATGGCAATGGCGATGGTAGTTCCAGGCCTCATTAAGTATCAGGCTTCACAAATTCACCTCTGGGATAGTGAATATTTGCTCAGTTCTTTTCATACAACAGATTCATCACAAATGTTACATTCCTCAGACTCTTGTTACTGCCTATTAAACTGACCAGTTCTCTGACATGTGTCTTCAAATCATGTTCCCTTTTGTAACATTTCAGTGTGGTCTTGAGAACACATTCTCATTTAACCAGTGCATTCCAGGTGTATTGAAGAGTAATATTTACTTAATTTCCAGTCAAGAGCTCCTGAGATTTAAAACTACACAATATTTGAGCAAAGTGCTTTTCCTATGTAATATCTCATTTGATGCTTATCAGAACTAAGGAAATTAGGAAACACATATAACTCCATTCTGGTTTTCCAGATTAGAATGATGAGACGGTCTTCTTCTTTCTCCCCACCATTCATCTTAGCAAGTTCGAGAAACGGTTGTATGATAGTCTCTGGAATTCAAACTCATTTCCAACACTTACTCATTCTGGAGTTGATCCCATTGCTAAAAATCTCTGAGCCTGTATTTTCTTATCTGCCCAGTAAGATTAAAAAGAAAAATCATTTACCTCATAGGGCTGTTGTATCATGTAAAATAATTCTCATAAATCTTTTAGAATATGGTGAAACACTCATAGGGGTGAAAAGAGTATTACTTTTTTTCCCACACATTGTAAGGGTCACAGCCAACACTTCTATATTGAAAGACAGAACAATAAGAGAAAAGCGTAACAAATTTATTTAATTGTAGTTTTACATGACTGAGAGCCTTCACATTAAAGATGCAAAGATACAGAAGAAACTATCTGATTTTATACTTAGGTTTGATGAAGCAGTGTCAGCCTTGTAGAGATGTGATTGGACAAAAAGTGTATGAGCTGATGGAAATAGATTGATCGGGGAAAGCTAGAAAGGCCTCTCTGTTCAGATTCTTCTTGGCCTTTCTGTGCAGCATTCATTTCTACGGAGTATGTCACATGACCCTTTCTGGAACAGGGGTCTTAGGACCCTTCTATCGGAGACGGTAGGTCAGAGAATTTCTTTATGGCCAGTTCTTACACAAACAGGTGGAAGGAAGTTAGAGTAATATTTTTAGGTTTTATGGCTGACTTTGGAGAAATAGAGTTCTAGTTTCTCTGACCTGCCTTGGAGAAGAGGGAATCTAGTTTCTGGTGGTTAACCTCTGGGGGAGAACGAGGCTGAAAGACAGGGGGTCAGAAGAAGGTCAGAGAGAATCTACTTCTGAGGCTGATCTTGAGGCTTTACTATTTTCTGAGCAGCAACATAAGCAATACATAGATGTTAGTAGACATTATGGATATTACCAGAATCTCCAAAATGTTTCCTCAAATTTCAATGGCCTAATACTTCTTCAACTGCTCAAATCATTTATTTGATTCCCCCCTTCCCTTCCAAATCCCTTTTAACCAATGGATTTTTATTTAGATGTGTTAATAAGTCAAAGCCCTGCTCCCTCTCAGAAGTTTTTCTGTTATATCAAGAAGAATTTGCATCTGACTGATCTAATGCATTATTAGTTTGTTAGTTTCTGTCTCAGAACAATCTCATTTTTAGGATGACTGGAGCCTCAAGTCATTCTTATGTTAAGCTGCTTCCAACCTACACACCATTTATTGCCCATAAGACAGAAAAATAATATTTAGGTATAAAGTGGGATTTGAAAGATAGGTCAGAGGTTAGAGTAGAACAATCCAAAGTGGATTATAATGAGTCAGTTCATGACAGAACAAAGAAGACAGGCTGGGATCATTAGATGCAAGAGAAGCGCTAATTCAGTTAGGTGTAAAGATGTAGACAGCTCTGACTCATTTCATATCATGTATCAATTTGACAACCAGATAAACCTTATCCAAACTGAATCCAATCACAGGGTCTTAGGAGATTTACCCACTCCTAATTAGTGAAAATAGCAGAGAAATATCATGTCCCTAATGCCCCCAGGAAAAAGGAAAAAATGCAATTTGTTAATTGTCAACTTCCAGACTGCTCTCCTTACGTGTCAGTCATGACAAGGAGGGTAGCTGTGGTCACTAATTTGATTCTTTAGTACAAGAGGAGAGTGGCAGTAAGTAAAAATATTTCCTCTGGTGCCTGTTATAATTCCACAGACATCCAGAACAATTCCTGTGAACAAACTCAAATGATTTCATGTTGAAAATTTACAGCTGGATCAAGGAACAAGATTACATTGGTGCTTTCAATGTTACCAAAGGTGCTAGAGCAATGAAATGAAAGTTGCCCTATGCATGACCTACTTATGATCCCCCACACTAAGTCTGCATTTCATAAATCTACCTGGAAATTTATGTAGAAATGGCCTGATGTAATGGTGCAATTAAGAAGAAGGAATACTTATGTAAAGTTGTTTCTTTTCAATAATAGAGGAGAAACAAATCCTTTCAGCTTACTAAACCTGTGGTCAGACCCTATTCAAATGTTCAAAATGTTTCCAGAAAACGACAAACAAGTTCGTTCCGGGCTTGCAGATAAAATATTGAAATCAGTGTTATTCTAAATCCATGCCCATCAACCTCAGTTGTTGTACCTCCAAAACTACCTTCCAGTCTGACTACATTTTCCTGGTAGGTTCTGGCCCATTGACCACACAGACAATTTCAAACCTTTTCTACAGTTCACCTCCAAACGCTGACTCATTTTCTCCTCCATAATCATGTCTCATAATTCACAGAAAAAAATTGAGGTTGTTCGCTTACCACCTCTTCAACTTCTGGCTACTAACTTATGAACTTACTGAAATCTGTCTCGTATCTAGATGTTTCTTACAATTTAAACATGCTTTAGTTTCTCCCATGTAAAATGAAATTAAACAGAAACCATACTGAACTCTTTATGCTCCTACAACTGTTGCTAACTGCTAAACTGTATACATTTGCTAATTTTACTTTTTGAAGTTTTATTTACTCTTTAAAAGGCTCTATTCTGGTTTCAGCCCTTATCATGTAGGGCAACTACTAGCTCTTGTTTTGTTCTGGTATGGTGGCTAGAGGTGCTCTGTGGACTAACTCGTCAGTGGAAACAACCATAATAGATGAATACCACAAAATGAAAACAAAATAAAACCCAAACAAACAAAATAATCATTTACAGTATATTTAAGTAAATTGCCATAAGGACCCACAACAAATGGAGAAACAATCACTCATGATAATTTACTAAACCTCAGAATTAATAAAAGTTTAGGACATTTGACCATAATCCAATTTCTATTATTCCCTTAGGTCAATTAGATGGAAGCTCTACTGTGAAAGGGTCCCAACAAATCAGAGGTCTCTCTCCACAGAAAGTCCAATCTAGGGCTATAGTTTCTCACTGGAAAGGACAGATCCCCAGTATTTATCCCACCCTTGCCTTCCCACCAACTCACCTAAAAATGTTGCCAAAAATTAGCAAATCTCCTCAAATTAATCTACACATTCAACTCAAGCCCTATCAAAATCTCAACTGGTATTTTTGCAGAAATTGTCAAGTTCTATTAAAACTCATAGGAATGCAAGGAACCAAGAATAGCCAAAAGAATCTTTAAAAAAGAACAAAGATAGAGGAATGATACTTCCCAATTTCAAAACATATTACAAAGCTATAGTAATCAAGAATGTATGGTACTGGCATAAGGATAGACACAGACAAATGTACAGAACTGAGAGTCTAGGAATAAACCCTTATACTTGGTTAACTGATTTCCAACAAGGACGCCATGGAAACTTTACATACACCACACACAAAAATTAACTGAAAATGAACAATATAAGTAATGTACAAATAAAAACTATAAAACTCTCACATGAAATCATAGAAGTAAATTTTGACTGGGGTTAGTCAGAGCTTACTAGATACAATACTAAAAGTACCAAAGAAAACTTTAAAAATAGACAAAGTGGACTTAATAAAAATAAAAATCTCAACTTTTGCACTGCAAACAATACTATCAATAACTTAACACACAAAGCAAATAATGGGAGAATGTATTTTCAAATACTATATCCAATAAGGAATTATATCCAAAATATATAAAGAACTCTTATGATTCAATAATAAGGCTATAATGTAAAAATAGGTAAATAATTTAATTAATATAAAAATAGGTAAAGAATGTCCTTATAAATTTCTCAAAATAAAGTATATAAATGACCAATAACACAAACACACACACAGAAATGTTCAATACTATTATCCAGTAGAGCTATGTAAACCTGAACAACTGGAATCCACTCACACACACTCGAGTTGATACAATCAAAAAAGACAGATAACTGAAGTCAAAGATACGGAGAAACGGGACCCCAGTATATTCCTGCTGAGGATGTAAAATGGTGCAGTCACACCAAAAAAACAGTTTAGTAACCGTTTCTTCAATGTGTCAAACATACAGTTGCCATTTGACCTAGCGATTTCATTAATACATACATATTCAAGAGAAATGATAACATAGTCCACACAAAAGCTTGTACACTAATGTTCAGAGCAGTATTATTCATAATATCCAAAACTCAAATGCCCATTAACTGAAGAATGGATATATGAAATAACTAAAATGTGGTGTAGACTTACAATGGAGTATTAATCAGTAATAAAATAAGGGAAGTATAAATGCACAACTACAACATGGATGAACCTTGAAAATAGTAGGCAAAGTTAAAGAAGGCAGTCTAATATCCTATATAGTGTATGATTCCATACATATAAAATATCTGGAAAAGGCAAATCTATAGAGACATAAATTGATGGTTTTCCAAGTGTTAGGGGGAAATAGAGTGAGAAATTATTGGTAAAGAGGTATGTGGCTTCTTTACGGAGAAATAACATGCTCTAAAAGTGATTGTGATAATGGAGATTTACCTATCTTTATGAGTATATGCAAAGACACTGAATTCTACTTTAAGTAAGAAAATTTCATGGTGCATAGTATGCACAGTATATCTTAGTAAAGATGAAAAAATGTATTTTCCAGAAATATGATTCCGAAAAATATGATCACGTAACTTCTATAGGTCATTGTTCTACCTTCCTCTCTTTCCATATGCTATGTTAAACATAGATAAAAGAGAAAAAAGTAGGTATACTAGTAAGAATAAAACATTAGAGAATATGAACTTATGATCAATTAAAAAAGAGATACAAGAAATTAGATATAGGAGAAAGGCAGTTGTCTGCAACTGAAAACAGAGCTACTTGACTGTCATTAATTAATTACCAGAGAGATCATTATCAATACTATATCTGATGTTTTTCCTCCACCTCAAAAATTGAGAATGTTCTTGGAAAGTGCTTATGAAATATTGATCATAGGTTGTTTTTCTTGTTCTGTTAGACAACTTGCTGATGACTGTCTTGCTAATTACTCAGAACGTCTTTCTCACCTAGTAGCCCCAGAATCTGCTGGATGGGCTCCCTCAACCAAGCTAGCAGATTTTGTCACATCACCTGTACTAACACTTGGGGAATCTAATGATGGCATTAAGTTGTTGTCAAATAAACGATGTTCTCATGAAGATGAGATAATGGACTTAGTCCTTAATACACAGCTTCACTGAAACAAGTTACACTAAAATATCCAAAGTTTCTTTTGTACTAAATCAAATGAGCCCTTTTAATTCCTTTCCTTTTTTATTTTTCCCGCCCATGAGAATTCAATACATTTACTATTTTCTACCTGAGGCATTTTTTTCCTCATCCTTGTTGCAATTTCTGATGGAAATTAAGAAAATATTTACCTGTATTCTTGTGTTTGTGTCCCATCAACTTGGGTGATGGAGAATAAAAAAAGATTGTGACCTTGACAGAGACTCCAAAAGTGATAGCTACTTTTGGATTCCATGAGATTACCCAGGTTTTCTCTTTCATCTTGTACTCTCCTTTTCCATCTCTTTTGCTTGTTTCTTATAATCCTCGAACAAATTTTTAAATATCAGAAATGAGAGGGACTCAAATTTAGGCTTTCATTGTTTGCAACCATGCAATTATCCTGAATGTTACCCTACCCAGTACTTTGGTTTCAATTATAATCTATATGTTATTTCCAAATTTAAAATTTAGTTCATCACTTTTTCTTGAGATCTGGAGTTGCATATCCACTTTTCTATTCAGCACCTTCATATCACTGTCTCAAAACATCTGGAAACAAATATTTCAAACATTATAACATTTGAAATTATTTCTTCCGCTCTGCTGAACTAACCAAAATTATTAAACAGAGAGAAAATCTTCCTTCTTTTTCAGTGTTCACATGCAATAAATCATCAAGCCGTCATCATTCTGTCTCCTAAATAGGTGTTGAATATCCTCATTCCTCATCTTTACCACTATTTTCTTAGGCTAGTAGGTCACCATGATATTTACTTGATCTAAGAAAAGCCTTTCTATCTCTTCTTTGCTCTTGAGTCACTCTTCTCACTGAAGATCCTTGTGATCCTTAAAGTAAACCCTGTCTCTTGTCTTCAGAGAAATACTTGAAGTTCTTAACATGTCTTACAAGATTCTTTTTGATGTGGCTTCAAGCTTATCTATTTAGGGTCTTTCAACATTCTACTTAACACATTAGCTATATACTGCTCTTTTTCTTTATTTTGTCATGATTTCTTTCTCAACTTCAGGGTTCTTTGATATCGTTATTTAGTTGTTGTTATTAAAAATTAATATTTCTTTCTGGAGTTCTTTTTTTTGTTGTTGTTTTCTTTTGAGATGGAGTTTCGCTCTTGTTGCCAAGGCTAGAGTGCAATGGTGTGATCGCGGCTCACCGCAACCTCCGCCTCCCGGGTTCAAGCATTTCTCCTACCTCAGCCTTCGGAGTACCTGGGATTACAGGCATATGCCACCACGCCCAGCTAGTTCTATTTGTATTTTTAGTAGAAACGGGGTTTCTCCATATTGGTCAGGTTGATCTTGAACTCCTGACCTCAGATGATCTGCCCGCCTAGGCCTCCCAAAGTGCTGGGATTACAGGTGTGAGGCACTGCGCCCGGCTCTGGAGTTCTCTTTTTTTTCCTCCTTTCACAACTCCTAATTATCTTTTAGTTGTTAAGTGTAATTTTCTTCTAGAAATGTCCATGAAAGCTCTATGCCAAGTCAAATATTTTTACTAGATATTCCCAGAACATCATAAACTTTCTGCATTACCAAATTATTATGTTTTAAGATTAGTTCCTATTTATTTGCCTGTTTTCTGTACATGAAAAATGATTTTTCATAAAAAGATTTTGCAAATAAGATTTCTCAAATGTCTTGAGAGGTTATATCTTCATGAATGTATTTTCAAATCTTCGTTAAAGTTTTTAAAAATATTTCTAGTATCTTACCGCAGTGGTTAGATACAGTAAAATCCTAAAAAGAAAAATAAGTTGAATAAATGAGTGAATTAACTCAGAAAAGACCCCTTGCAATTTAGTACCAGATTATGGAGAACTCTAAAAAGCAGTCCTCCATGTTTATAAATATGTCCATCTAACAATTTAATATTCACTGTCATATTCTGTTTCAAAAACACTTACTGTTCTAGGAGATATAAGGGATTATATATATAATATGATACTTGATTTGGTATTAGGCATTCTGTCAGTTCCCAGTATCTACCATTTATTATCAAGAAAAGAGTTACCCAGAATGCCTATAAAAATGAGATTTTCTGCTAGCTTCTCATGATGTTAGATGTCCAAGACAGCTGTCCAGACATCCTAAAAGGAGTAAAGAAATAAATTATTACAAGAGAAGTGGAATTAAAGTCCATTTCAACTATAATGGCAGGAAATTTATATGACATTTATTTTAATACACTTGATAAGTGTAATGTTTGGTAGAATTTGCGGTATTCCAGTTTATAATCTCTCAAATGTTTATCAAAAAGCTATAGCCGCATTTACATTTAAATTTTAACAATAATATGTAGCCATTAAATATTTTTAAATTATGTGTCATTAGTTCACCAATACTCTTAACATTATCCTGATTTTTAAAATTATATCTGTAGGATAGATGTTATAAATACCTATTAATGAATAACAAAAACAACATATAAAAGAGAATCAGTGTCCAAAGAGAATCAGTGTCAGAAAAAGAAAAAACAGAATCTATTGCTTTCATAAAGTATGTTTAAATGTGTGTGTGTGTGTGTGTGTGTGTGTAGGAACCTTTAATCTACAAGAGCTTCTTAGCTTCAAAGTTAGGGTATAGGTTAGGCCCACAATACGTTGGGTTAAACAAAAATCTCCCATTGAATAAAACTCAACTCATATCCTCATTTATCTACAAGAGTTGCTAGAAAATATAGAACCTCAATGAATGGCTTTGGACCCAGTTGAAATTCAAAAATTTATTGACAATTTTGGCACCCAGAATTGTTATTACATAGCACTTATTATAGTTTATACTTTTATATGTGTAATTACTTGTTTATTGTATGTTTCTCCAATTAGATTTTAAGCTCTTATGGATTTTGTCTGTTCTTCTTATCACTGTAGAAGGTATCACAAAAATTGTACTGCAGGCCGGGCGCGGTGGCTCACGCTTGTAATCCCAGCACTTTGGGAGGCCGAGGCGGGCGGATCACGAGGTCAGGAGATCGAGACCACGGTGAAACCCCGTCTCTACTAAAAATACAAAAAAATTAGCTGAGCGTGGTGGCGGGCGCCTGTAGTCCCAGCTACTCGGAGAGGCTGAGGCAGGAAAATGGTGTGAACCCAGGAGGCGGAGCTTGCAGTGAGCCGAGATTGTGCCACTGCACTCCAGCCTGGGCGACAGAGTGAGACTCCGTCTCAAAAAAAAAAAAAAAAAAAAATTGTACTGCAGATTAAAATCTCACTAAAAATTTTGAGACATAGATTCCCAAAGTCTAACATAGTAACTGAACCACAGCCAGTCATCAGTAGATATTTATTTAATAAATGAGTAAATAAATGTATTTAAACATGGAAGGCATTTAGTTTATCTTAACAGATATAAATGCTGTTGAACCGTCAACCTCATTCACCATTTTTAAAGCTAGAAAAAAAAGGTAAATTAAAATCATAGTCAACAGAATGTTCAAGGGTGGAACTTCACATATGATAAAAAGTTGCTCACAGTATTGCCAAACAAGGAATCATTAAGTAGCATGCGAAACCCTGCATTCTTTCCAATGGTGCTCTAAAATATTCTCCACGTGTATCCAGAGGTACAAGGCATTCTAGCAGTTACCAGTAACTGACATTAATTTTAACTTTTGTTTTAAGTTCAAGGGTACATGTGCAGATTTATTACATAGGTAAACTTGTGCGATGAGGGTTTGTGGGCAGATTATTTCATCACCCAGATATTAAGCTACTACTCATTAGTTATTTTTCCTGATTCTCTCATCCTCCTACTCTCAACCCTCCAGTAGGCCCCAGTGTGTGTTGTTCCACTCTTTCTGTCCATGTTTTCTCATCATCTAGCTTCCACTTATAAGTGGGAAGATATAGTGTTTGTTTTCGTGCTCTTGTGTTAGTTTGCTAAGGATAATGACCTCCAATTCCACCCATGCATCCACAAACGACATGATCTCATTCTTCTTTAGGCTGCAATAGTAGTCCATGGTATATAAATACTACATTTTCTTTTCTTTTCTTTTCTTTTTTTTTTTGAGACAAAGCGTTCCTCTGTTGCCCAGGCTGGAGTGCAGTGGCGCGATCTCGGCTCACTGTAACCTCCACCTCCCAGGTTCAAGCAATTCTCCTGCCTCAGCCTCCTGAGTAGCTGGGGCTACAGGAGCACCCCACCACATCCTAGCTGGGACTACAGGCTCCTGTCACCATTCCTGGCTCATTTTTGTATTTTTAGTAGAGATGAGGTTTCACCATATTGGTCAGGTTGGTCTCGAACCCCTGATCTCAGGCGATCCACCAGCTTCGGCCTCCCAAAGTTCTGGGATTACAGGTATGAGCCACCATACCCAGCCTATCCAGTCTATCATTGATGGGCATTTAGGTTGATTCCATGTCGTTGCTATTGTAAATAGTGTTGCAATGAACTATTTATGCGTACGTCTTTAAAATACAATGATTTATATTCCTTTGGGTACATACCCAGTAATGGGATTGTTGGTTTAAATGGTATTTCCATCTTTAGGTCTTTGAGGAATTGCCACACTGTCTTCCACAATGGTTGAAATAATTTACACTCCCACCAACAGTGCGTAAGCATTTGTTTTGCCCACAACCATGCCAACATATGTTATTTTTTGACTTTTTCATAATAGCCATACTGACTGGTGTGAGATGGTATCTCTTCGTGGTTCTGGCTTGCATTTCTTTAATGATCACTGACACTGAGTTTTTTTTCATATGATTATTGGTCACATGTATGTCTTTTTTTTTTTTTTTTTTTTTGAGATGGAGTCTTGCTCTGCCACCAGGCTGGAGACCAGCCTGGTGTGATCTCAGCTCACTGCAACCTCTGCCTCCTGGGTTCAAACAATTCTCCTGCCTCAGCCTCCTGAGTAGCTGGGACTACAGGCGAAAGCCACCACGCCTAGCTAATTTTTGTATTTTTAGTAAAGACAGGGTTTCACCATATTGGCCAGGATGTCTCTTTTTAAGATGCATCTGTTCATGTCCTTTGCCTACATTTTATGGAATTGTTTGTTTTTTTTTTCTTGTAAATTTGTTTACATTCCATACAGATCCTGGATATCAGGCCTTTGTTAGATGCATAGTTTGCAAAAATTTTCTCCAATTCTGTTGGTTTTCTGTTTACTCTGTTTATAGTTTATTTCTCTGTTCAGAAACTCTTTAGTTTAATTACATCCCATTTGTCAATTTTGCTTTTATTGCAATTGCTTTTGGCATCTTCATCATGAAAGCTTTGCCCATGCTCATGGCCTGAATGATATTGCCTAGGTTGTCTTCACAGGGTTTTATAGTTTTGGGTTTTACATTTAAGTATTTAATCTATCCACAGTTAATTTTTGTATGTGGTGGAAGAATGGGGTCCAGTTTTAATTTTCTGCATATGGCTAGCCAGTCATCGCAGCATCACTTATTGAGCAGGGAATGCTTTACCTATTGCCTGTTTTTGTCAGGTTAGTTAAAGCTCAGATAGTTGTAGGTGTGTGGTCTTACTTCTGGGTTATTTATTCTGTTCCATTGGTCTATGTGTCTGTTTTTGTACCAATACCATGCTGTTTTGGTTACTGTAGCCCTATAGTATAGTTTGAAGTCAGGTAGCATGATGCCCCCAATTTTGTGCTTTTTGTTTAGGATTGCCTTGGCTATTTGGGCTCTTTATTGATTCCATATGAGGTTTTTTCTTTTTGTTGGGGGTGGGCACAGAGTCTCACTCTGTCAACCAGGCTGGAGTGCAATGGCATGATCTCGCCTCACTGCAACCTCTACCACCTGGATTCAAGTGATCTCTTGCCTCAGCCTCCTGCGTAGCTGGAATTACAGGCACACACCACTGGAGTGCAGTGGCACAATCTTTGCTCACTGCCACCTCTGCCTCCTGGGTTCAAGCAATTCTCCTGCCTCAGCCTCCCAAGTAGCTGGGACTACAGGAACATGCCACCTCATCCTAACGTGGACTACAGGCACCCGCCACCATTCCCGGCAAATGTCTGGCTAATTTTTATATTTTTAGTAGAGATGGTGTTTCATCATGTTGGCCAGGCTGGTCTTGGACTCCTGACCTTAGGTGATCTATCCACCTCAGCCTCCCATAGTGCCGGAATTACAGGCGTGAGCCACTGTGCCCGGCCCCATATGAATTTTAAAACAGTTTTTTCTAGTTCTGGGAAGACTGTTGATGCTATGTAAATAGGCATATCATTGAATCTCCGAATTGCTTTGGGCAGTATGATCTTTTTAATGATATTGATTATTCCTATCCATGAGCATGAACTGTTTTTGTCATCTGTTTGTATCATCTCTGATTTCCTAGAGCAGTGCATTGTATTTCTCATTGTAGAGATATTTCACCTCCATGTTAGCTGTACTCCTAGGTATTTCATTTTTTTACATCAAGTATAAATGGGATTGTGTTTCTGATTTCGCTGTCAACTTAGAGGTTGTTGGTGTATGGGGTGTCACTGATTTTTGTACATTGATTTTGTACTCTGAAAATTTGCTAAAATCATTTGAGAGCTCAAATACCTTTTGGGGAGAGTCAGTGGAATTTTCTACATATAGAATCATGTCATCTGCAAAAGGTATAGTTTGACTTCCTTTATTCCTCTTTGGATGCCCTTTATTTCTTTCTCTTGTCTGATTGCCCTGGCCAGAACTTCCAATACTGTATCAAATAGGAGTGTTGAGAGGGTTTTCAAGGGGAATGATTCCAGCCTCTGCCCATTCAGTATGACTTTGGGGCTGTGGGTTTGTCATATATGGCTCTTATTTTTTTGAGGTATGTTCTTGCAATACTTAGTTTATTGAGAGTTTTTAACATAAAAGGATGTTGAATTTTTTCAAAGTCCTTTTCTGCATCTATTGAGATAATCATGCGGTTTTTGTCTTTTTTTCTTCTTATGTGATGAATCACCTTTATTGATTTGCATATGTTCAACCAAGCTTGCATCCTGGGGATGAAGCCAATTTGATCATGGTGGATAAGCTTAGCTATGTCCCAAAGATTATGACATGGTGTATCTTTGTTCTCATTAGTTTCAAAAAACTTCTTGATTTCTGCCTTAATTTCGTTATTTACCCTAAAGTCATTCAGGAGCAGGTTATTCAATTTTCATGTAATTGTATGGTTTTAAGTGAATTTCTTAGTCTTAATTTTTAATTTGATTGTGCTGTCATCCGAGACACTGTTTGTTATGATTTCAGTTCTTTGAATTCAGTTTTAGAGTATTTGCCATGTAGTGATGAGAAGAATGTATATTCTGTTGTTCAGTGTGAAGAATTTTGTATATATCTATTACGTCCATTTGATGCAGTGCTGTATTCAGATCCTGAATATCTTTGTTAATTTTCCATGATCTGTCTAATAATGTTAATGAGGTGTTAAAGCCTCCCACTGTTATTGTGTGGGAGTCTCAGTTTCTTTGAAGATCTCTAAGAACTTGCTTTATGAATCTGGGTTCTTCTGTGTTGGGTACATATATATTTAGGATGGTTAGATTTTCTTGCTGAATTGAACTCTTTACCATTATGTAATGACCTTCTTGTCTTTTTTTATCTTTGTTAAAGTCTGTTTTGTTAGAAACCATAATTGCAACTCCTGCTACTTTTCCTGTTTTCCATTTGCTTGGAAGATTTTTATCAATCCCTTTATTTTAGCCTGTGTGTCACTGTATGTGCAATGGGTCTCCAGAAGGCATCATAACAATGGGTTCTGGTTCTTTATCCAGCTTGCCACTTTGTCTTTTAAAGGGGGATTTCACCCATTTACATTTAAGGTTAGTATTGATATGTGTGGATTTGATCCTGTCTTCATGATTTTTTTTTTCAGTCTTGTTTACATGGTTGCTCTGTAATGTCACTGGTTTGTGTACTTCAGTGTGTTTTTGTAGTGGCAGGTAACAGTCTTTCCTTTCCATATTTACTGCTTTCTTCAGGAGTTCTCATAAGGCAGGTTTGGTAGATACAGATTCCCCCAGCAGTTGCTTGTTTGAAATGGATTTTATTTCTCCTTTGCTGATGAAGCTTAGTTAGGCTGAATATAAAATTCTGGGTTGGAATTTCTTTTCTTTAAGAATGTTAAAGGCCAAGCGCGGTGGCTCACGCTTGTAATCCCAGCACTTTGGGAGGCCAAGGCGGGCGGATCATGAGGTCAGGAGATCGAGACCACGGTGAAACCCCGTCTCTACTAAAACTACAAAAAAAAAAATTAGCTGGGCGTGGTGGCGGGCGCCTGTAATCCCAGCTACTTGGAGAGGCTGAGGCAGGAGAATGGCGTGAACCCGGCAGGCGGAGCATGCAGTGAGCCGAGATTGTGCCACTGCACTCCAGCCTGGGCAACAGAGCGAGACTCTGTCTCAAAAAAAAAAAAAAAAAAAAGAATGTTAAATATCGGTTCCCATTCTCCTCTGGCTTGTAGGATTTCAGCTGAGACTTCTGTTAGCATAATGGGCTTCCTTTTGTAGATGATGTGGCCTTTTTCTCTAAGTGCCTTTAATATTTTTTCTTTCATTTTGATCTTGGAGAATCTGATGATTATGTGTCTTAGGAATGATCTTCTCCTGGAGTACCTTATTTGGTTGTCTTCATTTCCTGAATTTGAATGTTGGCCTCTCTAGCTATGTTGGGGAAGTTCTCATGGATGTATCTGCCTTTTGTCCTCCTCATAGCAAGTACCGCTTGATTTCCAGCTGCTGGGTCAATTTTGCCTGAGTACTCAAGCTTGGGAAAGGAGGATTTAAAACTGGGCTAACACTGAGTTTCTTCACAGGATATTAACTCAAAAGGCCAAGCATCACATTTGTTCCTTACATGTTGTCCTCATGTTTTACTTGGAAATGGTAATCAATTTTTACCTTATTCCCCTGTGTCCAAGTCCCTCACTTAGAAATACTCTTACCAGGCTAGATCTTTGATGGTTGGAATCCGGTCTTGATTATTTCAGAACGAACTCAAGAGAGTTGAGTCCTGTCCAATTCTGGGTTCCTAACATTGAGTAGGAGATGTCTCTGCTACCACCTTGTACCTGATTGTGTCTGTACATATCCATGTTGCAGAATTTCTCCTTCTGACCTGTCCTTGCCTTTAAGGACAACCTTTACTCTGCTATCAATTCTCCGCCAACTACAACATTAAAAGCACTCTGTCACCAAGTCTTTGACATTCATCACTGCTTATCTCCGAAGCTGCAGTCTCAAACAGCTGGAAGATCTAATTCCAGGTACCAACATTACTCAGTTTGCTTCATCCTAATGGTTAACACCGTTAAAGCCAGCTATGTCCTTACAGAAGGTATCTGTAGTTTTAATGTTTCTAATTTTATTTTTAACATGGAGATTATGTTTGAATTGAAGTCATAAAAAATGTTTCTATCTAATTGATTTATTTTTACTGCTCCATCACTGATAACACATTTGGTCAGATCCTCACCAACTTAGGCATTGTCTGTTAATATATGTTTTGATTGTGAGTTTTCTCAGCATTTATATCAGCATATATATATATATAAATATATATATACCCAACAGATTAATCACTCTCTGCACTCATTAATATTAAGTGATTTTTCATTGTTTATAAATGAATGTTTAAATTCCATAGCCTGAAAGTCCATACTCTTCACAAATCAAGGTTTACCTTAGTTTTTCTAATCTACTTCCACCTATTTTCTTATGAAGAGATTCTCCTTTTCCAAGAAATTATTCAATCAATTACTTAAAAGCTAATCTAGACAACTGCTCTTCAAAGTCTTTGATTCTGTTTTTCTACTTCTTTAAAAACTTAGTCCAGGTTCTATGTCTTCCATAAAGCCTTCATTATTTTATTTTGTATAAGCATGGCATCTTTTATCTACAAAAGTAGTAATTATTTTTATATAAACTAGATTTATTTAAATCTATTTAAAATATAAACAATTTTGTTGCTTTCTCTTTGTTTGGTAGAATACACTTAGTGCTTGACACATTTCTTTTGCTAATACAAAGCATCATTTTGCTGTGCAATGTAAAGAATATATTATTGATTTTTAAAAAGTTGTATCTATTTTAAAAAGTTGTATCTATTCCTTTTTACTTTCATACCAGCCTAGCACACATTGTTGTCTTTTCTGAATGTCATATAAAAATGATCGAAGGTTTTAAAGATTTAATGCAAAAATGACTTCAATCCTTATCTCTAAATGGTATATTTAAAACTTACAATTTCCATATAATTATAACAATTTCAATTTGCATAAACTTTTATTTAAAGTAAAAGATAATTCACTGATAGTTTATACAGTGTTTCTAATAATGCCTTGGTTTATTTATAATTAATTTGTTAATCCTTTGCATTTCCCACAATATCTAGAAATGTTGTTCCAGCTTGCAGAAGAGAATGTTGAAGCAGGTAGATTACACGATCATCTCCAAATATATGATAATGAGACAGACTTTTACTTAATATATTCTAATAATGTAGTTGTGTAGATTTCAATATGAAAAGGCACTTTATAGGACAAAGACGAAGAGGTGAATTAAGATAATTATTTAAATAAGTCAAGATGAAGGGGACATTTTCTCAATTTTCTAAATAGTTTGACTGAAAACTTTCTTTTTGAGTCTAAAATTACATGAATAATTACCTCATTTCTCCATTTCACTTTACCTGTGTCTATTTGACCTCAATAGTGTGAGATGTTATCCCTATTAGAAGCATCCAGGCCACTGCTTTCTCTTTTACCTTGCCAAGTCATTTATTCCAAAGAAACAGGGAGAGAGTCTGAACTTGAAATTTAGAATATTGTTTAACTTTCATCTTTCTTTTCTTAGGGATATTTTTAAAATATTTGAATTAATACTCAAAAACCCTTTAATATAGATTTTGATTCTAACCATACAACAGAAGATGCTGAACACAAGCTTATCACCAAAAAAACCCACAATCTATTTTCCAAAAATGATTGCCAATTTGCATATTTATAGTTAGCAAATGTTTAGTAGTCTGAACTTTCTCAGTAGCAGTCAGAATGCAAATTAGACCTGCATAGGTACGAACAACTACCCACATATTTACTGCATAAATTGACCAATAATAATTTTCAGGATTTTTATATGAGGCTGAAAACTCTCAGCTGTCTACTACAATTTGGTACTTATTAAACAATTCATGTTTTTTCTTAAGTACAATGAAAAATACTGACTAAATGTAAAAAATTTGAGGTTATTTTCCCCTGATGGTTATAGACAAAAACTATCTACCAATGCGAGAGAAAAAAACAAAAGACCAAGTTTTTTGTCTGGATTATCTGTATTTATTACCTACCTTGAAAAGTAATCTATTTCACTCTTCAGTTCACTCAGATTAGAGAGAGTCAACCTTATAAAAATACAGGGGAAAAAAGATGCAACTTGAACTTACATTCCTTTTTAGCTGTTGTATTACTAAAAAGAATAAATCTTCAAAGTGCAAAAGAAATGTATCAATGCTTTCAGCCCTAAATTACTCATCTTTGAGGTTTTGATTCAAATTACATTTAAATTGACCCAAAATATTCTATGTAGGTTTTATATTAAATATGCACAATCTATTATTTTTATGTATTGGGTTGTTCTACTTTGTAACAATTTTAGTTTCTAAGATATGTCATCATATTCACTCCATATTTAAGACAGGGTAGAGGAAATTTCTTAAATGAGTGTCAAAACAGTATATTACATATCTAAATGTAGAATATTTGAGAAATGGCCTTCATTGAAACAAACTATAAAAACCTTAAAGCTTTACAGTGACAGACTTGGTAGGCCACACAGCCAGTATAAAATTGGATTCAGTGTGATTATTTCTGGGCAATAATTCAGAGCAAATAACATCAAGGAAGGCTTGCGTAAATCCAGATGGAAAAAGTGGATTTAAATCAAACTAATAGGTTGCAAAACATGAAATATGCTTTGTACTGTGCCTTGGAGACACATGGCCAAATCCATATTCAAAAAGTAAAAACAAACCGGAGTGATTTGAGGAATAAATTACTTGTCATCGTGATCTTTTAAAAATGCCAGAATTTAATGCAAAAATATAATCCTAACATTTACTGCAGCAAAAATAAATGTCAACATATTAGACTTAACTGGCAAAGACTTGTGGTAGCATTTCTACAGAGTGAAAGGAACGTGACAAGCTGCATTTCAGATGTATTAGAATAAGATTTGGTCTTCTTTATCATAAGCAGTAGATTTAAACACTCTATTTTAATTTACTTCATGGTATTGAGGAAAACATTGACTCAGATAAGAAAAAAAATGCTGTATAAACTTGTTCACTGAAGCAATCCATCAATCTTAGAAGCTAAATATGTATTATGACAACACCAAGCCTTTATAGTTAGAAGAATTGAGCACAAAATGGCTGTGACACATTCCATGTTTCAGGCAGCATATGTGAGTGGGAAATTCTGCGTGGATGCCTAGTCACACATAATAGACACTTCTCCTCTTTTTTTTTTTTGTATCTTTACTTGATATTGTATACAGAGCTCAAGAGTTGACTAGAAATAGTGTCTGGGCCTAGAAATTTCCTTATTCTTCCCCAGTTGTTTTCCTTTTATTAAAGACTATAACAAGGTATAATTTGTATGTGTATTAAGTATGTATTTGATATTTCTGTGCTATTTCAGAAATAAGTGTAAGGTTTCTAAGATTTTTCATAGCTGATATTTTGTAAATCTTTTAGGCTAAATCAGCCCCTATATTCTCAACAGATAGAATATTCATAAAATTTAGTTATTCTTGGCAAATGATAAATTTGACTTCTCTAGACTTGATAAGGGTCAAACATAAATGTACTTATCATAGGAAAAGTAAAATGTATATAGTGCACTATGTAATACCAAGAAGTAAACACAATAAATATGTATATATGTAAATCCAAATGTTTGCATACACATTGAGTGTGCACAGATAAACGTATAAATACCTTTGCAAGGAGTGCAAAAACCAGGTTCTTATATGCACGAAGGAATGCAATTATACATGCAAATTTTGAAGTGTCTAGTATGAAAATTAGTAATTTTAACACACTGCACTCTGCAAAGATTTTTACATTTAAATATGATTCCCCTTAGCACTTAGGTAGTAAACAGAATTCCACATGCCAATGCATAAATGTGTTTAACATAAATACCCTAAATGTTGAAAAACTATGTGATTATATGGACTCAGCATATGTGCCACCAAAGCCTGACAAGTTATTAGATAATGTTTTGTGAAAAGATATTTTTTTCCAAATACCTCCTATGGAATTTTAATTTTAAACACTAATACTTGAGAATTAAGGCCTTAAAAGTAAGAATTTCATGTACATTTGTTTGACTGTTTAATGAGAGTTTTAATAGCTGCCATTCTTAAGTAGTTACTTGGGAAACTAAGATAATATGTTCATGTTGTTTCAGATAAGAGATAAAAGTAGGCCGGGTGCAGTGGCTCACACCTGTACTCCTAGCACTTTGGGAGGCCGAGGTGGGTGGATCACAAGGGCAGGAGATCAAGACCAACCTGGCTAACACAGTGAAACCCCGTCTCTACTAAAAATAAAAAATTACAAACAAATTAGCTGGGCGTGGTGGTGGGTACCTGTAGTCCCAGCTACTCGGGAGGCTGAGGCAGGAGAATAGTGTGAACCTGGGAGGTGGAGTTTGCAGTGAGCCAAGGTCGCATCACTGCATGACAGAGTGAGACTCTGTCTCAAAAAAAAAAAAAAAGAGAGATAACCCAAACTAGCAGTATAGTATGCTGAATTTCACAGTTTTCTTTAGTTATTTGTGCTCCATATAGCCCTATGCCAGATTAAACCAGTCTTTTGATAATTCAATCCTGTCCACTGTTTACAATTTCTTGTTCTCATCTTTTGACTGTAATGCACTAAGACTCTAATGTACTATTTTCTTTATCTCAATTAATGATATATTTCATCAATGATAAACTTAATAATTCTATCTATTAATCAATTCCTTCAATGATAAAAAACCCATTTCCTATGCACGTAACCCAGGGCTTAGCATATTGTATGTGCTGTGTACATACTAAATGAACATATACCAGACCCTCATATGCCAACTACTGAACTAAGTGCTGCAGATTCAAAACAGATAACCCTCAGGACACTCATAGTCTAGTGAGGAAGACAGACAAGTTAATTTTAGTGTGATATGTTAAAAGTGTGGAAGCAGAGGATGTACCTAATCCCACTTAGGTTGGGACTGAGGAGTACAGGGTCAAAGGAAATGATAAGATTGTGGTTATGAGGGAGACTTCACATAAAAAGTGATTTATATCCTAAAGTTTAAAGATAAGTGGATGTTTTCCAGGTGAATAAATGGGTGGCATGTTCTATGCATGTGGTGGCTTTCAGAGGCACATCAATAAATAATGGCTGAAAGACTAGATTGATAAAGCCATAGGCAATTTTTGTCTTGTCCTTGCCATATATTCTAATTGGCTCAGGGTTCTCTTATCATTTCCCTGGTTCAGGGTAAGAAGAAAGTTTTCTGCATTTTAAAAATCTATCTATTCAACCCAAAGCAAAAAAAATCATTAATTAAAGAATCAAGGGGTTTACAAATAAAAACATCAAGTCTGCATGACTCAGAGGAGTAAAAATAAAACCTAATTCATCCACACAACTTTCTAAGTTTCATTTGTATGTGTGCACTGGTTTCTGATGGCTACTCTGAATTGCAGTCTCTCTTTCTTATACCTACCTTGTATCTTCCTGATCTCTAGCTCTATTAATTAGTATTTCTTATTATTGAGCTTCATATAAATAGATTCCTGCAGTATGTATTCTCTAGTATCTGGCTTCTTTCGCTCAAGTTACTTTCTCGAGATCTATTTATGCCATTAAACATAGCAATAGCTGATTCTCCTTGTCTCACAGTTTTCCATCAAATTGTATGCAAAGTAAACAAATTAACTATGCTCAAATATGATTCAGTAATTCCTGGGTCAATGAAATGCCAATAAATGTATATAAGTTCATAAAGGATCATATATAACATTGTTAAACCCAGTGTTACTGATGATAGGAGGGAAGCAGAGGCCATCTGCTTCTCCATCTATGGAAAAGTGGGTAGAAAAATTGTGGAAAATGTAAACCATAAAGTTCCCCATAACATTTAAAAAGAATAACTAGCTGAACATTTTAAAATAATGCCAAAGTAAATATATGCTGCTAAGAGAAAAATTAAGTAAAGAATAATGTATATAATTAACAAAGTTAAATACAAAGAAAAGAATAATGCACATTTTTAAGAACACAGACTTATACATTCATTAATCACATTAAAATGGTTGCCTGTGGAATGTGGATTGCGGGGAAGGACGAGGATAAAGGAAACAAACTGGAAACAAACCTTGCATAAATAATGATATAAATAAATGATAATATCCATGTGCTAAAGGCATATGGTTATTTCAATACTCTGAACCTGAGGTCTAACAAAATAAAAAAATCTAATCTATGAAAAATAGTTGTTTGTTCTTAAATATATCCTGAATTCATCCATTTCTCTCCATTACCATAGCCACTACTATAGTCCAAGCTTCCCTGAAGTCTCATAGGAGCCACTGAAATACCTTCCTAGCTGTCTCATGCTTCCATGCTTTCACCCCTGTTGTTCTTTCTTTACTCAACAGCCAAAGTGAGCTTTTTGAAACTTGTATCAGATCCCTCCTTTCCTTTTGTAAAATATTTACCATTAGAATATTTTAGTCAAACAGAGTAGGTCTTGTCAGTAAATGTTGTAACAATAAGAAAAAGTAGCATGGAGAAGTATGGGACACCTGAATAACAAGGTATGACAAAAAGCTGGTTATAAGACTTGGGCTTGTGTTGGGTGATTTTAGAATATGTTCAAGGAACCATAGGTTTGCCTTGGACTAGGTACTGAAATTTTACAATCTATTGTCTTAAAAATCTGTATCTACTTGGCAAAGAAATGTGCAAAGCTGAAATTGAAACTGTCTTTGCAAGAATTATAACTGAGAAAATGATCACAGTGAAAGAGATCTCACTTAACCAACTCCATCTTGCTTCTAACTTCCAGGCTGTCCTTGTTCATTCCGGGGCGTGGGCTGAACTAACTTTGAGAGGAACTTAGTTTATAATTTGAAACAAAGATAATAACAGCCCTTTCCCAAAACAAACTCGTTTCCTTCCTGGGGACTAGACCAACTTTGTAGGACTAACAAATTAGTCACAAGATTAGAAATTTGGTTTAGGAATCATCGAGATTCTGACTCTCCCCAGATTGCTCCTGGGGAAAACATCACTGTTGTAAAACCTAAGATAAATGCTTGAGATATTTCGCAGACCCTGCACTTGATGGATCAGCTGGCACCACCCAGATCAGTCAACTGGTTCCTCTGATCTCATAGCCCCCACCCAGGAACTGACTCAGGGCAAGAGGACAGCTTGGATTCCCTAAGATTTCATCTCCGACCTAACCAGTCACTACTCTTGACTCACTGGCTCCCACCCACCAAGTTGTCCTGAGAAACTCTGATCCCAGAGTTTTCAAGGAGACTTCATTGAGTAACAAAAAACTGGTCTCCCATACAGCCAGCTCTGTGTGAACTAAACTCTTTATCTATTGTAATTTCCCTGCCTTGATAAATCAGCTGTCTAGGCAGTGGGTAAGGAGAACCCGTTGAGCAGTTACAAAGCTGCTTTGGAAAAGAATGATCAGGCATCCATGTTAGTTGAGTGAGGATGTTTGGTCATATTTCTGGTTTACCCAGTGTTATTGGCTTCGTCTGTGGTCACACATGATTACAATATGGGCTTTTATTTTGTCTCATCTCACCATAGTCGCAAAATGATCCTGCCTAGGTTTGGAGAAATTGTTTACTTTTAATAAAACTATGGTTTAGTTGTTAATGCCAGGGCAGACAGCTGGCAAGGCTTTTGTTTTCTTTCTCCAAATCCCCCTTTCGGCTAAGGTAGATGAAGTCAGCTTGTAGGACATTAATTTGTGATATTTACATCTTCACCATTGCCAACATTCTACTGCTCAGGAGGGTGTCCAGAGAATGTAGTTGGTAGTTAGACTCAATTTAGTCCCCTTTTATCGTTTTGTTTTCAAATGAATTTTTGAGTTACCTGATGTATCAATAGCTACAGAATAACACTTAAGGCTCTGGACAGGATTTACAAACCAACTGCAACACAGACAATTGCCAAAAAACAAAATGGTTTTTGATGGTCATCAGTCCTTGTAATTGGTCCCAAATACAAGGTCCTACGGTAACCAAACCCAGGCAATGAAAATGTGTCACAAAATTTATCAGGGCTCTTCTAGCTTTAAAATTGTAGAAAAGGATTAAAATTAAAAAGGTGAATTAGTAGCAACGAAGGCAGAAAAATATATAACTGAGTCAGAATAATGGCAGAACACAAGACCAATAAAGGGAGCTATGATATCTTTGTTTAAGTAATATACAATAGAGCTACAGGGATACAGTCTATCTTAAAGAATGGTCCATTGTTCTTTATTATGCCTTGTGAGTTTTCAGTTCTTCCTTCCTGTGTCTCCACACTTTAAACTTCCATTATCTGAAGTAGCTTGAAAGGTCACTGGTATATCCTCAGTTCTTAGAAGAGACCACATAACAGTGCTCAATAAATACTGAAGGAAATAATTAAGCATATGTCTCTGTTTCTGAAAGCTGGGAGAACCTAAACCACAATCTAGTACTATGGTTTATATTCACATACAACCTTCTCAGATACAATCCATTTTCTTCTCCAAGAACAAAATTTATGTTCAGATTGCGAGAAATGAAGTCAAACAATTGTAATCCTATCTCTATGGAACTGCCTTTTAATGTGTTCTCTGTCTTACAGTTATAGATCTTCAGTGGTTCAGTAATGAACTCCAGTTTCAGGTATAAATTACCACTTTCAGACAACAGCAGTCATAGTATAAGGTTACGCTCTTTACCCTAGACATGTCTATGCTATTTTGTGAAATTTGTAAGCTATGTCTCCAAGCATTTGAGTGTCTCTATCTAGGTTCTCAAAAAGCTTCAGTTCACCATTAAGAGGTGAGGTCACCATCTCTGAGAGAAGAGAAACTCTGAATAAACATACAAACACCCTCACAAACACAAACACACAATTACAACCTCTGCATAAAACATGATTCCTCACTTTTCAGTCTTTATGTTAATTGAAGTAAATCAGGCCTAGAGATACTGTGTAGTACACTCATTAAAAAATATTTCAGCAATGTAATTGCCTGTCCCTAAGTTTCATAATCATAAAATGTCAGAGATAAAACTGAAAAAAGACATTAGTGGACCCACTCCTCTATTATCTCACCTATAAAAGGCTTCATAGTTAAGTGACCTGAGCTGTCTTCTGGGTATTTCTCCAGGCCTGATGATGATATTCCTGTCTTTGTTGTCTTCCTTCATTAATCCCTTGGTTCTCTCCCTCCTATCATTAAAATAGTGTGTCATCTACATAACTTGAATGTCTTGTACAGGCTTTGTTTACTGTAGAAGTTTGATACCACTGTCCAGATTCAGCATGACACAGCTCTCTGTGCATGAGACCTCTAAGAGTGCTGGTGATGATGAAATAAGTCAAGGGATGTACATCTCTTTGAAAAGTGTCTGACAATGAGTAAATATTCAGTAAACATAAGTTGTCTTAATTTTGCCTAATTCGGGCTGTGGATTTCTATATTCTCTCTACAAACATTTACAGTGCCTCCTCCATAAATCATAATTCAATCTCTGGAGATACACAATAGATCATTGCTCATTATAAAGCAACTCTTAATCTACTGGAGGTGATGGATAATAAATAGGCAAGTTATAATTAGCATAGTAAGTTTTATGATACTGATTTATGCAAGATATTATTAAAACACAAAAACAATGTGAGTGGTTAGAAAATGGGCTGTGATTTCAAATCCCATTAGCTTTTTGGTTTTTGTCTTTTTTTCCCCCCCAGAATTATCGAATTGTTTTATTGGGTTGTGGTAGTTCAAATACGCTAAAAAGGGTAGGTGTAGATGCTATAGAAAACTTACTTCCATTTAAGACTCTTTACTCTCCGCATTGTTAAGTATAATTGCCTTTAATGTTTCCGCTGCATGCATTGAACACATCAGATTGTGTTATACTTTTTGTTTCAACCACCCATAATAATTTTTAAAAACCATGAGTAGAAATATAGCCTGTTATTATTTACCCCTAATTTTCTTCATTCTAAGCTTTTCTTTTTGACGTTTGAAGCCTCTTTTTCTTTCAGTACTTGAAAAATATGATGCCGCTTCCTTCTGTCCTCTATGGTTTTATATGAGACAGTCACTGTCATTCAAATTGGTGTTTCACTATAAGGAATGTATAATTTCTCGTGAATACTTTAAAAATTTTCCTTTGTTTTAATTTTCAGAAATTAAATTATGATACATTTTGGAATTAATTTGCTTATGGCAAGCTTAAAAATATATATTTCTTTCTGTTTTTCAGATGGGGTAAATTCCACTAATCTATCCTCAAGTTTACTGATTCTATCCTCTGTCAATGCCACTCTGTCTATTATTGAGTCCTAGCAAGGTTTTTTGCTTTTGTTTCATATATTTGCTGAGTCTTTCTAGTTGTTTGTTAGTTTTCTTTCATTTTGCTTTGTTTTTTTACTTGTTGAAAGTGTGTCCGTGATTGCTATGGAAGCATTTTTTGTAATTGTTACTTTAAAATCTTTGACAGGTAATTCCAACATCTGAGTCATCTTGCTGTTAGCTTCTGTTGATTTTTTCTCATTCAAATTGTGATTGACCTGGTTCTTGTTATGAGAAGTGATTTACAATTGTATCCTGGACATTTTTAGGTATTATGTGAGATTACCCAAGAGATTCTGTGACCTACTTAATTTTTTAAATAGATTAAATTTAAGATTTAATTTGTCGTGAGATTCTGAAACTAGTTAGTTTTTTTTTAGCAGGCAGTTGCTTTGTTTAATTGCAGTGCACACAGGTCCTTGGGAAGGTAGATCCCCAGCTTTCTCTTGGGCCCTGTTGACATCACCATAGAAGAAGTGGGGCTCTGACTCACACTACCTCATTGCAGTCAGAGTGCAAACTCAGCTTCCACTCTGAGATGGGATTGAAGGGGGAACCTGACTGGTAAGTAGTCCTTCTTCACACTGCTTCATTTAGTCTTGATACTGATGAGTGGGGGTGAAGGTTCAGTTTTCCACTGAGTCCTACTGAAGCTTACCAAAAGAGGGGTCACAGAAAACTGAAATGCTGGCAAGCTCCTACTCACACTGCCTTGTTCAATCTCCGGACTGTTTCAAACCCTGGCAGGGGAATCAGAACACTGTACACATCCACTAAGCAGAGAATGGAAGATTAGCTCTCTGCTTGCTGGCTGACCATACAAAGTGAGGGATTAGATTACCAATATGTTTCTCCAAGTGGGGAGAGTGGGTGAGAAGACTGGCTACCTGCTCAGTCCCGTTGACTCCTGCATGGAGGGAGAGGGACAATTTTTATATTGATGTTTGCCTGGAATAGAGTGGGTATTACCCAAAAGGTTGCCACAGGTAAGCCACTCTTTTCCTCCGTTCTTTGGCTGGAAGAAGAGTCTTTTCTTTGATTTATTATTTTTCTATCTCTGTTGACATTTCCAAGTTGGAGTCTCTGAACCTTGCTTTCCCAATTATGTGGAAGGAAAGAACTCATTGTCATTTCATTCTTCACATTCTAGGATCCTTAAGCAATCTGTGTTCTCCTTTCAAACTTTCATCATCTTTTTACATTAGTTTGTTGTGTTATGTCCATGGCGTCCTTAGTAGTAGAAGGGAAGACCTGGGAGGAATAGGCCTACTCCATGTTCATCAAGTCTTTAGATTAAATGATAATAAAGTTCTCAGGACAATTAGCTAAGGGATCGAGGATTTACTAATAGGTAAGCATATATAAGGAGTATCATCCCCTGTGAATACTGTCTTCCTCACTAATTTTATCTCTTTGATTTATCCTTTTGAATGTTTTGAATTCAGGCTCTTTACAACACAAAGATGATACATATACATAGAAGTGAACTGAAAAGTCACGAAATACATGGAACACAATCATCAATTTGTATTGACTTACTTCTCTCACTCTTACGCTTCCTCCCATCAGCTTTCCTCTCATGCTATACTTAAGTTATTCCAATTTCTGAAAGCAACCTCTCCTCTCCCCTCGAAACCTATATACTTATAGGACTCAGAACACTCCTCCTGTACAAAAATATCCCCAAGGACTCCATGTGTATTCTTCCAAGAAAACTAAGGGCAGTGTTCTGCATGATGAAAAATATGTTTTCTTCTGTCATAGGACTTACCATAAATATGTATTATATACATAGGACTTGCCATAAAATAGTTTGAAACCATACACTGCAACATTTTTACCATCACACTCATATTTGTTGATTAAGGCATTGTCTTATTTGGGAATTTTTTCATTTGACATCCAATTAATACTCATAATTGAATTAGCATTTCATTTGAGCTAATTAACACTTTTCACAAAAGAGTCTTAGGAAATTAAATGTGGATTGTGTTGGAATGAAGAAAATTCTGGACCAGGTAGAAAAGGAAGTGGAACTATAGCTGCTCTGTCACAAAAGCAGTGAACGTGCCTTAAAATGGTAGTGATATAAGAAGATTTCTGAGTGCTACTCCAGCAGACTTCTGGCCAGGGTAGATGGAGGTATAGGCCAGTGGAACCAATGAGAAAAATGAATGAGATAGAACAGTAGAAGTTTTAAGTGCCACTATGGAATTTTCACAAGCTTTAAGCAATGTGAGGAAAGAACTTATTTTGAAATTACATTTGGTGGTTAGCTTTTGTTCTTTGGAACTGGAAATGTTCTGAGACTGGGCTTCAAAAAACCCTTAAAATGTGACCTTCAATAATAAAGGTTATTATTTTGCAGGGAGAGCTCTAGGTTGCATAAGACCTCAAAGAGTTGAGATAATTGCACAAGGATGCTAAAAGGAGAAATATTGCTGAAAAAGATAAGACATAATTTATGGTGTCAGATAATTTATATATAACTTATAATAATTATCTCAAATTTTATCAAAGTTAAAGCAGCCTAAATCCATGTCATTGTGTTACAATGCCCAGTGATAAATAAGACATTTGGCAGTCTTCTGAACTTCAATAGCCCTAAAACAATTTCAATTATACACAATTGAAAATAAGACTGTACCTCTAATATAGTACCTCTTCAACCAAACAGTGTCTTTTTTGTTGTTGCTTTCTTGTTTCGTGAAATTATTTTTAAAATTTTACCTATATTGTACTATTCTAATATTCTTTCCCTTAAGTCTTTTAAAAATGCTCAGACAATGCATTCTGTCTCTACATTTTAAGATAATCTGTGTATGACAGAACTATGGAATAAAAACTTTGTGTTAATGTCATATTTTAATTTGACCCAGGCAAAGTTAACTTATTATAACAAAGTGTCAGGTGAAAAAGATCAACTGGTCTTAGAAAGGTATTTCTTATTTTCCTGATTTTGAGATTAATATTTGAGAACAACAACAAAAAAGTGGTACTGCATTAACAACATCTCATTTGTCACAGGAAATAATTTCACCAATCTTGTCAGCACTTTTTAAAATCCTTTATATTTACCTTTAGGTTTAGATAATGAAAAATTCATTTCTTGCTGTAATGAAATATGTGTAGTCCTTTCATATGATGCTACCCACATCTGATATCGTATAAAAACAAGTTTGTATACACAAACATAGATAAATGCAAATATTATAGACAGAGTTTTGATCTTCATTCAAATATAATTTTAGACATGTCTTTGTATATGCGTATGTGTGTGTATGGGTGAGTGTGTGTGTGTGTGAGAGAGAGAGAGAGGGAGAGAGAGAAAGAGTGGAGAAGTGAGGGGACCCACATACAGGTTTAATATTTAATGCTTTCTTTAATGTTATCACTATCAATCAAATCATCCATAATATATACACAGAATTTATTTATCTCCAAGCTAGCAATTACGTTACTGTATGCTGATAGCATAACCATTCATATTCTCTTTCTTATTCTCACAATATATTCATTCCTCCATCTCCACCTCCCAGCATGATGCTTTCTCATCAAATTCTAAGTGTAAATGCCAAAAGCCTATCTAGTGTATCTCTTTTCTGTTCTTGTTTGACAAATGTAAATTCTAATTCGCTATCCTTGTTTGTGTCAGTTCTTCTCATAACCTCATTGTTGGGGATGCCAGTAAGGAAACAAATGTATTATGAATACTGGACACGTTTGTGTTTTCTGTCTGCTTGGCTGGGCATTGCCACCTCTGGTTGCTGTCTCTTTTGTCATTGAAATATCTATTGCCTTGACATATAGCACATAAAGGCTTCATCAGTAAGGAAACTTTCTTGAATATGCTCTGAAGTCTACAGAGTAATCCAATTGGAAACAAATGATTGGGAATCATTAAATTTTCTCTTACATTACCAGGCTGTGATGACTTTATCAGCTTTGTCACATAAGCACAAATGCTTTCTCCTTCAAACGAACTGCGGTTTGTGAAATCTCACTCTGACTGTCATTAAAGTCAAGTCATAATCGTTTCATTGAAAATCCTCACTGCAGATTTCCCAGGTGTTTCCAAATTTCTGACTAGAACATGTGCTTTTCCTGTGATTAGACTATAGGGCAGACCTAGCCTTACTTTGTATAGTTTCAATCATCTAGCTATTTCCACTTAGATTTAGAAATCCGACATCAGTACGGACCAGAAAATTCTAATATTCACCAATATATATGTTTCATGAAAACAGTTCTTAATAAATAATTGTTATCCCTTTCTTTTATTACTTTGAATACTGACATTGCTAATATTAAACTAAAGAAAAAAATAGATGGAATTTTCATTCAGAGAGACAAGTTGGCTTTTTGATAAGGATCTCAAGGACAGTTTCTTGAGTGGGATAGTACTTGGGTCTTGGCCTCAACTTTTAAGCCTAGGAAATGCTTTTCAGCATTCATGGATGTGATTGCTTTCAAAGGTATGTGATTCATGCTAACCAAACAGAAACGACATTTGTAAAATCATGATGTGCAATTTATTTTACTAACCGGCAAGCTAAACAAAATGTACGTGTTGAAGAGTGCAATATCTTCCAGTAAGAAAGTTTTATCAGGAGGAAACTTCTAATCAATACATTGTGTGTTAAGCACAGAATCATAGCGAGAGGAATCACTGAAGATATTAATGACCAGTGTCATCAAGTCATTTGTAGTACATCTGTCTTCTGTGTAGAAGTAGTTCTACTGAGCAGACTACACAACTGCATCAACTTATTATGAAGTATCTCTCCTGGACATTGGTGTGTGTACAATAACACATCCTTGCTGAATGCAACCCGTTTTTATGATGCCATGATAACTCTACCTTTTTTGACAAAAGTTGTGGTCACAGTCATATTCAATTAACTTGACAAATTTTATTTTAAAATTTATGCAATTTTAGTTTACTCTTATTAGGCCATTCATTTGTAAAAATCAATTCATGCCTACTTGAACAAAGTCTTTCAGATATTGCCTTATGAGGAAGATGACCACATTATTTATTATTTAAACTAGAATACTTTTGATACCTTTATGCTGAGACTACCACTGTAAAACTGGACTTTGCCAAGAAAACTGGAATACATCATTATGTTACTGATAGGTATTTCATAGTTCTTCAGATGACTAATCTCATCTGTGGAATTTACTTGTTCCATCCTTTTACTTCAAAATTCTTGGATTGAATTTTTGTCATCTTTGATCTTTATCATGACTGCTGTTCTTTTCTCTATCTGGTTGCTTTAGATTCATCACACAGTAGTACCCATCCACTTTTTTCCTGATATCTTTTTAATTTTGAAAGATTGTTGCACACATTAGGACTCGAATGTAATAGTTGTTTGCTTGTATATTGTTCCTTAACAGCCTTGTTAAGATGTCACATTCTCTCAATTTCATCTGAAAACTTCTTTTAAGAAAACAAGCAGGCCGGGCGCGGTGGCTCACGCTTGTAATCCCAGCACTTTGGGAGGCCGAGGCGGGCGGATCACGAGATCAGGAGATCGAGACCATGGTGAAACCCCATCTCTACTAAAAATACAAAAAAATTATCCGGGCGTGGTGGCAGGCGCCTGTAGTCCCAGCTACTCGGAGAGGCTGAGGCAGGAGAATGGCGTGAACCTGGGAGGCGGAGCTTGCAGTGAGCCGAGATCGCGCCACTGCACTCCAGCCTGGGCGACAGAGCAAGACTCCGTCTCAAAAAGAAAAAAAAACAAGCATCCAGACAACCTCAGCTCACACACTGTAAGACACCCCAACTTGTTTCTTCATTGGTAGAGACAATCGTTCGTGCTTATGTTGTAATTAGATGGAGAACTCACTGGATTCTGGCTAGAGTCACTCTCAGGTTTACCCTTTAATATCTCTCAAGAACCTTCTTCCATCTGTTCCAGATGGATTCAAAAGATCTAGTGGAGGACTGTTGTGTCACCTCCAGAAGGTGGCAGTGAAATAGAATTTAAAAAGCCTTGGCCCTACCTCATAGAGCCTCTCTGGGATGAGAAATAAACTATGATTATGGTAAGCCACAGTGATTCAGAATTATTTATTGTAATGATTTATCTTCCCTGATTAATATGGGTGCCACTGAAGATGAATTCACAAAAACACTACCAGAAAAGCCCTGTCTAAATAATAAGCAATACACTGGTGAAATAATTATATATTTTTCAGAGCATATAAGGCTTTGCAATATTTTCTCCAAGCACATCTTTTCTGATTGTCTTTCTCTTGATCATCTTTGCATTTCTACAAAACTCAACCAGTCAATGTTCTTCTTGCATTTCTCTGCTTTTCTGCTTTAGTGACTTCACTCACTGTGTAACTTTTGTCCATCTTTCTAAATTGCATCTGCCCATATTTGAATAGCATCCTTTCTATGAATCACTCCCAAACAAAAGCAACACACACACGCATTGAAAACAAAACTAAATAAATAAAGACTTTGGAAGGAGTTAACACTTTTCTGGAAAGACTCATGCCACTCCATTTGAGTATGTTTTGATTATGAATCTCATTTTACCTCATGTTATAATTGTTTAAGAATAAGTACCGTCCCTTTTATTGGAATATGTTACAGATTTCACATTTCATTTAGCTTTGTACTTTCCAAAAGTTTCAAAGTACTGTTGAAAACATTTGTTGAATGATTGGGAGCTCTTGAGGGTATACTGTTTATTTCAAAATGTTTAGAGATTTGCCCTTTAGCTGTTATCTTTAAATCATTGCCAAATCTATATCTCTTGTCATTACACATTTCTACTGTCCATTGCTGGATAGTGCTTACTTTATATTTTACAGTGATTTTAAAATAACCATACACATCCCCTGCCGTTCTGAGTTCTCATTCTTTATACCTTTTTCTTACAACACTACCTTACTTTCTACTACATTTACTTAAAACCTGGTAGACATCTTTGGTTTCATATGGTAGATTATTCATTCATATATTCCACAAATAGGAACTGAGAATCAACTTAAGTGCAATCTACACTTTACCACTACTAGGCACCAGTATAAATAAGTCAGTAGGTCATGTCAGTGCTTATGATTCTTTCTATTAGGCTTAAATTATTGTTAGCTACATTAAACAAATTTACATTAAATGTAGTGTTCCATTAGATTTTATTCTTTGAACAATGTTTATGAAGGTTTTACTAATTTAGGTCTTATCACCACAAATCTGTCTATTCTGCACTCCCAATTGACCACATTGCCACTTGTCTTTCTATTCTTTCATCTGTGATATCCAGTATTTTTTGGTTACTCTTCATAAGGCATTAATTTAATCACGCTCTTCAGTGGACTATCCCCAATGACTTCATCTTTGCCACCAGATAAAGTCTAAACCCATTAGCCTGGTACTTAAATTTTTATCTTCCCCATAATATTAATACCTAAAAAGCCCAAACTGACCAACTTTAATACTCACTAATTGACCACCCCATTCACATTAAAAACTATGTTAATCACTGTACAGTAATCTTCCTAACAAGCTGCTTGCAATTTCCATTGAAACGGTGAAGACAACGAGCCTTACAAGGACTCAATATCCTGCCCAAAATTGCATTGGTAGTAAGCACCCACACTGAGGCTATAATGCAGGCAGTTTTTACTTTAAAGTTTTCTGGATTCTGCTAGTATTTTATCTTGCATTTATCTATTAGAAACACACATTTTCTTCTATATGCTTATGCTCATTTGCCTCAAAAGCAAGAATGAGCAAAGCCATACAATCCATACAAATCTAAAACTCCAGTGAATGCATTATCAACTACAATGTCCCAGCAAGTAAAGCACAGTCAGCACTTACTTTGCACAGTAGTGTGGGTCATAAAAATGATCATGGAAGTGGAAACTTTGCAAAGCAATTGGAATAACCAATGTGAAAAAAAAATATTTAAAAATATTTGCCAAAATTAATTTTTTTCTTATTTCTGATTATAAATATCCAGTGAGAAATAATCAGCCAAGTAAAAAGACAACCCACAGAGTGGGAGAAAATAATTGCAAACTATGCATCTGACAAAAAACTAATATCCAGAATCTACAAGGAACTCACACAAATCAGCAAGAAAAAAATTGATGAATCCCATCAAAAAGTGGGTTAAAGACATGAATAGACAATTGTCAAAAGAAGATATACAAATGAACAACAAACTTGAAAAGGTACTCAACATCAATAATTATCAGGAAAATGCAAATCAAAGCCACAATACAATTCCCCCTTAATCCTGCAGGAATGGCCATAGTCAAAAAAATTTAAAAAAAATAGATGTTGGCATGGATATGGTGAAAAGGGAACACTTTCATACTGCTCGCGGGAATGTAAAGTAGTACAACCACTATGGAAAACAGTATGGAAATTCCTTAAAGAACTAGAAGCGGAACTTCCATTTGATCCAGCAATCCCACTACTGGGTATCTTCCCAAAGGAAAATAAGTTATATGAAAAAGACACTTGTCTGTTTACAGCAGACAAATTTGCAATTGCAAAAATGTGGAATCAGCCTAAATGCCCGTAAACCAAGGAGTGGAGGAAAAAAATGTTGTATATGTATATATGCATCATAGAATACTACTCATCCATAAAAAGGAATGAAATAATGGCATTCACAGCAACCTCGACGGAGTGAAAAACCATTATTCTAAGTGAAGCAACTCAGAAATGGAAAACCAAACATTGTATGTTCTCACTTATAAGTGGGAGCAAAGCTATGAGGATGCAAAGGCATAAGAATGACAAAATGGACTCTGGGGACTTGGGGGGAAGGGTGGGTGGGGGGTGAGGGATAAAAGACTACATTGGATGCAGTGTACACTGCTTGGGTGATGGGTGCACCAAAATAACAGAAATCACAACGAAAGACTTTTTCCATGTAACCAAACACTGCCTGTTCCCCAAAAACTATGAAATAATAATAATATAAGAAATAAAAAGTACAATAAAATAAGTTAAGCAGTAAGAAATTAATATTTTTCTTTTCTTTTTTTTTTTTTTTTTTTGAGACGGAGTCTCGTGCTGTCGCCCAGGCTGGAGTGCAGTGGTGCAATCTCGGCTCACTGCAAGCTCTGCCTCCCGGGTTCACGCCATTCTCCTGCCTCAGCCTCTCTGAGTAGCTGGGACTACAGGCGCCCACCACCACGCCTGGCTAATTTTTTGTATTTTTTAGTAGAGACGGGGTTTCACCGTGGTCTCGATCTCCTGACCTCGTGATCTGCCCATCTCGGCCTCCCAAAGTACTGGGATTACAAGCGTGAGCCACTGCGCCCGGCCAATATTTTTATTTTCTAATTAATAATATAAGTAGCAGGCCAGGCGCGGTGGCTCACGCTTGTAATCCCAGCACTTTGGGAGGCCGAGGCGGGCGGATCACAAGGTCAGGAGATCGAGACCACGGTGAAACCCCGTCTCTACTAAAAAATACAAAAAATTAGCCGGGCGTGGTGGCGGGCGCCTGTAGTCCCAGCTACTCGGAGAGGCTGAGGCAGGAGAACGGCGTGAACCCGGGACGCGGAGCTTGCAGTGAGCCGAGATTGCGCCACTGCACTCCAGCCTGGGCGAAAGAGCAAGACTCCGTCTCAAAAAAAAAAAAAATAATAATAATAATATAAGTAGCAAAAGATACTAAAATATTCTTTAGCAGAGATTTCCTCTAGAAGTACGATTGGGGGTCAGAAAGTTTTGGGAGAGACCCAGACTGATGCTGTAAGGTACTTAATTATATACTACAGTCAAAACTTGGTATCTGGAAGGATTGGTCCCAGGACCCACCACAGATACCAAATCCACAGATACTCAAGTCCCTTATACAATATGGTGCAATATTGTGTATAACCTACCCACATCTTTCTGTATACTGTAAATCATCTCCAAATTACATATAATACCTAATACAATGTGAATGCTATATTTAAAAAGGGCAGTGAAATTTAAAAAGTAAAAGCTATTTATTTAACATATTACAATTTAAAATATTAGAGATATTCAAAAATATTTTATTTCTTTTTTAAAAAGCTCACCAAGAGTAGTTTGAGTAGTGAATGACTTATTTTCATATAACTGATGATATAGAGTACGCATCATTTTTAGCCTTGGCAAATCCTCACACTCTTCCAAGTTTAGATTGGTTTCCAACATTTTATCCTCTACACTTTCAATGTCATAAAAAATCTCTAAGAATTTCTTAATTGAGAGGCTTCTTTTTTTTTTTTTTTTTTTTTGCCAGCATCACTCCCTCTAGGATATCTTGTCCCCTTTTATCACAACACATTTCCTCATTTATGTAGATTCATTTGCCTTTACTAAATTCCTCCTCTGTTGTCTCTTGGATGGTGGCAATATCATCTTTCCTACAGTCAACTATTTATTCTAGAAATTTTCTTAAATTATATTCAAATTTTACCTCCAGTACTATCACTTTTTGTTTGTTGCATTTTAAGCTTTGTTGGCCATTTTCCTTTTTTGATTAACTAGTTTTGAAAATGTCATATGGTTTATCACTGGAAGACAGGGATGCAACACAACTACACACTTTGCTGTCTGTGCATGATCTAACTAACAGATACGTAGCAAATATTTGACAGCATTTGAAGGAAGTAGCATAATTGGTCACAGATCATGTTCCACATCTGTTACTTATTGTTGCATCTGTTACCTATTACCAAGAATAGGAGTCTGAACACTTCTGCCCACTGTGTCTCTGGATAGGAGTCACCAAAGAAAACACAAGACAGTAAAGCACTGGATGGAACAAGGCTTTGCTCAACATTGAGAAGAGACAGAGCAAGATCAGCTTCTGTAATGGGTGTTGAATGCCCACGGTCAGCAGGTTCCTCCTGACAGCCATCAAAGGGCAATTGGCCTGCACTCACCCCTCTTGTACTGCATGCAACAGGAACCCAAAAGTCGTTTTAGGGGACAGTTATAAACAGTAAAGACACACTCGAGTAGAACAAAAAATACACATGGAGTCAGAAACAGGGACATATATTCCCACACAAGATTGTATACCTAGCATAGGCTACATTTCAGACTATTCATCTCTTGGCAAAAAAAAGTATTCTAAGCTCAAGGCCAGTTCTCAGGTGGTTTCCTGGGGATTGAAAGACTTGTGCATGAGACCTTTCCCAACACTTATGCAGTGCTTTGCAGACTCAAGAGCTAGTAGCAAAGTTTGTACTTTGTAAAATTACCTATAGTTCATTGGAAACTTAAATTTGAGCTGCAATTTCATGTAGATTCACAAATGATTCTCATCTCCAATACTTATGGGCATTCTTTTTTTCTCTTGTAAATAATTTCTTTAAACCCTTTACTCACTCTCATAGCCTCCTTCTCCTTTGTAACTTTGACCTAAAGAGTGAGGCAGAGTCTAGTCCATCATCATCATATTTGCATTTGTTGTTTCTTCCTATTCTCTCTCAATCACTCTTTTATATATAGGTTCATATGGATTTTATATAAACTATCTTAACCTCTACGTCAAAGATACCAAAATATATGTGCCTAAGGGTTAAACAAGTAATATAACTGAATGTTGTAGAAAGAAGACTTCTGACTGACTGAAGGATTTGTGCCCTTCATAACGGACTGAGCATCTTCTTTGCTCCAGAAGGATCTCTGCAAGGCCAAAAAGAGAACTTTAGGATATTTTCCCAGAAGAAAGCAAAATTTTTGTTGTTGTTGTTTTGTTTTGTTTTCATAAAAATTACTTCATATGACAGTTTCTCAATGAATTAAAAATAGAATTACCACACGATCCAAAATTTCACTTGTGTGTACATGCTCAAAAGAATTGAGAAGAGAGACTCAAACAGATACTTGTATACTCATGTTCATAGTGGCATTATTCAAAATAGACAAATGGTGGAAGCAGCCTAAATATCCATCTACAGATGAATGAATAAACAAGATGTGTAATATACATACAATAGAATACAATATTTTTAGCCTTAAAAAATAAGAAAATTCTCAGCTGGGTGCAGTGGTCATGCCTGTAATCCTGGTACTTTGGGAGGCCAAGGTGGGCGAATCACCTGAGGTTAGGAGTTTGAGACAAGCCTGGCCAACATGGTGAAACCCCGTCTCTTCTAAAAATACAAAAATTAGCCAGACGTGTTGGTGGGCACCTGTAATCTCAGCTACTGGGGAGGCTAAAGCAGGAAAATCTCTTGAATTCAGGAGGCGGAGGTTGCAGTGAGCCAAGATTGTGCCACTGCACTCCAGGCTCGGTGACAGAGAGAAACTCTGCCTCAAAAAAGAAAAAAGAAAAAAAAGGAAAAGAAAAGAAAAAGAAAATTTTGTCATATACTACAGCTTGGATTATTCTTGACACTGTCACGCTATGTGAAATAAAACAGTCACAAAAGGACAAATACTGCATGACTTGACTCATTTTGATATACTTAGAGTCATCAAATTCATTGAGCTAGAAAGTAGAATGGTGGTTGCCAGAGGTTAGGAGAAGGGATACTGGGCTGTTATCAGTTAATGGGCACAGCATTTCAGTCTTACAAGACGGAAAAAAAAAAAAAGCCCTTCAATGGATGATGGTGATAGTTGCACAACAATCTGAATGTACTTAATGCCTCTGAATTGTATCCCTAAAACTGGTTAAAGTGGTAAAAAAAGAAAAAATGCTATGTATATTTTTAATGCATTACTTTAAAATATTGGCTACTTATTCATGTAAAAACAAAACAAAACAACCCTGGGTCAGAGGGGCTGAATATGGTTTTTTTTGTTGTTGGTGGTGGGGGGTGGTGGATTATGCTTATAAAATAAAAGTGTGGGCTCCTTAAAAAAGGCTGTATAATCAAATATATTACTGACACAGAGACTTTGTTTTTACTTGTTTTTAAAGGAAAACAAATCCTCTCCTTAACAATTACACATTTAATGATTGTAAGAATTTTCCACAGGCTAGCTTCTGCTCTGTACAATTCTAACTTTTTTATCCCCTTCTATCTCACATACTTTAGATCCCAGTTTTACAGAATATTTTCACGTGATTTCCACTTTTGCAAATTCATGTCAAAATTCCTGAAGCCTTTCTATAGGGCTATAACTGGAAATACTACTTATGGGAGTGATTGCAACCATGTGACTATATCATACTAAATCTAAATGAAATGCCTCTCTCTTTATAAGATTCTCCTTAACAGATTTGAAAACTACTCCTGGCCACCCCAAGACAACTCACCATGAGGCAAAGTGTGGCAGAGGTAACACTGTAGTGGAAAGAGATATTTATCTTAACCAATTGAAAGAAACATGGACAATTTGATGAAAAACAAACTATAATTCTGAAGGAACAATAGACAAAAGAGGAAAACGAGCAAGGAGACAGATAAAATGTGATTAGCAAAGCTGAAGATATATACTTAACAATATTACTAGAATATTAAGAAAAAGACATTGGTATAATCTAAGAGTAAAGCTAATGGGAATTATATGGCTAGAGGATCTCTGACTCACCATAACATACTTGAAAAAGAGGAAAGGAGAAGAGATAAAGAGATGGTCGAATACAGAAAGAAAAATATGTTTGGCAGAACATATACAATACGGCAGGTAGAAAGGATTCTGAAACAGAAGGCCAGTGCAATGAAGCAATGCTAATAAGATAGTGAATGTATGAACTTGAATGACTACCTGGCAAAGAGGGAGTACCAGATTTAAGCACTAATGATATAACATGTAACAAGAAGGTGCTCAAAAGAGGAAGAGAGGAATGGAGTCAAAAACATTTACTTGCGAACTACATTTGCCATCTGTTAGTATGACAGTGTAACAAAGTAAAATTGTTCAGAAACACTAATAAATTGCCTTTAAAAAATACAACCTGTGACATCTGATAAAGCACAGATAATTGAATGCTTGCCAATTTACAGATCAAGCAAAATTAACTGAATATCTGAGAATTCAAACCCTCCACTAAGCATATATATCCTCCAAAGGAGAAACGTTCTTTGTGTACTGTTTAAAATATGTTGTATTTGTATTATTTAATAATGAACATTTTATATCAAGTTTGAGATACTAACAATGAAGTTCTTTAATAAAAAAAGTAAAAAGTTAATGCCCATGATTGGTTTGAAGGTGCTTCAAATTATATAGTACCCATCCGTAGTAGAAACTGTATGCAAATGTTCATAAATTGTATTAAAGCATTTTGAGGAAAGAAACTTGGATTAAAAATGTACAGGGCAAATTTATTATTTAATTGGTAATTTAATTTTTTCCCTACGTTTCTTATGGTATGGTTGATTTTGCCTTGAAAAGAACAGTTATATATTTTATTGCAGAAATGGAAAGATATCTTCAGAGGCTTCCATGGTGGTAAAATAAAGATTCAGACATCTCAGGAGTACAATTTATTTCTGCTCTTAGAAGGATGAACTATTTTCTCCTGAATGTGAGGCAGTATTGGCCATAAGGAAACTGAAGCACAAACATCTCACTGCTGCTATGGAGATGAGAGATAACCCCTCCTTCTAGAGAAACTCAGTTTATCCTTTTGGTTGATCTTGTCATAAATATTTACCTCTATCATTAGATCCTTGAAGCTCCATCCCTTGACATTCCATAATAAGTAGATAAATTAGATAATCCAGTCACCTGAAATATTAAATATAAGATTTGAAATATAGACCTTTAAGAAGTAAAAATTTGGCTGGGAATGGTGGCTCATGCCTGTAATCCCAGAACTTTGGGAGGCAGAAGTGAGTGGATCACCTGAGGCCAGGGGTTCGAGACCGACATGGTGAAACCCCATCTCTACTAATAATACAAAAAAAATTTGGCTGGGTATGGTGGCCTATGCCTGTAGTCCCAGCTACTGGGGAGGCTGAGGCAGGAGAATCACTTGAACCCGGGAAGCGGAGGTGTCACTGACCCGAGATTGCACCATTGCACTCCAGCCTTGGCGACAAGAGCGAAACTCCATCTCAAAAAAAAAAAAAGTAAAAGTTCAAAGTAAGCATTCATATTTCACTTATAGTATCAATATTGTATATATAATTGTATGTAAAAATTGTATGTAATAATGTCTTCTTTTTTTTTTTTTTTTTGAGATGGATCCTTGCTCTGTCACCCAGGCTGGAGTGCACTGGCGCGATCTCGGCTCACTGCAACCTCCACCTCCTAGGTTCAAGCGATTCTTCTGCCTCAGCCTCCTGAGTAGCTGGGATTACAGGCATACACCACCATGCCCAGCTGATTTTTGTATTTTTAGTAGAGATGGGGTTTCACCATGTTGGTCAGGCTGGTCTCGAACTCCTGACCTTGTGACCCACCCACCTAGGCCTCCCAAAGTGCTGAAATTACAGGCAAGAGCCACCGTGCCCAGCCATCCTCAGCAGTATCTGACTAGGTTTTAAGCATTAATCATTTTGCAATCATTTTTTAACATTTGGAATGTAACCGCAACATTCCAAACATTAACTTTCATTGACCATTTTTATTAGCAATTGTTCCATGTACTTTCACATTAGCATGGACTAGTATGTTAAGTAGTAATTTAAATTAATTTTCTTGTATTTAGGAATTAAATAACCCTTAATAACAAATAGATTCCTAATGATATCCAAGAGTCATACAAAAATATGACAGTAATTAAGTTTTTTCTTTTCATTCTTTTTCTTTCTTTTTAAATTAATTTTCTTCCTTCTTTTGTTTGTTGTTTTCTTTTAATGTTTTGTCTGTATTATTTTCTTTTATTCTTTCTTATTTTCATTCCTACTTGCCTGTCTAAGCATTGCTATCATCCAAATTAACTGATGGGGATGTGTCTCTTGCAAATAAACGTGTAATAGACAAGAGGAGGTTAATCTGCAAGACAAATATACTTCAATGCAAAATTCCTCTGCAGTGGTATCTGTTCAAAAAAAAGTCAAAATACAATAAGTTAAAATATTATTCATAATGATATACATATATATTTTACTATATTTCTGAGGTTATTTGCTTTCGTCACAAGTTTGCTGACCAGTCATTGCTGACATCTAATTATGAATTTTAACTACTAAATTTATTTTGGCCAAATGACAAAGGTATTTGCTAATTACTCCCCATTATGTTACATTTTATCATATCAGAAAGCATGACTTTTTATTTTTTTAAAGCTTTAATAAGACTATCTTCATAAAACACTTTTAATCTCTTTAAAACATCAATTTGATCATTCTCAGTGAATATCTGCTATGTGGTCTCTGCTATATTTGGCACTGAGACTACAAAGGTGAGCAACCTGAACTCCATGGAAATGGAAGGAGTCTACTGTGGCTAGATGGAGACAAAAGAATAAAGAAAAAAATGATCTGGATATTGAAGCATTAGAATGATATCACTCAATGGAAAATGAGAATGCCACATGGAAGATAAAGGAAAGAAAAAGGACGTAACACTTGTAGGTGGAAGGCAACAAGGTATCATTCTCTTTCAAGAAGAGCAAAAGTCCATACAGTAATAGTGAGAGTAAGTAGAGTGAGGCTAAATTCGGATTAATCTAAATTACTAAAAACAGATTTATATTTCATTTGGTCAGCCTCAGAAAACAACGATGACTTTTTGAAAATGGAAATCTATATAAATAAGAAATATTTCCAGAATAAAAATTCAAAGGCAAATATATAATATGAAGAAAGTGGAAGCAAGTTGTCCTCTAAGACATTGTTGCATTGATTCTAAAGAAAATGGCTGAGAAATTAGGATATGATTGGATTAAGTTTTGTTATCACAATATTGATAATAACAACATTTAAAATTTTCTGAGCACACTATTAAGTACCATGTAATATGATAAAGCCTCTTCAAGTGGTTTCTTGATTATTTTATGATGTAGGTGACATTAATAATTATTTTCAAGATGAGAAAACTGAAATGTATAAAGATTATATAGTTTTCCTAAAGTCAGGCAACATAAGTGAATAAGTTAGGGTATAACCAACTTTATGTATAACCAATCATAGCTGATTGTAGAGTTTAAATTTTTAATCATTACATTTGCTGGCAATATTAGGTTTGATAAGAAAGAAAATGTAGGAAATATTTTGAAGAAAGGAAAAGCATAACATTGACAAAAATTATATAGTAGAGAGTAAAACAGTTAAAAGTAGATAAAACAAGATCAGTAAGATGAACTCCCAGTGAATCTTACAATAATCTACAAGAATTCCATCAATCCATACAGAACAAATCTCAACACAAGTGCTATCACAACTAATGGCCTTTGTAATATTGCTTCAACATTGTTGATAGCTACAGAGCACTCATTCCCACGCCCTCTTCATTTTCCCTGTTTTCTGATTTTCATGTACTGCCTTGAATGTTATCCTACCATACAGTCCATTCTCCCCAGGGACGGCTGTCATAAATTTTGGCTCCATAAACAAAAAGTCATTTTTATCATGGTTATTCATTAAGTAATAGGAAAGTGCCAATAATTAGGTCAAACAACTTGAGGTGAGATATGCTGGAGGCCTCTGCTATTAGAAAAAAACAAAACAAAACCCTGTTTTTAAAAATCAAGACTATGTCACATTGAAATACTTCTTCTTCCTATACACAATATTGTATATGGCTTTGAAGTCTCAAGTTGTCATTTGCTATTGTTAGGGAAGCCAGCCTGACGGTACAACCCAACCTGATGAAATAAGCATACGGGAGATCAGCCAAAGTTAATCTACCTCCTACACGGTACACTACCTTGGAAGTTCCAATTCTATACACCTCTATATAGTTTTATTCCTTAAGAGAAATAGAGTGGTACTCCTATTTGAAGTTGAAAACTTTCTGCTTGCCATGAATGTGTACCTCAAACGTTCAAATACAATACGACTATTTGTGAAGAAAAGTTCAGTTCAACTTAATATTTACAGTAAGTTATAGATTCCAATTAGCCCTTCATTCCTTCATTTCATATAGAACAAAAAAATTGAGTTTAAATTTGTTGTAATAGTTTTATGGTGCAAACATTGAACAAAGAGAAGTAAGATATTATCCTGTGGAATGTAGCCAAATTCATTAAACAGACTATAGTGGATGCCACACGAAATTGCAAAATCTGCAAAGAAAGCTACACACACACACACACACACACACAAAATGACAGCAGGAAAAAGAGAGAAGTCAGAAAACATACTTCAAATAGCAAAACTTAGAGTGCTTTTAAAGATAATTCAATGCATACCAAGTCAGAAAGCTGCATTTTATATATGATACTTAACAAATCCAATATTCCTAGGAATCATGAAAAAGAAGATATTATTATGCAATCCATACATATGTTTTAGGATTATATGTGTTGTCAACATTTGTAATTGTATTAGAATTCATGAAAATTATCTAAGAGAATATTCTTCTGAATCATATAAAAATAACATAGTCAACTGTTCATTCAATATACATTTATGCACAAGCATAAAGCAAGTATCTTACTAAACCTACATATAATGATCAACTTCAACCACAAAGTTACCAGAAGTCAATGTGAATGGAGGTAAAGTGATGTATCAGGAAGTAAATTTCAAAAGAATTGCAAAATTAAAATGAAATAATTCTATTAATAAAATAGGTTAGATTTGAAACTTTCAAAAAGAATTATTATATTTTGAACACTGACTAGAAAAAGCTGGAAAAACTAAACACGATTTATAGATGCAGAAAACATAATTTGCCCGATTTGGAGAGAAAAACAGAATATCAAATTTAAGAGAAATGTAGCATGGGAAAACAGATCTTCATTAAAATCAAGAAATATCTGCATGATGAATTGCCTGTGAAAACAAAAAAAAATTAGTTTTCAAACTATTCATTTTACCATTAATGATTTATGAGTAAGAAAGCTGGTCAGCAACGCATACCTCAACAACAACAGAAAAAGACACGTCTCATTCTTCAGATAACAAAGCACTACACAGACAGCTTATCATATCTTGCTATTTTTTTTAAAGAAATCAACAAGCAGGAGTTTGAGATGCACCGGTAGAACTACGTACAAAGTAAAACAAAGACAGGAAAGCTAACAAACTTAAAGATGAAATAGTATACCTATTAAGAGCTGAATTGTACCCTCTTATTTTATGTCAAAGTCTTAACCCCCAGTACCCCCGGATGTAACTGTATTTGTAAATAGGGCCTGTAAATGAGAAGTAATTAAATTAAATGTAGTTGAATAATGTGGGCCCTAAGTCAATATGACTGGTATTTTCATAACAGATTACGATGCAGAAATACAGAGGGGAGACCACAATTAAGACCCAGGGAGAAGGTAACCATCAATAAGCCAAAACAAGAAGCATCAAAATGAAACCCACCCTGCCAACATTCTGTCTTAAATGTCTGGCTTTAAGAATTGTGAGAATAGAAATTTCTATTGTTTAACTTATCTATTCTGTGGTACTTTGTTTTAGCAGTGCTAGAAAACAAATACAATGTGTATAGTCTATCTTCTCAAAAAAGAAACTTTTCTAGGTAGAAAATAGAATGATCAGATTAATTAACAAAAATAGAATGGTCAGATTAATTAACAAATCTTCCCTAAGTACATATACTCTGAGGAGGAATGCAGTGGATTACAACCTATGCCTGTGTAAAACCCAATAAAATAGAAATATCTTCCTTTTTTGGTAGCCTAAAATATGTGTTAGTAAGTAAATGATTTTACTTTACAAGAATTAATAAATAACAAGATATTTAACAAACGCCAAATTCCTAAATAGCAAAGCACACTAAAAAAAAAAATCACACAGGTTGACCAGATTCTACTGAATTTCAGGAACAACAGACTGTATATGATAATATTTATGTTGTTTCAAACAACACTTATTGGTAACTACAGTAAGTTATTTCTGGTCAATGACTCAAATGGCAAAGGATTGATAATCACAGTCGGGTGCAGTGGCTCACGCCTGTAATCCCAGCACTTTGGGAGGCCGAGGCGGGTGGATCACGAGGTCAGGAGATTGAGACCATCCTGGATAACATGGTGAAATCACGTCTCTACTAAAAATACAAAAAAATAGCTGGGCGTGGTGGTGGGCGCCTGTAGTCCCAGCTACTCGGAAGGCTGAGGCAGGAGAATGGCGTGAACCGGGGAGGCAGAATTTGCAGTGAGCCAAGATTGTGCCACTGCACTCCAGCCTGGGTGACAGAGCAAGACTCCGTCTCAAAAAAAAAAAAAAAAAAAGTTAACATTTATCAAAATTCTTGCATCCAATTGCCCACCATACATGGTGCGACTTGCATGGAAACAAATGTAAACAAATGTAAAGATGCAAGATTAAATCATAATGGCATAAACTTAACTGTAGCACATATTGTACTACTGTAATAATTTTGTAGCCACCTCCTGCTGCTATAGTGGTGAGCTCAAGTGTTGGAGTATCTCCTGAAAACTCCATGTGCCTCTCAACATCTCTACATGAGCAATTCATCTCTCCAGTAAACTGTGAATTGCAGTAAAAAGTGGCCTTTTATGGTGCTTGCAGATTTTTCTGTATGTTTAGTGCAATACTGTAAACCTTCAGTAACATCATGAAACCCATACAGAGTGCCACTTATGGTGCCAGAATTGCTTCCAAGAAGTAGAGAAAAGCCATGACATTACAAGACAATGTTGAAGTGCTTCATATGTACTGAAGATTTAGTTCTGCAGCTGCAGTTGCTCACCATTTCAATATAAATGAATGCAGCTAAAGGATCATTGTAAAAACAGAAAAAAAGATTGTGAAGCTGTTGCTGCAGTTATGTCAACAAGTGCAAACGTTTTACTTTTTTCAAAATACCTTTTTTATTTTGTGGTTGAAAATGCAGCTTGTATGTAAGTGCAAGTTTGCTACAGAAAGGCATATCTGTAGACTCCAATAGAATCTGAGAAAAAGTAGAGTCATTATAACACAACTAAAAACAAAAGGAAGGTAAAAGATCCAAAACATGGCAACTTAATGCCAGGAATGGATGGTTGGGAATTTTTGAAAGAGGTTCGGCTTTAAAAAAAATGTCAAGATAACAGGAAAAAGAGATTCTGCTGATCAAGAGACAGCAGAATGAGTTCCCAGCACCATTAAGAAAACTAATCAAGGAGAAAGAATCTGCTTGAACAGGTTTTGAATGCAGAAACAAGTGTCCTATCTTTGAAAAAAAAAAAATGCCACAAAGAACAATTATTAGTAAGAAAGAGAAACACCAGGATTCAAGACATATAGGGATAGAGTAAATCTACTGTCATGCAAATGCAGTCAGATTTATGATCAGGACTGCTTTTATCTATAAAGTTGCTAACTCTTGTAGGGAAAAGATAAACATTTATGATCAGTCTTTTGGCTATACAACAAGACCTGGACAATGAAAAACATTTTACTGGATGGGTTTCATCTACACTTTGTCCTTGAGGTCAGGAGTTACCTTGCCAGTAAAGGACTGCCTTTGAAAGTGCTTTTGAAATTGGACAATTACCCTGGTCTCTCAGAACCTCAGGAGCTCAGCACCAAAGGTGTTGAAGTGTTCTACTTGCCCCCAAACACAAGTCTCTAATTCAGCCTCTAGAGAGGGGAGTCATAAGGACCTTTATGTGTCATTACATATACTCTATGAAAAGGATTGTGAATGCTATGGAAGAGAACCCCAATAGAGAGAACATCATGAAAGGCTGGAAAAATTATACCATCGAAGATGCCATCATTGTTATAGAAAAAGCCATGAAATCCATTCAGGCTCTCAACTGTGTCTAGACGTTGCACATGACTTCATAGGATTCATGGCAGAGCCAATCCAATAAAGAATGAAAGAGACTGTGGATATGGCAAAAAAGGTTGGTGAAGGGAGTTTCAAGATATGGATCTGAGAGAAATTCACCAGGTAATAGATACAACACTAGTGGAATTAACAGAAGACAACTTGATGGAGATGAGTGCTTCCAAACCAGTGCCAGATGATGAAGAAGAAGATGTAGTAGAAGCAGTGCCAGTAAACAAATTGACATTAGACAATCTGGCAGAAGGGTTCCAAGTATTCAAGACTGCTTTTGACTTCTTTAACCACACAGATCCTTCTATGATACAGACAGTGAAACTAAAGCAAATGATGGAATAAGAATGGGAGATGAGTCCCTTCAAACCAGTGCCAGATGATGAAGAAGAAGATGTAGTGGAAGCAGTGCCAGTAAACAAATTGACATTAGACAATCTGGCAGAAGGGTTCTGAGTATTCAAGACTGCTTTTGACTTCTTTAACTACACGGATCCTTCTATGATACAGACACTGAAACTAAAGCAAATGATGGAAGAAGAATGGTAGCATATAGAACCATTTTAGAGAACTAAAACAGCAAAAAGGCAGACAGAAAATATGATGTATTTCTGAAAATTTACTCGTGTGTCTTCCTGTCCTGTCTCCCTTTCTACCTCTTCCACTTCTATCTCTACCACCCCAGAGACAACGAAACCAACCTCTCCTCTTCCTCCTCTTCTTCAGCCTACTTAACATGAAGATGCTGATGATGAAGACCTTGATGATGATGAACCACTTCCACTTAATAAATAGCAAATATATTTTCTGTTCATTATGATTTTCTTAATAATATTTTTTTCACCAGCTTACTTGATTGTAAAAATGTAGTACATAAAACACATAACATACACAATATGTGTTAATTGACTCTTTGTTATTGTTAAGGCTTCTTGTCTACAGTGATCTACTAGTAGTTATGTTTTTGAAGGGTCAGGAGTTATTTTCAAAGTTTTGACTTCAGGGGGTTGGGGTGGGGGTGACAGCTTTCCTAACCCCTGCATTATTCAATTGTATATGTAAATGCTGCTCGCAGACTTCTGGTTAAAGTATTTCACTAAAGTCTGAGTTTAAAGTGCTTTATAGAACTATATCACTTTCTTGCCCTGTGCTATGGGTAAAGTTATTTAAACTCTTTATGTCTCATTTTTCAACAAGTGCAACCTTCTTTTGCCATATATGACTCCAGAGTCAGGGTACTGTATCATCATCAAAACTCATATATGTTCTATATTTATTTGAACTCTTTGATAGTTTTTTCTTTCTTTCTTTCTTTCTTTTTTTTTTTTTTGAGACGGAGTCTTGCTCTTTCGCCCAGGCTGGAGTGCAGTGGCGCAATCTCGGCTCACTGCAAGCTCCGCGTCCCGGGTTCACGCCATTCTCCTGCCTCAGCCTCTCCGAGTAGCTGGGACTACAGGCGCCCGCCACCATGCCCGGCTAATTTTTTGTATTATTTAGTAGAGACGGGGTTTCACCGTGGTCTCGATCTCCTGACCTTGTGATCCACCCGCCTCAGCCTCCCAAAGTGCTGGGATTACAAGCGTGGGCCACCGCGCCCGGCCTCTTTCTTTTTTTTTTAATCCTCACATTCATTGTCTTCAGACAAGGAAATTGAATTTAAATGACTTATTCAAGAGCACTAGGGCAGCTTGCATTTTTCTGTTGATTTAGATTAACAGCTTTTATTTTCCCAGTTGGATTGATCCCCTGAGCCTTGTCAACTCTTATTCCATTTCCACAAAATAGGGATAATAGTACTTAACACCTGGTTCAATTGAGTAGCTCTGTAATTATTCTCTTACACATGTAAAGTACCTTGAAGCACAGAGTAAAGTGCTGTCTTTCAAATTTCAAGCTACTTAGAACAGAGAAGAAATAGCTTGAGAGATATTATAACTCCGATTTTTGGTTGGGCTGGCATTTGACAGAGACATTACATATCTTTCCTGTTGCTCAAGATAGTGACTTTTGGGGGATTGCTGTGTTTTAATTTTAATAAACTACATACGAATGTAAGCATCTAAATATTGGCTTTCAGAATAGTTACCACGGGAGAATGAATTGTTATTGGTCAAAATATTCTGAACACTTTATTTAACGGTCCAAACCTCTTTCCCAATAATCTAAACCCTCTTGTACTAATCTATATTTCCTTTCTTGTACTAATCTATGTTTCTTATACTTCTATCATTAATTTGTAATTATTAGATAATCACTTTATTTCAAAAATTAGGCTTACTCTCTATTTTCTATCATCCCCTTTTCTGACCAAGCATTTACTTACTACCAGCTTCATGAGGCAGGGCTATTTGTTTATTATTATTATTGTGGTGTGGGTTATTTACATTATTTGGTAAATATGTCTTTAATTTATAGAATGGTGTCTGAAACATAATAGGTGCTAAGTGAAATTTACTGGGCTAATTAATTTTTGGAAGTTACCATTTAGAATAGATACCAATAATCATTTCTGAGCATCTAGCAAAAGTATCATTACTTTATGCTATATCATATTTTAAAATCCAATTAGGCTGGGCGCGGTGGCTCACGCTTGTAATCCCAGCACTTTGGGAGGCCGAGGCGGGAGGATCACAAGGTCAGGAGATCGAGACCACTGTGAAACCCCGTCTCTACTAAAAAGACAAAAAATTAGCCGGGCGTGGTGGCGGGCGCCTGTAGTCCCAGCTACTCGGAGAGGCTGAGGCAGGAGAATGGCGTGAACCCGGGAAGCGGAGCTTGCAGTGAGCCGAGATTGCGCCACTGCACTCCAGCCTGGGTGACAGAGCAAGACTCCGTCTCAAAAAAAAAAAAAAAAAAAAAAAAAAAAGAACCCAATTAGGCCACCCACTCAATTCAATGGATTAAGCTCCAAATGAATCATGAATACTTTAAAAAATAAAAATAAATAAATATCTTTGGTTCCAAAGATGAAAGTGAAACACTTGCACAAAAGTATTTCTCCAAATACTTGTCATTACACTGCTTTAAAGTGGTTCTTTTTAATTAAAAATTTTGAGCAAAATATTGATACATTCAAATTTAGTGAATAATATCCAAGTTATTATTGCAACTGAATTATGTGTAATAGTGCCTAGCATAATGGTAGCTATATAATGGACAATCTAACAGCTAGTGTGTATACATTCTCTATTGATTCTTTCAACAGGTGACAGATTGTAAGGAGAGATTATTAAGCGAGGAAGCTAATTAATAAACAGAATTAAGCCATGGAAAATTACATAGTACTTTATTAGATGTCAGAGTATATAGTGTGCAATGTGTCAACCTTAACCCTAGTGATCTGACTTAAAAAAAAATAAAAGTACAACACACACATGCTATTTAAAGTCTTCCTAAAGAGTATTTGATTTACAGATGTTTTTGTTATGCAGTTTGGATCAGTCTTAAATATCGTTCACTGTGCATTAAAAATTTAGGCTTCAGTAATGCTTAAAGTAATTGATGTTTTAAACCATGTGGAAAAAAAAACTACAATTATTTGTAAGGAATTAAATTTTAATTAGTTTCCCCTACTTCCCACCTTTATGCTCTTAAAAAGTAAAACCTTATGAAACTTGCTCTCCCTAATGTGTTTTCTTATAGCCCAGCCTTTGCACATGTTCATCTCTATCTCTGACTTCACTGAAATCACTTCAATTTATTTTTTTGGAGTTCATAAAGATGCAATTTCTTAGACAAATTTTTTTCTTAGTCTTTCAAGGTCAGGCTATATGTGCATGAAAAGATTTGCAATTTATCATGAATTTCCTCATTGAGAGCATAGGTTCAAGAAAGCAAAGACTTTACAATGATAATCACTATATTTATAGTCTGTAAAAATTTTCAGATACTTAGTAGGCATTTCAAATATAGCAAAAACAAGTAAAAGAAGTTTTGATTGTAAATAGGAATATAAAGGACTATAGAAAGGTGCACTTCATTGAGAGCACTCAATGAAGTTGTATCATTCTTTTATTAGCTAGATTATTTCTTATTATACTGTAACAAATTATCACAAATTTAGTGACATAAAACAACGTGAGGGAGGTTCCAAGATGGCTGAATAGGAACAGCTCCAGTCTACAACACCCAGCATGAGCAACACAGAAGACAGGTGATTTCTGCAGTTCCAACTGAGGTACCAGGTTCATCTCACTGGGGCTTGTGGGACAGTGGGTGCAGGACAGTGGGTGCAGCCCACGGACCGTGAGCTGAAGCAGGGTGAGACATCACCTCACCGGAGAAGTGCAAGGGGTCGGGGAATTCATTTTCCTAGCCAAGGGAAGCCATGGCAGACAGCACCTGGAAAATCAGGTCACTCCCACCCTAACACTGTGCTTTTCCAATGGTCTTAGCAAATGGCACACCAGGAGATTATATCCCACGCCTGGCTCAGAGGGTCCCACACCCATGGAGCCTTGCTCACTGCTAACACAGCAGTCTGAGATCAAACTGCAAGGCAGCAGTGAGGCTAGGGAAGGGGCACCCGCCATTGCTGAGGCTTGAGAAGGTAAACAAAGTGGCCAGGAAGCTCGAACTGGGTGGAGCCCACTGCAGCTCAAGGAGGCCTGACTGCCTCTGTAGACTCCACCTCTGGGGGCAGGGCATAGCTGAACAAAAGACAGCAGAAACTTCTTCAGACTTAAACGTCCCTGTCTGACAGCTTTGAAGAGAGTAGTGATTCTCTCAGCATGGAGTTTGAGATCTGAGAAGGGACAGACTGCCTCCTCAAGTTGGTCCCTGACCACCGAGTAGCCTAACTAGGAGGCACCTCCCTGTAGGGGCCAACTGACACCTCATACAGCTGGGTGCCCCTCTGAGATGAAGCTTACAGAGGAACGATCAGGCAGCAACATTTGCCGTTCTGCAATATTTGTGGTTCTGCAGCCTCTGCTGGTGATACCCAGCGGTTTAGGGAGGACAACTTTCACATGGGAATTTTATCTCCTGTTTATAAGAAACAGAATGAAAGTCAGAGTCAACTCAAAATAGTCAATATGCTAAAGCAGCATATTTGGATTGGCATATTCTTAAGTCCTTAAATAGCAAAAGACCCAATCAAAAATTCAAGAGACACAGAGGAAATTCTTAGTAAGAGATAGTGAAGCTGGAGAGAAAGTAAAATAAGATAAATCATCATAAATAAGTTGTTGAGGTCGGGCATTGTGGCTCACACCTGTAATCCAAGCACTTTGGGAGGCCGAGGTGGGCGGATCATTTGAGGTCAGGAGTTCGAGATCAGTGTGGCCAACATGGTGAAACCCCATCTCTACTAAAAAAAAAAAAAAAAATTAGTGGGGCATGGTGGCGGGCAACTATAATCCCAGCTACTGAGGGAGGCTGAGGCAGGAGAATCGCTTGAATCCAGGAGGTGGAGGGTCCAGTGAGCCAAGATCATGCCACTACACTCCAGCCTGGGTGACAGAGCCTGGATGAGGGTGAGAGAGTGAGACTCTGTCTGAGAAAAAAAAAAAAATTTTTGTTGCGAAAATTCCTTGCTAGAACCAAGAATCACCCTCTGCAAGCTGAGGGGAAGCTCAGACCAAAAAGACCAATCCAGGTTGGTAGGTGGTCAAAGATTTACTTAGAGAAACTTAAAAAAGAGCAAGTCTTTGGTGGCAGCAAGGTGAGGTAGATCTCTGGGCTTGCAGTGCATGCCCGTTAGTCTTTCATACCATGAAAAGAAAAAGGAAGGAAAAAAAAAAGAGTCACTGAAGGCATACTGAACCACCTGATTGCTTTCTTAAATCTATTTACTTTCTTTCTTTTTCTTTTTTTTTTTTTTTTTTTTTTTGACAGAGTTTTGCTCTGTTGCCCAGGCTAGAGTGCAGTGGCTTGAGCTTGGCTCGCTGCAAGCTCCACCTCCCGGGTTCAAGCGATTCTCCTACCTCAACCTCCCGAGTAACTGGAACTACAGGCATGCACCACCATGCCTGGCTAATTTTTGTATTTTTAGTAGAGATGGGGTTTCACCATGTTGGCCAGGCTGGTTTCCAACTCCTGACTTCCCTCCTGATCCACCCGCCTCAGCCTCCCAAAGTGCTGGGATTATAGGCATAAGCCACCACGCCAGTACTTAAATCCATTTACTTTCTACTTAAAGGAATTGTTTGGGTTCCCTGCAATCTGGTCAACATTGCCAAGGGGGATGTTGACAGAAGCAGCAGTTACCTTGGTGCTGGTATGCTTCGTCCTGTGGCTGCATCCTACAACTCACTTTGTGGTCACATACCCAGAATACATTTTCACAACATAATTCTTTCGTTTTCCATGTTAATGATCATTTTTTAATTGTAAAAGTCAGTGAATTTGAAAACACTTCTATATGTATTATTTGTTTGATTCTGTCGGAGATCTTATAGAAGAGATATCTTTCATTCTATTTTTACAGATGAAGGACTAGAAATTCAGAGAAGCTAAAGTTCTTGAGAAAGTTAACATTTGTATCTAGATTTTCCGACACTAAGTTCAGGCCTTTTTTAATTACCCCAAGGAGATGAATTTACTCTGAGCCAAAATTAAATGGAATACAAGACCCAGAACAGGAGCAAATCTACCTCTGTGCTACAGTTAGCTCACCTATAAAATGAAAGATTGGAGTGAGTATGATCTTCAAGGTTCATGCAATTCAAAAACCTCTATGAGTAACCTTTCCCTGCTTTTATAGAAGACCAAATATCTTCTTCACTGACAACTTTTTCTTTTAAGTTTCATATAAAAGCAATTCGTCATGTAAGTTTCCTATGTATTTCTTCTCTAGCCATTAGACACTGACTTAGTAGTTTTAATTCTCAAAGTCCAAATTATTTGATGATGGAAGTAGACTGCTAACTTATTGTAGTCTGCACAAATGCTAGTCAAGTTGGAGAAGGTCACAGAATTAATAACAGAAATTCTATCACAACCAAGCCTCTTGACACTGAGATTAGTGATTTTTTGTAACACCATGCTGTCTATCATATCTATGTAGCTAGCTCATCTGTGTTTATTACTGGTTAAATTGCTTTCTTCTTCTCAAGATTTTTTTACCCTTCTTCTTTGGTTTTTCGTGTGTGTGTGTGTGTGTGCGTGCGTGTGTGTGTGTGTGTGTGTGTGTCTGTGTCTGCCATTTGATACCTTTCCCCAAGTAGAAAATTGCCTATAGAATTAAAGTTCAGTTTGGAAAGATAAGATGTCAGTTATGTTGGACATTCAAAAATGATGTATGATTGTCCTGAGTTAGAAGACTGTGCAGGATTATTTTTGCTTTCTTCTCATTGACTAAATAATCTCCCTCTCAGCTTAAATCCCAGCTGTAACAATTAGCTCAAATAATTGTGTGCATAGCATTCTTATTGCACTGAAAGATGTATTTCAAATTTTACTTTTAGTATCACCTCCATTGTGGCTCATATGTTACGATAAAAATGGATTTTGCTTATGTGTGAAATTAGACAGAGTTTCCCAGAAAGGAAAAGCATTTTCCACGTGAAGTGAAGCTGGAAAATGGGAAAATGTTACCCAACATAGTCTTAAACATTATATTATGCCCAGCAAAAGCTAAGAACTCAGTTACAAACTGCTCATTTTACAAGTGCTTTGCAAATGTCCTAATTTATTGCCATGACATCCACAAGAGAGGTTGGTTAAGTAATCCAGATATTCTAAAACACTAACAGTGTCAATATCTGCAATCTAAATTTAACAAAAAAGCGTTTTACTGTGTTCAATATATTTTTTACTTAGAGAGGTAGAAATATGTTGCTATAAAAAAGTATCTAGGGTAATGAAACTTACGGTGTTTGGGGGTTTGTAAATTATTCAGTGTTGAGCTCTTCTTACATTATTTATCCTAGCTAGCTTTATAACATAATCTCTCCTGCTATATATCATTCCATCTTCAGTTTCAAAATAAGCTTTTAAAAAAATTTTAATAAAAAACATGAACTTTAGGCCGGGCGCGGTGGCTCACGCTTGTAATCCCAGCACTTTGGGAGGCTGAGGCGGGCGGATCACGAGATCAGGAGATCGAGACCACAGTGAAACCCCATCTCTACTAAAAATACAAAAAAATTATCCGGGCGTGGTGGCGGGCGCCTGTAGTCCCAGCTACTCGGAGAGGCTGAGGCAGGAGAATGGCGTGAACCTGGGAGGCGGAGCTTGCAGTGAGCCGAGATTGCGCCACTGCACTCCAGCCTGGGCGACAGAGCAAGACTCCGTCTCAAAAAGAAAAAAAAACAAGCATCCAGACAACCTCAGCTCACACACTGTAAGACACCCCAACTTGTTTCTTCATTGGTAGAGACAATCGTTCGTGCTTATGTTGTACTTAGATGGAGAACTCACTGGATTGGTGAATTACAAATATTCTGTTTGTTACCATTGACTTTTTTTCATTCATTTCCTGACTAATCTATACTTGATTCTCTTATGAGCCACAGCACTTGGAGTGTGTAGTTTTGTTCTCACCAAATTCATTTTACATTAGCATATGTGTTAATTACCTACACAAAGCTGGAATAAGAGTTACTTGAGGGAAAGGGACATTATTTATTCCAAGTCTTTCTTTTCCTTCTTAGGTAAGCGTACATATTACAGCTGTATCAATTATATTCAGTTGATTCTTTTTTTCCATCATCACGTTCACTGATTAGTTATGACCCACATCATCTCACCAAGATTATTATGGAAGCCTCCCGAATGACGGCCCTGCTGATTCTCCTATACTGCCAACAGGTTCTCATTACACATTCAAACCCCACCACTCCATCATTATCCTCATACCATTCTCTGGAGGGCTCCAGTGTAGAAGATAGCTCAAATGCCATCCATGTCAGACTCTTCAAACTTCGCTCGTAACTTGCTCTACAGTCTCTTCATTATCTCCACAGGGACACTGGGTAATTCAGTGTCTTCAGAACACATCTGGCCCTGTCATGGCTGTCTATGTTTTACATATTGCTTATTTCAAAAATACGAAGAAAATCCAATCTCACACAGATAGGTAGTTGGAAAACGAACTCCTTAATAGCCTTTTCAGATAATTTTGGATATATTTCTTTGATGTTATGCCCAAACTCAATAAGTGATTGTTTCTTAAAGGACAGTTACGATGTGGACTCTAAAGCCACATCAGACTCTCTTCCATTCAAATCTATTGTTCTATTCTGCACTTAGAAAATATTACTTATATATAATCATTATGCTTTGATCATCTCAAAGATATCAAATAACTTAATTATACAAGTCTTTCCAATTTTGATATAATTCATTACATAATATAAAAAAATCACTTGATTAATATAACCATCCAAATGATCAGAACAATCTCTAGTATTGGAAATCTTCCAAGTTTATTGCAGTAGACATGAGTTATCCAAAATTCTATTTTTAATTTGAAAATTTAAACTTTTTCTTTGGCAGAAAGTAGTCATTTATTTTTAAAGTAACAGACTCACTTGATATATTTTTGAGACAATATCTGCCAAATTTTCAACTCAGAATAACCAGAGTTTGCTTTTTAGTCATTTTTTTCAAATTAAAATGCTTTATGACAAATGTGCCACTTGAGCTCACAACTCAATCACACACAAATTTTTCTTAAAGTCACCATTGACCTTACATATGAGGCACTAGAACTCTATCTGTACTTCTCACTTTATCACATTAGCTATCGAAGTTTGAAATTTAATATAATTAATAAGTACGGCTTCATCAATATTATTCTTAAGTGCAACTGGAATAATTATAATTTTACATGGCAATAGGGTGGCAGTAAAGAATTCAACACGACTAGTACAGTTTAGTACTGAGGAGAAAACAGTGTGGCCACCATTGCTTTTGTATCATCAGTTGAAATGTTAATTATTGAAAAATGGAAATAAGAGCTTAGCATGCTAATAAAAATATTTTTGCCACTGAGAAGGATTTGGGGGATTTATTGACCATACTTGGAGAACTTCTGCTTTATAGCTTAGTATAATTGATTGGTATAAAATTATATACAAATTTATATGTATTTGTTACCTTGATGCTCAATATGAGGGAATAATCAATATATCCTGATTGCCAGTACATTACTCATGAGTTGATAAAATTGAGTGCATGGGGAAAAAATAAGTTCTTCAGGCTTAAGATATATAAAACTCTAATTTTTAGTGAATTTTATTTTCATTTTGTATTAGAGCCTCCTCCTTAGTCAAGGTTATCCATATTTTGACTGTAAGTGGATAATCAAGACAATCAATAATACTCTTTTTTTAGGGAAATTGATTTTATAAATAAATATTTTATGTTAAACTTTTAATTCTTAATTCGACACTGCCCCTACATAATTTATTTCAAATATTTTCTGGCACTAGTCTAGTTCTGGGCTTCATAGTATGTTACATATAGATAATAAAAGTAAGAAATAGTGATCTCTGCAATGAGCCTCATAGTTTCTCAAAATAAAGATGATTAAAGAATATTATGAGAGATAGAGGACTAATTTGTATTTCCTATCTCCCCTTTGATTTCTGTTACAATAGAAATGGGTCAGATTCTTTATTCATTCAGCAATTCACTCATTGTGGCCACTCAGAACCAGATATTGTGCTAGAATAAGGACATGGTATATGATGAAGAGTAAAATTAAAGTGGATCCTGCCACCATGAGGCTTATAGGAATCCAGAGGAACACATATATAATTCATATGCTATGCAAGTTACACATCATAGCAAAAGCTACTAAAGGAAACAATAGGATCTATAAAAGAAACTTAAGGGTGAGATGGATTATAATTTGACTGGGGATCCATGAACGCGTCTTGTTAAAAGTGACATTTTTCAGAGTGTAAGATTTGAGTAGGAAGCAAATAGTTTACAATTGTATAACAGAGAATGTCAGAAAGAAGGAATAACCCATGTAAATACCTTAAGCTGGGGAACATTTTGGCATTTGGAGGAAACAAAAGATGACTGTGCTTGGTCTGGAATGCATGAGAGAAAATGATGCTATGTTTTGTTGGAGAGGAAGGTGGGGAGCGGACAAATATACTTTGATGAGGATTATATTGTATCTTCAGTGGACAGTGAGTGGAAGGATTTAAAGAAGATGAGGATATAATTCCATACTCATTTTCTTTCCTTTTGTTTTAAGTATTTTACAGGTAGAAAATGCACAAATCCATAAATAGGTTTTCAAAGAGTAAGAACAAAGTAAACATCCCTTTGTAACCTGAACCAATTGCCAGATACTACTCCTATGCCCTCTTCTTTATCCTTTCCTTCTCCCAGGGTTGATCACTCTCCTTACTTCCAGCCCTTTAGATTAGTTTTGCCTCTTTGAAACTTTACATAATAAATCTTATAGCAAATATTGTTGTGTCTGGCTCATTTTACATTATTTTACATGTTACATTTCTGCTTGCAGCAGTTTATTCAATTTATTTCCGTATAATATTCTGCATTCTGACCATAACTCTATTTACTTATTTATTCTATTACTAATGGACATGTGGGTGCATCAGTGTTTGGCTGTAAAGTTAATGCATCCATCAACATTTTTGCACAATTTTTTGTTGTATCAGTGCACATATTTCTGTTGAATATACACAGAGGAAAGAAATTGCTAGGCCAAAGGGCATATGTATATTTAAATTTAGTAATAATGAAACAGTTTCCAAAGCTGGTTGTACTCAATTGCACTTCCACTAGCAGTATATAGTAGAAACAGAAATAAAGCTATGTGGGAAAAAAAAAAAAAAAAACCCACAAAGAAACATGCCTATTGGGATCTTGGCATTGGACAGAAAGAAAAAGAAATCTCTCCTGAGAATTCATACTCACAAACTGGCCCTCATATGGATTTGCAGCTAGTGATCCAAAACTTTCAAGCTGAGAATTTATTTCTAAGTGATCTCGTGTAAGTACCTTCGGGCACCAGGCAGAAGCAAATACAAGTACTCTCAAGAGAAATGCTTTTTTCAGCCAGGCCTTACAAAAATCTCGTAGATAATGTTCCAGGAGAAATAAAGCCACAGTTAAAAAAAATCACAAAACTTACAATAAGAGAAACCATCATGAGAACTTACAGAAAGAAGAGTCAGAAAAGTTAGATTCCCAAAGAGTACAGATATGGGAGCTGCAAGATTCAAAAAAAAAAGTGTGTATTGTTTTAGAAAGGTAAATAAAATAATTAAAATATGAATACTTAATTAACATAAAGTATAATATCTGAGAATATATGAAAAAGAACCAATTAAATTATAAACCAGATTATAAAGATGGATAAATTTTATAAATAGAATCACTGAAGCAAAACAGATTCAATATAAAAAAGATAAGCAGTGTGGATGATTGAGAATGTATAATATGAATCTGAGCAGGTTTTCAGAAAGACATAAGAGAAAGAAGTGACAATATTCAAAGAGATAATGGCAGAGAATTTTCCTAAACTTAAGAACAATTCTTAGATCCAGAAAACCCAATCAATTTGTAAACAGTATAAAAAAGGGAAATATAAACTTAGACATGTCACAGTGAATCTGCATAGAACAAGCAGCCAATGAAATATATTGAAATTAAGATAAATTGACCATAAAGGAGCCATGATGAGACTAAAAACTGACTTCCCCATAGCTACAATATGTGTTTGATGGAGGCAACATCATTTCATACACAGTGTGTCACCCAGTGATTCTGTAAAATCACTATAAATTTGTATTAAGCCCAAGCCATATAAATTTGTATTAAGCCATTAAGCTTGGGCTTAATACAAATTTCAGCTTTAATAAGAGTATTAAACAGTTTAATACTTGGGCTTTAATAGTAGTATTAAACTGTTTAATACTACTAAGCTTGGGCCTACTACAAATACAAATTTATAGTGTTTTGTTTTTTTTTGTTACTACCAACAAACCATCATTATGAGTATATTTTAGGATATACTATGGAGAGAAGGAAACAAATCTCAGAGAGAAAGTTGCTTGACATGCAAAATGAGGTTATGAGTTAAGATACTGGTAACCACATTGATATGTATAAACAAGTATTTTCTGAATGAAACAAAAATAACATCATATTTGAGGAGTGTATTAGTTTCCTTGTGTTACTATATTGAATTACAACAGGCAGGGTGGTTTTATAAAACAGTAATTTATTCTCTTATGTTTCTGGAGGTTAGAAATTTCAAATCAAGTTGTCAACAGGGCCCAGATATCTCTGAAGATTCCAGGGGAGTGTCTGTTCCATGCTTGTGTGTCAGCCAGCCATCCTTGGCTTTCCTTGACTTGAAATGTGTCACTCAAGTCTCTGCTTCATCATAGTTGTTTGAATCTCTTCTCATAAAGACACCAGCCATACTAATTTTAGGGTCCTCCTCATTTCAGTATAAACCCATTGTAACTTGATTATATCTGCAAAGACCCAATATCCAAATAAGATCGCATTTATAAATACTGAAAATTTGAATTTAAACATATTTTTTGGGAAGACACAACCCACAACAAGAGGTTAAAAAAAATTACTAAAATCTAGGCCGGGTGCGGTGGCTCACGCCTGTAATCCCAGCAGTTTGGGAGGCTGAGGCAGGCAGATCACGAGGTCAGGAGATTGAGACCATCCTGGCTAACACGGTGGAACCCCGTCTCTACTAAAAATACAAAAAATTAGCCGGGCGAGGTGGCGAGCTACTCGGGAGGCTGAGGCAGGAGAATGGCGTGAACCCCGGGGGGCGGAGCCTGCAGTGAGCCGAGATTGCACGCCACTGCACTCCAGCCTGGGTGACAGAGCGAGACTCCGTTTCAAAAAAAAAAAAAAAAATTACTAAAATCTAAACAATACTTAGAAAGATGAGGGAGGGGGTGAATAGTATTGAACTGTTCTTACGGGGTTTTTTTTCAATGTTCTGGGGAAGAATAATGATATATTTAGACTATTTTTAAACATATATGATAGAAATATTATTTGTATATATTCATTAATCAAAGATTAAAATTAATCTTTGGACATGTCTGTGTTCCTATAAGAATAGAAGAGTTCTTAGCAGAGTTCCAGAAACATAAACCAACAAATGAAAACTCTAGATTTTTAAAAATATATCCATGTGACAAAAATTAGAGTTATGTTTTTATTTCTTGTATTTTAGAAGTAAGGAGCATCATTTTATAGTTGTGGTGTCACATATCAAGGTTCTTAAAGAAATAAGATTAAGAGAATGAAAAAAAAGTGACTGCTAATGGCAAAACAAAAAACTACACGTAAATCAAAGTGAGATAAGTCTCCTTTCTATCTCTCTTTTATCATGACTCAAGTGCTATCATTATAAGGGGCAGATAGAAATTTAAGAAATACTTTTTCACAAAGAATTTTTAATAAGGGAATTTTTAAAAATCAGATTTTCAGAGTTCTATTTCTATGAGCCATGTATTAGAAAAAGAAAAATGACTGTTTCACAGAATTGTTCTACATAATGACATTTGTATCCAGGGAATTTTATATGCAGTTCAAGTAATCAAACAAGTAAAAACTTTCTTTTTGATAATTTAACCTGAACTCTACAACCTCCGTTTCACTTACCTAGCTTTACATAGCCAAATATTAAAGCCACGTGGATTCCAATAATAACCCATTCTCTAACTTGAGACAATTGAAGCAAGCTTATTTGCTATTTTTACCTGCTAATTACCTATTTGCAGTAGAATTTTAAAATGTTACCCTGATCTATGTCCTTATTTCCTTATGTTACATGCAATTCCCTGTTACTTTGTTTAAATAGGTTATCTCTTTAACAGTAATTGTCTAGAAGTGAGATTTGCAGTCTGTTGGGTCACCTTTACCTATACGTTATTCTAAAAATAGAACACGACAGGCCATATGTGATAGGAAATGAACATTCTATAAAGTTCAGGGACTATATTTCACATTTACCAATTATCAAGGGACCAGACTAGAAAATGTGCTATTTTGTAAAACCTTCGTAAAACTATTTGCTACCATGTATAGATAGGTTCTCATGTGTACAGATGAGTTACTTTTGTCATATATTATTTGTGGTTGCCCTCATTCTTCCTGTCAGAAATGAAAATATTTGTTCTGCAGATAGATTAGGGAGGAGAACAGGCTGGAAAAGGCTAGATATTTCTTTGTTAGCAATTAGAAGCTGCTCGATGCTTCAAGTGCCTGGAGATAAATAAAACTACTGTAATTGCAGAGCCATTTTTAGAATTGCACATCCACTGAGACATTTTGACCTGAAGCTATAAACTACTAGTCAGTACTTGAACTGTTCGTATCAGTTAATTAGAAAATGAATATGTAACTGAATGGATTAATTCAACAACCTACACAAGCACAGCAATAGTATCTCAGTACCTCAAAGCTCTATTATTTTCTTTTGTTTCTCCTTTTTCTCTCTTTTTCTTTCATGAATAACCACTCCATATGTTAATTTTTTGATATAAAGATTCCAATAAACATAAGATGTTGTCATTTTTCCAATTAATTCATATCAACAAAGCATTTTATTCACAATTCTTGAACAGAGTTTGTATGATGCTCATCTATGAAGTCATTTATTCCTGAGCAAGGAGTGACTTGGATATTCATTCATTTATTTATGCCACAAATATTTTCTTGAATATTTATTATGTAACAATCAGTATGATAGGTAATGTGAATGAAGTAGAGAACACGATCACTGGCTCAGAAAGCTGCGTCTAGGCAGGGCCAATATGGAACGTATCAAAACGAACATCAAACGTGAAATAACGACAGATTTTGATTTGTACTTTCATGGAAATTACAAACGCTGACATGACAGGAAATAACAAGTGAGTCTACTATAGATCGGGTGGTCGGAAAAGGCCTCCAAATGAAGTGTTTGCTAAAAGAACAATCTTGAGTCGGTCATGCCAGAAAAGTGGACAGCAAAACCGAGGTGGTGAAATATGGAAAATATACCCATCCCTCATGCATCATCTCTCAGTTTAAACTGGTAAATGTGCTTGTTGCAGTTCTGTGGAAAAAAATAGTGTAGAGTTAGATGTGATCAGAAAAGAGTCTGGGGACAGATAAGTAGGACTTATTTAGCTACAAGAAGGATTTTTAATTTGATTCTGCATACTATAGAAAACAATGGAATAACTTTAAGCCAGTGAGTTACATACTCTAATTTACATTTTAAAAATAGGATATAGTTTGCTATGTGAAGAGTGGATTTTTTTCTTGAAAAGGACAAATTGGGAAATCAATTAATTAGTTAAAATGTTATTTTTTGTTAGGATAGTGATAATAGAGATGGAGAGGGGGGAAAACCCTAGATTTTGTGTTAAGAAACTAGTTGAATAGAATGCCTTTTCCTAAAATGAACATCTTGGGAAAGAACAAGATTAAGGGGAAAATTGTGATTTCTGTTTTAAATATGCAAAGTTTGAGATACTTAAGATATATTCAAGTAGATGTGTCAAGCAAGCTGTTGTAAATATATGTCTGGAACTCAGAAAATATGTCTGGGCTAAAAAATGTATATTTGGAGATGTTGTCACAGGTGGTGTTTAAAGTCATGGAGATTGATGAGATCTCTTAAGCAGAGGAATTTCAAGGTTTAGATTACATCAGGAATGGAGCCTGTGAAAGAGGGAGAATCCAACGAGAAAGAACAAACACAAGGAAGCTGTTATATAAAGAAGTAGAAGCGTTGTTTCCAGAGAAATAAATGATCTAGTTATTGGATATCACTGACAAAGCAAGCAAAATGAGAAACTGAAATCATCTAGAAGATTTGACTTCATGCAGGACATCAGTAGTGTCAAGAAGGGCAGAATTTAGATAATCACTTGGTAGGTTCTGAATTACTGGGAGAGATTCACTCAGGGCAACAAACAGTAGACTTCACTCAGTTAATTCATATAAGAAAATACATACATGTCATTCAATCCATTAGAATATCATGGCAAGTCTCTTCCTAATGGCACACATTACAAAAAAGAATTTGTTTGTATTGGTATTGAAGTGATCATCCACTCAATAAGGGAACTCGGACGATCAGAGGTGGTCCTTCCAATTTAGAACGCCCTTCCACACATTACAGTCAGTCGGATTCTGGTTGGAAAGGGCTTTCGTCTAATTATCCTAGTTTCCATAAATAATTCTACTCAGAGTAATATGGCACAAGATTATATCAGTTGTATGGTTGATACTCCCAGACCACTTGGAAAAGTACTGGTAATAGAAATAGGACAAAAATTATCTTATAAAAACCAATATTCACAGATAAATCAGTAGAAATTATTAACAGTTAAGAATTTTTTTTTTAAATCGTGATTATGCTTAAAGGCAGTTTAAAAACAGAAGACATATTTTTGTATTTTCATGACCAGGTGTGATGAAAATTTTTTAAATTAATATATTATTTTACATGAATATATTCAATCTATTTACAGTTTTTTTTTTTTTTTTTAGACGAACTTTTGCTCTTTTTGCCCAGACTGGACTGCAATGGTGTGATCTCGGCTCACTGCAACCTCCGCCTCCGGGGTTGAAGTGATTCTCCTGCCCCAGGCTCCCGAATAGCTGGGATTACATGCACGTGCCACCACACATGGCTAATTTTGTATTATTTATTTATTTATTTATTTTTTGAGACACAGTCTTGCTGTCGCCCAGGCTGGAGTGCAGTGGCGCGATCTCGGCTCACTGCAGGCTCCGCCTCCCGGGTTCACGCCATTCTCCTGCCTCAGCCTCCCGAGTAGCTGGGACTACAGGCGCCCGCCACCTCTCCCGGCTAATTTTTTGTATTTTTAGTAGAGATGGAGTTTCACTGTGTTAGCCAGGATGGTCTCAATCTCCTGACCTCCTGATCCGCCCGCCTTGGCCTCCCAAAGTGCTGGGATTACAGGCATGAGCCACTGCGCCCGGCCTAATTTTGTATTTTTAGTAGAGACAGGGTTTCACCATGTTGGTCAGGCAGATCTCAAACTCCTGACCTCAGGTGATCCGCCCGCCTCAGCCTCCCAAAATGCTGGGCGTATAGGTGTTAGCCACTGCGCGCAGCCTATATACTGTTTTAATAAAGTTTCTTGCCACTCCCTTCTGGTGAAAGCTCTGACCCCTAAATCCAAACTATTTACAGAATTTCCTAAAATCACAGGACATTAAGGACCAATAGCATCTGTGCCAGAGATTTACTGTTATTAGCTAAGAAGACCAATTCTAACAGCAAATAACAGTCTGAGACTCCTCACACCTCAGTGCTTAGAAGCATGTCTCTCTTAAGCTACCATAGAGGGGAAGGGATTGTTTTGTAGTCAAGTCACCATGCTGAATGTACATTGATTCCTTTATGATGGCTGCTTACCTCCTCAGTGGCTGTCCCAGGGAGGCTTTCCAATGTAACTCGGTAATTCCTGTACTTTATAGGCAGGAAAGTTCCAGAAACTTTAAGAACAAATTCTGAAAGACCTATGAGCAAATGGTGCTGAATACTACTTTTTAAATCCATATTTCATTGCCTTTCAAAGCAGGTTTAGTAAGTGATTATTTAAAATTTGTTTTATTTAAATTAGCAACTTCAAGCTTAACAACTTTGCAACTGGAATATGTGTTTATTTTCTATTAATAAAAATGAACTGTGGCAAAAAATTGAATTATTGGCTCTTTATTTGATCAGAAAAAGGAATCTCAGACAGGATAGGTGACTTGCTGAAAGTCACACAACTTCTTAGTGGTCTTTTAACTATTATATATAAGTTACAATTCAGGGCTCTTTACTGATAATTAATAGATAAAAGGACATTGAACAGTTAAATCTTCGTCATTATGATATTGTATTGAAAACAGTAGGGCTGCTTAAGTGTTTCTGATTTTAAAGCTTAAGTAGCTGTTTATTTAAAAATTTTAAAAGTTAAATTATGTTACAGAATCAAATTATGGTTTTTGCTTTAGGAATACAATAAGGAACATCACATGTATTCTGTGAGCCATCAGTATCAGAATCTCCTCCAGTGCTTTGTAGAAATGTCATTTCCTAGATATCTCTCATATACAATCTGAGACAGAATGTTTGAATTGGAACTAATTGTTTCTATGATTTACCTACCACCAGAAATCCCCATTACTATGAATGCTTGAATGTTCCTGATCTAATGTTCAAATGCAAAGTCATAGACTCGAGTTTAAATTCTGGTACCCCCACATTAAAATTATAGAATGTTGGTCAAATTAATTTCCTTTCCTCATTTGTGAAAAGGAGACAATGTAAGTACCTTCCTCATGGAGTTACTGAAGAATGAAATGAGTTAATACATACAAAGAGTTTGGCACTTCATAAATAATAGAATGCGGAGTTTGGAAGAGATTGTGGAGGTGATTTTGACTTACTTTGACCCTCTTAACTGCAAATCATTGAATTAGATTGTGATGTCTCAGTCACAATCAGCATCAGATTCATGACTCTTTCTGTGTCAAAAATCTAGAAAAAAGAGGAAGTTCAGAAGTCTTTTAATAGTATATAGATTTTTCAATATTTACTTTAATCTGTTATTTTCCTCAGATCCAATCCCTAGGGCTATAATGTATCTAGATTTCTGAACTCAATGCAGATTACCCTCATTCAGTACAAGTACCAAAGATTATTTAATATAAATTTTCCTCCTGTATATGTATTTTCCAATGGATATTCAATAGAAAGTTAATTTTATAAGAAGCTTCATACTCAAAATGTTGAAAAATGCCACATCCTTTGTACAGTCTCAGAAATATACCATTCATATTAAAAGCTACAAGAAATCCTATAGCCAAAAAAAAAAAAAAAACAAAAAAAAAAACATTTGATTTACTTCTTTAACTCAGGATTTCTGAAAATTACTTGGTAAAGGAACATTTTTACTACATAATATCTAACAAAATTTTTTAGTATAAGTGATCATCTCTGGTCACTCTTTTGTTCATTAATGTTTAAAAACTATTCTTTGTTCCTCAGTCATTTTTGTATTTAGGAAAGCTGAAAATGAAGTTGTGATCTAGTGCAGAACCATGTCTAGCTTCAAATCCTGATGCCTCACTTAGTAGCTAAGTTATCTTAGGCAAGTTAATCCAGCTTTCAGGACCTCTATTTTTCACATCTGCAAAATGGAGCCAATATTCGCTTTGAAGTGAGTATTCTATTCTATGATATACATATTTATTCCAGTCTAGGAGTTATAAAAATGGCCTATTAATTTCCTTCTGTGTTGATCTCATTGTTGCCTGGAATTACAACAGCAATGTAAAACATCCTAATTATGCTTTCAGAATAGTTTCTTTCTTTTTTTTGAGACGGAGTTTCACTCTTGTTTGTTGCCCAGGCTGGAGTGCAATGGCGCAATCTCGGCTCACTGCAACCTCCGCCTCCCAGGTTCAAGCAATTCTCCTGCCTCAGCCTCCCGAGCAGCTGAGATTACAGGCTTGCACCACCACACCAGGCTAATTTTTTGTTGTTGTTGTTAGGAACAATAGGGTTTCTCCATGTTGGTCAGGCTGGTCTTGAACTCCCGACCTCAGGTGATCCACCCACCTCAGCCTCCCAAAGTGCTGGGATTACAAGCATGAGTCACCACACCCTGCCTCATAATAGTTTCAAATCACCCCTTTATCTTTAAATAATTTCACTTATCAAATAAAATAGACTTTATCTGACAGTGAGAATGAGACAGGCCATGCATAATCACTCAGAGGGAAAGGGAGATTAACTAATGAAGTATTAGAATCCAAAACTCTTAGTCCAATATAGGGCCTTTTCCAGTTATATCCTTATATTTGTCACTGCTTTATCTTCTGCTATGACTGATATCAATGTCTGCTAAATTCTATGTCAAGTGATACAGGGAAATGAAAGCCAAGGTCAGAAAAAAACATGCATTTTGTATGTGTTTTGTTCCTTTGAAGCCAAATGTGACCTGGTTAGACATTATCTTCCCATTATCACTTTTTTATGCTGACTGCTGACTATGCCCAGGTGGCAAAAAGAAGTGGTAATTGGACAAAAATGTCCTAACCCTCATGGTAATTTAAAAAAAAAAAAAAAAAAAGTAGTGAAAGCAGCTTCCTCCTGAAGTCTCCATTGTGTAGTTAAGGCAAAATGTCACCAGGAACAATAAAGCAAAAATGGGGCCTTTCAAAATGATTGATCAGTATTTCAGGTCCCACTCATTGGTCATCTGACTTGGAATAAGCCACACTAATTCACAGCCTACTCTGCAAAGGCAATGTCCCCCGCTGTGACCTCCAGTAGCACTTCTAGTCTGGATTTCACATCTTGTACCTGTAATGTTTCAAACGTACTTCATACTGAAGGAATATCTTCCTAATACTATGTGAAAAGTTTATGATCAAAGACAGTTTGACAAGACTTCTTCTAGGACCTCATGCAGAAGAAAAACCTTAGTAAGCTAGATGTCCCCAGTATATGGTTCTCAGCTTTTCTGTCTCATTTTTTTCCCTCTCTCTGCATGTATTAACATTCTAACAATAAACCATGTTTTGAGAACAGATTCACATAATCAAGTTCATCAAAGTCATTTTTCCATTTTTTCAATTGAGAATGAGATACATAAACTGTTAAATTATCTCAAATGATTAAACTTACCCGGTTAGCAGGAGTACCTGGGAAGATAGATTGTAATATGGAAATTGATAAGTGCAGAATCAGAACTTCTATAGATAGAAAGTACATTGTATCTTGCTTGTTGGTCATTGCACACCTTAAGGGAATTATTAATTTGTTTATTTTGTTTCTAATTGATACATAGAAATTATATATATTTATGGGATACAGTGTAATATGTAGATAACTATATGCTTTGTGTAATGATTAAATCATTATAATTAGCATATTTATCACCTCAAACACTTCTCATTTGTTTGCAATGAGAACATTCAAAATTCTCTCTTCTAGCTGTTTTGAAGTATACAATACACTGCAGTTGACTAGTCACTCTACTTTTCAAGAGAATACCAGAACTTATTCCTACTATCTAACTATGACTTTCTACCCTTTGACCAACCTCTCCTTATATCCTTCCCTGAATACTCTCCTCAGCCTTAGGAAACCACTTTTCTACTCTTCACTTCTATGAGATCAGGTTTTTTCAGATTCCACATATGAGTGTGATCATGTGGTATCTGTCTTCTGTGCTGTACTTAATATGTCCTCTCGGTTCATCCATGTTGTTGCAAGTCATAGGGTTTCATTTTTTAAGGCTAAATACAATTCCATTGTGTGTGTGTGTGTGTGTGTGTGTGTATATATATCACATTTATTTTATTCATTCATTCATTGATGGACACATATGTTTAGTCCATATCTTGGCTATTGTGAATAATGCTGCAATAAACATGGGAGTGCAGATTCTTTTTGACATACTGATTTCATTACATTTGAATATATAGCCTGAAGTGGAATTGTGGGGTCATATGGTACTTCTATTTTTAAATTCTGTGGAACCTTCATGCTGATTTTCACAGTGGATATACTAATTTACATTCTCACCAACAGTGTATAAAAGTTCTCCTTTCTCCACATCCCCACCAAGATTTGTTACTTTTTTTTCCTTTTTATAGCAACTATTCTAACTGGGATGAGGTGTTTATTTCATTGTGAATTTGATTTACACTTCTCTAATGATTAGTGATGGTGAGCATTTTTTGTAGACACCTGTTGGCTATTTGTACTTTTTTTTTTTCCAAAATGTTTATTCACATTTTTGCCCAATTTTAAACTGGATTATTTGTTGTTTTGCTATTGATTTGAGTTTCTTTATATTCTGAATATTAGCCACTAGTCAGATACATAGTTTATGAATATTTTCTGCCATTCTGTATGTTGTCGCTTCAGTCTTGATGATTTATTTCCTTTGCTGTTCAGTGGCTTTTTAGTTTTATATAATTCTACGTGTCTAATTTTGCTTTCATTGACTGTACTTTTGATGTTTCATTCCAACACTCTGCCCAGTCCAACATCATGAAGAGTTTCTCCTATGTTTTCTTTTAGGAATTTCAAAGTTTCAAGTCTTACATTTAAGTCTTTCAAACATTTTTAATTGATTTTTGTAATTGGGAAAGATAAGTGCCTATTTCTATTCTGCATGTGGAAATCCAGTTTCTCCAGCACTGTGTATTGAAGAGACTGTCCTTTTCCTAATGTGTGTTTTTGGTTCCTTTGTTGATAATTTTCTATACATGTATAGATTTATTTTTGGTTTCTGTATTCTGTTTCATTATTCTACAGGTATGTTATTATGCCAGTGCCATGTTGTTTTGGTTACCATTACTCTGTGATGTGTTTTAAAGTTAGGTAATGTAATACCTTCAACTTTGTTCTGTTTGCTCAAGCTTACTTTGGCTATTCAGGGACTTTCGTGATTCTACAAAAATTTTAGGATTTAAAAACAAAATTCCGTGAAGAATGTCATTGCTATTTTGTTAGGGATTGCATTTAATCTGTAGATTGCTTTGGGTAGTTTGTACATTTTAACAATATTAATTCTTTCAATCCATGAACATTTCATTTTTGTCCATGGACCTTCCACTGATGAGTGTCAACTTCATTTTTTTATCAATGTTTTAGAGTTTTTATTTTAGAGATCTTTCCTCTCTTTAAGTTTATTCCTACATATTTTCTTTTTATGTAGCTATTGTAAAAGAGGTTGTTTTCATGATTTTATTTTCAGATAGTTTGCTGTTGGCATATAGAAATGCTACTGATGTTGGCATGTTGATTTTGTAACCTTTGATTTGATTGAAATTTTTTATTTGTTCTAACAACTTTTTCATGGAGTCTTTAGAGTTTTCTATATATGATGTTACATATATAGAAACAAAGACAATTTGACTTCCTTTATTCCCATTTGGATACACTTTATTTTTTTCTCTTGCCTAATTGCTAGGGCTACAACTTCCTGTGCTACATTGAATAGTGAAAGTTAGTATTCTTGTCTTTTCCAGGTTTTAGAAAAAAAAAAAAACTTTCAATTTTCTCCAGTCAGTATGATGTTAGCTGTGGGTATGTCATAAATGGCCTTTATTGTGTTGAAAAGTTTTTCTTCTATGCCTAGTTTCTTTAGGTTTTCCTTTTAATGAAACAATGTTGGATTTTATCAAATGCTTTTTCTGCATCTATTTACATGATCCTATGTTTTTTGTCTTTCTTCCTCCTTATTTCCTCTTTTTCTTTCTCCTTTCTTTGTTTCTTTCTTTCTTTCTCTTTCTTCTTTCTTTTCTTTCTTTCTTTCTCTTTCTTTCTTTCTTTCTTTCTTTCTTTCTTTCTTTCTTTCTTTCATGTGATCTATCATGTTTATTGATTTGAGTATGTTAAACCATCCTTGCATTCCTGTGGTAAATGGTACTTAATCATGGTGAATGATCCTTTTGAAGTTCTCTTGAATTCAGTTTGCTAGTATTTTGGCTCAAGATATTTGCATCTATGTGCTTCTGGAAGAGTGGCCTGCTAGGTGTTTTTATATATATATATATATTTTTTTTTTCTTGTCTGGTTTTGATACCAGGGTAATTCTAGCCTCCTAAAGTAAATATGGAATAATTTCCTCCACATCAGTTTTTTCAAATACTTTGAGAAGAATTGGTATTAGTTCCTCTTTAAATGTTTGGTAGAATTCAGCAGTGAAGTCATCAGGTCCTGGGCTTTTCTTTCAAGGGAGACTTTCATTAGAAATTCAATCTCATTACTTGTCATTGCTCTATTCATGTTTTCTGTTATCTCATGATTCAGTCTTAATATGTTCTATATGTCCAGGAATGTATTCGTTCAATTTGTTGACATAAAGTTGTTCCTAACACTCTGTGATGATATGTTGTATTCATCTGGTATCAGTTTTGATGTCTTCTTTATCTAATCTCTGATTTTATTTATTTAGTCATCTCTCTTTTTCCTTAGTTTGTCAAGCTAAAGGTTTGTTAATTTTATCTTTTCCAAAAGCAAATTCTTCACTGATTTTTTGTTTTGTTTTTAGTCGCTATTTTATTTATTTATGATCTAGTATTTATTACCACTTTTTCTTTCACAAATTTTGAGTCATTTATTGTTGTTTTTCCCATTCCCTGGGGTGCAACAATAGACTGCTTAATTGAGATCTTTCTACTTTTTGATGATGGTGTTTTTTCCTATACACTTCCCTCTTATAACTGATTTTGCTGTAACTCATATGTTGTGTTTTCATTTTCATTTGTCTCCAGAAATATTTTGAATTTCCTTTTTAATTGTTTCATTGATCCATTGGTCATTCAGCAGCATGTTGTTTAAATTTTATATATTTGCACAGTTTCCAATGTTCTTTTCAGCCATTCTGTATCTTTTAATGGAGAATTCAAGCTATTCAGTGAAGGTAATTATTAATAGGTAAGGACTTACTTCTGTATTTTGATGTCTGTTTTCTAATTGATTTGTAGATATTTTCTTTCTTTTTTCCACTCTCATTGTCTTCCTTTGTAGTTAAGTGGTTTTGTTTGGCAGTATGCTTTGATTCATTGATTTTTATTTTAGTGTACCTGTTCTAGGTTTTTTCTTCGTGGTTACCATGAGACTTACATAAAAACCTCTTACAGCTATAATAAGTTGTTTTAAACTGACAACTTGACTGTGATTGCAAATAAAAGAAAACAAACACTATACTTTAACTTTGTTTTCTCCAACATTTTGAATTATTGATATCACACTTTACATCTTTGTATAGTGCCTATTAACAAATTAATGTAGTTATAATGACTTTAATAGGTTTATCTTTTAGTCTTCATACCAAAGATACAAGCAGTATAAATACTCTGATTACAGTATTAGAGTAAGTATTAAAGTAACTATACTTTGTCTGTATGCTTACTCTTACCAGTGAATTTTATACATTCAGATGTGTTCTTGTTACATGTTAGCATCCTTTCTTTCAGTTTGAAGAAATCCCTTTAGAATTTCTTGCATTACAGGTCTAGTAGTGATGAACTCCCTCAGCTTGTTTTTGTTTGAGAAAGTCATATTTCTTCCTTATTTCTGAAAGATAGCTTTTTCAGTTACAGTATTATTTGTTGGCAGGATTTTTTTTTCCTTTAACACTCTCAATATATCATCACACTCCTTTTTGTCCTGTAAGGTTGCTCCAGAGATGTCTGTTTCTAGGTATATTGAAACTCCCTTATATGTTATTTGCTTATTTTCTCTTGCTGTTATTAGGATCCTCTCTATTTATTTGACTTTTTAGAGTATAATTATAATGTCTTAGGTCTTTCTACTTTGGTTTGAATCTTATTGGTGACTTTCATCCAGCCTGCCTCTAGATATTCATATCTTTCTTGAGGCTTGAAAAGTTTTCTGTTATTATTTCTTTGAATAAGATTTCTACCCTGTTGCCTTTCTGAACTCCCTCCTGAACTCCAATAACCCAAATATTTTCTTTAAAATGTTGTCTCATATACACATAAGCTGTTAGTGCTCCTTTTCATTCTTTTTTCTTTCTTCTCCTCTGACTACATTTATAAATGGCTTGTCTTTGAGCTTTCTAATTTTATTCAATGTTTAATAATTCTGCTGTTGAGACTCTCTATTATATTTTTTCATTTATTTCATTGTACTTTTCAGATCTAGGATTTCTGTTTGATTGTTTTATCATATTAATCTCTTTTTTAAACAAAATTATCTGTTAAATGTCTGAATTGATTCTTTGGGTTTTCTTGAAGTCCATTGAGCCTCCTTAATACAGATTTTTAGAATTTTGTGTCTAAGAGATAACACATTTCCATCACTTCAAGGTCTCTGGTAGCTTACTTTTTCTATTTGGTGAAATATTATTTATCTGAATGTTCTTGATGCTTGTGGGTGTGCAACAATGTGGATGTGCAACGATGCCTGAATATTGAGGGATTATGGATTTGTTTTGTTCTTTACAGTCTGGTTTTGTTTCTATTCTCCTTCAGGGGCTTTCCAAAATTTCTAAGCAGAATGACTACTGTGTTCCCTGAGCCTAGGACCACTGCAGTCTCCTCAGCACTAGAGGACACTCTAAACTCAGGCTTATTGTGAGTCTCATGAGGGCTCCAAGCTTGATCCAGCTCTCCAACCCCAATGTACCTGATGAAAACATAAGGAAAGTATTGCGATATAAAGCTGGCCAAGGATCCAAACCCAGAGGACTATCCCAGTAGCCCAGATGGTTCTTACAGAGGCAGGATAGATTCCCAGCTGCAGCCAAAAGGGCTGGAGCTGAGACAGAGCCCCTTCAAAATCTGTTGTAAGACAGCTTTTGGCAAACCTGTCTTCTTGACTCAAATGGGTATGCAGCCCTATGCAAGTTCCTGCAGAGAGGGCTAGTTCCCCAGCTAGCCAGAACTACGACTGGGAACCCTTGAGATCTGTTGCTGGAGATCCCATTTCCTTAGTTGAGATGCACTTGCATTTCCCAGCATGTCCATGCATAGACAGGATAGTTCTTTGAATGCCAAGAGAGACGCTGGGGCTGAGATTAGGTCTCCTTAAAATCTGCTGTGGGACAGAGGTTGGTGACCCATTAGCTCAGACTTCCTCTAGGTCCTTGTCCAAGTAGTTTGAAGCTGGAACCTCAGTTGCAAAGGGCTGGAGCTGAGCCACAGAAAAAATTTTAGGTTCACTGCCAAGACAATGTTGGCAGGCAGATAAGCCTCTCCACTGAGGCACTTCTTTGTGCTATTCCTCTTACATCTTTTGAAAAATGGTTTTGGTTGCAGACTCAAGGTCAAATGGGGCTTACTTATTCCCCATGGGAAATGGGATCACTTGTGGGCTCAAGCCTGAGAGCACCCTCAGTAAATCAGCAACTTGGACACAGGTTTGGCCTCTCAAAATGACACTCCTAAGTCTTGGACTCCACTGGAATTTTACAGCCTCCTACCTGAACCCTGAAGCACCCACAGAGACTTTTGTCTGTGGTGAGTTGCAGAATACTTGTTGTTGCAGAGGTATATAAGCTTATTAACCTTTATTCTATCATTCGTTGATTCACCCTCCTTAAGTAAATTTGAATTGTTCCATTTGCTCATGTCTTATTGCAAGAGTAAGGGCCTCCAAGATTATAACTGAGTCTCAGTTTCTTTTCTGCCTCCAGAGTATAGTCCATTAGAAAAGGGATTTATACGTTCTTGCTGATTGAACCTAAACTGTTTTCTGACTGAGTCTTGCTCATTAATTTTGCAAATTAATTTTCATTCACACAATCTTTTGCCAAACAGTTTTTGAGCTCCTACTACATGACAGATTCTTTCCTAGGTACTAAGAATATACGGATAAATAAGAAGAAGTACGTGGCAACAAGAAAGTTAAGGTTATAGCTTGGACATTGTCGGTTAGTCATAAAAAAGTTGAATTAAAATTATTTACAAAACTACTTGATAAGTGTTATAGTATTGATAAGAATAGGATTTAATGTAACCACAAAGAAGGAGTAAGATGAGCCAAAAGAAAATCAGAGAAGACTTCTTGGAAGAGGTAATATTTCAACATTGAAACTGATGATAACTAACTTATTCAAAAGGGCATTGAGGCTGGGTGCAGTGTCTTACGCCTGTAATCCCAGCACTTTTGAAGGCCGAGGCAGGTGGATCGTGAGGTCAGGAGATCAAGACCATCCTGGCTAACATGGTGAAACCCCGTCTCTACTAAAAAATACAAAAAATTAGCTGGGCATGGTGGTGGGCGCCTGTAGTCCCAGCTACTTGGGAGGCTGAGGCAAGAGAATGGCGTGAACCCGGGAGGTGGAGCTTGCAGTGAGCCAAGATCGCGCCACTGCACTCTAGCCTGGGTAACTGAGAGAGACTCCATCTCAAAAAAAAAAAAAAAAAAAAAAGGCATTGAATGCACAAATACTAAGGTATCAATATAATTTAAATAAAGGGATAAACAGTGCAAATGAGGGAAGTAGAGAAATCAGGATCACTCCAGCACTCTAGAAGGCAGAAATTTATAGACCTTGTCCCTATTTTGATGCCAATAACATGACTAATGTCCACTCTATTGCTAGATTCAAGAGATCTAGCTGGGGTCAGGTGAATACGTGAACTATGGTCAAATGAGCAGGATTAATGGAGCTTAGAAGTAGCCACCAATGACCCAACTCAATGTTTTTGGTAGTTATTAAAGAAAAAGCCTGGTGTGAATTGGTTGTCACTCAAGTCACCCAATGACATGTCATTATGCCATTTCATGATCTGATTAGTATACTTGTGTTTTTCTCATGCTCTCAATAAAAAGTTTCAGCAGCATAACATGGCTTATAAGAACTTTTACAAACCTTCAAGACCTCTGCTTATCTTTCTACTCTTATTATTTCAGATCACATTTTATATTCTAAGGCCCAACTATGCCAAATGTTTCTCTGTAGGCTCACAAATGCACCTATGCTCTTTCTTTCCTACAGGGCTTTGCTGTGCTAAGGCATCACCTTGAAACATGCTCAATAGTCTCAATTCCTCTTTTAGCCTGACTGGTGTGTCTCATTTTTAACTCATAACTATGATGTCATTTTTACTAAGGAGACTTCGTTTACTCCCAAAGAAGGTTCCATTGAGTTCCCATAGAACCTTGAATTTATTTCTGTCATACTATGGGCCTATAATCTATCTCCCCGAGACAGAAATCATATCTATCTTGTTTGTACAATAGTCCAAAAAGGACTAGCACATTGTGGTTACTCTATAATTGTATACTAAATTATTAAGAGGAGTAGCAGCTTTGAATTCCAAATGTCCACTTATTTGTATTTTTAATATTTTTTAAAAACTAGATTTCTTTTTACCATCCCATTGCATCTTAATTGTTTAGGATTCCATGTGTAGCTCAATAAATATCTGTTGACTACACCAGTGAGAGTAGTCTTCTTGTGATATTACAAAATGGTATGTTCTTGTGAAAAGTAAAAACACCACGATTGCAGAAACCTGTCTTTTGCTCTTCTACCTCCACAGGGACTAGAATAAGACTTGGCTCATAGTAGATGGCTAGCACTTTTTACTGAATGAATACGTGAGACAATGAATCCTGTTCCAAGCAATTTTAAAAGTAATTAAGGTTCAGCATCATCATAATGAGTATTCATTGTCATTGTGCTGGGATTGAATGGTGCAGTGGTGTATAGAGATTTTAAATTGAGTAAATAGCATTAAATTAGTTTTATAGCCTGACACTTGTTTCTCTTATATCAGTGATAATTTCCACATGTAAATAATTAAGTATTGTTTTATTACCTATAATAAACATTGATACTATGCAAAAACATGTAGCCAATCTTTTTTATTTTTTATTTAAATAATAGTTTACAAATGTTTGTCCTTTTACCTCTGTAAGCTATAATCCGTAGAGGAAACTTTAAACAATCTTAGATATACTATGGAAAACCTAAGATTTTTCTTTAGTTGGTTATGACCTCCCTTCCCAGCTCTACTCCCTCTTTCCTTCCTGTTAATTATCAAGGAGGCAAAATATTTCACCTCTGCATAGTTGCAATTGACTGTTTGGGGGTGGGCAAATTCCATTTAATTTTCTCTGAGTATCCACCTGGCAGGTTAGGTTTCTGTATAAATCAAACGTAATAGCACATCCTTGAAGTAAGAACAAAAATGAGAGAGTAAAATTGGCCTTGAGAGCAGCAATCTTAAAATAGCCTTTCTCTTAATATTATTAGAGAAAAAAAATGTGTGATTTCTCCAATAGAAACGGCAAGCACAAAGGAAAAGAAAAAGTGTTCAAAGTGGCAGTGTTTCTGCTTGTTCAGATTCTTAAAATATGGCTTCACATACAATCTCATAAAACACTAAATGAGAGGAAAAAAAGGGAAAAAAGTTCTCTTGTTGCATTCCCTCAAGAAAGCACAGAAAGACAGATGGCCCAAATGAGAGAGTCCCTGGTCAGATAAGTCCTTAATAATCTTCCTTTGCTTGGACAGAAAAACTATGCAGTGAACTATGTAATGACTTTGTTCTCCCAGGAGAAGTCACAACAGTGAGAAAAGAAAGATGCCTAAAAATGGCCACATCTTTGACAACATGGGTTATAATGCTTCATTTTGTTAAGTAATAAAAGAATAATAAGAACCTTTTCTTTTTTACCTTGCACTATCCTTCCTTGGGTATAAAACCAAAAGACGAAAGTCTAAAATAGTATGATTTCTATGGTTTATTTATTTTCCTTTCTGTTATATAATGAGGGAAGAACAAAGAAACTTGCTTTACTCTGTCTCTAGGAAATGAATAGTGGCCAAAACAAAGAAAGAAGGCAGAAACAGCCCGAACCAACAGAATGTTAAAATAAATCCAAGAATCTAAATTATTATCTCCCACGGAACTACGGAGCTCCAATTTAATCTGTCAATAGCAACTAGAGACTGACTTGGATGCCAGTCTTGTTCCAGACTCTCAGTTTCTATATTACCTATAAAATAATATCTATTGTGTGAGATCCTAGAGTAATTAGCATTAATCACTTCAAGCATTCCTAATTGGAAGTTAAAACAGTTTTCCTTTTCAAAGACTCAACGCCAACATCCTAGTAGTATAACTAGGGGAACTCTTGGTTAGAAAACCTAATTTCAGAGAAGCGTACATCCAATGCTTGACTCATTCTTCAGAATATACCCAAAAAAATGAGCACCAGAGGGGTTTGTTCATGGAAAAAAGTATGATATATTGGAAAGATTGTTTCACTTTCAAATCCTGACTCTGACACTTGGTTATGTGAACTTGCTTGTTATTTAATCTCTCTGCACTGTAATTTTTTCAGATGTAAATAAAAATAGTCTCTATTTCAGAAGAGTGCTGTGAGGTTTAAATATGAGAGTAAACATGAAATACTTGATATATTTTAGGTTTTTTTCTTTACTATATATTATCATACCAAATATATGTGACCTCTAGAGAGATCCGAAATGAACCAAAATAAAATGTTATACTTAATTCTTAATTAACATATTCCAGCACTATAGACTAGAGACTGGCAAGCTCCAGTCCATAGGCCAAATCCAGCCTATGACTGTTTTTGTAAGTAAAAGTTAATTGGAATCCATGCTTTCCTATTTACATATGTTCTGTTGCTTTGCGACAGAGACTGTGAAAACTCCAAGCCTAGAATCTTTAGCCCTTTACGAAAATAAATAAATAAATAAAGTTTGCAGATCCTCACTTGAAAAAGAAGGAGGTGAGCATAATTCTTGGGAATTTCCAAAGTTGTTTAAAAAATTCTGAAATGTATATATGTCTAGCACTAATACAGTCAACTTGCTATGAACTAATAATTAACTTAAATAGCCATCTTTAAAGATTTGTTTCCACTCAGTAATTTAGGTGAAAATGGAATATATGTGTTTTGGTTTGCTTTGCTGAACTCCAAAATACAATAATGGCTGTACTCTTACAAAATATAAAAGCTCAGTAAATTGACTAAGCCAACCATTTTTAAATCCTCACATTGCCTTCTCTTCGACTTCTGTTTATAATCACCTCCTTTCTTCTGTAACTACTGTTTCAAACATGCAACCAATGTCTCACATCTATTGCTGAAAGAAACCTTAATTAGCCACCATTTAGTTCAAGACATTCATTTTAGAAGAAAGAAACTGAGGCTTAGAGAGATGAAGTGAACTATGTCCACACTGCTGATTAGCACCAGAGCTGAGAGGGGAATCTAGTCTCTGGGATCCTACTCCAGTGACCTTTGTAAGATACCACAATGCTTCTTCAATCTGACTAGCCTCTATTCAAATCCTAGGCTCTGCATTCAAATATTATCTTTCGTTTCTGGATTTTTAATATCTCCCTGTCTCCTCAATCCCACTCCAAATAAGTCCTGTCTACAGAAAAACTGTATTCCCATCAAGCTTAAAAATTTGCTGTTGTAATTTCGGAAAGAGTTGTACCCATGAATTGCTCCCACTTTTTTTCTCTTTCTACCTCTCATGTTCTTCTTACAAGGTCTTTTCCATGGCCACAGCTCTTCCAATAGGACTTGCTGGTTTGTCACCAAATCTTACAAATGACCTATTGTGTTCCCTCCTTGCACCCACTTCTTCTAGCATGGCTTCCTAGTGGCAGCTGACTTTTTGTATCCCTCCTTCCTTTTGTCAGATAATAAGGAATAATACTCCTTATTCCCCTGAAGATGTTTTCTTGTGGCTCTTTTCCTGTTATTCCAATCTGTCTTCCACTCTCTGAAGCTATCTTCTCTGAAGGCTTCCCCCTTTTTTTCTTTTTTATTTCATGTATCTCAAATGTTACCTGCACTCAGGAATTCTACTACTCTTTATTTATATCATCCCCAAGAGTATGGTTGATAATCCTAAATTCAGACAGCATTGTGACAAAGGATTCAAGAAAATCTCCAGTTAAGTCCTAAGTAAATTTTTTTTTCCTGTCTCATCTGTTTACCTATATCAGTGAATAGCATTATTATTCCTAGAGTCCTGGTTTTTAAAATCTCTCTCTCTCTCTCTCTTTCTCTCTCTCAGTCTCTCTCTCCCCCTCCCTCTGTTTCTCTCCCCTTTCCTCCCTCCCTTCACATGGTTCTTCTTTCTCTCTGTAATCATGTGGATTCTCAACCACATGATATTTCTTATTTCACTAAACTCTCATTTTTTCCTATTTATACTATTGTCATCTCCCTAATCCAGACATGAGACACTTCCCCTCTCTTTCATGGATAAAGGAATCAGAATAACCATGCACTCTCAATATCAGGAGGAAGATATAGAAATCAGAATGTACTCAGCATATTGCACCATTGATCCTTGTTTTGCTCAGAAAAAAAAGAAAGCATCCTTAAATAATGTGAAACTATACTAAAAGAAGCAGAAACAGGGGATGCTAAAATAAAAACCAGCACATTCATAACAGGATTATGAATTCAAAAATACTTTACTAAGATCATGTTAATAAGTGGAATTTTGTCTGTAATGTGAGTATAGGTAGTGTGTTTTTAAGTTGAATTTAGTTTGCACTAATGCCAAAACACCATTCTAAGTACTTTACACATATTAACTCATTTAAGTTTTCAAACTACACATGAGTTAAGTGGCCTTATTATAGCCATTTTGTTAATGAAAAGAATAATACACAAAGAGCTTGATCAAGGAATTTATAAGTAGTAAAGGGTAGATTTGAACTCAATAGAACCTCAGCTGTTAACTACAAATCTGTAATGCTACTCTGGAAATAATTACTTTTGGAAGAAATTTATTACTTGACTGACTGATGTATTTTTACCTATTTACTAATTCATATATATATATATTTATATTTATATTCATATTTTTTTCCCCAAACCTGGTCTGCAACAGTCAACGCACCCCGTAGGGATATATCAGTGACAAGACAGACATGTCTTTGCCCTCATGGAGCTGGCTAATGGAGCAGATGTAAGACAAGTAAGAAAAGGAAAGAAGGAAATGTAGGATAATCCTAGACATTTTATTTGAACAAATAGGTGGATGGTGACATTTTCTCCTGAGAAAAATGAGAATTATCCAGTCTCGTGTGTAATTTTCAATTAATTTGAGAGGACTAGACTTTTGTTTTGTTGATTTGCTTTTATCAGGAGGCACATAATGTCTAGGACTTCTCTTTTCATTATCGTGTTACCTATTATTGTTCAATGCTGAGATACAATAATAAATTTGAAGTGGTAAATTGTTGCTAGTCAAATTCTATGATTTCTTTTAATTTTTTTTGCTATGATACTTTTATGAAAAGAAACTTTCCCTCATCGCATATTCACTTGCACAAATTCATTTAGCTATAAAATTAATATAGAAAATATGAAATAAATGCTTGGTTATTTCTCTTAATTTACCAGTTTTTAAGATTAAAAAGTACTTCTTATTATCTCCCAAAGATAATCAATATTATTGTGTGTATGTGTACATATAAAAATGCATTAAACTCATGAATTTAAATACATTTTATGTGTTTCATTTCATGTGTTTTAATTGATTGCTGAGTCCTTTAGGAATTTAATACATGCTTTTTTAAAAAATAGAGTGACTCAATTCTAATAACAAAAAGTGACTCAACTTTAGTACTTTTCATTCAAATGCAGGGCTATAACGTTGTACTCAGAACATTCTCTATTACCTTATCTCTACTTTTTCTTTCTTACACAGAGTGAATCCTGGTTTTACAGGACACAGAGGATGAGAGAACTAATACACCACATGATTACATATTTTCAATTGCAAATTACAAAAAATGGTCCAGAATAACATTATAAGTATTCACAGTACTAACATTCTTAAAATAAACCAAATAATTGCTAAAAATAGTAAATTTTTTTCAGTTGTTCACAATCTTCACCTCCACTTTTTAAGGTGTGACACACATAGTGACAGGATATTGATGTTATTTATTATATTTTAATTTTTATTTAGTCTTTAGTTCTAGAATTTACTACATCAGAGTGAACAGGCAACCTATTGATTGTTTTTATCTTATTTTTGTCTTCCCTTCTAAGATGGAAGTCGCCTTAGCAATCCTTCTGAGGCATCCAAAAGAGAAGTAGCACGAGCCGAGAGAGGTTCATTGCTCTTTCTCTAAGAAATGAAGATTTTGTAATGAGAGCACAGAACATGGAGTCTCCCTCAAGGCAGAGGAATAAGTGCTTAGCTTTCCAACTCTGCATGTGAAATGATTCACTAATTAGTAGTCCTAAATGTTAGGGAAAGAGAGATGGAGAAATAAAAGCTGCTTATATGATGTTTTGTGCATGATGAAAGTGTTATATAAAACTTTGCTTCTTCATGGAAAATACCACTCTGTAAAAATCTGGTGCTATAAACTGTTACTTAAACAGGTTCCTACAGCTGCAGACTTATTAAAACCCAGCAGGTAAAGCTATAATAAACAAATACCACCTGCTGCTGGAACAGGTGTTTGTGTCCTCATTTAGAAACCAAACTAAATGAGAGGATGCACAGGGGTTAGAAGAGACCATTTCCTGGATTACCAGGAGCCTGGCATTCTGCAATTCATTGCTTGTGTGTCCTTGAACTTAATGTTATGGGTTTTGACTTGCCAGGTTAGTTGATGATGCCTCAAGGATGAAACTTCAGTACAATTAAGAAGACCTATATCTTCTCCTGGTAGGATTCCTCACACTCTGTGTCACATTTTTTTTCTCCTAAAGTTGACCTCTCTTCATCCTGCACTACTTAAATCAATTACAGGACACAAATTATTGAGAAGCATTCCCTTAACCTCATACACCAAACAAAAAGAAATTATACAGTATAAATTAAAGAAGAGTATACCAATAGCATACCATAAAATGTAATAAGTACCTTTTAAATGTTATTGCATTATGTGATATTAAACTCTTCTACTCCTAGGTCTTTTTTTTCTTTTTTATTTCTCACAACTATTCTAATTGTAACACTCACTATTTTCTGAGATAAGAAAATATAGTTTCATTGTACCAAAGATTTGCGACCTCTTCTTTTTAAACAATTTAACTCTCCATCCTCATTTTATAATAATTCTGAGAAAGTATGATTAGAAGAGGCTCAAAAAACTTTGGGTAAATTGTTTCCCCAATTTGTTTTCAGTAGCTGCTCTTTTGTTTTGGCTTGAGGTGTGCCTAATATTGTAATATCAGATAGAAAAAGTAATTGTGAAAATGCTTGGACTATTTCAAAGTGCTCTATGGATATAAAAACAGGTGCAATGAGTTTTGCTTAAAGCCCATAGGAAATAAGAACTGCAATTTTGAAGTAAGTTTTAAGACTTCTGCCAAAGACTTGCAAAAGAGATTTTGTGACTCTTAGGACCCTCTAACAGGGACTAGAGGTTGAGACCAAAGAGGTTTTGGGAGACCACCTGGAAAAATATTATTTATATCACTAAGTTTGGGGATCACAGTGATAGTAGGTGAGATCTCATTCTCACACATTGGAAAATAGGAAAAGCAAAACACAGCTGGTAGCTGCTTTGAAAGTAGAACAAGGGAGAAGTGACTGACGTGGGCAACCTGTGTGCTCAAACTTTGTGATCAACATATACAAGGTATATGCATCTTCAGATGCTGTACTTGAGAGCTTCACAGAGGAACGTTTTAGTTAAAGCAACACTGGGTTCTTGCTGTAAAGACATAATCCCTACACATTCAGAGGCTTAATAAGATATAATTTTATTTCTTGCTCATATAAAGTCCAAGCAAGTAGGAAGAGGGCTTTCTTCCTTGTAGTCATTTAGGGGCTCAAGGTCCTTCTATAGTATGACTACTCTTGGTGATTAAAATTCTTCCCTACTCTTCTTGATACTGAGAAGTTAGACCTTCTAACCCAGTTTGATCTGCAAGGGTGTACATTGGATCTTTTCACAGTCCGTATCCTTGCATAGGTCTAAGGAAAATTCTTCAAAATACAGCCCCTTACTAAGGTACTACTTTGAGGAAACAACTCTACACTACAAATAAGGATCATGACTGTTTGGTTGTTAGTTATGTTTATCTTCCATAGTGAAGCATAAATTACTAAGAGGGGCCTCTGGGTGTTTCAGGGCTAGTGATCATGTAAAGGATTACCTAGGGTAGAGAGGTCCTCAATTCCTTTAAGGGAATGGAGGGAGAAAATGTTTTGTGATCCAGCATATAAGTGGATTTCCAAGGAAATCAAAATAGCCATGAAAGGTGACAGAGCAGGAGTATCACCATCTTGGACAAATACTGCCATTTTAAGTTCCTCTTGATTAAAAACCTCCTAAATCCAGCCCCAAAACATAAGTCTAATGGCTAATGTCAGCATGACCATAAGCCAGAAGTGACACCTCTGACCAGAAACATTCCAACCCTGAGACAAACCACCCCTGACCAGAAACATGCCAACCCTGAGATAATGTCCTCTCCCACCAGAAACATTCCAGCCCTGCGATAACATCCCCTCTGACCAGAGACATTCCAGCTCTGCAGTCAAACTCTCCTACACACAGAAACATTCTGAGCCTGTGATAAGCTCTCCCTCCCTAAACCCTTAAATACCCTTAATCTGTAAGACAGAAGGCTCCTGACCGAAATTGGCCAGAAACCCTTGTCAGGTTTATTCTCCAAAATAAATCTGTCTTTGACTGTTGAGCTGCTTTTCACGTTTCTTTCTTCTTTCTTTAACTCTTAAAAAAGGAAATGTCAGCAATAAAAATTTCCTAAACTGGAGAAAATAATCTGTCAGTGCTGGTAAGCCATTATTTTTCTACTCTCTTAACTCTTTTTCTTTTCTATTTTTCTCATTTTCAGCCCCATCCCTATTCTTTTGGAGTCAGAAGTGGCTGACACTAAAATAAAGAAGGAAGAAATAAAATTGGGGATAGAAAAGAGACTATCCTATCCCTTTCACAGTAGAACTTGCAATACTGTTTTTAATTTTATTATGAATCTGCAATGTGCTACATATTACTTACTACCCAAGGAACTTTCAATTACCCAAAAATAAAACAAAAACATGACAACAAAAAAAACACACCAGATTAACCTTTAATTTCATTCAGTAACATGGGAAGATCTGCCCCAGAGAACACATTTAAATAGGTAGTTAAAAAAAAAAAACCTTATTATTAGTTGATAGTTGTTTTATTATTATGTCTCACAAGTCATGCTTATACAATGTGAGGATGGAATAAATAAAAAGTAGTGTATTGACTATATGAAAGAAAATCTTTAGTAGGTATATAAAATTAAAGGTTGTGGTTTATCACTTTTCTCATTTTATGAAAGCTAATCTCCATACCTATGATATTTATTAATTGCACAGAATTATATTTGAATACACTTTTCTTCCTTAGTGCAATGTGAGCATTATTTACTTTTTGGTGATTTATCATCATTGAGAGTTTCAGCATCACTTTAAAATAATGTGATTATAGAAGAGATCAGGCATATTAGAAAAACCGGCTCTCTCCTTCAGCCTTTCTTAATACTTTCTTCCTCTTTTCCAGGTAGAATGGATTAATCTTTCTTGCCATTAGTTCTATAACTTATAGACATCTGTTTCTGCTGTCAGACCTGAACACCTTGAAGGCAGGGATTTTGAATTCCCTTTATCTTCTACAATACCAAATATGTAAAGGATCTGGTAAATAGAAGAGCTAAATTGCTTGAAAAAGAGGCTGAAAGTTAAAATTTTGTAATAAATTCCTGAAATTCTCTTTTTAGTGTTTTTTTCTTTAAGAAATTCTCTTTATCTCTTAAAAGTGGAACACTGGAAAAAATTAGTTAATTGAGGCTTTTAGATCTATGTTCCTATTAATTAAAGTTTTAATAATATACATATATATGATAGATCCAGTGTTTGACAAGATGCCTTCCTTGATATCATAATGAAGTTTAACATGTTAAAAAGTCCCTGTAGTAGAGACCTACATAATTCAGAATTCTGTCTTTCTTTTTCCTATACACGGCAACTGGAAAGTGACAAGTGCATTGGTGTGTAGTTGAGCAGCTCTGAGAAAGGGATTAATTGGTCCAAGAGGGAGTATTTCCAATGGGATATTTACCCTTGGAAAAAAGCAACACAATGCAAGCTATCCCTTCTGCTCAGAAAGGCTTTTCGGGGGTCCATACCATCTCCCCAAATCATAAAATCTGTGTTGCCCTTTGTTTTGCAAGTCAAATTGTGAAACACTTTTGATTCCAATGTGAGGAAACAAAAAGGATCTTTTAATGAATGATGTTATTAATTCACACCTGTATGTTTTTGTCACATTTAAAATTAAATGAAAATCACTTAAGATTTCTAAGACTTTAGAAAAAAGTCAGTACGAAAAAAACCTCCAAGTTTAACATTTGTTGTCATTGCCAACCTAATTGATTATCTTAGGGAAGCAGGTTGTACAGTAGTGACAAAATATGATTTGAAAGGAGAAATATATTATTGAAATGGTACATTAACTACGAAGTAATCTTAGAGCTTCTAAGGGTTCACAGTCCTTCTGTTACATGTGAAAAGAAAGTAAATGAAATATGCTAAATATTTTTCTACATTCTTCCCTTGTCTTTCGAGGTCAACAAAATTATTTCTGGTAGCCAATTTCCTTCCTATTAGCTCCCACATCAGAGTAACTGCCTTGTAGAATTTCTCTGATGCTGGACATTTATGACATGCTGGACTTTCACTGCTTGAGGCTGTTTCTAGCACATTCACTAATTATGTTTAAATAGGAACTTGCTCTTATAAAATGGCAAATCTGGATTTTTAGAGCAGAACAGTTAAAACAACATTGATGCAAATCCAAGGAAAGTGGGGATAAAACAGAAGCCCATTCAGCCAAGGATAACATTGCAACAGAAACGCAATTAATTCATCCATATAGTTCCGAGGACATATTTGAGGGCTTCCACATTTTTATCCACTCTGAAATACTTCTTTGCTTTAACATGTTTGCAATTCATCACCTTTTCAGATAGACAACCTCAGCAATTTAAATGCAGACCTATTGTGCTTTGTTGGTCTTGTTCAGTGATGTAAGACATAAAATTTTACATTTGCCATCCTTCTTTCTGAAACCAATACCAAAAACCAGGCTCTTATGTGACTTGCTATGCTGCTGTTTCCTCTTTGCCTAGATAGATGGTGCAAAATCACAGAGAAAATGCCTAACGTGGTAACCATATCAGAGGAAGAGAGAGAGTAAAGACACTTTTTTAGTCTGAATTTTTTCCCTAGCTTATGGTATCTATTTAGGCAAGTCAATAAACTTCTTTGAGTCTTAGTTTTACTATTCATAAAATGAGAAATTAAGTTGAAATTGTGTTTTTCCCCAAATTGACCAACTGTAATATTATCATTATTATTATTACCACAGATTAATGTTTATTTTCTTTTATCGAAGTATAACTTTATGCAGTAAAAGCGCTCAAATCTTAACTGTACAGATCAATGAATTTTTAAGTATGCACGGACCTGTGCAAGTACCACCCAGATCAAAGGATAGGTTTCCAGCCCCCAGTGGGCTTGCTTGTTTCCCCACTGAGTTCATACCCTTTACCACTCTCTAGACTTCTGACATAGCTTTGTTTTTCCTGCTTTTGAACTTCATGTAAATGGAATTATTCAGTATGTGGTATTTTGTGTCTGCCTTCTTTTGTTCAACAATAAATCTGTGAAAGTCATCCATGTTGTCATTAGTAGTAATAGCTTATTTTTCATTGTTGTGTTGTATCCCATTGTGTGCATATAACGTTTGAGTTGTTTTGAGGTTTTGACTATCGTGAATAAGACTGCTGATAACATTTTTGTAAGCAATAACTTTTTTTTTGGAGGAAGGTATGTAACCTGAAACAGAACTTCCGAATGATAGGTTAATCACATTTTTAATGTTAGTACATATTTTGAAAAAGTGTTTCATATGTTTTATAACTGTACCATTGTATACCTTTTTTTAATTTTTGGTAAATTTTTGCTAATTCATGGTTGTATAATTAAATGTTTTTATGGATTCTCAAATGTTTAAGCATTTTTACTTAAAGATTTAAGTAATATCTATGATAGTTTGATGTGGTAATTATATTTTGTCTAATTTCCATTAAGACACATATAAAATTATTAACAAACAAAACAGTCATCTTGATATAATTTTAAATGCTTTCATGCTAACCATATTTGTTCTAGATAATTGTTCCTGGGTCACTCCCTTAGAGCTTTTAATTTTTAAAAGTATATTTCTACTATATAAACAATATTTTTATTAAAATCAAAGCAAAATGTAAGCAGTTTGAGTTTGCAATTAAAGAAAATTTTAAGGACACACTTCAGAAATAATATTAACACTATCAGGAGTTAATATAAATTAGTTTTTTGATTGTCTATGCTTACAATGCAACATCTGTAGGAAGTTTTGTTTAGTGTTAGCTAAAGGTTTTGTCAAACATGTATGAACCCTAAATTTGTTTTCCAAATGATATGATAAATCTTTTTAAAATTTCACCACTCTGACAGCTGTATTACCTTTATTATTGGCATTGAAAGTAATGGAAAAAACTGCAATTACTTTTGCACCAACCTCATATAATCCATTTTGCCACATAAGCCTTTGAGAATTATTTCACTAGTTTGGAAATGATGTTGCAGGACTTTTCCTTATTTCAGCTAAAAACAAGGTTCTTTGTCCCATGTCCATGAAAATTCAGGCTCACAGACAATTAAATGGTGATTAAGACAGGGTTTTATTGGGTAAAAAGGAAGAAAGGGAGGAAACAGGGACTCTTGCAAGGCCAGAGTCTCTGCCAGAGCACTTCCTGCACGCTGTTGGAATCCCAGGTCTACACAGGAAGAGGAGGGGCCAGGCTCCTCCCTGCTGCAAATGGTGTAAACTTCCTGAGATTCCACCCAAATGGGCAGGCTGGTTGGAGTTTCTCCAAGAACCCCTTCCCACCTGGCTGTCTCAATAACATGCATTATTAAAAATTATATATGCTATGGCCATTACATACCACTATCATCCAATGATAAAAACAACATGATGGCAAAAGTAGAAAATTTGAAGTTGGCTTTGTCTTTCAATGGAATGTAGTTGGTTTGTTATTGTTAATTATCTGGGTCATCTTAAAGCAAAACTGGTGCCTCTAACCTTTATATTTGCACAAGGGACCATGATTACATATGGCAGACACTGCATTCAATAAAAAATATTTTCAGATGAGTATATTTTTCCAAAATTAAACCTGCATACATTTTCCAGCTTCTTTTTTCTGTCAAAATTTGTTTAGAAAACAACAACAACAAAAAACTAGTGTTGGGGGAGAACTCAGATAAAAATAAAAGGTCTGACTCTTGGGATCATTTCATATATTGGTAATCCCAAATTACATAATCTGGAGCCAAGAATAAATTAGTAACCCCAAATTGCATAATCTAGAGCCAAGTGTTGATTTTCATGGTGGCTAAACTTATTTTTGCTAAATTTCTGTGATGAGAATAGTAACACAAATCACTGGAATAAAAGAGTAACCAAGAATGCATACTAAAAAATGAAAAATATTTTGTTCATACAAACATGTTGCAAATTATAATTCTATATATTTACAATAAGCTTTATTTACAAAGAGGACTTCACCCCTGGACACAGCTGAGCAGTACCCTCAGGCTCTAACAGCTACAGAGGACCTCCCATATAAGGTAGTAGTACTCCACGTGGGAGCTACCTCCATCTCCTGTCTTGGATGCCAAGTCAATAACTAGAGATAAGTTGCATCACCACCCTGCTGAAAATGAGCTAGGCTGATAGAAGGGAAAATAATAAACACTAAACTGGTTTTAATAATTAATTAGAAAGATCCAGTAGGAGCTACAGAAATACCCCAGGGATTGTATTTTTAGAGTATTTGATTAAGAGGGATAGAATGTAACTATAAATAAGCAAGAATTAATTAACTTGGGGAACATTTTCTCAAGACATGGGATTTAACTCCCTGGGAAGGGACAAAAAGAATGGGGTAAATTTGCTGCTGGATTAGCTCCTATCAATCCAGAAAAAAAAAAGATGTCTGGTGCTCAGTAAAGTGGAAATATTGATGTTGCCCTCACAGGTGGTAGAGAATGAAGTAAAGAGAATGAAGGAAGGAGCATGCTAGAATGACATAATCAATGTAGCTGGTGACCACCAGTCCAGAAGAAACACCATTCACCAAGGTCATTAGAAACATGGTGAGTGAGGCACCAGAACTTCAATGATGACTCTTCTCTTCAGGCCATGGCTGATCGTAGGAGAAGGGAGTCACAGAGCTAAAATTCTTAATATCCATGGAAATAGTGGACTCTCAAAGTAATAGAGGCCAGGAAGCAGCATTTACCCTCCACAAGCCAAAAAGCCATAATTTTCTTGAAATTCAGCAAGACAGGTAGGTGCCCAAGGATTTGCTAAATTAAATTGGTTAATTTATTCAACTTCAATTACGAAAGAGCAGCTAACAGAGCTTGATCCACAGGGGGCTGAGAAGATGGCATTACTAGGGTCAAACTAGATGCACAGTCAATAAAATTGCTGCTTAACCTTTATTATCACATACATACACAAATGCAAGATACAGAGAGGCCACTGCAATTAAGATAAGTCAAAATCTCTGGCTAAGTTTCCAGAACTAAGCACATTTTCTGTTCTAGAATCCTTTGATTGAAGAGTAGTTACATCCATAGGAAGAAGGATCTTGCCATATGTCCTTTTACAAAGGGGAACTATGATCATTTACTCTCGTGACTACACACTATGGAGAAAGGAATACTTAGACATTTTAAGGGTTCTGAGCATACAGTCATACCTGGAGACTCAAAGCATCTTTATATTTCTCCATTAGAGTGGGAGCTTAAGTGTGCCACATAATACATGAGGTTCTAAATAAAGTGTGGTTCATAATATACGAAATGGATACATGGACCTTGGCCTTGCCCACTGGCCATTTTCTAAGGCTCTGAGTGTGTAGTTAGAATTGATATGCTGAGAATAACTCCCTACCTTGGGTCCCAGCCATGTGTGTAAGAGCTATCACACTGCGGTAGTTAAAGCAAAACTTTTAGAAATTGTCCCTCCTCCCCAACTACAATAGTAAATCTAAAACCATATTGCATTCAAGAGAGTGGGAACAGCAAAATCAGTTCTCCCATTGATGAATTAAAGGATACAGAAGTGCTGGTCCCCAACATACCTCCATTTAATTTGCCTGGGTGGCCTCTGCTGATACTGGCTGGACTTCAGAGAATGCCTATTGATAACTTCAGGCTCAGCTAAGTAGTGATGCCCATCAGATGCTGGTAAATGTGGAAATGGTGCTAGAGCAGATTAATAAGGAGGTAACAGGTGCATAATAGGTGCCCATCAATTTGTTAAATATGTTTTCAACTTAAATTACAAAAGAGGATCAGAAAGGATCATAGGGATTTCATTCATGTGAGGCAGACAATAATCTTTATTTACAGTTTTAACTCAGGACTATGTTCACTCTGCTTTCCTGTTTTATGAGATAGTCTGAGGACATCTGGATTACCAGAACACATCCAAATACCATTACTCTGATCTATTTCATCAGTGAATTTATTTGTATTGGGAAGGACAAGAAATAGGTGGCAAACATTCAGGTAACTTTGGTAAGACACATGTTCCAGAGGGTGGGAGATTACTCTAGGAAGATTCAGAAACCTGTTTACTCAGAAATCAATGACATTTTTAAGTGTCCTAAGCTTGGGGATATTCCCTCCAAAGTAAAAAAAAAAAAAAAAAAAAAAATATATATATATATATATATATATATATATATATATGATGGGAACATTTTGCATGTCCCAAAACAAATAAGCAAGCATTGTTCCCTTTTATGAGTTTTGGCGGAATCATTTTCCACTTCTAGGAGCCAATTCCTTTTCAGTCTATATACTAGGTGGCATGGAAACTTGCTAACTTTGAGTGATCTGGAGATGAAGAGGGCTCTCGAGAAGGTCTAGACTCTGGTACTTGGACCATACGAACTGACAGTTCCTTTGGTTTTTGTAAGTATCTGAGATAAAAATAGATGTTGCATAAAATTTGTGGCAAGATCCAGTGGGAAAATCACAAAAGCACCCTTACTGAATGTTGAAATGGCTTCCTAAAGGCACAGTTAAAGTGGCATCTTGGAGGCAACACTCAGAAAGGGTGGCATTACATCCTTCAGAATGTAGTACATACACTAAATCATAGGCCTCTATATAATTCTCTGTCCTCAAAAGACAGAATACACATTAGAATCAACGAGCGGAAACAAGTGTGATCACATTTACCTTTACTCCCAAAGACATGCTTGGAAATTGTACTTTCCAACTTCATGACTTGAGTCTGCAGGGCTAGAAGTTCTGGTTCCCAAAAGTGGTGCATGCTTTTCAGGGGACAGGATAGATTTTCCATTGTACTACAAGTTATAGTTGCTGCCATGACACTTCGGATTCTTTGTACCTAGGGACCAGTAGGTGAGAAGCGTCGTCACCATACTGTTAGCGGTACTTAGCAACACTGAGCAGCAACAGAATGTTGGGCTGGTTTTATACAACGGAGGCATCGAGGAATATATGTGCAACACAGGTGAAGCCTTTGGGGTGCCTGCATACTTTCTTGCCACATCGTAACTGTAAATAAAGCCATGCAGCAAACCTGGCCTAGGAAGGTGCTATGGAATACGTGTTTGTGTCTCTCCAAAATTTGTATGTTGTGTGTCTCTTCCCAATGTGATGATATTCAGAGGTGGGGCCAACTGAGGGGTAATTAGGTCATGAGAATAGATCCCTCATAAATGGGAGTAGTGCCCTTATAAGAAGAGACACGAGAGGGATGATGTCTCTCTCTGCCATGTAGGACACAGCCAGAAGGCAGCTTTCAGCCAGAAAAAGAGGTCTCACCAAGGGCCCAGCCATGCTGGCTCCCAGATGTCAGACTTCTAACCTCCATATCTGTGAGAAATAAATGTTGGCTTTTTGTCCTTCCCATTCTACAGTATATTTGAACCCTTAGTTAACATAACCCTCTCTCTTAGTTCAAAGCACCTAGGAGATATGTGTTGTAACACCAAGTAAGCCATGGAGCCAAAGGAGGAAAGGGGATTTTAGCATAGATAGTGTAAACAAGGAGTTGATTATTACCAGTTTGGGTACTAATATCATGTGCAGCAATGGGTCTGAAGTTTGCCCCATTAACCTCTCCTAAGTGTTTCCTCAGGGAGAGAAACCTATTGGAGCCTCGGAGGAGCTGGCTGTATAAATGCCCTCTTCAGATCTCCTTCAGCAGAGGGAAAAGGATGAAGTTTCTGTGAAATTCATTTCAGCTGCTGCACTCTGAAATCGCTCACCAAGTTCACACTGAAGCTACAATTTTCACTCAGCTATTTTCAGCCAATGCCTAAACTCAATAGGGATATGAATGAAGGCTCTCTATGAAAACCATCGGACTTTTCTATCCTGTGACTTCGGCACAGGGACAATCTGTCAGCCCCACCCAAACTATTTTAGAACTGCACAACCTTCTAAGATCTTCCCTTTTTGCTTTCTTCTTCTTAAGAGACAGACACTTGTCACTGCATGAAGAGCCTCCTATCCTCCTCAGGCTTCCTCCTGAGGCTCCTTCATGGGCTGGACTTTTAGCTTAACAAATCTCCTATACATCAAACCTCATCCTGGAGTCTGCTTCTTGCAGGACACAGATTAATTTACCCGTGTTTTCAGGCACATCCTCACTTATTATATGTAAGTTTATGGAAAACTTCATATCCATCACTACACACCAATATATCAGCTTTAATTTTTTCATGGTTTTCTGTTTTTTAGGCATATAATAAAAATTAAATAGCAGATCCTAAAACAGCCAAAGTACAGTGGAAAGAAGAGGATAGAGTGGATATAAAAGAAAAAATTAAGTTAATCCTTTCTCTTAGGGGAAATTTAAAAAAAAAAAAGATCCTAAACTAGATTAGATTATTGGCAGGTTATTATAATTTTAATAAGAAGTAATCTTTTTAAAATTTTGCTTAGGACTGTAGTATTCTCCAGGGCAAATGATCTTTTAAATGATAGATCAAAATGGGTATAAAATTATTTACCCTGTGAGTTACCCACAAAGGTATATTTAGTCTAAAATAAAGCATCCTTCACTTGCCTTGATATGTGTGTGTGTGTGTGTGTGTGTGTATAATGCTTGAGATAATTTGTACTTTTCTGTTAGTTAACACTTTGGCTCAAAGTCAATATTTTCCATGCAATTGGTTCAGTTTTGGGGCTTAGCCTTTTGTCACAAAGAAAACCAGGACTACTCACTCACAAAATTTTGAGCCCATGAGCTCTTTCTTCTTGGTTAGGGTAATTTTGTCGTAATCACATTTTTGGAACTACAATTCAGAGCACATATTTCTAAATCTGTCACATACATAATATATATATATGTATTTGTGTGTGTGTATGTCTATATATGTATATAAAATATGCTATGTCCTCTGAATTGTGATTATATATGTCTCTGTCTATATATATATTTATTTACTCATTCATTTATTTATTTAGAGCAGGAGTGAAAGTTTATTAAAAAGCTTTAGAGCAGGAACAAAAGGAAGTACACTTGGAAGAGGGCCAAGTGGGCGACTTATGAGATCAAGTGCACTGTTTGACCTTTGACTTGGGGTTTATATATATATATATATATATATATATATAGAGAGAGAGAGAGAGAGAGAGAGAGAGACTATATATATATATATATAGAGAGAGAGAGAGATAGCGAGAGAGAGCGAGTGAGAATGTATTTGTATGCATGGTGCCTCCTTTGAACTTACCAACAATAAAAAGATTATTATAGAGCATGTATTTTTTATTTTCCCAGAAAAGTAATCTTCAGAGAGGCTGTCCAATATGCCCAAGGCCACAAAACTTTTATATTTCATTTTAGATTCATTGTTATTTTGATTGTAGACTTCCATTTCTTGTCTCGTTTTTTAACTGTCCAATGGATTCTTCCTGCCCACTGCACAAACAAAACCAGACTATGGTATTACAATAAAGACAGACTTTAATAGACATGAGGCCAGAGACACCACCTAGTAGACAGTCATTACTCAAATCAATCTCTCCGAGAATTTGGAGGCCAGGGTTTTGCGGGGAAGTGGTGGGAGTGGCTAGGCAACGGGTGCTTGCTGCTGATTGGTTGGAGGTGCAGTCACAGGGATGTGGGAGATGAGCCCGCTAGTGTGTCAGCGCGCTGAGGACAGGGCCTGGTGGGGGCGGGCTGGGCACAAACCAAAGAGCAGCCCCTGCTACTCCAACAGGACCCTGGAAACATGGGTGTTCCATGCTGGGGGAATCTTTTGGGTTTCGGCCCCGACCCCCCAGTCCTCACCTTTCTCCCTGTGCCACTTAGAACACTTGGCTGATAAAGGAAGAACGCCTCAAGTGAGCATTCATACAACTCCAGCAAACACTGCACATGCGCCTCCTCCCAAGTGCTGACCCCTCCCAAGTGCTGGCAGGCCACGGAGCATGCAGACAGCCCACCCCAAGAGAAGAATCAGGGTAGAAGGGACACAACACCCCGGAAGTATGCCAACGCATAAAACCCCAAGTCAAAGGTCAAACAGTGCACTTGATCTCGCAAGTTGCCCATTGGCCCTCTTCCAAGTGTACTTTACTTCCTTTTGTTCCTGCTCTAAAGCTTTTTAATAAACTTTCACTCCTGCTCTAAATGAATGAATGAATGAATGAATAAATAAATAAAAATAAAAATATATAGGGATGTAGGAAATGGTCCTTGTGCTTGGTGAGTTGCTTCTAGGTGGGGCCACAGAAGAGGTCGGCAGATCCAGGTGGAGCCATGGGTAGTCAGACATGCAAAAACTCTGAAAGACATCTCAAAATGCCAATCTCAGGTTCTGCAATAATGATGTTATCTGCAGGAGTCATTGGGTAAGTTGCATATCTTGTGACCTCTGGAATAATAGCCAACAATTGTTTATCTCTACACTTTGGCAGAATTCAGGCTCCTCTATCCTCCTAGCCTAGCTGTCTCTTGCTATCTTTACAAAGGCCATTGTTAGGCCGGGCGCGGTGGCTCACGCTTGTAATCCCAGCACTTTGGGAGGCCGAGGCGGGCGGATCACGAGGTCATGAGATCGAGACCACGGTGAAACCTCATCTCTACTAAAAATACAAAAAATTAGCCGGGCGTGGTGGCGGGCGCCTGTAGTCCCAGCTACTCGGAGAGGCTGAGGCAGGAGAATGGCGTAAACCCGGGAGGCGGAGCTTGCAGTGAGCCGAGATCGCGCCACTGCACTCCAGCCTGGGTGACAGAGTGAGACTCCGTCTCACAAAAAAAACCAAAAAAACAAAAAAACAAAAAAACAAAGGCCATTGTTTTGGAGAAGGGATATTATCATTTAAACTATAAACTAAATGTCTGTCAAAGTTAGCTTGGCCCAAGCCCAGGAATAATTAAGGGAAGCTTGAAGGCTAAAGGCAAGATGATGATTGACTAGATCAGATCTCCCCTACTGCTACAATTTTCTCACTGTTACAATTTTTGCAAAGATGGTTTCAAATACAGCCACAGTTTCTTGAGTCTTTTTCACATTATATTCACTCATTTTGACAAAACAGCTAAAATGACTGAAGAAATCCACACCCCACCCTACAACAAAGGTAGGTAACTACTCCCCTCACGTTTTAGCACTTCGTAGAAAATTCTCTTGGTTTATAGTCAATGGAGAGGCAGTTTCCATCCTCTCCCTGCTTCCTGTACTCCTTTCCCAAAGGAGAACAGAGATTGAGAAAAGAAAACGAGCATGTATAGCTTAGACTCAGGACAAAGGTTTTCTCTGCTTATTCGGATGGTAAATATACCATAGTAAAATCTTTCCTTGAAAGGGAGGCCTTCAAAAAAAGACTAGCTGTGCTTGTCTCAGCATATGGTTGTGTGTCTAATGAAACAAGAACAGTTTAGATATTTCATTTAGCCACAGCTCCAAGACATGTTACATCATCAGGATTATAAAAAAACAAAGATGACATTTTCAACTCTGTCTGATTCCTGTGTCTACTTATCCAGAGGTTTTGGTATCAACAAAGATGGAGGCAAATTACATATTGATAATTTTAAGTCCCATTCTAAATGCTGACACTACAACAGCTCTGTTGTGACAATAAAGCAACGAGAATGGAAACAAATGAAATACATTAAGGCTGGTAAATGTGAATGACAGAAGGAACCCAGATAACAGATGGAAGGACAGCAATTGCCTCACTCTAATTTTTTCATTTTATGACAAAAGTAAACATTCTTTATTTAAGTTATGTTAGTTATATTTTCTATTACTTCAAGTTGGAAGCAATTCTATAGCATAGATAAAAATAAAGTGGACTTACGAGACAAATGTGGACTTGGATTCACGAGATAAATTTATATTTATTCATTCACTGACTTACTCATTCAACAATTGTTGCATATAATTCTACTTCACATATTTTAGTTTTAAATAATTACATATAGTTAATATAGAAAGATATTTATATATTAAAATTTTTGTTTTATATATAAAATTTGTATACAAAACAATAAAATATATTATTATAAAATGTTGTATCCTAGTGCCTAGAATACTCTCTGTATAAAGTAGGCACTTAATAATAAATAACCATTGAGTAAATTTAATCTACTATCTACTAGATGTATAAGAACAATATGATAGGGAAGATATATTAAAAAATATAATTCAGGGTATAAGTGTAATATATTTTACACCTATATTCCTTACTATATTTTAATGGAAGAAATATGATCCATATTATGTATGAAAACTATCAATCTGTTAAAAAAAGAAATAGAGTTTTTGTTTTTACCATTTGCAACTCTGGAAGTATTCTTATATAATTCCCATAAGTATCAAACTATTATATATTTTAATGACCTTCTGAAGGCTAATTGAAACAAGCATATATGTAAATGGTACAATTTGATCATTTTAGCGTATGTGTATGCTTGAGAAACTGTCATCATAATTGAGTTACCAAATATTTTCATCACCCAAAAACGTTTCTTTGTGCCTCTAATTTCATTCCTTCCTCCACTTCTGTCTGCGGTTGATAACTAATCTGCTTTAGGTCACTCTAAACTAGTTCACACTTTCTATAATTTTAGATATACACTCTTTTTTGCTTAATTTTTTCCATTATCAGTTACATTATGAGATTCATGTTGTGTCTCCACAGTTTTTTTTTAATTGCTGAATAGCATTCCATAATAAGAATATATAATAGTTTACAGACATTTGGTTTGCTTACACTTTTAGGCTATTGCAAGTAAAGCTGCTATAAACATTTCTGTATAGTTTTTGTTTCATATGGATATATGTTTTTGTTTCTCTTGGCTAAATATCTTGGAGTCAATTGTTTCAGTCAAACGGTATGAATGTGTTTAGATTGAAATCTATTTCCCCCCTGGCAGGGCATGGTGGTTCACACCTGTAATCCTAGCACTTTGGGAGGCCAAGGTGGGTGGATTACTTGAGATCAAGAGTTTGAGACCAGCCTGGACAATATGGAGAAATCCTGTCTCTATCAGAAATACAAAAATTTAGCCACACATGATGGTGCACGCCTGTGGTCCCAGCTACCTGGGAGGCTGAGGTAGGGGGATCCCTTGAACCTAGGAGGTGGAGGTTGCAGTGAGCCGTGATCTTGTCACTGTACTCCAGCCTGGGTGACAGAGTGAGACCCTGTCTCAAAAAACAAACAAAACAAAACAAGAAAACCTATTGCCTTGAGCCTTGCCAATATGTGCAATGTTTCATTGTAGCCATCATAATTCATAATAGACATATAATAGTTTCTTACTGTGGTTTAAGTTTGCAGTTCTTTGTTGATTAATAATGGTGACCAATTTATTCACATTCTCCTTGGTTACCTGATAAAGTCTTTTGACTGCCTTTAATGGATTGTATATCTTCTTACTGAATTAGGAAAGTATTTATGCATTCTGCATAAAATTTATTTGTAGTATATATGTTATTAATATTTTCTCCGTCTATGGCTTGCTATTTTTATTTTCTTAGTTATGTGTTTTGAAGAGCAAAAGTTTGAATTTTGATGACTTTCAAGGGTTTCTTTTTGTAGTTTTTTCTCTTTTTCTTCTTCAAAGTATTTGAGTAACCCAAGATTATAAAGATTTTCTTCTGTGATTTATTTTCTAGAAGTTTGATCCTTTAGGTTGTAGGTTTTATATTTTAGTCTATGATCTGTTACAAGTTATTGCTTTGTATGGTGTGATATAAGAATTGATGTTTATGTTTTTGAGTGTATACATATATATCTATATAGTCAATCTAATAACATAATTTGAATTGACCTCCATTTAATCATCTTTGCATCTTTGTCAAAAAATGTCTATTCTAATTATCTCTCTTGCCATGTTTTTGCCAATGTTCAAATATTTTGATTATGGTACCTGTATAGTAAGTAATAAGATCAGGTACTGTTAGTCCAACAATATTGTTATTTTTAAAACTGCTTTGATAATTCTACATGCTTTCTAAATTTTAGAATCACGTTGTCAATTTACGCACTGAACAATCTTCATGGTATTTTTATTGGTATGTGTTGAATTTATAAGAGATCAATTTGGGAGAATTGTCATCACAATTGTGAAGCTTGCAACCCATTAAATTCATCTATTTTTCCACTTATTCATTTATAAATTTATTTTAGTAATGTTTATAAGTTTCAGAGAAAAGATATTATATTTGATTTTGTGAAATTTATTTGTAGGTATTTTTTGTTTGGGGCATTACTGAAAATACAATTTTAAAAATATCCAACTGTTCTATGTTTGCACATTGAAATGCGATTGATTTTTTTTTTTTTTTTTTGAGACAGAGTCTCGCTCTGTCACCCAGGCTGGAGTGCAGTGGCGTGATCTCCACTCACTGCAAGCTCTGCCTCCTGGGTTCACACCATTCTCCTGCCTCAGCCTCCCGAGTAGCTGGGACTACAGGTGCCCGCCACCATGCCTGGCTAATTTCTTTTTTTTGTATTTTTTTTTTTTTTTTTTTTTTTTTTGAGACGGAGTCTCGCTCTGTCGCCCAGGCTGGAGTGCAGTGGCACAATCTCGGCTCACTGCAAGCTCCGCCTCCCGGGTTCACGCCATTCTCCTGCCTCAGCCTCTCTGAGTAGCTGGGACTACAGGCGCCCGCTACCACGCCCGGCTAATTTTTTGTATTTTTAGTAGAGACGGGGTTTCACTGTGGTCTCGATCTCCTGACCTCGTGATCCGCCCGCCTCGGCCTCCCAAAGTGCTGGGATTACAAGCGTGAGCCACCGCGCCCGGCCTTTTTTTTGTATTTTTAGTAGAGACGGCGTTTCACTGTGTTAGCCAGGATGGTCTCGATCTCCTGACCTTGTGATCCACTTGCCTTGGCCTCCCAAAGTACTGGGATTACAGGCATGAGCCACCACGCCCGGCCGATTGATTTTTTTTTAATAGTAACCTTGCATCTTCTGACTTTGCTAAATTCAATATTGAGTTCTAGTAGCTCTTTTTTAGTATCTTTGTAATTTACTGTGTACACAAAACTGTATATAGGACATTTTACTTCCTCCTTCCTGTCTTTATTATTTTTTATTCTTTCCTTATTAAAGGAATTAGGAGCTCCAGTAAAATTTTTGAATAAGAAGTAAAGAAATAGTCATCTTCATCTTGTTCCTAAATTCATGAAAACACAATTCTGATTCAATTTATATGCCATTTTAATATATCCAGAAAAAAATCATCAATCAGTGCAATGGTAAGCACACACAGAAATATATATAGTGAATTATTTTTAATGAGAAAAACAATAAAACAGCTCAAATATAATGAACCCGATAATGGCGAAATATATTGTATAATCAGCAATTTTAAAATTTGAATCAAATTTAGCTATATGAATCAGTAGATAAACACATAAATGTAAATTTGAATCAGGTAAATAGTAAGTTACATAGGATTACCTTAGCATGATATCATTTACATAAATATTAAAACCATGTGAAACTGAACAGTGTAATTGAAAGGATAGGTACACACATAGTAAAACGTTTCAAAAACTCAAGGGAATAATAAACACAGAATTAAGGATACTGGTGCCCCTGAGGGGTTTAAAGGGAAATGTGATGAGAAAAGCATACATTAAGGATCATAGTTATTTTATTTGGTAAGCTCGATGGTGGATATATGTATTTTTAAAATATTATTATTTGCACCTAATAGTTTACTTAAAAAAAATAGAAAACACTTGTTAGCAATCTTTGAAAGTCAAAGGTGAGTTCCATATCCTATCGAAAGGATATTTTCATCAAATTTATTGAAGAATAAGAGCCGATTGAACCAAGGTCTAAAATCTAAAATTAAAGTTTCTGATAAAGTTCTTAATTCTTATTCTTAATACCTAGGTAATAAAGCTTTAATTAAAAAATTCTTTTGAGTGTTTGAATGGCATTTCTGTATTTAAATCTACATTTGAGTGTCAAAAGTGTGAATGACTACAACATATTCCAAGAATGTAATACTGTTTACATAGTTCTAAGGATGGAATAAGCAAAATAAAACATTACTAAAAATATAGAAAGAGCTGGCTGTTTTTCTTTCAAGTTGAAGGATTGTGCTCTGTTCTTGAGCTCACTTTATGATGTACGATCTTGTGAATAAAGGTTTCAAACTGACTGATAGCAAAATATGAAAGTCACTTTAATTCTTGTATTTTATGGAAATTAGATGTAACAACCCAAATCTTCTAAAATAGGGTAATTACAGGGAATATTTTAAGGCAGAAGTTTCTCACATTTTACAGATTTGGGTCTTCTGTGTGCTAGTCATGAAAGCTATGATGCTGGAGTTAAAAAATAAATATTGTGAGCAAATTTCTTGAATTTAAGTTTCAAAAAAAATTGTGGTGATTTCAGAGCCTCTACATTCGGTGGAATAAAATTAGTTATTTTGTAAGATTTTAAAAAACTGGTCCATAACTTGCTTAAAAAGAAAGGACATAAGAAAGAAAGGATACAAAGACTGAGTACGACCCAAAGTGTTGAGTTCCCTGGGTGTAATACCAGGTGAGCTGATAATCCCCACAGGCCCAGCCTGGCTAGGGTTCTCATACTTAGTTCTACCCATTCTTGCTTCACTTATTTCTGCTTTATGGTTCCCATATATTTGCATATTTGCAACTCTCTCTATATAAGTGTGTCGATTGTAATGCCTATGTTTAAACCCATAGACATTATGACATTAGGAATGAACAGCCATTCAAGACCTTTAATTTTAAAGCATGCATTTGTAAAAATATGCTTTTCAAGATGATTTCAGGGAAATAGTGATTGCTAAATTCCAATACAAGAAACACAATGTCTAAGTATGTTGAATTGAATGCTAGATATTTATAAATTTATTTTGTGTGACTGCTTTTCCCTTTCAGAGATTAATTTACAAGCTAATGAATTTGGAGTAAAAATTATATTTTCTCAAAATAAGCAAAAAAATTATAAATCATATAATAATAGTCATAAAAACCAGCAATACAAAATCAGCTAATGAAACACCTACACTCATAACATATAGGAGAAAAATAACATGCAGCGTTGATGATCTACAAATGTTTCAAACAAGTTGAAAGGAGAGCAAGAATTGGACCTTAGAACCTCAGGCACATAGTTGTTGACATTATGGCTCTTAAATAAGTCCTTTTGATTTACAGTATGAAAAGAAGTAAATTAAGGGAGAAGTAGATAATATGAGAATGTAGAAGTACCTGATATCACCTTTTGCTTTCTGCTTTTTTCTTTTAAATACAGTTTCTAAAATTGTTACTACTTCACATTTACATTCACATAAAATTAGTTATCTTATCCAAAATGTCCTAGTATAATACTTTAGTGAAAAATAAAGTCATACCCACAAAATTATTTCTAATGGCCTAGAGAATTTTGTTTTTAAAACTTATTTAAATGATTAAAAAGGAAAGGCATTTCTATTCTGTCCTATATAGTAGAGTATAAAATAGTTTTGTACTTTGGAGCGTTAACAATATAAGTACACATGTAGAGACAATACTTCAAAATTGGGTATTGTTTCACTGAAGCTTTGACAGCCCATTTCCTCAGTATTATTTTCATCGATAATAAAACCTTTGTGAAAAGACAATTGTGGAGAAAAAATGCATCTTGGAAATTTTATTTGCCTTTCTACAATTATCTCTTTTAAAGGTAGCATTGTGTCCAAAGCAAGGGATTTTACAAATTAAAATATTTGATTCACTCTGCTTTCATAGAAGAATTTAAAGCTTTGACATGTTCTCAAATTGCAATTACTAAAATAATTATTTGATTTACCAATAATTTATTTGAGAAAAAGGACAAAAATTTAAACACTGCTTGAGATAAAATGAACATTAAATATGTTAAGCTTTTTTTTCTTTTTTTCTTTTTTTTTTTTGAGACAGAGTCTCACTGTCACCCAGGCTGGAGTGCAATGGTACGATCTCGGCTCACTGTAACCTCCGCCTCCTGGGTTCAAGTGATTCTCCTGTCTCAGCCTCCTGAGTAGCTGGGACTACAGGTGCCTGCCACCACGTCTGGCTAATTTTTGTATTTTTAGTAGGGACAGGGTTTCACCATGTTTGCCACACTGGTCTCAAACTCCTGACCTCAAGTCCTCCTCCGGCTTTGACCTCCCAAAGTCCTGGGATTACAGGCGTGAGCCACCGTGCACAGCCTAAGTGTGTTAAGTATTTATTGCCATACCTATCAGTGTTCTCATCAATATAGAATTTTCCAGTTCCTCAGGATATAGTGCCCAACATTCTCACTGTGTCCTGGGAAGCGTAATTTAAAAAGCTGCTTATTGAAATCCATATTATATCAGTCTGTTTTAGTATTACAACAACATATAATATTATTTGTTATATTCATGTGTTATATGATATCTTATTATATAGCCAATTTAGATACTTCTTCCTTCCTCTGCAGCTTTTCCAAGTTTATTGAAGAAATTCAATTCCATCTTCATCCTCAGTCTTCTGAATTGGAACTTAAAGCACTTGACATTATTTTTCCACATACTCACTGTGCCTATATATTTAGTTTCTGTCTTCTCACTTAAAAAACCAATTGCCTTACATTTATAAGACGCTATACTGTTATAATATGCCCTGGGTGAATATTTTGATTCCAATATCTGGTAAGATTTGAAGAACCACTGAGTTCCAAGTTAGCTGAAATGACATATGCTCTTGAATCTATTTCTAAACTAATTTCTATATGGGAAACACAATTATGCTCTAATTTTTTTTTCAGTAAAATTCATATCTTTTGTCTGGGTTGCCACTGGCTGGCAAAGCCTGAGACAAGTCTTATTTGGAAGGTGATGCTACAGGTAGGAGTTGAAGACTAGGGACAGTCAGACAGGAATGACTTAGTCACACAGTGCACCACTGAGGTTCAGTTGCTGGTTCTTTTCAGGATCTGTCTAGAATGTGCCTTAGAAAGATCATCCAGAGAAATAGAAGAGAGGAGAAATTATCCTTTGGCCCCTCTCACCCATTATTCAAATATTTTTACATAAGGCCTTTCCTCACATTTCTAAGACACACCTGATCGAATGCTGGACAGGCTACGACAAAAGTCCAGGGAATGAAAGAAAAGATTATAAAGCAGTGAGTCAAAGTGCTTTCAGTTACAACAATGAGAAGATGTTTGCTGAAGCTAGAGGTAATGTAACAGGTAGATTGAGATAGATGAGATAGGGTAGAAGTGATTTCTGTGTCCAGAGGTGTCAATAATTCATATTGCCATTTAAACAGTGTCCTCAAAACATAATATATTTCTGATGGATAAATAATTAATTATATTTCTAATTTTTCCATGCTATTAATATTCATTATTTAGCAGTTATTGAACATCCCTATTTATTCAATTATAATTATTTATCATATATAACACAGAAGTAACTGAATAGCCATTTACTTCTTTGTCTTAAATTGCACATTACTAATTTTTCTATGGATTTGTAAATCAACTAGATCATATTTGGCAATTCTCTATGCTAGTTGGGATGTTTAAAACTAAATATGAACTTTCATTTATATGAAAATGGAGTAGAAATATATTTTTTTATTCCTCTCACAAAATACAGTAAAACACCATAGACTTTACATATAAGCTCCATTACATACAAAAAGGAAGGAAGGAAGGAAGGAAGGAAGGAAGGAAGGAAGGAAGGAAAGAAAGAAAGAAAGAAAGAAAGAAAGAAAGAAAGAAAGAAAGAAAGACTCTCAAATAGGTAGGGAAGAAGGTAGATGGATTGCGACGTACAAGCCTAACTTAAAATGATAGCTAAAGGAAGTTGCAATAGCTAAAGGAAGTTGAAATAATGTATTAAATATTTTAATTAGATTGTGACATGAATTAGTTGGGACAAACTCCTTGAAACACAATCATTAGAAAATATCTAGGAACATGGATGGCCCTCTTTATCTACCACTTCTCAACTTTCTTCCCACATCCTAAAAAAAGTGAAGAAAAGCAGAAATGTCAAATTATGCCCAGTTTCCTAGAAAAATTATATTTCGATGAGACAGACTGCTGTTCATTTATGGGCAATAGTAATGCAAAGAAAGAAACAGAATCTTTGAACATAATGTAAAATTTATGAAAAACATAATTATTTACATCAAAATTCAGAAAAAAAGGTCTCTATTTCATATAACTGATATGCAATATTAGATACTTCTTTTTTTTTTTTGAGATGAAGTCTTGCTTTGTCTCCAGGCTGGAGTGCAGTGGCACTGTCTCGGCTCACTGCAATCTCCGCCTCCCTGATTCAAGTGATTCTCGTGCCTCAGCCTCCCGAGCAGCTGGGATTACAGGTGATCACCACCACACCTGGCTAATTGTTGTATTTTTAGTAGAGGCGGGTTTTCACTGTGTTAGCCATGATGGTCTCAATCTCCCGACCTCATGATCTGCCTGCCTTGGCCTCCCAAAGTGCTGGGATTACAGGTGTGAGCAATATTAGATACTTTAAGTGGCCAGAGTGTCTTCTTTTCAGAGAGATTTTAGATATTCACAGATTAGTTAATGAAGGTAACTTCAAAGTGTAATGTATCGAGACAACACTTTAAAATTCTATGATCTAGTTTCTCCTTACTTTTAACTTTAGTTGTGCCCTCTTCTTTTTCCTCAATTTTTTTCTGCTTCTCCATTTATGGAGAACTCTAAAGAATACACTTTCTAATCTTTGAGTTCATGTGAATGTGGATTGCTATTTACCGTTCAGTTTGAGTAAAGAAACATTTACAATGTCTTAAACAGCACTCCCCACCCCTCACATTCTTTCCTTGTCATTTCTTGCTCAGGTTGTTTTATGTTACAAATTTGGTCATAACTCATTGAAGTTTTCAGCTGTGGTAGCTTCGTGAAATAAAAACAAGTTTCTAAAAAGTTAAATTATGTAGATTTCCTGTGGTGTGGAATAAACTGGGGTTGGAGGACTCCAATCTGTTTGAGAAACAAGCCCAGTGAGAACATATTTACACTAATCCATTAATTGTAGAATAACTTTTGGCAGAGGTTAAATATTGTAGAGCAATCCACTAGGTTGTGACATTAATTACATGTGTATATATATTTTAGTAAAACAGTTAACTTCTACTTGTCACTAAAATAGTTCCATTATTAAAAAAACACATTCATGATATGACTCTATATCTCCTGAATTTCTGTTCAGGGGTATATGTGCAAGGCCTGTACATTATTATTTTTAAACGTTTTCAAACACTGTGGTATCAAGTCTTCATTATATACTCTTTTATCATTCTTTTGGCCCTAAAATTCCCTCTAAACTCTTCTGATTAAAATATAATTTCCAGGACTGTTGATCTGAATATTTTTGACTACTCTGTCACTTTAGTTTATTGTGGTATCCATCTTTGAGCTAGCTAAACAGGTTCACATCAAAGGCACTATGTAGTTTCAAGGAGATAACTGATTTTATTTTTTCCTTCCCTATTGATGTGACTTTCTCAGAAGGTTTTATTTAAATCCAATATTACTTTCTCAATACTTCTGAGATCCTTGAATCTTCAATAAAGTCGGTTATCCTAAAATCCTCTGGAAGATCAGAATAAAGAAAAGGCCATCTAGGACCGGGCTAGAACTTCTATTCCTTAAGCCCTCTTTTATATATGTCGTTTCTACTTGAGCAGATCTTAGCATGATTTGCAGTAAAGAATTTGGTCCTCTGTGATTAAATCTGCAGTGATCAAAAATTCAGATATGTTTTGCAGAAGCAATCCTCAGACCCATTAAAAGAGCCTTCAGGGCCTGGGTTAAACTAGTCCTATAGCATGCTTTATTTAAATAAATAGCTCGTTTAATCAAATAACAGCTCCCCTAAAGAGCTCACTCATTGAATGAACCTTTTTCCTCTTAGGATTCTTTTCACTGCACCCAGATGTAATTTCTTTGCAAACTGCCTCCAGCAATATTTTTGTTCTTTTGTCTTAATGTACAGATTTGAAATTTTTATGTTCATCCACCACGGTCTTCAGTGATTTCTCACTGAAGCATTTTCTTGATGAGAAATATTTTACCCTGTGGGAATCAACTGTCTTCTCTACCTGACCTTATCTAACTGATCCATCATTTTAAGTAAGATATACCACGGCATACACAGGTCCAGTCAACAGCAACAATTGCTCAAATATCTCCCATTCCTTAAATTACTACTAATCAGGACACCTAGTTCAGGCTAGTCCATATTCCACTAACATCCAGGAAGAGCAAACCTTAAATAGGACTATTTGCCACTACACGATTAGTTGCCTGAAAGCTGGTTAAACAAAACAAACCAGGAAGGAGAATCTCCAGCACTTCAGACTTAGCCATGAGAAGATTCACTCTGGAGCTAGTTTTTGTTTAACTGTAGTAAGAACATTTAACGGAATGAGATTTACCCTTTTAATACACGTGTAAGTGTACAATGCAGTACTGTTTATTATAGGCATCATGTCGTATAGCCGATTTCTAGAACTTATACATCGTACATGAATAAAACGTTATACCTGTTGAATAGCAACTCGCCATTTTCCTTTCCCCCAAACCCCTGGAAACCATTTTACTCTCTGCTTCTATGCATTTGAATATTTCAGATACCTTATATAAGCAGAATGATCACGACTTCCTCCTAGATTTATGAACTTGGCCAACTAATTTAACCTTCTGGAGTTTCTGTTTTACAATCAATAAAATATTAACACGTGTATATTTTCCAATGTTGCTATAGGGATGCATTGTGCTCAAAATAGTTAATGATGCTTAGTAAATATTTAAAATACATTGTCTTTCTTCTTCCCCTCCTCACTTTTCCCCACCTCATTTTTCATTTTCTCTAAATTTCTCATTCTCTCCCTCTCTCTTGCTCTCTCTCCCTTTCACAATCCATTTCCCGATCCTTCTCTTAATTGAAGTATTATTTTGCTTCCTCCTAGTTTTAATTCTGTATTTTCAGGCAAATTTGCAAGGTAGAATGATGTAAGAAGATTGCCTAGTTGTCACAATATTATATATGTAAACAGTTCAGCAAACCTCCTATTATATAATAGTTGCTTAGTAAATACTGATTCTGCTCCTTAAGAAGGAAGCAAATTCATTAAAGCTGTGGTTGATTTTGGTTGTTGCTGTAGTGATTGTTATAATTGTTGTTGTTGCCTGTGTATGGGGGGAGCAGTTCCTGTTAATTTTGCTTTGCTTGTTTTTTCACCTGAGGGAGCATCTTTTCGTTATTCTATTTTAAAGAACTTTACTCCTGAAATTAGTTTACATTTGACTATGGGATTGGATAAATTAATCATGTTTTCATTTTTCCACTATTACTACTATCATTGAGTAATAATAATTTCAGTGAATTTGTAGTATTTATTGTGTAATGTATTCTGGGCACTATGCTAAGGAAATTGTACATACTGCTGTGTTTAATCTCCTTAAAATTTTTTTGAAAGTAGAAGCTGAGTCCTAAAAAGGTTAAATATTTTATCTAGAATTACATAATCAAAAAAGCAACACAACCAGAATTTCAATTCAGGCTTGTCATCCTCTTCAAACTTTTAGTTAATTATGTGATGTTGTCTCCATTTTAGCACCTGAAGCAAAAGTTTTTCCACCTAATATGTTTGCCTCCTTCAACTACCAATTTTGTTTCTGCATTCTTCGTATACATCCAAAGTGAAATATCTAAAGCATCAAGCTAATCATGCCCTCTTTAGTTCCTGAAGTTTATCTGTGGCATCTCATTGTTTCTGCATAAAGCCCAATCTCAAAATCAATGCTGTATCTCTTAATCAAAAGTTCCCATTCAAGGAAGTTTTATTCGTTTCACCTAGGATGAGTGAGGCTTCCTGTAACTGTACTGTCAAAATACCTGGAACAAACTTACATGATGGCATGTATTATGCTATACTGTAACACTTGGTACACTTGTTTTGTTTTATACAACAGGATATCATCTACTTGTGGACAGGATTATGTTTTATTCTCTTAGTGCCTGTCTCAGAGCCAGTGTTGTAAAAACGATCATTTGATTAGGACAAAATATAATTAAATGCCTGCCAGGAAAATGCCCTACAAAATAAGAACTATCTATCATATCACTGATTCCACATAAGACTGCTTAGAGTCTTGGCATTCTCTGAGATTTCACTATAAGCCTAGAAGCCAACTTCGATCTTGTGATCTGGGTAGGGAGTCTCTCCATCAATACCAAGAACCTTGATGTTTCTGAATAAAACCAGTCAGGAGTAATGAAAAAATAATAATATCAAGCCTCAAACTTTTCAGACACAATCATCCATTACCTTCGCACATCAAGAAGACCAGAAGCATTAAAAGAAACCTTATAATAACTGGATTTGTCATAGAAAAGCCAGGAACTATTGAGAAAAGGAACAGTATCAGGGAATATGCAGAGATGTAAATACTTCAGGGAGTATTCTTCAAATTTTATTGTGTTTCCAATTTGACTCCACTTACTCCCTACATATTGAGAATGCAACCCTAAAAACAGAAAATGTTATGATACTCACAAGTTCTGCATACAGCTAAATTAGTTTTCATTCTTATCAAACAATAATATCTTGAGATTGTATTCACTAAAGTCCCCACTTTAACTTCTGTCCTTTCAGCTGAAGTAAAATCCAGCTGTCAGTTGATATGGGTGTTGGACATAATTACATACAACTCCTATAGCAGAAGAATGCCAGATTTTCCACTGCCTAATAATTCTCATTATTCTCTTCTGGATTCTGTCCAAATCTCTTAGAATAATTTTACAGAGAGTCCAAAAGTGGAGCATATTTCTTTTTAATAGGAGGAGGATTTCTTTAACCAAGGTTTATTAGGTTTATTCTCCTCTCTGTCACTAGAACTTTAATCTGTTTGCAAAGGATGGTAAAGGGGATATTTATAACATCCCACTTTCTGGGTTTCCACATTCAGTTTTTCCATTATGGAATAGAGAACAAGCATATCCGTGTTTTATGCGGCTGCCATTGGAGCTCTGTTTAACTCACCATATCAGTTCGCATTAATCGATGCAAGAGTAAGGAGGACTGCAAAGTCGACAGCCCAGCATTTCTGAAGCTTGAAATTCCTCAGTCAGTAACTGTGTACCTCAAATTGGTATATTAGGTTATCAAAGAAGTTTTAAAAACCTGGGGACTAAGAGTAAGCAGATTCTATACCTTGCAAGATTTATACTTGCATGCTAATATATTCTTAGAGGAATTTTGTATGCAAGTTGCTAAGGTTAATGTTTTCTAAATGGGATATTATTATTATTATTTTCCTGAAACTACAGTAGGTGATCCATTTAGTTTTGACATAAGTTGGATTATTTGGATTCCACAATCCTACATTTCATATGCAGTACTGCCTCTCCTTAAAACAAACTCAGTAGACAGATTTAATATGGATTTGTGCCTTGCAGTCTGTCAGCATTCTTGAATATTTTATTATCAGAACTAACCAAAATAATTTTCCAAGTCCCAAGTTTATGCTGGTAGTTGGGCAGAAATCGCATTTAAGAATAATCCATATCTTTTTGGGTCAACAACTAAATGACAATAAAATGAAGGAAAAAAATCAAAAGCAGGTTACTTGAGACAATGAAACTTGCCAGTCAGTGAACTATATATCCTTACATCCCTCCACTATGTCATGACAGACGCATGGCCATTATAATTGGTCTTAGGAAGATGCTCGTAAGAGATTTTGAACATTAGTACTGTTTGAACTGAGATTTTGTACACTAGTAGTTTCAGAACATTTATAGTCAGTGCTCCTACAGAGAGTATCTTTCTACTAAAATTATTAACAGTCCCAAACAGTGTTTACGAACAGAATGTACTAAATTAAATCAAAGAGAACAAGTACAATTATGTGGTTTCAGTTTCAATTTGACTTCAGGCATAAATATCCTAGCCATTATAACAAAATTTGAATCAAAGACAGAAATTTTTGTTTTACGACATTATTGTAATGTCGTATGAGATTGGTCATAGTTACCAATCTCAGTGTTCAATAAAACACACTAGAACAGGAGCAGAATTCTGAACAGGTTAGCTATCTTGGTCTTTGAGAAAACTGAACACATAAACAAAAAGCAAAGACCACAGAAATAATAAAATGTATGAAAATAACATTTCAACACATCTCATGTTCCCAAATGTTGGCTGTACATTCATTAATCACTTCTTCAAATGATTTTGCCATATTATTTTACACATTTAGAATATAAAGATAATGTAAATTCCCTTCTTGGAGGCTGACCAAAATTTATATTTGTTACTTATAAAGAAGAGTAAGTTTTAGATTTGTAACACTATCATTGATGACATGTACTCATTTGGAAAAATTATCAATTGGACAATCTCTATGAAAAAGAGAACCTTTGTATCAATTAGACATTAATTACAACTGAATTTTTATTTACTATTCTGTAAACTTTATAATTAGATAAATATTCTACAGCTTCTGTCTTTGGATGTTTCCAATACTGTTTCTCCTCCACCAGCCTTACACTTTTGGCTCATATCAAAATTATACCGGTAGCCAAGAACTTTGTGTCCCAATATAGAGTCCATTGGCACAGTGCGTGGTATGAGTGTTCTATGAGCCAAACCTATACTAGTATAGCTAACAATAATCTAGCTATACATACATGGAATACATAAATATATCCCATTAAACCAAAATCTAATGCATTTTCAACTCGGCATTCCTTTATCTGAATGGAGAAAAAAAACCCAAGGCCATTCCAACAGAAACAGATATGAAGGGAACTTGGAATAGGAGACAGTGCTGTTAATTGACTTCAGCTAAAATACCACATTTCGAAGAGTTTGCAAATATATACAACCAATTCATTATTACATTTTATTCAGGATTAAACTGTAGAGCAAAAAGAGAGAGAAACACACAAAAATGAGACAATACAACTAGCGAAGAGTGAGAGAACCAAAGAGACAGAATAAGAACTGAGACCTGATAGAGTACAGAGCTCTCAGCTAGGGATAATAACAACCATAACAATAATTAAAAGTTTTGTGGGATCTCCTATGTGCTAGTATGTTTTATATCCCAGAGAAAAGCCTCGATAATTTTTATCTATTATTATACCATGCTAAAAACTTTTAAGCTAATTTGCCATCTTACAGGCATCAAAACCCTGATTCACAACTGAGTGTAATTTTCACTTCTCTGAATCTGAACTCCTGGTGGGAACACTATCACATCTCTACTTTAACTGATATTAAATTTGAGGCTTGATTCTTATAGGTCATGTGATTCATGCCCAAGCCATCTGTGAATCACAGGCCAGTGATGCAGAAAGCTTTCCAAGGAACCAAATGTATGTGAAAATAACCGGGCAAGATTTCACTTCAAATTAAGGAAGTATTTATTTCATACCTCCCCTGTGATACATTATTTCACAAATATTACCTTAATAGGCTTTATGATAAATGCTTTCATAAATATTTCCTTTACACTCCTCAAACAACAATGAATCTCCAGTCATGTGTATTAAATTTATGGGGACTAAACGTTAAAATCAAATGGAGTAAACCATTGTGGCAAGCTATAATATTTTGAATATTCTCTCCAAGTCTCATTCATAACTATGAATTTAATAATTATTTAAAAGTCAGAATGCTTTCAAAAGCTAGACAATCATATGTAGAAATTCATTTTGTTTTTCTTATTATCTAGTTCAGGCTGCCAACCTTTCTGTAGAGGGCCAAATATTTGCAGGTCAGATAGTCTCTGTCACAGCTACTTAATTCACAGACAATGCAAAAATAAGTAGGACTGGCCTTGTTCCAATAAAACTTCATTTACAAAATCAGACATGGAACAGACCAAATTTGGCTCATGGAGCTCTAGAGATCCCTGCATAGATAATTGAATCTGAAATTTTAAAAATGACTGATAAGACATCAGACAATGCCTGTATTTAATCGGCAATTTAAGTTGTTTGTCAAAGGAAACTTTTACTATTACAATTGCGATGGACCCAATGTATCAGTTCCCCTGAAATAAGTAAGTTGAAACAACTAACTTCCAATGTAATGGTATTAGGAGGTGTGGTTTTAGGGAGATGATTAAGTCGTGAGGACAAAGCTCTCAGAAATGGACTCAGTGCCCTTATAAAAGAGGCTCAAGAGATACACCTTGCCCCTTCCACCACGTGAAGACAAGGAGAGAAGACACCTTCTTGGACTTTCCAGATCTAGAACCCTGAGAAGTGAGTTTCTATTGTTGCCACTCTGTCTATGGCATTTTGCTACAGCCGCCCCAAACAGTCAAAGACAATAATATTTGCCTAGGGAGTGACTTGAAATCCTATTTAGTATATACCACAACTCTAGTGTTTATAGTCTAGAATCATTTAAACAAACTTATGTTTTCCAAAAATGCTGGTATGGCATTGAATTAAACCTTCGGAGAACTTAAATAGTGTGTAAATCCCACAAATATATCTAGTGATGATAATCATAAAGCAAAGGTTTGGGGATGTGTGAACAAGTAGGACCACCTGTCTAAGTGAGCACTATGGCTCTCTATAAAAGAGGGTAAATTACATGAACTCAGATTTCTTCTTTAAATGGGAAATTGTCATGCTTAAAACATGTTATTGTTTAAACTAACAAATAAAGCTCAAAAAAAAGCGGCTCTGGCATTTAATCTGTTAATATTTTTTATATATTGAATTGGGTAAATAATGCATCCCTGTCTGTTTCTGTGTTTTCCTGTTTTCAGTTTGTTTGTTTAGTTTTGTTGGTTTGTAGTAATGGGATTAAAGTGAGGCTGTGCTGTCTGGTCAACTTAATAAACAGTGAGATAATGGCAGAGTTTGTGACATTTTCTATTGCTGAAAGTAAATTTATACAAACAAACATCCTACCAAAGCCTATAATTATTAAAGAAAAGGTACTCAATGTCTATAAAAATATAAGTGTTCTAGAAAATAAAATAAAAATTTTGAGGAAAAAACTCTTACTTTAAATTTAGGAAAAACAGATGTTTTTCTTTGTTTATTTCTATGTCTAGCACCAATAGCCCTGGATTGAAACAATAATAATAAGATCGATAATAATTATAATGCTATTTACTCTTCTATCAGTATGGGTTTTATTTTGTAGATACTTGAGAGCTAAATGTCCCTCTAATATTAAATAGTCACTAACGGCAAAACTCAAAGCCCGTTTAGTATACAAATTATTTTTTTACAGGTTAAAGAACAGTTTACTAGAAATTGTATGCGTAAAAATTGTTTTATAGATCATATTTTTTAGCTTATATTTTTAAGTGTGAAATAAATGCTTTCCATTTAAGCAAATTTTGAAGATTTCCTAGAAAAGTAATACTAGGATGAGAGATTACTTTTGGGACTATTGGCATTCACCTATGTATTAGTCAAGATTGCAGGTGATTTAGTTTCTTATACTTGTTAACATTTTTTCCTAATAATTTCAACTTTTATTTTAGATTCAGGGGGAAATTTGCAGGTTTGTTATATGAGTATATTGTTTGATGCAGAGGTTTGGGGTTCAAATGATCCCATCACCCAGGTAATGAGCATAGTGCCCAAGAGCTACTTTTTAAACCCTTGTCCTGCTCTGACTCTAGCCCCTATAGTAGTTCCCAGTGTCTGTTGTTCCAATTATGTCCAAGAGTACTCAGTATTTAGCTCCCACTTATAAGTGAGAACATGCAGCATTTAGTTTTCTGTTCCTGCGTTGATTTGCTTAGGATAATGTCCTCTAGCTGCATTCATGCTGCTGCAAAGGACATGCTTTCATCATTTTTTAATGGCTGCATGGTATTTCACGGTGTATATGTACCATATATTGTTACCCATTCAACCATTGATGGGTACCTAGGTTGATTCTATGTCTTTGTTATTGTGAATAGTGCTGAGATTAACATGCTAGTGCATGTGTTTTCAGTAGAATGATATATTTTCTTAGGGATACATAACAGTAATGGGATTGCAGAGTCACATGGTAGTTCTGTTTTAATTTATTATTTACTTCATTTCTTCTTCCTTGGAAAGTATGAACTTTCTTAGCACTTAAATTTATACTAAATAGAAATAACATTGGATTACAAACCGTTTACTCCACATATTTCTTGGCTTAATATTACATGTCTAATTGAAACCCCAGTATGTTATTTGTATAAACATGACCTAAATTTCAGTACACTCTTTAAATTTTTGAAGCTATATGATCTAGGTTTGAATTTCAGCTTTACAAATAACAAATAGCAAATGGTACTTGCTGTCCTCACAATTTTTTCTTGCTGTTATATTAAACGAAATCAGGAACTATTCTGAGACAGACACTAAAAGTATGCTCTTCATTAAAATTTTTTTTTCCATAGACTTGTCAAAATCTGTTATTGTTTGTCTGTTTATTAATAGCCATTCTGACTGGTATGAGATGGTATCTCATTGTGGTTTTGATTTGCATTTCTCTAATGATCAGTGACAGTGACCTTTTTCTCATATGATTGTTGGCCACATGTATATCTTCAGAAAAGTGTCTGTTTATGTGCTTTGCCCACATTTTTATTGGGTTGTTTTTTTTCTTGGAAATTTGTTAAGTTCCTTATAGATGCTAGATATTAGACCCTTGTCAGATGCATACTTTTCAAAAATTTGGTTGTCTCTTCACTTTGTTGATAGTTTCTTTTGCTGCTTAGAAGTTCTGTAGTTTAATTAGAACCAATTTTTTTCAATTTTTGCTTTGATTGCAACTGCTTTTGTTTTTTTTTTCTTGAGATCTGCCTGGATGTGGAATGTATAGGGTCCCCCTATACTACAACTTGCACAGGGAGGGTAAAATGGCTCAGGTGCTAATTTGGGCTAGTGTGTGCTTTGAATTCCTGGGGATCTGCCTGGGCATGGAGTGAAGAGGGCCCTACTTCACCACAGTCTTTGCACAGGAATTATGGGGCAGATCAGGCTGCTGATCCAGGCAAGCGAGTGCTCCAAATGCCTGGAGATATGCCTGGGCTTGGAATGGAAAGACCTCCTCCCACACCAAAATCTCTGTATAGGAAACGTGGGGCAACTCAGGCTGCTAAATTAGGAAAGCAGGTGCTCCAAATGCATGGAGATCTGCCTGGGCATAAAGCACAGAGGGCCTCCCTGCACAAGGATCTCTGTACAGGAAGTATGGGGCAGCTAGGCTACAAGTTCATGCAAGTAGGTTCTCCAAATGTCTGGAGATTTGCTTTTATCAGATGGACGCCATCATGCAGGCTTTTTGCCTGCATTCTCCTCCCCAGGATCAGGGGTGTCCTTTACAATTCCAGTTGATTCTCCCTGAATTAAGGCTCACATAACTTACCTTTATGCACTATCTTGCTTTTTCCAAGTGGCTGAGACACACTAAAGGCCTCTAATCCACTCTCTTGGGGAAAAAAAGATACTCATTAACTTTAAGAAAAGTAGTATATAACATTTATATAGGGCAATTTACCTAGCAAATGATTAGTGCATATCTTTCATGAACATAATAGAGTGCTAGATATGAGGGAAAGGGTTATTAGAGTGCTCTTTCTCTTGGATTATGATTTTGGATTAATTTATTGGGCTGCATAGAATTTGTATATTCATAGAAACACATGGGTAATTTGTAGTGTAACGTCTTGCTGGGCAAGAGTATAGTGTCACTTTATGTTGTCTCTGTCAAAATGAGAGTGTAAAAGTATGCAATGTTATCTAATGTTAATTGAAATTGCAAACCCCTAGTAAAAGACACTGACAGCGGGTATATTGACTGTGTATTAAAATTGTGAGGAAATCTCTGAGAATCCTCATCTCACACACCACACCATATTCCCTCTATATGGGATTTATATTGGATTTTAGTTCTTCTTGTTGTTGTTGTTATCATTGTCCCATTAAAATGTTACTTCCCAAAGTGCAGCATTAGGCAGAGAATGACTTCCAGAAATGACATTTCAACTTTACCGATATACTAGCATTTGGTTTTGATATTTTTTTCCTTTTTCAAAGCATAGCATCTAAGGCATGACTGTGCCTAAAATAAAATTGCATGGGAAAAGATATGGTAAAACGTCAAAAGCAAAGTCATTTTCCTTCTACCAAATGGAAGTTATCCTTTTGCATATGCTCAGATATTGCTACTTGGCAGCCAGCACAATTAGGTGTTCTGTGCACAAGGAAGGGAGTGGTGGAATACTGAGAAAAAAACAATTTCTAATGTTTTAATGCCATATGATTACAGAATAACAGAACTTAAAATTTTATTCCACCTCATTATGTTTTACTAGGTTTTATTTTTAAATATAAGAGATAAGATCCATGTTAGAATACTTTCTATCTAACACCCATATAATACTACAGAGAATGGCATAATGTTCATGTTTCTGATGGCTCAACTAAAATTGCTCATAGGCGGCCTTCAAATCCCCCTGAGTTTGATACCGTGATACATAATGGTCTCAGAACATTAAGGATTTGAAGAGGAAAATTTATATCTTATGCTTCTTCATTTGACAGAACCAGTTAGAATGCTAACAACACAAAATCTCTGGAACCACCATACTATCACAAATAAACCACCACAAATGAAATCAAACTCATTTGAGCAAGCACAAGACACATTAAGTAACAAGAGCTATTGCTAAATGTAAAAATTTTCCTCCAATCCCTTTCACCCCGACGTGAAAATCAAGGCATTGTGTTTGTATTAACCTTTTTATTTTAATTTTTTATTAACAACTTTAATTCTAGGTTCTCAGCCAGAGCCACTAAATTAATAAAAATAAAGGCCTTTGGAGTAAAACAGATCTGGAAGATCAAAGGGAGTCAAAATCCCTGGAAAGCAGCAGACACCAACATCAGCCACTTAGTACAATGCAGTGCTAAAAATGTTAATGTGGTGATAAATATTTAAATTTAGCTTGTTGATAAAAATGCCTAAAACATAAAGCAGATAAAACTTCTATTACCGAGAATACTAAGAAAAATATAAGATAAACTGGTACTAATAGAGAAAGAAGCTGAAAGAAGTCTTGTATAGGAACACTTAGATTTCAGAATTTTAGAGGTTTTGTAGTACATTTAGGAAGAATATATTTAAAGTGTTAGGGAATAGGGAACAAGGATAGATTGAAGCATAGAAAGAACTAAAGATAAAGATGCTATAAAGAATATTGATGAAGGTGTTTGCAGAGAATCCATTGCAATGTAGTGCCTCATAGATATGTTTCCAAATGTATAAGTCAAACTAACTAAAACAAACAAACAAACAAACAAGAAAACTAATGGATAACAAATGTATTAAGCAACAGGTCATACTGAATTACCATTAGCTGATAAAAGTAATGTGGTGACTTCAACTCAAATTGTACTTATTACCATGATAAACAATTGTTATTTTAGCAATTCTACCATGTAAGAAATAGCGCTATAAGAAAGTGCTATAATACTAAATTACTATCTAAGTCTTTTGTTATTTTGGGTATTCTCATTATGTTGTTATTATGGGTTAATGAAAGAAAATGATTCCTTAAAAATGAAATTTGGGCCTGGCACGGTGGCTCACACCTGTAATCCCAGCACTTTGGGAGGCCGAGGCAGGTGGATCATGAGGTCAGGAGATCGAGACCATCCTGGCTACAGTGAAACCCCATCTCTACTAAAAATACAAAAAATTAGCCAGGCATGATGGTGGGGACCTGTAATCCAGCTATTTGGGAGGCTGAGGCAGGAGAATGGCATGCACCCAGGAAGCGGAGCTTTCAGTGAGCCAAGATCGAGCCACTGCACTCCAGGCTGGGAGACAGAGTGAGACTCTGTCTCAAAAAAAAAAAAAAAAAAAAAAAAGAAATTTGAAAGTAGCAAGGGTTCATTTTCTGTGTCGGATTTGGGTTTTAGTAGTAGCAAAGTTGACAAGAGTTTTCTCTTCTTTCACCTACTGGAGAAAGTGCATAAATGAGCAATCATCAGCAGTCAAAATGACCGTATTGATACTCAGGGATGTTTGTTTTTCAGTTTAACCAAACCAAAATTATTCTTTGAAATATCTGTTTCATGAAACATCTCTTAATATATTTTATTCTGTTTTCAGGTGGAGACTCTTACAGAACAGCTACTCATACTTCATTTCTTCTTCCTTGGAAAGTACGAACTTTCTTAGCACTTAAATTTATACTAAATAGAAATAACATTGGATTACAAACCGTTTACTCCACATATTTCTTGGCTTAATATTACATGTCTAATTAAAATCCCAGTATGTTATTTGTATAAACATGACCTAAATTTCAGTACACTCTTTAAATTTTTAATGAAGAACATACTTTTAGTGTCTGTCTCAGAATAGTTCCTGATTTCGTTTAATATAACAGCAAGAAAAAATTGTGAAGACAGCAAGTACCATTTGCTATTTGTTATTTGTAAAGCTGAAATTCAAACCTAGATAATATAGCTTCAAAATGATGTCTCGATGGGGCAATGAAGATTAATGGGTGTGTGGACTGTAACTCCTGATCCTGATGCATTCGGAATGCATGAAAATAAACATTGTCTATTTCAATGGGCTTCAGAGATAGCTGTGTGTCTCCTGGAACAATACATTTTTACTTCTGTTTAGGAGGTACCTACTGAACAATGGTCAAGGATCATATCTAAGAATAAAGGGAACATTGCTGAGTGCAGTTCAGGATTCTATGGGGGCAAAGTAGAATATTGCAGCTGGAAGGTGGAGGGTGAGCGTTGTGTCTTATGAAAAGACATGCAAACAATTAAAGACTAATAAGATCAGAGACACTACTCAAAGTGTACATTTATGGCAGAGATTGAGTTAAGCAGAAATGCGAGAAATTATGTTTTTAATCTCAGCAGTGTCTTGGCAATAGTGAGCATTAGTCTAGAGCTATGATACTGAAATCTTTCTGCGCTGATTTACAAATGATTTGGCAGAGGCCCTGCAGTTGGTATTATAGTCTGGCTATGTTCAGCAAAAGAATGACTAGACACAATAAATTCAATAAAAATAGCTGAAGGAACTAAATAAACATAACTATTAGATTCATTACCCGATGCAGCCAAGGTTTTATAACTCTTTCTTCATGAAATAACACACCTAGGCTATAAATACCATCGTTTCTCCATATAATTATTTTTTAAATGCTGTGTATTTCTTAGTCAACATATGCTACTTTTGATGGTGCTGCTGCCACTCATTTTTAGGTGGACTCTGATGGTTTTCAGCCTTGAGTACAGTACACAGAGAGAGTAGATAGGTGAGCTGGGCCAGGTTCCAGAATAAGTGGAAGTACTTATGCCACTAAGTGCTTATATTAGCTTCCATAGTTCCGTGTATTCATTTCCAAGTTCAGAGTATTCTGAATTTTGATATGACATATAAAATCTATGGCAAGCCTCAGAATTAGAGTAGTATACTTACGGTTTTATTTTATTTATTTTTTTAAGAAATAGCTTTTGATTAGCTAGTGCACCCTGATGAAAGTGGAATCTGACCATGAGCGTCAAGCTGCCATCAATTAAGTGTAACCAAAAAGGCTCCATCTTCAAATGGAACTATATTTGATGAATGGGCCCAAAGTTGTATATATTTTTTATGATGTATAGCTTACATTTTCACCTGGGCTACTGCTGCCACAGTGTTGACTTTCCCTCAGTATACCCTCATGACCTAATGGAGAGTTCCTTATCACAACTTGAGTAAAGGTGGGAAAAAAGATTGGCTAATACTTAGCACTGCACTCAGTGCAGACACTAACCTACTGTATGGCTAATGCATTACAGTAGCATTCAAAGATGTTGTAGAAAGAAAATAAAGAGGTTAAAACCTCTTGTGTGCTAAATTTCAAGGAGTACATCTTGAGGTTACTTTGCAAATAACAAAGTGAGCGTATTAAAATCTAGAGCAATTTATATAGAAAGGTTAATTTTATAAAAATGATCAAGGGAGTCAAAATCCCTTTGTAGGAATAAGAATAAATTGTTGGTGAAAAGAAATCTTGGGAAAGATTTATACAGCTGGTCCTTTCAGAATGAGCCCAGAATGTGAATGTTCACCTCTTGCTCTAACCACCACAGTAGCTTTTTAAAAAAGGCTTTTTTGGGGGAGGGGTGGGAGGGGGAAGGCTCACAGTAAAATTAAGAGGAGGGTAGAGGGATTTCCCATATGCCCGGTGCCCCTGCTCATGCACGAACTCCCCCATTATCAACATCCCCCTCCACAGTGGTAATTTGTTACAATTGGTGAGCCCGCATTGACATCATAATCACCCTAAGTCCATAGTTTACATTTTGGGTTTACTCTTGTTGGTGTACATTCTGTGGGTTCGGAGACACGTATAATAATATACATCCAGCATTATAGTACTATATGGAGTATTTCCGCCGCCCTAAGAATCCTCTGTGCTCAGCATATTGATTCTTTCCTCCTCACTATGATGTCAATCACTGAACTTCTTATCGTCTCCATTGTTTTGGTATTTCCAGTGTTTCATATAGCTGAAATCATTTAGCATGCAGCCTTTTCAGATGGGCTTCCTTTCACTTAGTAATATGCATTGTTTTCCTCCATTTCTTTTTAGAGAGGGTTAACAGTTAATAAGACCCCATTGTCTCAATGAGCCGCAGTTTATCCACTCATCTAGTGAAGGACATCTTGGTTGCTTCCACATTTGGCAATTATGAATACAGATGCTGCAAACATTCATGTGCAGGATTTTATGTGGACATACATTTTTAATTCCTTTGACTAAATAACCAGTAGTGTGATCAGATTACTAGACCATATGGTAAGAATATGTTTAATATCGTAAGAAACTGCCAAACTGTCTTACAAAGTGGCTGTACCATTTCTTAATCCCATCAGCAATGAATGAGACTTCCTACTGTTCTACATCCTCACCAGCATTTTGTTTTGTCAGTATTCCAGATCCTGGCTGTTCTAATAAATGGATAGTGATATAACATTGTTTTAATTTTCATTTATTTAATAATATATGATATGGAGCATCTTTTTGCATGCTTATTTCCCATCTGTATATCTATTTTGGTAAGGTGTCTATTAAGGTCTTTGGTCCATGTTTTAATCCAGTGTTTTCTTCTTGAGTTTTAAGAGTTCTTTGCATATTTTGGATTAATAGTCCTTTTCCAAATACGCCTTTTAAAAATATTTTCTCCCACTCTGTATTCTCATCCTCTTGGTACTGCCTTTTACACAGAAGTTTTACATTGTAATCAAATCCAATTTATCAATTACTTCTTTCATAATTTGTGACTTTAGTGTTGTATCTAAAAAGTCATCATCATATTCAAGGTAATCTAGTTTTTCTCTTATGTTGTCTTCTAGGGATTTTATAGTTTTGCACTTTAAATTTAGGTCAATGGTTCATTTAAGGTTAATTTTTATAGGGCATAAGTTGTGTATCTAGATTCATTTTTTTACTTGTGAATGTTTACTTGTTACAACATCATTTGTGAAAAAGAGTAATTTGGCTCCATTGTATTATCTTTAGTGCATGTCAAAGATCAGTAACTTGTAACTTTTTAGTAATTTGTACCCTATTTTTATTTCATTTATCCTAGCTAGAGATTGAACCATTTTATCAATCTTTTCAAATAGCAAACTTTTGGTTTCCTTGATTTTTCTCTATTAGTTTCCTGTTTTCAATTTCATTCATTTCTGCTCTAGTTATTACTATTTCTTTTCTTCTGCTTACTTTGGATTTAATTTGCTCCTTTTTTTTCTAGTTTCCTAAGGTGGAATTTTAAACTATTGTTTTTAGCTTTTTCTTTTCTAATGTATTCATTCAATGCTATGAATTTCCCTCTAAGCATTGTTTTTGTATATATTATAAATTTTGATGTTATGTTTTTATTTTCATTTAGTTCAAATATTTTAAAATTTGTCTTGGAATTTCTTCTTTGACCCATATATTATTTAGAAGTGTGTTGTTTAATATCCCTTATTTTGTGATTCTCCCATTACCTTTCTGTTATTGTCATTTAATTTCTTTGCAATCTGAGAACAGACTCTGTATTATTTTTATTTTAAAAAGTTTTTTAAGGTGTAAAAAATGTATTAAGCCCAGAATTCATCTATCTTGATGAATGTTCCACATGAACTTGAGAAAAATGTATATTCTGCTGTTGAAGTATTTTATACATGTTCATTATCCTGTTGATTGACGGTGTTGTTACGTTCAACTATGTACTTACTGTTTTCTGCCTGCAGAATCTGCCCATTTCTGATAGAGGGGTGTTAAGGTTTCCAACAATAATAGGGGATTCATCTATTTCTCTTTGCAGTTCTACTAGTTCTTACCTCATATATTTTGATACTTCTATTAGGCAAATACACACTAAAGATTATTATGTCTTCATGAAGAATTAATCCCTTTATCATTACAAATGCCCTTCTTTATCACTCATGTTTCCTTTCTTTGAAATATCTTCTGTCTGAAATTAATATAGATAATATTGCTTTTTATTGATTAGTGTTAGTGTGGCATATTTTTCCCCATCTATGTTCTTTTAATCTATATGGGTTTTTCTATCTAAAGTTCTAAAGTGAGTTTCTTGTAAACAATATAATTTGGGTCTTGTTTCATATCTACTCTGACAATCTCTGTCTTTACACGGGTGCATTTAACCCATTGATATTTAAATAATTATTGGTGTATTTTGATTACTATTAATCACATCTGTCACTGATTTCTACTTATTGCCCTGATTCTTTGTTCCTGTTTTATGTTCTACTTATTTTCTGACTTTTGTGATTTTAATTGAACATTTTATATGATGCAATTTTCTTTAGCATATCTGTCCCCCCCGACACCTGCCCACTGAGATAGAGTCTTGCTCTGTTGCCCAGGCTGGAGTACAGTGGCGCAATCTTGGCTCACTGCAACCTCTGCCTCCTGGGTTCAAGCAATTCTCCTGCCTCAGCCTCCCGAGTAGCTGGGATTACAGGCATGTGCTACCACACCTGGCTAATTTTTGTATTTTTTAATAGAGACGGCGTTTCACCATCTTGGCCAGGCTGGTCTTGAACTCCTGACCTCAGGTGATCCACCCACCTTGGCCTCCCAAAGTGCTGGGATTACAGATGTGGGCCACCATGCCCAGCCTCAGCATATCTCTTATATATTTGTTTTTTGACCTTTTATAGTAGTTGCCCTAGGGCTTGCAATAAACATTTACAAGTAATCCAAGTCCACTTTCAAATAACACTGTTCTATAGGTTGCTGCACAAGTAACTATGGTTTGTGCTATTAGAAGCAATGGCAAAAAATGCAATTACTTTTGCATTGAACTAATATTTTGTAAAGAATGCATGTACCTTTAAATAACATAATTATTTTTATTCCTACCATCTGTGCCTTGTATCCGTGCGGCCATTATTTTACTTATATACTACTACATATAAATGCACATCTGTAATACATGGTTGCTGTTATTTTGAACACATTATTATCTGTTTGAGCAATTAACAATAATAAAAATACAGTGTGTGTGTGTATATATATATATATATATATAGAGAGAGAGAGAGAGAGAGAGAAAGAGAGATGAAGTCTCGCTCTGTCACCCAGGCTGGAGTGCAGTGGCACAATCCCAGCTCACTGCAGCCTCCGCTTCCTGGACTCAAGCAATTTTCCTGCCTCAGCCTGCCAAGTAGCTTGGACTACAGGTGTGCACCACTATACCTGGCTGATTTTTGCATTTTAAGTGGGGACAGAGTTTCACCATGTTGGCCAGGCTGTTCTTGAACTCCTGACATCAGGTGATTTACCCTCCTTAGCTTCCCAAAGTGTTGGGATTACAGGTGTGAGCCACCATGCCTGTCCAAAGTTTATATTTTATCTCAATTAATACTTCTTCAGTGTGCTTCCTTGATTTATGTAAATTTGAATTTTCTAACCAATATCACTGTCCTTCTAAAAATATTTCTTTGAACATTTTTTGCAAGGTGATGCTACTGACAACAAATTCTCTCAACTTTTGTTTATCTAAGAAAGTTGTTGTTTACTTTTAAATAAAAACTATTAATTCAATTTTGAAAGATATTTTGCAGAAAACAAAATTCTATTTTTCCCCTTCTCTCAACACTAAATATTTCACTCCACTCTCTTCTTGTTCACATGGTTTCTGAGACGAAGATGGATATAACTGCTATCTTCATTCCTCTATAGGTATTTTTTCCCTCTGTTGTCTTTCACTATTTTTATCTTTGATTTTCTGTTCTTTGAAAATGGTATGTCCAGTTGTAGTTTTTGGTGTTTATCCGACTTGGTCATCTCTGGGCTTCTTGGATCTGTGATTTGGCATCTGACAGAGAAATTCTCAGTCACTTTTTTCTCAAATGTTTCTTCTATCTTCTGTTCCTTTTTATTTCCATTTCATGAATGTTATACCTTTTCTAGTTGTCCGACAGTCTTGGATATCTTGTTCTTCTTTTTTTGTTTCATTATTTCTTTTCTTTGCTTTCAGTTTTCAATGTTTGTGTTCATATAAACTCAACAGATTCTTTCCTCAGCTGTGTCCTGTCTATTAATAAGCCCATCAAAGGCATTCTTCATTTCTGTTACAGTGTTTTTGATCTTGAGCATTTCTCTTCAGTTCTTTTTCAGGATTTCCATCCCTCAGCTTACATTGCCCATTGTTCTTACATGTGATCAACTTTATCCATCAGAGACCTCATTGGTGTTTTACATTTCTGTTCTGAAATTCCAACATCCTTGCTAAGTCTGGATCTGATACTTGTTATGTCTCCTCAAATTGTGTTTTTGACTTTTTGGCGTGACATGCAATTTTTTTTTTTTTTTTTTTTTTTTTTTTTTTTTTTACTGATTGTCAGATATGGTGTACTGAGTAAAATGAACTGTTTATATAGGCCTTTAGTAATGTGGTGTAGTGGCAGGGGAAGGATTTTAGTTTAATGATTACGTCTCAGCTTTTTATTGAGTCTATGCATCTGGATTGTCAGCTTCACAAGTGTTGCTCTGTTTCGTTCTCCCGCTTTGGTAGGACAAGATGACTAGAGTGGGCTGGAGCTGGGTATTTTCTTTCTCTCAGGTAGAAAACAAGTGGAGCAGGAGACAGGAATTTCTTTTCCCCCGTGTCAATTAGGCTCTGATGATAGTTTTGGTTAATTCATTTCTTCTGAGGGCAGGCCTTGATAAGAGGAATAAAGCTCTGTGGTATATTTCAAAGAGGTTTCTTTTTCCCCTTCTCTCCTGAAAGTACAAGTTAATTTTTCTCTGATATTTGCTGTGGAAAATGGTCAAATTTGTGAAGGTGAATCTCAAAATATTGTGAAGTTCCCCTTATGACTTAGTTTTTCTGGAATGTTTAATTCTCAGTCTTGTCCTCACTTATTCTTCAGAAATTCATCAATTAGAGTTCAGGTTTCATACTCCAGTTCTTTTCCTCATGGGTGTTTCTTCTCGTGCATCTCTACTCTGGAGAGATGTGACTCCCTGTATTCTCCAAGTTGGGAGGCAGCATCGTACTCAGTGACTTTCCCTCTCTTGTAAGAGTTGCTGATTTTTTAGTCCATTTAGCTTTTTACTTGTTGATAGGATGGAGTGGCAATTTCCAAGTTCCTTATGTGTGGAACTAGAAACCAGAAGGCTCTAGAAGCTTTTAATTTTTGAGTATAAGAGGTATACTTCTCTGAGGATATAAGTCAGCAAACCCAATGTTTTCCCAATGGAATCAACAGCAAAAAGGGACCACGAAGGAGGGGGAGGGCAGTGGGCTATGAATAGATTCAACAATAGTCATCTCCTTAGCAAAGCTAGACTGACTCATTGTTAAGTGAAAAACTGACACTTAGTGTTATCAGTAGCAAACAGATTCAATTTCCAATATGATTTCCCAGCTATATAATGGACATGATAGTAGCCACCACCAAATAGGGTATGAAAGCAGTGCCTGACAATAGTATAAATATTATATATTATTACACCAGGAGTAGAGGTATACATACCTTCAGCTGTGGAAGAGTATCAACTTATCCTTGATGAAACAGATACTTATTAAGATAATTTTACCTGACTGTCCCTCTCATGTTTCTGCTAGCACCATCATCTATGGGTTTAGCAAACATGTTACATTTGTTAAGGTAATAAAGAATCAGAGATGAGTATATTAATGAATCCACTGCTTCCTGATTCTTCCACACTGAATGGGAGAAGTTTATGGATAACCAGAGCAAATACTCAGACAGGACTTAACAAGTCACATATTCCATAGAAATATAGATTTTGGTTATAAAGTGCATTGAAGAATCTCTGAACTAACTTAAATGATGGCTATAGGAAACTAAAATGTGAAATGGACAGTAGAGTAGAAAATTGACAATACTATTAGCGGTTTAATGACCAGTTGTATAACAGGGAATACAGCCCCTAAGTTATTTCCATTGCTTTTCTTCCCTCCTTTTCTAACATTAACTGCAAACAGTGTTGCTGTTATTAATCTTTATGATTTAATTACATATTGTCACATATAAATGAAGAGTTCCTGGGCGTGAATGTAGTTATTGATATGAACCTCATGTATCCCCCTTTGGGAAGAGGTGGATCCATGTTCCATTTTCCCAGTTAGGTGAGAGCTATCTTTTGGACACATAAGAGGAAAGAATATCAAATAGTGCGAATTTGAAGAAGGCAGGATTCTGCTTTTTACTTTTTTTTATTTTTTTGAGACAGAGTCTCGCTCTGTCTCCCAGGCTGGAGTGCAGTGGCACGATCTTGGCTCACTGCAAGCTCCACCTCCCATGTTCACGCCATTCTCCTGCCTCAACCGCCCAAGTAGCTAGGACTACAGGCGCCCGCCACCACGCCGGGCTAATTTTTTGTATTTTTAGTAGAGACGGCATTTCACCATATTAGCCAGGATGGTCTCAATCTCCTGACCTCATGATCCTCTGGCCTCAGCCTCCCAAACTGCTGGGATTATAGGCGTGAGCCACCGCACCCAGTCCCCTGCCTTTTATGCTTAAAGCCAAAGTGGGACAGAGCTCTCTCCAGTTACTGTGACCTCATGCCCTAGACTATGGTCTTGTCTCAGCTATCTAGAAGTTCACAACCGTCTTTGGGTCTATTGATAATAAAAGAAAATCTTAGGATATTTCATGGATGTAATGTCCACTGAGAGAGGCCAGCATCCTCTGAATGACCAGTCAGTCAATAGCACACGCTTCCTAACATAATTTCTCATCAGAGTGTTCCTAGGGTATAAAAAAGGACAGATTTTTGGCTGTCTGATTTCACTTGGTTTCTTCCCATATACTGAGCCTGGTCCTCCACAATTACCCTTCTGATTCTGTGAGATTAATATTGTTGCATTAAGTTTGCTTTCTGCGTAAGTTAATCAAAATTGATTTTCCTTGTTACTAATCTTTATTAATAAAGATATGATGTTAAATATAAACTATGAAGAGTCTGGAATGTGGTAAACATACTATCAGTAATAGTTCTTATTCTATTCCTTTTATTTACTTTTGACACCAGGAAAATAGTATAAAACTCTGTTAATAACACTTTCAGTTAAGATAACATGTACAATTAGGGTAACACTAGCAACTCCAACAAACACGGCATAAAAATATGTAATTGCCAATATATGATATTTTATTTGTAGCTCACATATATTCCAAAATGAGTATTTTAAATCCTTAGCTCTTCCCTAACCAGTGACTGAGGAATCTAAAATTCTTCCATATTATGACTCTGCCAATTTTAACACATGATTTTGAGGGTGCTGAACTCTTCTACATAAGTCGGTGGAATAAAAAAAGAGCATGGAGAATCTCACATGGGACGTTTCCATTACCTGGAAATATTGTTTGCCACTTCTGCTTACATTCCATTTTTTGGAACTCAGTGTTATGATCACACAAAAATGCAGGGTTAGCTGGAAGGTCTGCCTTCCCCAGCCCATTGACTCAAAGGTTAATCTCTTTTAGCAACACCCATACAGACACACCCAGGATTAACACTTTGTATCCCTCAATCCAATCAAGTTGACACTCAATATTAATCATCACACCCTGTTACCATTAATAGCTACATTTTGTATACATTCTAGCAACCACTACTATACAAACATTGTATATAACCTAACTCATTAAATCATCACAACAATGGGAAATAGACATTAGTTTGCCTACTTCAGACATGTTGTATTTTAGGTAGATAATTTAATTTGTCTACAATTGTATGGCTTTGTATCAAGAGAACTGAAAAAAAAAATAGACACAGATGGTCCTGCTTGAAAAACTGATGCTTGTTATACGGATACACTACTTTTTACTTTTCAGCAAAGCTGACATTAATCACATCAAACAAGTTTAAAAGCAAGATCACAGTTAGATCAGCATTATTATTGACCTAAACCATTTTGCCAATAGTTTCATGATGAAATACTCAAACCATATGTTTCTTTCTAAACTTTATTAAAAAATAATTATTTGGACCAGAGACACATAAAGTGTCAGAAGCATGCATGAATGCACAGCCCCTAATTTTGTTATCTTATTTTCAATCTTTGAGTTATTTCATAATAAAAATCACTTAACATATGCCACTTAAAAATCTTAAATTTAGTTTTAGGTACAAAATGTAATCAATGAATATTTTGTGTACGGCAAACTGAGGAAAGAGTATCAGGAAAATCCTGATAGTTTAAGTTATGATATGTCATGAAGTAAACATACAGGTACAAAGGTATAATTCAGTTAGCCCTCCACATCTGTGGGTTTTACATCCATGGATTCAGCCATTAGTGAAAAATATTTCCAAAAAATTGTGTCGGTACTGAACGTGTACAGACTTTTTTTCTTGTCATTATTCCCTATTTGATACAGTATAACAACACTTTACACAGCATTTATACCATATTAGACATCATAAGTAATCTAGGGATGATTTAAAATATATAGGAGGACATGGGTAGTTCATATGCAAATAATACACAATTTTATATCAGGGACTTGAGCATCCACAGATTCTGGTATTTATGGGAGGTCTTGGAACAAATTCTCCAGGGATATAGGGAGACTATATATACATTTTTCTAACCTCTCACCAAGACTATTCAAAATCAGTAGACCATTCACTTGCAAAAGATGCTTTTCTTAGGAAGTTATTTAATGGTGTGTTTCTGTTAATTCCTTAGTATATAGAGAGTAAGTTTCTTTTGCCATTTATTAGATGATAGTAACTTTTGTTTTTTTCATTGTTTTGACAAGGAAAGATCAGTATATCTTTCACATCCACAGATGAAAAAATATAGTAAAATGAAAAAAGGCTGAAAAAATATAATTCGTTTTTATAAAATATAATGCTCACTTTGTGAAAGGAAAGAAAGTCTACAGAGGTGCAGCTCAGTGAGAACACCTTAAATACATTTTTATTCAGAAAAAAAAAGAGTGTTGAAAGAACACATTTTCTCAATGGCAATTGAAACTTACATGGAATAAATGTAAACTGTCTCTCCCTGAAAGGCATATCTGATAAAAGAATAAGTCTCATTACCCATGAAGGAGATGGCATAATATAATCCCAAAGTCTTCAATTTTAAATAATAGATTTTCAGTAGCCTTCTTCAAACAATAGCTCAGAAAGAATAGAGTCCTCTTAAATACAGATATTATAAAAATCACTTTATGGAAAGATGGCATTTTTTTGAGGAGCAAAGTTTTCCATTCAGTCCCTTTCAATTCTTGGTTTACTTTGCAGACTCTGAGATCTTGCATATTGAAAGGAATTCATATGCAAATACCATAGACCTTTGCAGCCAGACTTAAAAATATGTAAATTGTAAGGCTTTCTGTTCCATTCAGTCAGAATCATCATGTGCTCTTCTTTCTTGATGTAATTAATAGAGAAAAATTATAGATTTTTTTTTTTTTTTACTTAATGTACTATCTTAAAATACTTTTCTTACCTCTACATCTATCTTTTTTGTAGGGCTGTCTGTGATCTGTAGAGAAGGAAACTATTCAGAAATGAAAAGGAGAAACTAAAATGATAACCAACAACTTGCCTTTTTTTAATTCCAGTTTTTTTCTACTATAAAATAAGTAAATCATTTTTGATCTACAGTCAAAATTCCCATCTCAATGATTAACATTTCCTGATTAATTTGAAAGCCTTTCCTTATGTGATTAAGTTTCTCACTTATTTACTTTTTTCCTTTTATGTTGGAGAAAGACATTATATTAGAAATAGGGTTTAAATGCCCTTTCCTCAGTTCTCCTGTGGGGCTACTGACAACATGCACACCCACACTCACACATCTACACACACAGATTACGATCTCAAATACGGGAGGAAATGACACTTCTACTATGATGATTTGTGGAAAGGATTTGTCCTGTCATCTGTAAAGCATCTTGTTATCACTTCGCTTTGCTTTCTAAGTACTGATGAAAATCTAAATTGTGTCTTTATATCTGTAAATATAGACTGGAATAAAAAAAAGAATGTAACTCAGCAGTTTGGTGATTGCACTGTGGGCCTGGCTCTCTGTAATGCTCCCAATTCTTCCTAAAGTAACCACAGACCTTGAAAATATAACTATTCAAACAGATATTGTAAACTCAAGCGGTAGAAAATGAGTTTTCAATACCGTTTGCTTTATTTGAGGGCTGGGCCATCTGCTTGCCTAGTGTCAGTTTTGTATGGACGAATTTAAAATCGAGAGGCATTGCTCAAGATTTTTTAAAAAGCATAACCTTGTAATAAAAAATGCTCCATTGAAGTCCACTTTGCATCTGGCATACATTCCATGGCCTTCATCTGACTAGCTATAGACAGAAAATTTGAATGAGAAATGCTGTCTGGGACTTAATTAGTCAGTAACAAATGAGCATTGCAAAATGCCAATATGCCATTAACACCTGAACAAAAATTAGTTGATTGGATTTATCACGTTACCCACTAATTTCCACTTCCAAAACTCCCAAGAGTTCAATAATTAGGTGGTTCTTCCATTTTAGAAAATGTAATTCTCAAGGTTAAGAGGCTCCTGATAGGCCGCTTGATCATTTTTACTCTTATCCCTGTAGAATCAGCTTCAGTGTACAACTACAGTGGTCCCACTCAAAGATTTTCCACTACACACAAGACTATGGCTCACCCTCAGTCTTCACAGTCCCAGAGAAATGAGTCCTAGGAGACTATGCAAAGAGAACTGGCCAATGTAATACCTGCACTCTATGAATCACCAAACGTAATCTCAATAATTGTTTTACATAAAAACTTTAAGCTCTTTTTGTGACACCATGTTTGTGATACCTCAGACAATGAACTTCTCACTCAGCCTCTTTAAGCAGGAGGCTGACCAGGTAGGATATTCAGTCAAACTTAACCTGATTGTTTTGCCCCATGTAATCCTTTTTCCTTTAATCTATCAGTGAACAAATGGAGAATGGGTAGCTGCATCATTCTCAAGATAGCTTTATGAACTCACACTCAGCAGAGTGTGAGCTATATTTATTAAATATTAGTGGGTGAAATTATTTGGTTTTTATACATGCATTTAAAAATCCTTGCTAACATTACATCTGTTCTATCTAACCCATCACTTAGAGCTTATTTACATAATGAAAAAGTAATCACTTCAAAAGAGGCAGTGGAGATGATATTATTAAGATTTGCTATGAATAGTTCTACAGAAGTCTTTATGTAAAGATCTGCTTTCATTTCTCTTGGGTAAATACCTAGGAGTAGAATGGCTGAGTGGCAGAGTCATAGGGTAGGTGTATAATCAAATAAATAATGATAATAAAACCTGCCCAACTGGAGTATTATCTTTGAACTTTTTTTATATTGTTAAATAAACTTTCAGAGCACATTTTTATTTGTTTTAGGGTATTATATCTTGTGATTATTACATAATTTGTTAATCTATTCCCCAATTGGTTATTTAGGTTAGTGCCACATTAAAACTCTAACATATATAAGCAAATAATATTTTTATTAGGCATCTGCATCTGTGATTATTTGTTTAAAATATGTTACTATACATGGAATCATTGGCATTGTTGAATCAACAGGATTACATGTTTTAAGATTCCTCTTATATAGTGTCAAATAGATTTTCTGAAAGGCTGCAAAAATGCATATTTTCAATGAGTGACAGAGTATATCTCAATTAAACTTCTACATCCCTCCTCAAACTTTTTTTCTGAGTTTGATAGAATTTTAAAATTAAAAGGAACTGCATACTTCTTTTAGCCCAATTCTTTACTTGGTCTTCAAATATCCTCTGGAACATATTTATGAAGTGCCTTTTCAGGCTCTGCCTAGATAGGGGAGTGTATGTACGGCTTTCAACTATTGTTGGACTGCATTAATTATTGAAAAGTGTTTCATATCAGTCAGCAATGGTCTGCCTCATTTTAGCAAGTATTGGATGCATAGAAACCACAGTTCAGCTGAGGTTTCAGGCCGAATCTATGTAGTTCATGTGCAGCAGAAGTTAAGACATGAATATTTGTTCTGCTCCAGAAAAATTTCACCTTTATATGGCCTTCACTACATCTCTGGCTGAATACCAGCTTCTCTCTTCGTAGCAAGAACCATTTTCTAATTAATAGAATAGGAAATTGAATACAAAACAACAACACTAGCTCAGTGTATGGTACATTTCAAACATTCAATAACCATTGGATGCTATTTTTATATAATCGCTATATTATTTATATGAATGGAATATGTATTTATAATTTCTATTCTTAATTTTGAAGAAAAAACTGTTGTAAGCATACTTGCTAATTCCTCTTGTCCATTTTTATTCATTGAATCCTTTTAACTGGTAATTTGCTCTGAAGCCATGGGAAAAAGTGCCGTTCCTAGGGTGATGGTTAATGTTGTGTGTCAATTCACTATGCTAGGAGGTACCCAGATAGTTGATCAAATTGTTCTGGATATCACTGTGAGGGTATTTTTGGATGAGATTAACATTTAAATTGGTAAACTGAGTCAAGCAGATTGCCCTCTCTAGTGTGAGTGGATATCTTCCAATTAGTTAAAGGCCTGAATAGAACCAAAAGACTGACTCCCCACTAAGTAAATGAGAATTTGTTCTGACTGCTTTTTAAAAGAAACATCAGAATTTTCCTGCTTTCAGATTCAAACTAAAGCAACCTTTAAACTGGAATGAAACCATCCCCTCTCTTAGGTCTCCACCTTCCTGACATACTCTGCAGACCTTGAGCTTGCCAGCCTTGATAATCACATGAAACAATTCCTTATGTTAAATACACACACACACACACACACACACACATTCTATTGATCCTGTTTGTCTGGAGAACCCTGATTAATACACCTAGTTTATCAAATTCAACAGAATGCACTAAGCACTGTATTTCATGGTGTGGAAAACACAGACATTTAACTGTGCCCCAGCTTACACAGATTTAGCCATGTCAGAAACCTAGAGATTAAGTTATTTGCTTCTTAACCAACAACCCAAATTGGCGGAATGCCATACAATAACTTAACGCACAAAAAATGAAAGCAATCTATGTGAGAAAATCATGTGGATAGTTCTAAGAGGAAAACCCTATACTCTCATTCCCTATCCTAGAAGCCGTTCAATTCTTCTTGATGTCCATTTGGACTGAGGGCCTTAATACTAGTTGTAAGTCAGATTAAGTGGAACTAGCAAAAAAAGCCTTCTAGTACTGATATAAAATTCATATTTCAAACAGTAAGAAAAATTACTAGGTAGTGAAAAAAAAAAAAACCTCAGTTCTCTCTAATTACTCGCTTCAAGAAACCAGCTGAAAATCTGAAGGCTAAAATAGACAATAGAACTTCACTCAACCTTGGTGTCAACCTCTCACCCATTCCCTCTGAGTAAAACCTCATCCATTCCCTCTGAGAAAAGACTTTATAGAAGGAAAATTGACCACCTTTCCACATTGACCTTTATTTTTTTTAGTAAGTTTCTTTTTAGTGATGAGATAATCCCCCAATGTGTCAAAAGGTTGTTTTCAAAGAGGCATTAGTTTATTTTGGAGAGGCACAAAGCTTTACTAACACTGCTCTAGATTAAATGCATTCAAATACATTATCTCCTTTGAAATGTATTTTTTGAAATGCTTTGTAGCCATCCTGCATTATCTGTCCTGAGTGGAAATTAATACACACTACTCTGTGCATTCAAAATATCTGTATATATCCTTCTCATGAGTTATTTGTATTATTATTATTATTTCAAAGAGCATATCAAAGTGGCTTCACTGAGATATGTTAAAAATGATAATTTTTCAGTTACATTATTTAACTAGATGACATTCTATTGAAATTTATGTTGGAATTTTAAATAAATTGTATACTACTTTAAAATACTTTCCTACCTTCGAGATCATCTTTGTTTAAAAAAGAAAGCGGAGAACAAAAAGACTTTATTTCCAAGTTTTCCTTCTTGTAAATAAACATGAAGTATGCTCTACACAGTTCCTAGGAAGTTCTTGGAACTATTCATTCCTCATTATTTCAGTCAACATATATTATGTGGCTTCTAGGTAGAAAGCACTGTATTTCATCATTATATTTTGGAGTTATATTGGGCTTCTATTGTAAAATGTAGGGCCCATCTTTAGGTAACATGGAATACATATTTTATGTGAATTGTATTGATCAGAAATCTTTACATTCTGGAAATTTACAGCTTTACTTTTATCTAAACTTCCTCATTTTTGGGGAGCTTTTTTGAAAACCAATTAATTCCTTCATGCCACTCCTCTTCCTGAAAATAAAAAGGGATTTTTAAAACCATATTTGAGACAAGTTCAAACTCCTTACAATGCGTAAAACTTACCTCACGACTTCATCATTTCAACCTCATCTCATATACTTGTGTGTGTGTTGTGCGTGTGTATAAAATCTCCCTCGGTTTGTTGTCTGTATCTTGCTTATGGAAATTTCATCCTTTAAATATCAGTCGGGCATTACATCTTGACAAGGCTCACATTTCCTTTCTTGGGCAATAGCATTGTTCTCTATCAAATCCTTATTAGAGAGCTCATTGCATTATTTTGTATATTTTTACTGGTTGATTAATATTACATTTTTCATAATCTATTAAATTTTTGAATATAGCTATTTTGCCTGGGGCATATTTGTAAACCTTGTAAGGCCTAGCATATAGTAAATATTTAACCAATACATATCTGAGTGAATGAAAGAATAAATGAATGAATTAAAGAGTATAGGAAAACAGAGATCCTGACAAGTTTAGTGGTTTACTCAAAGTCAGAGAGGGTAGCAAAATCAGAGTTGGGATTCCAGTTTTTATATCCCTTGTGCAGAGCTCACATTTCTACTTAGGTAACGATGGGTGACATTTTCTAAATTCATACACAGCAGAAAAATATAATATTCCTACCTTTGGGCTGGTAGCTTTAAAACAAAAATAAAGATAAGATGGATAATCAAAAAGGAAAGGATTTTTATTCCCAGTACAAATTTGATTGAAGACCACACAGCTGCCTTTGAGGCCATTCATGTCCACACTTTGCATTCTCCATCCTGGGGCAGAAGTCAGCTTTGCTGGGGAGGAAGAACTCCCCAGGATGACAGATGTAAACAATGATTCTTCCCATTGTCTGCCCAGCAATAGAATGCCACTTTTTGCAGTGTGTGCTGTGAGACAGACACAGGCTTCGCGTCTTTGGGGTATGGCAGTGTGTGAAGGTGTGACACTAGCTACTAAAAAAAATGCCCTACTAGATCTTCTATGACCTTTTCTTATCACTACATAGGCAACTGGATGCCCAGAGATCCCAAGGCTCCAGCTCTAAGCTAAAGTTCAATCAATCAAATAATCAGACAACACTTTTATCTTTATCTTTCTAGTAAGGCTTAAGCTTATATCATCTGGAGAGAAAGGGACAAATTTGATCATAAATAACTAAATAGGAGGACAGTCAATATTTCATTAATATGACAAACTTATTCTGAGATATTATTGTTTAAACACATATGCATAATTTATACATAAGTATATGCATATTAGTGATATAAGTAAGAAGCAAATATATGTAAGACTAAAATTCAAAATTGTAAGATTTTTCTAAGGGCCTAACTGCTAATTGTATTCCCTCCCGAAGTGCAGCTAAATGCTGATTCATATTTAAGAGTAATATCAAATGCAAGATGCAGTTCTTTTTGTTAACTAAAGAAACAGTATATTTAATCAGGTAAATTATTACAACTTAAGTTAACGTTTATATTAACAGTGAGTTTAAAACTATACGAGTTTGCAGTTGTTGAATGCAAAACTCCAAGTGATTATTCCATTAATGTGTTCTTTGTTTGTAACTAGTATTTATTTCAATAGGCTTTTTCAAATTTAACTGATTTTTATTTCCTAAAAAGTATATTTCCTTCTCTGAGATAAGATTCATGTGGACAATCTTTGCCATTGCTTGTGGATCTTAGTAACAGAATTAGATAAATTAGTTCATTAAACTAATTGTCTCAAAATTATAATGAATACATTGTAGTTCTAAAGCACTTCAGTTGAAGTATATAAATATAGGAACAACAATAACAGATCTTCAAATGAAAAAGTCACCGACATAAAGTAGTACATCGAGAAAGGAATATAAAGTAAATAAATTTTAAAAATCAGAAATACTGATTTTATGCCGCTACCAGGTGCAGGACAGAAGAACCCTTACCATAACTACTATTAGTCTGATGTAAACTAAGGGAATATTCTGGTGTGTGATCCAAAGAAAGCCCTGGAAAATATTTTTGCCTCTGGATACAGATGACATTGAAGAAAACATGGGCAGGGACTGATTAAGCTTTGGTCAAGATGTTAGTCTACCTGGATGTAATGTGGGATCATATTGTACTCAAAAAAAAGGAAAAAAAAAGGGGCGAGGAGAAATTTTTGAAAGAAATACATTCCAGAAATTTAATTTGCACACCAGATGGATTGGTATCATCAATAACAAGATAAAAATCATCTAATAATTAATTCTCAAATCAAAATAGATATCTAAAAGAAAAATAAAATTGTATAGAGAGGAATACACAAGAGGTTTGGAAGACAATTGCAAAGGCAAATTTAAATTAACTTCATTTCTGTAAGATCAAAATCTACTCATTACGGTTTCTTCAGCGAAACACAAACTACATTATCAAGACATATATTTATCATATTGAGTGCAAAAGTTTAGTAATTTTATTAGCTATTTCCATTGAAATACATTTTACGAGTTTTATTTAATAGCCATATACAACTTGTCTATTTTAAAAAATATGTTCAACTCAAAGAATATCAATGTTTGTAGCAAAGTCCTAATTTTCTGAACTAATAAAGAGGTTTAAATAATTTTATTTATTGAATATGTGCTTGGATAATTCTTTCAATATGGACAAAATGATTATTAAAATGCAAACATGTTAATTATTTTAAGTCTCACAGTTTTGCACAATCTAAAATATTTCAAATAATTCTTGAGGTGATTTCTGGAAGTTAGAAAATTTACATTTTTCTTGGGTGCATTTAGATTTTTCTTGGGTGCATTTAGGTTTTTCTTGGGTGTATTTTACTGAAATACAAATGTCAGGCTTTGGGCTCCATAGTGTTATATATATTTTTAATAAGACATAATGTAACCCATGATAATTTAGGCTAGATGACTTAATATTGGACTATCCCCATATAACTAGAGATTCTTCTCAGTTTGCAGTGTACACCTGTCCATTATACCTGTCACTTATAGCATTATAAGTGCTATGTCCAAGATGCCAGGGAGTCAAGGCAAACTTCTGAGTTCAAGAATTTTTGACAAGTATTTGAAAGAAAGATTCAAACGAATATCAAACAAGTAGAACTCAAGTGTTTTTATAATATCATGATGTTATATAGAGACAGCAGGAGCATCCTTAACTCTCACTCCATTTTTTTTTTTTTTTTTTTTTTTTTTTTTTTTTTTTTTTTTTTTTTTTTTTTTTTTGGAGACTGAGTCTCGCTGTCTCCCAGGCTGGAGTGCAGTGGCGCGATCTCAGCTCACTGCAAGCTCCGCCTCCCGGGTTCATGCCATTCTCCCTCCTCAGCCTCCGGAGTAGCTGGGACTAGAGGCACCCTCCAGCAGGCCCGGCTAATTTTTGTATTTTTAGTAGAGACGGGTTTCACCGTGTTAGCCAGTATGGTCTCGATCTGCTGACCTCGTGATCCGCCCGACCTCGGCCTCCCAAAGTGCTGGGACCACAGGCGTCAACTCTCACTCTATTTTATTATCTTTTAGGAGTATATTTACTGCCTTGACCACACTTCCAGGCAAAATGATTGCGTATTCTGGAAAATGCACTTCCTGCTTTGGTACTAGTTAACAGAAATATAACCTTTAGTTTTCACTCAAGGCAAGTTATAATATGTTCTATGTATTATGGTATGAACTCTCAGCTCAGAATTTTTTTTAATAGACAACATCATAGTAGGTCAAGCCTCAGTTGAAGGAAAAATAAAATATACATTTATGAATAGTCTAAACTCTTTTTATATTGAAATATATCTTCTCAGTTTTTATTTAAAATGTATTTATTGAAGGCCAAATAGGAGCTATAAACTTTGCTAGGTGCTGGTGTTTTAAAGAGGAATAAGACATTCTCTCAACCCTCAAGGTCCTTAAACTTCAGCCAGGGACACTTGGGGTAAACCCAAAACTCTAATATAGGCAGTTAAGAATCTCACGGTTGTTTGTGCTGTTTATATCTTTGAGAAGCATATGCCAAAATGCATTCTCTAATGTCCCAATTAACATATGTATACTTCACAAAGTTGCTTTTGGGCACATTTAATCTCCAATAATGGAATAATATAACTCTTCCAAAACTGTGAAACCTGTTTAAATGTATTATTTTTTTCTGAATGTATATGCCTTTGAAGAAGCTAATTAAATCAATTAACATTAAACATTGAAGAATTGAAGCATACAACAATTTTATTTATAACTTTAATGTGAAATTTGTATCTCCCACAAGTATCAAGAGAAGTAATAATTAACACCACCCTGAGGCATATCGAAGAGTTTCTTGGAATAAAAAAAAAAAAATGTATTTTTTTTTTTTTTTTTTGAGACGAAGTTTCACTCTTGTTGCCCAGGCTGGAGTGCAATGGCGCCACCTCAGCTCACCATAACCTCTGCCTCCCAGGTTCAAGCGATTTTCCTGCCTCAGCCTCCCAAGTAGCTGGGATTACCAGCATACGCCACCACTACGCAGGGCTAATTTTGTATTTTGAGTAGAAACAGAGTTTCTCTGTGTTGGTCAGGCTGGTCTCCAACTCCTGACCTCATGTGATCCGCCCACCTCGGCCTCCCAAAGTGCTGGGATTACAGGCCTGAGCCACTGCGCCTGGCCCAAAAATACCAGAATTTTTAGTGCTTTACATTTATTTAGTCTACATGCCATTCCATAACGCTCACTTACTCTTGCATTTACAAATGTGATAATGGTTAGGTTAAAATTGTCACTGAGTTTGTCCTGCTTCAATCATTCGGAGGTAGTCAGTCCTCTTTGTGTTTTATTTTGATAATCCAGATTCTTGTTATCTACAAGCTCTTCCTAAAAGTCTGTTTTACAAACTGCGTGGTGTCTTCCAGGTTATTGAATGTCATTACATAAACATTAGGGAGCTATAATGTTCTGAATGATACTCATTGGTAGTTTAAATAAATTAATGAAATTTTAAAAATTACCTATTCCATTCCAAGATAATTATGAGCTTATAAATAGATAGCTCTTAGTTCTATAAAGAATAATCTGTATGAGTAATGTTATAGTAATTTTTGAGAAATTAAAATAGTAGTTTATTTGGAACAGCATAATTTACATAAACTTAAATGCACTAACAAGAAAGATAAAAGAAGATATTAATGGTGCTATTTAGATTATGCTGGGCTAGAAGAGCCAAGAATATTCTAATTTTGCTTTAGCCCAACCACACTTTTTTCTACAGAGTCCTTCAGGTAGATTCTTGTGTAAAGGGGTGCAAGGAATAGGTAAAATCTCAGCAAACTAACACAGTAACAGAAAACCAAACACCGCATGTTCTCACTCATAAGTGGGAGTTGAACAACGAGAACACATGAACACAGGGAGGGGAATATCACACACCGGGGTAGGTCAGAGGGTGGGGGGCTAGGGGAGGGATAGCATTAGGAGAAATACCTGATGTAGATGATGGGTTGGTGGATGCAGCAAACCACCACGGCATGTGTATACCTATGTAACAAACCTGCATGTTCTGCACATGTATCCCAGAATTTAAAGTATTAAGAAAAAAACAAAAAAGAAAAAAAGAAATGGTGCTCCCTCAATAGGATCACAGCTCTAATGAACTAGACTAGGCCCAACTGAGAGTATTCTGCCTAGACAAGAAGTCCTAATCCTAAAGGGCAATTAAAAGCCACACATAAGCAGTACACAAAAAAAACACTAACCAGAAGGCCGGGCGGGGTGGCTCACGCTTGTAATCCCAGCACTTTGGGAGGCCGAGGCGGGTGGATCACAAGGTCAGGAGATCGAGACCACGGTGAAACCCCGTCTCTACTAAAAAATACAAAAAATTAGCCGGGCGTGGTGACGGGCGCCTGTAGTCCCAGCTACTCGGAGAGGCTGAGGCAGGAGAATGGCGTGAACCTGGGAGGCGGAGCTTGCAGTGAGCCGAGATTGCGCCACTGCACTCCAGCCTGGGCGACAGAGCGAGACTCCGTCTCAAAAAACAAAAAACAAAAAACAAAAAAAAACACTAACCAGAGATACAGGTATAGGATAAACATATACCTGCCGTGATGCAACAACCGAGCCAGATACTACCCTTTCATTCGGTCCATCAGGTTTACTTTGGTTGTAGCTAAGCAGGATGGAAAATGCTAAGCAAGAGGAAGACGATGGTTGCTTTGATGCCACACAATCATGTACTGCTTTATCTCCTTTCTAATTTCAGAAAGGACAGAAAATGATACGCAAAACCTCAAACGTTGTGGAGTAGATCCCTTTTGAAAACTTTAGCCTTGAAAATGTGGTCTAATCAGGATCCTCAAACCTATGCCATATCTATTTTTCTTGTGGGAACAAATGCCTTTCCTTTCAGTCATTATTGGGAGAGGATTCAAATATGTTTATGTTAACAGAGGAAAGAAGGTTGGGAGGAGAAAAAAATGAAAGATCAAACAAACATGTAACTATATGGTAAATAATTACTGTACCATGTGCATATAAGATATGTGTGTGTATTTATACTGATTTGCACCATAATTATATATGCATATATTATTAGAGGTCTAGTTTTTTCTCTTCCTTCGTCCCAGGCAACAAAACAGTTATTTTTAGAGACAAAGCATAAATTTAAATATCAAGTTTGCTTTCATATATTTAATACACAGCTTTTAAACTACAAAGAAGTGCAAATATTGTGTTTCCACATTTGATGGATAACCATGGGTACTTGTCTTCTTGGATTTTCTCCTCATGAGGCTGACCCAACTCTTACTTCTTCTATGGCTCTCTGAATCGCCATGTGTGGTGAGTGATTCTTATGCTATTCACCATATATGGTGGTTCAGAGGGCTTTATCTCTTCACTCATCAGACTTCTTCAGAGTTATGAACCCTAGCTTAGGTGCTTTGGGTTCAAATGTTAGATATTTAATTTATTTCAATATCCACAATTTTATTTATTTATTTATTTTGAGACAGAGTCTCTCTCTGTCCCCCAGGCTGGAGTGCAGTCGCACGATCTCGGTGCACTGCAGCCTCTGCCTCCCAGGTTCAAGTAATTCTTCTGCCTCAGCCTCCCGAGTCGCTGTAATTACAGGTGCCCACCATCCCGCCCAGCTAATTTTTGCATTTTTAGTAGAGACAGGGTTTCAACATGTTGGCAAGGCTCGTCTCGAGCCCCTGACCTCAAGGGATCCACCTGCCTTGGCCTCCCAAAGTGCTGTGATTACAGGTGTGAGCCACCGTGCCCGGCCCACAATTTTATCAAAATGTACTCCTAATGTTTATCCATAATATGTATCCAGAGATGGAAACTACTGCTATTCTCTCGTTCTAACCAAGGTAGACTGGAAAAACAGTCTTCTACTTGCTACCTTTCCTAATGCAGACTTGGTTATCTGTTCCCTGAAGATTTGGGAAGAATCACACTCCACAGGGAAGAGAGAATAGGATGGAGAAAAGCTGAAGCAGAAAAGGATTGAACTCAGGAATACAATTGATTTATGGCTGTAAAAATCTTGGCAAAGGCAGTTTTGTCTTTAGTCTTCTTTACCTAAAGGACTTTTAGTTTTGTTTTGATTTATATGTTTTAATTGATAAAATATAATCGTATTGCATTTATGGAAGACAATGTAAGGTTTTGATATATGTATATAATGTAGACTGATAAAATCAACATATAGCGTATTAACATATCCATACCTGACTTGACCTTTTTTTGTGGTGATACATTTAAAATATAGTGTTTTAGTTTTTTGAAATATACATTATTATTGACTTTACTCACCTTGTTATGCAATAGATCTCAAAATGTATTCCTGCTGTTCAGCTAAAATTTTATAACCTTGGACTGTCAACTTTCCATTCCTTTCTCCCCATCTTCACCCTCAGCTTCTGGTAGCAATCATTCTAGTCTCTCCTTCTATGGATTTGATGAGTTTTAAAAATTTTTTTATTCCACATATAAGTGAGATCATGCAGTATTTGTATTTCAGTGCCTTGCTTATTTTATTTAGTGTGATATTTTCTGGTCAATTCATATTGTCCCGAATGAAAGAATTTTACTCTTTCTTTAAAGGCTGAATATTATTTCAGTGTATGTATAGGCCATATTTTCTTTATCCATTCACCTGAGAACTCTTTTGAACTAGGAAATTCATGAGAGGAATTTAGCTTCTTATGATCACATTGCCATAAAATCATACTTATATGACCTGTGGAGCACTTACATATCTTAGTGAAAAGTGAGTTAGTGCATATGCTGACCAGGGCCATGTCCCAAGAAACTGATGAAATAAATGGCTGTGGTTGTACTTTTGACAGAGGGCTAATTTACTGACCTTCACGTCAGGGTTTATCTCCAGGTGGACAGTGTTTCTCTCTCTTGGCAGCAATAGAGGAGTTTGCAATAGACTTAGAGGTGGGTACGTCTGGTCAACTGGTTAAATAAATGAGTAATCCAAGAACACCAGTTATAGGTATGAAAATAAATGAGCAGGAAGGCTGCATAAGTCCAGGAGAAACAAGAGAGATGTGTAAAGCATCTGAATTACGGCAGGGGAAATTAAAAACTTGTGTTCTTTTAATACTATGTTCTGCCCTACTTACTTTCAAATAATTTTTGACAATGGAGTGTAACAATGATGACTACTGGTTATCTAGTTAAGTTTGGCAATTTGAAGAAGATGGGTTTTAGTTTGTTCAAATAAGGTCAAGGGAGAAGAATTAAGAAAGCAATAATTTATTTAGGTAAGAGTTAATGAAGCCCAGGAAAGAGAGAGAAAGAATGGGGAAGAGGAACAGGTGAGAAAGGTAGAGAGAGGGAGAGAGGGAGAGAGAGGAAGGGAGGAGGGAGAACAGGGGAAAAAGACTGAGAACAATACAAGTAATTTTACCTACGGCTGCTATTAGTAGAAAAGTAAAACTGAAAACTGAAATGAAAGAGTAAACATACAGGAAATTGGTCAATTGGTGGGCAGGAGAAATTTAGAGTTTGTTTGCATATACAATGAAATTTAGATCTTGGGAGCAACCTCCATGTCTATCACAGAGATTTAGATGTGGAACCTAGAAAAGAAGCCAGGGATGAACTTCTTCAAAGTAAATTTAGTAGTTAGTCTCTTGGGTGTGGATGACCTAGTCCTGGGAGAAGAAGTCATGCCAGAGAGGAAGGAAACCTAAAAAGAAATTGTGAGAAAGGGTCTCATACAGCAGCAACCAAAGGCAGTCACAGAAGCTGCTTAATTCAAACAGGCCTCATATTAACCAAGTGAACCGCCTGCAAGAATAACAAAAAGAATAATGAAACTGTCCCTTTCCAAATCCAAGGCAGCTTGATTATCATGCTATTCACCATATGAATTTAAACTTTAAAACTTGACTGAAAGGAATTTCCTCAATTTTTTTTGTCTATTACATCTAATTCTTTTGTCTATTTTATACAGCCAAAACCTTAAACCATCAATTATATTACCTATGTCCTCAGTAAATTTTACTGATTCCCCTATTCCATTCTAGAGATTCTCATCTTCAGGGGTAGAAAATATCTGATGGCCAAATTATATGAACATTTTCTTCAATCAAATGAATATTTACTAGGTCCAGTGTAATGAAGGAAAGCATGATGTTAATATTGTTTCAATGGAGCTTATGTTACATGCTATAAAATAATCCATGAATAGCAATTTAAGTGTACAACAAAAATTCAGGTAAAAATGAAAGAGTTTATCATTCAATCAAATTACAAAGTTATTTAATAAGATAAGCCTGAAAAATGTTGAATTCGTTTTGTTTGTTTATTTTTAAAGGATTTTTTTTAAAAACAACTTTCTAAAATATGATTGCTTTTCTAGTGAAAACACTAAGTCCTTTATTCCTGGAGCATTTCTCCAGTTTTAGTATTATTCATTTCTTGCAATCAGCTTATATGTATATCTTAAACGCATTCTGTTTTAACTCAAGCATTTTTACCCCCCTTTAAATTTTTTTTCTGGTGCCATGTATGGTGGCTTACTCTTGTAATCCCAGCACTTTGGGAGGACGAGGCAGGTGGATAACCTGAGGTCAGAAGTTCGAGAACAGCCTGACCAATATGGTGAAACCCCATCTCTACTAAAAATACAAAAATTAGCCAGCATGGTAGTGTGCGCCTGTAGTCCCAGGTACTCAGGAGGCTGAGGCAGGATAATTGCTTCAACCCAGGAGGTGGAGGTTGCAATGAGATGAGATCACACTACTGCACTCCAGCCTAGGCAACAGAGCAACAATCCATCTCAAAAAATACATATATATATATAATCGAATTATATAGTATAGCCAATGTTTGAGCATCACATTTTTCCTTCCTAATTTTGATCACCAGATAATTCTAGGCAAAGCAAGAGTAAAATATACTCTAGGCTGGGTGCGGAGGCTCATGCCTGTAATCCCAGAATTTTGGGAGGCTGAGGCAGGTGGATCATGATGTCAGGAGATAAGACCATCCTGGCTAACACAGTGAAACCCTGTCTCTACTAAAAATACAAAAAAATTAGCCAGGCATGGTGGCGGGTGCCTGTAGTCCCAGTTACTCAGGAGGCTGAGGCAGGAGAATGGCGTGAACCCAGGAGGTGGAGCTTGCTGTGAGCCGGGATTGCGCCACTGCACTCCAACCTGGGTGACAGAGCGAGACTCTGTCTCAAAAAAAAAAAAAAATATATATATATATATATATAGATAGATAGATATAGATATATGTATATATATGTATATATGTGTATATATACATATATGTATGTATATATATACATATATAGGTGTATATACACATATATATATTCTAAATGTTTATATATACAAACATATAAATATATATAAACATAGACAAGTATATATAATATATATACATCTATAAACATAGACATGTATATATTATACATACATCTATAAACATAGACATGTATATATTATACATGCATCTATAAACATAGACATGTATATATTATACATGCATCTATAAACATAGACATGTATATATTATACATACATCTATAAACATAGACATGTATATATTATACATGCATCTATAAACATAGACATGTATATATTATACATGCATCTATAAACATAGACATGTATATATTATACATGCATCTATAAACATAGACATGTATATATAATACATGCATCTATAAACATAGACATGTATATATAATACATGCATCTATAAACATAGACATGTATATATAATACATGCATCTATAAACATAGACATGTATATATAATACATGCATCTATAAACATAGACATGTATATATAATACATGCATCTATAAACATAGACATGTATATATAATACATGCATCTATAAACATAGACATGTATATATAATACATGCATCTATAAACATAGACATGTATATATAATACATGCATCTATAAACATAGACATGTATATATAATACATGCATCTATAAACATAGACATGTATATATAATACATGCATCTATAAACATAGACATGTATATATAATACATGCATCTATAAACATAGACATGTATATATAATACATGCATCTATAAACATAGACATGTATATATAATACATGCATCTATAAACATAGACATGTATATATAATACATGCATCTATAAACATAGACATGTATATATAATACATGCATCTATAAACATAGACATGTATATATAATACATGCATCTATAAACATAGACATGTATATATAATACATGCATCTATAAACATAGACATGTATATATAATACATGCATCTATAAACATAGACATGTATATATAATACATGCATCTATAAACATAGACATGTATATATAATACATGCATCTATAAACATAGACATGTATATATAATACATGCATCTATAAACATAGACATGTATATATAATACATGCATCTATAAACATAGACATGTATATATAATACATGCATCTATAAACATAGACATGTATATATAATACATGCATCTATAAACATAGACATGTATATATAATACATGCATCTATAAACATAGACATGTATATATAATACATGCATCTATAAACATAGATATGTATATATAATACATGCATCTATAAACATAGATATGTATATATAATACATGCATCTATAAACATAGATATGTATATATAATACATACATCTATAAACATAGATATGTATATATAATACATACATCTATAAACATAGATATGTATATATAATACATACATCTATAAACATAGATATGTATATATATTCTAAATGTTTCAATTACTTACAGACATTTTAAGAATGATCAAGTCTCTCAGGCTTCTGAAATCAAATTGCTTAAGATATTAAGCAATTGGCTATTTTGGATAGCATTATATACAATGTGTTTAGCACAATGTTCTGAACACAATGAGAATTCAAAATATATTTATTTAATTTAATGATCTACTATTTCTTGAGGAGAGCTGTTTTCTTGACATTATGTGACCTATCATTTTCAGTATAATTACATGTGTAACTTCTAATATTCATAAATATAATACTATTTTTAAAATGCATACCTGTATCCCACATTATTTAAGATAAAGAGGTTCTCTCACCAACTCATCTTTTATTAATTTTTCTCATTTTCTCTATTAGTAGATTTTTGTTAGCATATTCCTCTCACTAAAATATCAATTGTCAGACATGATATTGTCCTGACAGGTAAGAAAACTTTGCAGTAACTCAATGTTTGTTTCTTGGTCTGAGACTCCTTAAGTTTTACATTTTAAAAACCCATCTCCAACCATTTAAACAAAGAGACAAAAGCTAAAATATTCAGAAGCATGACAGTTACAGCAAAGCTAGATGGATGTGCTGAGGTAGTATCTTAAATTTCAAGGGCATTGCTGTCTAGGGAAGTGCATCTGTGGATGCAGGAAGCCATTTTGTCAACACTAGGAGGAGAAGGGGGCTAACACGGAGGTAAAATGACTTGTAATATATGCTATAACAATCAAAAAATTTAGTTTGAAATTTTGAACTATCATCTGAAATTTTAGTTTTTGCTTTTTTGTTTAAAATAGTTGGAGTTAGGTTTCTTTAATGTAAATCTATGTCTTGGTTCTTCTTTTCTTCCACTTAACCTGTATATTCACACTCTTTCTTCAAAGTTTGAAAAATGGTTGTTTGTAGCTGTAGATTTACTTCCTCATAATTTAGTAATCTCTATAGAATGTAAGACTTTCTTTCCCAAAAGAATTATACATTTTTTTGAAATTAATTTTGACATACCAAAGTTGATATAGTTCTATTTTTGAACCAATAATTGTGTCCAGGGATATAGTGTAGCTCTTGTTTCACATGGGTTAGCCAGAGGTTAACTTGTGGACTTCGCTTAAGGGAGGGATGGCTCTCCAAAGGCAATTAAAAATATCCTTAACAGAAGTTTGGGGAAAAATCTAGGGCAGACCAAACAGTAGTTATAAAATACAATGTTTTGAATAAAAGCATAAATTACAGTATTTTTGGAAGGTTCCTATGAATAAGCTTATTCACAACTAAGCTTATTTCTGCCAAATGCGTCAGGTAAGATGAGAACACTTATCAATTTGTGTGGATGCATGTCAATATTGCTCTAAAAAAGTAGCTAGTATTTATGGTAACAAATACTGGTACTAAAGAGACAGGTCCTCTCAAGGCATAAAATCACTTCTGTCATTATATCTGGCTACATTTTATCCATCAACCCCAGTGTACTCTCACTCATTCATCATCAAATTACCCCTTTCTCCATTTACATCATTTTTTTCCTAGTAACTAGAAAACTCCTGATTGTTAGAGATTTTGGCTCAACGTCCAATTTTTTATTTATTTATTTTTATTTTCTTCTGTCTCTCTCCCTTGTCTCTATTTTCTTTCCTTTCTTCCTTCCTTTTTACTTCTTTCCTTCTCTCCTCTCTTCTTTTTTGCTTCCCTTTCTTTTACTTTCCTTTTTTTCTTTTTTTCCCTCTCCTTCTCTCTTATTTTTCTCTCTCTTTCTTTTGTTCAGACTTGCCTTCCCAGGAAATGGTCTGGAAAGTTGGTGACAGCAATGCACTGCCCAGGAATCTAGATGAGAAATAGTAGGAATGAGAACCTGAATTCTGAGCATGTGTTCTTTCAGGCAGCAAGGAGAACAAAGTATCTTTCTGAATTCCAGTTGGAGGAGATCTGGGACTCAAGGGAAACTGAAATATTAAGACTATTTCTCATTTTTCCTAGTACTGTTTGCTCAGGTTACAAGTCTTCAGTAAGATCCTGGAATCTTTTCCCTATATGTTTTAACTAGTGTTTTGATTTTTGATCTTTCTTTTTTTTTTTGCTATATATTGCCAGGAAAAAAAAAACAAAAAATGTTATTTAATATAAATATTCTAAATTTGACTGCTTTCTTGCTTGGACCCACTATACATGACTGCCCTTTTCTCAGAAACTGGTTTATATAAATATATAAATATATTTCTTGTTCTATTTAGCTACTAAATCTTCCTAAGATCGTTACCTAGTGCCTAGGTTTGGCTTTATATGTAAATTAAACAACAATCAATATGAAAATTGTATGCTGCTTGTATAAAGGAACTGGATTCACTGGTCATCAGGGGAGACCAACTCTGGCCCAAATTCTCTTTATCTTTTCTATTCATATTTAACCAATCAGAATCAATTTTGGGGTGTGTGAGGTGCTTAACAGAACAGAAATTCATTGTATGATTCTTCTGGAGGCTAAAGTCTGAAGTCAAAGTGTCAGTAGTATTGCTTCCTTTGGAGGGCCCTGAGGAAGAATCTGTTCCATGCCATCCCCTAGCTTGTGATGATGGCCATCACTTCTTGGTATTTCTTGGCTAATAGATGCATCATTGTAATCTTTGCCTTCGTCTTCACATGGCCATTCTCCTTCTGTGGCTCTGTGCTATTTTTTATTTTTTTTTTTCAAGACAGGGTCTCATTCTGTTACCCAGGCTGGAGTGCAGTGGGGAGATCACAGCACACTGCAGCCTTGACCTTCTGGGCTTAAGCAATCCTCCCACTTCAGCAACCCAAGTAGCTGGGACTACAGGCACACGCCACCATACCTGGCAAGTTTTGTTTATTTTTTTGTGGAGATGGGGTCTTGCTATGTTGCCCAGGCTTGTCTTGAATTCTTAAGCTCAAGTGATCCTCCCACCTTGGCCTCCCAAAGTGCTAGGATTACAGGAGTGAGTCACCAGGCCTAGCTTAGAGTCACATTTTTAACCCCCAAATATCAAATATCAAATAATACCAAATTTTTTTAGAGTCAAATTTTTAACTCCCAAACATCTCAACATATTTTAAACATTCTCAATGATTTGTTTTTATAATCAGCTAAAATAGTAACTCTCCTTCTGGCTATTCAATATATTTCTTTCAAAGTTTGTAGATATTTTATATAATTTTGCATTTTTATGTTTCTTCAACACTACCTCACTGGGCAGTACATATGCATCATATTCATTTTTTATTTTGAATAAAGCACTAATATACGTTTGGCTGTTACATTTTAACAATTTCACTCCACTCTTCCTAATAGTTTATACCCTCTTTCCATATGTCCGGATGGCTAGTTGTCCATCAGCACTTATTAACTTAATCCACAATGTGAACTTGTTGCTAAAAGGTAGCTTTCCAGTCATGAAATTCCATTTCTTAGCCCCTTCCCATCTAGGCTTGGCTGTGTGACTAGTTTTTGTCAATGGAATAAACATGAATGACTCAGTTCTGGTTCAAGGCCTTGAAACATGAATCTGTCTTCTCCATGTCCTCTGTTAACGTCCTCTGTTACTTTTTGTGGCTATATGCAGATGATAGGCAGGTAGAGAATAGGGAAACTGGAACCTCCAAGTGGAGGAAACCCTGTTACCGAAGCACTACAGGGAAGAAAGGCATTCTCAAACCAAAGATAACAGACTAGAACTGTGTTATAAAAAAAAATTTAAAATATTTTTGGATCATTATATTATCACCACACTCTTGCCTTGGCTAGTAATTATAATTCAAATCCCTTTGACCTCAATACTTTTGAGGCTCTTTTTTGTGGGGGAAGTCTTTCATGGACCCTCCTAGACTAAGCAAGGTGTTCCTGCTAGGTGCCCTCCCAGTCCATGTTATATCATGTGTCATTTCCATCTTCAAACAATGTTTGATTTTTACAGTTAAATTTCCCAAGTAGACCGTAGTAGAATAAAAGTAGTTTCTGTCTTGTTCAGAATAATATCTCCAGAATCTAGCCTATTACTTAGAACATACGAAATGTTAAATAAATATGTACTCAAGTAAGAAATGATTAAACATATAGAAGTAATTAGAAATCCACATTGATTTAAGATGAGAAGGCTCCAGTAATACGTAAGAAAGTCGATAGATACCTTAATCTGAAAAGAGTATTTTAACATTTTTTATTTAATTTCTTTTAAAATAAGGCCCTAGTACTTGATCATAAATATTTCCATATAAAAGTTTGTATAAGCTTATTTTAGTAAATTTTAGATTTGTAATATTAGAATACACTCAACAATGTTCATGGCACTATGTGAGATAAAGAAAAAGAAGTCTCAGGATACAAAATCAATGTGTAAAAATCACAGGCATTCCTATACAACAATAATAGACAGAGACCCAAATCATAAGTGACCTCTCATTCACAATTGCTACAAAGAGAATAAAATACCTAGGAATACACCTTGTAAGGGATGTGAAGGACCTTTTCAAGGAGAACTACAAACCACTGCTCAAGGAAATAAGAGAGGACACAAACAAATGGAAAAGCATTCCATGCTCATGGGTAGGAAAAATCAATATCATGAAAACGGTCATACTGCCCAAAGTAAATTATAGATTCAATGCTGTCCCTATCAAGCTACCATTGACTTTCTTCACGAAATTAGAAAACACTTCTTTAAATTTCATATGGAACCAAAAAAGAGCCCATATAGCCAAGTTAATCTTAAGCAAGAAGAACAAAGCTTGAGGTATCAAGCTACCTAACTTCAAATTATACTACAAGGCTACAGTAACCAAAACAGCATGGTACTGGTACCAAAACAGATATAGAACAATGGAACAGAACAGAGGCCTCAGAAATAATGCCACATATCTACAACCATCTGATCTTGGACAAATCTGACAAAGACAATGAGAAAAGGATTCCCTATTTAATAAATGGTGTTGGGAGGCCGGGCGCGGTGGCTCACGCTTGTAATCCCAGCACTTTGGGAGGCTGAGGCGGGCGGATCACGAGGTCAGGGGATCGAGACCATGGTGAAACCCCGTCTCTACTAAAAATACAAAAAAAATTAGCCGGGCGTGGTGGCGGGCACCTGTAGTCCCAGCTACTCGGAGAGGCTGAGGCAGGAGAATGGCATGAACCCGGGAGGCAGAGCTTGCAGTGAGCCGAGATTGCGCCACTGCACTCCAGCCTGGGCGACAGAGCGAGACTCTGTCTCAAAAATAAAATAAAATAAAATAAATAAATGGTGTTGGGAAAACTGGCTAGCCATATGCAGAAAACTGAAACTGGACCCCTTCCTTACACTTTATAAAATAATTAACACTGGATGGATTAAAGACTTAAATGTGAGACCTAAAACCATAAAAATAATAGAAGAAAACCTAGGCAATACCATTCAGGACATAGGCATGGACAAAGACTTCATGACTAAAACACCAAAAGCAATGGCAACAAAAGCCAAAAATGACAAATGGGATCTAATTAAACTAAAGAGCTTCTGCAAAGCAAAAGAAACTAGCATCAGAGTGAACAGGCAACCTACAGAATGGGAGAAAATTTTTGCAATCTATCCATCTGACAAAGGGCTAATATCCAGAATCTACAAGGAACTTAAAACAAATTTACAAGAAAAAAAAACAACCTCATCAAAAAGTGGTCAAAGGATATGAACAGACACTTCTCTAAAGAAGACATTCATGGAGCCAACAAACATGAAAAAAAGCTCATCATCACTGGTCATTAGAGAAATGCAAATCAAAACCACTATGAGATACCATCTCACACCAGTTAGAATGGCGATCATGAAAAAGTCAGGAAACAACAGATGCTGAAGAGGATGTGGAGAAATAGGAACACTTTTACACTGTTAGTGGGAATGTAAATTAGTTCAACCATTGTGGAAGACAGTGGGGTGATTCCTCAAGGATCTAGAACAAGAAATACCATTTGACCCAGCAATCCCATTACTGGGTATATACTCAAAGGATTATAAATCATTTTACTATAAAGACACATCCACACGTATGTTTATTGAAGCACTATTCACAATAGTAAAGACTTGGAACCAACCAAAATGCCCATCAATGATAGACTGGATAAAGAAAATGTGGCACATATACACGATGGAATACTATGTAGCCATAAAAAAGGATGAGTCCATGTCCTTTGCATGGACATGGATGAAGCTGGAAACCATCATTCTCAACAAACTAACACAGGAACAGAAAACCAAACACTGTATGTTCTCACTTGTAAGTGGGAGTTGAATAATGAGAACACATGGACACAGGGAGGGGAACATCACACACCAGGGCCTGTCGAGGGGTGGGAAGTTAGGGTAGGGGTATCATTAGGAGAAATACCTAACGTAGATGACGGGTTAATGGGTGCAGTAAACCACCATGGCAGGTGTATACCTATCTAACAAACCTCCACGTTCTGTACATGTATCCCAGAACATAAAGTATAATAATAATAAAAAAGAATCTAATAAATGGCCAGGCTAATTTTTCTTATTTGCTGCAGAATGGTAGTCTATATTGATGTCATGCCCGCCAATATGCCTTTTACAGTCATTTAGCATTGATATTAATGAAATATAAATCAATTTTAAAAGGTGTTAGTGGCCATGCATATCTGTTTTCAGTATAATTAATTTTCAAAAGAAAAAAATTATCAGCAGCCAAAACATTTCAAAAAATGTAGCTCAGTAATGCAAAGAAGCTTTTACTAGATTAACCAACCATGTGAAAATAGCATCTTTGAACTACAGATATTTTTGTTTAATTTAACAGTTAACTAAGCTTTCTTAAAGTATAATATTTCTACAGAAACTAAAAATCTTTTCCAACTCATTTACAGGTTGGACATTTTTATATATTCAAAAGGACATGATGCTTTCTTCCTTACCTCTTCAATTTTAGATACATACACCCTTAAATAAAATGGGTTTTATTCAAGTTAATGACGTTTAGCCAGAATCTGAACTCTTCCTTGTTAAGTTCTCTTGCTCTAAGGTTAAACTACTTCTTAGATGTCTCCTTTCATAATTAAGATAAAATCCTCAATTAAAATCCCTTCTAAAAGAGTTCTGGTTTATTGTCAGCTTATCATGACTATAGAATATAACCTAATTCACTGTTAGATCTCTAGACTTTATACTGCAACTGAAAATGTACAATAATTCATGTTCATCTGAGTACACATACTAATTACAAGTTGAACATTTATTTGAAGCTTAATAAGTGTTCATCCTTTTAAGACACTATTTCAGAGTTTCAGTTCACTTTCTAGTTGTCTTCACTGATTCTAAAATTATCAGTAATTCACCGTTAATTATTTTGAGGGTTTTATTTTTGAATTATTCCTAAGAAGGAGAAGAGGTTTGGTACATTGTATTTTATTAATCTAAGCCTTGTCTGTAAAATCTGACTAGCCTTTAAACAAATTATATCCCTCGTGATTCTTACTGTTCCATACCATTAATGAATATGAAAGAGGAACTCTAAATACCATTTTGAAACAAAATATTTATTTATTTAACTCTTTTTTTAACTCTTGTTTGTACATGTGTATCTGAATTTATTACCAGTGAAAATGTTCTTCATTTATGGTATATTTTTTGTTAAGTTTTGAAAGCGGGGCATAGAAGCCCAAATGATTAGTCATGATTTAGAGAAACCTAAACAAGTGGATCCATTTGAAAATTGAATTAGAGATTTGTTTTGTTTTGTTTTGTTTTTCTCCAAGATGGCAGATTAGAGGCTTTTTAGCATGCCTCAGCCACTTGGAAATAGCAAGATAGTGCCTAAAAATCAACTCTGCAAGCTTTAATTCAAGCAAGAAAGTGGGAGTCCACCAGAATCATGAAGGCACCCCAGCTCTCAGGGAGAAGAACACGGGCAACCAGCTCTCTTGATGGTACCTGGTGAAGTCCCAGTACATGAGTGAGGCAGGGAGCCTCCCTCTGTGACTCACCTTTCCACTGGGGATCTGAGCAACCTAGACTGAGGGAGAACATTGTTTCTTGTCAGCCCTGGAGATAACATGGGGAGAGACTTGGTGATGCTATGAAAGAAAAAGCTACAGACAGTTTCCCAAACCCAGGATGGAGAGCAAGATGCCATTTTTTAATCAAGATGCACATAAAGTCAGCCGTTTTTGGGCAACCAAAACGGTCAAGAGACCCATCACATGTAACCATAGGCTCAAAGTAAAGGATTAAAAAAAAATCTGTTCTCCTTGAAGAGGTCCTTCACGTCCCTCGTAAGTTGGATTCCTAGGTATTTTATTCTCTTTGAAGCAATTGTGAATGAGAGTTCACTCATGATTTGGCTCTCTGTTTGTCTGTTATTGGTGTATAAGAATGCTTGTGATTTTTGTACATTGATTTTGTATCCTGAGACTTTGCTAAGGATTAAGGATTAAGCTTAAGGAGATTTTGGGCTGAGTCAATGGGGTTTTCTAGATATACAATCATGTCATCTGCAAACAGGGACAATTTGACTTCCTCTTTTCCTAATTGAATACCCTTTATTTCCTTCTCCTGCCTAATTGCCCTGGCCAGAACTTCCAACACTATGTTGAATAGGAGTAGTGAGAGAGGGCATCCCTGTCTTGTGCCAGTTTTCAAAGGGAATGCTTCCAGTTTTTGCCCAGTCAGTATGATATTGGCTGTGGGTTAGTCATAGATAGCTCTTATTATTTTGAGATATGTCCCATCAATACCTAATTTATTGACAGTTTTTAGCATGAAGCGTTGTTGAATTTTGTCAAAGGCCTTTTCTGCATCTATTGAGATAATCATGTGGTTTTTGTCTTTGGTTCTGTTTATATGCTGGATTACATTTATTGATTTGTGTATGTTGAACCAGCCTTGCATCCCAGGGATGAAGCCCACTTGATACTGGTGGATAAGCTTTTTGATGTGCTGCTGGATTCGGTTTGCCAGTATTTTATTGAGGATTTTTGCATCAATGTTCATCAAGGATATTGGTCTAAAATTCTCTTTTTTTGTTGTGTCTCTGCCCGGCTTTGGTATCAGGATGATGCTGGCCACACAAAATGAGTTAGGGAGGATTCCCTCTTTTTCTATTGATTGGAATAGTTTCAGAAGGAATGGTGAAGGACTTCTTCAAGGAGAACTACAAACCACTGCTCAAGGAAATAAAAGAGGATAGAAAAAAATGGAAGAACATTCCATGCTCATGGGTTGGTAGAATCGATATCGTGAAAATGGCCATACTGCCCAAGGTAATTTATAGATTCAATGCCATCCCCATCAAGCTACCAATGACTTTCTTCACAGAATTGGAAAAAACTACTTTAAAGTTCATATGGAACCAAAAAAGAGCCCACGTCGCCAAGTCAATCCTAACCCAAAAGAACAAAGCTGGAGGCATCACGCTACCTGACTTCAAACTATACTACAAGGCTACAGTAACCAAAACAGCATGGTACTGGTACCAAAACAGAGATATAGATCAATGGAACAGAACAGAGCCCTCAGAAATAACGCCGCATATCTACAACTATCTGATCTTTGACAAACCTTGCAAAAACAAGCAATGGGGAAAGGATTCCCTATTTAATAAATGGTGCTGAGAAAACTGGCTAGCCATATGTAGAAAGCTGAAACTGGATCCCTTCCTTACACCTTATACAAAAATTAATTCAAGATGGATTAAAGACTTACATGTTAGACCTAAAACCATAACAACCCTAGAAGAAAACCTAGGCATTACCATTCAGGACGTAGGCATGGGCAAGGACTTCATGTCTAAAACACCAAAAGCAATGGCAACGGAAGCCAAAATTGACAAATGGGATCTCATTAAACTCAAGAGCTTCTGCACAGCAAAAGAAACTACCATCAGAGTGAACAGGCAACCTACACAATGGGAGAAAAGTTTTGCAACCTACTCATCTGACAAAGGGCTAATATCCAGAATCTACAAGGAACTTAAATTTACAAGAAAAAAACAAACAAGCCCATCAAAAAGTGGGTGAAGGACATGAACAGACACTTCTCAAAAGAAGACATTTATGCAGCCAAAAAACACATGAAAAAAGGCTCATCATCTCTGGCCATCAGAGAAATGCAGATCAAAACCACAATGAGATACCATCTCACACCAGTTAGAATGGCCATCATTAAAAAGTCAGGAAACAACAGGTGCTGGAGAGGATGTGGAGAAATAGGAACACTTTTACATGTTGGTGGGACCGTAAACTAGTTCAACCATTGTGCAAGTCAGTGTGGCTATTCCTCAGGGATCTAGAACTAGAAATACCATTTGACCCAGCCATCCCATTACTGGGTATATACCCAAAGTATTATAAATCATGCTGCTATAAAGACACATGCACACGTATGTTTATTGCGGCACTATTCACAATAGCAAAGACTTGGAACCAACCCAAATGTCCAACAATGATAGACTGGATTAAGAAAATGTGGCACATATACACCATGGAATACTATGCAGCCATAAAAAATGATGAGTTCATGTCCTTTGTAGGGACATGAATGAAACTGGAAATCATCATTCTCAGTAAACTATTGCAAGGACAAAAAACCAAACACTGCGTGTTCTCACTCATAGGTGGGAATTGAACAATGAGAACACATGGACACAGGAAGGGGAACATCACACTCCGGGGACTCTTGTGGGTTGGGGGGAGGGGGGAGGGACAGCATTAGGAGATATACCTAATGCTAAATGACGAGTTAATGGGTGCAGCACACCAACATGGCACATGTATACACATGTAACAAACCTGCACATTGTGCACATGTACCCTAAAACTTAAAGTATAATAATAATAAAATAAAATAAATAAATAAATAAAAAAAATCTACCAGGTAAGTATAAAACATAAAAGAGCAGGGGTCACGATTCTTATATTAGGTAAAACAGGCTTTAAACAAAGAACATTTAAAAAGGACAAAAAAGGTCCTTACATAATGATAAAGGGTTCAATTCAACAAAAAAACTTAACTATTCTAAGTATACACATGCCCAACATTGGAGCACTGAGATTCATAAAACAAGCACTTCTAGACATACAAAAAGACTTAGCCACACAGTAATAGTAGGAGACTTCAACACCCCACTGACAGCAATAGGCAGATCACTGAGGCAAAAAACTGGTAAAGAAATTCCAGACATAAACTCAACTACAGACCAATTGGACCTAATAGACCTCTACAGAATATTGTATTCTGTATTAACCACAGTATTTACTTTCTTCTTATCTGCACATGGAACATACTCCAAGATTGACCATATATATGGCCATAAAGCAAGTCTCAGTAAATTCAGAAAAATTAATCTAGGCCCACATAACCATAATCTAGTTCTAACCATAATCTAGGACCACAGTGGAAAAAAACAGAATTCAATACTGAGGAGATGTATTAAAACCCAAAATATATATATAAAAATTAAACAACTTGTTCCAGAATGACTTTTGGGAAAATGATAAAATTAAGGCAGAGATTAAAAAAAAATTTTGAAATAAATGAAAAAAGAGACACAACATACCAAAATCTTAGAGATGCAGCAAAAGCAGTGTTAAGAGGAAAGTTTACTGTGCTAAACACCTACCGCAGAAAGCTAGAAAGATCTCAAATTAATAATCCAACATTAAACCTCAAGGAACTCGTAAAACAATAACAAACTAACCCCAAAGCCAGCAGAAGAAAAGAAATAATTACAATTAGAGTGGGGCTTAATGAAATTGAGAGCTAAAATTTCATGCAAAAAAGATCAATGAAACTAAAAGTTTATTCTTTGAAAGGACAAAAAAGATCAATAAACTGCTAGCTAAATTAACAAAGAAAAATGAGAGATCTAAACAAGCACAATCAGAAAAGACAAAGGTGACATCACAACGGATTCCACAGAAAACCAAAAAATTCCTCAGAGACTATTATGAATACCTCTATGCACACAAACTAGACAATCTAGAGGAAATGCATACATTTATAGAAACATACAAACTCTCAAGATTATATCAGAAGAAAGTGAGACACTGACTAGACCAATATTGAGTTCTGAAATTGAATCAATAATAAAAACTCTACCAATTAAAAAAAGCACTGGAGAGGATGGATTCTCAGCCAAATTCTACCAGATGTAAAAAGAGCTGGTACTAATTCTATTGAAATGATTCCAAAAAATTGAATAAGTGGAACACCTTCTTAACTTGTTCTACAAACACAGCATCACTCCAATACCAAAATCTGGCAAAAGCACAACAAGAAAATAAATTTAAGGAAACTACAGGCCAATATCCATGATGAACACAGACACAAAAATCCTGCACAAAATACTACCAAACCATATTCAACAGCTATCAAGAAGTTAATTCATTATGATCAAGTAGGTTTCATTCCTGCAAGGCTGGTTCAGCATATGTGAATCAATAAATGTGTTTCACCACATAAAAAGAATTAAAAACAAAAACCATATGATCATCTCAATAGACACAGGGGGATCTTTCAGTGAAATCTGACATTGCTTCATGATAAAAATCCACCAAAAAGTAGGTATTGAATGGTCATACCTCAAATAATAAAAGCCATCTATGACAGACACATAGCCAACATCATGCTAAATGGGCAAAAGCTAGGAGCATTCCCTTTGAGAACTAGAGCAAGACAAGGATGCCTACTCTCACTACTCCTATTCAAAGTAGTATTAGAAGTGCTAGTTGTCGCAACCAGGCAAGAAAATGAAATAAAAGATATGCACATAGAAAAAAGAAATTAAACTATCTCTCTTTGTGCACAATCTGATCTCATACCTAGAAAACCCTGACAATTCTGCCAAAAGGCCCTGGAATTGAAAAATGACTTCAGTGAAGTTTCAGGACACTAAATTAATGTACAAAAATCAGTGGTATTTCAATACAACAATAATGTTCAAGCAGCAGAGCAAAGTCAAGAATGCAATCCTATGTACAATATCCATAAAATAAAATAAAATAAAATAAAATAAAATAAAATAAAACACCTAGGAATACATCTAACCAAGGAAGGGAAAGAGCTCTACAAGGAGAACTATAAAATATTGCTCAAAGAAATCATAAATAACACAAACAAATAAAAAACTTTTCATGTTCCTGGATTGGAAAAATCAATATCATTCAAATGGCCTTACTGCCCAAAGCAATCTACAGATTCAATGCTGTGATGGTTAATACTGAGTGTCAACTTGATTGGATTGAAGGATGCAAAGTATTGACCCTGGGTGTGTCTGTGAGGGTGTTGCCAAAGGAGATTAGCATTTGAGTCAGTGGACTGGGAAAGGCAGACCCATCCTTAATCCCGGTGAGCACAATCTAATCAGCTGCCAGTGCAGCCAGAATATAAAGCAGGCAGAAAAACATGAAAAGGCTAGACTGGCTTAGCCTTCCAGCCTACATGTTTCTCTTGTGTTGGATGCTTCCTGCCCTCAAACATCAGACTGCAAGTTCTTCAGCTTTGGGATTTAGACTGGCTTCCTTGCTCCTCAGTTTGCAGATGGCCTACTGTGGGACCTTTGTGATTGTGTGAGTTAATACTCCTTCATAAACTCCCCTTTATCTATCTGTCTGTCTGTCTGTCTGTCTATCTATCTATCTATCTATCTATCTATCTATCTATCTATCTATCTATCATATTAATTCTGTCCCTTTAGAGAACCCTGACAACTACAAACACTCTTCCTATCAAACTACCTATGTTATTTTAAACAGAATTAGAATCGTATTTTAAAATTTACATGAGACCCAAAAAGATCCCACCTTGCGAAAGCAATCCTAAGCAAAAAGAACAAAGCTGGAGGCATCATATTATCTGACTTCAAACTATACTATAAGGCTACAGTAACCCAAATAGAATGGTACTGGTACATAAAGAGACTCATAGACCAATGGAACAGAATAGAGAACTTGGAAAAAAGCCACACACTTAGAGCCATCTGATCTTCAACAAAGTTAACAAAAATAGGCAATGAAGAAAGGACACTCTATTCAATAAATGGTGCCAGGATTTCTGGTTAGCCATACGCAGAATAATGAAACTGGACTCTTACCTTACACCATACACAAAAATCAATGCAAGATGGATGAAAGATTTAAATGTAAGACCTCAAGCTATAAGAATTTTAGAAGAAAACCAAGGAAACACCATTCTGGACATGGCCCTCAGGTTTTGACTAAGTCCTCAAAAGCAACTGTAACAAATACAAAAATTGATAAGTGGGACCTAATTAAACACCCACACAGCAAAAGAAACCATCATCAGAATAAACAGCCTACAGAATGGAAGAAAAATTGTGCAAACTATGCATGTGACAAAGGTCTAATATCCAGGATCTATATGGAACTTAATTCAACCGGCAGAAAACAAATAAACCCATTAAAAAGTGGGCAAAATATATGAACAGACACTTCTCAAAAGAAGACACACAAGCAGCTAACAAACATATGAGAAAATGCTCCACATCATTAATCATCAGAGAAACGCAAATCAAAACCACAATGAGATACCATCTCACAACAGCCAGAATAGCTGTTATTAAAAAGTCAAATAATAACTGATACTGGTGTGGCTGTGGAGAAAAGAGAACGCTTACACACTGTTGTTGAGAATGTAAATTATTTCAGTCACAGTGGAAAGCAGTTTAGAGATTTCTCAAAGAACTAAAAACAAAAATAACATTCAACCCAGCAACCCCATTACTCAGTGTATATCCAACTGAAAATATATTTTTCTACCAAAAGACACATGCACTTGCATGTTCATCACAGCACTATTCACAATAGCAAAGAAGAAATCAACCCAGGCATCCATCAATGGTAGATGGGATAAAAAAAAAAACGGTACATATACACCATGGAATACTATGCAGCCATAAAGGCAGGTATAAAGGCATAAATACTATGCAGCTAATTAAGGCAGGAGCAGAAAATCAAATACTACATGTTCTCGCTTATAAGTAGGAGCTAAACATTGGGTACTCATGGACATAAAAATGGTAATAATAGAAACTGGTGACTATTAGATGGGGTGGGGGTAAAAAGAGGAAAAAAGTGTTGAAAAACTAACTGTTGGGTATCATGCTCAGTGCTTGAATGATGGGATCATTCATACCCCAAATTTCAGCATTACGCAATATTCCCAGGTAACAAATGTGCATGTACCCTCTGAGTCTAAAAGTGGGAAAAAAGGAGAAAAATGAAATTACAACATGGCCTTTATTATTTTGTTTGTCTGTTAGTACTTTGGAAAATCCAAAAGTTTTAGAAAAGCATGCAGCTTTAATACTGCAAAGACAATGATGAATCTAGTCAATGCATAATCTCAAAAGCAAAAAAAAATTAAAATGAAATAAAAGATAATTTGTAACCTAACTTCATTCTTCTGTTTACCATCAAGGTCAAATGACTTTGTAAAACCTCAGGGTATTGACTATTTTACTTTAATTAAAAAGAAAAAAAAACACCTAGTTGTAATGTTTTAATTTTATCTTCCTTGTATCCTTTTTTGCATCTGCAATTAGCATGCATAAAGTAAAAGTATTTTTGAACAAAATGAAAAAGCACACGTCTATATAGAATATTAAATTCACTGTGTATAGTCATGTGTAAATGGCTTCTCACAATCTTACCACCTCTTTTTATTTCTTGCTCACTAATAGTAAGCATTGGTCCCTGCCAGTGACTGGAGAACTAACACTGCTTTTCGTTGTTGTTGTTAATTCATTCTTTCAAAACATGGAAACGGTTCTTTCTCTTAGGAATTGTGTGGTTCCTTCATTGAAGATTAAACAGATTTCATATCATCTGCTTTAATAAAACTGATTATCCAAAAGTATTCCAGGCAATATTCTATAACAACATATGGTAAAAGAATGGACACCGTCACAGACTGGGTTCCCTGGGCAGCAGACATTGAGATGAAGATTAGTACGATAAGGTGTTGTTATGGGTTTAACACCTCATGTTACAGAGATAAGTTTGCCTATAATGTAGTCACAACCAAGGACCTCAGCTGATGTCAGGGTACATGCTGTAGCTGAGATGGCCCTTCTGTAGTTTCCCAAGTTGAGGCAAAGAGGTGATAACTCGCTAACCCAGCATTTACTTGACATAGGATGAGGTTTTCCCAGAGACCACAGTTTGTCCTTGAATGAGGTGTCCATCTTCAATAGAAGCAACTCTCAAAGTAAGCTTACAGTGAAGAACTGTCAGGCAACCTTCCCAAGAGCAAAGAAAGAAATTGTTTAGAAAGGAAGAGAAATCTGTGCTGCATAACAGCTGCAATAAGCAATATACATAAAATAATTAGCTTGATAAAAAAATTTCTGGTAAGATTTCAAAGCAATGTGTAACTGAGCCATAGAAAAACTCAGTTTATAATTGCTGATATCTGAAAAACTGGGAGGAGACAGTGTTGAAAATGAAACAGTTTATTTTTAACATCTTCTTCCTTTTATCTAAACCCTGCTTTCACTTCTTACTTGTCTTTTTTTCCTGCCAAATGCCCACTGTCCTCATATTCTCAATCTGAACTATACTCTCTTTTGCCTCACATCCCAAATATTTTCTCCAACGTCTTAATGTATTACTGGCAGCCTTACAATAAATAATTCTGTTTAACTAAGGTATATAATATTATGTGTTAACAATTGAATATCTGCCACAACATTAATTGTAGAATCACCTTTCACAAAGCAGTTTCCTGGAAAATAAAAGTTCTGTATCCTCACTCTTGATGTTCTGTATCCCACCTGAACTCCTGTCCACTCTGTCCTTGACAGCTGTGATAGAAAATATGCCCCTCTAGTGCTTACCTTCCTAATCTAATTTGTACCTCATAACCTCTGGTTTTATAGATAAAAGAGATAAAAGCACTTAAGTCACTTTCCCAAGGTTGTAGACCTAGGTACTGATCTTTCCATTGCATCTTGATATTTATTTGGTGTCCCCATGGCTATCACAGTGCCTAGAGCATAGGCAGTCTTTCATTAATATTTGTTGCTAAAAAAGTTAGACAGAGGCAGGAAGCAGACAATGAAAATGACTTTCAGTAACAGAATAGCAGGCAACAAAGCCATTAGAAAAGGTAGTAATACTGTGGTCAAAAATTAGAACACATATGCTACTTACAAAATTGGCAATGTAAAAAAAGTTATGTTAAAAGCTATTTAAACATTATATATTCTGGATTATAAGCACTTTGGGCAGCAATTGAGAACTTGAAAGGAAGTTAATTAGGTTCCTGATCATCATTGAATAAAGCGTCTGTAGATTCTAGGACAAATAAAATAACTAAATTAGGTAGGAAGTGAGAAACGCTTAGTGATCTTGTTTTTCCCTTTAGAGGTATTCATCTACTAAAGTGAGAAATAGAGCATATCTCTGGTCATGTAAACAGGACTGAGTAATTTTAATAATGACTCTAGTGATCTTACAACATCATCTTGCTTTAGGACTATATCAGTTAAGTCTTATAATACCTCTGAGCTTCAGTGTTTCCAGCCAAAACAAACAAACAAAAAAGAAGTACTTTCTCTATAGTCTCTGAAGTCTCTGCAAGGACCAACCATTCTCTAAATTCATAAATACTTGTTGCCCATTTCTATAAGTATCATGTCATGTATTTTCCCTATGCATGTATCTTTCTTGATACATGTTTTTTAAATTGCCTAGTATATTAAGTAGTTCTTTTTCTCTGATATCTATTACTCTGTTTACATTTTCAAACACCAAGACATTTAGGACTAAAACATCAGAATTACATGTTTGAGAATACCTGTATATTTAGCTTCTAAAATATATATATATATGTTTGATTATGGGATTCTAAGTCAAACTCTGTGAATGATGTCATTTAAGATACACAGATGGTCTCCAAATTACAATGGTTCCCCTTGCAATTTTTCAACTCTGTGATGGGTTTGTCTGGATATAAATCCATTGTAAGTTGAGGAGTTTTTATGACCTACGATGGGTTTACAGTTTTTAATGAATGTATATTGCTTTTGGTATGATGGGGAAGTAAAAATTTCTAAGTCATATCACCATAACTTGGAGACTGTCTAGTGTGTTGTCAGAAATAAAAGCATTTTTGGCTTAGTATATTATCAGGTTACAATGGGTTGATCAGGAGGTAACCTCATCATAAGTAGAGGATCAACTATATATATTATATTATCTTCCTATAATCAAAGGAGAAAACTAAAACATGCTGAGTTTTAAAACATTTCTGGACCTAAGGAATTCATGTAACTATTATGGACTTCAATACATGTTTTACAAAGTAGATAAAATGCTGTCCTTGTAACATAGATACGGACTTTTACTTAGAATGGCTTTTACTGCTTTCCACAGGTTTGTGAGTATATGACTTTCAGTGAACAAGAACTTTTATTGCTTCATTGACTAAAGCATTAGCTTTATGAGTTATTATTTGTTTTAACTCTTTGCCAGTTAATCAGAGACCCCAACTTCCTATTTTTTCAGTATATAATGCTAAAACCCTTTTGTTCCAAAAGCCCAATGTATTACCCTTTTAATTCTTGATTTAAAAATAAATGCTAAGATAGAGTTTGTAAAGTTTTCTAATACCTTAAGTTAGTTCTGAGTTTTAGTTTTTGTATTTTTTTCTTTGTTGCTGTGATCTTCTAAAGTGTTTCTATTGCTCAGTCCATTAGGAATCCAAGTTTGAGTGTCAGCATTAATTCTCGGAACCAGATCCCTCTGAGTGCAGAAAGACAATTTATTGTAACAAAGGAGCAAAGCCTTTTACTAGAGAAATGTTCCCCAGGCCTACATGCTTGCTGCAAGCTTTCATCTTTCAGAGCATACCTTTTGACATAGGCAGTTGTACTAAAATTATAAAGTCCTTCTGAATAAACTTATGGAATATTTTTAAATAATAATTTCTTCCAAAGTAGTCCATGAGGAGAAATACAGACAAACAAGACACTCAATGAAAAGGGTGGTCTGAAATGTAATTGGAAATTATTGTGTCACTGCAGAGAGTTCCATAATTAATTCTCTAGATTACTGCTGTGATTATCCAAATAAATTTTAACTTATTCTAGCAAAAGTCTTTCCAGTACAATGATGAGCTATTTTAAAATAGTTAACATTTTTTATAAACTCCAAAATTGTGTTATACTTTGCTGAATGAAGCATGAAAATGTTAATACAATGATTGGATAGGTTCCCCTTGCTTTCAGAAACTTGTGCATTGTTGGTGGGAATGTAAAATGGTATAGCTACTATGGAAATCAGTGTGGCAGTTCCTTAGAAAAGTAGAAATACAATTACATACGATCCAACAATTTCACTTCTGGGTATATACCCCAAAGTATTGAAAACAAGGTCTCTAAGAGGTATTTGTACACCTATATTCATAGTAGCATTCTTCGCAATAGCTAAAACATGAAAGCAATCCAAGTGTCCATCAACAGATGAGTGGATCAGCAAAATATGTTATATACATGCAATGGGGCATAATTAAGTCTTAAAAAGGAAGGAAATGCTGACATATGCTATGACATCAGTGAACTTGGAGGACATTATCCTAAGTGAAATAAAACAGACACAAAAAGAAAAGTACTATATAATTTCAATTACATGAGGTACTGACAGAAGTCAAAGTTATAGAGACAGGAAATAGAACAGGTTGCTCGGGGCTATAGATACAAGAGAAGACGGGATAATCATTTACTGGGTACAGAGTTTCAGTTTGACAATATGAAAACAGTTATGGAGATAGATGGTGGCGATTGTTGCACAACACTACGAATGTATTTAATACCACTGCACTGTGATCTTAAAAACGGTCAAGATGGTAAATGTTAATGTGCATTTTAACACTATAAAAAATTGAGGGAAAAAGAAGGGGGCGTTAATGACACTTGTGACCTAAGCTCTGAAATTTTGGGGAAAAAAAAAGTAACCCTTTTACCAAATAGTTCCAATGTAAGTTTTAAAATTTTTAATTATTAATAATAATAAAGCATGACTGAGCACAGTGGTGGCTCACGCCTGTAATCCCAGCACTTTGGGAGGCCAAGGAGGGTGGATCACCCGAGGTCAGGAATTCGAAACCAGCCTGGCCAACATGGTGAAACTCCGTCTCTACTACAAATACAAAAATTAGCTGGGCATGGTGGCGGACAGCTGTGGTCCCAGCTACTCGGGAGGCTGAGCTAGGAGAATGGCATGAACCTGGGAGGCGGAGGCTGCAGTGAGCCAAGATCACGCCACTGCACTCCAGCCTGGGTGACAGAGCGAGACTCTGTCTCAAAAAATAATAAAAATTAAAATTAAAATTAAACATTTTTGTATTTTATATTCAATATATATATTCAATACATATTGCATTCAATATGTATTGAATACTTACCATTTTCCCAGCACTACAGAATCAGAGAAGAATGAAAATTCCTTTCTCTCAAATATCTGAGTTCATTAGGTAAGATATACTAAACAGATGAACAAAAATTTCCTATAAAATGAGAATTATAGGTAAACTCTTATTAAAGTAAATTTTATTTTCTAGGCTCACAGCCTCTTAACTAATAATTATGGGTATCTTAAAAATTTGTATTTCAACAATACAAGATACCTCTTCATTGTGATTAATGATTTTCCACTTTTTCTCAGAGTAATTACAAAAGAATTGAGAATCATTATATGCAATTCATGTACCTATCACAGGTAGGGCTAGAAAATAACAACAAGAAACACTGATTTCCTTGTTACTGCAATTTTTTCTTTGTAAGTTGAATTCTATTTTTGTCAAAGACAAATATGTAATGTTTGAATTTCTTTTTACTTAATATCTTTTACTTCAACCTGATCTCAGTCCATGAACAAAATTTACTACTTTTAGTTGTTACTTTTTCTTTTACTAGTTATTTTATAGAGCATATTTATGCCTCTATTTCTTGATACATTAATTTTAGATATATCTACTTCCTCACTTAGTTACTATCGAAGATGTTTTTTCCTTTAACTTTTATTTAAGGTTCAGAAGTGCCTGTGAAGGTTTGTTACATAGGTAAACTCATATCATGGGGATTTGATGTACAGATTATTTTGTCACTAAGCATAGTGCCATATAGGTATTTTTTCTGATCCTCTCCCTCCTACCACCCTCCACCCTCAAGCAGTCCCCAAAGTATAATTAAGCTATCTTATATTTTCATCCTCTTATTTTGCCATTTCTGCTAGTATTGATATATCAAAATTTGAACTGAATATTCTTTTATTCTTATTATGTTATGATTATATAATTTTAGTCACTGTAGATTCAAGTGGTCTTTGATGATTATTTTTTCCTTATATAATTTTTTCGTGTGTTTCTAGGATTACAATTTGCCTTTTGAAATAATTTCTTGTGTTTAAGGAAACAATCCCTTATTTCAGAAACCCAATTTATATATCAATCACCTATCAATATTCAATTTCAAACTCAAATATATCAGATAATCTATCAATTTCTATAATTGCTTATTTTGCTTTGATTACCTGGTCAGTTCTCTCTCATCATCTTTTGTTGTCCTGCTTAAATATGAGCTGTTTGCCTTCTGGACTTACTACAAATTTTACACCCTGAATTTTCCTTCCTTGCTTTCTAATGTAGGAAAACCTGGAACCTAGATCTTATGTCTAAGATTTTCCTCTTTTTTTCTCGGTTTCCTAAAAATGAATGCATGTTAAAAAAAAAAAAATGCTTAAGCCTTTGCATATTTGTAAATACCTTTCTCTTTGAATTCCTGATTCAGAATTTAGCTAGACATCGAACACCAGGATGAAAACACTAATGCCTTATTAAGAAAGCATTGCTCCATCACCTCTTAGGTCCATTGTTGCTATAGAGTAGTCTAACTTTCTGTTTCCCATTTTTGATATATCATTTGCTTACTTTTACCAGAACTTTCTGTTCTTTTACTTATCACTGGTCTTTTGAAATTCTGCAATCAGATAGTCTTTAGTTTTGATTTTTTGGGTCATTTCCTCTAGTTCAGTGAAGGAGAAAGCTATGCTAGTTAATTAGTATTAAACTTTATCAGTTAGATGATAAATAGCTTGTTTTTATTAACAGAGCTAGAGCAAATCTCAAAATCAGAGTCTTGAGTAGGCACAATGTTTTCTAAAGTTTAATAACTAACATTTTTTATTTGATTACTAATTTTTAATATTTTCTTTTACTGCACGATACTGGCTTTATTTTTATGGTAGTAACTTCAAGTTTCTTTTTTGGATACATTGATGTCAGTTTCAAAAGTGGCCCATTAAAAATATTCAGGGAGAAAAAGAAGGAACACATGCATGGCCAAAATAACAAGATGGTTTGTGGATTTAGCAAAATGTACAACAGAGAAGTGAGAATGGCTGAAGGTGCCATTCTATCCTATTCCCTCTATTTCTTTGTGCAGAGGCCTAATCTTTGCAGTGCTTGAGAGCTACAGGACTTTCAAAAACTTCTTTTCTGTTTTGTATAACAAGCACCCTATGATTCGGTGTCGATATTTTTGTCTGAGTTTGTATAGCTTCACAGCACAGAGATGTAGGATGCAATTGGCTGAGCATCATTTTGTAGCAATGACGCTGTGACTGAAGATAGCTATGATTTGCTTTTCTGTTTGTTTCTATTACAAACTGTATGCGTCCAATGAGATAGCTTTTATTTAATGTCATCTGACCAACTATTTGTAAAATAGTGACCAAAGAGTTGCACTTGTATGTCTCTTAAAATAATATTCTCAGTGTATGGATTTGGATCACTATGGTTTACTCAAAGCCTTTATATTGGATAGAATAGAGAGATAATAATGACATGGCCAAGAGGCTAAGGATGCTTGTTTTTCTTTGGCAGGATTCCCATTTTTTGTACTTTATGTGAATGTGGACACCCACCTTGACTGTATCTGAGGGTCAATGGTGCATCAAAGAATATTATCTCTTCTGCCTGTGCATTTTAAAAAGCAAAATTGCAGTCATTTATCTCTCACACTCTATATTTTCCTTGGTTCAAATAACTGAATTAGTGATAAACTTCAAATCTCACTTAAAGGAGTGAATGGCTAATTTTGCTAATGCATTCATACCAAAGTTTTTGGCTACCAGTTAGAAGTTTCAAGAAATTTGGGTATCCTCATGTTTTATCACACAAGATACTGTCTTTTAAAACTTAGCTCCTGGTCTTCCATTTTCTAGTATATGGAGTCCCCTAAATGTATTTTATAATGGATGAAAGTGCTTTACCTCTAATAGGAGAAAAAATGGAGTATGCCTGGGCATGTGGTTGTACAAATATTATGGAAATAGAATTACAAAAAAAAAATCCTTACGTAATACATATCAGTATTACTGTAATACTGATATGTAATCCATACTATTTTAAAGCGAAAAATGTCCAGAAGTAGAATGAATCACAGAGCCTTTGCATTAAGAAGAAATCATGATGGTTAGAAATAAGAGTTGGCAATTTGCATTTGTGTGTTCAGATACTACTGTAATCACTATTGCAGTGTCACATTCTGGTGCCTGTACAGTTTAACATTCCTCACTGCTTTCCTGTAAATCTTTGAGCAATACATTCTGAAGCACTAAATGTAAACTCTCTAAGTTATATCTTGCATTAATGCTCATATTTACCTATGAAATAGTAGAAAAATACATATTCTTAAATTGATCTAAAAATAAATTATGGCAGCACAATAAAATATAAATTTTTATTTTGCCATGTTTTTCTTATCAAATATTGTTGACTTGTTTTTAAAGACAGAAAATCTAGGGGTGAGCCTATCATATAATTTATCATAATTGTTTTTAATCTTTTGAAGCTAATTTTTAAATGCTATTTGGTCTATGCCTAAAAAAACCCAAAGCCTCCAATCAGTATCTTCCAGACATTGAATGCCCTTTCTGTCTGTCATTTCGCTAATCTCTGGGTTTAAGAATAGTAGATATTAACTGGAGATCAGAAGAAACAATTAACCTTGAGAAGCAGCACATAGAACTCTGTTAATGGAAATATTTCCACTTATGGAAATATTTTTCATATGAATAATATGACCTAAAACACATCCTGCTTATCACTCTACAATAATAAGAATTTCTATTGAATGGCCTCAGGCAACTAACAAATCAATGAAATAATCAAAACCTTATTAGTGGAGAATGTCTTAATACTAGGCCAGGAAAAGAGTCTTGTCACATTGATATAGACAGCTTAGTGTAAGTTGAAAGACAATAATGAATAATTTCTTTTAACTACAGACCTTCATTCTTTGTAGGACAGAAGATGGCGTTATTAGAAGAATTAAAATATATGGATTACAACATTTAATATTTTAAAAGCTGATAATTTTTGATAAAATAATCTGCCCTATTTTTTCTTACTTAGAATATTTTACTTTAGTCTTACATGTTCCATTTTTTTCTTTGTTTTGATTTTTTTTCACTGTGGTTATAGTATCAACTCTCAGTACCTTGGAAGGTAGACGCATGTGCCACTTATTAAAATATTATTTATTCTGACCTAAAGGGTAGCACATTCATTCATCATTACAGTGTAGGACTAGGATGAAAGAGTATCACACCTAAATCATGGCAAGTCAAACTAATTGTTCTCAAACTCTAGCATGCATAGAAGACACCTTGGGGATTTATTAAAACAAAGATTGCTGGGCTTACCCTGAGAGTTCCTGATTCAGTCTTGGGCATTTGTATTCATCTCAATTTCTCAAGTGATGCTGATGTTGCTAGTCTAAGGATCATGCCTTGAGAACCAGTGACTTAAACATGTACCTTTTTAAACCACTGCTTCTATCTGCACCTTATCTAGCTTCTTTTTATCCTGTTCACCAGCATTTACCCAATATCCAAAATTCAACTGGTAAGTCACCTCTTATTAGAAAACTTTCCAAACTCTCCTGGCTTAGATTTGGTACCTGCATCTGTCATGTCTACTCAGGAGACAAACCACATTATAATTTGAAAATAAAAAGTTTAATATACAGAATACTAATTTCAGTAGATTGGAATAATGTGGGCTTCATAACAAAAGTTAAAGAGCCCTCTAAAGACCAGAGGAATAGCAGATATAAGGAGCAGTCACTGTCCCAAGGACTGTGATCCAGACATCATTAGAGAAAACATGGGCATGGCTCACTGAAGGGCAGAGAAGTCGGTCTGATGCTGCATCAGTGGAACTTGCTGGATATACTTCTTCTAAGGTACCAGGAGAAGCAGTTTTCAGGAAGGATGTTCACCTCTGTGCACACAGAGGCTGGGTGTCAAAGAAGGTACACATGCTGTGAGAGCCTGTTGCTGAAGTCGCCCCTGCTGCAGGAGTGGGGCACTGGGTGCATTGAAGGAGTCAGTTGAGAGAAGCACAGTGGAATCAGGAAGGAAAGCCTCTTCTTGCCAGTAGTAGTTGGTCTCCAGCACAAACTACTGGCAAAGCTTACAATCATGCCATCTTGAAAAGCAACAAGGTTTAAAGAGCCCCTGTTAAATTTTCCCAGAGCAGGAAATGAAGGATGGATTTGTGGCCGAGAACCAACAAATTGATGACATAGTCTGGGGGATATATTATATACTCATAGAATGTGTTGAAGTGAACTCCTATGATACCTCTGTATACTTTATTGGTATGTTCACTCAGTGATTCCCTCAGTATGAAGCATTCAATAGATAGATTTCTTCATTCAAAAGATATGATTAAATATGCAATATAATTGTATATACTTATATTATTATTTTATCCCCAGCATCACCAAGTACCTTAAACATATTAGGAGCTCAGCAAATATTTATAGAATCCGTGACTATCACATAATAAAAATAAAATGCCTAGGTAAATATTTTGAAATAACTTTAGATGTTTATATTCTGACTTTCAGAGAGCAGAGAGAAGTAATAAAGCATAAGTAGATCAAAACCTGTATAAGCAGTCATATCTGAGAGGACTTTTGCACTATAAAATTTAGAAAGCTTTACTTAAAGTGACCTAAACAACACAGAAAATTTATATATTCACTTAGGTTATACGTTAATCTACAAACAGAGCTCTTTTCAGGTAAGCCTTGATTCAGCAGGCCTTACATACACTCTATGTTCTACTGTTTGTGACATCAGCTTCATTTCCATGTTCACTATGCTCATCCCCTTGGTAGCTCCAGACTTCATCCTAATATTTACAGATTGACCTATGTGTTACAACCTTACTTCTTATCACTTCACTCTTCAAGGGAAGACTCAGTTTGTCTTCAGCACTATAAGCAAAATCCAGTGTCCATCTCATAAGGCGGATATGGGTTGCATACTCACCCCAATCTATTTTAACCATTGTAGGCAGGAGGATGAGATGCATAGGTACCCTTTGCGTGGAGATAAGTGTCCATGTAATTAACCGGTATTTAAGAACCATCCTATAGAAATATTAACTCATGAACATAGTATCATTAAGTTGACATATAAATTGTTCAATTTAAATAAAAATCAGCTAGTCATCAAAAAATAAACAAATGATACTCTAGGATGGCCTGAAAATTGCAATTTTATACTATTTCTTAAATATTACTGATGTGTTGTACATCAAAATGTGGCATGACTATGCTACTCATGAGAATGAGAAGGACCTTATAAATCCTATCTCCATAAATGAAATTAAAGATTGGCATTAAAAAGAGGAGAGCTGCTTTTTTTTTTTCATTGAAAGTAAAATTAGAGAGTAGGAAGGAGTCTCATATTATATCTCATCAGAGGAATACAAGAAATAAAGATAGCTAGAGAGAGTAATAATATTTGCAGTATATGTGTATGCATATTTTGCATACATATGTCTACATGTAATACTTTCTACAGGGTGACATATATACTAACACATTTAATCCTTATAACCACCCAGGGAAAGTAGCCAATCATTATCATCAGCTTGCAGATGGCACAACTAAAGAACTAAGAGATTAACATTTTGCTCCCAGTCACACTGCTAGTAAGCCTTAAGGCTGAGATTTAAAGCTAGGCTATTTACTCTTGTAGTTTTTTGCTTAAACACTACATTGCATTTCTTTACCAGGATATACACTAAATAGAAACAATTGTGGCCCTATATAAGTAAGTGGTCTCTCCTTCTAAATAGACTGCAATATTAGTTTTTCCCTCTGGAGTGCCAGACTCTTTCTAATCCTGCTCAAATAGTCCTTTTCACCCTTCTCTCCCATGACTCTCCTGGAAATTCTATGCTTCTGCCAGACTTAGCCCTGTTTTATTCTCTCAACACAGCTTTTGCTTTCCTTTAAGCAGCCTATTGCTGACACTTTGCATTCATTTCTCCACCTACACTATTTTTCCACCATCTCTAGCTATGGAAAGTTTTTCCACCCACCCCACTCAGCAAATTGTCCCTTCCAACTGCTTACTAGACATGAATAGTTGCACCATAGCCAACCCTTATATCTGAACAAATTTAAACTCATTATCTCTCCCCTCTTGCAGTTCAATAGCCCACAACCTGTGCTCCTTCCATTGTCTTCCTTCCTTATACTAACGAGTTAAGAACTCTCATTCCCCTAGCCATTAAAACTATTTTATGGGAATGTAAGAGAAGAATTTAATCAGGAATGGAAATAATTAGTCCAGTTCTTATAAGTTAACTGCACTGAGACTATTTAATCTCTCTCCTTTTCTTGCCATGGTTTCTGCCACAGTCCCGTCGCTCTCTTAACTTGCTCAGGCCTCACAGTCCTTGAACCAGCGTGATCTTTTAACATCATTAAATTGTACAAAGGCACTTTGATATTTCGGTGGAACATAGAATCCTTAACGAGTCATACAAAACCTAGCCACAGATTCCAACTCATCTCCCATTACTACTTCTCATTATTCTTTACTCCTGACCTATGAAAGCACTTGCAATTTTTTTTTTTTTTTAAAGAAACGGGATCTCCCATTTCTATGGGAGAAATTGCATTAGTAGTGATCCCACTACTGATCAACACAGGAGTTTTGACCTGCTCTGTTTTTTACCTGGGCTGTTAAATCCCCCCTTAGGCAACCTGGTGGTCCTCCTCTCCCAGGAAGTCAGTATACTGATGCTGAATTTATGGCGGACTCTTGATCACTATAGCACAGAACTCCTGGGCTCAAGAGATCCTCCTGCCTTAGCCCCTGAATAGCTGGGACTACAGGAACACACTACGGCGCCAGGGAGTGCTTGCAATTGTGTCCCTTGATGCCACAGGACTCAGCATTAAATTTGGTTGAATGTCCCCTTTTTCTTTTTTTTTTTCATTTATTCCTCCTTGTTTACTCTTAAAATTTTATTTAGGGTCAACTAATCTGGAAAGCTTGTCTTCAAACTTTATGAACATAAGATATGGACCTCTCCTTTCTGTTCCTGTATCCTTTTATATTTATATCCATGAATGTGTATCCAGATAGGCATACATATTATTAAAATAGTGTATTGAAATGGATGCATTAATACAACATTTTCTTCAAATTTATTTTCATAATGATTTTAAAAATAATGTATACTTCATTGTTACAAATGTGGAAATTTCAGAAAATGAGAAAGAAAAAAAAACTAATATCATCAGCACTGATGAGGCAACCACTCTTCCCATTTTGTTAAATAAGTTCCCAGTATTTTTATAGTAAATATTACACACTTATTTAAAAATATTTTATTTTTAAGTCACTTATCTATTCTTCCTTTTGTGACATTTACAGTTTCATTGCAATTTAAAGCTCTGAAGTTTGAATTTAATGTCCATGGAGTAATCTGATGAAGGAGTTATGCTCATATTATGAAAAGCCGAAATTTTCTATTTTAAAAAATTAATAATAATAGTAGTAAAAAGAAAAAAATGCTGAGCACTTACTTTATGCATGATACAATGGGGAAAATTTTATGTGGATAATCTTATTTAATTCTCACAATAATCCTATGAAGCAGGTACTATTTTTTCACACAAATTCTGCAGCAGAAATTCATCTCAGAGAGATTAAATAACTTATGCAAGGTCATAGACCAGAGAGTAGGGTGCCAGGATTGGAAGTATTTTGATTCCAGAGCAGACGTGTCTTTTTAACATAAAGACCACAGAAGCTTTTGCTTCTCTCTCTCCAATGCACTCTGCAAAATGCTGATGATCTGCTTTACTTGTTAGTCCTGGGAATATTTTTGGTTGGTATGCTTAGCCCTGCAGCTCTTCCTGACCTGCATGACCTGTTCTTTTTTTTTTTTCTCTGTCTCTCTCTCTTTGTGTCTAGAATTGTCTTCCCACACTGCACTGATGAAAAACACGATGTATTTATCTCCCTCTGGGGGAAAAGAGATAGTAGCATATTAGTCACCAAAGGGAAAAATGAAACAAACAAATAAAGTAAAATAAAAGTATTTATACTTTGTGTATATGACAGTTATATAAAGTTATGAACTTATGTGATACTTCCTGACAGTTCCTTGGCTGAAATAGTACTATGGAATTATTGCTTAACCATTTAATAGCCAATCAAAGGCAGACCTCAGAAATATTGCACATTTAGTCCCAGGCCACTGCAATAAAGCAAATATCACAATAAAGCAAGTCACAAGATTTTTTTTGGTTTCTTAATGTATATAAAAGTTATGTTTAATTATACCATAGTCTACTCAGTGTACAATAGCATGAGGTCTACAAAAAGTATTACCTTAATTTAAAAAATGCTTTCTTGCTAAAAAAAATGCTGTAATCTGAGACTTAAGAGTCATAATATTTTTTGCTGTTGGAGGACCTTGCCTCAATGTTGATGGCTGCTGACTAATCAAAATAGTGGTTGCTGAAGGCTGGGGTGGCTATGACAATTTAAAAAAAATAAGACAATAATGAAGTTTGCTGCAACTATTAACTCTTTCATAAAAGATTTCTCTGTAGCATCCATTACTGTTTGGTAGCAATTTACCCACAAACGTCTTTTCAAAACTGGAGTTAATCCTATCAAACCCTGCTGTTGCTTTCCCAACTAAGTTTATTTAATATTCTAAATCATTTGTTCTAATTTTAAGAATGTTTACAACATCTTCACCAGGAGTAGATTCCATCTCAAGAGATCACTTATCTGTTAATAAACATTTACTCATCTGTTTGAAATGTATCATGAGATGGCAGCAATTCAGTCACATCTTCAGGTTCTATTTCTAATTCTAGTTCTTTTGCTATTTCCAACACATCTGCAGTTAGTTTCTCAACTAAAGTCTTGAAACTCTCAAAGTCATTGATGATATTTGAAATAAACTTCTCCAAAATCCTTTTAATGATATTTTGACCTCCTTGCATGAATCATAAATGTTGTTAATGACATCTAGAATGGTGAATTCTTTCCAGAGGTTTTTCTGTTTACCTTTTTCAGATCCTTCAGAGGAATCCCTATATATGGCAGGTATATGAAATGTATTTCTTAAACAATAAACTTGAATGTCCAAAATTACTCCATGATCCATGGACTGCAGAATAAATGTTATTTTAGCTGTCAGAAAAACAACACTAATCTTCTTGTATATGTTCTTCAGAGCCCTTGGGTGACTAGGTATATTGCCAATGAGCAGTAATATTTTGAGAGGAATCTTGTTTTCAATGCAGTAGGTCTCAACAGTGCTCTTAAAATATTCAGTATTACATAATGTAACCAAATGTCCTGTCATCCAGGCTTTGTTGTTCCATTTATAGAGCATAGGCAAAGTCCATTTTGTATAATTCTTCAGAGTCCTAGGGTTTTCAGAATGGTAAATGAGCATTGACTTCAACTTAAAGGCACCAGCTGCATTAACCTTCAACAAGAGTCATCCTGTCCTTTGAAACTTTGAAGCCTGGCACTGACTTCTATTCTCTACCTATGAAAGTCCTACATGGCATCTTCTCCCAATAGAAGGCAGCTTTGTCTACATGGGCTAGCCATTCTTTAGCATAGCCACCTTCATCAATTATCTTTGCTAGATCTTCTTGCTTCATCTTGTACATCAACACTTGCTGCTTCCTCTTGCATTTGTATGTTATCAAGATTGCTTCTTTCTTTAAATCTCATGAACCTACCTGTGTTATATTCAAACTTTTCTTCTTCAGCTCCTCACCTCTCTCAGCCTTCACAGAATTAAAGAGAGTTAGGGCCTTCCTCTGGCATAGGCTTTGGCTTAAAGGAATGTTGTGACTAGTTTGGTCATTTAGGTGGACCACGAAAACTTTCTATCAGCCATAAGGCTTTTTCATTTTTGTATTATTTGTGTGTTTACTGGAGTAGCACTTTTAATTTCTTTGTTTTTGTTTGTTTTGTTTTTTTGTTTGTTGTGTTTTTTGAAATGGAGTCTTTCTCTGTCATCCAGGCTGGAATGCAGTGGCACGATCTTGGCTCATTGTAACCTCCGCCTCCCAAGCTATTCTCCTGCCTTAGCCTGTCAAGTAGGTGGGATTACAAGCATGTGCCAGCATGCCCGGCTAATTTTTCTATTTTCAGTAGATAGGGGGTTTCGCCATGTTGGTCAGGCTGGCCTTGAACCCCTTACATCAGTAGATTTGCCCACCTTGGCCTCCCAAAGTGCTAGGATTACAGGTGTGAGCCACCACACCCAGCCCCTTTAATTTCTTTCAAGAACTTTCTCTTGAATTTATGACTTGGCTAGATGTTTGGTGCAGGAAGCCTAGTTTTTGGCCTATCTTAGCTTTCAATATGCCTTCCTCATTAAGCTTAATCATTTCCACCTTTCACTTGAACACTTAGAGGCCATGGGAGGGTTACTGGTTGGCCTAATTTTAACTTCGTTTTGTCTCATGGAATAGGGAGGCCCCAAAAGAGGGAGAGAGATGACTGAATGGCTGATTGGTGAAACAGTGAGAATACACACATTTATCAAATGTGTTCACAGTCTTCCATGGGCATGGTTTGTGATGCCCCAGCACAATTACAATAGTAATATTAAAGATCACTGATTAAATATACCATAAAATATATAATAATAATGAAAGTATTTGAAATATTGGGAGAATTACCAAAATATGACACAGAGATGGAGTGAGCACATGCTGTTAGAAAAATGGTGCCAATAGACTTGTTTGACACAAGGTTGCCACAAATCTTCACTTTGTGACAAACCTGACAAAAACAAGCAATGGGGAAAGGATTCCCTATTTAATAAATGGTGCTGGGAAAACTGGCTAGCCATATGTAGAAAGCTGAAACTGGATCCCTTCCTTACACCTTATACAAAAATTAATTCAAGATGGATTAAAGATTTACATGTTAGACCTAAAACCATAAAAACCCTAGAAGAAAGCCTAGGCAATACCATTCAGGACATAGGCATAGGCAAGGACTTCATGTCTAAAACACCAAAAGTAATGGCAACAAAAGCCAAAATTGACAAATGGGATCTCATTAAACTCAAGAGCTTCTGCACAGCAAAAGAAACTACCATCAGAGTGAACAGGCAACCTACAGAATGGGAGAAAATTTTTGCAACCTACTCATCTGACAAAGGGCTAATATCCAGAATCTACAATGAACTCAAACAAATTTACAAGAAAAAAAAAAAAACCCATCAAAAAGTGGGCGAAGGACGTGAACAGACACTTCTCAAAAGGAGACATTTATGCAGCCAAAAAACACATGAAAAAAGGCTCATCATCACTGGCCATCAGAGAAATGCAGATCAAAACCACAATGAGATGCCATCTCACACCAGTTAGAATGGCCATCATTAAAAAGTCAGGAAACAACAGGTGCTGGAGAGGATGTGGAGAAATAGGAACACTTTTACAATGTTGGTGGGACTGTAAACTAGTTCAACCATTGTGGAAGTCAGTGTGGCGATTCCTCAGGGATCTAGAACTAGAAATACCATTTGACTCAGCCATCCCATTACTGGGTATATACCCAAAGGACTATAAATCATGCTGCTATAAAGACACATGCACACGTATGTTTGTTGCGGCACTATTCACAATAGCAAAGACTTGGAACCAACCCAAATGTCCAACAACGATAGACTGGATTAAGAAAATGTGGCACATGTACACCATGGAATACTATGCAGCCATAAAAAATGATGAGTTCATGTCTTTTGTAGGGACATGGATGAAACTGGAAAACATCATTCTCAGTAAACTACCACAAGGACAAAAAACCAAACACCGCATGTTCTCACTCATAGGTGGGAATTGAACAATGAGAGCTCATGGACACAGGAAGGGGCACATCACACTCCGGAGACTGTTGTGGGTTGGGGGGAGGGGGGAGGGACAGCATTGGGAGATATACCTAATGCTGAATGATGAGTTAGTGGGTGCGGCAAACCAGCACGGCACATGGATGCGTATGTAACAAACCTGCACATTGTGCACATGTACCCTAAAACCTAAAGTATAATAATAAAAAAAAAAGAAAAAGAAAAAATGCAGTATCTGCTAAGGACAATAAAATAACATATGCATGTACTTATAAACTGTATATTATAGTAAAATTTGTATTTTTTTTTTTTGCCTTACGAGATTATTGCATTTTAGAGTCATTATTGTATTCTTAGGACTGACACAAGGTCAAGCATATAGAACATTCAAGATATACTTGTGTAAATAAACTAATTAGTAAACAAATGGTTGAGTTACACTTGCATAACATGCAAAAAGGCATGTTCCATGGCTACTGGGAGCCATTAGTCTTGTATGGCCAAATAGAGGCAGTATGTAGAGATATTTCGTATTATGCCAAGTTTCTAATGTTTAAAACTTAAATATTTTTCTTCCATCATTACTATATATAAACAGCAAGACTGATTAAGCAGAAAAATTACAGTAATCGGTTACTCTATATGTCAAGTCTTGTCCTTAGAAGCAGTGATTAAGTGCTCCTACAAAATGTGCTTCAAAAATGAGTTCACCTAAACACTGATTCACACAGACATTACAGGGATCCAACCTACTAAATTGGGTTTCTGCAAAACAATAATCTTTAAAGAGTAGATGTACTTGGCCAAGCGTGGTGGCTCACGCCTGTAATCCCAGCACTTTGGGAGGCCGAGGTGGGCGGATCATGAGGTCAGGAGTTCGAGACCAGCCTGGCCAATATGGTGACACCCAATTTGTGATTCAGCAGGTCTGTAATGGAGTCCAAATGTCTGCATTTCTAACAAGTTCCTACCTGGTGTTGTTGATGAGGCTGCTAGTCAGGGCTCTTAGAGAGTCACCACTCTAAACAACAATGTGCTGTTGCAAGGAAGTGTTTAAACCTAAAGAAAGGTTCAGAGATGTTTTGGCAAGGTCATTTATTCTTATTTTGTTGGATTAGTTTTTTATAAAAACAGCAATGAGATTACAACAAAATCTCACTGTCAGTTTCAAATTAAACAACCGACAGTCTCATGTTTCACCACATCATGCTACCTTTCTTACGTGTAATGCTCTGAAGTGAATAACTGTAAACTAAACAACATTAAACTTTGCCCTTTCTAAAGACAAGTCAAATAAAATTGTGATTCTGCTATAGCCATTCAACGATTGTAGCTGTAGTTCTCAATTAAGATTAAACATTTGGAGTCCAGTCACTCTGCCAAATTAAAAAATAAAAAAGACTAAACATAATCTAATATATGCCATGGCTTCCAAGTGAGCATTCAGCAATAATACAATTGTGTATTTTCCCCATATGAGCTTATTCTGATCCTAAGTGAATCCATAGCTTATATTGTTAAGTACAATGCTTACTGAATGTAATTTATTTTACAAGTGAAAAGTAAGAGAGAAGCAAACATTGGAATAATTTAGGCTAATTGAAGGTAAAGAGAATGTTTCTAAGAGAAGATTTCCACTAACTGCATGAGTACTGTGATTCTCCATCTGTCTTTGTAGTCGCAGGTTAAAATTCAGAATAGAGTCAGTGCTACATTTGCAAGAAGAAAGAAAGTTAAACAAATTATACTTGATTTCTAGCTAATTATATCAGGTGGCAAATATTCAGAAAGTTTGACATATTTTTATATTGGATATTTATCATCTTAGCCTAAAGATGAGAAATATTTAACTAAATATTGTATTTCTTATCAAAATAATATAATAATATATAGTGTATATATGTTAAACTTAGAAAGTAAACATGATAATTTGATTATTCCCTTAATTATTGATATTTTTCTTCTTTTTAGAAATCTGATTCAATACATTCCATGTATAAAACTACAAATCAATGTTTTATTACTCCACACAACTGTGTTAATGTTTTACAAATATAAAAAAATTTCTCTGCTTCATGTCCTCTAAGAAGAAAAAAAGTTTCCATAGTCAAACAAATTTGGAAAACGTCATGTTAAATACAAATAAACAGTTTTCCTGAAGTCATGCCTTAGAATTTTAATATATTAAATTGCTTTGTAGATCTCTCTTGCCAGTATAGATTATATTTTTGGTAGTTATGTAACCACGTGTATCTTTCTTCAAGACCATTTCCTGGGTCCAATAGTCCTCACGATGATCACTGAGAAAGGCTACTTTATAATGTTTGTTATGTCATATCCATAACCACCTTTCAGTCAAGGTAAGAGCGACTATAATAGATATAAGTACATTAAAGATCAAAACTTCAGGCCAGGCGCGGTGGCTCACGCCTGTAATCCCAGCACTTTGGGAGGCCGAGACGGGTGGATCACGAGGTCAGGAGATCGAGACCATCTTGGCTAACAAGGTGAAACCCCGTTTCTACTAAAAATACAAAAAATTAGCCAGGTGTGTTGGCGGGCGCCTGTACTCCCAGCTACTTGGGAGGCTGAGGCAGGAGAACGGTGTGAACCCAGGAGGCGGAGCTTGCAGTGAGCTGAGATCGCGCCACTGCATGCACTCCAACCTGGGGGACACAGCGAGACTCGGTCTCAAAAAAAAAAATAAAAATAAAAATAAAGATCAAAACTTCAAATGACTTGTACTAAGCCACCAGCTAAAAGTTTGTGGCATCAACACTAGAATTTAAGCTCCTGAGCCCAGTCCAAGTTTTCTTAGTGTGCTTTGGTGATTGTTAAGCTAGCCTTCCAGACCAACTAGTATTCTGAGAGCATAGTTCATTCATACACATGTGAACTAGATGCCACATATAAAATAACAATTGAGGGCATAAATATAGTCTGATTAAAATAAAGCAATTGTGTACTTGGAAGATGAAAGCTCTTAATGAGTGGTAAGGAGGGCTAGTCAAGACATACTACTTGATAGAAATATATGTTTATTGAGAGATGAAAGCACTGGTACAATTTGAGTTGATTAATAACTGTTGGGTAATATACATACTATGGATTCTACCAAGAAATAAAAAATATGCTTTTGTCCTGAAAAATAGTGTTTTTTTTTTTTTTGAGACAGGGTCTCACTGTGTTGCCCAGGCTCAAGTGGTGCAGTGGTGTGATCACAGCTCACTGCAGCCTCAACCTCCCAGCCCAATGTGAAGTAATCTCCCATCTCAGCCTTTCTGAGTAGCTGGGACTACAGGCATTTGCCACCATGCCTGGCTAATTTTTTATTTTTATTTTTTGAGATAGAGTCTCCCTGTGTTGCCCTATTTTTTGAGATAGAGTCTCCCTATGTTGCCCAGGCTAGTTTTGAACTCTTGGGCTCAAGTAATGCTCCCAACTTGTCACTAAGTGCTGGGATGTAGGTGTGAGCCACCATACCTGGCCTCTTTTTTTTAAATTTAGGGAACAAAACCATCTTTATATTGATGAATATGAGATAATGTTTTATACTTATTTCATATTGTCATTTTGAAGTGAAATATATTTTTAATTTAATTTAATTGTATGGATACATTGGAGCTCTTATTTTATAGCTTAATTTGTCTCATTGTTGTCTCTCTAAATACATTGTAAGCACTTTGTTGGCATATACTGTCTTTCTTTCATTTGCAATTTGTTGAGTGAAGATTGCATGACTAACTCAAATGTGGGGATTCAATGAGAGGAGATATGAGTGTGGTTGGTGAACTGAATTGAAATCTTCCTAGTGGACACTCTGAACCAACAGAAAGCATCATTGGTAAAATGTCTTCTCCATTCTGCTGTTCATTAAGTTGACATGTATTAATAGTGTCCTCAACATGACAGACAAGTACAAAGCCCTTGTTCTTATAGTAGCTGTTTTCTAGGGAGACAAATGCTAACAAAGCAATCAAGCTAATACCTTTGCAAAGGTTTCTTACAGGCAGAAACTAAAAGAAGGTCAATGTGATTAGAGTTGGAGAGCAAAGGGGAGAAGTGGGGCACATAAAATTAAATAGGGGCTGGGATACCTGGGGTTATCTGCAGGGATGTTGGTATTTAATCTTAAGAGCTTTGGGAAGCCATAGAGGCTTTTAACAAAGGAAATTCCACAAGGAGATTTGGGTTTTGAAAACCATTCAGGTTGCAATGCCAAGGAGGAATTAGAAGTGTCAGAGTCTTTGCTGTGGGGCCAGTTGGAGGTCTGTCTTTTTAGAGTGGTAACTATGGGGATAGGACAAAATAATATAATTAGAAGAATAAACTTAACATAAGACAGCTGCAGTGCAATGTGATCAATGTGGAAGAGGCATCAAGGACATTAATCTTTCAGCTCCCATAAAGTATTTTTCTTAACATTATTTGTAAAAGGATAAATAATTTTTGGGTTCATGTAAATCTATTTTCTAATTTTCTATGACTAATGTCTTAAGACTTAATGACAAAAATCCAGGATTTTGAAATGTGAAGGATACTTCAGTTACAGAAGCCACATAACAAATGCATGCTAGTAGGTCTACAAAAGTCAGTTCTAGTATTTGAAGCTCCTGGGTTTTAAACATGCATGTTAGGTGATGTTACCCCGGGACAAATCTAGACACTATGAGGAAATGTTCTCATCTGTGTAGTCTACTCTGGCTGTCCACTGGCAGCCACACTCTGCCCCATAAGTGAAACGGTATTTTCTGAACAATGAAGGTGAGTTTATGGAGTAACTGGAGTTAAACTAATGGAAAGCATTGAATTGATCAGCTGGAAACTCAAAAAAGGTTAAAATAGCCTCCATTTTATGTTACTGTACAGTAGTGAGTAGTGTTAATTGAATTCCCCTTGTGAGATTCTAAGAGATTTTTCCACACGATCCTGTGCTGTATAAAAAGAAACAATCGCTTGTAGTAAAGTTAATTCAAGCTGAGATACATTAACTGCACCACATTATCGGCTGCTAAGAGTGCTATTAACACACATCACCCACTGTGTGTATTTGTGAATTAGGAGATTTCCTTGTTAATGGAAATGAGACACTTTCCTTGAAAATGCCAAGCACTATGCATGTTGATATCGTTTTAAAAAACACAAAAAGAGAAGACTATTTTAATTCTATATGTAATGTGGCTCCTCTCGCTTTTGACACAGCATTATTTTTTACTATTTCTTTTTTTTTTTTTTCTTTTTGGGCTGTCACTGTTTTTTTTTTTCTTTTCTCTTCTTTTTTATTTTTTTTGTAGTGGCTGTGGATCACTGAGAACAGTGTCATACCATGAAAACACTTGCTTTCAATTATACTAATCCATTTCAAATTTTCTAAAATAACAGCTGCTTATAAAACAGAAATATGCCAACTAAGGAATCAGGAAATTCAAGTTCAAATCCTGGCTCTGTCTCTGCCTATGAATGCATGCCTGTGATTGTAGGAAGGAGAAGACAAGCATTATCTGTGGATATTGCCAGAAAGTGGGCTTAGTGCTTCACTCATGATCTTTCTTTTGAATTAATTATTTTTTAACCTTGTAATCTATATACTGTTTTTCTCCTCTCTTGAGGACTGAGGTATTTGTAGCTCAGCAAAAGACAGTCCCAAAACTGATCAATAAAATATAAATATAAGAGGCCAGGTGACTTCAATGGCCTCTGCAATATCGAAAACATATACAAAAATGCACTTACCCTTCTATTCACACAGAAACACTCACACTTATGCCATATTCAAAAAGTTAAAGAAAACAAAACTATTGGATAACTTCATATTTTTATCATTATTAATTACGGCAATCACATGTGAAAAAATATTTTAGTATCATTGGTTTGTTTAATTAACCCCCTACTTATGAACTAAGGCTATGCATCAACGTATTCTTACAGATATTTCTTACACTTGATCAAACACCAAAGAGCATAGCACTTAAAAGCAAAGTAATAATTCAAAACTATGCTGCTGACATTTTCACACTGGAGTTGCTGCGTTCGAAAAGTGGAACCAGGGCATGAATAGAAATATAATTCTTCACCAAGTACATGGAAACAAATGACAGTACAATTACATGATTAAAAATGAACTTTATTTATGCTTTTTCATGCATGAACTCTACATATGTAATTTCCTGCCTAGTTTGTAAATAGGCTCTAAAGCCTATTTACACATTATTACACATACTCTTCCGAATGTGTGATAATTTTCATTGGTGAATTTCTCATAAAATTGCAATTATTTCTGGAAAAAAATAGCTTCCAAAACTCTAAGCTGGAAATGGAGGGGAAGCAACATAAGGGAAATTCAGAAAACATGTTTTCAATTGGCCAAACTCTGCAAATGGCTATGTCACCTACCTAGATTTATCAAGCCGTGGGAACAATAAAAATATCCATTTCATTCATTTATTAAGTTAAAAAAAGATAAAGTAGATCCTGAATCATAAATATACCACAAAGAACACTTTGCATTGTTATTAGTTAAAAATTTAGAACACGTGTAAATAAAAAACCTTGGTCTCTGTTGTTTGCGTATAATATTTACCTTAAAAAAAATCCCCTTTTTTGATAGGTAAAGAGAAACAAACTAAAAACTCTTCTGGGAGATACTGTGTGGGAGAAATGCTAATAATAAGAGTTAATAAAATAGAAAAATAGTTCATAAGCTGTAGATAAAATTATCTAAACCAAATCTTAAAGCGGACTATAGAAAATTCTGAACATTCCATAGCATTCCACTCACTCCTTCTGCATGTCATTTCGTCATTTGTTCCAGGACAGGTAGCTGCTTATGACAACCTGTTTTCTTCTTCCTCTTTTTTTTTTTTTAGACGGAGTTTTGCTCTTATTGCCCAGGCTGGAGTGCAATGGCGCAATACCAGCTTGGCACGGTCTCGGCTTAGCACAACCTCCGCCTCCCAGGTTCAAGCAATTCTCCTGCCTCAGCCTCCCGAGTAGCTGGGATTACAGGCACGAGTCACCACACCTGACTAATTTTGTATTTTTAGTAGAGACGGGGTTTCTCCATGTTGGTCAGGCTGGTCTCGGACTCCCGACCTCCAGTGATCCGCCCGCCTAGGCCTCCCAAAGTGCTGAGATTACAGACGTGAGCCACCGTGTCCAGACACAACCTGTTTTCTTTTCTGCCTGGGCACACAAGTAAAGGATATATGAGCAGAGAAATATGTGCCCTTTCCAGGCCTGGTCCTTAATCATTCACACCTCCCCTGCCATCTTCTTTGAACAATTCTATTTGCTTCTCTTCTTTTTTCCTTTTTGCTATCAGGATGCCAAAGCTTGCGTGGGATTATAAACCATTTGTTGAAGAAAGAGGACTCTCTCTCAAACTGGGTTTCTTTTTCTTTTTTCTTTTTTTTCTTGGTGGTGGTTTTATTTTGAGACGGAGTCTCACTCTGTCACCCAGGCTGGAGTGCAGTGGTGCGATCTCGGCTCACTGCAACCTTCGCCTCTCGTGTTCACGCCATTCTCCTGCCTCAGCCTCCCGAGTAGCTGGGACTACAGGCGCCCACCACCATGCCAGGCTAATTTTTTGTATTTTTAGTAGAGACGGGGTTTCACCATGTTAGCCAGGATGGTCTCAATCTCCTGACCTCGTGATCCACCCACCTCGGCCTCCCAAAGTGCTGAGATTACAGGCGGGAGCCACCGCCACCACGCCCGGCCTCAATCTGGGTTTCTAAACAAAAATATAAATTAGAACCACATATCAGCCAATCTAGAATGATATTGGCTCGATTATGTAAGAAATAGCTACTTTTTATGCTTAGTCCATTATAATTTTAGAGTTTCATTTTCAAGTAGTTCATCTATGCCAATTAATAATTAGTACACTTCACTCTTTCTTGATTAAAATCTACTAAATACATATAGAAAACATATTCTAACATTAGAACATCATAAGACAACAATGAATAAACTGTTAGACATATACATGCAAAATGAATTACGTTTTTGTCGATAGAATTAAAAAACAGGCAATCTCTGGACATTATGTATTTCTTTGAGCAACTACCAAATGACTAAACCTAAAAGTACTATCAGGAGACTGTCAGACTGTTCAAAAAGTAGAGGCTGCGTAGCTGTTCATAAGTTACCTAGTGAGAAAGTTAATTTAATAAGCAATGCTATATACTTATACAGATTATTCTCATTTACATAGATGGAAGAGCAAATGATCCCGAAGTGACCCAAATGAAGAAAACTTTAAGAACTAGGTATTTGGCTTACTCTGTGTGATTCAAGAGAAAATTCAAGCAAGCAATGTTTTTCTTCTTACTTTAGACCACATTTTGTCTCTTTCACTGCTTATTAGCACTACCACCAATATTGGTTAAGGAAGGGAATCTGAACTTCAGCACTCACCAGTATTGATCTATGGAATTGGTATTATTCCCAGCACCTCCACTACCTTGCCTGTATGGCCACTCAATGTCAGTCATGTTTCGACTACATCACTCTAGGGCATGGACTCTAATTTGTAAAATGGAACAACCATTGGCAGCAGCAGACACTAGGCTGCATTTACTAAGTGCTGGCAATGGAAAGAAGCTGGAAGATGGCATTTTCAAGCCAACATTCAATCTATTTGTTGCTATAAAGAAAACATCTCCAGCATTAAGAAATCTGTATTGCAAAAAGCTGAAAAACATTCATTAGCAAAAATCAATGCCTTTCTTTTCTTCCAAACAAGATTGTTTACTTTTGGAAAGTGCTGATTTTTTGTTACTGTTCACCAAAATGTATATCCATATGTTGGTAAATACAATATTTTGTGAATGGTTTGCTTTACCCTTTAATTGTTTACTAAGAGTCTCACAGATCTCAAAATTCTTAAATTTTCATTATAACTAATCATTTTTATAGGCTAGTATTAGAATATGCTGTTTTTGTGAATCAAAAGCTTATAGTATTTCTGTGTAGTCTTTTTTTCTGTAATTATGCTGCTAACATAGCTCTATATATCATTTGTTAGTTTAAAATCTTTGTTGAACATCTATTTTATGCAAGACACTCTGTTAAGTGCTGGGAATATAAAGATAACATAACACAAACTGGTTCCTATTATAAAAATAAACAACACAAACATAAAAGCACTGAAGTTGGACAGTGTTGCTCAGGAGAAGACCTTTTACATAAAAGCCAATCTCAAGCTTAAAAAGAAGGATACTACATTAGAATTTGTTATTATGTTTAATTTATGTCCCAGAGGCCCACTTGTTCTCTGAGTGTACTAGCTGAATCCAGGAAGAGAATATCTAAAGGGGTAGAAGATCATAATATTAAGAAAATATGTTCAATTGTCTTTTGTAAAATTTTAGTTATGGGTAAAATATTTTTTTAATTTGTTAGATTGATGAACAATTAAACCCATTACTGAATATACAAACAAAGGAAAATAAATTATTCTACCAAAAAGACATATGCACTCATACATTCATTACAGCACTACTCACAACAGCAAAGACATGGAATTAACAAAGCTGCCCATCCACAGTGGATTGGATAAAAAAAATGTGGTACCTATACACCATGGAATACTATACAGCAATAAAAAGGAACAAAAATCGTGTCTTTGCAGCAGCATGGATATAGCTAGAGGCAATTATTCTAAGCAAATGAACACAAGAATGCAAACTAAATACTGCATAATCTCACTTGTAACTGGGAGCTAAGCATTGGGTACAAATGGACATAAAAATGGGAACAATAGATAGCGTGAACTACTAGAGGGAACAGAAAGGGAAGGAGGCCAAGGGCTGAAAAATATCTAATATGCATATTGAATATTATGCTCACTACCTGGATGATAGTATCATTTGTAATGCAAACCTGAGCATCACGCAACATATCCATGTAACAAACCTGCACATGTACTCCCTCAATCTGAAAAAAAGTTGAAATTATAAAGAATGAATTAGAATTTAGTTCAATGTCATTTATTCTGTCATATCTGCATACTTGTTTGTTTGGTTTTCGACCCTGTGATTGGTAATCTAAGTCCAAGGTATTTTTTAAATGACCTGAATCATCAAAAATAAATTTGCCTGAGACAAGTTAAAGATGAGTCTGCAAATGTGTTCATATGGTTTTCTAAGCTTACACTGAAGATATTTGCAGTATCATTTATAAGTTAAATATAGGCATTATAAATAATCACATCTTTATAAAAGTTATTTTTATCATTAAATGAAAATCAATAAAATATCTTAGAAATGAAAAACTTTTAGATAATTAAACTAATAAGCTTATGTGAAGGATAAATAATGGACACCTATGAGACTTAGAGCAGGCCTGGATTTCATTCTTGGATTCTGATTCCAGCTCCATCACTATCACATTTTCATTCTTTTAGGCAATTCAGTAAGACATTTAATACTATTCACATTGGTAAATGAGGGAATTTGATTTGATTCTTTGGCTCTTTTTAACAATAAAAGTCTGTGAGTACAAAATATATTTCCATGGTACTCTTACATACTTCATGCCAGTTTAAACTCAAGTATCTTTTCTGAGGTCCAGTGTGCCAGATATGGCTTGTCTTTTCCAACCATCATGCCAGGGTTTTGAATTAAAGATATGACCAGGATTCTATGTCCTCAGAAATTGGAATAAATATTCTTGTTCTCTTTGCACATTAAAGCATATTTGCCTATAAAACACTATTTCTGGCATTTTTCATTGGATAGTTCTAGAATGTAGGTTAGGACTATCCCTCTTCTCCAGGAAGTTAATTGTGGTATTGCATCCTTTCTTTAGATGCCATGTCAAGTTTGATATTAACAGAACACTAGACACTTCAATATGACAAATGTAGGTTTAAATACACTTTTGCTGCTTATTATCCATCTACTTAAACCAATTTGAGGTCTGATCACTGGAAATGAATCTTATATAGTTGAAAGAATTAAAAAGGCATAATATGCAAAATTTCTGATACATAAGCATAAATCTTAGTGTGCTCATTCTTATTGCATGCTAATCTTCTTTCTTTATTTTGCTTTCTAACACTAACCCCTTTTCCCCCCAAGAAAACAAAAACAAAAACCATCTGTTCTCATGCTGCTAATACAGACAGAGCTGAGACTGGGTAATTTATAAAGAAAAAGAAGTTTAATGGACTCACAGTTCCACATGGCTGGGGAGGCCTCACAATCGTGGTGAAAGGCGAAGGAGGAACAAAGGCACATCTTACCTGGCAGCAGGCAATAGAGCATGTGCCGGGAAACTGTCCTTTATAAAACCATCAGATCTCATGAGACTCATTCACTATTACGAGAACATCATGGAAAAACCCACTCCATGATTCAATTGCCTCCAACCGGGTCTGTGCCACGACACATGAGGATTATGGGAGTTACAATTCAAGATGAAATTCGGATGCAGTCACAGCCAAAGCATATCAGTGGGGTATTAAATATAAACTCTAAATGTTATTATGTGTTAGAGAGTAGAGTTATGATAATCCAACCTCCCATCAGTCCTCCCTTCTGAACTAAATGTCTGGAGGAGTTTATACCCTAAAAACAATTGACAATTAATGAATAAAATTCCAGTTAAAAATGGACAGTTTTTAAATACACCAGGAAAGCTAAAGAAGTTTTCTATTTCATCTTCTCTCTGTTTATGATTGCCTAATACATCTTACTTTTTCACCTCTTTACAAATATCTGGTCAGAGTGGAAGGGGCTGCAAAGGACATAGAAAGGATTAGATAGTTTCGTTTTAACTATTTAACCCAGTAAGAAAACATGCCCAATGACTGTTCCATTCTCTGGCCCTTTACATTGGCAATAAGGGCCCTGAATAGGAGTTAAGGAGAAGAAGAACTGCTTATCCTCTCAAAAGCTACAGTGTAGAGAGACAGAAAAATTATCCGCTCCCTCTATATATTTGCTCACAATTTGGAATAATCTGACACTGAAAACTATACTCTGTATTCCAGGAGCCAAAATGTATAAGTGCATTATCATTATATAAATATTTTCTTTCAAAGAGATTCTTTAAGAGGATCTAATAAAAGAAATTTAAATTCTGTAACTTGAGAAGCTGAAATGAAACAGGACTGATGTGTTACATTTTGTAACGCACGATCAGAAAGAAGCACTCAATCCCACTAAGAAAGAGAAACTAACCATCCTCCCAAACCTACATCAACTCCACCCCCATATGGATGACCATGTACTGCCTTGATTTTTAAACAAATTATGATAGTTATTCATGCCTCTTGTTTTTGAAATTCAGCAATTAAGTTTCATATAGGATTTTAATGTATTTGCCACAGGATTCACTGAAAGCAGTTAAAAGGAAAATACCTCTTGGTTTATATTTTAAAATTTCAACTTACTATTCATGTGGATGAGATTAGAGACAGACATAGGATCTTAAGACATCTATTGTATAATGCTTGCTGTCACTCTATTAATAAAGTTTTCAGTGAGTGCACCTGTGGCACATGGAAATAGCCTTGATATATTAAGCTTTACTCAGTATATTTTTCTTGCAATCAGGCAGATGATTTAGTAAGTTAAAAGTCAGGCTCTAAAACCAGAAGGTCAGGGGTTCCCAAGTTCTACTATTTACTGACTTTGTGACAATAATCAAGTCATTTTGCCTTTCATTGCCTCATGCTTCTCACTGTAACATGGGATAAGAGTATAAATGTCACAGTCTTATAGAGATTAAATGAATTAATATATGTAATGTGCTAAGCATAAAACCTGGAAGTGCAATGCATACTGTACCAGTATGGCAACTCTATTATCAATTAAATCTTCTTGAAATTCACGCTTTTTTTTTTTTTTTTTTAATTTGAGACAGTCTTGTTCTGTTGCCCAGGCTGAGTGCAATGGCATGATCTCGGCTCACTGCAACCTCCAACTCCTGGGCTCAAGCGATTCTTCTGCCTCAGCCTCCTGAGTATCTGGAATTACAGGTGCATGCCACCACACCAGCTAATTTTTTGTATTTTTAGTAGAGAGGAGGTTTCGCCATGTTGGCCAGGCTGGTCTCCAACTCCTGACCTCAGGTCATCTGCCCACCTCGGCCTCCCAATGAAATTCACTTTTAATGAGCTTCATCGATACATGTGTGTTTTTTTTTTTTCCCTGTAAACTGTAAGTGTTAAAAGGGCAGACATTTGTCTGTGCTTCTATATCATCAGTGTTTAGAAGTGCCTGCCACAGCCTACATGTTAAAAAAAATTTGCTGAATAAAGTAAATAAATAACTGAATTCAACTTTTAAAAAAGTACTTTAAAACCATGGGGGCTATTGATTATATAATAATAATTTAGAAGTAATAACACAATTGTTTATCAATCAATTACTATATGCCATTCTTGAATGTATCATTTAATAGGAGTCTAACTAGATTCTTACTGGCAGTATTACTATCATCTGCATTTTAAATATGAGGAGGACTCTTGTAATCAAAAGGGTGAATTATAAGCTGCTCAAGGTCATTCACTAAATATTGAAACTAGGATTTATGAACGAGTCACATTATAGAGAAAATGTGATTTTACTCTCATTGACAAGAAATAGTCTCTTTTTCAGATTTCTACAGAAATCTTTGTGGCATAAAAATCTAATAATTGAATTGAATTTAGAAATTAGAAGTAGTTATTTCAAAGTATAAAGTTTAAAGCATTTTCAGAAATGCATTTTCAGTTATATCTCAACACACAGCAAAAGGGACTCAGATGTTATCCCAGGAACAAGCAAATCCTTAAATTTTAAGAAAGTGAGTTTCATTGATTTTAATCTTGGCTGAAGGCCATTTTGAAATAAGTTGGTATGTAGCTCATAAAACATACAATAAAAAACAGGCAAACAATCAAAAGGCCAAGTTAGAATTATCCGGCCATCAGGACTTTTGAGAAGGAAAAAATAGACAGTCTGCCGCCAAATATAGAGTAGGAATTAATTATTGTTTGCTTGATGAGGAAACAAATCAGATAATACCCATCTATTTAAAGATATAATTGATGCTGATCTATCAATCATAGGAAGGAAGGAAAAATAAAACATTTTTCTGGATTTTATGAGAATCAGATTTTAACGCAAAGTAAAAGATACGAGATTCTAGAACCAAATGTATAGTATGTTTATCAAAAGATTACTTCCAGTTTATGTCATAAAGGAAGCTAATATAAATGATAAAAAATAGACAAACACCTTCAATACTAGGGACTGAATGAAAAAGAGCCACAGTCATATAGGCTGGCATAACTGAATTGCTGCCTAATGTGTTGCATGGAACCCCATTAGGAGGAACTTTAGTTTAACAAGCATTAATTTTAAAGTGAACATTAGAAATTCTATAGTAGAGTAAGTTAAAACTTTTGGAATCAAATATGTGATTACATTAAAAATAAATGCAAAGATTCTACAAAGTCATGAGATTTATGAAAAAGTGTAAGAAAAATGATGAGAGCAAAATATCTTCATTTAATATTCAACAAATATTTATTAACTGCCATCTAACAGAGTGCTAGGGTAAAAATGATTACTTCTTCCTTCACCTAGTTAATAACCTAGTCAATATTAGAGGAATTTTCCAACAATTCAAGATAAAGAGCAGAAATTACAGAAAAATAATGATAAACTATAAGAGGTTTAATAGCAGGGCACAAAATTTTGAAATTTAATTTTTTTTTGTTTATTTGCTTTGCATATTTCTCTATTTTCCTGAGTGTTATACAGACTCATTTAAAAATATAAAGTAAATCTGAAGATAGAGACTAATGCATAAATTGTATTTTTACACAAACTTTTAATGTCAATAAACCAATAACCAAAGGTACTTAAAATACTACACCATTCATTAAAATCTCAGTGAATTAAGCAAATCTCTAGGCAGCTTAGTTTCGAAAATTATTTGAGGCTCAACAACATGAAAATATCTAATTTGAAATAAATATTGATACAATGTAGTTACTCATAAAATTTTCCACAAGTAAAATGATGACTTACTATATTCTAGAAATTGACTAGAAATCTGGCAGTATAATGATGAATAAAAGATAATTCCTGCCCTGCACATGCTCATAATTCAATCAGAGCATGAAAATAACATAGGAAGGTAAATAGATAGAAGCCAAGAAATATGCTACAATTAAATCCACATGGACTCAGACAGAAAGATGTCTTTAACTGTGCTTGGTGAAGACAGGAATGTTTTCTGAGATGGTTGCTTTTAGAGCAAGGAAAGGAAACTTTCCACCAAGTCATATAAGAAAGGTGGACTTTCTGGCAGAAGGAACACATATTTAAAAATGTGTATTAAGTTTAGGGATTATAAATGAGCTCAATCAGGATTGCAGGGTCATATGGAAAATTTATATTAATTAAATTTAGAAAACCAGAAGTGCCATGTCTTGAGGATCTTTGGTCTCATATTTAAGGAGTCTGAGTAATAAGGAACATTTGGCTGATTGAGACTGGGTTTTAAAAAGATCACGTGAGCATCAATATGGAGAGTGGTGTGCAAGGAAGAAGAAAATGGGGCCAGGGAACCCAGTAACCAATGTATTCCAATGGTTCAGGAAAAAACGTGTAGAGGCAGGAAATAAGGCAGTGCAGGTGGGGAAGAAGGGAAGGCATGAACTGAAGGGATTTTAAGAAGTTGGGTATGAAAGTACATTTTGGTTAAATTAGAAGTGGGGCTAAATGAAAAGGAAGAATCTAGAAGAGTGATTCTACAATGTTCACTGTCCCTATTAAACATACATATTTAAACACATACAATTTTTACATAGAATTTCAGGAAGTTTTCTCAGATAATCTGACACTCAATGAAACTCAATTCAGAGTTCAATCAGAGAAGCAGAATCAGTAGGAGATTGATGAGATAGATAGATAGATAGATAGATAGATAGATAGATAGATAGATAGATAGAATAGATAAATAGATAGATAGATAGATAGATAGATAGATAGATAGATAGATAGAATAGATGATAGACTAGATGATAGATAGATAGATGATAGATAGATTAGCTAGATATAGAAGAGAGAGAGAGAAAGATAGAAAGCAAGGATTTGGCTTACCCAGTTGTTGGGCTGGCTAGGCAAATCCAAAATGTGTAAGACAGGCAGTCAGGAAGAACAGACTGGGACTCTCAGGCATGACTGAAGCTGCTGTCCACAGGTACAATGTCTCCTCTTTAAGGGAAGTCTCAGCTGCTCTTCAGGCCTTTCAACTGACTGAATTATGTTTTCTCAGATTGGCAAGACTATTCTCTCTTACTTGAAGTAAACAGATTGTTGATTTTATTCACATCTCCAATATATCTTCACAGCAACACTGGATAAGTGTTTGATTGCATAGCTAGAGACTGGTCTATCCACGTTTTCACGTCAAAGACCATCATGCTATCAGCCTCAACCTCAAAAGTCTCTGTTCTCAAATGATACCAGATTTCTTATTTAGGAAAATGGAACTATTATGCTGCAATGAATCAAAATGGGAGAAAAAAAGGAAAGGATAATAGATTTCTTGGTGTCGTCATATTCTGGATATGATTTTGAAGTCACCGTGGAACATTTAAGAATAAAATATGTTTTAACATTTTAAATGAGTGTTAAAATGCTGACATGACATACTAACGTGTAAGAAATAACTTAAAAGCATGCTTTTCCTTAAAGTAGTTTTGTGTGCTAGAAAATATAGGCAAGTGAGGATGGGAAACCTGGCTTTTACTTCTTAATATGTCACTAGGAAACTTTGCGTTTGGAAAAGATACGTAACCTGTGGATGTCACTGTCTTATCTGTTAATTAAAGGGGACAGACCAGATTATAATGCATTGAAATGATTTTTTTTCAGTATGACAAATAATTCTCCTCAAAGTTGGAAGTAGGTTGCTGTTAACTGACACTTCACAAAATGCTTATAGTCAATAGTAGATTAAATACAAGTAAACATAGATAAAAAGATGGCAGAGAGAGAGAAGAGAGATATATTAAATGATTTCTCTGGCTATATCTAATTGTTAACTAGTTATTTTTGTTCTTTCTTAGTATTTAGTTCTACATTTGTTCAACAACATTGGCACTTAATATAGTCAAAACTTTGAAGCCATATGCTTTCAGACACTCAGTATTGCTCTTGCATATTTTTTACATTAAACATTTAAAAAAATTAATAAGAGGAGGATAAAAAATGAAAAGAAGAAGGAAGAGGAAAGTGTGAGAATAAGGAAAATGTGAAAGTGAAGGAGAATAGCTACCAGAAATAGCAATCTCATGGACACAAAATCAATTGTGGTTAATTTTGCCTTTGATGTACAAAAATTCATATTAAATCACTGTGATAATAAATTATTTCATTCCATTAAAATCTTTTCTGTGTAAGATTTCCTATACCACTAGATTATTCGTTGCCTAAATGTATATTGTGTCTGAGTCATTGAATTCATACTCTATTCTGCAATGCTATCAGCAATGGAAGTGATTTGCTACAAATTCCAGTTGTATTTGTGCATAAAATGTATTGATCCTAACTCCATATTCTCTAATTATCAGTCACTGCCAACCCATTTCTTGGTACCTGTCCTTGCCAGATATGCCACAATAGGTAAATGTGATACTGAAATAAAATAAGCCAATGAGATATTACTGAATAAATATTGTTTCTCTCTGTCTACACAATTTCTTTCATTTCTCACTGCGGTTGTTCATCACATCCTAGCAATACTAATGAACATTTACAGGAAGGTTTAGCAAGTAAAAGGAAAATTCTTATCATAGGAGAAATAACAAAACTGAACTATGTTCTCTAGGTTTGGTTTTGCCCAGGCATGAACAAACTCATTACACTCTAATTCCCTCCAAAATTTACATTAATTATATTTACTGACCTGTACTTTTTCAAGTGGCCCAAGTTACTGTCTTGTATTTTGTTTGATGATGTCCAAAATGCTTTTAGCAAATAATGATTCACAAAACTGACCCTTTACAAACTTTCTTTTGTTTTTCACAACCATGTTAATGATGCACTCAATGGCAGTCAGTACTGGCAGCATAATAAAGAAGGAAGATTTGTTTTATTTTACTTTGATATTAACTTACATTTGAATCTCATCTAGGCCTACTTTCTCACAGCATTTTAAAATCTGACTTACGAATTTGCCAAATTTGTCAACCAATACCAACTTCAACTTCTCTGCCTAACAAAGAAAATCAAAGATGACATTGATCCAAAATGATGCATATCATAAAAATAATGTTGATTTTGCTAAGGAACACATTTCTGATTTTCTGCATTGTATCTATTACTATCAATATATGAGCATTTATTCACAATGTTTGAAATAATGAAGCCCCTTAGTCCTCCATCTTCCATTAGCTGTAGGCTGCCATTCAGATTAATTGTAAACAGAACTGGTGATGATATTATCAAAGATGTTACTTCTTGTAGGGACAGCTAATTCCTCTGTTATAATCTTTTTTGAAGCTATGAAAGGCAAAAATGCTTAATCACATTGGAACTTTATAATATATAAGGCATTTTAAGATTTGAAATAAATGAAGTTATATTAGAGATGAACTTAAGAACTGATTCCATTTTCTGAAATAACATTAAACTAGACCATATGCTGTATGTGCGGTATACTTATCTTGCCTCTATAGGCTTATACCTGAAAAAAAAATTCAAGTTGTTTATATTTACCCAATTCTCTAGGAAAGCAAACCTTAAGTCAAATTGCAAAAATACAAAAACAACAATAGTATAAACTAAAAAAAAAAAAAATCATTTAATATGATGCCAACACAGTCACATCAATACAGGACCTAAGCAGTCCCACAGAAAGTGAGTGAGCCAAGGTTGAAATACAGGCTATACAAGACAACTTTTACATGATTGAAAAGTTTTAGTGGAAAAGATCAGTTACTGAAAATCTCTCTGCTATCACCAAGTCAAAATGCCTAAAACATTTCCATAAAGTTAGTTCTTTCACTTAAAGCACTATGCCATCCATTGTCCACCATATGCTTTATTGCTTCTGGAAGATTATAGCTATCAACATGCCAGCTTCAGTTAATTTACTTGATGATTTGCACCAGTATTTAATAACTTTGTGTGATAATCATTATTTACATGGTTGGATTTCCTATTCTCCCACACTCTATAACACAAGCTTCATTTCACAATAACTGTAAACACAAACCAGGAAAAATGCCCAGAAATGTAATTAAATACTTTTAGACATAGAACTTCCGACATAAAGACCTCTTTTTTCCTCCACTGGCAAAGGGTGAAGAGGGCTGTTATACGAGAAGGACACAAGGAGCTCTCTGTGATCTTTTTCTTTTTCTCTCTTTCTCTCCCTTAAATCTGGACATATACAGCCAATATTTAGGTCATAAGCCATATGGAGTCCATGTGGCCCCAAAGTGTGACTCAATAAATATTAGCTACACATATGCAGCATTATAGAATAAAGGGAGGTGAAATGAGTGGTCCGTAGCCTCCATCACAAAGGGTGACATGTGCTAGATGAGCAGATTGATAAATTTGGGGTGATGGTGGTATAGGGGGCTGCATATCCTCGAGTTATTAAACTTATGAAACAATTAATGTTGCATATCAATGATTATTGAGAATATACCAATATATCTCCTTCTCTATTTCTATCTATTTTCCTATATATCAGTCTATCTAAAATAAGTTTAGATATGCTTTGCAGGAATGTGGCAGGCATGGTGTTACTCTGTTAGCCCAATGTTGGTTGGCTATGTTTTTCACATGATCATTCCAGCCAAAAGATGCACAATATTTAGTAATTACATATGCAAAGCCCTTCACTACAGGTAGAAAATAAAAAAGTTTACATGGGACAATGGGTTAGATTGGATTTGAAAATATTTATTTATAAGAGACTTGAAAAAAATAGTCATTTTATTTTTCAATAAAACAAATCCAATTTTAAGAAAATATTAAATAGTTCATTACAAGTTTTAAAATAACATGGTAAATTTAAATTAGGAAAAAGAATGCTTACATCAGTGAATATGATTTTCTTTTATAGTCAAAGTAGCTATTCAATATACCTGATTAGAACTTTTTTTTTTTTTTTTTTTTGGTGGCAGGGGTGGCGTAGACAGAGTCTGGCTTTGTCGCCTAGGCTGGTGCAATGGCACAATCTCAGCTCACTGAAACCTCTGCCTCCCAGGTTTAAGTGATTCTTGTGTCTCAGCCTCCTGAGTAGCTGGGATTACCTGCACTGTCACTATGCCTGGCAATTTTTGTATTTTTAGTAGAGACGGGTTTTTGCCATGTTGGCCAGGCTGGTCTCAAACTCCTGACCTCTGCCCGCCTTGGCCTCCCAGAGTGCTGGGATTACCAGCATGAGCCACTGCGCCTGACCTGATTTGAATTCTTAATAAGGATCTGTTCAAATTTTTCAAAGATACTGTTAACAACAAAAACTGGGTTACAAAATCAATGATAATTTTTAAACAAATCTTTGAAATCATTTAAAAGTTTATATTTTAAAATATTTATTTAAATAATGTAAGTTTTTTTGCTTTTATTATGTAAAAGTTTATATTTTTTAGTTTTTGTTTAAATTTTCTAATTTCATTTGCTTTTATGGAGAGATGTAATGTTAAAATGTAATGTTCAAGTTAATGTTGATTTAAATTGAAAACAGATTCTATGTCTAGAAAAACATGGCAATGCTCTAAGTTCAGGACAAGCATGCATTGTTACAGCAGTCACTGGGCATCTGGCTTGGATGCCATTAAAAGGGCACTCAAGACAGACAGAAGCGTCTAATAAATGTGAATCTAGCCACTCTGGTGATCTCATTAAAGCTCTGCCTGCCAAGAGTGCCCGCATAGCCTTTCTGCCCCCTACTGGACAGGCTGCTGTTCATGTGGCAGAGCATGCATCTCCAGCACCTGGACCACAAAAATGTCCAGCAGTTCCATAGGGACCTTGCCTTCTGCTGGGCAGAGGCGCGAGATGAGACTAGCTGCCGAAGCAGATAGAGCCCCTGCTTGGGAACGTTCATCCCAGAACAGTGGAACTGATGCTGTTTGTCATTCTTCCTTCCTGTTGGGAGGGCAGGGAGTTGCCTCAGACCTTTTGCAGCTAGAGCTACACTCTGAGACATCCCCAAGGAAATCAGTACCTGGGGTTACGCCTGTAACTCATTTAGGACAAACTTGAGGCCAATATTTCACTGACTAGGAGGCTCTATTTTATCAATACATATTCCTAATAAAATACACTCTGGAAGAAAATATACAAAAACATCATTAGCATACACCTTTATTTTAAAATGCCAGGCACAATAAATCTCTGAAAGGACAATCTGTATTGGAGAAATTGGGTGGAAATTTTACAACTGGTCTGGGAATGAGGGAGCAATCAGTCAAATTCCAGTTGATTTTAGAAATTGTTTATGCAAAAAATAGTTCCTGGAAAAATGAGTATTTTCATAGATTAGCAGCCATAGTTTTGGTAATTTTCATTTTATCAAGTGATGTGAGAAAGAAGATTTAGGAGATAAAGTGCTGTGTGAGAAGGTAGGGAAGAAAAATAAGTTTTCCCTCAGCCCTCATAAGTTCTTAGTTGGAGTGGATCCCTGTAACAAAAGACAGATTAACAGGAGAAAAAGAAAAGTTTATTAACATGCAGAGTTTTATGTATACCTGAGTGATAACCAGTAAATCAGTAGTTCTCAATGATATGGCTTTGGGTTCTGGTTTATATAGTATCTTTAATAAAGAAAAGTACGGTTTTAGAGAAGCCACAGGACAAAAGGAAAAGGACTTTTGGGTCTCTAAGGGCAGCAACTTGTGGAAAGGCAAATAGATAATAGATAAAGGCTAGTGAGTAGAGCGTGTTAATGTAGATTCTCCTGGTGCCATCTCCAGCCCTGGATGGGTCTAAAGTGGTCTTCAGCAGTTAACCTTTGTTCTTCTTGATAGAAAGGGGAGGTGGGATCTTTTTTGTCTTTGTAAATTTCTGTCCTGTTTTTAGGCCAATAGAAGGAGGGCAGAGAGCTTTCCATCATTTGCTTCATCTTAATTGCCTTCGGCTCAAGAATTCTTATGCCAAAAGGGAATATTTTGAGGTGGCACAGTCGGGTCCCTCTTCCACAAAAGGATGGAGAGAGAGAGCTGGGAGGGCAAAGGTCATGTGAAAGCCACAGAAGAAAATCCTCAGCCCTTCAGGGTTTCCTACAATACCACCGTAAGTACCTGAAAAACATATGTCAAAAGTTTTCACTTTTCTAGCTTTCTTAACTTTATAATTCCAAGGATCCATTTTGGTAACCTAAATCCGGAAAAAGAGGTGAAAAGAGAAATAAAGAAGAGAGAAAAATGGAAAGACTTAGTTGCTTATTTCTGCCATAAAATATAAAAATAATGATTTATTTCCTTTTAGTCAATTGTTTCCTTGTTATAACTTTATTTTTAATTTCACATTTTGATATTTTATACTCTCTCCCCATGAAATAGCCTGAATGTTATTTAAGAATTACCCAAATAGAATTTGAGTAAAATAACATTACAGTTAGTGGAAATAATTCAGCCTTTTGAGTAAGCTGAATACAGTTTTGGTTCTGTCTGTATCACTTTTTAAAATATATTGTTGAACAAGTTAGACCTCAGAGTCCCCATTTTGAAAATTGATTTTGTGGTTGAATCTACAGATTAGAAGTGTAATATGCTTAAAACACACAAACAGGGTGCTAGCTTATAACAGGTTTATTAACATGTAGAGTTTTATATACAACTGAGTGATAGCCAGTAAATCAGTAGTTCTGTAGGGATTTATTCCTCTCCCTTTTCTCCTTTCCCTTCCCCTTATCTCTTTGATTTGATAAGATCTTACCAGATACTAGGAAAGATACTAATTTTGAATAAAGCAAAATTCACTTACCCATAAAAATACTCACACCTTTACCTTTAAGTTCCTCATCCTTTCTTGCCCTTACCCCTTCAGTAAAATCCAGGAATGTTTTTGTTTTTTCTTTTACCCGAATGGTATAGATACTTTTTTCATTGGTAGGAAAATGCAATGCTTATTAGAGTTAACTGGGAGAGAGGGGTCCATTCATCCACTCAACAGTTATGTACTAATCACCTAAACATTCAAGGCAGTGTTCTAGTAGTTGGGACTAATCAGTGAATGAAACCCTGTACTTAGGGAACTTATATTCCAGAAGGAAAAACACACCATAAGCAAGAAAGAGTATAATATAAGAATATACAGTGGTAAGTGCTGTGAAGGAAAACACATCAGTGCATAAGATGGAGAGTGACAGATTTGGAGAGGGCTAGAACTGCTGATAAAGAAGTCTTAGGTGGTATCATTTGTGCCTATACTTGATGAAGTGAGCGAGGGACGATTGCAGTGTGAGTGGAGATTGTTAATGAAAAAATTATCCTGGCCGGGTGTGGTGGCTCACGCCTGTAATCCCAGCACTTTGGGAGGCCGAGGCGGGTGGATCACCTGAGGTCAGGAGTTCAAGACCAGCCTGACCAACATGGTGAAAAGGTGTTTCTACTAAATACGAAAAATTAGCCTGGCGTGGTGGCGCATGCCTATAATCCCAGCTACTTGGGAGTCTGAGGCAGGAGAATCGCTTGAACCCGGGAGGCAGAGGTTGCAGTGGGCTGAGATTGCACCCTTGTACTCCAGCCTGGGCAAGAAGAGCAAAACTCCATCTCAACAACAACAACAACAAAAAAAAAAAAGAAGAGAAAAGGAAAGAAAAAATTATCCATGATATTTGTTAAAACTGTAAGGCTGACTTTATTCAGCAGGGACTACTACAATGGTGTTTGGTAGTAGGGAAGAGATATTTGGCTCAACTTTGAATCCAGTGAGGAAGAGTGGAGGCTTATAGCCAAGGAACAGAGTAGGGGGATCGATCAGTGGATGGAAAATTAGTAAGTAGGGTAATTCTTTGCTAAACTGATCTAACAGGATTTTTACTGGAGCCAGGTGAGGGTGGCCAGACCAAAGCTGCAGAATTTTCCCTAAAAAAGACTGTTATGATTCTTAAATGATTCTTAATAAAACTGGAATAAATGGGCCAAAACAGAGCCAAGTTCAGGGCTTAGTAAAATAGAGGACTCAGAGGAGCCTGAATAGAGTTAGGTCAAGAAAAGACCATTTTTCATGAGGCAGCAGTGAATGAATATTTACTGTAATATAATATTACATTTTCCCACTCAAGATTTGTTTGTATTTTGGTAGATACACTTTACCTGGAGAATTCAGTATGCTGAGTCAATTAGTATGCTAACAAACATGCAAATAGATCAAACTTCATGAATTTATAAAAGGAGCCTATCCAAAATTATAAGCCATCCCTACAAATCCTATTTTATTAAGCTTTATTAAATATAAAATGAACCTCAATCAAGTAAACAAAAATCTAAAATAATTGCTGAGATATTAGAAATTTTGAGAATGTTTGTAGGAAGAAAAGGAAGGGGAGATTAGTTCAGAAAGAGCAAAAATGTCTTGCAATATGGTAATATGAAATATTTTAGGAGGAGGCAGCTGATCATTTTTCTTACTTCTTACTTTAACTATCCAATCAGCTAGTACTGAAATGCCCTGAATATGTGAAAGCTTCAATTCCTCCCAGATCTCTTTCCATTGTGTGGCTCAGCAGGTATCTTTTTAAAGGTAAAATGTTCTTAGTTGTCATTAACAATAGTGCAGATCTGTGACCACTGTGAGTGCTTCTTTTGTTCCCTCTGGAACTTTCTCTGACAGTTTTTCAATTCTCACTAGTAAAATTGAATCTATCTTTTCCAACTGTTCATCATTGGGTAATTGCATTCCTATTTGGGTAATTATCTCCTTAATGAGAAAATTGCATTCCTTCTCAATTTCTGCCATATTCCTGAGAACCAATTTATTTAGTTCAGTCATAATAAAGGTCAACTACTAGAAATATTTACCCTTCCTTCTTAAATCTGTTATTAGTCTCACAGTAATTCAGTTGTATTTTTTATTATAACTAATCTCTTCCTTCTAAGAACACTAGATACAATCAAATCTATCTCTGATCAAATGCCTATTGTCTTTATTTTCAAATTCTAGAGAATCGTTACTCTTTGAATAGTGACTGTACAGGTAACTTATTTCCTTGGTTCTGGGTTTAAAAAATTTGTTTTTATTTTAACCTTGAAATTAAGCATTCCTATTTAGTATTTGATACATTGAAGTTAGAAATTAGATCTAAAATGATTGTGTCCTGCATTGCATTATTTGTACTTGCAGTTGAGGACATAATTATTTTTCAAACATGTAAATTGTGAGGAACATCAACAGAATTTTATGTGCCCTCAGAATTTTAAAACCTTTTATATAGTTTTTGACCACACAAAATGTAGTTATCATATACCATATCAACATATTTCTAATGATGATGTGTACTTTTTCATCAAAGTAATTCATTAAAACCAGTCAATTTTTGAGGAATATGATTCAACAATTTTGGGGTATATACAAAATGTTTGCAAACATTTTTAAAGATGGCACAACACTGAAGTATGTGTTTTCATTTTTAAATATCTTCTTTGATAAATATTAATGTGTCAGAATAAAGCATACACCATCTTAATTTTTGTAATGTAAAAGAATAAAAATTAAAATGTTATATAAAAATATATATATTGCATACTACAATTATAAAGACAGTGGTTTAAGTCCAGTTCCTAACACTTTCTAGTTTTGTGGTCTTGGCAAGTTACAAAATTTCTTTGAAGTTTTAGTTTTGCACTTGTAAAACACATGCCAGCCTCATAGAATCATTGGAAGGACAAAATATAATAAATATATTTAAATTGAGTACAGTGGTTGAGAGGGTGTGAACATGTAAATTATATCTTGTTTATCCACTTATTCAACAAATACTTATTGACTATCCATGCCTCCTAGGGATAAAATAGTAAATATATGCATATAGCGCAAGCTTATCTAGGAGGTAAGAATGAGGAGTATTACTGTTAGGTTGGAAGTTAAGCTTTAAATTGTTAAGGGCTTTAAAGTTTTAAGGGCTTTTACAGGAAAAGGTAATTGACATATTTAAGGGACAGTAAGGAGATCATGGTAGGTGGAGCCTCAGTAGGAGAAGATCAGCAGTAGTAACTAAAGTTTATTGAACACTTCCAATATACAAGGGATATTCTAGATGCTTTGTATTTATTAACTCACTCTTAAAAATCTCAGTGATCATTTTATTATCCCCGTTGAGGAGCAGAGAGTTTAAATAACACCTGGTAAGTGATGGAGCTGTCATTTGTACTTGTAGGGGTGAAAAGGACTTCTCCTCTGCCTCTGAAAGTATAATAACTGAATCTGCTGAAATAAACTGATAATAGATTAATAGGAGAAAAGGCATACAGATTTATTACTTGCAAGCACATCATAGTCCTACAAAATACAAGATTCAAAGAAGAGCCAGATGGTTGAAGCTTAAATATCCTCTACATAAGAGACAGGCAAATGAAGAGTGTAAGCAATTTTAGAGAAGGGGTAAGTGATTTTTAGAGGTGATCAATGCATCCAAATCACCCAGACCATAGCCTGGGAAAAAGTTTTTCTGGGCTCCGGATGAGTATCAACTCTAGCCTTCTTTCTTGTGAGTTCATCTTTCCAGCTTGATGAGATTATAGGGAAGAGGCTCAAGGTAATTGCATTCCTTCTGGAGGAACATAGGAACATTTCCTAGTCAGGTAAAAGAACTTCAGAGAAAGTTTCCTCCCTGCATTTGCTGCTCCCCAGGTTCTTTTGAAGTCAAAAGCAGCATATTTTGGGATATCATTTCCTGAGCCCACACAAACTAAGAAGTCAGGCTCCTAAGACTATGTTCTGAATCACTGTATGATAGGATTGGAAACAGAGTTGTGAGAGTGGGGGAGGTCATTGCAAACATACAAGATTTTTCTTTGTGATTAAAAGCCACTTGAACATTGGGAGTAGAGCAGTATTATGATTTACCTTTGGTTTTAACAGGAGCACTTTGCCTGTCTAGTTAAGAATGATTGTAGTGGCAAGTGCAGAAGCAGGGAGAACAGTTAGGAAGCCTTTGTAATAATAAAAATGAGCAATGGTGGTAGCTTGGATCAGAGTGATGGTGTTGATGAAATATGTTAAGAAATGGTTAGAATCTGCATACAGTGTGACATTAAACCCTATGGTATTTGCTGGCAGAATGACTGTGAGGTATGATATAGTGTATTCAAGGATAGCCCTGTTGTCAACCTCAACAACGAGAAGGATGCAGTTGTCATTAATTGATGTAGGAGGATGTGGTCTCAGGGTGAAGGTGAAAAGGATAGTTTCAGACATGCTGTACTTCAGATTCCTATTAGACATCCAAGTAGAAATATTGATCGCATCGCTGGATACTCAAGTCTCTATTCTTTAGCATATAAATACTACTTAAAGTCATGAAATAGGATGAGATTACTACAAAAGGGAGTGTGGATCAAAAAGCCGAAAGGTCTAAGGGCACTTCCAGACTGTAGCAGCAGGAAGGTAGGAAAGACATAGCAATGAGAGTGAGAAAAGCTAGCTAGTGAAGTATATGAGAAACACAAAGATTGTGATGTCATGCGTGCCTACTGCAGTGTTCCTAGGAAGAAAGAGTGATTGTGGTAAACGTTGCCGAAAGTGGAAACGTTGCTAAAAGGAGCACTGAAATTTGGGCATTAGAATCAGCAACATGCAGGTCATTTATAACTCTGAGAATAGCAACATTTGTGGAGTGCTGGAGGCAAAGAAAAGAGAGACAAGGAGAGAGTGAGAAACAGAGAAAGAAGGAACTAAAGACGATTTGAATAGACCACTATTCCAAGAAGATTTACTGTAATGAGGAGCAGAATTAGTGCACCTAGCTTCCCTGTTTGTCGTATATGAAATCAAGACACGTTGCTTTATTCTAAAGGTGGTAAAAATCTATTTTTATGGTGATATAGATGATACAATAAAAGGGAAAAATTGATGATGCAGAAGGAAAGAGAAAACACCTAGTGAGATATCCTTATGGCAGCTGAAAGCAGATGGGGTTTAATGTACCCATGGATGTGTTTCGCTTACAATCACAGGGAATTCATATACAGGAAGAAACAAGAGGAAATAGTACAATACCGGCTAATACGGAGAGATGAGAAGATGTGGTGGTGCGGATGTGTGGAATCGGTGTTCTGACTGCTTCTATTTAATATTTCCTGAGCATATAAGAGAAAAGAAAAATGTTATAGATGAATGTAAAATAAGTAGAGAAAAGGAAAGCCTAAGCAAAAATATTATAATGGCCAAACAGCATTACTAGAGCACTTGCAGTCAGTCGTCTTAAATTTAAAATAAGATCTGTTAACATTCACATGATTTTATGTTTTTCTATAACTTTGTTCAGTTACAAGATCTATTACTTTCCATCAAAATTTCTTCCATCATAATCAAGTTAAGCTGTGCATGTGTCTATCTATCTAGGAGTTGTATTTCAAAGGTTTATTTTTACCTAGGTGTAGTAATGTGACTATATTTGTACCTAGGGATGTGAGCAGAAGGATACGGGAAACTCCTCCTTCAATTGTTTAAAATAATACTGTTAACCTACATGTTCTGTCTTTCTAGATTATACAAATTGAGCCATGAGCATGCACATGATCCAGCTCCAATCAGGAAGGTGAGGACAAGGCCCTAGCTGTGGGGGGAAGGAAAAAAGAACCTATATCCCTGAATGTCTGCAATGAGTAGAGGAAGACATTGATGGTAAGCTGGACCATTCATCTTGGTATCTTTAGTTGAAAAACAATAAACCTTTCTCTTGTTTGATTCTTTACATTTGTCATGTCTCTTTGTTAAAACAGTGTATCATTTATCCTGACAGTCAAGTGAGAATGAGAGCTAAGATAATAATTTAATTTTAGTTGGGTTTGGAGGCTTGCTAAAGTACAAGGACAAAGTAAGAGTGGTGACAGAGCTCAGGGTGCATGCATGAAAAGATATAATAATGAATCATGACTTTTAAGCTGTGTAAAAACGGAAGTGAGGACCTCAGCAAGAGATAGGGAATGGTGGTAAGATCAAGTTATATAAGGTCAAAATATTGTGAGAATTAAGTTTCAAAGAGAGAGATACTGGAGAGAGAAGGAAGAGTGGTAAAAAACGGAATATTTGAAATTGAAATTATGAAAGGTACAATTATTTATAACGACAAGATTCAGATCATGACCGTAGAGTTACTTAAACTGAGGTAAAGTGAATAATAAGAGAACCTGAGAGGCAAAAGTGTTTGCTTTTGATCAGCAATCTGGATATTCAAAGAAGCTAGAATTATAACAGGCATTGTTGGGGACAGTGATATTAAAGCAAGAGTTAAATTTTCAAAGAATAAGAAGCAATGACCTAAAGATTGCTGAATGAGTTCAACCATGAGAAGTGATTATTATTGTAGTATGTGTTTAAGCCTTACTTCAGTTAACTTATTTCAAACTTCACAACCATGGAGTTCTTGATAACACATCTTTTACTTCATTTTAGGAACTAAGTATTAAGGATATTTCATAGCAGAGAAAGAGAACATACATAGAACTGTGGAACAATGACAAATGTTGAATTTTAGAGATGTTACAATTTGTTAAAATAACAAACATTTTTATAGCTGGTGTTCTGAGTTTTTCTTTTTTAGCACAAAGCAAAATGCCACTGTCAGCAAGAAAATGCAAATCATTTGTATCACAGCAGGGAACAAAGATAATAAAACAACAGTGTGAGCCAACTACAACCTCTTTTCCTCTAATCACTCTCCTTTGAAAACTAGAACTTGGTAATTAAAAAGAACCTGGCTTATGTATTGGATGCCATGGAAAAGCAGTTCAAGAAAAAAAAATTCGTACCTTAAGGAAAAAAATGGATTGGGTACCTGGAATCACATTGTAATTGAATAATTTTAGAGAGCTCTGGAGCATCCATTTTAATGACAGCTTTCTGGTAACATTTGCAGAAAAATACTAGCATCTTTTTCATTGATACATTATCTTTTACTATTATTTTGTAACACTCTTTAAGCAATAATGTGTCTAATTTTTCTCTTGAGACCTTGAGATTATCTCATAATAGATCCTGACAGGGAGATTTGAGTGTTGGTCAAAGAGTACAAACTTTTAATTATAAAATAAATAAGTTCTGGGGATGTAATATACAGAATGGTGATTACAGTTAATAATACCATAGTATTTACCTGAAATATGCTAAGAGAGTATATCTTATGTCCTCATCACCCCCATACACACAATGGTAACTATTTGTGGTGATTTATGTGTTAATTAGATTGGGGTAACCATTCCACAATGTATACATATATTGAATTATCAGGTTGTACACCTTCAATAAATACAATTTTTCTTTGTTAATTTTCAGTCAATAAAGCTGAAATACATTTTTTAAAAAAATTAATGAGAAACTGACTTAAGAAAAGTCTGGAAATTTACAGGCCTTTGTATTTAAATACACATAATGGGGCACAGACAGATGGTTTTGCAATTTTTTTGTTGTTGTTGTTTCCAAGAAATGGTTGTACTTGGTAATACTCTTAAATTATCTTATGACATGTGGAACTCCTAGCACATTCAGGATGCCCTTCTCCAGTGAAAAAAGGGTCTTCCAGATTAGGCTACTGTTGGGGCTCAGAAAACAATACCTCAAAATGAAAGCCTCAGAAGCAGCTCTCTTAACCTCCTTCCCTCCTGTCTCTGGCCCCTGATTGTCACCTGAGCCTAGGCATAGAAACTAGAATCCTTCTTCCCCGAGGCAGTTCAGAGAAACCAGAACCCCTATTCCCCAAAGCCAGTAATAAAATCTAAAAATATTAACTCGTGCCCCAACCCTCACCTTTCAGTGTACAAATTTGCCACAAAGAAATTATTCAGCTGACCTTGTTTGACTGTAGGTCATAAGACACCCGTCCCAGAGAGGATCCTGCCCCATACCCGGAAGGATGGAAGGCTACACAGAAAGAAGAATCTAAGGCCTTCCCACTCAGTCTACTAGTATTTGATGATACTCTTTTTGTCCAATCATATTTCTGCACAGCTATCCATATTTAATTGAAACTAAGCATAAAAACTGTTTCCCCTATAGCCTTGGGTCATCATTCTGAAGGCTTCTGTGTCATATAAAATAACTACATATATATATATAATATATATACGCGTATATATAATATATATTTTTTATATATCTATACACATATATTATATTTATATATATATATATACACACACACCTATATATATATAATATATATTTATTTTTTTCTTTTGTAGATGGAGTCTCCCTTTGTCACCAAGGCTGGAGGGCAGTGGCATGATCTCTACTCACTGCAACTTCCACCTTCTGGGTTCAAGCGATTCTCTTGCCTCAGCCTCCTGAATAGCTGGGATTAAAGGTGCTTGCCACTGCATCCGGCTAATTTTTGTATTTTCAGTGGAGACCTGGTTTCACCATGTTGTCCATGGCTGGTTTCAAACAACTGACGTCAAGTGATCCACCTGCCTTGGTCTCCCAAAGTGTTGAGATTACAGGTGTGAGCCACAGTGCCTGGCCAAAATATCAGACCATAATATTTTTAAAACGCTTACAAATTTATAATGGCCATTGCACCCAGCTAAAACAATGATACAGTTGCCTGCCTCTTCTTCAGTAAGTCAGCCTTTTGTCAGTTGATTTTCAGTGGATCCTTCCCTTCATCCTTACACTACCACATAATTAAGAACACCATTAGAAATTTTAGGTTTTCTACAAAAGAAACAGGTAATTTAAAGAGGGAAATTGGTAAATTACACATTTCTTTAACAAATAATGGAAATATAAGAAGGAAGGAAGGAGCAGACAGTGAATATGCATCTAAAGGGAAAATTGTGAAAATACATATCCAAAGGCAGTGCACAGTACACTTACCCTAAAATTATAGGAATAGGAAGATATCACTGAAGCTGTTCACAGTAAGAGGAGGAGATGAGAATATGATTGGATAACAGCATGATGAGTAAGACCTTTGTTGGCAAATTTAGTCAGCTCTTAAATAAATACATATTAAATGAGCAAAGTTTAAGATAATCTATAATGCATATAAAAGAAAGCCCTTTATAATCTAATAATCCCCCTCTAGAGTTAAGCAGAGTTAACAGTTCTGTGTTTACTCTTCTAAAATTATGCAAGAAAAAGAGAATTTAATTTTAAATGAGTTAATACATATAAAACTGTAACAAATATGAAGCCTAGCAAGAACATCTATAGATCCACAAGTCAAAAGAACTTTTGCAGTTTCATCTGTCCCTTAGCTGTCTTCCAAAGATAAAAGTGAACACCAATTTAAGCTTATTTATGTAACCATTCCCTTGATTTTTTGGTTTGTTTTTTGTTTGTTTGTTTTTGAGAAAGGCTCTGGCTCTGTTGCCCAGGCTGGAGCAGTGGTGCAATCACGGCTCACCACAGCTTCAACTTCCTGGGATCAAGTGATCCTCCCACTTCTGCCTCCCAAGTAGCTGGGACTACAGGCATGCACCACCACATCTGCCTAATTTCTGTATTTTTTGTAGAGATGAAGTTTTGCCATGTTTCCCAGGCTGGTCTTGAAATCCTGGGCTCAAGCAATTCTGTTGCCTCGGCCACCCAAAGTGCTAGGATTACAGATGTGAGCCACCAGGCCCGGCCTTTTCTTAATGTTCTTTATATTGTTACCACATATATTGTATCCCCAAACGATATATGTTTTATTCTGCTTGTTTTTCTGTGACTTGCTTTTTTAACTATTTTTCTAATAGATGTATATGTTGATGTGTTCAGCTACAGTTCTTTCATTCTAAATATTGCATAATTTCCAATTTTTGAATATATTACGGGGTATCCATTCTCTTCTTATTTGGGTGTTTATTTGTTTGCTACTATAAATGTGCTGCCTCAGTCATTCTTGCGTTTGTCTTCTGGTGGGCCTGAGCTAGAGTCGCTGTATAGTACATACCTTCTAAAAAGTGAAATTGATGGCCTGTATATTAGCATGTGAAACATTGCAGAAGATACTACATAATTTTAAAAATTGTTTTTAATAATTTCACTTTTACCAGAACTGATATCACAATTCTCATTGCATCACATCTTTGTTATCTGATATTATCAAACATTCAAAGTTTTCATCAATGTGTTGGGTTTAAGATTGTGTCTTATTGTAGTTTTAATTTTTATTTCCCTGATTAATATAGAAGTTGAACGTTTTCATATATTCAGTCATCAAATATGATTATTAGGGTTATTTCCCAATTCTAATCTTCTGTGAAATGTACTGAAATTATTTTTTAGTTTATAATTTATCTCTTAGTTTTGATTTAAAAACACATAGTATAACAATGTCTATGTGTAAAGAAAGAAAAAGTGGCTCTGAAAATTGTACTAATAACAGGAGAACATAAAAATAATCAGGCATTATTACAAAACAAAAACAAAAATAAAATTAAATTCTAGCACAGAAGAAAAAAAATTTTTAAATGAATCACTTTTCTGAAGGGTTAAACTATAGAATAATCCCAACTATAAGAAAATTGGTAAACCAGTTTTTCAGTCTGAAAAACTATATAGTATATAGTACAGAAATTATGAACAATGAAAAGAATAAGATACATGGAGAATAGCTAAAAAGTTGCAACCTAAAAGTAATCAGAATTTTAAAAGAAAAATAGACAACATAGAGACAAGATTCAAATAAATTACTGGCAGAGGCTTTTCCAAAATTAAAGGAATTAATCCTTAAAATCTGCAGTCTCTTGTTGGGAATGGTCAACTCCTTTGCTGAGAGATCTTGATAACACTGTAAAGTTTCAAAGAAGCACAAAAAAACAAATGTTTAAGCTCCCACCATGTGGGAGCTTAGAAATTATAGAGTCCCAAACCCTCGTTTCATTAGTAACTGTCAGGAATATTAAGACAGATGGCCAGGTCCACCCACCACTGGCAAGCAGAAGAGGAGTGCACAACACCAGGAGCTTCCATTTGCATTGACTTTGACATGAATCGGTCCCTCAGAGCTACTGAATGCATTGGTTTATTCACTGGTCACAAGGAATGTACAGACTTATACCTTTCTCAGGATTTAAGAGCATAGACAGAGATATAACTCATGTTGCTATCTCCTTCTATAAAACAAAATTGTCTTCTTCTTAAAGGCTGTAAATATTAACTAGATATAATTGTTAAGAGACCATATCAATTTAAACCTTACACTTGAGTGTGACAAAAAATAGCTTCAAAAGGGCAGAATCACGATTTCTTCCTTTTACTTTTAACCTTGGTCAATTGAAGCCTTGTTCAAAACAGGCTTTCCACCATAGCTTTATTAAGCCTCTAGGTGTTGGGTGAAAAAATCAGGCTTATATGTGGAGAAACCATCAGTGCTATTGATTGGGTCATCTAGCCCCAGAGAATTATTAAATGTGTTATTTCTGAGCTCTGCCTCTAGGACCTGTCCCATGGAGGTGTCTCTTTTCTTTAAGAAAAGGAAGAAGTTTTGTCTGAGTTTCAGCAGACATGATATTTTGTTGTCTTTTCAATAACTGAGAAATCAAAGAGACAAATTACTAACTAAAAAAAAAAAAAGCAATTTAATTCTGAAACTGGTGGCAGAGGTTAGAAAGACATGGAGAAATGAACATTTTTCTTCTGCCTTTGTCTGATATTTCTCCATGATTGCTTTGTATAAGGTTCTGGATTTGTACTCTGCTATAGATTTTCCTCACAAGATAAAATGATAAATCATTTTCTGTCTCCATTGTAGATCTCTGTCATGCCTAAGTCCCTCAAAGTTTCTTAAACCTTATTTTGTTCTCTAGACATAGAGAACAATCATATAAAAGGAGACATCAATTTTATGATAGAAAGGCTCAGCTTTAACCACAAATATCAATGCTTTTGTTCAGATTTAGATATTATTGATGGGAGAGGAGGAGACCCTACCCTTCTTATCAAGCTATTTACCTGTTTCAAATACTATACACAACTTAAATAACCTTAGCATTTTGTAACTTTCTTAGATATACTTCTTTGTCACCCAACTATTATCTTGAAATGTAGATTAAAATAGTTAAATAAGAGGAGAGAGCAGGGTTCCATCGTGCTCTTTAACTTTGGACTTGAAACCCAATGCAGTTGTCTGGTGTCTGCTTGCTGTGAGGTAACCTCAAAGGCGAAGTCATTCAAATGACTGGTTTTCCAGGTTACTTCTTAATGGTACGGCCTAACCTCTTATACCCATGCTGTATGGCCTTTGTACAATTGGTTTAATGAGTATATCTTCTAATTGTCCCCCAGAGTGACTTTTTATCTAGAACATTAAGGATTTTAAGAGGTTAGTCAACCTTTTGAACCAAGATCTGCCCTTGAATTAAAAATGTTTACATCCACAGGGCACATCCTGATGGGAACCTTTGAAAAATTGTTTTCATTATTGAAAAGCAAAGCATGTTGTTTTTTTTCTAGGGTTTAAGTGTGTTTTCTTTTTCGTTTTGTTATTTTGCCTGTATCATTCCCATCTCCTGGCTGTACAGAACAAACAGGCAGGCAGACCGTGAAAAACATGTATTTAGCATCCACTAAATCTGGCACTGTTTCACTGGAAGGACTCAGACAATAATCACTGGAATTAATAAGAAGAATACCTTACACACTGAGAAAGGCAATAAAGAAAATAAATATAATAATGTAGTGATAGGAGTGAAGTGGTACTACTTTAGTTCGAGAACTTGAAGGATTTTTCTGAGAAAAATGACAACTAGCAAAGTCCTCACTGATGAGAAAGGGGCAGCCATATGAAAATCTATGAGGAAAAGGAGGAATATGGTGGGAGAAAGATCAGAGAGGTTCGTATAATGCAGCATCTTGAAGACTGTGGTGAAGAGTCTGAGATTTCATTCTATTTTATTTCATTCTATTTCATTTGAGAAACAATTAAAAAACTTTAATAAAGAGGTGAGTGATATTTGAGAAAGTTACCTTTTCAAAGAGAAACAAAACTGGGCGTCAGTTAATGGTGATAAAGACAGATTTTATATGATAACTACTGCGGTAGGGAAAAGAGACTTCAGTACAGAACCGAGCTGTTTTCAACACAGCAAAGACAAATGACGGTTTCTAGGTAACAAGCTGAGTGAGGGAATCAGTGGATGGGAAATTGCTAAGAGACATGAAGGATAGGAAGATTCTTGCCAAACTGGTGCAGCAGGACTCTTGCTAAAGGCAGGCCAAGAACTCAGACAACAAACATGGAAGATGAGAGACTTGATCAAGGATGATCATATATCAAGAAGGGGTGGGATTCTTGCTAAACTGACTTGGCAAAGTTTTTTTTTTTTTGTTTGTTTTACTAAAACTAGCCTCAGCAGGCCAAGAACAGGGCCCCAAAATGAGACCTATTAAAAAGGAGGAGCTTGCATAAAGGTGATGAAGGAGCATCTTTCTTCTCTCTCTAGGTAGAGAATATATTCCAAGGGTGCAAAAGAGCCAAGGAAGGGAAACCTATTAGAAGTCTGTTATCCTAGTGTAAGAAACACTAGTAGCTGAGTTTAGAATTTTAGCATATAAAATAGGAAGAAATGGTTGTTTGTGGATATAACCTTTTGGTTAGATTACTGAAGATACCATCAGAAAGCAGTGAACCCAAGGAGGCCGTCGGAGCATTCTCCTCAGATTTTAGGCTGAGCACCTGTGTGGAAATTGTATCAATTACAGAGACAGATAGACTTGCAGAGGAATGGCAGGTGTAGGGATCAATCAATCATTCTTTTGGCAAGGTTTCGTCTGAGATACTGTTCAACATCTCAATTAGGTGTTAAATGAACAGCTAAGTTTGGAGGTGAAGAGTAAGAGCAGGCCTGGGAATAAAAATAGGAGCCCTCAGCACAGACATGGGATTTAAAGGTATGGGACTAGATGGAATCAGTTAAGTATATGTTAATTTTTAAAAATTACTCATGACATTCGTTAAAACACTAAGGGCAGACTTTATTCAAGACAACTGCAACACGTATAGGGACTACTGCAATGGGGTATTGCAGTAGGGGAGAGAAATTGGGCTCAACTCCAAATACTACCAGAGAAAGTGGGAATTAATAGCCAAGGAGCAGAGCACAATGGGAAGGTGTGTGCATAGAAAATTACTAAGACGAAGTAGCAAGTTAAGAAGGGATACTGGCTCAGTGAACCTAACAGGATTTTGGCTGAAGGCAGGCCAATTGTTCTTCACACATTACCTGAGGGATGGATGAGGAAGAAGAATTTCTGTGAATATGAGGGTGATCAGATCTTGAGGGCAGGGAGTCTGACTAAACTGACTTAGTGGGATTCTTGCTAAAATTGGGCTTTTGATGACATAACCTAGAATGGAGCCAATTTAAAAAATGAGTTCAGGGGAGCTTGACAAGGGTTTGGTCAAGGAAAATATCTTTGTCAGCGATAAACAGAAAGTGCTGGAGTTTCCTCTTTGTTCATAAAGGATCAATAAAGTACTTGAAGCCCTCATATTAAATATTTTGACAAAATCACCATGTAGAAAATGTACATAGAAATATGTAATAGGATGGTATATTCCATATGATTATCGAGTGGTAAATATCCACTTTATATTCTACAAGAGGAGGAAAGGAGAAGAAAACTAATATATTGAATATCTACTCTGCCATGACCTATGATAAATTGTTCACATAATTGTCTCATTTAATTGTTATACTATCTGTACCAAATAGATATAATTTTCATTTTAGAGAGGAGTGAAGCAAACCTTAATAAGAAATGTGACAACTTTCTGATAATAACACTGCCTAGACAGGATTCAAACCCCCATTTGTCTGGTTAAAAAGCTTGTACATAGCTCATTAAGGAAAAAATCTCCAGAACCCTATCTAGATGGGAATAAATTAGTATTACCCCAGCATACGCAATTAAAATTCTCATAATGATTTGTCTCCCTGGATTACAATCAGCTAAAAGTAAGATCCACAAAACAGGGGGAACTGGCTTTAAGGTGAGTTTTTAATTCCAAGGATCCCCTAAGGACTCTACTTTCCCCAAGATTCCTGGATATGGCCATAGAAGTTGGGAACATTGAATGGAAGGTGATGTCGAAAAATAGAAAGTTTTATTACAGTTCAAGATCCCATCCTGGATACACATATGGCCTTCCAAATTAATGGTGACTTTGTTTTCAAAGTAAAATCCCTTATTTGACTGTTTTATGGCTCATTTTGTTGTACATTAGGAGCTATACGTAGGCATTTGTTTTATCTGAGCTCATGATATCACAGCCAGCAAATGTATTATTTCATATTGCAGCATCCTTTTCCCAGAGGTATATCATGGGACTGACATTTATTTACCTCAAAATAATAATCACCAATGGTTTATATAATTGACTTCTCTTACCCAGAACTGCCTTTCCCTTTGAAAATGTCTGACCTTGTTGTGTCTTTCTCAATCTACTGTAAGAGTCAATACACATTATTCCAAACAACACCGTTTGAGCAATGTGTGTGTATGAGGAAATGGGAGGCTAACAAAATAACACATCTAAATTTATTTTCCAGTTCTGTTCATTAGTTGCTTTGATATTATGATAGCATTAAATGAAATTTTTATTTTGCACTTGTGTTCTTAAACCATGCCACTCTTCCTAACCCATGTCACCAAACAGATAACTTGCTTTCATAACATAATTCATTTAAAGTGTTTAGAAGAGTACCTGGTGCACATAATAAATATAAAGACAAAATGAATTGTGAGAGTGAACCATGTGGAAAATTGGGTACAGGTCCCAAGGCAGAGAGAACAGCAAGTGGAAAAGCCCTAAGGCAGAAGCGCACTGGGCATGTTAAAGCCGCAGCATGAGGGACAGCAGCATGGCTGGAGATTTAGGGGACGTAAAATAGGAGATGCATTTGTAGTGGCATTCAGGGGCCAGATCATGTACGGACTTTTAGCCCATGTTAAATGCTTTGGATTTCTTGTAACTGTGATGGGAAACTATCGGAGGGTTTTTATCAAGGGAATGATGTATTTGTCTTACTGCTTATTTAAGTGACTGAGACTGAAATATTAACCTGATTAATATATGTGTGTGTGTATATATATACACACACATATACACACACATATACACACACAAATACTGGGTGCACGCACAGATACCTATATCTATACCTATACCTGATACAGATCAGATACCTATATTACTGATATAAATCTCATAGATAACATATATACATATATAATATACAGTTTATTCCATTTTATGATCCACATTATGTTAAGGAAAAATCTCCTGAATCCTCTCTAGATAGGAATAAATTAGTATCACCCCAGTATACGCAATTAAAATTCTCATAATGATTTGCCTCCCTGGATTGCAATCAGCTAAAAGTAAAATCAAGAATAGAATAAACATAGACAAGAATAAGAAATTGTCCTGAAATACAATATATTTACAATTTTATACAGCAAATAAAATTTATCTGCAATACCTAAGAAATGTGAATGGCTCGAGGCTTATCTTGGTATCTGTCTCAGTGGTCTTAGTTTTATCGCTTGTTAACTGTATAATCTTGGATGTGGTTTTTAGCATCATTAAGGCATTTTGTTACATCTGTGAAATGGCAAAAATTATAATAACTATTTCAGGTAATAACAATCTATTGGAAAGCAGCTGTTCCAAGGCAGATTCTTCAAACATATAACCATATGAAATTTCCATGGAGAAAAAAAAAACCCTAAAATACGCAGATACAAAAATGCCAATACATTGAGTAAAATGAAGTTGCAGTTAGTATTAATACTGTATCTTGGATATTAGTATATTTGAAAGAAATGGAAGGAAGGAAGGAAGGAAGGAAGGAAGGAGGGAGGGAGGGAGGGAGGGAGGGAGGGAGGGAGGGAGGAAGGAATCCTCGATTCCCTAGCTCAGAACACACATTCAGGTGCATCTGCTCTACAGTGTCATCCTAAGGGTTTCCTCAAGTTATTGCTCTCAGAGGCACTTACCTCACACGACACTCAGTTAATAATTTACCAAATGTTGAGTATCGCTTAGTACATGTTATACATTTAATATTTTGCTAGTTTTTGCTTCTACTCTTCTAAAATACCTTTTGAATACCTTGCTGCTATATTTGGAATAAAAATATATAGTAAGTGAGAAAATAAAGACATTATAGTTCCTAAAATAATACCAATAATCTAAAAGAGATGAGAGAAATGCAACCTCCTTCCCCCCAAATGTATAAGCATTCTTCCTGTGTCCAGGTTCTTATAAAATAACTTTATTTAACTAACATATTAAAGAATAATTAAACATTTTTATCTTATACTATATAAAAAGATGGTAGCTCTTCAAACATACTTTCCAAGAACATGCCAACCTATGTAGCATGATCTTAGATTCTGATACGTTCAATTTGCTTTGATTTTATATAATTTATTACTTCCAAGGACCAATTTATTGTATGTACAATTTAATATGGTTACCTTTCATATTGTAATTTATTCTAGCTAAAGGACTTTATCCATAACAAAAGATATTTATATATATATATATATTTTTTTTTAACCAAAGTTGTGACATGAATCATAGGTAAGAGAAGAATGCCAATAGAGAGGATTTGAGGATTAAAGAATGTCAGCCTCCAATTATTCATATTATCATCTCACCTCCACCATGTAGTTCTTCTTAAGTGCTCTAGGACAATGTGGTCTCTTCCTTACATAAATTGCTGTTTTGACATGTTTTGTTTTGCAGGGAACTAGAGTTATTCCCAGAATTCAGGACACTCTGGGAATTTAGTAGTAAATACACTCACCATGAATCTCAATACATTTATGATGAGTGATTCTCCAAGGAAACCATGCATATTTTTTTAAGATGCATACATTTGCACTCCAGTATCTACCACATGGTCATCAAAACTTGTAATTTTATCTTCACATATTCATTTATTCTTTTTTTTTTTTTTTTAGACAGAGTCTTGCTTTGTCACCCAGGCTGGAGTACAATGGCATGATCTCGGATCACTTCAACCTCCGCCTCCCGGGTTCAAGTGATTCTCCTGCTGCAGCTTCCTGAGTAGCTGGGATTACAGGCACGTGCCACCATACCCGGCTAATTTTTATATTTTTAGTAGAGACAGGTTTTAGCCATGTTGGCCAGGCTGGTCTTGAACTCCTAACCTCAAGTGATTCTTCTGCCTCGGCCTCCCAAAGTGCTGGGATAACAGGTGAGCCACCACGCCTGGGCAAAACATTAGACCGTAATGTTATAAGAAAATCTACGAATTTCTATTGGGCCACATTCAAAGCAATCCTGGGTCATAGGTTGGAAAAGCTTTTTCCACATTGCATAAATAAGACTTCCTGGCAGATTTCCAAAACTTTTTTGTGGAAATTTTATGGTGAATTAAATTCCTATGGAAAGTACTATTATATTTAATCATGGACATGTGTGATCCAGAACAGAAAAATGACCTAAACGTGAACAAGGCCATCAACTTTAGAAGCAAGTGTATATAATAATACATTACATAACAATAACATAAAAGAAATGAGGGAAATCCAACTTTCCCTCCCTGAGTCTGTAGGTATTCTTCCTGTGTCTAGGTTCTTACAAAATAAACACATATTTGCGTGTTTGTGTGTTTCCATATGGAATGTACACACACAAACACACGTACATACATACATGCACACATACGCACACAGAGAGGCAGAAAGACCTAGATATCAGAGTTGGGAATCTCTCTGATCCTTGAGATTCTAAAGAAATACTTGTTCCAAATGCAATTTCATACTCTGTAGAAAACAAAATTGCTTCTCCCAAATCCCTGAGAATTATTTTGGGCTTTAATTCTTTTGCCTCCCGTGGCTCTGAGCTTCTATTTCCTACTTTACTACTTTACAGAACTTCTCACTCTCCCATGCGTATCTCTTCTGCAGTTTGAGAACCAAGAAATTGAAAACAGAAATTCCCCATGCCTTCCAAATGAAGCAAAGCAATTCATATAACCAAGTTTATTCAATATTCAGGAAGAGGTAGAGAAAAAGATGACTTACAACAACTTAAAAATTTAAATATTAGCTGTTCCTGTTTTTAAAAGAATATTCTCTATAATTTCCAAAATTACAAATCTTAAGTCCATCTTTGGTTCACTGTCTCCATCTTTTATTTCACTCTGCCCTCTTTGAAGGGACTGCTCATCCTTTTCTTACACCTTCAAATTCATTTATGTTCTTAAATCAAATCTCACCACTGGATCTCTCTCTGCAAGGCTAATATATGGCAGAATTAATGTTTACAAAGCTCCATTTGATTAAGTTCTTAAACATGACCTTTAACCACATTACAGTCATAAGAGAGATTTTTTTTTTTATTTCTTCTACTGTATATAGGCGTCCAGGTGAAATTATTTTATATAATGAAATACAATAGAACAATATAAATTTTGGAGACATAAAGACTAAAGTTGGAGTCAAATTTGAATCCTGATTCTTTTACCTGGAACAATTAAACAATAATATCAGAATTATTCTTTTTTTTTTGGAGTCTGGGTGTTGCTTTGTCATCCAGGCTGGAGTGCAGTGGTGCAATCATAGCTCACTGTGGCACTGAACCCTTGGCTCTAGAGTCTTCCCACATCAACCTACCAAATAGCTAGGACCACAGGCACATACCATCGTGCCCAGCACAAGATTCGTAACACAGTTCAATAACCTGAGGATAGAATAACTTTTCAAATGGATATTATAAAAAATAAAAAGGTGACACGAAAGCCAGTAAATAAGTACTATCTTAATTATCTTCTATTTCTGTTTCTTCCTCATTTACAATGTACAAACTGAGGTCCAAAAGGGTGATGCAACTTGCCCAAGATTATTATTTTCTTCTTATTTTATGTACTTTAATTTTGCTTCCCAACCTTTGACATTGCTTTATTGACAAGAAGATAAAAATTTGATGAGTTTCTGGGTAGGGTAGAGTAGTATCTCCTAGGTCTCATCAAGAACTTAGATTTGTGGTACCCGCAGTCAAGAAGCCATTAAACAGCAAGTCATTCAGAGCAAGTAATTTTTTAAGATAAAAATTAGTCCAATTATTCAGGGAAAATAGAGCAAAACTGTAGGATTATCGAGATAGAGAATGAAAAATAAAGTAAATAAACTAACGGGGAAAAAAAGAGAAGAAAAAATAAGTAGAAAAAATAAATCTGGAGTAATTTCTAGGTGGGAGTGCCAAGGGTCTTTCATGCCTTTACAAATGTTCTCTACTAATGGAGTCACAACCAGAATATTGAAGAGAAGAATAAGAATAAACATACTTGTTATATTGTAGTTTCCGGAGATAGCAAGGATTGTATCTTATTTGCATGGATTGTATCTTATCTGCATTCTGAATGTGCAATGCACATTGATAATCTGGTAGTTACTTAATAAATACATTTTGGTTCAGTCAATCTACTCTGTATGCTGAGCAAAGTTACATATTTCTATATTGATGCTTTCATATAGGCTTTATCTGGTTTCCAAATAATAGTCTTGGCAACCATCAACTAACAGGTTAAGGTTCTTGAGGAAGGTTTCACCCCAGATCCTTCTGTACTCTCCTCCCAGCACTTACAGGTCCTTTATGCCTTGGAACATTCACTTTTTACCAATTATCAAAAAATTGTGGTTTATTCATTGGGAGAAAGATGGAAATATATGAAAAAAGAAAGAAACGAGATAAATCAAGTTTATTTTGTAAAGAATTTAGATACTCTGAGTTTATAAAGACAGGGAAATGTTCCAAGCATCATGAGTTATCCCTGAACTACCTATAATTTGGAATTTTTGTTTTTGGCCAATTCATGAATCTCTAGAAAAATGTAATAGTCATGTTTGCATTTGCATACTAATTTGCACTTCTTACCAATAGAATTTCTGATTTTTCTCTGACAGTAGGAAAAAGAAAAGGGCCCATCAGGCATTTTCTTTTCACTTGCTCGCAGGAAATAATACAGATGTAAATTTATCTTTAAAATATTCTCACAATATTTTAGAATAGTCATACCCCAAGCAAAAACTGTAAATTTTTATTTTAGAAAATCCTTTGAAACTTGAACATATATTTCACTCCCAGGCAGGAGTAATAAACATTGCCTAATCTTTTAGGTACAGTGAGGTAGTGGTGAAGTGGAGTTATGGAAATACTTAATGTTTTAAATTGTATGAAGCAACTTATACTTTCAATTATTGTGAAACTTTGTGTTAATTATATAATTAGACATACTACATCTTTGGGGTTTATGTGGATAAGTTCTTTTCCTGGAGAAAACAGAAAAATTGATGTAGGTTCCAGAATGTTATGAAATCAATGTCATAAAACTTTAGAAGCCACAAAATGAAACACTGTTTTTCTTTACATAGACAGCAATATTTTAAAAGTTATCTCTGAATTGCTTAGAGGTGGATTATTACCAAAATGTCCAGTTTACCATGGGCTGTCAAAAAGAGCGTAAGTGGTAAAAACTCCATGTCTGTATCCCCAGAGGGGAGTAGGGTCAAAGTTGAGCCATGGCAAATCAAACCGAGGCAATTTTATGTTCCAGTCTAATTCTTCAACAAGTGTGTGGACAGAGAGAGTGCAGCGCCCAAGGGCATCCCTATGGTCTGGGCTAAAGGTAAATCACAACATAGATTCAACCTTCCCTTTATCTTTTTCCTTGCTGGGTGTTAATATACTGACAAAATCAGGTTAATGTGAATGCCAAGGTCAACCACGAAAAAGAAAAGGCTTTTACAAAAAGGCAGCCTAAGGCTTTTAATGGTAGTAAACAATGGTTGTTGACCAACTGCACACATGTGTAACCCTGGGTTCTTCAGTATCATCTGACAGAGACACGACCTTTCTAACTAAATCCCATTCTTTCTTCCCAAGGCATTGTCCATTTGACTAAATTCACTAAGAATAACTCTGAAAATGATCAAAGCCGGGTGCAGTGGCTCACACCTGTAATCCCAGCACTTTTGGAGGCCGAGAGGGGTGGATCACCTGACGTCAGGCATTCAAGCCCAGCCTGGCCAACGTGGTAAAACCCCGTCTCTATTAAAAATACAAAAAATTATCTGGGCATGGTGGCAGGTGCCTGTAATCCCAGTTACTTGGGAGGCTGAGGCAGGAGAATCCCTTGAACCTGGGAGGTGGAGGTTGCAATGAGCTGAGATCGTGCCACTGCACTCCAGCCTGGGCAACAAGAGCAAAGCTCTGTCTCAAAAAAAAAAAAAAAAAAGGAAAATGAGCTCATTAAAAATATTACTATAATAAAAATGTTTCCTGTCTTCCTAAAGGAAAGATGATGTCTTCATCAGTTTCAGCTTCTGTAACAGAATACCATAAACCGGGTGGCTTAAACAACCTTTCTTTCTCATCGTCTTGGAGACTGGAATTCCTGCCTTCCAGGGTAGCATGGTCAGATTCTGATACGGACCCATTTCCTGGTTTACAGACCAGCCAGCCGCCTTCTAGTTGAGTCCTTACGTGGTGGAGAGAGTGAAAGCAGGTCTCTTTCTCCTCTTTTTGTAAGGCACTAATCCCACCATGTGGCTTCACCCTCAGGATCTCATCTAAACCTAATTATCTCTCAAAACCCCACCTCTTAACACTACCTCTTTGGGGGTTAAGGCTTCAACCTACAACTTGTATGAGGATATAAATATACACTTCACAAAGGATGAGTTATAAATGTAATCCTTTCTTAAACCTTGATTGTTGAAATGACAATAAATTATATTTGAGTGTTTATATTTGTCTGATAAGATTCTGGCAAGTATTAGAAGCAAGAAGTTATTTACCCAAATCATCACAAAATTGTTTCTTCCTCCCAGAGTGAAACGTGCAGGAAGAGCACTTTTAAAAAACATTGTAATAGAATTCAGTAAAGAAGGTTTTTGTTGTCTATATAAAGATCCAGCTTCCCTCTACTAGTATTTTTAAAAAATAATAAGAGGATGTATTAACTACAAAAAATAGTTTAAAACAGTTAAAAAAGTGTAGTAGTGGACTTCTTGGCATAAAATTGAGAGCTATTTTATCTTGACCATTTGCACTAATCAGTGTTTCTGGAAATGCAGGCTCTGTTGGCTGTTAAGATGCTCCAAATGTCTTCTCACCTTGCCTGCTTCTACTTCTGCTCTTCTCACTTTGCAGGAGGTAATTAGGTGGTTGCAAATCTCACAAAAGTTTCTGCTCACAGTATTGCAGCAAGCTGATCTAGGATATTATGTCTCTGAAGTTGTTGGTTCTAAAATTCCTCTATGGAATGGCCTTAAGGAGCAAATATCATTGTAATTGCTTATTTTGTTAAAGAGGAGATGTAAGGTTAAAGGTGGAGCTGAGCCTGCTGTTCTGTAGTTACATGAAGGCCAGAATAAAGAGAGCAAGCTTGCTCTGCACCATGTGCAAGAGAGGTTGGATTAAAAACAACAACAACAACAACAACAAAAACAAAAAAAATTTGCTGAAAGTGACTAGAGTTTTACCAATAAAACCTGTTTTGGTTAACCTTTTGCTAGAGTTGCCTATGTATAAGAGAAATTTCTATGCCTAGCATCTAAACTACAGAATACATCTGTAATTTCCAAACAGTTCAAAGATGGCAAAGTGTAGAGGTGAATCATTGTTTATGAGCTCTCGCAAATATAGAAAAGTAAAGAAAAGAAAAAAATTCGGCTTACAGAAATCCATGAATGTTTTTGCAGCTTGCCAAGCAGTGTTTACTACCCTCTGCAGTCCTCTGAACATAAAAATGTAAATATATTACTTTAAAGGCAATTCTGAATATGTTTTCAGGTGCTTATGCATGTGTGACCACACACATATACACAAGACTATTTTATTTTCATATTTGTAGTAAATATTATATAAACATTTAGGGAAGCATAGACATTAAAAGTAAAAGTCTAACAGGTTGGCTTTAGCTGGTCACAATTTCTTTGGGTACTTTACAAACTTTGTTTATTCGCTTCATTCCTGATCCAAAACTGCCTTGCTATTCAAAATTGGGCTTCTCTTGAACTGAGTGAACCAAGGCAGGTATATTTCTGCTGAATGGGGCCAATCGTATGGTAGCTTTGTGATTTGAACAAATTTCCATTAGCTACGAGGAAGAAATCACAAAATTGATTTTTATCTGTGAACTGAGACAGAACATGAAAAAGTCTTCAGAGAAAGAAGGAAAAAAAACAAAGATTGCAGGTTGTGTACAGAATGCTGAAAATTATTTCAGAATATTTAAAGTGAAATATACTTTAATCAGTCTCTAAGGAAAACTATGAGGACTCCACACACGTAATATGTTTCTTATACATTTTTGCATTGTGTTTAACACCTGCTCTTAAATAGAGATAAAAGGGCTTAAGCAGCACCAGGGGAATATATTTTTAGGTTGGAGCTGGGATGTCAAAACCACTTAAATGGTTCTTCAAGCGAGATTTCAATTCTCCCACACCAATCTTCTAACACCAGTTTCATGGGCATGAAGACACTTAATAAGTACCACCGAATGATGATTAGCTTTCTAAATTACCAGCTAATTAATCTGCTGTGAACCTAATTGGTGAATTCACTCCTCCAAGTCAGAAGTTAGTAGGGTGGGCAATCTCAAAATTAATTCATCTTGAAAAGCTAGAAAGCTAGAAAAATCCTATTACTTCATGTTAATTATAACCGATTAGAGAAAATATTTTGATAATGTATAGGCTGTTTTGTCTATTCTTTTTCCTTGAGTAATATATGGTGAAAGTGCCAGGTTAATTCTACTTTTAATTGGAATTCTACAATCAAAGCTTATCTTTAAGCAAATACTATGGACATAGACATAGCCATTCTGTATTCTGGCCATGCAAAATATTTTTTAAATAAAAATTAGTTAAGTTGGAATGGCCAATAATATTAGCTGAAAAATCTGCATGAACTAAGTAGCTATCCAAAATCCTAAAGATCTAAAATAAGTCTTGAAATATGCTTCAGATTAAAGTAATGGTTATATATCCCATCAGTGAACTACAGTTAATAAAATATAAATAACTATCATTTGTTAAGCACATACTGTCTCAGGAAATACATATTTTCGTGATTTATAAAGCTAATTAGATACTTGTAAATGAAGAAATTGGGCAACAGATAAGTTAATTGCTTTTCATAGAAACAGAATTTAAAGCCAGGTGCGTGTAACTCTAAGATCTATAATTTTTAAATTGTTTCTTACTCCTTCAAATACAAAGCACAAAATAAAGCAAAACAAATAATAAACACACACAGGCACCTGCTTCTGTAAGCATTACAGAATTATGTCTACAAGATTCTAGCTTCTCATTATGCTGATCTAAAGCCAGCAAAATATACCTGCTTTTAAGTCCCTTCACAGTTTTTTGTCAATAATATCAGATCAGAATGTTAAAGTAGGTGTTAGAAAAGCAGAACAAAGAGCCATAAGAAGAAAGTTTGTGTGAAATAGATATTCTTTTATATTTGGTTTCCTAGACAACTCATGAATTTTGAGTGAAAAGGAAGAAACTTATTCTGTTAATTATTAAGATCAATTAAGATATATAAGGAAGACGTTATCTTCTCTGTCCTGTATTTATAATTTACTACAGGGTCTCTTTTTTGGCTTGTAAATTGCTTTGGCATTCATGACCAAACTACAAAAAAAGCTCAAATAACTAGAGAGTTTGGAAAGAAATTGACATTTTATTCCTTGAGCATTCTTCAAGAGCCTAACATATTGCTTGGCATATACTGTACACCTTTTACAAACCTTCACCTCCTTCTTGACCTGAAACTCCCTTACTCTTTCAGATTGTCCCTTTTTTTAACTGAGTGAACCCAGGAAGATATTTCTATATTAGGCAAAGAGTGTTGTACCTTTGTGAAATGACTTCCTTGTTGTTTAATTCACCTTTGGTATTTATTGAATGCTCTTCCCTAAATATCTTCTTAGAAATGGATAGTGTATTATTTTCTATTGTAATGAAGAGGTGGCAGAACAGACTGAACATGAGTTTTTACTACTTAGGCAGGACGAATTTAATAAGCAACTCACTTATGCATGGTTTTAGGTATTGGTGACGCAAAGACAAATATTAGAAAATGTGCATCCTACGTTTCTGCTGCACAACATTTTCTCTCTTTTAAAAGTCACTTATTGAATCATCATCTGTCTCAGGCTTGATATGGTATAGCCTCTGAAAGACTGGTTTAGTACTTCAACTCGCCTTTCAAAATATTTCCAGTGCAGGCCATTCAGTGTTCCAGGTACCTAATGAGTCATTTTCCTCTTCCCAGTCTACCAGGCAGGATCTCAAAGCCTCCTTTATCTTTCTGGGTGTATACAGAGTCATTAAGCTCAAATATGTCCTTTGCCAATAGACTTGAGGGTTGGGTTTAGTTATTAACTTGGTGAGTCTCCACCCAGCTAACTATTCTAGGAAATTATTTGGTGAGTCAGGCATCCTTATATTCACATTGCAGCAGCCAGTCATCTGCCCTAAGTGCTGCCGCCGAAGACTGGATGTCCTGGAAAGTTTGCTATCACATCTCCATTATGACAAAAGCATTGTGCCGAACAGATGAAAAAATGCGTTGTCAACGGAATCTTTTATGTTCGTTTTCCTTTAAGAAACATTGCCTTACTTGTTATAAAAGATAAATATTTGTTCATTTCAAAAAATAAAAATAAAAGAAAATGTGCACCCTACACTGTCAGTTGTTGTCTACATACATAGACTTGTCTCCCTTGCTGACGTTCTTTCTTGTGTTTCCAACCTGTCACCATATAAGATAGGGAAGGCAACCATTGCCCTTGGTCCATAGATAAAACATGCTTAACATAAGGTTAAGCCAAGCAAAAAAAACTCAAAGTTTTACATTTTTCCTTTTATATGTATACTATAATATTTTGCATATAAATATAGCCAATGTAAATAAGAAAATTTAACTCTTTGCCCAGGTCATCATAATTTTAATTGAGTTCTAGCAGGCTCTGGGCCCCTTCATATATAAAAATTACTTAATCTTATAATCACCTTTAAATAAAAGTGTGTTTTGTCAATAAATATTGAAACTAAACTTTAGAAAGATGGAAGACAGGGCACGTAAAGTAATCCTTGTTCCCCTAAATGCCTAGATGTGAAATAAGATATTTTTCAATAAATTTTTAAAACAATTCGGAAAAAAGATAATTATCAAAGAAATTTGAAAATAAAAAAAATGGAAAACCCTTAAAAGCACAAAGCACACAGATGTACTCAGACTAAAAAACAAAACAACAACAGCAACAACAACAACAACAACAACAAAATAGAGCCTCAATTACCTGTAGAAAAATTTCCCTTAGGGTGCTCCAATTTCAAAAACAATGAACAGAAAAGTACAAGGACTCATGACAACATTCAGAATAATTGTTGGAGAATAATATATGGCAAAGTCAGACTAACTGATTTCTTTTTCCCACCCTGCTTATGCTGAGCTTTGAATCACCAATATCTGTATTCTTAGATTAAAGCCAAGACCTGGACTATTTGAGTTAAAAAGTATAAGAGGTAGCTGGCGGACTGCAACAAATTCTCAACATTCACAACCAACTCAACCATGAGAAACCTCCTGACAACACATCCCACCTATTTCCCACAATCATGAGGAAAAGTTCTTAGAATCAAAAAGATTTTCTTGTGCTTCCACCTCTGAATCTTCCACAAGTTCTTCTGTCCAATTCTATCCCAGGAACATAGAGTGAAGGGATTCTGTGAATGAAGAATCCAGCTCATCCAAATTAGGTTAGCACATTCCAACACATTCCTCAAGGGGCTTAAAGAATAAGCATAAAGACCAAATATTTTTATCAAACTTTAGGTTATTATAAGTAAATTAATAAATACATATACCTGGAAAACACGTTTCCTTCTACATAAAACTGACTTATTTTGTCCTTTGAGGAAAATAAGTAGTCTTACAACTTTGACTACCTACTTTATCAAACGGGAGCATTTCAGTGAGAAAAAATACATATTGCATCTTGATAATACAACATTAATATTGAGGCATAGACAACGGAGGGCAAAAGGGGGTTTATAATTATTCTCTATGCAATAACATCATGGACATATTAAAAATTCAGGTAGAAAGTGACTCATCAGTGGTTCCTTTCCTGTTTTTAATCTAGTCTATAAGTCGAATGAAAAGCAAAGTATAGGATATGATCAGGTTCCTGAATTTGTTTAGACCTGTTTACTACCAGGATAGGAAACATACTAAACAAATATACAAAACTGTAGATGTTTTAATAAAGATAAAAAGAAGACACACGCAAACACTCTACCTTATAGGAGGAAAGAGGAAAATTACTCTCCTTCCCAAGGATGATAATCTGCATATGCCTGGAACCTATGAATATGTCAGTTCACAGGGCAAAGGGTAATTAAGGTTTTACATGAAATAAAGGTTGCTAATCAGCTCACCTTAAAATGGGGAGATTATGCTAGATCATCTGGACAGGACAAATGTATTCATAATGTCCCTCAATAGTGGAAGAGCAAGGCCGAAATGGAGGTTGGAGGTTTGCATTGAGGAAAGACTCAACCTGTCTTTGCTGGCTTTGGGGATATAGAAATGGGAGCAGGAGGCACACAATGCTGGAAAAGGCAAGAAATGGATTCTCCCTTGGAGTATGATTGGTGTCAGACTTCCGACCTACAGAACTATAAGACAATACATTTGTGTTATTTGAAGCCACTATGTTTGTGGTAATTTATTACAGCAGCAATAGAAAGGGAATACAACCCCCATCTCTGACAGACATTTGCTCTTAGATAGTAGGAGCGAGAAAAAGTTCATATTTACACCTCAAAAGAAGATTCTTTGTCCATTTCATTAAATGTTTTATCAATCTTATTCTCTGTGGTAGGTTTTTTTTATCTTTTAGGGAACAAGTCTTCAATTTTTTATGTATATAATTTCCATTTTCATTTTCTGAATGGTGTACTTTAATAAATTTCATTAATGACCTTGATTATATATTTTGAAAATTATATTTGCTTATCAGACTCAAATTCATAAAATGACGTGCATTTGGAAGGAAAAATCGTAGTCGTGCAATAATCTTTGTGAATATATGTTGTTCCTCACTCTTCAAGAAAAAGCCCATAAGCTTTAGGTTCTATGATAGCTGCAACCATGTGTCTCTCCCAGAGTACACCAGATTTTCCCTTGTGTCTGAGCAGGGAGTACCTTCTTCCTGTACCAAGATATTTTTCCCTTTTAAATTTGCCTGGCCCACTCCTTCTCTTCCAGGCCTCAGCTTAAACAGAACTTCTTTTTGGAAGAATAGCCTCCTGCCTATTAGACTGTATTTTCTATGTACTTTCACCTCACCCCATACACCAAAAAAAATCCTAAATTTTATCATACTGAATTTTAATTTACTGTTTTATTCCTGCTATTTTTTTCTCACAGTCATTGTGCCTTAGAAACAATATCAAAAATATTGCAATAATCTGAAGCTCCAAAAAAGATAAAAGAAACAACTAGCACAATGGTTCTGAGGATGGTGTGCCCTTTGCCTGAAGACCAAGGTGGCAAGTGTCGGGAAAGAGGTTAGGGACAGGAGAAGGTACTGATGTTCGATGTTGCCTTGGAGACACTATTACAGAGATGGATTTAACTCAGAGTGAAGTGAGAAGATTTTGGAAAATTTGTGGAAGAACTAATGCTAACAACCGTCCTACAGAGACCATATCAAGAGTAAAGAGAGAATTGCTCATGGTGTCTAAGAGTTGCAGTAGACAAGACATTGGGTCCGTCTCTGAGCCATACCAAATGGGACTTCTGAGAGTTGTTCCTGCTAGGAGGAACAGGCTCTGGAATACACTGAGAGCCAATGCCAAGGAGACCCAATGGGAGTGATGACATCTGCAGCCAGTCCTTAGGGGCAACTGCTAATATGCAGTCTCACAGCCAGGAAGTGTCTGCTTCAAGAACAGATGCCAGGAGACACTTGAGGTGTCTTCTTCATGAAATAAAACTTGTGTGTAACTACAGGGCACACTTACACTTGATGGCATTGGAAGAAATCTCAGAAATATGGATAATCCAATAAACCATGAAAACCTTGGGTAGAAGAAATTTAGAATTTTTTTTTTTTTGGTGGGGAGTGGCTAAGATGGATATCTAGCTCTCACAGAAAGAAATGGAAAGGACGAGTAAATACAACACCTTCAACCGAAACATTCAGGTACTCACATTGGGACTAATCAAGAAAACAATTTGACCCCCACAGAGAATGAAGAAAAACAAGGCAGTACAGGAGTTCACCTGGGAGCAGCACGGAGATGGAGCCAAAGGAACCTCCCTCATCCAGGGAAGTGATGAGTGAATGAGTGACCCCAGGAAACTGCTTCTCCCGTGGATCTTTGCAACCCTCAGGTCAGGAAATCTCCTTGTGAACCACTCCACTGGGGCCTTCAGTCTGACAGGCAGAACTACATGGAGTCTTGGCAGAGTAGCAACAGCCTGCAGGCCCCACTTCCATGGCACCTCACAAGATAAGACCCACTGATTTGGAATTCCAGCCAGCCCCTGGTAGCAGCATTGCACTTCCCTAAGAAGGAGCTCCCAGGGTGAGGGGCAGGCCACCATCTGTGCTGCTTGGGCAGCTTAGCCATTCTGGACTTTGGGATCTGGAGAGTCTGAACCAACTGGGGGCAGAAGGGATCCCCCAGCACAGCACAGCAGCTCTACCAAATCATGGCCAGACAGCTTATCCAAGCAGGTGCACAATCCCATACCTCCTCATTGGTCGGAACCTCCCAATTGGGCCTCCAACCACCCCTGCCTATGTTCTCCAGTCAACAGAAATTTGAAATTCCACCTGGCATGGCACTCCCAGAGGAAGGAGTGGGCTGCTGTCTTTGCTGTCTGGATGACTTAGCCAATCCAGCCTTTGGGCTTTGAAGAGTTCCAGCCAATAGGGACCGTGAGCAGCCCAGGAGTGCCAAATCATGATCTACAACCAGCACTCAAGGAGGAGAGGAACCCTCATTTTCAGAGCATTAAGAGAGAACACTGCTGCAACTTTGACAAAAATAGGGGAGCCACACAACCAAGCAAGAGTCTACCAACTGACCCATAAGCCTAAGTGCCACTTGCCAGATCACACACAAAGCTTCAACAACAAAAATGCCTCATTAACACACCCTTCCCTAAAAGTAGAGACAAGAAGCCAGCTTCAAATAAAGACCCTACACAAAGCCTTGGCCCAGTGAAAACATCCAGAAAAGAATTCTGCTGACTGAACCCAATCTACACTGCAATTAAAGGATCGTCTACATGCAGAGATGAGAAAGAACCAATACAAGGACTCCAGTAACTCAAATGGCCAGAGTGCTGTATGTCCTGCAAACGACTGCACCAGTTCTCCAACAAGAGTTCTTGACAAGGTCAAACTGGCTGGAATGAGAGAAATAGAATTCAGAATATGGATAGGAACAAAGATCATTGAGATTCAGGAAGATAGCAAAACATGATCCAAGGAAAATAAGAACCACAATAAAGCAATACAGGAGCTGAAGGACAAAATAACCATTACAAAAAACAACCTAATGGGTCTGACAGAGCTGAGTAACACAATTCAAGAATTTCACATTGCAGTCACAAATATTAACAGCAGAATAAACCAAGCTGAGGAAAAGATCTCAGAACTTGAAGAATGTTTCTCTGAAATAAGACAGACAAAAATAAAGAAAATAAAGGAAAAGAATAAAGAATAAAAAAGAATGATCAAAAGAAATATGGGCCTATGTAAAGAGGCCAAATCTATGAATCACTGGCATCCCTGAAAGAGAAGGTGAGAAAGCATACAACTTGAAAAACATATTTCAGAATATCATCCATGAAAACTTTCTCAATCTTGCTAGAGAGGCCTACAGTCAAATTCAGGAAGTATAGAAAACTCCTGCAAGATTCTACATAAGAAGATATTCCCCAAGACTCATATTCATCAGATTTTCCAAGGTCTAAATGAAAGAAAGAATGTTAAAGGCAGACAGAGATATCGGGCTGGTCACCTACAAAGCGAACCCCATCAAGCTAACAGCAGATCTCTCAGCTGAAACCCTACAAGCCAGAAGAGATTGAGGGTCTATATTCAACATTCTTAAAGAAAATAATCTTCAACCAATAATTTCATATCCAGACAAACTAAGCTTCCTAAGTGAGGAAGAAATAAGATCCTTTTCAGACGAGCAAATGTTGAGAGAATTCATTATGACCAAACACGCCTTACAAGGGGTCTTGAAAGAAGCACTAAATATAGAAAAGAAAGGCCACTACCAGCTAATACAAAAGCACACTTAAACACATAGACCCGTGTCACTGTAAAGCAACCATACAAACAAGTCAACATAATAACCAGCTAACAGCACAATGACAGGATCAAATCCACACATATCAATAGTAACCCTGAATGTAAACAGGCTAAATGCTCCACTTAAAAGGCACAGAGTGGCAAGCTGTACAAAAAAGCAAGACCCAATGGCATGCTGTCTTCAAGAGACCCATCTCACGTGTAATGACACTCATAGACTCAAAATAAAGGGATGGGGGAAAATCTACTAAGTGAATGGAAAACAGAGAAAAGCAGGGTTGGAATCTTAATTTCAGACAAAACAGATTTCAAATCAGCAAAGATTAGAAAACATTAAGAAGGATAATACATAATGGTAAAGGGTTCAATTAAACAAGAAGAACTAACTATCCTAAATATATATGCTCCCAACACAGGAGCATCCAGATTCATAAAGCAAGTTCTTAGAGACCTCCAAAGAGACATAGACTCCTACACAATAATAGTGGGAGATTTCAACATTACACTGACAGTATTAGACAGATCATCAAGGAAGAAAATGAACAAAGATATTCAGGACCTAAAGAACACAAAGAAGAAAACATAGATGCTGGGATATACTTGAGGGAAGTTAGGGTGGGAGGACAGAGAAGAGTAGAAAAGATAGCTCTTGGGTACTGGGATTAATATCTGAGCGATGAAACGATATGTACAGCAGACCCTGTGACACGTGTTTACCTATGTAACAAACCTTCACATGTACCCACAAACCTAAAATAGAAGTTAAATTTTTCTTTAAAGCTTGGATTTATGTTACTATTTTCACAATGTTTCTTAGATTTAACTGTTCCACTGATAACTTCCATCAAATTACACAGGGCAGGCTGCCTACACACGTAGATTGAGTCAGTCTATAGTTATGAGTTTTTAATAATCACGTGCTTGTGAAAACGTGCCATAATCTCACCTAAAGTGTTTTGGAATTATTTTTGACTTTATGATGGTTTGCAGTATGATATTTATAAGTATATTGTGTTTATAGTAATTAGGTTTATATTTATATAAAACACATTCTAATGCTTTAATATTTTTGGATAAATTGACTTTTCAGTTTAGTCAATGAAATAAACTGTCAAACACACTGCTAGATGTATGCAATTAGACTCAGCCTGGGCTTTGTTGTTTTATTCCTGATAGTTAAATTTCAGGATGGTATCAATAGATGGTCTGGAGAAGATTAGACAATAATTTCCATTTGCTCAGTGATAGAATTCAACTAATCACCTATGCACACATTGAGCATTGACTGTGTATGGTGCTCAATAACATTTTTGCCTGACTAAATTGTGAGTCAATTAATTATTTTTAATATGTTATAAACATCTTACAGTTTTATCTTAGATCTATTGTTTAAGAATAAGGTCAAAGGAGCTGACAAAGCAGTCTCTAATATTTTATTATCTCATGGAGACAAGGGTGGAAAGGAATACTGGATGAAAAAAGTACATTATATAATGGAGTTTCTGTAATGCTATAATATGAGGTATATGAAATAGAATAATTATTTTTTTTTATTGAATGCTTTCTATGAGATTACTGAAGTCAAACAGGTAAAATCCAGCATAAAACATACCACATTTGGTCAGGAAAGTAAGGTGACAAAGAATTATATTTCATTTTTGTGTGTAGCAGTTTTTACATTAAATTAGGGATAAGTGAAGTCACTCAGGATGTGGTAAGCAACAAGAGCAAGAATAGTTTACAATAAATCATGGAGAGTGAGAGAAGAACATGACTTAATTCCATTGAGTTGGTGCTGTCTTTTGTGAAGACTTCATGGGTTATTGACACTCAATTGCATGGCTAAGTTGAATTTATAAAGTTAGCTTGGAGGATGTACAAAAAACGATCTCAAATTATATTATCAAATAATTAAAAAATTAGATCACTGTAACAGAATAGAAAGCCCAGAAGTAGACCCATATACATTTTGTCAACTGATCTCTGGCAACGAAGCAAAGGCAATACAATGAAGAAAAAACAATTGTCTTTTCAACAGATGATGTTGGGATAACTGGATATCACATGCAAAAAAATTAATCCCAACACAGACCTTATACTCTTCTCAAAAAATAACTCAAAATGGGTCACAGGCCCAAATGTAAAGTGTAAAACCCTAAAACTTGTAACAAAGAAAATCCAGATGACCTAGGATTTGGTAATTACTTTATAGATACAACACTAAAGGCACAATCCAAGAATGAATGGATAAGCTGAACTTCATTAAAAGTAAAAATTGCTCTACAAAAGACCCTGTCAAGAGAATGAAAATACAAGACACATAGTGGAAGAAACTCTTTATAAAGGAATTGCAGAGTACTATTATACAAAAAAAACCACAAAGAACATTTGAAACTCAAAAATAAGAAAAAACAAGCAACTCAATTAAAAAATGAGCAAAAAAGCTAAACAGATATCTCATCAAATAAGATATACAGATGGCAATAAACATAAAACAGATATGCACATCACATATCATCAGAAACACGCAAATTAAAATGACAATGAGATACTAATATACAACTATTGGAATGGCCAAATCCAGGACACTGAGTATGCCAAATGCTGGTGAGGATGTGGAGCATAGGAATTCTCATTTATTGCTAGTGGTAATGCAAAATGGTACTCCTACTTTGGAATACAGTTTGGCATTTTCTGACAAAAGTAAACATGCTGTTACCATATGATCCAATCATGCACTTCAGTATTTATTCAAAGAAATTGAAAACTTTTATCTACACAAGAACTTGCACAGAGACATTTATAGCAGCTTTATTCAGAATTGCCAAAACTTAGAAGCCACTGAGATGTCCATCAGGAGGCGAATGAATGAATAAACTGGTATATCCAGATAATGGAATATTTTTCAATGCTAAAAAGAAATGAGCTATCACATCATAAAAAGACATGAAGGAAACTTAAATGTATTTTACTAAGTAAAAAAAAAGCCAATTATAAAAGTCTACATACTGTGAGATTGGAAAGATATGACATTCTGAAAAAAGGTAAAACTATGCAGGCAGTAGATCAATGGTTGGCAGGGTTTAAGGGGCAGGGAAGGATGAATAGGCAGAACACAGGTTTTCAGGGCAGTGAAACTATTCTGTATAACACTATAATGGTGGATACATGTCACTGTAAATTTTTACGAACCCATAGAATGTGCAACACCAAGAGTGAGTCCTAATGTAAACCATGGGCTCTGGGTGATAATTATGTGCCATAGTAGTTCATCAGTTGTAATAAATGTACCACACTGATGTGAGATGCTGACAATACAAAAGATTGCTTATGTGTGAAGGCAGAGGTTGTATGGGAAATCTCTCTACCTTCCACTCAATTTTGCCTTGAACCTAAAACCACTCTAAAAAAGCCAATTAAATATAAAGCTACCTTAAAAGAATTTTGACAAATGGAATATAGTGTTTTATTCAACAAATATTTATTCATCAGCTCCCTTATGCTGTAATTTCATGGGTATAGAAATGTGAAAAATATAAAATTTCAGTAAACTGAGAAAAGAACAGTATAATAGGTGGCAAAGTACTATGCTAACTATTAGATAATAGATGATGGGGACAGATAATGACATATGAATGATCTGGTAATTACTTCCAGCTAGGAAATGAAGAAGACATTCTAGAAGAAGGGACACTTTTCCAGAGCAGTTAATGAATACTGAATATTTTAAAAAAGGTTAAAATGATGTTGGGCATCTTTTTTTGTAAGAATGATCAGGAACAGAGGCACAGAGCCTCAAAATGTAAATAATACCTAGGACTATTGAAAACATGACATAAAGTTAGAAATATTTCAGAAATACATCATCCAGTAAAATATTTTTAAAGTACTGGCAAATGGAAAAAAAATCATATGATGGTTGAGGGACAATATAAAACCTTGGAAAGTATGTGGTCTTTGGAGGTAGAAAAATTTCATTCAAAACCCTCAGTGACTAGGTATATGTATATATATACTTAAGTATATATACTTACTTATAGATAGATAAGTAAGTATATAAATAAGTATATATACCTAAGTATAAATATCTGGGTTAGCTATATAAAATATGAGTGAATACATTTAACTTTATAAAGATCATTATGAGGATGAATTAATTATATTGTAAAAAGATTAGTACATTGCTTAAGACACAGCAGAAATTTTATAAATATTAATGACTGATAGCAATATAATACTTTATCAGTTATTTGAAAAAAATTAAATACTTCATAAGGGAGTAACCTTTGAGGAAATTTAAGAAGAGCGAGGTATGAATTAGTGAGAAGATGAGAAAGTAATGTATTACCCGCCTTACTGGTTCTGTAAATTAAAAAATTATTATTTTATTGCATTAGAAATATATAGCTTATTAAATCAATAAGTAGTAATACATTGTGATAAGTTTGTCTCTATTCGATGCCACTTATTTACTAATCTGTTAATATAGATCCTTTAAAGGCTATAACAAGGTCTCCATCAATGCAGTGAGGAATTTTATAAAATAGAAGGATAACTGACTAAAATGAGCACAACATAAATGTCTTGATGATTTTGGGCTTCTCTATGCAAATATTTTCCAAAATATTGTTAATGTATTTTTATCTCTTTGATAGTTTTTGAAATAACATATTATTTAAATAGATGTTATTTTACAAGGGACCCTACAAAAGGGAAAAGGGTATGTGGAAGTCCTATGGTTATATACATTTTGGGAACATGAAATCATACACCTCCCATTAAAGAGTCACAATATTCAAACTTTGCTTATCAGGGCTCTACGGAATCCTGTTGTAATAAAGCTGTTTAACTTTGTCTAATATAGTCTTTACAAATAGTCTACCATTACCAAAAAGTAGTTTTCCACTATGAAAAATGCAACATTCCAGGAAACCGCATTTTCATGGTGTAATAATTTGTATTATACAGACTTAGAATTTAGAATACGATAATGGAGCAAATTGATTGCTAGAAAGTCTGTTTTAGATAAATGATGTTCAGTGGACCTTTCTATGATGGTGGAAATGTTCTATATTTGTGCCATTCAATACAGTAGCCACTAGACTATTGGTCTATTTGCACTTGAAATGTGGCTAATGAGACTCACAAATACAATTTTAAATTTAATTTAACTTTAAATAACAACACGTATTTTATTGTGTAGCACAGCTATAGTCCCTTTGCAGTACAATTTTAAATAAGCAAATCTGTATCAATTTCCTCACTAATAATCTTCATAGAGAGACATGTGCCTTTGATGTGAAGACTGCGTATCATAAATAGTCTAGACAGAGGTTATTTTATGGCTGGCATGGCTTCATTCAATTACAAGAAGATTTTAATAGGATTAAGAAACTTCGAAAATAAAGTATGACAATTCAGACATGAATTATCTACATATAGACACTCATTGCACATTAAAAAAGAATCTAATGCAAATGTCAAAAATCCTTTTAGAAAGAATTTTTTTTTCTAAAGGTAATGTAAGAACAAAAACTTTATCCTGTTCTGAAAGCCTAGAATGTATTATAATATTATGGCCATCGTAATGAAAATTTAGAACAGTAAAATTTAAACTTAAATTTATAATTTTATACAGAAATTTTGACTCAGCATTAAACATCTTAAAATTGACAATGTTAACTAGAGAAATCTTTATTAAAAGACATTTTAATTAAATGCAGCTAATTATGCCTGTAATCCCAGCACTTTGGAAAGCCGAGACGGGCTGATCACTTATGATGGTGAGGAGTTGCAGAGGAGCCTGGCCAAAATGGTGAAACCCCGTCTCTATTAAAAATACAAAAATTAGCCGAGCATGGGAGCATGCACCTGTAGTCCCGGCTACTCGGTAGGCTGAGGCAGAAGAATCACTTGAACTTGGGAAGAGGAGATTGCAGTGATCTGAGATCCACCCCTATACTCCGGCCTGGGTGACAGAGTGAGACTCTGTCTTAAAAAAAAAAAAAAAAAAAAAAAAAAAAAAAGTAGCTAATCAACAAATATAGGAGCCATATTAATCATTTTAGAACATAAAGCTAAAAAAATCACAATTGGTAGATACAGGGAAAATGTAAAAAGATATTAACAAAATGGAATTAAATACAAAAAGATAAAAGGACAATACAAGAATAATTTTTAAAAATTATTATGAATACAATAAAATTAAAATTAGTGGTGGTGCTTTTTTAAAAAATTGCATGTAGTGTCTGATAATTTTTTCTCTTTTTAAGTTTTCTATGTTTATATAATGTTTGAACTACATGTGTTCAAATGCAAAACCTACTTATTTATGTTTCCTAGGCTTAAAATATCGTATGTATATGTACTGTTTCAATTTTCCCTTACATTTCAAACAGTTTCTACAATTTATATGTGATATTCTACTGTTGGTACATAATGCTTCCTAACAAATATATTTTTATGGCCATTAAATGTATATACAATGAGGCTCCTTTTTACATTATCTTTTTGGTTTGAATATTATTTCATAACACATTACTGTTGCTGCTCATGGCAACCCTGTCTTATGTTGCATTTGTCTTGTAAACCTTTAGTTTTTTTAATAACGAAATGTTCCATGCAGAGAACCATCTCTGGTAAGCCGCTTATCAGGGGCATTTGTTCTGTAACACATTCTATAAATATTTACCTTTCTAAGACTGATTTTAATCAGAATTTCCTAAAGACATGCAGAAAATTACGTGTATTTAAAAGTTTTCCAGGTAGTTCTAATGCAAAGCTAGTTTGGTGTACCTTTATACTAGGCTCCAAAGAAACCGAAAATTTTTTTTAAGAATCAAAGTAATACTGCCCACATGTCATGCCAAGTATAGCAACTAATAAAAGTTTAAATATATAACTAAAAAAGCAAGCTTGATTAGTTTTCAAACTTTTAAATTAGTCTATGATAATGAATACATTACTCTATCCCACTGTCTTTATTTAAATGTTTGCATTATTTGGGGTGCAGGCTAAGTTGTGGCAAACATAGACTCCAAAGCACAATCATTTAAAGACGATAAAAAAGACAAACAACTTTTCTTCAATATAGCACTTCAAAGATAGGCAAGCAGTTTTGGAGACTCTGTTTCAAAAAAAAAAAAAAAAAATGAAATGTGCTTCTATCTGGTTTAACTAAACTCAGAGTTTTTGACATAAAATAATAGTAGAATGAATACCAAGGGGTAATTAACAATATTTTACCTAATACCTTTCTTCTGCCTGGAACTTAATTTTCAGCATTACTCAGATTTATCTCTGGTTCTTTTTCATTTTTTTTGTATTCTTTCTTCACAAAGTTTTATTTTCAGAATTTAAAAAATGTGTCCTTTCTTTATACTCTTATGCACAGTTAAATCATCAGCTGGGCATAATTTTTCATTTCAAGACCTTATATCCAATTGGCCCGTCCACTTGGAGTCCATTAATCCCATTGAACTTAGTATTTTTTGAACTACACAGACACATCTGTTTAATCCCCCACAGACACATCTGTTTAATCCTGAACATATCTTTCCTCCTGTATTTCAGGCATCAGTGAATGCACCACAACTTAGTCATATACTTAGGTCTTTATGGGACCTTCTACTTCTAAAGAGTCACCCAGCCCTATAGATTTCTTCCTTGTATTGTTTGAATACATCTATTCTCTACTATTTTCAAGCCCCTCCCTTAATTTAAATACTTATCACAGTTCATCTACATTATGGCAAATTTATCCCCACTAATCTTCCTACACCCCACTCTTGATTTCTCATATATTCCGAATATAGTACATCCCAGAAATTACAAATCTGATGATGTCACTTTCTTAGATAAAACTTTACAGACTGTAGCCAGGCACAATATACTGAACTTTCCCCAGTCTCTCCACTACCTTACATTCTATGCAGCCCTTCCTGACTAGTGTCAGTTCCCTGTAAAAAGAAGACTTTCTATCATTTTCAAATCTTTCCAACCTCCTTCTTGCGATGAAATGACTACTATTTCCTCCCTTTTCTTCTTTTATCTGTACTTCTTTATGTCATAACATCTGTATTACAATTTTACAATCTTTTGCTTCCATATATACCTCAGGTTACTACCTTAGATTGCAAACACCTTGAAGTCACACAGCAGCTGCTTCATTACTGCTGTGTTTAGAATTATAGAATTTTATAAACTGGGGAAACGAAAGAATCTTCACATTTAAAAAGCTATCTAAACCAAACCTTTAACAAAGATAAGAATCCCAACAGTAATACAATATTATATTATTATTAAACATAGCCATACTTTATCAAAGACTCTATCTCAAAAGTTGAGGGTATTCCTACCACTTTTGAAAGCCATAATTCTCACAATATTCTTCCTTATATTTTCCTGACAGGGTTTTTGTTTTGTGTTTTATTTGACGGATGGAGTTTTGCTTTTGTTGCCCAGACTGGAGTGCAGTGGCGCGATCTCAGTTCACTGCAACCTCAGCCTCCCGTCAAGCAATTTTCCTGCCTCAGCCTCCCGAGTAACTGGGACTTGGGAGTTACTGGGTGCATGTCACCACGCTCGGCTAATTTTTTGTATTTTTAGTAGAGATGGGGTTTCACCGTATTAGTCAGGATGGTGTCGATTTCCTGAACTTGTGATCTGCCCGCTTCAGCTTCCCAAAGTGCTGGGATTACAGACGTGAGCCACCCCACCTGGCCATGATTTTTTATATATGATACACTTTCATCCAACTTCAGGAAAACAATAAAATGCATTTGGTGCAGCATCTACAGCAAACATTGAAACACAAACTAGCATACACTATGAAAAATTTGGTAATACTAAATAAGATATCTTTAATTTTAATACAAGACTTTGGAGTAAATTGCTGTTATCTGCAAAAAAATGTAATTAATTGTCATGAAAAGTGTAATATTCACATATACATGTTTTTCTCAACCTTTAAATGTTAAACTCAAAAACACCTGACCAAGAAAGTATAATTTAGATGCAAAACATTTTGGCTTACTGTGAAACCAATATAATTTACCCACACCAATAAAAATAATTGCTGAAAAGAAAGATTTATTATTCAGTCAATTCAATATATTATAAGCAGAAACCAATATACAGTGGCAATCAATTTATTATACTATATAAAGCATTTCATGTGGAAACCAATTTATAATAAACCAAAGACTTAGTGCCAAACACATTTATAAAAAGCTTGATATAATATTCACATAAATTCCAGGCAAAAAACTAAGACTTGACTTTATAGACACCCTAGGGAGGAACACTGCCCTTCTTTATTTCCAATCCTATCAATTTCCAGAAAAATCACAGATTTATATGAACTAGGTTTCTTTTTTTATTGTCATTGCGAAAATGAAAAAGGAAATCATTAACAAAATAAAAATGAATTATTCTTTAAAAGCTTAACAATTATTCAAATCTGATAAGAGGTGGAAGTTACTATGATAGAACAGCTGTAGAATTACATTTTTGCTGACTTTGATTTTATTTAAAGGAATAATTTAATAATTTCTCAGCATGGATTTTGCAAGCACTGACACAGTTCTCTGATTCACATTTTAGATTTGCTGTAGCCAAAGGAGCACTTGCCAACTTAATAAAGCTTTTGCAACTTGAAATGAGTAGGTGTTTCCAAAACATTTCAATTATTCTCTTGATGACTCTGAGAGATGTGGGGTAAAACTGATTGTAGGAATGCAAAATTAGACATTTAGAGGCAGTCACAATGTCCTCTCTTACACAATCACATCTCTTGTGTCCTTTACACATGAATGACTATGTACAGAGATTTCAAGGGACTAATAAGTCAAAAAGAGGAAAATCAGTTAGGGATATTTCAAGGTTTTCCCTTTTTTCCAAATTTATTTAAAAGTGATTCCACTAGCCAGTTTTTACTAGGGAATGTCCATCCTATAGCTGATGGGACAAATAAAAATAATAGTACTAGTAATCATGATAATAAGTCATTGCTCCAAATATTTTGGGGGGGGATTCATCCTAAAATGAACAGCAGGAGCATTTACTTTCCAATGTGTAAGCACAGACAGTGCAGGATAAACTTTTTTATATACATATTATACCCAATATACCCAATATGAACTATATTTTAAAATTTAAACCAATTATAATTTGTAGGTAGTCTGCATTTTATCTGGTGACCAGGGCTGGCTTCTTTTAAAGTGGCAATTTAGATAGTAAAACTAAATTCCTCACTTTTCCTTAATTAAGATTTTGCTTTTTTTTTTTTTTCTCCTGAACTAAGGTCTCATTCCATCACCCAGGCCGGAGTGCAGTGTCATGATCATGGCTTACTGCAGCATTGACCTCCCTGGGCTCAGGTGATCCTCCCACCTCAGCCTCCTGAGTAGCTGGTAACACAGGTGTCCACCACCACACCTGGCTAATTTTTTGTATTTTTGGTAGAGACGGAGTTTGGCTATGTTGCCCAGGATGGTCTCAAACTCCTGGCCTCAAGCGATCCTCTCACTTCAGCCTCCCAGAATGCTGGGATTACAGGCATAAGCCACCGTTCCCAGCCAGGGCTACATGTTTATGGTCTCAGCTTTAAAAAAAAAAGGATCTAAGAGCTTAAATGCCTCCCTTAATTTCGTACGGATAAACAGAAGCCTGGGTGTAAGAAATGGCTCAGCCTATTGCTGATCAGCAACCCACTCATTTTTTTCCTACTATGGCAATGCCCCTATATAGCACTTTAAAAACAGATGATTTTGGCCCAGGTGTGGTGGCTCACACCTGAAATCCCAGCACTTTGGGAGGCCGAGGTGAGTGGATCATGAGGTCAGGAGATCAAGACCATCCTGGCCAACATGGTGATACCCCGTCTCTACTAAAAATACAAAAATTAGCCAGGCGTGGTGGTGCACTCCCGTAGTCTCAGCTACTCAAGAGGCTGAGGCAGGAGAATTGCTTAAACCCAGGAGGTGGAGGCTGCAGTGAGCAGAGTTTGCACCACTGCACTCCAGCCTGGGCAACAGAGCTAGGCTCTGTCTCAAAAAACAAACAAACAAATAAAAAAACAGATGATTTCTTTGAACTTTATTTACCAGTAACCTTGTCAAGAACTTTGTATGTAATATCTCATTTAATAAACTCAACAAGCTTATGATATGGGAGTTATTATTTTTGCCATGATTTCCATTAACACTATCATTGAGCAAGTAGGGTTACAAGTTGCCTAAAAGTCTATCACGTGTTTAATGATAATTCAGTTACTCAAGACCTATAAAAGTTCCCTTTTTTATGTTGATCTGATCATGTAAATACAAGGCAGAAAATTATGACTCACTGTAGCTCCCCACCCTGGCCAATAATTCCTCACCATTCCAACTTATCTGTATTGTTGCTTATTTTTCGATCACTGCTTTGTTAGGAATAGGAAACAAATGCACATTAGGTAAATAGGGACAACGACAGGAAAAAAAAATCTTTAGAAACATAGACCACACACACACACACACACACACACACACACACACTAGAATGTATGAATATATGAGGATTCATTTAAATATTAAATCCCAGGAGAGTTTACTGGTGAAGTCAGCATCTTAAGAAAAGTAAGGATAAAGATAATGAAAATCCTGTTCAAGTACCTAGAAGAGAAAACACAATCTCAGCGGGGTTCCCACCAGCATGTGGTGACTTTGTGAGAAAAAAATAGATAATCTAGGTGTACATTTAGCTAAAAGGAATATTCTTAGGTAGAACAACTAGGAAAAGAGTGTTCCCCCTTGAATGATGAATTAAGGGGGTTCCCTTCTTTGAGTCTGATGTGGTTGTACACTAGGGATCACAGTTTGGCAAGCAAGCCCACAGCTTGATTTCAGCTGCCACTCCTACCCACTTGGCAAAAGGGCCCATGAAGAGGACACTACACACAGCAATTTTGTGGGTGGTCCAGCAGGGTAGTAAAAATACTCACACCTCCACTGCAAATGGGTGTCAATAATCCAATCTCCAGTAGACTTAGATATATACCCAGTTCCCAAGATGAACACGTTTCCTCTTTGTTCTGCTTTTATGGAAGAAGTAATCTGAATTTGTCTGGGAATTATAAGATGATCAGAGACATAAGGAAGAAGTACAACCTTATATAGTAGGTCATTAAAAAATGGTTTTACTGCTACTACTATCACTGCCAGAGAATAAACTCAAGTATGTTGCTAACTGTAGTTTACTTTTGAGTCATTCTGCTGCTATTTCAGGTATTACAATCGTTTTTTTCTTTCTCACATGCGCTCCAGTGGAACAGAGATTATGTCTGTTGTACTCATGGTTGTACTTGCAGCACATCATAGTACTTAAATAAATGTTAGCTGAATGAATAAAGTAATGAATGGGATGTGGATTATAAATTTTATACAACACATTGTATTTGAGCAATATATTATAGCATGTGGGGAACACATTCTACCATGAGGTAAGATTGGGTGCTCAAACAGAAAACAGAGAATAACTCTCTCCCCAACTTTCTGATGTCTTCCTCCCATTTTGCCTTTCTGAACACTCTTTAAAATGTTTTTAATTGGGCAAAGATTGAGTGTAAGGATAAAAAATAAAGTAGATGTGAGAAGACCTATTCCAAGAGAAACTAGACTTATCTGATTAGTAGGAGTTAGGTAGTCTGAAGCAAGAAAAGTATCCAAATCTGAAAAGTTAAGGGCGATGTTCTCATGCTGAGAAGTATTATGTTGACCCTTGAATGATACAGGTTTGAATTGCACTGGTCTATTTATAGGCAAATTTTTTTCTGCAAATACAGATAAAAAATACAGTATTTGTGGGATGAAGTCCCATGTTTAGGGAGCAAGGACTTTTCATATACATAGGTTGCCCAGGGCTGACTATAGGACTTAAGTATGCCAGGATTTGGAGTTTATTTATTCACTTAATTAATGCATGTTTATAGAACACCAACCATTTGCCAGGTACTAGGTCAAACACTCATTATTCAATAAGATAAAGATGGATGTTAATCTTATTCAAATAAATGCACATTTCTTTGAAAGTAATTACTTATATAATAACAATAAAGAATGACCAGGACCAATGGTCAAATTAGTTGACCACCATAATTCTTTCAAAGCACTGCACTTCTACTACTGGCTGATGGAGAATCAACACAGTGCCCTGCTATAGAGCATTGGCCTGAGTCAAACTGGCCAAGTTTGAATGCTTAACTTTACCAATGACTTAGGAAAGGTGCTTAATCTATGCTTTGTTTTCCTCATTAATGAAATAAAATAACACTAATAATAAAGTTTTCATGAAGAATAAATAAGTTATCATCAGTAGCATACTTAGAACTTATTGCTACATAGTAAGGACTCTGTAAGAATTTAGTAAATAAATAATATTTATGGATCCTTTAAAATACTAGGCTTCTATACACCTTTGGAAATAATGTGCCTAGGTGATGTAAACTCTCCTTACTATCTCCTGGGTTCAGGGGATTTCACTGATAGCTTTGTTCCTAAGAGTAATGTATAAGGTTGATACATGGGAATGTAGCAAGAAGTGGAATCAGTTATTTAGTATTTACTCTAAACGTATTTTAGAAGTTAAGGGATTAATAAGATTTAGAAGTAAAAGGAAATATATGTGTTTATTGTAGAACCATATTAGCAAAATCCAAGCCTGCATAAAGAACCAAGCCATATTTATTTCTTGAGCGCCTACTAGGATTTAACTGTTCAGGATAGATTACAGGCATAAGACCAGCAGCTTATATGATTGAAGAAGTAAGGACAATATCTATGATGTTTTATTAAGGAGTACAAAACAGTATAAGATTATGATTGTGTTATGGGTACTTCTTGACATCAGAAATGGAAGAAAGGGAAAGAATGAAGCTTGAATGAGCCAAATAAGTTATATTTGACCCCACTCCCAAATTCCATCTTTTCAACCCATTTAACTCATCTCTTACTTTTATCCTCGAGTGGTATGCCCTTGTGGTCTTGTCTTAGGCTTTGTCTATTATAAAAGCTGAACAAAAAATTAAGTACAGATCCTGTTCAACTGTCTTCCCAAGTTAGAAGATCTTGTTTCTGGAGATTTTAAATTGGAAACCCATGATATATGAATGTGAGTTTCTCCAAACAGACCCTAGAATAGTCTTCCTTGGAAATTCCAGACTGTGAACAAAGAGGGATTTACATGGAGAAAATGAATCCTTTCTCTGAGGAATTTAGCATTTGGGGATGATTTATTGCAGCTTAGCTATCCTTGTTAGCATCTCAGGAGTGCCTTACATACAGGCACATCCACATATGCAAACATGGAGATTTTAAATTGGAAACCCAAAATATATGAATGTGAGTTTCCCCAAAGAGACCCTAGAATAGTCTTCCTTGGAAATTCCAGACCATGAGCAAATAGGGATTTACATGGAGAAAAAGCATCCTTTCCCTGAGGAATTTGGCATTTGGGGGTGATTTATTATAGGTTAGCTATGCTTGTTACCATCTCAAGAGTGTCTTACATACAGTCACACCCACATATGCAAACATGGATTTATGTAATTCCTCAGAATTAACTCAATTGAAATCTATAAGCTTATTACTTGCTTTATATTTCCCAAAACTGTCCATGTAAACAAATTGAAAATGTTAATGTTTTAAAATCATGCACACAAAGAATAGTAATTAATATTCCTATGTTTGTCTGACCAGTGCTGAAGAATCACTGTAATCCAGTTGTTTCAGAAAGACAAACCAGTACAAGATGGGTTTTATGTCCATTGACTTTCAATTGATATTATCTATTAAACAAGGAGAAGATGGAATAATGAAAAAGAAGCAGTCATTTGTCAGCACCTGAAGTCCACCAACCACCAGGAGTTTTAAAGGTTAAAGGTCACCTATCATTATTTGTATTATAAATGTTAGAGATGATGGATATGCTAATTACCCTGATTTGATCACTGTACATTATATATATAGAAATATTAGTATGCACTCCATGAATATGAACATTTATTATTTGTAAATTTAAACATTTAAAAAGAAAATATTAAATCAAATAACAGCAAACACTTACTGAGAGCTTATTATGTGCCAGGCATTCTTCCAAAAATTAACTCATTCAGTGTGTACTAACTTAATCATCATAACAACTGTAAAAAGCAGGTGAAAAAGAAAAGGAGGGAGAAAGGATGATAAATAACTTGCCTAAGATCACACAGCTAGTAGTCAAACCAAGGGTGTCTGCTCATAGTCTATGCTCTTAACCTTTATATTGCACTGCCTCATATTGACTCATATTTGTATACAAAATAGGTTCACAAGGCAGAACTCACATTTTTGCCTTGTTGAGCTTTTGCAGACAAGACAAATTTGTCATGATATAAAATATTTTTTTCTTAAATATGAGAGCATATTGAGGTCATTTCTGATGTTTTCTTATCTAGTTCAAATAAACAAAAGCTGTTTTTCAACCAAGACATCAGAAGACTGCAGAATTGAATGAATCTAAAGGTCAAAAAGAACAGAAGATACTGCTGGTCCTTGGGTGACCATCATCTTATTAGAAAAATTACACCTCATTCCTCTTTTATATAATGCAACAGGAAATGAATTCTTAGCAAAAAAAAAAAATCTGAAAATGAAAGTTGCTCTTTTCATTAAATGTATATTAGCAAAAAAGAGTAATGATGACTTGTTAATTAAATAAATTTCTTGATCTAAGAGACACAACCAAGTTTGTGTTTGTTAGGTAAATTTGAGGCATAAAAATTTATGTATGGTTTTAAATGTATATAAGTAGCATACTAATTTGCAAATTTCTCCTAAGAAATGGATTACAGAGAGGTAATTACAATGAAAATAAAGAAACAATAGCAGATTTAAGGGAGGTTATGTGCATTTTAAAATTTCTTGTTTTTCATTATTACCCATCATTCCAAATCCCATCTGCTGTAGGCTAGTAAGAAAATTAGTTTCCTCTTTCTTACGGCCTTTTCTTGGTTGATCAGGGACATCTTATAGAGATATATTTGATACACTCATTAACAAGATGGTAGTACCCCCCATTAGATATAGTTGGTGGCGTTGGGAACATTTCTCTCTCCCTGCTCTTATTTGAACAGGGAGGAAAAAAAAAAAGCCAAGGAAAATAATCTAATTTTACTAAAACAGATAAATGAATGAATAAATCACATCTATATGAAATAATTGATACACATCTGCATAAAGTAAACCAAGAAGATACAACAAGCAAATATATAAAAGTGTGATAACATCACATAAAAAGACTGTTTTCCTAGGTTTCATTAATTTAAATAGGCTGTTGAGATGTCTTACTTTCTGATTTTTGGATTGAATGATCTTACATATTGTCTCTATATTAATTCATATTGTAGTCACAAACATGAGTTTAATTACCCAAGATCTTCTAGTATGAATGAATTTACTACATTTAACAAACTTTAAATTTTTGTAAGACTAAAGAAACGTTTAAGCTGTCCTAAAAAATACTGATAGAGGGAAGTTTCTACCCTAAATGTAATGCTATTCCTTAAATTTCTTCTTGTTTACCCCAATCATCTTCATAATGATCATGACTTTTCTGTGAACCATCAACCATCACCAACTCCATCTTTCTTTACAGCTGCTTTACTAACATTGTATATTTTTTTCTCCAAACACTTATTCTTTATAAATAGCTGTGTGCAAATTGTTAATTTTAGTTTTCCCCATCTTTTCTTTAGGTATTTTAAGAAATAGGCTTTGATTCCTTTCTCTTCTTCATATGCATCACTATTTTCATCACTCTTCTTCCTGTTCTATACATTTTTCTGCATTTCCTTTCTTTCATTTTACAATTGTGACAGGCAAAGTCCCTTCAAGAGATACAGTCTAGTAGGAGAGAAAGGCAAGTAAACAGGCAACAACAATACTAGCTGACAAATTCTAAGTTACGAGCAATCATGAGGGATTATGAGAATATGTAAAAGTAGCTGTATCTAATTTTGAGGGATGAGGACATGACATCTAGTCAAAAATCTGCCTTTTAGCTGAATTTGAAAGAATGACAACAAGTTACCTAACAACTAGCAAAATTAATTCTAGGAAACTTGAATCAGATGCTTAGTTAACATTTATTCCAGAATTTTTCATGTTGTGGGAAGTCAAGGACCCACAACGGAGGGACTGGCTGAAGCCACGGCAGAAGAACATAAATTGTGAAGATTTCATGGACATTTATTAGTTCCCCAAATTAATACTTTTATAATTTCTTATGCCTGTCTTTATTGCAATCTCTGAACATAAATTATGAAGATTTCATGGACATTCATCACTTCCCCAGTCAATACTCTTGTAATTTCCTATGCCTGTCTTTACTTCAATCTCTTAATCCCATCATCTTCCTAAGCTGAGGATGTATGTCACCTCAGGACCCTGTGATGATTGTGTTAACTGTACAAATTGTTTGTAAAACATGTGTGTTTGAACAATATGAAATCAAGGCACCCTGAAAAAGAACAGAATAACAGTGATTTTCAGGGAACAAGGAAAGATAACCATAAGGTCTGACTGCCTGTGGGGTCAGGCAGAATATAATCATATTTTTCTTCTTGCAGGGAGCCTATAAACGGATGTGTAAGAGAAATATTGCTGAATTCTTTTCCCAGCAAGGAATATTAACAATTGATAACCCTGGGGAAGGAATGCATTCCCAGGGGTAGGCCTGTAGTTGACTGCTCTGGGAGTGTCTGTCTTATGCAGTTGAGAGAAGGATGAAATACACCCTGGTCTCCTGCAGTGCCCTCAGGCTTACTAGGATTGGGAAATTCCAGCCTGGTGAATTCTAGTCAGACCCGTTGTCTGCTCTCGAACCCTGTTTCCTGTTAAGATGTTTATCAAGAAAATGCATGCCCAGTGGGACATGGACCCTCATCAGTAATTCTAATTTCATCCTTGCCTTGTGATCCTGCTCTGCCCTTTTGCCTTGTGATATTTTATTGCCCTTTGAAGCATGTGATCTCTGTGACCCACTCCCTATTCGTACACCCCTCCCCTTTCGAAATCCCTAATACAAACTTGCTGGTTTTGTGGCTCCGGGTCACCATCACCATCCTACCAATATGTGATGGCACCCCCAGAGGCCCAGCTGTAAAATTTCTTTCTTTGTACTCTTTCTCTTTATTTCTCAGACTGACCAACACTTAGGGATAATAGAAAGAACCTACATTGAAATATTGGAGGCTGGTTCCCCCGATATTTTCAGATATATATTTCTAGAATTATTATAACTACATACCAATCCCACTGGATTGAAGGAAGCTTAACAGAAGTAAAGCACAACAAATGTATTTAATCAAAGTTTTACATGAAGTGAAAGCCTCCAGAATGGAGACCCAATGGAGACAGGAAAACTGTCCAAATTTATGCTTAGATTTGACGAAGAATGGACAGCCATGTAGAACTGTGACGGGATAGGAATAGACTAAAGGGGGAAACCTAGCAAGATGTGTCTATTCAGATTCTCCTTGGCCTCTGTGCAGCATTCTTTCTTTCTGGGTATAAGGCCAGACCCTCGCTGGGATGGGCATCTTATGGCCCATTACCAAATAAGGTCAGTCCGAGAATCTCTTTATGTCCAGGCCTTACACAGAAAGGAAGGGGAAAATTAGAGTAATATTTTTGCGTTTTATAGCTGGCTTTCGGGGATAGGGGTTCTGATTTCTATAGTCTCCCTTAGGGAATAGAGAGTCTAGTTTCTCCACCTTGACTTGAGGAAGAATGAGGCGGAGAGACAGAAAGGCAGAAAGTCAGTGAAAACTGTGCTACTAAGGCTCCTATTGAGGCTGCTTGTGAGGCCTTTATTTTGGGATATTAAAGAAGCGAGGCCAACAAGACCTCACTTCTGAGGTCCTTTCAGTTTCCTTCAGTGTAAGATACTCAGCATGCCAAGGTGTCATGCTTTGGGGTTTCATGCACTGAGTTCCGACAATGGTAACTTTTATGTTCTGCTGGTAAGAGCTGACCAGTTCACTGTAAGGTTTAGGTAAGAGTCACAAAGTAGGTCATAATCTATCTTCCACAATAGCTTTTAGATTGTGTCATCTTCGTCAGCAAGTGAACTAACGTAACATACGCTAAATCTTTGTCTTCTTTATGCATATCTCTGAAAGAAAATAATATTGCTTACAAAATTGAACGAACATGCTCTCCTATCAGCAGGCAGTCTTCAGTTAATATTGTGCTGTGACGCAAAAAAATATAGAATGGTAGATGTGAACCTTTATACTGCATTAAATAACATTTTATGAACAGATATAGAGCATATAATATCTGAGGCAAAGAGGTAGAACACAAAAATGTTGAATAAGATGTAATTTATTTTCTTAAATGGCTCTTTTCTATTATATTTCAGTTCCATTTCTCTTTATAATAGATAGTCTTATCAGACATTTATCTGCCATCACTTTCTGACATAATACACATCTTGTGGTTTCCAATTTTATCACACAATAAACTTCTTTTATGTTCTCAAAAATAACATGAGTTAGAATTGACTAAAAATAATCCACAGTATTACCATAGGTATTTCAAACTAGAAAACTGATTTTTTTATACTGTCACTGCCTATAAAGAATGGGTTTTGGAGGACTTTGAAGGATTCTACTAAAATATACTCAGAGGGTTTTAAAACTTTTATTTCTACTTAAATTACAAGGAGAATTTGTTCAGATCATTACACAAAAACAAAATGAGCCAAAAAAGATGTCTCCTTATATTTCAGCCTCTTTTGTTAGTTTTCTCCATATTAATAATTGCTGTTGTTATAATATTAGCATTATAAATGTTTTTTCAGTTTCATTTGTTAACCTGCTTATGATATATCTTTAGTTACTTATTTTCTGCAAATTTCTATACCAAACCAAAAATAGACTGAATTTCAAAGCATCATAAAGGGTGATTCTGTACTCTTCCCTACAAAACAACAACTTTTTCCCATCTGTAACACGTCTTTCTCTAACTTTATCTTTACAATCATTATTAATAGCTTCTAAATTCCTGATTCTTCCAAAAAGCATTACCAGTAATCAAATCTGTACCTGGTTCCTCTCAATTAATTCTGAAGTGCCCGTGGGGCGTTCCTTCTAATCATCTCTTACAAATGGCAGTAAAATTACATACTTTCCTATGCTTGGCATACCTAATTATTTTATTATCTGTATAACAACAAATAGTAATTGCTTTGTTTGTAGGTGGTCTTTTTGGATGGAGACTAGATTAAATCTATTGCAATGTGATGAACAATTTATGGAGATTAAACATTCAGACCTTATACTCACTCTTTTGCCAAGCAAATTAAAGACATGTCTGTTTCAGTGACAAATGACATACTAACTTTCATAGTAATAAAATAATGCCTCTTTATCTGCTTATTGTCTGTTCTTTTAATTGTCTGTTCTTTTCGTTGTCTTTGCATTATCTACAGTGAAATATAGCTTAAAATCTATAGCAGTATAAGTAAACTTCAAGCGACCTGGCACTTTAGAAAATATTTGAATTAATATTTTATTGTATCTATATATATATAGATATATATACATCTACATATATCTACACTTGGATAAAGAGTATGATGCTTTTCTCAGACATTGAGGGTTTGAATGTTGATCAAACACAGATAGCTTTGTTACCTTCAGCACCAAGCTATAAAATGAGAAAGACAGAATGAAGTTAATTAATTTTCTTGGGTAAATAAAAAAGATGAAGCGCTTAGCACAGGGTATGGCACAGAATAAATATTTGACTGTTAGCTGTGATTTTATGGCCAAATAAAGAACAGTCTGTCAAGATATGATAAGTATGTTAGTATTCCCGTTTTGTCCACTTATTTGATATATATATAATCTTACTTTTATTTCAATTGAAAGTCAATGTATTCTAAACTGAAAATTCTTACAAGATAGAAATGAATTTTAAGTTCTTCCTACCAACCATCTAATGAACAATCTCTACATTTAACTTTGTAGCAATAGTTTTTAGAGATTATGCACAAAATCCATTTATAATTATAGTCTATGAGAACATAGTCTATATGAGTTTCTCCAAGAAAATCTCTTTGGTACCTTTCCAAAGGAAGATATACCACCTAAAAATACTGTGGGATTGGTTCTGGTATTTATCATTACCCAGTGCTATTAGTGTAACCCTGCATTTCAGTGTTATGCAATCAAACTATTTTCATGCAAAACTGTAAAAAGTATTTGTTTACTGAATACAAGTTCTAAGAAAAGTTTTAAGGAAAGCAATACAGTAAAAGGAAAACAATTGCTTAAAAACACGATTTTCATAATATAGTCCCATGAAAACTCATGTAGATTTAAAAAATTATGTCAAAAATTTTCAATGACAATTAGGTCTAGTTAATTAAAACATTGAATTAGCAGTGTTTTAGAATGTATTTGTTTTATTTATTTATTCTATTTATTTATTTATAAGTGCGATGGCACAATCTCGACTCACTGCAACCTCCACCTCCTGGGTTCATGTGATTCTCCTGCCTTAGTCTCCCAAGTAGCTGGGACTACAGGTGCACCACCACGCCCGGCTACTTTTTGTATTTTTTTTTTTTTTTTTTTTTTTAGTAGAGACGGGGTTTCACCATATTGGCCAGGCTGTTCTCAAACTCCTCACCTCATAATCCACCCGCCTCGGCCTCCCAAAGTGCTGGGTTTACAGGAATGTATTTATTCTTTAAATAGAATTTATTCCTTTATATTCTTTGAAATACATTAATTTTAAAAAACAAACCTCACGAAAGCAATTATGCATCATTGAATATCAATAAATAATTTGATAAAATTCATTTGGTAATAAGCAAAAACACAAGATTTTACATTAAATATATGCTGCAATATAGTATTTTGTTCCAAATAGCCATTTATTGCACATCTGTTTATATGTTATATGCTTTGTGTATACTTAAGAGAGTAAAACCCATTAGAGAGTGTCTGAGACACAAAACAGTCACTATTTATTAGCTAGTTATTTTTAGTTTCCTGTAATATTAGGATATTTTTGAGACTTGAGAAGTTGTTTAAAGATTATTTTGCTTATTGCCTAAAATATAAAACTAAAACTATTGTTTCTTTGAGATTTATACGGAAGATGTAAGAAATGAATTTGTCCTAAAATTTACTTCAAAGCTTTTTTTAAGACTCCTCTGAATGACAAAAAACCTTCTTCATACAGAGTCATGGGACAGATCTAATACGAAATATTTTAAAAATCCCCTAAACTGTAAACTAAACATATTTAAAATGACTTTGTATTTTTTTAAACTAAGAAAAATTATGAGAAAAACTATTTTTAAATGCCTTTTGTATCTCACCTATAAAGCTTTTCAAAGACATAAAAGGTTAAATTTGTAAAAATTTTCTTCAGAATGTGTTTTATAAAAAATAATATATGCAATAAAATATTCAAATCTTGCTTTATCATAATCTGAACTATATCAGATTATATTTGAAGCTTCAAGCTTCTAGAAGTGGTTTACCTGGTAGTAATTTTATTTCCTGAAGAATATTTTGAATCACCAGCATCATAGACTCTTACCTGCAGACTTAAAACTCTTGGACACTTTATGGGTTAGCTTTTGTTACAGAATAAATCACCCCAAAATTTAGTGGTTTGTGAAAACAACCATTAATTTAGCTCACCCTGTACTCAGCAGGGGAGTTCTGTTGATTTGGGCCAGGCTCAGCTGATCTTGGCTGGATCTCAATCTTGGCTTTGTGAGTGGTTGCCAGGTAAACTGGGACTAGCTGAGAGTTAGCTGCAGGAGGGTGCTGAATATTACTGCTTCTGCCTTCTTACCTCCCAGCAGAGTAGCCACATCTTGTTTACCAGATAAAGCAAACAGTAAGGAGACATCTCTTTTCATATGTATGCTTATATCACTCTTGCTGCTCTCCCACTGGCCAAAGAAAGTTACTTATGAAGTCCAGAGTCCCTGTGGGAAGGTTCTCCCTAAAGATATAGCTAGAGGGCAGCACGAATAAATTGGGGGTCATTACTGCAACAATCTATCACAGAAATTTGAGCCCTTTTATTCTTTTTTAAATGCCAACAAATAAACATAAAACATTTGAAAAATTGAGATTGGGTCTCACAGAGAATCTTCCATAACGGATTGTTTTCAGTAGATGATTTTGATAACTGCTGCCTGATTGAAATAAGTTCAGTATTTACGGAAGGTGATAAATTAACCAAAGGTATCACAGAACTGCTTGCTCAAGTACGATGAAAATACTGTGCATGGAAGCCAGTTTTTATGAAGTGATGGTTAAGGTTTTCAAAATAAAGAGTAAAATGAAAGAATAAAGAGTATAATGAAAGAATAGATAATGGAGAATCTTGTAATCTAAGTGAAAAATTTGAATTATTTGAGAAAAATTAACAAAGTAATCACTGAAAATATTAGGTTTAAACAGCTTATCACTGATTTAAAAATATATAATGATGAATTCAGGATTTGGGGGATTTTGGCTACTGGATGAAAATGATTTGAGAAATTGCCATTAGCTAATAAATTCCATGTGGACAGGGTCTGTGTGTGTTTTGTTTAACATTGTATCCCCTCAAACCACCTATGTTTAGAAGACAGCCCAGCACAAATAAGGCACTATTTTATGTTTTAATTAACTTAATTAATTTTTTATGTTATATTTTATCATGTCAGGTTCATTCACTAGGTTTAGTGAGAAATTCAGGATCAGTCTAAGATAAGCTCTTTCTTCCCCTGCATGACATTATATGTGTCACAAGAAAATGAGTACTGGATGTAGTTCTTTCTTTCTTTTTTTTTTTTTTTTTGAGACGGAGTCTCGCTCTGTCGCCCAGGCTGGAGTGCAGTGGCGCAATCACGGCTCACTGCAAGCTCCGCCTCCCGGGTTCACGCCATTCTCCTGCCTCAGCCTCTCCGAGTAGCTGGGACTACAGGCGCCCGCCACCACGCCCGGCTAATTTTTTGTATTTTTTAGTAGAGACGGGGTTTCACCATGGTCTCGATCTCCTGACCTCGTGATCCGCCCGCCTCAGCCTACCAAAGTGCTGGGATTACAAGCGTGAGCCACTGCGCCCGGCCTGGATGTAGTTCTTAGCCTATGGCGGTCACCAATTACAAAACACTCCTTCTAATCACCAGCTCTTCACCCAGTATCAGGCAACATTTCTAAGGGCAGGCAGCTGTGATGCTCCCTAGTTACCCTCTTCTCTGGCTACAGGCTGTGTCACATGGACCATTGATTAGTTTGCAAGGCAAGAAGCTTGGTATGGAAAGGCCATACCCTCACGAAGGTGTTATGCATAAGGAGGAAGCAACTTTTCATGTTGTGAAAAACGTCACTTAGTACAGTAGCCTAGAATGGCTTGAGAAAGTTCACTTTTCCTGCCTTTGGTTTTGGAATCACTTTTTCTTTTCTTTGCAAATCATCAAACTATGGGCTTGTCTTTATGGGGCTTCTAAGATATGAATAAGTTGTGAGTCTTCTTCTCATACCTCTGAATCAGTTCCTTCTGAACACAGGTGTGATCATGTCCACTTTACAAAAGAAAAATGGAAAAAAAAACATTTTCCTTTAAGATTAACAAGTTACTCATAGTTAATACGTTGAGAAAAAAAACAGAATTAGAGTCCAGATCTTAATTTTATTACAGTGTTTCCTCTTCTGGCTGGTTCTGCTTCTTCAATTCAGGTGGATAATGTACTGTAGAAATAAATGAATATGAGAAGAGAAAATTACAAATTTTGATGACCGATGTGGTAGATACTGGAGAACAGCTTTAAGCAGGAAGGTGGAATTTGGAGATCTCCTGTTGAGGTAATATCTGAGCTCACAACTGCAGAAAGAGAAAGACCCTGTTAGGTGGTAAGGAGATAAAAGCATTCAGACAAAGGGAACAGCAAGTGTAAAGTCTCTGAGGTGAGAATGAGCTTTCTACAATTGAGAGACAGAAAGGAAGCCAGTCTGGCCAGACTTTTTAAGTAAAGATGAAGCCCCTAAAACATAGATTTCATATGGTAAGAAGAGCCAGGTCATGAGATCTTACAGTGGAAATCAGAAATTTTGATTTTATTTTAAGTGTAATGGCAATTTATTATGTTTTAATTATAACGGCTTTTTAAAAAAGTATTATTATCTCATTGTAGATAATGAATGGAATGTTGTAAGTGAAGGCTGGAAGCAGGGAATCAGACCAGGAGATGATGTTGACTTAGGCTAGGGTAATCATAGTACAGATGGAGGGAATTAAACAAATGCAAAATATAATTTGTGGTTGGAGCTAATAGCACTTTCTGATATAGTCAATGTATATTATAACAATAGAGGAATTAAGGATTGTCCATAATTCTGAATATGGTTACTCAATTGCAGAGGGATACTGTTTACTAACACAGGAAACTAGAAGATACCAGGAATGAGAGATGGAAAAAGGCCAAGTGTTCAGTTTTGTTTTTACATGCTTTGCATTGCCTGTTGGGCAGCCAACTAGAATGTTTCAATAGGCAGTTACATATTGGAGATGGAAGACTAGGAGCTGGTTTGAACTAGAGTCATGAGTGTTAAGGCTTATTACTGTGATGTTATTATCACCTAATATATAAGCACCTAGAAGGTAAAGACAAAGTGTCACATATTTCCATTCTTTTCACAATGCATAGGACATTTTTACAGTGTACCAATGGTGATGGTGGTTTTGCTGCTGCTAGTGATGATAATGGTGATGGTAAAGATGATAATGATGACGATCACAATGAGTCAAACAAAGGTCTTGAAGAAACAGGAAACACATCTGTGATCTCAGGCAGAAAGTTTGTTGCTGCCTGTGGCATGATAGGTTCTATTGTCTATGGGGAGACACGCAGGAGTCAGGTATAGCTGGATCACTTGAGAATGTTCACTAGGAGAGCCTACTATTGCTGCTTCCCCTTTTTATGGGAACTTTGAATAGGTGCTAGTGATATTTATCTGTGCTTATATAAGTGAGAGACTGTTGTTGTAATGAAAGTGACTTTGTTATCTATTAGACACACTCATCTTTAAGCTTGATTCCAACTACGCAGGGAAGTCATGAACCAGTGCTCGTAGTAATTGTATACTCTGTGGCAAAAGGAATATGCAGTGACCTGCTGATGAAAAACAAAGCCATTGGACCAAGATAGCTTAGATCTAGGTGAACAAAGAAAGGCTAAGGTTTTTTGTTTTTTTTTTTAAAAAGCTATGTGCTTCTCTCCACATGAAAATAGCAGGTGTTTATGGACACTATTTGGTACCTACTACGTGCTAAGAAAGTTGTAAATACTTTCCATATAATAACCCATTTGATCCTATTACCATGATATAAGAGAGATCCTATCATCATCACTATTGTACAAGTTAGGAATACTTGAACTCTGAAAAGAAACGAAACTTGCCCAAAGTCACCCAGGTAGTCAGGGAAATAGCTGGGATTTGAGCTGTATCTGCTTGATGCTAAACACTTTGAATCACTTTGAATAAAATTGCTATGGGAGAAAGGGTTTTTTATTGCATAGGGAGTGGGTAGGGAGAGACTATAACCGCAAAGTGAGGGGACAAAATCAGCAGAAGACATTCTGCGTAAGGGAATTTTCTGTACTTAGCTCACTCCTCCTAACATTGTTTCGCTGCATCCTTCAGTTTGTTTCTATAAGTTCTATGCCCCAAATCCTCTGGGTGAAGCCCTGAACTTGATCCTTTTATCACTAGATCATAACATCTATCCTTTGTACTTTACAGCTCAAAGGAGTTTTAGATCTATAAACACTGTTCACTCTGAGCATTGTCTTCCTGTTTTTTGAGAATACTACAGATGCACTGGAAGCACGTTCTACCTCAGGAAAGAGGGAGATTTATCATTTCAAAATGTAATAATGAACAAATTTTGAGACAATCACAGCTTTCATCTTAAAGCTATGTCAATTTAGTACTCAAAATAGGAAAGAATTAATATAGCCCTGAATAGTAACTACTATATATATTGGTAAGTAATTTTTTCACTACTCACTCACCACTCTGCTAGGATATTTGGTGTTAGCTTTTGGCCTTTGCAATTAGAATCCTATATTCAGTGAAGAAACAGAAAATTGCCAGAGTGGTACAAAGCCTCCCAAAGCACAAACATTTATTCCAGGGCAGAGGATGGAGCAAACCATTAAGTTTTCCTTCCACTCATAAGTCAAAAATAATTTGAAACAGAGGGTCCACAAATGGAATCTGCTAGGAGCCCAGGCAGCTACTTGCCATGTTGGTGGTTGGTGGGGAAACTGACAGAGTAAAAAGCCTCAAGAAAGAATGGAAGAAAAAATGTAAAGACTATGCAAATACATAGATAACTTCTCAAACATTCACTTGTAGTTTATGCATGAGCTCAGTGCAGTGAATAGATTCGCACATTTAGTTTTCAATTCATTGGCAGAGATTTGTTATGAAAGTCAAGTAATACAGATGGTATGAAATTATTCATGCTGCATAAGAAAACCACTATGAAGACACTATTAAAATATGATTGTCAATTAGTAATCATGATGGTTTCTGAAAAAAAAAAAAAAAAAAAAAAAAAAAAAGACTTGGTAAAAATTAAATCTCCAACGAGTTTGGATACTTGCTACTGTGTTAAGTTAAGGCAAGGTTAAGATGTCAATGTCATTAACCGTGAGATCAGAAAACCTAGACCATCACTTTATCCTTTAAAATCTGCCAATTTAAACCATTGCTGTTATCATTAGTATCATTAATGTTCTTTTCTAATGTACTCAACTCTCATGTAGCCTTACAGTAAACATGAATATTACTCCTTTATGAAAAAACTTACAATTTTCTACTTTATTAAAACTCTCATTTAATTGTATTTGTTTTTAACGAAGTTTGCAAATACATAATGCATCACTTTGCATTGGTTAACAACCAATACCTAGTGTAACCATACATTTCATTAGTAATGGTAGTAACTTAATGAAAGGTCAATATGCAGTAAATACTATGAAACATGCTTCTTATGGATTATCTCTAACTTTTCACAATAATTTACCAAACTATTGTGAACTATATTGAAAACCTTCTCCAAAATTCATAAATTGAAGCTGTAATCCACAATTTGACTGTATTTAGTGACAAGGCCTTTATGAAGGTAACTAATGTTAAATTAGATTTTTAAGACAAGGTCTTAATCCAATAAGATTTGTATGCTTATGAGATGGGAGAGACAAACACAATTGCACGTGGTCAGAGGAAAAAAAAATGTGTTGCTCTAATATGGCAGCCCTAGCAGGCTAATACACAAGGTAAGTATCAGTGTGCCCATTTGAAAGAAAAGGAATTGTCCTGTGAAAGTTCAGGCTAGAATGTGCCACAAGAGGTCTGCTATTGGAATTAACACAGGCTTGATTATCCTAAGGCCCTTCCATTTTCATAGTCTAGGTTAACCCACTTCATCTACAAATGGCCTTTAAGGGCTGAAAGTTATTTTAATTCAATTCCAAGTATTCCTGAGGTATATAGAATTTGAGGTAAGAAATTAAATATATGCACTTTTTTTGTTGTTGTCATTTTTATAATACCATAGTAACTGGTTCTCCCAAGACAGGGAAGTTCAGGATTCTTGAGTGTTTTGAAACTACTTTGATTATTTAATTTATATATTCAAGGTACTAATAGTTTTTAGTAACTTACTATGTCTCAGGCAGTTTTCAATTTAAGTTATGGATACAACAAATACGACTCAGGCCTTCACTAGAGAATTCCAAGGTGTCAATTCCCTCCTATTGGAGGGAAAAGCTTTATAGCAAATAGTTTTTAATACAATATTCTCTGGCATTATTTCTAATATTACACAATTTCAGTCAACAAACTGTTACTAGCCTGTCATGCAATTAGTTCAAAATTTGAGAGGAAGCATTTAGAAATTTCTAGAATGATTTCAGTGTAAAATCCAAGCACATGCACGTTATCTCTCTCTGTCTCTCTCTCTCTCTCTGTACTCTAAAAAACAAATGGCCTAGTCTATGATCAATTGGGAATTAAAGAAGAAAACAAATAAATAAAAAAGTCTTCTACTTCAATTAGATTAAGAAGCACTGCTCTATATGATACCTTAATTTACTTCAACTTGAGAAGATAGAAAAAAAATTCAACTAGCATCTGTTTACTGGCAACTTTTGCAAATGTTATTGTGTTTACTGTCACTTAGTCAAAAGTAAATAAAATTAATAGTATATTTGGAGTCAGCTATTAAGTATCTTATGTTTGAAAGTAAAAAATTTAAAAGATTCAATGATAACTCTATACAGATTAAATCCTTTCCTTTCTTGTGTTAGGTACCTTTTGTCTCAAGCAGTAAAGTAAAAACTGAACTTAGATAAAATGCTATGGTCTGAATGTTTGTGTCTCCACAAAATTCTTATGTGGAAACCCTATTCCCAATGTGGTAATATTGAGATTTAGGCCTTTGGGGGATAATTAGGTCATAAGAGGTCCACCCTCGTCCTCGTTAAAGAAGCCCAAGGGAGCTTGTTTGCCCCTTCTGTCATGTGAGGACACATAAGCGTCATCTATGAGGGTCAGGCTCTCACCAGACAATCTGCTGGTCTTGAATTTCCCAGGCTCCAAAACTGTGAGCAATAAATTTCTGTTGTTTATAAATTATCCAGTCCAATATAGTTTGTTATAGCAGCCAGCACTAAGATAGACTCTAATTAGACATATGTTCCTCTGACTTAGTCTTATAAGGATGCAATGTAATTGTCCCAGAACCTCTACTCCTTTTATAATAGTTTAGCAGTGAGATGGAACAGTCAGGAGCTGATTTTGGCTTGAAAGCTGGAGCCAGGTAGAAGCTGGGAGAGAAATTTCTCAAAGTTAATTTCTTCAGGTTATGCCTAGGCTATTATTTTCTGGCTTTCTCAAGACAAGTAAGTTGGAAATTCATGTGCCTACCCCTGGACTAGGAGAATTCACTGACATTGGATCAGCCATCAGTCATGTGCCTCCTGAAGTAAAGAATATTTGTATTCTTAGATGATCCTGTTTGGAATCAGCATAGACAAGGGCTTAGCAAATATGCTGATTATTATTATTTTGACAGTATGATTTTTTTGAATTTTAAGTGGTTTGGTTGAAAATATTCCAAATGAAAAATTGCAAGTGGGATTGGAACAGTTTAGATAAACCTATCTAGAAGACAATTGGTAACCAATGCAGATGGGCAACATAAATTTCAAGACAGTCATAAATTGTATTGGTGTCATAGAGAAAGAAGAAACTAATCTTTGTATGTCCCTAAGTGGCACAAAGTTCAAGAAATTTAACATCATATTTTAGACAAGTTTACAGAAAAGTTAACACTATGTATATATTTAAGAATCATTGCCACAAATATTCAATTATGAATATATTTTTATCTTTCCTCAAATTTTAAGAAACATTATGCTTGAACATAAAGTGCTCCTGCTAGGCAAAAATTCTATTCAACGTACTCAAATCTAGACAGGCATTCAGATTTTGTCAGTTATATTAAAAAACTCTGATACCATCTTTTCATGATGCAATCAACTCTCTTCTTCTTTTGCCTTGTCTTTCCACAAAGGAGGACCTTTGTGGATTATGTTGAGGTACACTGTTTATATAAATAATTTGTTGAAATTTTTTGTTATGAAAAGACATTAAATATTACCAAATACTTTTTCTGCATTAAGATTATCATTTGTTTTTTATTTTTCATTCTGTTAACATGGTGTATCACATTTTTTGATTTGCACATGTTGAACACCCTTGCATCCAAGGGATAAATTTCACTTGATCGTGATGCATAATCCTTTTAAAGTGAAGCTGAATTTGATTTGCTTATATTTTTTTGAGTTTTTACATTTACATTAATTAGGCCTATTTGTCTGTAATTTTATTTCCTTGTAGTATCCTTACCTAGTTACGGCATGAGGGTACTGCTGGCCTTGTAAAAGGAGTTTGGAAGATTTTTTTCCCCAGAGTACGTATGTCCTTGCTTGTGCTCCAGTAACTATATAAACACACACATACAGACACACCCACATCCCACAATAAACAAAACAAAACATAATAGTTGCCCACACACCCCTCAGAAAATTTTGCCTAGCCTAGCCTGTGATCTACGTCTTTCTCCGTATCAGTTGTAGGATATTCTGAGTCATTTCCTAACATACTTATTCTTTGGGATATGTTATTTTAGACTTTTCATCACTGAAATGCTTTTGAGATCATATGGAATCTCCAAGTAAGGTACCTGAGAACAGCCCAGTTAGGACTATTCTAGATGTATTTTCGGATCAAACTTCTTAAGTATTCTTTACACAGGCCATTACCCCGACAGTTGGAAAGAGTAAACAGAAAACTTTTTGTGTTTCCCAAGAAAGTAAAAATAATCCAGTGGCTTAGTCTGACCTTCAAGATTCTCCCTGAGTACTATTCTAGATTTATAATCTTATCTACCCTTAGCACACATTTTATGTTCTATCATGTTATTTCACAAATGGACATCACATGAACCCGATTATTATATATGATTAATTATTATTATGAAAATAAGCTGCCATTCATATAAAAATAATTACCTCTGCTTTGTAGAGTCCTCCTTGGTGGTTTTACAATACCCTGCATATATGTTAATTTATGTTAATTGCATTTAAATACCATTTTTAGCTTTTATAAAAAAGGAATTGTTTTGTTCACTTTAAAATTCTAATTCCTAAGTGTAATTATGCCAGGTCTTATATAAAGTAGTATTCAATGATGCTACATCAGTGGATGCTACCTATAGGACCTGGTATAATAATTAAAGTATAATAACTAATTTTCTGCTTTATGATTGTAAATACCTGTTCTATATATGCATAATTTTTCAATTGAGAAAGATGAACATACTTTGGGTGAGAAAGCTTGCCACTTGAATAAGGTTCATGGCAACATAATAGTCTCAAAGTAATTTTAGTGAAAGCAATAACATTTGCAATTACAAACAGGCTCAGCCGTAATCCTCAATATTCTTGCATTTAATTTCAGTAGTTCTCTTACATTCAACACAGTTGTCTCTGAACCTATATCCTCTGTAAGTAATAATTAAAAAAACTTTGAGGGACTTAAATTATTCTTTCTACAATGAAAAATGTATTTTGTAATGCAAATACGTGGAAATTATTTTAGAGTTTTAAGTTCACAATTACCTTTGGAGACTTCTGCTATCTCAGTCCCCACTGCAACACCCAGAGAAAATGTCTCTTCATCATTTTGACAATAGGAGTGATTTTGGAAAATACTATTGGAATGTATTTCACAGGTCAGCAGTCTCATTCTAATATAGATCTACATCTTAGATTAGATCATAATTTGTTTCCTGCTTTACCTTCACCCTGACGTGCTATTTCATATAATTAAACAGTAAATCAATAGAATCCTTTTGGGTGGGATTCTGCAAAGAAAACAACCTGTGTTCTGCTTAATTATAAACTCATTAAAATAAGAACATGAAATTTCCAAAGCACTGATTTGTTCGTACAAATCAAATTCCACTGAAACCTAAGTGTGGGACTTACTGTCCAGAAAACAGTCTTGGTTTGTGGTGACAAAGTCATCACTAATCTTACTGCACTTAAAAAGCCTACTGATTTTGTCCTCCAAACGAATAGGTACAATAGGTCACAGATAAGTAATCTGTCAAATGATAGGTGGAATTACCAAGTAGTCCAGAACTCTATAAAAATAAAAAAAAATGGAATGTTTTCAGAGCAAAGTTATTTCCTGACATATGATTTCTGAGTGGCACATGCTTATAATTCCAAGGGGGGAACACTAGGCTATGTTTTATTTTAAAAATACGAGTGCATCAGGAAGGGGAACATCACGCTCCGGGGACTGTTGTGGGGTGGGGGGAGGGGGGAGGGACAGCATTAGGAGATACACCTAATGCTAAATGACGAATTAATGGGTGTAGGAAATCAACATGGCACATGGATACATATGTAACAAACCTGCACATTGTGCACATGTACCCTAAAACCCTAAAGTATAATAAAAAAAAAAATATTTATAAAAAAAAAAAAAAACAAAACAAAACAAAAAAAAACGAGTGCATGTCGGAGGGTCCTATTCACATACAAATAGATAATTCATAATTTAACTATGTATATGCAACACACTTTAATTTGCTTCTATTTGCTTTCCTCTGGCTTCTCTTTAATTGGTTAGCATTTTATTTTTTGGAGAGGAGAACCATGGTACAGTGAGACTGGGTGACTGGACAAAGATCAAATAGGTAGTATATTACATAATAAAGAAATTTAAGCACTGCCCTTCAAAATTTTATTTGATTTTAATTGACAAATAATAATTCTATATATTTATGGGGCAAAATGTGATGTATTGATATACGTATACACTGTAGAATGATGAAATGTAGCTAATTAACATATTATCACCTCATATATTTATCATTCATTTTTGGTGAGAACATTTAAAACCTATTAACAATTTTCATATATGCAATACATTATTGTTAACTACAGGCACTATGCTGTGCAGTAGATCACTAGAACTCATTTCTCCTGTCTAAAGGAAACTTAGTATCCTTTGATCAACATCTCCCCTTTCCCTGTTCATGTCTCCCACCCCCTGCCTCTAGTAACCACCATTCTGCTCTCTGCTTCTGTGATTTCTACTTTTTTTAGATTCCCCATTATAAGTGAGCTCATACAATACTTGCCTTTTTGTTCCTGGTTTATTTCATTTAGTGTAATGTTATCTAGATCTATCTATGTTGCTGCAAATGACAATAATTTCTTCTTTGTTAAGGCTAAATAGCATTTCTTTGTGTTATAAACCACATTTGCCTTATCCAGTCATCTGTTGATATGTTGATAATCAACTTAGGTTGACTCCATATCTTGGCTATTGTGAATAGTGCTGCAATAAACATGGAAGTGTAGTTGTCATGTCAATATATTGATTTCTATTTCTTTGAATATAGAAGTTCACTGGGATTGCTGAATCATATTTAAAACTGCTGTTGTTGTTTCTGGAAAACAGATCATCCAGTGTCTCCAGGCATTTGGACACGTGGGGCATATAACTTGCCATGCTTGTGACTTTCCTGGTTCTATCATAACAAGAGACTTTTCAGAGGGCTTACTCTCCTGGAACCCTCATTGAGATTTCAATGGTCAATCTGTACTAGTAACTTTACTTACTATTGTGCATTTTCATTTGCAGGAAATGTATTCTAAATGTAAGCTAAACTATAGCATGTTTAAAAGTAATATCTACATATCAATAAACATTATGAAATGCAAAAACAAAACAAAACTAAAAGTAGATCCATAAATCCTATTCTTCTTCTTCTTAATGCATTTTTGTTAACTGATCTCTTCCACATTTTGGGCACTGAAGACTTCAAAAAGGATTCCAATATATTGCTATTTTTTTATGACAAGATGACTCTGGGTTTTAGTAGTTGGCAGATAATGAAAATATGTGGACTTTTACTATTTTGGTAAGGATCTTTTGAATTGATTTACTTGAGAAATAACGAAATATTGCTAACTTCTTGGCTGCCCTACTACGCTAAAAAGTCAATGTATTAAAAAGAACAATGGATTAAACAATAGGCCTTAAATTCACATTTCACATCATCATCAATGTATGACAGTCTTTCTATGGCACTTGGATGAAAACCTGTCTTACAAGTTATTATTCTCCCACACAACTAGTCTTCCACTCACTAAGTCTGTCTTATCCTGAGGAAATAATAAAAAGAAGCATCCCCAAATAAGTAGAAAGTGTTCTTGGTTCACAAATACAATTGGATGAAATACTTATGATCCAGTAAATAAGGGTCAGAGACTTCAATTGGAATTGAAATTGCATTGTAATTCTCCCCAAATGAATAGGTATAGTAGGTCACAGATTACTTAACTGAAAATTAAAGAAAATTGGAAGAAATGATCTCTGTAGAATTACATCCTTAAAAAGCTTAACCACTCAAGCCTGCAAAAAAAATGCGTTTGAAATATACCTCTCCCAAGGGTCAATATTCTAAATAAAGAAATGTATATTTGCTCCTCACTATAGGTCTTGGTAGCCAATAAACTGTCAGCTGAAGGGGAGCATATTTAAGAAAGCATACTTCTTGATGCCTTCTTTATATTAGAAGTAGAGACAGGTTATTGGTGTGGGAAATCATTACTTCTGAGTTGTTATGTCATCTAAAATGTTTTTTGTATAAGTTATATTCCACATATTTGTGGTTGTTAGAAAACATTGATCAGAAATACATCGTTGTAATACATATATAAATATATATCAAATACGTGTAACTATAATCATAAGATATTTTGAATTTATATAAATATATTTTTATAATCATAAGGGATCTAGAGAAAGGAATAAAGCAGCTGTAGAAATCTAAAAGAGACTTCTGATGAAAGCCTAGTACACTTAGATGTATGCATGTACATAGCACATTTTGGTACATAAGTTTAGGCATGTACAATAACTTTTATGATTCTCTCACCCTTTGAATTTAGATATCACATATTCTATTATAGTTGCACAATATAGGGCTGTTTAATTAAGAAAGATTTTACTGGCCTGGCACGGTGGCTCACGACTGTAATATTAGCACTTTGGGAGGCGGAGGCGGGCGGATCACGAGGTCAGGAAATGGAGACCAGCCTGGCTAACAGAGTGAAATCCTGTCTCTACTAAAAATACAAAAAATTAGCTGGGCATGGTGGCACACACCTGCAGTCCCAGCTACTCGGGAGGCTGAGGCAGGAGAATCGCTGGAACCTGGGCGGCGGAGGTTGCAGGGAGCCAAGATCGCGCCACTGCACTCCAGCCTGGGCGACATAGTGAGACTCCATCTCAAAAAAAGAAAAAAAAAGTTTTATTTCTATATAGCTATAATATAATTGTCAGCTCAGAAAACTGTAGCTTTCAAAACGATGGCCTAAAGAGTCATCTAAATGATATATCAGTCTGTATATGAAAATATTGCGTTATGGAGGGTAATACCATGTTTGTACATAATAAAGTGAAATCAAGGGGCACCCTGAGAGAAGCCCATGGAAGAAAGAATTGGGTAATTCACGATTCACTTATGAATTGAGCAGAGTTTTCTCTCAAGAGGCAATAAATAATGTCAAAAGTGTGTTTTCATTTAAGGCACAGAGATATACTTCCAAGATGCATGTGGAGTTTTGATGTTTAAATAGAATAAGCAGTTCCATACATCACTTCCTATCCTTCATTCTGGATTAAATTTCCTGAGAGTCTTCTGGTCATAATATTCACTTCATTGCTAGTGAGTTCAAAGTATTTTATGTGTAAACATTTTGCTAAACACTCTTTATCATAATTCATCTTTGAACTCTTAACTATTTAGTCAATATACTTAAAAAGAAGATAAATTTTGTCAATATTGATTAAAAATAATCTTGTATTTTACTTTTCTAAATGTACAAATAGGGTGAATTTATATTTGTAAAATGCCTAGCACAATTTCTAGCATATAACTTAGAATAGTTTAAAAAGTTTAGGGGATATATGTGTGTGTGTAGGGGAGTACATAGAGTTAATATAGGGAGAAAATACTTTGGGTTGAAAGAACTTGCATAATGGTTAGTTATAAGTATATTCCCAGGGCTTTTATTTAGCCAGATTAGACATAAGGAAGGTTTATTGAATAATACGTTAATTTTATTCCTTCCATCTACTTTAATCATCTTCTATAAGGGGACCCTAATTTGCCTAACCTGTAGCAAGTGCTTCTCCAGGCTGATACACTAATCATTCTTGGTAACATGAAGGTCTTAGTGGCATTTGTGAACCCCCTTGATTCTGGTCTTCAAAATTTCTCAGAATCATGAAGGGGACATGGTATATGTATGAGGCAGGCGTAGTGGTAATGATACAATTCAAGGATGAACCATTGGGACACAAGTTTTTCAGAATCTTTTCTGTCTAAAAAATGTTTACTTCTATTTTGGGATCATGTATCATCCTCATTCTGTTTTGTGTTTTTTTTTTTTTTTTTTTTTTAGTTTCGTATGTATCTCATATTAAGCTATAACTCATTCTCAGCCTGTCCTCCAGGTAAATGATGTTTGCATTTATTTCTGTTTGGAGAATATATATGTAGCGGCTTACAGGTTTATTTCCAGCAAAACATACTTCACAGCTCATAATTCTCAACTCCATGAGGATTCCCCTGATCAAGCAATTTGCCACTTTATAAACAAATCTTTAAAAAAAAACTTTTTAAAATTATTAAGTTTTGGGATACATGTGCAGAACATCCAGGTTTGTTACATAGGTATACACGTGCCATGATGGTGTGCTGCACCCATCAACTCATCATCTACATTAGGTATTTCTCCTAATGCTATCCCTCCCCTAGTCCTCCAACCCTCGACAGGCCCTGGTGTGTGATGTTCCCCTCCCTGTGTCCATGTGTTCTCATTGGTTATAAACAAATCTTAACATTAATAATGTTCTTGCCAAAATTACCAGTGACAAAATTTCAAGACATTCTACATGAATCAGCTTCTTTTTTCTGTTGTAACAGCCAGGCTTCCTTAAATCACAGTATGTGTGATTTCTTCTAAAAGCTTCAATACTGCTTAATGAAACCACAAATGATTAACTATAGGGACACTCTTATATAAGGTTAACACTATGCATATTGATTAAGATAGAGAAATTCAGATAGCTGTTGTTTTAGTCATTTTTCTACCCTGAGTCCATCAGAATACTCTAGCAGAGTACCATATATTTAATAGATATTGAATAAGAATATAGATTCTTCTCACATGCAAAAAGACTTCACAATAATTATGTCAGCATGAATAACAGAAATATGAACCATTAATACATGGGATTTAGAAGCTAAATGTCAGATATTTCGTTTTGCTTTTTTAAGAGACAGTATCCTCCTATATTGCCCAGGCTGTAGTACAGTAGCTATTCACAGGTGCATTCATAGCTTACTGCAGCCTTAAATTCCTGGGCTAAAGTGATCCTCCTGCCTCAATCACCCAAGTAGCTGGGACTACAGATGCACCACCAGATATGTTTTGAGTTCTTTTCTCCCTTCTTGGAGTGAACATGATGTAATACTTTAAAAATATAGATTATTATTAAAAATACTACATACTGAGGACAGAGCTATATTTTCTCTAGCCATTTCTTTGGTGTCCTTTGAATCAGAGATCCAATTATCATCATTTGGGGAAAGATTCTGACTATTAATTTAATATAATACTTTTTTTTGCAGCCTGCAGTGACACATGGAGAAAATGTAACTATAGCCTTATTTAGTGTTAAATTATCTACTTCATGTAATAAGTAAATGTTGAAAATGAAGAAAGAATGTTCTATATAATTTCTCTCAAATGACACAAATTGGATGTCCAGTAATTGGTCCCAAGTCCTGATTTCTGGTCAGTTACTTAAATTTCAGACCACATTGTATCCATTAAGTGTAGCCACTCTTTATTGATATTTTGTTCATTTAATACAGAGCTTCCTATTTATATAATGCCTATCTCCAAGGAATTTAATGCAAATTTAAAGATAATCTCAGTAATCCTTATGACTGGAGATTGTATGATTATGCCTTTATAGTGATGGAAACTGAGGCAGAAATAATTTTAGTGGTTTTCATAAAGTCCTACCATATGCTATCTGTGACAGTCTTCCATGTAGAAGGAATTGTCACCTCATACACATTTAGCACTCGTAGGTCACCATATTAAAAAGTTTCCATGGAGACTGCCCCAAACTTTTAAATTTTGCAGCTCATTAGTGAAGAAAGATGCTTCAATTTTTTGCTACTGCATGTACATCTGACAGAAAAAAAATCTTTTCTGCAACCACTAAAGCAGGAGTGAAGAGAAAATAGAGAGTGCTCAAGATCCTCACTAGCACAAGCAGGGCAATTTTTCTTTCCTCATTATTAATGCATCATATTACATTGTGAAGCAAGTGTCCCAACATAAGTCTAGTTGCTTAATGTCTCAGACAATAACCTATCATACAAGCCAGGAGGCTTAGAATCCAGATCTAGTAGTAAGGCTTCTTAGAATCCTATTAATGGCTTCCTATTTGCAATATATTCAATGTATTCAATAACATAAAGGCTTCAATCTTCAATAGGAAGCGGCAGAGCTGACAGTCACAGCCTGTTATAACCATGTGTGTGTCTGAGTCCATTTTTTCCTACGCACTGAATAAAAATAAGAAACACAGAGTTTCAGATCTCAACGAGTTTCAACAATCATTCTGAAAGGAGAAATTCAGGCATCTATAGTGAAATTTGTTCCTGTAAAGACATCTTATTTTTTAAAGAAAGACAGAGAGAGTGACGAGGCACCCAAGAAAATGTTACTATCAGAGCATCTTTAAGAATCATATCAAATTTGAAATAACTATATAGTAATAATTACAATGATTGTTAAATTGTAGTAAACAAGTGGATATGGGAAAATAGAACCTAAATTCCATTTGCTGTTCTGTAATAGAGTATGGTTACCAAATACCCGCTTTATGATGCCAAAGTATCATTTCGAAAAAGCCATTGCTGAGGATTCCTTTAGTGCCTAATGTTTTTTTTTCCATCTCTTTTTTGTTAATGGCCTAAATTTTAACTAAGTCACTAATGCAATAATAGAATGACATTCTTAATTATTAATTTTTTAGAAAATAACCAATACTAGCATATTCTATATACTGAATGCCCCTAAAGTTGTTAGGTATTCTGAATATGTTTAATAGCTAGATAGATAAATAGATGTAATGCTATGGTTAGCATGATTTAATAGAATAACGTGAATAAAACAAAAGTGTCCTTGCAACATACATTTATCACACTCTTTACAGGAGATAATAAAAACCACTAACAATCTATTCAGGAGAAAGTAAAGTAAGTATTGTGGTATTCACAAACAGAGATAGAACACAGGCTGATTGTGGCTCCCTGTGATGAAATGTGAATGTCTTGAGAGCTGTAAAATAATACAAGCAGAAATGATAGATTGAGAATTTCTGCTTGGAGCAATGCATGGAACATATTATCCAAATCACCCTCTGTGAAAGTATATATGGTTCGCTGTGTAAAAGCAAAAGGAGAAAATCAATATATAGTTAGAGAATATAGTGTTAATAGTTCAGTTGTTTCTTTTTTTCAGGCTTACTTTTTCAAATATGTTTTTAGATGAGAAATTGTACTTAAGTCTATATTAATGTTCTTGAGATTTTAACATTGTGCTTTTTCTCAAGTACAAAATTAGTGTAATGCAATATATCATGGTTTCCTAGGTAATTCCTGACTCAGATATAGTGGGAGCACTTAGTAAATTTCAAATTTCAGGCTGCAATTCCAGAACCGCTGAGTAGAATTTTCAAAGGTAATCACACTATATTGCTCAGGAAATTCTGATGCCTACAAAATATGTTTCCTTTTGCTACTTTGACAAACTGCCACAAATGTAGTAGCTTAAACAACACAAATTTATCTCTTACAGATCTGGAAGTTAGAGTCTGAAAATCTGTTTCACTGAGCTAATGTCAAGGAATCAGTAGGGCTGTTTCCATCTGGAACTTCTAGGGAGAATTCATTTCCTTATCTTCTGCAGCTTCGAAAGGATGCCTGATTTCCTTAGATCTCAACCCCTTCCTCTATCTCTGAATCTAGTAAGGTAGCATCTTCAAATCTCTCACTACTTCTGCTTTCGTAGCCACTTTATGTGTGTATGTGTGTTTTATTCTGAACTTTTGCCTTCCTCTTTTAAGGAACATTGTTCATTGTAATTTCATTGAGTTACTTAGAATAATATTTCTGTCTCAAGATCATTAACTTTATTACATCTGCAAAGTCTCTTTGTTACATAAGGTAACATATTCCAGGTTTGGGAGGTTAGGACTAGGCCATCTTTAAGGGACCATTGTTCTGTTTGCCACACCAAATTTGGGTAGAACTTGGTGATCCTACCAAGCAATTAAATTCTATAATCCTATACGTCTACCAACATTTTTGTTGCTGCATTTAACTATTTACTTATTTATTCATTCATCATTAAATAAGTACTTGTTTCACAGCTACTGGGTGTAAAGCACAGAGCCAGTCCATGGAGACATGAAAATAATCTAAAAGTAAAATACCTACCCTTATGCAATTCTATCTTTCAATATAATTTCTAAACCAAATTAATATATGTGGGTATTACCTACTTATGTGCAAAATATGGTCTATATACAAATAAAAAACACATACTTATGTAGTAGACAGAGAATGTGATATGTTGTTTCCATTGAAATTTCCATTATTATTCTAGAAATAGATTGTAAAATAGCATAAAGAGACATCCATGGGAATACATCATAGAATTGGTAAGTTAAAAAAAAAAAAAGAAAAAAAGAAAGTCTGCAAGACTACAGCCTAGGGAGATATACTGAGCAATTGACATACTGTTAGGGTGTCAATAAAATCAAACATTGCCAGTTAGAAGAATAATGAGCTCTTTTCTCTCTGTACCCAAAGGAGATTAATTCAAGAATATATATTTTCTGCATGTTGCTCACCTCTCCCGATAAAATGAAAGTGCTAAAAATGGTCATCTGGGGGTGGTTTTGACTTTACTTTTTATTCTCTCTACTGAAAAGAAACAAGTTACATAACTTCTATTACACACAGAATTCCATAATAGACATTTTGTTATTTGGATTCCTGGCCAAGTGATTTAATGAATGTTCAGTTAAAGAATATGTGTTTTAAAATTATCGTATCAGAACTGACAGAAGAGTTCCTCTACTGTTAAAAATGTCCCAAGTTAGGCAAAAATCTGTTAATGCCACACACACACACAAAATTGAAATTAGCAAGTCACTGAAAGAAAACAGGAACTCCCACTCTCCATAGTCAGGCTTTTCTGAAATTCAGACCCAGAAACCCTTATCTTGCCTTGGGCTCACTCTATCTGCCTCTCTAAATTTCTGTTTTCCCTGATGCTTCCATGCATTTTTACCATAGCTACTGTCGACTCTCCTTCTCCTGGGATAGTAGCAGAGATGCTTCAGGTGCAATTTTAGCCCTATACTACATGAGCAATTCTTTTCACTTCTGCTGTTTCATCTTCAGGTACCTTGTGCTTTGAAGGTGTTCCCTAGGTATTTAGATATACTTTTGAGTTTGCTTCATGCTTTGAACTTTCCTGAGCTCTTCTGTTTCTTCAAATTCATCTGTCCTGTTCCCCATTTTCTTTACATTTGAAAGAGGAAAGTCAGGGGAAGTGATTTGAGTTTTATGTTAATACGTGCTCCTGGTTTCATATGATTATGCTCTCAGAAAACATGTTTTTATTTTAACAGGAGCCATCAATACCAAAGGCCTGTGCTTCTCAAACTATGTAACTCAAACATCTGTTGAACAGTATATTCGGTAAATCAAAAGCTAAACATCATGCATTTGTCTGAAGCATGCATTTTAATTCATTCTAAATAAAGCATTGCTTTTGTATTATTGAATATAATATGCAGTTTATATTAGATGCTTTTAAGCCAAGTCTCCCACTTCAAATAAATTTTGTCCTTGTGATATGTTATTTTAGGTTCATAAAGCTCTAAATCCTCTTTGTACAGAACCCCACAGAAAACATATTTAACTCATTTGCTCTTCTGGATATTTCAGTATAAAAGTATGAGAATAACTGCGTTAAAAGATGGGAACTTAGCTTTGTTGAAAGATCCTCGTGATCCATCTGAATCACCATCGAGGTTCAGCCTGAAATGGAGAAAGCAGAGGTAATTTTTGAATTCCATGTTGATACTGCAAGTTTAGTAACAAATTCTTTAAGGAGAGTAGGAGAAATGGTTGAGAGGTAGAGGTATCAGAGTAAAAGATGAGTACATAAAAATTGGGTAATAATAATAAGATTTTTTGTTACATTCTAGCTAACATCTATCACACTGTGGCAACCACAAGTGTCAGGAGAAGTTTTATAGACCAATATCCAGAGAGAGAGAATCAGAGTATAAGATGCACATGGCAATTGTTTAGACCCACAGTCTTGGTTTATAAAAATGTGAGAAGGTTAAGAAGCTTTTCCTTGGATCTTATAGTGATTCACTGGAAGAACTGAACACTGTGCTAAGGGAATTAGTTAAAAAAAAAAAAAAAGTTCTAGTTTAATTCAAAAAAACACAACTTGAGTTAGTTTAAGGTACAAAAAGAAATTTATCAGGTCATGTAACAAAACCATGAAATTAGGACAGCTTAAACTGCATCATTTAGGGTTGGCTAAGAACAGATTACTTTATTTAGGGATGTCTCTTCTCTCTACTTCATGCATCAATGGCATGTTCTGTTTTACTATGAGGAATTTTTCTGAACATTGAAACTATGGCAGTAGGTATCTTTTTCTTTTATCTTAACAGCATCTCATCTAAAAACAGCATCTCCAATTTCTTCCTGTTCCAGAAATTAAAATCATAAGGAAAAAGTCTTATTGTCTTGGCTCAGGTCACTTGACACTTGAACCAAGGAAAGGTGAGTTAGTAATCCCTAGTCTTTGTGACTTTTTTGCTCTTGTAACCAAGACAGAAACAGTTTTAAAGGAAGATGAAGATTAGCAAGTGCCCTTCCCCTAGACACTGGGGCTCTAATAATAAACAAAAAAGACATGGGTTTCTGAAGTGCATGTGCTTACAGTCTAGCAGAAGTGTTTTATACCCAACAAATTTCAATTTAGTCAACCTGGAATATCCATTATAGAAATCAGTTTTAAAAGGGCTGTCAAATAAGCAACGGTCAAAAGGATAAGCTGTTTCTTCAGTTGTCACCCTTTAAAAAATTCATTGTCTGAGTCCCAGTACCCATATACTGTATAAAATAATATGTACATATGAGCCAAATAATAACTGCAGATTGCATTTGATTACTTTGCAGAAATGGCCTATTTTGGATTCCTCCCCAAATAATATTTATTTTCTACAATGATGTTTGGACTTGTACTTTTCCCAAAAGACCTTTCTGTCTGTTTTGAAATACAAATGAAGATAATGTTTAAACGCTATAAACCTGACTCTCCTATTCATACACAGAGTTTACCTTGTGACAGTGTCTTATAGTCCTTTAGGTTTCAAAGCAATCAACTAGTTGCTTCTCAGAAGCGTTTGGCTACTGTCTACAGAAACTGTTAATGCTCCCAGTTGGATGGAAAATTAATGAGGACAAGCCAAATATTCTTGGTTTTCTGCAGCTACAATAATCAGGATGCTAATAATCAGAACTTATTCTGAATTTTTAAAATGAAACAGAAATTACTCCAACCTAGCTGCTATTTTTTGACCATGTATAAAATTTGTAAGTGTAATTTTATTTTCTGGAGAATGAGAGAAAACGAATGTCTGACTTCTATCCCCAAACTGAGATAGAAATATAACATATATATATAATATATATATTTGTTAAAGGATATATAGATAAATATCTGTATTCTTTAACAACAAAAGCTTACTTATGAAATCCAGCTTCAGACTCAATTAGTGCACCTTAGTGAAACACACACTATTTTAATTATTGGTTTTATTTAGGGAGAGAAATGGCATCAAATTTAGAGAAAGTGCTTTGTGCGTGTAAGTAGGTCATTGGCCTCAACCCTGCTGTATTTGTGCTCTTGAGAGTAACACTCTCTCAGTTTCCAGGAAACTTCCTCTGCCTTCATAGCTACATTTTACTTGTATTGTAGGATAACATAAAAGAAAAAAGTAAAGGAAATAATATTTCACCAAACAAAATAATTTTGGGAGACTTTTTTGGCAATTTATGTTTATGACCACAAAACATTGTCACTCTTCCACCTGCTACATCTCAGAGAGAGAAATATTCAACAATGTCAATCAAACTAATGTATTAGAATAGCTTCTTCGGGCTCCATACAATTCAGTATCTCTTGTAACCATAGCAACCTACATGTATAAAGGAGCAAGGCAAAGTACCCCTAATACTGTCTTGCTTAAAGGTCCTGTCTAATACTTGATATTCCATGATATATAGCTCTAGCAGCAAGTTAAGCATGTTGTCTTATTATTTTCAGATTATGTAATTATTCTTTCTGCAGTTGAAACTACAATTCTGAGAACTACGAAGACAACAAATTATCAACTGTCCCTTAGCTTAAATCTCTCTATCTTGAATATTGTGTCTGTGTTCTTGTAACCGAGTAAGAATTCCATCTAAAAGACCCTTATCCCCAAAGAATTTCATGAAATTGTAATTCAGTCTTCTCAGAGAGATGTAGAAGAAAAGAACAAGAATAAAACAGACCACATGGTACAGTAGAAAGAGCATGAACTTTGGATTGAGACTGATCTGTTTTGAATCCCAAACCTGCACATTCTGCCAGAAAGAATTCAGACAAGTCACTTCACTTCTGAGTCTCTCTTTCTTATTCTCAAAGCAGGGATATTGACAGGCACTTCTCAAGGCCATTGAGATGATTTAATGAGATTACATATGTAAGTTCCCTAGTATAAAGAGGGCTCAACAATCATATATTGTAGAAAATCATCTCAATTAGAGTTGTATTAGTCCATTCTCATGCAGCTATGAAGAAATATCGAAGATTGGGTAACTTATAAAGAAAAGAGGTTTAATTGATGCACAGTTGTGCATGGCTGGGGAGGCCTCAGGAATCTTACAATTGTGGTAGAAGGCAACCCTTCAGAGGTTGGCAAGAGAGAAAATGAGAACTGAGTGAAGAGGAAAGCCTCTTATAAAACCATCAGAGCTTGTAAGACCTTACCATCAAGAGAATAGCATGGGGGCAGCTGCCCCCATGATCCAATTATCTTCCACTGGGTCCCTCCCATAACATGTGGGGATAATGGGAAGTACAATTCAAGGTGAGATTTGGGTGGGGACACAGCCAAACCATATCATTACAGCCTGGTCCATTTCAAATCTTATGTCCTCACATTTATAAACACAATCATGCCTTGCCAAAAGTCTCCCCAAGCCTTAACTCATTCCAGCATTAACCCAAAAGTCCAAGTCCAAAGTCTTATCTGAGACAAGGCAAGCCCCTTCTGTGTATGAGTCTGTAAAGTCAAAAGCAAGATAGTTACTCCATTGAGACATTGGGGTTACAGGAATTGGGTAAATACAGCTGTTCCAAATGGGAGAAGGTGGCCAAAACAAAGGAGCTACAGGCCCCATGCAAATCCATAATCCAATAGGGCAGTCACTAAACCTTAAAATTCCAAAATAATCTCCTTTGACTCCATGTCTCACATCCAGTCATGCTGATGCAAGAAGTAGGCTCCCACAGCATTGCGCAGCTCCATCCCTCTGGCTTTGCAAGCTATACGCCACCTGCCAGCTGCATTCATGGCATTGAGTGTTTGTGGCTTTTTACAGGCATATGGTGAAAGCTGTCAATGAATCTACCTTTCTGGCATCTGGAGGACAGTGGCCTTCTTCTCACAGCTCCATTAGGCAATGCCCCAGTGGGGACTCTTTGTGGGCCCTCCAACCCCACATTTCCCTTTTGCACTGCCCTGAAAGAGGTTCTCCATGAGGGCTACACCCCTGCAGCAAACTTCTGCTTGGACATCCAGATGTTTCCCTACATCCTCTGAAATCTAAGTGGAAGTTCCCAAACCTCAATTATTGACTTCTGTGCACCGGCAGGCTCAATAACATATGGAAACTGCCAAGGCTTGGGGCTTGCACCCTCTAAAGCCATGCCCTGAGCTGTATATTGCTCCGTTTTAGCCATGGCTGGGATGCAGGGCACCAAGTCCCAAAACTACACAAAGCAGCAAGGCCCTGGGCCCAGCCCATGAAACCATTTTTTTTCTCTCCTAGGCCTCCAGGCTTGAGTTGGGAGGGGCTGCTGTGAAGACCTCTGACATGCCTGGAGACTTTCTCCCATTGTGTTGGCAATTATGATTTAGTTCCTTTTTATTTATGCAAATATCTGCAGCAGGCTTGAATTTCTCCCCAGAAAATGAATTTTCTTTTCTATCACATCATCAAGAATTAAATTTTCCCAACTTTTATGCTCTGCTTCCTCTTGAATGCTTTGCCACTTAGAAATTTCTTCTGCCAGATACCCTAAATCATCTCTCTCAAGCTCAAAGTTCCACAGATATCTAGGGCAGGGACAAAATGCTGCCAGTCTTGTCGTAAGACAGAGTAGAAAATGAGAACTGCAGCACAATTTGTGGTGACTGATAAATGTAAAGCAAAACTTCAGAAAAACAATATTTCCTCAGATAAATCCAGAATATCCGTTGATATGTTGGCTTTGGTTCCAATTTGACAAAGCCCAGATGTTGCTTTCATTAGCACCTGGGTGACTCCCTGGAACAGTCTGTAAATCTCTAGGGTCCTTCCACCAGCTACTTAGTGCAGCTCCTCTCTTAGCAACATCTGGAGAGAACAGCTTGAAGAGGCAGTGGAGCCCACTAAGGCTTCTAGAATGACAATGATGCCATATACTGGAGTATAAGGAGTATATTTATAAGCTGGTCTTTTTAAAAAAATTGATAGATAATATTTGTATACCTTTATGGGGTACATACGACGTTTTGATAAATGCATGGAATGTATAATAATCAAATCAGGGTATTTAGGATAGTCATCACCTTAAACATTTATCATTCCTTTACGTCGAGAACATTTCAAATCTTTTCTAGCTATTTTGAAAAACAACATGTTGTTGTTAACTATAGTCACCCTACTGTGCTATCAAATGTATTCTATCTAACCATATATTTGTATGCATTAACAAACCTCTCTTCATCATTTCACCACCACACTTTCAGCCTCTAGTAGGAGCTGGTCATTTAAAGCCTTGTTCCAAACTCTCTAAAGTTATCTTAAGAAAGCAGATTTGAAAACTTGGAATTATCAACATCAGTGGTTCCCTCAATATCTCTTGCTGTTTCCTGAAGCAGAAACAACCCAACTGATGTGAGCTCGCATACTTCATGCTGCTGATAGAACAGATTGTTAAAGCACAAAAGCCACTAATGTCTTAAAATAATTTCCCTCTCAAGTACTTAAGGGGCTTGGCAAAGATCACCAGTGGCCCTTCATATTCTCCTCTCCTAAGAACAGCCCAGGATACCTGCAAATTCCCAAAGGCAGGATGTGCAAAAGTATCGTTAGAGCAGCCTCTGGATTCTTGTTTCAATAATCATGTTATATTCTGCCAAGGGAATTTTGAGCCATCAAGGTCATGCTCATGTGTTAGTCGTCATTTTCTAGCTGTGATAGGGAACAGTAGCAGAGAAAGAGCCCTGCATTCTTTGTCAGCTGACAAGGGTTCTAATCCCAACTCTGTCACTAGGCAATTATGTGAACTTATGTAAATCATTCAACAGCTCTGGACCCAAGGGCCCTCATCTATGCAGACAATTATTTCTCAGCTCCCATTCAGGACTAAGATTTTATGATCTATACCCTCAATTTGCTTCTGCTTAGATAGCAGGCAGATTGAACGCTCTTTCAAAAGCACTAACCATCCTTCCTGAGAACACTTGCACACAAGGTTATTAGGTAAATAAAAAAGGAGTTTCTGTTTGCAGAAAAAATATCTTGGCATTATGGCTTCATGTTAATATTTAATGCTTTAATATTATAAAGTCCATGCACATAACACTTTCTATTTCTTTCATTTTATTCAGCAAATGTGAATTTTGTGAGCATGATATTCCAGACCCCTAATCATCTCAAAGTCACTGGGCTCTTTAAATACCTCCAAATTGGAGACACCATTTGAGAACAATTTTTACCCTCTAGCCATTTAATAGTGATTTTGTTTTTGTCTTGATGCCCAAATTGCATTTATTTTTAATTTGTAAATTCAATATATATTGCACCAGCATCTATGTTGAATCATATATTCACCAATTAAATTACCCATGAATAATATAATGACTCTGGTTTCCCAGAAATAGAGCATCCCTTGGCTGGGCAAGTTGGCTCATGCCTGTAATCCCAGCACTTTGGGAGGCTGAGGCGGGCTGATCATGAGGTCAGGAGATCGAGACCATCCTGGCTAACACGGTGAAACCCCCGTCTCTACTAAAAATACAAAAAAAATAGCTGGGCTTGGTGGCGGGTGCCTGTAATCCCAGCTACTCGGGAAGCTGAGGCAGGAGAATGGCGTAAACCTGGGAGGCGGAGCTTGCAGTGAGCCAAGATAGCGCCACTGCACTTCAGCCTGGGCAACAGAGCGAGACTCCGTCTCAAAAAAACAAAAAATAAAATAAAAATAAAATAAAATAAAATGGAGCATCTCTTATAAATGATCTTCTTCACTGACATAAATCTAGTCATGCTTATGTTTTATGATGCCAGTAATTGTAGATCACAGCTTCTACTCCTTTTCATCCCTGTACACTACATGATGATACAGCTTAAATTCATACGTATCAAACATCAGACAGGATTTCACAAGATTCCATTAGAGCAAATTGCTGGATATGGTACAATAATATCTGCAAGCTTCTGCCATCCCAGGCTCAAGATGAATGATGTCAGACTTGAGGCTAATCACTTTCATAATTCTACTTTAACTGCAGCTGTCAAAAAAAAACTAAGCCAAAAATATATCAATGATCTATTTCAAATACTTTTTCAGGGGCACAGTTTTGCAAGTGGTGTATTTATACATACAATCACTGAGACAGGTAAAGCCTATACAAATTTAGAGCTGATTTTCTATATCCATTTTTCACTTCATGCTTTAATTTGTTAGAATTACTGAGCCCCTTACAAAACTTGGTATTAATAATCACAATAATACATGCTGAAAAACTAATTTATAATTAAGGAACCTGAACTCATAGTTGTTTTATGAACTAATAGAGTTATATTCAATCTTAAATGTGAGAGGGCTTACGTTTTCCTGTCTATAAATTGCCCAGGGGAGGAGATAGCCCAAGGTTATGGACATCTATCTGATCATCTCAGGGATCTTGTGGGAGTACCAGGTACGTCATCAATAACCTCTAGTGAAGTATCTGCTTACGCTCAATGAAATACACAAGTTTCAATACTATTGGCATCTACAGATTGCCTATGATAGTCCAGTCACTCTGTTGCACACGATATATAAAAAGGAGACTGTGCCTATGTTCTTGTCTCAAAGGCCCCAAGTAGTGAAGAAAACAAGAAAACACATAGATGCCGATTCATATAATTGATGCTTTTTTTAGAGGCCACATACAAATAGCTGCTCTGGGGCTCATCTCTACATGAAGAGGGCAGAGAAGCCTTCCCAGATGAGACGACTGTAACATTCTTTTTTTATTTAATTTAATTAATTAATTTATTAATTATTTTTTGAGACACAGTCTCGCTCTGTGGCCCAGACTGGAGTGCAGTGGCACTATCTTGGCTCACTGCAAGCTCTGCCTCCCGGGTTCATGCCATTCTCCTGCCTCAGCTTCCCGAGTAGCTGGGACTATAGGTGCCTGCCACCATGCCTGACTAATTTTTTTGTATTTTTTTAGTAGAGATGGGGTTTCACCATGTTAGCCAGGATGTTCTCCATCCCCTGACCTAGTGATCTGCCTGCCTCAGCCTCCAAAAGTGCTGGGATTACAGGCATGAAAATATCCAAAGGAGGGTTGTTAGATGAACCATAGGATGTCATCACAGAGGGAGTAGCAAATTAATACATTTCCAACTTTTGTTAATTTGATCAATATGCCAGTCAATCAAAGTTGGCTTTTTAGATAAGCATTTTTTCCTTATCAGTAAACCATAGCATAGAACTTAGGGTCAAGGTTGACTTAGCATAAAAGAACAATACTAAAAGCCACCTTTTTTTCTCACTTTTCTTAGCATCTTGGTAGCTATAATATATATACATGAAGTAATTAATAAGGGCTTCACTCAACAACAATAACAGCTATATCTATGTAAAATACAAATATAGAGCTGAACATTCCTAGTACCTGGTCCTGGTGAGCCCACAGTTAAAGCAGACATTAGTGTTAACATAAATGTTCAGAGCTCTGCAATGTGATTTAGTAGGTACACACGAGGTGATTAACAGCACCAAGGAAGGTATATCCACATGATCTCTCAGGTCCTATTTAAATCAGTGATTCTATGACTGAATGAACTTTTGCATAGTTTATCTCTAGTCTGTGATAGAAAGCAAAAAAGAATTCACTTAAAATGTACAATAAATCCAGTTGGAGATATCCAGGCAACCTTTGAACTGCAAAGACATAATCACACTGTAAACTAATTTTAACATTTACATAGAGACTGGTTTCAGAGTCATGCACGTGAGACATACCCTACATGTCTTCTTGAATATATGCATTAGCATCACTGATCATGAAGAATGTGGATGAGCAAATCTAAAATCATTACTAACATCTTATTAGGGTTAGCTAATCACTTTCATTGAAACAATGCTAACCCCAGTAAAACTAACTGCAGTTTGAAGAAGTCTTAAAAATATTTCCTGGTAGAGTTAAATATGGGTTACTATAAATAGGAAACGCAGGAAAAGAAAAACCTGTTTTTACAAACAAAAGAAAAATTTCATGCGAAGATAAAAAGCTACAGCCTTTAAACAAGGAACATTGGAATTGAGAAAAAAAAAATGCATAGTACTTTTATTGTAAGAAAGAATGGAAACCTACTAAAAAGATCTCAAGATGGAGACTGTGACCAGGTCCAATATCAGGAAGAGTTAAACATAAATGCCCATTACTTTACAATTTGGATATTTCAATATTACTATATCTTGTGGTCATTTATTCTCTTTGTTCATCTATCCATTCATCTTGATTTAATTAGGACTGTTCTGTGCATATTCATTCAACATTTATCACATTTTTTTTATGCTGGCTACTATGCTACATACTGGAAGTGTTGAGACTTTCTTTATGTAGGATGAATAAACAACAGAAACACAATATGCAATTACCACATGAAAGACAATTGTATGTTGTCACTGAGCACAATTTCACCTTTCTTTTCACGTGATTTGTTGTGGCTGCTGTTAACCAGAGTAGATTGATATAACTATAGAGAATCCAGAGGTACAAGTGATTTCTTGTTGAATTTGCTTGTTTGAAAAAAGGGTGTATATAAGCATGGTTAATCAGAACAACAGTTAATTATTTACTAGAAAAGGCAATTAAATTTCCACCTACTCCACATGTAATGGTTCTCAATACTCAAAATTCTGAAATGAGAGTCTATTTTTTAAGAATCAGACTGTATTTGTTGAAGGTTAGAAAATGAGACAGTGTCAAAATAGTTTTTGTCTATTTAATTCATAGAAAGTTGAAATGCCGTTATTTAGAAACATGCCCAGCTTCAACACTACCCACGAACCATCTGATATTCTTGTCTTTTGAATTCATCCTTCATGGTGATGTTAAAACTCAAGTACTCCCTCACAAAGGCAAATTTCTGAGTTTGTAACCTCAAGAGCCTGAAAGGAAAAAAACACCGTCTCCTAAGGATATCAAATACATTTCTCCAAAGAATACTTGATACAGGGGAGATGACACTCATATCCTGATAACAATAACAGTTGAGAGAAAATAAACATGCCTCCAGGTATTTGCTTGAAGGCATTGATCAATGAAAAAATGCTTATTGAGTTATGTGCCTGTAAGTTCCTACTAAAAAATCACAAACAATTAAAACAAGCATGTTACTTGACTTACCACTTTCTCTTTTCATATTTGACAACTAAGAATATCTTTTAAAAAGCTATTCATTCTGCTTAGTGTTAGTAGAGGTTATTTCAATATCTTTCACATCATTCTAATATATTAGTAGTTTAAAATATAAAATAGACACCATCTATATAACACATTTAGCTTTGCCTAGGTGGCATTGCTCCATGTGCTACAGTGATGAATAAAATGTGTAAAATACAACTCTTTCTATATGTGTGATGATTATCTAACCGTGGAGGAAAGTGCAGACAAGTATCTGCAATAAAGAACTGCATGTGCTAAGATACAGGTGATCAGTTCAGTTGAGTAAGAGCTCTTTCTGAATGCTAGAGCTGAAATGCTCAATTCTTTTCTAATTTTACATAAGCCATTTTATTATTTAGAATAAAATTTTGCTAGAAGTCCATGTCTTCCTATTCTTTAATATAATTAAATGGGTATTAGAAGTTACTGCATAGGGAACGTATAAATTAAATCATGTGAGGGGTGTACTAGTTTCAGTAGACAGATGATAAATTGCTTTGAGAAGAGTTGGCTCAAAGAAAAACAGCAATAAAGGCCTATGGTAGAAGAAGCCTTCATAGAGAACACAGTAACTCAGCTGTCACAGGTCACTGGGCTCTTGGAGAGCTGACAATAAAGTAAACGCAAAGCTGATTCTATAGACTGACTCAGACCACAGGCTTAGAAATACATCCACCCACTAAGGTCAATATTGCCATATGTTAGGCAGAACCACTTCCCAACAAACATGGAAATATTGACACTTGGGAGATCCAAAGACCCAAAAAGATATCAATTGGCTTTGATGCACAGATTTGGAACATGGACAGAATTTTCTGAATTCTGGAAGAGAAAGTTGGAAAAAGATGAATTTCATTTTATAATAGGCTTTACTTTACTCAATCCAATAGAAAATCCATCATGAGATGATGAAACCAGAGTGGCAGTGGCACTCCTAAGGTGACAGAGGAGTCAAAACTCAGGCACTAAAAAGATTAAAATTATTTTTTTGAAGGCGGGTGATGGATCCTTCCTTCTAGGTTAGTTTTCCCTGTAAGAGTAAACAGAGAGGGAGTCAGGAAGGGAGAAAGAAACAGACAGACACACACACACAAACACACACACACACACACACTCACACAGAGACTTATTAATTAAAGTAAATACGTAGGAATCAACGTAACACTTTCAATGCAAATGGGCTGGAGTTGTCCACCCCAGTGAAAGTTTAAGTACAGCATAAATGGATTTTAAATAATACAGTAATCAGTTTTAATGCAGTGGTTTTTCTTGACACGTTTTTTTTTTTTTTTTTTTTCCTTGAGACAGAGTCTCTCTCTGTCGCCCAGGCTGGAGTGCAGTGGCGCAATCTCGGCTCACTGCAAGCTCCGCCTCCTGGGTTCACGCCATTCTCCTGCCTCAGCCTCTCCGAGTAGCTGGGACTACAGGTGCCCGCCACCACGCCTGGCTAATTTTTTTGTATTTTTAGTAGAGACGGGGTTTCACCGTGGTCTCCATCTCCTGACCTTGTGATCCGCCCACCTCGGCCCCCCAAAGTGCTGGGATTACAAGCGTGAGCCACCGCGCCCAGCCTTCTTGATACGTATCTTACATTGAACACACATTTTGTTTTGGTTTTAAAAGTTGAGAGGACAAGTTATAAGAAAAAGATTTGGAAGAATATATGAAAAGGCTGAGCTAGTTTTCCTCACTCCCTGGGGTAGAAAATAAATAAAATTTCCAACTCAGATGTAGGAATAATAAGGGGAAAGCAAAAGGTCCTCATGATGGAGTCTTCCTAAATAGCAATGCTCTGACTTGTCTAAGGAAAAGAAAGGGTATGACACAGTTCAGATAGGTTTTCAAGTCTGAAAATGAAGGGTACTAATTCTTCACTTTAGAAGTATATTCCAAATAAATTAAAACTCTATTTTCAGAAAGACATGGGAAAGGGAGTGTTGAAAGGTAAGATTGATGTCTCTATGTAAAAAGGGACTGAAGCTGCATCAGAGTGGCCTCAAAAGGAATAACAAGAACACTTTGCTAGACCTGGACCTAGAGGGGACTCTTGTTTGGGAATAGCTGCAACATTCATGTAATAGCTGCAGCATTCATGTAACAAAGGATGAAGCTGGAACAGGTAAACCTCAGTGGAAACCAGACTGGATAGATGGCAAATAAGGGCAAATGTTCTCACTCCTAAATATGTAAGCATCATTGCCACCACCCCTTCATACATTAAGGAAAGCCAACCAGATGGTAAAGAGAAATTTCAAAGTGTCTGACAATTTTTTCACCACCCATTAGAATTACAATTCAATTAGAAATAGTTTTGTTGTGCAACATTAAAGTAACACTTCATGCTTGCCTGAATTTGTGGACTAGATGTTTACCTAACATGCACTTTGTGTCGATAGCATCAACAAAACAAAATAGGACAAAACAGAACACTCAAATCTATCATAGGATCAACTTCCCTGGGTTTCCCTAGATTGCTGATAATTTCAACTTTAAAAACATTTTGCTATGTTAAACATATTACATCAGATCTCCTTGGTTTCTTTTCCCTGTCTCTGTGTTCCCTCCTCTTTTTATAAGGTTCTCTTCACTGTTTTTTCAGTATTGGACTCGAGTTGGACCTCAAATGTGCTATAAGTTTCAGATTGATCCTGGTAAACCAGGCCACCAACCAGACTCCAAGGACCTCATATATTAGGAACATTCATATTAAACTCTAGTCTTTATATAGGATAAACCAGTCAAATTATTTAATAGCTTCCCACAATTTCATTATGTGTAGGTAAGATACGCAATATGTCAAACTAGCATGAGGGAGTTATATCTTCATTATATTAATTGATTGGCATACCGGTTTTCCCCTAGAGAGACTGATACAGCTGGACCTGGAGAGAAGAGTAGCAGGAAGGTTAACTGGTAACTAACATTTAGTGAGGAAGAAGAGTAATCTAGGATCCAAAGACAGCAGAGCAGGTCTTTCTATTTCCTGAGAGCCAGGAGCCTAGCAAATGCCCCCAGGAGATGAGCTGCAGCAAAGCAACAATACCCCTGCCTATTCATCCCCTCAATAGTCCCTTATTTCTGAAACCCCCTCCTCCACCCAAGGCAACAACCAAACAAACAACAACTTAGAAAAAGGGGAGGGGTTAGAAAGAAATCCTGGACTCCCTAAAAGGAAGGGAGGGCATAAAGTGAGTGCCTTGACTTCCTGTTAAAAAGAAAAACTTTAGTTGAATTACATTTCAAGGAGTTTAATTGAGTAACGACGATTTGCGAATGGTGCAGTCCCCGGAATCACAGCAGATTCAGAGAGACTCCAGGGATGCCTCGTGGTTAGAACAAATTTATCAACAAAAAAAGGGAAGTGACATTCAGAAATCAGAAGTGAGGTACAGAAACAAACGGATCAGTTACAGCTTGGCGTTCACTCAGCAGTGTATGAATGGCCGAAGTATGGCTGCTGGGATTGACCAAGACTCAGCTATTGTTACAGTCATATACTCCTGAGTCAGGTTTTAATCTTGTCCACCTTTTAAGTTAGGCTACAGTTCATCTGCAAGGACTCAAATGTAGAATTACAGAGTCCTTCTCAGGCCATATTTAGTTTGCTTTAGCATTTCCATTTCTGAAAATATACTAAACTCCGTTTATCCCTATTACTCCTTGCACTAACAACTGCTTTTATCTAAGAGGAAAAGTGAGATGCTACAACAGAGACTCAAAACTACAGTGGCTGAAAGAAATGGAAATGCACAAGTATATTTCTCTCATATGACAGTACTCAAGGCTCAAGTTGCTGTACTATAGGCATGTTTAAAGATTGAGGAAGGAGAGAAGGGATAAAGAGAGAGAGAAAAAAAGGAGAGGAAGGAGAAGGAAGAGAGAGGCAGGGAAAGGAGGCTTGCTGCTCACCTACTGTGGGACTGAACTGAAACAGTAGCAAGTACCTCTACTGGTGGAGACAACAATGCCACCACCACTAAACAAAGCCAAACAAAACTCAACTAAACAAAATGGAAGCAGCATAGTGTTAGAAATGCTTGTTCCCTAGTGCCGTAAAGAAATAGCACTAGAACATAAATGTCATTTTCTCAGCAAGGCCATTTTTTTTTTTTTTTACTTTCTGCAGAAAGGGTACACTCGCCAGCAGTTTTGCCACTAGAGTACACCAAATAAAGGAGACAGGGTCATTTATAACCTGACGCATCCACCCTACTGCTGTGTCTGGTTTCCATTGGCTGGAACGGGACCTCACTTTCTGTATTTGTCCTGATTGGCAAGCAACTTAGAACTTTTTTAAAAAGACAAAGGCAGAGGAGAACAAAGGAAGGAGGAACTAGCTTGTGTAATGCTGAGAAAGGTAAAAACAGGCTATGACCTAAAGCTTGCTTGGACCAGTATAAGCAAGCCAGGGCAAATATTTAGGCTACATTGTGGGAGCTAAGAACATAAAGTACACTGATTTCTTTATTACGGCTAGCAGATATTTAAGAATGTTAGCACGGGTCTTTGAATAAATTTTGCTTCTAAGAGAAGTTACTATTCATTCCTAATTAGATGGGGAGGAAAGTCTTTGAAGAGGAACCTCTACTTTACTTTTTACAATAGGTTGAACTTTGGGATGTCTGAATGTTTTCTGTCTCACCACTCGGAGTGGCCACATGCCAGTTGCAAAGAATAAGATTATATTCGTGAGCAAGTCAGAATCTGTCCTGTGATAAATGCCTGGAGGATGAAGGTCAGCATCTGCTCTGTCATTTGAATTTGATATTAGAAAATTTAAATCTGAAAAGAGAATCTCGAAGTGCTTATCAGAAGAAGAGAAGATGTGAGGCACAGGAGGGTAGGATCTACGGTGCTGTTACATCCTCACTGGCATCAACGATTTAGACTCATCTCTATATCCTTGTGTAACTTGTTACAGGTAGGGGTTAATTTAGCCTATTTTTATTCTTTATGCCTTTAAATACATAAAACATACTTTGAAACTGACTTTTATGAATTTGTAGATTTAATTATTTTCCTTATTCTGATTATTTATACTTTATTTCTCAGTCTGCATTCATAAGCTGGACTCAGTACACTAAAGTATATTCAGCATTATAAATACACTGAAACACCAGAAAGGCTGAGATACACATAATTTGAAGAGTGAAAATGGCTCGAGAGCATGAAGTCTCATTATCTGCAGGTAGGTAACCAAAATCTGTGTCTAGATATTTAAATATAAATAGTTCCTGATATCTGGACTGTGACAGATATAAGTCACATTATCACTTCTTAATTACCTCCATTGCTACCTTCATTATTTCTTTTAGCTTTAAGAAGAACCTGCATGAGCTTATGGGGCTCAACTGCTTCGGGTGAAAGAGAAATGAGCACTTTTCCATGGGTACATTGCTGGGATTTTATTGATACACATCACATTCCAACCCCAGGTTATGCTAAATGAATGACTAAAATGATCCTTAGGGAGCTTGTGGTATATGTGGGCTCCCTTAGCAACCCAAATGCCTAAAGCCAGCTCTGCCTATCACATTTTCCAGTCTCTCCCTATTCATATCACCTCACCTCCTGGAGCTCATGGTGTAGTGTTCTACCTAGAGGGCCATTTTGCTTGTCTCAGATAACACGTATATTTTAACAGCAACATTTTTTTTTATTATTGAGATACAATTTATTTTTAAGGAAAAGTCTTCATAGTGTCATACTATATTATGCAAGGGGACTTTAACTTCCCCAGAGTTACATAAATTCTGAGGAACTGAATTGAAAATTCAAGATCACATTTTCTTCATTGCTGATAGATAATGGGACAATTAGCTCTGTCGTATTCATACACCTTGGGACATATTTTGTTGGTGGTTACTATTTTCCAGTAATATCCTCTCTCCTGTCTCTGATTATCAGCTGAAAATCTTCAAATCCCTTTGCCCTTTCCTTCATGCAGATACTTAATCTCTTTCACTTATAGGTTTATGCTATATATTCACTGAGTGCTTGTCAAGAGCTGCAGCTCCTATTTTTGTCTTGGACATATGTTGACTAAATATTTTACCTGCATTGAGAGGGATTATGCAATGTTCAAATTATGTCAGAATAACTCACTGAAAAGTGAAGAATTCAAGTTATGTGTTTTGAACTCTACAAGAAATTTTGTAATAGGCATTTGCTAAACTACTAAAATGTGCTAACACTGTTCTGGGCACTACACAAATCTAGTGTCCAATACATACTCCCTGGCCTCAGTTTAGAGAGGTTGAAGAGTATTACACAACAAAGTATGGAAAAACAAATTGTGTACAACGTAAGATAATGATAAAAACATTGACAGTTGAAGCAAGTTTTGTTTTGGCCACACTAACTGTGAAACTTTAGGTGGGTTATTTCCAAACTTGGTTTCATCATTTGCATAATGAGATAACAATAATAATGCTTGATCTGAGGAAAAAATAGGAACAAAAATGTAACATTCTTAGAATAGTGTTGGCACATAGTAAGCATTAAATAAATCTCAGTTATTTCTACAATTTTCTGTAAAGCAATCAAAATATAGGGTTGTGTTCAGAGCTATGGAGGCTAAGAGAAAGAAGATATTTCTCCTGAATAAGAGTAGACATTACATGTGGCCACAGAGGTGATGTATAAACTGGATGGATATTTATGAATTAGTAGAAACATTCTTTGTCTTGGTCCCATTGTTAAAACATGTATGTAGGTACGCATGTGTATGTGTGCATGTGAGTGGGGGTGTTCAGAGATAGCTCTAATTTGTATTTTGTTTCTGTTCTCCCCTGTATTAGGCCATTTTCAGGCTGCTGATAAAGACATACCTGAGACTGGGAAGGCAAAGAGATTTAATTGGACTTACAGGTCCACATGGCTGGGGAGGCATCAGAATCATGGTGGGAAGTGAAAAGCACTTTTTCTATGGCAGAGGCAAGAGAAGAATGAGGAAGATGCAAAAGCAGAAACCCCTGATAAACCCATGAGATCTCGTGAGATTTATTCACTATCACAATAATAGCACAGGAAAGACTGGCCCTATGATTCAATAACTCCCTCTGGGTCCCTCCCACAACACATGGGAATTCTGGGAGATAAAATTCAAATTGAGATTTGAGTGAAGACACATCCAAACCATATCATTCCTCCCCTGGACTCTCCAAATCTCATGTCCTCACATTTCAAAACCAATCATGTCTTCTCAACAGTCCCCCAAAGTTTTAACTAATTTCAGCATTAACCCAAAAGTCCACAGTACAAAGTCTCATCTGAGACAAGGCAAGTGCCTTCTACCTATGAGCCTGTAAAATCAAAAGCAAACGAGTTACTTCCTGGATACGATGGGGATACAGGTAGTTGGTAAATACAGCATTTCCAAATGGGTGAAATTGGCCAAAATAAAGGGGTTACAGGGCCCATGCAAGTCTGAAATCCAGTGGGGCAGTCAAATTTTAAAGCTCCAAAATGATCTCCTTTGACTTCAGGTTTCACATCCAGATCACACTAATGCAGGAGGTGGGCTCCCATGGTCTTGGGTATCTTTGCCCCTGTGGCTTTGCAGGGTACAGCCTCCTTCCTGGCTCCTTTCACAGGCTGGCATTGAATGTCTGTGGCTTTTTCAGGTGCACAGTACAAGCTGTCAGTTGATCTCAGTTGATCCACCATTTTGGGGTCTGGAGGATGGTGGCCCTCTTCTCACAGCTCCACTAGGCTGTGCCCCAGAAGGGACTCTGTGTGGGGGCTCCAACCCCACATATACATATCCCTTCCATACTGTCCTAGCAGAGGTTCTCCATGAGGGCCCCACCCCTGCAGCAAACCTTTGCTCGGACATCCAGGCATTTCCATACATCATCTGAAATCTAGGCAGAGGTTCTCAAACCTCAATTCTAGACTTCTGTGCACCCGCCAGCTCAACGTCATATGGAACCTACCAAGGCTTGGGGCTTTCACCCTCTGAAGCCACAGCCTGAGCTCCATGTTGGCTCCATTCAGCCATGGCTGTGACACAGGGCACCAAGTCCCTAGGCTGCACACAGCAAGGGGATCCTGGGCCCAGCCTACAAAACCACTCTTTCCTCCTGAGCCTCTGGGTCTGTGATGGGAGGGGCTGCCATGAAGGTCTCTGACATGGCCTGGAGACATATTCCCCATGTTCGTTGGGATTAACATTAGGCTCCTTGCTACTTACGTGAACTTCTGCAATTGGCTCGAATTTCTCCCCTGAAAATGGGTTTTTCTTTTCTATCATATAGGCTGTAAATTTCCCAAAATTTTATGCTCTGTTTCCCATTAAAAACAGAATGTTTCTAACAGCACCCAAGTCACCTTTCGAATGCTTTGCTGCTTAGAAATTTCTTCTGCCAGATACCCTAAATCATCTCTCTCAAGTTCAAAGTTCCACAAATCTCTAGGGTGGGGTCAAAATGCCACCAGTCTCTTTGCTAAAACATAACAAGAGTCACCTTTGCTCCAGTTCCCAACAAGTTCTTCATCTCCATCTGAGACCACCTTAGCCTGGACCTTATTGTTCATATCACAATGTCACAGCCATTCAACAAGTCTCTAGGAGGTTCAGACTTTCTCACATTTTCCCATCTACTTCTGAGCCCTCCAAACTGTTCCAATCTCTGTCTGTTACCCAGTTCTAAAGTTGCTTCCACATTTTCGAGTATCTTTTCAGCAATGTCCCACTCTACTGGTACCAATTTACTGTATTAGTCCATTTTCACACTGCTGATAAAGACAGATCCAAGACTGGGAAGAAAAAGAGCTTTAGTTGGACTTACAGTTATATGGCTGCAGAAGCCTCAGAATTATGATGGGAGGTGGAAGGCACTTCTTACATGATGGTGGCAAGAGAAGAATGAGGAAGAAGAAAAAGTGGAAACCCCTGATAAACCCATCAGATCTCATGAGACTTATTCATTATCATAAGAATAGCATGAGAAAGACCAGCCCCCATGATTCAATTGCCTCCCCTGGGTCCCTCCCACAACACATGGGAATTCTGGGAGATAAAATTCAAATTGAGATTTGGGTGGGGGCACAGCCAAACCATATCATCCCCTAAATAATTAAATAGTCTCACTAAACCCATTGTTTCATTTATAATTCTTTGGTTGCAACATAATCTTTGACTTATTATTTAAAAAGGGAATTTTCTGCACATTAGTGGAATGCATGCAATCAAATGGAATGATGAAGAACTAGGCCCAGAAAAGTAAGGAATCAGCAGTTATGGTAATGGAAACTACTCAGAGGCATCATTTGGCCCCCTCTGCTAGAATGAACAAACTCCAACTGTTTGTTCTTTCCTTCCTTCCCTTTAGGATACGAAATTTCTTGTATTGTCCCACCCGTGCAGGGTCTGCCATTCTTGCCCCCCACCCTTTAAAGATGTCAGTGTCAAAACACACCACACTGCTCGTAACAGAATCACAAGTAATTAAATGTTTTAGTAATAAGGAATATGTGAGCAAAGAGAGATACTGGCTGAGGGGCCCACAGATAGCAACTGGGAGAAGGAAAGAGAAAGAACATGGTCCTGTGGTGGCAGCTGGAACAATGTTGAATAAAGTTAAATAATGTTGGGTGCAGACTAATTGTGGCTGGTCTCTCCTGTTGCATGGGTGGAAGGTCAGAGGATCAGGGTGAGTCACATTGCATGAAATTAATAAGACCTAATAGAAAAGAGCAGGCTGGGCCACCTGACAGCTCCATCAAAACAATTGAAAACAGTTTAACAAAATACAGTTTTGCTGTAAGTGAAGTATTGCTTCAGATGTTATTTCTCCAAAGCTCCCATTGAAGACTGACAATGGATCTGAAAAGACTTCAAAGACTGACTGAAGGATCACGCTTTGGTAATGTGACCACCTTCTGTCTATGGCGGTGACTTTCACTTTGTCTTATGGTTCCACCAAGACTCCATACACTGGAAGATGGCTGTTCCTCAAAAGGAAAGGAAACAAGTACTAGGTAGCCAGATGATCAGAGGGAGCAACTCCCAGCCCTGAGGGTGTAAAGACTGCCATTCTTGGAAATCTTCTGAAAAGTTTTCTTTCTTCTGCTGCTTTACAATAAAAGCAAGAAATTTGATAAGAAATATATTTTTGGGGGTGGAGAAATGTTATATTGAAAGATACAGAGAAATAATAAAGAAGAGAGGAGGAGAGAGAATTTCAAAAAGTATACAGGTAAAAACAAGGATAGTATTCAGATTTTAAATCCTTCTCTTTGAAATCTGTGCTATGCACAAACTTGTGCATATTACTAATCCTCAAAACCACCTCTATGTTTGTTACAGAACATCATGAGATATAGCAACCTTCCAAAGAATTCTTGAGGTAAAATTTTCACCACAGCAGAAGAAAAAGTATTCAATAAGTGTTACATTCGTTTTATAATCTTATACCATGTTCATATAACTGTATTTTGTGAGACTTTCAATACTTGAAATGGTTTTATAATATGCTTCATGCCTACTCTTTCAGCATTTAATTCAAAGAGACACAAAATATTTAGAAAGAAAATTTTAAAAATTACAAAAGCATCCATACTTCAAAGTAGTTAATTAAAATGATTCATATACATTAATACAAATTATAATAACTGTTCGTGTGTTTTGTTGACCATATAGCTTTTAACTATAATTGGAACAGAGAAAGAACAGCTTTTCTGAAGATCCTTGCATTAAAAACAAGACAAGAGACAATATTTAGTGTGACTCTTTAAAAAAAGAAGCCTTACCCCAAAGTATAAAGGTATGATTTAATAACATCAGTATTTTCAAATCATGTTCAAAATGTGTTCAAATGTAGATGCTTTCATTCTATGCATAATTGAACAAGAAATTACTTTGTGACAGCTCTTCTGATTTTCAAGGCAAAATAATCCACCAATGCTTTTAGTCTTATAACAAAATGTTAGTAACTTTATTGTACCACAAATAACAGCCTATGCTAGTCACATGCGTCCACTTTGGCTTACATATGAAAGAATTAGAACAGAATCTGATCTACGTTTTTGTGGTAACAGCACTTAGCAAAAGGCTCACCTTTGATAATAGGTGTGATAGGCCTCTCTGCTAAATAATAAAATGATGGAATATGGCAAAAGAGAAGAAAGAGTGAATTAGGCATAGAACATTATTTCTCCCAACCTGGGTCCACTGTGGACCAACTTCATGACTTTGGAAAAATATTTCCTTTATTTTTGTTCATTTACAAAATGATGTGTGACTCTCTGAGTTGTTTTGAGGATGAAAAGTGATTAAAAGTATATATTAATAAATAAGCAAAATATGATTGTTATTAAAATCCACTTGCTTTCACATTTCCTGGAGAATAAGTGTTTTGTTCAATATGCAACAAACTGTAAGGACTGTCTGGCAGTTAAAGCAAAGTGGTATCTACATTTGAGATTTTCCTCAAAGCACTGAGGAACTCTGAGCACCTAAAAATGGTTTGCATTAAGCTCAATTTGGCCTCTTGTCTATTAGTATTGGAGGCAGTAAAATGAGATAATCCAAGGAAATTTTTGTACCAATGTTTATTGAGTACTTATTCTATCTAAAAATTTTGCTAGTTACCATGGCAATGAGTGAACCAATATGAAAAGTCTTTCATTGTAAAGAGAAATGCACACAAGCAAATAAAAATAATAATAATGTAGATAAAAGGTAAGAGTGCAATGCATTATAGAAGAGATGTGAGCCATTTTTCTGAGGGAATTTACTCAAGTTCTTATGATCACAACGATATAAAATCAGTGGTGTGCTGGGGTTCCTACAAGCTCAGTGAGCCCATTGTATGCATTTCTTCTCAACCTAGCTTTCTGTGCTGTATCCTTGGTAGCTTGAACTTGGCCATGGTGGGGAGGGATACACATGACAGAAACAGACAAATGCTGTAAATCAGGGCTTCACAACCACTTCTAAAGCCATTAAAAAAATATTTATGCAATAGTGCTCATATAATACTGTATATAATTCTAAAAGAAAAAAAATTGAAGAGGAAAACAGTATTTATATTTCTTTAGGCTAAAACAACTTGATATTTTCCCTTTTTTTTTTTTTCATTTCTCTGAAGTCCTGGTTAGCATGCTTATAACAGTTCTAGAGTGATTGTTTTCCTCTTTTCTAGGAGTCTGAAGAAAAATAGAAATAAATAACTTAAAGCTCCTAATAAATGACTTTCTTAAGGCATAAGATAAATTTGGTTGATTGAGAATTTTAATAAGGGGTTATGTAAGTTTTAAACATTTCCCCCCACCTGATAGTATCATTACTTTCCATCACAGATAATAACTCTCATCATATGTTATAGATGAATGCATAGTAAAAATGAAATACCCAACTAGAAAACTGTTGCAAAAAAATGGCTAAGCATTGGCTGCAGTATTCAATAGACCTGAGGCAATAATAACTTGCCTAAATACCAACTGAAATTCACAGAACAGCTTTGCTGGATTGAATGCAGTTTTGCTTAGTACAAATTAATTTCACAGTTTCCTTTTTCACCGGTGATCACCAAGGATCCAGGTCCAATAAATAACACTTCATTTGTTTCTTGAAGTAATTATTTGTGTGCAATAGAACTTGCAGAAGCCAGTTTTTGTAGCCTCCAGCTATCACTTCTCCACAAGAGCCCTCTAAATTAGTTAACTTTTAGCAATTACTTCTGTACCAGATGATTATCTTTCTAACCCAATCAATTTGTCTACATTTTCATTACTACAAAGTCTTTGAGCTGGGAGAAAAATATACCTGCTTGGATACCTGGTAGAGGTTAAATTTCCATTTTATAGCTGCTCTTTTTGGCTTACACAATTGTAAAAACCCGATGAATTATTTGGTAATGTTCCTCTCTAATAACTTTCCATCATTGACTCAGGGTTTAACTTGTTTTAGAAGAGTACATCTTATATTTCCCCTGAATTGCTACAGGTGGGGACAGCTTACAGGACACTGCTGCTACTCTTAGTGACCTGTATACTGCGACTGGTCCATTAGGCTTTTAGTGGCCTGCTGCAGGCAGGAGACATTTATACCTGAGGGTGAGGTTTTAATTGCTAACACCTCCTAAAGGAATCTGAAGGTAGACAAAAGGGAAAGAAAAGAAAAAAAAAAAGGTCAGGAACCCAAAATGAGTCCTAGGGGAAAAAGGTAGAAAACAGGAGATTCCCATTGCATTTTTCAGAGATGTTTCAAAGAACTGTTCATTATATTAGGACTGATGTTCTAAGAACACGAGGAATATGGAAAGGACCTGGATTCCTGAGGTTTTTCACCTAGATCTCCTCTAGATTGTTGAGATGCTTTCTCCACAATTGGCAAGGTTAGTTGACACAGAAGTAAGAAGCTGAGACAGCTGAGAACGAGGACACACATGCCAGACTATCCCAAGGGCAGTCCTGAAGGGCAGTGGGATTCATTTGGTAGGTATATAGTAGTAAGTATAGAGATTGGAGAGCCACACAGATGAGAGTGATAAACTTGATTCACACCCTAGCAGGTTTTCAACCTTGGCTAAATTTCTCCCCCACACCCTGAATGTCTGTAATGACATGGAGGTAAAAATGACAGCTGGGATATATTGAACACTTGAATGTTCCTGCCACCAGGTCAGATGCTTTACCTCCTTCACCTGCTTTGAGTCACATCACTAGCAAATGACAGTTAGAATTCAAACCCAGGAAGTCTCATTCCAAAGTTCACTTTCTTATCCATTATGCTTTACTAACCACTTTATTTCTCATCTAGTTGATAACAATGCAAAATGCGTATGAGGGGCACATATGATTGTTGTGTAACAAAATACCACAATTTTAGCAGCTTGAAACAATACCCATGTATTAGCTCGCAGTTCTGTCAGTCATAAGTCAAGCATGGGATGGTAGGTTTCTCTGCTCTGTATATCACAGCTGGGTATCAAAATACAAAGGCTGAAATAAAGGGATCAGCTGAACTGATTTCTCATAGAGGTTCTGGGGGTTGCAGGGTTAGGGAGGGAATCTGCTTCCAAACTTAGTCTTGTGGTTGGTGGAATGAAGTTCCTTGCAGTTAATGAACTGAAGTTTCTATTTCCCTAAAAACTATCAACCAGGGACTGTCTCAGTTCCTAGAAGCAGATGCTCTCACTGGGAACCCAACATGGGTGTTTGCTTTCCTCAGGCCAGCAAGAGTGGATATTTCTTACTTCTTCTTTTTGACAGTCAGAGCAATCTCTCTGCTCTTGCAGGGATAACATGATTAAATCAGTCTACTTGATAAATTCTCATTCTTAAAGACACATATGTGCCACCTAACATAACTTAATCACAGGAGTAAAACATTTTCTTTGAACAACCCTATGTATTATGTAGGACATCCACAATAGGAGCAGAAAATCTTGTGCACCATTTTAGGAATCTGTCTGTAATGTGAAGTGTTACAATCTCAAATGGTTGTGAGGATTAAAAGTAATAATTTTATGTAATATATTTAGCACCTTGATTAGCATATAACACTTGATACCTGGTAGCAATGATGATGATGATGATGATGATGACGACTATGGGTTTGAAAGTTTGGGTCTCCCCCACATTCATATGTTGAAACATAATCACAAATATGATGGTGTTAAGAAGTGTGGCATTTAGAGTTGATCAGATCATAAAAGCTGATCCCCCATGAATCAAATTAGTGCCCTTATAAAAGAGGACAAGGGACACCCATCTCCCCTTCTGCCATGTGAGCTCAGAGTGAGAAGATAACTGTTTGTGAGAAACTGGGCCCTCACCAGGCACCAGATCTGCTGGTGCTTCAATCTTGGACTTTCTGGTCCCTAGAACTGTAAAAAAATATATTTCTGTTGTTTATAAGCCACTCAATCTATGGTATTGTGTTATAGCAGCCTGAAATGACTAAGACGATGATGATGACTCAAAAAGAGATAGATTCTGACTTCTAAGGGACAAGCATGGAATCAAAAGCAGGGTACAGAATTAGAGATACAGAGTCTCTCTCACTCTCTCTCTCTGTGTGTGTGTGTGTGTGTGTGTGTAAATATATACACAAAGATATGCTTTCACCCCAAAGCAAACCTTAATATGCACAAGACAAGTGATATATAAGCCATAGTTATTGGCTATTATAAATTATGACTGTGTCAAATTAAGTTTCATGGTAATATCTATTAGGTCAGGTTAAGGCAACAATATGGGAGCTCATAATTCTTTTGCATCCATATTTTATCATAGTTTATTTAAAACCAAACTGTAAACAAGAAAATAAAATAGGATATACTACTTTAAATCATCACATTTTGCAACAAAACAATAATTATTCAGATATACAGATTCTATATCAAGAATTCTTGACATTAATAAGAATGAAAATTATTGAATGAAAAATAGCTTTCTTGTTTCATAAAACAGATAATGAGAGCCTACTTTGTGCTAGGTACTGATGATATGAAGCAGGAATAAGTAATATCTACTCTCAAAGCAATTGCAATGTATTTAATGGTGAAACAAGTAAATCAATGACTATATAAGCTGATAAGAAGTATACTAAAATTATGCTCAGAAAGCTATAGTGATAAACTTTATTTTAAAATACATAGCTTGACCTATAACTTCGATTGTAGATTGTGATTGTGACTGTATGTTCCATTAATGTGGATATTACAGACTTAGTTTACTCTTCACTTTTCCTCTAGTTCCTATCATATAATGACACATACAATTGTTTGTAATACATGTATTTTTAATGAATAAAAAATTAGCAGATAATTTATCTATTTGGTTACTGGTATCTGTCCCCCTTTCTCTTAATTATTCTTACAAAAAATATTGTCTATCTATACTATTTTCTTCCCTGCATCCAATTTTAGGGAAATTCTACTCCATTCCTGGTTTAGAATTTAGCTGCAACTCCATCAGACTATCTCGTGGCTGTCATCCAGGATAATTTTTTTCCCTCCAGGATACATTCAGCATGCCTAGAGACATTTTTCCAATGGGAAGGGGTTGTAAATTGCTACTGGCCTCTAGTGATTAAGGCTAGAGATATTGCAGCATATTCTACAGTGCAGAGGACAGTAACTCTCCACATCCACTAATTATCTGGCCCAAAATGTTAATAATAGAGATATTGAAAACTCTGGTCTAATCTCATTTTTCTAGCCCCAGAAATTGGCTCAGGGATGAACACCTGATCTAAATTGGTCTAATCAGACCAAAGGTTGAAAGCTTTCTTTGATGGTTAGGGGAAATGAGGCTCTGTGGGAGCATTCATTGAATGAGAAAATATATAGAGCTGAGACGTAGAGAAACAATTTAAGATCAAGAAGGGAATGTTTTACGTGATTAGAGTCCAACTCAAGATAAGCCAAAGAGTACTAAGAGAGATTAGCATGATTTGAGCAACCACACTGAATATACTCTCTGAAGCTTTTTTCAACCTCTCAATATTTTAGACATTTAATCTAATAAGTTTCTTTTAAATTATTTAAGTCCTGGGGTTTGGGTTACTTGCAACAAATAACTTTTATTCTGAAGAAGAATATATGAATAAATTATAAGTAAGGCACAAATGAAAAATGTTATATATTAAATTACGTTATATTTGCAAAATTACTGAATATTTTTGCATTTTTTTGAAAATAATGTTTTAAAATCTTTAAGGGGGGACTGTTTTGCTATACCCTGTGTATTAGTCTATTTTCACGTTGCTGATAAAGACATACCCAAGACTGGGAAGAAAAAGAGGTTTAGTTAAACTTAACAGTTCCACAGGGATGGGGAGGCCTCAGAGTCATGGCGGGAGGTGAAAGGCACTTCTTACATGGCAGCACCCAGAGAAGAATGAGAAAGAAGCAAAAGCGGGAAGCCCCTGATAAACCATCAGATCTTGTGAGACTTATTCACTATCACAACAATAGCACAAGAAAAGACCAGCCCCCATGCTTCAGTTGCCTCCCCCTGGGTCCCTCCCACAACATGTGGGTATTCTGGGAGACACAATTCAAGTTGAGATTTGGTGAGGACACAGCCAAACTATAACACCCTGTGATATATTCCACTATCCTAGTTATCAAGAGAGAGAGAAAGACAGAAAGAGGGAGAAGGAGAAACGTTTTATTTTAGAGATAGGATTTAGATGCACTTAATCATTTTTTCTTCAAGTTTAAAGCCCTCCTTCCCCTACCCTTCTATGCTAAGTCATTTTCTAAAGATAAAATAAGGTTTTATGAAGAGCATCTCTAAAACACAATTACCCCCCCCTCCTAGACTGGGAACAGAATTATATTGAAAACTCACTTGATAGAAAGACAGCTAGCATTGGAATTCATTTTATCTTATTTGATGAGCCCTCTCTCGACCATACAATGTGACAAATAAAAGCATATTATCCTATCCTTTAATCCTGAAAATGTTCTTAGAACTCCTACTACTATAAATATTTAATATTGTGAAGTATGGCAACAGAAGAGAGTCACAGGGCATTGCTATTAACTTTAGAAGAGAGTCATAGGGCTTTGCTCTTATCCTCAGTTATTATAAATATATTTGTCTCAAACAAACGAAGCAGTAACAAATAGAGAATTAACATATTTTTCATGCTAATTGAGGACAACATTTACTCTTAGATTCTTCCAGGGAGCAGGACAGCTACTGTCGATACACACTCTGTGCAGATGTAGCTCCTCTGTGCTATCTCATACAGCCAGAATAATATTCCCCAAAATCTACTGAAGTCATGAACTCCCTATTTTTAAAATCCTTCAGTAGCTTCCTAAATTTGAAAGATACAAGCCAAAATATTTTGTGATATAGTAGAAACTTTAGATCGTATTTATTGCCTGCATGTGGGCCACACCTTTTCCCATCAACTCTCCTATGTATATCTGCTACTACTACTTATTACTAAAGTACTTCAACATAGCACAAGATTTCCTACCTCATTGGTTTTGCATATAATGTTTGCAAAGCATTCTCCTCTCCCTTGATCATATGCCACATTTCTATCCATGTTGCTGACTTAAAACCCTGAAGCTTACTGATCTTTCTACTACTCCATCACCAGTAAAGATGAGTTTCTCCCTCCCCTCTGTTTCATCAATGCTATGTAAATCTTTCTCTTTGTGCTTGTTGCTTCATTTTTTCTCACTCTCCAAACTTTTAAGTCCCTGCAAGCAAGCACCATTTGATATGAATGTTTTTATCCCTTAAAAGAGTGACTTTCAAATTTTTTGAACAGTTATTCACATGAAACATGTAGTTTAAACAGTGGCTCAGAACACTTATGTATATACGTATGTATACCATGTATATACGTATGCCATGTATATACATACACACATGTGTGTATATACATGAATCTGAGTATAGAGATTTCTCTTACGAAAATTCATCATCATTTTTTCTCCTCTCTTCCTTCTCATGCCTTCCTTACTTCATATTTGAATAAAACTACCCTCTCCCCAACTATTCTTCCTCTCTTTCATGCATAGTTAAATAGCATCAACATCCACCAATTGTTCGAACAAACATTCTGACAGTCATATTGATCTCTCCCTTTTTGTGATCTCTCTTATGTAATCCACATCTAGTCTGCATCCATGGCTTCCAGATCAACTCAAACATTAGTCCAAACTAGAACTATTCCCCATTGAGTAATGAAAATATCCACCACTTGGTCTTCACAATTCCATACTAATCTTTTCATAATCTTTAAAAAAATGGAAATCAAAGCCAGGGCATGTCACTCTGTATTAAATTCCTAGGACTTCCATAACAAATTACTACAATCTTGGTAGCTTAAAACAATGGAAATTTATTTGTTCATAGTTCTGAGAGCCCGAAGTATCAATGAAGGTGCCAGCAGTACCAACCTCCCTCTGAAGGCTCTAAGCGAGAATCCTTCCTTGCCTATTCCAGTTTCCGGTGCCTCTAGGGGATTCTTGTGTTGTGATTGCAGAATTCCAATCTCTGCCTTTGTCTTCTCATGGCTTCTTCCCTGCTTGTCTGTGTCTCAAATCTCCTTTTTCCTTTCTCTGACGCCTTCCACTGTACTTTGGGCCACCCTAAATGACCTCACCATTAGGGTGTCCTCATCTTGAAATTATTAATTATATTTGGAAAGATCTTTTCTACAAAATAAGGTCACAGATGTAAATTCTTGGTTATCCTACTTTTTGGGAGACCACAATTCAACCCACTACACATTAATACACCTTCAGTGACCTCCTAGTGCCTTAATACACCATATTTTTAATTTTTATTGTATAGTAATATGTGAAGCCCTGTCATATGTTCTTTATAACTTAGTTTTAAACATTTGTCACAATAAACAAATTGGTTTTACAACCTAATTAAATGTTGAGACATGTCTAAAGGTCAACATCCTTGTTTTATAGGTCAGCTTAGAACCTCAGACCTAATGATCTTGCCCAAGGTTTTACACTAGATGGTGATGGCATTCTGTTCAGTGACTGGAGATGCTAACCAAAGTGCGTCACATTAATGATTCTAAAATGTGATTATGTGTCAGTATTACATCTGGAAGATGTTAATGTGAAGCTTTTCAGGCCCCTCCCCCAGGATTACTGAGTAAGCCAAATTTTCCTAAATATAATATTGTGTATTGTTTTATTTTAACATGCATCTAGGCTAACACAGGCTTATTAGAAAAATTGAACCTCCAAACAGACAGCCAGGCTAGATAGATTCTTCCATGCTTTGTGTCAGATTATTCCTGCTAGCTGATAGCTTCTCTGAATACTTTTGAAGTACATTGAGTTTATACTAAGAATAGCTAATGTAGCTATAATTTCTAATTAAAAGGAATTAACTAGGGAGAAACAAAACAAAAATATATATTATACAATATATAAGTACTGTATGAATACATGATTTTCTTTCTAAATGAGGCTACATGGGAATGAAATACATGCATCTGACCCTTCACTGTAAGCTTATAAAAAAAACTATTTAATTTTTTCTCTATTTCTATAGTTTCCAGACCAAAACTTACTACCTCTTAAAGAGGTGTGAACGGTGGAGCCAAGATGGCCGAATAGGAACAGCTCCGGTCTCCAGCTCCCAGCCCGAGCGACACAGAAGACGGGTAATTTCTGCATTTCTGCTTGAGGTACCGGTTTCATCTCACTAGGGAGTGCCATACAGTGGGTGCAGGACAGTCGGTGAAGCGCACTGTGCACGAGCCAAAGCAGGGCGAGGCATTGCCTCACTCGGGAAGCACAAGGGGTGAGGGAGTTCCCTTTCCTAGTCAAAGAAAGGGGTAACAGACGGCACCTGGAATATTGGGTCAGTCCCATCCTAATACTGCGCTTTTCCAATGGGCCTGGAAAAGGGCACACTAGGAGATTGTGTCCCGCACCTGGCTCGGAGGGTCCTATGCCCACGGAGTCTCGCTGACTGCTAGCACAGCAGTCTGAGATCAAGCTGCAAGGTGGCAGCGAGGCTGGGGGAGGGCCGCCTGCCATTGCCCAGGCTTGCTTAGGTAAACAAAGCAGCCAGGAAGCTCGAACTGGGTGGAGCCCACCACAGCTCAAGGAGGCCTGCCTGCCTCTGTAGGCTCCACCTCTGGGGGCAGGGCACAGACAAACAAAAAGTCAGCAGGAACCTCCACAGACTTAAATGTCCCTGTCTGACTGACAGCTTTGAAGAGAGTAGTGGTTCTCCCAGCACACAGCTGGAGATCTGAGAACGGACAGACTGCCTCCTAAAGTGGGTCCCTCACCCCTGAGCAGCCTAACTGGGAGGCACCCCCACAGTAGGGACAGACTGACACCTCATTCGGCCGGGTACTCCTCTGAGACAAAACTTCCAGAGGAACTATCAGACAGCTGAATTTGTGGTCTCACGAAAATCCGCTGTTCTGCAGCCACTGCTGCTGACACCCAGCCAAACAGGGTCTGGAGTGGACCTCTAGTAAACTCCAACAGACCTGCAGCTGAGGGTCCTGTCTGGTAGAAGGAAAACTAACAAACAGAAGGGACATCCACACCAAAAACCCATCTGTACATCACCATCATCAAAGACCAAAAGTAGATAAAACCACAAAGATGGGGAAAAAAACAGAGCAGAAAAACTGGAAACTCTAAAAAGCAGAGCACCTCTCCTCCTCCAAAGGAATGCAGTTCCTCACCAGCAACGGAACAAAGCTGGATGGAGGATGACTTTGACGAGTTGAGAGAAGAAGGCTTCAGATGATCAAACTACTCTGAGCTACGAGAGGAAATTCAAAACAATAGCAAAGAAGTTAAAAACTTTGAAAAAAAATTAGAAGAATGGATAACTAGAATAACCAATGGAGAGAAGGGCTTAAAGGAGATGATGGAGCTGAAAGCCAAGTTTCGAGAACTACACGAAGATTGCAGAAGCCTCAGTAGCAGATGCGATCAACTGGAAGAAAGGGTATCGCTGATGGGAGATGAAATGAATGAAATGAAGAGAGAAGGGAAGTTTAGAGAAAAAAAGAATAAAAAGAAATGAACAAAGCCTCCAAGAAATTTGGGACTATGTGAAAAGACCAAACCTACGTCTGATTGGTGTACCTGAAAATGACGGGGAGAATGGAACCAAGTTGGAAAACACTCTGCAAGATATTATCCAGGAGAACTTCCCCAATCTAGCAAGGCAGGCCAACATTCAGATTCAGGAAATACAGAGAACGCCACAAAGATACTCCTCGAGAAGAGCAACCCCAATACACATAATTGTCAGATTCACCAAAGTTGAAATGAAGGAAAAAATGTTAAGGGCAGCCAGAGAGAAAGGTCGGGTTACCCACAAAGGGAAGCCCATCAGACTAACAGCTGATCTCTCGGCAGAAACTCTACAAGCCAGAAGAGAGTGGGGGCCGATATTCAACATTCTTAAAGAAAAGAATTTTCAACCCAGAATTTCATATCCAGCCAAACTAAGCTTCATAAGTGAAGGAGAAATAAAATCCTTTACAGACAAGCAAACGCTGAGTGATTTTGTCACCACCAGACCTGCCCTAAAAGAGCTCCTGAAGGAAGCACTAAACATGGAAAGGAACAACCGGTACCAGCCACTGCAAAAACACGCCAAATTGTAAAGACCATCGAGGCTAGGAAGAAACTGCGGCAACTGATGAGCAAAATAACCAACTAACATCATAATGACAGGATCAGATTCACACATAACAATATTCACGTTAAATGTAAATGGGCTAAATGCTCCAATTAAAAGACACAGACTGGCAAACTGGATAAGGAGTCAGGACCCATCAGTGTGCTGTATTCAGGAAACCCATCTCACGTGCAGAGACACACATAGACTCAAAATAAAGGGCTGGAGGAAGATCTATCAAGCAACTGGAAAACAAAAAAAGGCAGGGGTTGCAATCCTAGTCTCTGATAAAATAGACTTTAAACCAACAAAGATCAAAAGAGACAAAGAAGGCCATTACATAATGGTAAAGGGATCAATTCAACAAGAAGAGCTAACTATCCTAAATATATATGCACCCAACACAGGAGCACCCAGATTCATAAAGCAAGTCCTGAGTGACCTACAAAGAGACTTAAACTCCCACACAATAATAATGGGAGATTTTAACACCCCACTGTCAACATTAGACAGATCAACGAGACAGAAAGTTAACAAGGATATCCAGGAATTGAACTCAGCTCTACATAAAGTGGACCTAATAGACATCTACAGAACTCTCCACCCCAAATCAACAGAATATACATTTTTTTCAGCACCACACCACACCTATTCCAAAATTGACCACATAGTTGGAAGTAAAGCTCTCCTCAGCAAATGTAAAAGAACAGAAATTATAACAAACTGTCTCTCAGACCACAGTGCAATCAAACTAGAACTCAGGATTAAGAAACTCACTCAAAACCGCTCAACTACATGGAAACTGAACAACCTGCTCCTGAATGACTATTGGGTACATAATGAAATGAAGGCAGAAATAAAGATGGTCTTTGAAACCAACGAGAACAAAGACACAACATACCAGAATCTCTGGGACACGTTCAAAGCAGTGTGTAGAGGGAAATTTATAGCACTAAATGCCCACAAGAGAAAGCAGGAAAGATCCAAAATTGACACCCTAACATCACAATTAAAAGAACTAGAAAAGCAAGAGCAAACACATTCAAAAGCTAGCAGAAGGCTAGAAATAACTAAAATCAGAGCAGAACTGAAGGAAATAGAGACACAAAAAACCCTTCAAAAAATTAATGAATCCAGGAGCTGGTTTTTTGAAAAGATCAACAAAATTGATAGACTGCTAGCACGACTAATAAAGAAGAAAAGAGAGAAGAATCAAATAGATGCAATAAAAAATGAAAAAGGGGATATCACCACCGATCCCACAGAAATACAATCTACCATCAGAGAATACTACAAACACCTCTATGCAAATAAACTAGAAAATCTAGAAGAAATGGATAAATTCCTCAACAAATACACCCTCCCAAGACTAAATCAGGAAGAAGTTGAATCTCTGAATAGACCAATAACAGGTTCTGAAATTGTGGCAATAATCAATAGCTTACCAATCAAAAAGAGTCCAGGACCTGATGGATTCACAGCTGAATTCTACCAGAGGTACAAGGAGGAACTTGTACCATTCCTTCTGAAACTATTCCAATCGATAGAAAAAGAGGGAATCCTCCCTAACACATTTTATGAAGCCAGCATCGTCCTGATACCAAAGCCTGGCAGAGACATAACCAAAAAAGAGAATTTCAGACCAATATCTTTGATGAACATTGATGCAAAAATCCTCAATAAAATACTGGCAAACCGAATCCAGCAGCACATCAAAAAGCTTATCCACCATGATCAAGTGGGCTTCATCCCTGGGATGCAAGGCTGGTTCAACATACGCAAATCAATAAATGTAATCCAGCATATAAACAGAACCAAAGACAAAAACCACATGATTATCTCAATAGATACAGAAAAGGCCTTTGACAAAATTCAACAACCCTTCATGCTAAAAACTCTCAATAAATTAGGTATTGATGGGACGTATCTGAAAATAATAAGTGCTATCTACGAGAAACTCACAGCCAATATCATACTGAATGGGCAAAACCTGGAAGCATTCCCTCTGAAAACTGGCACAAGACAGGGATGCCCTCTCTCACCACTCCTATTCAACATAGTGCTGGAAGTTCTGGCCAGAGCAATCAGGCAGGAGAAGGAAATAAAGGGTATTCAATTAGGAAAAGAGGAAGTCAAATTGTCCCTGTTTGCAGATGACATGATTGTATCTCTAGAAAACCCCATTGTCTCAGCCCAAAATCTCCTTAAGCTGATTAGCAACTTCAACAAAGTCTCAGGATACAAAATCAATGTACAAAAATCACAAGCATTCTTGTACACCAATAACAGACAAACAGAGAGCCAAATCATGAGTGAACTCCCATTCACAATTGCTTCAAAGAGAATAAAATACCTAGGAATCCAACTTACAAGGAATGTGAAGGACCTCTTCAAGGAGAACTACAAACCACTGCTCAACGAAATAAAAGAGGATACAAACAAATGGAAGAACATTCCATGCTCATGGGTTGGAAGAATCAATATCGTGAAAATGGCCATACTGCCCAAGGTAATTTATAGATTCAATGCCATCCCCATCAAGCTACCAATGACTTTCTTCACAGAATTGGAAAAAACTACTTTAAAGTTCATATGGAACCAAAAAAGAGCCCGCATCGCCAAGTCAATCCTAAGCCAAAAGAACAAAGCTGGAGGCATCACGCTACCTGACTTTAAACTATACTACAAGGCTACAGTAACCAAAACAGCATGGTACTGGTACCACAACAGAGACACAGATCAATGGAACAGAACAGAGCCCTCAGAAATGATGCTGCATAGCTACAACTATCTGATCTTTGACAAACCTGACAAAAACAAGAAATGGGGAAAGAATTCCCTATTTAATAAATGGTGCTGGGAAAACTGGCTAGCCATATGTAGAAAGCTGAAACTGGATCCCTTCCTTATACCTTATACAAAAATTAATTCAAGATGGATTAAAGACTTACATGTTAGACCTAAAACCATTAAAATCCTACAAGAAAACCTAGGCAATACCATTCAGGACATAGGCGTGGGCAAGGACTTCATGTCTGAAACACCAAAAGCAATGGCAACAAAAGCCAAAATTGACAAATGGGATCTAATTAAACTAAAGAGCTTCTGCACAGCAAAAGAAACTACCATCAGTGTGAACAGGCAACCTACAGAATGGGAGAAAATTTTTGCAACCTACTCATCTGACAAAGGGCTAATATCCAGAATCTACAATGAACTCAAACAAATTTCCAAGAAAAAAACAAACAACCCCATCAAAAAGTGGGCAAAGGACATGAACAGACACTTCTCAAAAGAAGACATTTATGCAGCCAAAAAACACATGAAGAAATACTCATCATCACTGGCCATCAGAGAAATGCAAATCAAAACCACAGTGAGATACCATCTCACACCAGTTAGAATGGCCATCATTAAAAAAGCAGGAAACAACAGGTGCTGGAGAGGATGTGGAGAAATAGGAACACTTTTACACTGTTCGTGGGACTGTAAACTAGTTCAACCATTGTGGAAGTCAGTGTGGCGATTCCTCAGGGATCTAGAACCAGAAATACCATCTGACCCAGCCATCCCATTACTGGGTATATACCCAAAGGACTATAAATCATGCTGCTATAAAGACACATGCACACGTATGTTTATTGCGGCACTATTCACAATAGCAAAGAGTTGGAACCAACCCAAATGTCCAACAACGATAGACTGGATTAAGAAAATGTGGCACATATATACCATGGAATACTATGCAGCCATAAAAAATGATGAGTTCGTGTCCTTTGTAGGGACATGGATGAAACTGGAAAACATCATTCTCAGTAAACTATCGCAAGGACAAAAAACCAAACACCGCATGTTCTCACTCATAGGTGGGAATTGAACAATGAGAACTCATGGGCACAGGAAGGGGAACATCACACTCCGGGGACTGTTGTGGGGTGGGGGGAGGAGGGAGGGACAGCATTAGGAGATATACCTAATTCTAAATGACGAGTTAATGGGTGCAGGAAATCAACATGGCACATGGATACATATGTAACAAACCTGCACATTGTGCACATGTACCCCAAAACCTAAAGTATAATAAAAAAAAAAAAAATAGAGGTGTGACCAAATGTTTTGAGCCATTTAGTATAAACTTTCTGAGGGCATACTCTGAACATTGTGTGTGTGCATGTGTGAATGTATATGTCTGTGTGATATATGTGTAATACAATTTTGTGTATTGTGACAAATGTTTATATGTATACGTAAAGCACATATACACTTATTTATAAAGTATATACATGTGCCACTCTTTCAATTCATTACAATTGTTATACAATATCTACAAAATAGAATTACACAATATCTATCAAAGAGAAATTTAGAAAGTTGTGATAAAAATGAGTAAAAAGATAATTTTTCTTTCTACTCTCCTATTGATAATTTTGCCTATCCCATTATGGAGACTAGGAGAATATTTCTCCAATGTTCCTGATCATTATTTATTAAAAGTATGTATATCAGGGCCGTATTTCAAAGTTATTAGATTGGATTTACCATAGTGGCTGGCTAATACTCTAACCTTCTGTCCTAGTTGGGCCAGTTTCTACCAGAATATCTCACACATTGCAGTAAGTAACATCAACAGAGGTACTGCCAACCTCTACGTACTCATGTTGACTTAGTAGATGTGAGATTGGCTTGGGAATTGGCATTTTATAAAGCTACCATGGTTTTAGGCAGTAAATAATGACATAGAATATATCTAACACGTGCACATTGATTGACAGGTTAATTCACTACCTATGTGTAGTTTTTCCCAAGTTTCTATATGAAACTACTTCCAACTTAGTGGCTAACAATATTTTTCCCTTGAATTTCTAATGATAGTTTAATTGACTACGTATGTGTAGTTTTCCCCAAGTTTCTAAATGGAACTACTTCTGAGTTGGTGGTTAACAATCTTTTTCCCTTGAATTGCTAAGTTTGCATTGTTTTCAACAGTAAAGTTTTATAATAGATATGCTAGCTAATTGTTTTCCACTCAATTTAGAAAATTTACCTTGGGTATTCCTGAATGTTCATCACAGGTATTTGGCATTCGATTTATGTTTTAAACATGTACTCTTTCATTTGGAGAGTTATGTTCTGTCATAATAAATACATTTTAGCACTAAAATGTGTGCTATGTAGAAAACATAGTTTTTGGAATCATTAATTCCAAGCTTTTTATAAATTTTCTTCAAGAAGGGCATGATAATGTGCATATATTGTTCAATTCATTTTCAGGTTTTTCAAATAATCATAAAGTCATGGATTATATAAAAATAGCAAATATTTTAATGCAGTAGGTACTCCTGACTTGTATTCTCACCTTAATTGTGCAAATACACACACACACACACACACATCCATACCTACGTGCTTATACATATTGCCACATAATTGTTGACACATTCAATCAATCAAAAACTCACACAGTATTGATTTTAAAAGTATTGAACAAGAATTTTACATAACTGTATATTGCATATATGAACACTTTTGCCTTGATGAGATCTCACCAAAATTAATTATGGATTATATCAATAACATAAGCTTTCCAGATTTCTAGTCAGGTCTTCTATTTATTGAACCAAGATGGACAAAAAGGAATTGTCTTTAATTTTGCTGTGTTGAGAAGGATTCCAATCCTTCAGAATATGGCATTCTGAAAAAGGGTAATTTGTTTCCCTATATGCAGTTGAAACCTGAGTGAGAATTATGAATATCAACTTGCTGCAAAATGATCCGGCAGACTTAACAAGCTTGCTTAGAATTCTTGGCAAAGTACAAACAGATAATGTTCTACAAAGGGTGCTAATGTTTTTACGAACCGATAATCCATAGTAGCAAAAGGAATTTTAGGGAAATTTATCTTTTAGGAAAGTTCTTCCTGCCTTTAGGCAACACTGTCTAAACATAAATCATTTTCAAACTCTATTTAATTTTTGTAATCCCTCTATATCATTCAGAGGGAATTCTGTGTGCTTCTTGAGTATCTGTTTCCAGTATATCTTGCCAGTTAATTAATCTTTGGTTTGTTTTTGCCAAAAGCAAAACCGACTATTGCTTATTGGTTTTCAGTATTTACTCAGGAAGTTAACAGTAAAGTCAGTTAGCTCTTAGATTACTCATTTCACTGAAGAGTCAAGTTAGGTAGATGACTGCATTAATTTGTTGGATGGAAAGCCTCATAACCATTGTCCACAATCTGCAGCAGTTTTCAAAAAGCTGTATATTTGGCATTTAATTAGTAAAGATTACGTAACTGACTGACCAAATAACTAATTTTCATATTGGATGAATACAAAACAAGCAGACTCACCTTCATGAATCTATTTTGGTTGCTAGGTTGGTTTCCTTTACCAGACTTCTTTAGTGCCTTCTGTTTCTTAGTCTAGATCTCATGTTTGATTTCACATGTGGTCAGTGAGTCTAACACTACAGTTTCTTATATGTTCTCCTCCAGAAGTTGAAAACAAGAGCTGCCTTCTTAATAAGTCACATGACTTTTTAAAAAGGAAGGTGTTGCCTGTTCAGGCAGTTTTTGCTATTTATTTTACTTTTAGAATGTGTTCTATGCTTGTTATGATTATGAAACACTCCTGAAAAATATTAAAGCTACATTTGCTCCGAGGATCTCATCAATTTCTAAGGAGTATAAGTGAAACTTGTATTTGCTTTTTGAAAACACTTATTCAGAAGTTTGTAGATGCTATTGAATATATTTCTTGCACAAATATAAATTCGACCACATTCTCTAAAGAGAAAAATATTTAAAAAAATACTTATTGTTCAGTATTTCCACTTTCAAATGATTTCAATTTTAAGCATTTTGTTATAAGGAATATTATGTATCCCTAACTAAGAATATTAAAGAAAAATGAGAAAAAATGATGAAAGAATCAAATTGGAAATTTATAAGAAAAAGATTTGAAGATACGTTGAAATGTGAATCAAGAGAATAAAACAATAGTTCCAAAGCAGAGTTATCTTCCCTGAGATCCCGTTAAACGGACTTGCTTTCTGGCTTACTAAGAACACAATTGTCACAGTCTTTGATGGCTGCCTTAAGAATTCAAACTTATTTGTGGCTTAAAATCTACATGGCACACAAACTTGAACATAATAATAATTATTAACATTTATTGGACACACACTGCATGCGAGGCACTATGCTAAGTGTTTTAAATAATAACTGATTATTACTATAAATGTCAACAACTCTGTGAGGTAGATCTATTATTATTTCCATTTTATATTTAAGGAAAAAAAAACAGAAGCTTGGGAAATAAAATAGCTTTCTTTACTTGTAGATGGCAGATTGAGGATATAAAACATTTCTCCCTGATTCCAAAGTCCACCCTGTTAATAACTTTCCTATTCATTTATTGTTTCACAACTGGAAAAAGATTACTGAGAGCCTATTACTGTCCAGCTGTGTGGTAGACACTAGAAACAGAGGGGCAAACGCAATAATGTCCCCACCATCATGGAGTGATTAATTATGCAATATGTGATTAATAGATATTTGTTAAATCATAAGTTAATTAATAAGTTGAATCTTTCAAGAACCTTCTCGTCCTAAATAAATGCAAAATTTTAAGTGTATTTTTTTCATCAACTTCACTAGGTCTTTGGTCCCACAGAACATGGGGTAAATTGGCATATTCTCCCATTACTAATATTACTAACTTGTCCTAGAGTATGTTAAATAAGTTAACTTATAAAACAAAACTGAATACTTTTTGTGTTTTGAAGATTGAAGTGTCAATCTTCCACCCACTCCTTCCTAGTGCATGCTTTTAATAGTATCAGTTAATTTTCTGAGGCTGCAAAAACTCAAAATGTTCAAATTGAGATTCCTCCGAATCATGTCCATTGATGTGCTTGCTCTGATCACTGGATTATATTTATCCCATCCATTGTTTTGTAAAAGAATTAAATAGTGGCTGCCTCAATGATGAACAGATTTAATATGCTTATTCTCAAACCCATGCCTTACTCCTATTCTTAATCATTCACCTTGTTCCTCTGATATTACCTCCTAAGTACTTTGGCAATCCATCCCTGCCTCCCTTTTGCCATTACTACCACCCTAGCTTAGGCAAACATCTTTCACATGATTATTGCATGAGCCTCCTAATTGGTCTCCCTGCTGCTGGTTCTACACTTCACACAGCACTCCTATTCTAGCTTTCACATTATCTATATCATCTAGAAGCAACTAGGGTACGTTAAAGTGCTAACCTATTAGAGCATATATATTAAACAATATTCTGACTTTTCTAATATTTTACTGCATTGTATAGAGAAGATTGTATTCCGAAACCATTACAAGCTCCTTTAACTGAAGGTGTATATGTCATTTATCTACATATTGTAACACTTAGTAATGCTTAATTTATTGTGATAGTCACTAAATTCTTGAACTGAACTGAAATTAACATTCATTGACTTTGCCAAGAGAAAATAACTGATTATTATTTGGCTTATGCTTGCTATTCTTTGTTCCTTCTTTCCCTCCTTCTCTTCTTCTAGCCTTTCCTCTTTCCTTCCTTCCCTTCTGTCCCCTTCCGCAGCTTCCCACCTTCCTTCCTTCCTTTCATTCATTCATTCATAGGATATTATTTATTTATTTATTTTACTTTTTGTTCCGGGATAGATGTGCAGAATGTGCGGGTTCGTTACATAGGTATACATGTGCCATGGTGGTTTGCTGCATCTATCAACCAGTCTCAAGTGCCCACTATTGTCAGGTTATTGGTGTTTGGGATCCTATAAAACAAAAAGTGTCTACTCTATTGGAGCTAAGTTTTATAGCGAAAAATTAAAAATAAGAATACAGGCCAGGCACGGTGGTTCACGCCTGTAATCTCAGCACTTTGAGAGGCCGAGGAGGGCAGATCATCAGGTCAAGAGTTTGAGACCAGCCTGACCAACATGGTGATACCTCGTCTCTACTAAAAATACAAAAAAATTAGCTGGGCGTGGTGGTGAACACCTGCAATCCCAGCTACTCAGGAGAATGAGGCAGGAGAATTGCTTGAACCCAGGAGGCAGAGGTTGCAGTGAGCTGAGATTGCGCCACTGTACTCCAGCCTAGGCGACAGAGCGAGATCCTGTCTCATTAAAAAAAAAATACAAAATATTATGAATAGATCATCTGATATATGATAAGATTTTAATTCTTACGGAGAAAATAAATAAAAGCAGAGCAGAGTAAGTGTGATCTGGAGTGCCAGAAGGGGCAGCTGAGATGATCTTAGTAGGTCTCATGGAGAAGGTGATATTTGAACCGACACTTGAAGTAGATGAAGAGGAAAGCCCAGCAAATATCCCAGGGAAAAATCATTCAAGAAGATAGAGAAAAGAGCTGGGCAAAGTCATCTCCTAAGTCATCTCCTACGGGATATGAGATATGATTCTCTTTGGATATAGATATAAGATAGAAGTCCATTCTTCTCTGAAGGCCTTAAAAAATGGAATGCTTTAGTATAGGGCTATTGGATTTGTGCTATTATGAATGGCTATGGAGCTTGTATGCAGTTTTCATTATACTAGTTTCTGTTTCTAAGCAGCAGTTCTAAGAACTCAAAGAAAGAATGTGCCAGGAGGTGGCTGTGCGTAGGAAGAGGGAGAAAAGCTATGAGTTACTCAATGGAAGCTATGGTAGAGGCAGGCCAGGGCCAGCATAGCCAGAGGACAAGGCTCTAGATGAATGCGGGGCAGCCTGAAGTGAGCCATGTGACCTTGATATGGGAAAAGTAGGCTTCAGAACAAGAGGTAGCTCTTTGTCATATAGCAAGGATTATGACTGTGTAATAAGACATAAGCTCAGGTATTAGGAAGAGTAGGGGAGAGAAAACAGAGACTCAAGATTTTTCTCTAAGTTTTTTCAAGCCAAGAAATAATTAAGATTCAACAAATATTACTTTTCTGTGAACAAAAGCTTAATTAAGGATTCATAAATCTAGTAAAACAGATGCAAATTATGAGAACAATGAATAAGTCCTTTTCAGAGTCAGAGGCAAGTATTGATGTGCTTGGAACATTTTAGAGAATAACTTTTTTTGAGGTAATGTCAAATTAATAATATAATTTTTTTCTTTTCTACATATTTATTTTCCTCTTATAGTGGATAGTAAGAGTTTTATTTTAACCCTTAATAACTGACAGTGCCTTTGAGAAGAATTTGCACACATTAAATGTCTAAAAACTTATGAACATTGTAAAGAGTGCCTGCTTCTTATTCTTTTAATTTTATAAAGCAAACAAACAGACATCCAGAACATTCAGAAAACAAACTATATGATTAGCTTTGTAAAGGTGTCCTTCTATTCTTTTCTTTCTTTTTTATTATTTATTTTTTCCTCCTCCCCTTTTATTTTTTCACTTAATTTGGTGTTCAGGAAATTCTTTGATAAAATAGTTTTATTTTTTCAGTTACATAGATGTTTTGAGTTACCTAGTTAGTGTTGAAAACAATGGAAAAACCAATAGTTTATCAGATGGGAAAATCAAATTAACAAGAAACGTGTGTGTGTGTGTGTGTGTGTGTGTGTGTGTGTGTGTGTGTGTGTGTATGTGGGGGGCATTTGCGAGTCAAAGAAAGAGAAGGTCTTCCTCTACTGAAGAGCTCACAGACAAAGACTGCTAGAAAGATGGTGTTTCTAGAGGACACATACAAGAGGAAAAGTAACTCACAAAAGGGGATGAGTGACAAGGAGAACTCAGAGAAGATGAAGAATTAAAACAAAGCATGATCTCAGAAAACTTGGGAAAGGATAATCTGAATGACTCAGTGGTCAATGAGAAGAGGTCCCTTAAATTTGTCATTAGAAAGTCATGATTGAGCACAAACCAATGCGGAAAAGAGGAAACAATTGGAGATGAGGTCATGAGTGCAGTGAGCAAATGCTAGGTTCTCAGGGATTTAGCAATCAAAAGACAGAAGGAAGGAGTTATATAAGTGAAGAGTGGTATAGGCAAGAAAATATTTATTTAGAATAAGAGGGCTGTGTTATTGTTTTTGTTTTCTCTCTTTGGTGGAGTGGAGGTAGGTGAAAGACTTGCAGTTAAAGGTTTAAAGATAAAGATAGAACAATTATGAACTAATTATATGACAATAACTACACTATGCCTCACCTTAAGCACTTATTGAAAATTTTATGCTATTGCTTTGTATTTTAGTTTTGCCTTCCCAATTAGAATAGAAGCTGCACCTTTCAGGGACCAGGTTAAAGACTTCTTTTGCATCCATCATAGCAACATACACAGTGCTGAGCCAACAAGAAGTATAAAGAAAGTGCTTCTTGTTTGAATCACGAAATAACCTGAACTACAGCATCAACTGTTTCAGATTTCACTGTGGATGTTGTTATAGTCTGTTCTCAAGAGTGAGCCAAGTATGTATTTTAGGATAAGTATCAGTTATCCAAAATTTGTGTAAGGCTTTATGTAAGTACTTTTTTTTTTTTTTAGATGGAGTTTGTCTTTTGTTGCCCAGGCTGGTGTACAATGGTGCAATCTCGGCTCACCCCAACCTCCGCCTCCTGGGTTCAAGCGATTCTCCTGCCTCAGCCTCTCAAGTAGCTGGGAATACAGGCAGGTGCCATCACGCCCAGCTAATTTTGTATTTTTAGTAGATACGGGGTTTCTTCAGGTTGGTCAAGCGGGGTTCGAACTCCCGACCTCAGGTGATCTGCCCGCCTTGGCCTCCCAAAGTGCTGGGATTACAGGCGTGAGCCACTGGGCCGGCCGTAAGTACTTTTGCATAAGTACCTTAGTCCTGATGGAAGTCATTTCTTCCACATGCGTGTATTCAAATCCTATTGTCTATCAAGCACTGTTCTAAGCCCTGAGGATGCAGCTGTAAACAAAATAGACCACTTAGCTGTCTTTGTGGAGATTATGTTCCAGTAGAATTACCGGGGCTGTCCGAAAAGGATCAGAACAGTTTCACTATAAAACAAAGAAATATATCATCACAATGGAGTTGAAAAACTGGTAAAACAGGTATCTGCTTTGTGGAGGAAAGTGTTTCAGACCACTCAAAATATTCCAGGCTTCTAATTGCTTAGAAACAACTTCATAGGAATGTTCTAGATAGCTGACCCATTTGGTAGGGGTAAGCTGGAAATCACTATGTTGGATTTTTGCTGTTCCAATAACAGTTTTGTTTTAACCAATAAAACCCAACAGTTTTTCTCTAGCTCCTGACTGCAAGAGTTTGATAATTTCTGCATTTTTTATGCAAAAACACATCAATCTCATCAACGTCTGTATCCTACATAAAGATGTATGTCTTTCCTCCTACAATAGTGAGCAAAGTTACTTGTACCAAGCACTCCTCATCTATGTCAGCATACAGCTAAAACAAGGATTGGGATAAACTTTCCAATTTGAAAAAGAAAAAAAAAGATTATATGACTCAGTGGGCAGGGATCTGGCTGCGTGAATTTTCTGGTTTTCTACTATGAGACAATAGTCCATTTAGATAATTGCAAAAATCATTTGATGTACACTATTACTTGTATTTGTAAATAAAATTTAGAATCATGCAATGACCATAGGAGTACTGCTTACTTGGAGGTGGTCAGTCAAATGGCATTTACAGTAGACAGGGAGAAATCAGAGCTTAAAGCTGCAGTGTGAGCAAAAGCAGACATTAAAAGAGGCCCTTGGCCCGGAGGTTGTCTTCAGGAGGGATGAGCCAACCCTCCTGGGAAAGTTGGAGTTCTGAGCATTTGAGCATCTGTGATTTTGTCCCAGGGAAGCAAGTTTTTACATGCAAGCAAAAATCCGTGTTAGCTCACAGAGCTTTCCCCATGTGACTTCAGACATGGTTGAGCCATGTGAGTTAGTGCAGTGAAGGCACTGTGAAGGCAAATAATCACACCCACCCAAGTGTCTTCCCAAAAGTGGAAATGAATTGCCATGGGAGAGGCAATGATTTCTGGAGACTGAACAGGGACCACCTGAGCACACCGATTGTGCCAATTCTTTACATAGGTCATTTCATATGTTTATGCCTGAGAGGGTACTAAGGATATTATGAATCACTATACAAATATATAATCATTATTATTATTATTCATTAATATAACAAACCTGAATTATAATTATTATTATTATTATTTTTAGAAATTCTCTCCTACATGGGCATAGGGGAAGGAACAAAAAAAAAAAAAGATTGTTTGCATTCCCCCCAATCTCCTGTGGCCCAATAGTGAGATGAAAAGAATTAAAAAGCTAAAGCATTAGTAAAGGGTCTATATTGGCTTGCAGGATTTTGCCTTAAGCTTTATTATGGTATAATTTTTACACTCAGTTCTCAGCAACATTTTTCTCTAATGGAGGCTATATTATGGATTATAAAATGTATCTTTTTTTCCTTTTATTCTCGTTTTTTTCTTCCTCCATTTCTTCTTTCCTTACTTCCTCTCTTCCTGCTTTTTTATCCTTAAAAAAAAATTTGTTAAGTAGCATTATGTGGAAGACAGTCTAGAATTTATTGATTAAGCCATTGTTTTTGTTTTTGACTGTTTTATAGTCTGGGCAACAAAGTTTTGTCTATGCGAAGGATTCATGCTTAGTGCTTCTCTCCTCTGTGCAAAGCATAATTCATTTGTCTCGTGAACAAGATCCAACATATTGGTTTACAGCTGACAGCTTGATCACGTTTTCTTGCTAAAAACTGCTTTTGAAATAATTAGAGTATGTAAATTATAGAATATTATATATTTCATCTGATAAGTTTTGTTTAATGGTGAGAAACAAACTCATTTACTTTTCAAAATCAGATTCAATGATTTCCACAAATCTTTGTCCTTAGAGTTACGGATAATTGGTGCCCTGCATGTAAGACTGGGAAATGTAAAAATGGTATAAGCATGTTGCATTAGATTCCACAGGCTGCCATAATAAATTATGATAAAGTTGATGGCTTATAACAACACTTATCCTCTTAAAGATCTGCAGCCACGAAGTCCAGAATCAAGATTTTGGACTCGGATTTAATGCTCCCTCTGAAGGGTCTTGCAGGAAATCCTTGTCATTTGCAGCTTCTGGTGGTTGAAGGCATTCCTTGGTTTGCAATCTCTACTTCTGTCATCACATGGTCTTCTTCCTTGTGTCTCTGTGTGTCCTTTACTGTCTCTTATAAAATCATTTTCATTGGATTTAGGACCCAGGCTAAACTATTATGATGTCATCTCAATCCTTACCATTATTAAATCTGCAAAGATCGTATTTCTAAATAAGATCACATAATGAGGTTGTAGGTAGACATAAATTTTGAGTGAACACTCTTCAACCCACTATATATGTTAATCTGAAAAGTGAGGACTTTAGAATTGTCACAAGATCTGATGGGTACTGTTATTTACCACGAAGATTTCCCTTCAGAAATGAAGGACCTACTGGGTGTGCTTTTGGAAGACAACCCTTGAATAACAGTTGTCCGTTTTAGAAACTGTTTCAGCTGAAAAGAGCCACCTCACCCAAGATTCCCTGGATAGCCTGCATCCAATGACAGATTGACATGGAAAGAAAGGACTATGAAGACCTAAATTCTTTCCCTTAGTCAGTACAGTTCTTAAATGGTCATCACGTCTTCAGCACCCTGTGATATGGTAAGGCTTTGTGTCCCCACCCAAATCTCATCTTGAGTTATAATCCTCGTAATCCCCATAATCTCCATGGGTCAAGAGAGAGACAAGGTGGAGGTAATTGAATCATGGGGGCTGTTTCACCCATGCTGTTCTCATGATAGTGAGTGAGTTCTCACAAGGGATTATGGTTTTATAAGGGGCTTTTCCCCCTTCCCTGGGCACTTCTCCTTCCTGCTGCCTTGTGAAGAAGGTGCCTTGCTTCCTCTTTGCCTTCCACCACAGTTGTGTTTCCTGATGCTTCCCCAGCCATGCTGAACTGTGAGTTAATGAAACCTCTTTCCTTTATATATTACCCAGTCTTATGTAGTTCTGTATAGCAGTACAAAAACAGACTAATACAACCTGCAAGATAGATCCAGGTTTCCACTGAAACTGCATTGCATCTTGATGCCTCTGTTGGCCTGAAGCTGCACTGACTCTTTCCTTTGCCTCCCTTCTCTTCTCTTGCCAGATGTCCCCTCCCCAACAAGAGCATTCACTATAAACCTCCTGTTTCTTAATCTTTGGCCAAGATTCCACTTCCTAAAGAACTCAACCTGCTATTAAGATATGGATACACAACTTATATGAATGTTTTATAAGATAGTACTAGCCTTCATTATTTGTGATACCCTCTGGTATATTTATATTCAATTCAATTGTATTCTATTCTGTTCCATTTCATTCTATTTCATTGTCTATTATATTCACCAGAATCCAGGTCAAGATCAACTTAATGGACATCATGAGCTACAGTTTGAAAAAAAATGGCTCTTTCATGCTTGCTTAGAAATTAAAATGCATTACTTAAATCACAAAGTTATATTTACTTCATCGAGGCAAATTCATTAATAATAGTCCTATAGAACATGCAAATAACTTGAGTAGTTACATTTTGCCAAAATATCATTACAATTTCTAGAAATGCATAGTGTAAGCAACTACTCATTGGATTTATACATAAAATGTATAAAATATGAAATATAAACTAAAATAATTATTATTTAATCATTTGGCATACCTCATCCTATGTTAAGGTATTCAACTGAAGGTTTGATTCAATTAACCAACTAACAAAAAGTGAGGAAAACTAATACATATTTTTTACTCTAAGTCGGAATTTGGCCTAGAACCTTTAAACTTTCAAGTTAGAAGTCCACAACAAACTCCCCAATAGTAGCAGATCTTTGATACCAATTCTCAGTATAGCTTTTAGTCTTCTACCTGGTAACAATCTTAGAATGCACCAGAAAAAAAACAAAATTATGTAAAAATTGAATTGTCAAAACTATATTAAATTCCCCATCTTTGTTATCTCTGTCCTGTTATTACACAAATTATTTTTCTTCCTCTACCATTTAAAAAGTAATAATATTAATAATTTAAATAATCAAACAATATAATTGTTGCTGTGATATGGTTGTTTTGCTTTTTCGAATAAAATATTTGAAAAAAAATCTACATAGCCTACTGGGAAAAAAAAATTCATCTTAGGCTCAAATGTACTGGATTTGAACTATTATTTGATGTTCAGACACACTTAAATGTTAGGCACTTCATGTCCTTGATTTAAAAATGGTGATTGCCTTAGATCATTCCTGCTATTATAACACAATCCCACAAAATGGGTAACTTTTAAAGTAACAGAAATTTATTTATCACAGTTCTGAAGGCTGTGAAGTCCAAGATCAAGGCTCTGGCAGATTCATTGTCTGGTGAAGCTGTCTCTGCTTCCAGGAGGGTGCCTTGAAATAGAGTCTTGTTGCTGCATTCTCAAATAGTGGAAGGCAGAAGGGCAAGTGAAACAAACACTTAGTAAATCCTCTTTTCTAAGGGCATAAATCCCATTCATAAGGTTGGCACCTTCATGACCTAGTTACCTCCTAAAGGCCTGCTTCTTGGTACTATCATATTGATGGTTAAGTTTCAACATATAAATTTTGGGGGAACACATTCAGGCAATGGTAGTGAGAATAAGGCTGATGAGTGCATTTCAAAGAAGACTAAATGCAAAAATATATTTTTGAAAATGTTTGTGAAAGTAATATAGAGTTTTAGCCACATAATATGAGCTAGCTAATGGTTTAAAAACAATAAAAAAAAGATTCAAAGTATATTTTGGGTACATATTCATGTTGGTATTTTAGTGCTTCTTTAGAGCTTCTTCTTAAACTATTTCAGGAATTATGAGGATTTTGGAGAACTGCTTTCTTTCCACATTGAAAACTACTATATATATGCAGGACATGCTATTAAGACTTCAAGAGATAAAAAGATGAGTTAGATATATTCTGGGGCTATAAAAATGAGGAAAATAATGAGAATATAATTACCAACATGAGTTTGACACTATTAATAATGGAAGTATTTCCATAATAGAGATGTATTACAGACTTCAGGAGTGAAATGCAATCAGGTGTGAAAAGTTACCTTAAAAGGAAATTGACCACTGCATACCTATTAAATGGCAAAAATTCAAAACAATGACAACATCAAATACTGGTGAGGATGTAAGTAACAAGAACTCTCATACATTGCTGATGGTGATGCAAACTGGTACAGCCACTTTTGAAGACAGTTTGGCAGTTTCTTACTAAAGTAAATATACCCTCATAAGATCCAGCAATTATGGTCCTAGGGTTTACCCAAATAAGTTGAAAAATTATATCTACACAAAACCTGCACACAGATGTTTATAGAAGCTTTATTCATAATTGCCAAAACCTGGAAACAACCAAGATATTCTTCAATAACTGAATGGATAACAAACTGTGGCAAATGTAGACAATGAAATAGTATTCAATTCTTAAAAGAAATGAACTACCAACCTATAAAAATACACGGAGAAGCCCTAAATGCATATGATGAAGTGATAGAGGCAACTCTGAAAGGCTACATTCTATATTATTTCAACTATGTTACATCCTAGAAAAGCCAAATCTATGGAAAGAGAAAAATGATCAGTGTTTGGGAAGGAGGATAAAGAGGTAGAGCACAGCGGATTTTTAGGACAGCAATTATTCTGTATGATACTACAGTGGTGGATACATGTCATTATACGTTTGCCAAAACCCATAAAACATAAAATGCCAAGAGGAAAACTTAATGTAAAGTATGCCCTTCAGGTGTCAATGACATGTCAATACAAGCTCATTGATGATAACAAATGTACCCCTTTGGGGCTGGATGTTGGTAGAGAAGGTGGCTAAGTGTGTGGGAGGGCAGGGAGCATTTGGAAACTTTCTGTATTTTCTGCTCAATTTTAGTGTGAACCTTAAACTTCTTCAGCAATTAAAATTAAAAAAATTGTCACAGATCTTAAATAAGTTTTATATAACAAATTCAAGACAGTTTCAATGAAACTAGTGTTATTTAAAAAGAAGATATTATAGAATTAAAAAACAAAGAATTATATTTAGAAAATGTTTTCTCTTTTGAATGAAAAAACTTTCATATTAGAAATTATCAAAAATAATGAATCATGAATATTGGCAAATATTATTCTATAAATTTTTCTATTATATTATTTATCTAAGGATAAAACCTTAAAATTTCTTAAATATCTAACACAGAGAATAATGCCTTAAGTAAAAGATGATTTATACTATATAACAGGTTATTTTACAATCATTTAAATGAGGATGGAAAACAGAATTAATGTAGGAAGAAGTTAAAAACCAAATGAGGAAACTGATTTTTGATGACCTCAAAAGACATTTATTTATTTGTTCATCAGCATGTAGAAAAACAATTCTCTCCCTAGCTTCCAAGAGACTAAGTGAAAAACCATGCCTTGTAATTGCTGAATACTTACACTGAATGGCATAGAAACTGTGTTGGAAATAGATTTTTCTGGTAAGGTCATGCTTTTTGAATATTGCTTCAAAAATGAAACAATATTCAAAATTAAGCATTAACAATTTATCTTCCTGTCATAAACAATGCATTAGCAACAAAGAGAAAAGAGTTATAGTAAGAGTTGGACAGTTGAATTTTGTGTGTGTGTATATATCTGTATATTTTACTGGAGGCAAAATAGAGAGATCATATATGTATGAAAATGGGGATTTAAAATTAAAAACCCAGTGTAAAAGAAAAAATAAAATTATGAAAGTCACAGATTGGTCTACACAAAACAGAAGAGAAAATGAATCTTAACTAAATGTTCTCCAAACCAGTAGCTAAAAATTGATTCTCTAAATTAGATTGGATGAAAAAAAAATAACAAGACCTACACAGAACATTTCCTTTGCCATTAGAAAATATTTTTAAATTTTTCTTTGAAAACTTCATTAAACTAGCTTTATTTTAAAATATAGGATGTAATGAATAGGATGTCATGAATAAAAATACAAAAGGCTTAGACAGCTGGCCAGATACCACATATTGCAAGTGAGCTACAAAACAAAATGGGACTGAAACCAGTTCCAACTCTTATTTTTTTCCTAGCATGTTTAAATGACATACAACATTAGCCACATGGTCTTATGTCACATATTAATATTTGATATGTTTCTCTCTTGCTGGATTCACCCTATATATTCCGGACTCCACCTCTCTCCCCACCACAGATAGAAAATTAAATCAAATATTGTTTCCCAGATTTGTGAGTTTATATATCAACTGAGAGTAAAATCATAATGGCCTAATGTACAAAAATAAGAGAAAAATACCCTGGAACCATAAGACAACAAAAAACAATGTATATTACTTTCTCTTAATACTTATCAAATTCTTGAGCAGCTCTTACAGTGACAATCATACTTCTCTACTTCTGGCCACAACAGAATTTCCAAAACAACCATCTGGAGCCCGAGAGTAAACTGTTTCTCCAAATTAAGGAGAAGGTTGCCCCCACCCCTCAATAACTAGCAAAAGGTTCTAGAAATTTTGGCCCAGAATCATTAAATAAAATGAACTAATGGTTACAAACACCCAAAAGAATAACAATGTAAAACAACACAAAGTGCCAAACAAATTTACCCCAAAGTACACCCCAAGCTAGGACTTTGGCTACCCTGAATTCAAAGTATTGAGCCTTCAATAATTCTGCTTTTTAAAAACTCCTGTGTGATATTTGTTATCCCAGCGCAATGTTGAAGCTATAGCAGTGACTTTCTCTTGTTACCCAAAGCAGAGACACAGAGCCCAGAAAGGTCATAGTGTGCTCTGAGTAAACTCCTTTGAGAAAACAGCACGTATGTCCATGATTTCAATTCTCCTGGAATCAATAAACTTCCAAATATTTCTGGGAATCCATGCCTCTTGAGAGGCAGATTGTTCTTTCCAGACGTACAGCCGCCTTACCTTGGATGCGTTAGCACTTAGCGGCCGATTAACTGCTACCAGAACTGATTCCCCTAAGGAAATGGTTCCTTATCTTTCCAGCCCAGCAAGCTGAAGGATGGTGAAAAGGGAAGGGGAAAAGTCAGTGAAGGAACGTGGTAGTACAGCACATAGGGGAAGAGGAGACTGATATAAATGAGATTTGCTTGGCTGCCTGCCTCTTTTTCTTCCTATTCTGTGCTCGTATCTCAATATTTTACAGTTCCATTTATTTAACTTTTTATTTTTGATTTTTATTTATTTTTTTTTTGCTGTAATGCAAACACATTCAATGCCCAGCTAAAGTCCTCCATGATAGCAAAAACAGTAAGATAATCTGCAAAACAAAAGCTCCCCCCAGGCACATGAAAAGCTAGTCAGAAATTGGTTAATATTTCTCCAGAAGCTATTTTGCTCAATGCTCCTTTTCTTAACATTGTGGACTCTCCCCTGGGAGGTCGTAACACTTACTGTTAAGTACATTTGCGCTCCACGAAATCATAGTCAACTGAGCGAGCGATAAATCAATTAATACTTGCATGAGCTGTGCCTTATTTCAAATAGAAAATCAGCAAAATCCACATATTTAAAGAGTGCATTTAAAACATATTAACAGTATTTCTGGAACAAAATATTTCTGATTTAGGAAAGTGCCGCACTGAGAGTTTATAAAGAAAAACATTTTTTCCCCCAAAGAATTCAACCTACTCAGACTTCCATGAGGTGGAAATAATTGCTGTAAGTTAAAAGCCGCTTTTTCTTTTCTTTTTGTCTTGTTTAATAATTTTACTTAACATTTAAATGCCATTTGACCCTAATGTTTTCACATAGTTTTTAAAGGATAATTATTATTTTTCAATATTCAGGATAATCCATAAATATATACTCCCTTACAGACATGCATTTTTTTCCAGCTACCACCTTTCATCCCTCATGAAGTGGGGTAAAGAGTAGACTCAAATCCTAAAGTGCTTTCTGTAACTCAGACAAAAATTGGTTTTGTTTTGTATTTATAATACGGAAAAAAAATATAGTGGTAATTAAAAATTTTAAAGGAAGACCAATTTCTGTACATTTCTTTATAATACTTGGGTTATTCTATCAGCTACTGAGTCATCCACCTACTATACAGTAGTTAAAGGCAGAGACGCCACAGTCAGAGCGCCTAGGTTAACATTCTGTTTTCTTCATTTATTTCCCATGTAATATTGGAAATCTTTTCTTAGTTTCTTTCAGTCTAGCTAATTTATTTACAGAAAAGGGGTGATAATGATAGTAAGCAAATTCATGGGCCTATTATGAAGATTAAATGAATACACACAGATGCCAATAGCAGTGAGAATTCTCTTTTATCATACAGATGATAGATAAATACATAGTACAAATATGTTTAGCTATTATTCCTAAACTTTATGGCACAATATTTGCCCTATCAAACCTTGAGAATATTTTCAAAATTGAACAGATATGGTTTAGAGGTCAAACATGTTGCCATAATTCTTAGAAAAAAGTTACATGCCACACACGTGACAAACATTCCATTTTCTAATCATATAACAGCAATACGAGCAGACACATTGTGACGGATCTAAAACCGAGATGCATAGTTCTTGGTAGTAATAGGCACTCAAAAGGGACTCCTTGACTTGAAGTGATGAAGTGAAGCAGTAGTATAAGAGATCTTTGTCACTTATGACTGATTTTTAAATGTAATCCACAGATTATTCCTTCTTTTTTATGTAATTAAGCAACTATTATGGGTCAATCAGTCACCATGGTTAGGACTGTTTCCAAGAATACAAAAGTGAATAAAAATAGGAATCTCCATATGTACTTTAATGTGACAAAGGCATTACATTAGTAGTAATATAATTTTTATTTATAAGACAACAAGGGAATGAGAATATCTGAAAATATCTGGAATGGTTTGGCAGATGAAATTTTACAGTTAGATTTTGGATAAGTAAGGCATTCTGAGCTTGGAAAATGAATATTGAAATGATAATGAAGAGCAGTGCGGACAGTAAGAAATGAACTGGTTGAACCTAAGGGAGCTGAAAATAATTCATGGGTATGTCATTTGGATATCTGACACCAAGCAGGAGAAGAGAAGTTTGGACCGATAGGTAAAGACCACACAGACCACAAATGGAAGCCTTCCACAGTGTGTTTGGGAATTCATGCTCTGTTCTCCAGTATTTTGGAGTTATATTATTTTGTAGCTAATGTTATAATAAATATAATATGATATAACATAATATAGTATAAGCCTATATAATTTTATGATACGTAAAATTATAGGATCAGATTTTCATTACAGAAAGATCATTTTTGTAGCAGTGTTGCAGAACTATTCCAAGGAAGAAAGAAAATGAACTATGAGGAAATTATTTCAGTGATGATCCTTGAGGATAAATGGATGTATCTGAATAAAAGTGTTAAACAGACATGAGATAAGTTAAAACCTTCAAAAACCTGGCGCATTTGCAAAAAAAAAAAAAAAAAAAAAATTGGAAAAGAAGAATGACTGTCATGGAGGATGTTCCCAGGCAGTGACGTGCTGGTAAATTGACTTCCTGAAAACAAGAACAAAAATCAAAGTGCCAAATGACAGCATTTGCCAATTTCTAGTGGTATAAATATTCCTGTGAAAGCCAAATTCAAGCTGCCAACATGATGTCATTGAGTACAATGTTGGAAAGAGATACACACAATTGTCTCTCACAAGCCATTAAGTAGCTGGCTCCAGCACACCACTGATTCCAGGTCACTGGCTTGCATAACTAGATTCATTAGGCCATCATTAAAAGGGGGAGAGAATAGAGAAGGAGACAAACTTTAAAGGAGTGATGGGTTGTGAATTTATTTTGAAACATGTTGAGTATAATTTGCTTATAAGACACCCAGATATGGATGTTAATTCTGGTGGCCACTGAGTGGATGGAATTGGTGGGCAGTGGAGAGTCTTCTCTTTTGTTATATAGTAAACTTAGTGAGAATTGATAAACATCTGACCTCAGACAGAATTTGTAGGTAAGCACAGGAAGACACATATTCAAATGATATTCAGAAAAAAAAAAAAAACAAAGGAGAGAAATCATGGCTCAGAATTGATTTATAGAAGAGAATGAAGACTAGAATTTTTTTTTTCAGATTTTTTTCCTGGGAGGCTTGTTTCTAATGGCACCATGAAAGAAGGTACAGAAGTCATGGTGAAAAAGGAGCATTTAAATCCAGGTATTAAACAGTAATAAATTAAGTTTCATATATGTCAAATTTCCTATGTTATAATGTTAGAGATAACTTGCAGAGAGTTGTACTCAGCTAAGCTTGAAAGAGTGGATAGGATGCCAATAAATAGAGACCAGGAGAACAATATTTCCAGTGGTGAGAAGGCAGCAGAAAACACTATGTAGAAAGGAAACACGGGATTACAAGATGATTTATAGAGCATCTTGGTCACGTGAAAAAGTGACAAAAGTTATGCCCAGAAATATTGTTCTTATGCAGCTCGGAAATGGACTCAAAGGCTAAAGTGAAAGAATAATTAGAGGAAGGCGATGGAGATGCTGAGGAAAGAAATGTGAACAAAAGAGAACTGTATAAAAAGCATTTGTGATTTGCTAGATAATTCAGAACAGGGGAATCAAAAATAGTACATGCTTAGGGGATGTTTGTAGGAGTTGGGCTTGAATAAATGAGACTTGGAAACAGGATGAAACTCATGATATTTGAAAAGATGTGAATATTTAAGAACCCCATTTTTCTTTTTATGGAATAAAACTGGTGACATGGAAGAAACCTACTCTCTTTGCTCATCTGGATGCTCAGAAACTGAAATAGCAGCTAGCAATGGCACTAATATTTTTAAATTAACTGTGAAGCTTACAAATTTAGAAAGAAAAGAAAGGACAGGGTATGCCATCACTATCAGAACAAAACAATAAAAAAAAAAGTCATACAGTACACTCAGATCTCAGACAGTTTTTGGGTTATATGTGAATTGGGCTAGTATCCCTAATAGAGTTTATGGCCAAATAGGTAAGGAAAGAAAACTAACCTGTGGTATTGTAACTGGCTGCTTTGCCTTGAAATGTTTCGCTTTCTTCATTCTGGAATCATATTTGTCATTTTCTTTTGCAATGCAAAATATAAAAATAAAAAGATACTGATTTTGAGATATTTGTTTGTTTGTTTCTAGCTTGTATATCTGTCAAAGTCTAGTTTGCAATTGGTTTCAGACACCTAATACACTAGATTAACATAACATTTTTAAAAAGTTGGCTGTTTGCACCATGCATAATACCGCAAAGAGCATTACTGAGTGTCCAATTTCCAAGCATTTATATTGTTTTTTAATTATCACTTGGCTTTGATAGATACCTTACATTTTATTATTTTTAGCTATAATTTTATACTTTGGATGAAATATATTTGCTTTCTACCTTTGATAACATATTTTAATCATGGTATGAGAAAAGAATGATAAATATTTCGTTCTCTAGCTTTCTTAGTGTTTAATTATTTTCTCTTTCTGGGAAATTACTTCACAGTCATGACTGATTTTTTCACATTTGATATGGAATATCCTGGTGATAAAACATTTATTAACACCTTGCTTACTTTGATTACTGTTTAGTTTTATAGGATAAGAATGTACTGGTTTCTCCCACCCATCATAACACTTATCATTGTAACTTATTAGTAGTGCAGGCCAGATCTGAAGCCCAATATTATCATTCTGACTTTATATTAATACTCAGTGTATGGTGCAGGTGAATTCTGACTAAATGCATGTTGAAATAGATAACATGCAGTTCACAACTTCCCTTTTGGACTTTTCTCTGTATTTCTTCCTCAGAAATACTTTGTGTCTTACACAATTCGTATCCTCACAAACATTTTTAGAATTTTCTAATACAATTCCAATTTAAACATATCTTTGCTCATCACTTTTCCCAAGTGCCATCCTGGTTGGCTCCTGCCTCTTTCCTGACTCTATTTTAGGGGCTCACTCCCCCAGTTCTCATTAGCACCTTTACTTGAAGCCAGAGTCAGGAAGAGAAAGGAGGCATTATTTTGCTCAATCATTTCCCCTATGCTAGAAGCTATCATTTGCAACAAGCAAGAAAAAGAAATTGGAGAATTTGTGCACATATGTATGGATTTCAGTTATCCCTATTAACCCAGTTAACATTTACTTAGCTAGTCGAAAAGTAGTGGCATCAGTAAGATTATTATTAGAACTCATTAAAAAACCTAAAATAATCTAAAATTCACCCAGCCCCTATCCAGAAATAATGTTGCTACCACACAAAAGTGAAATATTCCAAGTTGCAAAGGGAGAATAAGTGAGCTAGGACTATAAGTAATTATTAAAGAGAATTTTAAAAAGTGTAAAAGATTATTCTGCAGAATCGATCAGATTTTTTAAAAAGTATTAACATGCAATTTATTTCTTACTTAGATTCATCATACATACTCATTCCATGTCCATTCTAACAGATGTTTATATTTTAAACAATATTTGGCTTATTTATACACTTTGAAGGAGTTTCCCTGGATTTATGTTAAATATTTACTATGTATTTTAGCCATGCAGTAGGAATGATAGTCTGAATAATTAATGAATTAGTAATATGTGTTTAATAGAGCTATTCTCTTAGGTATGTGAAATGCTAGGTGACTTGCATTCACAGTGTATATGTTTCTCAAAAAAAAAAAAAAATCATAACCTGCCACAAAGGATGAAGAATTTAAGAAGTTGTCAGAGATATTCACCAGAGCTGATGGCAGTTGTGAGTGTGTGTTTTTGCTACAAATTGGAATGATCTTGGATGCAATCTTGGAAAAGTTACTGGTTCGAAATGTACCATTTATTAATGGTTATAAAAATCAACAGGTGCATACTAACTTACAATTTGTAAAGAGTTTTCATGAATTCTACTTCATCTTCATTTCTACTCTATGATTCGTAGGACAGTTTGTTTGTTGAAGCTGGTCTTATTAAATAGTACTAATTAGTATTCTCTTTTAATGAAAAAAGTACTGCAATTCAAAAATTTTTAGTGATTAATCCACCTTGAATAGGCTTGAATACAGATATTTTGGCCTAAAATTCTTATACTTTGTCTTTGGATAAAGAAGGATGAAAAACAATTTCAACTTCTGTTTGATAATATAATTTTGGATAAAATCTACAAAGCACAAATTTGTGGAGACTGAATCCAAAATAACAGCAAATAACAGAATATCTACTCCTTATTTAAGACTTAAAAAGTTGTTAAACACCACAGTTCTCAACCTAAAAACAATAAAGAAAAACCACATAAGCTATAAAACAATATATTTTAAAATCAATCAGAAAGTTGAAGATTCAAGGAAACCTAACTAAACTAAATTTCAGACAGAGACAAGACATTTATATGAGAAAAGAGACTTAGCTGTTCTTATCTCTGAAACAGTGGCAGAGGGGTGAAAAAATAAAGAACTTGCTAAAGACTGGTGTAAGAAATGCCAAACTATGTGTTAAAAACCTTTCATGTCTGGTATGACAGATTAGAATTCCAGAAGCCCCAGCCACATGACAAGTTTCACCTACTCCAATTCTTTCCCATGGGTGTTCATTAAGTGCTTGAATGCAGTATGCCAATAACTCGGGGCAGGGAAGGAAAGCTGAGAAAAATCCACACAAGGCACCTTGGGATCCCAGGAACCACAGGCTAGGAAAGTGGTAGGAAGGAAGGTTGAAAGAAATCTATGTGAAAGATTGCTGACGTGTACCTGCAGAAGGCTAAGTGTTGTACATGAGAAGTAAGAAAGATACTCTCTTGGGTTGCAGAGAATAAAATGACTATCCTGTGACTGCTGAGGGAAGTGCAGATGCATATAAATAATTCTCTGAAGTATAGAAAGCACTAGGGAGGATTAGAAAGCAAAGACTGTGTAGCAACCTCAAAACTGGGTAGCAAGACTAAATAGCAAAGAAAGATTTTCTATAAAAAAGAATAGAACACTCGAACAAGCAAGGAAATGGTATATATATGCAAAAGAAGAAAGAGTTAATAAAGACAGGTTCACAGGTAATCAAGATGTTGAAATTATTAGATAGAAACTTAAAAATAACCATATGGATTTTACAAAAAATATTGACAAAAGTTGTGAAGCAATGGACAATTTTAGCAAAGACATAGAATCTATCAAAATGAGTCAAATAAAAATTTTAGGATAAGATATGTAAAGATGTAGATATAGATATACACATGCATTTATATAGATCTATAGATATATAGATAGTATATAGACATATAGATAAAGAATACATTAAATAAATATGAACAAACAACATAGAGGAGAAAATCAGTGAACTTGAAGGCATAAATAGTATTCAATCGGAAGCACAAAGAAAAAAGCAAAAAAAGGTATGAATGTGTGAGATTTGTAGGACGTTATTAAATTGCCTACCACGTATGTAATTAGATCCGGATTTTTCAGAATTAAGAGTCTTTTAGCATTTATTGTGCAAGTCTGTTAGAATTGAATTCTCTCAGCCTTTATGTGCCTGAAAATATATTTATTTAACTTTCATTTTCAATGATATTTTATTTTATTTGGATATAGAATTTTAGGTTTGACAGGATTTTTTTTCCTTTTTAAAAAATTTTAGCGCTTTACAGGTATGATTCCATTGTTATTCAGCCTCCATTATTTTGAATAAGAAGTCAGCCATTACACCATATTATTGTCACCAATATATCACATAACATGTCTGTTTTGTCTCTGGTTGCTTTTAACACTTTCTTTTTAACTTTGGTTTTATAAGTGTGACGACAATGTATCTAAGTAAGATATGTGTTATAGCTTTCCCCTCCTTCAGATTTTATGGGTTTCTTGGCTATATGAGTAATCATTTTTGTAGAAATTTTGAAAGTTCTCAGCTATTGAGATCTTTATTTTACCTTATTTATCCTGTCCTATTTTATTTTCCTTCTCATCCTCTGAGTGTAATTCTGTGAAGGTGCATTGTTATATTAAAGACATATATTGTGATTGCAGGAAAAGTAATAATGGGGCATATATTTTTAAAAATTGGGTGGCAAATGGTAAAGAAAAGGCATTTTATAAAAATTAAAGAAATCAAGGCATATGTACATGCTGATGGGTATAATCCAACAAAAGGGGGAGCTTAATGATGAAGAAAATAGAGGGCCAAAAGTAAAAGGCCAGGCATGGTGGCTCTGTAATCCCAGCACTTTGGCAAGGCCCTATCTCTACAAAAAACAAACAAACAAAATAGCCAGTCATGGTGGTTCATACTTGAGGTCTCAGCTACTCAGAAGGCTGAGGTAGGTAGTAGGATCACTTGCATCCAGGATGTTCAGGCTGCATTGAGGTGTAATTGTGCCACTGAACTCCAGCCTGGGTGATTGAGCAAGAAGAGGAAAGAAAAAGAAAAAGAAAGCAAGAAAGAAAGAAAGAGAAAAGAAAGGTAGGAGGGAAGGAGGGAAGGAAGAAAGGAAGAAAGAGAGAAAGAAGAAAGAAAGAAAGAAAGAAAGAAAGGAAGGAAGGAAGGAAGGAAGGAAGGAAGGAAGGAAGGAAGGAAGGAAGGAAGGAAAGAAAGAAAAAGAAAGAAAAAGAAAGAAAGAAAGAGAAAGAGAAAGAAAGAAAGAAAAAGAAAGAAAGAGAAAAAGAAAATTGAAGACACAATCCATTGAATGAGAAGCAATGACATCCAGGATACAAGCATACAAACAGAAGTACTGGACTTAGATTGAAGCAGACAGAGATTCTTCATTATTATGGGGAAATATAGGAAAGAGTTCTAGAAATTAATGCAACCTGATAGATTTGGTGCTAGCATGATGAAGTAGCTCTACTATAATCCTTTCCATTTTTCTACAGTAAATAGGGAGAAGAGAGAAGAGGAAAGAAATGGTTCTTTTAGAGGATAGTTGAATAGGGTTTTCAAGCAATGATGGAGTCCCAGTTGTGGTTTATGCTGAAAAATTTGTATTTATTTTTTCTCCAGCCATATTCTCTTGCCAGACATAACTGGGGTTTTGCTTATGTCAGGCTATTATAATGAAGGGAGTTGAAGGTATGTGCAAGGAGACAGTCACAGAGACGGAAAATGAAAGAGGCATAACTTATTCTTCCTGAAAGTACAAACAGTGAAAATGTGATAATGTCATGGGTTAAATTTCTATTAGGATGTCAGGGAGATGGAACAGGGAGGAGATTAGGGTAGATACAAAGTCATGTGGGAATAAAAATATGTGTAAAGAGGGTGATTTCTGAAGTCTACTTATAATCTATGGCCTTCACTGAGATGGGTTAGGATATAAGGTATGATAGGATTAATTTTATTTCCTTAAAAAAAGGTGATTGCTTCCTTCTCTTCCTTTTCTTTCTTCTGCTCCCTTTCTTTGTACTTATTTTTCTCATCTTTTGCCTTTTAGGCACCTGCTAGTAAGTAATATGTAAGCTTCCAGAAGTATATTCTTACCAAAAGTATTCTGATTAAACTTTAAAGATTGCCTTTGAAATTTGCCATTTCAAAGACTTTCCCATCAGGAGCAGGTAAAACGGAGTTGTTGTATCAACCCATCCTTTTCTAAAGGTATGATGAATGGTTAGCTTTTTCAACCAAGTGTCTTAAGCACACCTCCATGCTCACTTGGTATATTTGGGAAAGTTAGAGGGTGATTTAGTTGTCAAAATAACTGAAACATATGACCTGCATGTAGTGTCCAGGGCCCATAGATACTAAATATATTTAAAAACACAATTTTTCTGCCAAGATGCCAATAACTATACCAGTGCAAAACATTGGTCTAAGGGAAGAAGTGTATTACAATCTCATCCTTTCATCTTTTGTCCAGAAAAATGACTGAATAGACATAGGTAAAATTCCAATGTGACATAATGAGTTTTAAAAAAGCAAATTTTACTCTACTCATGATTTCACTAAGATACAATTTTGTGTTGATATTGGTGTTTGAGAACTCATCTCTACAAAAAATTTAAAAATAAAAACTTAGCTGGGCATGATGGTGTACACCTGTGGACCTAGTTACTCAGGGATCGCCTGAGCCTGGGAGGTCTAGGCTCAATGAGCTATGATCATATCACTGCACTCCAGCCTGAGCAACAGAGCAAGACACTGTCAAAAAAGAAAGCATGTGTTAATATCTAATGAACTAACTTTATTTGAAACTGTTCAAATATAAATTATTCATGGAATTTCAGCTACTTTTTTAGTTTTACATTATCTATTTGTCCATTTACGCCCTCTTGAAAAGTAAATGTTTTTGTAAAGATTTTTTTTCCAACCCTTTTCTGTCAGAGTTAATCACTCTCCCTTCAGTGTTTTCTTTTTTTTTTTTTTTTTTTTTTTTTTTTGAGGCAGAGTCTCACTCTGTCACCCAGGCTGGAGTGCAGTGGTGCAATCTCGGCTCACTGCAAGCTCCGCCTCCCGGGTTCACGCCATCCTCCTACCTCAGCCTCTCCGAGTAGCTGGGACTACAGGCACCCGCCACCACGCCTGGCTAATTTTTTGTACTTTTAGTAGAGACGGGGTTTCACCATGGTCTCGATCTCCTGACCTCATGATCCGCCCGCCTCGTCCTCCTTCAGTGTTTTCATAAACATTTTACTGATTTTTATTACATAAGTGGTATTTGTATCATAGTATTTTCAATGTTTACATTATACACACGATTTAGAGTTCCTTAAAGATGGGCAGTTTTAAAAATCTCCTGTATGGGTTTCATTAACTGGAGCTCGGAAGATACTCCATAATTATTTACTAAATGGATATATTTTATCAAGCAAAGGACACTGGCCATAAAAATATTACCCCCGAGTTGTTAATGAATGGCATATCTCCCTGCAATATTTGGAATGAGATTAGATTTCCCACCCCAATATGATCTATGTGATATGGATATAGAATATCATATATATATATATATATATATTAGCCAAACAACAAATAAACTTTCAAGTTTTTCTCTCCTTTTTGGACAGAGAACTGCCTAAAACAATCAAATTATCTCCATCATTTTAACAATGAAAGAATAAATGATTTGTAAGTTTAAAAGGGCAGTTTTCTTTAAAAGGTGAATTTAATGCTCATCTACTGAATGTAAGGCTCTCAACTTTTGAAATTAGATCTAGCCCTATACTGTATTTTGAACTAGTTATTTTATGTTTATTTTTCTTTCTGACCCATTGACTGTGCTACCTCTTTTCTATTTCTTTATACCATTGTTCAGAACTCTGTGAATCACAGGACTAAGAACTATTGCTTTGGATAAAAACTAAGAACAACCAAATAATTGTTCAATAAGATTATGTAAAACATCATAACTCTTGATTTCCCCAAACCCCAATAAAATTGTTCTGGCTTTTATTTCATTACTTTGTACTCCATTTGTCTTAGCATATAACAAATTAAGATTTAAGACCAAATGTAAATGCTGGAAAAAGTGTGATCCCTACATCAGTGTTAAACTTCAAGTAGAGTCTCAATATATTTTTGTTAATTAATTATTTCCACCGCTTAGAAAATAATTTGGATTGTAAATAATTTCCTTCATTGATTAACATCAATGGTAAAGATTTCAGCAAAAATTGCAAAATGATTATTTTCTTGGCCTTTTCAACCTACGTCCCCAATCCAGAGATGTCTCCTTAAAGCAGCTACATATTATTGCTGAATCCCTTGGAAACTTGTTATGGTCATCAATGAGACAAGGGCAAAAGCATCTGCCTTTTCTCTTATTGGTTTATAGAAGTCATGAACAAAATAATAGACAAGGAGAATTGTACAACACAGGGTTTTTGCCTTCTTGGAATACGGGTGATCCCAGCATCTGAAATATAGATTGAGAACAGTAGGAACCTAACCCATTTATCGCAGTAGCCACAGAGCCATCCAACTACAATGCTAGGGACTAATTCTTTCCTCACACTTTATGTATAGACACAACATAAACAAGTACTTGACAGTACCATCTCACCGCCTTATTAACACAGAGCTAGTTTTTCTTTCTTTCTCTCTTTCTTTTATTGATGGACATGTCTTCATGTGAGGCAAATACCTCAATCTTATAATAATTTAATGAATTAAATTTTCTTCTTTGCTGAATACATTCCAATAGCTTAAAAGATAGAGGTAGTTTAATTTGTTTCATTTAAATTCAGGGCACTGCTACATTGCAGATACGCTCATTCTGATTTTTGTTGCTTTGAGTTATCATCTTTTTAAAGGATTTTTCAATTTATTCCAGGAAGGATACTAAAAAAAGGAAGGAAAGAAAAGAGAAACCTCAAAATAGAACATAAAAAATTGTCACTCACATTAAGATACGAAAAGAAAATGACAGCATTGTCATCACTGACTCCTAACTCTAAAGACAGTATAGTTTAATAGTCTAGTTTAGAAGAACTAAAAAAAGACGGCATTTGTAAAAAGTTTATCATTTTTAAAAGTGCCCTGTGGTTCTGTTTAGGGGACTTTTATTTAACATACATTGTTTTATTTAACACTGATTTAAGCATTCAAAAAATTAAAAAACAAGATATGCTGTAAAGCCCTGGTCATAAAATCAAAACATCTTTGCATTTTCACTTCCCCATTTCCTAGCTAACTTTGGATAAGTCACTTTCACTCCCCACTTTCCTTCTATATATATTTGGGTTATTAATAGTTACTGCAATACGTTGTTTTTATAAAATTAGTGCAAAATATTCCTTGGTGCACTGTTGGCATTCAGCCAACATTAGATTATTTGGATAGCTTTTCTGAAAATGATCTTTGAATCAGACAGAATCTGAAAATAATATTAACCATAAAGAAAGAATCAGAAATCATGAAATTATGTTCTCAGGGCATTATCGGGACAATGTTTTCAGAAATCTGTCCATCAATCACCTTTCATCTATCTATTCCCTACATCTTAAGTTCCTTGCAGGCCTGATTCTTCAATAGTTATTAAATTATCATTGATAAAAGCTTTGTAATATAGCGCTGAGATTATACAAATTACTTTGAACATATGATACATTTTTGACTGATGGGTACGTTGCAAATCCAACCATCAGTTTTGAATTTAAAGAATAAAGTGATTTTTGCTATCGGAACTTCCATATTTAAAAATTCATGGGTGACCAGGCAGGGTGGCTCATGCCTATAATCCCAGTCTTTTGGGAGTCTGAGGTGGGTGGATCACCTGAGGTCAGGAGTTCAAGACCAGCATGGCCAACATGGTGAAACCCTATCTCTACTAAAAATATAAAAATTAGCCAGGCATGGTGGCACGCTCCTGTAATCCCAGCTATTCAGGAGGCTGAGGCAGGAGAATCGCTTGAACCCAGGAGGCAGAGGTTGCAGTGAGCCGAGATTGTGGCACTGCACTCCAACCTGTGCGACAGAGCGAGACTGTGTCTCACAAAACAAAACAAAAAAGTTCATGGGTAAATGGAAATTTCAAAATGAATTGCCAGAAGAAGAAAGGAATGAAGGCAATATCTAGATAGGTAAAGATATTGAGTAGATTCCCACCTTTTGTAAAGAAATGGTTTCACTAGTTACAAAAGAAGGCAATTTCACATCTTACCTTTGTTTCTCTTAAACAATTGTAGATATCATTATGCTACTGTGGCCACTTTCTGTGTGTAACTTACAGGGTGATATTGACCTTGTTGTCATTATCCTCCGACACATGAGGTCTTTGGAAGTAATGACAAATGGTAGCAACATAGCTCATCATGCCTCCTACAAGGAGAAAATCAAGTTTATCAGCTACTATGCTATCTTCCACATAGTACTTCTTAAAGCGCTCATATTATCAAGCATAAAGATTTTTAAATAGCTTTAAGACAATGAAAAAAGTACTTACAAAAAGTGCAAAGTATGTTATTATCATCCTTTTCCAAAATTCTTAGGTTTCCATTTTCAGCCACCTCTTTTTTCTTTTTCTTTCTTGGGGAGGCTTCAGGGAGCTTTTACTCATGGTGGAAGGCAAAGTGGGAGCAGACTTGTCACATGGTGAAAGCAGGAGCAAGAGCGCAAGGGGGGAGGTTCTCTACACTTTTTTTTTTTTCTTTTTTGAGACAAGGTCTCACTCTGTCATCCAGGCTGGCATGCAGTGGCACAATCTTGGCTCACTGGAGTCTCGACCTCTGGGGTTAAGCAATCCTCCCACCTCAGCCTCCAGAATAGCTGAAAACACAGGCACATGCCGCAGTGCCCAACTTTTTTTTTTTTTTTGTATTTTTCACAGAAACGGGATATTGCCATGTTGCCAGGGCTGGTATCGAACTCCTGGGCTCAAGTTATCCCACCCCGTCAGCCTCCCACAATGCTGAGATTACAAGAGTGAGCTACTGTGCCCAGCCTACACTTCTAAATGATCAGTTCTCAGGAGAACTCACTCACACTAGGGGAGTACCAAGAGGGATTGTGCAAAACCATTCATGAGAAGTCTGCCCTCCTGATCCAATCATCCACCAGGCCACAACACTTTTTATTATTATGATTATTTGTATTATTATTTCCATAGGTTTTGAGGAACAAGTGGTGTTTGGTTGCATGAATGATTTCTTAAGTGGTGATGTCTGAGATTTTGGTCAGCCAAAATCTTTTCAATCCTAGGATGAAAAACTAAAGAAAAACTAAATTTATTTTCCTTCTGTGACTTATACATTGTTGGGTAATGTTTACAATTTATTAAACAGTGCTAAATTTGTAGTAGTGTAATCGAAATAATGTAGAACAATTTATGGCTTAATTTATAAGGAGACTATCAAAAGTAAAATTTCTAACCTAGCTATGCGACATAGTGGGATCTACCCCTTGTAAATTCATAATAATGACATCCAGAAGTAACATTATGTTTCTATTAGGAAAAATGTAAATATCCTAAAGAAGGAATCTTTTAAAATATCACTTAAGATGATTTTTAGATTTTTATTCAAATATATTTAAATAAAACTAGGCAAGATTTTTATATCAAAACTTCTCTTTCTCTCTTTCCATCACAAGCACATACAGGAGGCTTTGGCTCTGCAATTGATTTTTAATGAGGCAAATCCCTCAGATTTAGAGTAGAATCTCCAAAGGCCCTCTATCAATTCCTTTTTATTAAGCTAATGACTTTTTAAATAAATTATTTTAGGGAAAAGAACTAATGGGCTTACGAATGTTGTTTTCACCCTAGGTGAAAAATCTTCAGGCAAGATATGCTTTAAGAATAAATACCTATTTTATTTCCAAGCAAATTGCTTTTTAATTATTATTATTAAAATGAGCTGGGGCTAAGAGCAACTTCTGAGGGTCTTGGGGTTTTTCCACTTGCTTTTGACCAAAATGCTTAAAAAGCATTCAGCTTATACAATGTACACTACTCGGGTGATGGATACCCTAAAATTTAAGACTCTACCACTATACAATACATCCACGTAACCAAAAACTACTTGTACCCCTAAAGCTATTGAAATGTAAGAAAACATTCAGCACAAGTAAGAACGTATTAACGGCCGGGCATGGTGGCTCAGGCCTGTAATCCCAGCACTTTGGGAGGCCGAGGCGGGTGGATCACGAAGTTAGGAGATTGAGACCATTCTGGCTAACACGGTGAAACCCCCTCTCTACTACACACACAAAAAAATTAGCCAGATGTGGTGGTGGGCGCCTGTAGTCCCAGCTACTCGGGAGGCTGAGGCAGGAGAATGGCGTGAACCTGAGAGGTGGAGCTTGCAGTGAGCTGAGATCGCGCCACTGCACTCCAGCCTGGGCGACAGAGCCAGACTCCATCTCAAAAAAAAAAAAAAAAAAAAAAGAATGTATTAATACATTCCATCCATAAACACCTTCCTTAAGAAACTATTTCTTAGCCTTCCTTTTCAATCCATTCTATCATTTTAAAAGCCTGATTAGTAAAAATTTTGACTCCTAATAAAAAGCAGCATCTATAATTTTACTTTAAACATGATTTTCTTGTTAAAGACGAAGAGTTTCACTTTTGATATCTTCTGTTTTAAAAACTTAATAGACCAGTTTATACTTGTCCTCATCTGACCATCTTCTGTACATGCCCACATTCTTCATATCCTTCCTTGTTAGTAATAAAAATTTCATAGTTCATATATATTTTCATCACTGAACATCAAATAGTATGAGCCTCATTCATGAATTAAAGCATTTTGTAGCCATATATAACTAGATTTTTATTTGGTGGCAAAGCTTATAAGGATATAAGAATCCACAATTGCTATGTATATAAACAGAAATGTACACATAAGAGTATACATGAAAGAGGAAACTGTTCGTAGAGAAATAATTGAAAATGAGAAGAGAACTTTATCAATTGTCCGTTGAATATTTACTAAAACCCCCTCTTATGTGATGATTTTCCAAAGACATAATTAGTAATAACTGTGTTAGGGAACATGCTTTATTGATGCAACTTCTGTTTCATTTTGGTTTTTAAAATCATAAATAAAAAGCCACATTGAAAATATGTATATATAATAATCAAGTATTCATGTCTATGGTGCAATTTTCTACTAAAATAATATTTGAATTAAATCAAAAGTTTTTATTTTTTATTTGATTTACATGTTTAGGTCCATCTTGTGTCAAGGAAATTGAATTCAAACTCTTCAAGTAGAAGCCTCTTTTCCATACCTGCTTTCCTATCTCCCTCAACAATGGCGAAACAAGCTGTGTCTCAGAAAATCAATCTTTGGTGCATAAGCCTACTTTATGCTGCAATATACTTTCCACTTATGTGAAGGAGATAATTTAATGAGTGTAAAGATCACAGGCTCTGGGAGACAGGTAGCTCATCTATTAGCTCTGTGACAATGAAAACATTACTCTTTGATCTCTTTTCTCATCATCTGTTAACAGAGCTAATTATACCTACTTTATACTCTTGTAAAAAAATAAGCCTTAGATTTGTGCAAAGCATCAAGCACCACGTATAGAGTCGTTCTCTATTTTGTTCATCTATGTATTTTCATCACCTAGAACAGAGGTGAGTACATAGTATCATTATTAGTTTTGATTGCAATAGAAACAGATTACTGCAAATGTATTGGTTTAAAACAACATAAATTTATTATTTTATAGTTCTGGAGGTTAAAAGTCCTAAATCAAGGGCTCTATTCCTTGTGAATGCTCTAAGGGAGGATCTGTTTCTTTGCCTTTCCCAGATTTTGGAAGTCACCTGTGCTGCTTGTCTCATAGCCTCTTCCTCATCATTGCAACATCGACTGCTGCCTCCTGCCTGTCTCTTATAAAGACCTTTGTGATTATATTGGGCACACATATATATTCCTGAAAAATCTCCATCTCAAGATTCTTCATCTAATCATATCTGCACAATCCCTTTTGCCATTAGTATAGTATATTTATAGATTTGGAAGATTAGGATGTAGTATCTTTGAGAAGCAATTATTCTGTCTACCATAGCATCTTATCAATAAATACGTGTTACATAAAACTGGTTATTTCATTTATGCATTTAAATAACCATCTATTTAATTCATATACATGTAGTTTATTGAAAGCTTGACTTGGTAGGATACAAGTAGGGAACAATTTTATTATTATTACAACATGGTTCATTACAAACTCTTTATCACTTGTTTTTTTCCTGACAATGAAAAAAAATGAGACATGTATCACATATTTTTCTGGTTATTTTCAGTTAGTACAAACTTCTGCAGCCACTGGTAGGTAATAAAACAAAAATAAGTAAATATTTTCTAGAGATTAAAAAAATTTAAACCCAGTGTAATATTGGAAGTCTCATTTGATTTGAAATTGCTTTCTTCCCCTAGTTTAGTCAACATCAGAATGTGGACAGGATGCCTGCACTGAAGATAGGAAGGCATAATTGGTTATCTCTCTAAGTGTTTCCTCACTTCGTAATTGCTGTTTAGATGTTCTAGGATTACAGAATGAAGAAGAATCAAGGACAGAAAATATTTTACCGAACTAATGCAACAGGCATAGCTGGTGTTGTTGCATTCTTGAAGGAACAGATATAAAGGCTGGCTTTCTTTCAGGGAAGTGTTTTTATAAATTATTTTACTTTTTTTGGCTTTGGCAATTTTTTTAGAAAACTATCATGAGAGAGGCTCTTTCTTATAATTTCATTGATTTAAATTGTGAATAATGTCTCCTCCAGATGGCCGCATAAAAATTCCACTACAGATTTCTAGATTTTGGCAGCCTTCTCTCTTTTTCAGGTCCCCCCCCCACCTCACCCCCCTTTTTTTTCCTTCTAGTAGTCCTATTAGGCAGAGTTGTTTTAGAATAAATCAGTTTGACACTTGGCTACTTTCTCATTGCCCTATCATTTGGCCCATGAGAAATACAAAAACATTGCTGTCCCAATATGTTTTGAATATTCTTGGAAGTGTTCTATATTCTGACCTACCACAGGGGTACCTTTAGTATTAGACTCTTCAGTCATGATTCAGATACCAGTACCTGTCTCACAGATTCCAAGGAACACATTTCAAATTCCCCAAAACTGTCCCCCATTGATCCTCCTTAGTTGGTGTCTCTTCTCCTTCCATAGTGCTCTCTCAAGAAATCCTTACTACCATCAACCTCTTAATGAAGTATTTGTTCTCTCTGTAACTTGGAAGGGAGTAGAACATGATGATTTAACATGTTTAGGATATGTCTCAAAATCTTAGTTGAAGGGCAGTTTTACGTCTCACTTTATAATATAGGAATATTTAAAAACTGTTGAATTTTTCTTGACTTTGTGGCACCTTAGCCAAAACCCTATGACTAAAATAATCACACTTCATATTATTTTGCTGTTACATATGAAGGAATATGGAATAACTGTTATGAAACCAGGCTTTCAAATTAAACTACATGAAGTAAAACATAAATCCAGTCATTTTGCTTTTACTTAATGCCATAGTGAAAGAGTAGGTATATCCAAGAGTGTTCCTAGCAGCATGTTCAAATGAGTAAAAACCTGAAAACAACTTAAGTGCCCAATAGAAGAATGAATAATTATTTACAGTTTACAAAGAAATACCTTATGGTAATGAAAATGAATTAATTAAAGCCATATCCATTAATATTTATAAATCATTATAACATAATTTTTTTATTATTATAGCTCAAGTTCTGGGTTACATGTGCAAAACGTGTAGTTTTGTTACACAAGTATACACGTGCATGGTGCTTTGCTGCACCCATCAACCTGCCACCTACATTAGCTATTTCTCCTGTTATCCCTCCCCTAACTCCCAACCCCCAACAGGCCCAGGTGTGTGATGTTCCCCTCCCTGTGTCCATGTGTTCTCATTGTTCAACTCCCATTTATGAGTGAGAACACACGGTGTTTGGTTTTCTGATCTTGTGATAGTTTGCTGAGAATAATGGTTTCCAGCTACATCCATGTCCCTGCAAAGGACATGAACTCATCCTAGTTTTAGGAGGAAAAAAGCTAAGAAAGAATATGCTCAATAAGTTTCCATTTAAGAAGATCAAAAACATATGTCTAAAGTATTAAAGGAAAAAAGGAAATAATTTTTAAAGTAAAATACAGAGTAGAATGATGGTTAACAGAGACTAGGAAGGGTAGCAGAGGTGGGAAGGGGGTATGGAGTATGGTTAATGGTCGCAAAAATATAGTTAGAATGAATAAGATCTAGTAATGGCTAACCCAACAGCGTGACAACAGTCAACAATTATTTATTGTATATATAAAAGTAACTAAACTAGTAGAATTGGAATGTTCCTAGTGCAAATAAATGATAAATATTTGAGATGATGGATACCCCAGTTTCTCTGATTTGATTATTACATATTCTGTGCCTGTATCAAAACATCACATGTACCATATAAATAGGTGGACCTACTATGTACCCACAAAAATTAAAAAAGATACAGTAGATTACTGATTATCCCTGGATTAGGAAGATAGGAATGAAATACGTACTGAGAGAACTTTAATAGCTTGAGAAAAGTTCAATTTCTTAAGTTGAGTGAAATAATTATGAGTGTTTATTTTATTATTTTGCTTTGTAAGTTATGAATATATGTTCTTGTCTTTTTGTGTGAATCAAATATTTTCTAATATTAAGAAGACAGACCATCGACCATTTTAAAAAACAAACTATAAGAAGAAAGACACACACAAAAATAGGTCCACCTGTTGCTAGTTCTGTTCTTTTGGGTGAGTTATTAAACTTTTCTAGATCCCCCTTTCTCTATCTGTGAGATGGAAATAATGGGGGTGGTTGTGAAAATTAACAATAATGCAATTAAAGTTATCATAATTATAATTAGTAAGTGTATATAAAAATGAGTTCAATATAGTCAAGTATGTTCAAATATATTTAGTGTATAATTCATTTTTAAGTATAGTAAACTGACAGCAGCTATTTTAATACCTTTTGGGCGTAAAATACATGAATCTTTTATTATATTTTAATGATCCATGCAAAAGTTACAATTCTTTTAAGATTTTAATAAAGAAAGAGAAGTCTAACCTAGGCTTTTTTATAGTATGCCTACTAACATTTTATTTTTACAACTCTCTATAATTTACACTTTGAAATCCCTTATTACCAAAATTAGAACAGTGATAAATAAGGTTTCCCAGAGAAATGCAACTAGTTTCTCTGTTCCCAATTTTTAAAAAATGTTAGAAAGATATAGCTTCAATAGTATGTTTGATTATCATGCTAGGAAAAGATTTTTGAAAAATTATATTATATTTTATTTTTATTGAAGGGAAAGCTCAGTCATAAGGACCAGTAGAAGATTTTCCAAAGTTATATGACATGATAGAGTTCAGAATCCTGATTACCTAGCTCTTCTCACTGTATCTTTATCACCTATTAGTTTCAATTGACATCAAATGCCACCCAGTTAATACATGCCACCCAGCTTATTATCAATTACCCTTTTTCTCAAATATTGATCACACAGGATGAGCAGCACTAATCTAAGCCCTGGTAGACACAGCCATATCTCTAAGGTAAGAGAAAAAAGAAATAACCAGAGAGAAGAAGAGAAATTAAGTAAGACTAAAATTATACAGATTTGTGAATCTGGCGGAGAAAGGATAAAGGAGATGACTAGAGAAATGAAAAAGAGGTCTTCCGAAAAGATATTTATGTTGAAACCACAAGGGCTAGTAGCTGTTAATTACTCAAAAAGGAAATGGTAGCCCATTTTATACTTATTTTAAGTACCCAGCAATATTTGTTGAGTATTTATTATAGATCAGGTGCTGTTCTAAATTTGAATATTGAATTTGGAGTTGTGAATAAAGCAACTAAATTTGCCTCATTATACAGCTTACATAAATAATGATAGGTATACATACAATAAATTAATTAACAAATACATGTTACATTTGTTATGTGGTTTTAAGAACTATGGAGAAAAAAAAATAAAGCAAAGTAGAAAGATTTGAGAGTTCTGATGGAAGGAGATGGATGTTAATACTGTTTCATATAGAGTAGCCATTATCAATACAGAGTGACAGGCAAGGTCAAATTCCTGAGGTTGGAGCATGGGTTCTAGTAACGGAAAGAGGACAAGCCAGGGGTATCTGAAGGCGATTCGGTCAGAGAAGAATGTAGGGCCAGATCATTCGTGGAGCAATGATGGACTTTGTCTTGTACTTTGGGCTAGATAGTTCCCATTGATGAATTTTAAGAATAGTAACACGATCAACTTTACTGATTAAATGATCACTTTGCTGACTGTGTAAAGACTAAACTGTGGGGAGGGTGAGATGATTTATGAGTGGAGGGTTGGGCAGCTAATGAAATAATCTAAATAAGAGGTAACAGTGGTTTGGACCAGGATGTGGTGGTAGATATGGAAGTGCTGGGAATATAGACATATTTCATAAACAGAGCCAAATACCATAGTAAAGGACTAGATGTACAGTATTACAGACAGAGGGAAATCACAATTTCATGGTATTTGGGTCACACAAACTGAACTGAGCAAGATGAGGGAGACTGCATGTTTAGGGGCTGGGTAGAGTTGTATTCAGTTACATAGGTTTAAGTTGCCTATTAGCTAATCAATTGGAGATGAAGAGCGGGCAAATACAGAAATATTGAGGCAAGAGGAGATTAATATTTGAATGTTGTAAGCTTAATGAATTGTTTGATGCTATTTAAAACCATCATCCTAGATGAAGTCACCTAGGCAGTGAGTACAGATAGAGAGGGCAAGAGACCCTGGGGCTCAGCTCTTGGTTACTACAACATTTAGAGACTGAAGAAATACAGAGAAATCAGTAAAGAAAACTTTAAAAAGTGAGCCAGTTAAATAGAAGAATGATGACTTTTTAAAATAAAATTGAGATACCTAGAGGTTTAAGAGGTTAAGAAACTCTATCAAGATCAAATGAGTCCATGACAAAGCTTAAATTAGAATAGTAAAATTATATTTTTTATCACGTGGATATAAGGCTGCATGAGCACTTTTTAAGAATGCTGTAGAACACTAATCTGTCTATAATATCTGAGGTCATATTAAATAATCTTCAATACAGTGTCTCTTACAGAGTACCTATTAAGTCAACATTAGATTTTGCTTTCTTTCTCAATGTACTTACAGATTTAAGATTAAAGGTCAGATTTTGAAAATAAATTGTCTTTATGGTATGCAATAATTTAATAATTATACAATTTTCAAATGAAAATTTTTCATATACTCAAGATTTTTCTGTTTTTCTAGTTGACAGATGTTTTAGTTTATCTTCTTATTCTACTTTTTTTAGAGGGCTGTTTTAAAACTTGAAAGTCGTATTTCCCTTTTTTCTCTAGTTTTTCTGAAATGATTTCTGTTGGCCCTTACTATCTTCTTTAGTCTTTTATCATTTGTCTCCCTTTCCTTTTTGATATTTCAATTTTTAGATAGCTATTTTTTGTTGTTTAATAGTAGGCATCTTAATCATTAACAATCTATTTGAATTAATACCCATTTATTTTGTAGTCAATGTTTATAGAAAATCACAACCTAACATCTATTTTCAAGATATTTTCACATTTTTAATAAACTGTTAGATATCTAGACTAAGGGAATCATGAGCTCCAATATTTGCATAAGCATTTATATGAGGATGTTAGTTAACCTTAGAACGTTCTATAGGGAATGCTGATGAAACACATTGTCACATGGGTGGCATCAATCCTGTTTATAAAACGACACTAAATAGAGCATTGGACAAGATTTTCTTAACCAGTGTTTCTCAATCTATCTCTGCTGAGGAATTTTGTTTTTCAATTTGTTGTTTACCAAAACTTTGAAAAATAGAGTACAAATGAACTACTAGAAAATAAATAAAAAGACATATAAAATGCAGTCTTGATTTTTATTATTACATTCGATGGACATGAAGTTATTGGCCAAAGTTCTATAAAAACTTTTCAAACATTTGTTCTCATTTCTTCAACTAACGTTCATTGTGGGTACCGGTCTATAGACCACCCTGTATAGGAAAATACTTCTACAAGGTTCTCTCTTCTTGAATTGCCTTTAAAAACACCGAATTTTAGAGGAATATGTTACATAATATTATTTTTAAAGGACCTAAAACCCATTATGCATGACTTTATAGAAAGACATGCTGATAACTGCAGTACCAGTGTAGTGAGGAATACCAGGAGGTGTTATACCATTGAAGAGGGTGTGTGTTTTCTTTCTGCCAAGTAACCAGTAATTATTATAATAATGTAAATGCGTTTCATTATAATATGCTTCAAATTTGTTTTAAACATCTTTCTTTGAAACCTCACAACAATCTTGTGAGGCTGACATGATTTTTCTTACTTTATAAGAAAACAGATACAGAAGTCAAGTGAATTTCCAAGATCACAAATCTCATAATTGGCAGCAGTAGTGCCAGAACTCAGGTTTTCTGCCATCTGTTCTCCTCCAGGTTGATGTAATCGTTATCACTTTGTTATGAAATTTGAATTGAGGAGACATTGAAGCCAATTAACAGAAGAGAGAGGCTGCAAAAAGGGATTTCTTTAGGATGTTTTGTGTATTCATGCTGCATATAAGGGGGGCCTCAGGCTAATGAGAACGACTTAGGGTAGCATTCAGGCTGTTGTAGTAATTAATGCAGAGGTTAAGCCAGGATAATTCTTGGCAATACTATGGTGTTGTATTCCCTTGGGAAGAACTCCAGGGCTGACATTGTACTACACAAACACAGGCCTCCAAGTAGAAGTACAAGTCCTAGGTTAGGACAATAGATTTAGTTAGCTTTCCTGGAAACAAGTCTGTTCTTTTTTATTTTCCTCATTGGAATAGATTTTTAGGAATTTCTATAACAGGTTCAGCTCTATTTTGTGGCTAAAGTGACATAATGGAGTGCAAGTTAACACAAGATTTTCGACATTCACCAAGATGATGCTTTATTGCTTTTTTTTTGGTGTTTAACTAAACCATGAGATAAGGAAGAAAATATAAACTTGGAGAAAAAGCTGACCCTTAACCAGAAATTATAGTGATTGACATTGGTGACTTGCTAATAGGACGGAGATAGTAGGTAATAATTAATATATTGGTGTGTTTGTGTGTGTGCCTGTGTGTGTAAGGGAGGGGTTAGCTCAGTTATATGAGTGATGCCAAATACACCATGCTTCGAGGATGCTGGATTAAAGATATTACCTATTTTAACAAATAAATGCAACTTGAGAGGGAGTCAATTCTGCAGTGTATTAATTCCTTAACATCTTATCCTTAATCAGGTTCTCACCTCACTAAAGCAAGACTGGTAAATAAGTTTTGAAGATGAAGATAAAACAGAATAAATTAAGGAAGAAAAAAAGAAGAGGAAAATCTCCCAAACTGGCCTGTCTTCAATGTTCCTTTGAACTTTCTCCCCTACTGCATTCTTTACATTTTAATGACTCAAGTGTTTACCATTTATGCAGGAACATACCCTTAATGTGCTCAGAAGTGATGCATATCTTCTATATATGAGACAGACCACCCAGCAAAATACCAATCCAACTCTGTGAAGTATTATTCATTTGTCTAAAATGTACTTTATTAAAATTTATAATACTTTGTTAGCTGGTTATGTCAAATTCTTATTGTAATATAAAGATTTAAGTAAAATGCGAATAAATTGACAATATCCAATACCAAAAGGCCATAAAAACCTTTTTCAGAAATATAACAGACTTACAGCCTTGTGTAGGTCAGCAAAAATGGTATGTACCAGAGGATAGATATGAAAATTTAAAGAAGTGTATATTTCTTCATTTATTCTGTACCCGTTCAACATTGTGACAAGCATAACAAATTTACAATTCTTACATGCTTTTTGCTATATTTCCCCTTTCAATATGATGTCATTCCATTTTTTTTACAATTTTTACGAATGGAGACAGAGGCAGCTTATTAAGACCAACTATTCCCAAGTTTATTCGTGACGATAGTAAGACTCACCTGTGCAGGTCCAGAAATGTGCTATTTTTCACAGAAGCATTAAATTTTGGAAAGTTTTACAAGTACTAATACTTTATATTATGCCTGATTTAGTCACAGATAATTTTTACTAAGTCATATTCTTACTTATTTTGCATAGACAATGGTTTTTAAAAATATGCATCTCAAAAAATCTTGTTCGAATTTATTCAAAGAAATTACATCTTCTGGTCTCAAATACTGGCATTCAGAATCATGCATTTTAAAAATGTTCAATTATACTTTAAATTTAGTAACTATAGCATTATATTGATCAAACATATTTGATGATTTAGGCTATAATTTTTAAAAATGCAGTAACTCAGAGTCATTATTAGGAATTAAAACACACATTTGTGGCAGGTTGTAGACTAACTGATCTATTTAGTTACATTTGGATCTGCATTTGGGTCCATTCTTGCCCTTTCCCTTCCAAGCCACTGCCTGCTTAATTTTCCTCATCAGATATTTTCTCACAGAGCAGTCCCTGAAAGGATAACATGAAATACTTTGTAATTTACTGATTTTATTTACACTTAACAAAATATACTCTCTCAGGTGTGGGGTTTAAAATTTTAGCATAAATTTCTTAGATAATACTAACACTGGAAAGAATTTGTGACATCTCATTCTAATAGATATAAACACTACCAATTCAGTTATTTTTATTAAGCAGTGAAAGAGAAAGAGAGAGAAGGAGAGAGAGAGAGAAAGAGAGGTGGAAGGAGGGAAGGAAAGGAAGGAAGGAAGGAAGGAAGGAAGGAAGGAAGGAAGGAAGGAAGGAAGGAAGGAAGGAAAGATAAATTTAATATAATGCTTTTCTGGCTATTATTTTCATTTTACAAGACAGGTGAAATGGAAAAATATAATGCTTAAAGATGAATTTTTATTTTGTGAAATCTAGTGTTTTTAACATACAAACTAGTCCTAGATTATCATTCAAGGCAGATTTCAAAGTTCTCAATATTGAAAATTTTTGATTGATAGAATGACAGATAAGCCAATTGTTTCTGACAAGACTTGTACAACATCTTATTTTTTTACAATTCTGAAGATTTTGTAAAATGCCAATTAGTGCTCAAATCCCATTAGTAAATTAATTAGAATGTAGTTAAAATCTGTCACAGAGATTGTAAAACAAATCAAATAATGCATCACTATCCACTCTTGATAATAAAGAAATTTTCATTTGGCTCAACAGAGTTGGCACATTACTAATTAGTATTCAGTTGTTCTTTGTTGTTTAAGAATAAATTTAGTATGACCCATACCATTTCTAAGAAACAGAAATTAAATAATTTATTCCTCCTTCTTTTACTGATTCTCACACTTACCTTTTTCTTTCTAACTACAGGCTTTTAGAGATATAAACCAGATCAAATTTTTCCATATTGTCTTTTAAATCTTGGCATGACTTTGTATCAGTTAGAATAGCTTAAGTAGAAACTATTAAAGCAAATTAAAATGAAGATCAGGTTTGAAAAACCCCTGAGCTAACCAAGCCACTTAGGCCTTGAAAATAACTTTAACCTTGCTTAAGTTGCAAATATAGGCAGAAAATGTGGGTCATTTCTTGTAAATGCCTGTATTAAAGAAAAACAGAACTTAAGCTTAAACCAATAAAAGGAAGCCAGATAACATGATTATAGAACTAGGGATTTTTCAGTGGGATGGAGCAAATAAGGCAATTTTATGATGCTTATCAATTAAATATTTTCTTTGTATTACCTTCTGATTCATTCTACAAAAGCATACCCTTTATGCTTTTTCAATGGCATTGAAGAACCACTTCTTGCTTAGAGCTGCCCTATTCATGAATTACTGTTTGTTTAAATACATTATATAAATTATATTTACCTAAGTTTATCTTTTTAACACAACTAACAAATATTCTTAATTTGACCTGCTTTGAAAAGTATTGAATTTATTATCTCACATAGGTGGAATCTCACACATGGTGACATTTTCAGGAAGGCTAAGTGGCTCATTGTTTTCAAAGACTCAGGTTCTTCTCACAAATCTGAAATCCATTGGATTAAATTCACCTAAAAGCTTGTTCCTCTCTTGATTTCAAGATAGTGTCTATCACTGCTACAGGTTTTCTTACTCATCGTGCAACATTAAGGATAGCCACAAATAATTTGATATTTTCTCCATCTGGAGATGAGTTCGATGTACCATCCCCTTGAATTTGGGTGAGATCTATGTCTATTTGAACAGTGGAATGTGGCAAAAGTGAATCAGTGCTTTCTCCTAGACCCAAGCCCTAAAATACTGGTAGCTTCTACTTTGTCTGTGTTTGAACACTTGCTGTTGCAGCCCAATGGCCATACTGTGCAAAAGTCTAACAAGCCCCACAACAGGCCCCCATGAAGAGCAACTGTGGCTAGCTGAACTCCCAGGGAACAGCCCGCACCATCTAATGATTCATGTAGATTACCATCTTAAATGTGAATCTTCCATTCCCAGTCCAGCTGCCCAGCTGATGCCACATGGAATGGATATGAGTTATCCTCACATTGTCTTGCCCAGATTACTGGTTTGTGAATTAAATAAATGACCATTGTTTAAACCATTCCTTTGTTCTTGGTTTTTTTTTTTTTTCTTTTTAGTGGGAGGGAAGGAGTGTTTGCGATGCAGCAATTAATAATCAAAACAGTCATATTTCTCAATAGATAGAAAAATGTAAGTCCTTATATTCAGTGTAATGGGACAAACATAGTCCTACTGCTCACTCCCTGAGTCACTCAGGAAATTCCAAAGCCAACTGTCTTTACCTAAACTAAGTCTACTACTAAAGTTGAGATGAGGTCAGTTTCCACAGATGCACATGGCATATGGAGCAGTGCTAGATTCAGTAAGGAGGAAGACAAATAATCTGTAGGGTCCACTGCTAACTACATACTTTCTTTTAAAAAGAGAAAATTTTCAGATACTATTATTTAAGACAGAGATTTGAAACTTTTATAAATTGTCCTTAGGTTGTAAAGATAAAGAGGGACTATTAGAGCAAATGTTAATTTATTAAAGAGCATGTTAAAATTGAGGCTCCACCACTTGAGGCCTTTATTCTAAGAAGACAGATGATTCAGACGCTTACTACAAGATAAAAACAACGACATTTAATGGTTATCTCTTAAAAATATGGGATGAAAAATGTCTGAGCCCTTATGCAAAAAAAAAAAAAAAAAAAAAAAAAAGCTGGCTTTAAAGTGAATTTCGAGAACATTCCTTCTGCAAAGCAGATACTTGGCGCTCCACACATACTTCCCCAATAATCCGAGGGTAGACCACAAACAGTGAGATAGCTAAGTTCCTAGGCTGGTATACACTTTCTACATGACTTTAGGAAAGTTGTCTAACTTTATGAGCTTCTTTTATCTATTTAATAATAATTTATTGAGCAATTAGGCTATACTAGGCACTGTACCTTCATCCATAAAATGAAAATGAAAATAAGCATACTTCTTTTTTTTTTGAGACAGAGTTTCTTTCTTGTCACCCAGGCTGGAGTGCAATGGCGCAATCTCGGCTCACTGCAACCTCCTTCTCCCGGGTTCAAGAGATTCTCCTGCCTCAGCCTCTCGAGTAGCTGAGATTACAGGCATGCACCACCACGTTTTGGCTAATTTTGTATTTTTAGTAGAGACGGGGTTTCTCCATGTTGGTCAGGCTGGTCTCAAACTCCCGACCTCAGGTGATCCGCCCGCCTCAGCCTCCCAAGCACACATCTTTTAAAAGTTTCTCCGAAAATTATATGAAGTCTTCTTTGTAAAAAAAAAAAAAAAAAAAAACTACTTTTATAACAATGTTTGATTATAAATCACATATTTTAAATTTCTGTATAACTATAGATGGAGATAATAATAGCAGAAAGCCAAGTACACCTTCAAGGTTTTACAAAATGTTTTAACCGGTAGCAAATTCAAAGAGGAAAGAAATCCATTATTATCAAAGCAGAAGATAGTCCACACACTAAGGGTATTGTGAAATAACAGGGATGGCTGGAGCCACCTTTATACACAACATGAGAATCTGAAACAAAGTCATTCATCTTTCTGTTACCCATGTAAGAAAGAGGCTACTGCAGATACTATAAAACAAATTCCATTACCTTGAATTCTAAGAGGTTGCAATTACTTTAGGCTATAACAAAATTACTATTAAATCAAGTATTTTTAAAATAAGTCAACTGAAAATTGAGAATACTTTATAATTCACTGATTTTAACTTTGTCGGACTAAAGAACAGCCAGAACTAGCGTCTTTAAAATCTCTTTTTAAATATAGGTTTTATTTTTCAAATTGATCTCAGCTCTGTTCCAAATGACTCTGGTCCTCAGGACTGACAAAAAATTCGGGGAGAGTTTTGCATTTTAGATGTCAGGTTTTTTTTTTTATTTATGTAAGCCTTTATGCTCTTTCTTAAAGGCTTCTCATAATTTGCCTATTGCCCTTTCATTTGTTCATTCGTTCATTTTACACTTACTTATGAGCATTATGCTATATACTGAAGAAATTATTTTAGTAAGGAACCAAACTATTTCATCAGCTTTTAGGGCATGAGGTATGTAATTTTAATGCAATATCCATAATGGAATGAGCAAAGTGACTTCACAGTCTACATCTGCCTCATTTATACCCAGATTGTAATTTTCCTTGATTTTACATTTAATTTAATCTGGATAAATGCCGTAAGTATAAGTTTTAACTAGCATTAGAGTTACTCTACAGATGCAAACATACACATACCATATGTGTATATAATTTTAATTCATCTTTGTTGCAAAAATATTACATCGGTCATTTTCTGTTATAATCCACTACATGATTCCTTGAAATGTTTTTCAAGGTAAATTTAGCGTTATTTGACAATATCTTTTTTTTTTTCTGCAACTGAGAAAGAAAGCCCTTGACCTCCCAGATAATCTTTTCTTATGCAGTGGCTGCAATTTGTCATTCCTGAGTAATTTAGATTGAAACAACAGCAAGTGGCTTTGAAGAACTGTGGTGGGCAATAAAAGGTTAATTTCCTCAAAATGGAAATCTCTAGCTGTCCCTGTGATAACTGAGAGGGCTGCAGAGATAAGTGTTTGCGTGGCAATGAAGAGAGTATTCTGGGCATTAAATGAGAGTTTTGATAGGTTTATTTATGACCATGTTTACTGCAGGAATGGTAAAAATGAATTAAAGTGCACATACCATACTGTACTTACCTGCTCTTGATAATGATGAAACTCTTTGGATTTTATAATGTGGGATTAACCAGCAGTACTCCCCAAGGACATAACTACTCCAAAGAGCTCTTTTGCCCAGTTAGTTATTGAATTTTGTTCACATATGGAAGAACAGAGCTTACCATGAGGAGTCCACCACTGCGGCAAGTGTCTGTTTTAAAGGAAGATTCTGGTTCAGGTCCCTTACTAGTCCTTACTAGCTGAGAAACTTGAACACGTTATTTTGAAACTCGGCTTTGTCATCTGTAGTAAGAATGTTGGTGGTACTGTTATGAAATCTAGAGGTGTTTTACACTCCCCAAAATGCAGATAAAAATGAGAGCAAGATTGCCTTAGCATGAAGAGAAATGAAAGGCACCGAGATTGAGGATTTACAGTTTATATTTAAACACACTAGAGTTTGAGTACTACATCTGTGGCTTACCGATGACATCGATTCAGTCTTGTTAATTTAGCGGTCTACAGTTTAGTTTCCTGATCTGTAAAATGTTGGTTTTTAGCAGGATTGTTGAGAGGATTCAATGAGATAATTAATGTAACATGATGAGAATGCTTTCTAGCACATTGTAAGCACTTAAAATAAATGTTAACTAATAGTAGCTATTTTATTTTATTTCAGTTAACCAAAAGGTTAATTAAAAGCTTAGTTGGTGAGTCAAGAATGAATGGAAAAGAAGACAAAATAGTTACAAAGGCCAATGTTACTCATGTTGCTAAGAACTGAAAATGTCATCCAGGGCAACTCAACATCTTCCTGGCAGCTAGATCCCTATACCGAAGGTGATTACATCAGGATATGTAAGTCTGATGTTGTGAGATTTGAATACTCCACATAATACCCCTTTCTTTTGTTATTATCTCCAGGAAGCCATCTATTATCTGGCTTTTCAATGGTTGGCCTAGAGGAAAAAAAAAACAAAAACGATGATCTCTCCAGGCCCAAATAAATATCTGATATAGATGTTATAGTCTTCACTGAAAATAATACACAGACCTCTGATTGTATATATTAGTCTTCTACATGTTTCAGTAGAAGTTAGTCATTTTAAGCTTTATACCCTGTAAGTATACAATAAAATTTCTAAACTCTCAAACTGAGGATATGACTTGGGATGGGCTGAATACATTAAAATGTGGCTTCCATTTAGGGATCCATTAGAAAAAAATATGGCATTCATCTAACAATATTGCATAACTCTAAAACTAAAAGCCTGTTTTCCCATGACCAGTGGTTTACTGATGAGAGAATATAAGTGAAAAATATTGGTTTTAGTTACAAAGTAAGGATGACAAAAATTTCATTGTGTTTAAGAAAGTTACTAGTTGAATCTAGGACTCTTAGGAAAGAATTTATCTGCCATGTTCTGGGAATGAACTCAAGTGTGTATGGGATTATATGTTACTACAACATTACACGTATTACCTCTTATTGTTACCCATGGCAAATTCTAAAAATAAAAATGAGATACAAGATACATACTTAAGATTTTGACAATTTGAATACAACATAGAAGATACATTGCTTAATCTTACTGAATTTGATGATTTGGAGTAGGGCTGGTCTGATTTGTAGACTACCTCCAAAATTGCACATTCTTTAGCAAAAGTCCACCTTTAGGAAATTTATTTTAATAAATAACAACTTATAATTAGCATATCAATTACGGTATATACTGGATTGCTTCCAAATTACTTTTGTGTCAATTGAAACAATTTGTTTTGCAAAATATTATAAATGATCATCCCAGATATTATTTGTGAAACTGCCTTGTCTATTTATAGTTTTATAAGTAAACTTCTGACAAGCTCTCATTTAAATATTTATAAATTTAGAATTGTATAATCTGAAATGAATCAAGTTCAACGGTAACATGTCAAGTGAAAAGCATCCTAGTCACAGAGGAAGAAATTAATACTTGAGAATTTTGCTGCAGAATTATTATAAGATTGCGATTTTAGCAATACTCTCATAAATGATGTATTAGAAATATGAATTCAGAGCCTATGTAATTAATATTCTTTACACTGAGACACATGTAATATATTATCACATGACAAGGTTAAAATTGTTTAAATTTTTAAATACTCTAAGCAAAAATGTTAAGAAAAAATATAATGTAAACAAAAGTATCAAAATTACTATTCAAAATATTGATATATACAAACTGTTTTTTACTATCTTCAAGGGTATTAAAACGATGTTCATATCTGTGAATGTTAATATGTTGTTCTTATTTACTTACCAGAAGGGTTTCCAGTTGTATCTTTCCTAAATATAACCGTTAATCTTTTTCTATTTACAAGACAGTATACTGAGTCAAAATATATATATTTTTTTTAATTTAGAAAGTCTTTTTTTCAGCTACTTGAGAGGCTGAGGCTCTCCAGCCTGGGCGACAGTGAGACTCTGTCTCAAAAAAAAAAGAAAAAGAAAAAGAAATCTTTTTTTCTTTAATCCTGAAGCCTTTCAATATTTTCACATGTAAAATATTAATGTATTTGTATGTAAAACCTTTATAAAATTTTAAATGAGTAAATTCAATTAATCGCTTATGAAGGTTTAATGTTTTGTGAAAGAGTAATGGCCTATATGTCAAATGTTTAATTACAATTCTTTCTTAAAAAATAGTTGCTATCTTAAATTTTTAAAAATTCTCCATGTTCTTTGTCATTGATTAAAGACCCTGGAATATGAAATGAGCAAATATTATTCTCATTTTAAATTTGAGGACATTAAAACTTTGAAAGATCATGCAGCCTTTTCAAGTGATTTGGCTAATGTTCGGAGAAGCTACCAAAGAGCTAACTCTTATTCTGGTGCTTTCCTCATAATCTTATAAAATTGTGAAATAATGTGATGCAATTTGATAAAATAGGATGTAGATTACTATAACCTATAAAATTTCTCCAGTTCACATGAAAATTAACTTCAATGAGATAAAATAATTATATATATGTATCCCTGTCAATTAAATTTTTTTAAAAAACACACATGCCTAATTATAACTGTGTGTATGCTACAATCTTGGTGTTATTTTAATATCTGAAATGGGATTTGGAAAACTGGAAGTGGCTTTTATGTCATTTTGCCTCACTAGTACCAATAAAGTCATATAATTATTTTTTATTATTATTATTTCCTGAGACAGAGTGTTGCTCTGTTGTCTAGGCTAGTAGGCTAGAGTTCAGTGGTGCTATCTCGGCTTACTGCAATCTCCGCCTCCAGGGTTCAAGCGATTCTCCTGCCTCAGCCTCCCGAGTAGTGGGATTACAGGTGCTTGCCACCATGCCCAGTTAATTTTTGTACTTTTAGTAGAGACAGTTTCACCATGTTGGCCAGACTGGCCTTGACCTCCTGGCCCTCAGGTGATCTGCCCGCCTCGGCCTCCCAAAGTGCTGGGATTACAGGCATGAGCCACTGTGAGAGGCCCAGATAATAATTACTTTAAAAGAAGAAAGTCTTTCTGTAGTTTTCTTATATCATTAGTTTTTATAGGGATGTTTTAATGACCATTATTTTATTTTTCATAATATTATATCTGTATTATAATATTCACCCACATAAATAAAATATGCAGAAATTTGCAAATTGGTGTTTTCTTGTCCCTTCTTAACAACTGCAGAGGACACTTGCCTGGCCCCATGAAAATTCACCCTGGGCTCTAGAACAATCAGCACAGCCCAACTAACTCCAGGGGTTTGATTCACATCTTTAGAACTCTTTCCAGTCTTAACATTCACAACTTACTAAAAAGGCTTAGTTTCTTCCCAACCGAAACACAACAGGATAAAAGAATAAAGAAAAAGGGTGTTCTCTAACTCAGTCTTAAAATAATTACACAGAAAATGAGTTGCATACCGCTGGGCTTGTAAAATAAAGGGAGGCAAAAGGAAAAAAAAGTAACCGAGCACATTCTCTTTCTTTTAACTGCATGGGTAATATAGTGTGTTGAAGAAGAATATCATTATATCCTGGCCTAAAGTATTTTTTAAAATTATGTATTATTCTCCCCTGATTAAAAAGTGAGTATAGTATGTGTGAAACAGCTTTAAAATATTGCAGTAAGAACTTTCTCACTCCACTTAAATAGAGGTTATTTCCTCTGTAAACTCCTGAAACAAGGTTTACTTTGTAGAGACACTTGAATGACTTCCTTTTCATCAACTTAACTAACATTACGCCCCAGAATCTGCCATTGCAAACCAAAGTGAAATGATGATGCAAAGAACATATGACAAAAGAAGTTATAAAATTTGGCTCTGTAGAAGATTTACAACAAAAAGCAAGTAAAATTGACTTAACTGTTTGCAACATCTTAGGCAAAATCCACCTTTACCTTTTAGACTATAATGGGTTATTTAGTTCAGTAACATCTGGCAGTGAGTACATTTTCAATGAATTTGCCAAAGGGGTGAAAAATGAAATTCCCCCCCTTTTAGCTCCAGTTAAGCAATGGACACATTGCTGACTCTGTACTCATTTTATCCTCTCTGTATAGAAAAGAGGGGGAAAAAAGGTTAATAATGTGAGGGCTTTGGCATTTGAAAGAATTAAGAATTAAGTTCTGGTTTTACCTATTATTACTTGGGTAATTTGGGGCGAATAATGGTTTCTTTTCTCCCTTCTGTCTCTTCCCTCTACTCCTTCGCTCTAACTTTCTCTTCCCCTGTTCCTCCCTCTCTCCTTTTTTCTCTTCCTTCCTTCTTCCTTCCCATTTTAGTCTCTCTCCTCCTTTTATAAAAAAGAAATTCAAGTTGAGGACTGAGAGATATGACTCACACCGGTAATTTCAGCACTTTGGGAGGCAGAGGCAGGCGGATTGCTTGAGTCCAGGAGTTCGAGATCAGCCTGGGCAACATGAAAAATCCTTGCCTCTACAAAAAGTACAGAGATTAGGCAGGTGTGGTGGCACACACCTGTAGTTCTAACTGAGCCATGATGGCTCTACTGCACTCTAGCCTGGGTGACAGTATGAGACCCTGTCTCAAGAAAGAGAAAAGAAAGAAAAGAAAAAAAAAGGAAGGAAGGAAGAAGGAAGGAAAGAAGGAAATGAAAGAAAGAAATTCAAATTGAAAAACACTAAAATTACAAAGGGAAAGCATACAATTCTGAATACTTGAATCCTGCTCCTAAGAAGCATGCACTTTGTGCTTTTTCTTCTTTATTTAGTTGAATTTTCCTTGTAAATGTTTTTAAGAATAAACATTTATTTTTAAAATACTTTTTCATTTACTGAAAAATTGAGAAGATAGTACTAATTTTCCATAAATCCCTTGCCCAGCCCCCATAGTTAACATCTTATGTGTGTTGTTATTAAAATTAATGAATCAGTGTTCATTATTTATTTATTCATTTATTTATTCACTTATTTTTGAGATGGAGTTTCACTTTTCTTGCCCAGGCTGGAGTGCAATGGCGGGATCTCAACTCAATGCAACCTCCACCTCCTGGGTTGAATCCCAGCTACTGCCTCAGGCTCCCAAGTAGCTAGGATTACAGGCGCTTGCCACCACTCCCGGCTAATTTTGTATTTTTAGTAGAGACGGGATTTCACCATATTGGCCGGGCTGGCCTCAAACTCCTGGCCTCAGGTGATATACCTGCCTCAGCCTCCCAAAGTGCTGTGATTACAGGGGTGAGCCATCGCATCCGGCAATGTTCGTTATTACCGTATCATGCTTGTCTCTGTTCCAGGATTTCCTCTAGAGCACCAAAATACTTTAAGCTGTCATATTGTTTTATGTGCCTCTGCACTGGAAGAGTTTCACAACCCTTTCTTGCTTTTGATGACATAACAGTTTCAAAAGTACTGCTCAAGCACTTTGCAGAATAGCTCAGGCTTCGTATGGTGTTTTCTCATGATTAGATTGGGTTATGGGTTTGGAGGAGGACAGTCATAGAAATAACGTGCCATTTTCATCACATCACAATAAGAATATATACTATCAATCTAACCTGGGCCATCTAGGTGAGGTAATGTTTATCAGGTTTCTTTATGGAAAGTTACGCCTCCCCTACCCCAACGCCATTCCATAGTGTATTCTTTGCAAGGAAGACACTTTGTACAGCACATTCTTAAAGTGTGAGGACTTATTCTCCATCTCTTGAGGGAGATATATCTACATAAATTATCGAACTAATTCTGCACAGATTTGTCTCTTCTCTCCCATTTATTATGTATTCATATCAGTATAATTCATGGGCATGTATTTTATACTTTGAGTTAGAATCCAATTGTATGGCTCAAATTTTTCTAGTTATGGCCTTTGGAACCTCCTTCAGTTGGCTCCTGTGTCCGTTTGACAAACTCTCATCAATGTATGTAGGTTTGTTTGTTTGTCTGCTTATTGGTTAGGTGGTTTTGGAGAACTTCTTTATTTTCTAGTACTACAAGAAGTTTCAGGATCATCTTGTATATTTCCTGCTGCCCCAGTCTTACAATCAGTGATGTTTTCAAGTTTACCTGAGTCTTTTCAGTGAACAACAGTGTTAGAAACATAGATGCACTAAGTGTGCTCGTTGCTATTGGGCTGTTATTGCTTCTAGGCTCTCTCATCTGTCAGAATAAGAAAATATATGTATGTAGACTAAGCTGTGTGGTTCCGTGCTTCCCCTATTCAATCTTATTCTCCTTCCGTGACCCACTAGTCACCACTGCTGTTTGTACCACTTACCGTAATTCTGTTTATTCCAGAATGTCATATATTTTAAATTGTACCATACAGCCTTCTCAGACTGTCTTTTTAAAGAGTATCAATATGCATTTTATATTCATTCACATCTTTTTGTCTTGATGGCTCATTTCTTTTAATCTCTGAATAATATTCCATTGTATAGATATATCATGGTTTAGTCATCTGTTGAAGAATAGTTTTGGTAATTATGAATAAAGGTATTATAAACATTCACATAAAGTTTTTCGTGTTGACATAGGTGTTCAAGCCAGATTTGTAAATATGCTGGACCCTATTTCCTGAATCATATGATAAGGCTATGTTTAACTTCATAATAAACTGCCAAGCCGTTTCCAAAATAGAAATAGCATCTTGTATTCCTACTAGCAATGAATGACAGTCCCTGGTGCTCTGAATCCTTGCTCAGCAATTGCTATTTCCAGTGTCTTTGGATTATAGTTGTCCTAATAGGTGTGTAGGGATATCAGGTAATTGTTTTAATTTGCAATTCCTGATGACATATGATGTCAAGTATCTTTTTATATGCTTATTTGCCATTTTATATGCTTATTTGCAATATCTTTTCTAGTGAGCATCAATTCTTTGAACCATTTTCAAATTGGTTCATGTGTTTACTTTTGTTGGGTTATAATCGTTATTTGTATATGTTGGGTAGCACTTGTTTAACATATAGTTTTCTCATGTCTGTGCCTTGTCTTTGCATTCTCTTACTGTGTACTAGTCAGAGCAAAAGTTTTTAATTTTGGTAAAGTTCAACTACTATCTTTTCTTTCATTGATCATGCTTTTGTGTTGTATCTCAAATCTCGTTACCAAACCAAAGGTCATCTAGACTTTCTATGTTTTCTTCTGAAAGTTTTTTTTTTTTTTTTTTTTTTTTTTTTTTTTTGAGAAGGAGTCTCGCTCTTTCACCCAGGCTGGAGTGCAGTGGCGCGATCTCGGCTCATTGCAGGCTCCGCCCCCCGGGGTTCACACCATTCTCCTGCCTCAGCCTCCCGAGTAGCTGGGACTACAGGCCCCCGCCACCTCGCCCGGCTAATTTTTTTCTTTGTATTTTTAATAGAGACGGGGTTTCACCATGTTAGCCAGGATGGTCTCGATCTCCTGACCTTGTGATCCGCCCACCTCGGCCTCCCAAAGTGCTGGGATTACAGGCATGAGCCACTGCGCCCGGCCCTGAAAGTTTTATATATTTTTGTTTCACATTTACATGTATGATTCAGTGCGACTTATTTCTGTGAAAAATATAAGGTCTGTATCTGGGTTCCTTCTTTTTAATATGGATACCCACTTGTTTCAGTATCATTTGTTAAAGACTATTCCTTTTCTATCAAATTGCCATCGTTTTGACTATTGTATCTTTTTAAGTCTTGAAATCATATTATTTGAATCATCCAGTTTAGTTCCTGATATGATTTGGCTGTGTCTCCACCCAAATATCATCTTGAATTGTAGTTTCCATAATCCCCCTATGTTATGGGAGGGACCTAGTGGGGGGTAATTGAATCACAGCAACAGTTACTGTGGTGCCACTGTTCTCATGTTAGTGAGTGAGTTCTCACAAGATCTGATGGCTTTATAAGGGCATTTTTCCCTTTTGCTTGGCACTCCTCTCTCCTGCTGCCATGTGAAGAAGGACATGTTGCTTCCCCTTCCACCATGATTGTAAGTTTCCTGTGACCTCCTCAGCCAAATGGAACTGTGAGTCAATTAAACCTCTTTGCTTTATAAATTACCCAGTCTTGGATATTTCTTCATAGCAGCATAAGAACAGACTAATACAGTTCCTTTTCTTCAGCATTGTTTTGGTTATTCTAGGTCTTTTGCCTTTGCATATAAACTTTATAATAAGTTTGCAAGTTTCTATAGAATAGCTTGATGTGCTTTTGACTGAAATTGCATCAAATCTATACATCAACTTGCAGAACCACTATATTAACAATATTGAGTCTTCTAATACATTAACATGAAATAGCTCTTTCTTCGTTTAATTTTTCAATCTCTTTCATCGGAGTTTTGTAGGAATCTGCAAGTAGATGTTATAGATATCTCATTAGATTTATACCTAAGTGTTTCAATTTTGGTTTTCATATGGGAGTGTTGTAAATGGTATCTTTTTAAAAAATTCAAATACCAGTTTATCACTGGTATATATGAAATCAATTAGCTTTTGTATATCAGCCTTGTATCCTGTGTCTTTCCTATATTAATTTGAAGTTTTATTTATTAAATTTGAAGACTCTGAGTTTTTCTACATAGACGTTTATGTCATCTGTAAACCAAATGATTTGATTTCTTCCTCCCAAAATGTATATTTATTTCTTTTCATGTTTACTGCACTAGCTAGGAATTCCAGTATGATGCTTCATGTAATTGTTGAGGAATGATATCATTACCTATTTCCAATTTTAAAATGAGATCATCCAGTTTCTCACTACTAAATACATTGTCCAATAGAGGTTATTTGTATATGTGCTTTATCAAGTTGAGAAAGCTCCCCTCTCTTCCTAGTTTGTTGAGAATTTTTGACATAAATGAGTGTTGCATTTAGTCAACAATGCAAAGGCCTATTTGCATTACATAATTTGTTAAAATATGTTGAAAATATTGGAAGATTTCAGTGTCTTTTTAGAAGGATTAAATAGACTTTTGGAAGTAAATATGGTGACAAAGTATGTATAAGGTATATTTATATTTTTAATAGAACTGCGTAGATTATGAGTAGTGTTTGAGTGTAGTGTCGTTGCATGTATTTTTCCTCCAAAGATATTCAACCACTGGAAAAGTTGTCAAAGAAGCATATCAAGCCATGCTGGAGTGGTCGTTTGACAGTTTTGTAATGCAAAGTATCACTTGTAGTGTCAGTTTAAATTCAGATTTCTGGGCTTCACCCTTTTAAGTGTATGATTTTATGGATGGTTTTGCTATGTGCTACTGATGCAAAGTTGATGCAAAAGCATTTGATAAATTTTGGTCTAGAGGTATGACATGATGACTTCTAACATTTATACTAAACTTTGTATCCCATGAACTTAAAAAGATAAATGCTTATAGCAGAGATGTGATTCAGCCTGGGCCTCAGATGATGAGTATAACTTCACAGTGAATCTTAACATTGTTCAAAATGACATTGCCCAGACTGGCATTATCTACATCAGAAGACAGATAAGTCTTACATCTAAACTAATTTTTAAAATATTAACAAATCCATTGCTGGAATAAAAAGTATTTGGCTTAATGAGGGTATCTTTCCAGTTGTCATATCTTAAACGTAATGAAGCAAAAACTAGGCTGCATTTATTGCTTCTGAGGCAATATATAAATGTATACCCAATGTACTCTATATTAATAAATGTTGATTTAATTGTAAACTTGCTGAGAAAACTGCAATATTTATTTCAGATTACAATTGCTTCTTGAGGTAAGGAAACCCAAACATACTTTAACAAAGGGGTAAGCTATTTCAGAAGCTGCTGCAAACTCAGCACTGTGCTTTTTAAAACTGACAGTATTTTAAGACTAAATGGTTGAACTGAATAATAATAATATTTCAGTCTCATAAAACCTGTTACTTATTAAGTCTGCATAGTAAGTAGATGCATAAGAACCTTATAATTCTATGATTTTCATCCAGGGAATATCATTTTTTATTTGAATAACTTTTCCCTGAATGCATTTAAAATAAGGAAGACAAGGAGTTTATGTGCAATTACATTATTTTAGAACATACAGTGGTAATTCATATCTATTAAATATTTAAGACACATTTCTATTCAAATATTTCCAAAGGTGTTACAAACCTAATCTCCCCTTCATTTCTCATTCTATTATCTTTAAAGAATCATAATCAAGAAGTAAAGTCAGCTAGAATATGGCAGGATATGGCTACTTTTGACATGATAAAAGGCTTTATATATATTGTTATGGTAGTTTAAATATTTGAGATTTTAAAGTTGTATGATTCCAAAAAACAAAAAAAAAAGTGAGAAAGAACTCTGTAGTATTTTCAGTTATTTTCATATTTGAAATAAGAAAATGTTGACATTATTATCTTAATTTGTATGCAACTATTAGCCAATGTATTAGACATATTTCACATTGAAGAAACCCTATATTAATAAGGACACAGTTTTATATGATCAGGCACTCACATTGTGTATGGGAAAGTATTCTGATAGGTAAAGAAATATATCTTACTTCTAAGAACAGATACTTGTGCAAGTGAGTTTGTTATTTAACTTGGGACTCTTACATGTTCTTATTAAAACAATCTCATTAACCAGAGAATCTTATTCTTAATATAGTCTTCCCTTGTCTTTTGGGCACATAGACTAGTTGATATGCTATCTTGTAATTTTTATTTGGTTATTAAAATTTCCCTACCCATAACTTCTCATTTAAATCACAAGGCAGAATAAAACCCCAGCATTTTTCTCATTCTTGATTATGCCACAATGGTTTTAGAAATAGACCTCCTCTTCTTTCCTCGTCTTTGGAGATCTATTACACAGCAATGTGAAAATAACCAAACATAACAGAAACTCACAGGTAGAGCTTAAAACTCTTCCTTTGAAGTCATTACTTGGGGAACAGATGTGATTCATCATCCATACTGGTTAGAGAGAAAGAAGATATTAGACAACAAGTCCTGATAAAACACAAAACTAAAGCCAACCAATTTGTTATGGTGTGAAAGAAACAGATACTGAGAAAAAGAATAGTATTCTTATCAATTGAGCAGGGACTGGAAATGGAGGCTCATACTATTCCAATAGTCAACAAAGTAGATTTACTTCGTTGAGTATTTTTCAGGCCAAATAATATCACTGAAAAAAAGATCCATACCTTTAGATTTATTTTAAAGTACATCTAAACAGTGCTCAGTCACCGTCTTAGGTAACTCCAGTGTACTGACTGAAAACATGGATTCAAACAGACATGGTTTGTTCTCTGTCTTTGCCAAATATTAGTAATATACAGTGGCTCATAGGAGCTGATTGTTAGTTTCTGTTTCTATTTCTTTGTTCAGTGATCACATTTGTAGCTTGAAATCAGCCATGATGTGGATATTTACACTGTGGAACCAGGAAAATGCTACAAGTCAAGCCTCTTTCTGTCCCAATTTTTGTTATTAAGCAAGGCAAATCAGGCTAAATCCTAAAGCATATGCTAAAGCAAACTGATTCAACTCCTTAACTCTCAGATTATTTCATCTATAAAATTGTTCTAATAAAACTATGTATTTTTACAAGAATTATCTTTTGTAATGTTTTAAAGTACCTAGTCTAGTGACTACTTCATAGTAAGTACCCCCAAATGGTAGTGTGTCTTTATTATTATATGTTCACTAGAAATAAATCTACCAAAAATATCTACCTATAATAGATATAATAACATCATGAAAAATCATTATCTAGACAAGTGCAAAAAAGTATAGACATAGATGCTGGAATTCCTTATTGAATGATTAATTGTTAAATGAATTAAAACACAAGTGATATGGTTTGGTTGTGTCCCCACCCAAATCTCATCTTTAATTCTCATGTGTTGTGAGAGGGACCCAGTGGGAGGTAATTGAATAAAGAGGGTGGGTCTTTCCCCTGCTGTTCTCATGACAGTGAATAAGTCTCATTAGATTTGATGGTTTTAAAAATGGGAGTTTCCCTGCACAAACTCTCTTGCTGCCATCCATGTAAGATGTGACTTGCTCTGACTTGTCTTCCACCATGATTGTGAGGCCTCCCCAGCCATGTGGAACTGTAAGTCCATTAAACCTCTTTTTTCCCAGTCTCAGGTTTGTCTTTATTAGCAGTGTGAAAATGGACTAATACAGTAAGTCAGGAAAATATCTCAATAAACTATCAAATAATAAAATAAGTACCTTTGTGGGGGAAGGAAAGAATGCAATGCATTCACATTTCCTTCCATAAATATTTAATGACCACCTACCATTTGCAAAACATTGCTGTTATTTTATAGGGGAAAATCTTACTCTCATGGAAGGCACCTTCTGTTCAGAGAGTATGGTCAATGAGCAAATTAATGAATACAGACACACACAGTGTCAGATGAGTAAGATAAGGGAATAGAAAGTGACAGGGCAGAAGGGAGGGACTACTATATTTAATAGAGTAGAGCCAAATCTTCTTTACTAAGGTATTATTTGAGTGGTTACGTGAATACAGTGAGAAAGAGTTGAGACACGCAGGTATTTGGCAGCAGGACATTCACCATAGTGGGAGAAATAAAGCACACAGTATGATGCAGGAATACGATGTGTTTCACATATTCCAGAAACAGCAAGGAGACCAGTGTGACTAGCAAATCTTCATAATGGACATTTATAAACTGATGTATGCATTACAAAATTAGTTTACTCTGTAAATGAATTCAGTTCTTTGTTTCTCAATCATTATCACATAATATCTCCTCTAAGGTTGCCTGAAATCCTAGATGTTGCCTAGTATTTAAGTGCATACTCTTTGTACAAAATAAACTGGAGATTCAATTCTCAATCTTGTCACTTGCTTTGTGCCCAGAGGACAATTATTCATCTACTCTCTTGTTATGTCATTCAGATATTAATTTGCTTACATTCATATAGTTAATCAATACTTGGTCTTTTGGTCTGCCAATTTATCGTGTGTGTGTGTGTATGTGTGTGTGTTTTTTGTTTTGTTTTGTTTGGCTTTGGTTGTGCTTTTTCTTATTCCCTCAAATTCCCTGCCTCCCATTGGCTTAAAAGTTTTTATTTTCTCTTTTGTACTACCATTATTTTACTGCTGTGATCTGACATGACTTGTGAAATAATAAATCCCACAGTACTATTAATAATTACACATACATATTTCACAAAACTACTTAAAATTGTCTTTTTCTGATAAATTAATTGGAAGGTTTCTCTTCCTTCCAAACAAGGAAAAAAAAATCCCGTTTCTTTTTCTCTATTACTGTTTATATAGGATTTATTTACATATTTTAAAATGTAGAAAGCTACTATTATCTGTTTCTATCATTTACATACTTGAAATGCAGAAGTATTAAGAGTATAGTTCCTTCAGTTTTTAAAAGATGTATTTATTCGAGTAAACTCCATCCTTTTTTCAGGCACAGAGCATTAACATCAGCCTGCAAGTTACTTAAACTCCTTCCTAATCAATTCCTTGAAGAAATCAGTGATCTGATTTTTATCCACATAGCTTAATTTTACCTATTCTTGAACTTTATAAAAATTGAATTATACAGTATTTACTCTTCCATGAATTACTTCTTTCACTAGTCATAAGGGTTTTAAGATGCATTAATGTTCTTGTGTATATAAATAGTTTGATTCTTTTTTCAAGAATTACTTTCTTATTCATATCCACCATTGTATATCTATTTCCTTGTTGATGAACACGTGGGCAGTTTCTAGTTTGAGGGTATTATAAAAAAGTCACCATTATATTACTTATATAAGAGAGTACACCAGCCATCCCATTACTGGGTATATACCCAAAGGATTATAAATCATGCTGCTATAAAGACACATGCACACGTATGTTTACTGCAGCACTGTTCACAATAGCAAAGACTTGGAACCAACCCAAATGTCCAACAACAACAGACTGGATTAAGAAAATGTGGCACATATACACCATGGAATACTATGCAGCCATAAAAAATGATGAGTTCGTGTCCTTTGTAGGGACATGGATGAAACTGGAAACCATCATTCTCAGCAAACTATCGCAAGGACAGAAATCCAAACACCCCATGTTCTCATAGGTGGGAATTGAACAATGAGAACACATGGACACAGGAAGGGGAACATCACACTCCGGGGACTGTTGTGGGGTGGGGGGAGGGGGGAGGGACAGCATTTGGAGATATACCTAATGCTAAATGATGAGTTAATGGGTGCAGCACACCAACATGGCACATGTATACATATGTAACAAATCTGCACATTGTGCACGTGTACCCTAAAACTTAAAGTATAAAAATAATAAAATAAAATAAAGATAAATAAATAAACTACAATTTGGTAACACTAAAAAAAAAAAATCCAGTGAGTTTAAGAACTTTAGGCTGGGGTAGGGGGAGGGGGGAGGAATAGCATAAAAAAAAGAGAGAGTACAGAGATTTTTGCAGGCATGTTTTCTTTTATCTTAGATAAATATCTAAAAGTATGGTTACTGGATTGCAGGGTAGTGTATGTCATGGCTCAGAACACAGTAACCCAAAATATGGCCTTGTGGCAATTGAGAATGCTTCAGAAGCAGGAAAGTCACTCTGACCCTCCTTTGCCATTCTGCATAATGCAGGATCATTACAAATTTCTCTCAACTACCACAATTAAAAATAGTTTATAAGATCCTCATTCCAGAGCAGTCGTGCCCCATACACAGAGGAAAGGGATGTCACAGACACAGAGATGCAGAAAAGCTCTAAACAGGTTTTTGCTGAATTCCCCCGAATTTATTACCATTAATAATATTTACCAGTCCGGGCACGGTGGCTCATGTCTGTAATCCCAGCACTTTGGGAGGCTGAGGCAAGTAGATCGCCTGAGGTCAGGAGTTCGAGACCAGCCTGGCCAACATGGTGAAACCCCATCTCTACTAAAAATATAAAAATTAGCAGGGTGTGGTGGCAGGGCCCTGTAATCCCACCTACTTGAGAGGCTGAGACAGGAAAATCACTTGAACCCGGGAGGAAGAGGTTGCAGTGAGCTGAGACCGCACCATTGCACTCCAGCCTGGGAAACCAGACCAAACTCTGTCTCAAAATAATAATCACATTTACAATACCATTTTTGTCCAACCACTTTTCTAAACAACTATCCACTTCTTTCACCAGACATAGCATAAAAGTACATAGTTTTCTCTGGGTCTTTTTTTCTGAAGGTTTTCATGTGTAAAGTAAGTTTGTTACATTAATTTGTCATTCTTTTCTCTTGTTAATCTGTCTTTTGTTATAGAGGTGCCAGCCAAGATCCTTGCAATGTTTGAGGAAAAGATATTACATTTTCTTCCCCACACGTATATTTTACTTTTAAAAAAATCAGACATTCAAATGGTTGTGTCAATGTATTTTCTTACTACAAATCTGTAGAAGTTTTAATTTTTCCATATCTTTGCCAATATTTGTACTGTTGATTTTCTTTTGCTTTATTTTTTTTGTCATTTCGGTAGGTATAGATTGGTATTTCATCCTGACTTTAATTTGAATTTCCTGAAGGCAAATGATGTTGACCATTATTATGCACTTACTGGCCATATGTTTTCTTATATACTCATTTGTGAAACTTCTATTCAAGCCTTTTACTTATGTTTGAAACTGATAAAATATTATTATTCTTTATGTATTCCAGATGCAAACACTTTGTTGTTGTTTTTTAACTTTTATTTTAGGTTCAAGGATAGATACAGAGATTTATTATATAGGTAATCTCGTGTCACGGGATAATATGATTTGGCTCTGTGTCCCCACTCAAATTTCATTTTGAATTGTAATCCCCATACGTCAGGGGAGGGACCTGGTGGGAGGTGATTGGGTAATCGGGGTGAATTTTCCCCTTGCTCTTCTCATGGTAGTGAGTTCTCCCAAGATGATGGTTTAAAAGTGTGTGGCAGTTTCCTGTTCACTTTCACTCTCTCCCATGCTCCACCATGGTAAGACATGCTTGCTTTCCTTTTCCTGCTTGCTATAATTGTAAGTGTCCTGAGCCCTCCCAGTCACAATTCCTGTTAAGCCTATGGAACTGTGAGCCAACAAAACCTCTTTTCTTGGTAAATTACCCTGTCTCAGGTAGTTCTGTATAGCAGTGTGAGAACAAACTAATACAGAAAATTAATACTAGGAAAGTGGGGTACTGGTATAAAGATACCAGAAAATGTGGAACTGATTTTGGAACTGAGTAGTAGGCAGAAGTTGAGGTAGTTTGGAAGGCTCTGAAAAAGAGAGGAAGATGTGGGAAAGTTTGAAACTTCTGAGGACTTTTTGAGTGGTTTTGACCAAAATGCTGATAGTGATATGGAGAATAAGAGGCTGAGGTGGTCTCAGACGGAGATGAGGAGCTTGTTGGGAACTGGGGTAAAGGTCACTCTTGCTATGTCATATAAAAGAGACTGGTGGCATTGTGTCCCTGCTCTAGGGATCTATGGAACTTTGAACTTGAGAGATGATTTAGGGCATCTGGTAGAAGAAATTTCTAAGCAGAAAAGTAGTCAAGATTTGGTCTCGCTACTCCTAACAGTGTATGGTCATTGGCATTCACAAAGAGATGATCTGAAATTGGGACTTATGTTTTAAAAAGGGAAGCAGAGTATAGAAGTTTGGAAAATTTACAGCCTGATCATGTGGTAGAAAAGAAAACTTCATTTTCTGGGAAGAAATTCAGGCTGGCTGCAGAAATTTGCATAAGTAAAAAGGAACCAAATATTAATTGCCAAGACAATGAGGAAAATGTCTACAGGGCATGTCAGAGACATTTGGCGGAAGCCCCTCCCATCAAAGGCCCAGGGGCTTATCATATTAAAATGGTTTGGTGGGCCAAGCCCAGGGCCCAGCTGCCCTGTGAAGCCTGGAGACACAGTGCCCTGCATCCCAGCCATTCCAGCTCCAGCCATAGATAAAACAAGGAAAGGTACAGCTCAGGCCATTGCTTCAGAGGGTGCAAGCCCCAAGTCTTGGTGGCTACCACAAGGTGTTGGTCCTGTGAGTATGCGGAAGGCAAGGGTTGAGGTTTGGGAACCCCTGCCTAGATTTCAGATGATGTATGGAAATGCAGGGATGTCCAGGTAGAAGTCTGCTGTAGGGGCGGAATCCTCATGGAGAGCTTCTGCTAAGGCAGTGCAGAGAGGAAATATGGGGTTGGAGCCCCCACAGGGAGTACACACTGGGGTACTTCCTAGTGGAGCTGTGAGAATAGGGCAACTGTTCTTTAAACCCCATAATGGTAGATCTACTAATAGTTTGCACTGTGCACCCAGAAAAGCCACACACACTCAATGCTAGCTTGTGAAATTGGCCATGGGGGCTGTATCCTACAGAGCCACAGAGGCAGAATGTCTCAAGACCTTGGGAGTCTACCCCTTCCATCGGCATGCCCTGGATATGAGACATGGAGTAAAAGGACATCATTTTGGAGCTCTAATATTTAATGACTGCTCTTCTGAGTTTTGAATTTGCATCTGGCCTGTAGCCACTTTTTTGGACAATTTATCCCATTTGGAATGGGAGCATTTCCATGAAGTTCTCCATAAGGACTCCATCCCTGCAGCAAACTTCTGCCCGGGCACCTAAGTGTTTCCATACATCCTCTGAAATCTAGGCAAATGTCCCCAAAACTCAATTATTGACTTCTGTGCACCCACAGGCTCAACACCATATGAAAGCCACCAAAAATTGGGGCTTGCACCCTCTGAGTTAATGGCCCAAGGCGTACTTTGGACCCTTTTAGCCATAGCTGGAGCTGAAGCAGCTGAAACAGAGGGCACCACATCCTGAGGCTGCTCAGAGCAAGATGGCCCTGAGCTTGGCCAAAAAAAGCATTTTTTCCCTCCTAGGCCTCTATGAGGGGAAAGGCTGCTGGGGTGGTCTCTGTCATTCCCTGGAGACATTTTCCCATTATCTTAGTGATTAATATTTGGCTTCTCATTATCAATGCCAGTATCTGCAGCCAGCTGAAAATGTTCCCCAGAAAATGTGTTTTTGTTTTCTATCGAAGTCAGGCTGAAAATTTTCCAAGCTTTTATGTGCTGCTTTCTTTGAGTGTTTTGTTGCTTTGAAATTTTTTCCACCAGATACCCTAAATTACCTCTCTCAGCCTCAAAGTTCCATAGATCTCTAGGGTAGGGGCAAAATGCTGCCAGTTTCTTTGCTAAAGCATAGCAAAGGTGACATTTACTCCAGTTTCCAGCAAGTTCTTCATCTCCATCTGAGACCACCTCAGCCTGGACTTCATAGTCCATATCACCATCAGCATTTTGGTCAAAACCAATGAACATGTCTCTAGGAAGTTCCAAACTTTCCCACATTTTCCTGTCTTCTTTTAAGTCCTCCAGACTGTACCAATCTCTGCCTGTTACCCAGTTCTAAAGTCACTTCCACATCTTTGGGCATTCTTACAGCAGCACCTCACCCTCTGTGGTACCATTTTACTGTATTAGTTTGTTTTCATGCTACTGATAAAGAAATACCCAAGGCTGGGTAATTTATAAAGAAAAGAGGCTTAATTGACTTACAGTTCTGCATTGCTGGGGAGGTTTCAGGAAACATACAATCATGGCTGAAGGCAAAGGAGAAGCAGGCATCTTCTTCACAGAGTGACAGGACAGGGCAAGAATGAGTGTCAGCAGGGGAAATGCCAGATGCTTATAAAACCATCAGATCTCACGAGAAATCACTACCAGGAAAACAGCATGGGGGAATCTGCCCCCATGATTTAATTATCATTGATCTCGTCCCTCCCAAAACATGTGGGGACTCTGGGAATTACAATTTAAAATGAGATTTGGGTGTGGACATAGCTAAACTATATTAGACGATTATAATTTGATAGTGTATAATTTGTTGAATTTAACTGATTCTTTTGATTTCTGTGTTTTAACACAAGATTGCTGAGTTGCTCATATTTTATTCTTTTTGTTTGGGTTTTCTGGTTTGAAATACATTATTGAGTAATTTGTAAGAATCTATTGGTAGTATATATTCTTTGTATATCTGAAAATTTCATGTAATAGTCTTGTCTGAATGGCTAGGAAATTCTATGTTGAAAGTTATTTGTTTTATAGTAATTTTACTGTAATAATTTTTATTTTCAATCATATTTTTATTCCTTTGTATGTATGTTTTCTCTTTAGTTGGGATTTAGAGACTTTTCTTCATCCTTAACATATTGCTGTCCCATTATATACTCAGTATAAAGTCAGTGCACAAAGATAATTCATATACTTCTTTAGTTCAACAATGGTTTCAGCCATAGTTCCCTGAAAGTTATCCCTGTCATTCTATTAGGAAAATATTATAATATTAAAAATTTATTCAGTGTTATCTATGCTTATAAATTTGTTCTTCATATTTTTACTTTTTTATTTCCCTGTATTTTTTTATTCTTCCCCTAAAGATATTTCTCTTGAGTTACAATTACATTTTTAAGTTATTTTACATTATTTAAGTTATTTTAAAAAACACAATTAAGTTGTTACTCAATTTCATCACCCTGTTGTGTTATCAAATAGGTGGTCTTCCCTATATTTTTTTATTCTTCAGTGCTATTTTCCAATTTAGAAATCCAATCTAACTATATATAGGTTTACTATTATTCCACTTGTTGTGCCTACTTTGTATTTCAATGCATGTATATATTTCCTTTTTTTAATTTTTAAATTTTACTTTAAGTTCTGGGATAATGTATAGAATGTGCAGGCTTGTTACACAGGTATACATTTGCTATGGCGGTTTGTCACACCTATCAACCCGTCATCTAGGTTTTAAGCTGCACATGCATTTGGTATTTGTCGTAATGCTCACCATTCCCTTGCCCCCCACTTCCAGATAGGCCCCATTGTGTGACGTTCCCCTCCCTGTATCCACGTGTTCTAATTGTTCAACTCCCACTTATGAGTGACAATATGCGGTGTTTGGTTTTCTGTTCTGCATTAGCTTGCTGAGAATGATGGCTTACAGCTTAATCCGTGTCCCTGCAAAGGACGTGAACTCATTTTTTTTATGGCTGCCTAGTATTCTATGGTATATATGTGCCACATTTTCTTTATTCAGTCTATCACTGATGGGCATTTGGGTTGGTTCCAAGTCTTTGCTGTTTTAAATAGTGCTGCAATAAACGTATGTGTGAATGTATATTTATAGTAGAATGATTTATAATCCTTTGGGTATATACCCAGTAATGGGATTGCTGAGTCAAATGGTATTTCTGATTCTAGATCCTTGAGGAATCACCACACTGTTTTCCACAATGGTTGAACTAATTTACACTCCTACAGTGTAAAAGCATTTCTATTTCTCCACAGCCTCGCCAGCATCTGTTGTCTCCTGACTTTTTAATGGTGGCCATTCTAACTGGCATGAGATGGTATCTCAGTGTAGTTTTGATTTGCATTTCTCTAATGACCAGTGATGATGAGTTTTTTTTTTTTTTCCATCTGTTTGTTGGCCGCATAAATGTCTTCTTTTGAGAACTGTCTGTTCATATCCTCTGACCACTTTTTGATGGGGTTGTTTGTTTTTTCTTGTAAATTTGTTTAAGTTCCTTGTAGATTCTGGATATTAGACTTTTGTCAGATGGGCAGATTTCAAAAATTTGCTCCCATTTTGTAGGTTGCCTGTTCACTCAGATGCTAGTTTCTTTTGCTGTGAAGAAGTTCTTTAGTTTAATTAGATCCCATTTATCAATTTTTGCTTTTGTTGCCATTGCTTTTGGTGTTTTAGTCATGAAGTCTTTGCCCATGCCTATGTCCTGAATGGTATTACCTAGGTTTTCTTCTAGAGTTTTTATGGTTTTGGGTTTACATTTAAGTCTTTAATCCATCTTGAGTTAATTTTTATATAAGGTGTAAAAAAGGGGACCTGTTTGTTTTCTGCATATGGCTAATGTTTTGTTTTTGTCACGTTTCTCGAGGATCAGATGGCTGTAAATATGTGGTGTTACTTCTGAGTTCTCTGTTCTGTTCCATTGGTCTGTATATTGGTTTTGGTACCAGTACCATGCTGTTTTGGTTACTGTAGCCTTGTAGTATAGTTTGAAGTCAGGTAGACTGATGCCTCCAGCTGTGTTTTGTTTGCTTAGGACTATCTTTGCTATATGGGCTCTTTTTTGGTTCCTTATAAAATTTAAAGTATTTTTTCTAATTCTTCAAAGAAAGTCAATGGTAGCTTGACAGGAATAGCATTGAATCTGTAAATTACATTGGGCAGTATAGCCATTTTCACAATATTGATTCTTCCTATCCATAAGCACAGGATTTTTTCCCATTTGTTTGTGTCCTCTCTTATTCCCTTGGGCACTGGTTTGTAGTTCTCCTTGAAAAGGTCCTTCACATCCCTTGTATGTTGTATTCCTAGGTATTTTATTCACTTTGTAGCAATTTGAGTGGGAGTTTACTCATGATTTGGCTCTCTGCTTGTCTACTGTTGGTGTATAGAAATGCTTGTGATTTTTGTACATTGATTTTTTATCCTGAGACATTGCTGAAGATGCTTATCAGCTTGAGAAGTTTTTGAGCTGAGATGATGGGGTTTTCTAAATATATAATCATGTCATCTGTAAACAGAGACAATCTGACTTCCTGTCTTCCTATTTGAAGAACCTTTATTTCTCTCTCTTACCTGATTTTCCTGGCCAGAACTTCCAATACTACGTTGAATAGCAGTGGCGAGAGAAGGCATCCTTGTCTTGTGCCAGTTTTCAAAGGGAATGCTTCCAGCTTTTGCCCATTCAATATGATATTAGCTATGGGTTTGTCATAAACAGCTCTTATTATTTTGAGATATGTTCCATCAATATCTAGTTTATTGAGTGTTTTTAGAATGATGTAATGTTCAATTTTATCAAAGGCCTTTTCTGCATCTATTGAGATAATCATGTGGTTTTTGTCATTGGTTCTGTTCTGTGATGGATTACATTTATTTATTTGTGTATGTTGAATCAGCCTTGCATCCCAGGGATGAAGCTGACTTGATCATCGTGGATAAGATTTTTGATGTGCTGTTGGATTCGGTTTGACAGTATTTTACTGAGGATTTCTGCATAGATGTTCATCAGGGATATTGGCCTGAAGTTTCCCTTTTTTGTTGTGTCTCTGCCAGGTTTTGGTATCAGGATGACGCTGGCCTTATAAAATGAGTTAGAGAGGAGTCCCTTTTTTTCTGTTGTTCGGAATAGTTTCAGAAGAAATGGTACCAGCTCCTCTTTGCACCTCTGGTAGAATTCGGCAGTGAATCTGTCTGGTCCTAGGCTTTTTTGGTTGGTAGGGTATTAATTCCTGCCTCCATTTCAGAACTTGTTATTGGTTTATTCAGGGATTCGACTTCTTCCTGGTTTAGTCTTGGGAGAATGTATGTGTCCAGGAATTTATCCATTTCTTCTAGATTTTCCAGTTTATTTGCATAGAGGTGTTTACAGTATTCTCTGATGGTAACTTGCATTTCTGTGGGATCAGTGGTGATATCCCCTTTATCATTTTTTATTGTGTCTATTTGATTCTTCTCTCTTTTCTTCTTTATTAGCCTAGCTAGCAGTCTATCTATTTTGCTAATCTTTTCAAAAAACTAGCTCCAGCATTCATTTGATTTTTTGATATATTTTCTTTCCAAATTTTTCTACTGGTTATTTTAATATCCATTATTTCTTGATGCACATTTATTTATTATTTTATTACTTTTTAAATGTACAATATTATTCAATTTTTTAGGACCTTAAACCTAATGAATGTTTGTTAACTTTTAAGCCATGTTGGCAGCTTCCTACATAGTAATTTGCTTATTATATGGGGAAATTGGTCAAAGATAAAATGAAAATGTCCAGAAAAAATACTCGTCTAGTTAACAGCTAGCAGATGAGAGGATGGCAGAGGTTTCTCAGCATTCAAAGGTTATGACGGCACATTAACTCTGACTTGAAGAAGCAAGAAGAACAATTTGCAAAGGAAGGATTATTTCCTAGATCCTGTTAGTGTAGGAATCAAGGGAAATAAAATTCTAATAAGGTGGAGACTTCAGAGAAAAGTATCTTAGTCTTTAATACAGCACATACGCAAGTTCGAGTTGCTTGAAAACCTGGAGAGTCAGAAACTGTCCATGAGAACACTGAGCATCTAAAATTAAATTTAAAAAGAGAAAAGAGAAAACATTGAAAGCACTGAAGTATAGACGAGAGAAAAGAGGATAGACTTGGGAAATACAAGTCTTTAAGTTCTTCATTCATGAGTTTTACAGTTTTGGGTAAGTAAATTTCTGAATTTTCATGTCTGTAAAGTGGGTATTATAATACTACTCCCTAAATTCTAACAATGTAATAGAGATTATGTTACTCTCTGTAAATCTGAATTATTTGGAAACTGTAGGACCATACAAATATCCCTTATTATTAAGCTGTAACAGATACTGTAGTTACTAATAACGTATATTTCAAAATTGCTAAAAGAGTAGATTTTAGATGTTATCATCAAAAACAAATGATAAGTATGTGAGGTGATGGATATGTTAGACAAAATTAATCATCCCCCAATGCATACAGGTATCTAAAATATCACTGTATACCATAAATATATACAATTATTATTTTTCAATTAAAAATAAAATACAATTTTAAAAATTCAAAAAATGTTATTACCCTTTGCCTAAAAACAACTTTGTATCAGTAGTGGCTTAAATAATAGAGCCCCACTAGAAATAGAAGAATATATGTCTTAATATACTTTAAAAATATGTACTTATTAAATGCGAAAAAAACGTAAGTTATTATTCTAGATGTGCCAGTTAATACCCTATAGGTACTGGAGTTATAACACAGAAGAGATCTGAGTCCATTAAATTTAGAATATATTGCAGGTTTGACACTTGTTAAACTTGTGACTTCTAAAACTATGATAGCACCATAAATTTGCATAGAACTGTTTTTATTAAATGTGAGCAATTACTCATAATTCCTAATACACGATTAGCACACAGTAGGCACTTCAAAATATTATTACTATGGAAGTATAGGAAAACAGCTTTGAAGCAAATTTGCTAGTTCACCTCACTCACCTTCAATTGAAATTTCACTTTACAGTAAGTGGGGGAAGTGAGTCATTCAACTCCCTAGACTCAAGGATCACATTCAGACAATCATCCCTATAATGAGAGCACCAGCATGGAAATCTATTGCCCTGCTATAAAGGCACTGGACCAGCACAGGAGAAAGTTTCAATAACGCGCGGGACAGCTGTCTTGCCAGTGGTCATAGATGTGTTTGCCTTTAGTGTCACCCTATAAAATCTATGATGGCTCAAGTTTGCAAACTCCTCATCACAATTTCAGACTAAGGAAAGTCAGTTGTAATGGAATTCCTTTCCTGATGAAAATGGCAATAATTTGCAAGACTGAGCCTCCCGTCGTTCAGGTTGTTGCTGCTGCTTTCAATGCCTAATGAATCACTGTGCAACATCTCATTGCATCTGAATTTATGCAAATTGACAATTAAACAAGGGGGTTATTTTAGTCAAATCAGTCAGATATTGTATCTATTTCAAATAATAATGTAAGCATAACTGACAGTGCATAATTAATGATTAGCTAAGGCTGCTAATAATTAAATGATAAGAAGCTATGAGAGGAGGGAGGCTCCAGTATCTTGGGCTGTAAGCCAGAAACAGAAAAATATATTTGCCTCATTTCCTCACATCACTGGAACCCTTTTCTAGTTGCACTCATAGCGATGTCTGCACCTCAGGAGGTTGGGCATTTGCTTATAGTTTTCTAGAAACTTTCCTAAGGAAGTTAAGTAAATAAATACTTTGGTTTCATAGAATCCTTACTGGGTTTAATGGATCTTTCTGTGTTTGAATCCTGGCTCTAACACTAACCAACTATATGACCTTGGGAATGCTTTGTAACCTCAATAACTGAGCTTCCACCTTCCTAATTTATAAAACAATTGCTGTGTTTTAATACCACTTATATATAATTATAGTGAGGATGAAATAAAATATTAAATATAAATGTCTTAATTAGTTCCAGAAACTTAATATATGAGAAATATTATTTATTGTAATTGTGATGATCATTTCTGTTGCATGCTCCTTATCTCTTTTTGCCTTATAAAAGACGACTTTATGCCAACATTTAAAACATATTGTTTCAGCTTCCCATATTAATGACTGAGAAATTCCAGTTAAAATGTATGTAGTCACGACACCAAAGACACTGCATGAAACAAATTATTAATAAACTTAACCTCAATACAATTAAAAATTCCTGTTCTGGTGAAATACACTGTTAGGTGAATGAATACAGAAGACACAGACTGGAAGAGAATATTTGCCAAAGATATACCTGATCAATGACTGTTATTCAATTATATGAAGAACACTTAAAGTTCAACAATAGGAAAAATAACCCCCCAAATTGGGCAAAAGGCTTGAATAGACACCCGACAAAAGATATGTTGATGAAAAGTAAGTATATAAAAAGATGTACCACCAGAGAAATGAAAATTAGAACAATAACGAGATACTCAGACACATCTATTAGAATGGTCAAAGTTTAAAACACTAATAATGGCAAATTCTGGGGATGATATGGAGTAACACAAACAATTGTTGATGGGAATGCAAAATGGTACAGTTACTTTGGAAGACTGTTTGGTAGCTTCTTACAATACAAAACATAATCCTACCATAGCAACCAGCAATCACATTCATTAGTATTTAACTAAATGAGCTAAAAACTTATGTCTACACAAAAACCTGCACACAGATGTTTATAGCAACTTCACTCATAATTTTCAAAACTTGGAAGCCACTGAGATGTTTTTTCAGTAAGTGAATGAATACATTAACTGTGCTGCATCCAGACAATAAAACATTATTCAACTCTAAACGGAAATGAGCCGTCAAGCCATGAACATACAAAGAGGAAATATAAATGGACATTAGTAAGTAAAATAAGTCAATCTGAAAATACTACACACTGTATGCTTTCAACTACATGATATCCTGAAAAAAGGCCAAACTATGGACCCAGTAAAAAGATCAGTGGTTGTCAAGGGTTAGAGTGGAAGGAAGAATGAATAGCAGAGCATGGAGGAGTTTTAGAGCAATGACACTACTCTGTATGCTACTACAATGGTAGATACAAGTCATTACATATTTGCCAAGCCCAGGGAATATACAATACCAAGAGTGAGCCCTAATGTAAACTACGCACTTTGAGTGATAATGATGTGTCAATGTAGATTTACTGATATTAACAAACATACCTCTTGGTGTAGGATGTTGATGGAGGAAAGTTGTTTATGTATAGAGCAATGAGGCATGCGAGAACTGTGTGCCTTGTGCCCAACTTTGCTATGAATGTAAAACTACCCTAAAGTCTATTTAAAAACATGAAGTCTACATCATATCAACTTTCATGCTTATGGCAAATCTCAAATCTTATTAGATGTCATTCCTCTTGCCCCTAGAATGATCTAAATCCCACATGTTACTTCATATCTTAATTTTTTTCTTATTCTGGAATATTCTGCACACTATATTTCTGAGTGTGCTCTCCATTCTCTGACAGTATTTTATTTTTTTATTACACTACAGGGTATTTCACGGTATTTTAAATACTATACAAATGCCAAAAAAGCATTGCTGAATTATTACTAAAGTCAAAATTCCATTTTTATTCCAGCAAGACTTTCTTCCCCAATGTAATGTTAAAACTGTTTATTGTATTCATATTATGAGTGTTCCTAATAACCATGCCAAAACTCAACAGCTTTAAATAATAAACCCTTAATCACCTCATGAGTCTGGGAATAAGAGATTTAGATTGCTCTTGGTTGGCTATTGCTTTCAATCTCTGCCATGCTCAGTCCCATATGTGGGGTTGACTGACTGTCAACTTATTTAGGTTGTTCTTGCTTGGGGTGACTGGGCCATTAATACTCTCAGCTTTTCTCTACATATAGCTGTAAACCTCCAACGTGTCATCACAAGCATGTTTTTAGGGAGATGACAGAGGTACAAGAGAAGAAGAAGAATATACAAAGATATCTTCAAGATTTTATGACTTCATTTCTGCTAACACATATTGATTATGAATTCCAAGGCTAAGTTCTGATTTAGAAGGCAAGGGTAGGTCTTCCTGCCCACAATGAGTTGGCACTAGACAGTTACATGAGTGAGAGTGAAGGAGGTGAATAATTAGAACCAAGTGATTTAATTTGCCATACCCATCACCCCCTTTATTATTATTCAGTTTATAATTTACAGATCATAAATGACCCTTTAGATGATAGAAATGAAAAATGAAAAACTTTAAAATGCCAGTTAGCATACAAATAGGCACATCAATCAGTGGAACAAAATAGAGAGCCCTAAAATTAACCCACACATTTACGGTCAGTTGGTTTTCAACAAAGTGGCCAAGAATATACAATGGATAAAAAAAAAAAAACAAAAAACAGTCTCTTCAATAAAATTATTGACAAAACTGGGTATCCACCTGCAGAAGAATAAAACCGGCCCCTTTTCTCACACCACATGCAAAAATCAACTGAAAAAATCAATTAAAGACTTAAATGTAACACTTGAAACTGTAAGACTACTAGAAGAAAACAAGGATGAATAATTGGATGGCAACAGCCTGAGCAATGATTTTTTTTGGATTTGACTCAAAAAGCTCAGGCAACAAAAATAAAACTAGAAAAATGGGGTTAGATCAAATGAAAAAGCTTCTCCACAACAAAGTAAAAAATTAACAGAGTGAAAAGACAACCTGGGAGCCTTTGGATTGGGAGAAAATATTTGCAAGCCATGTATGTAACAAGGAGTTAAAACCAAATATATATACGAAACTACAACAACTCAGTAACAAGAGTTGTTAAATAAATTGACGAAGGACCTGAGTAGATATTTCTCAAAGAAGACATGCAAATAGCAACAGATATATGAAAAAATGTTCAACATCACTAATGTTTAGGAAAATGCAAATAAAAGACAAAACAAAATATCACCTCAGACCTGTCAGCATGGTAATTATCAAAAAGGTGGAAGATCAAAGATGAAAGATGAAAATGGTGAAGATGTAGAGAAAAAGGAACTCTGGTACACTATTGGTGGAAATGTAAATTAGTGTAACCATTGTGGAAAGCAGTATGGAAGTTCCTCAAAAACCTAAAAGTGGAATTACCATATGATCCAGCAACCCCACTTCTGAGTATTTATGAAAAGGATTTGAACTCAGTCTGTTAAAGAAATATCTACACTCTCATGTTCATTGCAGCATTACTCACAATTGCCAAGTTATGGAAGCAATGTAGGAGTCCATCAATGGATAAATGGATTAAAAATGTGGTTTATATACCTGATGGAATATTATTCAGCCTTTAAAAACAGAGAAATTCTGTCATTTGTGACAACAAGGATGAACCTGGAGGACATAATGCTAAGTGAAATAAGCCAGGCACAGAAAGACACATACTGCATGTTCTCATTTATATGTGGAATTGAAAACAATTACACTCACGGAAGCAGAGAGTAGAGTGGCAATTACCAGTGGCTGGGGGTGGGAGAAATGGGAAGATGTTCCTCAAAGGGTACAATATTTTAGTTAGAAAACAGGAATAAATGACAAATATTTGAGGTGATGGGCATGCTAATTAGCCTAATTCAATTATTCCACATTTATACATATATCATGCATCACTTTGTACTCCAAGAATATTAAAATTATAATTTGTTAATATTCAATAAAATGAAAATAATAAATTTTAAAACATTAGACTCGGAGAAGTTTTTCTAAGAAAAAAAAAGAGAAATACCAATGGGTAGACAGCTTGAATTTTTTCCAACAAAATGACATAAGGGTGATGACTTGAAGGCAAAAATGGATTTCCTATTTTGAAATTTTTTACTGTTATATAAGAAAACTCAGAGGAACACTACAGGTATTCTAGAAATTTGTTTCTGGTGTTTGTGTGTGAGAGTGTGTGTGTGTGTGTGTTTGTGTCTAAGCAATCAGCACATTCATTAGTCTATAGGCAATTTACTAGTGGTCCCATTCAATTATGTAGGATATACTGAGATTACACAACACGCCTCATAGTGCAATTTATTGACTTGTATTTTATATAAGTGTTTCAGTTCACATGGCTGCATAACAAACCACTACAAATCTTAGTAGCTTGAAACAGCTCTTTATTTTGGTCACTAATCTGCAGTTCGGCAGGACTCTGTGGCGTCTCATCTGTGTTCCACTCAGCATCAGCTGGGGCATTGTGGAGGCTTGGGGACGGTTTGCTCACTTATATTTTTAGTTGTAAGAAGATTCAAACTGGTGGCTGAAATAGCTGGGGATACTCAAGTATCTGTTTCTATCTTCATTTGACTACTTCAGCATGAATGCTTCAGGATAAATAAAACACAAGGATTTCACAGTTATGTCCCAAGAGAGAAGAGAGCCAGGTGGACTCTGTATCACCTTTTGTCACCCATTGAATCCACATAGTGTCACTTCCATCAAATTATGATCCCTATTTAAGGGGACAGTATTCAGATTTTATCTTTTGATGAGAAGAGTATCAAAGTTCTGGGGGAGTATGTGACAATACTTGTATTTCTATGGTCATTTTTGGGAAGTGCAGTTAGCCACAGATGCCATAAGACTATAGCCCTGTGGTAGGGCCCACCAAGATGGCCAAAGGAAGTTTCTTCATTTCAGCACTAATCCATGGAGGACCCCAGCATTTAAGCTGATAGTTTGTAGCCCCTATACCCTTTAAAACAATCACCATGTGCCCCATTTCCTAAGAACCCTTCTCTTCTAAGAAGAAAGCTCTAGTAAGGGCTAATCAAATAAATTATCTTTGAGCATGTACAATATTTTCAAAATTGTTGATATTTATGATTTACTCATTTATTTTTAGAGTTGGGGTCTCACTATGTCCCCCATGCTGGAGTGCAGTGATGAGGCCATAGCTCACTGCAGTCTCCAACCCCTAGACTCAAGCCATCCTCCCACCTCTATCTTCCAAAGCCCTGGGATTACAGGTGTGAGCCACCAAGCCTGGCAGCCACAGTACCCAGCGTTATTTAGACAAGAAAACGTGTTCCCCTTTCAGATTATACAATACTGGATTCTAGTTATTCCACTTAATTATATGCTAAATTAATCATTATTTGGCTTATAATTTTGAAATTAACCTATGTATTTATTTCTTTTCATTTCTCCCCAAAACTTTCCCATTAACACCATCATCGGAATGTATGATCTATAAGAAAGGAAACACATGTTGTTTTGTGTTTTACCACTATATTCTCAGCACATAAAATAGTTAAGTGAATGAATAAATTAAAATCAAAATAAGTTGTTACTATAAGTAAATAAGGGAGATATTAGGGAAATAGAGCCAGACTTTTACAAACAATGTATAAGTAGCAGATAGGTTTTGCCAATAAGTTTGACAGAACTTAGAGGTGGAGCCCCCATGTCTCAGTCTATTCTTCCACTATAACAAAATACCATAGACTGGTGGTTTACAAACAACAGAAATTTACTTCTCACAGATCTGGAGGCTGGAAAGTGCAAGATTATGGGGCCGACAGATTGGGTGTCCAGTGAGGGCTGGCTTTCTGGTTCATAGATGATTGCCCTTTCACTGTGTCCTCACATGTTGGAAGGGGCAAGGAAGCTCATTGTGGCCTGTATTATAAAGACAACGATCCTATTTATGACAGCTCTGCTCTCGTGACCTAATCTCTCAAGAGCTTCACCTCCCTATACCATCATGTTGGGAGTTAAGATTTCAAAGTACGAGTTTTGAGGGACACAAATATTCAGTCCATAGCACTCCACATAGAGTAGGTTTCTTTTGTGTTTGCATGCAAGAGAAGTGAGGTTATTTTATTCAGATTCTTCATGAGCTAAGAGTTATACTGTACTAAACAGCAAATTGATCCTTTTCAGTATATCCTCTGTAACTGAAAAAAAGTACTATAGAAACTTCCAGGATGTTTATAAAAACAAACTAAACTAAATAGGATCTAAAAGCTCTTCAAGGTTTCTTAAAGCTCTTAAAAACTGAGAGAAGCCATTTCTGTTTCTATAAGAAGTGTTAGCAGCTCTATTTATGAGTAGGGCTCAGGCCTGCATGGTGAGAGAGTCCATTGAAAGAGAAGGCCCTACACAGCTTTTTCCCAGAGATTGTTTGAAGTGGGACCATGGATATGAAATTTAAGAAACTGAAGTATTATAAGAACACCATTCCTCCTTCTCAAACTGTAGATGATGATTAAAATCTAACACAGATCTTTGTTACTTTAGAGTAAGACTTTGATTTCTAAAAGGCAATATATTGACATTGAAGTGAATAAAACTTTTATTGCTGTCATATATCACTAACAAAACTAGGGGAAAGAGTATAAATGTCAGAGAAAGACGCCCCTGGATTCATATTCTAACTCTAACAACTATTAGCTGAGTGTCATTGAGCAAAATACTTTACCTTCCTGAGGTTCAACATTTTCCCCTTCTTTTAATTGAACATACAAAAACTTAGTCCACTGTTTGCTTTTTAAGATTTCATGAAATTGCATATTTAGGTATGAAAACAGTGCCCAATTAAGCAAAAGTAATTGGTCCCCAGATTTCTTCTAAAAATGTGCCCTTAAAATTAGATAACTTACATCCTTTCCCAGGAAAGGAGTGAAAAGTGGCTGAGAGAGTGCAAAGGATAGACACACCATTTGCAGGCGAGCCAAGGAATTGTGCACAGTGAGACCAGCTTCCCCTTCATGATACCTCTGAGGACTATTGGAATTTAGACATATTCAAGGGGGCACTTGGTTAAGAAATATTTAATAAGGTTGTACAATGTACCAGGAACTGTGGGAAGCAAGAAAATGTGCCCCAGGGCAGAATTCCACAGAATCGAACATTACATTTCAGTAAATATCTCAACAGTCTCTTCTGCTTCAATGTGAGTTTTTGCAACGTGAATAAGGTCCCATGTGCTTGATAAACAGGGGGCTGACGTTAGCATAATGGACAAGTCATATTAGCTCAAATGTGATTTTTCCCAGCCAGTTAATTTTTGTGTAATATCAGCTGAGCCCAGCAAGCCGTTGAGGAAAACAAGCCTGTACCTCGTGCCCATTCTTCTCCTGTGGCTCCAATTGACCACCTGTTCTGTTTGGGGAGTCGTTTTCCTGATTTGCCTGCATTTTGACCTTGTCCCCATGACTCAGCAACCTCAACTCTTCTTGAATCTATTTTGTCAAGCTGCCTTTCCCTTTTCTTTTTAAGGCAAAGTCCTATATTTTTCAGAGTAGTTTGTTTGTTTATTTGATAGGATTTAGTGTGTTTTCTCTGTGCTAGTATTTTGATGTGGATTGCCATTGTTTCATTATCATTTTGTTTATATCAGGTTGGGAGTCCCCTATACCAATCATATTAACATTTTCCCCAAAAGCCCTATTTCTATGCACATTTTTTTCGGAATGCTTTTAAAAGCCACAATATAGAAGAGTTTTTGTTACTAACTTCCATAAAAGCCAGAGAAATGGAGGTTACACTTGAACCTTTACTTACAAACTTTCTCTAAATTTGTACCCTGAGTTCTAACAGCACCAGTGACAAACACTGTAACAGCCAATCTCTTCTACTGGAAAATTTCCTCCTGGATACCAGAGTTCAGTGTACCACCTATGAGGTGCCCAAACCCCCTTTGCTTTTTAACACAACAGCAATCTCATGTTAATATAATTTCTTACTGATTTCTCAATGTCAAACACAGATTCTGTCTATAATAATTAAAGTTGTAACAGTTTATCATTATTTTGCACAGCATTTACCCTATCGTCTGATACATTACAGGGTATCAAAAAGCAGTTCCTGAATGGCAGAATGAATTAATGTTTCACGGTGTGCACATATCAGAGGGGAACCAGAAAATTCATCAAGAGAGTCCATGTCCACAGTTATCATAAGCATATCATCATCGATACCAAATTCAATAGGTGATTGCAGCTTATATTTTTTAGCTTTTGTAGGCTATCCAAATCACATCATTTCCAGGGTCCTATTCTATTTTAGATCAATCATTCTTAAGGTAAGTTTTATTGCCACTTTTACAAGTGGTAAACTATAAGGACCAGACAGTTAAAGCAGTTTGACTACAGTGAGAACAGGTATTTCGGGTTCCACAGCCCTCACAATCCACATGTTCTCTTTCCTGGCCAGATTGGCCCTGAATTACAATTATTCCCAGGGATTCGTGCTTAGTAAGACTTATGAAAGGATTATTTAGTACGCAAGGTGTTTGATTCCTGACACATTATCCTCCCTGTTCCAGTGGGCTAAGTAGACGAGGAATTAACATATTTTGTATGGATTAATACTTTCATTTACTATCTCTGTGGAGACGGTTTTACAGCATTGTGTGATGTTTTGTGCATGCTGATTTGAAGAGGCAGGAAAGAGAATGCTTATTTGTTGACATTTTGGTTTTGGTAAATAAAGTGACCTTTAGCTTTCAGTCACACACTTGAATTTAAGTAAAGATAAATGAAAATCTGGAAACCCTGGCTAAAAATCAAGTACATTTAGAATGAGATGTGTGTTGTGCTCAGAGGAAAATACTTATTTACTCCTTCCGTCAGGACCGTTTTCCTCTTAAATATCCAGATATTCATGAAGGACAGATTAGACAAATAAATCCAAATCAAACAGTATTATTTTTCTTTGCAAAGGCATTGATAATATGATTTTCTTAAAAGACTAAGATGTAGGCTGGTGCTGTGGCTCACACGTGTAATCTCAGCACTTCGGGAGGCCGAGGTGGGTGGATCTCCTGAGGTCTGGAGTTCAAGACCCGCCTGGCCAACAGGGCAAAACCCTGTCTCTACTAAAAATACGAAAATTAGCTGGGCACCTGTAATCCCAGCTACTCGGGAGGCTGAGGCAGGAGAATCACTTGAACCCAGGAGGCAGAGGTTGCAGTGAGCCAAGATCGCACCATTGCCCTCCAGCCTGGGCGACAAGAGCAAAACTCTGTCTCAAAAAAACAAAAAGACTGAGATGTAAATCATTGTAGCCCCTGGCACCACACCTTCATGCATTTCTTCCAGAAAGATTTATTTAGTGTATGTTATGGTACAGGTACTGTACTAACTGATGGAGCCAAGCTATGTAGGAGAATTAAAAACAGGATAAGAATCTATGCTTTTAAAGAAAGAAGGGTTTTGTATATCCTTTTTTTATCTACATTTTGAGAGCGCACCCACTGTGCAGAAAGAAGTAAATCCACAGAAACAGATTCAGCCTTTGTCTAGATAAACATGAACTGGGCATTTTTTGCTGTCAGAGAAGTTTTGGGAATGAGCCAAGTACAAATTATTTTACAACAAGCCAGTGGACTGTCAAAATGAATTCAAATGTCTATCTCTCCTTACCCCAACCTACATACACACATATGCCTATTTTGGTTTACCTTTGTATTCCTATTTTTAGGGTTATGTAACACCTTCTCCAGAGACATTCCACAGTGCTGCCAGATTCCCTGTTCATCAGTCTCTTCCCACTGCTTTACATCCTGTCAGCAGTACCAGACCCTCTCCAGGAATGTCCAGACCACCATCCTCCTTTGACCAGATGCAGCTATAACGATACTGGCCTCAGCAGAGAGGTGATACATGAAGGTCACACATTCCTATATTTCAGTCTCATAATTTTCTACTACACCACTAATAGATGACTGATGTGTGTGGATAGCAGAAAGACTGTAACAGATACATAGAGAAAGAGCGGAGGGCAGACCTAGCACTATTTTTTAATACAATTTTCTGCTATATTATGAAGGAATGACTGATACGTGGGGGTAGCAGGAAGAAAAAAAAAACACAGAAAGAAAGAGAGAAAGCTGGCATTCCTATAGTCCATTATATTGCAAATTCCCCCACCCCCTTCCCCCTCTTTTGAGCACCTTACCCTCTATGCAAAGAACCTGGTATCGCTTTAGGATCTCAACCACTTCCTTGCCTGGACAATGGCATATAGAAACTCACAGAGCATAATGTCTGGTTTCTGAGAAATTCTTCTTGAATACCTGAAAGGGCTTTATCAGAACACTCCAAGAGTGGGTCTCTGATGGCTAGTTTGGCATTTCAACTTGACTGGGTCACAGGGCACCCAGACATTTGGCCAAATATTATTCTGAGTGTGTGTGTGTGTATTCCCGGTTGAGTTAACCTTTGAATCAGTACATAGAGTAAACCGGATTGCCCCTCCCAATGTGGCTAGGGCTCATTAAGTCAACTGAAGGCCTGAATAGAACAAAAAGGCTGCATGAGAGGAAACCCTTTCTGCCTGACTGCTTTGCTAAACATTGGTCTTTTCTTGCCTTCTAACTTGGACTGAAACATGTGCTCTTCTTGGGTCTTGAACCTGGTGCTTTTCAGACTTGAACTTAAGCATAGGCTCTCCTGGTTCTCAACCCTTCAGATTTGGACTGGAACTACACACCAGCTCTCATGGATCATCAGCTTGCCAACTTCAGATTGAAAGAGAGCAAGAGGGAGAGACTCAGAGACAGAGAAAACCAATAAGAGATATATATATGTACACACACACACACACACACACACACACGATGATTCTGTTTCTCTGGAGAACACTGACTAAAATAGGTCCAGTCTTATTTAAGTCTTGTGGCCAGTGCGAGATGAATGTATGTTTCTTTATTCTTTTTATTACTAGTAACTTTTGATTTATTGTGCAAAGCATGATTGCAAACACTCACATACACACTCACTCTCATTTACATATACTCTCCAAATATCCGTGAAACCATAGAAAAAAGAGAACCATTTTCCCAAAGGTCACATAATTCACAGGCATTACCACAGTCTGCAAATTGAGTACATATTTCACGTTACCATGCAGAGTCATTTTAATTCTTTTCCTTATCCTTCTTTTCTACACTAATTTTTGAGGCCAGCCTGTGCAGTAAAAATCATTCTTATAGCTTTTAAATTTTATTTGCAGTTAGTTTTCAAAAAAATGGAAGCTATCAACAACCCCCTGATATATCAGCACCCTGTCCTTAACTCTGCATAAATAGGGTAGAAGCTTTGAAATTTAAAGTTTTTTGTATCTTTGTCTTCCTTTTGGGCATCTAAATTGAATTCCTGGGCATTCGTGCTTTTTCTCCCAGAATACTCTGTGTGTACACGAGGAGCAGTGCAATAAGGATTTGTTTTGCCCATTGCAGAGATAATTCCCAGGGCTCGCAGCATCCCAGGGCTTCACGAGAGACGTCCCCTTACACTTAGGCTTGTGAATCTCATTCATGGGTGGATGCCACGGGGCATTACAAATGCCACGACTCCCTCATGATGATCATATAAGCACACTGAGAGCAGGGGTTTGGTCTGTTTTGTTCTTTGTCTTATGCCCCAGCTCTTAAATCACTGCCTGCACATAGTTGGTTCTCAAAAAATAGGATCAAAAGCATTGCAATAATTCATGCTTCCAAAACACACTTGTTGGGGTGTACTGGTGCCAGAAACTGTGAGAAAGAAAGCTAAGTGGAGTGTACAAGAGAGAATGCCAAGACAAATGTAGCAGACTTAAAGTCTAATGACAGTTACAGACATAGAAGGAAAATGCTAAGTGGTAGCTACAGGGAAGCAAACAATATAGAGAGGCATCTATGGCCCAGCATCGTTTTCTGTTTTAAACTTGTATTCGAATGACACATTGCATTTTCTTTCTCAGATCTTCCTCTATTTATGTGCAGTTAAGCAACAAGACAAAACATTTTATTTCCATTGAAAATTTTGAGTTCTAAAGTTTTTAATGAACAAAAGCATAAAAATTGAATTATAGAAGAAATACATATCCCTATAGCAGTACTACAAGTATTTCAGAGTGATGGTTTTTAATGATAGATTTTTTAATTTAACCATACCAACTGGGTCATATTGTTATTAGCCTGCTTGGTGTTCATCTGAAAATATTATTTTTTTTTCTTTTTTGGGATGGAGTCTTGCTCTTGTTGCCCAGGCTGGAGTGCAATGGCACATCTTGCCTCACTGCCTCTGCCTCCCAGGTTCAAGCGATTCTCCTGCCTCAGCCTCCCGAGTAGCTGGGATTACAGATGCCCACCACCATGCCCGGCTAATTTTTGTATTTTTAGTAGACATGGGGTTTCGCCATGTTGGCCAGGCTAGTCTCCAACTCTTGACCTTGTGATCCACCCACCTTGGCCTCCCAAAGTGCTGGGATTACAGGCGCGAGCCACCACACCTGGCCAAATATTATTTTTTAATGGCCTGAAATATCAGTTCAGCTATTTTGAGACATTTGTTATAATGTTGGCTTACTCTCAGGTTCTGTAAAATCAGCTGCTTAAACTACATATTGCTAAAGTGAAAAGACTTTAAATATAATAAACTGGATGACAGAAAAACATGGTAAATATTTTCTAAAGTTATATAATACATCTCAGGACTGACTAGTAAAATTAGAGTCATTGGAATTTACAATTTTACTTCTGATAAATATTAGTGAGTTCAAAAAGTCATTAAATGGGGAATTTGAGGGAAGTAAAGAATCAAAGATTAATTCCTACATGAAATAAAACTTTAAAGACTTTAAATATTCTGTATTTAAGTCAATATGGCTTCATCCTGTCAAAGAGCACAACAGTAATAAAAAAGCAATTAATATTTACTCAGCATCTCTAGTGTGTCAAGCCACAGAATAAGACCTCGATTCCTAAAAAAAAGAATTCTATGCTAATAACAAATGATCAAATTTAAACTTTAAAATAAATTCATAAGGTGTTTACTCCTCACGTGCCTATTTAACAAATGAAGCTATAGTGAGAAGTTTACGGTGGTTAGGTAACTACACAAGGCCAGTAAATGTCAGAACTTGGGTTACAATTCGCTAGTTGTCAACTTTGTTATTCATGAAATAATATTGCCTCTCACAGAGGGAAATGGGGAGAAAAGAGGAGGAAGGAGTAGAAGGAACAAGTGTAGAGTGAATGCATGGCTCTGAGGGATATTTGTGGGCTCTCTCAGTTTAGACAGCAATTTATATGTAAGGCATGTATGTCTTCCTGCAGGCTCCAGCCGGAGTATCTTAGCTTTAAGTTGGCCTCTACCTTTTGCTCACCACCTTGGACATTTGTGCAAATTTACAATGACTCTCTTTGCTGTCCCCTCTTTGGTTTTGGACATTGATATTTCACAAATATCTCAACCACACGCCTCATTGTAACACAGCAGTCTCAACACACTCTTACCTTCTTGTCCCACCTTCCAGAACCTTGCCCCAGGACTCAGTTCCAGGACTTCTGGGCACCTGAAATGAGAGTTCAAAGACATTTTCTCATTAGAAAATTCATTCCCAAACATTTTTTTAAAGCTCATCCAATGGATATAAGCCTTAATTCTTGATTCTGCCAGATATATACACTAACAACCAGACAAAAAAAGGAAAACAAAGTTCAAAAAAAAAAAAAAAAAAGAGGTAGTTATCAATGCATCAGAAGAGTGTGGACTAGCCTGTTTTTTGTTCTGGGCTTATTATTCATTTTCACTTAAGTGTTACAGCTGTGAGTGAAGAGTAGCCAGCCTTTTTTAATCAATCAAAAATCTTTTTTGGTTCACTGTGCAAAAAGAAAGAGATTTGGCACTGCCATTTCATTTTGTTTTTCACTTGTCCATCAATTCTTTTCAGACTCCTCGGGGTGAGTAAAATACAGGTTTGTCAACCCTGTGGAGTATCTGATATGGGATTAAATTTACCTGCTGCTTTAAATTGCCTCAATCCAGGACATTTATGCAATCATTTCCCTTGATTATTGAATTATGTTCGCAATTTTCAACACTTAAAAGACAATGTCCAAGAAGAATTTTATTTAAAAAGAGAAACACATTGGTTTGTGACAGAGGGAAATTTTACTAAGTTTTTCTGTACTTCTCTAGTGTTGCATTTCCAAAGATTTAGTTAGTGTGGAGCACATAGCATATTGCTATCAAGAGTTAATAGACAATATTCAGCAAACAGGCATACTGCCTTTATAAACAAGTATTCCTCTGAAGGAGTGGTTTGAAATACAGAGTTTCAGATCTCTGATGATAGAGAGAGTTGTGTTTTGGTGCAAAAGCATTAACTCAATAATTCCAGCATGTTGTAGTATGGACTACATTAAAATCCAACCTGGCCCTCTGGGACTCATTATGAATTTTTTGGGCCCAGCATTTTTGCATTTGTGTGCTCTTTCTTCCAATAAATAGATACATTTCTAAAGCTGAGTTGTATTATTGTTTTGGTATAAAGATGAATGGAATCCAGTCTAATTGTGTTACTTTATTTTTCTGATTTTTTATTTTTATTATCATTATTATTATTATTTTTCAGAGAGTGAGTCTCACTCTCTTGCCCAGGCTGGAGTGCAGTGGTGCAATCATAGCTCACTGTAACCTCAAACTCCTGGGCTCAAGTGATCCTCCCACATCAGCCTTCTGAGTAGCTAGGACTACAGGTGTGTATCACCATACCTGGTTAATTTTTTAAAGATTTTTTAAAAGTGGGGGAGTTTGCTATGTTGCCCAGGCTGGTGTCAAACTCCTGCCCTCAAGTGATCCTCCTGCCTCAGCTTTCTAAAGTATGAAGATTACAGGGTCCCCATAACCAGCCCAGATTTTACCATAAATAAGAGCATTGATTTGCACCCTTAATATAGCCACAGGCCCTAAAATGCTACAGCTTCAGTGCCTGAAGTATAAGTCAATTTTTTTGGCCCTGCTGAAGTTCAAGGTGGGTGACTATACACATGGCGTGATTTCAAGATCTGTTTGAGATTCAAATTTTCCAAAACCACATAACTTATTACAGTTCTATGTTTCCTTAGTCATTGACCTAAGATGTTTACTTTTTACATTGTTCATTTGGTAAAAGATCTGTGGTTGCTATGGACTTTATGAAGACACATTTTATCCTCAGGTGACAGAGGTTATCAAGATAAATTTGTTTTTGTCCCTGGAGTTCTCAAAAGTTAATTTTTCAGATTATCTAACTGGGATTGTGATAGGAATAGAGTGTCTGACATCATATGTTGGTATTAAAGGAGTTGTATGGAGGCTCTGAAAGACTGGAAATAGGGTATACAGAGAGTGCTCCCATCTGGTTCCAAAACCTGCTCTATCCACAGACTTTCTTTACTCAGTTAATGCCAGCAATTTCATTCTAGGTGCACAGGACAAAACCCTGAGACATCTTTGGTTTCCTATTTTTTCTCATACCTTCTATTAAATCACATCGTCTCTATCCTCAATAAAGATTCACTTCTCTCCACATCCCATTGCTATTACTCTTGTGTAAACAATTATCACCTGTCTGCAATATTGCGATAACCACAATTGGTCTCTATGTTTGTGTCCTTGCCACTTTTGTAGCCCTTCTATATTAGTCCACTTTCATAAAGAACTGCTTGAGACTGGGTAATTCATAAAGCAAAGTGGTTTAATTGACTCACAGTCCAGCATGGCTGGGGAGGATTCAGGAAACTTACAATCATGGCAGAAGGCAAAGGGGACACAAGGCACCTTCTTCACAAGGTGGCAGGAAAGAGAAGTGCTGAGCAAAGTGAAAAGAGTCCCTTATAAAACCAGCAGATCTCATGAGAACTCACTTATTATCATGAAAGGAGAGAAACTGCCTCCATGATCCAATTACCTTCAACTGGGGGATTATGGGATTATAATTCAAAATGAGATTTTGGTGGAGCCACAAAGCCTAACCATATCATTCAACCCTTGGCCCTTCCAAAATCTCATGTTCCTTTCACATTTCAAAACCAAGCATATCTTCCCAACAGTCCCCAAAGTCTTAACTCATTCCAGCATTAACCCAAAAGTCCAAGTTTAAAGTCTCATCTTAGACAAGGCAAGTCCCTTCCACCTATGAGCCTGTAAAATCAAAAACAAATTAGATACTTCCTAGATACAATGGTAGTATAGGAATCGAATAAATGTTCCCATTCCAAATGGGAGGAATTGGCCAGAACAAAGAGGCTGCAGGCTCCATTTTTGTCCAAAATCCAGTGGGGCAATCAAATCTTAAAGCTCCAAAATGATCTCCTTTGACTCCATGTGTCACATCCAGGTCATACTGATGTAAGAAGTGGGTTCCTGTGGTTTCAGGCAGCACTGCCCTGTGGCTTTGCAGGGCACAGCCCTATTCTCAGCTGCTTACATGGGCTGCTATTGAGTGTCTGTTGCTTTTCCAGGGGAACAGTGCAAACTGTCAAAGGATCTACCATTCTGCGGTCTGGAGGAGAGGCCATCTTCTCACAGTTTCACTAGGTAGTGCCCCAGTGGGGACTCTGTGTGGCAGCTCTGACCCCACATTTCCCTTTCACATTGGTAGAACCCTAGTAGAGGTTCTCCATGAGGGCTCCACTCCTGCAGCAAACTTCTGCCTGAAAATCCAGGCATTTCCATACATCCTCCGAAATCTTAGTGGAGGTTCCCAAACCTCAATTCTTGACTTCTGTGCACCCTCAGGCCCAACATCACATGTAAGCTGTCAAGGCTTGGGGCTTGCATTCTCTGAAGTAATCACCTGAGCTGCCTTTTAGCCAAGGCAGGGATGCAGGTCAGCAAGTCCTGAGTCTGCACAAAGTAGCATGATCCTGGGCCCAGCCAAGGAAACCATTTTTCTCTCCTCCACCTCAGGACCTGTGATGGGAAGGGCTGCTGTGAAGACTTCTGACATGCCCTGAAGGCATTTTCTCCATTGTCTTGGCAATTAACATTTGGCTCCTGATTACTTATGCAAAATTTTGGCTTGAATTTCTCCTCAGAAAATGGGTTTTTCTTTTCTATTACATTGTCAGGCTGCATATTTTTCAAACTGTTATGCTCTGCTTTCCTTTTAAACGTAAGTTCCAAGTCCAAATCATTTCTTTGTGAATGCATAAAACTGAATGCTTTTAAGAGCACCCAGGTCACATCTTGAAGGCTTTGCTGCTTAGAAATTTCTTTCTCCACATACCCTAAATCATGTCTCTCAAGTTTAATGTCCCACAGATGTCTAGGGCAGCAGCAAAGTGCCACCAGTTTCTTTGTGAAAGCATAGCAAGAGTCACCTTTATTCCAGTTCCCAACAAGTTTCTCACTCCCATCTGAGACCAGCTCAGCTTGGACTTCATTGTCCTCATCAGTATCAGCATTTTTGTCAAAGCCATTCAACAGGTCTCTAGAAAGTTCCAAACTTTATCACATGTTCCTGTGTTATTCTGAGCTCTCCAAACTGTTTCAATCTCTGCCTGTTACCCAGTTCCAAATTTGCTTCCTCATTTTCAAGTGTCTTTATGGCAGCACCCCACTCTCTGCAGTATTAATTTACTGTATTGGTCTGTTTTCATATCATTATAAGAAACTGCCTGAGTGTAGTAATTTATAAAGGAAAGAGGTTTAGTTGACTCACAGTTCAGCATGGCTAGGGAGGCCTCAGGAAACTTACAATTGTGGTGGAAGGTGAAGGGGAAGCAAGACACCTTCTTCACAAGGTGGAAGGAAGGAGAAGTGCTGAGTGAAGAGGGAAGAGCCCCTTACAAAACCATCAGATCTTGTGAGAGCCCACTCACTATCACAAGAACAGCATGAGGAAAACCACCTCCATGATCCAGTTACTTCCACCTGGTCTCTCCCTTGACATGTGGGCATTAGGGGGATTATAATTCAAAATGAGATTTGGGGTGGGGACACAAAGCCTAACCAATCACCTTCCAAACACAGGGGCCAAAAAGATGCTGTTAAACATATTATTAGATGTCATCCACCTGCTTCATACCCTTTGCTGCTCACCTCTTTTCTCACAGAGTAAAAGCCAAAGTCTTTACTGTGATTTACACAGCTCTATACAATCTGACTCCTCATTCCCTCCTTATGTCATCTTCTATTTCTCTCCTCCATAATGACCACATGGTAGACCAATAAAGCTCCTGGAATCTACTGAGCACTTACTGCCTCAGGAACTCTGCACTGATATTCTCTCATATTGCCTTTTTGGTTGGTCCTTTCTCTCCTTTAATCCACACCATGTTTCTATCATTTTCTCCATGAGACTAACACTGTCCACTACTTCCAATCTCTACCACAGACTCTACCTTAACTCTCTTCCCAGATCTATTTTACCGTATAATTTTAACCTTTCAACATAGCATTTTATTGTCTATCATTTATTGATTACTATCTGTCTTCCAGGGACAAAGATTATTTATTGTCAATTTTTAATCTCTGGTATGCTTATAAACCCTAGGACCATTCTTGACAAATAATCATCACCTGGCATCTCCAACATTATGCATTGTTTGTTGGAAGAAGAGGGAACTTTGCCAATTTTAATATTTCACCTGAGGCCAGTGCCATAAACTAGAATTAAAAGAATAATATATCTCTTTTTTCTTTCTTTTATCCAATTTTGCTCAGGCAGAGCAAAAATAAAATTTTGATTAAGTCTAGGCTTTATTATTCTTCTAATGAGTACCTATGATACTGATTTAGAAAACTCATTGAATGAAGTCCAAAGGTCCCTGTGAGTCCTTAAAACATAGGGTTTTAATGACTAATCTAATGACCAATAGATTTAATAATTAGTAATGTGAACATGGCTGCACTTAGCGTTGCTCAACCTAAAAAGAGACCATGACTAGAAGTAAAGATGAGGCTTCTGGCCAGAGGGTCACTGATAACAGAAGAAATGTCTGTTTTGGTTAATCCTTCCCCTCTGCTATGGATATCCTGGAATATTATATCATTATCCTACCCCAGCTGAATCTAAAATCTATAGAAGCATAATTTTGTCTTGAATATGAGTATTTAGAAATATATAACTTCAAAATTTAGGAGACATTTAAAAAATGGTTTAACTATTTTAGTGGTTATTTTAATATTAAAACCTTTTTAAGGTTATTTTGGAGGTTTTCATGGAGAGACCTGAGACTATGTTCCAATGCACTCTACAAAAAGGACTTCTGGGCTTTTATGAGGAAGTTAAAATTCTGGCAGGATAAACTGATAATAGTGCAAGGGTTATTCTAAAAAATCAGAGCCTGTAGCTTACTTTAGAAAACCAACTTGCAAAGAAGCAATATGTTAAAGTAGAATAGATCAATTGGTCAGCACTGGCCTTCTCTCCTTTGTAAAGTGCTAGAGAGGAATGATGCATATTGATTATGTAATTCTGTTCAGTAGAACCTCTCACACACACACACACACACACACACACACACACACACACACACACGCATGCACTCTTCCCCTCTCTCTCTCTCTGGTTTGGAAACTCGTAATATTTTTTTCATGAGTATTATTGTACAGGCCTTCAGCAGGCTCTTGACAAATTGGAGAACCCTTATTTTCTATAATTTCTACCTCAAATTAACAATTTTTTTGTAAACATAAAAAGAGCTTTCACATATACTTATACGGAGGTGTTTTGGTCAACTATTACTGTGTAACAACTTACAGCAATTAATGGTAGAAGACAATACGAATGTATTGCTCTTGTGTGTTTGCAGGTTGGCTGGGGCAGCTGTACTTCATGCTAAGTAAAGTTAGCTAGTGAGGCTCAGCTCTGCACATCTCTTTCAACTTGTGGGGCCTGTGGGCATGACTAAGGCTGTTTTTTGTTTTTTTTTTCTTAGTGAAGATATAAGCACAAAAGCATTCGTTGAAATACACAAGATTGCTTAAGGACTAAACTAAGAGTTTATGCAAGGTCGTTTTTGCCCAAATCCCATTAACAAAAGCAAGTTCTATGGAAGAAGCCAAAGTAAACAGCAGTAGAGTATATTTCATCTTTCCTAGGAGTTACTTTAAAATCACGTGCTAAAGAACCTATATTCAAGAACAAGTTCAGAATTAGGCCCAATATTTTAAACTACTGCAGAAGGTTTTGCAAAATAACAAAGACAGTATACAGATTTTTCATATATTAAGTATTCTTATATATATATATATATATATATATATATAAAAGCTCTACGGGTACAGTCAAATAAAAAAAAAATCTGAATTCTTTCCCACCGTTATTAAAGCTGGTAACATTACAATACAATGCTCTTGAGCCTATTGTTCCAAATTACCAATTAATATCTCTCAGCCATTTAACATTCAGAGTAAAGGAAGGACTCTTCCTGTGTTTGTGGGTCTGAGTGTTTATCTGTACCTATGATTTTAAAATGACTATGACTACATAGATAAAGGGAAATGGAACTTCCCAAGATGAAAATGTTCATCTGATAATTTTATGAATAAATGGAGCATCTAAGAATAGTCGAGCTGCTAAATATCACCAAACAAATGTCTTGCTGGTCTTAACCCAACAAATCTCTTGTGGAAAAAATATACGTAAACAAACTACAGAGAGCAGTTGCCTCTATTCCTACTTCTCCTTTCTTGGTTTACTATCTACAAAGCCTTTCACTCATGCAGAATAATTTTGAAATGATCTTAACTCCTCTCCTTTTCTTATTCTCCTCACCACCACACCAAAGCAATGCTTAGGCCCTAAGCATTCTACATCTCTACTTGCGCATAATACTCATCATTTTAGAATAATTATTATTTTTTGCTACAGTCATCTATTCTCCAGAGAGGCAGAGAAAGGGGCAGTGGTAAAAAAAACATTGACTCAAAGAGTCAGAGTTTCTGACTGTAATAGTCAAGTCCACCACTTTCAGCCTGTTATACAACCTTTGGTTAACTTAGAGAACCTCTGTATGTCTATTCCTTCACCTTTAAAATAAAAGAGCCAGGCATGGTGGCACACTGTAGTCCCAGCTACTTGTGGGGGAGTGGGGGTTTGAGTTAGGAGGATCACTTGAGCCCAGGAGTTTGAGGCTGCAATGAGTTATGATCGAGCAGCTGCACTCCAGCCTGGGCAACAGAGTGAGACTCCACCTCTAAAAATGAGTAAATAAAAATAAAAATATAAAATAAGAGAAAATATTCTACCTAAAGATATGTCACCTCAAGCTCTAATCACTCTTTCATACCATGGTTACTCTTACATCACAGTCCAACTTCTACAATAATACATCATTACCTATACTATAAATTTTGAAATCTTCAACAAGACATTGCCAATCTCCTTTTGTTTGCGACCACAGTCCTTTTTTAATCCCGTCCCCTCCTGTGTTCTTATAAAAATCCTGCGACAATGTCTTCATTATAGACACTGAGCAGGCCATGCCCAGAAGTTATTCTTACCCTAGATTGCCCTCCACCTCAATCTATGCTTATCCTTTCCATCCTTTAAGTCTCACCTAAAACACCCCTTCCTTTGTAAATATTCCCAAATATCAGAGTGAGAAAATGCAGAACATTTCTGGTGGCATATTTTATTTTCATATTTTGATTAGCTACACACATCACTCATCCTAATATACAGTCAACATTGCACAGTTTTGTCTCACCTGTTGATTGTATGTCCTTTGAAAGCAGGATTATAATAACCATATCATAATTTTTTATTTTATTACCCAAGTGCATTCCTATATCAAACTTTCTGTTTATATTTGTTGATTTAAAATGAGAAGACTTACCAGCAGCCTGATGTCTATCTTTAGAAATTTAAATAAATGTTCTTTTTAAAAAATATATTTATTGGGCCAGACGTAGTGGCACACGCCTGTAATCACAGCACTTTGGGAGGCTGAGGAGGGGGGGATTACCTGAGGTCAGGAGTTCAAGATCAGCCTGGCCAACATGGTGAAATCCCGTCTCTACTGAAAAAAAAAAAAAAAAAAATAGCCAGGCTTGGTAGTGTGTGCCTGTAGTCCCAGCTACTCGGGAGTCTGAGGCAGGAGAATCGCTTGAACCCAGGAGGCGGAAGCTGCAGTGAGTCAAGATTGCGCCACTACACTCCAGCCTGGGCAACAGAATGAGACTCCATCTCAAAAAAACAAACAAACAAAAATATATATATACACATACGCAAACACACACACACACATATATATTTATTTATTTAGTGGGGGATGTAGCTGTTCCCACAAGCTAGCGTTATTTTTAAGTTTTTTGTCGGCTTTACTAACATATAATTGACAAATAAAATTTTACATGTTTTTGATGTTATTGAATGTGGGAGTGCTTTCTTAATTTGATATACGTACATACTGCGAAATGACTACTTCAATCAAATTGATTCACAGATCCATTACCATACATAGCTGTCATTGTGTGTGTGTGTGTGTGTGTGTGTGTGATAGAGAGAAGGAGATGAGAATATTTAAGATCAAATCTCTTAGCATATTTTAAGTAAACAATGTAATATTAACTATAGTAATCATACTGTACATTAGATCCCCAGAATTTATTCAAATTATAACTGAAAGCTTGTACCTTAAGGACAATACCTTCCCATTTATCCCACTCCCCAGCCACTGGCAACCAACTTTCTACTCTCTGCTTCTATTAGTTTGAATTTTGTAGATTCCACATATAAATAATATCATGCAATATGTGTCTTTCTGTACCTAGCTTAATTCGGTTTGCATAATGTCCTCCAGGTTGAGCCATGTTGTCAAAAATGGCGATTTCCTTTTTTTTTTTTTTTTTTTTTTTGAGACGCATTCTCGCACAGTCTCCCAGACGGGAGTGCAGTGGCGCGATCTCAGCTCACTGCAAGCTCCGCCTCCCGGATTCCCTCCATTCTCCTGCCTCAGCCTCCCGAGTAGCCGGGACTACAGGAAATGTGACGCCTCCAGCTTTTTCCCTCTTTCTCAATATTGTTTTGGTTTTTCAGGGTCTTTTGTGGTTCCATAAAAAAAGTAGGATTTTTTTTGTTCTATTTCTGTGAGAAATGCAACAGAAGGTTTAATAGAGAATACATTAAATTTTTAGAGCACTTTGAGTAGTACGGGTATTTTAACTATTAATTCTTCTAATCTATGAACATGATATATGTTCATTGTTTCCTTCAATTTCTTTTATCAGTGTTTCATAATTTTCTTGGAAATACTTTAGCTTTTTGGTTAAAATTATCTTTTAACCAAAAAAAAATTTTATTGTTTTTGATGCTATGGATTTGGGAATGTTTTCTTAATTTTTTTCACATAGTTTGTGTCTAGTGTACAGAAACACAACTCTGTATGTTGATTTTGTACCCTGCAACTTTACTGAATTGATTTCTTAAGGCTATAATTATCCTGAACAGAACAGAAACTGTCATGATCCCCTCCATCTACTTCTTATATTATGTTCTTCGATTTTAAGGATGGGGGAATTATCCTTCCAATTGCCAGAAAATTTTGTCGTAATTCTGACTTACTTCTCATCCCTTAATTCTTGTTAATTGAAGTTCCCAAGAAGACATCCAATAAACAAAATCATTTCCCCACATATATTCTAAGGAAATAGAAAGTTCAAAGAATGTTCAGATAATTGCCAAAATATTATTATTAATCATTTATCACTTAATATTATTTGATATTATTTTATGATAAATTTATTTATTAAGTAATAATACTAAATGAAGGTAAATATCATCAGTATTATCATTTAATAAAAATAAAATTATCATTTAATAACATTATTCACCATTTAATATTATTTTGTTATAATCATTTATCATTTAATTTGCAGATGTGGTTTGGTGTGAACCCAAATGTGCTGGTTCTCTAAATTCCAGAATTAAGCAAATTTATCTACCCAGTTTCAGAAAGGACTAGACTGAGGTAGGTTCTTTCAGACTTAGAGGTTTGCTAGGTAAGACTTAGAGTTGTACTGTCTAATGAGGTAGCTACTCACTATGTGCAGTTAATGAACAATTGAAATGTACCTAATCCAAATTTATATGTGCAACATGTCTAAAATACAGATCAAATTCCAAACACATAATAATAAAAATAGTGTAAGCTATATCATTAGTATATTTTATATTTATTACATGTTGAGGTACTATTTTGAACATATGCTATTAAACTGTATTATTCAGTTTGCTTGTTCATTGCTTATAAGCTTCCTTGCTTAATATTTTTCATCGTGGTTTCACATGCTGTTTATGATTAAGTATACATTTTATAGCAAAACATAAGAGTCTTCATTATATAATCACTTCTCTAGCTTTATCTCTGTATTTTCTATTCCAGCACCAAGAATCTCCTTAAAATTAGAAAGCAGGCAAGTTTTCTCTTGAATCTAGTTCTTGGTGCATTTACTCATTTTGCCTGAAACAGCTTTAACCAACTCTTAGGTCTGATGATAACCTCTTGATCTTCAGCTTTTTAGCTCAACTATCATTTCATCTATAAAATCATCTAGAATTTCAGGACTAGGTATGTCTCCTTCTAATGTCCTCTTGTGGTACCCTGTAATTAGCATTATTATCCAACTTAATTACACAGTATTTAAATTGCCCTTTTACATGTTTGTCTTTTGTACTTCACTTTATGTTCTTGAAAGTCACCCTACATGTCATTCATTTTGACCTCCAGTGCCTCCTATATTGCCTCTTACAATAGATATTTAAAATATTTGTGGAATGCAGAAAATAATACATGAGCCAATGAAATAATCTATTTAATTTAAGGTGAGGACAAAATTCCTTTATGTAGATGAAAACATATTTTGTAAACTCTAGATTGCAATTTTATTATTGTTGAAAATGCTTGTCTTCATATTCTCTGCACCTAGCATTCCCCTCATAGGTAGTTTTTGTATAATAAAGATATTTGAACAAATAACTGAGTGACTAAAATAATTCCATAGTTTAAAAAAGGTAACACAAATTAAGTTATCAGAGCATAAAATGAGTTATTGTGATATTGCTCTTTTGAGCCAAATTGGCCTGTTAAGTTGCTTTGTAACATGCATTTCTTTATTCAGCTGAAAACAAGCAGTCTGCAAGTTTTAAAATGGCTATTCCTTTCTATTTGTCTTTTGCTTCTCATAAATTAGGCCAGCACACGTCATTTCTACACTACCCAAAGCCAAACTCTTAAGCCGTTTCCATTATACGTTCATTCCAATGGAAATAATGGCTTCCATTTACCACAGTGTCAGAGGCCAGCAAAGCCAAACCGGTTGCAGCTGCATTGTTTTATAACAGGAGATAATGTTATCCCCACTGTAGTTACAAATGTGATTTCCTCAGAGTTCAAATACTCTTGGAGCTAAACTGTGATTTGATGTCTAGTGGTCAACTCATGTTCTGGGGATTAAGTTAATTAAAACAGTTGCCCTACTCTATTAAAGCTCCCAGTAGACTAATTATTAAAGTGCCAAGCACCATTACAAACCTACAGCAATTGAAAGTCACAAAGGGAGTTGCTTATATTATGGGAACTCCAGAACTCAGTAGATTATCGCCTGTAGTAAAAGAACATGCACACTGAGAAGTAGATTACCTTCTCCACAGCCACTGAGCTCTTATAAAATGTACAAAGGAAAAGCCAAATGTACAAGCATTTGGATTCATAGCCCTTAGAATCTACTATTTCCAAAGCTAGTCGAATATCAGAAAAGCAGCTTGGTAAAGTGCAAATAACTTTGTTCAGGGAATCAGGAAGCACAGCTTAGAATCCCAGAGCTCCCTCTAACTGTCTGTAATGTAAACTCAGGTAATTCCCTTCATTAGGTATCAGATGTCTCATCTATAAAATGAAGAGTATATATGTGACCAGTGATTCTACTTTGATGTAGTTTGAGTTAATCAGAGATTTTTCTGCTCAAAATCTTTGGATGAAAAGCTACTAATGGGTGGCAGAGAGTGGCAAACGTTCTATCTAAACTACTAGATCTCCTCCTCTTCAGAAATGTCTGATGAATTGTGCTATATAGAATAAAATATAAAATCTTTTGTATATTTCACTGGTACAGAAAGTAGATGCTTGATTTTTTTTTCTTAGTGAATCCCACAGAAGTCAAAAACAAACAAATTATAAATGTTTCCCTAATATGCTTTACCTTAACATATGCATTTTCTTACAATTATATGTCAGTAATAGTCACTATACTAAATAATGTTGCTGTATGTATTAAAATAAAGCAAAGGACATTGGTCATAAAGTTAGACTGACCTAGATTTTAATTTCAATTTTAATAGCTCTGTGGATTTAAGACAAATTGTTTCTGCTTTTGGAACCTCAGTCTAGGTCTACAAAAAAAAAAAAATACCCCCATCTCCCAACTCTATTCCTAGAATTAAGCAGGACACACCCACTCACTCATATCATGTAGTGATCATTTAAATTTACTTCATTTCACTTCCACCTTAAAGAGCAGAGAGAAAATATTCTTTTTTAGAGTATGCTTAATATGATAAGATTTGAATTTATTTCTGTGGGCTGGGATGTGGTTCAAGACATTTAATAGATGGGTACATGACATTTTATGTTGTATTCTGATAAAAATGTCATTATCAGAGGTATAGGAACACAAATTTTAGAGTCTGTTGGGATGAGGCAAATCAAGACAAGGAATTGGATAGGCCTGAAGATAATTATTCTTTCAAGGTTATCTATGAGCTATCACAAACATCAGGTATTTGGCTACTTATATTACATGCAGTTGATTTTCAAGCCTGCAAACCATTAAGATAGGGCTAAGATCTTTTCATTTTAGATATGTCAGCACAGAAATATTTTTTAAAAAATCAGCTTCTATATTAACTTTCCATTTATGTAAGTTTAATATCAACTGGTAATATTATTGTTACTTGCCAGCCAGCAAATCAGTTTGGGAATCATGTTGTGTAGTCAATAAATCATCTTGTAAAATCCCTTTTCTCACTAGAGTTAACAGCAATACCTATTAGGAAGCAGCAGTTCTCATTATTACTCCAAAAAGCGCCAGGGCATCAAAGTATATAAGCTGTGGCAGAGCTCATTCATCAAGGTAGGAAATCTTTTCCCAGCATTAAAACAGAGGCTGAGAAGCAATGGAAACCAATATTTGGGTGAAACAAGGAGGAATTTTAAAAAGAAAAACAGGAAAGGGAGGGATAGAGAGAGGAAATTACAGTATATCTAGAGTTATATGTATAAACTGAAACATGTACTATTATTGAGACAACGTTGCTGTTTAAAAGTACACAAAAGTGAATGAACTAATTTAGAGTTTTTTATCTAGAAAAAGAAGTCTACATTTTGTGTAAAAGCTAATTTTAAACAGTTGCTTCATTTACCCTGATGACAAATCTGCATATTTATAAATTATGTCCAGTAAAATTGTTAATATTTTTGATGATGTATGTGCTATAAAATTCAATAATGAGACTAGTTAACTTGCATCTGAAAACATGCAGCTAGAATAAATTCAAGATTCATTATGCCTGGGCCTTTCAATCAAGTAAAGCTTAAGCATACAATATTTAAAATTCATTTTTTAAGTTTTTAATTGTTATGGGTACATAGTATGTGTATACATTTAATTTACAAGAATCTTGGATATCAGAGCCACAAAAGATCACTCCTTATAGCTTCCAACTGAAAATGGACCAAGTGTCTAGTTCCCAAATGTAACAAATTGAATGACTCTCAGAACCTACTTTTTGGTCCATAGGCTTAAACAAACAAAATCACTGGGGAAAATGTGGTTATCTTTCATCATTTAAAAAAAACTTTTTAATCTAATTATCCAAATTAATTAACATGGGTAACATTTTAAAATACCCTAAAGATTACAGTAGATCCAAAATGGCATGAGTCTCTTAATTGGGTAAGCGTAATGATTAATAAGTAATGTCACATAGCCAATCTGACAATAGTATTATTATCAATTATTAAAAAGGCTTTAACCAATTATGGCCTATCACCTAGTTGGATTGATCACATTTACTGACTGTTTACTTAATATTGCCATTATTAATAGATAAAATTGTTGACACAATTGGTGACAAAATTGTTTACATTCGGATCCACAAAATATCAAATAAAAAATATCACACTGTGTTTTTCAAGGTTTTCCAGAGAAATAGAACCAATAGGACATATAGTGATATATTTAGGTATATTTAGATATATCTATTTAGATATATTTAGATATATTTCAATGAAAGCAATGGCAAAAACCGCAATTACTCTTGCACCAACCTAAATATAGAAAAAGAGATTTATTATGAGGGGTTTGTTTACTTGCTTGTGGAGGTTGAGAAGTCCCTTGATCTACTCTCTATAAGCTAGAACCCAGAAGAGCTGGCAATGTAGTTCCAGTCCACACAGGAAGGCACAAGACACAGGAAGGCCAACAGACAAGGGCAAACGAAGACGAATGACCCAGATCAAGCAAACAGCAAATTCACCCTTTCTTCACTTTTTTGTCGTATTTGGGCCCTTAATGAATTGGATAATGCCCACCTACACTGGTGAGGGCATTCCTCTTTGTTCAGACTACCCATTCAAATGTTATTCTCTTTTAGAAACATCATCACAGACACACCCAGAAATGATGTTTTACCACCTATCTTGATTTCACTTAACCCAGCCAAGGTGACACATAAAATCAATGATCACATACACCAAGTAACCTTGTCCCTTGAAACCTAGGAAATTCACCTTCATAATTGTCATTGGATGAAAAGAATGAAACAAAAGAACACCAGCTTGACTTACTACTTAAGATAGACCCATTTATTTCTTTCAAATTTGACTGGCACTATTCTCAACATGAATGGAAGTTAAGTGAGCTTCAGAGGTGGTCTTGGCTGTGGGATATTGAATGGGATTTTGAGAACTGTGGAGACCAGTAATTCTACATTTAGTCTCTGACAATGCTGGTTCGCATTTTAGCTCCTCAATGAGAACTGTTCAATGACTAGCATTGCTGCCACTGGAAGATATCTACACATAAAATATCGCTTTTTTATATGAAAGCCTCTCATCTTCAGACTGACATCCTAAATCAAAGTCAGCATTAGGAGCCACAGAGAAGAGAAGAATTATTTAGAGAGCTGTGTTAAATCACCATTCAGAATTTTACATAAAGCACTTGGTAAACCACAAAACATACAGCAGATTTATTTTATAATAACACAGTAAACAACCAATAGCACCACTATAAATCAGCTTGTAGTATAACAATACTTTTAGGCACAGCGTTTCCAACATTAAAGACTCCCAATTTACCAAAAATGGTCTTCTGTTGTTTCCTGGTGGTTTCCTGGCTAGTGACACTATCACAAATTGTAGAAAAAATAAATTTAGAATGAGTATGTGTGTAAGGACCATTTAAAAGTCTGACAGCAGTTACAACCAAATTGTACTATATTTTCACATTGTCAAATGAATATGAGCTGGAACATCTTCAATACTGCTGTTTTATTATCATTTAACTGTGTTTCCAGCACACAAGACATTGGCAGTATCAGGCAACTGGGTTTTGATCACAAAAGCAAAAATTTAGTTCTCAGCTCTAGGCCATTGCTTTTTGGGAAAAAAAAAAAAAACTGGCTGAAGAATATAATAGGGCAGCAGAGAATACTTAGTGAAATTTATCTCCATAGCTTCATTCTTTCTCTCTTTGCTTATCTTTTCATTTCCCCCTCTTTTTCTCTATTTCATTTTGCCAGATTGCTGAGATTTTATTACTCTTTCACTTTTACAGCACTTAAAATATATTTATTCTATTTGTTTAAATAATTCTATTTAAATTTTAGGGAAACAATGCATTTTCTTTGCTAAACCTGTATTTGGTCAGGTTAGCTAGATAATCAGTCACCAAGTTGGTGACCAAAATAGTTAACTAAGAGAAATAACAGACTCTTTAGAGCTATGGCTGGATTATAAATTTCAACTTTTCATGTGTTGGTCAATACGCATAGCATGGCTGATTGTACGGGAGTCATTGTTAAGAATAATAAAAGTGTTTAGTCCATTTGATACAAATGTGTAATGTTTAAAAGTACATGAAAAGATAGATAAAATATGCCCGTGACAGCTATATTTTAAAATATTTAATAATATTGTTTTCTGTTCACAAAAGTGGAGTTTCCTAATTAAACATATTCTAAAAATTATTGTAAATCAATAACTTTAATATGGCAAATAATATCTTGTTTTTGAGTGCATGCCTGTGGTGCACTGAATGGCAGAGAAGTCACTTAGGTGCTCTGATGGTGGGCCAGGCTGGAATCCACCCTTTAGGATGTTGGGGAAACATATTCACAAATAGAATTCCCTAAGAGTGAGGGTCAGGAGAAGCTTTTTTTCTAGTACTGAAATAACCATAATGCTCTGCAGGATCCATCCCAGTGCTGGAGAAAATTATTATACTATAGGAATCTGGCACTGAAGAAACCATTTATGCTCCAGTAGCCAGGCACTGGAAAAATCCTTGCTCTGCAGAATCCTGCTGAGACAGTATACAGGAAGATGAAAGAAAAACTCCTTTCTCTAGCAATGCATCTCTAGTGTCCTCTCCTGACAAGGGTTAATATGCCACCCAGCAAAGGGAAAATATTCAAAGAGCTCACCTCTATATTCTCACACCTGGCAATGAAGGATGAATTTGAAACTACAAGAATGTAAATGTAAGAATGCCTGCAATATCATGAAAATCAATAATCCTGAAAATATATGATATGAGTAAAAATGTGGAGAGATTGAAGGAATTAGCCAGGGAAAGATACTTCCAAGCAGAAGAAGTATGTTGAAATATGCCTGGTGTTACTTGACATAAAGGAATCAGTATGGCTGGAATAGAGTGAGTGAAGGTGAAAATGGTATGAGACAGGAACATAAAGGAAAAAGAGCAACCACATTATATAGGGTGTTTTAGGTCTTTGTAGGATGTTGACTCTGAGTAAAGTAGAAAAGTGATACAGAATTTTGAACAAAGGATGGTTATGATTAAACTTTCATTTATAAAAATTCTGGCTGATGCTTTAAGAACAAACTAGAGTTGGATCAGATATAGTAAAATGAAGACCTGTTAGAAAATGATTACACTACTTCAGATAAATGGTGGTTTATTTGGTGGTTTAGATGTAAGTATTAGTAATGGAGAATATAAGCAACAGCCTGCCCTGGATATAATGGAGTTTTGAAAGAATTTATTGATATTTTTATGGATTGAATGTAAAATCAAGAATGACTTCAAAGTGTTTGACCTGTGCAGCTAGAGTTATTAAGTTGCCATCAACTTAGATGGGAAAATTCCCTTTGAGTGGGGAAAAATTCAGATTATGATTTTGGATATATTAAGTTTTATTGTTACTGATGACATTTTTATATTGTTTGTGGTTAGCTTGCATTAAATAAAGTTTATGTGTCTACTAAATATTCATTGGGAGATAACAAGTAAATGTCAATTTGGTAGTTGGATATAAGCATCTGAATATCAAAAAAATCTAATCTGGAGATAGATTTTGGATTTGTGAGCATATAGGTTTATTTAATGGCATGAAACTAGACAATTTCATCAAGGGAGTGATAACAGACAGAAAAGAGTTGAGCTCCAAGACCTGAGCCCAAAATACTTCAATGTTAAGAGATTTGGAAAAGGTGAAATGGTGGCTAATAAAACTGAGAAAGAACAGCCAGTGATATAAGACAAAAAATGTATGCCCCCAAGCCAAGCCAAGTGATACGGTAAGTCAAAGAAAGGATATCACTAGTTCATATCTAAGTAAGAATTTATGACTGAGTATTGTGTTTAGAAACTGCAAGGTCATGTTAGAGCTGAAAAACACACTACAAGAACTTCACAATGCCATTGCTAGTATTAATAGCAGAATAGACCAAGCAGAAAAAAGAATCTCAGAGCTGGAAGACTGGCTTTCTGAATTAAGACAGGTAGACAAGAATAGAAAAAATAAGAATGAAAAGGAATGAAAAAAATATCTGATAAATATGGGATTTTGTGAAGAGACTGAATCTACAACTAACTGGGGTACCTGAAAGTGATGGGGATAATGGAACCAGGTTGGAAAACATACTTCAGGAATTCATTCAGGAGAACTTGCCCAAACTAGTAAGACAGGACAACATTCAAATTTAGGAAATGTAGAGAACCCCAGTAGATACTCCATGAGAAGATCATCCCCAAGACACAAAATCATTAGATTCTCCAAGGTCAAAATGAAAGAAAAAATGTGAAGGGCAGGCAGAGAGAAAGGCCAGGTCACCTACAAGGGGAAGCCCATCAGACTAACAGCAGACCTCTCAGTGGAATCTCTATAAGCCAGAAGAGATTGGGGGCCAATATTCAACTGTTTTTTTTGTTTTGTTTTGTTTTGTTTTGAGATAGAGTCTCACTGTGTCACCCAGGCTAGAGTGCAATGGCACGATCTTGGCTCACTCAACCTCCACCTCCCAGGTTTAAATGATTCTCCTGCCTCAACCTCCTGAGTAGCTGAGATTACAGTCATGCGCCACCACCCCCAGCTGGTTTTTGTGTTTTTAGTAGAGACAGTCTCATCATGTTGCCCAGGCTGGTCTTTAACTCCTGACCTCAAGTGATCCACCTGCTTCAGCCTCCCAAAGTGCTTGGATTACAGGTGTGAGCCATTGTGCCTGGCCTCAACATTCTTAAAGAAAATAATTTCCAACCCAAAATGTCATATCTGGCCAAACTAAGCTTCATAAGTGAAGCAGAAATAAAATTCTTTTCAGACAAACAAATGCTGAGGGAATTTATCACCATTAGGCCTACCTTGCAAGTGCTTCTGAAAGTACTAAGTATGGTAATGGAAAACCATTACCAGCCACTAAAGAACACACTGAAGTACCAAGACCAGTGATGCTATGAAGCAACCACATAAACAAGTCTGCAAAATAACCATCTAGCATCATGATGACAGGATCAAATCCACACATAACAATACTAACCTTAAATGTAAATGGGCAAAATGCCCCAATTAAAAGACACAGAGTTGCAAGTTGGATGAAGAGTCAATCCTCATCAGTATGCTGTCTTCGAAAGACCCCTCTGATGTGCAAAGATACACATAGGCTCAAAATAAAGGGATGGAAGAAAAATTACCAAGCAAATGAAAAACAGAAAAAAAGCAAGGGTTGCAATTCTAGTTTCTGACAAAACAGATGTTGAACCAAAAAAGATAAAAAAACACAAAGAAGGGCATTACATAATAGTAAAGGGTCTTGTCAAAACGTTTCAATTTGACAAGAAGTGCTAACTATCCTAAATATATATGCACCCAATACATGAGCACCCAGATTCATAAAGCAAGTTCTTAGAGACCTTCAAAGAGACATAGACAACCACACAATAAGAATGGGAGACTTTAACACCCCACTGATAATATTAGACAGATCATCAAGACAGAAAATTAACTGGATCAAATGGACCTGATATATCTACAGAACTCTCCACCCAAAACAACAGAATATACATTCTTCTCATTGCTGCATGCAACTTTTTCCAAATTGATCGTATAATCAGAAGTAAAACATTCTTCAGCAGATGCAAAAGACCTGAAATCATATCAGTCTCTCAGATGACAGCACAATCAAATTAGAACTCAAGATTACGAAATTCACTCAAAAACACATAACTATGTGGAAATTGAACAATCTGCTTCTGAATGACTTGGGAAAATAATGAAATTAAGGCAGAAATCAAGAAGTTTTATGCAACTAATGAAAACAAAGATACAATATACTAGAACCACTCGGACAAAGATAATGCAGTGTTAAGAGGGAAATTAATGACACTGAAGTGCCTGCATCAAAAAATTAGAAAGATCTTAACATTTAATGACACTGAAGTGCCTGCATCAAAAAATTAGAAAGATCTTAACAAACAACATCACAACTAAAAGAACCAGAGAACCAAGAGCAAACAAGCCCCAAATCTAGAGAAAATAAGAAATAATGAAGATCAGAGCTGAACTGAAGGAGACAGATACATTAAAAAAAAAAAAAAAACCCTCGAACAATCTACAATGAACTCAAACAAACCAATAAGAAAAAAAAAAATCCCATCCAAAAGTGGGCTAAGGACATGAATAGACAATTCCCAAATGAAGATATACAAATGGCCACCAAACATATGAAAAAAATGCTAACCATCACTAATGATCAGGGAAATGTAAATCAGAACCACAGTGTTATACCACCTTACTCCTGCAACAATGGCCATAATCAAAAAATAGTAGGTGTTGGCATGGATATAGTGAGCGGGGGACACCTCTACACCACTGGTGGGAATGCAAACCAGAACAGCTGCTATGGAAAATAGCGTGGAGATTCCTTAAAGAACTAAAAGTAGAACTACTATTTGATCCAGCAATCCCACTGCTGGGTATCTACCCAAAGGAAAAGAAGTCATTATCTGAAAAAGATACTTGCAGACATATGTTTATGGTGGCACAATTCACAGTTGGAAAATTGCGGAACCAACCCAAATGCCCATCAATCAATGAGTGGATAAAGAAACTGTGGTAGATATATACGAAGGAATACTGCTCAGCCATAAAAATGAATGAACAGCATTTACAGTGACATGGATGAGATTGTAGATTATCATTCTAAGCGAAGTAACTCAGGAATGGATAACCAAACATTGTATGCTCTCACTGTATGTGAGAGCTAAGCTATGAGAACACAAAGGCTTAAGAATGATACAATGGACTGTAGGGACTTGGGAGGAAGAGTGGAAGGGTGATGAGGGATATAAGAATACAAATATGGTGCAATGTATACTGCTTGGGTGATAGGTGCACCAAAATCTCACAAATCACCACTAAAGAACTTACTCATGTAACCAAATACCACCTGTACCACAAGAACATGTGGAAAAATAAAATAATTAAAATAAAATAAATCCATGAATTCAGGAACTGATGTCTTGAAAAAGTTAATAAAATAGACCGATTGCTAGTTCATCAATGAAAGACTGAATAAAGAAAATGTGGTACATATATAACATGGAATACTATGCAGCCATAAAAAATGACACTATATCCTTTGCAGGGATGTAGATGGAGTGTGAAGCCATTATCCTCAGCAAACTGGTGCAGGAACAGAAAAGTAAGCACTACATGTTCTCACTTATAACTGGGAGCTTACTGATGAAACCACATGGACACATGGCAGGGGAACAACACACACTGGGACCTGTGGAGGGAGAGTTTCAGAAAGAATTAGCTAATAAATGCTGGGCTTAATACCTAGGTGATGAGATGATCTGACCTCCTGATCTGCCCACCTCAGCCTCCCAAAGTGCTGGGATTACAGGCATAAGCCACCGCACCAGGCCCATATTTTTTACCTACATTATTATATGGATACTTTGATAACCCTATGAGTTCTGTTTCCCCAATTTTGGATATTGGCAAATAGAACCACACAAAGTTGCATAGCTTGCACCCAACATACCCCCAATTAAGTGACTCCTAAGCCAAACATTTTTAACCTCCAAGATATTCTTCTCTCTGACAACTTTCTTGAAGATCTAATTTTCATACAAGATATATCTATGTTTATATTTTCTCACGATTGTGTACTTGAACCCTCAAAATTGTACCTTCTGTTTTAACATGTGTGTGTTGTGTGTGTATGTGTGTGTTGGGGGGGTGCCTTTTTTAATTCCCCTGAATTCTGGAATATAGCTCTTTCACACTTTTACTATGCTGCTAGATATTCTTCAGATTGAGAAAACCTCTATGAGTGAAGTTCAGTGTTTTCATTAGTCTAGGGACTGCTGCAGATAGAAAAGAGATTAAGAAAAGAACTTTGGTGTTGTGGCTTATAACCTGCTAACCCCCATGCTAAAGGATTTGGAAAACACTTAGTCTACAAATTTCACTTTTAAACATTATCTGAAATTGTAATCTTGAAAGGATTATTTTGTTTGTTTTTAAATTCTACATTATTCCTGGGGAAAATGATAACTTTCTCTATGAAAAATCAAATTTTAATCAATGAAGGTGAAATATGTTTGTTTGCATATTATCTTCCTAGAATAATGTGAAATCAAGAGTTTATTTTACCTTCATATCACAGAATCACAAACTGATTTAACCCATGAACATGACAGTTTTGACATTAGAACTGGACTTCATTTTTGTAAGGATTTGCATTATTGCAATTAGAGAACATTAAGGAATATGGATGAAGTATGTTTTATATATATTTAAATATGTACACAATATATATAATAAAAATCATCTCACTAACATGTAGAAGGTAGAAAAGTAGGAGGAGGTGGATGATAGACAAATCGTGAGTAAAGGAGAACATAAAGATCATAAAAATAGCTTTTTAGTTTGGACTGAAACATGAAATTAATTTTTTTCTTTAGTGCAAACTTTTTTTATAGAAAAGAATGAGAATGACTTGCTCAAATTTTTCAAAATATGTTCAGTAGATGCAATCTTAAAGATGATGTATGTGGTATGACTGATTCATTTCACCTAACACCAGAGGCAAAAATAAAGCCCATAATTTTTATAGTAATAATAAACTAAAATTTTTATTTAGTAGTTCCAAAAATACAGGTCTAGTTATCAGTTCAGTGTTTTACACGGGGTTTCACACCATAGATTTCAAATAATAATAGTCGTAACAATAACAAAATGACATAAAGTATCCCTAAAGAGTGGGGGAAGTCAATCCTGAAAGACTTCGGAAATAAAAATATTTGGCCAGGCATGGTGGCTCATGCCTGTAATCCCAGCACTTTGGGAGGCCGAGAAGGGTGGATTACCTGAGGTCAGAAGTTCAAGACCAGCCTGGCCAACGTGTTGAAATCCCATCTCTACTAAAAATACAAAAATTAGCCAGGTATGGTGGTGCGTGCCTGTAATCCCAGCTACTTGGGAAGTTGAGGCAGAAGAATCGCTTGAACCAGGGAGGCAGAGGTTGCAGCGAGCTGAGGTCATGCCATTGCACTCTAGCCTGGGTGACAAGAGTGAAATTCCATCTCAAAAAGAATAAAAAAGAGAAAGAGAAAAAGAAAGAAAAAATTTTGAAGTAAGTCTCAAACCAAAGTTCTCTAGATGAATGGGGATGAGGAAATGCGGAAGGGTGAGTAGAGCTGGAAGAATGGCCCATGCGGATATAAGCAAGAGAGAAAGGGTGTGGCCAACTCAGGGAACTAGAATTATCTTTGCATGGTCACAGCTGTTCAGGAAAATTGTTGTAGTGTTTTGAGACCATGAGGGAAAGATCAGATTAGGGAAGGTTTGTTTGTCTTGCAGGAGACTTTGGATTTAAGGATATACAGAGTCACTGAGGGAATTAACTTAATGACAAAAATGCAAGGCCATATGAAGGAAAATACCAGTTTTCTGAGCAGCTTTGTTTTGTGTTTGCGTGTATATGTGTGTGTTTGTTTTAAAATTCAAAATAACTTGAGTTTTTCTATTTACCACCGGTGGAAACTTAGGCAAGTACATATTCTCTCAAGTTTTATTTCATCTTGTAAAATGCAGAAAATATTATATATCTTAAGGTATTAGGAAGAAGACTTATTCTAATATTATTTTTGAATACAGTAGAGTGGATGCTATGCACAAAAATAATCTGTGTAAAAAATAGCTAATTGCGAAATGCTATGTTCTCTCTACAAAGCTTATATCCCTAGTAACTCTATAAAATAGGCACTATTGTTTTCAGCTTGCAGATGAAGAGACTGAAATTAGGAAGTTTAATTCCCTCAAGCCATAGAACCAATATGAAATTGGTGAAGCTAGGGTTTGAACACAGGAATTTGACTCTTAACATTGTGCTCCACTACCTCTATTGGTTGAATAGAATTTGGAGATTATACTGTGGAGGGACTATATGGGAAACAGAAATATATTTTTATGGATGACTGCAATCCCTAAGATAAAAAATAATGATCATCTTCATAATAGCAGTAATATTGAGGGTGATTTGGCTCTTCTATCTTTAGTGACCACCTTTGCCTGTAAAAGGACTTACTTGGGGTCTGAGGGCTTAGAAGATTAACTTTGGTGTTTGAAGTCACAAGATTAAAAGTAATTGAATTACCTTGGCAGTTGACTCCTTTACTCCTGGTGGAAGATATAAAGATAATGCAATCTCATCTAACTTAAAAGGTGGAAGGAAGGCTCCAATAAGGTCACTCATAAAGATCAGAGAAGCCTAAAAGGAGTGAAAGCTAGTATCCCCTCCCTGGGTGAATGTCTACTTATAAGGCAGATTTGTCAATCTGCCCTCCAGACCTATGTGAGAAGGGAACAACAGGGTACTGGAGAGAAACAGCAGGGCAGAAAGAAGAATGCTAGTGAAGGGCATATATCCTCACAGTTGGCTTGAAAATGTGCATGTATTTGGCAGTAGTTAATAGAACAATAAAGAAGGTGAATGGGTTACATATCTTGACAGTGTACAACTTTATGATTATCAGCATTGAACCCAGAGATGAGAATGAAGGGAAGCCTAGGGGAGCTGTGTTAGGAGCAGATCAAGCCAAGCAAAACTGCTACAGAAAATCACAAACTCAAGAATGTATTCCCCTGCTAGACTCTGAACATCTCAAAATGCTCCCCACTAGGATGCCACCATTTGAATGTTTGATATGCAAAGGATATTTTTGGCCATTGGTGTACACCAGAAAACAAGCAACAATCAAAAATGTATTTTACACAGGTAGCCATGTATATAAGATATGCTGTAAATTTTCACCTATTCTTAGATTGATACAGAAAAGTGGAGAAAAAATGAACAAAATAGCAGACTCCATCATAATCACGCACATATACACCCTTGATCACAGACACCCACACACCCACACAGAACAGTGGGCTATGGAAAATAAAGGGAATATGTGCATGCACTTGGAATTTTAAATTGAACAAGTTTGTTTTTTGCAATGAAAGCTTCCTGACTCCTTCAAAAGTGATAACAAATAGAGATTCACAAAGCATCACCCAGAGAAATATCAGAAAACAAGTTTCATACTTTTACACAAGATCCAGATCGAGATCATTTAATCAAGATCATTCAATAATGGGACTGCATCTTTAAGAATGTACTATTTCCAGAGTTTTGTCAAGGATGTTGTAGGATGATAGAATGCTGTTGTTTACACAAGTCTTTTCTTTTTCCTGGAGACAATTAAAAGTGAAAGTGAGAGCCCTCATGAATCTGCTGTTGGTAATTTCAATAACACTTAGGTTCCCTCTTCAATTTTCCTTTATGTTTTGACCATGAAGGCAGGCGCTATGGGTTCTAGGGGCACGATTTCTGTAGGTTGGATTTTTGTTGTTTTTTTTTTTTTCTGCAGCTTTTGGCATACCCACAGCTGCCAGCTTCCCCCTGAAAGCCTAGTTTAGCATAACTTAGTTACTTTCCCATCTGTTCTTCCACGTTTTTTTTTTTTTGTTTTTTTTTCATATTCTGCATTGCATTGTGGGGAAAAGGCTGGCAAGGCCACCATGCACAAGATCTTAAGAAAACAGATTATCTTTGACTTTGCACCTAGTAAACTTTCTTTTACATTCTTGGTTCTTAGGAATTTCAACTGTATATGTAAACAGCAAGAAATAAAGTTTGCAAAGTGTGAAGAATCATATAAAATAATTTCTTATTTGTGGACTTTGAATTCAACACATTACAAGCCAACAATGTAATAAAGAATTCCTCAACCTCTCCTCTTTGCTTAATTGCCAATTGTAGGCTTTAGTAGCAAAAGCAGAAAAAAGAATCCATTGATGATTATACATCTCAAAAAGTTGACATAATTCTCTGCAGAAATTAGATTAAATTTTGACATGTTTTGAACTCCAGTGCAATTGCAGAACTTTACTGATCTTTATTTACTTAAAAGTCTTTTCCTACCTACTCATAAGTTATTTTTTAATGTTCTGTTTTATACCAGAACTGGCATCATATATCATTTGATGTGCCAGCTACTAATTAACTGAGTAAGTAAAATTTGAGTTTTCAGTGATTAAAAGGCCTAACACTTTATTCAAGTTGTATTTGCTATTTTAATTTTTTTCTTTGATTTAAAATACAGCTGGCAGTTGGTGATTCTGGAACACAAATTTTCCTCATGACCTTGAAAGGGCTGTATTTCCTTATGAGCTTTATAGCCACCTAGAACCATTAATACATGTAATTCCTAAGTTTAAGAATTTTGCAGGTTATTAAAAAGACCTTATATTACTAAGCTATGCTCAGGCCAAAAGAATGAGCACCATATTCAGGAATATACTTTCTCTGGTGCATCTTACTGCAACCTTAATTTTTTAATTATTCTCACCACTTCAATGTGATTATTGACTGAATTATGCCATTATGTCAAAGGCCAATCCTTACCATATTCCAGTGGGAAAGAAGACTTAATATTTAGTTAATTACATTTGTCCTAGTAAGCCTGAAATTCCTATTGACTCACCAAGTTCTCAATCTCTGTTGCTCATAGGTGAGTTTATTGACGGATCTTACTGAACACTGCAGTCCTCACTGCAGTGCACACTGTAATTCAATTATCTCTAATATAAAAAATTCTTCAGTTCAGCTCTGTAGAATTACAGGGGTCAAAAGTTGCAAACATGTTCCTGCTGCTTCTGCCTATAATTTAGTTTGTAACCTATGTCTCAGAAAATGTCTGGCATGAAATTTGCTTTTCTTCAAAATAAAGGAGTTTGTATTACTTCAGTATTTACAAATTACTTACACATATATCATTATTCAGTCCTCTAAGTATCATTATCATCCCAAATTTACAGATGAAGAAATGGAAGCCCAGAAAGTCAGAGGACCAAAGTTACTCAATCTACAAATGTGACCCCCAAATACAAATATAGATGCCCTATTTCACAGTTTTAATTTTTTTGCTGGCAGCCACTTTGAGAACACAAACTCCAGAGGCAGAGTTCTAACGTGTGAATCCTGGCTCTGGCCACTTGATAGTTGTGTAACCTTAGTGAAGTTGCTTGCTATCTTTATGCCTTACCTTCCTCATCTGTAACGTGAGAATAAGAACATTATAAATATAACTCCATATAGACATGTTGTCAATATTGTGGTAACAGCCTAGCCATGTAGAATACTATGATAACATTTAATTTTTAAAATATCCTCATCATTATGCAGGACAGTTCTCCATGTGACCTTGGACCTACCTAGTTTTCCCACTTTCTTGCTTGTAGTTCTCACGAATAACTGCAGAAAGTTCTGGGAATGCAGCCTCCTGAGATAGGGAAGGACTGACTGCAAAAGCCCAGGTCTTGCTCCTGTCTCTCCTAGGGACTGTAACATCTTGAGTTAGGGAAGAATTGCCCAGGACAGCCTGGGCTTTGGGCTTTGTTCCTTAGAAGCAGGATGTCTTTCAAAGCTTTACTGAGTGAGTCATATGGTTCCTGAAGTATACAACTGGGCTGGCTGTCTTTTGAGGTTCTTTAGCTGTGGTGCAAATGGGGTTCACACAGTCAAGACTCCCTCTGCCTTGTGCAGCTTTCTTGAGTCTTAGACCAGCTCACAATGAATACAAAAATTATTTTGTCCCTTGCTGCCTATCTGTAACTAATAAATGCACATAGCATAAGTTGTTGTGTGTGAGTATGTTCTGTTTCACCAGCCTCAGACATAGTTAACCAGTGCATGGTACAGAAACAATAGCCCAAGATACTGTAGGCATAAGTGTATATGGACATCTGTTTCTGGTGGTTAGCACGGTGATGATCTTTGCTATTCTCCAAACAATGGGAGTCTTCCCTTGGGATTGGTAATTAGCAAACATACTTGGCACATTAATTACTGATTTTAAGGAGACATTTTTTTTAGACATCTTTATCTGTTGCTCCAACATCAAGTGGCTACTTTCTCTGATATGAAACTCTCACCCTGTGGAACACTTCTTCATTATCATTTTTGGAAATTTTCTTTACCTCTCCCACATGTTGGAAAAACTCTTCTGCATCCTAATAATTTTTCTTCTTTAGTCCTTATTAGAGAGAAGCAACTGATCTCTTAGTCTCTTTAAAAGAAAGAATGCTTGAGAAATAAAAGCATTGAGAACATATACAGATGAAATGCCATTATTAACACTTTACCTGGTTATAGAATGTGTGGCTACATTTACTGACTATATAAGTGTAGCCCTCACTGTCTTTGAGATTCTGATCCATTGCCATTCTGATCACCAAACTTTTCTAAGTGACTTGCCACCTGTCTCCATGTATATAAAGGGTGATTGGTGGGCCTTTTATCATTCATTGTGCTGGACACATTTGGGGGCATGAAAATCTCATTTTATGACATTCAATCTGGGGAAATTGCTTTTTTTTTTAAAATTTCTTCAGTTCCATTTTCTCTTTCTATATTGCTAAATGTCTATTTAGATATTATGTTTTCTGGGTCAATGTTCTAAATTTCTCATTTCTGCTTTCCTGTTTTCTACTGTTTTCTTGTTTTTTACCTTCTCTGTGATTTCATTAATTTATCATCATTTTTGACTGTTTTGTAAATTTAAAAAATTCTCCTATCATGCATATCCAAGAGCTTTTTAAGGTCACTGAATGTGTTTTTTGTTTGCTTTGTTTCTATTTTTACTTTTTATGTATGTATGTATGTATGTATGTATGTATTCATTTTGAGATGGAATCTTACTCTGTCCCCCAGGCTGAAGTGCAGTGGCATGATCTCGGCTCACTACAACCTCTGTCTCCCAAGTCCAAGCAATTCTCCTGCCTCGGCCTCCCCAGTAGCTGGGATAACAGGCATGCACCACTACGCCTGGCTTTTTTTTTTTTGTATATTTAATAAACACAAGGTTTTACCACGTTGGCCAGGCTGACTCCTGACCTCAAATGATCTGCCCACCTCGGCCTTCCAAAGTGCTAGGATTACAGGCATGAGCCAGGGTGCCTGGCCTGTTTCTATTTTTAATTCCCCTTTTCTTCTTTCAGGGTTGTAACAATTTATGTTATCTCCTTAAAGACGCTACTAAGAACTTATTTTTGATTTTTGTCTCTATTATTTCTCTTTCCTGTGAGATTTTTTATTATTTATTTATATGCTTGTGTGTATTGAGGTCACCCTGGTATGTTAATGGTTATGTTGGCTTCTTTTCTGTTATGTGTGTATTTTAAATTTTGTTTTGCATTGTTTTGTTTCTTCATCTGATATCTTTTGATTCAACTTATATTAAATATTAGAAGACAAAATATTAACTCCAATCTCTATGTTCATGGGTAGGGTTTGTTAGCTGGTATACTTCAATTTAAAGGAAGTTTAATGATTGTACTTTTGGGTGTCTGTCAACCTTCACTAAGTATCTGTAGTGCATTGGAGCTGAGTATTTCACCAGAGCTGACTCACCCAATTCCCTGACTGACTGTTCCGGCAGTAAGGAAGTGACTCAGAGAAATCTTATTATTCAGTATAGGATTTCCATTATTTCCCTGATTTTATTTATGATATCACCAAATTTAAATATGCCTGGTATCTCCTAACCTAATTATTGGTTTTTCATTATCTCCAGAGAGTAAACTTGTTTTTACCCCCATCTGCACCACCAAATTCAGTTAAATGGAACCTTCAGTTCCCATAAACTTCTGGAATGGTTTGATCCCAATCAGCCTTCTTCTAGGCCTCCTCTGAGCCAGTTTATATTTCAGGAACCTCTGCACAAAGTCAGTTGTCATTGACCTATCTGCTTTCCAGCTTTCAAAATGTGGTACTTTTGTTTTTTGTTTTCTGTTTTGTTTTTTTCTTTCATTTTTTTTGTCCTTGTGGCTTTATGCTTTTATTTATCTGCTTACAATGATTTTAATGAGAATCACAAGATCTAAGCATGAGCAGTCAGTCACAAAATTTGACAATATTTTTCAGCGTAAGAGAATGAGAAACAGTTATGGAAATTAGAAGTCCAAACCTACCTTTGTCAGACTGTGGTCCCCCAAACTAGACATCTATAAGCTCTTTACACCTAATTGCAACCATTAAAAAGTTCCATTGCTCCAAAATCCTAATCACTAAAGTGACTGCTAGAGCAGCTGCCAAGAGAAAATTACCATGAAATCAGTAAAACATTGATTTGGTCATTAAATGGTGGCAAACATTACTAATGAATATCCCCCCAAAATGCATGAACTAGAATGTTCTTCACATAGTGATGAAGACAGGCCAGTCACTAGCAGTGACTGTTAGCCCTTTCATAAATTCACTCATAAGCTGCTATGTCATGCAAGGAAGATTGTACATAGAGATTAAAGCATCTCTCTCAGCTATTTATTAGAATGTCATTTTTCTGATAATGAAAATGAGGCATATGATAACATTCTTTGAAAGTTTATGAAGGCTGACTAAGATAATATGTGTGAACACAACAAGAGTTGTACACATATGGCACTTAAACCTCACGGTGAAATGGCCTAGCTCTGTGGCCCTTGTCATTCTTGATTTCTTGTTCTCCAGCAATGTGTGTAAAACAGTGTACTTCCCTTGAAACAACAGTGTCCTGGCTTGACTTCAGTATAAAATCTCACTCTGTGTATCTCTTCATGGTATTGAACTAACTAGCAAGGCGGCAAGAGAAAATGACAATTTCATACAAAACTCAATGTGTTGAGATAAAGTGCCTGTCAGAATCTCATTCCCTGAGGGAAGAGCAAAGCCTGCACATCAGAAAATGAGCAGCATGACATGCCGTGCTCTGCTGTGAACTGGAAGGAGCTGGGCCAGCTTCTGCCTCCAGGTGTTCATTCACAAGGCTCAAGGCCAAACACGTGAGTCAGGCAAGGAATGGGAATCCATCAGGGCCCAGCCAGCACCCTGTCAAGCTTGGTTATGGTAATTAAATGAATCTGTCTTAATATTTTTACGGATAAAGTAAGAAGATCATTATTTATCAAATTTTCGTACTACAGCGTATTACTCAGTCTAGAAATAGATCTTAACATTTTGCATGACATGAATGAGACTGAAAAGTGATTTGAAAAATGAAACCTTTTAATCATGGCAGCTAATTATCTTGCAGTTTCTTTTCTGCTCTCCTGGATTTCTCTTATGTCACCCCCACTCCTTATTTCCTAGTCTTTCCCTTATTCTCAGCCTCCCACCTTCACCCCCTCAAATCTGGCTTTCCAGGCATCTTTTGGGAGCTCAGAACAGCCATGTGTAACAGTTCGCAACTACTTTAATTCAGACTTTTCTCCTTTCATGTATTAGATGAAAATTCATGCGTTAGGACAACCACAATGCAAACTTTCTGTTATCCTCTGTGACTTCTTAGATTCATGGTATAATTAAATTATACCAGGAACCGGGCAGTAGAATGGTTTAAGGAGAGATACCGGTGTTTTATTTTTTTAATCAGTTACATTCCTTTTTCTTTTTTAGAGGAAGCCACCTGCTGGAGCCAGGATCTAATCATATCCACAACCCACCTCATTCCTTCAATAATTCACTTATTCATCCCCTACTAGATGGCAAGTTGTGTGCTTGGCCCTGAGACCAATAATCATAAGATTTTTTTTTTCTGATTTCAAAGAGCTTATAGGTAGAGTCAAGATTTAAATGCATGAATTTGGAGTATTATAGTGCTCCCAAAATAGCAAGTATAGGATTCTATATGTGCAAATTTGGAAAAAATAAATTTTGATTGCTAGGTTTAGAAAAGTTTCAAAAAGGAGATGAGGCCTGATAATCTTTAAACGAAAGTAGCAGCTCACCAGATGGATCCAGGCAAAAGCAGGAAAACTATAAAATTTGTAAATATGAAAAAACTTTGTTCATTAGAAAAAAAAAAAAAACTGCATTTAAAGGCTTCTGGAAATTCATGTTTGTCCCTATTTATAACAAGCAAAAAAGAAGACCTAATTGTTGTTAAGTCCTTCTGTGCCAAAGGATAGAATTCAGGATTTGAAGAACATGATACAGGTCTTTTTGCAGATAACTGTCATGCTAAATAGCATTTTTGAAAAAACAAATTCTCTTTTTTAACTTTTAAGTTCAAGGGTACCTGTGCAGGTTTATTACACAGGTAAACTTTTGTTATGGGGGTTTCTTGTACAGATTATTTTATCACCCAGGTATTAAGCCTAGACCTATTAGTTATTGTTCCTGATCCTCTCCCTCCTCCCACCCTCCATCCTCCTATAGGCTTGCTAACTGAATTACATTCTAGAAATATCATTCTAACTACAGTTTGGCAGCCATACGGAAATACTGGAAGCAGGCACACTCATTCGATACCTACTGCAATAAATCACGGAAGAGGTAATCAGGGACTGAAGTAAGGTTGTCACAGTAGATACCAAATGGAGGTCATTCTTACAGGTAATATGAGAGTATAGATATAAAATGGAAATGAGAGAGGTGGAGGAGTAAAGGATTATTTTGAGGTTCATGGGTGAGATTAGAAGCACAAAGAGAACAAGGAAAATTGGTGACTTCTGTTGTCAGTTTTGGATGTGTTTTGTTAGGTAGTATTTTGCTGTTTAATTACCTCCATCTTCTTGCAGATACCAAAGAGATTGAAGCATGATAGTTGAAATCCTGGCTCTAACTGCTTGAAGCTCTGTTATTTAGAGCCAACCAGTTAATATCTTTTTGCTTCAAATTATTCATGGATAAACTAGGATCAATTTTAGTATTTAACTTATAGGTTTATATATAGTTTATTGGCAGGCTTGGCATATAGTAAGCACCAACAATGTTTATTGTTGCTGTTGTGCTGATGTTATACTTATCACTATCATCACTATGTTTGGGTGGCAGCAGGGGGAAAATATTAAAGTAATGGCAAAACCTGCAATTACTTTTGTACCAAGCTAATAGAACTGACATAACTGAATCCACTGCAGCACACTAAGTCCTCTCTCACTTGAAGTGCCCCGCTGCACCCTATTACAGCATTTCTTCTAATAAACTTTTCTTTTTCTAATCTATATTGTTGTTGGTAAATAACAACCCATGAGTCAACCACTTCCAATGATGCTGATGCTGGGGCTCTGACACTTTTTTTTTTTCTTTTGAGGCCCTTTTATCTTCCTTATCCTGATCTAGAAAAGAGTACCTCAAAGACAAAAGAAAGTAAAAATACAACATTTTTAAGTATTTGACAGAGAAAGTTTTACCACAGCTGCCATCTGTTCTTTCTGAGAGCTGCTACCTGTGAGGCTTCATCTACATAACAATACAGTCTTCGCTTGCCATGATATGATTTTGGCTGTGTCCCCACCCAAATCACATCTTGAATTGTAATTCCCACATGGCAAGTTTCATCTTCTTTATCCAGATCTAGAAAAGAGTACCTCAAAGACAAAAGAAAGTAAAAATATAACATGCGCTGTTCTCTTGATCATGAGTGAGTTCTCATGAGATCTGATGGTTTTAGAAAGGGCTTTTCCCCTTTTGCTCGACACTTCTTCCTGCTGCCATCTGAAGAAGGGATGTGTTAGCTTTCCCTTCTGCCATGATTATATGTTTCCTGAGGCCTCTCCAACCATGCTGAACTGTCAATTAAACCTTTTTTCTTGATAAATTACCCAGTCTTGGGTATGTCTTTATTAGCAGTGTGAGAACAAACTAAATACACAATGCTTCTTATCCACAACCCTTCTACAGCTTGTGACACTACCTCCCCCACTTCCCAAAAACCTCCAAAGCTCTATTATTTTATATTCTATAAACTTCAATAATCTGGCTCATCCTTTGAGTCTTATAGCTGCGAAGTTCCCATACCTATATGCATGTTCATCAATTTGGACCGATTTTTTCCTGTTATTCTGTCTATTGTCAATTCCTCGTAACAATCTTATATTTAATCCTTCAGAGAGAAGTTTTAGACTTTTCTATACTACATTTCTTTCTGCTACCAAGCCTTCACAAATACTGTATCTTCAGCTTGGAGTCCTATTTTTACTGGCTAACTCCTATTAATTTCTTCTGTGGTGTGTTCTTACAGGAAGACTTCCTTGGCATTTTACATATTGACTGGGGTCCCTTCTCTAGATTTCTATGGATCTCTGAGCTTATATCATCAGTAGACTTCTGTTAGGCTAATGATATACTTGTTTGCTTATATATGCCCTGCAATTTGATTTCCAATACTTAGCATAGTTCTTGGATGAGTGCAGTTCCGGTAAATAAAATATTTCCATTTGTTGTTGGATGTTGTCGATGTCCATGGCTGACAGTATTATTCCCACTTCTAATTATTGGTATCAGTAAAGTATCTAGCTCAGCTACATACTGTAGTATGTAATATGCAGCAGAGTTACTACACTATACAAAAAAAGCATGGAGATCATTCCTACAACATCAGGGGTCCTCTCTCAGCTGCGGCCCCTAATTTTATAAGTTGTCACTTTCTCTCTTTCTAGAGAACAACTATGACTGTTCTTTTTCCCTAATAGGAATGTCTCACTGCTTATGGTGTGGTAAAGGAAGTGTGTGAGCAAGCAAAGATCAACAGAGTCATGAATGGTTTACAAAGCTTGAATTTCCCTCTAGCTTGTGGTGGGCCAATGAAGGGTTTTAATTAAGGGAGGAACAAGGCTAGATTTTTATTTTAGATAGATCGCTCTTCCACCTCTGCAGAAAATGGATTTGGGGAGAAAAGTGAGAGGGAGCAGGGAAGTCAGTAATAAGGGTATTTAATACTGAAGACCAGTATATTAAGGGCCTATCCCCAGAGTCAGCAAATTTTTTTTCATAAAGTGCCAGCAAGTACGTATTTTAGGCTTTGTGGACCATATGATCTCTGTCCCAATGACTTAACTCTGCCTCTGTAGCTGACAATGTAGACAAAATATAAATGAATGAGCTTGTCTGTGTTCCAATAAAGCTTTCTTATGAAATGTAAAATTAGAATTTCATCTGTCACACAATATTATTTTCATTAGTCACATAATTATTATTCTTTTCATTCATTCCAAGCATTAAAAATGTAGAAACCATTCCTATTTGCTGGCTGCACAGAAACAGTCAGCATGCTAGATTTGGCCTATATATTATAATTTACTGACACCTGGCGTCTACTATTTATTTGTTTGCAGAAGAGAAGAGGGATTTTTATAGAGCGCTGATAGGTACTAGGCTTTGATTTACCAGTAATTCATGAGTTCCTAGAATAGTATGCATCAAATAGTAAATATCCAAATATGTGTTGAATAAAGATAAATATATCAAAACTTGGTGACATCAGATTCTGGCCAGGAAGAAAACAAGAATAAATGTCATATTTTAAGTTGGTTGGTTCTTCTGCTCAGGACAAAACATTAGCTGACTTTAAATTGATTAGGATCATCCACTAAACCTCCATGGTATCCAGAGTTTTTGTATCAATACTTCTACAACTATTGCTGACTGAAAAGTTATCTTATTAATATGTTTTCTGAAGAATATTTACCCTTTAACTGGGGATTACTATGAGCTCCCCTTAGTTGAGACATTTGGTTTAATTTATTTTCACTGCACTGGAGAAAGAAAGACATATTTCTCAAAGATGTTCATTTGGTATTACTATTATTAGTTTGAAATATAGACAATAGCAGTCAGGGCCACAACATGAAAAATAAGGTGGAAAAATTATGTCACTTATATTACTATTTTTATTCTCTAATTTAACTTTGTCTTAGGTTTCCCAAGGCCAAAATGAAGAAAACCATTGAAGTACCCTTTATATTACTTTCCCTTTTCTCCCATTTCTTTCCTTCCTTCCATTTTGTTTCTCACATATTCCAGTGACATCTCCAGGCTTACTGAAAATTCTCCCTCTCTCTCTCCTTTCCCTCCCCTCCTTTCCTCTTTCTCCTTCTCTTTGTTCAGATATTTATGTCCTTAAGACTTGTGGTTTCCAATAAAGTAACATCACTAATATTTAAAGTATAACTTATTCTGTTTCTTGGTACATATATACTAATATTTTCAGAATATAATTATATACCCTGAATCCAAAAAATAACAGTCAAAAAGAAAAGAAACATATAAACGTGGCATTGTAAAAATTTGTCTGCCAAGAGTCATCCATGCAAATCATCTGGGGCAAAATGTGATGCCAGTTTGGTTCAATCAATAATCTAGTTTAAGCAGTAGAGCTGCATTTTCAGAGTTGTCACATGATATGGGGCTCACAGAATTTTAGTTTTGTAAGATAACCAGACTTTTTAAATCTAAGAGATCTTTGAAATTCAGAACTAGAAAAAAAATGTTACAAACTTCTAATTAAAAAATGGCATCGGGGAATGCAACAGTCTGATTGGGTCAATTGCTTCCTGCCCTAGTTTTATGAATTGAAATTACTTCTGCTTACTAATGGCATTTGAAAAAACATTAAACTGTTTCTACATATCAAGGTTAGACAGGTTAATGAAGAACAGGGTCCTCAGGCATCATTGTTTATAAAATTTGAGCAACCATGTATGAGTAAAAGTAGGATATTACGACATTACCATTGCATGAAGTGTTTTGAACATAATTCTATTGAATTAATCGCTAGCATTCTTTTTCTGGTGATTAATTCTCTTTTTTCTTTAACCTTCCCAATTTCTTAGAATTCTTATCCCAATTCTGACCTATTTTCTAGTTTTTTTCTCTTTACTCTTATTTTTAAACTCTTTATCTCTTTACTTTTCTATATATGTAGAAAAATGTTTTCTAAGTATTTGTGTTAATTGATTAAACTATTTTCTGTTCAATGACTAAAATCATAAACAAAATTATATAATCCCGAATACTATCTTTTGCATCTCTCTAACACTTAAAACCAGGGAGAAACATTTTTAAAGCAGGTTTGGAAGACATAGAGATCTCATTTGGATCCTGGATTCCTTAATTCTACTTTTCTAAAAACTAAGAAACAAAAAATGCTTAATTCAAACTGGTTTAAAAACTTATAATGCGTATTCATTTTTGTTAGAATTGAGTGCTTAATCCCCTCGTTAATTAACACCTTTTTTTTTTCAATATGTCTATTAAACTTGTGTTATGAAAGGTACTTTGTGTAGTACATTTCATGATAAAAAAGATCTTAAGGAATAATAACCACCTCAAGAAACTAAGAAGAGTTGAATGGTAGATGTACGTTTATATCTTCCTATTAGTATATGATGCCAGGCAATACAAATTGGAAATATAAAATCCTTAAAAAACACAAAACTAAATATTGATCATAAATCATGGAAATAGTTGAGTGGTAGATACAAATTTGGTTATTATAGAATTTCAGGCAAAGAAAGTTTATGTAATGGATTAAAGTTTGAGAAAATAGAGCCAATAAGGTACAATGAATTTATTTTGAAGGGGTATGGTTTATGGAAGTTAATCTTGAGCTATGATATGGTTAGTAAAAACAGATAGCAATGGAAACATTAGAATGATAAGTTATGTCAGTTCTATTTTTCCTTAGGAGTATTTATGGACCTTAAGCCAGGAGCTTAAGGGTAATTTGGACCATACTAGCCACATAGTTCATGATAAATAATCACATTTGTAGTAATTTTGGTGCCTTAACGTAAGCAAGTGTTGTACAATGAGTTTTGGCATGGCATTCTGGAGATGTATAAAAATTCTAGTTATTTATAAATTTTAAGTTTAAAAGAGGTCTGGAACCAGATACTGACTTTAAATACTAGCGAAGTTTAATTACTTCTACATCCCTCAGTTTTGCCTGTTTGAGGGTCACCAGGTGGTCTTTGCTCCCTTCTAAATTCCTCAGATAAGGAGTTTTCGTCTCTGAGGCCTGTTCAGTGGTCACTGGGTGATTTATGCTCTTCTCAATAACCACTGTTTACCTCACTACTGTAGATTTTCTCTGCAGTCAGAAATCTCCCCTACAAGAGAGCAATTTTTCAGAGCTATTTCTATGGATTGTAGCCCCTCTAAATAGTCATAGCAAAATATGTCAAAGAAGTGTGAACCCAAAAGTATCTGAGACAGGTCTCGATTAATTTAGAAAGTTTATTTTCCCAAGGTTAAGGACCTGCCTGTGACACAGCCTCAGGAGGCCCTGAAGACATGTGCCCAAGGTAGTCGGTTCACAGCTTGCTGTCACACATTTTAGGGAGACATGAGACATCAGTCAATATGTATAAGATGTAAATTGGTTTATTCCAGCAAAGTGGGACAACTCAGAGTAAGTCTTCCAGGTTATAGGTAGATAAGAGACAAAAGGTTGCATTCTTTCGGGACTTTGATCATTCTTTCACTGAATACACAACTTATATGAGAGAGGAGGGTAGAGGGATAGTCACTTATGCCTTTAGTCTGACTCACTGAATATGCATTTTTACGTAAATGATAGGACAGAGGTAGTAATCAGATATGCATTTGTCTCAGGTGAGCAGAGGAATGACTGAATTCCGACTGTCCTTTGTCTGGCACCTGTGAAATAAGCTAGTAATTTACATGGCTGGGGTAAAATTCAACAGAGGTGTTTTAGGGTAAAGATCTTGAGACCCACAAGGAAATTCCTGTGGGCAAATTGTGAGGGAGGTGTGTAGTTGTTTTTAATTTGTAGCTAACTTATATAAGAATAAAATAGGAGGCAGGTTTGCCTGATGCAGTGCCCAGCTTGACTTTCCCTTCTGGTTTAGGAAAGGAAATAGGAAAATAAATCTTTGGATTTATACAGAAATACATACAGAAGTATATTTTCAAGTAAAATGTGCTGGTTTCCTTCGGTTCCCCATTTGAAATTTAATTTTCAGAAAGTTTCACATAATAGAGAAGAATTGGTAGCTATGTAGAGATTTGGGTTAGAAGTTTAGAGACGAGAGGAGAAGGCATATATAGGAAAAAGCAGGGAAACAACATCTCAAATTTGAGTACATTACCACATACCTTTTTAAATCAGTCTATTCGTCCTCCAAATAGGTCAGTTCAGTTAAACGGCTCTGTCTCTTTTCAGGAGGTGCATTGCAGATGGGACCCATCAAGGTTAGGTCTCTTTGCAGTGTAAGAATAAGGAAATTTAATAAGAGACTTTTCTATGTAAACAAACAAACAAAAACGCACAAAGCTTAACGTCTGGAGTATTCTCCAAGCTACTTTCTGAGTCTGAATAGTAGCTCACTGAGAAGATTTCTGAACCTGAGCTAAAGTATTTTCAGCTGGAGCAGAGCAGGCAGCGGCAAACTCACAGAATTTCCTCATTTGCAATTACAATGTTATAAAGCTTGTCCAGCTGCAAGCCATCAAGGTAATTTCTCTGAATTCGATTTATCAAGTTGATTAGCTTCAGCATTCAAAGCCTCAGGAAAAGCAGTTTCAATTTTAGTGAAAATTGAAAAAAATCAGAAGGATGGGAGGAAATTTGAAAAATATTAGTTTGGAGATTCAAAGGTTAATATTGAAAAAAACTAAAAGAATTCAGTATCTAGTCCAGATTGTAGAAAAAGAATAAAATCCTCAAAATAATGAGCCAGAATCTAATAACAGATGCACTATACTCGCCTTTTTTAAACGCAATTTTTCTCTCTACATTCACTCCCATTTCTACCAAAGATATTTACGGTCAGACTAATTCGTTTGAAACATAAGTTTAGTCTCATTAACTTGGCAAGATTATTTGCATAAAGTGCAACAAGAATAGTGATTGATAATACAGGCTTTTAAAAAGTTGGCTTTGCTAGAACTTTTTTGTAAGTGACTTTAGATTTTTAAAAGGCCTGTGAAGGCTAGGAGCCAAGAGAAAGTCTTACCATCTGACTGCATCTGTAATACTTCTACAAATTGGTAAATTTCTCTTTTCTCAAAGTTCTCAAAATATTTTGAAATTCCTGGGCCTGTCAGAAAGTTACATTCTTTACTTATCATAAAGCCAGAAACCCTATAAGGGAAGGGTGTAGACAAGGCATATGAGGCCAGTTTTTCCGAGGGACTTTCACTGGCTTTATAATTCAACTTCGGTTCCTGAAAGCTATCTGGTCAGATCAGAAAATATGACATTATTTTCAAAACCTTGGTGAAAGAACCAGGTTTCCAATTGTGTGCTGTTAACAAAGAGATTCTTATTGGAATTATGCAAATAATTATGTTGCTGTAAAATAAGAATACTCACGAATAAATTCTAAATTCTAGAGAGATTAGGTAGAGAGGAAGGTAAATATTTCAATTCTGTTTACAAAAGTATGTATTACCAAATTGCTGCAAATTATATATGGGTTAAAACAAAGTTAACTTAAATCTGGAAAATTAAAAAATAATGAGCAATGTTTTAAACAAAAACTCATTAAAAATTATAATCTTTTGTCAGTTCAATCCCATACAATTAATTCTTATTTTGCTTAATGTTAGGTTAGCAGTTTTTTGAGCCCAGTTTTGTTTTAAATTAGATTTCTGGAAATTTAGACTAATGGCATAGACTCAAAGTTATTAGAGCCCTGTATTGGTTAGGGTTCTTTTTATTCTTTCCATATACAGATATACCTCATTTTATTGGACTTCATTTTATTGCATTCTGAAGATACTGCATTGTTTACAAATTGAAGTTTTATGGCAACACAGTGTAGAATAGTTCTATTGGCCCCATTTTTTCCAACAGCATGTGCTCACTTCATGTTTCTGTGCCACATTTTGCTAATTCTCATAATATTTCAAACATTTTAATTATTATTATATCTGTTATGATGATCTGTGATCAGTGATCTTTGCTGTTACTGTTATAGTCTTGCAGGGTACCACAAACCACACCCATAGAAGGCAGCGAAGTTAATTAATAAATACCGTGCATGTTCTGACTGCTCCACTGACCAGCTTCTCCTCAAGCCTCCCTAGCTATCTCTTGACATGCAAAAATATTGAAATTATGCCAGTTAGTAACACTGCAATGATCTCTCTGTGTTCAAGTAAAAGGAAGAGTCACATGTCTCTCACTTAAAATCAAAAGCTAGAAACAATGAAGCGTAGTAAGGAAGGCATGTCCAAAGCTGAGATAGGCCACAAGCTAGGCTACTTTCACCAAACAGCCAAGTTGTGAATGCTAAGAAAAAGTTCTTGAAGGAAATTAAAACTGCTACTCCAGTGAACACGTAAATGACATGAAAGTGCAGAAGCCTTATTGCTGATATGGAGAAAGTTTTAGTGGTCTGGATAGAAGATCAAACCAACTGCAACACTGTATGAAGCCAAAGCCTAATCCAGAGCAAGACCCTACCTCTTTAATTATATCTAGGGCAAGAGAAGGTGGCTACACTAAACAACAGATTATCAATTAGATGAAACAGACCTCTTGGACTCTCATAGCCAGAGAGAAGAAGTCAATGACTGACTTCAAAGCCTCATAGAAATGGTGGGGAGAGGCTTTAGATGGCTGGCTACAGACACTTCGCACTCATCTCCTGCATAGGAGGACAGTGAGTAGATGACCACACATTGAATACAGCATTTAAGAGAGAACACTGGAATTCTGCAGGGAAATGACAGGGGACATGGAGACACAGGAAGAAAGGGATGCAAGGGCAGCTGAACCAACTGAGATTAGCTGGGAGCCTGTAGAGGCTCCCCAGTGTAGGGAAAAGGTAACTGAGCAACTCCTAGAGGTCCACATTTTCACTGAAAACTCCCACAATCTTAGCCATAAGAGAGCCCCTTGGCTATTGTAGGCCCCGAGACTAAGATAGGCAGCTGTCTGGAGTCTGAGCAACCACACGGTTTCAGAGAAGGAGTTCATGCTGGGTCCTACACACCTCTTGAGACCCAAGCAGCTGCTGAATGGAGACATTATGAAAGCCCACCCTCCACTGGACTGTACCCTGCATTTCCACATTCCTGGAACCCAACTGACATTTTTGCATGCCCTCCTGGAGGGCTGCAGAGACAGAACACCACCTGGCACTTCCAGTGTGCATAGGTCCTGGGATTTCTATCTCACACAATGTTCTGCACCCTGGGGAATGATGGGTGCAGCACACCAGGGCGGCTGCAGCTACGACAAAGGGAGCTGGAGCACATGCTTTCCAGAGCCTGCCAGCTGCCTGACTAGGGCTGCCGCCACTCACAGAAACCTTGACCCCATCCCTGCAGCAGGATGGCCATGCTCCGCCATGAACTTTCAGTGGGCCTAGAGACAGGCCCCATGAAATGTCATTCTGGGGCCTGAGGACAGGCTTGCCCTGTTTACTGCTACCACCACCCAAGCATGCCACCCAAGGGCCTGAGGATGACCCACCCCACCTTTAGACTCAGATACGTGTGTGAAATATCAAGAGTTCTGACAAAAGACCCAGCCTGCTTGCCACAGGAACACAAGAACACCAGCTGGGGCCTAGGGCTTGCTCCACCTGGCCTGCCACAGCCTATGCCCATATGCACCATTAGGGGGACTGAGGGCTGACTCACCCCACCTATTGTCCCAGGTGCATGTGTAATATTAGAAGGCCTGACAAATGGCACAGCTTCCCTGATGCTGGCACTCAAGCATGCCATTAGGGAACCTGGAGATCATCCTTTTCTGTCAATCACATCCTGTGCTTGTGCACACTACTGGGGTCCTGAGGACAGGCCCACCCCACCTGGTGCCAACTCCCTATATGCAAGAACTCTGTCCGGGGACCTGAGGATCAATTTTTCTTGCCTGCTGCTTCTGGTGCACACATGCATGATTAGAGAGCCTAAAAAAAAGGCCCAGATTGTCAGCCACTGGTGCCCAAGCTTGTGATATAGTGGCCTGAGAATCCCACCACACCACCCACCATCACTGGTGTCTGTGCACTACTCCTGGGGGCCCTGAGGACAAGCCAGCCCAACCTGCTGCCACCACCACTGCCAACACCAAAGTGTGCCACCTGAGAGCTGAGGGTTGGCCTGCCTTTGATAGTATCTTGTATTTCCTGCATCATCTATATTGTTAGTATCACCTGTATTGCTGATACAAAACCTGCTGCCCACAATCCCAGTCCACTGCTACCACTGTCATTATCCAAGCAAGCAGCCTTGAAGCTTAAGAATCAACCTGCCTAGGTCTGCTATCAGTGCCCACTTATGCCTCCAACGAACCCAGTAACAGAAAGCCTTGCCTAGCTCACAGTGACAATTACTGGGGACCAAAAACTAGTTTTTTCTGACACCTCTATCCCCAGCAAAGGCTCACTACAGCTTTCACTAACAAGTGCAGGGTAGGCAACTGTGGAAATTACAGACACCACTGATGCTGATTACAACCAAAGTAATCATACAAAAACTATACAGCACACACACAGAATCAAGTCTAAAGTGCCCTACCCAAACAACACTGTAGATACATCTACAGAAAAAAAATGCCTTCCCCTAGGAAAGTAAATCAAAAAGAATTGGAAGAAGTGATTGTTACAACTCACGTGCAGACACAAACATAAGGACACAAGAAACGAAAAAGCAAGAAAACATGATGCCTTTAAAGTAACACAATAATTCCCCAGCAACAGATTTCAACCAAAAAAAATCCATGAAATGACCGAAAAACAACCGAAAACGATATTAATAAAGCTTAGTGAGGTAAGAGAACACAGAAAACTAATACAAAAAAATAAGAAAAATGATTTATGATCTGAATAAGAATTCAACAGAGATAATAAAAAACAGAAATTCTGGATTTAGAAATTATAATACATAAAACAAAAATGTAATTAAGATCTTCAAACAGAATAAAAAATTACAGAACTTCAAGATGTGTTTGGGAATAACCCAATCAGTATATATACATATACTGATGTCTATCTATCTATCTATCTATCTATCTATCTATCATCTATCTCAGGTTGGGCTGGCTTGTCCTCAGGGCCCCCAGGAGTAGTGCACAAATATGTATATAATAATAACCTTGGATATCTATAGCTTTAATTACCTACTTAAAAGATATAGACATGCTGAATAGATAAAAAGCATTACCTAATTGTAAATTGCTTACAATATTCTCACTTCACCTGTAAAGGGACATACACACTGAAAGTGATTGGATGGAAAAGGATTTTCCACACAAACAGAAGCCAAAAATGAGCAGAAGTAGCTATACTTAAGTCAGATAGAACTGACTTTAAGTCAAAAAAGTACAAAAAAAAAGAAGCACATTAAATAATGATAAAAGGATCCATTCAACAAGAAGATATAACAATTCTAAATATATATACACCCAAACCAAAGTATCCCGAGATATAAGGTAAACATGATTAGATCTAAAGAGAAAGATAGACTCCATTACAGTAATAGCTGGACACTTCAACATCCTAGTCTCAGCACTACACAGATCATCTAGACTAAAAATCTACAAAAAAACATTGCATTTAAATTTCATTTAGACCTAACTGGCATTTACAGAATATTCCATCCCACAGCTGCAGAATATACATTCTTCTCACGAGCACATGAGCATTCTTTAAGACAGAGCATATGTTAGGCAAAAAAACAAAACAAAACAAAAAACAAAAACAAACAAACAAAAAAAAACTCAACAAATTTATGAAAACTAAAATTTATTAAATATCTTCTGAGACCAGCATGATACAAAAGAAAAAAAAAAAAACAAGAAATCAAGAACAAGAGAAACACTGAAAACTGTACAAATATATAGAAATTAAACAACATGATCTTGGTGACCATTGGGTTAGTAAAGAATTCAGAAAACATTTAAAAAAATATTTGCAACAAATGAAAGTGTAAAGACAGCATAGCAAAACTTATGGGATACAGCAAAAGGAGTACTAAGAGGAAAGCTTATGGAAATAAACGCCCATATCAAAAAAATAGATTTCAAACCAAATTATGCACCACAAGGGACTAACAAATTAAGAACAAACCAAACCTAAATTCAGTAGAAGGAAATAACAGAGATCAAAGCAGAATTAAGTGAAATAAAGGCTAAAGTTACAGTACAAAAATCAATTAATCTAAAAGTTGTTTTTTAAATCAATAAACAAAATCAAAACACCACTTTCTAGACTAACAAAGAAAAAAACAAAGAATACTGAAATCATAACATAATCGTACATTAAAAAGGAAATATTAAAACTGATACCACAGAAATACAAATGACTCTTACAGACCATTATAAACAACTATATGTTAATAAACTGGAAGATCTAGAGGAAAATGATAAATTCCTGAACATATACAATCTAACAAGATTAAATCAGGAATAAATAGAAAACCTGATCAGCCCTATAATAAGTAATGAGATTGAATCAGTAATACAATGTCTCCCTCCAAAATAGCTCATGACGAGATGGTTTTACTGCCAAATTGTTCCAAGCTTATAAAGAAGATTTAATATCAATTCTTCTCAAACTATTTTAAAAAATTGGAGAAGGAAATTCTTCCTAACTCATTCTCCCAGGCCAACATTATCCTGATACCAAACTCAGACATGGACATACACACACATTCACAAACACATGCAAACACACACACACCCCACTTCAAGCCAATATCCATGATGAATAAAGGCACAAAAATCCTCAACAATATATGAGCAAGCCAAATCCAACAGCAACTCTAAAAGATAATACACTATGATCAAACAGGATTTATCCAAGGGATGCAAAGATAATTCAGCATACACAAATTAATAAGTGTGATACATTACATCAGCAGAATTAAGTACACAAAATATATGATCATCTTAATAGATGCAGCAAAAGGATATGATAAAATCAACATATCAACATCTCTTCATGATAAAAACTCTCAAGCATATAAGAAGCATACCTCAACATAATAAAGGCCATATCTGACATACCTGACAAACCCATAGCTAACATCATACTGAATGGGGAAAAGCTAAAAGCTTTTCTCTAACAACTAGAAAACACCATAAAGGATTATTTTCATCAATTCTATTCAACAGAGTACTATAGGTCCTAGCTAAAACAGGCAAGATAAAGAAATACATGGCACCCAAATTGAAAAAAGAAAGTAAAATTATTCCTCTTTGCAGATGACATGATTTTAAATTTAGAAAAACCTAAACTCCACCAAAAAATTCTTAGAAGAGATAAACACATTCAGTCAAGTAGCAGGTTACAAAATCAACTTACAAAAATTAGTAACATTTCTATATGCCAGCTCTGAACAATCTGAAAAATAAACGAAGAAATAATTTACCAAATGTAAGTCCCTTTTACAATAGCTACAAATAAAATAAGATACCTAGGAATATATTTTACCATGGATGGAAAAGGCCTCTATAAGGAAAACTACAAAATATTGATGAAATAAATTGAAGATGATACAAGTAAATGGAAAAAATCCTATGCTCGTGGATTGAAATGATTAATATCCTTGAAATGACCACACTACCAAAAGTAATCTACAGTTTCAATGCAATCCCTATAAATATACCAATGTTATTCATCACAGAAATGGAAAAGAAAACCCTAAAATTTGTATGGAACCAAAAAAGAGCCCTAATAACTAAAGTATTTCTGAACAATAAGAACAAAACTGGAGGCATCACAATACCTAAATTTAAAATATACTGCAAGACTATAATAACCAAATAGCATGTATTGGCAAAAAACCAGACACACTGGCCAATAAAACAGAATAAAGAATCCAGAAATTAATCCACATATTTACAGTCAACTGATTTGCAACAAAGGTGCCAAGAACATACATTTGGGAAAGGATGTCCTCTTCAGTAAATGGTGTGGGAAAACTGGATATCCACGGGCAGAAAAATGAAACTAGGCCTCTATCTTTCATTATATCAAAACATCAACTCGAAGTGGATTAAAGACTTAAGACTCAAGACTATAAAATTACTACACAAAACCAGAGGAAATGCCTTAGAAATTGGCGTAAGCAAAGATTTTATGGTTAAGACTTCAAAAGCACAGGCAAAAAAAAAAAAAAAAAAAAAAAAGACAAATAGAACCATATTAAACTAAAAAGGCTTCTGTACAACAAAGGAAACAATCAACAGAATGAAGAGACTAACTGTTGAACGGAAGAAGATATTTGCAAACTCTTCATTCAACAAGAGACTAAAATTCAGAATATATAAGAAATTGAAAGAACTCAACACCAGTAAAACGACCACATTTAAAAGCATTTGAAAGATCTGACTGAATAGACATTTCTCAACAGAAGACATACAAATGGCCAACAAGAATATAGAGATGTTCAACATCACAACTCAGCAGGGAAATGCAGATCAAAACCACAATGTGATATCATCTTACCCCAGTTAGGATGGCTATTATCAGAAAGACAACCAAACGAATGCTGGTGAGAAGGCAGATAAAAGGGATTTCTTATACACTGTTGGTAGAAATGCAAATTAGTACAGTCATTATAAAAAACAATTTGAAAATTGCTCAAAAGACAAAAAAAATACCATATGATTCAATGATATCACTACTGGATATTTATTCAAATAAAATGATTCACTATTTCAAACAGACATCTGCCCGTCCATGTTCATTGCAGCACTATTCACAATAGGAAAGGTAGGAGTCAACCTTCGTATGTAGCAACAGATGAATGCATAAAGTAAGAGTGGCATATATACATAATAAAATACTATTTGGTCATAAAAATAATATCCTGTCATTTGAATGGAACTAGAAGTTAATATATTAAGCGAAATAAACCAAGCACAGAAAAACAATGTGTGTTCCCACTCAAATTTGAAAGCTAAAATGTCGTTCTCATGGAGAAAGAGTAAAATCATCTCATACCAGTGGCTGAGAAGGGTGTGTGTGTCAGGGTGTGGGTGTGAAGGAAGGTAGATTAATTGAGATAAACATACATTTAAATACAAGAAATATATTTTACTGTTCAATAGCACAATAGGATGAGCATAGTTAACAATATTGTGTATATTTCATAATAGCTAGAAGAGAAATCTGAAATTTTTCCAACATGAATAATGTTTGAGGTGACAGATATTATAAATATTCTTTTATAATCATTACACATTTTTCTGGGTATTAAAATATTACATGTATGCCAGAAATACATACAAATATGTCAATAAAATAATAAATAACAAAGCTTCAAAGGACAGGCCCATTTTTTTTGTCAGGAGCTAATGACACTGATGACTTTAAATTGAAGCCAATTCTCATTTACAATTTCAAAAAATCCTAGGGCCCTTAAGCATTATGCTAAATCTACTCTGCTCGTGCTCTGTAGCTGGAACAACAAATCTTGGGTGACAGCCCATCTGTTTACAGAATGATTTACTGAATATTTTAAGCCTGGTTTTGAGACTAACTGCTCAGAATAAAATATTTCTTTCAAAATATTGTTGCTTTTGGACCCAAGGGGGCTGATGGAGAGATACAAGGATACGAATGATGTTTTCGTGTCTGCTAACACAACATCATTTTGCAGCCATAGATCAAGGAGTAATTCTGACTTTCAAGTCTTACTATTAAAGAAACACATTTTGTGTGTCTATAGCTGTCACAAACAGTGATTCCTCTAATGGATATTGGCAAAGTAAATTTGAAACTTACTGGAGAGGAATTACCATTCTAAATGTCATTGTGAACATTTGTGATTCATGGAAGAAGGTCAAAATATCAACATGAACATGTGTTTGGAAGAAGTTGATACCAAACTTTATAGATGACTTTGATGGGTTTAAGTCTTCAATGGAGGAAGTAACTGCAGATGGGGTTGATAGCAATAGAACTAGAGTTAGAAGTGGAGCCTGAAGATATAACTAAATTGCTGAAATCTCCAATAAAACTTGAATGGATAAGTAACTCTCTCGTCTGGATAAGGAAAGAAAGCGTTTTTTGAGATGGCATCTACTTGTGGTGAAAATGCTGTGAACATTGGCGAAATGACAAAAAAGCATTTAGAATATTACAGAATAACAGTTGATAAGACAGTGGAAGAGCTGGAGAGGATTGATCTCTATTTCGAAAGAAGTTTTACTGTGGACAAAACACTATCAAACAACATTACATGCTACAGAGAAATCATGGATTAAAGAAAGTGTCAATTTATGTGGCAAAATTTATTGTTGCCTTATTTTAAGAAATTGCCACAGCCAAACCAAACTTCAGCAATCATCACCATGATTAGTCAGCAGCCATCAATATTGAAGCTGTATCCTCCACCAGCCGAAAGATTTTGACATGCTGAAGGCTCAGATGATCATTAGCATTTTTAGTAAGAAAGTATTTATTAATATACATACATTGTTTAGACATAATACTATTGTACACTTCGCAGACTTCAGTATTGTGTAAACATAATATTTATATGCACTGGGAAATCGAAACATTTTTGGGACTCTTTGCATTATAATATTTGATTAATTGCAGTGATCTGGACCTGAACCCTCAACAACTTTAAGATATGATTTTATCTCTTTGAAGACACAACACTTTATCATCTTTTTCATTAGTTATATATTTACTAGAACTTCTATCAAGAAGTTTTATAGTTTTACAGTTATATATGTATATAATTGTTACATATGTATGAAGTTCTATATGTATAAAACTATGTATAGTTATATATGTATATATGACTATATGCATGTGTGTATGTTTCTTCTTTTTCAATTTTTATTTTAAAATCAGAGAGTACATGTGCAGGTTTGTTACAAAGGTATATTACATGATACTGAGGTTTGGGGTATGACTGAACTTGTCACCCAAGTAGTGAGCATAGTACCTAATAGGTAGTTTTTCAGCTCTTGCTCTTTTCTCTCTCTTCTTCTTCTAGTGGTCCCCAGTGTCTATGGTTCCCTTCTTTATGTCCCTGTATACTCAATGTTTAGCACCCACTTATACGTGAGAACATGTGGTATTTGGTTTTCTCTTCACTTAGGATAATGGCCTCCAGCTGCATCTATGTTTCTGCACAGGACATGATCTCATTCTTTTTTATGGCTGCATAGTATTTTATAGTGTATATGTACCACATTTTCTTTATCCAATCCGCTGTTGTGGGGCACCTGGGTTGATTCTATGGTTTTTCTACTGTGAACAGTGCTGCAATGCACATATGGATGTGTTCTTTTGGTAGAATGATTTATTTTCCTTTAGGTATATACCCAGTAATGGGATTGCTGGATCAACTGGTAGTTCCACTTTTAGTTCTTAAAGAAATCTCCCAACTGTCCTCCACAGTGGCTGAATTAATTTCCATTCCAATTGATAGTGGATAAGTGTCCTCTTTTCTCTGAAGCCCTGCCAATATCTATAATTTCTCTGGTGATTAGTGATGATGAGCATTTTTTTCATATGTTTCTGGGCCACTTGTATGTTGTTTCTTGAGGTGTCTGTTCATATCCTTTGCCCAGTTTTTAATGGAGTTATTTGCTTTTTGCTTGTTAATTTAAGTTCCTTATAAATTCTGGAAATTAGACCTCTGTTGGATGTATAGTTTATGAATATTTCTTCTATTCTATATATGATCTGTTTAATGCCTTCATAGTTTATCTTGCTATGTGGAAGCTCTTTTTTATTATTTATTTATTTATTTGTTTGTTTGTTTGTTTTGAGATGGAGTGTCGCTCTGTTGCCCAGGCTGGAATGCAGTGGCATGATCTCGGCTCACTGCAACCTCCACTTCCTGGGTTCAAGCGATTCTCCTGCCTCAGCCTCTCAAGTAGCTGGGACTACGGGTGCATGCCACCATGCCCAGCTAATTTGTATTTTTAGTAGAGATGGAGTTTCACTGTGTTAGCCAGGATGGTCTCGATCTCCTCACCTCTTGATCTGCCCACCTTGGCCTCCCCAAGAAAGCTCTTTAATTAGGTTCGCTTATCAATTTTTGTTTTTGCTGCAATTGCTTTTGAAGACCTAGCCACAAATTATTTGCCAAGACTGACACTAAGAGTATTTCCTAGGTTTTCTTCTATAGCTTTTATAGTCTGAGGTCTTACATTTGTCTTGAATTCATCTTGAGTTAATTTTTGTATATAGTTAAAGTTAGAGTTCTAGTTTCATTCCTTGGCATAAAGATGGCCAGTTATCCCAGAGCCATTTACTGAGAAGAGAGTCTTTTCCTCATTTATAATTTTTGTTGAGTTTGTCAAAGCTATAGGTGTTTAGCTTTTTTTCTGGGTTCTCTATATTTTCCCTTGGTCTATGTGCCTGTTTTTGTACCAGTACCATGCTACTTTGATTACTATAGCTTTATAGTATAGTTTAAAGTCAGTTAATATGATTCCTTTGGCTTTGTTCCTTTATCTTAGGATTGCTTGACACATATTTTAGAATTGTAATTACTTGTTAAATCCCCCCAAAAAATCAGAATAAGGCAATTACCAGTGGACAAAAAGTCTTAAAGTGGCCATGGTTAAAGACCTGATGGGACTTTATTATACTCCACAATCAAGAATAAAATTAGGTTATTTCTGTGGCATAACATTTTAACATAACCAAAACGATGACTAAAAACATTAAATATCTAGGGCACTTATACAATTTTTGTGCAAATATACCAATAACATATTTATATAAATATTACTCAAAGAATGTTAAATATAATTTATTGACAATGAATTCTGTATAATTTTAACATAGCAAATAAGGCTAATTAGTTTAATATATTTCTCCTATGTTTCCAGTGGCCCTTCTGAAACGTCCAATAGTTAGTTTGAGGTTGAAAAGACGTAATTTAGTTCTTGGAATTTGATTTTGTAAAGTCTGCCAAATATGTAAAGGTTTATAACACTTGATTATAATAGAATTACAGATCATTATAAGATCATAGTTATTAATTTAAACAAAACACCAAATAAAGAGAGCATGATACAGAATGTCTTTCTCTCTTTCCTGTTATTCCTTTTCTTTTTCTTTGTTTTTGCAGTTGACTCAAAAAGTAAACAAAAATCTGTTACTGTATCTTATCAATATTACACAAACATCATACTTAAAATAAAAAACAAATTCTAGTTTTATATCAATGTATTTTTGGATATTAAAGCTCAATTTTTAAAACCCTGATAATAAACTTGTTTAATCTTAGCACATTTTATCACATGTAAAATTTCTTTTATAAAATTTTATAACCTTTATAACATTGATATTCATTCAGCTTTATGTATATAATTTATTTTTGTGTTCTTTCATTCTGAAACAACCTTTAAACAACCTGTAAACACTACTTTTTCTTCAACAAAAACCACATCCTCAGGCTTTCATCATAAACTTATTTACCAAAAATATATCTTGCTTTTCTTGTACACTTTGCATACCAAATTTTCCCCTCATTTCCAGTAGTTTAAATTACAGATGTTAATGACAATTTTAACTCTTAATGATACAGTTTGAATATATGTCCCTACCATGTCTCATGTTGAATTGTAATCCCTGATGTTGCAGGTGGGGCCTATTGGGAAGTGTTTAGGCCATGGGAAAAGATCTCCCATGGTTTGGTGCTATCCTCACAACAGTGAGTGAGTTCTCAGGAGATCTGTTTTTTTAAAAGTGTGTGGCACCTCCTCCTTCTCTTTCTCTTGCTCCCACTCTCACCATGTGACATGGTTTGGCTGCATCCCCACCCAAATCTCATCTTGAACCGTAGCTCCCATAACCCCTACCTGTTGTGGGAAGAGCCTAGTGGGAGGTAATTGAATCATGAGGGCAGTTACCCCCATGCTCTTGGTCTTGTGATATGAGTGAGTTCTCACAAGATGATTTTTTTTCTTTTTTTGATGCAGATTCTAGCTCTATTTCCCAGGCTGGGGTGCAGTGGTGCGATCTCAGCTCACTGCAACCTCCACCTCCTGGTTCAATGGATTCTCCTGCCTCAGCCTCCTGAGTAGCTGGGACTATGGGCCCATGCCACCATGCCCAGCTAATTTTTGTATTTTTAGTAGAGACAAGGTTTCACCGTATTGGTCAGGCTGGTCTTGAACTCCTGACCTCGTGATCCACCCGCCTTGGCCTCCCAAAGTGCTGGGATTATGGGTGTGAGCCACCGCACCTGGCCAATCTGACGGTTTTATAAGGGGCTTTTCCCGCTTTTGCTTAGCACTTCTCTTTCCTGCCACCATGTGAAGAAGGACGTATTTGCTTCCCCTTCCACCATGACTGTAAGTTTCCTGGGGCCTCCCCACCCCTATGGAACTGTGAATCAACTAAACCTCTTTCCTTTATAAATTACCCAGTCTCGGGTATTTCTTCATAGCAGTGTGAGAATGGACTGAAACACCACGTGATATAGTGCCTATTCCTCTTTGTATTCCCTCCCTGAGGCCTCTCCAGAAGTCAAGCAGATGCCAGTGCCATGCTTCCTGTACAGCCTGCAGAACTGTGAGTCAATTAAACATCTTTTTTTATCAATTACTCACTCTCAGGTATTTCTTTCTGGCAATGCAAGAGTGGCCTAATACATATAGTAACCTGCATTTCTAGTGAAAACCAAGGTATTTACTCATTTTAATTGTCACATACCAATATTTTATGAATATATACTTCATAATTTCTAAAAATATAGGAATCTTCAAGGTTTTGAATGTGGAACATACTAAGAAATCAAAAAATGTTCTATTTCTTTGTAATGAAAAGCAACAAGTGAATATATTTAAACCCTTTGTTAATGTTTCAGTATTTTGTCTTATTTGAAAATTCTATGAATAGCTATCACTCAATTTAACTTGGCAAAAATTTAAGTGTATAGTTATGAATTTGGAAAATCTTTAAACATATCATTAAACATAATTATTGTAAAAGAAGTATGTTTATAGACTCTTATTGCACCTGTATCTATTTAATTTCTTCATCCTTAACAATAACAGAAAAATTTTTGAGATATTAGACAATGCTTAGTCATTATCTCAAGTTAGTTTTCTATTAACCAGCTTTATAGTACATGTACATTAGGCAATTACCACTAAAGAAAAACCCCTAAAGTTAATTATGTGAGTATTTTGTTGATAACTTATAAGACAAGCTGTTTCTACTAAACCAGCAATGTTTAATAGTCTTATTCACAAAGATGTACCCATATCACAGGAACTTGAAAAGCTTTGGTTTAGCTATTTAATTTGGGATTGTCTATATATTTCTCGGTCAGTTTGGTAGCATGTAGACTATATATAAGGACATGTACAGACATATACATACATGTAAATACAATATATGATGCACACATCCACACGTGTATTTTCAAAAGCCCAGTGATCAGGAGGCTCAATGTAAAAGAGAGCAGAGTTTCAGACCTGAGAGAAATCCACCCACAGCTCCTTGGGCTTTGTGAAATATTTTGATTTCCTTTGGTAGTCTAAACCTCTGCACACAGATACATTTGGACATACATTTGAACATACTCTTTCTGGGGTTAGAATCTATGCTTTATCCGTTACATTAGAGTTCTTGCACTATTTTCTGCCACTGCAACCAATGCTAAAACTATCAATGCTCTGCATTTATTTAAACATGGAAATCAGCTACATGCATCTCTTCACCTGAAACACAGACAGTTAACAATGAAAAGCAAATGAGAATTAATTTTGAACAGGTACATAAAAAAGAGAGTAAGCATTACAAACTCCATAGTGTGGAATGAGCATAGAAGAGTTCCGGTTTAACTTTAGGAAATCTTTTAGCAAGCTTTTTTGTAGGACCCCTGAAAGAGTACGGGAAGGCCTAGAAGTTTCCTTTCTGTTCCTAGTAACAGCATTGAGCTATTTTTGAGGATGTTCGCAAAAAAGTAGCTACGATATTAGTACACAAAAGGATAACTAGAAATCTGTGGAGGTTGGACAAGACATTCTAGAATTTCTATGACATTTCCCAGGAGTCTGTCATTTCAGGAGTGAATAGTAAACTAATGAGGTAAATGTTTCTCTTCTTTTTTTGTTAAAATGAGACAGTCACCCTGTGTTCATGCCTCATTTATCCTGTGAGCTTCCTGTGTATTTTCGATCAATTGCAATATTATGTTTGCATATTTTTGCTTTTTTGTAATGTTTCATTTGTTTTACAAATTTGTCCAAAACTTGGGGGACAAAAGAATGTGTACTAGTAAGACTATGAACAGTAAAAGACTACTGTAATAAGTTTGTTTAGGAAAGCTAGCCACTCTGTTCTAATTATTTCCTTATTTCTGTGGATTAAATGAAAAGGTTCCTCTAGAAGTTTGAGCATAATACCTGGCACATAGTAATCATTCAAAGGACAGTACTTACATATTTATCCAATACGGTAATTGTTTTTATGATCACTAGTTTTAAATTTTCTACAATGTGAAAAAAAATACAAAATATGTGCCACCAAGTATGGCTTAGAAAGCTTTGCAATTTTTTGTGAAGTATTAGATTAAGAGAAAATACATTTTATAGCATTGTTTAATTTCTGTTTTCAAGTAATTCATCTGGAGTATCCTAAATCAACTTGAAAGTCTTATTAAGACAAATGTAATATGAAACACTCCTGAAACAATAATATTTTGAAAAAAATTATTAGAAAAATTAATAAACACAAAGTCAGAGGTCACATTTGAAAATCTGCATTACCTCTTACTGCCTTTATAAATTTAACTTTCTGGAGTTTTCAGTCTCCATATAATATAATGGTCTTGTATCAGTGTAAATATCACAAGAAACAAGTAAACAAAGAAGGTAAAAATTTGGAACATAGACTATAAGACAAATAGAAAAGTTTTTATGTTCCATTGTTTCCCTCAATAGGGCTATTTTTATGTAAAATATTTTCAGTCAAAATACCTAGCTTTGTCCACTTGAATTGCTTGGGTATGCTAAGATAGTTCAGCTCTCAACTACTGTACCTATGGGATTTCTACCCCCAAACAACATTATGAATGAAAACAGGTGTTTATAGAGTCAGAAAAATATGTGTTTAAATCCTACCTGCACCATTTACCAAGCTACACTATCCTGGATAATCATTCTGTGACTCATTTCTCTCTTCCATAAAAGAGAAATACCATCTAAGTCAGGGGTCCCCAACCCCCACGGCACGTACTGGTACCAGTCCGTGGTCTGTTAGGATCTCGTCCGTACAGCAGGAGGTGAGCAGCAGGCGGAGCAGCAAGTATTAATGTCTGAGCTCCACCGCCTGTCAGATCGGTGGCGGCTTTAGATTGGAATAGGAGTGCGAACCCTACTGTGAACTCCAAATGCCAGGGATCTAGATTGCAGGCTCATTATGAAAACATAATTAATGCCTGATGTTCTGAAACCATCATGACTCAAACCACACCCTCCCCTCACCCCCTTGGGAAAAAAAACTGGCTTCCATGAAACTGGTCCCTGGTGCCAAAAAAGTTGGCGGCCGCTGATGTAAATGACAGGACGGCTATGAGAACTGTTATCTGTAGCCTGTAGAGAGCAACACATAACACAGTGCTTGGTATATCATCCATGCTCAGAAACGGCGGTGCTGCTTCTGAGTGTTCTGCTTCTCTCCCTCATAATCGTACAATTCCCTCAGTACGTGCTTGAGAGGATGCAGTGAAATATCGACATAAAGAGCGTTAGGGCAAATTATAAGACATACGAATAAGAGACAGTTTAAAAAAGAGAAATTGAGCAAATTTATTTTCTATAGAATAGAAAGCAACCTTGAGAAACTAATACAAAACTTAGAAAACTCTTAATTATACAAATTGCCAGCTCTGCTGGGAGGTCAACATCCTTTCTAAGATACAATAATAAGTCGTGTAGCAGAAGAGCCCACTCGGCTTCACAGAAGGAGGAATAAAATTGGGCCACTTTGTCCTGAGTTCTAAAGCATAATTCAAATGGTATTTTAACAAGTAGTTCAACTATGTTATTTGTCAAATAGGCTTTTGTAATATGGCCTAGGGGAGCTGACAGTCTTATAGAATATTATTTCTGAAAAGCATAATTGTCAAGTTCCAAGCAATTGACTTATATGCACATGTTAACACTGTAGCATTTGCTAGTTGAAGATGATATGATTTAATATTAATACATCAGAATAACAAGCCATTTTAAAAATCTAGGCCTCTACAATTGAAGTCTGCTTAAGATGTTTACTGACTCCTAATTCTCAAACTTCCTCTCTTCTGCCAACCCAGAGTAACATTGCAGTAAACCTATTTTAAGTACACCAGCAGAAAAAAACTCACGGATATGAAGGTGTGAGTTATGGCATCTAGGAAAATGCTTTATATTTAGGGTTGCTAGATAAAATAAAAGACTCCCACTTTAATTTAAATTTGGGATAAATTACGAGTACTTTTGTTAGTATAAGCCTGTCCTATGCAAACTTTTCTAACTACTAAGACTAGTTTATATTGCAGGATATATTTATGTATGTGTTTGTATGTGTATGTATGCGTTTATATAGACCTATAAAATATCTTTAAAAGTACACACATATATGTCTGTGTATGCATATAAGCATATATAAGCTTTATAAAAATATACACCCTTCATATATATATGCACATATATGTGTGTGTTATAAAAGCTCTATGTGTGTGCACACACACACACACATCCTTTATGGCCTTATGTAGCACTTTCTGACACCACTTCTGAAACTAAGTGTGTGTGTGTGTGTGTGTGTGTGTGTGTTTTGAGATGGAATCTGTCTCCAGGCTGGAGTGTAGCGGGGTGATCCTGGCTCACTGCAACTTCCGCTTCCCAGGTTCAAGCAATTCTCGTGTCTCAGTCTCCTGAGTATCTGGGATTACAGATGTGCACCACCATACCCGGCTAATTTTGATGTTTTTAGTAGAGACAGGGTTTCGCCATGTTGGCCAGGCTGGTCTTGAACTCCTGACCTCAGGTGATCTACCCACCTCAATCTCCCAAAGTGCTGGGATTACAGGCATGGGCCACCATGCCTGGCCATGTGTGTTTTTTAAAACAAATTCATGTTTTTCTACATCAAACAATTCTCCAACTCTCCGACAAACTGGGTGTAGATGAAATCAATAAAATTCTGATACTAACTCCTGGAGTTAGTCCAGACCCTAAAGGTTAAGGACTTCATCCCAGGAGCCTACCCCACGTCAGAGATCAGCCACAAATAGGGCCCTAGGCAACCCAAACTTCTTCCCAGATGGCTAAACAATTGTGGGAGGGGGTCCCAGGGCCTTCTCCTAGGTTTCATAGTTTCCTAGAATAACTCACAGAACTCACAAAAGCACTTTACTTATAATTATTGGTTTATTATAAAAGACGCAATTCAGAAAGAGCAAAATAGAATGATGCATGAAGCCAGGTGTGGGGTAGGGATGGGGGTGTGGATGCAGCTTACCACTTTCCCAGCACATTGCTGTGTTCACCAACCTGGAAAGTCTCCAAATCTTGTTTAAGAGGATTTCTAACTCAATCTCCAGCCCTCCTCTCTGCCCAAGAGATTGGAAGATGGAGGTGAAAATTCCCATTTTATTCATGAGTTTGATCTTTTCTGTTGGCCAAATCCCTCTTCCTTCCAAAGTTTTGCACCATCACCTCATTAGCAAAAACTCAGGTATGGGCTGGGCGCGGTGGCTCACTCCTGTAATCCCATGTAATACCAGCATATTGGGAGGCCGAAGCAGGCTGATCATTTGAGGTCAGAGGTTCAAGACCAGCCTGGCCAAAATGGTGAAACCCCGTCTCTACTAAAAAGTACAAAACTTAGCCAGGTGTGGTGGGACATGCCTTTAATCCCAGCTACTCTGGAGGCTGAGTTGGGAGAATCGCTTGAACCTGGGAGGCAGAGGTTGTAGTGGGCTGAGATCATGCCACTGTACTCCAGCCTGGGTGACAGAGCAAGACTCTCGCTCAAAAAAAAAAAAAAAAACCCTCAGGTATGGTTTACTATGAATATCAAAAGTCACTCCTATTATTCAGCAAATGCCAAGGATTTTAGCAGTTGTGTGTGTGTTTTTATACACACAAATACACACATACACACACATAATACCACAATCTAAAACAAAGGTTTGTAAATTATAAAAATAAATGCATGTATTTGTAAAATGTCATTTCAAAATTCAATATAATTCAGGAAAGGACATTTACTCTAGTTTGCCTTTGCACTAGATCTAGGAACAATGATTCTAGTGAACTCTTAGATATGTGGAAAAAGACACTGGAATATTTTAGAAAGTGAGAGTTATAGATTCAGTTCTGCCCTTAACCTATTGTGTAATAATCAGAAAGTTACTTGACTTTACTGAAGTGAATATTCCTTTTTCACTAAATGAGTGATTGGACTAGGTAACTGCCCATAAGCTTTCTATAATTTGTGTTTTCAAAAATATGAAGAAGTATATTTAAAACCAATGAAACACCAGATGTTTTGAATATCTTAGGAACGTGTCTTTCTATATAAATGAAGACATAAAAGATGGCTAGACTAATAACAAGGCATTTTCTCCTATCAATTTAATAATATAAGCACAATTCTAGGCCTTTATTTAAATGAATAAAAAACATATTAATAAATATATTTTATAATTCAGATGCACCTTGATCTAGGTTTATCAGAATTTTGTTTTTCAGCTCTTGGTTTTCCCCTTTCTTGGTTCCCCCCTTTTTAATATATTCCTTTGTCTATATTTTGTTAAGATAAGGTAGGAAATAAAAGTATACTGAATTGGGAATAAGAGGCCATCATAAGGCTAAATAGGGTGAACTGTTGACATTTTATTCATCAGTTTGTCATTCATAGGATCAATATCACTTTGTACTTGGAATTATACTAGAGAGAAACAGAATATAAAATCCACTGGTAGGGGGGGCACGGTGGATCATGCCTGTAATCCCAGAACTTTGGTAGGCTGAAGTGGGCAGATCATCTTAGGTCCGGAGTTCAAAACCAGCCTAACCAACATGGTGAAATCCCGTCTCTACTAAAAATACAAAAAATTAGACAGGCATGGTAGCCCATGCCTGTAATCCCAGCTACTTGGGAGGCTGAGGCAGGAGAATCAATTGAACCTGGGAGGCAGAGGTTGTGGTGAGCCAAGATTGCACCACTGCACTCCAGACTGGGAGACAGAGTGAGACTTCGATTAAAAAAAAAAAAAAAAATTCCACGAGTATTCTGAAACTCAGGGGAGAGGTATGAACTGCAGATAGAGATTTGGCCATTGCCAGTAAAAAGTAGTAATTGATTTTAGGAATATGTATACTAATAAGAAGAAGAAAAAAGGGGGAGGAGAAAGAGGAAGGAGAAAAGGAGAAAGAAGAAGAGACCACCACAATCATCACAAACCTCATTTGAGAAATAATAATCCATTTTTTAAAATTTGTTTTATTCTATTTGTCAAGAAAGGACAAAGATATAGTATAAGCAACCTACTTATATTACAAGCTTAGACATCTGTAAGACTGAGTATAATGTTAATATGCATAAGATGTATTCAAGTTTCTCATTTTGAAAATTTAATCATCACCTAATTCAGCAACTACTATACATTATCATTAAAACTTTGTTCAGAATGTAGTAGGATTTTTAATAAATTCTTTATAATGATTCATTATTTAACATGTTATAACTGCACATTATAGACATCTTAATGTTTATTATCAGAGATAACTTGATGCAAAGATGTTCTTTTTTCATGAACACAATTTTTTTTTAAAAGCCATTTACAGATAATAAACCATTAGTCAGCCAACCAAAAGATACTCTTGGGAGCTTACAATGTGCAATTACAAGAGATAATTAAAAGCACTGACTAGTTAATAAAGTGTTGGAATACATTTTTGTTTGCATGTTGTTTTGTTTTTGTTTTTTAACATTGCTTAAATTTCTGATATCAAAATTCAATAACGTTAAGTTGTCTAGAAAAGCAAATCTAAACGTGGCTTTCTTTGAGTAAGCAAGTGATAGCCAGTATGAAAGTCTGCCTTGGAGAGCCAAGCATAGCTTACCAGGGAGAGAACATTTGATCAGAGTCAAAAAATAACAAGATTTTTTTCAATAGAAAGTATTTTATTTAACTTTTTATAGTGTTTATCTTACTTTTCAAAAAATCTTTTGAATCTCAAGTACCTAAAAGTTAAGTTAGTCATATTTCCTTTTGAAATTAAGTTAAAGCACTTTATTTTTAAAATTATAATAAATATTTAAATTAACAAATAACAATTTACAAATTTTTAACAAACAAATTAATTAACAAATAAAAATTTTATATATGGGGAACATGATAATTTGATATTTGTATACATTGTGAAATGTTCTTCAAGCTAATTAACATATATGTCATCTCATATAATTAACATTTTTGTAGTGAAAACATTTAAAATCTCTCTCAGGAGTTTCAAAGCATACAATACTTTATTATTATTATTATTTTTATTATACTTTAAGTTCTAGGGTACACGTGCACAAGGTGCAGGTTTGTTACATATGTATACATGTGCCATATTGGTGTGCTGCACCCATTAACTCGTCATTTACATTAGATATATCTCCTAATGCTATCCCTCCTCCCTCCCCCTACCCCATGACAGGCCCTGGTGTGTGATGATCCCCTTCCTGTGTCCAAGTGTTCTCATTGTTCAATTCCCACCTATGAGTGAGAACATGCGGTGTTTGGTTTTTTGTCCTTGCAATAGTTTGCTGAGAATGATGGTTTCCAGCTTCATCCACGTCCCTACAAAGGACATGAACTCATCATTTTTTATGGCTGCATAGTATTCCATGGTGTATATGTGCCACATTTTCTTAATCCAGTCTATCACTGATGGACATTTGGGTTGGTTCCAAGTCTTTACTATTGTGAATACTGCCACAATAAACAAATGTGTGCATGTGTGTGATATGGTAGTATTGCTTTTAATGTTTTGAGGAACTTTCATGATGTTTTTTCTTAATGACTTTACTAATTTTAATTCCCACCAACAGTGTACAAGAGTTCCTTTTTCTCCACATTCTCATCAATGCTTTTGTCTTTTTGATAAGAGCCATTTTAACAGTTATGAAGTAATATCTCATCATGTGTGTGTGTGTTTCTTTTGAGAAGAGTCTGTCTCTGTGGCACAGACTGGAGTGCAGTGGCATAATCTTAGATCACTGCAGCCTTCACCTCCCACATTCAGGTGATTCTCGTGCCTCAGCCTCCAGAGTAGCTGAGATTACAGGAATGCGCCACCATGCCTGGCTAATTCTTGTATTTTTAGTAGAAACAGGGTTTCACCATGTTGGCCAGGCTGGTCTTGATCTCCTGACCTCAAGTGATCCCCCCCACCTTGGCTTCCCAAAGTGCTGGGATTACAGGCGTGAGCCACTGTGACCAGCTCATTGTGTTTTTAATTTGCATTTTTCTAATGGTTAGTAAGGTTGAGAATTTTTTCATAAATCTGTTGGCCATTTTTATGCCTTCTTTTGAAAAATGTCTACTCAAGTTCTTAGCCCATTTTTTAAATTGGATTATTTGTTTTCTTGGTGTTGAGTTGTTTGAGTTTTTAAAATATATTTTATATATTAGCCCTTCATCAGATGTTTGTACAGAATCACAAAAGACCCAGAATAGCCCAAGCAGTCTTGAAAGAAAACAACAAAGCTGGAAGCACCATCTTAGCAGGTCTCAAAATTTACTAAAATATGTAATAATGAAACCATCACAGTACTGGCACAAAAACATACATATAGACCAATCAAACAAAAAGAGAGTGCAGAAATAAATCCACATATTTATGGCCAATTGATCTTCCATAGCAGTGCCAAGAACACTCAACAGGGAAAGGACTGTCTCTTCAATACATGAGGGTGAAAATAAACTGAATGTGCACATGCAGAGACTGATATTGGACCCTTATTTCAACTCTTATGAAAAAAATCAACTTAGAATGGCTTAAACATGTAAGCATAAGACCTGAAACTACACAATCACTAAAAGCAAACATAGACAAAAAGCCTCTTGACATTGGTGGTGGCAAAGCTACTTTGGTTATGATCCCAAAAGCACAGCCAGCAAAAGCAAAAAGAGACAAATGGGATTGCATCAAACTGAAAAGTTTCTCACAAAAAAATCACTACCAACAACGGCAACCACAAAATCAGTCCATAAAGTGAAAAGACAGGATTTGCAATGAAGAAAACATTTGCCATACATATGATAAGGTATTAATATCCAAGATAACAAGAATTTGCCAAGGAAAAAAGAGTGAGGAGGAAATGTCATAATGGAGTATCAATGCATACTGAAATGACCCTTTGCTCATTCATTTAACAGCTTTACTCTTGGCCCCTTTTATGTTCTGAGCAATTTTCAGATACATTGACACCCTTCATATTCAGAGAACTAAAGTAATTCAGTATTTCTGAGGCATGACACCTCTGCATATACTTAAAAAGAGTGAGATAACAGAGGTGGAAGAGAGATGAAGTAATGCAGGCAGGCCAGGGTCAAATTATGAAGGCTTATTCTACCATGTGAAGGCATTTAACTTAACTCTGTAGGGTCTGAGAGCCGCTGAAGAGTCTGGAGTAATCACACCATTTTTAAATTTTAGGAAAATCACATTATGGCAGGATGACAGCGATTAAAGTGTGGTGGTATTAGGCCAGGCGTGGTGGCTCACGCCTGTAATCCCAGCAATTTGGGAGGCCGAGGCGGGCAGATCACGAGGTCAGGAGATACACACCATTCTGGCTAACACAGTGAAACCCAGTCTCTACTAAAAAATGAAAAAAAAAATAGCCAGGCATGGTGGTGGGCACCTGTAGTCCCAGCTACGCGGGAGGCTGAGACAGGAGAATGGCGTGAATCCGGGAGGCTGAGCTTGCAGTGAGCTGAGATCGTGCCACTGCACTCCAGCCTGGGCAACACAGCAAGACTCCGTCTCAAAAAAAAAAAAAAAAAAAACCTATGGTGATATTAGAAGCAGGAATTTTAATAGAGCTATTTTATTACATTTAATATTTTACTAGAAGTCTTGCTGCATATCAGTTCTTCGTTTTCCTCCATTTGGCTTTGGTCTGCACCCACATTCATGAGTGAAGGCAGAGAGGCTCTTTAGAGAAGTTGAATCCAGGGGCCCCTGGGGCCTCCGGAATTGAGCATCAGCTTCATGATCCACTAACTGCGTGGATGTAAGAAAGTTATATAATCTCTTTGAGCCTCAGTTTTAACATTTGCAAAATGAAAAAAAAAAAAAAAAAAAAAAGGTAAAATCCTTACCAGGCCAGGTTAAGAATCGAATGCATTAACAATTTAAAGTTTAGACCGGGTTTCCAGATAAAATACAGAATGTCTACTTAGATTTGAATTTCAGATAAACAATAAATAAGTTTTTAGTGAATGATGTCCTCCAAACAAAAAGAATATTGCCAAATATTGAATGGGATATACTTATATTTGAAAAACAAATTGTTCATTATTTGTTTGAAATTCAAATTTAACTGACCATTTTTTATTTTTATTCACTAAGTCTGTTAAACATCCTTGCACTTAGTAAGCACTCTAGAGGCATTAATTCTTATTAGAACCAGCTTCTGTTACTAATTTGCATTTACATTCCAGGCACCAGTAGGTACTGGGGTTTGAAATCTCCTTCTGGATTCCCTGAGATTTCTCCTTTTATTGAGCACGTTACCCACATTCTCTGAAAATAGACATATTATTCTGATTCCTATGAACTTACGTATATGTTATGACAGCTAAAATTGTGCTTTTAGATTTCATAAAATAATTTCACATATGTACTTACAGGGAATTTCTCAAATTTTTCTGTACTGAAACTCTCAAGAACATTCAATAGAGAGCTCAAAATCTTTTATATAATTATGTACATAAGAAAATTAGCCCAGATCCTAGAGTCATATGTGAGTTTTTCCTTCTTGAATAATGAGATTTGTACTTTTTACTAGCCATAGAACTATGCAACCATCTTCTGTTGCGCCTTTGTCTGTTTGTGAAGAAGCTAATGAAGTTTTCCCTCCTCTTCTCTTAATCCTAGTATTCTCCTCCCTCCTGCTATAAATTGACACTTTCCTCTTAATTTTTTTGTAATAATTTTTGCTTTTGCAGTATTTGAGATTACTATTGCAAAGGATCTAAAATTACTTGGTGAAGGAAACAGCATTAAAATGTGTATAAAATTCTAAACTTATTCCTATTCTAAATATCTTCCCTCTATTTGCCTATGGAGTTTCCAAAGCCTTTTCAATTTCTGTGTACCCCTATAAGTCAAGTATAATAGCAGAAACAACAATCAGTGAACAAAGAACAATGAAAGGAACTCTCTTTACCTTTTCTGTCTTGATAGTGATACGGAAGTGCTGGGAAGGGAAGAGCGTGGTCCTTTTAAATGATACAGAAGTGGGGAAGGGAAGCGCTAGGTAGAGGAGGGCATGGTCTTTGCCTGGGGCTCCACGCAAGTGGACCGACCTGAGGACAGGCATTTCCTGCCCAAATGCTGCATTCCCCCAAGACCACTCTGGCCTGCCACGCCCCCATCCTGGGCCTATAAAAACCCTATCGGGCAGATACGGAAGTGACTGGACGTCATGAGGAACACGTCAGCAGAAGAAGACAAAAGCAGCTGATCATGGAGAATCCGCCGGGGGAAAGAGCACACCTGCAGGCACTGCAGGCCATCGATCGGGGGAAAGAGCACACCTGCAGGCACTGCAGGCCATCGATCGGCGGAAAGACACGGATTTTGGCCAGAATGATCAGAGAAGAGTTTGGCCAGAATGATCAGAGAAGAGTTTGGCCAGAGGGGTCAGAGAAGACTCCAGGGGAAAACCGTCTCCCTCCTGACTCCACCATCTTCTGAAAGCTACTTGTACTTAAACCCTTGCACTCATTCTCCAAGCCCACATGTGATCCTATTCATCCAGTATACCAAGGCAAGAAACCTTGGGATACAGAAATCCCTTTGTCCTTGTGAAAAGGAAAGGGGGCTAATGGAGGTGGTTAATACAAGCCGCCTATACACGGCAACCAAAAAAAGCACCCTGTAACACACGCCCACTGAGGCTTCAGCTGTGGTATTCACCCCTAGACACTGCCGTGGGGTCTCCCCATGACCTGCCCATTTGTATGCTCCCCTAGAGGTTTGAACAGCGGGGTACTGATGAAGTGAGCCACACCCCCATCGTACGCCCTGCGACAGAGACAAGGGAACCTTTCCCGTTTCAACAGTAAACATTGTTGGAATTATACACATGGGGTAAATTAGTTTATGAAGTGGGGTGATATTCATTCTGTCTACCTACCTACCTATATAATGTGTCTTTATCCTTCCAGTTTTATATATAGGGCTGGAAAATAAGAAAACAAAATACATTATCACTATTCTGCACGTACCTTTTTTTACTATCTCTTGCACACATACTCCAGGTTTTAGTCACAAAGGATCTAATGAACCGATCGAAGCCAAAGTAATAATATTGTGGGCCTTCCCCCACTTATGCACACATTTTGTTTTCCAATAAAAGGCTGAGGAAAAGGGACACTGATTAATAAAAATTCTCAGATATACATAGTAAGTTTCAGGCATTGTGGCACCAATGTCTGACTTAGGCTTCAGACTGTGAGAGCTTACCTAATAATGCCTTTTAAATCAAAATACACTGCTGGTATTTCTCCAGCATATTCACTGAGTCCGCAGACTTAGAAGAAAACTCTTCATACAAGTGCCAGAGAGAGACCAAGAGAAGCCCTTCTCTCTCCCTTGCCAGAAAGGATAATAAAACCTCAAGGATCATTATTTGTTTATTAAATATTATGTGATAGAATGGCAACTAAATAGTGTCATTTAATTATAAATAACATTAACTGCTTAATAATAGAGGATACACAGAGAACAACGTTAGCAGTAAGGAATCACAGTGATTTTAGAAAGAAATCACAAAACATTTCTTAAATTAAGTAAAATATATTCCTTCTTCTCTTTTACAATGCAGCACTACAAAGCTTTAAACACCTTGGTTTGGTTTACAACGTTATGAATATTAAAGAATTGCATGAAAACTTTCTTTTAAAGAAGTAATTTATTATTTAATGTTTATTTTCTTTTTATTATTGTTGCCAAGCAAGCAACTTTCTAGTGGTCAAATTAGAATGTTTTCATACTTTAGTGCTACAACATTAGTTCATTTATTATTTATGCAACTCATAAATACTCTAACCATCAAAAATAGCCTCAAACAACCTTATCTGGGCGGACTCAGACTTTCCATCTTCCCCAGGGTTTTCCAGGTTCTGGACTATAATTAGTTGTCATCTATTCTGACGGAGAAGATTCTACGAACCATCCCCCATGTCTCAATAATGTTCTTGACAGATTTTATATCCTGAGGTGACCTAAACAGTTTACTAAGTGAGACCCACTAGAAGAAAAAGAAAAGATAAAATGGGAAAAACTCATTATTTTTAGCCAGAAGTTAATTAGATGTTTTTGTAGGACTATTTTTCTGAAAGCATTCATATTTTGCCAAGTGTGGGACTCAGGTTATGCCTCCTTTTAGAACCATTTTAGCCACTTGTTTTCACACTCTAATTGTAAGCCTGTGTCTTAAAAAAAAGAAAAAATCTTGTTAATTAAATGCCTCCTATTTAAAATTTTATGCTGTTAAATAATTCTTTTAGATTTAACACTCATATGTTCTAGAAAATAGCTCAACTGTCATTTATTTCCTACAATTCGTTGAGACCATAAATGGCCATATAAAAATTTCAGTAGCTTCTACTTCTGATAAATACTACTACGTTTCGGCTACAGTTAACATGAAGAAGCTGCTCTTTCTATGACTACCTCAAGGAATATACAAGCTCATCCTCCATAGTGCAAGCACTGGCAAATGGTTCCAGAAGACTAAAAATAATCACAGCATAATCAAGCCAGGGCTTCACTATCAAAGTGCAGACAAGGGTGGAAATCACCTTTTTTGAAAAGGGAGATCTTGGCTATATCATGTATAGCTGTGTCTGAAACTTCTTGATTGTGCAAGGTATGCAAATGAAAGACTTTTACAAACTAACTGTGAGCATTTTGTAGGCATTGTGTGCCTGTACTTGAAATAAAGGAGTGAATAACACAAGGATCAGCTTTCAAGAAAATGTTTTGTGTTTAGAGTTCATAGGTAGATGAGTAAAGGGACATTTATGGTACAGTGTCACGTGTACTGTGATGAGGATTCCAATACACAGAAGACGGGGCCGTTTATCCAATTTGGAGGTGACATGGTAGTGAGTATTTAATAAAGTCTTTCTAGAAGAAAGGACATGTAAACTATGTTCTAAAATATATTAAATAAATAATAGCTCCTTAAGGTGGAGTCTGGGGTGCGAGTAGAGATAGGTCTTAGATTGATCACTCTTTTTTTTTTCTTTTTTTTTTTTTTTTGAGAAGGCGTCTCGCCCTGTCGCCCAGGCTGGAGTGCAGTGGCGCGATCTCGGCTCACTGCAAGCTCCGCCTCGCAGGTCCATGCCATTCTCCTGCCTCAGCCTCCCGAGCTGGGACTACAGGCGCCCACCATCACGCCCAGCTAATTTTTTTTGTATTTTAGTAAAGACGGGGTTTCACCATGTTAGCCAGGATGGTCTCTATCTCCTGACCTCGTGATCCGCCCACCTTGGGCTCCCAGAGTGCAGGGATTACAGGCGTGAGCCACAGATTGATCACTCTTGTCATAAAATGTTCTCTCTTGGAAATTATCTTTGCTCCTAGAAATTGTCTTATCTATAACTCTGCCTCAAATTATGTTCCTCACCTTTCCTACTCTTCAGTTTAATTTTATTTTATGAGGCAATGAAGTGGAACGAAGTGGCATTGCAGGAAGTGGAGAAAAGCATGTTCTTGAAGCTCACAAGAGAAACAGTTGGTCTTTTGAGACAGTAAAACACTGGGGAAGAGCGTGAACAGGGCTGTTTCTATTAGTTGCTCAGTTCTAACACATCTTCTATGTGTGGCTTTGAGCAAATGACTTAATCTTTCTGTGCCTAAGTCCCCTTATATAAAATATTACCAATTTCACAAGGTTTCCATGAGTGTTGAGTAAAAAATTTAAAGCATACAAAATATTCAATGTTACCTGTGATGATAATGATGATTCTGATCATCATCATCATCATCATCATCATCATCATATTATTAGCTTAAAAATTGGGGGTGCACATTAAATGTTGGTGTCTCCATAGAAACATTGTATACCAGGTCTAGCATATTCAATTAAGTGCAGCTAAATTCTCTCTTTAAATTGACAAGGTAGAATGTACTTATTTTCAAAAGCATTGCCTTGAGATAAATATAGCAAACCAGACAGTTCCTGTTTTATTTAGCTAGATGTAAATAAAATATATGTAGGATTTCCATTTCTAAAGCCATAACGCAGTTCCCATATGAGACCTATGCACCCTTTGTAAACAAGTATTAAAATACCCACAATATATAAAGTAAATGTTTTCAAGCAGTAGACAACAGAGCATGTAAGACTATTTTATTTGAAAGAAGAGAAACACTTGGAGAAACTCTGCATTCACCCTGGCTTCTTGCATGGGGTTTTTTTTTTTTTTAGACCACAGCACAAAGAGGAGGAACCCAGCAAGAAAGCTTGAGTGTCAATGAATGAAACAGGAAGACATAAAAATTCAGATCTTCTGAGTAGGGATAAGTTTATGAGGCAGGATAGTAGAAAGGAGAGAGAAGTATAGAGAAGATCCCCTTAGGGCAGCATGTTATATTCTCTGTTTTTAAGCTGAGGACAAGGCTATGCATGCTCAAGGTGAGACTTTAAGGCCTGCGCAGCTTCCGGGAGGCTAATGAATGAATGGAGACTTCAGAAGTTGCTCAATTCTGGGAAATATTTCACTATAGCTGAGCTAATGGGGAGATGCTTCCTAAGTAGCAAGTAATCCTGCTAAGGTACAGTTGACAGTCCAGAAAGGTCACCCTTCAAAAGTAAGAGTTACAGACTATAACTAGGCAAAAAATTAAAACAGATACATGCAGAAGAAGCCTAAAATAAAGGCACGTGGTGATTAATTATTCATTTAACTGTATGCCAGAACAAAATACAATACTTTAAAGAAAGAAACACAATCCAAACATCTTACAATACAGCAATCGTAAATACTAGACGTGAGATAACCAGAAACAGATTTTTCACACTTGAGAAATAGAAGCATGTATTCTTCAGCCAAAAGAATAAGAGTAGAAACAGACCCTAAAGTGATATAGATGTTGGAATGTGCATATAAAATATTTGAAAAAGATATAATATATATATTCAAGCATTTGAAGGAAAAGGTAGTCAAAAAGAGAAAAAATGGGGGATCTCAGAAAAAGTAAACTGTAAAAAAGAGTCCTAATGAATTCCCATAAAATAAAATATTAAATATCTGAAGTAAAAAAACTCACAGGATCAACTGAAAGGAAAAATAAAAATATCCATTAACTTGAATTTAGGTTAATAGAAATTGTTCAAACTGAAGCAAAAGAGAAGGAAGGCTAGAATAAAAAAATGAGCAGAGACTCAAATACTTGAGGGATCAAGTCAACTGACATACATACAATTGGATTTTTACAAAGGAAAGAAGAGATAGAAAGAAAATTTTGAAGAAATATTTGTCTGCAAAGTTCCTAAATTTGCTGAAAAAGATGAACTCATGGTGTATCTTAAAAGCTTAGCAAGCCCAAAGAAGGTAACTATGTTAAAACAAAACAACAAATACACCAGGCACAGAGATTCGTGCATGTAATCCCAGCACTTTGGGAGGCCAAGGAGGGAGAATTACTTCAATCCAGGGATTCAAGATCAGCCTGGGCAACATAACAAGACCACATTTCTACAAAAAATAAAAAAATAGGCAGATGTGGTAGTGCACATCTGTAGTCCTAGCTACTTGGAAGGGTAACGCAGGAGAATTTCTTAAGCCCAGAAGGTTGAGGCTGTAATGAGCCATGATTGCACCGCTGCATTCTAGCCCGGGCAGCAGAAAGAGGTCCTATCTCAAAAAAAAAAAAAAAACACGCACAACGAAAAACACAGAAAAAAAAAAACCTCACGTATGCATGTCATAGTAAAACTTCTGAAAACCTAACAAATACAAGATATCAATATCAAAAATTCCAGCAATGTTATTAGATGAAGGCATGATAAAACACAGTAAGTTTAATATGTTTTTAAAAAGTTGTCAACTGGAATCCTATAGCTACAGAAATTATCCTTTATAAATAGGACTAAATTTGAAATATAGAATTTTTAGACAAAGAAAGTTTAAAGAAATAGTTCCCAACAGAAAAAAGCTGTAAGAAATGATTAAGGGTGTTCTTCACATTGGAGGGAAATGTTACCAGATAGAAACTCAGGTACACATGAAGAAATGAAGAGAACCAGAAACTAGAATGGGAAAATGTAAGTATAAATATACAATATTATTTTTGCTTCATTTTCTTAATATATTTAAATAAAAATGGACTATTTAAAATGCCAAAATTTTAACATATCTATATATACCATGTATGACAAGAAAGGCACAAAGGTTTGGAGAATTTAATTAAATGATATTGTTTAATATTCTGTTGTTTTTATAATTTACATTTTATGTGAGGTAGTACAGTACTAAACCTAAGTAGTTTGTTAGAAATAAGCAATATATTATAATCCCTAAAGCAAATTGGGAAAAATTATACCATCTGACATTAATAGATACTATAGTAATCAAGCTAATGTAATTTTTACATAGGATTTTAAAAACTCATATTAATGGAACAGAATAGAATCCAGAAGTAGACTGGTATGTACCTGGTAAATTTATTTTTAATAAAGTTATCAGTGTAGTATAATTGGAAAAAGATTATTGGAATAACCATATTAAACAAACAAACAAACAAAACATTTTTGGTCCATCCCACAACATATTAAAACAGTACTTTGCAATAGATCACAGGTTGAAATGTAAAAGCAAACATCATAAAGGATCAAGATAAAGATGACTGCTTTCACAGCCTTGGGGCACACAAAGCAATTTTAGACAGGACACAAAAAGAACTGTTCATATAAAACCAATCCCAAGATCCATAAAAATGCTAGGACCTTGTGTCCAGAGCTTCCTATCAGTGAACCGGTACCCATATCAGCACTGATCCATTCCCAACTTATCTGCCTATTGTTCCATAGGGGAAAATGGAGCAGGTTATCTTCTCTTGCTTGTACTGTCAGAGTAAGTGATTAAAGCCTTGATTGTTACTTTCAATATATTTTGCTGAATTTATTGGCTATCCTCAACATCTGACAGCTCAACTCTCTCTCCAGCTCAGCTGATCTCCTGACACACAAAAAGGACAAAAACCAAATAGCAATCATAAGTAGCCATCTAGATCATGGAGGCTCTTTATAAGTTAATTGTTAAGATTGTTATCAATATGAAAACTTGAAATTAAAAGATTATCATAGACAAATCATTTATTTCCCAAACCCAACTTGGTAAACATTGATTAGGTAGTTAAGTGTTCAATTTTGGGGGTAATGAGAGAGGATCAATAATACTTTAATGTGTGATAAAGGCCTTGATTTGATAGCAAAACTTTTTTTGATGTATAAAATAAACAAAAAAGTGTAAAAGTAAGTGGTTAGCCTGAAGAAACACTACAAAATGAGCACACGTATGTAACTAATGATAAGGTCCGAATATAGAACAATGTCATCACCCAAGAACTCCTATGCCTTTTCCCATCTTCTAAGTACCATTCTCTTCTTTCTGAAGTTAAGAAATGTCAAGACATGTGACATTATAGATACGATTTTCCTGTTTTTTTCACTTTATGTAAATAACACCATAAGATATGTATTCTTTTTCTTTCTTTGACTCTTTTTTTTTTTTGAGACAGAGTCTCGCTCTGTCGCCCAGGCTGGAGTGCAGTGGCGCGATCTCGGCTCACTGCAAGCTCCGCCTCCCGGGTTCACGCCATTCTCCTGCCTCAGCCTCCGGAGTAGCTTGGACTACAGGCGCCCGCCACCGCGCCTGGCTGATTTTTTGTATTTTTAATAGAGATGGGGTTTCACCGTGGTTTCGATCTCCTGACCTCATGATCCACCCGCCTTGGCCTCCCAAAGTGCTGGGATTACAGGCGTGAGCCACCGCGCCCGGCCTCTTTGACTCTTAACATTGTTTACACTCCTCTGCATTAGACTCTTCCAGATCATTTATGCTACTGTTCCCTCTTCATATGTTATTCCAGATATTTTTTCATATCTGTTATGATTTTTGAAAGATAAAATAATTAAAAATAAAACTTAATGGATCTGATTAACAGCAGATCAAACGTAGCTAAAGAAACAATTTGTGACTAGAAAGGACAAAAATTTGGTTCTGAAATTTCCATTTCATTTTTGTTCATACCCTTGTTTTCTTCAGTATATTTTGCAATTCTTTGACATATTAATCAGTTTAAAGTCTATGTCTATAACTCTATTATCTGAATTTCTTGCGAGCCTATATCTATTATTTTGGTTTTGCCACTTGATTGTTAAGGCTTGTCTTGTTATATACTTGGTTATTATGATTTAAATGGCATACATTGCAAATAAAAATATAGCTATAATTTAAGGGTTGTATGAATCCATATTCCCCAAGAGATAATTTCTTTCAGCTTCTGATAGGCTGATAGGCTAGGGAAACCAGCAATTCCATTTAATTTTGATCTAACCAGGAAATAACATTATGCAAGGATGAACTTCAGTCCTTCTAAGGACAAGTCAAATTCCACTTCCCAGGTACTCTTGGCATATATCCCTTAGGAATCCTGACTGAATGACTGGGATGTTTCTAGACGCTTCCTTCTTGAAGCACTGAACTTCAGTTTGTACCATTCTTCTCTTTGGCTTCATGAGTCGACCAAAAGCTCTTAGCAGTTTCTCAGCCTATCAGACACTGTATTAGTCTGTTCTTGCATTACTATAAAGAAATACCTGAGACCAGGTAGTTCATGAAGAAAAGAGTTTTAACTGGCTCACGGTTCTACAGGCTGTACAGGAAGCATGGTGCAGCCACCTGCTTGGCTTCTGGGGAGGCCTCAGGAAGCTTTTACTCATGGCAGAACGTGAAGTAGGAGCAAGCGTCTCACATGGCACAGCTTGAGCAAAAGGTTCCGAAGGTTCCAGGGGAGGGTACCACACACTTTTAAACAACCAGATCTCGTGAAAACTCACTCACTGTCACAAGGACAGCACCAAGTCATGAGGGATCCTCACCCATGAACCACATATCTCCTACCAGACCCCACCTCCAACACTGAGGATTACAATTCAACCTAAGATTTGAGTGGGGACACAGATCCAAACTATAGGAGATACCATTTTAAAAGTCAGCAACTACCTCAAGGGAAAAACATAAACATAATGATAAGAAAGCCAAATTAACTTTCCAAAGTGTAACAATATAATATCTGAGATTAAAAATTTACTGTAGAGACTAAACTACAGACACAACAGAATAAAAGACCCAACAAAAAATATCCTTCAAAAATGTGTTTCTGTGTCTTTGATCATATTTCTATCTTTTTTCAGTGTCCAGGAACATCTAGATGATAGAAGTTCCTTCAGATGGGTCCCTGGTGTGAGGGTGTCCTGTATAAGACTGCCTACTGAAGTTCAACCTGTGGTTCAAGACAGATATTATCCTTTGATGTTGAAGTCACTGAGATTGGGAGTTTGCTTTTTTGTTTGTTTTTGCTTTTTACTGCCGCCTGTTCTATACCATCAGAACTAATTAAAACATTTTAACTTTGGGAAATCTTTAAATATAATTTTCCTTATAGTTTGTCAAATTAAATGGGAAAATGGATGGTTTATATAAATATCTGTGGAAGATATATGATGGCTTTCATCACACATTCATATTTTAAAAATATTAGCAAAGCAAGACTAGAAAAAAGTTATTTAATATTTTGAAAGGTCTTTTTTTTTTTTTGAAAGGTCTTAATAATACTTCTAATAAACATTTTAAATAAAATTTGTATTTTAGGACAGTTTTAGATTTTAAGAAAAATTACAAAGATAGTACGGAGAATATGCCCCAGTTTCCCATATTACTAATATATTACATCAGTGTGGTACATTTGTACAAATAATGAACCAATATTGACATGTTGTTATGAACCAAAGTCCATTCTTTTTTTGTTTGTTTGTCTGTTTTTTTTTTTTTTTTTTTGAGACGAAGTCTGGCTCTGTTGCCCAGGTTGGAGTGCAGTGGCGTGATCTTGGCTTACTGCAAGCGCTGCCTCCTGAGTTCACGCCATTTCCTGCCTCAGCCTCCCGAGTAGCTGGGACTACAGGCGCCCGCCACCACGCCTGGCTAATATTTTTTTTTGTATTTTTAGTAGAGACAGGGTTTCACCGTGTTAGCCAGGATGGTCTCGATCTCCTGACCTCGTGATCCACCCACCTCAGCTTCCCAAAGTACTGGGATTAAAGGCTTGAGCCACCGTGCCCGGCCCCCTAAAGTACATTCTTAACTCAGATTTCCTTGTTACCTCTTGCCCTTTTCTATTCCAGGATCTCATTCAGAATACTACTTTCATTCAGGCTGGAGTGCAGTGGCATGATCTTAGCTCTCTGCAACTTCCGCCTCCTGGGCTCAAGCGATTCTCCTGCCTCAGGCTCCGGAGTAGCTGGGACTACAGGCATGCGCCACAATGCCAGGTAATTTTTGTATTTTTAGTAGAGATGGGGTTTTATCATGTTGGCCAGACTGGTCTCGAACTCCTGACCTCAAGTGATCCACCCGCCTTGGCCTCCCAAAGTGCTGGGATTATAGGCATGAGCCACCGTGCCAGGCCGATCTTTACAGTTTTAATGAGTATTGGTCAGACATTTTGTAGAGTATCTCTGTATTGGAATCTAGTTCATGTTTTTTTCATAACAGATAGGATTTTATATTCTTGGGAGAAAAAACATTGATATATACTGTCCCATTTTCATCACCTCAGAGCACAAGCCAAGGCTAATAACATCTTCATCTTAGAAGTGTTTCTTTCACTTGCCTTCTGTATATCACACTCTCTGATTTTTTTTTGTATGACTCTAGTAATACTTTATCAGTTTTGTTAAATCCAATTTTCACCAATTTCATAATTTTAGAGCATCTTATGGATCATTTTTTAAGCTTTTATCTACACTTCCTCAGTGATTTCTTCTGGTTTCACAATTTCAATTACCATCTGCATACTGATGACAAGTAAATTTATATCTCTGATTCAGATTTGTCCACTAAACTTGATAACACTATGTATAACTGCATACTTGATATCTTTACTTGGAACATCTCAAAGTTGAAATGTTCAAAATAGAACTGCTTATTATTCCAGTAGAACCTGTTTCACCCACACACACTCTTCCTTATCATTGTACTTGATCATTCTAGCCCATCCAGGGAAAAAAACACAATCAATCAGAAAAACTTGATTTATTCTTGAACTACTTTATTTGAATTCCACATCTGAAACATCAGCAAAAACGGTTTTAATTACTTAATTTTTTCCAAAATATAGATAAAACATGAAAATTTCCCCTATCACACATGCTCCCACTATTCTCCAAGGCACCATTAGCTCTCACCCAGGTAACAGTGATAGCCTCCTTTCTCACCCCGGTTACAGTGACAACCTCCTGCTGTTATTATTGCCTTCCATAGAGTCTCACTGAAACACAGCAGCCAAAGTGATTCTTTCAACGTGTCAATGAGACCCAGTCACTGCTCTGCTAAATACTCTCCAGTGGTTTCTCATCTGATTCAGAGGAAAGCCAGTGGTTTTCAATGGCCTAATATTGTCTGCACAATCCAAGTTCCAGTCAAAACTCTGAGCTCATCAACCACACTGTCATGACACGCTACTTCCAGTTACTCAAATATGCCAGTGTGCTCATTTCTCAGGGTATTACTACTGTTCCCTCTTTTTGAAACACTGTGCCCAAGTGTCATTGTCTCCTCAATTCCTATCCTGGTTTCTTAAACTTAAGGGGAAAAAAATAAGGAAACTTCCTTATGTCCTCCTCAGACCCGTGATCATATTTTAGTTTCCCCGGCCTGTCTCTTCTGCTAATATACCATATCCTGAACTTACTTATGTTTACCCTCTTTATCTTCCTATTAATAGATAATGAGTTTATGAGATCATGAGTCTCTCAGTTCTTACAGCTACTGTAATACACTATACAGTTTTTGATACACTGTAGGGACTTTATAAGGGTTTTGTGAATTAACTAGTTAATGAAAAACAAAAAAATTAAATAGCCTGGACCCTGCAAGCTTTGACAGCAGCAAGAAAACAGCATCCTCTACAGATTTTAAGTATTTTAGAGTTAATTATTTAAATCAGCTAAATAATACAATAATAGAATCTATTTTGTTTCTAATTAGAGTCATGACTAAAAGCACTGCTATTCCCTAAAGGGAAAATTTCCTCACTTGCAGAAATAACAAAAGACTAAAAAATATAATTATGTAAGAATCCTAAAGTAATAAAACACATGGATAGAAGAACCAATTTGTAGGCAATATTTTTTTTTAAAAAAATATACACTAGTAAACCAATATGACCGTCAAAAGGTTAACAAAGAAAATAAGTAAGCACTGAACTTCATTTGATGAGTAACATGGCTGGCCTCTAAAAAGTCATCTTTTTTATGAGAACAGCAACTGAAAATACCTCAGCAAAGAAATCTCAGGGGATTCTTCCACCAAAGATAGTGGAAACAACCTATTTGGGCCGGGGTTTGGACATGACTAGTTCAAAGTCAGTGAACTGTGGGTGGCATGCAGAAAATAGAGACATTTTTTGAGAGAAGGTTATAAAAGTTATTCCAAAGAGAGATGTACCTGTCATTGATTTCTTATACTCTAGTACAACAGAAATGAAAGAGTACAGTTTCTCTGTGGAAGATGAAAAACAGGAGCTTTCAAGCTGGCCCTTTTACCATTTCTAAAATCCTTCATGAGTAACTGTAATTATTATTGTATTTCTCTTGTTAAAGGGTATTCCGTGAAAGAAACTATTAAAAATTATCAGAATCAGTGCTACTGTTATCTATCATTTTTCCGTCTTGTGGACAGTAAGATCTTAATCTTAGAAGACAAGATCTGAAAGTCCTTTTTCTTGAACTTTAAAATAAACAAACTATTTATCTATTTTGCCCAATTCTAATGGTGACATTGTATCACACCGTTTGTTAGAGATAAATGAATCTCAATTATCCTATGAAACTTGAAGACATATATAAAATTAAACAGCAACGCCAATTCTGATTGCAATTTATTTAAATAATTTTATTATTTATAAATGCATTCACTTACCTACCCACATAGATATTTATTTTTTTAATTGCCATCAAGAACAAGATATATTGAGTATCCATTTCAACACACAGGACAATTTTATATACCCTTCATGGTTTATTGTAAAAAAAAAAGTACTGGTTAAAAAAAAAGTGGGGGAGTTAATTGTCTTCATTTCTTAGAGATATTAAAGGTAAAATGCATACCCCTTGACTCGGTGTGCTTTGATTTTAAGTCTTGATTATGGGTGGATAGTCTATATAATAAATTCTGTTGGCAATTTCATATCTGTTTTCCACATCATCGCACACAGATAACACAAAACAGAATGTACTACCAATAACCGCGAGCCAGTTCTTCAAATGTTGACTCTGATCATCTCTCAGAATAAAATTTTATAAATGTTGAAAGTGGAAATATATACAAATAAAATTAGGCTCCTTTTATTTGTTAAAGGCATACTTTAAATAAAGTTGAACATATTTTCATCAAATTGGGAAGATATATTTTGGATATGTAGTTTTTGTAGTGCAAACAAAATTCTTTGGGTACACACTCAAAGGGTAACACCACCCACCAAGAAAAACAGAAACCTCTTACCATTAAGAAACCTCTGTGAATGCAAATCAGGAGAGATGAACCATTTGTTATATGTACCATGGAGAGGGGTTTCAAATAACACTTTATAATTTAAGAGTTATAAAAGTGCCTGTTCTAAAAAACAAGTGCTGTTTTATGATTGAGCTACTTCTCACATGGGCAAGTCTGTATAGCAAGCCCTCATGTACTAGATTCAGGGAGTTAGATAATTATGCTTCATGATTCACAAGAAAAATAGTCTATCTAAAATGAGGTTTTAAAAAGATGAAAATTTAGTTTGTGTGCATGATTTAAATGTAAAACAATTTTTTTAACTTCTAGAAAATAGATAATCCCTAAAGATCCTATAGTCCCAGTATATTTTCAGGGTCCAATATTTTAGGTGACTTCTAATTTTACCTATATTAATACATTTATCTCTATAGGACTATAGTGTTTTGAGATACACACACACATTATGTATCCATTTTAAATAGTCATTGAAAAAGGCTATGTTAACATGTAATTTCTTTACATCATCTGGTTAATTAAGGTGTAATTCCATCGTTGCATGTACTCTTTCTAAATCGTATGGTGCTGATAAATTACTTGCTGACTAACAAGTAATTCACAGCAATACAAATATCATATCTTTATATTGTTTACATAAAATGTCTCTGTCATTTCTTCCCTCAACATTTCAACAGGCTATATATATATTTTTTTTTTTTGAGATGGAGTCTCACACTATCACCTGGGCTAGAATGCAATGGCATAATCTCGGCTAACTGCAACCTCCACCTCCCAGGTTCAAGTGATTCTCCTGCCTCAGCCTCCCAAGTAGCTGGGATTATAGGCACACACCACCACACCCGGCTAATTTTTTGTATTTTTAGTAGAGACGGGGTTTCACTGTGTTGACCAGACTTGTCTCGAACTCCTGACCTCGTGATCCACCCGCCTCGGCTTCCCAAAGTGCTGAGATTACAGGCATGAGCCACTGCACCCAGCCTCAGCAGGCTATGTTTTAAATGGAGTAATCCAACGATAAGAGAGGAGAAAATTAAGTTCAGTTTAGATTCCAGATGTAAGAATCAATGTTTAGATCCACTTCTCCAAAGTGCTACTTAAGTCAAATAAGAAGCAAATACATGTTTCAGGTCAAAAATAAAAGTAAAAATATATGTTGTATGAATTGAAGGATATTCTGATGAAATTCAAGCATTTCATTCCTGGCATATTAGTTTACTAGGACTGATGAAACAAAATCTCACCAACTGGGTGGGTTAAACAACAGAAATTTATTTCCTCACATTTCCTTAGGCTAGAAGACAGAGATGACAATGTTGGTAGGGTTGGTTTCTTCTGAAGCCTTTCTTTGTGGTTTGTAGATGGCAATCTTCTCTCTGGGTCTTCAGAGGACCTTCCTTCTGTATCTGTTATCTGTCTATATTGAAATAGTCTCTCCTTATAAGGACATCAGTCATACAGGATTAGGACTCAACCCTAAGGACCTCATTTTAACTTGATTATCTCTTTATAGACCCTATCTCTAAATACAGTCATATCTGGGGTACTGAGGGTTGGGACTCGTATTAGCCTGTTTTCATACTACTATAAAGAACTGCCCAAGACTGAGTAATTTATAAAGGAAAGAAGTTTAATTGACTCAGAGTTCAGTATGGCTGGAGAGGCCTCAGGAAACACACAATCATGGCAGAAGGCAAACGAGTTTTATGATATATTACTAGGTCCTGGTAAATACAAAACACATAGGACACCAAACGACCATGGAGCTAGATTTGATCATTAAAATCTGGTCCTGATTGACCCACGGTGGTATGCAGAATAGTGCCCCAACCACCCACCCAAAGATGTTCATGCCATAACTTTGGTACCCGTGAATGTTTTTCCTGATGTAGATAAAGGGATTTCACATAGATGGTTTCAATTATAGAACCTGAGATGGGGACACTATCCTAAAATATCTTAGTGGGCCCAATCTAATCATGAGTTCCCAAAAGTGCAGGGCCTTTCCAGGCTGTGGCCAGAATGACATATTATGTTGGAGCAATGGTCAGTGAGTTGTGACCTCAGTGCACTGAGGATGGAGAAGATGGTAAGGAGCAAAAAAACATGGGAGGCCTCTAAAAGCCAGAAAAGGCAAGAGAACAAATGATCCTTTACAGCCTTCAGATAGAATGCAGCCCTGATGACAGCTTGATTTTAGCTCTTTTCAGAATTCTGACCTGCCAAAATGTAAGATATCACATTTGTTTTGTTTTATGCTACTGAGTTTGTAGTACTTTGTTATGGCAACAGTGAAAATAAAAGAAAGATTTTCATATGGGGATGGAGTGCTGCTGTACCAAATACCTAAAATTGTAGAAGTAATTCTGAAATTGGCAGTAAGTAGAGGCTGGGTGAATTTTGAGAAGAAGGACAGAGAAAGCATAGATTGCCTTAAATATGCTGTTAGTAGAAACATGGATGTTAACAATTCTACCAGTGAGTACTCAGGCGGAAGTGAGGAACATGGTAAGGGCAACATAAATCTTCTTAGAGAATACAGTCAGCCCTGCATATCCAAGGGATCCATATCCATAATTCAACCAACACCAGATTTAAAATATTTTTAAAAAGTTAAAAATAACAATACAACAATAAAAATAATACAAATAAAATAATACAGTATAACAACTATTTACATAGCATTTACATTGTATCAAGTATTATAAGTAGTCTAGAGATGATTACTGTATACAGGAAGATATGCATAGGTTATATGCAAATACTACACCATTTTATGTAGAGTACTTGAGCACTAACAGATTTAAGTACCTGTGTGAGGTCCTGGAACCAATCCCCTGCTATGACTGAGGAACAACACTACCTAAATTTTTGTGAACAATATATGAGTAAAAGTACAAACATTAAAGTCATTGTTGGTGAGGGTTTAGAGAAAGAAAAAGAGGAACATGCAACTGGAAATTGGAACAAAAAGGATTGTTGTTTCATAATGGGAGAAAGCTTAGTGAAATTATGTCCTGAAGTCATTTGAAAACCACAACTTTTAAGTGGCAAAAATGAACAGTAAGCTGAGAAAATTTTTGAGGAAAGTGTTGAAGGTACAGCCTGGTTTCTTTATGCCACTTATAGTAAAATGCAAAAGTAAAGAGATAAATTAAAGGATGAACTGTTTAATCAAAAGAAACACTGCACTCCAGCCTGGGTGGCAGAGCGAGACTCTGTCTCAATAAAAAAAAAAAAAAGAAAGAAAGAAAGGAAAAGAAAAATAAAGAAACCAAGGCTGGAAGATTTGGGGAATTATCAGTCTATCCATATTGCAAAATATGCTACATTTCACTGTCATGAAAGGTGCTTTAGAAGAAAAAGCAAGCCAAGGATGTGCCTGTAAAACTCTGCTAATACCTCAGAAAGATTAAAAGTTTAAAGTATTCAGACACATAAAGGCTCTTCAATGTGATCCAGAATGTGATTATCCCATCCTCTCAATAAAATTACAGAGCATCTAGGGAGTTTAAGGGTGTTGTCCTTCAGCCATTTCAGCAACAGCCAATAATGCATATGGAATTATACCACATTGTATACATGTATTAAACTATCACAAATACCCCAACAACAAAAAAGTGTGTTATTTAGGCCACTTAGTTTCTGGGGATTTCTTATGACAACAATAGAAAGCTACTATGCTCACTGAGTCATAAGGTTGGATGTGACCAACAATAATCCAACTCATCAAGGCTCATATAGTTTCTTTCTCCTTATGGAAGAAGTACACCCACTGGGATTAAGCACAAGCAGGATCAGAGTGCACAAGAAAGCTGCATGAATAGATATCCTTCACTCCTCTGTCACCCACCACTATTCTTCTCAGCTTGCAACGGTAACTCTATAGAAAATCTGTACAGCTAGCTGAAGGAGGAGCTTTGGTTCACATGTGGGTTAGCTTTGTAGGTGGTGTAAGATAAAAAGTGAAATGCATCTGTACTATGCCTGCACTACAGAGGTTGCCTTTAAACACAGCCATAAGAGAAAATGCTCTCAATGCCTAGAGCTTCAGGCAGTGCACCTGATCTGTCACTATGGGTGAAAAGATGAGTTATTTGATGTTATTATATATAGCTTATGCACCATGTTTAATTTCCTGACTAGCTGGTCAAATGTGAAAGATAAAGGTTGTAAGATCAGAAATAATGAGTTCTAGTGACAGAGGCATGTAAATGGACACATGGCAGTAGACACAAAGTGTGGTGATTTTCATCGGATATTAGTACTCCCCATAGGACATCTTCCATGTTTAGGAAGAGGCCCTAAACAACAAAGTAGCTAAAAAGGTCTGGCCTGTTATCTTTAGCCAGTTTTTTACACTAGCCATGGCAAAATTGCCACATGAGTGCATAAACATAGTGGCTGCAGTGGCAGAGACAGAGGCTGCTCATCGGCACAGCATAATAGACTCCTACTTACCAAGCCTAATCTAGCTACTGTCACATTGAAATGTCCAACCTGCCAGCCACAGATGACAAAGTGAGTGCATAACAGAAGTATCATTGTTTAAGGAGACCAGCTGGGCACTTGGTTGCAAGTTGATTATATCCCATCGAGAAGGACTAGCTGTTACACACATACTTCAGCTATAATACGATAATATCTTAAAAATGTAATCCTGAAAAAGAATAGTTAAACAAAACTCTATAAAGACAAATTCAATATACTTAGAGAAAATAATAATACAAGTTTTATGGTAATGTACAAATCAAAATAAATCCATGTTTTCTCATAGGGGTAAGAGAATGGGAAACAAAACATGGAGAAAAGATACATTAAAAAAAGTTGATCAAGTATCAATGAGAGTGCGGCTTGAAGAGTGGAGGGTGATTAACTCAACCCTTTGCATATATGCTTCAAATTAGTGTTTAAAAATGGTATGTCTAACTAAAATTTAAAATTAATATTTGATCTTTTATGTATATATTTCTTGTTGGATTACATTACAGAATAAAAAGGCAAATACATTAATGATTTAAGACACAAAGAACTAGGAAATGTAGCCGGGTGCTGTGGCTCATGTCTGTAATCCCAGCACTCTGAGAGGTGGAGACGGGTGCAGAGGGGAGCCTATTTTTTGTAGAGATGGGTTGTTGCCATGTTGCCTAGGCTGGCTTGAGCTCCTGGGCAACAGGAGCTATCTTAAAAATATACTTCTGAGTAAAAGAATAGTTAAACAAAGTCTCTACAAAGAAAAATGAAGTCTCTACAAAACATCTTCTCTGCAAAAAATACAAGAAAATATTAGCCAGGCCTCATGGTGCATGCCTATATTCCTGGAAGGATTCCTTGAGCCTCGTAGGTCAGGGCTGCAGTGAGCTGTGATGACGCCACTCACTCCATCCTGGCTGACAGAGAGATGTTGTCTCAGAAAGAAGGAAGGAAGGAAGGAAGGAAGGAAGGAAGGAAGGAAGGAAGGAAGGAAGGAAGGAGGGAAGGAGGGAAGGAAGGAAAGAAGGAAGGGAAGGGAAGGGAAAATGATGTTTTTTAAATCACAAAGCCTAATTTTTATAGCTCTAGGTTTATTAATTTATTTCATGAGGTCACATTAAATATCATAACCATATCTGTTCATTAATTTTGAAATCTTACTTATTAAAAGGATAATTATTCATTTAAAGTGGTATTTCCTCAAAGGTTTGTAAAGATTAAATGAATTATTATGTAAAGATTTTTGAAAAGGATAAGCTATGAAAACCATACAGAAGTGTTAGTTATCATTATTAGTGCACTAAATAAAGCACAGAAAATTATAAAACAAATATAAAGTGGACATCTAAAGAAAACAAATGACATGTATTTATTTTATTGCAAAAAATATATTTATTCATGTTTTTAGCTTAGAAAAGCATACATAGTTTTTAGTAGTGTATATTTTTGTTATGAAAATAGCTTTCCTGCTTTGTGATAGATATTGCTTGGATTGGATATGTAGCATCTTTCTACTAAGTATTTTTAATATGTATGCTAAATCATCAGCATTAAACCAAGAGTGATTATCTTTCAAAATCAGGCATGTCATCCATACCCCAATTTACAATAACCTTCAACTCCTTGGCTCCCACCCTAAGGAGTCTCCATCCGTATGAGAAGATTTAGCCATATAATTTGTCATTCACATTAGAGCACTTTTGAGAATCCATAAATATACCTTGAAAAAGACATAGTCCATGACTATTCCAGTTAGAATAGGTCCTACAGTCACAAATATAGGCATAGAGTACACATTCTTTCCTTAGAATGACCCTAAATCTACATTAGTTAGCATCACTTTCTTGTAAACGCTATGCTCTGAGAAACTAGAGCTTGACTCCACTTTGAATCCTTGCCTTTCTCTCCAGTTTTAATGCCACCACATTAATATGGGTGATCACTGCCACAGCCCCTAACTGTTCCTGCTTCTTTTCCCCTTATTCCCACTGCATTATCCACACAACAGCAAAATCACGCAAGTCAAGAGATCCTGTCACTGCCCATTAAACATGCCTCAAAGTCTTCATTGGCCTTAAAACAAAATCCAAAACTCTTAATCATGCTTTACAAAGCTTCACATGACCTGGTCCTTGACTATGGCTCCGATGTGACTCTCATTCGGAAGGCATTATTTACCTTTCTTCCTTAAATCCCTTCAACTCACCAGCCTGTTGTCAAACTCAGAATCTATAGGACACCAAAGGGGAAACAGAAGGAAGCACATAACAAGCATGAGACTTTAATGTGTCTGTCTTGCTCAGGCAGATGAAGAAGGCAATAAATCAGTAAGGCTATAGAGGAACCGAAAAGTACATGCAATATGGTACCTTTAACTCTGAGTTCCAATACTAAGGAATATAGTTTATTTTCAAAAACACATGCAACATTTATAAAACCTAACCACACATTAAAACAAGGACAATCTTAACTCAAAATATAAACTACTAATTATACACACATGTTAATTTGGCCACAATGAAATTAAGTCAAAAATTAATAGTAATATCAAAAAACAAATTGCCTCTTCTACCAGGAAATAAAAAACAAACGACCACCACTACAAAATTTGATTTAAAAATATATGGGGTCAAAGGTGAAATATACACAGAAATTGAAGAATTGTTATAAATTCACAATGATATCTTGATGTATCAAACTCTATACAATATAACCAAAGCAATGTTCAGAGAAAAGTTCATAGCCTTAACACAGCTATCAATAAATCATAAATGAAATTGACACCTGCTTCCAGAAAGATAAAACTAAAAAAACGAAACAACCTAAAATAAAGAACATCAAAAAAATCAATAGAGATATAAGCCAAACTTAATGTGTTAGAAAAAAAGTAACAAAATAAATAAAGTATGCCTTGAAAAACAGCAAAATTACAGCATTAAATATTCGGATTTTTTAAAAAAGAGAAAACACAAATACCAAAACAATAAATGAAGACAATTTATTAAAAATCATTTTTGCAAATATATTTTGAAACCTGAATCACATTGGTAATTTTACAAGAAAATAAACTGAGTAGAAGTGGCATATCAAAAGTAAGTGAAGAGGCAGTTTTTAGCACAGTAACAAAGAAGAAATTGACCTTAGCTGAGTTAAGAAAATTTAAATTACTACTTTCCTTAGAAAATAGAAACGTTACTCAAGGGGAAAAAAAAAGGCCCTTTACACAAATTTCCCAGCTCTATATGAATTCACAGGGGGCTTTTAGAAACAGAGAGTCCTAAATTTATTTTAAACAATTCCCAAGAATAGAAAAAAAAATTATTCTCTATTCTGTTTTCAAAAAGAAAAACTTTAGGGAAACTTGTGAAGTAGTTTTTAAAAAGAAGATGAGAAAATGACTTCAAGACCTGAAAAGGATGATACAGTATATTACAATTACAGGCCAATTTCACTTACGAATAGAAATAAAAAACTTAAATACAGAATTATTAAATAGAATTCAACAGCACATTTTTACTTTGTATTGTAGGAAAAAACTCCTAGGGGAATTGCATATGAAAAGTGTCCCTGGTCCTATGATCACAAAGATTTGCAGCAAGGTCAAGACACAGAAGTAACAAATGCTTCCAGCCTCAGCAAATGGTGCCCCATCTTCTGCATGGGGATACCCATTATTCCAAGCCTCTTTTCAGGGGAAAGTGATAGATGATGGTGGCGCCCAGGGTGCAGGGAACAAAGGGGACTGGACAGACAGAAAATATGCATTGGGGTTATAAAATACAATTCTGCAGAGGTCCTTTTCCCCAGACACAACCTAGAAAATGGCAAGGAAAAAGATAAGGAAAACTAAAAAGATGAAATCCAAGATCATTAGAAAGCTTTACATACTGATACAGACACCCAGAAACCTCAAAATCACAGGATACAAAAGGAGAAAAGCAGTAATCGACCAGCTAAGACTCAACTAAGCAGGACAGCAGAGTAAAATCAGGCTCAAGTGCTAACTTCTGGTAGGTAGATCAGATAATCTGAATTATTGGTATTGTGTATGTGGTATAGGGTGGATTGTGTGATTGATTGATTGTTACTTGTACAATTCTCCTTTTGGTAATTACATTGAGGTTTTTTTTTTTTTAAGTTTTTTTTCTCAATACCACCTCTTAAGGTTTTAAAAATTGTGTCATATCTGATTAAGTAAAAATTTTCAATAACTGCATTTGTAAATTGCTAATAAAAATTAAACGTAACTTTAAACAGTCAATAAGCTATAAGTGCCTCTTAATAAAAGTACTGTATAATTGTTTTTAAAAATTCTATGGCTGTCAAATAGATGAATGTTTAATCATGTTTTTTAAAGAAACAAGAAAGTTGAATCAATTTCTCAATGTAGCTATAGCCTTGAAATGAGAATGTATTATGTTTTTTCTTTTACTAAAAGGGATCTCCTCATGATAATTATTATCCCCAAACATCCCTTAGAGACTTTTTTTTTTTTTTTTAATTTTCATTTTTTGGGACAGAGTCTGGCTCTGTCACCTAGGCTGGAGTGCAGTGGTGTGATCTTGGCTCACTGCAACCTCTGCCTTCCGGGTTCGAGCAATCCTCATGCCTCAGCCTCCCAAGTAGCTGGGAATACAGGAACCTGCCACCACATCTAGCTAATTTTTGTATTTTTAGTAGAGACAGGGTTTCATCATTTTGGCCCGGCTGGTCTTGAACTCCTGACCTCAGGTGATCTGCTCAAAATGCTGGGATTGCAGGCATGAGCCGCCATACTTGGCCTCCTTAGGTCTTTAAAGAGAGTGGCATGGATAATTATGGCAAGTCAACTTTTTTCACCATATGACTTAGGAAGCAACTTTATATAACATCAAGAAACCTGATTTGTTGAAATGTACAGGCTCCTTCTCATCACAGAATCATTGGATTACCTTGTTATTCTTAGTTCTCCCTTAATTGTAGAAATCTTATACTCTCTTAATACCACGAGTGGAATCATGAAGGCATCTAAAAGTAAATGGCTACACATCCTGTGCTTGCGCACCTATTCTGCATTACTTGTCTGCAGTAGGAAACCCAGGAGAGTAGGATCTGAGCATGTTTCCTGAGCACTTAAATGCTTATTTTGAGGGTTTTCTTCCTCTCTGAACCCTGGAAATAATGTATGGATAACTTCCATTGTTGTCATGAACACTTCCTTTCCTTGTTTCCTTTCAATAGAGGTCGTTCTTATACTGAAATTCCTTTGTGCTTTGGGAAGTCATTCACTTTCTTTAACCCACAATCACCATATTCTAGTGTGCTTTGGTCTTAGTCAATTCTTGGCACATTGACAATTTTTTATACAAAATATCACCATCCAGAATCCAGTTTATTTTCAAAATATATAACTGTGATTATTATGGATTGGTGAATAAGAGATTATAAGAAATTGTTTAATCTGCAGTTGATTACAAATTATCAATCCATCTCAAATAAGCATAACTTTCTTATAAAATTCAAAAAGAAAATCAGAGGATAAAGTATATTTTTATAACTGGCATTTAATCATTTTATTATCAAAATATAAATATTTTAAATGAAAAAAACTCTGTTTGCAAACTTTGCCACTGTATATAAACCAGTCCACACACATGAAATTTATTTGTTATGAACATATATGTATTTTATATATATACATTTATCTTAATAAATATATAAAGCCACATTTGCAGCCTTATTATAAATAAATTTGGAAGATAAAGTCTGTAAGAATACTCATTAAAATTATCACGTTAAAGTTATGTTTTCATCAAATTTCATGACATAAGATATATAATTCAAATAGATTTAAAAATTACTCTTTCTAAAATTTTTAAACAAACACAAATTAACTATGTGGAAAATTATGAACACACAAACACACAGACACATATGCGCACATACACACATACTTGGGAAAATCACATCTCTCCTACTATAAAAAAAACTGTCTTTTTTACAGGTAGATTTCTACATTTAAGAATCAATGGAAATTTTGTTCTCACCTCCTGACAGGCTTTTAAGATCATAACACTTAGTAATTTTTTATGTCAACAGTAGAACTGCAGAGAAAATAAGAAGCAAAAAAAGATGAAAGAGTTTCTTCTTAGGTCAAGTATTTCTACCTGTCTGAGAGGAAAGTTGATAAATCATATAATTAGGTGTTGTTTATGCCTTATTAATTAGATGTTAAACAAAGTCTTAGTTTATATTTTCATCCTACACAAATCTGGAAGAACAGGACAGTTTGATATCATAATATACTAACAATATCAAAAATATTGAACTATGCCAATAGAATAAAACAACTAATACACCTCAAACTATTCAAATTCTTCTAAATTTCTTTTCTTAGAATTTGTTTCTTTTCTTTTTTTTTTTTTTAAGTAGGAAACCAAATGAAACAACAGGTCCTTAATGAAGTGTGTGTCTAAAACCATTCAGTTTCTTTTTCTAAGCATGATAGAGCAACAGAGACCAGACTTGCCTTAAAGCTTTAAAAAAAAGAGACAAATTTATTACACACAAAATTACAGATAGAGTGCAAAAGCAATGCAGGACTGTGTTCTCCGAGGGTTGGGAGGTGGTAATCAAGCAAAGTCCTAAAATTACTTCTGCTTGTGGATCACTCATAAACAGTTTTCAGAATGCTGTACGGTGGAGGAAACTCAAACCAAGCCTGGGGTTCTCTCTGGATTAAGGAGACAGATATCTGAGATTAGGGAGAGTAAGGCAGTCAGTATTTTTGAAGCAGAGTACTAGAGAAGAGGGCACTGAACAGGAACTCTAGAGAACTGCAGAGGACGCTGTTGAGTGCTCAGATAAGGCCTGAAGAAGCGACACTTGCGTATAAATCTAAATGTGAAGAAAGCAGGATTCCTAAAATCAAAGAAAGAACATTTGAAGCTTATGGATAAACAAGAGTGAAAATCTAACATAGAAAAATCTGGAATATCTGAGGTTAAAAAACAACAAAAGTATCATAGGCAGTAAAGAAAAGATTGATAAGAAATGGATCAAGTAAGCAGGCGACAGATGTTGCAGGACTTTCAGCCTTGGTTATAGTTTTCAATTTTGTTACAAATGTCTTGATAAACTATTGAAGGAGACTGACATCATCTACTCTGTACTTGAGAATAATCACACTGACTGTCCAATAGTGGATGCATTACAGTAGCACAAGAGTAATGACTGTGAGATGAGCTAGAGTTTTAGGTAGTCCTGATGAGGTCTTATGATGGTGGTTGTAGAGAAGCTGAAGAAAAGTAGTAATCATCGGAATATGTTTTGGCAGTAAAGTCAAAATGTTTACTGATGGTATACGAAGAAAAGGGAGGAATTTAAAATAATTCCTAGATTTTTGTCTGATTCAAAAGGATAGATTTTGTTGACATACAGTAAGATGAGAAAGGCTTTCAGAGAGCTAAGATTTATCACCAATTGGAAGGCGTCTAAATTAGGAGTAGTGATCTAGGAGTTATCAGTATGTAGTTGGTGATTAGATACACAGAAAAGAGCGAGTTCATATAGAAAGAGAACAGAAAGTGCAAACAGAAGACTGTCAAAGTAAAACCCCTGGAATACTCTAATATTTTTAAAGGAAGTCTGCAAATAAGGCTGAGAAAGATAGACAGTGAGATCAAGGGGAATTTTAGAAAACAGTATTTCCCCAAAACAAAAAATACATAGTAAATACTAATAAGAAAGAGGATCAAGTCTATCACAACTAAAGCTATTGAATGGTAGACTAAAAGAAAAAGAGAAATTAACCAACACTTTCTGATCACCTTAGTTAATAGCAATACAGTGGGGTTGCAGAGACAAACATACAATCAGAATAAAATGAGAAAAGCATAGCCATGAACAAGCAGAAAATACAAAAGAATGAGTTTAGACTAGTATGTCCGAAAAGCATGGAATAAACTTATCTTTAAATGTTAATTTTCCAATAATTTCCAATATTTTAACATGTTAGTTACTTTATTTCTTATAATATTGTTTTTAGCTTCCAGACACCTTTTAAATTGTGGCACCTCTAAATTTAAAACCAACATTTCAGTTGTTTATTGAAAAAGAATGTAATAGATATACTATATGTCTACTGTTTAGAGATTTTGGGGGCTTTCTGTAGCATATCTACTTTCAGATACCCTGCATTTTCAGAAGTTACTCTGTAAAGCAGACGAGAAACTTTTGGATCGGGCAGCATTTGGATCAGATGAGGAAATGAAAGAACTTTCTTCTTGATTTTTTTACATCATTTTTATTTTTTATCCCCGAGTGGATAAAATAACTGCACTTGAATTCATTCCTTAAGGATACAGATAGTAATATAGAGAAAAAGAGTTGTATTGCTAGAACTTAATTCGAAAGGCAAGAGTAAAAGGAAAAGCGGGTATTAGTAGTGAGGGAGGGCTTAGCTCTTAAAGGAAACAGGGAAGTATCCTCCACCTTAACATGAAGAAAATATATGGTTACAAATTTAGCTAGGTTGATAGAACTGATAGTGGGTTAATGAGACACTTCTCTCAATATCACATGAATATTCTTATGACTTTTATGTTGGTGTCACCATATGAGAGGGAGTGGAAGTAAGTAAGGATTTGACTCAGGAAATTATGAGTATGCTACCTGAGACAGAGTATGATGGTTAATATTGAATGTCATCTTGATTGGATTGAAGGATGCAAAGTATTGTTTCTGGGTGTGTCTGTAAGGGTATTGCCAAAGGAGATTAACATTTGAGTCAGTGGACTGGGAAAAGCAGATCAACCCTCAATATAAGTGGGCACCATCCGGTCAGCTACCAGCGTGGCTAGAATAGTGGCTAGAATAAAGCAGGCAGAAGTGGTGGAGAGATTAGACTGGCTTAGCCTCCCAGCCGACATCTTTCTCCCGTGCTGGATGCTTCCTGACTTGGAACATCAAACTCCAAGTTCTTAGGCTTTGGGACTGAGACTGGCTTCCTTGCTCCTCAGCTTGCAGATGGACTATGGAGGGACTTTGTGATCATGTGAGTTAATACTATTTAATAAACTCCCCTTTGAATATACATCTATTCCATTAATTCTGTCCCTCTAGAGAACCCTGAGTAACACAGGGAGGAATTGGTTTATGTATAGAGAAGAATGGTAGTATTGACTGGCATTATTGAGTTTATAAGTGATATTTGTGACCACTAATTAGACAGGAATTCAGTCATCACTCTTGCATAGTTTTTTTTCCTACAGTATTCAAACATATAGATCCAGGAAAATGATACAAAGGTAACTTAGTAAAGCCATAATTGGAGTTTTTAAAGGCAAGTAATTTGGAAAACAAAGGTAAACGAGTTAAGGGAACTCAACAAGAACATGAAGTTGTTGAAACATTGAAGTTACATGTAGAAGAAGGAAAGTGATTAGTAGACTAAAACATAATTAATATGAAAAAGAAAATAAAATAAGTTTTGATAAGTCAGATAATTCTTGGTTAAGACAAAACACAGCACGTAAACTGATAGATGGAGATGGTGAATAGGGAGTGGGATGTTTGAAAATGGGTTTAGATTTTTGTGATGACAAATTCTGGTGCCAGAGTATGGAAATGGTGGCTGAGGTATAATTAAAAATAAAAAAAAAAAAAGAAAAGAAAAAAAATAACTGTTGGAGATAAAGAGTATATGAACAGGGGGATCAGAGTTTTGGGTGTATCTAACATTTACCTGGATACGGAAACAGCCAACAAAGAATAGGCAGACAAGTGAGGAGGAAGACAATGAGTCAAGTGATGAAAAAAATGGGAAGAGTGGGCTGGGCGTCAGTAGTAACAGAAACTAGGAAGAAGTGAGAAAGTCTGACTGCATATATATCATAGAGCTTGAGCTTCTGAGGAAGTACAAAGAAGAGTTTGATCAGCATCAGCACGCAAGGAGTACATTGACCTTGAATAAGTGGAGGGTGGCAGAAAAAAACAGCCTGCACTTGTAAGGTCTTTGGGGAAAATCAGTGTTAATAGGAGCCATCCAGGTTCACAGAGCAAGAAGATAAAGGAAACCTGCAGAGAAAACAGTGTATTGATCATCGCATAAATGCTGCTATTTCGAAGTTGAAATATTTACGTAGGGCCATATATTTGACAAGTAATCTCAATGTTTATTAAATATACCTTATTAAATCCATACTAATCTCTCTTTTTCATTCAAATAAAGCTTCCTCACTATTGATTAAAAATAATTACTTACATAAATAACTAAATAAACTGATTGTTTCCTGAATTACCTATTCAGTTGAGATAATTTCCAAAAGGAGTTGTTATAAGTTGGTAATTAGTACAATTCTCATGTAACATAACCAGAATGAATTTTGTACTGGATGTTTCATACATGAAAGTAAAATCTAGGCAAGAGAACCAGAATGCTATAAGCATGCAAGCCATCATATAAGAAAGCACATCTATTCAGTGTAGAAAACTCATAAATGGGAATACTTTCAATCTGCCCATTTCCAAGCCAACATTCCACTCTGCCCTCAGGAGCCCAGTCTGTTATCAGCAGGATCATCTGTAAGTTTATTTCATGTGCTTCCTTTGAGTGAAAGTCGTTTTTTACTCACCTTCTCCAGTTTTTCTCTTCCCATCATCTATTAAGCCCTCTCTAGGACACTGAAGAAATGCTTATTGCCAAACCCGGTTTTCAATTCTCTTCCACATCCAACTATATAGCTCTTCATTGAGAAATCAGTGGGCAAAGATGACCATTCCATTCATAAAATGCTTTCTTTGCTTGGCCTCCAGTATATCACCCTCTTTTTAATTCTATATTTAGATCTGTGGCTGTTATTCCTTAATCTCTTCTACAAATTCTTCCTCATCTTTATGAACTTAAATGTTGGACTTCCTTCCACTGTTTATTTTCTAAGTCATTTTATCTAATCTCTAGTTTTACATATCCTAATATTCATATTCCTGTATCCAATAGCTACTCAACATCACCACTTGTACATACATATAATAAGCAGATTCAATTTAATATTTTCCAAAGAGAATAATTGATATTCTTACAAAATAAATAAATTTTGCCCATCTTATTGCCTTCCTCATCTTAATAAATAGTAATTCATTTTTTCTAGTTTCTCAGGCAATAACTCTTTATTACACACCTTGTATCCAATCTACCAATAACTTTTTATTGGAGATATCTACATATTACGTACAGAATCCTACCATAATATTCTCTAATGTTCAGTTTCTAGCCATTGCTACTTCTAACTATTAAAATAATAGTGACATAAAATGTTATCCTCAAGAATTTTTTGTCCCTTTATACAACTTGACTTTCAATACAAGGCTTATCACTAAGTCTTGTATCTTACGTCTTAGTATCTTACCTCTTACATCTTAGTAACTTGTATCTTACAACTTAGTACTTTACATCTTAGTATCTTACCTTATCTTACATCTTAGTAACTTATATCTTAGCATCTTACCTTATCTTGATAAGTATCTTGTATGTCAGCAGAGGTCTGAGGGAAGTAAAGCAGCAAGCCATGACTATCTTGACTACATAACCATACCGTTTTTTGTTGTTGTTGTTGTTACTCAGGAGCAAATTATGAGAGCAGTTTCAAAGGACATTTTGTGAAAAGGTGGTATGTCTCAGAAGGATCCATAGCCAAGGTTCTTATCCCTGGTAAGGATATTCCTTACTTACTTACTTAGTCATTGCTTACTAACTTACTTAATCACTATTCCCTGAATATGGTATATATTGCATCATCATAATCATGGGTTTTGGACAATTTGATGCAATCAGTTAGTAAATGCAAAAACGCATACAGTTCTTGATTCATATTAGCTAAATTGAGTGTTGCCATAAGAGCTGTTCTATTTTCATTAAAGCAAATATTTACATATATATTTTGTGAATATATTGTATTTTCAAGAACGAACAACTGGAATTCAGGATCAGAATTTATAAGATACATTCATCAAAGCTGTCATTGCATTTGATGCTGCCTCACAGCAGGACAAGCAAGTTGAAGAACTACATTGAATTTCTATTGAGTTATTGCTATCATTATATAGTTATCCCCAGGATGACACAATTCCATTAGAGCAGCCTTTGTATGACTGGTGTATTCAGTTAATGTAACCTCATAAATTTATTAAATGCCAAAATGAAGGCTCTTGTTTTTCCAGTGTGTTTATCAAACAATGAGTTCATATTGTTGGCTCTAAAAACCTTGCTTTAAAGTAATTAAAAGCAGTACTTATGTTACCCAAGGGCAATTGCTGCTTATTTGTTTATTGTTTTATAATTTACCTTCATTAGTTCAGAGTGATGGGGCTAACTGTAGAATAAGTGCCAGGTTATTAGGATGTTATGACTACTGACCATTTGAACTCACATATTCAATGAAGTGCAAATTTCCACATTTAAATAGTATACCCATTTAAAAGTCATCAAGAGAAGTTGTGTAGACCACAGACAGAAGAAAAGCACAAAACTAAATTTGGTCAAACTTATTTTATGCTTTTTTTTAAATTATATATTCTGTGGGTACATGGGCAGGCTTGTTACATGGATAAACTATGAAACGATGAAGTTTGGACTTCTAGTGAACACATCAAACAAAACATGAACATTGTGCCAAATAGGTAATTTTTCTTTTTTTTTTTTTTTTTTTTGAGACGGAGTCTTGCTCTGTCGCCCAGGCTGGAGTGCAGTGGCGCAATCTCGGCTCACTGCAAGCTCCGCCTCCCGGGTTCACGCCATTCTCCTGCCTCAGCCTCTCCGAGTAGCTGGGACTACAGGCGCCCGCCACCACGCCAGGCTAATTTTTTGTATTTTTAGTAGAGACGGGGTTTCACCGTGGTCTCGATCTCCTGACCTCGTGATCCGCCCGCCTCGGCCTCCCAAAGTGCTGGGATTACAAGCGTGAGCCACCGCGCCCGGCCCAAATAGGTAATTTTTCAACACTCACTCTATGCTCACCCTCCACCGTTTTGGAATCACCATGTTTATCACTGCCACCTTTATGCCCATGTGTACCCATTGTTTATTTCCCACATATAAGTGAGAATATACAATATGTAATGTTTTTGCTTTTGAGTTATTTCACTTAGGATAATGACCTCCAGCTCAATATATGTTGCTGTAAAAGACATAATTTCATTATTTTTTATGGCTGCATAGTATTCTAGGGTGTATATACTATACCACACTTTATCCAATTATTTGTTGATGCATAATTAGATTGATTCCATGTTTTTACTATTGTGAATAGTGTCACAATAAACATACGAGTGTAGGTGTATTTTTTGTATAATAATTCATTTCCCTTGGGTAGATCCTCAATAGTGTAATTGCTAGGTTGAATGCTGGCTTTATTTTTATTTCTTTGAGAAACCTCCATGTTGTTTTTCATAGAGTTTGCACTAATCTACATTTCCAGCAACAGTAGATAAGTATTTTCTTTCCTCTGCATTCTCATCAACATCTGTTGTTTATTGACTGTTAAATAAAAGTCATTCTGACTGGTAAAAAATGGTATCTCATTGTGCTTTAATTTGGATTTCTCTAATGTTTTGTGATACTGAGCCTTTTTTAGCATGTTTGTTTTGCTGGCTGGCCACTGTATGTCTTTTGAGAAACGTCTGTTCATGTCCTTTGCCCACCTTTTAATGGGATTATTTGTTTTTACCTTGTAGAGTTGTTTGAGTTGCTTATGGATTCTGAATATTAGTCCTTTGTTGTATGCATGGTTTGCAAATACTTTCTCCCATTCTGTAGGTTGTCTCTTTATACTGCTGATTATTTATTTTGTTCTGCAGGAGCTTTTTAGTTTAATTAAGTCCCATTTGTCCATTCTTGCCTTTGTTGTATTTTCTTTTGAAATCAGTCATAAATTCTTTGCTTAGGTCACGTTCAGAAGAGTTTCCCTAGGTTTTCCTCCTGGATTTTTATTGTTTTAGGCCTTACATTTAAGTCTTTAATTCATTTTGAGTTAATTTTTGTATATAATGACAGATAGGATCTGCTTCATTCTTCTCCACTCTCACTACCCCTATTAACATAGTCCTGGAAGTCCTAGCCAGAGAAACCAGGTGAGAGACAAAAATAAAACACATCCAAATTGAAAAAAAAGAAAGCAAATTATCTCTCTTTGCTGATGACATGATCTTATATCTAGAAAACCTTAAAGATTCCTCTGAAAGACTACTAGACTTGATCAATGACTTCAGTAAGGTTTCAGGATATAATAACAGTGAACAAAAATGTAGTAGAGTTGCTCTAAACCAATAGCATTCAAGCTGAGATCCAAATCAAGAACTCAATCTCATTTATAATGGCCACAAAAATGAATAATTAAATAAATAAAAATACCTGGGAATACATTTAACTAAAAATATGAAAGATCTCCATAAAAGAACTACAATGCACCGATGAAATAAATAGTAATGACACAAATAAATGGAGAAATATCCCATGCTCATGGATTGGAAAATCAATATCATTAAAATGTCCATATTGTTCAAAGCAATCTACCCATTCAATGCAATTCCTATCAAATTACCAACATCAGTTTTCATGGAATTAGGAGTAACCATCCACAAATTCGTATGGAGCCAAAAAAAAGCCCAAAAGCCAAATTAATTCTAAGAAAAAAGAACAAAGCTGGAGGCATTGCATTTGTTGAGGTATCACATTACCATTTTTTTGCAAGCACAGATCAAGTCTATAGTAACCAAAACAGCATGGTTTGAGAACAAAAATAGATACATAGATAAATGGAACAGAATAGAGACCCCAGAAATAAAGCCATATCTCTACAACCAACTGATAAAAGCTGACAAAAATAAACAATGGGGAAAGGACACCCTAAACAATATATGGTGTTGGGAAAATTGAATAGTCATATGCATAAGAATGAAGCTGGACCCCTGTCTCTCACTATATTTTTTAATATCTTTTAGGGAAAAAAGAAAACCAACCAACAAACTGAGCCTGAAACTGATAACACAGATACGTACAGCATCATGTTTAAGTAACCAATCTGAATTATTGCAGTGGAGATGTTTTATTGGTCAGAGTAACTAACCCTTTATTCAGAGTCGTCTGATACTATGTCTATATACGCATAAAACCAAATCAAAAAGTCATCTATGAATGTGTACTTATATCTCTGTGTGTCTATATTATGTCTTGGAAAATTAATGTCTCGTTCTGAAATTTTAGCTTTGGAAATCACTAAATAAAGGTCCATCTGAAAGTTAAAATAAATGGACACTCTCTAACTAACTTCAGGAAATTAGAGATACATTTAGATGTATATATTGTTTTGCAAACCAGATATTAATTTTCAAAAAGTTTATACACAGATATGTGTGAATATAAAAATACTAAAACACTGACTATTGATACTTCATCTTATCTAACTAAATATTAACTGAAGAGAACCATTATTTTGTTCTTTAAACACACATGAACTAAGTACCTATAAACTCTGTAATTAGAGAGTTTCTGGGTATTCAATAAAAGTATGCAAAATATAATTTCCAGGTAGATTATAGCATTATATTAATAAAGTAATAAGTGAACTAGGTACTAAAACTAAGTAAATTATGTACTAGGTACTATGATAAATTTATTACATGTGTTCTTGATATAAAATTGCTACATAATTGATGAAATTAAGTTATGCCCCATAATTTGGAGATGATTTAACTGAATGAGCAATAAAACAACTCCTCCATTTCACACAGCTTTTAATTGTCAGAGCTGAGAAATGAATGACACATTTTGGCTCTAGATCCAAATGTCTTAACTGCTATATTTTGTTGTGCCTCTAGAGACATATAGACAAAATATTTCTCTAAAAGTTTGTTACAGATTCCATGATAACTATGTAAAAGGACCGGTATTAAAAAGTGGACAAAGCAAGGCAAGAAGTCAAATCTACTCTCTTAACTTGAATGAAGCAAGTCGAGAGAGTTTATGTAGGATACCACCCAGTTGCTGGGTCTTGAAAAATTAGTCAGTGTCCATTAGATAGGTGAATCAGCTGGTCAAGAAGCAGTGCCTAAATAAAGGATTCAGTTTTAAAGTATTCTAGAATTATGAAAGAATGTCAAGAAGTTCAGTAAGGCTAGAGGATACGATGCAGTGAAGGTGGAGGAGGAAAAAGGAGGAGAAAGAAGTCTGAGAAAAAAAGGCAAAATGTTAAACTATTCTTACACTTCCAAATATAACACATATACAAGATAATTCTAGGAGAAACCCCAATAAACCCAAAATAGATTTATTTTAATATAAAAAGCAATTAACATAATTTTTGAGGATTTTTTAATGCTTATTTTGAGGCTAAAAATGTATGTAAATTTTAAATGATGAGGTGATGTAAAGAAACTATCAAATGTATAATAATGTTCAAGTATGGCAAACAAGGTTTGGAAAAACATTGGGAAATTAAATTTATGTACAAAATAAGGAGCTTAACCTTTATCTGAAGAATAGTTAAGAGCAGTTGAAAGATTAAAAACATTTTTGTGTTAGAATTTTTATCTTGGAAATATTCGCTTAGCTTGAGTCTAAGGAGAATTTGGTTCCTAGTAAAGTGTTGGAAGGTAGGCAAAAGATACTGCTGAGGACAGCTGGGCGCGGTGGCTGACGCCTGTAATCCCAGCACTTTGGGAGGCTGAGGCGGGTGGATCACGAGGTCAGGAATCCAAGACCAGCCTGGCCGAGATGGTGAAACCTCGTCTCTACTAAAAATACAAAAGAAAATTAGCCGGGTGCGGTGGCAGGCGCCTGTAATCCTAGCTACTTGGGAGGCTGAAGCAGGAGAATCACTTGAACTCGGAGGGCAGAGGTTGCAGTGAGCTGAGATTGTGCTGCTGCACTCCAGCCTGGGTGACAGAGTGAGAAAAAAAAAAAAAAAAGATACCTCTGAGGATGACCCAGGCTATTCTGTCTTGGGAAAAATGGCGCCTACTGGTACCACCCAGTGAAATGCAGCACAAAAGTTGTTTTGTTTTGTTATGTTGTATTTTGAATTTGATGGGAGCACGTTAAAGATTTCCAACTTAGACATATTCAGGTTGAACGCTCAAGTGCAGGTGACAATACAATGGGCACTGAGGGTCACTAAGTGCTTTGACAGAGAAAGTGACTTTCATCACCAGAACAGTTGTACTCATAAGCAAAGCACATGTTGAAATGGTATAAATGCATTTTGTACTATGAGACTTCAAAAATCTTGTGATCAGACAATGGTTCAAGGCACTTGGATCTAAATATATAGGACACACACTAAAAATAAACTCTTGCTTTCTTTACTGAGCCTATTTCATCAGAATTCGTAGGTGGTGGGGCCTAGTACTTTGTATTTTTAACAAGTTTCTTACATAATTTATAAGCATAGCCTATTTTGGAAACAATTACTCTTAAATGAATTTAATCCTTCTGTCGATGCCTGCATTCCACACACCCTGCTACCATTCTAGGTGGTTAAAATAATATACAAAACATAAACCAGAGTAAGAGAAGGGGTTCTTTTTGCTCAATTTCAATAATCACGATAGAAGAGTCCAGGGTTCAGAAAGATAACATTCACAATTAAAACAAATCAGATGTAACAGTTGGGTCCACATGTCTCTTAAACTAAAGGGGGCAGCTGGTATTACACGCCAGGTGATTGTCCTCTTGCTAGCGTGTGGCTGCAGTGTCATACATTTGTATATGTTTTAGATGTTTAGTTGGCAACCAAATTTAGAACAAACACAATGTATCTATGGACTGGTTTCAACTCGTTCATCTTTTTGAAGCTCTTGTCAAATCTATCCTCATCCACTGTCTTTTATGGAACAAGGAAGAATTTCAAATGATGGTATCCCTTAATTTTCCACCCCACTACTGATATAATCATAATTCATTTGTAAATGGATATAAATATATGAAATGCACAATTATGCTTCTAAGGGTTGATGTACAGTAGGTCACCAATTGCTCAGACACTTGTCATTAATAACGGACATTACTACTTTTTCTCTAAATAGCTCTCTCTGGTCAAGGATCTAGACTATAGTACTGCTTAATATATGATAGTTACCCTGAGTCTTGACATTCTAAAACTATCACATTTTATGCTGGCAATGTATCTCCTTGCTCAGTACAGGAAAAACATCCAACCCCTTTAGTCCTCTAGCTTTGTCTTTCAGTGAAACAAAAGTTAGTTTCTTCAAACGATGACTCTTTGTTATTAATCATAATAGTGTCTGCTAAAGGAATGTATTCCATTTGGCAGAAATTTACATAGTTTCAGACAGCAACTTTGGGCTTTTATGCTAAATACATTCAGTCTTTTCTTTCAAATTTTATTCTCTATACTCCTCTACCTTACTCCTCTTCCCAGAAAAATGACCACTGTGTTGCTATATCAGGTGGCTGTCTTGTCTTCTGGCCAAAGGAGAACTGCAGGAGATGAAAAAGCGAAGTGTAAGAGTGAGATGGGAATTTACTTTCCTAGCATCCTCCCTGAAGGCTTCTCCACCCCTCCCTGAATCAAAACTCCCTCCAGCGTGCCTGTTTCTTCATTACTGCTACTCAAAGTGTGATGCAAGGACCAGTGGTGGGGAGAAAGCATCTGGAAACATTAATTGTAATTCTACAGAAAAATTTTAGGTCTACTAGGTTCAAATTTTAAAAGCAGACCTGGCATTTTGTCTTTTTAAATTTTAATTTTTTAGTAATTTACTTTGATTTTATTTTACAATAGTATCTGTTTGCATAGGACTACAAAGTAAACAAAACAAAACACACACACAAAATGGATTCTTCCTCATAGATAAAGTTGCCAGACTGAAAAACTAAAAATAAGTAAACCAGTTAATTTTGAATTTCAGAACAACAAAGAACAATTTGTTTTGTATAAATTATATAGTATCCAAATATTATATGGATTTTCTTCGGCAACTCCAAACAACCCCTTCTTGAACAGATGGTTCGAGAAGTGCTGCTCTGCGTGATCCTGTCTTCTCAGGTTCTAACATGCACTTGTAAGCTTTGCCCTTTTGGAGGTAGGGTTGATAACAGCTCTAATGTCAAGAGCAGGGGCTTGCATGATTCCTGTGGTTTTCCAACATTATGCTTGTACCTTTTTCAAAAGTTCCTTTACTAAAAGCTCTCCTTTGATGAACTTAATTTCAGTATGCCATCTGTTCCTTGCTGGGACATAAACTGATACATCTTCCATGCTGAATTCTTTCAGTTATTTCTAAATCCTAGTATGCAATGCGCTTGCCAGTCTTCTCGCTAGATTCTTGCTCCTCAGGATTGCCACATTGTATATACCAACATGTTAACAAAAGGAATAGAAACAGTCACTGGATGCCTAATTTGGGGAAGACAATAGCCATTAAGCTGCCAATCAACATTATCCAGATGTCTGCATCCGGTTACCTCATTCCTCAAATCCTTTTCTCCCTCTGGCTAACCACTTTCAATATGTAGTTTACTTGCTCTCAGACTCTTGTCACAACCTTTTCTTAATTACCCTAATTCACATCCTGCAACTTTGCAATGGAGAAAATGGATAAACTTGCTGTGAACTAACAGTGACTGAGTATGACACTGAGCACTCTTGTTTTCCAGTTTTACTTTTGTGCCCCATATGGGAACAGATCCAAGACTCTCCCACACATCAATGGTTTATCTCACCTTCACAAAGAACGCCAGGACCCTTGGCTTGACAATTCTTTGCTCAACTCTTTTCAGGCAACTAACTCAATCACAGGAAACTCTTATTTTAGATAGTGTCTTAGGTTGAGCCTAAACCTGCTTCCTTGTAACTCTGAACTATTACTTCTAGTCCTGCTCTCTACAGTAAAAATATGTGTGTTCTCTTCTATACTAGACATTTATTCATTCTATGGGCATTTACTGTGTGGCTAAAAAAAATATGTCATTGTATTAGACCTCTAATTATAATATGCTGCAATGCAATGACTTTCTTTGTGACTAATTATACACACACACACACACATACATACACACACACACTATGTGTATGTGTTTTATAAAACCATGTAAACTTTTAAGATATAATTATATTTATATGCAACTTAATCCTGCCTTACAGTACTAGTACTAATTTACATAGAGCCTCTAAAACTATTCTGTAAGCAAGCAAATAATTATTTTCTATTTATGAGAAAAGTAATGTTCCCAAAATTAAAAGGAAAAAAATACACGCATTTGGAGCGAAATCCAAGTCTACCACTTATTAGCAGTGTGATCCTGAGCAAGCCATTTAATTCTTTTACAACTGGTGGATATAACACTTTGATTACACTATTACTAACAGAAAGACTCATTTTCATTTTTGCCAGCCATGTGATGCTACACCCATTTTTTAAAAATCTATTCTGCTCAACTTTTCTACTTTTTTGTATGCAGTATTGGACTCAGTTTGCTAATTCGTTATCTAGAATTTTTGCATTTATTTTTACTCAAAATTAACCCACAACTTCCTTTCTTTCATTGTCTTTGCCTCATTTTGGTATGAAAACAGGCAAAATAGAAACAAAAGCAAACCACATACATACACATTGATCAAAATGGGCTTATCCTTTCTCCCAGCTTGACTAAAATTTGGACCATTTTTTTCTTCCTGACTATAGGCCTCTAGCCTCCATTTTCTTAGAGTATTTACTTTAGAAATCTTGTACTTTTGTTCTCAGCTCCTTTGAGATGTAGTCTTTTTCCAGTTTTACAACCAGGGATGTTTTTCTTAAGGACCTGGGAGCCATCTTTTCAAAGTGTCATCATATGTCATCATAGAAGAAGATAGTGTCCTTGTCTCCCAGTCTTCGTGAGAAGGTAGGAGCCCAAATTTGCTAAGTACCAATGAGCAAACACAGACAGTCTACTCACATTGACCGACCTTCCCACTAATATTCTCAAATACTTCTCCACTAGTTTTCCCATTGCTTAAAGTGTCTTCAGTCGTTGTCTTCTGTTTTAGTGCAGTTGAGTCCAGCCTCTCTTTCCTATTGCAATAGTTTTAAATAAAGTCTTATCTGCCCTTTTAACTGGTATAATTTTTCTTTGACAATATATACACATGTTCCCCTTTCACCTCTTCTTTTCTCTCTGTCCCTTAAGCCCTTTTTAAAGCTCACTTTTTTTTTTTGAGATGTAGTGGCACCCACCACTATGCCCAGCTAAGTTTTTGTATTTTTAGTAGAGACGGGGTTTCACCATGTTGGCCAGGCTGGTCTCGAACTCCTGACCTCGTGATTCACCCACTGCAGCCTCCCAAAGTGCTGGGATTACAGGAGTGAGCCAATGTGCCCAGCCTAAAACTCACTTTCTTATTATATAAAATGAGTCGAAGAAGGAAAGGCATATGTCCTATTTACCGTCTTTACCTAGAAATATTCCTCTGTTAGATGTATTCAATTTCCAAAAATATTTTTCCAGGGCTTTTATTTCCTTGTAGTGAGTGGAGCATTTATATTAGCTGGGTGCTCAATGTTTCCTGTCCTGATATTAACTATTCTTTTAGGAAAGAAGATTGTGAGTTATGCTTCTCGATATAAGTTTCATGAACAACATTTCTTTGTCTTTTATTTCTTTATACCAAGCAACTAGCTCATGGCCAAGTACTTATTAGGAACAATGTACATACCAAATGATTTAGTTAATTTACAAGTTTGCTTTATGTTATACTACCCATGATGACCTTTCGCAATCACTCCATACATAATTTCTAATGGAACTTGGTCCTAGGCTGTGATGGATCTGTCCTCCTCACATAGTGACCCCAAGCGTGATGGTGTATTTCATGAGAGCAGTTACATTGGCTTCATTTTACATATTCGTTAACTGGTAAGGTGAATCTTAATTTTATGTGATTTCAGGAGCAACCTAGAGGCAATCTATCTGTGTTCAAGGAAGCATAGGGGCTGTATAAGTCCCAATTTGGGCAGATAACTTGAAAGACACAAAATTATTTTAATACTTTTTAAATATTTAAAATAACTTTACTCATACATCTCCACTACATTCCACTGTTTTTTCCCTATGTCAATTTCTCATAGATTGTTGAACATTAAGATTGCTGAGGAAATGTGGGGAGATTTTTTAATAGAAACATTTTAAAAAAAAGTAATCACATAATTTTAAAAATTAACCTATGAGGGCCGGGCGCGGTGGCTCACGCTTGTAATCCCAGCACTTTGGGAGGCCGAGGCGGGTGGATCACGAGGTCAGGAGATCGAGACCACAGTGAAACCCCGTCTCTACTAAAAATACAAAAAATTAGCCGGGCGTGGTGGCGGGCGCCTGTAGTCCCAGCTACTTGGAGAGGCTGAGGCAGGAGAATGGCGTGAACCCAGGAGGCGGAGCTTGCAGTGAGCCGAGATCGCGCCACTGCACTCCAGCCTGGGCGACAGAGCGAGACTCCATCTCAAAAAAAAAAAAAAAAAAAAAAAAAAAAAAAAAATTAACCTATGAGGAGAGGTCAGTGTCCACAGGAACTCCAAACCATTCCAACAGAAAATCTTATTTTTGTAATACCTTCTCTCCAAGCCATTATACACCAAGATATTACAGTAGTCTTATAAGCTATAAATGAATTAGAGTCACTCTTCTGCTTAAAATACTCCAGTGCCTCCCTTTGTTCAATAAATAACATGAAAACTTCTTTACATATCCTTGGAGATTCTACCTGTGTTTTTGGTGCCTGGCTCAGATGCTGGTCCACATTAAGGATTTCAATCCATATCTGTCAGTTACATGGAGGAAATTATGACTCTCTCACTGACTTAGCTTCTCCCCTTGCATTGCACTAAAAAATATGCATTTTGAATTGCATTTCTTGCTAATATTTTTAATGGATATGTGATGTTTAAAGAGTTGAAGGTAACTAACTGAATGAGACCACATGATTCTTGATTTGGAGGATGAAAACAATGATAGCCTATATAAACATTTTTATGGTATTGAAATACTGCACATGGCTGATATTGTTTTCAGAGTCTGCAGACTGAGTTCAGTTAGAGGAGAAACTTTTTCATGTTGATAATTTGGGAACATTCTTCTAATGGAGAGAATTGTGTTACTGACATTGCCTCTTTTTATGTTTAAAGGACTAAAGACAAGTCCTAATTTTATCAGACTCAGAAAGAAGTGACACCCTACTAAATATTTTAAAAAGGTGTCTAACACCTTAGAAAGGGTTTGAATGAATTCTTCGTGGAAATAGCATCCACAGGGAAGGGAAGAAATACATTAAACTTTAGCTTTATTGTAGCTTATTATAAGAGTGTATATGAGACTATGAATATCATTTAATATACCCTATACTATCATACATTTTAATACATTTAAATAAAATATTCTGAAATTCTGTTCTAGGGAAGTATAACACTTCTCTGACAATAAAACTGGCTAATTTTCATCCAAGCCCTGACTATTTTTTCTTTAGCAACAATTTAAATGGCTTTTAGAAACTCACTCAAGGAGTCATACATTATTCTACCCATGATAAAAAAAAAAAAATGTATACTGATCTCCAAGTCTCACTTTACTTCATTGCTAAGCTCCTTACCAACTAGATTTTACACTGCTATATTTGTCTACATTCCTCTGCCTTTTAATTTAGGCGGGAAATACAGTATCACACCATTTCAGACATCAGGAGATAATTATCCCTCTCTTCTCAGAACCAGCTTCTTTGAAGGAGTCAGGAATTATTTATGATAGAAACTACTGAAACAATACTAAGGAGTTTATAGGTTGCCTGGAAGGTAGCTTCCTGCCCTCTGCTTAAGGAACACAGATGGAAGAAAGGAGAAGATCTGGTCAACACAGCTCCTGAAATGCTGATTAAGCATTACGGGATTTAAGGTTTCCTGGCCAAGTCTGAGCTAAAATGTAACACTCCTGAAGAACACCATAAAGAAAGAAAAACAAAAAAAAATTTCTCTCTTTTCTTTGCTTCTCAGTCAATCTTCACACTAGGGTGAGAGATATAGGGGTCATTCTTAGGCTAAGAAAAAGAAACACTGCATGGTACAGATCATATTTTCTCCACTAAATTCAGCTTTGCTTAGCAAAATATTCAAGTGTCTTAGCCGATTCAGATGGGATAATTTATAAACAGCATAAATGTATTGCTCACAGTTCTTGAGGGTAGGAAGTCCAAAATGATGGTGCTGGCAGATTTGCTGTTTGGTGTGGCTCTGCTTCATAGATGGCATTTTCCATGTGTTCTCACATGGCGGAAGAAGCAAGGAAGCGCCCTTCAACTTCTTTTACAAGGGCACTACTCCCATTCATGAAGGCGAGTTAGTTTTAACTTACGAATTTGGGCAGGGAGGGGGGAACCAATATTCATATCATAGCACCATGTAAAGGAAAAAGTAAAGATTCTAGTTATGGTACCTATGTATAAAAGCCATTGTGTAAGATTCAACAGGGCCAGTATCATGGCTGTGTTTTTTACTACTAATATGGAATGTCACAAACCCAAGTGCAAAGTAGAATGAGATTGCTATGTTAGACTTCCTTTTGTTCTTTATACCTCTTGTCCTTATATTTTGGTGTACATGTTGATCACATAAGCAGGTTTCAGACATCCTAATGTACAGGTTTTATTAATTTAGATTAATATCTCTAAGAACAAGGACCAGAACTCATGATTTTTTAAACCTCACCATATAATTCTAATGTCCAGCCAAAGTTGATAAACATCCATGTATTAGTTTGTTTTCTGTTGCTTATAATGGAACATCTGAATCTGGGTAATTGATAAGAAACAAAATTTATTTCTTAGAGTTCTGGAAGGTGGAAAGTCCAAGGTCAAGGGATTGCATGTAGTGAGAGCCTTCTTGCCTGTGGGGACTGTCTGAAGAGTACCTGGTGGTGCAGTTGCTCATATAACAAAGATGATCTTGGCGTATCCCTGGAAAAAACATTATCTCACGGTACATGTGTTTCCTCTCTTCCTACAACTTTGGCCAAGTAGAATCTATTCTTCCTTCCCTTGCCATCAGAAACTTGATGTTTGCAGGGAGCATGGAGGGATAATCTCACTCAAACTTTAATTTGTATGTTGGTATTCTCTCATTTCTTCCCTGTCTACAAGTATGGATATGTGATTGGACATAACCCAAGAAATAACCTATCCCGTAAGTACTGTGAGGTGCAGAGAGATGCATATAACCCAGTGTGGGGAAATGAGAGTCTATTCCAGGAGTTTTGTTCAAACTTGAAGGACAAATAACTTCCTTCATGCTGGGCTTGACACTGCAAAAATGTAAGGCTACAGTACTTGAGTCATCTTATCAGCAAGTAGCTTCTAGTTACATAAAGGAAAGCAGAACTGAGAGCAGGAGAGAGATCAGATCCTGGTACACTTGGGAGGACATCTGGATGACATGATAACTTAAGCTAAATAAACTCATGGGCTCTCAACATTTTTTTGTTAGTTTTGTTGGCTGTTTTGCTTAAGCCAGTCTATAGTCTAGATTGCATTTGCTTACACTTTCAACCAAAAATTACCAAATGTACATACATCTTTCTAAAATATTATTTCATTATTTTTGTTACAATTCTATATGGACAATCTATCATGTACAGATTACTATGTATAGTTTGACAACAATAACTTATTTACTTTTGCTATTATTTTATGTGCTTTATTTCTGTAACAAGTGGTCCATTCGTCTGCCAGAATTCAGATCAGCTGTTAAATCTTTATTTTTGCTTCAATTACCAGTAAGGATCACTCCTCTCCACTTCCCTATTACCTTTTATTTATATTAATTAATTAATTATATTGTATACACCTGATAGTAAGATTAATGTATTCATCTTTTAACTTTCATGATTAGTATAGTGGCTAGTATACAGTAGAAACTTTATTAATATTATTGGATTAACTGAATTGAATTTTTCCCCAAGTTAATAAAACTTCAGGCTGGCTACTTAAACATAATTACAATTTTCACAACAAGGGCAGCAAAGTCTCAAATGTTTAACCATGCCTGAAACTTTGTGTTCAGTTCTGGTACAGTCCTCTTGAAGGAACAGAATGGATAATAACAAATTTAAATATTTCTATAAGAAAGTATCAGGCTGAATTATTCAAATTCGTGTATTTAAAGCAATTGAAGAAGCTTGTGATGTTATTCTGATGTTTGTTTTTAATATTGAAGAATTGTGCATCCAACTAGAAACAACACTAAAGCGTGTGGTAGAAAATATAGGGGATTAGGAGTATATGCAAGGTACATTGGGCAAATAGAAATATACACTTGGCATCTTCACATACTGTAAAAGTATCATGTTCTTTTAAAAGCTACCAAAGACAGAAGAGAAGGTTAAAGTAGAGGACTTCTAAAGTCTGTCAAATATTCTAGAATATTTAATTTAATAATAGGTGGCAAATACAATTGACCTATAAACAGGAGACAAAGATAATGTTAAAATCATAACCATCACATAGATCTGAACCCATTTAAAAATTTTTTTCAATTATTGTTGTTTCATTGACTAGTGAATGAGATCTGAATGATCACAAATATTTTCCAGCTTAAGATTTATATCTCTTCTCAAATTTCCCTTAATCTTAATTAATATTCTACATTGATGGGAAATAAATGTAAACCTGAAAATGTTATATATATAGATAAATGAAAGCAAAATACTAGCATTTAAATTAAAAGGTTAAATTTCTGGGATAAAAATAAAAAACTTTTTCATTTTAATATATTAAAAATAATTCCATAATTAGTAATTAAAGGAACATTTTTCTATTATCTCTATTTTTGTCTCTAATAGGAGGTATATTCTTTGAAAATTTTTTCATTTCTATTTTAGGAAGAGCAATACAAATGTCATTAACACTGACTGTGGTGCTTTAAAACAATGGAAAATTTTGCATTAATTTTATGAGAGAAGATAGTAAGAGACTATAATAAATCATATAAGATTTTAACCAAAGAAACTGAGAAACATACATTTTAGGAAGATTAAAATGATACATATTGTTTCAAGTAATTATTATGAAGTTTTAAATAAACATTGTAGAACAAGATTTGGTACGTTGATTTAGAGAGTTACATAATTTTTGGCTTCATTGGAAAAGATTCTCCTAATAGAGATATCTTGCAAGCAAAATGTTAATTTTAAAAGTAGATACTTACAGTAGTTCCTTGAGGGGTTTATATACAAATGTGGTCAGAAGGAATCAATTCCTGCTTTTAGCAATTTTGTACAAGTTTCTGCACCACAAATGGTTTAAGAAAGAAGTTAAAATTAGAACTTGGATGGACTTTTTGCCTTATTCAACATTTGATCTAGAAGAGGGAGTATAGCTTGCCAATAATTCTAATCTCCCCCACATGTTGAAATATCAAGTCAACCGTGATCCATTTGAAAATCAACTTTAAAATCTCACTATTAGTGTGAATGGGTAGACGTGTCAAATAATAGACAGACACATACAGTTATAATTTGAGGCAAATAATTCAAATCATCCTTGTACAAGAATAAAATCTGAGGGAACCAATTTGACACTTTCCCCTCCACTCCTTGCTGACAACAATAATGAATTTTAAAATCTTTAAAAATAATTCACTTGCATTATTGGGCCAATATGGTGATTTGGTCTAAAAGGACAATATGTTATCATACCTCACTAGGAAAGATATAGGAAACAAACAGATCTGTAATAATTATAAGAATAAGCAGTATCTTCTTTATGCCAGACTAGTAAACATTCCACACACATTAAATCCCCTGGAAAATTCATGGAATTGTTTTATTTTTTATTTTTTAATATATCTGGGGAAATGGGACTCTGTTAGTTAAAAGCAGTGATTCTCAGTCAAGCTTGATTTTGCTCCTCGGGGTACCTTTGGCAAATAAGTCTGGAGACAGTTTTGGGTGTCAAGAGTGGTGGTGGTGGAGGGCTGCTACTGGCATCTAGTGGGCAGGAGCAAGAGATGCTGCTGAACATCCTACAAAGCCTTAAGACAGTCCCTATCTCAACAAAATATGATCCAGCCCAGAGTGACATCAATAGTGCTGATTTTTAAAAACTCTAGCTAAGAAATGTGTCCCTGAAACTTGTCCGGCAACCCTTAAGCTTTGCATTGAGAGTTGTTCTACTTCGTACTTCATTTCTGTCCATACAGAGAAAAGTTTTGGAGATCAGTAAAGGGTTGAAGAGACTTCAACGTAAAGCAGGCCGATATAGGAAGAAAGTATTAGTAAAGGAAGATAGTGAAAGAGACATTCTTTCATTTTATTTCATCTCACGAATTAAATAAACATATAAAATATAAAAATATTGAATTAACTAACAATACCTGGAACCTACTCTCAAAGATTTTGAAATCATTTAGTTAGGTAGATGCAAAAAAAAAAAAAAAAAAAGACATAAAACAGAACAGAGCAAAGTATACTCAAAGTGTAATGAGTATAAGCAAAGTGTAATAAGTGTAAATACTTAAAGTTTTAAGTAGAAAGAACACATATTTGTCTGAGAAAATCAAAGTGACCTTCTAAAGAAACTTAGATTTTTTTTATCTTTTTTTTTTTTTTTTTAATAGAGACAGGGTCTCACTGTGTTGCCCAGGATAGTCTCAAACTCTTGCCCTCAAGACATCTACCCACCTTGGGTATATACCACCCAAAGTGTTGGGATTACAGGCATGAGCCACCGTGCCCTGCTGAAATTTTTCCTTGATCTTAATGAATAGGTGAATTTGTAATAGAAAATGAAAGTGTCTATTTGGACACTTGTACTTGCTCTGTGTTTTCTTTCTTTATCTCTTCCCTCTTCAAGTCTCTCTTCCTTCCCTCTCCTCCTTTCCCATCTCCTCTTTGCCCGTCTCTCCGGCTGTCTCTTTCCCTTTCCATTTATTTACTTTCCTTTTCTTCTTTTCTTTCTTCAACAAGCGTATATTGAATTCTTGACATGTCCTACTCCAGATAAAAATCGAAGGACATGGCCCTAAAAAGCTTTCACTCAACTGGAGCATCATAATTATTAAAAAGTAATTATAAAATAATGTTGAAAGTATCATAAAAGAGAAATAATATAGTGTGAATAATGTGCCATTTGGGGGGGTAACAGAAAGAGGGGTTAACTAGTCTGAGAAGAAAAGAGTGAGGAATGTTTTCTGGGAGATGTAAATTTTGAATCACATGAAAATGGAGAAGTGGATGAGGAAAAAAAGGTAAATCAATGAAAGCCTGGAAGAAAGTAGATAAGGTTCTGTTTTAATATCCTTCCAATTCTCTTATTGAAAAGACTGCATCTATATCCTTTAGATCTTTGCTCTGAAATTCTATCTCAAGAAAGTTTTCCTGATTTCTCTGACTTAATCTCACTCTTTTGTAATTGGCCTATAGAAATACCACTGTGTTCCGCCAGGTGCAGTGGCTCACGACTGTAATCCCAGCACTTTGGGAGGTAGAGGCAGGTGGATCACAAGGTCAGGAGTTCAAGACCAGCCTGGCCAAGATGGTGAAACCTGGTATCTACTAAAAATACAAAAAATTAGCAGGGCGAGGTGGCAGGCACCTGTAATCCTAGCTACTCGGGAGGCTGAGGCAGGAGAATCGCTTGAACTCAGAGGGCAGAGGTTGCAGTGAGCTGAGATTACGCCACTGCACTCCAGCCTGGATGACAGAGTGACGCTCCGTCTCAGAAAAAAAAAAAAAAAAAGAAAAGAAAAAAGAAATACCACTGTGTTCTCCTTTTTTACGTCTCTTGTTACAGTTTATGATTGTTCAATTAATATCTGTCTCCCCATCAGACTGTAAGAATCGCAGTATCAGAGACTAGGTCCAATTTTTCTTACCCAGTATAGACCACAGCAATTTCAGCAGAGTAGCTGAACAATAAATATTCATAGGAAAAAAGAGATACATAAAATAATGAGGTAAGACACAGAAGAATATTGTTGGAGTAATAAGTACTTTCTACAACATGGCAAATTTTGATTTGCAGGAGAATAATAAGACCGACTAGGAAAGGTTCTTTTTTGTCTTGCTAAAGTGCTTGAAGCCTTATTCTATAAGGAATGGGAAAACACGGAAATACTTCAACCAGCACTGGGAATTTGCAATCATATTTTCCCTTAAATAACTTATTTAAACAACAATGTAAAGGATGTAGTCAGGATGTAGGTAAAAATAGGGGATAGTTATGAAAATATTGTAGTCTAGGGCTGAAACAGTAAGTTTCTTAGTAGAACTGTGGTATAATGTTAATAAGAAAGAATCAGTTTCAGAATTTGGGCTTAGAAACAAAAGATAAATTAGAGCCAGATTATAGATAACTTTTTGCATAGCATCTAATGATACAATTCAAGTCAAGTCGGAAAACAATTTCATTTTCTTTTCCCTGAGTATCTATTATCCTTCCCAAATGATCCTGATGCCATTGTGTATGGTGTAGATCATTATGTGTGTACGATCCTTTTGATATTTCTTCTTTTGAGATAATTTATGACAAATCTATCAATGCGTTGTTGTGCTCTAAATAAAATATATTCCTCAAGCATAAAGTCAGATCCTGTCTTTATAAATGATGCTGCAAGAAAAAGCTAACTACATGATGTATCTTCCGAGTCTTAAGAGAATTTATTATGGTGGATCTGATTTTAAAATGGAATCATAAATTATAGGCAGCACTAAAAATTATAAGGTTTAAATGATGAGCTTTGCTGTAACTCTCATCTGAGACAAATGTTGCCATAAAATTCTAAATCAGCATTTAATGAATCGACAGAAGCTGGAGAAGATGAGTTTGTGCTAAGGTGGGAAACACTACAGACATGTAAAAATAACTTAGGTTAGAATTTAAAATCTGTGCCTCCTCCATTCAACTTTCTGGGCACTGAGAGGCTCTCAAATTGCCTCTCTCTAAGATATATAAAAGGTTCTGAGGCTGATGCTTGATCTGTGCAAGAACTAGCCTCTCATTTTTTAATGCTCCAAATGAGACAAAGAATTAGTAGCTGAAGCATCTGTTCCTGCACATGCTGAACAATGGATAAATTCTGTCTTTAGTGAAGTGGCAGTCAGAGCAGAGCGATCCGGAAATGTAAATCACCAAAAGGATTTTCCCTGGAGTGTTATTAACAGGTCAGTAATTACTCTGAAAAGGAAGGAGGCAGATAGAACTCTATTGAGAGTCCAACCCTCCCTGTTTTACACCCACTATGTTTTCTTTGGGGAAAAGTAATTTAATTTCAATGGGAAAATATATTTTCTGGCTACAATCTCTATTAAATGTTTAATTAAAGTTAATGGAAAGCCTCCATTATAAAAGCAATTAAACACTAGAACACTAGAAAGTGTTTTTCCCCCTTTTGATTTTTACTCTGTTGGAAACAACAGTGTAATCATTGTCCTCAATGTTAGAAAAAATTCCAAATGGAAATATATTACTTGTGTCATTTTCCAAAGCTTAGTTTATACGTGAGAAGGAAATAACTCACTTTTAAGATAATACAGAACAATTATTTATGACAATCTTTCATTGGGAAATAAAGAAATTATACTGGTGATCACTTAGATTATTATTCGTTTTCAATATTGTCCATATAAAGGCATTACCTAGCCAGAAAAACTTGATCTGGTTCAGATGGAAAAATATAAGCAAAAGTATTTCATCGTGGAAAGTGCTGAGCAAGCCAGACTTCAAAAGATAATGAGTATCTGGGACCTTCTTAAATATTAAATTAACACTTACCTTTTCCTTTTGACAGTGCTGGGAGAAAATCTACACATTCAGTCTTCTGGACTTCTGAGTGTATTCAGAAATTCATAGAGTTTCAATAGCCTGAATGTGTCCTTACACCTCTCAAACTGCAAGGGATATAATGGAAATAGTAACGTGCTTTCTTTTCTTTTTTTTGAGATGGAGTCTCACTCTCTTGCCCAGGCTGGAGTGCAGTGGCATGATCTTGGCTCACTGCAACCTCCACCTCCTGGGTTCAAGTGATTGTCCTGCCTCAGCCTCTTGAGCAGTTGGGATTACAGGTGCACACCAGCAGGCTTAGCTAATTTTTGTATATTCAGTAGAGATGGAGTTTCACCACGTTGGCCAGGCTGGTCTCAAACTCCTGACCTCAAATGATCAGCCCTCCTCAGCCTCCCAAAATTCTGGGATTACAGGCGTGAGCCACCTCACCTAGCAAGTGACATGCTTTCTTAAAAACTCTCTACTCCACTCTAAGAATCCATACAAAAAAGACTATGTCTGTCTTATTCATCTTTGAGTCACCAGCACCCGGTACAGTGCTTCTTACGTAGTAGAAACTCAATAAAATATTGTTAAATGAAGAAATGTATTTTTCCCATATGTTTCATGTTTAAAAAATGGATTTTGCACAGTGACATAATATGAGTATGTGTGTGTGTGTGTGTGTGTGTTTAAAGCAATATATTCTCTATTGACTCTGTTATTCATTTTGCTTTCCTAAAATCACAGTATGTTACTGTGATTTCCAGAAAAAAGATGGAGAAATAAATTCATGTCTGTAGTACAGACAGAAATAGTCTTACTAAAACAACTGGAGGAAAAGAGTGGCACAGGTGTTACAAGCAATCATTCTTATTTTGATTTTGGCGTTTACACTTCAGTTTAGTGCATGTGTAGTGTAGAAACAGAGGAAAAAGCAATATAGTGAAAAGAAGGTGTGAATATTGTGCTGTTCAGCTTACCATCTTTTCTTTCAGTTAATCTATTCTTCTGTACCTTACATGCTAGAAATTGACTGGGCCACATTGCAAAATTAGGAAGTGAACTTATATTTTGCAAAAAATTTTCAAACTTCCATTTCTCTAGAATAGAGATAATTAAGTGGACTTTCTTGTCCTTCTACTCTTAAACTGGACTAAACCAAGAAACTTGTTCTGTTAGCAGAATCTTTAATTGAGGGACGTATTTTTCAATCTAGTAAGAATGTGAAAACAAGATGTAAATGACAAAAGGCAAACTCTGTGGCAGGTGGGAAAAGAGCATACAAATGAGGAAGTGAAGGAAATTGGATTACAAAGGTTGATATCCAGGCATCTAGAAGTTGAAGTAAGGAAAGTTAAAAAAGAAAGTTTGAGGAAGAAGAGGAAAAAGAGAAAATGTAAACTATAATACAAATAGAAATACACAGACTTCATTTTTAAAGAGGCAGAATACTTTTGTTTATATTTTTAAAAAAGATAAACTCCAAAAGGAAATATATAAGAGAAACGTATGTTGTATTTTGCAAAATCTGAAATGGGAAGGTCTACTTTTAAGTCCCAATGATATTTTTTATCTTAAAGAAGAGCTCCAAAAGCAGAAAGTACTTGAGTTCTCTCTTTTCTTTATGCATCACATACAGTTTCATGTAATTCTTGTTGACATGCTTCCTAACCATATGCCACTTTTATTCGCTTTTCTGTCTCCATGATTACTATACTGCAGCAATTCTGTTCCATTATCTTCTTAATGAGCTATAGCCTTCTAACTAGACCTCTTACATTCCCTTTTAATTCTATACAATCTAATCTAATCTTGATATAGTCACTACTAGATCTTTGTAATTATAAAATATATTAAATCACTCCTCTACTTAATGCAACACTCTTGCCAATGCAACGCAGTGTAGCAGTCTCTGGTTGCCTGAGGTAGTACCCAGCGTCGTTTGATTCACGACCAAGAAAGTTAAGGAGCATGGACACTAAGGATGAGGTTGGAATGAAAGTTTAACAAGCAAAAGAAGAAATACTCCATATTACTTTGTTCCCCTTACTGTGCATGTGTCAGAGGATGGAATTTTCCATTGCAGGCATGTCTGGGCAAGTCTCTTGTGTAGCTTTTCTCATCTGTGTGACTGTGGGCATGTCTTTGGCAAGCCCCCCAACCCCCACTCCCACCCCTCACTCAAGTTCCCTGCAGACTATTCTTTTGTTTGAAAGAATTCAACTGAGGACTCACACTAACTGCCTGCCTGACCGGTTTCTTCCTTTCTCCACTCTCAACAATTTGATGATTTTCTATCACACTAAAAGGAAGTCAAAACTCTTCAACTTGGCTTATAAAGCTTCATGGATTGCAATTTTTTTAAATATTCATGTTACTCCCCTGTAAGAGTATGATATTTCTGTTCTTACCATGCCTTCCTGGAGAGGAAGTATTCTTACTTAAGCCTTTGCCTTTGCTAGGCTTACACATTCATATTTTATTGGATAAAGAAGTCACAGGCCATCCTTAGGCATGTAAGCACACATGATATGCAAGAAGAAAGTATAGCATCTACCACTGTCTCTTCATTCAATCTAGTCCCAGTCCACTCATATGAAAGCCTAAATACCAAAAGATCTATAGTATCCATATTCATAAGATTCAGGGAACATAAATTAATGCTGCTTTGGGATGGACATTGCAACATGCACCTTAGGACAAAAGTCTACTATTCTCTTTGCTTTTATAGAGGCTTTGTTCTGTGGAGAGCTTCAGTACACTACTGGTCACAATGACAGCATAGGTGATGTCAGTGGAGTGTACAGGCCATATTTAACAGGCCAACAGAGAAAATAGCAAGGTCAGAAGCAAAGCATTAGTATGCACATGGGCATTAGCAGCCCAGGCTTCTCACACACTTTGGATTGTTGAAACAGGTTAGAAGAAAAATGACAAAAGGACATAACATCTGACATCACTATTTAAGAGTGGAAAAACACTGATAAACTCCCTGAAGTGTGTGATTTTTTTTTATATGAAGGAACCCAAATCACAGAAAAATTATTTGTTACAATTAGTGAGACTAAATTATTTACCATGAAATGCGTAATAATATAAACCTTTAAACCCTACCTGTTTGAATATATATCATGACTTCTACTAACTGTAACTTCACCTTAATCAGGTCAGATCAGGTGTTTACTAAATTTCAACAGCAGAATAATTTTATTTTGCATTTTTGCAATGTGGTAAAAGTTATATTAAATTTTACTTTAGCATTGAAAATAAATGGGCTGCTCTGATTATTTTACACAAGAGTCTGAAGTTTAACAGACTCTTTTAAGTAAATCTGAATCAGAATGTTCATAAGTGCTTGTGAACTGAAGCTTCAATTTGCTTAATCTAAATCACAGCATGAGTAATTGCAATAAATCCTCCTCACATAGCTAACAGTCCACCAGAGGCCAGATCTGTGACAATCTTGTTCTCTAGGCTGGAATTGTTAATAGAACATTAAAAAAGATACTGCATTTGTGAACTTAAAGTGGTACTGTTTCTGCCTAGGTTATCTTCAACTTCAGAATATTTATTCCATCAAATAAAATACATAAAATAATTTTTCTTTAATAATAATAATAGGTTAGTAGTAAAGCATTTAAAAAAAAATTAGCATAGTTTATTTAAGTTGCCATAAATGTTTAAATCAATATCCATACTTAATTTTTGATTCAGGAACTAAAATATTTAATTTGACTAGCTAAATTAAATATGTCATGAATTGAAGTTAAGAACTAAAGATTTACATAAATGTCGTTGTCATTTTCTGAAGTGTTTCAAGTAAATTACAGGAAGCAGTTTGGGATGTTAACATTGATTTACAGACTAGTTTTACCATAGAGCAAACATGAATATTACAAACCTCATAAAAATCATTAAATATGTATGAATTCTTGCATTTTGGACATACATTGTATGAGTACTGTGTGCCAAATACTGCATTTGCAAGGTGTTGGTAGATTAAAAGATAAAATAATTTTGTTTCAAAGCTTTGCTTTCTTTTATTTTGAGCGGGCTGTACCCATTGCAGAGGATCTGAATGGATCTATGACATGTCTGAATCTGAACTGTTTCCATTCCAAAGAAGAGGTTTACTGTAGCATACATGTACTGAGATACAGAAAAAAAGGGGAATAAGTTATAGTTTCAAATTTTTTAAAGTCATTGTTAGTGCAAATTTAACCAAATCACATAGTAATGTTAAACACATCTATTATGAATATCACATTCTAATCATCAGTTCTAACTATGGTTAAAATTTTTATATACAATTGGTCTCCTGAATTTGCAAGGTCCGCATCCTTGGATTCAACCAACATAGCACCAAAAATATATTTAGACCTACAATGGTTGCATCTGTACTGAATGTGTACAGATTTTTTTCTTATCATTTCCTAAAGAATACAATAAAACAACTATTTATATAGCATTTACATTGTGTTTGGTATTATAAGTAATCTAGAGATGATTTAGAGTATTTGGGAGAGTGTGCTTAGGTAATTTGCAAATACTATGACATTTCACACAAGGGATGTGAGCGTCCCTGGATTTTGGTGTCTTTGGGAGAGTAGGGGTTGTCCTGGAACCACTCACCAGAGGTACTAAGGCACAACTGTATAGACAAAGAGAAATATTTATTTTGCTACACATAAGCATTGAATATGACAATTGTCAACTAAAAAATAATGAATGAAAGCTATACATTTAGGAATGAGACTTTATATCTTATGAAAGATTACATCCTGCAGGGTTACCATTCTGACAGGCTGGGAAGCAGAGCCTCTGGCTCAAAACTGAAAGGCAGCCACTTTAAAGGTGGGGAGGGTGGAACAGAGATTTATGCTGAAAAAGTTGGCCAAGCATACATACTCAACAGGGTATAGAAAGAGCTATGAATATTCATGAATGGGGTCCTACTGCATGCATACTGAATAAACATACATGTTATACATGACCCATATTCACTTTGGGGTGGAGACTTAACATTAAAATATTTGACAATTAGGCCCTATACATCAAAAGGTGAAGCAGAGACAGGAAGACATGCAAGTGCGTAGCCTCTGTAAATTGGCCAGAACCACTCATGATCAGTCAGTCATCTTATCAGGAGAAATATACTGAAACCAATATCTTGTCCAGTCAATGCTGTAGTTATGGCTTGTGGAACAGGAGGGTGAGAATCAGCGTCTGGTGGTAGTTGAGCTACAATTTTTTAAACATTTATTATCTTAAGGCCAGTGCTTATTTAGCTGCTAGAGAAAAAAAGAAAAAAACAAAAACGTTGTGGTAGTTAGAACATAGTTTATTCTTTTTTATTTTTTTGAGACAAAGTTTCATTCTTGTTGCCCAGGCTGGAGTGCAATAGCATGATCTCAACTCACTGCAAGCTCCGCCTCCCAGGTTCAAGCAATTCTTCTGCCTCAGCCTCCCTAGTAGCTGGGATTACAGGCGGCCATCACCATGCCCAACTAGTTTTTTGTATTTTTAGTAGAGACGGGGTTTCACTATATTAGCCAGGCTGGTCTCAAACTGACCTCAGGTGATCCACGAGCCTCAGCCTCCCAAAATGCTGGGATTACAGGCATGAGCCAACGCGCCTGGTTCCAACACAGTTTATTCTTTAAGTGCAGGCGTACATGACTTAAGCTTTGCCTGGCATGGCCTTAGGTCTTCTTTATCGTTTGGTATCTCATTTCCACAGAGTCCATTCTGTCCATCTTATGATCTCTGTTTTAACATTAGTGCTGGTTAGTTGTGTTTAAACAGTGAAAGGGAGTGAGCATCATAAGGCGTGTCTGACCTCCCATCCCACCATGGCCAGGAATTCAGATTTTAAGGTTCCTCCGGGGTCCCCTTGGCTAAAAGGGGGTCTGTTACGTTGGTTGATGGCATTAAATTTTATTTTTAGTTCTCAAAATCTAGTGGTAAAATTATATATTTTAGAGTTTCTATACAAACCTTCTCTCTTTTTCTAATGACAGACATTTCTTTTTAATTTTATATATTCCAAAGCCATATGCTCCATGCCTGGTAGTGATGGTCAGATATCAATTAGCATTAACAATCTGAAGAAGCCCCATACATCTAATTCTATATTAACCCACAATCTTTTCTGCTTTTACAAAATTTTATCAGTCATTGCTTTGATTGTGTTAGATATTGTCAAACAATTTGTTACCTGCATTTAATGTTCTTTTTTTTTTTTTTTTGAGATGGAGTCTCGCTCTGTCGCCCAGGCTGGAGTGCAGTGGTGCAATCTCGGCTCACTGCAAGCTCCACCTCCCGGGTTCACACATTTAATGTTCTTATGGTTGACTACGATGGATTCCATCCTATTCTTCCCAGCTTTAGGATGAGAATTGAGTTTTATTCTCCGTTACTCTTCAACAGACTGAATGCATGTGTTCCCTCAAAATTCCTATGTTGAAATCTAATTCCCATTGGGATGGTACTTGAAGGTGGAGACTTTTAAGAGGTGATAAGCCATAGCAGTTGAGCCCTTATGAATGGAATTAGTGCTCTTATAAAAGAGACCTCAGTGAGCCTCCTTCCCCCTTCGGCTATGTGAAGATACAACTAAAATATGTCCATCTATTTGCCAGGTAGCAGGTCTTTACCAGACACTGAATCTACCAGTGTCTTGATTTTAGACTTCCTTAGACTTCTAGAAATATAAGAAATAGATGTTTCTTGTGTATAAGCCACTCAGTCTATGGGATTCTGTTACAGCAGCCAGAAAGGACTAAGACTTTTCTCTCTCTCTCTCTCTCTGTGTGTGTGTGTGTGTCCTCTCACTGTATTCATGATTCTTCATAATACCCAGGTTATAACAGATACCATTCTTTATACAAAGATTCATCAGCAGAGGGCTGAGGAAGTAGATTTATAGTCCTAATATGTTACCAAATAATTTCCTAAAAATAATTTTCCTAAAAATGTACTGCCCTGCAAGAACAGAATCCACATATATTTCTCTTAAAATAAGAATGGAAGAGGAATAAAATGAAGAGCTTTATGCTTCTCTGATCTCAATGTTAAGTTAGGTTCATACCTTGAAGAAACTTCACTGCCTTGCAAATTTTCACAAGTTTGTCCTTGTCTATAAAAGGCTACAGACAACTCTTTATAACATCTTAGCAGTGCCAGGCACTCAGAAGAAAACCCTGTATCAGCCTGAAGTGTCAACATACGATGCTGTGGTTTCCAAGATGCTTTTAAACTGTACTATGGTATATAATGCGCATCCCTGAGCTGTTTGTGAAGAATATTTCTACAAAGTTAACCTCTAGGAAATCTCGTCTGCTCTTCCCATGTTTCTTCATGAGGGTCTGTCATTAAAGATTCTAATATATCCATTGGCTTTATGCTCGTGAAACATGAAATTGAAAAATAAAAGAGGGTGAATCAATAATTCAACAACATAATTTGGCACTATTTTTTAATTTTATGGTGTGTAGAGGACAAACTGTATTCTTTAAAGTATATGCATTCGATATGGAAAGCTAACTGCTCTCATACTTCTAGCCATACCCATTCTGAAGTTGTAAATTGGGAAGTGCAATGACATTCACTATCACTGGACAGAAGATACTATGAGGAGGTCAGAGAATATAGCTTTTGGCAAACAAGACTGCAGACGCTAAGAATGGAAGTGTGCAAGTTCTGTACAAACCCCTTAGCTCAAGACATCATGTAAATCATGAAGACCAATAAGCAAGATGCATCAATTTACAAGTCAGATACTAATATTATATATTTCCTCTGGGTAAAGAAACACTCAAAAGATTTAAGGATTTCTTTTTAAACTGCAATTTGCTCTGAGCATCCATGTAGCCCTGACAAAAGAAAAACAATGCAACAAAATAAACACAAGACAAAAAAAAAGCATAGAATAACTTCAGTCTGATACAGTAGAAAGAAAAAGTAAAAACTTTTTTTTTTGGTAAACTTTTCTAAAAATACTACATGACAATATAATTCAATTAAATTGTATAATTTCTTATCTGAATAATAATTTGTGTCATTTAATTGATAGACATGTCTAAACTTGGGAAGTAATTAATTTTGCTATTAGTGTTTTTTTAGATGTTGAGGAAAAGAGATTTTTAAATATTTGAATTTGTACAAAAATGCATTATTCCAGCTGTCAGATAATTTCACCCCCAAAATGGTGAGCTCCAGGCTACTGTTATAGAACCTGCATTGTCACGTTCTCTGTGGCATTTTGTTCATGCCTTAATCAGTATTTATAACCTTGCTATGTGACAAAACTTGAAGTTATTATATTACGTGAAACCTGTCCCAGAGCTCAAACTTAAGATAAGGCACAATAAAAAATATAATATGTGAGAATTAGTCTATTCAAAAAAGAAATGCAAAAGAGACACTTGGGGACAAATGAGATAAAGGGAGAATTATAAAGCATGCAGACTTTAGATACCTGCTATGAGAAACCTGCCTGCCTGTCCCAAATTTTTCAGGAGATTTTCAAATCCTACTGCTCTCTTTCAGGTAGATGACCCACAACCAATTTTATTTTGAATCTGAGCCCCTGCAGATGGCAACTAAGCCTCCAATTGCTCAGGACCAAAATTTTAGAACCATCCATGAGCCTCTCCCTCTCTCGTACTTCACATTTCTTTTCACCCCTTGCAAATTCTTTCAGCTCTACCTTAAAAATATATCAACATAGATGCAGAACCTAAACACTCTTCATGATCTCCTTCCTACCACCCTGGTCTGAGACACCATCGCAAGTTATTGGGAACTAGGGGAGGGGGGTAGCCTCTCAACTCATTTCTTTCCCTTTGGCCCTAAACTCTCCTTTCTCTATGTCCCCCGCTTCAGACTGTACTCAACACAGTAGTAAAAATGATTGTGTGATAGCTTGAGTCAAATATGTCACTCCATGACAGAAACAGCCAATGGCTCCCCACCCTAGTCTGAATGAAAACCAGTCTTAAAGATGAGCTGTGAGATTTGAACTCCACCCTCCAGACCTGCAGTGTCACTATCTTGAGGAAACCATTTCTTTGTTGCTATCATTTATTCTTCTCCAGGCACACTGATCACTTGTATGCTACTCATCATTCCTTCTTTCTGGAATGCTTCCCCAATATCTGTGTGGGTCGCTGCCTCTGCCACTTCTAGCCTTTGCTTGGATGTCACCGTCTCCTTGATTTATCCTCTGACCACTGTAGTTAACATTTTAACCCTGCTTCTAACCTAGTCCTCCCAACCCTCATTCTTGATTCATCTTTTTTTTCTATCTTAAGCATTCCATTAAGCATAAACATTGATTTCATATTTTTCATGAAGATTCCAGGTAATGTTTAGTAGGAATTATTGCTAAAAATCAATCCTTTGGGCAAATAACCTCTTTCTTCCTCTTCAGCTCTTACTCTTTGACCAAGTGCTTTACATACTGTATAACTTACTTGTTATTTCATTTTTATACCTCCTTTTTCTAGAACTTAAGTTTCATGAGAGGAGGATTTTTGCTTCTTTTATTAGCATCCATATGGTGAACATTTAGAGGTGTACTTGGAACCTAATATTGCTCAATAATAAGTAGCTGAATATACTTTGGAGTTTATTCTTTTAATGAATAATAATGGCTTTCATTTATCCCTTCCCTTTAGTATTTAGTAGGCTTATAGATGCCAGGTTTTGTAGAATGAAAGGGAAATGTAAAGGATTTCTATAGATCGTAACATGTCTTTCTTCCTTCTTTATCCCCAAACCCCACGATATGAGGATTTTAACTATTGAGGTTCATTTTTGTAGTTTATATACTTAGCATGGGCCCTTGGCTAATGGGGCTTTCAATAAATATTTTGATATGGATGAATGCGTCATAAATATAATTTCTGTAAAATAAATAGCTTGCCTTAGAAGTGTTCCTCAATCTTGGTGCTATTATCATTTTAAGGCACATTCTGGGTTACACGCTAGATGCCAGTAGTACTCATCACAACCCTTCAATAGTGACAACCAAAAATGTCTTCAGGTATTGCCAAATGTATTCTGGGGGCAAAATCACTCCAGGTAGGAACTTCTGCTCTAGAAGATTCTAACATTTTATAAAATGAAGCTATGAACTTCTCATCTACTACCCTAATGGATGATCCAGGCTTCTTATTCTCTCTCTTGCTTTCTTGATTTCAGCCACCAAAGATTTGCTGTCATCCACACAGAAGAATAAAAAGATGAAATATCAGTGAGTTGATCTATGTTGCTCTGATTGAAAGTTAATGATACTGTCTTAATGTTTCTGTGCTTGTTCCTGTTTTATCATCTCCGCCATCAACTCACTATTAAAGATTTTGTTTCCTTATTATATGTGCAAAGGTAATATATAAACTACCAATGTAATGAGGTGAACAGGTTTGCAGGTTGAAATATTGAACCGTTTTATGTATGCAAAAACCAGTGAAAATAAACACTTAGCTTTTTCTGACATTATCTGGTTCTCAAGAGACTCTTGACAAACAGGGAATTGCTAAGAAAACACAGCAAAAGCATCAAATATTTGGTGTTTATATCATATCTTCACATTAGTGAAATAAAATTTAGTACAATGTCTCTGTCAGGACATGTTATATCCATTGAATAAAATATTGCATATAGATAAAAAAAAACTCTTTTCATCAACTACTATGTTTTTCTTTTATAAAGTTCCAAACAATTAGCAAAAAACTGAAACTACTTCATCAGTGAAATTCAGGCTCTGGAGAACATCAGTGAAGTGACTCTGCCAACAATTCAATGTAGTATTTCTCTATTATTTCACAGGGAAATTGGAATGTTGCTGAAACACTTTAGCTAAGTACATTCTGGCAGTGGAAAACATAGCACAACTCTCAAGTCAATCATCAATGTGATTGACATACAAAGCAGTAAGATTTCTACCCTCATGCCCCCTCTTTACCTTATTTCTCTCTCTCTACTACCCATACCATACGCAGAGCAATCCCTAGTCAAAACTGTAAAATAAATCAACTGGGGGGTGACTAATGCTGTTTTCATTTGTAATTTGTCCTCTACATCCATCAGGATAGACGAGCAACTCCCACAGACTTAGAGGTTTGAAACAACAAAAGCTTATTTATCTCATGCTAAACATCCTGAGTCAGCAGGAGAGTTTGACTTGGAGACCTAAAGTGATGGCATCCTCACTATCTGGAACATTGGTAAAAGGAACAGAGTATGCTAAATTGTGGGTTAATACTTAAAGGCTCACATTTCGTTGGCCAAATTGTATCACATAATTGCGTCTCACTTAAAGAGGAGTAAGGTTGAGTAATCCTGCCATGTGCCTACCCCATAGGGAGAGAATCAGAAACAGGTGAAATAGCAATAATGGCCACCTCAGGCCTCCTTTATTTTTCAGAAATGTTCTGCTTTATTGTCATAACTCTGGTCATTTAAATAGTTCATATGTGATCTTTTTTTTTTCTACTACCAAAATCCCTATAATGATAGACAAAAATGCAACTGATTGTATAATTTCAAAGAGGAAGAGCTTTGTTTGTTCCTAGCACAGATATGTTTTAGTCATCTTTGTATCCTCAATACCAAGAACAATATCTAAAATGAAAGTTGGAGGCACTCCATAATACTTGTTAAAAAATGAATAGTTTTTTTAAAGTAGTGAATTAACATGACCTCTGAACTTTCATACAAAAACAACAATGAAATAATTACTTTCAATTCAAATAGAAAGTGAAAAGTACACACAGTAAAATTAATATGTCAGTGTTGGAAATGGGTTTATGACATCGGTAAGAATCCACACCAAGGCAATGATCACTCAGCAAGGCTAGTTTACTTTCTGCAGAAAGGGTACAACTCACCAACAGTCTCACCACGAGAGCACACCGAACAAAGGAGACGGGGACATTTATAACCTACATAACCAGATGCAATCGCCCTATGGCTGTGTCCTATTTCAATTGGTCAGAACGGGACCTCACATTCTAAGCTTGACCCAATTGGTTAACAGCTTGGAACTTTCCCAAATAGGCAAAGGAGAAAGAGGACAAAGAAAAGAGGCAGCTAGTCATGAGATGGCCAGGGGGGCTTCCAAATAAGGAATGGCATGCACTATGGTTGGGGGCTTGTTTAGTCCTGTCCAGGTGTGTCGGGGGAAGTTAGAACAGCTGCATTAGAACATACAGATATAGATATACATAGAGCAAGGAAATGACAAGCTCTTTATGATTTCAAGAAACTTTGAAGAAGAACTTCTCTATTTCTCACAGTCAGCTGGCTTTCTGTTATTATTGATTTTATCCTAATCATATTGAAATTTTGATGTTCCCATAATCCTGCTCCCAGCCTTTTTCTCTTAGTATACATGCTAACCCCTGGTAATAAGGTAGAATCATGAGAGCAGAAACAACATTTACATTTTGTTTTTCTACTATAATGAAGCCAACATCTTCATCAGGACTCATCACACAATAGATAATACATTGAATGAATCTCCACCATTAAGGCTGAAGATATTCTCCATAAGATTATAATTCCCAATTCTTACATTCAGTCCAAATCTCTCTCTTAATCTTCAACTGCGTGTGTGTGTGTGTATATATATACATATACCTATTCTTTATATTCTATGGATATCTCAAACTACACAAGTCCAAACTGGATGCATTAGCTCTACTTCCTTCCAAACCTGATCTTCTAGCCCACTATTCAATGAAAAACACTATCAGTTACCTAAATCAGAAATCTGAGTAGTATTTTTGACTATTTTCTCACTCTTACAATCCATAGCCAACCAGTGAGTATGGTCAAATCTATCTCTCCCCAATCTTTTAAATATAACTTTCTTTTCTCCAAATTCCTTGACAATGACCTACATTAAGCCACTATTACTTCTTATGGAATTAATGGAACATTCTTTTGACTTTCCTCTAGCCCCTTTGTAATTTTTTCTCCAAATGATACATGCAAATCTGATTCTACCATTTTCCTGTTTAAAGTAATAAAATAGGATATTTTTGTCTCCAGTAAAAAAAATCTAACACAAAATATATTTTTGCTTAATATTTTTAAATAATAATTATTTTTTCTCTGTTTTCCTTTTTAGCCTTACCTCTAAACATCAGCAGATATGACACCAGATTAAAACATTGGTATTTAGCAATGGGGATTATATAAATCTTTGATAGTTTGAGTGACATTAAAAAAAGAACTTTTAGCAAACACACACACACACACACACATACACACACACACACACATATATATATTTCTAAAATCACTTTACTTCTCCCTAAAGAAAAAAAAAAATGCTAGGATAAGGGGATATCTGAAAATCCACAGGAAAAAAAAAAACTGATGGATTCCATCTCCTTAGCTGAGTGTGCCAATGATGTTCTTAGATATTAGATATGGAGCTTGGATATTTGTCCATTTCTAAAATACTATGACTTTTATAGAACACTCTTTGAGACACAGGGAATATATTATTATTATTTCCACATTGCAAATTGGGAAAATGAATTTTCAGTGAATTAATTGATTTGCCAAAAGTCAGTCAATCATTTTGTGACAGAGCAAAGATGAGTCTTCAGTTTTTTCACTCTTTTTTCTACTCCAGTGTTTTTCTGGGATATATGAAAGTGGGGATAGGGACTGCCAATCTCTGCATCCTAGAAGATTAAATCTAGATCTAAAGGAAAAGGAGAATTAAGTAGACTAAAATGAAAATCATGGTGATAATTTGACTTTAAAGGATGCCTTGCTTTTTCTGTGCCATATCATTTCCGCTAATAAACTATCATTTCAGTGTTTATAGTAACCTAGAATGTTAGCAATACACTTTCAAAACAAATGGTGAATAGTTAAGTGAGTAAGATTGTAAGATAAAATAAACATGATTTTAATACTGCCATTTACTACATGTGCCTATGTACATTAACTCACTTAATTCATTTTAATAATAATTTTACTTACCTATTGCCTACATATTTTCTTCTGACAGCACAAGTCTCCAAATTATGAGTGAGTTAGCACAATCTTAGATAATTTAGAGAAGACTGCATTGCTGTCACAGTGAATACTAACTTCTGAATTCTGCTACTGAGTTTTGAAAATATTTGTGAAGTCTGTTACTTCTAAAATCTGTAGCTGTGTTGCATTATACTAAAGTAAATTATTTATTTTTTAATCAGGAAATATTCTTTGGGATTGTTTTTCCTTGAAATTTTATACTTTTTTATGATCCTCACTAACACTAATCTCTAGCTAATCACTTTCTCACTCCTTTCAAAAGCAAATTTTGAATGTTTTGTTTAGCAAGTAGATTTCGCTAGAGTTTAGAACAAAACACAGTAATTAAATGTTTTCTTTTTAATATTTTTAACTTTGGAATGTGCATCTAACAACATGCTCTACAGTTCAGTCCTAAATCAGTCACTGAAGTTTCTAATTTCTCCTCCTACTTTTTAATATCCTAGTGGCTATAGAACATCTCAAGCATGAACTGTGTGCTAAGAGGCAAAAGATCTAATAAATATATTACTGTAGCATATTTAAGTGTTTCACCTGTAGTTTTTTTTAATTATATTTCCCTCTAAATAAAAGTAGCACTATAACAGGAGGAGTTTTAAGTGATCTTCAGGCATTTTCCTCCATTTTTTCTTTGTGAGAATACCACAAACATTTGGTTACCAATTTAAGTGAGTACCATAATTTGACAATATATTTTAAGCTGACAATGGAACTCACAAATCACCACTTTCTTACTTATATGGCTGAAATCACTTTATTTCTCTGCATTCAAATATTTTCTCTGGAAAATGCAAGAAATAATATTGACCTTACTCAATGCTAACTAATAAAAGTGATCACCAAGCTCTTAATAGATGCAAAGTGCTATGCAAATGGAAGTGCTCAATGAGAAAATGAGTCTCATGGAATATTTTTCTGCTCTGTTAAAATGCTTGAATGTTCCAACTTCATAAAATCAGTTCACAATACTACTAAAGATGTTTCATTAATAAAATCATTGAAAAGTGCATTGATTTTTTCAATTAAAAGGTGGGATACTTCTTTAATGTAAAGTTAGAGTATTTGAGGAGCATTTGTACCAAAAGTCTACTTAAAAATGCATGTCCATGAGTTATCAGTAAAATATTCAGCAGGTTGTTTGAGTCAAAGGCCAAATTACTTTTTTAAAATAGTGCTTTGTTTCTATAATGTGAAGCTGGTATTTCTAATTACCAAATCACCTACTATTATTAGTAGAAAATATTTGAGATACATACACATCACCTAATGCTCCCTGGAAAAATCTGCTTACATGGTTAGGGCTAGTAAAAACAAGGGATTCTGAATGTAAACGATCATGTAATCAGATTTAATTGCTCTCTGTTGGTTCAAACCAATTTAGGATAAAATGGGAATTCATAAATAAGAATTAATAAAACATTGCCAATTTTGAGTGACTAAGGTGGACCAAGTCCTTCACAAAGGCACCACTATAAGATATTTATCATGATAACAATTTTGGAGATGAGAAAATAGAGACTTACTGTGACTTCTTCAGGGTCATATTTCTCTAAGAAAGTTACTAAAATTTCATTCCATATCTATATAATTTGAAAGCTTCTGTTTTTTTTCCTACTATAGCCTGAATAAAGTATACAAATATTTGGACTTTGTCATCATCTATTACTTTCAAATGGCAGCAAATTCTCATAAGGAATGGATTTGTAAATATCAGTTGTCAAATTTTAAGGATAAACTGAAAATTGGTTAGGTCAAGAAGGATTCATATATAAAACTTTAGTTCAACTCATATTCATGGAACATCTGTTTTATGCAAGACACAGTGCTTAATGCTGGAGAGAGATAAATAAAATATTAACTAACAGATACATTACTTTTGCACAAGACCTCACTCTAAGCATTTTACTTATTAATAATTTAATCCTTACAACAATTCTATGTGCTAGATATAATTATCACATTTTATATATAAAATAATGAGGCTGGGGAGGGTTTTATATTTTACTTTTAAGAAATTGAATGTCCCTATTGTGGAACCTGAATGTCAGAAATTTGTAAAACAGGAGGGCGGGCTGGAAATTCAGGTAAGCGTTGATGGTGCAATCAGGAGTCTGAAATCTGCAGGCTGGAGATTAGGCAAGGTTTATATGTTACAGTCTTTGAGTAGAATTACTTCAATTACTTCAAAAGTTAAATTCTTGAGGTAGAATTACTACTTCTTCAAGAAACAGGAAACCTCCAGCTGGATGACATTCATCCACATTATGAAAAATAATCTGCTTTACTCAGTTTACTGATTTAAATGTTAATCACATCTAAAAAAAGAAAAACACTTTCACAGCAGCATCTAGACTGGTATTTAACCAAACATGGGTACCATAGCCTAGCCAAGTTGACACATATTAACCAGCATATCTTCATTTTATAAATGAGGAAATAGAGATAGAATAAGTATTTTTCACAAAATCTGCCAGCTACTATTTTGAAGAGCCACAATTCAAAGCCTGGTACTTTTTTTTAAAGTTTGAATGCTTAACTACAGGCGTGAGCCACCGCGCCTGGCCTATTAATGCTCTTTGACTCCAGATTTATCAAAGGGAAAGGGAAAATTTACTTCAATTTTATTCAGAAAGTACATTTAATTCATTCCCTGCTAAAACTAATTGCTGATATCCCATCTATTAATTTTCAATGTCCTAAGTGATAATCCTGTGAACATGTAAGCTATATATAACCTCTATGATGACACCTTTTTCTCTTTTAGTAGACAATGGCTGATTTATATTATATACATTGTCCATCGGATAACTTCACTTTTTGCACAAATCTCTGGAACTTCTTATCTTTATGAACCTAGAGGAGATTGCATCAATGTCTTCTTTTACACATGCTGTGGAATGGAGAAGACAGTGAATTCTAGTTCAAAGGAAGAAGGTGAAAACAGGAAAAAATGATTGAGCCAAGGAGACATTGAGACCTTGGTCTGTCACAAGAGATCCCAGTAAGAATCAACAATGAGTTTGCTTCAAATCTAGATTCTGTCTTCATCTTTATTAATTCAAATGTAGTAAATCTAATGAGGAGGACCCTGAATTCTGAATTCTTAACTAGCTCCAAAGGTGAGTCATGAACTACCTTTGAAACAGACTGGTCTGTATAATACAGGTTCTTGTTTCCAAATTCTTGCCTTTGCTCCGTGGGCTTTTGGTTTATTTCACCCAAAGAGACTACAAATATTCAGTGCATTTCTCCTCTGTCACTTCTATTTATTTCACGTATGTCTGCTTTTGACATTTATATTAGTCTTTCCTCACACTGCTATAAAGAGCTTCCCTGAGACTGAGTAATTTATAAAGGAAAGAGGTTTAATTGACTCACAGTTTCATATGGCTAAGGAGGCCTCAGAAAACTTACAATGGTGGTAGAAGGGGAAGCAGTGACGTTTTACATGGTGGCAGGCGAGAGAGAAGGCCGAAGGAGGAACTTCCAAATACTCATAAAACCATCAGATCTCATGAGAACTCACTCACTATCAGGAGAACAGCAAGGAGGAACCCACCCCCATGATCCAGTCGCCTCCCTCCCTTGACACATGGGGATTACAAATGAAGATGAGGTTGGGTGGGGACAGAGAGCCAAACCATATCAAGATTATTTATTAGGTTCTTTGACATCAAATATCCTATCTTTTCTTATTTCCATTTTCATTTTAGTTCTTCCAGAGTTGGTTTTACACAAAAATGAGTTCTAACCCATACTCTCGCTTCTACCAACTCAGCTATAATGTCACAGTCAGAATTCTGACAGCTTTCCCGTGTTCTTCCAAGCCTGCCCTTACTTAGAGACCTTTTTTGTCCTGGCTCCATTGTGACTCACACTCTTAGGCAACTGATATTTATTAAAAGTTGGAGACCATCAGTAAAAAACAGATGAAGAATAATACGGGTCAACTCCAAGGTCTGGTTATATATATCACGTTATTTGGTGGTTGATGATCCTCTTTCCCATAAATCTGTAAAGATAATGTGCGTCACATGTAACTACATAGATAGAAACTCAGACATTTCCATCCCCCAAGGCTGCACATTTGCCCCTTCACCTGAGACAATAGGGCTTTTAGAGTCCTAGCATCCATTCAGTCAACTTAGATGACATTTCCTTTGTCGTTTGAGTTAATGGATGTACAATAACCTTACGGAAGTGTGAAAGGATGTCAAAAGGCACTTCAGCTTTGCCGCTATTTCTAGTGCTTTCAGAAGATGACATGACTGATGAATCAAACCTAAATGAAGCCATAGGCATTGTCAGTTACAAATATGCAGGGTACACACTGCTGCTAGTTCTCCTGTCAGGACCACAGTACATTTCCTTAGACAGTAATTTAAAGTTAACTTCAAAAATTTCTCCTGGCACAACAAAATAGGGTTAATATTACCATAAAATTACAATCTAAAATTACTATTGTTTTGGACTGCCTAGAATATTTATTAATAACACTCGGTGTTTGGAGAATAGATAACTATATGTATAAATTTCTCAGGGATCTCTGAGATTCTCAAGGTCAGCCTTTATATTTGATTTACATAAATAAGTACGGAGGCTTTAGAGTAGAGAATATAGCAGGATTTGACATCACACAATCATCTTCAAATGCAGGCTGTAGCATTACATCTCAGTTTGAGATAATATACAGAAAATAATGCCTATCTAATAAGATAATATTTAGAATTACATTACTATCACAGATAACATAAAATAATTGTACTGCAATTAGCATATATTACATTGTCAGAAAAACTTTAAGTGCCTAGTAAATAAAAAAATAGAAAAAAATTAACCAGGAAAAATGCAAGTTAAACAAATTCTATAATCAAGAACTTAATTAAGAAATAAAATTTTATTCTTAGAAATTTGAAATATATATATTTCTAAACTATGAATATCAAACGCCCACAAATTTTTAGCAAAATGAGTTTACTACTAGCTCTGAAAATTAGCATTAGCATTTTGGAAATAATATGAATCCAGATATTTTTGACATGATAGAAATAAAAAATACTGTAAAGAAACTTTATATTAGTACGTATATGAAATATCTTTTTAAATAAAGGAAAATATAAAATAAACTATCTCATTTTAGTAACATAGGTAGAAAAGGTGTTATATATGGATAGAAGGTAAGTACGCATAAATTAAAAATTATAATTGTATGAAATATGAAAATACATTTATTTGAATTGAAAATGCCTGGAAAGCCGAAAATAAAAACTATAAAATTAGTATGCTGACAACTACTTAAATAGCTATAAGATGGCATCTAGGTAGAAGATAAGCGATAAAAAGTTTTCTTTCTTGTAAACCAGGATTTTTTTACTTTTCTATTTTTTTAAATATTTGCAATGCTTATAGTATGGAGAAATAGGAAACTGTACAATTTGCCACTACTTTCTTCATGCCTTTGATATGTCACTTAACTCATCTGAATTTCAGCTCATGCATTTATAAATTAGAGATAACTAATCTTATATTATGGATTATTTGGAATCATAGGAGTAAATTTCCTGGACCACAGCCTGCAACATCATGGGCAATCAAAATATATTAGTTTGCATGAATTCCTCTTTTATCCCCACATATCTAAAATGTAAAGGGGATGAACCGTATTATCTCAAAATTATCTTCTCATCCATAGTGAACAATTTCAAGACAACATATTTTAAAATATTTAGCATTTGAGATTTTTTAGAATGAGGCATTCATATTTCTGTAAGATATTTGTATCAAAAAATTCCCGACAGTGTATTTCCATGGGACTGTGAGATTTTCTTCATGAAAGTCCTTAAAGTAAAACTAAATGAAAAGTCAACTCTAATATGAAGAAACACTGGTGATTTAAATAATTATTCATAATATATACCATCTTTCTAGAATGACCTTAGGAAAATTAAATCACTAAACAACAAAGAAAAATGCAATAGAAAAAGACTAGTGGAGTCAACCAAGTAATTTATTCATTTAAATAATTTTTGTAAGTAAATCATAGTGCTAATGAGAGAATCAAAACATTTCCCAATTCAAAAGTTATGTTCTAATTTTGCATTTTTCAATAAATAGATTTCTGTTTTCTGAATATTTTTTCATTCTCATTTCCTCAAAATGTTTTCTTCATCCATGCACTTGTCAGGAAATGTTCACTGTAATGGATAAAGGTAAAAGCTCTTCTAAGAAAAGCAGTTCTCTCAACTCTGGCCACCTTGCTGGCTGATAGCTTTTGGAGAATTCATATGTGACATTACACATATCTCTGAAAAAAGAACATATTTTTCATTATCTATCACTTTTGAATAATAGAATGTTAGTCTCACACTTTTATTTTGGTTCTTATAGGCTGTAAAAGGCCTAGAGAGTGTCCATTCAAATCAAAGTTTGACTATTTTTCTCAACACTTGTTTCTCTTCTCAGCCTAAGGAGGCCAAATATTCTATCACTTAATGAATTTGAAGATGGCTTAAGGGTTGCCATGGCCTGTTTGCACCATATTTTTCTTTATATAAATTTTGTTGCAATATATGTGAATACAAGTCCAAAAATGGTCAGTGCTTCTGAAGTTTAATCTAGATTGTACCATGGGAGGTCTTTGGAGGAGAATATCTTCATATGCCTCTCACTGCTCATCTATACAAAAAGGTATATATTAATAACTTAATTGCAGGTTGGTTTAATAAATTCTGCATCTCATTTCTTTTTTCACATTTTTGAACATGATAATCCTCTCAGAATCTTCATGTGTTAGTTTCCTGGAGCTGCTATAACAGAGTACCACAAATGGAGTGGCTTAAAACAACATAAATGTATTCTGTCCTGAGGCTGGAAGTGAGAAATCAAGGTGTTAGCAGGGAGAGTTCCTTCTGAGGGTTCCAAGGGGGACTCTGTTTCACACCACTCTTCAAGCTTGGGGTGATAGCTGACAATCTTTGGCATTCCTAGGTTTGTAGATGCAACCCTCCAACCTCTGCCTCCATCTTCACATGGCATTGTCACTGTGCCTTTTCCCATTATCCCTCATAAAGATGCTAGCCACACTCATATAGGAGCCCACCCTACTCCATTCATCTTACTTTTTCTAATCTGAAATGATGTAATTTCCAAATAAGGTCATGTTATGAGCTACGGAGGTTAGTACTTTGACATGTACTTTGGAAAGATACAATTCACTGATAATACCCCATTAAGAAATCTCCCTAAATGACTCCTCTGGTGGGTTGAACTAGCTGAGCTGTCTTCCCACTCCACTCTCAAACCACATAGAGGTTTACCAGCCACCTGCCTGCCATTCTGAAGACTAGACAATTACACTTTTGTTTGTATTGCTTTGTGGCATTTGTTACAAAGAGACTATTTTAAAACTATTGAGTCTACAAGTTATTCTAATAGACCTGTGGTACACATCGTACCCTCATATATTGATTTCCCACGTGGCCAAAGATGCTGCATATGAAAAAAGAGAAAGGCTCCTAAACTTATATGAGACCATCCATCACAAATCAGACTGACATCTTCTCACACAGGTGAGGGAAGCTATGGCACTTTAATCCCTGACTAATGCTCTTACTTTAAAAATCACCTGTAGTCATCCATTAGCCAATATTTTAAGAGAAACAAGCTAGAGGAGACAGCTCTATCAATAAGAAAGGGACTACTTTTAAAAGTGACCTTGCTTATTGAATACTCAGTGTTATAAAGGAGTAGCATCTTATACACACACACAGCCTGGAAAATGCTGTGCAGAGAAGAAAGCTCCAGAGAATGATAACATGTCTGTTAGCAGAAATGAAACTTGTTAAATGTGACCTAGACCAACCTGCTGTCAAATCAGTGGAGCAATATCCTCTGTGAGCCAACAGAAAGCATTGCGCCAACATCGAACAAGACATCACCTAGTTGCATGTTTCTGTGTATATTCTTTGTGATCCATGCTTAGAATTCTGTACATTTACAAATTCTCTGGTGAGAAACTTGCAATTTGATTAAAAACCTAAAATCTAAAATTTTAATAAAAAACATATTGGATCTCCCCTAGCAAAAGATTATACTAAAAGAGGAACATTATGAGAGTAGTTAATGTAGAATCTCATCTAGTTTCAAAATCAGATCATTTGACCAACTTAATGTTTCAAATTTACTAATCTTTTGCTAATTAAAAGTACACTGTATTTGTGTCTGTTAACATATTTGTATAAATTCTTCATCAATCTGTTGTCTATGCTCTGAAAGTTTCATTCTATCTATATACTGCTTGATTGACCTATTTGTAATCAGGCTGATATGGAATAAATGGCTTTTCATATTTGCAATGAATCTAAGTATCACTATATTCCAGCTATGAGGTATATGTAATATACATAATAGAGTATATACTCCTTGCAAAGTTACATGTGTTTGCTATACCATCAAATCAGTTTAGCCATTTTTGGAACCAAGCTACCTAGAGCGGTATTATTATTATATAGATATGTGTGTGTTTGTGTGTGTGTGTGTGTGTGTGTGTGTATTACTTCGCTGGTAGGATTTACTCACTTTGAGAAGGGCAGCTGCACATTTTTTTTTGTTATTATTGAATTTTCAGGGAAGAATGTTTCTCCTTCAAACTTCAAAAGTGTTTTAAAAATATTACTGTCAACCACTGGTTCTCACAAATTTTGTTCTCAAGATCTCTATATATTCATTAAAATTACTAAGGACTCCAGAGAACTTTTGTTTGTAGGTGTTGTATTTACTGATATTTATTGGGTTAGAAATTAAAACTCATTTAAAAATGTTTAAGTTTTAAGTTGATTTTAAATTTAAATATATACATTTATCGACTATTTACAAATAACAATAAACACATTATATGCTAATGTAAATAATATTTATGTTATAAAGTAATAACTATATTTTCCAAAGCAAACCAAGTGAGAATAGTGGCACTGCTCTGTTTTTATAAATATCTTTAACTTTTGGATTAATAGTATACAGATGGATTCTCATATCTGCACTTGCATACAATATGGAATGAAATGTTGTTTTAGTTGAAATACATAAAAAAATGAAGGCTCACATAGATAAGTATTTTGAAATTGGATATTTTGACAAGATTTTTAGGTAATTTTGGATATTCTTTATAATACGCTACCAAAACTATCCTGTAATGGTTTATTCAAATTACTTGCAACGTGGAAACTGAAACCATATGTGTGAGAAACAATTGTTAGAAGTAATAGTTTTAAAACATTTTTGAAGTTTGAAGGAAAAACATTCTTACCAGCTGCAATGAAGGAAAAACATTCTTACCAGCTGCAATACACTTCTCATACTATGTGATGTTGGTTTATCTTGAAGTTAAATGGGTATTTTTACCCAAGCATGAATTGGTAACGTCATTCATTTGTCACTGGCTTATGTTGATTTTCCAAAGGAAGACATATTTTTTATAATGTAACAATTATTAATATCACCAGTGACCTCAGGAAAAAAAAGATTTTTTTTTTTTTTTTTTGAGACAGAGTTTCACTCTTGTTGCCCAGGCTGGAGTGCAATGGCACAATCTCAGCTTACTGCAACCTCCACCTCCCAGGTTCAAGTGATTCTCCTGACTCAGCCTCCCGAGTAGGTGGGATTACAGACTCATGCCACCACTCCCAGCTAATTTATTTTTTGTATTTTTAGTAGAGATGGGTTTTCACCATGTTGGCCAGGCTGGTCTCAAATTTCTTACCTCAGGTGATCCACTTGCCTCAGCAGGTTACAAGCATGAGCCACCACGCCAGGCCAAAAAATCTTTCAAGTAGTAAACTATCAAGTTCAAACTAGAAAAATACAAGTTTTTCTAAAATTTTAATTCTTGCTTTAAATCTATAATTTTATCATTGGTAATAAATACTATCAATTGTTTTCCTTAAAAAGAAAGTGACAGGCTCACTTTGTTCATCTATGAGATAATGTCTGCCAAATACCCAAGCCAAAATAATCAATTTTTTTGGTCAGTTGTGTTTTCCACAAAAATAGTACTCCTGAAGACAGGGGCTAGTGTAGCTTTCAATTCAATTACATAGTAATTTTCATGGAATAAACCATGTACTTTGGTCAGCAGGAGAAATGCTTTATGTGTAATTCTCATTTTATCACACAGAATACCTTAAGGGTTGAGGTCTTATAAAATAATAACTTTTACTGTTTAATAATGAAAATTGTTAAGTGTAACTGGTATCAGTGGGTATGTGTGTGCACGTATCTGCAAGGATGTGTTTCCGCAAGAACATGGCGATAAAGAATATAGCGACTACGAGAATACTTAATGCTAGCACTTTAATTTATGTTAAGGCACCAGAAGTCTTACCTGCTAATTGCATCTGCATCATCAGGGCAAATGTTAATACATTGATAAAGACAAACAGTATCTTAGGGCTATAATAAAAATAGTTTTGATGTCACGTTGCATACCCTCTGAAAGTGCCTCAGGAGCACTTGGAAGTTAATGGACTATACTTTCAGAATCAATGTATAGAAAGGTAACCCTTAGAGGAAGTACCAGCGGAACCCATATCTCCTGATTGTATTTATATATTTAAAATAGTAAACTATGCTTCCCACTCAATCAGAATTGCTCTTTCTAAATTATATTTCTGGTTTAAACATCTTAGGTTTTTCTTGCTGCTTCAGATGCCTTTAACTGCATTATTTTTCTTCTGTTTAACATTTTTCAAATTGTAATACAAAAAGGCACCAGTTAAACATTTTTTTTCCTGGAAACTCTATGATATAGGACACTTAGAAAGCTTTTACTTGACAAGACTCAGTTATGTATACTCTTCTTTGCCCCTTATACTAATCACTGTGTGCTGATAACAATGTGAAGCTTCAGCTTTTCTCTTTTGGCCATGCTAAGTACAGAAGTTCTCACTGTGATTTTAACCCATAGGAGATCAGGCAGAATTTTTTTTGACATTCTGAACATCTATCAAAAAATGTATGGTCATATTATAACCTGAACTGTCAGGCTATTATATTAATTCCTTCAAAAGATTTCAATTTAGCTAAAGTTTCAAGTAGTGATAATCTTGGTTCTTAATGGATATTATTCTAGTAGCATATCCAGACACACACAAAAAAATCACTTTCTCTTCAAGTGTTAAATATATTTGAAGATAACTTCAGAAAACCATTATGAGATGATGATGATCTTAGATTATGGTCACAAAAAGTCTTTATTTCTAAAACATCAGGATATAGGTACATGTATTTGCTTTTATATGTATATGTATTATACACATAAATATACACATAAACACACAGGTATACACACGAAAGTGAGTGTGTGTGTGTATGTATAGATATAAAATCATTATACGTATATATAAAAACATTCTCTTTTGCTAGCCTATCTTTTTCCATCACTGGAGAGTCTGCTTTAATTTTACATAAACTCTTGTCTGGAATCAAGTAATTTAAGTAATTAACTATTTAATTAGTCTTCGTTATAGGAAACATCACTCAAATTTAAATTCATATTTATTGGTTACTAAAATTTTAATTTTAATAGCTCTATTAGACAAAAATTGATTGTAATCTCCTTCAAATTTTAATAGTCGTTCATTCAGATATTTGTATCAAGAAACAGTTATTGAGACTTGAGATAAAGCAGTAATGAAGAGAGATGTGGCTCCTTTCCTTCATAGATTTTCCATTTTATTGGAGGAGGAGGCAGGATATTATAATTAAGTAAACAAATTAATAATCAAGATAATTCCCGAGATTGTTAAGTGTCCTAAAGAAAATCAAACTAAAGCTTGGAATAGAGAGTTGATTGGTTCTGGGAGGTTCCAACTTAAGTAGTCAAAGGAAGCAACTCTTCTATGTTACACTCAAACTGAATTAAGAGAAGCTAGGTGTGTAGAAATCAAAGAGAAGAGAATTGAAGACCGAGGTCTGAGATGTTAGAACAGAGAAGTGGTCATTCCATATGGCAACATGAAGATTATTTTTGCTGTCTGTATAAGATGAATAAATGAAGTGGAGGAGCCCAAATTCCTCTTACTCAGGGTTAAGTGAAGCACTGAGTCACAAAGCCTGACAGAATATAGAGATTTTCTTCAAGTTCACATGTGAATCAGAGTAGAGAAATATGGAGCGAGCTGACAAATAATGTAGCATCAATGGGGAAGAAGTTGAAAATGATTATACTGGAAGGTGGTTTATCTTTAGGAATTGTGGTAAGCTAAATAATCGTCCCTTAAACGTGCCCATAGCCTAATTCCCTGTGAATATATTACTTAGATGGCAAAAGGAACTTTGCAGATGTAATTAGTTAAGGATCTTTGGATGGGTAGTTTATCCTGGATTATCCCTGTGAGTCCAGTATAATTCCAAGGATCCTTATAAGAGGAAAGCAGGAGGATCAGAGTCAAAGAAGAAAATGTGCTGATGAAAACAGACTGGAGAGACATGGTCATGAACCAAGAATTGTGGGCAGCCCCTATAAGCAGGAAAAAGTAGGGAAGCAGATTATTTCCTAATGCCTCCATGTTTTATTTGGATATTATTTAATTTGATTTGATTTATTATTATTTGAAAGTCTCAGTTAAAATGCATTTATTTTTCTCAAGACATAAACACAAACTTATATACTGAGAATGAGGGGTAAAGGGGATGAAAAGATAATTGAAGAGAAAAGAGTACATATAAACTAATCCTTTTTCATAGGAAAGGTAGCATACTAGGAGGAAGTAGTAGATTTCTCTTTCCCAAGGAGAAAAGACTAAAGACTAGTCACATTTAGTATAGCATTAAGGTATCAATAAATCTGCAGTTTCCAATGTAATCTATGTCAGTTTATTGAATTCAACAAACAATTGTTTAACTTATAATATGAGCTGGGTACTATGCTAAATCTTCAAAATTAATGCCGTAATCACTGCTTGCAGAGTTTCATAGTTGTTGGTCAAGATTTCAAAGTCAAGATGTCAAATCCAAAGGTAACTTCAAATAGAATATATGGATCTTGTGTCATGCTAATATTCAAGAGGAGAAAGAACCCAACCATAGTTTGCTAAACTACAGGACAAGTACAATTTTCCAGAAGAGATTAACGTGTCATTTGGGGCTTGAAGGACAAGGATAACAGGAGGATGAGAAGGCCTAGGATAAGAGGTTTCTATGTAAATGTTATTTTTTAAATGCTGTTTTAATATTTATATTATGGGATGTAAGAACTATCAATCCTATAAATTGTACTTATTATTTAGTTACTACAAAATGTTATAAGGTAGTGTTTTTGCAGGCCTTAGTGAGATAATTTGCTTCTTGATTTCTCTAATTTACTTATTGAAGCCAAAGTTCTCCTAAACTTCTTTCTAAGAAAAGAAATTGCAGCTCTTTCTTTCCTGTACTCATTTCCAGCTAACTTACTGAATGTTCACTTTGTTCCACCAGGATAAAGAGAAAAATATGAGAAAATTTAAGAGGCCCATTTTAATTCATTTTGTTTATAGTTTATCCCTTTGATCTGCAACATTTTCTGATCCATGAAAAGGAACCCTACTTCATAATGAAATTGCCTGGGGTCAAAAATTCAAAACCAAAATATTCACAATAAAGCACACAGAGATGTAGCAATTAAAATGGCATAGCAATAAAATATCACATTGTGATACCTTCTTTTAAAGTAAAAACACCACACATTATACTGCATCATTAATTTTACATGAAAAGATTCATAAATTCTTTCTCTTTGCTCTCTGCCCACATTCAAACTTCTGCACACTAGAAAATAGTAGTTTGTGCTTGACTGGATATAATTCATTCAGTAGCAATTTCTTTTGGTGCTATTGTTGTATGTGTTTTTTCTTACTTAATTGTTATTTTTAATTAGAAAATGAATACATATTTCTTAGAATCCAAAGAATACAGACATTTATAAAGGAAGTGTGAATAGTCTTACCTTTCCCTCTCTCAACCTTGAGATGTGCGAAAGCAGTGTTGGCAATTTGGTATTTCTGCTTTCAAACTTTACTTTTTTAAAAATCCTTGTGTAAATATACAGCCAATGTTTTATTCTCTTTTCTCTTATTTTTATATTTTACAAACCAAAATCATCCACTGTGGCATAACATGTTATAGACATGTGTCGAGGTCAATAAATAAATAACAAACTAATTTATTTAGCTACTGCATTTTTTACTACAGATGTAGCTTCGTTTATTTAATAATTTGGCATTTAAATTGCTTTCAGTTATATAACTTGTTTCAATAAATATCCTTGTGCAAATACATACCCGTGTACAAATCTGGCAGTTTCTTGAGATTTGTTGTTGATGTGTGTGTGTGTGTGTGTGTGTATGTGTGTGTGTGTGTGTTTTGGCAAAGTTTACTTTTAATAGATAATAGCATCTTGTTTTTCCAGAAGGTTATTCTAATATACACTTCCATCAGCAACGTATAAGTGAACCTTTCCCTCATACATTTAAAAGCAACAACTATGTCAACGTTTAAAATACTTGCTGATATAATCCATTAAATATGGTATCTTTTTTACTGTTTTTATTTTAATTTCCCTCACCACCAGTAATGCTGAAGAGTTGTCTAATATAATTTTTTGGCCATCTTCTTTTTCTTTTTTGTAAAGTATCAATTTATAAACTGTTTTCATTTTTATTGGGATTTTTATATTTTTCATAAGTTTTCAAACTTTCTTCGTGTTTGTAAGTTTAACCCTTGGCTTATTATGTGTATTTTCAACTTTATGTAGTATACAAATATTTTCATTTTATGCAATTATACATGACTATTTTATCTTAAGGTTTCCTAAGATTAAGTTTGACAACTAGGGAACATGTCAATATTTTTCTTTTTTTAATTTGTTAATTATTCCAGCACTTACTATAAAAAATTTAGTACCTTGAAGTTTAAAAAAAATACAATGATTATTCTTATGGAGAATATCTAGATTCAATAACTGTTAACATTTTCATACATTTTCTTTGTTTACCTAAGATTTTATTTGTGGAACCATTTGAAAGTTACAGAAATCTTAACATTTTACCCCAAAATACCTTACATGCATCTCCAACAAATAAGGACATTTTTCAGTAGTTCATTCAATTAGTTGCTCCATTTGACACAGAAAATCAGCTATCATTCCCCAATACCATCTACTATCAATCCATATTCAATTTTACTTTTATTCTCAAAAGTTATAATTTTTTTTCTAAACCAGAATCCAACTGTCAGTAATGCTAAACTTGCTCACTTTTTAAAGAAAATGATCACCAGATCTTTTTACGAAAAAGACTTACTTTTCCCACATTTTTTCCCCTTTGCAGTTCTCAGGTAATCTATGCAGTGGTTCTTTGGAAGTTTACAAATGTCTGTTCTGCAGCCCTTCAATCATTGGTTTTAGCATTCATTTCTATCTGATTCACGCATACACACACATACACAGATGCATACAAACACCGACATGTTAAGGAATCATGAATTTTTAATCTTCTCCAATTACAGAAATGATAATAATAACAAAATACTAATTCAAGTGTGTCAGACTTAGCCCATGGGAGTCCCTTTACGCTTGACTTCTTTGTTCTTTAGCATGTTCTCATGATATTTTGACTACTTGCTTTGCTTTCTGTTATAAGATGTCCCAACATTACTTAATGCTTTCTTTTTCTGGTCCAGGAAGTGGCCATTTCTCCAAAGAGCCTGGTTCCAATGATTCTTAGCAGTTAATATATTCTTCCTTCTGATTCACTGTCACTTATTTTTGTGGCCGCTTTTTTTCCCCCTTGCCTCCACTTACCTAAGGGAAATCTCCCATTTCCAAGTGTTTCTCTTTACTCTAGAAGTGGGGCTTTTGCAACACAACCACCACTAGCCCATGTACTTTTCAAGACCCGTTATTTCCAATCTTCAGGAGCGGGAGACTGACCCGTTGTTTGTGTAGCCACCAGAGTTAACGTGGTCTCAGAAGGCCCACTTACACGTAAAAGCACTTGTTAAGAAATCACTGTCACCAAATTATGTGTAGTTATGGGTTACGGGTGATTTTGCCTTACCTTCTTGTCAATCTGCATTTTCTGGTTTTGTTCATTTATTTGTTTGTTTACTTGTTTGGATAATGTTAGAGATAGTCCACTTTATGTGGATACTTTATGTTACAGGAAGTAACTATTTATATATCTATATCAATATCATTTATATCTATATCAAGATTTATTGCTGGTTGCCAATATCCATCTGTTTCTATACTGTATCTCTTTACACCAGTCTAATGGCAAGGTCTGCCAATCGTTACAGGGATTATTACCTATTTTAATATGTGCTACTCCAGTCCCTCTTCCATCACCTTCTTTTTTCCCAACTTACTCGAAAATTAATAAGAACTATTTTTGCCATATGAATTATTAAATTAGCTTATCCAGTTTTAAAAAGTAATTCCTATTGGAAATAAATGTCATGCAGAGATATATTTGTGAAAGCTGAAGTTTTCTGATAAGTTTTATACTCTAAAGGAATGTGCATATCTTCCAGAATGTTTTATGTCCTTCAGTTATTCACTATAATTTATGCAAGTAACCTACTTTGAATTTACCTTTACATGCTTACTGGTATTGGGGCTCAGAAAATAGTACCCCAGAATGAAGGCCTCAGAAGCAGTCTCAGAAGCAGTTTTCTCCGATCTGCTCCTGCCTTCCTATCTCTTAGCCCATTCTCCCCCAAGGCTAGCTATAGATCCCTCTTCCCCAAGGCAGATCATAGAAACCAGAACCATTTTTCCCCAATGGTAACCATAAAACCTAAAATGATTATTCTAACTTTCCCTCCATCTTTCTGTGTAAAAACTGACTGTAAATAAATTATCCGACTACCTCGTTTGACTCTAAGTCATAAGACCCCTTTTCCAGAGAGTGCCTGCCTCATGTCCAGAAGAAAGAAATGCGTGCTCAAAAAGGACAAGAAGAACCTAGACCACAGCCTTGCTGAGTTTTGCCTCTTAGTTTATTAGCATTAGACTATAACCTTTTTGTTCAATCATATTTCTTCATGGCTGTCCACACTTTGTTGAACTTAAGGATAAAAATGGACTATTTCCTCTTTTTCTTTGGGTCTTCATTTTGAAGGCTCCCACATATACATGTTAAAAACATTTGTTTGCCTTTTCTCCAATTAATCTGCCTTTTGTTAGTTGATTTTTAAACAACCTTCAAAGGCCCCACACAGTTGTTCGGATATAACAAATGGACTATCTTCCTCATTTCTACTTATAAACAGGTAAACTATAATAACAGAAAACTTCATTTTTATTTGTCTGCTATAAAATTAACAAATTATCTTTTATCAAGATTTGTGTAAATATCTTGGGTTTTCTTATTATGGAATTATAATTTATTCGGTACAAACTTTTAATTTATTTTAGAACTCTACTTTCCCGTCTTTATTTAAATAATAATATTAAGAGAATATTTATATTCTGTTTCTAAAAACTGCAACAGTTTCAATATTTAATATATGTGACTTTCATTCTTATGTTAACTGCACACATTCAATTGATACCTCTATTCCCATTTCACTGAACTTTGTATTATTATTGATTTACTAAAATGTGTAAAATTTATCTTTACACTACTTTGTTATAATTACATTGATTTTTTTCTACCTTATAAATATAATAATGTGTTTGATTTATTTCCTAATGACAAAGCATTATTTCGCTTCTTGAATGAAATACTTGGCGTTTGGGTATTATTATTGAATATACTGATTTTTTTGGTGCTAATATTGTATTTAGTTTTTTTCAGCTATAATTATAAATCAAATTATTCAGCTTTTGTCTTCTGGTATTTTATTAAGGTTATGCTCGTTTTTACTTGAGTTTAGTAGCTTTCTATAATTTTCTGTGGTCTTTACAATAGAAATGGCAGATAAATTATTTCACTGAACATTCAGTGGTAAAGTCATCCTAAATAGGACATTTTAAAAAGTGTATTTTTATAATTTTTTGTATTATTGATCTTCTGAGGTTTTCTACCTCTTCTTGAGTTTCTCTAAAATTTTATATTGTCTTAATATTACATACATAAGATGTGATATTCTGTATTGTTTCCTTATTATTTTTTCTCGTGTTTTTTGTTGTTGTTTCTGTTTTTAAACAAGCGGACAAATGATTCATATTGTTTATTTACCTTTGCAGTAATGTTTTAAAATTTCAGTGTGAAAGTCTTGCAAATCCTTGGTTAAATTTATTCCTATTTTTTGATGTTGTTGAAAATTGAATAAATTTTTAAAATTTCCTTTTCAGGTTTTTCTTTGCTAGTGTATAGAAACAAAAACTGATTTTTTGTGTAGAACTGGTACCCTGAAACTTTTCTGAATTCATTTGTTAGCTTTAAGATGTTTTAAATTTTTTTTTAGGATATAAATCATGTCATCTGGGAATAAAAATAATTGTATCTTTTCCCTTCAATCTGGATGCCTTTTATTTCCTTTTCTTGCCTAATTGTTCTGGCCAGAACGTCCAATACAATGTTGAATAGAAGTTGCAAAAACAAGTACTCCTGTCTTTTTCTCATTTTATGGGGAAATATTTCAATTCTTCACTATTATGTATCATGATAGCTGTGGGTTTCATATCAATGATCTGTATTAGGTTGGAGAAGTTCGCTTTTATTTCTAGTTTACTGAGTTCACAAGACAGTATTGAATTTTGCCAAATTATTTTTCTAGATCAATTGAGATTCTCATTTTTAATGTAATTGTTGTGGTGTATCACATTGATTCATTCTAATGTCGAACCACCCTCACTTTCTTGAAATAAACTCCACTTGGTTATAATGTATAGTGCATTTGCTATCCTACTGGATATGGCTGTTAGTATTCTGTAGAGAATTTTTGAATCTATAATTCTGAGGGATATTGGTCTTTAGTTTGCTCTTCTCGTAGTGCCTTTGTTTGGCTTAGTATAGGGGTAATGCTGGCCTCATAGAACAAGTTCGGAAATGTTCTCTCTCTTCTAATTGTTGAAAGATCTTAATAAAGATTGATGTTGATTTATTTCTACATGTTTGGAAGAATTTACCAATGAACCCATGTGGTCCTGCACCTTTCTTTCTTGGGTGGTTTTTTAATCTGTATTCGGTATCTTTTCTTTTTTCATGGGTCTGTTCATATTTATTTTTCTTCCTGAGTCAGTTTTTGTATTTATTCTATACCTGTACTGTTCCATATACATTTTAGAATAGGCTTATCTGTGTCTTCACAAAACTGGACTGATATTTTGTTGGAATTGCATTAACTATAGATCAATTTGGGAAGAATTACTATCTTTTCTATGTTGAATCATATATGTTATAATTTGTCTACTTTTTTCTGTTCCCATTTCCCATTTAGAAACTTCAATTAAACATATATGAAAATACATTACGTTGTTTCTCACCTTGCTGAATATTTTTTTTCAGTCTTTTTTCTCTCTGTGTGTTTTTGGATACTGTCCATTATATTTTTCAGTTCAATAACCTTTACTTTTACAGTGTGTGATCTCCTGTTTATCCCATCCAAGTATTGTCATTTTGTAAATCTCGACCATGATTTCCTTCTCTAGAAGTTCAATTTGTTTTGTAATATCTTCCAAATCTCTAATATATTTAATCTTCTTTTTTCTTAAATGCAGAGATTATAGTCATATACCTTTTAGCGAAGCCTATCATATGTCTAATTTCTGGGTGTATATGTATACACTCTAATTTATCCTAATTATGGTATAAATTTTTCTGGATTTGTATCCTTGGTAATTACTGTTGGATTATGGACACTCTGAATTTTACTATGTTGGAAGAAAGATATTTTTGTAGTACCATAAATTTCTTGGCCTTTGCTCTGCAGTGCAGTTAATTTACTGAAAAATGTTTAATCGTTTGAGACTTGCTTTTAAACTTTGTTAGATATGACCAGAGTAGCCGATCTGTTCCGATCTGACACTATTCCCTATAAATTCTAGCTACTTTGCCTTCCCTAAATATCTATCTCCAAATCCTCAGATCAAAGAGACTGTCAGGAACTTCTCTTTAATTGGTAAATTGAGGCAATTTTAGGGATTATTTAATTTCACCTTCTTGCCTAAGTGATCAGTCTTCTACATGATCCAATGTCTTAAAACCATTTGTATATTTTGTCTTAAGTATTAATAGTTTCGGGCAGGAAGTAATTTGGGTACCGTTACAACAATTTTCTCTGTAAGTAGAGATCAGTTGAAAAAGTCATATTGCAGTTGCAGATGAAAATTCGTGGGAAGAACATCTAGATGGAAAAACCAATTAGTAAGAAGTTTGCAGGTGGAGATGGGGTTTTCATGTTTGAGGAAGAAAAAAAGAGGTGTGAGTAAGACTGTCAGGCAATGAGTGAGAAGAGAATGAGATGAAATGAGACAGATGATGTGCCAAGAATATGCTGTGGAATGTGGGCCAGGGTACAAGTAAAATTAGTTTGTAACTTTCCTATATGTAAATTGCACCATTTATTACTGTTTCAGGGAGATTGGATTACTATTTTATGAATTTTCTGGTTTGTTACTTTTAAGAATATGCTATATTTATCTTCTATCTGTAGTCTACTTGAAAAATGTTTCATCTGTAACTATAAATGTACCATAAATTATTTTTCTTTCTGGTGGAAATTATAGAAATATAATTTATCAGAATTCCTATTTTCACAGAGCATAAATTTCTAGCAATATTGTGAAAGAAGTTTCTTGAAATACTTCTCATGTATGTAAAAACCTTAATAGATAATTTCTCAAAATTTGACAATTTTACATATTTGCATGAAAATATCAATTGTCATTGACTTGTGTCCCCCAAATTTATAAGTTGAATCCCTAACAATCAATGTAACTGTATTTGGAGATAAGAGCTTTAAGGAGGTAATTTAGATAAAGGGAATAATGAAGCTGGTCACATAATCCAATAGGGCTGGCGTCCTCATCAGAAGAGGAAGAGACATCAGAAGCAGGTCTGCACAGAGGAGAAGCCATGCTGGGATACAATGAGAGGGCATCTGTCAGCAAGCAAAGGAGAGAAGCCTCAGGAGAAACCACAGCTATCAACACCTTGATTTTAGACTTCCAACCTCCAGAAATGTGAGAAATATATTTATGTTGTTTTAGCCACCCACTCTGTGGTATCGTGTTATGGCAGCCCTAGATGACTAATATACAAATACAAAAAAAAAGTTTTCAAAACTGAAAACTTTTGAAAAATCTTTATAAAACATCAAATATTATTAACCTTGATCGTAAAAAGACTGTATTTTTTCTACTATCTTTATGAAAATGATAATCCAAAATATTTGTAATATGAATATGAAGTCAAAAATGTAAGAAAAAAGTATTATAGAGATGTATTAGGTAGCTAATTAAAAATGTTATTTTTCTAGAGTTTGCAATCCTTGTTATTTTTGCACAGATTTTTTAAATGTGCAATTTTTGCTTTTTGTCCTTATTCTAAATGCTCACTCTCATATTTGAGTATGCATTTGTAATTTTGAATTAATTTCTTAAAGTAGGCTCCTCAAATTGAGTAAACCTCAGGTTTTACATAATCTGAATCTATCCCTGGTTAAAAGTTCTGGCTTTAAAACCAGAGTGACCTGAATCTGCACACAACTTCAGTATTATCACTAACTGTGACTTGAGAAATATTTCAAAGGACTTAGGTCTTCTATAACAATACCTACTGCATGAGAGTGTTGTGTTAATTAAATGGCATCGCCGCATATAAAATGACTAGCAGAGTTCTCTTCTTGTACTTCTTTGGTGGGCTTCAAAATATTGTACCCCAACAAAAGTGACACATGACAACAAAAGTGTATTGTTACACTTTTTTGGGGGTACAATATTTTGTTTAAGGTCTTGTGTCACTTAATGATAGGGATACATTCTGAGGAATGTGTTGTTAGGGAATTTTGTCATTATGTGAACATCATAGATTGTACTTATACAAACCTAGATGGTTGAACTTACTACACATCTGGGCTGTATGGTAAGGCATATTGCCCCTAGGCTACAAACCTGTGGAGTATGTGACAGTAATGAATATTGTCACCAATTATTACACATTGGTATTTATGTATCTAAACATAGCTAAATATTTTTGAAAGGTACATTAAAAGCAGTATAAAAGATAAAAAAATGGCCAGGTGCAGTGCGTCGCACCTATCATCCCAACACTTTGGATAGACAAGGTAGGAGGATCACCTGAGCACAGGAGTTTAAGATCAGGCTTAGGAACATAGTGAGACACCGTCTCTAATAAAGCAAACAAAAATTAGCCAGGTATGGTGGCATGCGACTGTGATTCCAGCTACCTGGGGGGCTGAGATGGGAGGATCACTCAAGCCCAGGAGTTTGAAGCTGCAGTAAGCCATGATCGTGCCATTGCACTCCAGCTTGGGTGACAGAGTAAGTCATGGTCTTGGGAAATTTTTTTTTAATTAAAATTTAAAATGATACATATTTCTGAACCCCTTGAGTCCTATAAAGAAAAATTGAATATCAAATTTAACAGGGCAGCTACATTATAATCTTATGGGACCACTATTATATATGCAATCTGCTATTAATCAAAATGTCATTATGCAGTGAGTGACTATATATACATTTATGTAAATAATACATTATAAAAGAAATGAACAATAAACATTTATTAACATATTTTAATGAGCTTTTGATGTTCCTAATAAAGTTAGTCTGCTATGGTTTTAACATACGTTTTTCCCCAAATTTATATGTTGGAATTTAAACTTCAAAATAATGGTAAGAAGAGGTGGGGCCCTTAGAAGGTGTTTAGCTCATGGGTGCTCCACACTCATAATGAAATTACAGCCCTTATAGAAAGACTTGAGGGAAACAGCTAGACCCTTTCTTGCCCTTTTTCCCTTCTGACTTCTTCCAGTGAGGACACAGAATTTGTCCCACTCAGAGGATGCAGCAATACGGCACCATCTCAGAAGCAGAAAGCAACCCTTCGCCAGACACTGAATCTGCTGGCCCATTGATCTTGGACTTTCCCGCCTTCAGACCTGTGAGAAATAGAGTTCTATTCTTTATGAATTATCCAGGGAAAATATGAAGTCACTGGAATCCTAATGGAAAGGCACAAGGAAAAGGAAGGTACAAAACTGAAGAGCGAAAAGTATAGAAACTGACTATACAATTTTGTTCTGGGTTAGCCCAGTGGGTACAGAAATTCAGCCTATCATCTCCACCAACCTCAGAAGGTGAGAATAACTGAGAAAGTTCACCCAATGTATCCAATATTATGTAGAACTATTTAGGTCAAATTCTTTTTTTTACAGGACTAAAAAATTTCAGATGATGCCTATGTCTGTGCATATTTGTTCAGTCTCTCATTTAAACAGAAAGTCAATTTAGACACTTTTTTTCCCATGTACATAGAGACAGTTTGAGCCACAGTTTAGGTTTCTAGGATTTAATGGCCAATCTTTAGGAACTTTATCTATGTAATTGCTGCACCAAACCCTTTAATATGTCATTTTCTTCACTTTCACTTTACTTCCCTTACTTCTGTTTAAGAAAATTTTCAGGGCCAAACATGTTGTTTAAACTCAGTACTTTTTTTTTTTTTTTTTGTATTTCAGTCTCTTTCACATTTCTGTCCACTTTAATTTTTTTTCTTTTTTCTCTTTCATGAGTTTGTCCCCAGCTGGCATCTTCTCTTCTATGCTAGGATTTATTTTTTTTCAAGTTTTAGATGAAATGAAAATTATGAGAGATATAAATGAAAGTGGCATAAAAACTCCAAAGCTAAGGAAGATAATAGAAGGAGACATTTTAAAATTAAATGCAAACAGTGGCTCAGAAAGTACAAACAAAAGCAGGTGGAAAGAGGACAATCTCCAGCATCCAGAATAAGAAATGGTTCTAAAAGGTCAGCGCATGAAGCATACAGCCAGGTCAGCAAACATTCCTCTCTCCTCTGGCCAGAGAAGTAAATAGAAAATTCACAGGAGACTTGAACAGTAAATAAAATTGCTACTTGGACGCCAAAGAGACAAGATTTGCACCAAACAATAGTTTTAAGTTTAAAAATCACATGAAGGCACCTGAGGCTAGATCCACAAAAATTTCTGAAGACATAAATATTCTGATAAGGTCTGAGATATTGTTGAAAAACTAAATTATCTAGCAGAAAAGAGATGAGAGTTTAATTTCTTTTATTTGCTCTTTCCTAGCTGTGTGACCTGTTAAAATTTATTCAACCTCTCTGAGCCTCAGTTACCTATCAATCAATAACTGAACAACACATGTCAGGTCATCACATAGATTAAAAACATGAAAATTGCTGAGAACAGTATAACACAAAATAAAACCTTACCAAATTGTAGTTTGCTTCCTAAGAGACTGGATTACTAAATTGAGAGACTGTTTTCGTGGTCAATAAAACTGAAAAAAGTATAATCTGAACATAGTTCTGGATTGTTATTTAGAAGGTGTGCAAAATTGTAAATGACTTATTCTCATAAAAAAGCAGCTTTCTTTGGTTCTTATATGCCTCAGGCTCTCCACAGCCAAAAAATGAATTAGATAAATGAACAAGTTCTGGGTAAGACTCAAGTACATACTTCATTAGAGTACTTGAGAATAAACGTAAGATTGACCTGAACTCTTTTTTTATTTTTTGTCTAAGATTCCTTGAGTTATATTCAGTCAACTTTCCCTTTTCAGCTCCAATAGGCTGCTGAAATAACTATGATGAATAAAATGTACCAATTGCTTAGTTAGGACACTTAGGTCCTTAGATTTCATTGATCACCCATGGCGAATCCTCTATCAAACCATGTATCGAAGCTGATACTAAATAGCATTCCTACATAACAAATTTATTTTCTGTTCTCTCTTTTGTATATTTGATATATAATGGAAAAAGAAAGAACAAGAGTTCCTGGCATAGGTAATCTCAAATGGAACAATATGTTGCTGGGTAAATGAGAGCCGTCTTTGCTTCATGGAAATTAGACTTTTTCATATTGACATTCAGCATCATCTAGAAAGCAGTGCTCTATCCAGTTCAAGCTGTCTGCACAAGAGCTGTCTGCAAAACCAGCTTTAGCTAGTGAATGTTTCAAGTAATTTACTTTTCACTAACTAAAGATTTATTAAACTTTTTTTAGCAACATTGCCCTAGGCTATGAAGGGATACAAAAGTTATACATGTTCCGACCCTCAAAGGAAATATTGTATCCTTGCATCAATAAGGGAACCAGGAATGGAACAATGGAAAATATTGGAAGTTTATAGTAAGTAGAATTGTGAGTAAAACGATAACACACAGGGAAAGTCGCATATAGGGAATTTAGCATCAAAATTAGGCCTATAGACCAGGGATAATCAAACTTAACTATGTATCATAATCACCTGGAAGGCTTGGTGATTTTCTGATTTAATAAGTAGCCTAGGTTGAGGCCCAGTAATTTGGATGTCTATCATTCGCATGTGATGTAGCTGCTACAAAGGGGATTACAATTTGCAAAACATTGCTAGAGTGCCAGAAAGCCATTTAGAGATCAGTCTAGTTAATTTCAGATAACTTCTGCATCTTGTAGAGACTGCACATTGTGATGCCCCTACTATACATATACACACACACGTGCAGGTGCACACACACACACGAGCACACACACAGCAGAAAAACATCAGGAATATTTAGTTGGATTGCGTTAGGAGTTTCTCCCGTTAGAGATCCTCAGCCTCAGCTATTGCTTTTAGATGAACATGCAGCCTCCCCCTGCTCAGATTCAGATTCGCTTCCTCATCATAGGGTTTTTTTCTGTTAACCACAGTGTGTGATTTCACATGTTAAGATAAAAACAATTCAGATATACTGGGGAAAATATTTCTGTCTGTATTTGCTCCTCTGATATTTATGAAACCCTTCTGGTTTTCTTACTTGTGGAGTTTCTAGATGATAGTAAAACATTTAAATATATTTTAAAAAATATTATTACAAATATTAACTAAAATGACTGAAAAACTCATATTCTTTTAAAATTATAGTTTTACAATTATGACATAAGTAGTCTACACTAATACAATACTTAAAAAAAAATCACCAGTTAGATGAAACTATCATTTTTGTATATTCTCTCTCTCTCATTTTCCCTTTCTTCTATTCATATATATACCATGTTTCAAAGAATAAGATCAGGACTTGCATTTTGATCTGTAACCTGTTTTTATGATGTAACAATCCACTATAAATCACCTTCATGTCAAGAAAAACGTATCTAAAATGTGAGATCACACAACATTTTAAAAGGTATGACTTTTCAACAATGATACATTAGACTTAATGTATGTTTGTGTGAATATAAAAATCTAATTTCATTTTATTAAAATATTTCTAATGGGCTTTTATGCATGCAAGGTTTTATTTTTATTTCAATAGGTTTTTTGGGAAACAGGTGGTGTTTGGTTACATGAATAAGTTCTTTAGTGGTGATTTCTGAGATTTTGGTGCATCCATTACCCTAGCAGTGTACACGGTACCCAATGTGTAGTCTTTTATCCCTCATGCCGCCCTACCCTTTCCCCTGAATGCTCAGTCTGTTGTATCACTCTTATGCCTTTTCATCCTCAGATCTTAGCTTCCACTTATGAGTGAGAACACAGCATGTTTGGTTTTCCACTCCTGAGTTACTTCACTTAGAATCGTGGTCTTCACTTGCATCTAGGTTACTGCAAATGCCATTATTTCATTCTTTTTTATCGCTGAGTAGTATTCCATGGTACATGTGTTAGTCTGTTCTCATGCTGCTAATAAAGACATACCTGAGACTGGGTTCTTTATAAAAGAAATAGGTTTAATTGGCTCACAGTTCCACGTGGCTGTGCGGGGCCTGTGAAGGCAAAGGAGGAGCAAAGGCACAACTTACATGGTAGCAGGCAAGAGAGCTTGTGCAGGGGGATTCCCATTTATAAAACCATCGGACCTCATGAGACTTATTCACTATTACGAGAACAGCATGGGAAAGACCTACTCCCATGATTCAGTTACCTCCCACTTGATCCCCCCAACTACATGTAAGAATTATGGGAGCTACAATTCAAGATAAGAGTTGGATGGGGACACAGCCAAACCATTTCAATGTGTGTGTGTGTGTGTGTGTATATATATGTGTATAAATATATATGTGTTTATATATATACGTGTGTATATATATATGTGTATATATATGTGTATATATATGTGTGTGTGTGTGTGAGTGTGTGTATATATATATACCACATTTTCTTTATCCACTCATTGATTGATAGGCATTTGGGCTGGTTCCATATTTTTGCAATTGTGAATTGTGCCACTATAAGCATGTGTGTGCAGATATCTTTTTCATATAATGATGCATTTTCTCTGGATAGATACCCAGCAGCAGTGTAGCAGGATGAGCCGCAGATAAAACCCCTCAGATGCTGAGTTAAAGAAGGAAGGGCTTTATTTGGCCGGGAGCATCAGCAAGACTCACGTCTCAAAAACCAAGCTCCGCGAGTGAACAATTCCTGTCCCTTTTAAAGGCTTACAACTCTAAGGGGGTCCACATGAGAGGGTTGTGATCCATTAAGGAAGCAGTGGGTACATGACTGGGGGCTGCATGCACCAGTAATCAGAACAGAACAGTACAGGACAGGGATTTTCATAATGCTTTTCCATACAATGTCTGGAATCTATGGATAACACAAGCAGTTAGGTCAGGGGTTGATTTTTAACTACCAGGTCCAGGGTGTGGTGCTGGGCTATCTGCCGGTGGATTCCATTTTTGCCTTTTAGTTTTTACTTCTTCTTTCTTTGGAGGCAGAAATTGGGCATAAGAGAATATGAGGGGTGGTCTCCTCCCTTAGTTCGATTCTATTGCTGAGACTTTGCAGTGCATTTTCCAGTTCTCTAAGTGTGTCTTTGACTTCCAGAAGTTGTGGTTGTTTTTTATTTATGCTATGTATTACAGTGGAGATTTTTCCATTCATATCCTGTATCTTTTTTTTTCTTTATTTCTTTAAGATGGACTTCACCTTTCTCTAGTGTCTCCTTAATTGGCCCTTTTTTGGCAATTCAGAGATTTTTGTCTTGGTTTGGATCCATTGCTGGTGAGCTCATGTAATCTTTTGAGGGTGTTAAGGACTTCGTTTTGTCATATTACCCAAATTGTTTGCTGTTTTTTATTTTATTTTTTTTCTCATTTGGGTAGACTATGTTAAAGGGAATATCTGGGACTCAAGGGCTGCTCTTCAGATTATTTTGTCCCACAGTGGTGCTCCCTCGATGTGGTGTTCTCCCCTTTCCCCTAGGGATGGGGTTTCCTGAAAGCAGAACTGTAGTGAGTGTTATTTTTTTCTGGATCTAGCCATCCAGCAGAGCTACCAGGCTCTGGGCTGGTACTGGGGAGTGTCTGCAGAGTCCTGTGATGTGATCCATCTTCAGTTCTCTCAGCCATGGATATCAGCACCTACTCCAGTGGGGGGTAGCAGGGGAGCGAAGTGGACTCTGTGAGGGTCCTCGGTTGTATTTTTGTTAAGTGTGCTGGTTTTGTGTTGGTTGACTTCAAGCCAGGAAGTGGCATTTTCAAGGCTGCATTAGCTGCAGTTTTATAGGGAGGATCAGGTGGTGGGCAGGGCCACAGAACTCCCAAAAGATTGTGTCCTTTATGTTCAGCTACCAGGGTGGGTAGAGAAAGATGTTCAGGTTGGGGCAGAGTCAGGCATGTCTGAGCTCAGACTGTCCTAGGGTGGGGCTCGCTGCGGCTGCTGTAGGGGATGTGGGTGTGCCTTCCAGAACAATGGAGTTATGTTCCTAGGGGGACTATGGCTGTCTCTGCTGTGTCACACAGGTCACCGGGGAAGTGGGGGAAAGCCAGCAGCCACAGGCCTCACCCAGTTCCCACACAGCCCACAGCCCACAGCCCAAAAGACCAGTCTCACTGCTACCATGCCCCCACAACAGCACTGAGTTTATTTCCAGGTAGCCAGTGAGCAATGCTGAGAACTTTCTCTAGACTACAAGCCTGTCAACTGAGAAAGTAAGCCAACTCACAGTTCCTCAGCTGTCCCACGGAGCCTGCAGAGGCAGACCACCTCCTTCAAAGGGACCGTGGGTTCTCTTGGCTTTCCTGGTATGTTCCCACAGTAGATCTTCAGCAAAAGTTCATGATGTGGGTCTCCACATACTGCTCTGTCCATCTAAGTGGGAGCTTCAAGTTGGTCATACCTCCTATCCTCCATTTTTCCCGGCTATGCCCCTCAGAATAACTTACTGATTTTACTTGGATAAATATGTAGGGTTCCTTTAATAAAAACTATAGTACGAAAAGAGCAAGTTTATTGTTCAAAGGGGAGGAGGGAACAAAAAAATAAACAAAGTAGACCTGAAACAAAATAAGTTTCTGATAAATGTTATTTTCCTATATTTTCTGATGACAAGAATATTGAAAATATTCCTTTAAAGCTTTGACTGTGTTATGTCGATGAAAAGAGTCAAATTCTGTGAAATATTTGAAGTTTACTCTGAGCCAAATATAAGTGACCATGGCCTGTGACGTAGCCTTCCGGAGGTCTTGAGAGTGTGTGCCCAAGGTGATTGGGGTGGAGCTTGGTTTTATACATTTTAGGGAGGCATGAGACTTCAATCAAATACATTTAAGAAAGACATTGTTTTGATCCAGAAAGGCAGGGGCTTCTAAGCTATAGGTAAATTTAAATATTTTCTGGTTGACAGTTGGTTGAGTTTGTCTAAAGCCCTGTTGTCAATAGAAAGGAATGTCTGGGTTAAGGTAAAGAATTGTGGACACACACGTTCTTATTTGCAGAGAAGGCCTTCAGGTAGTAGGCTTCAGAGAGAATAGGTTGTAAAATGTTTCTTATCAGACTTAAAGTCTGTATTGATGCTAACACTAGAGAGGTATAATGAGGCATGTCCAACCCCACTTCTCATCATGGCCTAACAGTCTCTTACGTTAAATTTTAAAAGAGCCCTGGCTGAGGAGGAAGTCCACTCAGGTGGCTGGGGGGCTTTATAATTTTATTTTTGGTTTACAATTACGTTATCTTGTTATTTGTGTGTGTTTTCCTTTTCTCAGTTTTCACTTACCCCAAACAAGGAAACATGTTCATAAATATGTATTAAACCACTACAGCAATCTCTAAAATGGGAAAATGTATGCGTGTTTGGGTGTGGGTGTATGCTTACAGTCTGCCTAATTCCTGGGTTTTTTGTTTGTTTGTTTCTTTGTGTGTTCTTTTGTCAAACAAGCTACTAACCTCCACCCCGCATCTCTCACAACCACTCCAAGACCTTTTGTTGTTGTTGACACCTTCCCCAAACCAGAAAGAAATAAGGTGTGTTCATTACTGTCTCCCTGGCAGTTTTAATGAGGTCATTTCCCCAGTCCTTCCTTCAGGACAGACTGTACTTTCACTGTTGAGCCTCAATGATATTTGACGCAGAAATTACAGATATGTGATAGAACTGCTGTCAGTTTGGTAAAGTAACCCTTCCTTCACTTAATCCAACTTCAGATGACAAGTTATTGATTGAGAGCTGAGAATGACAACTTTAAACTCATCCAGTAGCTAAAAATCAGTAGATTTTCTAACACAGTATTTAAGCATAGTATACTTTGCTGCAAAAGAGCCAGTCAGGATCCTTTCTTCCCAAACACAAACATTGGGATATCTAAGCCCAAAAGAAGTGAAGATGAAGCTTGGAACTCCTTTGTGATGAGGAATGACTATGGGAACTAGTGTGAGGTCGTGTTTTGGGCTAGGCACTTTTTCTGATTAGGTTCATAAGTTGGCATGCCACTTTTCTTGTACACATGGCCTGGAAAATGTAGCAGAAGTGTATGTAACAGTACAATGGAATAATCTTTGAAAAGGGAAAATATTCAAAGTTCATCTTCTTTCTTCCTTTTTTTTTTTTCCAGTGTGCACATTTTCTAGCAACTCTTCCCTTAGCACCTCCCCAAATCCCCACTCCCTTGTGCTCACATACAGGCCAGTTCCTATCACATTGGAACCTGCTGAAATAGATTAGAACCTCCACCATAGGAAAGCTTTCCTTTGTGACCTCATCTGTTTGCAATTCAGAGCCTGCTTATACATAGTACATGGCACTGCTGGACCATTATGAAAAAGAGAAAACACTATTTTCTTTATTCTCTACCAAGAGACCATCTCATTTTATTGCAATTTCAAAGAAAACCTTGTAAATGCAGCTGGGGAAATAAATGTACAAAACAAAACATGTAACCAGACATTCTTTTCTTATTGACTAAACATGTAATAGGTTCTTTGTTTCGCAAAGACAATCACTGGTTTTGATTTTCAAAATTTCCCTATAAAGGAAAACACAAACAATTCTTTGGTTTCACATTTGTATAACTGGAAATCACCAATATAACACATGCAATTAACAACTTTCTTCTTACACTTTTTTTACTTGCTTATTGAACCTGACTATGAATTTGTGTTGTTTAAAAATTAGACTTTAAAGCTCAAAAACAATTTTAAATATAATCACATTTGTAAGTAATTTAATTCCAAAACCATGAAAATGTTTTTACACGTTATAGGAAATGGTTTATGAAACTTAAAAACATTAAGAATCTTAAAATGTCATTGTTCCCAATAGAGCAGAGCCAAAACTCACCTTGTGTGTTTTAAGGAACGTAGATAATATTTAATCTATCTCCTGTTTACTAGCAGCCAAAAGTTTCTGGGCACTATTATGACACCCATCTCAGTCTAGTGGTTGATTAATAAAATAATAAAAGTAGAAGTATTATGATTTTATCTATTCTTTATATATTCCTGAGTAGTGTTGCTCTCCGAGGCAGAAATGGTACCTTTAAAGTCAAGAAAGGGAACTTTCTCTCTCTCTCTCTCTCTCTCTCTCTATATATATATATATACATAAATATATATACACACACATATATTTATATATATACACACACATATATACTTTATGTAGTAATTTTGAGATAAACTACCCTATATACATATATATGATATGAACTGCCATATACCATATATGTAGATATACACACATATATATACTTTATATATGCATAAACACACAAATACACATGTATGTATACCCATATATACACATAAATATATATGCATATATACATGTATGTACATATATGCACATATATGCATATTGACACATACATATTTGTAATATTATTTTCTCTCCAATCTAGTTTTAGAAAATACCTGTTTGCTTGTAAAAAATGTAAAATATAATAACAAAAGTTACAATTAGACATGAAAAATAATCAAAGACAGTGCCAGAAACGAGGTTTAGAAATGTTTTAAAATCAATTAGCATAACCCTTCCCTTCAGCATGTGAGTCTATTCCACATAACTGACAAAATATAGATATAGGAACATATCTATATGGCCAAAGTCACTCATTTTCTTTACCTGTTAGCTCCTCATAGAAATGCTTTCTAACTGTAAACCTTGAATTGCTATTTATTTTAATAACAAACTTTCAAAACTGCTGACATTTTATCACATAAAATTCTACATTCATTGTAGTTGAAACTTCCCTGGCTTTATACCATAAACAGCAACTCCTTGTATTGTCAGAGTGAGCTACCAATCTCATATGCCTGCTGTCAAGTGTTTACAGTAGATATGATGATGAGTTTTCATAATATTTTATGATTTTTACCATAGGTGTAGTCTGATGGCATCGCTTCAAAGTGTAGTACTTTTAGCATAGTCAGTAATTCCCATAGAAAATGTTACTGTGATTTTTTAAACTAGATTTATAAGAAAATAATCTAGACTTTGAAAAGTGGTTTATATTAAAACACACTGGCCTAAAACACAGATTTAAAGAGTCTCAAGGCCTAAAATATGTTTGTGTGTGTGTGTGCATATATATTAATTATATAAAATTAATTATCTATGTATAAACTTCATCTTAATGTATTTTAAACAATACATCTCACCTTTGTAGTACATTCTGTCCAGCTAAAAAGAGGTAACTTTCATTTCTTCTGATTTACATAGTTCCCTTTTCTGATGCAAATAGTAATGATATATTTTATGTCCCTAAATTAGTTTAATATCTTAAATTTCTTAAAATGATTCCATATTCCTAATCTTTTTTGAGTCTTATAACATGTAGGATATGGTTAGTTAGGGTAGTTTATATCAAAATCACTACGTCCCAATGCCCTCATTCAGATTTTACTGCCATATATTTCTATTTGGTAATACTGCTATCTGTCATTGGTTATTCTAACTAAAATACTGGCACAGGGCTTTCATTCTTTTTTTTCCTTCCCATTTGCTAAATTCAATTAAGTAACAAATTCAGTCATGTGAATTCCTATTTATGCATGTTATCTGTACATGTGTGAGTATACATAGAGTGCACACAATACTCCCTGTTCCAACACCTAGACTTACTTTCGGTGATGAAAGTTTAACTAAGATGATCATGACAGCATCTTAATTGTTTACCCTTCAAATTCATCTACCATAAAAACTATCAAAGTATTACACATAAAATAAAAATCTAGCCATGACATCTCTAGCCATTCGGTTTAAAAAATTTTTTTTGATTTCCATAGATTATTGGGGAACAGGTGGTGTTTGGTTACATGAGTAAGTTCTTTAGTCATGATTTGTGAGATTTTGGTGCACTCATCACCTAAGCAGTGTACACTGCACCTTACTTGTAGTCTTTTATCCCTCACCACCTTCCCAACCTTTCCCTGTGGGACCTCAAAGTCCATTGTGTCATTCTTATGCCTTTGCATCCTCATAGCTTAGCTGCTACTTATGAGTGAGAACATACGATATTTGGTTTTCCATCCCTGAGTTACTTCATTAGAATAAAGTCTTCAATCTCATCCAGGTCACTGTGAATGCCATTAATTCATTCCTTCCTATGGCTGAGTAGTATTCCATTATGTATATATCATATATATAAATGTGTATATCATATATATTTATATATATAAATACGATAAGTATATATGATATACATATATATATATCCTAGTTTCTTTATCCACTCTGATTGATGGGCATTTGGGTTGGTTCCACATTTTTGCAATTGTGAATTGTGCTGCTATAAACATGAGTGTGGAAGTATATTTTTTGTATAATGACTTCTTTTCTTCTGGGCAGGCACTCGGTAGTGGAATTGCCAGATCAAATGGTAGTTCTACTTTTAGTTATTTAAGGAATCTCCACACTGTTTTCCATAGCGGTTGTTTCTAGCTTACATTCCCACCAGCAGTGTAGTAGTGTTCCCTGTTCACCGCCTCCACACCAGTATCTACTATTTTTTTTTTTTAATTTTTTTGATTATGGCCATTCCAGCAGGAGTATGGTAGTATAGCATTGTGGTTTTGATTTGCATTTCCTTGACCAAGAACCCAAAAGCAAATGCAATAAAAACAAAGATAGATTCCCAGGAACTAATTAAACTAAAGAGCTTTTGACGGCAAAAGGAACAGTTGGCAGAGTGAACAGACAACTCACAGAGTGGGGAAAAAATCTTCACAATCTATACATCTAATAAAGGACTAATATACAGAATCTACAATGAACTCAAACAAATCAACAAGAAAAAAAATCCCATCAAAAAGTGGGCTAAAGACATGAATAGACAATTCTCAAAAGAAGATATACAAATGGCCAACAAAGATGTGAAAAAAATGCTCAGCATCACCAATGATCAGGGAAATTCGATTGCCTTTCAAAAGTTCATCTCTACTAAATGAAGTGTGAATTCTATTTGAAATAAACAGTCCTCAATTCTCTCCGCTCATCCTTCCGGTTTCATTATCTCATGACCTATTAATTTTATTTTTTTTCAACCACTACTGAGCACCAAATATGTTTCAGGCATTCTTCTTGGTATTTTCTATCTCTTTCTCTCATAATTTTTTTTAAAAAGTAAATTAATTTCTATGCAGAAGTCTTAATATTTACACATCATAAACAAAGAAAAAGTATTTGAATGAGGAATAAAGTTTCTTAGGAGCTCCAGTGGTGCAATTTGTTAGCCTGCAGTACTTATAGGGTGGTGTGGGGGCGGGGGTAAGATGGCTGACTAGAAACAGCAGCATTTGGAGGCTCCCATCAGAAATCACCACAATAAGTGTATGAATCCTTCACTGGCAACCAAGGTATCCAGGTTCTCTCATCAGAACTGACTAGGAGGCTGGTGTGACCCACAGAGATAAGGAAGAACAGTGTGGTGCCCTGGCCCACATGAGAGCCACATGGGGCAAGAAATCCCCCTCCACCCAGCCAAAGGAGGCGGTGAGTGAGCATGCTACCCAGCTGGAAAACTGTGCTTGAAAAAGTTCTGTGCTTGGAAACACAGAACTGTGCAACCCATGGATGAGAAGATCTCAACTGCAAACCCATGCCAGCAGGGCCTAGTGTTCCAACCATGGAAGGTGCAGATTCTTACAGCCTCTCAGCTGGAATCTGCTTAAGCCTACACAACTCCCAGTGGGAGGGGCAACCAGCACTGGCTGAAGCTGCCTGCTGTCTAAGTCATTTGAGCTCCTTATGGGAGGGGCAGTAGCCAGCAATGGGACTCACAACTGCCCAACATGCTAAGCTGCCTGGGAGGGGGAAGGGTGGCATCCATTTCTATAGCTCCAGGCTGTGTTTCCCCTGCTGGAGCCAGGGAGGCTGAATGGCTTGGTCCCAAGACTTGTCCCCCACAGCCCAACACACCCGCTGTGGTTATCTGCATCCAGAGTGCCTCTTCAGGCCTAACCCTGAACCATCCTTCCTCAGTGGGCAGGGCTTCCCTGCAGGATCTCCAGTAACTCCAGCCAGAGGCTCAGGGACAGAACCCAGATGTCCCTGGGCCTGAGCCCCTAGGGGGCTGCATTCTCTGTGGACCAGCAGACTTAGCTTCTCCTCCTGGTAGTTCTGAGGAATCCAGGTAGCCAAGATGAGTGGGTTTCCCCCCAGTGAGGCACATCCCCTCCAACAAGGGACTAAATGCTTTGTTAAACTGGTCCTTTTCCCCATGCCACCCAACTAGGTGAGACCCTCCAAGAGGGATTATCAGACACCCTATACAGGAGCAATCCTACTGGCATCAGGTTGGTGCTACTTGAGGTCAGAAGTCCAAGAGGAAGGAGCAGGCACTCATCTTTGCTGCTTTCCAGCCTCTTTGAGTGACATCTCCAGGAGCAAGAGCAAATCAGATGAACAGGGCCTGAAGTGAAATCCCAGGAAACTGCAGCAGCCCTATAGAAGAGGAACCTGATCATTGAAAGAAAAACAAGCAGAAAGCAACAACAGCATCAACAACAACAAAAAAGCCCCCACAGAAACCCCATCCAAGGGTTAGCAGCCTCAAAGACCGAAACTAGACAAACTCATGAAGATGAGAAAGAATCAACAACAACAAAAATGCTGAAAACCCAAAAGGCCAGAGTGCCTCTTCTCCTCCAAATGATCAGTGTCTCTCCATCAAGGGAACAGAACTGGATGGGGGGTCGGATGGATTGAAATGCCTAACCTTGTTTTTACTTTAACTCCTTACTTTGAATTTTGTCCTGCTTGTCACTTTAATCACCTAGCCTTGCTTCTCATGTAAATAAGACTCTCTCTAGCTAGGAAGGCCAGACAAACTCCAATTGACCCCTTAATTTACAAGACACCAAGGGCTCCTCACCCAACTCCCTTTTGTAAGGAGTTGGCCTGGGTAAACAGATCCTCAGCATTTCAAAGGAGCCCAATTAACTGATAAGGTACTAACACCAACAATGTATGAAGTTCCCAGGATTTTTCTCAAAGAGATAACAACATAAAACCTTGAGTTCGTGTCTAGCATAGACCCTATATCTAATTATAAGGAAAGATTTAAAACCTTGCACCTGGTACCCTTGCTCTTCTTGTAACCATTTGTCTTTTAAGTTGTTTATCACTCTGTAACCATTTTGCTTCTTTTGATTCTTGCATGTTTTTACTTCTGTAGAATTATTGCATTTGAGTCCCCCTCCCCTTCCTAAACCTAGGTATAAAAGTTAATCAAGCCCCTTCCTCGGGGCCCAGAGAATTTTGAGCGTTAGCCGTCTCTTTGGCTGCCAGCTTAATAAAGGACTCTTAACTCATCTCAAAGTGTTGTGTTCTCACTAACTCGCCTGGGTACAACAGGATGAATTGACAGAAGTAGGCTTCAAAAGATGGGTAATAAAAAACCTCTGAGCTAAAGGAGCATGTTCTAACCCAATGCATAGAAGCTAATAACCTTGATGAAAGGTTAGGAGAATTGCTAACTAGAATAACCAGTTTGGAGAGGAACATAAATGACCTGATGGAGCTGAAAAACACAGCATGAGAACTTCATGAAGCATACACAAGTATCAATAGCCAAATTGACCAAGCAGAAGAAAGGATATCAGAGTTTGAAGACCACCTTGCTGAAGTAAGGCATGCAGACAAGACTAGAGAAAAAAGAATGAAAAGGAATGAAAAAAGCTTGGAAGAAATACGGGACTTCATAAAAAGACCAAACCTACAATTGATTGAAGTACCAGAAGGAGACTGGGAGAATGGAAACAAGCTGGAAAACACCCTTCAGGATATTACCCAGGAGAACTTCCCCAACCTAGCAAGACAGCGAGAATTTCCTGCAAATTCAGGAAATACAGAGAACACCCACTCCACAAGAAGATCAACCCAAAGACACATAATCATCTGGTTCTCCAAGGTTGAAATGAAGGGAAAATTGTTAAGGGCAGCCAGAGACAAAGGCCAGGTTACTACAAAGGTAAGCTCATCAAACTAACAGTGGACCTCTCAGTAGAAACTCCACAAGCCAGAAGAGATTGAGGGCCACTATTCAGCACTCTTAAAGAAAATAATTTTCAACCCAGAATTTCATTTCCAGCCTAACTAAGCTTCATAAGTGAAGGGAAGATAAAATCCTTTCCAGACAAGCTTATGCTGAGGGATTTTGTTACCACCAGACCTGCCCTGTAAGAGCCTCTGAAAGAAGTCTAAGTATGGAAAAGAAAAACCAGCACCAGACACTGCAAAAACCCACCAAAATATAAAGACCAATGACACTATTAAGAAACTGCATCAACTAGTGTGCAAAATAACCAAATTGCAGCATGATGACAGGATCAAATTCACACATAACAATATTAACCTTAAATGTGAATGGGCTAAATGCCCCAATTAAAAGACACTGACTGGCAAATTGGATAAAGAGTCAAGACTCATTGTGCTGTATTCAGGAGACTAATCTTACATACAAATACACACATAGGCTCAAAATAAAGGGATGGAGGAAAATTTACCAAGCAAAAAAAAAAAAAAAAAAAAAAAAAGCAGGGGTTGCAATCCTAGTCTCTAACAAAAAAGACTTTAAACCAACAAAGATCAAAAAAGACAAAGAAGGGCATTACATAATGGTAAAGGGAACAATTCATAAAGAAGAGCTAATTATTCTAAATATATATGCACCCATTATAGGAGCACTCAGACTCATAAAACAAGTTCTTAGAGCCCTACAAGGAGACTTAGACTCCCACACAATAATAGTTGAGAGAGTTAAACACCCCACTGTCAGTATTAGACAAGGATATTCCCAGCCCTGGATCAAGTGGACCTGGACATCTACAGAACTCTCTATGCTAAATCAATAGAATATACATTCTTTTCAGAGCCACATGGCAGTTATTCTAAAATTGACTACATAATTGGAAGTAAAACACTCCTGAGAAAATGCAAAAGAAATGAAATAATAACAAACAGCCTCTCAGACCACAGTGCAATCAAATTAGAACTCAGGATTAAGAAACTCACTCAAAACCACACAATTAAATGGAAATTGAACAACCTGCTCCTGAATGACTGCTGGGTAAATAATCAAATTAAGGTAGAAATCAAGAAATTCTTTGAAACTAATGAGAACAAAGAGATAATATACCAGAATCTCTGGGACACAGCTAAAGCAGTGTTAAGAGGGAAATGTATAGCATTAAATGCCAACATCAGAAAGCTAGAAAGATCTCAAGTCAACACCATAACATCACAATTAAAAGAGCTAGAGAGACAAGAGCAAACTAATCCAAACGCTAGCAGAAGAAATAACTAAGATCAGAGAAGAACTGAAGGAGATAGAGACATGAAAACTCTAAAAAAAAAATCAATGAATCCAGGAGCTGGTTTTCTGAAAAAAATTAACAAAATATAGAGACTGCTAGCTAGACTAATAAAGAAGAAAAGAGAGAATAATCAAATAGACACAATAAAAAATGATAAAGGGGATATCACCATTGATCCCACAGAAATACAAACTACAGTCAGAGAATACTGTAAACACCTCTATGCAAAAAAACCTAGAAAATCTAGAAGAAATTGTTAAATTCATGCACACATACACTCTCCCAAGATTAAACCAGGAAGAAGTCAAATCCCTGAATAGACCAATAACAAGTTCTGAAATTGAGGCAGTAATTAATAGCCTACCAACTAAATAAAGCCCAGGACTAGATAGATTCACAGATGAATTCTACCAAATATACAAAAAGGAGCTGGTACTATTCATTCTGAAACTATTCCAAACAATTGAAAAGGAGGGACTCTTCCCTAACTCATTTTATAAAGCCAGCATCATCCTCATACCAAAACCAGGAAGAGACACAACAAAAAAAGAAAACTTCAGGTCAACATCCCTGATGAACATCGTTGTGAAAACCCTCAATGAAATACTGGCAAACCAAATCCAGTAGCACATCAAAAACTTAGCCACCATGATCAAGTTGGCTTCATCCCTGGGATCAAGGCTGGTTCAACATATGCAAATCAATCAACATAATTCATCACAGAAGCAGAGCCAAAGAAAAAAGACACATGATTATCTCAATAGATGCAAAAAAGGCCTTTGATAAAATTCAACACCTCTTCATGTTAAAAACTCTCAATAAACTAGGTATTGATAGAACAATATCTCAAAATAATAAGAGCTATTTATGACAATATCACATTGAATGGGCAAAAGCTGGAAGCATTCCCTTTGAAAACCGGTACAAGACAAGGATGGCCTCTCTTACGACTCCTATTCAACATAGTACTGGAAGTTCTGGCCTGGGCAATCAGGCAAGAGAAAGAAATAGTGTATTCAAATAGGAAGAGAGGAAGTCAAATTCTCTGTTTGCAGATGACGTGATTTTATATTTAGAAAACACCATCACCTCAGCCCCCAAACTCCTTAAACTGATAAGTAACTTCAGCAAAGTCTTAGGATACAAAAATCAATATGCAAAAATCGCAAGCATTCCTTCACACCAACAATAGACAAGCAGAGAGCCAAATCATGAATGAACTCCCATTCACAATTGTTACAAAGAGAATAAAATACCTAGGAATACAGCCAACAAGGGATATGAAGGAACTCTTCAAGGGGAAATACAAACCACTGCTCAAGAAAATTAGAAAGGACACAAATGGAAAAAACATTCCATGCTCATGGATAGGAAGAATCAATATCATGAAAATGGCCATACTGCCCAAAGTAATGTATAGGTTCAGTGCTATTCCCATCAAACTACCACTGACATTCTTCACAGAATTAGAAAAAACTATTTTAAATTTCATATGGAATCAAAGACCCCATATAGCCAAGACAGTCTTAACAATTAATGTTTAAAAATACATTATGACCACCTGGGCTTTATCCCAGGATTCTAAGATAGTTCAGTATTCAAAATATGTTAACAAGGGCTATATGCCTGCCCTATGTTTGTGCATATGTTTAAAATTACTCTGAATAGTCAAGTAAATAAGACAAGAGCATCCGAAACACAAAATTTGACATGCAGAAAAAACAAGAAAATATTTGAGTCATTTATTTTGATTGATAAGAGCATTTCACAAGATGCCGTGGGATAAATAGACAAATGGAAGAGATGATATAGAGTGATTATAGACAATCTATATTTTCAGTGAAATTTGATGTATTGTTGATATAGAATGAGATCTGAGACATGATCACTATTTGCTTAATAAATGACACTAAGCCAAGTAACTATTTATGTACAAAACAAAGAAGAAACTAATTTCTTATCTTTTAGTACATATAAAAATTAAATTATCATGCTGGCCAATAAATTATTTAATCAAGAAAAGCAAAATGTAAAATATCAACAATAAAATATTAGATAATATATTTATGGCTTTGGTTTAGCAAGACACTAAGAACACAAAACATAAAAAAGAAATTAATTTGACCTCATTGATATTAAAAGTTGTGATTGCTTTGTTTTCTATAACACAAAAGGTATAGAAAACAAAGTAAAAATGTAAACAAATTACAATGCCTATAATTTCTGAATACTAATAATAAAAGAGAAACTACCAAAATAGGCAAGGAAGTATTTGATTTACAAATAATTTGCTAATACATGAAAAATGCTCATTTTCAATTTTAGTCAAGAAATCATAGTTCCAAATCACATTACGACATTTTATATTATCCTGACTTGAACATTACACATTCTATGCCAGTAAAAAAATTTCACATGTGCCTTGTAAATAGGTAAAATATTATGTATCAATTTAAAAAACAGCATGTTATGATATAATGTATTATTTATTTATTTATTTATTTATTTATTTATTGTTATTGTACTTTAAGTTCTTGGATACATATGAAGAACATGCAGGTTTGTTACATAGGTATACGTGTGCCATGGTGGTTTGCTGCACCCATCAACTCATCATCTAGGTTTTAAGCCCTGCACATATTAGGAATTTGTCCTAAGCTCTCCCTCACCTTGCCCTCTACCCCCTGACAGGCCCCGGAGTGTGATGTCCCCCTCCCTGTGTCCATGTGTTCTCATTGTTCTGCATTCACTTATGAGTGAGAACATGCGGTGTTTGGTTTTCTGTTCCTGTGTTAGTTTGCTGAGAATGATGGTTTCTAGTTTCATCCATTTCCCTGCAAAAGACATGAAATCATACATTTTTATGGCTGTATAGTATCCCGTGGTGTATATGTGCCAATTTTCTTTATCCAGTCTAACATTAAGGGGATTTGGGTTGGTTCCAAGTCTTTGCTATTGTGAATAGTGCTGCAATAAACATACATGTGCATGTGTCTTTACAGTAGAATGATTTATAATCCTTTGGGTATATACCCAGTAATGGGATTGCTGGGTCAAATGGTATTTCTGGTTTTAGATCCTTGAGGAATCACCACACTGTCTTCCACAATGGTTGAACTAATTTACACTCCCACCAAAAGTGTAAAGGCGTTATGGTATAATATTAAAGTTAATAAATGAAAAAATTTTGAGAATAACAACTGATAGCAAATATGTAGTGGACAAGAATCCACATATGCTGTTATCTGCAAAGTAAATTAGTACAAATAATTTGATAAGCAATTTATCAATATTCACTAATGTATATAATTTTTATATCCTTAGAGCCAGCAATTCCTCTCCCAGACATACAAATAAAGTGTAACATTTTTATGTCTAAAGTTTTTGTGGCAGCATGATTCTCATAACAAAAGAAAGAATAATAGGGATATACAATATATACATACATACAGTGTATTCTCTCAGTAGAATACATGTGATATATGTGTGATCCATTCTTACATGAGAATTCTATATATCCCGTTACATGTATTACCTATAGTTATTTGTTTTAAGTGGATTATCTCAAAAATATATTTCATAAACATTTCTAAAGCTGCTGAAATTAGAAGTATATATACGACTCTATTATCATTTAAAAATACTTCAAAATATAAAAACAATACTATGCATAATGATAACTACATAAATTTGTGTCAGTTTTGTAAATATTGTGAATGTTTTACTCTGCTCTCTATGCAGTGCCCAAGGCGTATGGTGGGCACTCAAATAATGTTTGTTTGAATAAAGAAGTGGTGACATTGAATAATCAATAACCACTGTAAGATATGTAATATATGGCTAATTCTGGAAAGAAATGGAGTAACAATATGATAAAAGGGTGTTCAGTGAATCTTTCCTCTTAATTAGTAAGTTTTGTTCATACAGGCAAACACTCAGAGACACAAACATTCAATATTCTCTGAAATATTAATACAATATTGAAGACTTGCTACTTAGTGTGAAATATTTTGATATTTCAAATACTTGGGAATTTTTGAAATATATATTAAAAATAATTACTCATAAATATAATTATCTAAGTAGACAAATACATATTTAGAAAATTTCATATTGAAACTTTTCTCCATTTATAGTGTATTTTAGACATCAATACATTTTTTTCTTAATTTTTGAATATAGTCAGTCATATTATCTATTTTTCTCTTCACTTATCATTTAGATTGTGAAAAATAAGTGGGTTTGTTTGCATCTCAGAGCAAATTAGAGTCAAAACAAATTATATGATCAGCGCTTTTAAAAAAATTAGTTAATGCCATCGAAGTACTTGATACTGACATTTAAGTGCTTCAGCTGGTTAATAATTCACTCAACATATTAACAACAGCATCGTAAGTGCTAGGAGCTCAGAATACAAATAAAGATCTATATTTCTTTACAGACAAGTGTATATTAAAAGGACCAATAGTCAAATCAATTTTCAGTATAGAAATTCATTCAGAATTCAGAAATCAAACAAATTGGCTTAACTGAGTAAAAAGCAAAAATGTGTAAGATGAAATGACTAAAAATATATTTTTTAAAAGTGAAAGTAGGTTGTCCATGTCTCCCAGTGCCATTTTGGATTTTAGTGGTTCACTTTATGTAAATCTAAGTCTTTGAAATCCTGTTAAAATATCATTCTCTATACAATGTCCACAGGGAAAATAGTATTTTAATTGCTCACAGGATGGATTTATAGTTCATTTCTATAGACACTGATGGAGCACCTATTAGATATCAGACATGTACCTGGAAGAGATAATGAGATCAATCTTCATCACTAGTGTTTGTAGATATTTAATGTTATAAAAATGATAGATACTTTAAAAGATTATTTCAATATAATGTGGTAGAAGATATAAGACTTTATAAGCAGGATACCTTATGAGTGTAGAGTAGAAAAATTTACTCCAGACAAGAAACATAAGGTACTGTTATGGTGTGAATGTTTATACTATTCCAAACTCGTGTTGAAATTTAATTACCAAAAAATATATTTAGAAAGAAAGTATGAATAAGACCTAGTATTTGATAACACGACATGGGGACTACAGTTAATAATAACTTAATTGTACATTTAAAAATAACTAAAAGAACATCATTGAAGTTGATTAATGCCTTTATCACAAGAGTCGTTTCCTTATATGAGTTCAGCCCACTTTTGTCTCTCTCTCTCTCTCTCTCACCCTCTGTTTGACTTTCTGCCATGGAATGACTCAGCAGAAAGTTCCTTGCAAGATGCCAGCCCCTCCATCATGGACTTCTCAGCCTCCACAAGCATGAATCAATAAGTATTTGTTAATTATAAATTACCCAATCTGTGGTATTTTGTTATAGCAGCACCAAATGGACTACAACAAGTCCCAGTGGGATAAGCCTTTCTTGTCAAGGTTTTAACAAGACATGAGAGGTTGAAAATAGTGGTGTGATTTTACAGTATGAGATTTCTTCCCAATTCCTGTTATTCAGCCAAAAACTTACGCAGAGTCCTACTTTTTTATATATAGAAAAAAAAAAAATCTAGTTACTTGTTCATTTTATGGCATATATAAATTCCTTGACTCCAGGTTTCTCTCATTTAAAAAAAAATTCTTCTCTTTAAATATAAGTTTTCCATATCTCATTTGTTGTCTTAACACATAAAGCACTTCACAGATTCTTTTGCTTCTTGGAGGCACCTTAGCTATACTCAGTTTCACGAATAAACAATTCCTTTGTCTCCTAATATGTCTCTATTTCTTCATTCAAATAATGTATGTTTCTCATTAATTCAAAACAGTTTTAATCATTTTGAGTAGGAAATCATTTGTACCCATTTCATCCACTTTCCCACTAAGGTCTTAGCCAGATACCTTGGAAATTTGAATTTATGACCTAAAGATATCAATTCATCAAGGTTTCTTTTGAATGAACAAAATGGCAAAGTCAATGTAGGAGTGGTAGTTTGCTCACTCATATGTACGAGAATATTGTAGTACCATTATTTTTCACCTTTGGAATATTAATTGTCTAGTATATTGGAAGCAAAATCATGCAGTTACAATGTACCACACATTGAAATGTGTCTTTACTTCAATTTGCCCTCTATTTTTGTCCAGACACAAAGATTGAGAATATACATGGAATTTAATAAATAATATTAATTATTTATTTAATTTTAAGCATATAAAGCATACATATTATTAAAGGATTAGTAAAGTCTTTAGTGTTTTTAAAGGGGTTGGTGATAATATCCATTATTTAATATTTCATTGAAAGATCTAATTAAAGTGATTTACAAACTTCAATTAGTTTCCACCATGACAAGCATCATGCAGTTTCTCAAGACAACAAAGTAACATTGGATAGGCAAAAAGCAAGAAACCATGATAGGAAAAGTATAAAGATTCATTTTAACCAATAGGGAGTATATTATTTGCTTGGGCTGCCATAACAGAATACGACAGACAGGGTGGCTTATGCAATAGGAATTTATTTCTTCACAATTCTGAAGGCTAAAAATTCAATATCAAGGTGCCAGCTGGGGTGCTATATTTTGAGGCCTCTCTGCTTGGGTTGCAGATGACCACCTTCTTGCAATGTCCTCACATGGCCTTTCCTTTGTACTTCTGTGGGGACAGAGAGATAAATGTAGTCTTTCCCTCTACTTATAAGACACCAGTCCTATTGGATTAGAGAACCACCCTAAAGAACTCATTTAATCTTAATCACCTCTCTAAAAAGCCTCTCTCCAAATACAGTCACATTGGTATTAAAGGCTTCAACATATGAATTTGGAAAGGAACACAATTCTGTTCATAAGAAGGATTTGATCCCATGAAAAGGTCTTGAGTATTTAAACTTTAGAAAGGCTTGCATAATAATGTTAAGCATAAAATATGTTACAGATTACATTAAATAAAACCCATGTACACATTAATGAGTTATATCTACCTTACTATCACTAATGTTTTCACTGATGCAATAGTTCATTAATAAGAAACCACTGCTCTTCTGTTGCCCTCTAAAGGGTTGCAATCAGGAACCGTTTTTAGAGGAGCCAAAAAAAAATAAAAACTAATAAATTAGATAATGAATCTAACTAGAATACCACTGGACCTCTTTAAACAACCTATTTTCTTAATATGTCTGCCTTGAGATAATGTTGCGCTATAGCATACCCTTGAAATTATAAATCTAACTCCAAAGATATCAGCAACTATAATGAACAAGTAACTAATTTATCTAGTTTCTCTTTCATTCAGGGAGCTGTATATCTTCCAATGAATATAAATTCTCTTCATTCAGTAGAACTGAAGTCAGCTCTTTCCTTTTCTATTTCCTGATTAACCTCTTTGATGATATCATGGCCCAGAAATGCACCATCCTTCTTATATTCCTTGTGCCTTATAAGTCACGTATTCCTGTATTAGGATTAATCAATTCCAGCCTCTTGTTGAGATTTAAGATGTGAGTAAACGATGTCAGTTGAGCTTGTTTCTGCATCTGTGTTTAGCCAGTAGGTCAGCTTACTACTAGAGAATCTAATGTGGCCTCACTCATGGGTCTCATGGATGGCAGTCTGTCGGCTGGGGAAGTGGGGGTCATTCGGTCACCACATGTCTCTCATCACCCAGCAGGTTAGCTGAGGCTTATTAACAAGACAGCACAGGAGTTTTAAAAGCCTCATTATAATGAGTCTTAATGTGTAAGCACTTTTCAAGTCTCTACTTATATCATAATGTCTGTTGCCCACTAGAAAAATAAAATCACATAGCATACCCTAAGGTAGAATGGGAAAGAGTTACCCAAGCTGTAGTAAAAAGAGGTGTTAACAACATGGAAAAATACTGCAATTATATACTAGAGCAGGAAAAAGTTGGAAACACCTTGAAATATTTTGTATAGAATTAAGGATGTATGCCTGGGAAAGCTTGAAAATGAGATTGGGGCTGGATGTAAAGCAAGACAGTAAAATATTGGATTAAGAAATGTTAAGTTTATCAATGAAGAGCAGCACAGTTAGAGGGAGCCCAGTTTACAAGACTGCCCTTACTTCTGATTCCAACTACAAGTTAAGGAACTCCAAGACCATTCTGATTTTCATTCACTTGCTAGAACAACTCACAGAACTCAGTAAGAGCTGTAATACTTATTATGGTCTATTATATTACAAGACACAAATTTAAAGCAGCCAAGGGAGGAACTGCAGACAGCAGAGTCCAGGAAAGTTCCAACCATGTAACTTCCCAGTTGTCCTCTCTCTATGGACTTGAAGATAGCATTACCTTCCCATCAAGCCTGAGTGCCTATAAAAAGGTACTGCCAACCAACGAAGCTCACCTGAGCCTTGGTGTGCAGATTTTAATTGGGGTCCATCTCATAAACATGGTTCACAGCCCAGGTGGCTAATCTCAGTCTCTACCCTCTCAGGAGTTTGAACAGATACCACATGATCCTACCCTAAATCACATTGTTAGACCATCTGGTGTGGCCAACTTCTACTCTAAATCACACTGTTACACTATCAAGGCCTCCAGGCAAACAAAGACAGTTCTATCAGGCAGGACATTTCAAGGGTTTTTAGATTACCTGCAAAAGTGATGGGAAAAACAAAGCCTCCTTTTTGTCAAGTTTTGATTTTAGTACATATTTGCTGAAGAATATTGCCAGTAGCAATTGATTGAAAGGATCATGAGCAAAGGTACAATTCCAGGATTTATTATGCAGCAGCATACAAGATGTCACCTAATATCTAAATTGAACTACAGAATTACTTAGACAGGTAAGGAGTCTATGTTTTGCCATTCTCCTCTATATTCTCTCAATCTCAGAGAAGGAAGCTACAATGAACAGAGAGGCAGAGCTCTAATGTGCACTGAGTAGAAGATAGGAAAATAAATTTAAGTTTAAAAATAAATAGGATTGAAACAATAAGTCTGTTGTAGTAACTAAAGAGTAGGAATATTTATGAGCACTGTTACTGATAGGAAATGGGACTTGAATGAGCAGATTATCTTGGATTATCCAAATGACCCTACACTTAATTTTAACCAAAGTAATGGAAAATTTCAGTTAGACAGGAGAATACATACAAGAGATCTATTATAAATCATAGTCACTATAGTTAATGACAACCTGCTGTATACTTGAAAATTGCTAGAGTAGATTTTAAGTGTTCTCACTACAAAAAAAGTATGTTTGACAATGTTAATTCGTCTGATTTAGCCATTTCACAATGTGTACATATATGAAAACATCATGCTGTTCACCATAAATATGTACGATTTTATTAGTCAATGTAAACAAAATAAAAAATTGCCAAATGGCCTTAAATTCTATATATGTGTCATTAAAAGAGGGAAGTAGAGGGAAAATTGACAGACACATAGAAGAGAAACAGACAGAGATGGGAGCAATACAGCCACAAGCCAAAAAATGCCAGCAGCCATCAGAAGCTGAAAGAAGAAATGGCTTCTCTTCTAGAGTCTCCAGAAAGACACATCGCCGCAGAGAGCTTAATTTCCATTCAGCAAAACTGGTTTTGGACTTATAATCTCCAGAACTTTAAAAGAATACATTTCTTTTGTCTTAAACCACCAAGTTTTTGGTAATTTGTTACAGCATCCCTAGGAAAGTAACAGGGAAAATCACTGGAAACAAATTCATATCATGTGTAGATTGTATTCGTCAAGGAATAGAGGACCTCCTTTAAATGATTTTTATGTATATAATTTTTAATCTCTATCCATGTCCAGATCTAGCTCTTTAACTCTGCTTAAATCCATACCCGCAGACACTGTGCAGCACTCTATATATGACAGATCTCCCCTATCCATCCATTTAATTTCAACTCAGCAATGGTGAACAATTCCTTTTGACATTGCCTTTGTCGGATATTTATCATTTTATGCGGTATGTTTTCAGCTTTCCTGTCTCACAGCTCTCTCTCAAGGTCAGCCTTAGTAGTGCAAGGGAAGGAATGGTCCTGGAGAAAACCTCAGAGGGTAGACAAGAATCAGAGGTTAAATGCCTCAACTTCTTAAACTTCAATGGGTCAGTCTGATGTATTCTGCATGGCTCTTCAAAAGATCTTAGGTAAGATTGAGACCCAGTCACTAACAGCACTAGGCAGCTTAATAAACACTATACTGTATTTTTTTTTCTCTCTACACTCATTTTTCCTCTTTCTCATATCTCCTCATAGGATCGTCTGACAAATAAACTACTTGCAGACAATCTTCTCTAATTCCACCTTCAGATAAACATAAACTAAGAGAGTTTTAAATGAAAGTAGTTTTGGAAGGAAACCCTTAGAATGATATTGTGAAACTAGATTATTCACTATTCAGATACCAAAGAGCACTTCTTAGTTGTTTCAAGTGGATGGTGACAAAACCTGACATGTTGTAGGATCACAATTTCTAAGAATATGTTCTGGATTTGTATATAACTTGTAAGGAGAATATAGGGTAAGAGGTAAGGCTGAAGAAGTAATTATATACTAGATCACACAGTCTTAAATGGTATAAAAAAAATAAAAGAGGCCTTTTTTTCCCTATTAGATAATGGGTACCATTTTTAAGATTTGCTATAAGAAAAGCCCAAGTAGTTTCTGTCTTTGCATGACCCCAGGAAAATCACTTAACCTCTCTGGGGCTCATTTTTCTCCTCTGCAAAAAGAAAATTTTAATGGTACTTATATGAAATAAGGCAAAACGCAGAATATTGCACTTAAGAAAATTTTAATGTATAGTTACTGTGATGGTTAATGTTATGTGTCAACTTGTTTAGGCCATGATACCCAGGTTTGTTCAAACACCAGTGTAAATGTACCTGAAAAGGTATTTTTTGGATGTGGTTAACATTTAAATCAATAGACATTGGGTAAAGCAGATTAGTCTCCATAATGTGTGTGGGTCACATTCAATCAGTTGAAGACCTTACGGGAAAAGACTGAGGTAGCTTGAGGAAGAGGAACTCCACCTCTATTACAGCCTTTGGACTCAGGAATGTAACATCCTCTCTTCTCTGGGTTTCCAGCCTGCTGGCCTACCCTGCATATTTTGGACTTTCTAGTCCTCCGAATCACATGAGTGAGTCTTTAAAATAAATCCAACCCTCTTCCCAAACTTATACACTTCATTTCTTCTGTTACTCTGAAAAACTAATAATTTTAAGGTGCTCTAATACAGTAACTAATAATTTTAAGGTGATTACTCTGGAAATTATGTAGAAATTAGTGTATGGTGGGCAGAATAATGGTTCCTCAAAGATGTGCATGTTCTGCTCCTGAGAACCTGAGAATATATGAAAAGGGAATTTGCAGATGTGAGTAAGGTATCTTTATTTAGTGTGTCTATTGTGGGGAAAAGAAAGAGAGATCAGCCTGTTACTGTGTCTATATAGAAGGAAGTAGACATAAGAGACTCCATTTAGTTCTGTATTTGAGATGCTGTTAATCTGTGACCCTACCTCCAACCTTGTCCTTGCAAGAGACATGTGCTGTGGTGACTTAAGGTTAAAAGGATTTTGGGCGGTGCAGAATGTGCTTTGTTAAACAAGTGCCTAAAGGCTGCTTATGGTTAAAGGTCATCACCATTCTCTTAAATCTAGAGAAAAAGAAAAACATTTGTCTTCTGCCCGTCCCTGGGCCATGGAACATCTCCAGGTAAAACCCTTTGTGTGCTTTATTTACTGAGTAAAGAGATAACCGCCTTTAGGAATAAGGTGGGGCTTGCTGGAGCAATACTGCTAAAAGGTTTATGGAGATGTTCGCATATACATCTCAAAGCACAGCACCGGTGATGGTAAAGATAATTGTGAATAAATACTAAGGGAACTCAGAGGCCGGTGCCGGTGTGGGTCCTCTGTAAGCACAGCACCGGTCCCCTAGGCCCCGCTTTTCCTTCTCTACACTTTGTCTCTGTGTCTTATTCCTTTTCTCAAGTCTTTCGTCCCACCTAACGAGAAGCACCCACAGGTGTGGAGGGGCAGGCCACCCCTTCAGTCTATAACAGGATATCTGAGGCTGAGTAATTCACAGGAAAAAAAAGGTTTATTTTTGCTCATTGTTCTGGTGGCTGGAAAGTTCAAAAGTGGGCAGCTACATCTTGTGAGGGCCTCAGGCTGCTTCAACTCATAGTGGAAAGTGGAAAGGGAGAAGGGATGTGCTAAGAAGTCACATGGTGAGAGACAGAGCAAGAGAGATAAAAACTAAGGAAGCCAGGCTCTTTTTAACAACCTGCTCAGTGGAAACTAGCTAGAGTAAGAACTCACTCATCCTCATGAGAGAGCATTAATCTATTTGTAAGGGATCCACAATCACAGGCCCAACACCTCCCACCAGGCCCCCATTCCAACACTGCCACACTGGCATCATATGTCAACATAAGGTTTGGTGGAAACAAAACAGATCCAAACTATAAGGTTTGAGTATAAGGTTAAGAGACTTGAGATGGGGAGATTAGCCTGGCTTATCTGGGTGAGCCCAGTCTAGCTATGTTGCATCACATTCATCTTCTTAAAAGTAGAGAATCTTTTCTGGCTGAAGAGGGCAAAGAAATATAGTAAGAGCAGCCTGATACTTCATCATTTGTTTTAAAAATGGAGGAAGGAAGGCAGAAGCCAAGGAATGTGGCAGTCTTTAGAAGCTGGAAACAGCTCTCAATCTAGAGGCTAGGAAAAAAAATGGGGACTTTAACTATTATAGCGAAATGAATAGAAATTGTATTCTTTTCTGGAGACCTCCCAAAAAGGCACAGCCCTGCAGACAACTATATTTTCACCTATTTACACAAACGTTCTACTTCTGGCCCACAGAGTTGTGAGAAAAAAAAAAAGTATTGTTTTAAGCCACTAATTTGAGGCAATTTATTGTGGCAGCAATTGAAAACCTAATAAAGGTGTCTATACCATCTTCATCTTAGAAGCCAATTTTAAAAAACTAAATATAAGTGTTAAAGTTCATAGATATTCATGTGTGACATAACTGGAGACCTGTTAAAATCTTCACATTCACATAGACCAAAGCATCATATCACTTTCCACATATAAAAGTTTAGAAAATATCCTACTAATAGCCATTGAATAGAAAATTAGTAGAGAATATTATAAAGAGCTTGTAGTGCAGATGCTGGGCAGTTGTCTAGGATCACCTGGGACATTTGCTCTCCCCTACTACTATTTCTATTGGCCCTATTGCATTATGCCAGCTTTGGGCCTAAAGCCAAATCCTGATGCGTCTTCTAAACGGATGGTAGAAACCCATGCATTTATCCCTGTAACGGTTTCATGGACAGCGCTAACCTTGACTTTATGTGATATCTCTGTGCATTTCTCAAAAGGAATTGGTTCAAAGGGGGACCTAATTTGTAACATTTATCTTGATATTCAGAATTTATATTTAATGATTGGAGTAAGAGAGAAATTTTTTCTCCTTCTGGATGGTTTATTACACAAATGTGTGGACTAGAGCAGTTGAAATCATTTCATGACCAGAGGAAAAGACACCTGGGTCTGAAACATTCATATGAGTAAAAGAAGCATCATATAATATAGCAAAATAGAGTCAAAGCACAGAGCTAAATATAGCAATACCAAAACAAAATTCTAAAGAATCAATAATACTTTGAAATTAATTATGTTTATTATTTAAACGAGCTTCACATGGGTATTTTATTACTTGAATTTCTAACAAGCAATTTAACTTTATTTTAAGGAAAATTACATATTTCATGGTATAGAACTTTAGGGCGATTCTTCAATAGTGGGTTTATGCACTATAAATTTACAAATATGAGGAGTTTGCTGTAGTATAGCAGTCATAGAAATAATTTAAAAAATGATAAAAGAAGTTAATTCTAGTAGTTGAAAGGCTATTTATCTGTGTTGCTTTATGCTTCTCCTCAGGTACCATCTCATCCATAAATTGTCCCAGATTCCTCAGGCTAGGGTACACCCCAGTCCTGTCCTTTGTTCATATCTTGTGTGTATTTATATTGCAACATTTAGTGTGAATTGAGTCTCTATTGGAATATTTATATTTTTGCACTTGAATAAACTAAATTATTTTAGGATAACAACCACCTATTAGTGTACTACATATAGAAAGGGTTTAACATATATTTTTTAATTTAATTATCATGAAAAAGTGAGTATGACCTACTTTTTACTTGCTCTGTTAAGCTAGTCATCTCATATATAGATCTGTTGGAACCAAATCTATAAGGCATTTTATCAGTCCCTGAAGTTTGCTTTGGCTCTTAGAAGTAGAGAGATGCTAAGCAATTATCTGGGACTCTAAAGTTGAGTGCCACATTGAGCACTCAACCACTAACTGAAGACTTTTAATTCAGCCAGATTATTTGCAGTGTTAGCAAGAGACCTCAAAGGCACCATTGCTCATCATACTTACTTGCACTTCCCACAGAAGGGAAACCCTGTAAGGCCACTTCAGTTTCTGTTTTGCCTAGAACCCAGAGCTATGAAGCTTTTGCACCAAAGAAAAATTATATCAGGGGATTAGGAAGTTGTACAAGTGACCTGAATCTAGACAATTAAATATTTGGGATTTTTTTTTTAGTGTTAATTTGCTTTTGTTATACTATTGCTACCATTTCCTCTTTAATTTCAAACATGCCAACCAATTGTCAAATGAAAAATTCAGGTTGGTAACAGAAGGAGCATCATTCAGAGAAAAGTAGAGCTATACTTCATACTTCTTTCAGCATAAAACATTAGCAATTCCAAGTTTCAGATTCAAATGTGATATAATAATTCTTCACAGCAGCCAAATATGAAGGGTCAGGATTTTTCCTAGTTAAAAATTATATAATGACATATGTCTATTCTTAACAGTAATGAAGATAGAGAAGACATGAATAATAATAAAAATGATGAAATGGTGCTAACATTTCAAAAATTGAGGTCAAGACAGAAAATAGATATGATTAGAGATAGTTTAAATTTAACAAAATATATAAAAGATTCTGATTTTTTTCTAAAAGGAACTGTCAAATTTTATACGTGTGTGTGTGTAAATATTTTCATTCTTCTTTGTATACACTTTTTAGGTTTCTATAAGCAATTTTACAGATGTTTTATAAAAAAAGAATTAATGATTATATCCTATTTTATTCATATTGGAGAATTCATTTGCATTGAACTTGTTTCCAAATTCTATAAAATTTAATAACTTTTATAGGTAATACATTAATGATTATTTCCATTAATATGTATAATTATTTCTTATTGTGAGAGTAAACTAGAACAGAAAAGAAAATACAGTCACTAAGTTAAATATTTTGAGTTCATGCTTGGAAAGAGAAGAGAAGTGAACATCTTCAAACATAAATTCATGTAGTTCCATTTACCTTAGCTATGCTTGTATAACTATTACAATATTTACTACTTTCTTAACTAAATACGTCCATGTTTAAACAAAGGCTTACATTTTCCAAAACTAGCTCTTTCTCCTTTCAGCCTTCCGTAAAACCAACAATGCCAAAAAGATAATATCATGTATCTTACAACATAAAATATGCCAATGGTAAGTGTAGGTTCAAAGTGACATGCAGTAAAATAAAATAATCAGTGTATCTTTATCAAGTCTCCACTAACATTATTACGATAGATGTTGAGCCAATAATTTTGTGACTGACATATTTGAGAAAAATATTACTTTCCTTTTATTTTTATTTTAACACCTTTAATAAAATATAAAGCCAGTCCTATTTGCCAATCAGCAAATCTAGATTAGTAATGTTTAATTTGCTTTCATGAGACGTACACATAAAATTATTTTTTAGAAAAAGTGTTTTACTGATTGTAATCAGTTCCACTCATATTTGAATTTTTCAGCTGCTGCCATAGATTATGATGATTATTTCACTCCTATGCTTTGTCTCACCCACCTGATCTGAACAAAATATCTCCTAACTTGACAGAAACTGATTTTAGTCTGTCTTCTTCCCTTTCCACGAGTCTATGGACCTCGATTCATTTTAAACTTAAGCAAGTATTGGAATTCAGAACAGTTCCTTTTTAATGGCTTCTCCTGAGAACTGCCTACTTTCAGGGAAAATCATTACTGGCTCAACAGTTAGATAATGCCACTTGATCATCAAATTTACCTACACCTGTTGCTTTCTAGCCAAATGTCCTCCTCTCTGTATAAGAAGATCCCATTCTGTCTAAACTTTGAGATAGGCATAGATTTTATCCTGAGAGTATTCTCCCTTTCGCAATGGTCTCCCTCCATTTATTGCAACAGTCTATTTGAATACAATCACTTCTTACATAAATTTAGGTTTGTTTTTTATTTCATTGTCCATAAGGTATTTGTTAGTCAATTACATGATACAGTCAGGAAAAGCATGCACTAGTTTATCAGAAAAAACAAACGAACACTTATTTCTTGTTGTTTGTGTTGCTACAACAAAACGCCTGAGACTGATTAATTTATAAACAACAGAAACTTATTTTTTCCACACTTCTGGAGCCTAAGAAGTCCAAGATCAAGGTGCTGGCAGGTTTGGTGTTTGGTGAGTGCTGCTCCCAATATGGCGCCTTGTTGCTGCATCCTCAATAGCCCAGGGATGAAAGCTGTATCCTCACATGGCAGAAGGCAGAAGGGCAAAAAGGGCGTAGCTAGTTCCCTACAGCTTTTCCATAAGGTTGCTAATCTCATTCATGAGAGCACAGCCCTCATTGCCCTAATCGCCTCCTAACAGCCCCTCCTCTTAATAATGTTGCATAGGGGATTCAGTTTCAACATGAATTTCAGAAAGGACAAGTATTCCAACTACAGCAACTTCAAAAAACTCATCGTAAAAAAAAAACATAGCTGCCAGTGCCAGGTCCTTAACACATACGATTTCTATATGGCTATCTAGAATATCAAGATATATATATATATATATATATATATATATAGCTACATATATATATATATAGCCTGATATATCATTAGCCTTATTTTATAGAGGAGAAAATTTATGGGTTGACCACCAAGTTAGATCGGAGTTCTAACACTCATAAACTTAACCACTACACCAAACTTCTTCCTAGCTACCACAAAATAATCTTAATTCTCCAGAAAATAAAAACTGCCACATCTTCATCAAAATACTGCTGTAAAGGGAGTTTTCTAAACTTCTGTTCAATTTAATAATTTTGAATGTTGAACTTTTAAATGATTTGTTAAAGTTGTATTTTACCTTAGAGAGTGGATGTTAAACCACTTTAAAGTGTATGCAAATCAAATGTGTCTGTATGTATATTTCGGCAAAAAAAAAAAAAAAAAAAAATGTGAATGTGCCTACCTGGTGATTTCACAAATATCTGGGAAGCTTTAAGACAGAAATGATGGTATTAGAAACCAACTTATTCGCTATGGCTTATCTCTGGGTTCTATGTCAATTTGTAACCAATACAGATTCGACTGCTCACCACATGCAAAACTGAGTAACAAGGACGTGGTGTGGTAAAAGAAAGTGACTTTATATTTTCCAAAGCTAGCCATGGGGAATGGATTTAGACTTTTGCCCTAACCAAACAGCCTCAGAATCCCAGGCAAGATGCAGGGGTTTAAGAAGGGGAAGTTCGGTATGGAGGGCATTTGGTGGGGGTGGGGGAATGCATCTGTGTAACTTGTTCTGTTTTTTTTTGTGGTTGTTGTTTTTTTGTTTGTTTGTTTTTTGTTTTTTTGAGATGGAGTCTCGCCCTGTTGCCCAGGCTGGAGTGCAGTGGCGCCATCTCTGCTCACTGCAAGCTCCGCCTCCCAGGTTCACTCCATTCTCCTGCCTCAGCCTCCCGAGTAGCTGCGACTATAGGCACCAGCCACCATGCCCCGCTAATTTTTTTTTATTTTTAGTAGAGACGGGGTTTCACCATGTTAGCCAGGATGGTCTCAATCTCCTGACCTTGTGATCCACCCACCTCGGCCTCCCAAAGTGCTGGGATTACAGGCATGAGCCACCGCACTCGGCCTGTTCTGTTGTTTTATCTTGAGTTATTGCCATTATCTGGCGAATGGGCTGGTGCTAGCTCAAGATGATCAGGTTGGAAACTAACTGTAGCCATGAAATAATCTTCTGGTGGGGAAGAGTTCCACAGGGCCTGAATTGGCTCAAGATTTAGTCTTTGGAACTTCTGTTTTTGTTTTTTTTTTTGAGACGGAGTCTCACTCTGTTGCCCAGGAGTGCAGTGATGCGATCTTGGCTCACTGCAACCTCTGCCTCCTTGGTTCACGCAATTCTCCTGCCTCAGCCTCCTGAGTAACTGGGACTACAGGCACGTGCCTCCACGCCCGGCTAATTTTATTTATTTATTTTTATTTTTATTTATTTATTTATTTATTTTATTTTTTTTGAGACGGAGCCTCGCTCTGTTGCCCAGGCTGGAGTGCAGTGGCGCGATCTCTGCTCACTGCAAGCTCCGCCTCCCGGGTTCATGCCATTCTCCTGCCTCAGCCTCCCAAGTAGTTGAGACTACAGGCATCCACCACCATGCCTGGTTCATTTTTTCTTTTCTTTTTTTTTTTTTTTTTGTATTTTTAGTAGAGATGGGGGTTTCACCGTGTTAGCCAGGATGGTCTCGATCTCCTGACCTCGTGATCTGCCTGCCTCGGCCTCCCAAAGTGCTGGGATTACAAGTGTTAGCCACTGTGCCTGGCCAGTCTTTGGAACTTCTAAGCAAGCATGCATGTAACTAGCTATGCTAGCAAGGTAAGGGGGTGACTAGTGGAAAGAAGGGGAAAAAAGTTATATTTTCATTCCTACGCAAACAAAAAGGAAAGAGAAGATGAAGAAAAGGAAGAGGAAGACGAAGAAGAAGAAGAAGAGGAAGAGGAGGAGGAGGAGGAGGGAGGAGGAGAAGGAGGAAACTTAAAAAGAGAGTACTCACAAATAGAGAAACAGTAATAATTCTAAGTTTAGAGTTATTGATGCATTTTTTCTTCCTCCTATAGATTTTTAAAAAAATTTTTCATGTAGTTTTCCAGTTTTGAGTGTTTCTTTTTATTTTATTTTATTATTATTATACTTTAAGTTTTAGGGTACATGTGCACAATGTGCAGGTTTGTTACATATGTATCCATGTGCCATGTTGGTGTGCTGCACCCATTAACTCGTCATTTAGTATTAGGTATATCTCCTAATGCTATCCCTCCCCCCTCCCCCCACCTCACAACAGTCCCCAGAGTGTGATGTTCCCCTTCCTGTGTCCATGTGTTCTAATTGTTCAATTCCCACCTCTGGTTGAGAACATGCATTGTTTAGTTTTTTGTCCTTGTGATAGTTTACTGAGAATGATGATTTCCAGTTTCATCCATGTCCCTACAAAGGACATGAACTCATCATTTTTTATGGCTGCATAGTATTCCATGGTGTATATGTGCCACATTTTCTTAATCCAGTCTATCATTGTTGGACATTTGGGTTGGTTCCAAGTCTTTGCCATTGTGAATAGTGCCGCAATAAACATACGTGTGCATGTGTCTTTATAGCAGCATGATTTATAGTCCTTCGGGTATATAGCCAGTAATGGGTCAAATGGTATTTCTAGTTCTAGATCCCTGAGGAATCGCCACACTGACTTCTACAATGGTTGAACTAGTTTACGGTCCCACCAACAGTATAAAAATGTTCCTATTTCTCCACATCCTCTCCAGCACCTGTTGTTTCCTGACTTTTTAATGATCGCCATTCTAACTGGTGTGAGATGGTATCTCGTTGTGGTTTTGATTTGCATTTCTCTGATGGCCAGTGATGATGAGCATTTTTTCATGTGTTTTTTGGCTGCATAAATGTCTTCTTTTGAGAAGTGTCTGTTCATGTCTTTTGCCCACTTTTTGATGGGGTTGTTTGTTTTTTTCTTGTAAATTTGTTTGAGTTCATTGTAGATTCTGGATATTAGACCCTTTGTCAGATGAGTAGGTTGTGAAAATTTTCTCCCATTTTGTAGGTTATCTGTTCGTTTTGAGCATTTCTTAATCCTGGGTTCTAATTTGTGCTGTGGTATGAGAGACTGTTACGACTTTAGCTATTTTACCTTTGCTGAAGAATGTTTTTAATTCCAATTATGTCATCAATTTTAGAGTAAGTGCCATTTGGCACTGAGAAAAATGTATATTCTGTTGTTTTGGGGTGAGGAGTTTTGTAGATATCTATCAGGTCCACTTGATCCAGAGCTGAGTTGAAGTCCTGAATATCTTTGTTAATTTTCTGTCTCAATGATCTGTCTAATAATGACAGTGATTTGTTAAAGTCTCCCACTACTGTGGTATGGGAGTCTAAATCTCCTTGTAGGTCTCTAAGAACTTATTTTATGAATCTGCGTGCTCCTGTATTGGGTGCATATGTATTTAGGATAGTTAGCTTTTCTTGTGGAATTGAACCCTTTACCATTATGTGATGCCCCTTTTTTTGTATTTTTGATCTTTGTTGTTTTAAAGTCTGTTTTGTCAGAAACTAGGATTGCAACCCTATTTTTTTCTGCAGTTTGCTGGGGGTCCACTCCAGACCCTATTTACCTGGGTTCCTCCTACACCTGGAGGTATCACCAGCAGAGGCTACAGAACAGCAAAAGTGGCTGCCTTCTCCTTCCTCTAGGAGCTCTATCCTGGAGGGGCACCGACCTGATGCCAGTGAGAACACTCTTGTATAAGGTGTCTGGTGACCCCTGTTGGAAGGCCTCACCCAGTCAGGAGGCACGGGATCAGAGACCTGCTTAAAGAAGCTGTCTGGCTGTCCGTTGGTGGAGCAGGTGCACTGTGCTGGGGGGAATCCCTATTGTCCAGACTGACTGGACTCTTCAGAGCCAGTGGCAGGAAAGACTAAGTTTGCTGAGCCATGGAGATTGCAACCACCCCTCCCCCTAGGAGCTCTGTCCCAGCTAGATCAGACTTATGTCTGTAAAACCCTGGCTAGAGTTGCTGAAATTCCCACAGGGAGGCCCCACCCAATGAGGAGGGATGAATCTGGGACCCACCTAAAGAAGCAATCTGGCCATAATATGCCACAGCCACTCTGCTGCACTGTGGGGAGTTTCCCCCAGTCCAAACCACCCAGTCTCCCTGGCACCAGCTGGGGAAAACAGCTGGCTGGAGCTTCAGTAATGGTGGCTGCCCCAAATTTGATAATTTTTAATGCTATGTGGTAGTATTTGGTGCAAATAGGCTTAAAATAGCTTTTTATGACAATATTGATGGAGACGTTTTCTAATAGTTTACTACAGAAAACTGTGTAGCGACGATTATCTTTATGCCTATGTTCAGTCATGTTTATGCAATGCTTTTTCTAATACATTCTTAAAACAGAATTTCTATGACAGTACATTATTGGTTAAAATTTGTTCCCACAGAATTTATATATATATTGAATTCTTAACTCCTAGTACCTCCAAATGTGACCTTATTTAGAGAGAGAGTTTTCATAATGATAATCAACTGAAGATGTGGTCACTCTAATGTAATAAGACTGTTGTCCTTACAAAAAGGAGGAAATTTGAACACAGCCATGTACATTCAGGAAAAACACCATGTGATGATAAAGGTAAAAGACTTTAGACATTAAAGACTGCCATCAAACCACCAGGAGATAGGGGAGAAGCATAGACCAGATTCTCCCACACAGCTCTCAAAAGAAACCAATTCTGCTGACACTTCAATCTGAATCTTTTAGTTTCCAGAACTGTCAGCCAATAAGTTTCTATTGCTTATGTAGCCCAATATGTTGTGTCTTTTTATGGAAGTTCTAGGAAATTAATCCATGGAATATGTGCATTTTTTTACCAGATGCTACTAAATATCCTTTAAATCAATTTCACTTCTACCAGAAGTTTTTTTTTTTTTTTTTTTTTTTTTTTTTTACAATGTCCATTTGGGGAAACTTAACTCACCAAAGAAATCACCAGGTCTAGAAGCTCTTCTACTCTTAAAAGATAGAGGTAAATGTGTTTCTCTCTCGGACCCTTCTCTTTGGTAATATACATACCAAAGTGTTAGCAGAATCATTTTTTTATTCTCTTAATCACAGTCACTATCTTCTACTTCCTCAAGCCAGAATTCTGGTGACTTTTTTCTCTCTGATTTAAGGCTTACAATTATAATTATTATTTATTACATTACTACTATATTAACACTTTTCTAAGCACTTTACTTAAATTTAATTTTCAAAGCTTTTATATGGCTTCTAAGTTAGGGCTGAGAAAGCTCAGGCTCAGAAAATATTAATAAATGCCCAACATCACACAACAAGCAGGAATTAGAATGTGAGCCCAGCTTCTCTGACCATTACTCTCTGAACTCTCAGAACATGTGGTGGGCAGGATAATTTCCTTGCAAAGATGTCCATGCCTTAATCCCCAGAACGTGTAAATATGTTAGATTACATGGCAAATGGAGAATTAAAGTGGCAGATGATATTAAGTTTGCTAATGGGCTGACCTTAAAAAGGAGAAATTCTTCTAATTATTTGATTGGGCCCATTGTAACTACAAGGATTTTTACTAGGCGAAGAGGGAGGCAGAAGGCTCTGGAGATGTGAGCATGACAGAACATCACGGTCAATGCAACCTTACCACATCTTGAAGAGAGAGGAAAGGGCCCATAAGCCAAGGAATGAGGATGACCTCCAGAAGCTGGAAAACTCATGGAAACAGATTCTGCCATAGAGCCTCCAGAAAGGAGCAGAGCTCTGCTGGCACCTTGATTTTAGTTTAGTGTGAACTAGGTCAGACTTCTGACCATCAGAGCTGTAAGATAATAAATTTGTGTTGTTCTTAAGCCACTATGTTTGTAATCATTTTTACAGTATCGATAGGAAATGAGTAAGTATTCGTCACTGTCTTTTTATTTGCAGATGACAGAGACACATACCTGTCTAGCTTGAGAAAAAAAGTAACTTATTATCTTATGTCAAGATAGAAATGTACTGAGGAATTACTAGAACCACGTAGGCTCTCTCTTCATCTCTGGTGTTGTAGTTTCGGTGCCAGCTTCCTTCTCTTTCTCCACAAAACTCAAAGCAGATCTCAAATCCTCATCCCAACAATCAGAGGCACAAAGCTTGGGTAGGCCAAATTTGTTACCTAGTTATCTGTCCTAAAACAAACACAGAAGCAAAGGGGCTAGGTAGTACTAACATCTTAGCTCCTTAGAAAACCAGACGGTTGGCCGGGCACAGTGGCTCGCGCCTGTAAGCCCTGCACTTTGGGAGGCTGAGGCAGGCGGATCATGAGGTCAGGAGATCGAGACCATCCTGGCTAACACGGTGAAACCCTGTCTCTGCTAAAAATAGAAAAAATTAGCCGGGTGTGGTGGCACGTGCCTGTAGTCCCAGCTACTCGGGAGGCTGAGGCAGGAAAATGGCGTGAACCTGGGAGGTGGAGTTTGCAGTGAGCCGAGATCGCGCCACTGCACTCCAGCCTGGGCGACAGAGACAGACTCCGTCTCAAAAAAAAAAAAAAAAAAAAGAAAGAAAGAAAAGAAAAAACCAGAAAACCAGACAGATGACTTAAAGACAGTTGTAATGTGTATCTTGGAAGAGCACTCAAGCATCTATTATCAATCCAACCTGTTTTTGCCTTAATTGGGCAGTGACACATCTTAGTTTATGACGCCCCTTCTGTCTGTTGATGATAAATAAAATTAGAAGAAATAAAATGAAATGATGTAAAATAAAATTAATCTGGTTATTTAGAAGAATTGGAACCATCAATATAATCACAAGCAAAGCTTACCCTACTGTATACATTTTCTACTGCTGCTTTAACAAATTACCACACATTTTGTAGCTTAAGTGGCACAAATGTATCATCTCACAGTTCTGTAGGTCAGTGGACTTGGCTTGTCAAAAGATTGAAATCCAGGAGTCAGCAGGTCTAATTTCTATCTGGAGTCTCTGGGGTTAAATCTGTTTCCAAAAACATTCAGATCGTTGGCAGCATTGAGCCCATGTGGCTATAGGAATAAAGCCCTGGCTTCTTGGTTGGCTGTTGGCCAAGGGTCTTTTCAGCTTCCTGGAGGTTGCCTTACTCAATTTCCAGAGCTGGCAATGGCAGTCCAGTCCTTCTCATGCTTGAAATCTCTCCTCTGCCTCCCATTTCTGCTGCACGTCTCTGATTCATCTCTTCCTCCCTCTTGCACTCTTCTTACAGATCCACGTGAGTACTGTGAGCACACCTAGATGAACCAGGATAATCTCCTCTAAGCCAGTCAACTTAATGACATCTGAATATAAACTTGTAATGCATTCACAGGTATCAGGGATTAGCAAGTGGGCATTTTTGGTGACGGAAATATTATTATGTCTATGGCACCATCATAAATTTAGGTCAGATTTAAGATATAGTATAGGAATAGTATAAATATATATTTTATTTGCCATGTGTGAACTTTGAATACATTGGAATCTCTAGTAAAATTAATGTATATTTTATATAATTGTCCATTTTTATGGCTTAAAAATTTCTTAAGTTTTTTAGTATAATGGTTATATAGGTCTATGATAGCTTTCTTTTTTTTTTTTTTTTTTTTGCTTTGTAACATATTATGGTTATTTCTATTACAGATATACACTGAGTTCCAATCCTGGTTAGGGTTATAGCCAGTATTATAATGTGCTTCTGTAAGATTATGGTGTTCTTAATAAGAAATGTGTTTTAAGACAGAGATTTCCAGTTAGACACTGATGTAACTAACAGAGTATGCCTATTCTTCTTTGGCTTAAAAAGACGAATATAGCTTTAAATGGTAAAAGGAATAATGCAGGCACAGATACAGGTTCCACAAGACTCTTAAATCTTAGTACTGAAATAAACTCTGAGAAAGGGATAATTGCCAACTAAAAGAAAGCAGACTCCTCCGGGGCATTTATGAGAACTCACTTCCTAGCCAAAAACTGATGGAATTCATAGAGAAAAGGAGTGCCATGGAGAAAACGGTATGATTTTTTTTTTGGAAATAAACAATCATTATATTTCATAATTGTATTAAATGAGTAGAATGGAATCTGTTTAAACATACAGTGGTTGCAGTCTTCCATACAATAGCATAGAGAACGTTTAATAATAAGGTGACATAAATAAGGAAAAGTGTTCTCACATGGCCATATGGTTGTATTTTCTGTGAAAATGTCATTTTTCCTCAGGGTTATGTTATTCCTTTTAGATTTCAAGATTATTTATTTTGTTAATGTTATTTAATACTTCTCTAGAATATTTATGTAATTGGAAAGGCATTTTCAGTGACTTTTATTAGAACATTCTGATAATAAATATATTGATGGGAGTTAAGAAGATGTCAAGAAAATGAAAACTCGTGGGTGATTATATTTAGAATCCCACGAAACTGAGTAATGTAAGAAGAAAAAGCAGCTACACACAGAATATGATGATTGCAGATGCCTGAAAGCTGAACAAAGGGCACACAAACCCTGCTAACTCATTCTCAAAGTCAAAAGATGGTTTCTCTCCCTCCCTACTAATATTTCCAAATCTGCTCAAAGAACAAACCCCCCAATCTATCAGAAAGACATATTACTAGTGACAGTAGCAGCAGTTTTGTAGTTGTCCAATATGAGCTATTCCACTTTCATCTCAGGAATAATGAGGCCCACCTACAATTATACTACCACTCCCTGATATTTTTCACTTTCAAGTAACATACATTTTTACTGAGGTGGTAAATGTGCTCTGTTTTATTGAATAGCTATGTAAGGATTTACTTTGAAGGAATTCATCGTTTTGTGGGATTGGAAGAAAAGAAGAATGTGTTTCTTTTTAAAAAAAACGAATAGTCTTCTATCCTACAGTGACATTATCGTTCGATAGATTCTGAAGTTGTGGGAAGTTTGAAAAAAATATTTTTGATTAAATTCTTTTTGTGACCATAAACATTTCCATTATAAATAATATTTACCTTTCATCTGATAGCCTTCCAAATTTTATATTCTTTAAAGTTTACAAATATTAATTGAAAGAAACGGGGTATGCAGAGAATGCTACTAGCTTTTGAGATGAAAAATGTTATATATATATATATATAAGCTTTTATATGCAAGCACATTTCTAGAAGTTTACACAATTATTTGTGTCAATCAGGGTCCAAACAAGAAACAGATGGCACACTCAAATTAGAATAATTTGATGAAGGTTTATTTACCAAGAAATTAATTACAAAGGTGTGGATGTGTATAGGAAACTGAAAGGAAAGAATAGTGCAAAATTCTTGACTATTAGTAGCAGGACTGTTATCACACGTAAGGCTGAAGGGATTTTTTTAAAAAATGAAAGAGGCTTCCAAATGTTGAAAAGAGGAAGAATCTAATGGAACAGGTTGTCATTAGAGGAACAAAGACAACCTAAGTTGCTCTCACACTTAGGCAACAAGAGTAAGGACCTTGACCTCATTCTCATTTCTCTCTTCTTCATCTGAACCCAACAACCAATCCTGAGAGGCTGAGTGTCCTGTCCATATATGGTTCATATGAATCAGCTTCTCAGCAAACACACACACATACATGCACACAAACACACACACACACACGGAGGAGGGGGTGTACAGCATACTGGGAGAGGCAAATGGAAGAAATGTACCACCCTACTCTTAACTATGCTCCACTAGGTTTCTTGCAGTGCATTCATTGTCATGAATGGCTTTGTCATCCAGAAATTTTTACATTTTTAGCTCTTAATTACTTATTAAAAATGGCTCATAGAAAGTGTTTGCCAGTCAAGAATGAACAACACTGTAGTAAATAACTTCTTTTAGAAAACCTTTCTTTCTTTTTTTTTTGGCCTGAATTGAGTTACAATGGTGCATTTCTTAACAACACAGATATATTCTGAGAAATGCATTGTTAGGCAATTTCATCATTGTGTAAACATCATAGAGTGGACTTACATAAAACTGGATGGCATAGCTTACTACACACCTAGGCTATATGACATAGCCCATTATTCCCAGGCTTACTACACACCTAGGCTAAATGATACAGCCTATTATTCTCAGGCTTACTACACACCTAGGCTATAAGATATAGCCTATTATTCCCAGGCTACAAACTTGTACATGTTACTGTACTGAATATTCTAGGCCATTGTAATACAATGGTATTTGTGTATCTAAACGTATCTACATATAGAAAAGGTAAAATAAATATACAGTATTATAATCTTATGAGAATGAAATGTCATTATGATGTGTTTGATTATATTTCGTTGATATTTTCTGAAATTATATTAATAGACAAAAATTAATTTTTTAAACGGTAAACATTACCAAAGTGATTTGGGAATAATTTCTCTTTTTCTCCAGAGAAAGTAGAGAAATTGCTCATGTTAAGAACATCATATTGGTTTAATAATTTGTTTGTATATTTTGACATAGTTCTTAATAGTAAGCATGGTGGTTACCTAATTGGCTCTCCTAATTTTATAGCAGAGAAGAGTGCGTCTTCTGTGCTAAAATGTCAAACTGAAATTTCAGTCTAGCTCTGCTGATAGATTATTATTTTACTCCATTTGGTGCTGCCAAAGCTATATAAGAGAATACTCAAAACTGGGTAATTTATAAAGAATGGAAAGTCATTGGCTTACAGCTTTAGGAACTGGGAAGTCCTAGTGATTAACTTTTCATGTGAGTTTTGGAATGAACAAAATCATTCAATGTGTATCACTTACATAATACTAAAATATGAAAATTACATAAAAGAGAGGTGTTAACAACTTGGTTTCAAATTCTACCTCTGTCACATTAATTGCATGTTTTTGACAAGTCACTTAACTTCTCTAAGCCTAGCTTACTTTTTGTTAATATAGAGTATCATTAAATTATTTTCTCATAAGGGCTGAAGTGAGAAAAACATAGCCAATATCTGACAAAACACTCAACATAAGCTGAATAATTATTTTGGAAAATGAAGTACAGTTTATAGTTCTCTCTTTCTCTGTCTTACACATACACACACATACACACTCACATGTTCACAAATACGGAGTATAAGCTGGTTCTACTGACCCTGCTCATGATGAAATGCAAGTGCATTGTTTTCTAAGACGTGGGCAGCCTTCACTGTTTGTTCATTGAACTGGACTACTGAAAATATTTTAGCAAATCCCACCGAAAAGCTTCAGAAATTAAAACTTTTGTCCATATGAAAGGTCTCAGGCATCAATGTAGCTGTTTCACCTTGAATTCTTCCTTTTTTTTTTTTCTTCTGTCCTTTAAATAATACAGTTTTGAGCTTCCTTTTCCTAACATAGGCAATTTTGGCAGGAAGAAAAAGCAGAATTTGTTTCCGGGACCCTCTCTTTGTTTGGCATTTGTTTTCTAAAACCAAAACTACTGAAGAAATTAGTCTCAATTCCCTGAAGGAAGAAGAGATATAAGGAGACATGGACAGAAAGAATTTCTTTCAGGCAAACAAGAGAATTGGGGGAACAGAGAAAGCAAACTGTGGTGCAGATCTGTGATTAGGACAATCAATGGTGATATTTAATCCACTTTGAAGAAGTTTCCCAGAAAAGAATCAGAAACTCGAAGTGGAAACATTTTATGGTTGCCAGCTCTGGTGAAGATTTATAAGGTAGAGAGGCATCAGGACAGGAACCTGAGAGCACCACGTGAAATGAACCTGTGGGTTTCCTAGAGGGAAGCAGCGCACACTGATGATCGAAAACTACAGGGATCTATTTATGTTAACCTATTTTTTATTTTTTTGCTGCTGTCCACGGCCAAAGTTGAATTTTCTACCTGAAAATAGGAAGGAGGCACATACCTAAAATTACATTATTTTTACAATTAATGACATTGAAAATAATATAATTCTTGCTTGTGAAGAATGAGCCTTATCTGATACATTCGAAGAGTCTATGCCTATCGCTTAAGGCAGTGGTCCCCAACCTTTTTAGTAATAGGGACCCGATTTTGTGGAAGATAATTTTTCCACAAATGAGGAGTGAACATTAGATCTCTCGCATGCGCAGTTAACAATAGGGTTCCGGCTCCTATGAGAATCTAATGCCATGGCTTTCTGAAAGGGGGTGGGGAGTTCAGGCAGTAACGCTAGCTCACCCACCACTCACCTCCTGCTGTGCCGCCTGGTGCCTTACAGGTCATGGACTGGTACTGGTCCGTGACTGGGGACCCCTGGCTTAAGGGCTTCAGTAAGTGAGAATAACAGGTAAAAAAAAAAAAAATCACTTTAGGTCAAAACATTTTATCCTGATGTTCACTATCCGGAAAAGCTAATAAGGGTACATACCATGCCTACACTGAACTGTAGTCGGGCACGACACTCAGGTTTTATTGTGCTTGTTTTGTTTTGTTTTGTTTGAGACAAAACAAACAAAGGCTGGAGAGCAGTGGCACAATCACAGCTCACTGCAGCCTCGACATCCTGGGATAAGTGATCCTCCAACCTCAGCCTCCCAAAGTCTGGGATTACAGGTGTGAGCCACCACACCCAGCTGTTGTTTTGGTTTTAACTGTGAATTTGTATGTTCAATTAAATTCTGTCTTTACATGGTGGGGCGATTTTCTTCAAGTGTATTTTTATACCTTTACTAAGCATTTTTTAAAAATACAGCTTTATTGAGTTATAATTAACATACAATATATGACACACATTTAAAGGTACAATTTGCTAATATATACAGTAATCCCACAGTATCCATGGGGAAATTGGCTCCAGGATTTCCACAAATAAACCAAAATCCACAGATGTTCAAGTTCCTGATATAAAATTGTGTAATATTTGCATCTAACTCACACATCCTCTCTTATATGTCTAGATTAAAAATAATAGCTAATAATTACATATAATAGCTAATAATTTGCTATCTCTAGATTACATGTAATAGCTAATACAATGTAAAAGTTGTTATATTTTTTATTTGTGTAATTTTTAGTTTTGTATTGTAATTTTGTATTTGTTTTCAAATAGTTTTAATCAATGGTTGGTTGAATCTGTGGATGTGAAACCTGTGGATATGAAGGACTGACTGTACACCCACCAGCCCATCATGAAAATCAAAATAATGGACATATTGATCACTCCCCAGAGTCTCCTCATTTTCCTTTGTAATTCACCCTCCTGTTTCTCCCACCCATTTACCACCCTACCAACAGCTTCTCTCTCCCCGCAGGTAACCTCTGGTGGGTTTAAGCCATGATAAATTAGTTTACCTTTTCCAAGTTTTATATAAATGTGACCTTACAATATAAATTCTTTTTTTCTCAGACTTTTTTCACTCAGCATAATAATTTTGAAATTTGTCCATTTTGTTATGAGTATCAATTATTCATCCTTTTTATTGCCGAGTTGTATTTTCTTTTATGGCTATACCAATATCTCTTTATACATTTAGCTGTTAATGGATATTTGGGTTGTTTCTAGTTTTTGCTTTTTAAAAATAAAAAGACTATGAACATCTATGTGCAACTGTGTGTGTAGACTTATACTTTCTATTCCCATAGGGGTAGAATGGCTACTTTCTATGATTGTGTATGTTTAATATTTTAAGAAACTGAAAAACTCTTTTCCAAAATGGATGTAATATTTTACATTTTCACTAGATGTATATAAAAATTCCAGTTTCTTTTCATCTTCATCAATACTTGATATAGGTAGCCTTTTTTAATTTTTTAATTTTTATTTATTTATTTTTTGAGACTGAGTCTCCCTGTGTCGCCCAGGCTGGAGTGCAGTGGTGTGATCTTGGCTCACTGTAAGCTCCGCCTCCCAGGTTCATGCCATTCTCCTGCCTCAGCCTCCCTGGTAGCTGGGACTACAGGTGCCTGCCACCACGCCCAGCTAATTTTTTGTATTTTTAGTAGAGACGGGGTTTCACCGTGTTAGCCAGAATAGTCTCGATCTCCTGATCTCGTGATTTGTCCGCCTTGGCCTCCCAAAGAGCTGGGATTACAGGTGTGAGCCACTGCACCCAGCCACTAGGTAGCCTTTTTAATCTAGCCATTCTAATATGTGTGTAGGCTTATTTCATTGTGTGTTTCCCTGATGACTAATGATGTTGGAGATATTTTCACGTGCTTATTTGCTATCCATATATACTGTTGCAAACTATCCATTTTTTTGTCTATTTCAAATTGTATGTTTGTTGTTGTTGTGTTATTACTGAAGTTTTATAATTTTTTATATATACTAGATGTAAGTTCTTCATTAGATATGTGATTTCCAAATATTTCCTTTTGATGTATGGACTGTATTTCACTTTTATCAATGTTTTCAAAGAAATAAGTTTTAAATTTGATAAGTTATCAACTTGTTATTTTTGGATTATGAAATAGAAAACAGAAAAATAATACAGAAAATTAAATTAAAGCTGGTTCATTGAGATAAATAAAATTGATAAACATCTAGCCAGAATGTTCAGAAAAACTAATAGAGAAGACACAAATTACTGATCTTAAGAATGAGAGCGGGATCATGCTTACATGTTCTAAAGATACTAAAAGAAATATAACAGAATATTATGAACAATTTATGGTTATACATTCAACATCTTTACAGAGTGGTACAAAGTCCGTGAAAGACACAAACTTCCAAAGCTCACTTAGAAAGAGATAATATGAATAGCCTTAAATGTATTAAGGCAACTGAATTTGTAGTTCAAAACATTGTCACAAAGAAAACTCCAGACTTAAATGGCTTTCTTTATAATTTCTACAAACATTTAAAGACGTAAAACCAATTTTATATAACTCTTTCAGAAAATTGAAGATGAGGGCATACTTTCTAACACATTCTATGAGGCTAGCATTACCCTGATGATAAAACTAGAAAAAAGACTTTGTAAAAAAAAAGAAATCTACAGATATCCTTTATGCATTTAGACATGAAAATTCTAAATAAAAGTTAGCAAATCAAATCCAACTGTATATAGTGAATAAAGATTATAACTCTTGACCAAGTGTGAAAAAAAATTATCCCAGGAATGCAAGGTTGATTTTGCAATAAAAACCTATGAATACAATTCACAATAATGACAAACTAAACATTAAAAACCAATGATCCTCTCAATAGATGCAGAAAGACCACTTGAAAAAATCTAACATGTCTTGTAACAACGTTCAGCAAATTAGGAATAGATGGAAACTTCTATTGCCCCATAGCTCACTTATGCTTTTTTCACTTTTAAAATTATGTATTTCTTGCAGTGTCTTTTTATGAAGTTACTGTCATAGTTTTTAAATTTTACCAATTTTTTTCTTCTGCAATGTCTATCTGCCATTATTTCCATCTAGTATGTTTTCATCTCACACGTTGTGTTTTCATCTCTGAAAGGTAGTATATGCCTCTACTTAACTTTTTAAGCTCGTAGAATGCAGTTTTAATAACTGTTTTTTAAGGTACTTTTCTGCTAATTGTAAAATCTGTGACAGTTCTGATGTAGTTTCAAATGATTAATTTTTCTCCTCATTATGTGTCTTAGTTTCCTGTTTCTTGAACTTTGTTCTGAGATGCAGTTAAGTTATACAAAAAGAGTTTGACTTTTTAATTCTTGCTTTTAAGGTTTGTTAGCTAGGATCAAAGCAGTATTTGGCCTAGGAATAACTCTTTCTCACTATACAGACAAGACTTTTTTTTTTCAGTATTCTACCCAATAGCTATGAATTTGAAATTTCTCCAGGCTGATTAGTGGGAACAGGCATTATTCCAGGTTCTTTGCATAATTTGTTCCTAAATCGCTAAAGTTTTCTAGTGGTTCTGCTCTGACCTCAGGTAGTTTCCTCGTGTATCTGCACTGATCAATACTGCATACGAGGTGTAAGGGAAGGGGAAAAGGGTGTTTATACATATCTTTGCAGCTTTGTCTCCCCTTCTGTTCTGGAAACCCTAGTCACATTGGCTTCCAAAGATGCCTGGCATCCTCTCCTCAACTCAGAAAGTCTAACAGGCTCCACTAGTTTTCTCCTCCCTCCACCACAGCCTAGAAATTTTAGGCTATAGGCTGGGCCATCCTGGAGCTCACATTGTTTTCTGTCTTTCCTTGTCTGTTCAGTATCTTATAAACTAGAGTTTCTACATTTTTTAGTTGTTTCATATGGGAATGTAAATATGGTCTATTTTATTCCACCTTTTTCAAAAGTAGAAATAAATATACTTCTCTTTCTTTTTTTTACTAATTATGGCACAGATGGCTTAACGAATGTCTATTGAACATACAGTAATGGTCAGACTCTATGCTATTGTATGTCATATAAATTATACCAAAGTTATAAAACTATGGAATAAAAAAGAAAATGTATTATATTATCTTTTTTCCTACTTTCTTATTTACTTTGTTTATGTGTATATAATTCTGGGATGCAGTTATACAAAATAGGACATATATTTATTTTTATGTGTTCACATCTTTCTCTGAAGGAAAAGATATTTTCTTACACATTATTAATCCCTTTGTTTAAAACCTCAAATCCAGAGAGTTGAGTGAATCATACTATTCATGGTATTTTATCATTGTTGGTTCATTCAATTACCCTCTCTTTCTTTATTCCTCCTTCTCTCCCTCCCTCAAACATCCTTCTTCCTGTTCTTTCCCTCCTTTCTTCTCTATTCATAGGTGTTTTTCTTCCATTCCTCCTCAGAAACAACAATTCAAATATATTTAGTATGCATTTACATTTATGTGTTTTTTAAAAAAGTATATAGTATTACATGCAAATATTTTTAATTTAAATAAATAATAAGGTGACTTGTATGTTTTTTTTTGCTTTGTTACTTAGAGCTATATTTGTAAGATCCAGCCATGCTCTGTTATGTGCATGTGTGTCTGTGTGTTTTCTTCTTTTAATTGCTATATGTTGTGCATCCACTATACTTCGCCACCTGCTTTCCAAGTGATGGACACCCAGGTTGCCAGTAACTCTTTACTATCTCATTATGCTATGTATTGAACGTCTTAATAAATGACCCCTTCTGGATCTGTGTAAGAAATTCTGCACTATGTATTCCCAGGAACAGACTTCCCTGAACAAAATATATGCATAAGAGTTATTTGACTTTGTATTAACTGGTTGTTATCCAGAATGGATTCTGTAGTCTACAGTGACACCACCAGTGCTTGAAAGTTGCTGTATTCCAGCGTGTATGCACATACCTAGAATGAATCTCTTTTTAAAGTTTTGCCAGAGAAATAGGTATAAGCTAATATTTCATTGTTGCTTTCATTTGCATGATTTTTATTTCAAATGACTTGTGTATCTCTTCATATGCTTATTAGCACTTAAGTCTTTCTCTTCTGTAAATGACACTTTCTAACCTTTGCTCATTTGTCTGTTGGAATTGTTATGTAATTTTTGTTGATTTTCAAAATCTCCTTGTTATATGATTTTTGTATATTTATTCTTTGCCAATTTTAAATATGTAAATATAATCTCCCATTCTGTCATCCTTCTAATAGTTTTGTTTATAGTGCCATTCACTAACAGAAATTGTTAATTATGATGTAATTTAATTAATCCTCTTTTAGATGTTGGTGAGAAGTTTTATATAGGAATATTTTCTCCCTAGGTTAGAGATATTTTCTACATTTCCTTCTACTAACTTTGTAGCTTTTCCTTTAACTTTTCTGTAATTAATCCAATTGGAGTCAATTTGGTATTATATAGAGATATAGTTTTAGGTTTTTTCATATCATGAACCAATTTTTATAGATTGAACAATGTATTCTTGTCCTTTTGATTCATAGTAGCATATTTATAGTATTTTATATTCCTATACACATAGTTTTACCTCTAAATTCTTAATTCAATCTATTTATCTATCATTCAGCCAAGCTGCACTGTTCTAATTACTAGGCCTTTGTGATACGTATTAGTTATTTATCTTATATGTTTAAGCTTCCTTTTATATTTTCAAGCCTTCCTTCGGCCATCTGGGAGTTCCTCAATCTGATATTTCAATCCACCAATTTCCTCTTTACTGCATCTTTACTATTATGAGCTGTATATATTTTGCTCTTATTTCACCCATTACAGTTTCGTATATGATATTTCAAATTGTTAGTTACTGCTAATATCTTTATTTTCCTATTTAAAATGATTGCCTGTTGCAATAATTCAGCTTGACGTTTGTGTTTGTCAAGGTCTTTTAGAGTGTTTGTCCTTCTCAGATATCTAGGTTTTGGCCTCTGAGCTCAAGTTGCCTTAAGGTTATCAGATATAATCTGCTAATATGCACTGAGTAAGGCTGTAAAGTCAGACCACTTTTTTCTGACAGTCTCAGCCAGTTTGATTATTACTATGTTATGTCAGTCCTTCAGAAAAATCTTACAGTCTTAAAATAACGCCCAAGGAGTGCTCAGTTGACAACTGTTTTCTCCAACTTCTCACCCCTGCCAGCCTTCTTAAATGCACTGATAAAACTTCAAGACATTAGCACAGATGGCCTAGGCTACTGCTTGGGGTTTCCTTCTGAAGAAACAGTGTTGCCAGGAGCCCATGCAGGAAAAAAGTTTAAAACATTTTCTCTAACCTCTCTGTAGGTTCCAGGAGCAGTATTTTTTAGATGACAGCCGTGTTCTGCCTAAGCACACAAGTCCAAAACAACATCTGATCTTCCCATGGATGTCTTGTGTTGTTGCTTAGTTACCATTACTGTTATTGTTTGATTGATTAGTTCTTAGAGTGCATGTTTCTCGCCTGCCTTTAATTTCCCCAGCACTGAGTTTTGAGGAGGGAGTCATAAACTCCTGCTGTATGCTATCTTTCCAGGAAGCTGTTAAAGTTTCTTCTTATCCATCTTTCTTGTATTTGTGCCAATGGACTAAGGCAGAAATAAAACTATTTCACCATATATTCATAGGCTTTTAATACATTTTAATCAACTTCTATAAAGTTTTGCTATTTATTTTTAACCCCAAATTGAATTTTTTTTAATTTTAAGGCATATTGTATTTCCAGATGTGCTCATCGTACCTGGCATGCTGTGTAGAAACTAAGATGCATCCTCACTAACAGCAGTGATTATCTTAATCAGTATTTTGTTCTGAAAAATTATTTAATTTGGTCTTTGTATTAAACTATTATTTTAGATATTATTTTCACCACTTTTTCCATGAAAAAATTATTAGATAAATAACTTTTCTTGAATCTCAGAGCTTGCATTTGAACTGAGGTCTGAATTGGTCAGAATCTAAGTTTGTAGTCATTACAATCTATTGTCCTCCAGTGCTGAGTAAACACTGGCAAGCATTTAATGGTTAAAAGTAAGAAGGAAGAAAGAAAGAGAGAAAGAAATGGAGAGAGAAAAGAAGACAGGAAGGAGGAAAGAAAAGAAGGAAGGAAGGAAAAAGAAGGAAGGAAGGGAGGAAGGAAGGAAGGAAAGAAGGAAGGAAGGATGGGAAGGAAAATGGAAGGAAAGAAGGAAGGAAGGAGGGATGGGAAGGAAAATGGAAGGAAAGAAGGAAGGAAGGAAGGGAGGGAGGGAGGGAGGGAGGGAGGGAGGGAGGGAAACAAGAACTAAAAAAGAAAAAAAAAAGAAAGAAATATTCTCTACCTCTTTTTCTCTACCTTAGTTTGCTGCATATCACAGTTTATTTTCTAAGCTCTATTTCTCAACAGAATTAATCCAGTTTGCCAAACATAACTTTATTTCATCTCATGCTACCCACTGGGTCAACACCAGAGGTATATGAAAACAAAGTTCTGTCCTCCTAATCCTGATGAAGATGAAGTCTTCATACTAAGATCCAGGACTAATTAATTATAGTACTAATGCTCTGGTGTCCCAATATATGTTTATAGACCATTGCGTACCGATGGGAACTGCTGTTCTGCTGTTGAATGCCATGTACATTATTCATAATGCATGGCAGTAAGACTGAATAATTAATACCTCAATATCACTAATAATTCACCCTCCCCTTCCACATGCCAATATAGAATTTGGAAATTCTTTTTGATCCATGCCCAAAGTGCATATCACACTGTGCAAGACGTCTGCATTCTGAAAGATATAAGCATATTCTATAAATCTGAAACATAGCTATTGTGAGTCTTATAACTCAGCAATTATTTATCCCAAGATCCCATAAATTAAAAAAAATTAAAAAGTTTACCTATATATCTTTATAAAATTGGATAGTTGGTGCAACTTTAGTAAACTACTCATCTGAAAATAACTGCTATTGAACTTAATGTGCAGCTGAATGTATGTGCAGAAATTTACTCCCTTGACAATGCAATTTAAAAGCTGACTTGTTTCAGAATTAGAAAGACAGTAACGTATGGGAAGGGATTTTTCAGTAAGGGATAGAACCCTCAGTCCTTAAATGACTCTCTGAGATTTAGTATTTCTTTTTTTAAAAAGAAGGGGAGGATATTTTTCCTTTCCCAATTAGATAATAGTAGCATACCATTTATTATTATTTGAAAATCCATAGTTTAAGTTAAAAGATATTATCTGCTTCATTTTAGCCAGTGTCATGTCATCTTTTATCTCCCATTAATACTTCCAACACTATTGATTAATATTCCTTCAATAGGTAAAGTGTCTATGCCACGGTAGCAAAATACATGATCTCTCCAGAATACTGATTTTTGATCTAAAGTCATGTAAGCTACTGTTGTAATTATGAGGTCACAATTAATTAAAGAATGATATGAATTATATATTTATAAGATATCCTCAGCATTTCCTGAATTCTAATTGCAAAGACAGGAGCTGGCATACCTATTCTTATATCTAGTGGGGATTATAATTGATATTAAAAAGACAGAAAACACAAAAGCACAGGGAGGGACTAGATGTAGAATCCTAAAATAGTACTCTTGTCAAAGTAACTTCAAATTCTGGTGACAGGCAAGAAATTTAAAAATAGACATATGGAAATAGCCAAGTTGATTAAAAAATGGGTTTCTGAATTAGTGCCATTTGGAGGTTAATATCAAATTCTGATTCTGTTCTGACATATAAGGAAATGTGTTATATTCTCACCCTAGGCCATTTAGATATCCTTTGCCTAATGGTACCCAGGATTCCCAGGGAGTCATTTTTATTCCTCTTGAGAGCCCAGTAGCCTGCAGCATAAAGACCTACATCAACTCTTAATAGAAGTTCATCCCAATATGACCAAGGCATGATTATTTCACTTGTATGTACAGGATAGCTCCCTGCTGTTCTGGGCATTGTGAGAGTCATTGTTGCTCGCTCGTCCTGAAGTTGCAGTGTTTTTTTTTTGTTGTTTTTTTTTTTCCATTAACAAGAGAACATTTCAATTCAGTTGGTGTTTCTCTAGTCACTGAAGTGACATTACCACTACCTTTAGCACTTTGAAATGGTTGCAGTCAAGTCTTAGATCACAATCCTCCCACCATTACTAAAAGTAATGGTTTTCAAACAATGCAACTCTGAGAGAGAGCTTGGGAATTATCTAGGAAAGGAAAGGTGGGAAAGTAGTTCTGTCGAAAGGTAAGCATCTCCTGTGACTGTAAAACCTCCTTTATGCAGTGAGTGCACCCCAAATGGACCTTTCCCATTGACATGCTGAAGGGTATTTCTGAGACTGGGATAGTCAAGTGACAGAAACTAATTTCTTCCAAATCGAAGTGAATTGCTAAAGCTACTGCTTGAAATAATGGCCTTTTCAGAAGACAGAGCAGAAGAGTTTGGTGTGTTCCTCCTTCCACTGTGTGCAGTTAGCAGAGCTGTTATCCATTCCTACCCCCACTAGGAACAGCCCCTTTGAGCTGCAAGGGGAGAATAGGTTCAACACGGTAGTGTGATTCTGCTAAGGAGGCCCGTACTTATCCCTTGTCAGAGCATTAAATATGTGTTATGGCTCTCTGTATTTGATTCAGCTTCATCTTTTCCCAAATAATTTAGATCATTGTATACATATAAACAAATACCCGCATGAATTTCATTTAATATTTAGCCTTTAGCATATGTGCAAAAATATAAAGTGCCAATGCCTAAAGTGATTCCCCATGGGGCTTGAAATACATTTACCAGATGCTTGTACTTTGCTACAGTCTGAAGGACAGTGTCTCTAGGTTGACATTTCTTCCTGATATTTTGCACAGGTTGGCTGAAAAAGGTTTTAAAAAAGTGACAGTTAAGCATTTCAGCATTCCTTGATCACACTCAGATCAACAGTTAGAATTTTATTCAATTTTTTTCCCATGATATGAATATGGATTCTCAGCATTAACTATGGTTTTCTGTGATCACCCAAGGGACATTACCTCTGTTTTTCTTAAAAAGAAAAAAAAAAATAAATAAAATTATATATAAAGATAACCAGTTTCTCATTCATAAATCCACCAGAATAACAATCCTATGTATATCTAATTTCTGTGCATTTGTCTACATAGTTTTGCAATGAATAGATCTGTCTTGGTGGGTTTAATTATATTTCTTCTATTTTATAACTGTTTCTCAGATATCAGAATAGACATGCAAGTACTCTCAGATGACTGGGATACAGAGCAAGACTAAGTCATAAAAATATTTAGGAAAGACAAAAAAAAATCACGTCAAAAATGTTGATGAATGAATCAGCCATCAAATTTTGATGTGTCTAAGTCACATTGGCATGGGCTGGCTCTAACTTTACCTAGTTCATATAATAGTTTTTACACAGAACCTGGACTACAATCTTTTGTAAGTGCAGAACACTCCAAATAAAATTCTAAAATTATTCATGATTACAACTCTGGATTTTAAAATGGAATTCCTCCCTTTGTTTTACTATCATTGGTGCCATTCCCAGATCCTACTTTGCTAACTTTCTCATTCAAGGTCTTCCTGAATCCGTGGTAGTCCCCAAATGTTTACATGTTAGTCATGGAACGACACAATTTATCTACTCTCTCTGCTAAGATTCCATCCAACTTTAAAATTCTAATATGAACCAGAAAAACTATCAGCAAAAAAATTAATCAAAGATAATATTAGGCACATTTATTTGTTCTAATCACTATGCTTCCATAGAGAAGGTCACCTCAATGACATTTAAAGTGGAAATGAAAATTTAAGTTTTAGCTGAGATAACATCAGTGTCAACAGAGATCCTGAGCTCATGAGAAAAGTTTTCATCAGAGGGGGAGGTAACTGAGAGAAATCAGTCTTATCCAAGCCTTTTTTTTCCAGAGGTCAAGTGAGGCTTATAATGGTGAGTAGCATATGAGTTTGATCTTGAGCTCTCCTGACATGGTTTTTGAGACAAATTATCAGTAAAATGGAAGGGTCAGAAGAAAGGCATTGAGGAGAAGAGGGAAGGCTAATTTAATTGCCTTTGTTCCTCAGTGACATAGCTTAAATTGAGCTTGCATTTCTGAGAGCACAGGGATATTTGCATGCTTGGATTTTCATAAGTGGAAAATGAACTCAAAGCACTTGGCCTACAGATAACATATCACTTTATATTTGAAGGACAGAAAATACAACTGGGAGCCAAGGGAATCTGAAAATTCTTCTTCTATCATTTTTCTCCTGACTTTGGGTGGGGGGATGATAGTGAAGTTCAGTTTAAATGTAAAATACAATGTACCAAATATAATTAAATACAACTAAAGAGTTAAAAGTGGAAAGCCAAAATACATACACTAAATACATATTCTTGAGGAAGAGTTATAATTCGTGGCTATGGACAATTACAGAAATCAGTTTACTCCCTGGTGATTCATTTATGTGTGTATTAAACAAAGGCATATTAAAGATCCTTTGAATCTGGTTTGTATCTAGACATATTCTGGCACTGATACGTTATTCAGAAGATACTTTGACTATATAACTAAATTTATGATGAATTGAGGAAATACTAGGGTGATGATTCTATGCTGTTCTAGGAAAATACAAATTGGAAAATCTCCAATAATGTTTAACGGTTGAAAAACTTGGAACTCTTTCACTAAAAATCTGGTGGTACTGTGATCTCCTAGAGGTGGAGATAATTAAAACACACACACACACACACACACACACACACACACACACACACACACACAAAGGCAATTTACAATCATTGCTTCCAAATCTTCCAGCAAATTTAGATTTTATTTGAGTTGATTTCTTCCACATTTCTTAGTGTTTGTTGTCACTTAAGTCTTCTATGATCATTGTTTGAGATTTTACTAATGCTTAATTGCGTCTAAGTAATGAAAAGTTAGTAAAGCCATTATAAATATAATGAAAACTATAACTTTGCTATAGAGGTAAATAATTATTTGTGAAACACAAATTGTAATTCAGTGGCATTTATGAACAATATAAATGTATAAAATTCAAATACATGAAACATCAATAAATGTGATCTATTGCTGCAACTTGAGGAGGGAATAATTAATAGCATCTTTTTTTTTCTGCCCAAGTTGGGAACCAATTAAGAAACACAGGGATCAGACAGACAGAGATCAAAAGAGCATCGAGAATACTGATAACACCGAAATTAGAGAATGTGTCTTTCAGTCTATTAGCCATGTTGGCTTGCTCAGACTATAACCTGAAGTTGAACTTGCTCACCCAGTTCCAAGTATTGCTGGGAATTTACAAGACGTCTCACTGGGGTCCTGCTCTTTTAAAGATCTAAGGAATGTGGTGCAGAGAGTATGTGCTTTTTGCTAGTAGGCATATTCCAGTGACGAAGAGGCTGGGTCACTCACACTTATTATCTTCTCTCAATATCACCCATGGGAAAAGTTACGTCTCTCATGGGCAAGAGTGATATAAAGTCAGAAAGCAATCTTTATTTTACCCTATTGGAAGCATTACCACTATTATTATTATCAATGGAAATTTTAAAAAAATAATAATAGTAACAATCACCTCTTGAGAGATTTAAAGACATTCATATTTGGAATTAAGGAGATGAACTGTCTGAATATTTTGTTTCAACCCTGTGGTCCCAGTTAGACTGGTAGAATAAATATTGATAGGATAATAGCTACTTTGTATTACCTTCTTACTTGGGCATTCTTTTAACTGTGTTACAAAAGAAGAAGACAATTAACAAATGCTTGAGCTATTGTTACTAAATGTTTAACAGCTAGTCATTTAACTCCAGATTCCATTGTCTGCTATGCTAGGCATATGCCAAGAGAAGGACTGGGATATGCAACCTGGATGTCACATTTCAAAACTGTTCCTGTAGCCTGTCCTTACGGGCCTTTGCTTCTCTAAGGTGTTGGATGGGTTGAGGAAATGGGAGACAAAGGAGTTCACAAGGCAGTGAGGGAAGTTTATGGTGCTTTTCTGAGAATAGTTGCAATGAAACTCCATTTATTCCTCAGCTAAGATTTTGAATAGAGGCAATAACATTTGGATTCTGTTAAAAAATAATGCTGGGATAGGAGGCTTATCTCATAATATTTGCTGAGGGATGGACAGGATCACTTGTAAATGTGAATTAAATGTATAAAACTGAATACAAAAGTGAAGCATTTAGGGTTTATTAAACTTGTGGTTTTGTAGTATTAAGTTGCAAGAGCATGACAGATACAGAAATAATCTTTTTTTTTGAGATGGAGTCTCGCTCTGTCACCCAGGCTGGAGTGCAGTGGCTAGATCTCGGCTTACTGCAACCTCCACCTCCCTGGTTCAAGCAATTCCCCTGCTTCAGTCTCCCATGTAGCTGGGATTACAGGTGCATGCCACCACACCCGGCTAATTTTTTTGTATTTTAATAGAGACGCGGTTGCACCATGTTGGCCAGGCTGGTCTTGAACTCCTGAGCTCAGGCAATCCACCCGCCTTGACCTTCCAAAGTGCTGGGATTACAAGCATGAGCCACCTCGCCTGGTCAGAAATTATCTTTTATGTTGTATGTAAAGCTCATTAAAGCTGAACAAAAGTGACATATTCATGTTATCTGGGAAGACTACCAATGCAATGTAAATGCTGTATGGGCAATCAATATATAATTATTAAGATAATTGAGAAATGGACACCATATTGAAGATAATCAACATTGTTGTACCATAGACTTTGAGAGAGCAAAATATCAGAAGAGAACGCTAGCTCTTATTGGATTAAATTACTGAAATATTGATACAGGTAGTTAGGCATGAGTGGGGCAGAAGAGGGCTCTCCCCTCCTACCCACTAGTAATGCCAGTTGATGGTTCGGCAAATTTCACATTGCCTCTCTAAAAATAATTCCACAGCACCAGGGAGAGGCCATTTCCTGATGGTCGGCACCTGTTAACATCAAAATGTTAATTGAAAGCAGCACCCAGGGAGAAACAACTTCCTGGGAATGTGTGTTAACAGATAAAAATGGTGAAGTATGATCTTCCGGGGCACATTCGCCCAGAAAAGGGAAGAAAGCCTCAGATGGGCATGAATATAACTCCCTAAACACGATGCTTGTGCTCATTTCTGAAGGGTAAGGAAAGCGCTGGGCATGCGGAAAGCCCACCCTAGGAGAAGAATCATGGGAGAGAGAAAAGCTCATAAAAGTTCTAAGGTCACAGTTAAATGGGCCACTTGACCTTCTCTCTTTAACCTTCACGTGCCTGCTTGAATCTCTTCCAAATGCACGTTCCTTTCTTTTCTGTTCTGAGGACGTTCTAAATAAACTTCTATTCCTGCTCTAGAACTTGCCTAGGTCTCTTTTTTTTGCTTTATGCCCCTCAGTCCAGTTCTTTCTTCTGAGGAAGCAAGGACTCGAGTTGCTATGGACTCATAAGGATAGGCCGCCAGTAACTTAGGGTAAATCGGATCTCTTTCACTAGTAACAATATTATTGCACTTAAAAATCACTGACACTTTTCCTGTTCTTCATTGTATATTAGACACTCCAGGATTTATAGTAACATAGATAATAATTTAGAAAAATTAGAGTCTGTGAGATAGAGTCATAATGAAACCAAAAGTTTCTATAGAAATATATATGTATGTGTATATATATATAATGTATGTGTGTATATATATATATGTATGTGTATATATATATATGTGTACATATATATATATATATATATCCCAGAAATACTGAGAGAGAAAGATTATATATTGTCTTCCACCTTCCTTTTGTTTTAGATCTTAATTTAAAAAATCGGGGCAAGGAAGAGAAGTGTTATTCATTGGGATGCCTCAGAGACTTCAGCTCTCATTATATGTATTTATCTTTAATACACTGCTTTCAATACCTATCAGTATTCCTCAGCTCCTACATACAAATACATATATACAACATTTTAATTTACTTTAGAGCTTGAAAGTCTGTATATTTTGGATCATTTCTTATTTGGAAATCACTGAATGTTGCCTTTTTTTGCCTGTAATCTACGGCATATGATCAAATTTATGCAAATTTTTTTTGCTCCTTAGTTCAGCTAAAACCGGGTTCTTGTCACATGACCAGGAAAGATTAGGCATGCAGACACATTGAAAGGTGAAGAGAGGGGAATTTATTAAAAGAAAACTCTCAGTGAAAAAAGAAGGGGTTCTGTTAACAGGCTCCCACCTCACAGACTGAATACCAGGCCACCACATAGGAGTTGAAGAGGACAGGCTCTTCCCCCTACACAAGACACGAACTTCCTGCATCTCCACCTCATTCTCCCAGTGCCCAGGAGGGTCCCCTGTCTGTTGCAGGCATGTGCAGACAATTTCCTGGGCAGTTTCCCTCATCTGCACAAAAGCACCTGATGTAAACACTTTGAGGTGGGTCAGAGATTCTCTGGCGACCATCCCCCATATCTACCTCCTGCATCTATCAAATACATAATGTAATCCCAGAGCAAATAGTAATGACACAGGAGTGGAATGCAATTATTTTACCATTTTGCTCAATTTGATTCTGTATAATACTGCGGCATGTTAAAACCAATACTAATTTATTTTGCATAAATTTATTCATTTTTAGCAGTTTCTGAATTGGGACCTATTTTTTAAATGCCTATCTGGTTTTCTAAACCTTGTAACTCAGAAGACTGGCTTAACACTGACAATAAAATTGTAAATTATTGTCTTTATTTTTAAAGAAATTATTGATGTCTGCTTGTTGTAATTTTGACTAGTTATCAATTATTTGAAAGGAAATAGATCTAGGTAATTTTGTGTACTTAGTTTTCGTCTCTGCTTGTTCACACAATTTCTTTGGTGTTTCCATTATTGGACCCCAAATGTCATTATAAAAATGAGAGCAAAAATAAATCAAATACAACTCTCTGCTTGTGGCCCCCTCCTTATGTGTGGCCTGTGAAAGACAAATATTATTCCTTCATTTCTTGAGGCTACCATAGTCTGGCCTCCTGATCCAGGATCCTTTACTTAGCTTATTGTACTTGGGTGCTCCAGAGAGGCATAACTGATAGGTTGTATATGTAGAAAGAGATTTATTGTGAGGAATTGGCTCACACGAGACTGAGAAGTTGCACATCATTGCTAGCTGGACACCCAGGAAACCTTAATGTTGTAATTCACGCTGAGTCAGAAGGCCTGAAAACCAGATCTAAGTCACAGCCTGAGGGTAGAGCAAGATGGATATCTCACTCAAACAGCACTACAAAAGAAGGGATTAATTCCTTCTTCATATGCCTTTTGTTCTATGCAGGCCCTCAGGAATTTGGATTGGGCCCACCCACATTGAGGAAAGCAATCGTTTTTTACTCAGTCTACTGATTCAAATGTAACTCTCATCCAGAAGCACACCCACAGACACACCCAGAATACGGCTAAGCCAAATATCTGGACACCCCCATGATTCCCATCAAGTTGACACATTAAAAGTAGTCATCACATTTATTAACATCGGCTTGGCCCTGTTGAGTTTTTATTTTTGAGGCAGCTCAACTTCATCCTGCATCAGTATCCAACAGTACTATGCCTAAATGTAAAAACAGCTTGAAATGAGCCTAAAATATATCCACAGGCAACATTCTACAATTCCTCCATGTCCTTACTTGAAATGACACAAAATTAGTAGGATCTCCACTAAACAGTGAGTAGAGTGCCCAGGGAATTATTTACATTTGAGTGTCACATAATATAAACTACTACAGAGTTTAATAGAAAGTGATGCAAAAGTGGAAACACATGTTTAAACTCTGAGGTTATTCCCAACTCTATATGATCCTTGGCAAATACTTTCTGGTTAGGTTGCTTCATTTAGAAAGAGAGGAGAGTTGGGCCATTAATAATGGCTGCCATTTATTGAGTATTTACTCTATCTACACATCTCTATATTACTTACATACATCATACCATTTAATTTTATCAATAATTGTATAAGTTCTGTTGATCTAATTTTACATTTGTAGAAAATGTGTCCTAAAGAAGCTAAGACACTCTCATGGGTGCATATCTAGCAAATAGTGGAGGCAGAACAAAAACTCATGTCTCTCTGTATTCAAAGTCTGTGCTGTTGGGATATGGTTCTTGTTCATGTTCACATTCTATGATTATTGGTTATTTGGGTGATATGTGTGTCAACAGGAAACAAAAAAGGTTGTTGGCACACAGGGTGCCCTAGAATCTCCTGCAGCACTTTTATACTCTTAGGCAGGAGGAATAACATTGTTTTTTCAACAGGCTACCAGCTATGTATCTTTAGATTGGAAGCTTGTTGTAGTTGTATTTCTGAAATAAATGTGGCACAGGACAGTGCCTGAATATAATTTGGGGATAATTGAAAAAGGCAAGGAAATCATCCCTGATTAAATTTGTAAATGGCTGTCTGGAGAACCATTATAATTTATGAGGATTTGTTGCTCAGAGAGTAAATAACACCAGTGACAGCATTTCCTCAGAGAACAGAAGATCAAATCTGTTGCAAAGTAAGTGCCAATACTTCCTCTCAAAAACACAGCAGAGGAGACAGAGGTAATAAATGATGCTCCATTTGTTTCAATGCTTATGACCCTCCTGGCTGCTTAAGAGCAGAGAGACAGGATTTAACTCTTGCATTGCAGTGAGACTACTACATATTCCTGCTGCATACACGGTCTGGAATTCTTGAAGAATGTAAATGGATAAAATAAGTTGTTTAGGTAAGTGGGCCACTTATGAACACACCTGCCATTCTGACATATGGAAAAGTGTTAGCTAGTTTCATGTAATCATCTTTTTTATTTATCCTGTAATGATAATGGTGATAAAACTTCATGCAACACTGTGTCATTTAGAAAGATGACAGGACCCTTGCAGTTAACATTACTGAGGGTGTCTAGTAATGCAGACTGGGTATTGAAAAATATAGTTTGTGGTCCAAACTTCAATGCTAACCCCAAATCCAAGGTGCAAATTCTAGCAAATTTAATTCTACCTTTAGCTCTCCTATGGCATATAAACTGAAAGCTAGGTAACTTGTCATTCAAATGAGTTATTAAAAATTGAGACCCTGGATCTCACCATTTTAGAATCTGGTGATGTCAGCACATATTAAGAACAATGTATGAAACCTTGAAATGCTATTGGTCAAATGTTAGTTGTATATACTGGTGCTGCCACATTAATTAATACATGCCCTTTTTTTAACAGGCATTTGTTGTATGAGAAAAAAGTATTATTCTATTCAGCTAGCAATATCTGGCCTTTGTTGATATCTTAGTACATAGCTTTAATAATCATTTGACATTTAGCATTTCCTAGCTAACAATGGAATGCAATGATTCATATCTGTTGAATAGATTATAAAATCCTAGAGGGCAGTCATCATGTTCTACTTGCATTTTATTAATTGATTAATTAATCTGAACAAAGTTAGGATGTAGTTGGATTAATAAATACAAGACTAAGTCAAGTTTGCACTTAATGGGCACAACACTATATATTTGTTAGTTATTATTTTTCTTTGTTTCAGTAAATTAGACATAAAATTTGGTATATAATATGTGTAAAACAGGCAATACAGTGCTCATCATAAAATATATTATATAATACATGTAGTTTCCTTTTATTCATGCACTTAATTTTATGTATTCATAAAAGTGGTTGTATGGAAAACATGCACCCCTCGTTCTCTCTAGGCAAGATGTTTGTTTTCACGTAGTTATAACAGACACTGGAATTGTATCATTATAAGTAGTACTTAGAGTGAACTTTCTGTACTCTCTATTCTATCTGTAAGAGCCAACACTGAAATTCACATATGCATGCTAAGAATGTAAGAAAGAAGAATCAGCTCCATGCATTTCAATGGGAAAAGAACATCACGATGAATTGCTTTAGTGGGGGATAAAGTAACACAGGTCCAGCTTCAGACAACAAGGATGCTGGCTTCTCATTTTGCATTTTACAACCATTTGTCCAATTTTTTGGTTGATTGCACTGAATTGTTTTGTTTTGGAAAAACAGCAATAGATTAAAAGAAAGCTCTATGCCCAGAAAAAAAATAAGCTTCAGAGGAAAGAACAAAAAAGGCATTATTAATATAGTTAGTTATATAATTATTCTCTTTACAATTTGTTTCTTAGGGCCCAATAGCAGCTTTCTGAACTCACTTTGTTGGCCACAACACTTAATGGATTATCACATAATCAAAGCAGTCTAATTTTATCACACAAAATTAAAGTATACCTGCTATAAGGAAACAAGCAAATACATAAACAAAGATATGAACAGAAATCAGCAATACTTGAAAACTAATTACATTTCCTAAAATGCCACGCGTGCAATAATTCAAAGTAAATGACAATATTTTATACTCTAAGTCCAGAACGTTAGAAAATAAAAGCCTAGTTGTTGCTTGACTTACAAGAGCAAAACAAGCTTACGGTGCATGGGTCCGTGTTGTTTGGCAAGTAGTCAATAAAACTGTACCTTATGACTTTCTCTCCTAAAGGTTCTAATCAAAACAATTTATTTCAGGCATGTAAACCCTGCTTTTCAGACTGTAGCTATTGTCAGCATGTACAGCAGCATCAGCAATAACGGATGCAATTTTTGGATTGAGAGTCTCAGAGCTCCCCCATCTGTCTCAGTAATGGTTGGATTTCATATGGATCAATACAGCATGTCAACTCTAGTACAAGGATTTTCCCTCTAACCTTTATAATAGCAATTTCTATGCATCCAACCTTGTCCAGCATAAAAGCAATATCTGAGGATATTATGTAAAGAAGCTGGAGCTGACAGAGCTGGAAGGACATTAACTACCAGTACACTAATTGCTAGGATCCAAGCATTAGACATTATAGTCCATTTGAAATCTTAAACTTCAGTAACAAAAAGAGAACATGTTTTCATACAAGTTAATTTGCTTGCCTCTATGAGCATAGGACGGTGGTAAAGAAAAGAAAGAGATCTGTAAACAAAGCCACTGCTTATTTTCGTGTGAGGGATATTTGGATGCTCCAGTTGGTTCTCTGAATGTATTTCTCTATCATCAGCAATGAGATCGGAGAATTGAATGTGATGTGTTTGTCTTAGTAAAAGGTATAACTAGATCCTGGGGGGAGACAAAGTGTTTTGCTTTGTTTCTGCTCCAGTTCTCTACTGAGAAATAAAACCAAGAGTATTCAATTCTTTTTTCTACAATGGACTTACAGCTGCCATGACTTGCTGCTCAGAGCCACAAGGTGCCGATTGTTATGTATCACTGCCCCTTAGTGGTTGGCCAACAGCAAACCTTTTTAATACCTACCCAACATCACAGGTTTATAGGTACATAGGGCATGCAGGCCCTCCTCTCTGCTTCTTAGAGCAGGCAACAGAGACTTAATGTGCAGACCTGCCCTTTTCCAAGATGATGCTTTGTTTTCTCTGTGTCTGTGTAATACAAAGAAAGAGCAAGTATTCTGGGATCAGACAGAGCTGGAATTATATCTCCCCTCTGCTATTCTCTAACTGAGTGATCTTGGGAAACTCACTTAACCCCTCTCAACTTTATTTTCTCCTTCCAAAATGGAATTAGCAACTACCTTGCTAAACCAGTGCTGTAGGATTAATTTAGAAAATGAAGGAGAATGGCTAGCAAATGATCTGTTATGCCTTCTATTATTGTTATTCACATGATGCTGATGATTATGGTCATGAACATTTATGAAGGATGCGATCTTCCCATTATTACATGAGAGCAAAGAAATGTATGAATGCTATATAAACTGTACTGTAGTCTCTATGAAGTTACTAATGTAGTCTGCCTTGATGAGTGACTCTAAGAACAGTACAACAAAATGGTTCCTGCTTTCATTCCAGATTATAAATTAATTTAGTAGCTGTGGTTTGTGGGTTAGATTATGGTTATGTGAAATAAGATTTTAATTCAATTTGCCACATATTTTTGGGAGCCTATTGTACAAAATGTGCTGTTCTGTGTAGTCATTGTACAAAGAAAAAAGTAAATGATGTATATGTTTTTATACAGTTTGCAAGTCAGTGGATACAACAGAGATATGCATTTATCTAAATAGAAATTAGACAGATTTATAGCAAGTGCTGTGGGAGTATAGAGGCAAAAGAAGTCAATGTCACTCTCAGAGTAGTTTTCATAGAGATGGTGCTATCTATTGTGGTACATGAAGCAGTATTTTTAGAGTTGGAATAAAAGAGGAAACAGATTCTAAGTAGGGAAGTTGTAAAGGTGAGTACTTCTCAAAAGAATGTATGAAGTAGTCAGAGAATAATGAAAAAATTAAATGTAGAAAAAGCTTGAGTTATGTGTTAGAAATAATAACAAATAAGGGTTAGCAGGATAGATTTTTGGAAGGCCTTGAATATCGGGCTGAACTTTTAAATGGTGTACTATAAGCATTAAGGAGCCATGAACTAACATATTTTACATTTTAGGACTTTTATCTTATTTTGGGAGAAGACAATGTGAAAATGTGTTTCTTCAATATTATCTTTTATATCAAAGCTAAATTATTTATACTCATGTTGAAGGTCATGCATTATTATATACAATGTTGATTTATCTTCTCTTTAAAATATTGCCATTTTCATTTATAATTCTTTTCATTCCTTTTCAACAATCAAATCTTCCATTGACTTATCATTTTATTCTACCTGTCAATGTTGGTTGGTTATGAATATTTTTCTCTACTCCTAAATAATTGTATTCTTCCCAGAAAATAAATGGTTACTGAAGCAGAGAACACTGTGAATATCCAAATTGAATCATTCTGCATGTGATGTAAAACCTTTGACTATATTATGAAGATGTAAAAATTATAAAGGAGCACTGAGACATGAATGAAATTCCCCAGAGAATCATTAGATGATGTATCAACTTGACAAAATACACCCAAGTATTTGTCTATTTCTGTCCGTCATCACTAACACTTCCCAGATCCAAGACATCATCATTTCTCACCTGGACTACTTCATTGGCTGAAATTAAAAATCTGAACTTCCTGGTTTGAATCCTCATTTGACTTTTCATTTCATTAAAAATAAAATGTGAACTTTTATTCATGTTTGACAAGGTCTTAATAATATCTGTAAACTCACTGCATACTTATGCTCCTGTGCAGTCACTCCACTTTAGTCAGGTTTTCTTGCTTTTTCTAACAACTAAACCCTTTTCTACCTCAAGCCCTTTGCTTTCTCTTTCTTTTCCTGAAACATTGACCTTCTTCAAGAGCTCACTTCTTGACTTAATGAAATTTTTGCTTCAAATCCTTCATCCCAAGACTGGTCCTGACCACATAAGGTAAAGCAACTCCTTTCCCTGTTCTCATAATTTCTTAATTCCAGCACATCATGCCATTTTATTTCCTTTCTGAAATTTATTGCAATAATAAATTATTGTAACTTTTCTCTATTTACCTTTTATAGTCCATCTTACAAAATCTCAGTGAGAACAGTCTGTTTTATTTACCTCTGCATCCCCTGTACTTTAAACAGTGCAGGCACATGTGTTTGTTAAACATTGGTTACATGAATGAATGAATTAATGAATGATCCATGAAAGCCTTAACCACATGGGAAGGAAAATGAAATAGAAAGAAATTGAGAGGCTAAAATCAACAGGAGGAACAAAAAAGAGTGGGAGATGGCTAAATGAGGAAAGTGTGAGTATCACACAGATCAACACGGTAAGATAGGAAAAATAAAGGAGACATAGCTAGTACCCAAATGGCCATATTTGTAGTCAAGGATCATTTAAATTCAGTTTGCCAATGAATAAGTGGGAGGTCTTGGAATTAATTCTCCCCACTGTAAGTGCATAGGCTCTGGGCAACCAGTCAAAGGAAGTATGAGACATATAAGAAGTAAAAAGAAGTATAAGCAGCCTCTATACCCGGTACTCATAGGTGGGTGCAGGAAAAAGCAATGTGGGCCTATGTAGCTGGAAGGCTAAAGTTATATTGCAGGATGTCCCCACAGAGCTTATAGCAGAGTTCTGGCAAATAAAGGAGTAGGCATTATGAATTAGAAACCCCGGCATGAGGTGTTGTGGTTCTAATTTTAACAAGCTAGATTCTAGTATAAAGCCCCTGCTCTATAACAGAGGAGAAAGAGGGGAGATAGCGGAGTGAGGAGGAAATGGCATAAGGAAGGTAGAACCAAGGTCCTGGAAATGAAAAGATATTATGCATGTTGCTATTTAGAGAATTCTCTCAGGTGGGTAAGTTAACAATCAGTACAATCAGATAAAGAAGCAAAGTCAGAATTAGAACAATAGGTACTTGATGTTGTGTTCTGACTGCTGGTTTAAGCATTTCTCTGAACCACCTACTTTAAGGCAGGCGCTAGTGTCTGAGCTGTCTCTTTAGGTGTGAGTCAAGTGTCTTAAACAGAAGGGGATAACTATAAATCCTGGAAATCACATAGATCAGGTGAAAAGGTAGGAGATACTCATATTCTAGTCCAATTTGTTCTTTTTTTTTGAATCCTGTTGCAAATGACAATATTGTCTGTAAATGACTTCTAAAATAGCATTAACAGTGATAGTTGTCACACAAACTTGTTTACAGACACTCTCCCTCATGTGGCACATACATACCTACAGGAAGATTTTGTTAGCTGGGAAAATAGATTCATGTGGCCCAGGGTGCTAATATAAACGCTGATCTCCTGAATCTGTGAGAGCACATGGCATGAATAGTAACACAAGGTATTACAGGCTTTATGCACGAAAAATGCCTGCGATTAGAGATAAGTTCATGGGGGAAAAAAGAGTGTGGAGACAGAATTACAGACTTAGTACAGGAAAATAGATTAAGGTTGAGAAACACTAAGATAAAAAGAGATTTGGCAAGAGTTTGAAATGCTTTTCAATTCATGCAAATAATCGACAAGGGGAAGTGAACAGGTTGGAACTGGATAAAACAACACATATTAGAGAAAGACAAAAGATCAGACTCAGGGACAAAATATTACATAACTGCCTATATCTTGAGTTATAGGTTATCTAAGAGTACAAACGGACTTGAAAATGTTCTTAGTAATGTACAATAAAAACAACAACCAAACAAATAACATTAGTTGAGCAAGAAAGGAAAAATCAATGTGGCCTTAGTTACTAATTGTATCCAAATGGAAAGTAGGGATTTCTGAAAAAAAAAAAAAAAAAAATCCACTGTAAATCTCAAGTGGAGCATTTATGGATAGATTTTACCTTATGCAGTTTAAAGTTTGCATTCGACAGTCTTTTTGGAAGATGACATGTAGATCGAGATCAAATCCTTATTAATGATACTACAGAGAAAGACAGTGATGATCTTCAATCCTGACAGACTTGGTATCTCCAGCTTCTCTAATACGGAAACATCATGGACTCTATATCTTGTCCTCAAGGTGGTTCCACATGAGAGATAGCAAACTGAAGTTCATTTTTATGGATGTTCATTGGATATGAGGGCATGAAGTAAACAAAAGAGGGGCCGGGCGCGGTGGCTCACGCTTGTAATCCCAGCACTTTGGGAGGCCGAGGTGGGCGGATCACGAGGTCAGGAGATCCAGACCACGGTGAAACCCCGTCTCTACTAAAAATACAAAAAATTAGCCGGGCATGGTGGCGGGCGCCTGTAGTCCCAGCTACTCGGAGAGGCTGAGGCAGGAGAATGGCGTGAACCCGCGAGGCGGAGCTTGCAGTGAGCCGAGACTGCACCACAGCACTCCAGCCTGGGCAACAGAGCAAGACTCCGTCTCAAAAAAAAAAAAAAAAAAACAAAAGGAGAACATTGTCTATATAGTTAGCTATACATTTCTTCAAAGCAGTCCTTGGCTCAAAGATTTCAAAAACAGTAAATGGTTATCAAATGATGACATAAAAGCTTAATCTAATGTTTGTAAATGACAACATATATAGCATAACATTATAGATTGCAATTTGTGTATGCATACAATGTTTATATGTCTAGTTATGGTATCTAATCTGTATGTTATCCATAAATATTAATTTGTTTTAATATAATAATTTGATCAGTATTCATATACAATATAAATTGAGAAATTGAGAATGAATGATGAATTTACAGAGAACAGTGATTGTTTTGGTCACTATATACATGATGCAATAAAAGATCGTCAATAGGTCAGGCGCAGAGGCTCACGCCTGTAATCCCAGCACTTTGGGAGGCCAAGGTGGGTGGATCACAAGGTCAGGAGATCGAGACCATCCTGGCTAACACAGTGAAACTCAGTCTCTACTAAAAATACAAAAAAATTAGCCGGGCGTGGTGGCAGGAGCCTATAGTCCCAGCTACTCGGGAGGCTGAGGCGAGAGAATGGCGTGAACCCAGGAGGCAGAGCTTGCATTGAGCCGAGATCCCGCCACTGCACTCCACCCTGGGCGACCGAGAGAGACTCTGTCTCAAAAAAAAAAAGATTGTCAATAAATGTACTCAATAGATAGGTAACGATCTCCAAAAGCATATTGAAATATTTACGTTTTCTTTCCTCTCTTAAACATTCCCAAACACAGATGATGGCTATATCTAATTTTATAACTAGTTTATTTCATTCAAATTATAAATTAATGAATGTTTTCATTAATTAGTAATAAAATTATTTTAACATTAATTCAATCATTATTTCAATAACTGGAGTTTACATTTTAAGTGCTTTATGTATACCTTCCTGTTCCTATTTTGCTAGCTTTTTGTTTTTCTCAGAAATGACCAGAAATAATTTCAATCTGGAAACAGCTTGCCTTTCTAAGGGCATGAAACCAATGTAAAAATAAATAAATAAATAAATAAATAAATAAATATGTCGATTTAGCTGTTGGTAAAGCCATATAGCTAATTAAACTGAACTATTATTGTGTCTTTATATACCACAATAATTAATCATGAGACAAAGCCGAAAGTCTAGAACAGAGAATCTTTCTGTTCTGAATGCAGTCAAGGTAGATGAAGTAATCAAGGTATAGAATAAAAACCTGAAGCAGTAGCACCAAAAATTTTTTATTGCTTACAAGACTTAGAAGGCAGGTAATAAGCTTAAACAACTACAATATTCCAAAGTCTTTTAGAGAAATGCCTGGAAATTCTGAGCAAACATTTTCAGATTGGGAACTTGTCCTGTTTCAGTTCTAAAATAAGCATTTCTATATTCTCCATATTGCTGAAAAAACTTAGGCAGAATTTTCTGAGGGGTCTTTTGTATGTAAACTGAAAAGATTCTGCTAATTTTCTGTAATCTAAATGTCAATTTGGGCAAATTTCTGTAGACTTTCTTCGGATAACATTTTCCCTATAAAATATTTTTTGTTTTTTTAACCCCAATGTCACAACACATACATGTTTCTCATCACCATGATTTTCAACTGGTACTTAGGAACAATTTATGTTTATTTTCCCAAAGTTGATTTTCTATAAAACAACATTTTTAACAAAATATCAGACAAAGTTCTCGAGTGACATTTCAAATGTAATTGATAGTATGCCATATCACGTATAGAAATTTCAAGAAGCTGACATGTCAATTAGAAAGGATTTTTGCAATTTTGGGCTCTTAATGGAAGCATATGGCAAAATATACAACCTGAACCTTTCTCTGCTGTATTGGTCTAATCCTGGAAATGACTGCACTCTGCCTTTATATTTAGCCCTTCTTTTTGTCTGTTACTATACAATGAATCTTCCCCTAAAACTGACAGTGTTGAAGGACATCATATGAAAGGAAGCAAAACAGGTAAACAAAATGTAATTATTATGATCATATATCTGTATATAAAACAACTGTGGTGTGTGTGTGTGTGTGTGTGTGTGTTTGAGACAGAGTTTTGCTCTGTCAACCAGGCTGGAGTGCAGTGGCGCCATCTGGGCTCACTGCATCTTCTGCCTCCCAGGTTCAAACAATTCTCCTGCCTCAGCCTCCAAGTAGCTGGGATTACAGGCATGCGTCACAATGCCTGGCTAATTTTCGTATTTTTAGTAGAGATGGGTTTTCGCCATGTTGTCCACCAGGCTGTCTCAAACTCCTTACCTCAGTTGATCCGCCCACCTTGGCCTCCCAAAGTGCTGGGATTACAGGCCTGAGCCACAGCGCCCGGCCTGTTTGTTAATAACCATATTGACATTTTGGAGACTAGGTAGCAATGTTTAAGCATTTCATATTTTTAAATAATAGTTTGATACTTTTTCTTGGCATTCTAAAGAGTTTATTTACATTTTTGGAAGTTGTTTCAAGAGTTTTAAATATTCCTGTAACATTTATAATGTTTTCCATCTAAAATAATGAGAATTTGAGTTCCTGTTAAGATTTTAGAACAGAAAGTCTGAGTTTCAGCAAGGAATTGCTAACTTTACGAGGGTGATGACTGATTTCAGTATTTCTAAAGCTGTAAATTGTTGAGCAGCCTTGCAAATGCTTTTTTTTTAGAATCTAGCTCTTTGCCTTTTTTCTTTTTCTTTTTTTTTTTTTTTTTTTTTTTTTTTTTTAGGCAACTTCCAGCTTCAAGATTGTTCTTGTTGCTTCATGATTAAGGACAACAGTATGACATCTCAGTGAAACCAAGCTCCAAATTTCTCTCATTCTACAGCTATAAAGAGTGCTATTGTAGCATTTTATTTAAGGGAAATCGGACAATTTTGAAAGGAAGATCCCTGAGCATGGAACTTAATTTTACACTATAGTCTTCTCTCACTCTACCTAGAATTCATGAGAGTGACTTATTTTACCTATGATAAATTGTAAATTTGAGAAAGGCATTTGTTTGTAGAGACATCATGTCATCTGGAAAACAAGAATAGATGTACTTGATCATGCACAGGTATGATCTAAGAAATGTATGCATAAATGATTTATAAGAGATGAATACTTTAACCTCAAATTATTTTTAAAAAGCCTTGTTGAATAAAAGGCAAAACTAATTAATGGCAGAATTTAAATAATTACTTTTAACAAAAATGTTAGATTTGAAAAGAAGCCTTTATTTTTAAGTGTCAGTTGAATACAAAAATACATATTGTGTCATTGGCATTCCCTATTGTAAGAAATTTTCCATAGATGTTTGTACTTTTTGAGTATCTTTCTCTGTATTTTTCTGTCTTGCTCATGCATAGTGGCTTTCAAGGGGGCGGAAGGCTTTTCTATTTCTTGATTATGCAAATAATGACATTATCTTCTTAAATTATTTTCAATAATGGGTCTAAATCAAGGTAATGAAGGAAACATGCTAAAACCTTAAAAAATAAAATAAAACTTCTCTGAACTAAGATATCATTGTGTGATTCAATTAATGACTTATAGTCTAGTGAGCCCTTTGCCCTCCCAATAGGCTTTTGTTCAAACTTGCTTTTCTGTCTGTTTCTTGCTTTCTGGCTGGCTTGCGTGCTTGGCTTTTTATTTTTATTTTTAATAATTGTGATTCTGTGGGTTAGGAAACAGGGATCACCATCCCCACCATTGAAAATACGTTTCTAACTCTTCTTCTGCAAAATTATGACCATCTAAATGAGGCCTTTTAAAAATGTAATTGTTTAAATAAAATCAGTGTTAGTATTTGAATTGTCACTATTTACCAGAAATACTTATGGTAAATAAACTTTTCCACATTTCTTATAGTATACTATGAGAAGCATTTTCTTTTTTTTATTTTTCTTTTTATAATTTATTTTTATTTTTGAAATGAAGTCTCACTCTGTCGCCCAGGCTAGAGTGCAGTGGCGTGATCTTGGCTCACTGCAACCTCCACCTCCCGGGTTCAAGCGATTCTCCTGCCTCAACCTCCTGAGTAGCTGGGACTACGGGCGTGTGCCACCATGCCCAGCTAATTTTTGTATTTTTAGTAGAGACGGGGTTTCACCGTGTTAGCCAGGATGGTCTCAATCTCCTGATCTCTTGATCTGCCCGCCTCGGCCTCCCAAAGTGCTGGGATAACAGGCGTGAGCTATCGCACCAGGCCGAGAAGCATTTTCATCCCAATAAGGAAAGCTCAAGCTTTAAAATTCACTCTGTTAAGCTGGTAGTTTCTAAGTTCCTCCTTATGGAAAATTTTCAAGAGCACTTGATGAATAATTTGATATAGGTGCACTAGATGACTTAGTATATCCATAATACTCAAAGAGGTTTATTCACCAGGAATATTCACTTCATCACTTCATGTTTTTCACACTTATAATTTTTTGTTTTGCTTTCTTAAAGTTCTTACTTAGATCAGTTGCTGTCAATATTGTTCAATTGGTTAGCACTGAACAATATTGACACAGTGTTATCTGTGGAATACCATCAAAACTGAGATACTGAGCATTATGTACTAACGAAATCCAAACACACAATTTTTTGGCATATTAGATATCTTTCATACATACAGGATCAATAAGATGCAATAGTCAATGTTCTAAGACAAATATATTCATATGAAAAACTTAACATTGACAAAAATTTTCTCCAGTAAGTATTTTGTCCTACAAGTTGGGAGAATACTCATTATTCAATTTTAGCAGCAGAACACCTTGATTCTGCTAATGGAACATGTTCCGTATGATAATTGCTTAAAAACCATCTTCCTACATTAATAGACTTTGAAAAAAGTACAGGAAGTAAAAAAAATCATGAGTATAATCAAATTAAAAATTAGCTGGACATCTAAATATACAAAATTTATTATACACAGCATGATTTATGATCTAAACAGGATGTTTTAAGCAAATAGAATAATTCCTTTAAATCTTCCCTTTATCTGTATATTTACATTTGCCTTGGACAAAAACTTATAGAAAAATTGATATGATAAGTGGTTAGATAATTTTGGTTTTCTTCTCATAAGAAGATAAAATAAAAACTCAAAAACCTATCAAATAGTGAATAACCTCATTAAATAACTGCAGTAGGTTGCATTTAAATAAATGTCCATTCTAAAACCACAAAGAATGCAGAGGAGACATACTTGTATTGAGGGCTATTTTGTGAATTGATTAATGGTGCAAGACAGTCTCAGATCATCACAGATTCATAGGAGAATGTTCTGGCAAAAGTTCATAGTCTATTTCCTTCTGGAAAAGGTTGGTAAATTTAGGAGAATTTATTTAAAGTTGACTTTTTCCTTTACCAGTGGCCTGGCTTAAGTTTTCAAGATGATGATCAAATGATTTAAAAAGGTAGGTCTTGCTCACATAGGTAGTAAAGAGGTTATGTGCATACCTACATACACACACACACACACACACACACACACAGAGACAGAGAGAGAGAGAGAGAGAAAAGAAGAGAAGGCTGGCTTTTACATATTTTAATAATTTTCTTTACTCCTAAAAACTGCTTGTTTGAAAAGTTTCCACTGGAACTAGAGTACTAAAAAGGCATAATTACAGCTTTTTAAAATGGAAAAACATCGCTAAATGTAAATAATTTAATTTTGCAAATAATGAAGCAGAAGTTTAGAGAGGATAAGTGACTTAACCAAAATAGCACAGAATGGAATCCTGGATGCAGGTCTTCAACCCCCAAACAATGTTCCTTCCAATTTTCTAGACTATAAACACTATATGAGTTATATATTCAAATTCTCTATTAAACGATGTTTTTTTTTTTTTTATTTTGCTGTTGGCATTTACAGCTTAGTAACGAAACAAATTTCCAACTATTTTTCAGAACACTAGAACTAGAATCTTTACTCAACCTACTTGCGAAGGACTGATACACATCTACAAGATCCTATGATGTCTACTGAGGAGCAACAGCTCCAATAAGACATGATCCCTGCCAACAAGAATTTTACAATTTATTAGTGGGAAAACTGCAAGTATCTAACTAGAATATGCCACCTAACATGTGGGACTTTCATTCTGGAGACCTCCTTCTATTGCACTATTTATAGCCATATGGAATGTGTGGAGATTCGGATCTCTGATGAGTGGCTGGTATGTCTAAACATGATAAGGTCTGACATGTGCATCTGTCTTTTAGGTTCACAGTCTACCCAGAACCTTTGTTCAGAATAAGTATAAATTCATGTAGTAAGATAACTTTGTTAGAAGAAAATACAGATTATCTCAAAATGTTCTAACAATTAAGTTAGAATACTGTTTAATAAGCTCACACCTTCTAAACACCTTGTCCTAAATGTTCCCTTTAGAAAAATCTGACATTTAAAAAAATTCAAGTTGTAATATGGGAATAAACATGCAGTCATACTATTACATTTTCTTTATTCTTCATAAATATGGTCTAATCTCACATAAGAAATACTTTTACACAATATTTTCCAAATTTAAGGGCGTATAGCTAAATAGTAAATGCAATTAATTATGGAGAAATAGAATTTTAAATGCGGCATGATTATATTAATTCTCATGCAGATTAGAGAGATATTAAAGTATTTTTTCATATATCTAGATTTAGACATACAGTATAGACCATTTCATTAAGAAAGTCCCTACAGTAGTGGCTTAAACCTCATAGACTTGAGGTGGATTTTTATTATATTTCTTACATTCATGTAAGTTCTAGCTTAACATTTTTCAACAGTGAGAAATATGGGACAAACCCATAGCAAGTCTCGCTATCTGGATATCTAAATGCAGAGCATTCATAAGATGCTGGTTAGATTTGTGAGATACAAAAACTTGAAACTGAATCTTGATGATATAAGTATTTAACAGAAAGGGACTTAGCAATAGGATGTTGAGTTGTGCTATTTCTTTTCTTTTCTTCTTTCTTTCTTTCTTTCTTTCTTTCTTTCTTTCTTTCTTTCTTTCTTTCTTTCTTTCTTTCTCTTCCTTCCTTCCTTCCTTTCTCTTTCCCTTCCTTCCTTCCTTCCTTCCTTCCTTCCTTCCTTCCTTCCTCCCTCCCTTCCTTCCTCCCTTCCTTCCTTCTTTCCTTTTTCCTTCTTTTTTTTTTGTTGTTGTTGAGACAAGGTGTTGCTCTGTCACCCAGGCTGGAGGGCAGTGGCCGATCTCAGCTCACTGCAACTTCCACCTTTCGAGTTCAAGAGATTCTCCCACTTCAGCCTCCCAAGTAGCTTGGAATACAGGCACATGCCACCATGCCTGGCTAATTTTTGTATTTTTAGTAGAGACAAGGTTTCACCATGTTGCCCAGGCTGGTCTCAAACTCCTGACCTGAGGTGATTCACCTGCCTCAGCCTCCCAAAGTGCAGGGATTACAGGCATGAGCCATCAGCCCCGGCCGAGTGGTGCCATTTCAAATGGCAATGTGAGGAGACCTGCAAAATTGCTCCTTCTCAGCAAAACAACCACAAGTGGTGAAATTACACTAAAAAATAACATTTAACATTTGTGCAAGTGGTCCTAAGGACAAACAAAAAAATGAAGAAACTAAACCTCAGTAAAAAACACCAAGAAACTGTAGGAATTGAGCTACATTCAAACCCACTCCCTCAACCTCTACCCTACCCTCATCTAGTCACAGCTTGGCATGACTGAAAGCACCACTCTGGGTGTGTCTACCAAGATGGGGCTTTCTCTAATCCCAGCTCCCAGTCAATAACTGCCATGTTTATGTAAGAGCAACAGTCAACCAGCATTTCTCATAAACCTTATCTCTATGGCAGAAGCTGTATTCTAGGTGAGTGTCTTGGAAAGGCTGAGGCTCCCATCTTCTGTAAGTCCCCATTTGTAGGGTAGAGTCTGTCATAGACACAGCCAGGACTAGAATACTGGAGCCTCCAGTGCCCTCACCCAGCTCACTACTAGGATGGAGTATCTATGCTGGAGGAGGCAAGCAGAGAAAATGAGACCACCATCCATTCTGAGCACCCTGCTTGTAAAGCAGGATGTCACTCTGAGAAAGTGGGTCACTGTCCCTGCTCCTAGCTCTGTAACAATAGTTCAGAGATTTTGCCCAGGCAGAGAGGCAAGCTATATAGACAGTTTTGAAGCTCTCTCCAAAGGAACTGACTTCATTTGGAGCACAGTACAGGAAGTTCAGATATACCAGTGGTATAAAAACAGTGGAGACTTGCTAATAGGTTATTAAGAGGAAGTTGGTAGCTCCATTAGTTCAGCAAACTAAACTGCAGGCCAGCTAATTCACCAGAGAAAAGCAGGGAAAGAGGCAGCTGAGAACAGCCCTCCTGGAGTCAGAACAAACTTCAAAGACTGGTCTCGAAGATTACCTCTCGAAAGTGGAAATAACCCAAATGTTCACTGCTAATAAATAGGAAAAAAGTATAAACGTACAATGGAATATTATTTTGCAATTAAAAAGGATGAAGTATTGATATATGTTACAACACGAATGAACTTTGAAAATATTATATTCTAAGTGATAGATGCCAATCACAAAATATCACATATGATATGCTTCCATGTATGCGAAATAGCCAGAATAGGCAAATGTATGGTAACAGACAGTAAATTAGTGCTTGCCTAGGGCTGGGGGTGGAAGGGTTGGGGAAAATAGGGAGTGACTGCTAATGGGTGTAGTGTTGCTATTTGGAGTGATAAAAATATTATAAACTTGATGTGATAATTGTTGCATAACTATGAATTCCATAGTATATGATTTATATCTCAATGAAGCTGTGATTTGTAAAATAGATATTTGGTGTTTCACATTATCACTGTGATGACCAGAGAAACAGGCTCTGAAAAAGATCAGGAAGAAACTGGAGCCACAACTGGGAGGAATTCATAACAGCTGAGGCATGAATGGCTGGACACTACAATCTGCTCTGCTACTACTAGTATTCCTTAGATATTACATACAAGGACTTCTGTCATTGCTACACCCACCCAAAGAGACTTTCAAATCTACTTTGTTTGCATCATTAACTTTTACATCAAAGTACTAAAAATGCTTATTTAATTGGTCAAGCTTATATTACATGCCTGCCCTACCAGAATTTCGGAATACAAAGCCATTTGCTCTCTTCTAATACAATAGAGCAAATGGCTTTGTATTCACAAATTATTCTTCTGTGCAAAATGGACAACTTTTGGCTGCTTATCAAGTGGGAATTTTTCAAACATAGAAAGGAGACTCAGATGCTGGGTGGCCAAAGATAATACATGCATACTGCTATAGTTTGGACGTTTTTCCTTCCAAACCTCATATTGAAACTTGATCTCCAATGTTTTTTTTTTTTTTTTTTATTATACTTTAGGGTTTTAGGGTACATGTGCACAATGTGCAGGTTTGTTACATATGTATCCATGTGCCATGTTGATTTCCTGCACCCATTAACTCGTCATTTAGCATTAGGTGTATCTCCTAATGCTGTCCCTCCCCCCTCCCCCAACCCCACAACAGTCCCCAGAGTGTGATGTTCCCCTTCCTGTGTCCATGAGTTCTCATTGTTCAATTCCCACCTATGAGTGAGAAGATGCGGTGTTTGGTTTTTTGTCCTTGCGATAGTTTACTGAGAATGATGTTTTCCAGTTTCATCCATGTTCCTACAAAGGACACGAACTCATCATTTTTTATGGCTGCATAGTATTCCATGGTGTATATGTGCCACATTTTCTTAATCCAGTCTATCGTTGTTGGACATTTGGGTTGGTTCCAACTCTTTGCTATTGTGAATAGTGCCGCAGTAAACATACGTGTGCATGTGTCTTTATAGCAGCATGATTTATAGTCCTTTGGGTATATACCCAGTAATGGGATGGCTGGGTCAAATGGTATTTCTAGTTCGAGATCCCTGAGGAATCGCCACACTGACTTCCACAATGGTTGAACTAGTTTACAGTCCCACCAACAGTGTAAAAGTGTTCCTATTTCTCCACATCCTCTCCAGCACCTGTTGTTTCCTGATTTTTTAATGATGGCCATTCTAACTGGTGTGAGATGGTATCTCACTGTGGTTTTGATTTGCATTTCTCTGATGGTCAGTGATGAGGAGCATTTCTTCATGTGTTTTTTGGCTGCATAAATGTCTTCTTTTGAGAAGTGTCTGTTCATGTCCTCTGCCCACTTTTTGATGGGGTTGTTTGTTTTTTTCTTGTAAATTTGTTTGAGTTCATTGTAGATTCTGGATATTAGCCCTTTGTCAGATGAGTAGGTTGCAAAAATTTTCTCCCATTCTGTAGGTTGCCTGTTAACTCTGATGATAGTTTCTTTTGCTGTGCAGAAGCTCTTTAGTTTAATGAGATCCCATTTGTCGATTTTGGCTTTTGTTGCCATTGCTTTTGGTGTTTTAGACATGAAGTCCTTGCCCACGCCTATGTCCTGAATGGTATTGCCTAGGTTTTCTTGTAGGATTTTAATGGTTTTAGGTCTAACATATAAGTCTTTAATCCATCTTGAATTAATTTTTGTATAAGGTGTAAGGAAGGGATCCAGTTGCAGCTTTCTACATACAGCTAGCCAGTTTTCCCAGCACCATTTATTAAATAGGGAATCCTTTCCCCATTTCTTGTTTTTGTCAGGTTTGTCAAAGATCAGATAGTTGTAGCTATGCGGCATCATTTCTGAGGGCTCTGTTCTGTTCCATTGATCTATGTCTCTGTTGTGGTACCAGTACCATGCTGTTTTGGTTACTGTAGCCTTGTAGTATAGTTTAAAGTCAGGTAGCGTGATGCCTCCAGCTTTGTTCTTTTGGCTTAGGATTGACTTGGCAATGCGGGCTCTTTTTTGGTTCCATATGAACGTTAAAGTAGTTTTTTCCAATTCTGTGAAGAAAGTCATTGGTAGCTTGATGGGGATGGCATTGAATCTATAAATTACCTTGGGCAGTATGGCCATTTTCACGATATTGATTCTTCCAACCCATGAGCATGGAATGTACTTCCATTTGTTTGTATCCTCTTTTATTTCATTGAGCAGTGGTTTGTAGTTCTCCTTGAAGAGGTCCTTCACATCCCTTGTAAGTTGGATTCCTAGGTATTTTATTCTCTTTGAAGCAATTGTGAATGGGAGTTCACTCATGATTTGGCTCTCTGTTTGTCTGTTATTGGTGTACAAGAATGCTTGTGATTTTTGTACATTAATTTTGTATCCTGAGACTTTGCTGAAGTTGCTAATCAGCTTAAGGAGATTTTGGGCTGAGACAATGAGGTTTTCTAGATATACAATCATGTCATCTGCAAACAGGGACAATTTGACTTCCTCTTTTCCTAATTGAATACCCTTTATTTCTTCTCCTGCCTGATTGCTCTGGCCAGAACTTCCAGCACTATGTTGAATAGGAGCGGTGAGAGAGGGCATCCCTGTCTTGTGCCAGTTTTCAGAGGGAATGCTTCCAGTTTTTGCCCATTCAGTACGATATTGGCTGTGGGTTTGTCGTAGATAGCTCTTATTATTTTGAGATACGTCCCATCAATACCTAATTTATTGAGAGTTTTTAGCATGAAGGGTTGTTGAATTTTGTCAAAGCCTTTTCTGCATCTATTAAAATAATCCTGTGGTTTTTGTCTTTGGTTCTGTTTATATGCTGGATTACATTTATTGATTTGCGTATGTTGAACCAGCCTTGCATCCCAGGGATGAAGCCCACTTGATCATGGTGGATAAGCTTTTTGATGTGCTGCTGGGTTCGGTTTGCCAGTATTTTATTGAGGATTTTTGCATCAATGTTCATCAAGGATATTGGTCTGAAATTCTCTTTTTTGGTTATGTCTCTGCCAGGTTTTGGTATCAGGACGATGCTGGCTTCGTAAAATGTGTTAGGGAGGATTCCCTCTTTTTCTATCGATTGGAATAGTTTCAGAAGGAATGGTACCAGTTCCTCCTTGTACCTCTGGTAGAATTCAGCTGTGAATCCATCAGGTCCTGGACTCTTTTTGGTTGGTAAGCTATTGATTATTGCCACAATTTCAGAACCTGTTATTGGTCTATTCAGACATTCAACTTCTTCCTGGTTTAGTCTTGGGAGGGTGTATGTGTCGAGGAATTCATCCATTTCTTCTAGATTTTCTAGTTTATTTGCATAGAGGTGTTTGTAGTATTCTCTGATGGTAGATTGTATTTCTGTGGGATTGGTGGTGATATCCCCTTTTTCGTTTTTTATTGCATCTATTTGATTCTTCTCTCTTTTCTTCTTTATTAGTCTTGCTAGCGGTCCATCAATTTTGTTGATCTTTTCAAAAAACCAGCTCCTGGATTCATTAATTTTTTGAAGGGTTTTTTGTGTCTCTATTTCCTTCACTTCTGCTCTGATTTTAGTTATTTCTAGCCTTCTCCTAGCTTTTGAGTGTGTTTGCTCTTGCTTTTCTAGTTCTTTTAATTGTGATGTTAGGGTGTCAATTTTGGATCTTTCCTGCTTTCTCTTGTGGGCATTTAGTGCTATAAATTTCCCTCTACACACTGCTTTGAACGTGTCCCAGAGATTCTGGTATGTTGTGTCTTTGTTCTCGTTGGTTTCAAAGACCATCTTTATTTCTGCCTTCATTTCATTATGTACCCAATAGTCATTCAGGAGCAGGTTGTTCAGTTTCCATGTAGTTGAGCGGTTTTGAGTGAGTTTCTTAATCCTGAGTTCTAGTTTGATTGCACTGTGGTCTGAGAGACAGTTTGTTATAATTTCTGTTCTTTTACATTTGCTGAGGAGAGCTTTACTTCCAACTATGTGGTCAATTTTGGAATAGGTGTGGTGTGGTGCTGAAAAAAATGTATATTCTGTTGACTTGGGGTGGAGAGTTCTGTAGATGTCTATTAGGTCCACTTTATGTAGAGCTGAGTTCAATTCCTGGATATCCTTGTTAACTTTCTGTCTCGTTGATCTGTCTAATGCTGACAGTGGGGTGTTAAAATCTCCCATTATTATTGTGTGGGAGTTTAAGTCCCTTTGTAGGTCACTGAGGACTTGCTTTATGAATCTGGGTGCTCCTGTGTTGGGTGCATATATATTTAGGATAGTTAGCTCTTCTTGTTGAATTGATCCCTTTACCATTATGTAATGGCCTTCTTTGTCTCTTTTGATCTTTGTTGGTTTAAAGTCTATTTTATCAGAGACTAGGATTGCAACCCCTGCCTTTTTTTGTTTTCCAGTTGCTTGATAGATCTTCCTCCATCCCTTTATTTTGAGTCTATGTGTGTCTCTGCACGTGAGATGGGTTTCCTGAATACAGCACACTGATGGGTCCTGACTCCTTATCCAGTTTGCCAGTCTGTGTCTTTTGATTGGAGCATTTAGCTCATTTACATTTAACGTTAATATTATTATGTGTGAATCTGATCCCGTCATTATGATGTTAGTTGGTTATTTTGCTCGTTAGTTGCTACAGTTTCTTCCTAGCCTCGATGGTCTTTACAATTTGGCATGTTTTTGCAGGGGCTGGTACCGGTTGTTCCTTTCCATGTTTAGTGCTTCCTTCAGGAGGTGTTTTAGGGCAGGCCTGGTGGTGACAAAATCACTCAGCGTTTGCTTGTCTGTGAAGTATTTTATTTCACCTTCACTTATGAAGCTTAGTTTGGCAGGATAGGAAATTCTGGGTTGAAAATTCTTTTCTTTAAGAATGTTGAATATCGGCCCCCATTCTCTTCTGGCTTGTAGAGTTTCTGCCGAGAGATCAGCTGTTAGTCTGATGGGCTTCCCTTTGTGGGTAACCCTACCTTTCTCTCTGGCTGCCCTTAACATTTTTTCCTTCATTTCAACTTTGGTGAATCTGACAATTATGTGTCTTGGAGTTGCCCTTCTCGAGGAGTATCTTTGTGGCGTTCTCTGTATTTCCTGAATCTGAATGCTGGCCTGCCTTGCTAGATTGGGGAAGTTCTCCTGGATAATATCTTGCAGAGTGTTTTCCAACTTGGTTCCATTCTCCCCATCATTTTTAGGTACACCAATCAGACGTAGGTTTGGTCTTTTCACATAGTCCCAAATTTCTTGGAGGCTTTGTTCATTTCTTTTTATTCTTTTTTCTCTAAACTTCCCTTCTCTCTTCATTTCATTCATTTCATCTTCCATCAGCGATACCCTTTCTTCCAGTTGATCGCATCTGCTACTGAGGCTTCTGCAATCTTCGCATAGTTCTCGAAACTTGGCTTTCAGCTCCATCAGCTCCTTGAAGCCCTTCTCTCCATTGGTTATTCTAGTTATCCATTCTTCTAATTTTTTTTCAAAGTTTTTAACTTCTTTGCTATTGTTTTGAATTTCCTCCCGTAGCTCAGAGTAGTTTGATCGTCTGAAGCCTTCTTCTCTCAACTCATCAAAGTCATCCTCCATCCAGCTTTGTTCTGTTGCTGGTGAGGAACTGCGTTCCTTTGGAAGAGGAGAGGTGCTCTGTTTTTTAGAGTTTCCAGTTTTTTTGCTCTGTTTTTTCCCCATCTTTGTGGTTTTATCTACTTTTTGTCTTCGATGATGGTGATGTACAGATGGGTTTTTGGTGTGGATGTCCTTTCTGTTTGTTAGTTTTCCTTCTACCAGACAGGACCCTCAGCTGCAGGTCTGTTGGAGTTTACTAGAGGTCCACTCCAGACCCTGTTTGGCTGGGTGTCAGCAGCGGTGGCTGCAGAACAGCGGATTTTCGTGAGACCACAAATTCAGCTGTCTGATAGTTCCTCTGAAAGTTTTGTCTCAAAGGAGTACCCGGTTGAATGAGGTGTCAGTCTGTCCCTACTGGGGGGGTGCCTCCCAGTTAGGCTGCTCAGGGGTGAGGGGCCCACTTTAGGAGGCAGTCTGTCCGTTCTCAGATCTCCAGCTGCGTGCTGGGAGAACCACTACTCTCTTCAAAGCTGTCAGTCAGACAGGGACATTTAAATCTGTGGAGGTTCTTGCTGAGTTTTTGGTTGTCTGTGCCCTGCCCCCAGAGGTGGAGCCTACAGAGGCAGGCAGGCCTCCTTGAGCTGTGGTGGGCTCCACCCAGTTTGAGCTTCCTGGCTGCTTTGTTTACCTAAGCAAGCCTGGGCAATGGCAGGCGCCCCTCCCCCAGCCTCGCTGCCGCCTTGCAGCTTGATCTCAGACTGCTGTGCTAGCAATCAGCGAGACTCCGTGGGCATAGGACCCTCCGAGCCAGGTGCGGGACACAATCTCCTGGTGTGCCGTTTTCCAGGCCCGTTGGAAAAGCGCAGTATTAGGATGGGACTGACCCGATATTCCTGGTGCCGTCTGTTTCCCCTTTCTTTGACTAGGAAAGGGAACTCTCTGACCCCTTGCGCTTCCCCAGTGAGGCAATGCCTCGCCCTGCTTCGGCTCGCGCACAGTGCGCTTCACCGACTGTCCTGAACCCACTGTTAGGCACTCCCTAGTGAGATGAAACCGGTACCTCAAGCAGAAATGCAGAAATCACCCGTCTTCTGTGTCGCTGGGGCTGGGAGCTGGAGACCGGAGCTGTTCCTATTCCGCCATCTTGGCTCCACCCTCTTGATCTCCAATGTTGCAGATAGGGCCTAATGTTTGAGTCGTGGGTCCAGATCCTTCAGGAATGGCTTGGTGCCATCCTCATTGTAATAAGTGCATTTTTCCTCTATTAGTTCTCAAAAGAGCTGCTTGCTAAAAATAGTAAGGCACCTCTCCCCACTTTTGCTTTCTCTCTTGCTGTGCGATCTCTGCACATGCCTGCTCCTGTTCACCCTCCACCTTGAGTGAAAACTGCCTGAGGCCTTCATCAGATAACAATCTTTCAGCCAGGAGAATATAAGCCACATAAGCCTTTTTTGTTTATAAAATATCCTGTCTCATTTATAGCAATGCAAAATGAACAGAGACACATACACTAATAAAATACTAATGAAAATAACTAACACATATACTTTTTGTTAAACCATGTACAAGACACTGTTCTGAGGGCTTTACATATTTTAACTCATTATGCACTAACCTTACTATGTGAAATAGACAGTTTTATTACTATCTCTTGTTTTCCATATGAGGAAATGAAGACACAGCGAGATAATGTAAAAATTTCATGAACACTTTGCCCTTAAATGGCAGAGACGGGATTTACAAGAGTCAGCTTCTGGAGACTACGTTCTGAACCACTACTATGTTGAACTTCTTCCCTGTGAATAACACAGTTCTTTTGATTCAACTCGGCTGTCATAGATAGATCATGATCCATGTTCAGAAATATGTCTTTTCTGCTAGACATACACACTGAAAAATCACCAAGTCAATCTAGCACTGCATTATTTTACTACTGCAGAACTGTGTTAGATGGTGGAGGAGGGATTAGGAAGCAAAGCTACATACCATACAACCTCTGCTCCTAAGAAACTTGCAGTATAATGAATTCATGCTACATAAATACACAAAACAGCTCTAATTAAAGGGGTCTTTATTCCTTAAAATTTTAATTTGTGAAACGCTATCTTCAAAATAAATATCATGTGAAAACATGCTATATACCCAATAAGAGTATACTGGCTCTGATTCCAGCTTGAGTTTTAGACTTCATGTCTATACTACTTATTACTGTCCGTGGTCCTACAAGACAATTTCCAAAGCAGCTAAGAGAAAATGCTCAGCTCTCTGACTTTCAGTTTGAAAAGCTAGATTATGATAAATTCAGGGAGAAACATCAAAATCAAGATTTATGGGGCTTTCTAGGAAGAAAGATAGCATTGAGTTAAGGGAAGCCCAAAGGTGATCCTTAAAGAGATGACATTTGAAATAAGCCTTGACGGATGAAGATGGGTGGTGGTGCTGGAACTAGGGAGAAACTATTATGACCATAGACTCACAAGCAGGTTCAGGAAACAGTAGATAATCTAGATTTGTTTGAACACAGATTATATACACAGATGCCCTAGAAAATAAATCAGGCCAGGTCAGTTGACTCATTATGAACCATAAATTGCCAATGTAAAGCTTTCATATCAACTGAAAAGTAACAAAATTATTAAGTTTTTTAATCACAGTGGGAACGTACAGAATTATGTTTTAGAAAACTAAATTTCTTTTGACGTTAGGATAGTTTAAAATGTTAACAGAAAGGAGAAATAGAGGCTTTCTAGAAGACTATTGAAGTATTGCTAATTCCAGATGTATAAATTGTGCATGGGTGGAAATATTACTGAAAGAATAAATAAATGCATGATGTTTTGTGGAGGAAAAATCTATATAATTTGTTCAGCTTCTACAATATGAAGTAAAATATGAAGTTGGTGTCAGGAATTGCTTTGAAACGTTAAAAATATCCAGGGTAATGTTTGTGTTATTAACAGAAATGAAGATAGAAAAGAGAGTGGACAGTTGTGATACAGAAATAATATGTTTATTTGATCTATTTAGATAAAGAGTGTATTGGGACATCTTTGAGGTAATGTCAAATACTGAGTTGAAATTACAAATAAAGCTTTAAGAGATTTTAATATGTGTATGTATGTGTGTGTGTATATTTATACCATGTTTAAGGCTCATGAAGTAAAGCAAAACAAAAATAAGTGAAAAATTTTAGGACAAAAGGAAAACAAACAAGCAAAAAGAAACACAAGGCTGGGTGCCATGGGTCACACCTGTAATTTCAGCACTTTAGGCAGCTGAGGCAGGAGGACCACTTGAGCCCAGGAGTTTAAGACTAGCCTGTGCAATGTACTGAGACCTCGTCTCTACAAAAAGTAAATACATAAATTAATTAACTGCATGTAGTAGTGCACACCTGTGATCTCAGTTACTTGGGAAGCTTAGGTGGGAGGATTGCTTGAGCCGAGGAATTCGAGGCTGCAGTGAGTCATAATCATAAGCACTGCACTCCAGTCTGGGCGACAGAGTGAGACCCTATATCAAGAAGGAGAAGGAGAAGGAGAGGAGGGGGAGGAGGGCGAGGAGGGGAAGGAGGGAGAGGAGGAGGGGGAGGAGGGAGAGGAGGGGGAGGAGGGGGAGGAGGGGAGGAGGGGGAGGAGGGAGAGGAGGGGGAGGAGGGGGAGGAGGGGGAGGAGGGGGAGGAGGGGGAGGAGGGGGAGGAGGGCAAAGAGGGGAAGGAGGGAGAGGAGGAGGGGGAGGAGGGAGAGGAGGGGGAGGAGGGGGAGGAGGGGAGGAGGGGGAGGAGGGAGAGGAGGGGGAGGAGGGGGAGGAGGGGGAGGAGGGGGAGGAGGGCAAAGAGGGGAAGGAGGGAGAGGAGGAGGGGGAGGAGGGGGAGGAGGGAGAGGAGGGAGAGGAGGGGAGGAGGGGGAGGAGGGAGAGGAGGGGAGGAGGGGGAGGAGGGAGAGGAGGGGGAGGAGGGGGAGGAGGGGGAGGAGGGGGAGGAGGGGGAAGAGGAGGGGGAAGAAGAAAAAGGAGAAAAAGGGAAAAAATTGTAGAGTACAGATTTAAAATTTTATTTTTAAGCCTATTTCTTAGTAGTGTTTAAAGTCAGTCATGAAGCCTAATGTGAGAATTGAGATAATGCACATAAACATATTGTGCTCTTCCATTGCATCACTATAAAGAAATATCTGAGGCTGGGTAATTTCTCAAGAAAGGGATTTAATTGGCACATGATTCTGCAATCTGTAAAAGCCTGGCACTGGCACCTGCTTGGTATATGGTGAGGACTCAGGGACCTTTTATGCATGGCAGAAGGCAAAGTAAGAACAAGCAGGTCACATGGTGAGAGAGGGAGCAAGAGAGTGAGGGGGAAGGTCCCAGACTCTTCAACAACCAGATCTCACATGAACTAAGAACTCACTTGTCATCAAGGGAATGGTGCTAAGCCATTCATGAGGGATCTGCTCCCATGATCCAATTACCTCCCACCAGGCCCCATTTCGAGCACCAGGAATCACATTTCAACATGAGATTTGGAGGAGATAAACTTCCAAACCATATCACACAAAATATGCCAACTATAAAACACTCTAAAGCAGCCATTGATTAATCTCCTCAACATGTACATGAGGCAAAAGGAGAGAATGTGTATTAATCCAACATATATATATAATGAAATAGAAAACAATGCTAACAATGATGTTAGTTTGTATAGCACCATGCAGTTCCACTCAGTTTGTCTTACTTGATGCTCACATTGACCCTGTAAAAAACAAAAAGTAGATTTTATTGTTTTTGTAAGTTTTTAAATGGCAAAACTAATACCAATAGGTAGACATTGGTAAACTTAGTATAGTTACCAAAATGAAACATACAAATAATATGTTGTGTCTTTAAAAAAAAAAAAAAAAATATATATATATATATAGAGAGAGAGAGAGAGAGAGAGAAAGAGAGACGGAGTTATATGCTGGATCTTGTGTCAATATTTTGTACTCCCAAAGTAACTTTGCCAAGGTCACAAAAGAAGAGACATGGGTTAAACTTTGCTCTTTTTCTGTCTAGCATATGCAGTATTTCTTGCAATCATCCCTATGATATAATTTGTCCTAGGTTTAAAATCAATTTAAAATAGATTTAAAATGAGTGTATTCTTTCAAAACAAAATTACTAAAACTGACTTTCAGATATTTTTGTTTAATTCAAGAAACACTGATATTGATAGCCTAGGATGTTCAAGTCAGAAGTTTAAGGCATGATGATGAATTTAAAAATTAACAGTACATGTTTTACCACTGCTGTCTCCTCTCCTCCCTCCATATCACAGGAACTTGTAAGTTAATACTGGTGGCAAGTTATTATAAATTGCTAATAATATAAAGCATATTTGCATAAATATTGTAATAAATATTCAGACAAAGCACTACGGGAGTGAAAAGGATAGAACTGAAAAATGTGTTCTGATTAAAGTGACGTGGGAAGGTGTCCTGGATAAGATAGAATTAGTTGATGGCACTGAAAGGAAGTCAATGTAAATAGGAAGCTACAGAATAGAGGATGTATAGGACATTCTAGAATGACCATACTGAAATGGAAAATTCAGAGACTTGAGATTATACTCAGACAGTTCATCACTACATCTAAGAGTAGAATTGTATAGGGTATGTTCAACGAGCATACGGCAAGCTTTGAGAAAAACGTGTGATCAATAGTTATAGATAGATATGTGTTAAGGCAGTCACATCAAATAAGTAGGAGTGTCCATTGGAAAAAAATCAAATTATATACATACGGTATAAATTGATAACACTTAATTGTGCAACAAAATATAATGCTAACCAATATAAACAGTTGTCATAAACTTGAAGCAGAAACTGGGGAAACTCATCTCAAATATGCTGCTTTTGTGCTATAAATGAAAGGAGACTTTTATCTGACATTATTGAAGCCTAATTTTAATAGACACCATTGTAAAATATGTAGTCATCTATCTTCTCCTAACCATGAGGCAAAAATACATCTTTTTGAAAAACCTAACATAAATCAGAGATTACTGTGTAGCCTCACATTTGACAATTTAGAGAACTTGGAAGTATTTAAGACCTTAGATAACTATATCCCAGGTGTTCTAATGATCTATCTTTGAAGATTTATTAATCAGAGGTATACTCTATTTTATGCAGAGTTTTTATACTTTGTGAAATTTCAGTCAAGTTTCTAGAACTGGAATGTAGTTTTCAAAAGAATGGTGTGGAAATTAAAATGTAATACTAAAAGAACAGGGAGAATTTTTGTGTCTTTTAAATTTTATAATATGCTCTCTACACAAATAACAAATAGTTTTAATAGTATTCAGATGTTCTGTCCTGCTATATCCCAATTCTTACTTTACTTAGAAACCAGTATTTTTTTTTTCTAAAGCGCCACTGTATCAGGTGGCTTCTCTCCCAAGTAACTATTACGGTTATTTATTATCCAACCACCTCGACCCTTCTTACAATCAAACCCCTATATGATCTGTTCATATATTTTCTAATTGCATTTTCCCTCTTTCAAATCTTTACCATGTGCATGATCTCTGGTCAGATTATTTTTCAGACCATTTTTTGGACAGACCTAAGCTACCTACGTATTTGGCCACTGTGAACACTTATTCTACTGGTGTCTACCAACGGAATTCCTACATTTTATCATGACCTAGCTCTGTCTTCACTAGGTCTTTTTAAAGAGATTTATTAACTATGTTATAGACACGGCACATTTAACTAACTTTCTTGTTTTCAAGAATATTAGAGTTTAATCAGAGCAAATCAGAATAATTTATCGGTAAGTTTACCAATACTTAGAATTTTCTGGAATTCTATGGTATGGAAATGATGGCATGACCAAATCATATGTAAATGAGTGGCTATATTCCAGGAGGGAGAGGATCTGTTTTCAGGCAAGATATTAGACACATGGACACTGAATGTCCTCCCCCAAAAGACCCCTAATTCTGCAAATTAAGTGAAACAAGGGGAAATGGCAGGTCCTTACCACCCAACTCACGGCACCATAACCCCTATACGTTTGAAACTCAGGAAAGAAACATTACCAGGAGGCCTGGGCTCAATACAGTAAATTGGTACCAGGAGAGTGGGGCGCTGCTGAGAAAACACCTGAAAATGTGGGAGCAACTTTGAAACTGAGTAACAGGCAAAGCTTGGAACAGTTTGGAGGGCTCACAAGACGGGAAAATGTGGGAAAGTTTGGAACTTCCTAGAGACTTGTTGAATGGCTTTGCCCAAAATGCTGATAGCAATAAGGACAATAAGGTCCAGCCTGAGGTGGTCTCAGATGGAGATGAGGAACTTCTTGGGAACTGGAGCAAAGGTGACTCATTATGTTTTAACAAAGGGACTTTTAACATTTTGCCCCTGCCCTAGATATTTGGGAACTTTGAATTTGAGAGAGATGACTTAGGGTATCCAGTGGGAGAAATTTCTAAGTAGCAAAGCATTCAAGAGGTGACTTGGGTGCTGTTAAAAGCATTCAGGTTTAAAAGGAAAACAAAGAAGTTTGAAAAATTTGCAGCCTGACAGTGAGATAGAAAAGAAAATCCCATTTTCTGAGGAGAAATTCAAGCTGACTGCAGTAATTTGCAAAAGTAACGGGGAGTCAAATTTTAATCACCAAGGCAATGGGGAAAATGTCTCCAGACCATGTCAGAGACCTTCACAGCAGCCCCCTCCCATCACAAGCCTGGAGGCCTGGGGGAAAAGTGGTTTTGTGGGCTGGGCCCAGGATCCCTGAGCTGTGTGCAGCCTAGGGACTTGGTGCCCTGCATCCCAGCCGCTCCAATGGAGAGGGACCAATGTAGAGCTCGGGCCATGGCTTCAGATGGTACAGCTTCCACATGATGTTGGGCCTGCAGGTTCACAGAAGTCAAGATTGAGGTTTGGAACCTCTGCCTAGATTTCAGAAGATGTATGGGAATGCCTGCATGCCCAGGCAGAAGTTTGCTGCAGGGGTGGGGCTCTCATGGAGAACCTCTGTTAGGGCAGTGTGGAAGGGAAATGTGGGGTTGGAGCCCACACACAGAGTCCCTACTGGGGCAGTGCCTAGTGGAGCTGTGAGAAGAGGTTCATTGTCCTCCAGACCCCACAATGGTAGATCCACTGACAGTTTGCACCAAGCACCTGGAAAATGCCACTGCAGACACTCAACGTCAGCCTATGAAAGCAGCTAAGAGGGAAGCTGGACCTTGGAAAGCCACAGGGGTGGAGCTGCCCAAGAGCATGGGGACCCACCTCTTGCATCAGTGTGACTTGGATGTGAGACATGGAGTCAAAGGAGATGGTTTTGGAGCTTTAAGATTTGACTGTCCCGCTGGATTTCAGACTTACATGGGCCCTGTAGCCCCTTTGTTTTGGCCAATTTGCCCATTTAGAATGGTTGTATTTACCCAATTTCTGTACCCCACTGTATCTAGGAAATAACTAGCTTGCTTTTGATTTTACAGTCTCATAGACAGAAGGCACTTGCCTTGTCTCAGATGAGACATTGGACTGTGGACTTTTGGGTTAATACTGAAATGAGTTAAGACTTTGGCAGACTATTGGGAAGGCATGATTGGTTTTGAAATGTGAGGACATGAAATTTGGCATGGGCCAGGGGTGGAATGATATGGTTTGGCTCTGTGTCCCCAACCAAATCTCATCCTGAATTGTACTCCCATAATTCCCACATGTTGTGGGAGGGACCTGGCAGGAGATAATTTAATCATGTGTGCACTTTCCCCCATACTCATCTCATGGTAGTGAATAAGTGTCATGAGGTCTGATGGTTTTAACAAGGCATTTCTGCTTTTGTGTCTTCCTCACTCTCTCTTTGCCTGCTGCCATCCATGTAAGATGTGACTTGCTCCTCCCTGCCTTTTACCATGATTGTAAGGCTTCCCCAGGCACGTGGAACTGTGAGTCCAATTAAACCTCTTTCTTTTGTAAATTGCCCAGTTTTGGGTATGTCATTATTAGCAGCATGATGGCAGACTAATATAGTAAGAGGGCAACAACTTATATTTGTTAAATAAATACATTAGAAAGAAAAGGGATCCAGTAATTTTTACCTGGGTGATTTAGGGCAAGATAATCAGTTTTACCAAATCTCAGTTTATTCCTCTTGAGGGAGTATAGTAATGCATGCCAGCTGCCATGATTTCATGAGAATAAAATGAAAAAAAAAAAACACACATAAAAACACCTTGTTAACCATATTACACAATATGTATTACAAATAAAATTAATGAAAATAACATAACATGATATCATGATATTTCCCCCTCAATTATTATTTAGTTCATCACTAGATTTTACACAGTACCTAGTCATGTATAACATAGATTGAACAATGTAGTACAATATAGTCATGAACTATAAGCATGTAGTTAATGCACAGAACAATGGTTTGATTCAATGAAAGATGAAATGAAGTTTAAAATACTATATTGTTTTCTACAAAGAAAGGACAAAACTCTGCCCAGATCTATTTTCTAGCCCCACACAAAAAAAGAGAAATGTCCCATTCTCTGAAATGCAAATGTCAAAGCCTATACAAATTTCTATATTTCACCATTTGGGGCACTTGGCAACAAAAGAACAACCCATCTGCCCCTAATTTGGTTGACAAGGAAGCAAATTCTGAGATGGATATTGGCAAGCAGAAACTAAGTTCCTTAGGGTCAATGCTATGTGGAAGTAAAAGAAGTAACAATGAATAGAGGGAGGTGTTGAAAATTGATGCAGATGCAAAGGACAACTTTGCTGACTGTTCAGGGGCTCTAGGCTGAAATGGCCCTTCTTAGTTGCCCTACTAAGGCAAGGGAGCTGGGATACACACCATGTAACCAACATTGATTGGGTGCAGGTGGGCTGCTGGGGAGTGAGCACTAACATGGGCCAAGTGGGTCCCCTCAGGGCAATATCCTAAGAAGGGCTTAGTATAGGGCCATCATCTGGACACAACACTCCTAGATGCCTGAGGAATCTTGTTTTGGTCCTGAAGGGAGGAAAGGTTGTCTTATCACAACAGGCAGTAAAGCCCATTCATCCCACAATGCAGATTAATTTGTTTCTTAGAAGAAATGCTGGAATCAGCTCCTCTAGGACTCTGATGTGGTGTTGATGTTTCAACAAATACTCATCATCTATCTTATTTCTGTATAAAAATATTCAGAAAGGTATTATTCCACTGTCATATTACTCATCATAATCATGTAAAATTGGTAAAATATGCATATCAGAACCTTTCATAAACTCACTTAAAATGGAATTCATCATAATTGCTGGAACTATGACTTGATTCCAATAAAAATTATGTGAATATTTTAGATGTTACATTGCCCTGAAAAATTTTTTAGATTTTTAATTTCCTGATTATTTTTCTAATTCCAATCAGCCAACTTCCTTTCACTAATTGTTTTTGATTCAAAACTATTCCTCAGTCCGTATTGAGATTTTGTGAGGCAGATACATGTGACTAGGTTTGTTTAGTGCTACATTGATAAGCAAATAGGACAAGGTCTGTATCATTGTGTACAAATAAACTTGTGTACCTATATATGCTTTTATATATTATACATATGCTTATACATTATATATATTATATATGCTTAAATATACATTTTTTATATGTATGCTGAATGTCATGTCAATGTTTTGTGCTCCCAAAGTAACTTTGCCAAGGTCACAAATGAAGTGACATGGATTAAACTTTGCTCTTTTGCCATCTACCATACACAGTATTTCTTGAAGTCATTCCTAAGATAGAATTTGTCATAATTTTAAAATGAGTTTAAAATGGATTTAAAATATATTTAAAATGATTGTATTTTTTCAAAAAAAATTATTAAACTGACTTTCAGATATTTTGCTTAAGTCAAAAACATTGATACTGATAGCCTAGGATGTCCAATTCAGATGTTTAAGGTATGATGATAAATTTAAAAGTAAAGAGTACATGTTTTCCCACTGCTATCTCCCCTTCTCCCATATCACATGGACTTGTAAGTTAATAGTGGTGGCAAGTTATTATAAATTGCTAATAATATAAGGCATATTTGCATCAATATTATAACAAATATTCAGACAAACCACTATGGGAGTGAAAAGGATATAAATTAAAAATGTGTTCTGATAAAAGAGACGTGGGAAGATGTTCAGTGCTACATTGATAAACAAATAGGACAAGGTTTGTAGTTATTAAATGCTCCACAAAGAGAAATTCAATATAAAATGCAAGATACTCAGTTAAATTTGAATCTCAGAAAAAATATAAATACATTTTTAGTGTGAGTATGTCCCAGTTGTTCATGTAAAACATTCATACTAAAAATGAGGAAGAAAAGAAAGGAAAAGAAAAGCTCTTTATACGAAATCAAATTTAATTTTATATCCTATATTTTTGTTGTCTCAATCTGGCAATGCCCTCCAAAAAACGAATGACCTTTCATCAGTAATGAAAATTTCAAGTTTCACTTCAAACTCTATCTAGGTTTTTACACTGTGTCTCTCTCAACCTCAGTGCTATTGACATTTTGGGCCAGATAATTTTTCATTGTGAGAGGTTGTTCTATAAATTTTAGAGTATTTGGCAGCATTTGTGACCCCTACCCACTAGATTCCAGGAGCATCCCCCCCAGTTGTGACAACCAAAAATGTCGCCAACATTGCTTAGTGTCTCCAGGGACCAAAACATCTCCAGTTAAGAACGATTTATCTAGATTACATGAACTAAAGATACAACCAAGTCTATCATGAGGATTATTCAGGGCAAATCTTCTCTTTTAGTTAGATAATTGAAGCAAGCAAACACACAAATAAAAAAATGATACACATGTAGGTGTTTAAATCAGTTGCACTTCATTCAGTGTGCAGCAGAAATTTCTAGTTTATCTATTTGCTTTTATATTTGATTGCTTAAGAGCAGACCATGAAAAAGCCTTCTGTTGTAGCATCCTACTTGGAAAACTATTGACTCAATACTTACTACCAGAGCAGACTTGGTCCAAAATATTTAGATACCGAAGCTACAGATACATGAAATGTATATCCTACAACATTTCTACATGGATTGAGAGGCAAATAGGCCCTTTTGTAGCTCATTTGCTTTGGTTTGTGTCCTAAGACAAAGTGTAATTTAACATAATTGAAATAACAAGGATGTCCGCTGAGATTTGTTTAATTCTATGAAAAACAGCTGTAGGATAAAAATAAATAATCAAGGCCAATGGTAAAATATCATTTGTTTCTAATCAAATTATTATCAAAGAAGGCATGTAAGCTCCAGGGTGGAGACTTTGTTTTCCTCCCTACTCTACCTCCCAAACTCAGAATGGTACCTGGTCCATAGTAGGCACTCAAAAATATTTTCCTAGGAGTGAATCAAAGAATGAGTCAGTGGGATGCAGTAATACATAGAGATGACACAGTCATATATAATATAATTGAGTAGGCACACTGTCCAATCAAAGATAGCACATTTTCTAGAAGACAACATTAGCTTGCTTACAAGGTGGTATTGATTAAAAGAGATGTAAAACCCTTAACATTAATATGCTTAATAAGTGATTAAGCTCTAATGAAAATTAATGTTGTAATTCATTAAGACATACTGCAGGACTCTACTTTCAACCAGCCAAGCTAAGTTTCTAGGTTAATTTGTAACTCTTAGAATTTAAATATATGAATAGATAAGACAAAATATGCCATATGCCTTTATCAAAATAACTGAGAAACTTCCATATGACAATGAGAGAAAGAACTTAAGAATGTATTTGAGAAAAAAATCATATTCTTTATATTAAATATCAAATTTTGCTTTTAAAAATGAATGTACAGAGTTCTGAGTGTACTGCTCACTATTTTTCTTAAGCTGAGAGGATTCTTGTAGTACTTAGCAATTTTGTACAATACAGCAATTAACTGTGCTCTAGCCTTCGGTATATTACCGGCAAGTCTAATTTCTCAAATACCAATGTTAATAAGGTTGATGAAGCCAGTTTATCATTTTGAAAACATCTGTTGAGACATCACTAATCGGAAAGAGAATATTGATTAAAATTTCTGAAACATCTCTTGTATAGTTTATTATGTAGAAACAATTACACTCTAGAAATATAAAATACATATAAAGTGTAATTATGGCTTTTTTTTCTTATTTGAAGTAGAATACAAATATTCAGTCATGGACAAAAAAATTAAATGTATGCAAATGGCTTAAAAATCCTAGCCACTGTTTTATGTCTCTTTGCATCTAAATTAGAACAGGCATTGCAGGAGAGAACATCTTCATTCTCTAACCCTAAATTTGTGTTTTTATTTTCAACGAAGCACTGAAAGATATTACTATCCTATAACAAAGGCAGTATCATGTGAAATCAGGCAAATTTCCTACGGGTGCCATCTTGCAATACCTATTTTTGGTGGGGGGGGTGTGGACAGAGTCTTCCTCTGTCACCCAGGCTGGAGTGCAGTGGTGAAATCCCAGCTCCCTGCCACCTCCGCCTCTGGGGTTCAAGTGATTCTCCTGCCTCAGCCTCCCGAATAGCTGGGACTACAGGCATACGGCACAATTCTCGGCCTGGCTAATTGTTGTATTTTTAGTAGAGATGGAGTTTCACCATGTTGGCTAGGCAGGTCTCAAACTCCTGACCTCAAGTGATCCTCCCATCTCGGCCTCCTAAAGTGCTGGGATTACAGGCACGAGCCACCATGTCTGGCCTTGCAATAGTTTCTTAAACTGTGAGTCTAAATGTCATTATTGGTAAAATAAGAGTAATGGTGATTTACCACCTTATTCATTAATGGCATGAATGATCTTTAATAACTATTTAGAAATGTGTTTGACAAATAGTTTCTTAAATGACAGGAAGTTACTGCCAGGCAGGTGGTTCTCTAAGAAATGTCAATTAAGATATAAATATAGCCATTTGGTTTGAAGTAAATACTTTCTATGATTGTTTAAATTCTTGTTTTATATATCGTAATGTTTTGTACATTTTGTAATCATATGGTAATGCAAACATAAACTTTTAGATGTGCAAATGATTGCTGTTGCTGTTTGTTGAGCACTGTAACAGTTCAGATCAATGCATTTAGTTCATCACCTGGGATTTACTGAGCAGGTGAAAAGTGCCAAAAATTGTGCTCAGATAAGCACAATTATATTATCTCAGATAAAGATAAGCAAAACTCAGATAAAAGATGAGCTCATTTTGGATAGTGAGACAGACAAGCAATCATTTTACATTTATGTGCAGAGCAATTTAGCACTTCTCTTATCAACCTTTTTTCTCTAGACTATAAAGCCTAAACTCTGGGTTTTACATTTGCATACCTAAAAGACACATCTGAGTGTGTGTATGTGTGTATGTGTCTTTGGTTTTGATTACTTAATAATGAAGAGGTCTTTTCCAAAGATGAATTTTTCTCTATTCCTAGATGTAGAATAGTTCTCTGCGTGGCCTTTTGACAATTCTCTTCCTTGCTTGCTCTTAAGAATAAATGTAGAATGTGCTGGGAATGCAACGTTCTCAAATATGGGAGAGACTGGCCAAACACTTTGAGCTCTAACCTAGTCCCTTTTAGAAACAGGATGTACTTTAACACTTCAGCTCAGTGTATCCTGTGACCCCAAGGTATAAAACCCAAAGTGGGCTACTTTCCAGGGTCCCTCAGCAGCTCTGCAAATGGGACATGTGCAGATGAATCTCCATCCACCGCAAGCAGCTTTCCCGAGCCTTGGAGGACTGGATAGCAATACATCCTAGGCTCTCTTGTCCCTTGCTGCCTGTCTGGAAGTAATGAACTTGTTTCAGGTAAGTGTGTGTGTGGGTGTTTTGTTTCACTGCACTCAGACAAGCTGGTCACTGGGGCACCGGAGGACAACTGCTTCACACTATAGCACCTGAGAAAACCAGAGGCAGCTTTTAAAACAGCAATTATTTCCCATCCGACTACATATCAAAAATGCATTTGTTTAATCAACATTTATTGAGCACCCACTTAGAATTCTCATAAAAGTTGGGAGAGGTAAAGATGTTTATTATGTATGGCAGAAAGGATGGCATGTCTCCATCTTTTCAGAATGCAGACTTTACTGGATTCACAAATATATATCGTATAAACAAACATGTATATTCAGATAGACCTAGAAGTATATTTCTGTAGTTATACTTGCTCTGAAATATCCAAATTAATACAGAGTATTTTCCTTTTCAAAGCATAAAATTTTAACAAAAGAAGAAAAAATAAAATGTTGCACACACTGAAGATCTCTTTATAACCTCTTGAAAAACCATCTATGCATTTCTGTAATAAGTATTTATTGTACGCATTATGTCTACCAGGTACCTTGCTGAGAAGTGGTTACAAAGAGACCCTGTCCTTGGCTCAAGTTGATCTCTCTCTAGGGCACACATCAACTTGTAAAGAAAATTAAACCCCTCAGTTTGATGCCTGCCCCCCAACTCTATCACCTTCCACTAACATAAGTATTTTTACATACTTGCAACTGTTGGGAGTCATTAGCTTTGAAGAGAGAGCTAGGCAAAAATAAGTAAGTGCAATAAAGTGCTAGAAATCTTTACGAACTTCAACAAAGTCACAAGGGATTGTTTGAATAATTTTGTCTTGTCAAACAAAGGTGTTTAACAGTCTTTTTCTTTTTCTTTTTTTTTTTTTGAGACAAAGTTTAGCTCATGCTGCCTAAGCTGAACTGCAATGGCACGATCTCAGCTCACTGCAACCTCCGTCTCCCAGGTTCAAGCAATTCTCCTGCCTCAGCCTCCCTAGTAGTTGGGATTACAGGAGAGCACCACCATGCCCAGATAATTTTTTGTATTTTTAGTAGAAATGAGGTTTCACCATGTTAGCCAGGATGGTCTCGAACTCCTGACCTCTGGTGACCTGCCCGCCTCCGCCTCCCAAAGTGCTGGGATTATAGGTGTGAGTCACCACACAAAGCCTTAACACTCTTAAAATAAATAAGAAAACTTTGCCAGAAATCTTGAGAAGTGAATAAAATAATCTAATCGGTTTTCTAGGATATTGTTGGTGAAGAAGGGACAGGCATTTCAAAAGTCGGAGTTATGCTGTCCCAGGCAAAAAAAAAAGGATAAATCAGTGTGGCACTTTCTGAAAACTACAGGTAGTTTTGCATGAGTACAAAGTGTTTGCAAAGGAAGTGGAAGATATATATGAACCTGATTGCACACACAGAAACACCCACAAAGGCAAACATCTGCACGCACACACACGCACACACACACGAACACATAATCATGTACATATTCATAGGATTGGCTAAAGAGTGTAGGCTTTCTCCCATGGGTGATATTGAATTGTCTGAAACTGGCAATAGAATAAATTTGTGTTTTTGAAAAACTTCCATGGCAGCATTGTGGGAACTACATTAGAGGAATGTAAAATTCTAAGCCAGAATAGCAAATGGTGATTGAAGTAATCCCAGTGAATTAGATCATAAGAATATCAAAGACAGAAAACCCAAACTTTCAGAAGTTCAGTGAGCTTTCTTTCTTTCTTTCTTTTTATTTTTTGAGATGTGATCTTGTTCTATTGCCCAAGCTGGAGTGCAGTGATGCATTCATAGCATTCTTAGCTCACTACAGTCCTTGAACTACTGGGCTCAAGCAGTTCTCCCACTTCACTCAGCCTCCCAAGTAGCTAAGACCATGTCTACGCTTGAGCCACCATGCCCAGCTGATTTGTACATTTTAATTGTTTTTTTTTTTTTTAATGTAGAAACGGGGTCTTACTACATTGCCAGGGATGGTCTTAAACTCCTGGCCTCAAGTGATTCTCCCACTTCAGCCTCCCAAAGTGCTAGTATTATAGATGTGGACCAGCCTCAATGAGCTTTCTTAATAGACAAATGTGGTAATAAGAAATATTTTGTTCTCTGAAGTGAAAAAGAACACTTGACAGTCTTTGGCACCAGATTTGACATTCAGTTGCTGGGGGCTTGACATGTAGAATCTGTATAAACCAGTTTTCTGATTTCCACCTTTGCCAGTGTAAAGAGAGAATGTGAAAATCTGTACCAAATGCTCATTTGAACCAAACTTGGCCTGTTAAATATTTCAGCTGAGAAGTCTTGGTATGCTATGTTCTTATTCACAGCTTTCTAAACAAAAGGTCAAATATTTTATTTTTAAGTTGTCATATAACAGCTGCAAAGGATTTTAAGTAACTGGCAAGTTTTGCATAAAAGTTGATACTTAAAGGAATCTGCTTATACAAAGGCTAACAAATACATAAATTTGCTTGAATGTGAATTTTGCTTACCTTTCAAGATTCTTATTTGGATTGTTAGTTTAACCCGTAAGGTAGCAGAATTCTCTAGGCTATATTTCTTGCTATATTTAGAGTGATCCTGAGACAGATACCAGTTCAGCATAAAGATAATGATTCCAAAAAATAAGTCCAGAAGAAAAAGAAGTTTGTATGAAAGAGAAAATAATTGTTAAATTTCTGATAAATCTGGATACTTAAAAATCATAGCAATATTTGGACAAGTCCAAGACTATTACTTATAGAGTCAGTCTTTAAAGATGATCAAATATTTTAAGATTAATTTCTTTTGTTTCAATGAACATTAGAAAAGATTAGAACCCCTTCTAATTTAGGACAAATGTCTTGTAATTTGCCCTATAGGATTTCATCTTTTTCTTAAAGAGTAGCTTTGAATGGATACATGAAATCTCTATCCTTAAAAAAAAAGGCAGAAAAAATGTAGATTTATATGAGACAGCAAAATAAAAGTAATAGTAATCTTTTTTTAATCCTCAGCAGTTATCACCGTCAATTGTTAATTAACAAAGTCATTAAAACAATTTTCCTAAATGTTAAGGGCAGCCAGAGAGAAAGGTCGGGTTACCCACAAAGGGAAGCCCATCAGACTAACAGCTGATCTCTCAGCAGAAACTCTACAAGCCAGAAGAGAGTGGGGGCTGATATTCAACATTCTTAAAGAAAAGAATTTTCAACCCAGAATTTCCTATCCCACCAAACTAAGCTTCATAAGTGAAGGAGAAATAAAATACTTTACAGACAAACAAACGCTGAGTGATTTTGTCACCACCAGGCCTGCCCTAAAACAGCTCCTGAAGGAAGCACTAAACATGGAAAGGAACAACTGGTACCAGCCACTGCAAAAACATGCCAAATTGTAAAGACCATTGAGGCTAGGAAGAAACTATAGCAACTAACGAGCAAAATAACCAACTAACGTCATAATGACAGGATCAGATTCACACATAACAATATTAACGTTAAATGTAAATGGGCTAAATGCTCCAATCAAAAGACACAGACTGGCAAACTGGATAAGGAGTCAGGATCCATCAGTGTGCTGTATTCAGGAAACCCATCTCACGTGCAGAGACACACATAGACTCAAAATAAAGGGATGGAGGAAGATCTATCAAGCAACTGGAAAACAAAAAAAGGCAGGGGTTGCAATCCTAGTCTCTGATAAAATAGACTTTAAACCAACAAAGATCAAAAGAGACAAAGAAGGCCATTACATAATGGTAAAGAGATCAATTCAACAAGAAGAGCTAACTATCCTAAATATATATGCACCCAACACAGGAGCACCCAGATTCATAAAGCAAGTCCTCAGTGACCTACAAAGGGACTTAAACTCCCACACAATAATAATGGGAGATTTTAACACCCCACTGTCAGCATTAGACAGATCAACGAGACAGAAAGTTAACAAGGATATCTAGGAATTGAACTCAGCTCTACATAAAGTGGACCTAATAGACATCTACAGAACTCTCCACCCCAAGTCAACAGAATATACATTTTTTTCAGCACCACACCAGACCTATTCCAAAATTGACCACATAGTTGGAAGTAAAGCTCTCCTCAGCAAATGTAAAAGAACAGAAATTATAACAAACTGTCTCTCAGACCACAGTGCAATCAAACTAGAACTCAGGATTAAGAAACTCACTCAAAACCGCTCAACTACATGGAAACTGAACAACCGGCTCCTGAATGACTATTGGGTACATAATGAAATGAAGGCAGAAATAAAGATGTTCTTTGAAACCAATGAGAACAGAGACACAACATACCAGAATCTCTGGGACACGTTCAAAGCAGTGTGTAGAGGGAAATTTATAGCACTAAATGCCCAGAAGAGAAAGCAAGAAAGATCCAAAATTGACACCCTAACATCACAATTAAAAGAACTAGAAAAGCAAGAGCAAACACATTCAAAAGCTAGCAGAAGGCTAGAAATAACTAAAATCAGAGCAGAACTGAAGGAAATAGAGACACAAAAAACCCTTCAAAAAATTAATGAATCCAGGAGCTGGTTTTTTGAAAAGATCAACAAAATTGATGGACCGCTAGCAAGACTAATAAAGAAGAAAAGAGAGAAGAATCAAATAGATGCAATAAAAAACGAAAAAGGGGATATCACCACCGATCCCACAGAAATACAATCTACCATCAGAGAATACTACAAACACCTCTATGCAAATAAACTAGAAAATCTAGAAGAAATGAATGAATTCCTCGACACATACACCCTCCCAAGACTAAACCAGGAAGAAGTTGAATGTCTGAATAGACCAATAACAGGTTCTGAAATTGTGGCAATAATCAATAGCTTACCAACCAAAAAGAGTCCAGGACCTGATGGATTCACAGCTGAATTCTACCAGAGGTACAAGGAGGAACTGGTACCATTCCTTCTGAAACTATTCCAATCGATAGAAAAAGAGGGAATCCTCCCTAACACATTTTACGAAGCCAGCATCGTCCTGATACCAAAACCTGGCAGAGACATAACCAAAAAAGAGAATTTCAGACCAATATCCTTGAAGAACATTGATGCAAAAATCCTCAATAAAATACTGGCAAACCGAATCCAGCAGCACATCAAAAAGCTTATCCACCATGATCAAGTGGGCTTCATCCCTGGGATGCAAGGCTGGTTCAACATACGCAAATCAATAAATGTAATCCAGCATATAAACAGAACCAAAGACAAAAACCACATGATTATCTCAATAGATGCAGAAAAGTCCTTTGACAAAATTCAACAACCCTTCATGCTAAAAACTCTCAATAAATTAGGTATTGATGGGACGTATCTCAAAATAATAAGAGCTATCTACAACAAACCCACAGCCAATATCGTACTGAATGGGCAAAAACTGGAAGCATTCCCTCTGAAAACTGGCACAAGACAGGGATGCCCTCTCTCACCGCTCCTATTCAACATAGTGCTGGAAGTTCTGGCCAGAGCAATCAGGCAGGAGAAGGAAATAAAGGGTATTCAATTAGGAAAAGAGGAAGTCAAATTGTCCCTGTTTGCAGATGACATGATTGTATATCTAGAAAACCCCATTGTCTCAGCCCAAAATCTCCTTAAGCTGATTAGCAACTTCAGCAAAGTCTCAGGATACAAAATTAATGTACAAAAATCACAAGCATTCTTGTACACCAATAACAGACAAACAGAGAGCCAAATCATGAGTGAATTCCCATTCACAATTGCTTCAAAGAGAATAAAATACCTAGGAATCCAACTTACAAGGGATGTGAAGGACCTCTTCAAGGAGAACTACAAACCACTGCTCAATGAAATAAAAGAGGATACAAACAAATGGAAGTACATTCCATGCTCATGGGTTGGAAGAATCAATATCGTGAAAATGGCCATACTGCCCAAGGTAATTTATAGATTCAATGCCATCCCCATCAAGCTACCAATGACTTTCTTCACAGAATTGGAAAAAAAACTACTTTAAAGTTCATATGGAACCAAAAAAGAGCCCGCATCGCCAAGTCAATCCTAAGCCAAAAGAACAAAGCTGGAGGCATCACGCTACCTGACTTTAAACTATACTACAAGGCTACAGTAACCAAAACAGCATGGTACTGGTACCACAACAGAGACATAGATCAATGGAACAGAACAGAGCCCTCAGAAATGATGCCCCATAGCTACAACTATCTGATCTTTGACAAACCTGACAAAAACAAGAAATGGGGAAAGGATTCCCTATTTAATAAATGGTGCTGGGAAAACTGGCTAGCCGTATGTAGAAAGCTGAAACTGGATCCCTTCCTTACACCTTATACAAAAATTAATTCAAGATGGATTAAAGACTTATATGTTAGACCTAAAACCATTAAAATCCTACAAGAAAACCTAGGCAATACCATTCAGGACATAGGCGTGGGCAAGGACTTCATGTCTAAAACACCAAAAGCAATGGCAACAAAAGCCAAAATCGACAAATGGGATCTCATTAAACTAAAGAGCTTCTGCACAGCAAAAGAAACTACCATCAGAGTGAACAGGCAACCTACAGAATGGGAGAAAATTTTTGCAACCTACTCATCTGACAAAGGGCTAATATCCAGAATCTACAATGAACTCAAACAAATTTACAAGAAAAAAACAAACAACCCCATCAAAAAGTGGGCAGAGGATATGAACAGACACTTCTCAAAAGAAGACATTTATGCAGCCAAAAAACACATGAAGAAATGCTCATCATCACTGGCCATCAGAGAAATGCAAATCAAAACCACAGTGAGATACCATCTCACACCAGCTAGAATGGCCATCATTAAAAAATCAGGAAACAACAGGTGCTGGAGAGGATGTGGAGAAATAGGAACACTTTTACACTGTTGGTGGGACTGTAAACTAGTTCAACCATTGTGGAAGTCAGTGTGGCGATTCCTCAGGGATCTCGAACTAGAAATACCATTTGACCCAGCCATCCCATTACTGGGTATATACCCAAAGGACTATAAATCATGCTGCTATAAAGACAAATGCACACATATGTTTACTGCGGCACTATTCACAATAGCAAAGAGTTGGAACCAACCCAAATGTCCAACAACGATAGACTGGATTAAGAAAATGTGGCACGTATACACCATGGAATACTATGCAGCCATAAAAAATGATGACATCGTGTCCTTTGTAGGGACATGGATGAAACTGGAAAACATCATTCTCAGTAAACTATCGCAAGGACAAGAAACCAAACACCGCATGTTCTCACTCATAGGTGGGAATTGAACAATGAGAACTCATGGACACAGGAAGGGGAACATTACACTCCGGGGACTGTTGTGGGGTGGGGGGAGGGGGGTGGGACAGCATTAGGAGATACACCTAATGCTAAATGACGAGTTAATGGGTGCAGGAAATCAACCTGGCACATGGATACATATGTAACAAACCTGCACATTGTGCACATGTACCCTAAAACCCTAAAGTATAATAAAAAAAAAAAAGAAAAAAAAAAACAATTTTCCTGCCTCTACCAGCGAATATAGTCTCTTTTCAGATTCTAGTGTCACTTCTTAACCCTTTCCAGTAACATTTCTTTCACAACATTGGAATTCACTGCTTTTTCTTTGTCTTCATTTCTAGATTTCTCTTTTCTCACGTGTTAAAAGTACACAATTACAATGAACGACATTTCTTTATAAACATATTCCTTGGTCAGCATTTCCAATTCAGTCCACATAACCAGGAAATTTCCTCCAAGTTTAAGATAGAACTCTATGCTCTATTTAATCCGTTTCCTCTTTATGCCATAAACACACTCAGTAGATTATTTGGCCGTTTTTAATCTCTTAATGAAAGTAGACTCAGTATGCTATTCAAGTTTGTCAATTTCGCCTGAGCACAGGGCTAGAAAGTTTTGCTTGTATATAAATAAAATTATTATTTCTATATTATACATACCAGATAAGCCTCCTTGTGCTGCCATAAAAAAATACATCAGGTTAGGTGTGGTGACTCACACCTATAATCTCAGCACTTTGGGAGGCCAAGGTGGGTGGATTGCTTGAGCTCAATATAGTTCAAGACCAGCCTGGGCAACATGGTGAAATTCATCTCTACAAAAAATATAAAAATTATCATGGCACGGTGGCCCATCCCTAAAGTCCTCGCTACTCTGGAGGCTGAGGTGGGAGGACAATTCGAGCCCAAAAAGGTCGAGGCTGCAGTGAGCTGAGATTGTGCATTGCACTCCAGATTGGGCAACAGAGCAAGATCCTGTCTCAAAAAAAAAAAAAAAAAAGAAAAAGAAAAGAAAAGAAATACAACATAAAATAGCCTACGTGACTTAAAGTAACATAAATATATTTTCTCACAGTTCCAAAGGCTAGAAGTCCCACATCAAGGTGCTGGCAAGATAGGCTTCATTCTGAGGCCTCTTCTCTCAGCTTGTAGGTGGCCAGCATCTCCATATGTGCTCTCATGACCTCTCCTTTGTGTGCAGAGATAGTGAGAGAGAGTGCTCTTTGGTGTCGTTTCTTATGTAGGCACTTTATTAAATCAGGGGCCTACACTTTTGACCTTATTTAACCTTATTGTTTACTCTAAATGCAGCTGCCCTGAAGGTTAGAGGTCAACATGAAGTTTGAGAGAACACAAGCATCAGTCCATAACATATACCAATTTGGCCCTGTGGAATTATATGAAAAAGTCTATTTCAGATGCCCTATAAAACTACACTGATTCATTGACATATAAGATATCCTTTGGCTCTCACATGCCTCACAGCATCTGATATGGTTTGGCTATGTTCCCACCCAAATCTCATCTTGAATCGTATCTCCCATAATTCCCACTTGATGTGGGTGGGACCTGGTGGGAGGTAATTAAATCATGGGGGTGGTTTCCCCTATACTGTTCTCCTGGTAATGAATAAATCTCATGAGATCTGATGATTTTATTAGGGGAAACCCCTTTCGCTTGCCTCTCATTTCCTCTCACCTGCTGCCATGTAGGCCGTCTGTACCTTTCGCCTTCCACCATGATTGTGAGACCTCCCCAGGCATGTGAAACTGAGTCCATTAAACTCATTTTTCTTTATAAATTACCCGGCCTCAGGTATGTATCTATCAGCAACGTGAAAACAGACTAATACAGTATCAATAATTGTTCTTGCTAGGACAGCTCATTGGTATATTTTCTTTGGGATCAGTTATTTATTCAAGTTTCTTTTCCATTGAGGAGCCATGAAAAATTCTGAATTCTGCTTCTCCAGCCCCCTCTTTCCATACTCAAGAATAAGTAAGTACAGTATATCAGAAAATAGGTTAGTTAATTTCCCCTAGACAACATTTTACCAAAAAATAAAATTTTTCATGGAAAGTAATCTAAAAGAAGGCTCCCCCTGCACTGTATAAAAGATTAAGGTGTCATGTCTTTGGAATACAGATGAGAAAAGGATGAAAACATTCCTTCTAAGAAGCTGTTTTCTTCTGTCCCAAAGTTGGTGGCTGGCAGTCTGTTATCTTAGTTTACATCTCGGACATTAAACCTGGGCTATAAATATACCTAATGGGGTTTTCAATAGTTTTGTTTATCTCTCCGAGGACAGGAGAAACCTGCTGCTTAGAAATGTCAGATCTTAAACCTTGTTTCTATGAGTTGTTTTTATTTATGTTCCATCTTGTGTTTCTCTGAAGCACACACAAAAGTCAACTTCAAAGAGCTATTTGTCATATTTGAAATTTTTAAGTAGTTAAGCTTTAGTTTGAAGAACCACCTGGAAATTATAGACAGGCGGTACATTTAGCCCAATAAAACCAGAATATGAATAGCTAACATTTTTCCATCACAATTTTATATTTCAGAAAACCAAGCAAACCTGACATAATACAACATCATAAATGTAACACAGGATAATATCATATAACATTGTAAAATTGTACTTTATTCATGTTCTACTGTGAAGTGATTTTGCTTGTGCTTACCATTGTATTATTTCCAAAAATAGCAGAAAATTTTATAACATAGTTGACAGCTTTTCATATGCAGGGATTCTAGGTAATGAATGAAACTAGTATTGAATCTCAAATAATAACAAATGTGGTTTTTTATCAATCATCAAAGCCAGATGTTTTTTGTTTGAATCTGATGCCCCCGTTTGTTTTCTTAAATTGTAACAAGAATTAATATCACCGATTCATGCACTCTGCAAGAGTAATTTAGCTTAGACAGAATCATAGAATATTATAAGCATCCTGGAGTAAATTTCTCTCAAATATCTAATTTTGCAGAGGTACCTTAAAAAATGAGGCCAAAAAAAAAAAAAAAAAAAAAAACAAGAAAAAAGAAAATGAGGCCATAAAGCCATTGAATGGCAAAGCAAAGACATGACCTAGCATTTCAATCTCTCAGTACTACATAAGAGATGCCCTGGAACTTGTCCTTAAATTTCTAATTCCCTTATAGTAGTTTACTTTGTTATTTTTTCCTCATAATCACTTAGCACTTTTCTAACCTTTTATTAAATTATTTATTTACTCTTTATTATTATAGTCCCTATCCTCTAATACCATGTAAGTTCAACAGGGCAAGGCCTCTTTTATGTATTGTTTACCTATATATTCTGAGTGCCTACAAAGTGCTCAATAAATATTTAATGAATAAATAAAGGACTGAGTAGTGCCTAAACTATTAATAATTGTAGGGCCATTCATTTTTTAACTTACATATATTTACTTGGTAACTACTGTTTTTTTAAATACTGTCCTACACATTGAGTTTAAAATAATAAAGAAATCAAACATGGCCTCTCTACTCATGGTACTTACAATGTATTTGGAAGGCTGAATATTAAACAGGTAAATATAACAATTAATATGCAGTTGAAATTAATAATTAGTGAAAGAAAGACAAATAGGAATAAAACAGTAGTGCTCAACTTCAGAGTGGATTTTCAGGAAATGATGAGAAATGAAGAATAAAGAGGAGATAGTAAAACCAAAGAGAATGCTTGTCAAGATACACTGGTTCCAGTTATCAGGGTTAATTCTGTGCTTCTGTATTAAATTTTCCACATATGCAGATAAATTACTATATTTGAAACAAGATTATGTAATGTTAAAGTACACTATTAAACAAGTGATGTAAGTACACTGTTAAGTAAGTGATTATAATCTTCTAATCTCCACTAGTACCATTCCACTTTATATAATAAATGAAATCTACATTTTTTTCTGTTTTTTTAAAAGATGGAGTTTTCATGTATCCATTCAAAGCTACTCTTTAAGAAAGGAATCTTCCATTTATTATATAAAATGGAATGATACCAGTGGAGATTAGAAGATTATAAAGAGTAGTTCTCTTTTCTTTGTTTCCCGTCATCTTGGGGAGATTTTTCTCTCTAGTGCTTTTACACATGACCTACGTGTAAATTGACTAGTAGATTTACATACCACCCTAACTCCCATCAGTTACTTAATATTTTAAATCTTATCATGCTATGATTTTCTTTTTAATTCCCTGTTGTCTCATTGACTTCATTTTCATTTAAAACCACTTAACCTTAGGTTAACATAAATGGCTTATTGCATTCAGCTAACATCCAAGCAAAAGCCAGACAAATGTTTTAGATAATGTTGCTTTTAACATACTCCTGGGATAACCTCGAATATATTTTATATTTAGCTAAACAGTCAGAGTGATTATTAATTTTATCTCAAGAATGTCTAGTAATTGGAAGATTGTTTTCTGAATACAGTTTATATTAACAACCCTACAGTTTAAAGTCCTTTTATTTGTTCCGAACAGTTGAGGAGGATATAATAAACACTCTAATGTTTTTGTACATGTGAAGAAACACAGATTTAGAGGTAATTTGCTTGTTCAAAGTCGCACAGAAGTAATTCAACTCAGATTTCTTAACCCCAACCTAGGATTCTTTTAATTGAACTTTATGTCTAAAGGCAATTTAATGGAGGATGGGAGAGAAGAAAATGCAGTAATCAGGAGTATACTTAGTTGGAAAGAATTATGAAATATTTATCATATTATCTATGAAGCAAAATGCAAGAACAAAAACAAAAGGAAAAAGAGTAAGATTTCTTGCATTTACATTTATGTACATCAGTAAGTTACAATGAACGTTCCATATTACATAAAAAGAAAAACAACAGAAAGCCAATGAATGCAAACAGAAAAGCAAAGATAGAAAGAATAAGAGTTTAATCTTTTCACTGTTTCTTTCTTCTTTCTCTATTCAGAAATTTCAGTCTAATGGAATTTCCTAAAGTTATTTGTTTGAGAATTTTATAGATTTTTTAAATTTCCCAGATATTTCTTTTAAATATAACTTGAAGAAAGTGAAATATTACATTGGTTAGAAAAAAGATATTTGAATACATTAATGAATATAAGAGTTCCATCAGAACTGATGAAAACATAGTCATATCAGAAAAGGTCAAATATCTAAATTAAAATCAAATAACAGTTAATCCACTTTCTGATAAAATATAAGTTATATGGCAGAAATCTTTCTTCTTATACATTGGCTTCATATCCAACATGTGAGATGCCCCTAGATACTTCTGGCTAAATCTCTTAATTAACCTCAATGTGGATCAGTTTATATAAATATACATACTTATCCAAATAATCTGATATTTATTCAAACCCTAAAAGTTGAATAAAGCATGAAAAAACTTCTAGCTATAAGAAAATAAATCTAGGCCTACTCAGATGTCTTCACAGAAAACTAGCCATTTCAACATTACACATTTCATTTGATTTATTACCTTTCACTGAAAAGCCTTTCTGTATAAAATATCTTCTTTAAAACTGTTTAGATGAAACTAGATTATGAAAATATGGACTGGGAAAATTTGGTAAAGTCCCTTCAAAACTCCCGATTCTCTTTCATTAGTAATAAAGTAAACTTGAGGTCTTCGCCAATTTGGATTGAGTTTCTTAAAAGGATAAATCAACATAAGACAGGACCCAAGAGAAGTGAAATTACAACTAAAATATTTGTATAGGGAATGAATAAATATACACTTATTAAAAAAATTCTGGTTAGTACTTTGAAATTCAAAAAGAGGGCATGAAAAAGGGAAATGGCAGACAGTCTCTATGACTCTAAATGCTTTTTAAGTATTAGTTACTAAAGAGAAAGAGAGAGAGGTCAAGAGAGAGACAAGGCTTAAATACAAAATCACTGCTTTTGTCTGTTACACATTAGATATATAGAATCATAGCAACAAATATTTCCAAAAAGCAATTACTATGCCCAATTTAAACTGGGATGGTAGAGACTGATGTATACAATAAAGAAATAAGAACAAAAACAATAGCAAAAATAACAATTTCCACAACACAAATATTATTACATGACTTTTTTTCCTTTGGAATTGTGTATAATAAATAGAAAGGCTAAGAAAAACTACAGTAACTATCCTGGAAGATAAAAACATGTCAATTTAATAATCAATTATTCTTTCACATAATTCAAACTTCTAGGGACATTTTGACTCTAGAAAAATAATCATTTGAATCTTTTAGATCAAAAGATTTACATTATTTTGGCTCACTATTAGGTCATTTATCAAAGGTATTCATCACTGTTAATTTCCCGGGACTGCTTTAACAAATTTCCACAAACTGAGTGGCTTAAAACAACAGAAATTTATTTTCTTCCAGTTCTGGAGGCCAGAAGTTCAAAGTCAGAGTGCTGGCAGGGCCATGCTTCCTCCAAAACCTGTAAAGGAATCCTTCCTTGCCCCTACCTAGTTTGTGGTGGTTTGCCAACAATCTTTAGTGGTATAGATGCATTTAGGCTTGGAAATATATCACTGCAATCCCGTGCCTTCACATGACGTTTTGTGTCTTCTTATTATCTTGTCTCTGTGTGCATCTCTATGTCTAGTTTTTCCCTTTTATGGGGATACCAATCATATTGGATTAGCGCCCACTCTAATGATCTCATCTTAACTTGTTTAAATTTGCAATGAACTTATTTCCAAATAAGGTCATATTTAGAGGTTAAGGGTCCTAGTCCTAAGGGTTAGGACTAAAATACATAATTTTTGAGAGACAAAATTCAATGCACAACAATCTTATTTCTTTGCTTAAGAGGTAATACTTGTTGTAAAATATTTACAAAAGAACCAAAGGAAGTAAAAATCACATAATTCCACAGCAGCACTATTAGTATTTGTGCAGCAGCTTCTTTTCTGCTTTTTTTACACATATATGTGAATGAATATATGTAAATATACATGCATTGGACTTCAGATTCCATAAGCAACCTGGCTTTGCTTCTCCTCAACCACTGAAGGAAACAAAACAAAACAAATAGATAGCACTAAGATTATCACCAGAAATATCCCATAACTGAAATATGAAGATGAGACAGTTTATGGAGCCACAGAGAAGAGAAAAATCTCCAAGCAGAAAGTAAGAGAATCAGACATTCACATGTGCAATATCTATCCTCCCACTCTGAATAGCACAAAAATGTGAAAAATTTTCCCCCAGCTCACTGTTTCTATATTGAAAAAGTGAGAGCGAGATGGACAACTAGCTTCTTCACCATCTTAGTTTCCCTGACAGCGGACCTATCCCTGCTTAAACCCACTGGAAGCATCACAAGTGCTTGAAGTAAGAAATATTCCTGGGGACAGGGAGAGACAAAGGGAGAAGGTGGGACTATTATCACCAGACCTGGAAACTATACTCTCACTCAGCCAAAGAAAGTGCCAAATCAGTGTGGTTGTTTAGCAGCACCATGCTGTCAGGGGTGCATCACACAGGTTCCCTTGGCATGAGCCCCTTGCTAGCCTTCCCATATTGATGGGATAACCCCTTTGGAGCCTCCTCCATTCAGGAATGGTAGTGCTTCAATTATTTACTAGAGAAAAGAAGAACTTGGACATAAGGCATCACCTAGAGCTGAAAAGAAGGCAGTAAACAAATGGCAAAAAACCTGTAAGCAAATATATTCAATAAAAACCAAAACGAGTCAGACTGAGGAGACTGAAATAAATAACTCTTTAATGCAAAGACATAGATGTACACCCACAAGAAATAACAGTAAACAGGAAACCATTATGGAATGGTTTCAAAACCCAAGTGGACAAAGCAAGGAATCAGTAATTGATTCTAATAAGGTGGTGATATGCGAGCTTTCTGATCAATAATTCAAAATGGTAGTTTTAATGAAACTCAGTAATCTCCAGGATAACATGGTAAAGCAATTTAGAAATTTGTCAGATAAATTTAACAGAAATTTAAATTTAAATTTAATGATTTTTAAAAATCAGAAATCATACAACTGAAATACAATTTTTGAATTGAAAAATTTATTAGAGGCTCTCAACAATGGAAAGAATCAAACAGGAAAAAAATCGGTGACCTTCAAAACAGGCTATCTGAAAATATAGCTTGAGGAGAAAAAAGAAGAAAATAATAAAAAATAAAAAGATCACCTATAATATGAAAAAAAACTCAAAATAACAAATCTAAAAATTATTGGTGTTTAACAGAAAGTTGAGCAAGAGCGAGGGGTAGAAAGGTAATTCAAAGTAATAATAACAGAAAACTTTCCCAAACATGAGAAAGATATACAGGTAGAGGAAGGTCTGAGAAGACAAAGCATAAGTGACCAAAATCAGACTACCCTAAGTCATATAATAATCAAACTCTCAAAGGCCAGGACAAAGAGAGAATCCTAAAAGCAGCAAGAGAAAAGGGGGAAATAACATATAAAGTTGCCCCAATTTATCTGCCCCAACACACTCTGAACAGAAATCATACAGAACAGAAAGGAGTTGAATGGCATTTTCAAAATGCTGAAAGAATTTAAAATGAACTATTAACAATTTTTGCTGCATAAACGTGGCCTAGAGTTCATCATGATGGTTTTGGAAGACATTATATGACACAGAGGGCAGTTAACTTCTCAGTTAATACTCTTAGGCTCTTGCAAACCCACTACTCACAACATTTTAGCTATATATTTAGTTAACTTTATAAATTATTAAGTTAAATACTGCAAAAGATCAAAACTAGTGATCTAAATTTCTTGCTACCATTTAATCTAAATTTTAAAAATTGAATTTCAAAAATAAAGACTTATGTTGCAATTTTCATGTCAGATGAGTTGTAGCTCCAGAAGATACCTAGAAACACACTTAATTTTAAGGAATAATATTGACATATTTTTTCTATGAGGTTATTTTTCATTCCCACAGTTTGCCAAATATAACAACATTATACATAATATAAACTACAATTTGAATAAGTCCTATTATTACAATAGCTTAATGCCAAGACGATTTTTTCAACTTTTATTTGAAAAGATTTTTTCAAAATGTGTGAAATGTTGTGTATTAGGACAGCACAGAAAGCATATAAAATGTGACTTTGTTTGATGGGATTAATGGGAAGCAAATGTTCATCAGTCCCCAAGCTCCATTTGAGGAACATACTTCCCGACCCTATGAACGTTGTACTGGGTTTTGTGATTTGCTTTGAGCAAATGGATTGTCAGAAGGCATGACATATATCAAGTCTGGGCTCTTGCTGGGTATAGCTTAGCCTCTTGGCCACTCTCATCTGCAGTAAGAAAAGCACACAACACGCAGAAGTTGACTTTTCTGCCTGGGCGGATAAATGAGAACATAAGGAACAGACCACAACCAAACCTGCAGCCTGGAGCAGAGCTTCGGCATCTGATCCACAGGTCTGGGAATGAAAAATGAATGTAAGTTGTTATAAGTCATTGAAATTTTGAGAGCAGCATTATCTCAGTAAAAATTCACTAAAAGAGGATTCCACGATGAAAGCAACAATAGCAGCAAAGAACACTCATTCACTGCCACAGAACACTGATTATATTAGTGTTATATAGATTATATTATATGGTAGTTTTAAAATCGCAATTACTTTTACACCAATTTATAGTATAAGGTGGTATTGAAAACTAGTGTTACGCATACACATTTGTAGTGAGGTTATTTGAAAACCAAAAGGCTTTTGGCTTAAAATAGATAATTTTGCTGGGTTTTATCTGAGATTATTTGCCAATGAGCCTATATTTTATTTACATAAAGCCCATTTGCAAAGATAAGTGAATCCACTTATTCAATGGTTATTTAACAAACATTTATCAAATGACTACTGTTCTTCAGTTTCTGGTGAATTCAAACAAGCAGAAGAGATAGAAAGCAGGAGAGAAACCTATACTGTGTTTCATTCTAAGTACTTACTAAATATTCATCTATGTTCTTTGATTATTGTAATTTATATATAGTAGACATTTAAATGAGACCATGTGAAAATTTTGTCATAGTCATTCTGGGAAGTTTAGCTAAGTATCTGATAAATAACCAAACATGATACTTAGTAACCTTCACAAGATCGCTTTATCTATATTAATATGTCCTAATCTTTACTGGCAATTCAAGGCCACCATAGATCAAATTTAATTTCCATAATTCAAAAAGTATTGCAACAAGTTGGGCTTATGTTTCCCCCTACCCAAAAACTGATTTTTTACCTCATGAAATTTTCTTTATGTTCTCCTTCTATAAATTGAACCAGTGCTAAAATTGTTACTGTAATTGTCAAAAGCATGTAATAAACTTCAGCAGTTCTACGATGCTTAGAATCAAATTTTACTTCATTTTATAAAAATTAAATGCAAGTCTTGTGACTTCATGTAGTGCAGTTTTCTAATATAGCTATCATCAAATCTTGTTTTGTTTCATTTTCATTTTTCTGTTGTCTTCAAGGAAAACAAAGTGCTTTTCCTCTATGTTCTTTATATACTCTCTAGTTGTAACTTAAGTCGATTTAGCTACTTTATTCCAGTCTCATTCTTATGAAACATTCTTCAGAAAATAGCACAAACTTGGAGTTAAACACAATACTAGTAAAAACTGGTTCAATCTACAACCCACCATAGTATAATTGCATCTAACAAGTTGTCACTAAAATTTAGCGTGGATGCTTCTGGCAACTCCCATTTTCACTGAGTTCTAGTATTTGGTTCTTCCAAATAAAAACCAAAATCTTGCTCCCTGGAATATCTGCTTATTTATCATGGCTTTTCTAATTCGAATGAACACAAAATTCTTTCTTCTATGCAAAGGAACTTCAGTGATTGGAAAGTATTTATCATGTTTCTAAGTTAAAGTCCCTTAAGTTTCTCCACTTATCATTATAAGCCATTACATCCTAAGCCCTTTCCTTGTTTATTAACCTCCTAGATGTTTCTATATTTGTCAAAGCTGTTCATAATATAGGGTGCTGTTTACCAATGGAGTGCTTGGAATATAGTGAGTCTGTTATCTTCATACATCAAAACATATACATCAATAATGCAGTGTGCAGTCATAATAGTTTGCATTTGTACTGGAATGCTTAAATTATATAAACAATCAAAATTGCCATGTAGCATTTTTAAGAACTTCACAAGAAAATCCACCAAGTAACAATTTGGCTGTCTGTACTGGAAGTATTAATGTAGTAAATAGAAAGACAAAAGTGTAATTATTGTTGATGAACATAATTTTTCATGTTCACTTATGTCTCTCTCTCTTACTATTTGGATAACAAATTTAAAAACTGCATACTTAAAAAATAAGTATCGCTAAGACATGCAAGATCATGCATGTGACATCTACTTCAGAAGGGGCTCCAGTTTAAGTACAGGACAACTCTATTCCAACATGACAAGCGGTCTTCAAATTATTAATCACAAAAAAAGAGATTTTTGAATTTTGAGTTAATGAAATAGCCAAGTTGTGCCTGTATAACTAAGCTAGACACTAAGCTAGCCAGAGAGCCAGCTGAGCTACCCATCCATATACAGCCATGTTTTTGGCTACAGTTTGGTACCCATGGGTAGCAGTTGCCAATTCCTTTTTAAGATCTTGTGGCTGGCTGTGATATTGAAGATGGTGGCTGTGATTGCAGGTGTGTCCTGATCAATTGAGCTGGTTTTATTGGCCAGATCTGAGGATACTGAGCAGAGTCAATACTAGGGAGTGGTGTGGAGTGCCTAGATTAACTCCACGACTTCATGAATTTTCAAATCTTGGTTGCAAGAGCTTGATACACTTTAGAGCCACCATAACCCTCTTGCTCCCTAACCATAAACACGTGGGAGAAGTTGAGCCTCTTCCCCTCAGAGACTGGATACCAGGAAGTTGATAGAGTTATTCACAGAGTTAGTAGCTACTTGGGATCTGTTAGAGATAATTTTCTCATAATCAGAGTATATGCTAGTTTGGTTTTTCTGTACACCCGTAATCTTCTCTTAGTATCTGCTATTGGGGTACCTAATAATTTACTTTGCATTTGCCCCTTATCTGATGTTTGCCAATTCTTTAGACATTAAATCTTTCTTTATAAATCTAGTCACAACCTAAATTATCTGTCACTAAGGGAAGAGGGTGAATAGACAAAACAAAAAATTATTTTAGTATTTCCTTATGAGTTTTTGTTTTATCTTTTAATGTTTAATGCTTCCCTCATGCTTCTCCTCAGCTTGCTCTTTTCTTAGATACATGTTGTTTTTCATATTTCTTCAGGGACTCTATTTTTCCTATGGTTTAATCATTTTTATGGCTTTTATTATTGACTAAAAAGCATAACACAAAAACACAGTATCTCTTATACTTAACATTTGACAAAAATGCAGTGTTTGATGATCTTCAGTAATGCTTCCAACTCAGATATTATTTCTCTGGGAAAACCAATATTTCAAGCGCAATGTAAGGGATCAGTAAGAATATGAAACATTAGCTAATGTGCCAGTATTCATAATCATAGAATCTCCTGACTGTGGAAGCTATTGCTGATAGTGGCTAAATGTATGTGGCCTATAAGCCCAATTGCTCTTGATTTTCTCCTTATTATACTTAGTGGTCCATCAGCTCATTTGAAAGTCTTAGATTAAAGGAGGCTCATGATTCTTAAAGAAGCCTATTTCCTCTGGATAGCTCTGTATGTTAGAAAGTTCAGTGTGATTTACTTTTATTTCTGTGCTACTTCCCCTTATTACTTCTATCATATTCATTGGTGCCACACAGGGGAAAAATCTAATTCTTCTTTCATGTGACTATACATCATTTGACCACTGAGTTTTCTGCTTTCTAGACTTCTAAATGTATAACTTAACTTAAAAGATTTCTTTTTTGTCTGTTTTTTACTTCATTACCTAAGGTAACTTTTGTATTTCTATTATTTAACAAATAATACAACATCACTTGGGTTTACAAGGATATGTCTTGTAAATGTCTATTTCTATGTCTCTGGACATAGTTATCTGGGAGCCTCAACTTCTTATAAGGTGTATGAATTTGGTCAAATTATTTAATCTGCCTGTCTCAATTTTCTTCCTATAAAATGGGGGTAATAGCATAATTATAATAATATCGCCCTCAGTGTATTGGCAGGAGGATAAGATGAGTAACAAGGTAAAATCTTGAAGAAATGCTGGGCTCAGAAACAGCACCATTGAGATATTTTTGCCTTGCTCCAACTTTTTAATCTCCATTTTTTAAAAAAAGGAGTCTCCTTTTTATTAACAGAGAAAACACTTAATTTAAACTAAATTACTAAATATCTTAAATGCAATATGAAAATAGTGGTTCAGATTCATAATAAAACAATTTAGAAAAATCACATATATTCTGCATACTCTTCAGTTAAGGAAGCTTTAAATATACCATATATTTAGATATTTATCATGTGCACTGAATTTGTTTTTTTAGTTGTTCTTTGTGTATTTCTCATAATTACACAAGTAAGAAAGAACTTAAAGTTTTGATTAAGTAAGTATTTTAGTAGTACAATAACATATTCAACATATATTTATGGAGTGCTACTCTGTGAGAGGTGCTGTTCTAGCTTCCACGGATAGATAAGATACTAAAACAGAGAATCAAATCCTGGGTCTCAGAAAGATTGCATTCTGTGAGAGGAAGAAAGAATAAAATAAATCATGAAATATATTAGGTGGATATAAGTTCTAAAGAGAAAAATAAAGTAGGGTAGAGGTTAGGTCATGTTTGGTATGAAAAGGTAGGGTGACAGCTTTTCTATATTCCTGGTCAAGAAATACCTTATTGATATTTGATTTAACACAAACATATGTAGGGCAGATGATTTTCCAGAATATCTGAGAATAAGGGTTTTTTTTTTCTTTTTTTGCATAGAAGAACAAGTACAAAGTATGCCTAAAATGTGTTAGGAGATGCCTAGCATGTCCTAGGAATGACAGAGGGAAAAAAGAGTAGAGCAGTCTGAGGAAGAAAAAAGCAGAAAGATGTGCTCAGAAGGAAGGGTACTGACACCAGCAGGCCTTGTAAGGTCCTATACACCTCCTGGGGACAGGTGCTTCTATCCTGTAATGGGAAGCCATGGGGCAATTTTGAGCAGAATGATATGAATGTCCATGTAATATGATCGTGCAACCTGATATATAAAAAGTAGAATAAAAGGATAATTTTTATTAATATCAGTAGCAATATAGTTCATTTCAGGCCAAATCTTCTGCTGGGGCTAGACAAACCAAATATATCTATTTGGAAAAAGTAGAAGAGCTACCAAGACAGTAAAAACTGATGAGTCAAACTCTCAGGCCAAGTGAAACACAGAGGAGTGAGTTCAATATTTGAAACTGTGTTTTCTCTTGAAGCACTTTTCTTTTCAAAAATCATATCTGAGAGTCTCAGAATTTGAGTAATTTCACATGGCTGAGAGGAGAAAAACCGGAGTTCAGTAACTTCCAATAGGGGGAAGCCTTGGAAATTACTCCAGATCTAAAAGGAAAAGATACAGAAATGTACACAGTAAATGGATGGAAAAGGACATTCCATATGAAAGCCACCAAAATAAAAAAGGCCCACTTAGACTAATATCAAAGTATTATTGGATTAAAGTTTATATTTTATAATAATGATAGGGTCAATACATCAGAAAAGTTAAAAAACAATTAAATGTTGTGTATTGATAAAATAGTCTTCAAATAAATCAAGAGGGACATATGTAAAGGAACAAATAGACAAACCTATTTGCAGAGTGAGTGATATTAAGAAGCCTCTGTTACTCATAGCTTGAATGAACAAAAAAAAGCAGAAAATATTTAAAATAACATTTTAAAAATGGACCTGCCTAGTATTCCTAAGATTATACCCAATAACTGCCAACATATTTTATTTTAAAAACCACATTAAACATTTTAAAAATTTATGCACATGGGTCATAAAGCATATCTCAAACATCTTCAAAAACATTGAAATCATCAGGCTATGATCTCTGACCACCAGAAGATTAACCAGAAAACCAATAATGAATAGATAATTTGAAAATTCTTTGATATATTTTTGGAAGTTATGTAATACATTTCTAAATAACCCATGAGTCAAATTAGTTATAATTATATTGGAGACTTAGTTATAATTGAAATTAAGAAGGCTTTTGAACTAAAAGATAATGAAAATATAACAGTGGAAAGATATTAAGGCCATGAACAGAAAACCAATTTACCTTCAAATGCATATATTTAAAGAGAAGAAAGTCTGAAAATCAGTTATGTAAGCATCTACCTCAAGGGGTTATTGGCGTAGACAGATCTTGTAAGGCCTTGTAGTTCACCACAGAAGCTTGTTCTAAGAAATTGGTAAAACAGCAGATTAGGAGACAGCAAAGCAAGATAGCAGAATAGAAGACTCCATCTACCATCCCCACCTCAAGGAAATGAATTTAACAACTATTACACAAGAAAACCACCTTTATAAGAACTAAAAATCAGGTGAGCACTCATAGTACCTGGTTTTTAACTTCATATCACTGAAAGACGCACTGAAGTGGTAGGAAAAAAACAGATTTGAATCACCGATGCCACCCGCCCCTACCCCCCAAAAGCTGCTGCATAGTGCAGAAGGCATCTCTGGGGGCTAGTGGATGGAGAGCACAGCAATTATGAAATCGATCTTAGTGCTGCCTTGTTATAGCAGAAAGGAAAACTGGACCAAGATCAACTGATGCCCACCAACTGAGGGAGCATTTAAACCAGCCCTAGCCAGAGCGGAATTGCCGATGATGTGGTCGCAACTTTAGTTCCCACAAGCCTTGCCACTGAAGGCTAAAGTGCTCTGAGGCCCTAATAAACTTGAAAGGCAGTCTAGGCTACAAGGATGGCAAGTTTTACATGACTCCTAGGGCTGAACTTGGCCCAGAGACAGTGGACTTGAGTGGGAGCGGATGCAACCTACTGGACACCAGCTGGGGAGGTAAGGGAGTGCTGGTGTCACCCTCCCCCAGCCCCAGGCTGTACTGCTTGCAGCATGAAAAGACACCCCTTTCTTCCCCCTGAGGAGAGTAGAGGGAAGAGTGCGGAGGACGTTGTATTGCATCTTGGACACCAGCTCAGCCACAGCAGGATAGCGCACTGATCAGAGTCAAGAGGCCCTCTTTCCAGGTGCTAGCTCCTGATGACATTTCTAGACATACCCTGGGCAAGAAGAGAACCTGCTGCCTTGAAGGGAATGGCCCAGTACTGGCAGGATTTATTACTTGCTCACTGAAGAGTCCTTGGACCCTGAATAAGCAGCAGTGATAGCTGAATACTACATCAAGGGTGTTGGGTAAGGTTTTGAGACTTGCTGGCTTCAGGTAAGTAATCAGCCCATCACCAGCTGTAGTGGCTATGGGACAAAACCCATTCTACTTTAGAAAAGCAGAAGAAAAGTAAAAAGGACTTTATCTTGCACCTTAAATACTACCTCAGTCACAGGGCGTTAGAGCACCCAGCAGGCTCTTGGGGTCCCCAATTCCAGAACTTGGCACTTGGGTGGTATTTCTGGACCTGTCCTAAGCCAGAGGAAAGCACAGTTCCCTGAAAGGTAGGTCCCAGGCCAGGCAGCATTCACAAGTTGGCAGCACTCCCTGTGGATCTATGGTGGCAGTGGCCATGAGTAAGGCTCCTATGCCTTTGGAAAGAGGAGGCAAGAATGGGAAGAATTGTGACTTGTGGTTTGAGTGCCAGCTCAGGCACAGTGCAACAGAATACCAGGTAGATTTCTAAAATTTTTTGACTTTAGACCCTGGCTCCTGGACAGCACCTCTGGACCTGCTTAGAGACTCTAGTAACTTGTTGCCTGGAGGAAATGACACAGGCCTGGCTGACATTCCCACCTGCTGATTGTGGAGCCCCAGGGCCTTAAGCAAACATAAGCAGTAGCCAGGGAGTGGCTAGAATAGGCCTTGGGTGAGTTTCAGTGCTGTGCTGGCATCAGGTTTGACCCAGCATAGTCATAGTGGTAGTGGCCCCACAAGGGTGCTTACATCACTCCAACCCCAGCTCCAGGTGCTCAGAACAAAGAAAGCGAGACTTTTTTTTTTTTTTTTTTTTCATTTGGAAGGAAGTAAGGGAAGAGAACAACAATCTCGTACTAGAAATCCAGAGAATCCTCCCAGATCTTGTCCAGGACCAGCAAGAAGGTACCTGTACGAGTTTGCAAGAACCACAGTGTTATGGGGCTTCGGGTGCCCCCAAATGAGATACAGCTTAGAACACAACATTGAAGTCCTTTTGAATATCTGGGAAGCCTTTCCAAGAGGGTAGATACAAAAAGCCCAGACAGCGAAGACTACAATAAATATCTGACGGTTGAATGCCCAGACACTAAAGAACATCTACCGGCATCAACAGTGTCCAGGAAAACATGACCTCACCAAATTAACTAAATAAGCCACCAGAGACCAAACCTGGAGAAACAGAGATATGTGACCTTTCAGAAAGAGAATACAAAGTAGCTGGGTTGAGGAAACTCAAAAGAAATTTAAGATAACACAGAAAAGGGGTTCATGATTCTATCACATGAATTTAACAAAGACATTAAAATTATTTAAAAGAATTAAGCAGAAATTCTAGAGCTCAAAAATGCAATTGGCATGCTGAAGAATGCATAGAGTCTTTTAATAGCATAACTGATCAAGCAGAAGAAAGAATTAATGAGCTTAAAGACAGGCTATCTGAAAAAACACACTCAGAAAAGACAAAAGAAAAAAGAATGATAAACAATACAACATGCTTACAGGATATAGAAAATAGCCTCAAAAGGGAAAATCTAAGAGTTATAGGACTTAAAAGGGAGATAGAGAACAAGACAGGGCTAGGAAGTTTATTAAAAAAAAAACAAACAAACAGTAAACTTCCCTAACTTCTAGAAAGATACCAAATTCAAGACCAAGAAGGTCATAGAACACAAAGCAGATTTAACCCAGAGAAGACTACAGCCAGGCATTTAATTATCAAACACCCACAGATCAAGGATAAAGAAAGGATTCTAGAAGCAGCAAGAGAAAAAAAAATAAATAACATACAATGAAACTCCAATATGTGTGGCAACAGACTTTTTAGTGGAAACCTTACAGGTCAGAAGAGAGTGGCATAACATATTTAAAGTGCTGAAGGAACAAAATTTTCACCCTAGAATAGTATATCTGACGAAAATATCCTCCAACCATAAGGAGAAACAAAGACTTTCCAAGACAAACAAAAGCTGAGGTTTTTCATTCAACACTAGACATGTCCTACAAGAAATGCTAAAGGGGGTACTTCAATCAGAAAGAACAGAAAGTTAGTGAGTAAGTAATTGCCTAAAGGTATAAAACTCACTGGTTATAGTAAGTACACAAAAAAACACAGAATACCATAATACTGTAACTGTGATGTATAAACTATGCTTATCCTAGGTAGAAAGAATAAACAATGAACCAATCAAAAATAATAACAACATAGACAGTACAATAAGATAGAAATAGAACAATGAAAAGTTAAAAAGTGAGGGGATAAAGTTAAGGTATAGAATTTTTATTAGTTTCCTTTTTGCTTGTTTGTTTATGCAAATAGTGTTATCAGCTTACAATAATGGGTTATAAGATAGTATTTGCAAGCCTCAAGGCAGTCACAAACCAAAAATATACAATAGTTACACAAAAAAAATAGAAACTAAATCATATGACCAAAGAAAATCACTGTCACTGAAGGAAGACAGGAAGGATAGATAGAAAGAGAACACCACAGAACAACCAGAAAGTGAATAACAAAATGGAAGGAGTAAGTTCTTGATTCTCAACTATATCTTTGAATAAATGGACTAAAACTTTCTATCAAGAGACACAGAGTGGCTGAATGGATAAAAATAAGAAAGATCCATTGATTTGTTCCCTACAAGAAACACAAATCACCTATAAAGACACAGATAGACTGGATATAAGGGGACAGAAAAAAATGTTCCATGCCAATGGAAACCAATAAGGAGCAGAACCAGGAGCAGCTATCCTTATGCAAGACAAGTAGATATCCAGACAAAAACTGTAAGAAGAAACAAAGAAGGTTAGTATATAATGATAAAAGGGTCAATTAAATCAAGAGGATATAGCAATTTTAAATATATATGCACCCAAGAGTGGAGCTCCCAGATATATAAAACAAATATTATTAGAGCTAAAGAGAGATTTGGGCCTCAATACAATAAACCTGGAAATTTCAACACCCCACTTTCAGCATTGGAAGATCATGCAGACAGGAAATCAACACACAAACATTGGACTTAAAATGCAGTATAGACCAAATGGATCTAATAGATGTTTACAAAACATTTCTTCCAAGAACTGGAGAATACACATCCTTATCCTCAGCACAAGAATGATTCTGAAAGATAAATTATATGTTGTCACTAAATAAGTCTTAAAATAGTCAAAAATGAAATAATATCAAGCAACTTTTCTGAGCACCATGGAATAAAACTAGAAATTATTAACAAGAGGAATTTTTGAAACTACGAGAATACAAAAAAAATTAAACATTATGTTCCAGAATAACCAGTGGGTCAATGAAGAAATTATGAAGAAAATGCTAGAAAAGTTGAAACAAATGATAATGGAAACACAACATACCAAAACATATAGGGTACACTAAAAGTAGTGTGAAGAGGAAAAAATGTTTAAGTGCCTACATAAAAAAAGAAAAACTTCAAGTAAACAACCTACACACCTTTGAAATGAAGAAAATAATACAAAAGATCAACAAAAGAAAAAGTTGTGCTTTTTTAAAAATTGACAAACCTTTAGCCAGACTAACTAAGAAAAAAGGAGAAAAGACCCAAATAAAATCAGAGATGAAAACAGATACATTACAACTGATACTACAGAAATTCAAATGACCATTAGTGGCTACTCTGAGCAACTATATGCCAATACATTGCAAAATCTAGAAGAAATGGGCAAATTCCTAGACGTATACGACCTACAAAATTGAACCAGGAAGATATCCAAAACCTGAACAGACCAGTAACAAATAATGAGAGCGAAGCCGTAATAAAATGTCTCCCTTTAAAGAAAAGCCCACATTCCAGTGGTTTCACTGTTGAATTCTACCAAACAATTAAAAAACAATTAATACTGATCCTACTCAAACTACTTCAAAAAATAGAGGCAGCGGGAATAATTTCAAATTCATCCTATGAGGCCAGTACTATCCTGGTACCAAAACCAGACCAAACATATTAAAAAATAACTACAGGCCAATATCTCTGATGAATATTGGGGCAAAAATCCTCAACAAAATACTAGCAAACCAAATTCAATAATACATTAAAAAGATAATACATCATTACCAAGTGGGATTTCTCCATGGGATGCAAGAAGAGTTCAACGTATACAACTTTTCAATGTGACACAGGAGATCAACAGAAATAAAAAAGTAATTTTATTTACAATAGTGACAAAATTAAGTACCTAGGAATTAACCAAAGAAGTGAAATATCTGTATTATTAAAACTATTAAATGCTGATGAAAAAAATTGAAAAACAACCCAAAAATTGGAAAGACATTCCAGGTCATGCATTGGAAAGAATCAATATTGTTAAAATGTCCATACTGCCCAAAGCAATCTGCAGATTTGAGGCAATCCCTATAAAAATACTAATGATATTCTTCAAATAAATAAAAAAAAATTCTAAAATTATTATGGAACCACAAAAGACCCAGAAAAGCCAAAGCTATCCTAAGCAAAATGTACACAACTGGAGGAATCACATTACCTGACTTCAAATTACACTACAGAGCTACAGTAATCAAAAGAGCATGGTACTGGCATAAAAGCAGACACATAAACCAATGGGACAGAAGAGAGAACCCAGAAACAAGTCCGCACACCTGCAGTGAACTGATTTTCCAAAAAGATTCCAAAGACATACACTGGGGAAAAGACAGTCTCTTTAATATCTGTTGCTGGGAAAACTGGATATCCATGAGCAGAAAAATGAAACTAGACCTCTATTTGTCACCATATTCAAAAATCAAATCAAAATAGATTAAAGACTTCAATCTAAGACCTCAGACTATAAAACTACTACAAGAAAACACTGGGGAAAATCTCCAGGACACCGGTCTTTGCAAAAAAATTCCTGAGTTATACCCCATAAGCACAGGCCACCAAAGCAAAAATGGACAAATGGGATCACATCAAGTTAAAAAGCTTGTGCACAACAAAAATAAAATTCAACAAAGTGAAGGGATAACCCACAGAGTGGGAGAAAATATTACTCAAAAAAATAAAAATCGTGCAGTCATATGATCCAGTAATCCCACTGCTAGATATATACAAAAGAAAGAGATATCTACACTCCCATGTTTGTTGTAGCTCTGTCCACAATAGCTGAGATTTAGAAGCAACCTTAGTGTCAACCAACAGATAAAGAAAATGTGGTACCTATACACAATACAGTACCATTCATTCAGAAAAAAGAATGAGATACTTTCATTTGCAAAAAGATAGATGGAACTTGAGATGATTATGTTAAGTGAAATAAGGTAGGCACAGAAAGGCAAACATCACATATTCTCCCCTATGTGTGGGGTCTACAAATCAAAACAATTGAACTTATGTACATAGAGAGCAGAAGGATTGTTACCAGGGTCTGGGAATGATAGTAGGGTGGGAGCGGCAGGGTGCTGGGGATAGTGAATGGGTACAAAAAAATAGAAAGAACAAATAAGACCTAGTATTTGTTAACATGAGAGGATAACTATAGTCAATAATAACTTAATTGTACACTATAAAATAACTAAGAGTTTAACCGAATTGTTTATAATACAAAGGCTAAATAATTGAGGGGATGGATACCCCATTCTTTATGATAATATTATGCATTGCATGCCTGTATTAAAACATCTTGTGTATTCTATAAATATATATATATCTACTATATATGTAACCATGCAAATTAAACATAAACATTTTTAAAAGATGGCAAATTAATTTGAAAGAAGCAGAAAATAATACATAGCATAAATTCTGAAATAGAAATAATAGAATCTTCAAACTGAGATATGATTGCATGAAAATTAATGAAATAAATCATTCCTGTCAAAACTGAGAGGTATATTTGTTGTGCAGGCAAAAGTGATTATAATGATTGGCCATGGAATGTAAACTGGGTAAAGAGGCAGATAAGAATATTTGTAGAAGTGAACGATTTAACTCTCCCTGACCTTGTAATCGTCTTTCCTTGTAAGTCACTCTAGTACACACAGCTTCATGTCCTGCTTCCAAACCAAAGCTAAGAGGATGGTATCTACTCTTTCTTATTCCCATTACTAAGTCCAAATGCTTATGTAACAGCAATTGTGACCATCTACTAACATGGAATTCTTTATCTTCAATTATTTCATCAACGGTTTGCAATACTTTTGTGTGCTCTGACTTTAAGAACTTTAATAAACACGTTGATACTTCTCATAAAGACATTCTGGACTCGCAATTCCCCTTTTCCTGACTTTCTTCCTCTCTCCCTCCCTCTCCTTCCCTTTCATCTATGGTTCCTTCCCTCCTTCTCATCCTTCTTTCCTTCACTTATTTTTCTATGCATTTTCCTGCCATGCATCTTTAAATTTTTTTCACAAATATTTATTGAGCATATACTATCTGATAGAGTCCTGGGGATTTAAAACTAACAAAAGGGCATCCCCTGGCCTCAAGAACCTTAGAGCCTATTCAGGACAGTGCAAGTAGAAAGAGCAGGATGGATGATAGTAAACATTTAACACTGCCTTGCAGCATTATCTCTACCTATATCATCACAATAACTTTATGAGACTGGAAGTAAAATCACCTTCAATCTACAAATTTAAATATCTAAAGTGTAGGAAGGCAAATAATTGGCCTATAATTACATTGAAAATCAGTACTGAAACAACAATTCAGTCCAAACAATCGGCAGACATTATTCTACACAGACTGCCCCAAATTTTTACAACTTGTAGGTACATTCAGAACGATGGGTTATCAATAATGTTTGAGCTTTCATTTCCACTGAATTCCATGTCATTTCTGTCATGCCTTTCCACATCCCACAGTGTAGGGAGACACAACAATTTATCATGGAAAATGTCCTCCTATCAGAATCTGAAGTTCTGAGAGTGTTGATAGCTCACACTCAGAAAAACAAGGTTTTTACTAGTTTCAAAGATTTAGCCTGTCTCTTTTCTTTCTGGACCCCAGTTTCCTCATTCTAAGAAAGTGAACGTCATTTTTCCAAAGAACTGTAAATCAATTTTTGCTCCTTTTCATCTTTGATATGTAAGAATCTAAAATATTATGTGTTTATGAAAATTTGGGCCAATATGCTATGACTTTGGAAGTGCATATTGTATAATGTTTGACTGTTTAGCTTTTTCTCCTTCTCTGGGACATGGAGGTCAAAACATTTGAATGGTGGGAAAAGTTGCAGAAATTAAATATGAGACACAAACAGCAGAATTAAGAAGGTGTCTTGGATGGGCGCGGTGGCGCACACCTGTAATCGCAGCACTTTGGGAGGCTGAGGCAGGCGGATCACAAGGTCAGGAGTTCGAGACCAGCCTGGCCAATATGGTGAAACCCCTTCTCTACTAAAAATACAAAAATTAGCTGGGCGAGGTGACACGCACCTGTAGTCCCAACTACTCGGGAGGCTGAGGCAGAAGAATCGCTTGAACCTGGGAGGTGGAGGTTACAGTGAGCTGAGATCGTGCCACTGCACTCCAGCCTGGGTGACAGAGCAAGACTCTGTCCCCCCTCCCCCCCAAAAAAAGAAGAAGAAGGTGCCTTAAGCAATGCTGAAGTAAGTAATAATAGAAATCTAAGAAAAAAGCATATGACAGGCATGCAGCACTGATTTTAAAACAGCTTTTGGAATATAAAACCAAGAAAATAAGATCCAGTAAACAGTATAATTGGGTGGTTTGGACTATGTTAATAGTTCATATTTCAAGGGTTTTGGTAAATACCTGCCAGTTAACTTTGCGTGCATGTGTGTAACAAAGAAAACTTAACCTAAACTGAGTAGACTAAAACTGCAAAGAGTTATTTAATTTATTATTCTATGGGTTGACAGTTTGGCTTGGTCTTAGCTGGAATGTTCTGTTGATCTTGGCCAGCCTTGGCTTACTCATGCATCAGAAGTGTAGTCTTCAGAACCCCCTGATCCTCCACCTGTACGCCATTCCTTCAGGCACCTGGGAGAGTTGGCACCTTGTCAGATTTAGCTTCTTGCTTATGCTATTGCAAAAAGTGATTAAAGGCTTAACTGTCACTCTTTTTGGCTTCTTGTCTTAATCTGCCATTTCCACACCTGCCATCTTAGCTTAGTCCTTTTCAGCTCAGCTGAGTTCTAGACAGGAATCCCAAGATCAAGAATGGAAATACATAAGGCTATTGAGGACCAGGTTTGTAAATCATACATTGATGCTGTCCCAATGCCATCCTCAATTTAAGGAGGAAGAAAAGAGACCCCCCTAATGAAGGAACTGCAAGGAATTGTAGACATTTTTATAGATTCTACATTGTTGCTCTGGGGATTGTAGTTTAATAGCACAATTCAGGGATCTGCCCTCGGCCCCACCATCTTTGATATCGCTTGCCAGTTGGTTTTGCCATACTTGAGGTATTATTCACCTGCTGTGGTTTATGAGTAACCAAGAGTGTGACCATAGTGTAGAATTAAAATTCTGAGATCAACAGAGTAAAGTCATAGAATCCCTGGACAGTAAGGAGAAGTAAAGGTGAGGGCTGAAATTAATGACTGAAAAGCTGGGAGTGTTTAATTCAAGAGGAATATCTTAGTTTCAAGATGATAGTTATAGAAGAGGGAATGACCTTAATCTATATTATTCCAGAGGGAAGAATTACATCAAAGCCTGGAAGTTATAGGAATCAAGATTTAAATGCATCATAGGGAAGACATTTGTAACAATTAAAGCCTTCTGAAAACAGAACGGATTGACTTGCAACAAAATCTAAGGTGTTGTAAGTTGATTAAGGCATTAAAAGTGTTAAAATGAGAAAACTTTAAAAATTTTTTAAGATAAACTCTTTGGTTTTATGTTCTGTCCCATCATTTTATTAATCTTTCACATTCATTAAGCTTTCCTTACTCCATCAAAACCTAAATTAAAAAACAAATATATTTCTTATTCTTCCTGTCTAATACAAATACATGAATTGTAATTTTTATAGGAGTGAGTAGAAAACTAAATTGTGTGCTTCATATATATGTTTCTGACCTAGACATACACTCCCCAGCCTGTGTGTGTGTGTGTGTGTGTGTGTGTGTGTGTGCAAGTGTGTGTGTGTAGAGATATAACAAATAGCAGGAACCAAAGTATGTAATATCCATCCTCGCAATACTGTATGCATTTCATTTTTAAAAAGCAATGATTCTGCTGTTTATATCAAGCAGGGCATTTACTAAGGTAGATATATTTCATTCAGCACTCGATTTGAAAATAAAATGGAGTATTTTCTATAGTTTTGAGAATATTTTCACTCATATTTTATTAAATAAAAGTGATAACTGGCATGAACTAAACCAGATTTAATTTCTGGTTTTTGAAACTTACCAGATTCTTATAAATGTAAACACACTACACTTTAGTACCTTCATTAGTAAAGTGGGGATAGTAAAGAGTAACACAAACCTGAGAGTTTTGTGTTTTAATTATAATAAAGTATAAGAAAAATATTTAGCTATTTGCAGGATACCATACAAAAGGTAAATAATAAATAATAAATATGTCGTCATTAGAATCATCATTACTACTTCAATTAGAAGGCTATCTAATACAATAAGGCAAAGTACAGACATTTTGGAATCCACCACTCTGTGTGAAAATCCTAGTTTAGTCACTAAATAGCTAGTTGACTATTGATAATTTCATTAAACCATCTGTATCTCAGTTTTATCATCCAACACATGGCAATCATGATATTACCAAATTATTATAGTTGTTTGAGCATTAAATTAAGATGATAGACATATCCAGATGTGATTACGCTGAAAATGTAAGCTATTCTCATTAGATTTATAATAATAAAATTTGTTTTTTCTAGCCACCAAGCCAGCGAAAGTCACTTTTCGAAGTAACTGTAATAGACTGCATTCATAAGTACTTTTTCTTTCTTTATGAGAAGACAGCTAAATATTCCTATTATTTATAGATTTATTTACTGGTAACAAAGTATGCACAAAATAACATATGAGTGACTCACAAATGAATGAACCAAAAATTGCAATTACCACATAATTATATGCTTTTGTTGACTGGAGCATTTTGATCAATAATGTTTCTGTTAAATATTAGGTACTTAGCCTTCATTCATTTATTTAATCTTTATTTGTCAAAAATGTATATGAGACACTGGGGATATAAAATATAGTATTTCCCACCTGTTTTCTCATTGAATTTACATTGTGGTAAAATATTCAAATATTAAACAATTTGAAAAATATATTTTGATATTTACAACTGATTTCCCTAGTGATGTAGATTCATCAAGTAAGTAAAAAACCCAATGCTCATATTTAGACTGAAACATAAAATAATATCTAGGATATATTTATTTTTTAATCTCACATTCACATTGAACCAGTCCCTTACGGAGCTATCTGACAAAATAGACTACTCTTCTGCCTTCACAGCATTTGCTTTTTGTTGAGTGTCCTTCTCTTTTCCTGCAAGATGAATGTTATTGCAATTGTTTACCTGTCTCCTTTTCTCTAGATCATATTTTCAATAAGGGCAGTGGCCAGTGGAATTAGTTTCCTGGAATTATCATCTGTGATATGGACTACCAGAAAGTCAATAGCTCACTAAATAAAATTATAGAGATTCCATGATTCATTTATGACTTAGGGTTCAAATTCCACAGACAGTGTCTCCTGTTGAAAGAGTAATGTCTACATGAAAAAGAAAACTTGAATTGTCTTCACAAAATTAAGTCAAATTTTCTTCAGCTAAAAAAAGTGTCATTGGTTATTCAATGAACCAACTAGCTTACAATCTGCCTGTCATCTGATTATATAAAATACACTCTTGGGACAAATGATAGATATGTTTTAAGTTCTTTGAAAAGTCTCCACACTGCTTTCCACGGTGGCTGAACTAATTTACATTCCCATCAGCAGCATATAAGTGGTGTTTCCTTTTCCCTGCAATCTTGCCAGCATCTGCCATTTTTTGACTAATAGTAGACATTCTGACCAGTGTGAGATGGTATCTCATTGTGGTTTTGATTTGCATTTCTCTGATGATTAGTGATTAATATTTTTATATATTTGTTATCTGCATGTATGTCTTCTTTTAAGAAGTGTCTGTTCATGTTCCTTGCCCATTTTTAATGGCTTTGTTTTTTTGCTTGCCAATTTGTTTAAGTTCCATATAGATGCTGGGTGTTAGACCTTTGTCAGGTGAATAGCTCGTGAATATGTTCACCTATTCTTAAGGTTGTCTGTTTACTCTGTCAATAGCTTCCTTTGTTGTGCAAAAGCTCTTTCCCATTATTGGGTATACATCCAAAGGAGAATATATTGTTCTACCAAAAAGACACATGCACTCGTGTGTTCATTGCAGTGCTATTTACAAGAGTAAAGCCATGGAATCAACCAAGATGCCTATTAACAGTGGAGTGGATAAAGAAAATGTGGTACATATGGCACTGTAGAATACTAGGCATACATAAAAAATTAATGAAATCATGTCCTTTGCAGCAATATGGATGTGGCTGGAGGCCATTAGCCTGAGTGAACTAACACAGGAAGAGAAAACTAAATATCACATGTTCTCACTTATACGTGGGAGCTAATCATTAAATACACATGGACACAAAGATGGGAATGACAGACATTGAGGACTGCTTGAGGGGGGAAGAAGGGAGAGGAGAATGGAATGGAAGGCTACCTATCAGGTACTCTGCTCATTACTTAGGTGATGAAATCATTCATACATCAAGCCTCAGTGGTATGCAGTTTACCCATTTAACAAACCTGCACATGTACCCCTTGAACCTAAAAGAAGAAAAAATAAAATAAGATAAAATAGAATACACTCTTCAGCCAAGCCTGGTGGTGTGCATCTGTCTATAGCCCCAGCTACTCAGGAAGCTGAGGTGAGAGGATTGCTTGAGCCCAGGAGTTTGAGGCTGCAATGAACCATCATTCCACCACTGTACTCTAGCCTGGGTGAAAAGGGAAGACTCTGACTCAATAATATAATAATAATATAATATAATAAAATATACTATTCATTTCTTTTCATGAATTGTGTTGCTGTGTTGGTCTGTTTGTTCCCTAGTTCCAAGGACCAGACATTTGGCATGGAGAGTGTTCTCACGGATCTCTGAAGAGCCAATCTATGTTATTTCAAATGAAGCAGAACCAATAAAAAAAAAAATTCCTTAAGTAACAATTTTTGCAAACCCTAGTGTGGAAATAGCCTGATCTGCATTACTAAAAGTGTTGATTCATTTTTCTTAGAGAAACAACCTGACGAAAACATTTCATTCATAATATTTTAAAGCAGAGGAGTGTACTTCATTTGCAGCATGTTGCCTATGAGAGTTTTAAAGATTCTTCCCAAAGGCTGTGACATAAAACCTGAAACCAAAACAACCATCTTGAGATTTTCTAAACATTATCCATCAATTCCACTCTTCAACATAAACTCTATGGTGACTATTTTTTTTTAACTTCATTTTTTAACCCTACACCCTGAGGATAAATCCAATATTACCAATAGTACCAATATAACCAAATAAAAATACTGCCTGCTCATTATTCAAGTAAGCTGTGTCTAGTTCTCTGGTTGTGTCAGTTCTGACACTTCTAATGGTAATTTTTGTTTTCTTTTTTTGGAGAAGAATATACAGCAAAACCATATAGGCCATGTAAACAGTTTATCACTTGTCATCGACCTAATGATCATAACACTTGAATAAGTAAGAAAATGAAACAGCATTTTAAATTAATAACTTGCACTGAGGGATTTCACATTTTCACTCAACACATATAAACTGGGTACAATTACTTTACTAATTAGATGATAAAAGATTCACCATATCAAGTGCCCTGAATATAATGAATAAAAATTCTCTCATCTGTAAATGTTTCTATTTCCTTTCCCTTTAGAATTTTTTTTTTACTTGATGCTAATCCTAATGCCTTCAAATTTGAATAATCATAAAAGACACCTGCTTAATCCTTGTCTGGTTCTTGCATCTTCTGTATGTTATTTTTACCCACTGGCTAAGAAACTACTTCCCAAAAGCAGCAATTTTCTACTGATCTGAATTAAAATGTACTTTGTAGAGTCAAAATCTCAGTTCCTACAATTTTATGTGGTTGTCATGTTTATTTGCCCATGTTTTAATGTGTTTATGTATTTAAAATATATCTATTGATTATCCAGATATGCAATCATATTGGTGATATGACAGACTGGGTCCCAGTGTCCCTAAAGATTTAAGTCTAGTGGGAGAGCATTGTTCAAATAACTCACAAAAGAATAAGAAATTACAGCTAACATAAATGCTATGAAGAAAAGGTTTATTTGTTAGGAGAAGCTTAAAAGCTTGAAGAAAAGTTAATAAAATGAATGAAAAAAGATAACAGTGCATATAAGCCACATTTATGGTGTTCCTTTTAGGATGAGGGACAGTAGTACATAGATTTGAAGTACACTTATGAGATTAAAATATGCATATGGAGGGTCCATTAAGAAGAATCATAGATAACTTCAAGTTTCTGGCTAAGAGAATAGAATGCAGGTTGGTGGTAGCATGAAAGAAATAAAAAAACACTTTATAAAAAATAAATAAAAATAAAATTATGAATCAATGAAATATAAAATTTAGAAAGCACATAAGAAATTAATAAAGACAGAAGTTAATTTTTCAGCAAGATGAAAAACAATAGACCAATCTCTCTAAACATGAACCAAGAAAAAGAGAAAAGAATCCACATGTCAATAGAGTTGTAAATAAAAAGAAAATCATAACTATAGGAGATATTATAAGAATGATAGGAGAATACTATTAATAATTTATGGCAATACATTTGATAAATTAGATTGAAATAAAAGTATAAGATAGTCTGATTTGTTAAATCTTACTCCAACAGAAATGAAAGTACTGAATAATGTTGCTATACTTGTTAAATAAACTGAAACCATATTTTAATATATTTTTACAAAGAAAACAATTTTAAGTTTTAGAGGATATTGAATTCAAATTTTCAAGACAGATATCAATGTGATCTTATGCTAGATTTTTCAAAAAAAAAAGAGAAAAGAATAAACACTCTACATCTCATTCTTTGGGAATAAAATAATCCCTATTACCAATACTGAAAAAGAAAGTGTGATAAATGATAATTACAGGCTTACTTGAAACATGAATATAGAAGCAAGCCTCCTAAATAAATTTGGTAAAACTTCAATAACACAAATTAGAAAACAAACCAATTGGTGAGTTACAGTCATCCTACAGTCAGTTCCTATCTTCATGAATAAATTAAAAGTGTATCTGTTAACGAGCAGGAGGAAAATGCAGAGAGGTAATGGACTTCTGAAGTAGAAGCATAAAATCCTATTTTAAGGAGCAGGAGTGCAGAGTTTAGATCTTTGTGTATTTAGACATTTCCCAGCCCAATAGCTCTTGATTGGGCCAATAATACAAGCCTTAATGAACTGATATTTCTGAAATATCTGCTATTGTCTTGGAATTCCAGGAATTTGTCATTTCTAAATGACAAAATTATATATGTATACATCACATATTTAAACCTCATTATAAAACCACTGTCATATAATACCAATGAATTTGGATCTGTACTTAAATGATTCAGGAAAATTCTTCTGAAACTCTCAGCCAGCTAGCTGTATAGAATTGTTTGTATCATTTTCTTAGTCTTACTGTATTAGTAAATTGAAGTCTGGAATATATTTTTTAAAATATCAATATTTACTAAGTTAGGATTCTGTTATATATTCAATAAGATTTGAATATTATATTTTAAAGTGTCAATTCCATTAAGAGATTAAAAAAGGAAAATGTGATTCCTCTTATAGACACAGAAAATGGTTTTGATACAATTTCATATAAAATAATAATTAAGAAAAACAAAACAAAGAAACAAAGACTATTCCTGAACAAGGAACTCTACAATGTCAATTTCATAAAGAAAGGGATTTTAACCTATTCTGTTTATTGATATATCTCAGGCACCAAGAATAGTTCCTCATACATAGAAAATTAACTTTTTATTGAATGAATAAAAGGAAATTTTTAATTTGAGAAATAGTAACTATACAACTGAAAATATTAATAAACAAGTGGTTAAATGTTAACATTCCCATTAAAAATGGTGAATAATTAATACTAAAATACTCTCTATCTTCTATTCAGTTTTTCACTGGAGGTTTTACAGAGCTAATAGGAAAACAGAGTGCAATGGATACATAGGAAATGAAAAGAGGAAACTGAAACTTTCATTATTTGTCATGAATGATTTTTCACATGGACTCACAGATATATGGATAATTTACTATAAGCACATTATAACAGGATTTTAGAAAGTTCCCTGGATATAAAATTTTAAAAGTCAAATTGATTTCTGAACATCACATATTTTGAAAAAACATTTGAATCACAGATTATATGACATAATTTACAATAGCAATACTATTATGCTTTATTTGGGAATAAATTTATCAAATGATATGTTGAGTGTGTTTATAATCAGTAATGAAACTGTAACAAAGGGCATTCAAGAGCACCTAAGAAAGTGGAGACATCCCATGTTTAAAAGGCTTAATATTAAATAATGTCAGTTTTTCCCAATTGTCCACAGAACACTCCAATGGAGCAACAAAACATCTCTAATGAATATCAAAAACAATTTTTATGGGATTTAACAAATTGATATAAATTTTGTAAGAAAAAGTACACAGCTAAGTTATGTTGGGAAAAGATAAAAAAAAAGATGTAATACCAAGTACAAGTTGCCTCTTGAAGTTAGAGTAAGTAACATAGTGTGGTGTTGGTAGAAGGATAGACAAACTGATCAATGGAACAGAAAGAGAGCCCAGAAATAGATGCACACATATATAGACATCTGATATAGGACAAGCAGTATGGCATATCAGTAGGAAAGAACAACTATTCAATGATGAAACTTCTAAACAATAATTATTCAGCGGGAGGCTGGGGGCAGAAATGGAATTGGAAGGCTGCTACATGTCTTAAATCCAGTTTTTGTTTCTTTGGATGGTTTCTGGGCTCCCTGTTATGCTCCATTGGTCAATTTGTTTATACTCTTGTTGAGAATATTTTTATGTTTTGATATGCTGTGTTATCCATTACTCAAGATGCTTAACTTCCTTTCAACACCTTCTTTCTCAGTTTAACCAGTCTGTAATAGTGAAAACATACCTTTCATGACAGCATGCCACAATAGAATACCATCACATTTTTGTTTAAATTATTGTGCAGCCTGCAATAAATAATGTAATGAAAGACTAATAATAAGTTAGGGCACAAGAATTTGGAAGAATAAATAGGGGTCTGTGAACCCTGCAAAATTAAGCAAAGATTATCTTTTACATGACTGTGCATTTTTCTGGGAAGACAAAAAGAGGTTTGATGAATATTTGGCCTGTTTACTTGGATATTATTTTGTGTATCTTGCATTAGATTATTTTAAGGCATATACAGGTGCTTCTCAACTTACAATGGGTTTGTGTCCTGGTAAACTCATTATACATCAAAAATCTCATAAATTAGGCTGGGTACAGTGGCTCACACCTGTAATCCCAGCACTTTCAGAGGCTGACTTGAGGACAGGAATTCGAGACCAGCCTGGCCAACATGGTGAAACCCCGTCTCTACTAAAAATAAAAATATTTGCCGGGCATGATGGCACATGCCTGGAATCCCAGCTACTCCGATGGCTGAGGCCAGAGAATTGCTTGAACCTGGGAGAAGAAGGTTGCAGTGAGCCGAAATTGCACCACTGCACTCCAGCCTGGGCAACAGAGTGAGACACTGCCCTAAATAAATAAATAAATAGAAAATATCATAAATTAAACTGTAAAGTTAAAAAAAAAGTCAAACTACCATTAAGGCCAGATGTGCCTCAGTTTTACAGTGGATGTGTAAGTCAGGGACTGTCTGTACCTGTTTCCCGAGTCTTCCAGATGCTGTAGTATTTCTCCTACAGTGAAAACATAACATTTTCACTCGCCACCCCCTCTGTGTGAAATAGCATTTCAGAAAGATTATTGACCCGCTTTCCTAACCTAGAGAACTAGTATGGCAGCTCTTTTGTTTTTAAAATGAGAGGGTGAGCAAACCTGTTTCTAGGTTTATTTTTGGCTCTAACATTGGGCTTATTTGCAGTATATTCAGTCTTTATTTCTCATGAGCTTATTAGCATCTGCCTTAATAAGTGATGCATGTTAAAATCAGTAATATGTGTCATTAAAAGAAGGTGAAATAAATATCTCAGTAGTTCTTCTCTTACCTAATGATTTTTTAGGAGGAAATAAGACCATTGGAGCTGATAATGAATATTCTCCTGCAATGACTTTATTGCCATAAATAAAGCTATAGACTCAACACGATGTTTAACACAGAAAAATGGATTTGAACATAGTTATCATAAAAATTTCTGTTTCTGTGTCATTTTCAGAGGTAGAATGGAATTTTTAAACAGTTTCATAGACCTTTCAGATCCTATAAAATGAGAGTAGATACAAAATTCAAAGCAGCATGCACTTTTCATTAAAAGTTTGTAAACTTGAAAAATTGCAAAAGATAGTGGTACCTAGATATCAAAATAATTTCATAAACTCAAATTAAATTAACTTCTTCTGAGATCAATGTGCCTTTCTACAGTTAATCTATTTCTATAATGTGCCTAGGAGGCAAGTGACTTATTTTTATCTCTGCGAGTTATTAAAAAAATAAACAATGATAAACTTTTGAGTACTGTTTTCATAAAGTATTAGATGTTTGTGTCCAGATTGCTTTAGATACATGTCTATTTCAGAGTCCATGGAATTATCTGAGAGTTGGCAGGTAATATCAAACGCTGTGACATTCCCATTATATTTGAGAATGAAACAGCACAATCAGTTGGCAGCTCTGAAGACAGTAATCTCTATAAAGCCCAATTAGTGAGCTATCTGCCAAATCATACGCCTTGATGAAGAGAAGCCTTGGTGGCAGTTTACAGCTCTCCTATTGCAAAAGGGTCCCTACTCTATGCCAGCTTTCTGGCATGGTGATTTGACACGGGATATTATTGTATGCGGGAAAATGTTCAAACTTTATCCAAAAGTTTTTGACATACCAGATGCCTAGGCAAATTTAGACACGGACAACATGGATTGCTTTACGAATGTAGGAAGGAGATCATTCTTCCCTTTGGAATTATTTATATTGCATAAGCTATTTCACCCTATAGTTTATATTTTTACAAGTAAAATTCATTTTAATTTTGAATAGGTTATAAAGCTGCACACACATGAGAAAATAATCTAAAGCTCTAGGTTCCAGTGCCACTTTTACTTGATTTAAATATCTCTAAGTTCAGTCTTCACAGAAGTAGGATGTGAAAATATTCTATCTGTGATGTGAGAGAAATTTATCAGTGACTCTGCCATATCCTCATAAATTAATTGGCTGCTAAACAGAAATTATCTTTAGATCATTCACTTGACTTCTTCATTAGATGGATGTTTATGTGTTTAAATGCATGGAGGGATACCCTTCTTTCCCTCCTTATAGTTCTTTACCCTATAGAAGGTAACAAGCCAGGTATGCCCAGTAAAGAGCTGTGAGGTCCCTTCCTCTGCTTCATTCCTTCATATATTTCTCAATATTTAACCCTCTATAAGTAATTATCTTAAGTTTCTTCTTTCAGTGAACAACTGATAAACCATCTAATGAATTAAGCCTCAGATAGGTGTTAGGCCCGGAATATATTACAGGTTTGTTGGTTTTTCTTTTCACAGAGACATTAACAAGAATATATTTCTAGCATTCTGACATAAGGGGATACAAGTTGATTTAGAGTCATACCACATAAACATCTATAAGTTTTCAAAATTAAGAATCAGATGCCAGAGAATTAGAGAGCAGAAAAATGAACAGGCAACAAACTTTGTAGTCAGATGCATATGTGAATCAGGGAGAAACCAGGAACTAAAAACTCAAACAGGGTTAGTATTCAGTGGTAAGACCAGAGTATCAGAAAAACAAAAAGAGTTGGGGTAAAATGTAGTTTAGATAAGTTCTGCTTAACTTTAGTCTCGTTGGGATGTCCAGATTATCATAGTCTTACTATAAACATGTAAATATGTGAGTGGTTGCGATGAAAAAAAATCAGTATATGCAGATCAATTGCTAATGCTAGGTAAGTCATAGACCACGGTAAAACAACGAAGATGATGGATTAAAAGTATGAAAAGCCTTTTCAAAAATACCTTTTTTAAAGGTAAATCTTTAAAATTACTTTCAAATTTTAATATAAAATAAGTCCAGTTCGTTAAGTTTCTGTCTCTCTCAATCTGTCAGTTGCTGAATAATCATCATCATTTTATGTTATGAGTAAATTAAAGTCATTGCTAGGCACCAGTCATGTCTAAAGAATTTTCTATGTGACTGTATGTAAAGAAAATGTCTGAAGGAAGCTATTAGCCAATATCTGGTTGAGGAGAAGGAAGAAATGTAATATGATGCCATCTAGATATTGGAATATTATGGGAAATACTAGCAATGGACCACAATTATAGTATTCTACACTTAAGTAATTCAAAATCAGATCTATATTGGAAATTTTTACAATGTTCACTTTTTGTCAAAATCAACTTTGTCTGTCAAGAAGAATCAGTAATCTCCTAAGTTAAGTTTAAAAATGTTTCAAATATGGAGCCTAACTTGCAACAAGTAGTCTGCAAGATGAAAGTAGAAGCTAATACTTAAGACATACTTGGTGAATTAATAATAGAAGTTATATTTTTAGCTTTTTAAACTTTATATTTGATATTTTTCCTTCCATGTTCACCCCTAACTGGCACAGATACAATTATAAATGTGTCTCTGATAAGGATCCATAGAAAAACCCTTAATGTCTTGATAAATCATATCAATGTTTCAAAGAAGGGTCATTGAACCCAGGCGGCAGAAGCTGCAATGTGCCGAGATTGGGCCACTGCTCTCCAGCCTGCGTGACAGAATGAGACTCCATTTTAAAATAATAATAATAATAATATCACCAATAGTAAGTTACAGAGAAAGTTAATATAAAATGAAATATATGTTAATTTGATAAAATAAAAATTAACAACATAAAAATGAACAAAAAATGTAACTAAGTATATAATATCATGATATGGAAATAATTATAAGTCACAGGAAGATAAAAGTAAAACAGAAAAAATGTGAAAATTTGAAAAAATGTATATTAAAGTATTACAACTTTAAAATATTACTATTAACAGCCAAATATCAATTGGAAATCAATTTGCTATATCACTCAGAAAATTAAAATCTTAACTAAATAAATAAGAAAAATAGACAATGAGTAAATCACCAGCTGGTCCAACTTCACCCATACAGAAAACTCAAAAACTAAAACCATTAATGAATGTGTTAAAATACTCAACGTGACTTATAATTAAAGAAATGCAAATGGATAGTCCAATATACTGCTTGTGGGAATACAAATGTATGTAAACTTTCTGGAGGGCAACTTGGCAACATTTATCCAGATCATTAAAATACCCATACACTTTGACCCAATTATTCCATTTTTAGAAATATATCCTAAGGAAATAATCAGAAATGCTCACAATGAATTATGCATGACAATGTGAATTGTAGCATTATTAATGGTAGCAAAACCATGGGATCAGGAATAATGTCCATTATTAATGAAATAGTTGAGTAAATAACACAAAATAAAAGAACCTTAATAATACTATGCAATTTTATGCATTCTTTAGAACAAATTATCACATACTAAAATACAAAATTTATTAAAATGAGAACATAATACAAACGGTCAAATGTTATTGTAATTTTTTAAATTATGTATCTCATCACAGAGACACACATGCATACTTTTTCCTGGAAGAAAATGCACTAAAATTTAATATTTTACATTAGCATGTCCTGTGATTATGAATGATACCTTACTTTCTTTTGCTCACTTCATAAAGATTGCTCATTAAATTTATATTAAAATATATGTACATATGTCTAAAAGATATGTCTATATGGTATCACTTTCTGAATATGTTAAGAAAAAAGTTATGATCTTGACACAAATGACAAATTATTGGTCATGATATTATAATAGTGCAAAGAGAAATGAAATATTTGATATTACTTTATCAATGAGAGTACAAACATAACAAATCATAAACTTGTTACTCATTTATTAATAATTAAATATTATTAGAAATGTGTATTAAATTGCCAATTATAATTGTAATCAGAGCAACAAATTTACAAGTATGAGATGAAATGAATAATGTAAACATAAAGATGGCCACGGTTTTAAAAGTATATCTATGGTGATATTTCAAATGTCTCTTACCCCAGACTCTATGACTGCAACCATGTGAGAGTTCCTTAGCAAAAACACTCAGCTGAGACTAGTCATCAGAGTCACAAAACCATGAAATAATCAGTCAATCAGTAAGTGTGCTTACAGCTATTGGCATGGCTTATTATACAGCAATAGAGAACCAGAGCAATGGGAGAAAAAGAGTTAGAAGCAAATCAAAAGTTTTATTTTACAAGTTCAGTGTCAGATGGTCTTCAATCATCCAAGTGAAAACATTAATTAGGCTAACTAACAACCCCTGTGGGGGACAGATATTTAGACTAGAGCATTCACCCATGAAGACATGAATGTTAAGGCTATTGAGTAAAATGCTGAATTGTTATGACACTGGATATCCCTCTCTTGTTTCTTATTTTAATGTGAAGCCTTCTACTTTTTAACCATTAAGAATGATGTTTTTGATGGCTTTCTGATAAATAGAATTTACCTGTTCCTTTATTGTTTATTGGCTAAGCTGTTTTCCTTTTTTATATTATGAATGAATGTTGCTATTCATCAAATGCTTTTTCTCTATTTAGTCATATGATCATATAGCTTTATGTACATGCTGAATTGCCTGTTGTCAACAAAGCGTAACATTAGTCCCTTCTAAGATATCTTTCTGCCTCACAAAGGAGTAATTAGAATCTGTTATTTCCCAGAATCTCCTTCGTCTAGCTTATGTTGTAGGTTAAAGGCTGCCTGTGAACTGACTTCACAGGAGATGTCAAAAGCATAAGAAGAGAGAGGTATTGTTCTGAGTAGATATTTGCAAACATGCAATGCATAAATGTGGTATTTGAAGCAGTTTTCAGGAGAGATTCTTGAGAATTAGGTGCTTCTTAATGGCATTTGAGTAAAGTAGAAGAGATTGCCAGTGATTCTTTAGATTTGCAGCAGCAGGTCTCAGGTAAATTATTTTAAAAATTACCTGACTTCATCATGTGGGCTGTGACTTTTGGTGGAAACTCTTCTGTTTTTTACTCCATCAGATCTTTCAAAAATTATATTAGCTTTTAGTTTCCAGCAACTTTATATTTGGAATTGATAGAGCTTGGATATTTGTCCCTGCCTAAATACCATGTTGAATTGCAATCCCCAATTCTGGAAGTGGGGCCTGGTGGGAGGCATTTGGATCATGGGGGCATATCCCTAATGGTTTAGTGCTGTCTTTATGATAGTGAGTTATTGTGAGACCCAATTATTTAAAAATGTGTGGCATCTCCCCGCCCCTGCCCCGCCCCTACTCTCTCTCTTTTTCCTGCTTTGACTATGTGGCAAAGGCAAATTTCCACTTCACCTTCCATCTTGAATAAAAGCTTTCTGAGGCCTCCACAAAACCAGATGCCATTACGCTTCCTGTACATCCTGCATAACTGTAAGCCAATTAAATCTCTTTTCCTCTAAATTACCCAGTCTCGGGTATTTCTGTATTGCAGTGCAAGAATGAGCTAATACAGAATGCAGAGAGTCTTCTATGTTCTATTCAGAATCCTGTCTTACATGCTGATAGATTTTTATAGTTAAGCCATCTTAAAATTTCTAAGAAAATCTTACTTTATAATTGTAGTAGATTGTTCAGCAATTACTTTATCTGAATTCTCCACCTTATAAAGACGTGGATCCATTGCCTTTCAGGTTCTCTGAGCAGGTGAGACCATGGAATTTGTTTTGGCCAATACATTGTGAGGAAGTAGAAGGTGTCACTTCTAGGCCAGACATTTAATTGCTGGAACAAGACCCTAGATGTGTTTTCTTCTGCTACCACCATTAGTAATGGTCCAGGTAGTGGCTGCTCTTGCCATTTCAAATGTGGAATAAGGACATAGAGCACAGCCTCTAGTGGATTCACTATGCATATATAACATGGTCAAGAAATTAACATTATTGTTTTTTAGTCACTGTCATTGGTTATGGCTTAGTATAGCCATGTGGTATTGGCTTAGGAAACAAGAAATGGACAAAGAGAAAACTGTTATCAGAGCCTGGAAGGATGTTGATGCAAGTCCTGTATTGGTGAAACATTTGGTAAAATTGTCACCTTAATTAACTTGTAGCTTGAGGGAACAGGTTGCAGAAAAGACTGCTGGAAGCATTTAATGTTCATTGTGGCTGGGTGCTACAAGAAGCTGAGCTCAGAAAAGGATAGGTTGCTTTGAAGCAGGCTAGAAAAGAAGTACAATTCAGAAACTCAGGGATATTTTGGATTGGAAAGGCAACTGCCTCTTTATCTCAAACACTAAAAATTGGAATAAAACAGATCTCTGACATTAAAAAAAAACAAATTCAAACTAGTCATCCAGCAAATATTACTAAAAAAAGTTTGGATTGCACAACCATTGATAAGATCCTTTAATAAACTAACTTGGCATCCAATAGATTCTTCCAATTAGACAAAGCAGCTCAGAGAAAGCAGAGTGAAAGTGAGGCTGTTCTCCTACTAATGTGGTCAAGTGCCCATGATTTAGTTGAGGAAGAGCAGAATCCTGGGGGCAGGCAAACAGAGAAATAGATGAAATATAAGAAGAATGTCTGGAAAAGAACTGCAGATGTGGATATTTGCACATGGAGCTGACAGGAATCAAATCTCTAGAAGCCAACTAAGCTTGTAAGAGATTTCTACTACCAAAGAAATAATGACTCCAAGCATTGTCAACTCCAAGTTAGTCATGGTTGAAGATTTAACCTAGCCCACTGTATGAGAATAAAAATAACTGTTGGGTGCACAAATGTTGACTTAATTTGATATTCTCTGAGTAGGTTAAAGGATGCAGAGAAATCTTCCAGAAGATGGAGCTAGAGGTTACAGAGTTCAATGGAATAGTTATTTCTCGCAGGAAGCAGAATCAGGGCTTAATCCAGCATTTCCCTCGCCTGTGGAATGGGATATTTGCAACATCTGCCCATAATATTTGATTTTCTTTCTCTTTTTTTTTTTTTTTTTTTTTTTGAGACAGAGTATTGTTCTGTCGCCTGGGCTGGAGTGCAGTGGTGCGATCTCGGCTCACTGCAAGTTCCACCTCCCGGGTTCACGCCATTCTCCTGCCTCAGCCTCCCGAGTAGCTGGGACTACAGGCGCGTGCCACCATGCCTGGATAATTTTTTGTATTTTTAGTTAAGACGGAGTTTGACCCTGTTAGCCAGGATAGTCTCGATCTCCTGACCTCGTGTTCTGCCCACCACGTTCTCCCAAAGTGCTGGGATTACAGGCGTGAGGCACCGCGCCCGGCCAATATTTGATTTTCTGTAGATCAGTTTACCTGTCTTCTTTTTCCAAATGTCAGAATGTACTGTAGTTATTCTGCTGTTAGAATTGTAAAATGATACAGACATTCTCACATCCTCAAAAGGAATCTGGCTGTTATATCATAAGATATAGGAAATTGTCTTGTGGAATAGGACATAATAAAGTAAGACAATGCCTCATGGGGAGTATTTTATTATAATCACTATTATAATACAGATTAAATTTTGTCATATTAAAATTTAGAATTCCAGAAATAAGGTATATCAAATAGAGTATTGTTTTAATAAACTGTTGATTAAAAATGTTCTTCAAAATGAACATCAAATTTAGTATGTGCCTATCTGTAGTCTAAAAGTTCTGCTTTTGGGAACATATCCTTAATAAATGCTCAAGGATGTTAGTTGCAGTGTTATTGGCTGTGGAGGGGTGATAATCTGCTTGTGTCACCACTTGGGGGTAAACTGGTAAAACATGGTAGAATAGATTATGGAGTTCTATACAACAGGTGGAAAAGAATCGATATGTATGGTCTAAATAGATAGATCTTAAAAGCTTTTTGCTGAATGAAAAAAATAAGCAACATATGAGACCTTTAACAGAGAATAATGTATTTATATATGAGTTAACACAAAACAAATTACACATTTATGACAAAATGCATTAAATATATAAATATACAAGATGATTGTTTTTAGGATAGGGGGAATAAAGGGAACGGGTGATGGAGATTAAAGAGAATACATGAATACAGGATGTTGCTGAGTGAATCAATGATGGGTAATGCGCCATGAATTTAGGAGCACCTGCATTTCTAAAAGAGAAGTCTATAAAATTTAAAAGCAAACCAGCTAGTTCCCATGAAAGACACATGATATTAAAAATCAATCAATCCTCAATCAATGAAGAGTGAGTGAAGTAAAAAACATCTGGGAACTGGAATTCTAAGAGTGGACATTTCAGTGTAAATGTAAGGAAGTTCTAATGAGATACTGAGGGACAGATCTGTGCCTATTCAAAAGGCCAGCCTCTGTACTGGCAAAGAAAACTTCATTTAGAACCACCAGGTTTGTTTTCAGGGACTTCCCCCTTTACATGCTCGTTGAGTGAACTTGGACCCATGCCTTGCTTCTATGATCAATGGTGAGTAAAACATGCCTCATGTAGTTGTTGTGTAGAGTTCAATTTAATTACAAACTACTGAGCTCCACAGATATGCCAGACAACATGCTATAGCCTCCATCATCCAGTTTTTATGATCTTGTGGAGAAAACAAATAATAGGCACATATGTGCTATGATGGTGTATGAGTATTGTGCTGCCAAACCCATCACTAAGGATCTAATATAGTTTTAGGAAGTAATGGAAGGTTTCTGGAAGGGTTGTTCCAATCATTAAAGATTTAGAAAATGAGTACAAGTTAAAGAATGGTGATATAGGATGTGTTACTGTGTGTGTGTGTGTGTGTGTGTGTGTGTGTGAAAGATCAATTTGGGGGATCAATTTAAAATGAGTCTTTTCCAAAAAAAAAGGCATTAAAATTTGTTGGCTGTTATTAACAATATTGCTATATCAACAGCAGAAGCAGCAAGAGTTAGGAGCAGGACCAAGATTTGTGTGTCTCTGTTCCTGGAAGGCCACATTATTACTTCCCTCGAATACTAGTGGATAGCAGCCCAACATTACAGGTCTCCCACATATCTGTTCTTTGTTTAATCCATGCTCAGTTTTCATGCATTCTAAATTGTCTTTATTTGCCACCCATTATTTTTCTAAATGAGTACTTTGAGTTGTTCAAACTGGATTGGGTTACTCTTTGAAAAACAAAGCAAAATATTTAACTTGCAAAAAGTGTTCCAAATTACCAATGCATGCTGTTTGCGTGTGCTGTGTAGGTGTCTGTGTTATGTGTAAACGTATTTCTTCTTTCTTACTCTAAGAGAGAATGTACAACTTGAAAATAATTGGAATCATCATAGCTTTCCCCTATAATTTTCTAGAGGCTTCTCATTGGGGATGTTAAAATTAACAAAAATATACATTGCACTAAACATCAAACTACCATGTAATTTCTTATTGTTGCAATCACAGACACAATCATAAAACTAGGGACATCAATGGCTATGGATGCCACACTTTTTACATAGTTTAGAGTAGCATTCACTTTATACTTATAGTGCTTTAAACATCAGAAGATCTGAGAAATTGTCTAATGAAATAGGACATAATAAAATAAGAAAATGCCTTATGTGGAGTGTTTTATTATAACTGGTATTATAGTACAGATTAATATGTGTCACATTAATATTTAAAATTCCAGAGATAAAATATATCCAGTAGAATATTGTTTTAATAAACCATTGATTAAAAATGTTCTTCAAAATGACACATTTTTAAAGCAGAACCACTTTAATAAACTGAAATTATTCATCTGCACTCTATACAAAGTATATCTGAATTTTTAAAGCTTTCTAACCCCAAACTTTAATTTGCTCCATTTTACCTTTGTTTATGGGATAACATTGAATGCAGAACCATTTTACATTTCTTTCCATCTACCACTTTTCCAGTCTATATAAGCAAATTAAGTATCTTCTACTAAGAATTTTATGTGCAAAGTATGTAGAAGCATTGGAAACATTTGGCAGGGAATTTAAACTCTAAAAATGTTTTCAGTAGGGAAATACTGAAGCATCATAACCAGACAGTACCTGTTCCATATTCAAAATTTGTTTGAAATACCTCCCAGTCCTTCTCAGAAGCCTTTCCAGGATTTCAGTCACCATCATTAGAACCCTAATGTTTCTAGACATTTCAAAATGTTTCTTATAGCACCTGCATCAAAATCACTTGACGTGCTTAAATATTCAAATTACAGAGTCCCATCTTGCAGCATTATTATTTTAGTTCATAGCTAGTTGTGGCAGTAACAAGCAGTCTCAATAGATCAATATACAGCTAAAAAGAGGGGACATAGCATGTGATTGCTGTCTCATTTTAATGTCTCTCTGGATCCAAGAAGTTTAAAGTGTTCAGATTCTTCAAATAAAAGTTATTTTTTCCATATATCCATATATATAGATACACATACACACACATATATACACACACAAACATACCTAAAAAGAAGAGGATAAAGCCATATAAAACTATAATTATCTGTATGTAAGGAAGTAGAAAAGATTCTGATATGATAAAATTATTAAATTATTAATCCACTAATAATGATATTAATTGAACACTAATGACATTTCTGAGCAAGGCATTTTGCATGTATACTTTGTCTCATCAATATCTTACAACAACCTTAAAAGAATGTTTTAATTTTTCCATGTCAGTTATGGAAATTGATGTTCAGAGAGACTAAAGTAATTTGCCTTAGGCTGCTCAGATGGTAAATGACAGAGCTGCACATCAAACCCAACAGTGTGTGGCTTCAAGGACAGTGCTCATATTTCTATGCCATGCTATCACCAGACTTCCTCGCTGTAATAAAGTATACTTACTATATTCAATATGAGCAGTATAAAAATAAATTTAGGAGTTTCACTTTTAGAATGGCAGGAGCTCCATGGAACCACTCCACAGCAAAATAAGCCAAACTAGTTAAAAATATTTAAAATATCATTTTATGACCCTGGGATATGTGCTAAGAGCATAGAGCAAATTCAGAATAATTTCTTCAAGAAAATATACTAAAGCATGTTAAGAACACTAGAAGTCTTCAGCATTTGAGCAACAATCCACTTCCACTCTTTCCTGTTTCCAGTTCAACTTCAATTACATTCCACTCCAGGAGTGTATGGTAAAGAAAACTGGGCTCCCTTTCTTCTTAGCTACCAATCAATGATTATATAATAGCCTTTACAAAAACTATGACAGTGAGGAAAATCTGACATAAAAAATTATGATAGTAAAATAAATCTGACTTAACTGATTCCATCTTGTTTCTAACCTCTAAGCTGCCCTTGTCCATTCCTGGGCATATGCCAAGCTAACTATGGGTGAAAGTTTGTTTATAGTATAACTTTAAAACAAAAATGATAACAGCTCCTTCTCAAAACGAACCCCCTTCCTTTCTTGTGGACTGAAGCTACCTTTGTAAAACTAGCAATTAGCTACAAAATTAAAATTATGGCTCAGGAGTCATGTAGCCAAGGACTACAAGATTCATAACCTCGCCAATTGCTCCTATAGATAACATTAACATTAAAAATCATGATTAGTATTTGAGGTATTTTTCAGACCTTGCATTCTGATAGACCAAGTGGCACCACCTGGACCAGTAACCCATACCAAGAAACTGGCTCAACTCGTCTTGTGACCCCACCCAGGAACGGACTCAGCACGGAAAAACAGCTCTGACCTTCTATGATTTCATCCTCAACCCAACTAATCAACATTCTCCATTCCCAAACACCCTGCCTGCCACACTATCCTTGAAAAACTAGCCTCCAAGCTTTCAGGGAGGCTGATTTGAGTAATAAACTGTTTTCTTCCCTTTGGGTAGCTCTGCAATCATTAAATTTTTTCTCTACTGCAATACTGCTATCGCACTGAATTAGCTTTATCTGTGCAGCAGGCAAGAAGAACCAATTGGGTGATTACAATTAACTTCTCTTACTGAGGGTGAAGGGAGGTTGGGGAAGGCCACCAGTATTCTTAATCTCCTTCAATTCTGAATTTTACAGGCTAAATTCCTCGTGAGTACAGCTAACGGTTCAGAGGCTTTCTTCTTCCACCCAGTGCTACACATAGGATGGAAAATTCTACCTGAGTCATGGAAGACTCAGAGTTCTTGGGCCCCAATTGCCCTTACCCAGCTAGCTCAGAAGGCAGATGCTCCATACCAGATATGCCAGGCAAGAATATGAGACTACTGGTTTGCCCAGGACTCATAGTACTGGCTCAGAGATTTTCTGCAGAATGAAAGGTAGGTAATAATAAAAGAGAAATCTGATGCTTTCTTGGCCTTGGCAAAAGGAGGAAAACTGGAATAATTGTGAATTATATCCAAAGCTTTTGTTCTCCATAAAAAGACCTACTCTACAGAGGAAAACATTGTGCAAGAGCCTTGCTTTAGCTGAGGAAAGAGCTCTCTTCTGTACCAACCTCTTAGACCCTGCTTCTATCATCTAAGGAAGAAAAAATATAGTAATAAGGAGTGTGATAATCAAGAAAATAGGTTTAGCATGGTGGTATCAGATATGGCAGTAGGGGGCAGGGAGAACAAAGCTACAGCACTGGAGATATGTATACACATACACATATATAAATATATATTTATATAGTATTATTATATGTTATATATTATATATAATAAATATATATTTATGTATAATATATATTTAAATCTATGTTTATATATTTAAATTTTTAATATTAAATATTTATATATATTTATATTTATAAATATTTATTTAAATATATAAATATATTATATAACATATGTATATATTTAATATAAATATATATAAATATATATTTAAATATATATAAATATATAATATATATTTCTTTATAGCACCAACATCAAAATCACTTGATATATAATATAAAAATATATAATACATATTATAAAATATAAATGTAATTTATATTTATAAATTTTTATATATAATATGTATATCCCATGGACCTATAATCCATATCAAGAAACTGTCTCAACTGGTCTTGTGATCCCACCCAGGAACTGACTCAGTATGGAACACAGCTTTGACCTTTTATGATTTTAAACTCAACCCAGCCAAGTACCCTGAGCCTGCCATGACTTGGGTAGAGTTTCCATCCTCTGTGTGGGGCTGGGTGCAAGAATACCACCAACAGAGCTCTTGGATACTATCTGTGAGCTTCATCTGTGCTTTATAACACAGTACCTCTCTAAGCCAAAGTACTTAGGGAAGTCCAAATTCAAGGAGATTCAAAAGCAAGCACACTAAAATAATTCAAAGCCTCTAGTGCCCATGGCTGCAACAAACATTAAATATTTCAACTCACAATCAAATTAACAGAAATGCTCACAGCAAAGGTGTATTTACCTCGTTCCAATTACTCAATTCAACATATCTGACTTTTACCAAGAATTGAATGACATGACAAAAAAGTCAAGAAAAAACAATCTGGAGAGAAAAGGTAATCATCAAAACCAGATTAAGATATGAGAAAATTGCTATAATTATCAGACAGGGAATTTAAAACAACTGTGGTTAGTATGTTAAGGGATTTAATGGGAAAAGTAGACAGCATGAAAAAACAGATGGATGCTTTAAAGAGAAAAATAGAAACTGTAAGAAAATTTTTTTAAATGCTACAAATCAAAAGCACTAAAATAGAAATGAAGATTGACTTTGATGGGCTCATTATTAGACCGTATGGTTGAGTGAAAAATTAGCTTGAGGATAGTTCAATAGAAAGTTTTAAATTCAAAGACAAAAAAATTCAAAAACAATAGGACCATTTCAAATCTTTTGCACACACATTTGAAATACTGAAGAAGAGATAAAGAAAGAATGGAGCAAAAGTACTATTTGAAGTAATAATGGCTCAGAATGTTCCAAATCTAATGACAGATCCAAAACAACAGATCTAGAAAATTCAGAGAACATTCATAAAATAAATGGTAAAAAATCTAAACCAAACTAACAAAAACACCCTAATTACATCATATTCAAACTTCAGAAAACCAAAGACAAAGATAAAATCATAGAAAAGGCTGGGTTATGGGTAGCATCTTACCTATAGAGGAATAAGGATATGTTGGCCATCTTGTCAGAAACCAGGTGAACAAGAAGAAACTGGAGTAAAATATTTAGAGTGTTGGAAAAAAATTCAAACTAGAATTCTACCTCCAGCAGAATTATTTTTTAAATGTAAGGAAGAAATAAAAACCTTCTCAAAGAGCAATTGAAAAAAAATTATCACTGGTAAATTTTCCTGCATAGAATGTTAAAAGGCTACACATTGGGTACAGGTACACTTCTCTGGTGATGGATGCACCAAAATCTCAGAAATTACCACTAAAAAACTTACTCATCTAATCAAACACCACCTGTTCCCCAAAAACCCATTGAAATAAAAAAAAATTAAAAAAAATGTTAGAAACTTATATAACCCTTTAAAGAGATAGAAAGTCACGATAACTAGAGACCTAGCACAGTTTCATTACAATGAAAGCTATGTTCAGTTAGGTTTATTTTCTTTGTTTGGCAGTTATTGGACTGGGGTATGAGAGTGAAATCAGAAATTAAGCTTATTTAGATCACATTCCAAAAAGGTCATAACATATTTCTGTCTGGCCTAAATGAAGAAATTTGGGCTGAGAATGAGAATGAGCTACTTCGATGACCAAATCCAAAGGATGTGGAGGAGGCTGGATATATGCAGATTTCGAAGGAAGATTACATGTTTGGCCTTTTTCTGCTTACTTTATTTAAAATAAAAATTTGCCTATTAAAGCTACAAAAGATAAAATGGTAGGAGTCACTAATATGCTACACAAAATAACTAAAAAATAAATAATCCATTGGCCCCAACAAAGATCCAAAAACAGTAGATGATTGCATGAGTGGAGTAAATACAAAAACCTGTGCCAAAGCTGAAAAACATCCACTGCATAATAGGAAAAAGAAGAAATGCGATTTAAAAGTCAACCATGTGAAAATATACCTTTTTTGTTTAATTGACTATATACTCAAGTAAAATGGATTCCAAACTTAAACTTACATTATTATAATAAAAAATAATAGTTTCTATTGTACCCAGCACTTATCAGAACATATATGCTGTTGTTCTGTAATTAGTTCTGAAGAAATGTTTTAAAAGGGGACATCGATAACCAGGGTATTCCAGAGGGCAGAACTTAGAATTTCAAACTATTTCAAAATCACTCTTATAGGAGAGAGGAGTTAAGGATGTTAGACTAAAGACGGGTAGGCTAGAAGGACATTTGGTAGAACTCTCCAAATATTTGAACTGCCATTTAGAGGTTAGAGCAGACCTACTTCATTTGAGTTCAGAAACATAACTAAGATCAATAAGTAGAACATATAGAAAGTAAGATATAGAATCAACAGCAAGAATAATTTTTTAATAATTAGAGATGTTGAAAATGGGAGACATTAATAGCCAAGGACCACATAAAGAGAGACTTAATCTTACCAAAAATTTTTTAAATGCAAACAAAAACAACAAGATGCTGCCATAAAAAAATTTTTTTGAGTCCATCAGACTGACAAAAACCATAGAGATGATAACATGGAGTTTAGGAAAAGATGTGGAGAAATGAACATGCATATCCATTGCTGGTGTGAGGGGAAATTGGTGCAACCGTTGAGCAAAGGATCTACCAGAGCATAACATGTACATACTCAAATGAGATGCCTAGCATCTCCACTTCTAGGCATCTCATTTGGAAACATTCATGTCACTGTGCACACTATGTGTTCAAATATATTTATTGCAGAGTTTTTTGCAATGCCAAAAATATTGAAAGCAACAAAAATCAATCAATCAGGGATTTTTAAAAAAGACATAGTATATCCATGCTCAGGACTATTATGCATGTATTAAAAGGAATAGAAAAGATCTATCTTTATGAATCCAGGACTTATTACTAAGTAAAAAATTAAGTTGCAGACTCCTGGTGTAATCTTGTACAAACAATAAGCCCCACCACGATGCTATTTGTTGGTACATCACAGAAAAATCACTTGAAAGTATACAAATCAAACTGTTATATCGAGGGTGTGAGGTGAGGGGTTGGAGTCGAGGAAGACTCTATATGCTTTCGTAGTTTTGGATTTATATGAGTATGTTAGGTTTTTGTAATTAAAGAAATAGAGACTTCAAAAATGAAAAAAGAAAACAATTACAAAAATAATATATACTAATTTAAATACAGTAATAATCACTTCTAATGTGAATGGTGTAAATACACCAAAAATGGGAGACATTAATAGCCAAGGACCATGAAGTTGACTTAAATAGAAACCTAACTACACATTTTGAACAAGATACCCACTTTTATAAAGACTCAGGTTAATACAGTGGAATGGAGAAAAACATGTGGTGCTTACTAATAAAAACAAAGTTGTGGTAGCTATATTAATTTCAAAGTAGACTCTAGAATAAAGACTACTAGAGACAAGGAGGGAGATTACATGTTAAAAAGACCAGTTCTTAAGGAAGGCATAATACTGCTTAATGTGTATGCCAATAAAAACAGTATCAAAATATGTGAGGCAATATCTGACAGAACTACCAAGAGAAATAGACACATTCATGATTATAGTTGAAGATAAATACCACTCTTTCAATAACTGATGGATCAAGCAGGCAAAAAAATAGTAAAGATATAAGTGATCTGAACAGACCTACTGATCCACTTGATCTAATTGAAACATTTATAAAATATTCTGTCTTACCACAGCCGAATACCTATTTTTCTCAATATCACAATAGATAATTGAGATAGATCATATTGATGCCATAAAACATATAAAATATATTTTAAAATTACACAATATCCATTTTTATAATTAAACAACAACAACAAAATTTTTTATAATTAAACAACAACAATTTTTATAATTAAACAACAACAACAAAAAATCAATGAGAAGAATAGCTCAAAATCTCCAAATATTTGGAAGTTAAGTAACACTTCTAAATACTATTCATAAAAGAAGCATCGAGAAATTAAAATATTTCAAACTAAATCAGAATAGAACTATAACTTATCAAAATTTGTTGGATGCAATGAAAGATGTGTTTAGTGAGAAATTAACATTAAATGTATATGTTAGAAAAGAAAAAAAAAATCTAAACATAATAGTCTAAGCTTCCATCATATAAGTTCCAGAGAAAGAAGAGTAAATATCGTTGAAATCAAGCAGAAGAAAAGAAATAATACAAATCACGGAAGAACTGAAGAAAACTGCAAACAGGAAAACTATAGAGAAAATTAATAAATACAATTTATTGATTATTTGAAAAGAACAATAAAATTAAGGAATCTCTAGCCAAGCTAATCCAGAATGAAAAGGGAGAATACATAAATTGAAAATACTTGAAATGAAAGAGTGGCCCACAGACATTAAACATATCCTATAAATATTCATTAAAATAATAATAAAAGAATACTATGAATAAATCTATGTCCACAATTCTCATAAATTAGATGAAATGTATGTAGTTATTTCTTGAAAGACACAAACTACCAAAACTTACACAAAATAGTAAGTAATAAGTAATCTATTAAAAACTTAGTACCTGTTAAAATTGATTCAATAATGAATAGCATTCTAAAAGAGAAGGCACCAGGACAATTTTAAGAGGCAAATAATCTGAACAGAGACCCTTTCTAAGAAAATACATTTTTGCAAATAAGCATATGAAAGATGCTCAATATTATTTGTTTAGAGGAAAATGCAAATTAAGGCAACTCTGTGATAACACTACCTATCATTTAGAATGACTAAAATTTAAACTAATATCAATTGCTGCAGGTGATGCAGACAAATGGAATTCAACTTCATTGCTGTTTGCAATGCAAAATGATTTAGCCACTTTAGAACACAGTATAGCAGCTTTTTAAAAAGCTAATCCATTTAATGCAGCATTTACAGTCTTATGTATTTATCCAATTATTAAAAACTTAGGTTCACACTAAAACCTGCATGCAAATATTTATAGTGCTTTATTCATAATTCCAAAATCTGAAAGCATCTGAGATGTTCTTCAACAGGTGAATGGATAAACAACTTGTTGCATAGCAATACAATTAGAGTATTAGTCAGTGATTACAAATATAGTGTTAAATGAAATCATCAAGGCACAAAACAATATATAATATCTGATTTCATTTATATAAATTTCAAAAATATGGAAAAGTATCCATGGTGCTAAGAGATAGTGGTTGTCTTTGTAGAGTAGAGAAGTAGAGATTGTAAACAAGGAAACACAGTAGTAGTTTTTATCCAATTGTTTTTCTTGTCTTAGGTTGTGCTTCAATGAGTATATTTATTTCACAACAATTAATCTAGCTTTATACTTAAGATTCTCCAGTTTTATGTATGTAAATTGTATTCATATAGAAAGTTTTAAAAAGTTATTAATTTCTTGACTTTGTGTCCATGGGCAATTTGCTTAACGTCTAAGAGCCTAGATTTGTTTCATATGTAAAATTGTTATGATAATATAAAGTTGTTTGGAAGATTAATTGTAAACATTTTGGCACAAAGATTAACAAATACAAAAATGCTAAATAAGTAACAGCAATAGTTTAAAGCCCAAGATGTTAGTCCAACTATAAACATCTTACTAAAACCTTATTTTTCAGTGAATCTAATAGTTTCGATTCAAATGGAATAGGTGTTACTTAAATTAGAATTGTGTAGAAAAGAAAATTTATTCCACAAATACTAAGCATTTACTGTGTCAACAGAATTATTCAATGCACTCAAGACACATTAATTAACAGTTAAGTAGAAACACTCCTGACTCTTTGCAGCTTAAATTAAATGAGAGGGACATACCTTAAACATAAGAAATAAAAATTTCATATTGTAAGTTATAAGGTAAAAATTGCTAAGTAAAAATGCAGAATAGATGAAGGTACATCCATTTTTTTGGATGGGGAAAGAAATAACTGAGGAAAAGCAATGCATTCCAAAAGAACAAAAGTTGAAAAAGCCTGAAACTCATAGGATCTACTGATGGATGATGTCTGTGGTGGGGAAAGAAAAAGAGTCAAGGATGGTGCTGGGGGTTTGGGCAGGTGAAACTTCAATAATGCAGTTGTTACTAATTGAGATGGAAAAGGCTGGAGAAAGGTTTTACTCAGCCTTACAGTGCTCCAATGTGAACAAAACCTTGGGATTATGTCAGAGATCTCTATAATCACCAATTCTTAAATTTTGATTCTGGTGAAAAGAGACTAGATTCACCCTTCCACCTATAAGCTAGCATTTTGAAAGCAAAATGAGGAAGAAGGCTAGTATGAATGAAATGATAATGGAGTCTCCATCTTCATCAAGTAAACTCTCATTTATTTCCAGTTTACACTATGCTACCTATGATAACTCAGGTCTATGTTTCCCAATCTACAGATACTGTTTTACCTAGGCAAGATAATAATTCTTAAGTATGCTGTCAAGTGTGAGGAGGTAGGAGATGGGAGAGCACCCTCCTTGACTGTGGAGTGGGGAAGGGGATCTGAGATTATACCAGTTTTTTTTCTTTTTTTGGAGAGGGTTATTAGTCTGGGTTTCTCTAGAGTATCAGAAATAATAGGATACTTGTATATATGAAAGGGAGTTTATTAAGGAGTAAAAGGGAGTTTATTAAGGAATATTAACTCATGCCATCACAAGATGAAGTCCCAAGGTAGGTTGTCTGCAAGATGAAGAACAAGGAAGCCAGTGGTGGATCAGTTTGCGTCCCAAAACCTCAAAAGTAGGGAAGCCGACAGCGAAGCCTTTAGTCTGTGGTCAAAGGCTCAAGAGCCCCTGGCAAACCACTGATGTAAGTCCAAGAGTCCAAAAGCTGAAGAACTTGGAGTCTGATGTTCGATGGCAGGAAGCATTCAGCATAGGAGAAAAATGAAGGACAGAAGAATCAGCAAGTCAAGTCCTTTCATGTTCTTCTGCCTGCTTTATTCTAGCTGGGCTGGCAGCTGATTATATGGTGCCCAACTGGATTGAGGGTGGGTCTGCCTCTCCCAGCCCACTAACTCAAATGTTAATCTCCTTTGGCAACGCCCTCACAGACACACCCCGGAACAGTACTTTGAATTCTTCAATCAAGTTGATATTTAATATTAACCATCACAGGGGCATAGTTTATATTTTGAAATAGCTTCAAATTTACAGGAAAGTTGCTAGAATCGTGTCAGGAAGTCTTATATACCCTTTATCCAAATGCAACACTTGTTTCATTTTAGACTATTTACATATTTGTGTATTAATTTTATACATACAGGATTTTGTTTGTATCTTATAGTAAGTTGAAAGTATTCTGATTCTTTAACCTTAAATAATTTAGTTCATATTTCTTAAGAAATTATAGTTTCTTACAAAACCACAGATACATTTTAAATACTAGGAAAAATAAGGAGATTATCCCATCTACAGACAATATTACATTCAATGAAGTTTCATAATAATGTATTTCACAGCTATTTGTTTTCCTTTTCCAGAAACAAATTCCACAATCGCATATTGTATTTAATTGTCAAATTTCAGTCTTTCTTTCTATGTATTGAGTTTAACATTTTTTAAGAGGACAGGCCTGGTTATTTTGTAGACTGTCTCCCAACTTAGGTCTGTCTGATGCCTCCTCATGATTAGATTAACAGAAGTAATGATGTTTTGTCTTTCTCTGAGTTTCTTGTTAGACACAATTTTGTTTGTCCCAATTTTGATTATGCTGTATTTGTTATTTTAGTTCAGGTGGTATTACCTACATTATTGAATGATATTATTATACTTTTTCCTTTGAAGTTAGTGAGTAGATTTTTGGAGATACTTTGAAACAATTTCTTTTCCAATCAACATCTACCTTGTAAGTTTAGCATCCATTGTTAATTTCAAATATATCATTTCTCCTATGCTTATTATTTGGCACTCTAGTGTAGGGAAGGGCTTTATTTATTTATTTATTCATTTATTTACTTCTATGAGTATGGGTTTATGATTTACTACTTTATTGAGTTATTTCAATCCAACCCTTTCAATATTTACTTTGAATATGACAAGAGCGAGCCCTGTCAAACTGACTTGTGCATTTTTACATATTTCCCTAATTCTTTCAGCTCATCTTCCACAAGGCAACAAGATGCTCCAGGCTTATATTGCACTTTTCTAGCCCTGAAAATAGTAACCATTTCTCCATTAAGCCATGGATGCTTTTAGTGGGAAATCATATTTAAATATGAATGCTGGGTGTGGTTATTTTTTTTTCTCTCCTGCCTTTCCTCTTCTTTCTCCCTTCTCTTTCTCCCTCTCTCTCTTTCTCTCTGTCTCTCTTTCTCTCTGTCACACACACACACACACACACACACACAAAATATATAGATATGATGTAAATAAATATTGATATTTTCAATCCAACATCACATAGTATATATTAGTTTTCCCCTTTCCAATACTGAAACTCTCTCAACAGTGAGAAACATGGATTTCATTATTTTCAATATTTTAACTAGAGTTTACTACCTGTCTACTTCTTTACACATATTGAAATTCCCTGAGTTTAATGAGTTTTAACAAGTGAATATACTCGTGCAATGAATAACAATAAGATATAGAAAATTTCCTTCAAACCAAAGAACTGTCTCATTTGCCATAGGAGTAAATTATATCTGCCTATACCCCCACAAACCCTAGGCAACCACGGTTAGATTATCTTTTCACCATAAATTAGTTTTGAATACTTTAGAACTTCATATAAGGGAAATCTTATCATATATACTTTCTTGTCTTTGGCTTATTTTATTCATCAAAATATCTATGAGATTTATAAATAGTAAAGAAATCAGTTTTTCTTCTTTTTATTGATGAGTAGTGTTTCATTGTATGAATTTGATGCACAGTGTGTATCCATCCTGCTGTAGATTGAATTTTGTATGATTTACAGCTGTAGTGCAATGGGGCAATCTCGGCTCACTGCAATCTCTGCCTCCTTGGTTCAAGCAATTATTCTGCCTCAGCCTCCCAAGTAGCTGGGACTACAGGCACATGCTACTACACCTGGCTAATTTTTGTATTTTTAGTAGAGACGGAATTTCACCATATTGGCCAGGCTGGTCTCAAACTCCTGACCTTGTGATCCACCCGCCTCAGCCTCCCAAAGTGCTGGGATTATAGGCGTTAGCCACTGAGCCTGGCCTTTTGTAGGCATATTTTAATATTTCTTGGATAAATCCTGAGGAATATAATTGCTAGGTCAAAGGGTAGGGAAGGGCTTTATTTATTTATTCATTTATTTACTTTTTTCATATGTTCAACTGTATATTCAACTTTATAGGAAACTGCCAAGCGTTTTATAGAATAGTCACTGTATTAGTCCATTCTCATGCTGGTTTAAAGAACTGCCCAATGTTGAACATTGTTTCATATGTTTGTTGGCCATTCGTGTATCTTCTTTTGAGAATTGTCTATCCATGTCCTTAGTCCACTTTTTGATGGGATTGTTTGTATTTTTCTTACTGATTTGAGTTCATTGTAGATTCTGGTTATTTGTCCTTTGTCAGATGTACAGATTGTGAAGATTTTCTTCCACTCTGTGGGTTGTCTGTTTACCCTGTTGACTGTTCTTTTTGCCATGCAAAAGCTCTTTAGTTTAATTAGGTCGCAGTTATTTATCTTTGATTTTATTGCATTTGCTTTTGGGTTCTTGTCATGAAATCCTTGCCTAAATCAATGTCTAGAACAGTTTTTCCAATGTTATCTTCTAGAATTTTTATAATTTCAGTTCTTAGTTTAAGTCCTTAATCCATCTTGAGTTGATTTTTGTATAAGGTGAGAGATGAGGATCCAGTTTTGTTCTCCAACATGTGGCTTGCCAATTATCCCAGCACCAGTTGTTGAAAAGGGGGTCCTTCCCCCACTTTATATTTTTGCTTGCTTTGTCAAAGATCAGTTGGCTGTAAGTATTTGGGTTTATATCTGTGTTCCCTATAGTGATCCATTGGTCTATGAGCCATTTTTAGACCAGTACCATGCTGTTTTGGTGACACTATGACCTTATAATAGAGTTTGAAATCAAGTAGTGTGATGCCTTCAGATTTGTTTTTTTGCTTAGTCTTGCTTTGGCTATGTGGGCTCCTTTTTATGATGGGTACACCAAAAATCTAACAAATCACCACTAAAGAACTTTTGTAAAGAAATACCACCTGTACCAGAGTAACTTAAGAAATGCTACTTAAGAGGTTGACTCTAATACGTAAAAGTGTTTTGAGGATTAAAAGATGAAATTAAAAAAATAAAGTGATTATTGGAATAAAAAAGGAGCTGCCTGAGACTGAGTAATTGATAAAGAAAAGAAGTTTAACTGACTCACGTTTTCACAGGACTTGTGAGGACTCAGGAAACTTACAATCATGGCAAAAGAAGAAGCAAACATGTCCTTCTTCACATGGTGGCAGGAAGGAGAAGAACGAACGTCAAGCGAAGGGGGAAGCCCATTATAAAACCATGAGATCTTGTGAGATCCTGCTCACTATCACAAGAATACCATGGGAGAAGTCACCTCCATGATTCAATTACATCCCACTGGGTGCCTCCCACCACATGTGGGGATTATGGAAACTACAAATCAAGGTGAGATTTGGGTGAGGACACAGCCAAACCTTTTCAGTTGCTCTATTTCACATTAACCTAAGTAATATATGAGAATTCCCATTGTTCCACACCCTTGCCCATATTTGATATTGATAGTTTATTGAAAATCTTGGTCATTAAGGTGAACACATAAAGTTATTTTGTGGATATAATTTGTATTTCCCTCTTGGCTAATGATATATACTTTTTCCTAAGCTTTTGAGTTACTTGCATATTTTTAAGAGTGTTTGTTCAAGCCATTTGCCCAATTATTTATTGGACTTTTTGTAATTTTAGTTATAAGATTAAAAAAATACATTCTGGATATGTCTTTTATCACGTATATGTTCCTGGCTGTGATTCACTTATTAATTTTCTTAACAGTGCCTTTTGATTATCAGATTTTTTTAATATCGATAAAACATAATTTATCAGTTTTCTTTTATAATTGTTTTATTCTGCCTAAGAAAATTTTCCTTACCCTCTGATAAGTTTTGAGCCACTTATTTTCTTTTAACCTTTATGATTTCAGTTTGTACAGTTAGCTCATGATTTATTTTGAATTAAGCTTGTGTGTGTTGTCATATATAAAAAGGGGTTGATTATTTTTTCTGCATGGATATCCATTTGTTCCAGCACCGTTTGTTAAAAAGTCTTTGTATTTCCCATTGAATTGCTTTGAAACTTTCACTTAAAAATCAATTGAACTTACAAGCATTAGTTTACATCTCCACTATCATTTCTGTTCCATTGATTTGTCTATTCACGACACTGCCACAGTGCCTGTAGCTTCATTGTAAGCTGTGAAATCTGATAATGTGAGTCTTCAAATTAATCTGTACTTATTCAAGATTATTTTGATTAAGTATTTTGCATTTTTAATTGTAGAATAATCTTGTCATTCACTACAAAAAGCCTGCTGAGATTATGATGTAGATTTTGTTGTTTCTATAGATCAATTTTGGAGATTTATCATTTTAAAAACATTCACAATTTCAGTCTTTTTAGATAGCTATATTTCTTCATTTATTTTTTTTCTTTAATTACTCTCAGCAATGTTTTATAATTTCCAAAATAGATATCTTGCTTCGACTGCTGTTAAATTTCTTCCTATTTCAGGCTTTTTAATGCTATTGGAAATAGATATTTTTATTTAATTTCATACTTTTTTGGTGCTACTATGTAGAAATATAATTGACTCTAAAATGAATACTCCATGTCCTCAGAGGTTGTAATATTCACTTTTTAGAACTAGAAGAGATTTGTTTTGGTGAATTACTTAATATTTTTATACCTTCAACAGAATCTTGTTTGAGAATATAGACAGTTTGACTTACTCTTTTCTAATCTTTATGCTTTTTATTTGTTTTTCTTGCTGTCTTTCACTAGCTGGGAAACCCACTTTAATGCTGAATGGAAGTTATGAAAGGTGGCATCTGCATTTGTCTCAAACTGGAGAAAAAATAGTCAATATTTCACAATTAAAAATGACATTACTTGTAGAATTTGTCATAGTTGCTTTTTATTTGATTGACAAAATACCATCCTAATTGTAATTAACTTATAAATTTTGTCATGAATGGATGATTATTGAGTTGAGTTGATTATATGGTTTACTCCTTTATACAGCTCATGTGTTAAATACTCTAACTGGTCTTGAAATGTTAACTAGCTTTAAATTCCTGAGATATATTACTGAATTAAAGTGCCTGTATTTATGAGAAATATTAGTTTATAATTTATCTTTTTTTCAACGTCTTTGTGAGGTTGTTACATCAGAGAAACACTGATCTTATAAAACAAATTAGTGTTTACACATCATTTTTATTTGTAATTTGTAGGTACATTTCAAAATAACTAACATTCTCTAAATGGCATATTACCCAAAAATGGAAAAAACTTCTCCATTAATTTAGGTGTTATATGTTTTAGTAAACTTTAATTGCACTTCTTAGAAAGTCCAGCACTCTTTTTGTTAAATTTATGTTTATTTACTTATATTGTCTAATGTTGTTTTAAATGAGATTTTATTTTAAATAATTTTTGGTTGGTGGTTGCTGACATAAAGATATGCATTTGAACTTTCTATATTGTCCCTATGTTCTGCTTTCTAGATAAACTGTACAATAATATGTAATAATGTGTCAAAATAATTTTCTAAGTAAATAGTCATATATTTTACAAACATGGCAGTTTTATTTCTTTATTTTAAATCCTCCTGCATCAAATTCTTTTCATCATATTATTGTGCACGCTAGGGCTTCCAAAATATATATTATTTGAAATTGTGAAAATGTGCTTCCTTGTGTTGTTTTTTATTTTAAATGAAAAGCTCTGTAAATTTACACATTTAGAACAATACATATTGCTTTTTAAAAAATATATTAGATACAGAAACACACTTTCCTATTTTTTAATATATTGATCATTTTTATCACAAATTTATGATAAAATGTTTTCAAATACATACTTTGCATCTGTTTAAATAACTGCCTGGAGATTTTATTTTATTCTGTTAATGTGCTAATTAAATTTATAGATTGAACTTCTTCATATGTATGAGATAAAATAAACATAGTCATGGTATTTAATCTTCCTTTTCAGCTTTTATTGTGGTAAAATAAACATAACATAAAATGTACATAAAATGTGATATCTTATTGCTTTTTTTCTTTCTTTCTTTTCTTTTTATTTATTTATTTATTTTTTGAGATGGAGTCTCACTTTGTTGCCCAGGCTGGACTTCAGTGGCATGATCTCAGCTTACCACAACCTCCACCTCCTGGGTTCAAGGGATTCTCCTTGAACCTCCCAAGTAGCTGGGATTACAGGTGTGCGCCACCATGCCAGGCTCATTTTTGAATTTTTAGTAGAGACGAGGTTTCACCATGTTGGCCATGCTGGTCTCGAACTCCTGACCTCAAATGATTTGTCGGTCTTGACCTCCCAAAGTGCTGGGATTACAGGCATGAGCCATCACGCCCGGCCCTTATTTCACTTTTAAGTGTATAGTTTAATGGCATTAAGTACATGCATATTATTATACAACTATCATAACCATCCATTAACATAATTATTTTCATCTTTCAAAGCCCAAACTCTATACTCGTTAAATGATAACTTCTCTATTACCTGCCTCCCACAAAAAACCACCATTCTGTTTTCTGTCTCTGATTTTGACTACTTTAAGTAATCACGTATAAGTGGAATCATACAGCCTTTATCTTTATATGACTGACTTATTTCATTTAGCATAGTGTCATCAACCTTTATCTATATTTTAGCATATGTCAGAATTTCCTTCCTTTTCTTAAGGCTTTATTGTATCCAATTGTATGTACATATCACATTTTTGTTTATGTTTTCATCTGCCAGTGAACACTTCCACATTTTGGCTATTGTGAAAAATGCTACTATGAACATGAGTATACAAATACAGGCATACCTTATTTTATTGTGCATTGCTATATTTTGCTTCAAAGATATTGCTTATATTTTTACAAACTGAAGTTTTATGGTAACCCTGAGCCAAGCAAGTCTATTCATTTTTCCAATAGCATATGCTTAATTCCTGTCACTGTGTCACATTTGGTAATTTTTATAATATTTCAAGCCTTTTTATTACTGTCAACCAACCATTCCCTGTCTCCCTCTCTTCAAGCCTGTTTTCTGAGGTACAGTAATATTGAAGTTTGGCCAATAAATAACCTTACAATGCCCTCTAAGTGTTCAGATGAAAGGAAGAGTTTCAAGTCTCTCAATATAAATCAAATGGCCAAGAAGCATATGAAAAAATATTCAACATCACTAATCATCAGAGAAATGCAACTTAAAATCAATGAGATATACTGCCTACACCAATCAGAATGGCTATTACTAAAAAGACCAAAAATAACAGATGTAGGAGAGGATGTGGAGGAAAGGAACACTTATACATTGTTGCTGTGAATGTAAATTAATACAACCTGCATGGAAAAGTGTATTGAGATTTCACAAAGAACTAAAAATAGAACTATCATTTTGATCCAGAAAGCTGACTACTAGGTACCTCCCAAAAAGAAAAAAATGTATATTATATTAAAAATATACTTCCACTCATATGTTTATTGCATCACTATTCACAATAGCAAGTATTCAGAATCAACCTAAGGGTCATTAATGAATGAATGGATTTTAAAAACCATGGTATACATAGACAATGGAAAATATTCTACCTTGAAAAATGGAATCATGACTTTTGCAGTAACATGGATGGAACTGGAGGCCATTATCTTAAGTAAAATGACTCAGAATCAAAATGTTAAATAAGGCATGTCTAACTTATAAATGCATGCTTAATAATACATACACATGGAAAGTATGGAGTGAGGGACAATTGAGACTCAGAGGTTTGGGGGTGGGAGGAGATGGAAGATGGGAGGTTGTTAGTTGAGTAAAATGTGCATTGCTCCAGTGATGGATACACTGAAGACTTGACAATCAGGCAATATATCAATGTAGTAAAATTGCACTTTTACTCCATGATTATATCTATTATATATGATTGTGTGTGTGTGTGCGCGCGCGTGTGTGTGTGTGTGTAGCTAGAAATAATTAAGCTTAGTGAGGAAGGCATGTCAAAAACTCAGTTAGGCTGAAAGGTAGTCCTCTTGCAGCTAAGAGTTAGCCAAGTTATGAATGCTAAGGAAAAGTTATTGAAGAAAATTTAAAATGCTATTCCAGTGAGCACACAAATGATAAGAAAGCAAACAGCCTTATTGCTGATATGGGACAAGTTTTTGTAGTCTGTATAGATTAAGCAGGCCAGACCATTCCTTTAATTCAGAGCCTAATCCAGAGCAAAGTCTTAACTCTCTTCAATTCTGTGAAGGCTGAGAGAAGTGAGGAAACTGCAGGAGAAAAGTTGGAAAGTAACAGAAACTGTTTCACGAGATTTAAGAAAAGAAGCCACTTCCATAACATAAAAGTGCAAACTGAAGCAGAAAGTGCTGAAGTAGAAGCTGCAGGAAGTTATCCAACAGGTTTAATTAAGATCATTGATGAAAGTCCCACAAAACAACAAACTTTCAATGTTGATGAAAGCGCCTTATATAGAAAAAAGATGGCATCTAAGACTTTAATAGCTTGAGTGGAGAAGTCATTGTCTGGTTTCAAAGCTTCAGAGAATAGGCTAATTTTCTTGGTAGGGACTAATGCATCCTGTGCTTTTTAAGTTGAAGCCAATGCATATTTACCATTCTCAAAATTCTAGAGCTCTTAAGAATTATACTAAATCTACTTTCTGTGGGCTGTGTAAATGAGACAACAAAACCTGGATGATAATGCATCTGTTTACAGCATGGTTTACTGAATATTTTAAGCCCACTGTTGAGACCTACTGCTAATTACTTCCCATTGACAATGAACCTGGTCACCCAAGGGCTCTAATGGAAATGTACAATGAGATTAATGTTAGTTTTATGCCCGCTAACACAACATCCATTCTGTAGCCCATGGATTAAGAATTTTGACTTTCAAGTTATATCATTTACAAAATATATTTTGTAAGGCTATAGCTGTGATAGAGGGTGATTCCTGCAATGGATCTGGGCAAAATAAATTGAAAACTGTCTGGAAAGAATTTACCATTCTAGATTCAATTAAGAACATTCATGATTCATGGATGGTCGTCAAAATAATATTAACAGAAGTTTGAAAGAAGTTGATTCCAAGCCTCATAGACGACATTTAGGGATTGAAGACTTCAGGGGAGGAAGTAACTGCAGATGTAATTTAAAAAAATCAAAAGAACTGGAAATGGAGCCTGCACATGTGACTGATTTGCTACAATGTCATGATAAAACTTTTATGGATGAGGAGCTGCTTCTTCTGATGAGTAATGAAAGTGGTTTCTTGAGATGAAATCTACTCCTGGTGAAGATGCTGTGAATTTTTGAAATGACAATGAAGGATTTAGAATATTACATAAACTTTTTTGATAAAGTCAGGACTCCAATTTGAAAGAAGCTCTACTCTAGGTTAAGTGCTACCAAATAGAATCACATGCTACAGAGAAATATTTTGTGAAAGAAACAGTGAACAGATGTGGCAAAATTCATTACTGCCTTATTTTAAGAAATTCCCAAAGCCATCCCAATCATCAGCAACCACCACCCTGATCAGCCAGCAGACATCAACATCAAGGCAAAGGCAAAACCCTATACCAGCAAAAAGATCACAACTCTCTGAAGGCTCAGATGATTGTTAGCATTCTTTAGCCATAATTTATTTTCAATTTTTATTTAAAAAATTTGGATATATTATTTTATATTTTTAATGAAGGTATGTACATTTTTAGACACAATTCTATTACACATTTAAACAAGCTATGGTATAGTGTAAACACAAATTTTATATTCACTGGGAAATCAAAATAATTGTGTGACTTACTTTATTACAATATTTGCTTTATTGTGGTGATCTAGAACTGAGCCCACAGTGTCTCCATTGCATGCCTGCATCTTGTTAAGGCCTTGTTTTCATTTCTTTTGATTACATACCTGAAGTGGAACTGCTGAATTATACATACATCTTTTAAATTTTTTTTATGAATAACCACAGCATAAAGTCTATTTTTACTATTATAAAAATAGACACATAGATCAATGAAACAGAATAGAGAACACAGAAGTAATGCCACATATCCATAGCCAACTGATCTTTGAAAAAGTTGACAAAAGCAAACACTGGCGGAGGGTCACCCTTTTACGTAATGGTGCTGGGAAAACTAAAATAGCCATAAGCAGAAGAATAAAAGTAGACTCCTATCTCTCACCATATGCAAAACTTAATGCAAGATGGATTAAAGACTTCAATGTAAAACCTGAAACTATTAAAATACTAGAAGAAACCACAGGCAAAACTCTTCTAAACATTGGTCTAGGCAAAGAATTCAGGACAAAGACCTTCAAATTGGAAGCAACAGAAACAAAAGTAGACAAATGGAACATAATTAAACTAAAAAGCATCTATATCATTTATCAAAGAGAACATCCTTTCTTCATATTGTCTTCATGGTATCTTTGGCAAAATCTAATTGGCCATAAGTGGATAGGTTGATTTCTGCATTCTTTATCCTATTTTTTTGGTCAATGTGTCTACTTTTATGCAAGTATTGTGCTGTTTTGATTACAATGGCTTTATACTATGTTTCTTTTGCAATTACAGTGTTTTTTGGTGATGTTTTTAGGATTTTTAAATTTAAAATCATGTCATTAACAAACAGAAGCCATTAAACTTCCTCCTATTCTATTAGAATATATTTCATTTCTTTTTCTTGCCTAATTTCACTAGGTAGGACTTCCAGTATTATGTTAAAAGAAATGATGAGCTTGAGCATCCTTGTCTTACTCTTGATTTCAGTTAACAGGCTTTCAGCTTCTCACCACTGAATGTAATATTATCTGGGGCTTGTCATTAGATTTTTGATAGGGATTGTATTGAATCTGTAGGTAGCTTTGGGTGGAATTTACATTTTAACAATATTAAGTCTTCCAATCCGTGGATACAGACTGTCTTTTCATTTATTGGTGGCTTCTTTAATTTCTTCATCAATATTTAGTACTTTTCAGTGTACAAGTCTTTCTTTTTTTTTTTTGAGATGGAGTTTTGCTCTTGTTGCCCAGGCTGTAGTGCAATGGCTCAATTTCAGCTCACCACAACCTCCGCCTCCCCAGTTCAAGCGATTCTCCTGCCTCAGGCTCCCGAGTAGCTGGGATTACAGGCATGCACCACCACGCCCGGCTAATTTTGTATTTTTAGTAGAGACAGGGTTTCTCCATTTTGGTCAGGCTGGTCTCTAACTACTGACCACGTGTGATCCACCCAACTTAGCCTCTCAAAGTGCTGGGATTACAGGCAAGAGCCACCCACCTGGCTGTCTTTCTCCTTCTTGGTTAAGTTTATACCTAAGTATTTTATTTTCTTTGATGGTACTGTAAATAATTTTTTTTAAATTTTATTCTCTGATTTTTTATTGTTAGTGTATAGAAAAGCCACTGATTTTTGCACATTGATTTTGTATCTTGCAAATTGCTAAATTTGTTTACTCGTTCTATTAGTTTTATGGAATCTAGGATTTTCCTTGTTTCTTTAAAAACTTTTTTATTTTAGAGCAGTTTTAAATTTACAGAATTAGTGTGATACCAGTGTAAGTTTTCACATACCACACAACCAGTTTTACTTATTATTAACATCTTTCCATTAGTGCGATGTATTTGTTACAACTAATGAATTGATATTTATGCATCATAATTAACTGAAGTCTACACTTTATTCACAATTCCCCAGTTTTCTACTAATGTCCTTTGACTTTTTCAAGATCCAAGATAGCAGAGTTCCCCAAGCCCTGGGCCATGGACCAGCACAAGTCTGTGGCCTGTTAGGAGCTGGCCGCACAGGAGGAGGTGAGTAGCAGGTTAGTAAGCATTACTGCCTGAACACCTTCTGTCTGATCAGCAGCAGCATTATATTCCCATAGGAGTAGGAACCCTATTGTAAACTGCACATGTGAGGGACGAAGGTTGTGCACACTCCTTATGAGAATCTAATGCCTGATGATCTGAGGTGGAGCAGTTTCATCCTGAAACCATCCCCTTACCCCTAGTTCATGGGAAAAAAAATGCCTTTAACAAAACTGGTCCCTGGTGCCACAAAGGTTGGGAACCATTGCCATATATGATACCACATTACATCTAGTTATCCTGTCTCTTAGGCACTTCTCAACTATGATGGTTTTAAGGCTTTTCTTGTTTTTGATGACCGTGACAATTTTGAGGATTATAGGTCAGATATTTTGTGGACTATTCATCCACTGGAACTTGCCTCTTTTTTTTTTTTCCCTGATTAGACTAGGGTAGTGGGCTTTTGGGAGGAAAACCACAGAGGTAAATTGCCGTTCTCTTCACATTCTAACAAGGGCACATTGTATCCACACCACTAAACACCATTGATGTTGATAGTGATGACCTTGCTCAGTTGGTGTTTGTCAAGTTTCTCCAGGGTGAAGTAGTTTGTTGCTCACTTCCAAAATGTACTGTCTGGAAATAATCACTTTTGGTAGTCCACACTTTTAAGAAGCAGGAGTAATGTGCCACCACCTTGAGGGCAGAGTATTTACATGTTATTTAGAATTATTTTGCACTGGTGGAAGAAAAAAATCAACAAAGTTGAAAATAGTACAATAAAAATTATGGAGTCTGAAGAACAGAAAGAAAAAAGGAAAACTACATATCTGATAAAGTTCTAACATCTAAAACATGTAAAGAACTCAAACAACTCAAAAGCAAAGAAACAAGTAATCCAACTGTGAAATGGGCAAAGAACCTAAACAGTGCTTTTGGTGAGACTGGGGAGAAGGAAAGGAGAGAGGAAGAGGTGAGAGAAAAAAGAAAGCCATTCTAAAATTCAATTTTAGAATATTTTTATTATACACTTTCAAGTCATTGAATTTTTCTTTTTTACTTTTTCCAGCCATGTTTATTCCTGAAAACTCTTGCTCCTCTCACTACCAGCTTTTGTGTGAAAACACACACACACACACACACACACACACACACACACACAGTGTTCTCCTTGATATAAATCAAAGCAGGTTGAGAAGTTCTGTCTCAGTGCTTGGTTTTGTAAACGGAAATGTAATATTTAGATATCTAAATATTGTTTACATATTCTCAATAATGATAATGGTGAAGTTTCACCTGGACTCAGGAAAAGCTGAAAGGAAGCTAAAGTTTATTAGATACAATCCATGAATAACACCAAAGTGAGAGAATGGCAGCATGTGGCAATATCCTGAATGATGTTGTTTCTGGTAACCCTCCAGCAAAAGTCTTTTTGAAGTTTTAGATTTTTGAAGTTTAAATTGAGCTCCACAGACCAGGGCATAATGTTCTGTTCTTATTATTGCATTTGTTTGTTTTGCCATTCAATGAATCTAATTTTTAAGCTTAACCTAAATTAGGGGATGGTGCAGAAAAAAGTCAAGCAACTTAAGGTTTGACTTGATGAATCTATCCAGGAAAGCGTATGAGATTTGCAAACAGATGCTTAGGCCTCTGGACGAGAAGAACTTACTGCTATGGAGTATGAGACTGGGGGAGCCAGGGCTTCAGCTTTGAATTAATGAAGCTTTGTTCTCTAGATACTTGCCTCATTCTATTCTATAATACTTCTCCAAAATGGCTCCAGTCCCCCTCACTTTTTCACAGCTCAAGTTGGAAGGAAGTCATAAAGAATAGAGAATAGAAATATGAGGGCTATTCCCAAGCTGAGCTAGTACAAAATAGTTCCACTGGGTCAGTAACACTTGCATTTCCAAGGAGACAGACACTTTGAGGAAAGTCTTACCAAATCATAAATATGTATATTTTTTTCTTCTCAGAAATTCTATCAAACAAATTTAGTTAACTTGGCCACAGCTCATAAAACCTAAATATTGGCCGGGTGCGGTGGCTCACGCTTGTAATCCCGGCACTTTGGGAGGCCAAGGCAGGTGGATCACGAGGTCAGGAGATCGAGACCACGGTGAAACCTCGTCTCTACTAAAAATACAAAAAATTAGCCGGGCGTGGTGGCGGGCGCCTGTAGTCCCAGCTACTTGGAGAGGCTGAGGCAGGAGAATGGCGTGAACCCAGGAGGCGGAGCTTGCAGTGAGCCGAGATTGCACCACTGCACTCCAGCCTGGGCGACAGAGGGAGACTCCGTCTCAAAAAAAAAAACAAAACCCTAAATATTGTAAGGTTGTTGAATGTTTAAACCTAACATGAATGGACAGTTCTACAGACCCTGAAATGTTTTCTGAATTCAAATCCTCAATGCAGAAGAATATGAGCTAAACATAAGTTGGAAAGGCATCAATTTCTCTTTAACCTGGGCACCAGGGAAAAACAAAAACCTGAGATGGAGAAAATAAATTTACTACAGGGATTCCAGGACTCTACAGGGTTCTGGGGAATTAACCAATTATTGTACACAGGGCTAATAAAGCACCTACATGTTTCCTTCTAGGCACACTTCACATACATTATTTCCCTCATTCTCCCCACAGCCTGGTAAAGCAGGAGAGGCAGGTGTTTTCATCCCCATGACTCTCATATAGTCTTAGAGACTTTGTCCTCCTGTCAATGCCTCAAGGGTTTCACTACTGAGTGGTCAGTACATCTATACATTTCACATAAGCAGAGCTGAAGTGCTGCCTCTAATTCAGCTTCTTCACCAAAGCTCAGATCCTCAGAACAATGATCAACTTTGCATTCATTTTTTCAACTTCAGCTGCCTCATTTGAATGACACTATTTTAATGACAATAAATGTATGGGCACCCGTGAAGTGAGAAATATTACCCTACATTAATACCCATCTGCCTGCCATCTCCTTAAGATCCTGAGGCATGTTTCAAAGTGAGCATAGGAGAATTCACACCTAATTAAAACCACAGGGGGGATGGAATGTCAGAGGCAGAATTCAGTTTATTTCTTAGAATTAGAGTATTTCTGGGACTAGCCTGTCCACCAAACCTGCCTAAGGTGTTGGGGTAAAGCATATATATGAGAGAGGAAGTATCAAGGAAACAGAGATAGATGGGTTTGTTTTGTTTTGTTTGTTTTTAATAAAAATGCCACTTAGGTCTTAAGGAATGAAAGTGCTAGAAAATAAACTAATTGAACTAATTTTTGCCCTCACTGTTAGGTAACAGGGGTACCCTAATGGCGCCGGTTCCGGGTTCTTCTCCCCTCCTTGACCAGGCACTGTCTGAACCCGCCAAAGGAGGGCCAATTAGAAAGAAGCATCACCCACCTTCCCTTGGGCCTGCCCCACATAGGCCCAAGGGATATAAAACCCAGCACACCAGCAGCTCTCTCTCTCTCTCTTCTCTTCTCCTCTCTCTCCTCTTCTCTCTCTCCCCCCGCGCGACCTGACCTCTACCTCTCCAATAAAGATCTCTTGGCTGCCACCGGTGTCGTCTCTGACTAGCCTGTCGCCCTTCATTTTGGTGCCATGACTCGGATCGGGATTCCCCACCTTTAGGTGGGACCGTAAATCTTACTCTAGACTCGGCCTGCAGGGAGCGGAGTTTTCTCCCTCTCCTCCTCGCGTCTCCGGCCTGGGCCCCCCTTCCCTTTCTCGTCTCAAAAATCCTGGTACCAGGTGGCCCACCGTCCTTGGTCACAGTCGGCCCCTCAGTCCTTTCGCTTTGGTGACGACCGAACCGGAAGCTCTGAGTCACGTCGCAGCGTTCGGCTATTAGGGGATGCCCTACTTAGCCCTCACTGCATATCCTCTCCTAGCCCCGCAATGGGAGGCTCTGCATCCCTGCCGGCCGACTCTCCCCTACCATGCCTCCTAAACAATTTGTCAGCCCTAGGCTTAGTGGCCGACCTCAAACCAAAACGCACACAAGACTGGCCCACTTACCCCTTAGATAACCAAAACAAGTGGCCCCCTTATGGGTCCCTCGATCCTGGTATCCTCCAGGATCTCTATAACTATTGTGAGGGAACAGGAAAATCGGCAGAGATCCCATACCTCCATGGGTTTTTCCTCCTAAAGGCCCTCAAACTGTCACCCTCGAATTACACCTAGATTGGACAACTGCTTTATTCAAGCTCTCTCCCAAAAAAACCAACTCTCTTATCCCCTTTCGAAATTATGTACGGCCGACCGCCTCTTCCGCCAGGCATTAGCCCATCTTCCCCGCCATCCACCCAACACATCCCATCATCCCTCCTGTCCTTCATCTCCCTGGCTCCACATTTCCAGGTTAAAACCGGCCGCCTGCGCAGATCAACCAGACGCCCCTCCCAGCGGCGCCTGCCCGTCCCCCACCAACTGCACCTACACCACCGCTCCTCCAAACTTCCCAGCCCCCGAAGGCTGGTGGAATGGCTCCCTACACAAGTCTATCAACTCTTCCACTGGTGGCCCCTGTGTTCCCGTCACTCTGTTTCCCCAACTCACCCTATTACCCTTCTCTGAAGGCTCACCAGCATACCACTTTGACCACCCTGACCTAGACCCCTCACAGATTCACCGACACAAGAGAGCAGTTTTCCTACCATTCATTCTCGGGCTATCCCTCACCACCTCCCTACTAGGCTCAGGACTAGGGGCTGCCTCCCTAGGTTACAGCGTGTCTCAGTTTTCCGATCTCAAGATTCCCAGTGCTTAGCCACTTTACAACGTCAAATCACATCCCTAGCACGGGTAACACTTCAAACCACCGAGCTCTAGATTTACTCACCGCTGAAAAAGGCGGTACTTGCATCTTCTTACAAACATTAAAACTTACATAACATTAGGAAGAAACTAATAGGGGCCAACTCGTCCCCATCATTGTGGGACACCCTAAAGACTCCCTCCTAGCCTGGATCCTCCCATTTCTAGGCCCTCTCATGGGTCCTCTTGTGCTCTCCTTCCGTGCCTTCTCAAATTCATGAGACAGCAAGTCTCATCCATCTCTAACCAAACCTTTAACCAGCTTCTCCTTAGACATTATCAACTCCTAGCAACCAGCGAAGAAGCGGCTAACTCCAGAGACAGACTCTGAGTGCCATGTCTCAGTTCCACCAGTTCCTAGACAATCTCCGCAAAGACTGCTGGCTCATCACAGACCCCTCCCTGCCCCTTGGCTGGCTACAAGGACATGGACTTCACAACTGAGGAGGTGTTCACATACAGAGCCCTACTGCTTGGCCTTATACTCCTGCTGTGCCCGGTACACAACCCCCACAGTCCTCCCACACCCCTCCCCCACGACGCCCCTGTTCAGCAGGAAGTAGCTAGACGAACTACAACGCCCATTTCCCCACTTCTTAAAAAACAAAAAAGCGAGGAATGTTAGGTAACAGGGGTACCTTAATGGCGCCGGTTCCGGGTTCTTCTCCCCTCCTTCACCGGGCACTGTCTGAACCTGCCAAAGGAGGGCCAATCAGAAACAAGCATCTCCCGCCTTCCCTTGGGCCCGCCCCACGTAGGCCCAAGGGATATAAAACCCAGCACACCAGCAGCTCTCTCTCTCTCTCCTCCTCTCTCTCTTCTCTCTCTCCCCCGCGCGACCTGACCTCTACCTCTCCAATAAAGATCTCTTGGCTGCCACCGGTGTCGTCTCTGACTAGCCTGTCGCCCTTCAGTCACAATTTTCTGTTTTCCCCTACATACCTAAGTCATTGAGAGGTGACAGCATGCTCGCAGCCTTCACAGCCCTCCCTTGCTCTCCGCGCCCCCTCAGCCTCGGCGCCCACTCTGGCCACGCTTGAGGAGCCCTTCAGCCCGCCACTGCACTGTGGGAGCCCCTTTCTGGGCGGTCCGTAGCCGGAGCCGGCTCTCTCAGCTTGCAGAGAGGTGTGGAGGGAGAGGCGCAGGTGGGAACCGGAGCTGCGCACAGCGCATGCGGGCCAGCGCGTGTTCCGGGTGGGCGTGGGCTCCGCGGGCCGGCACTCAGAGCCGCAGGCAGTGAGCGGCTTAGCACCCCAGCCAGCAGCTGCGGAGGGTGCGCCGGGTCTGCCAGCAGTACTGGCCCGCTGCCGCTGCGCTCCAATTCTCGCGGGGTCTCAGCTGCCTCCCCGCGGGGCAGGTCTCGGGACCTGCAGCCCGCCATGCCTGAGACTCCCCAGCACTCTGGGCGGGGCGGAGCCTCTGGGATGGGCGCCGCCCCCTGCTCCAGGGCGCCAGGTCTCATACATAGTTCAAGGGCTGAGGAGTGCGGGCGCAGGGCTCGGGACTGGTGGGCAGCTCCACCTGTGGCCCCGGTGCAGGGTCCACTAGGTGAAGCCAGCTGGGCTCCTGAGTGGAGTGGGGACTTGGAGAACTTTTTTTTTTTTTTTTTTGAGACGGATCTGTCGCCCAGGCTGGAGTGCAGTGGCGCAATCTTGGCTCACTGCAAGCTCCACCTCCCAGGTTCACGCCATTCTCCTGCCTCAGCCTCTCCGAGTAGCTGGGACTACAGGCGCCCGCCACCACACCCGGCTAAATTTTTGTATTTTTTAGTAGAGACGGGGTTTCACCGTGGTCTCGATCTCCTGACCTCGTGATCCGCCCACCTCGGCCTCCCAAAGTGCTGGGATTACAAGCATGAGCCACCGCGCCCGGCCGGAAATTTTTATTTAAAAATTATTTTACCCTTCTTTCGTATGTATTTAAACATCATTTATATCTAGATCCCAGTCTTTGCTGATCTCTTTGGCACATCATGTGCCCTTTCAATGTTAGCTCTTTCACCCTTATTTATGGTAATTTTATCTTCATAATTTCTTCAAATATTTTCTCCATTACATTTAGGGTAAATTTTTGTCAATGCTATTCAATATTATTGTGTTTCTATCAAACTATTTGATTTGAAAGTTTTAATAATTTTCTGATGCCTCACTGGAGTCTAGTATTTGATAAAATATATGTGTTCCAGAACTTTAAAAGCATGGGTGTTCTCTAATTATTAAATAATGAATTCTACAATTGATTAAACGATCTGATATGACAACTGTGCAATTCAAAATATCTATGTTAATACTTCGTTAAAAAGTCTTGTTATATCAATTACTAAACTATTTTACAATTCAAGTAATATCTATTTGTCAATATTTTCTTGTGACATACATATGTATGTGTGTGTATATCATTATCTATGTAAATACTTTAAAATATTTAATTTAATAAAGTGTATACCCTATCTGGTAAATTGTGTATTTAGAAATATGTAGTATTTTGTTGCAATATTGTATTTTGCTCTTGACTATTATCTGATGTAAATTATTTAAACAACTCATTAATTTAGTACTTCTACATTGCAAGTATTATGATAGGACTTTTAGTATAATGATAAAACCTGTGGGTCTTTGTCCTCTAGGAGTCTAAAGTTTCATAAAAATAAGCAAAAAAAAATCTGAACTTTGGACTGCATATTTACATTTGAAAGATTGAACAAAAAAAAGTGAAGCCATAGATACATGCCATTTGCCACTTAGCAGCTTTATTTAATGGAGTCAAAAAGAGTATATATATATATATATATATATATATATATATATATATATACATACACACACCACACACACACATATATATACACATACACACACACATATATACACATACACACACACATATATATAACCAAGATGAAAAAAAAAATAAGTGAAGACATAGATATATGCTATTTGACACTTAGCAAATTTATTTAATAGAAGTCAAAAGAGTATATACATATATATATATATTCATATGATTACCAATCTCTTTTATGTAGAATAATGATATTATATTTCAGGAATAGAGTTCTATTTCTCCACTGAATTCCACATTAATATTTAAAAATATAAATTAAAATGGAAACCATGCTAGATAGCATGATATAGTTAGTTTTCAAGGGTTCAAAATACTGGGCATATATAAAATGTAAAAAGATTATCTTCATGAGGTTTAATATTTTAATCTTGGGATTATTATTCCCTTTTTGATTTTTTTGAAGGATCTAAATTTAGGCCATGTTGTGGAAATATAAACATATGATCTTGTACTTAAATATTCATAATAATAAAAATGTCTCATCTCAATGGACATATTCAAGGTCATTACAGAATGATTTATTTATGTGGGAGTTATTTGGCAGTTATTCTGAAAAGTCAAATTAGTGAACAGAACTATCAGAAAAGAAAAACGTCACTGCTCAGAGCTCTCATTACAAATAATATAACATCTTTCACATGTTTTATCAATTTCTTGGGACTGATAGGCCTTATAGAAAGTTACTGTAAAAGGGAGAGTGTATGTGTTACTTACATACCCAAGATAAGACAGAAGTTATATCTACTTTATGTCAACAACTGCATTGTAAGAGTAAGTGACTTTCAACAATGAATAGTTATTAAAACAAGATTCCAGCTTGAATGCACATATTCATGAGGAAATGCCTTTTTTTATGGAGTATTTATTGAAATGTTTTATTTATAAAATACTATGGCTGGCAACTACATGCTAAGACAGCAAGAGAAAGACTAAATTGTACAAGACTTTTTATGTTATTGAAAAAGCAGAGAAATTTTTAATATAAACTCATTAGGATCTTTGAAAATTGATGAAATCATTATAATCCTGATCTTTTTTTTATGTTCTTAAAGGAATATAGCTTTACTGCGCTGTATTGTCTAACACATAAGAAATAGGCCCTTGAACAGGAGACAATTTGCAGTACAATGATAAGCTGCTGTATGATTTCGTTGTATTAAATTTTTTATGCCACATGAAGATTTCTGCATATTAAGACATAAATTTAATCTGATATCTAATGATCTTTCTCATATGGCACAAACCAACAATTATCAATAAAACATGACTTTTCTAATACATGGGAAACATAAACAGATATAGGTAATAAGTTGTGCTCAATTAGGCAATATACATTATTATGTATTTTTGACAGTTATAACTGTACCCGTAGAGTATTATTGTTGTAATATATATTTTATAAACTTTTCTTGACCTATTTATTCTTTGATGTATATGATAGTAATTTCCTTTTCTTTGTTTTTTTGTTCATGCTGTTGCTTGTTGCAGAACTTACCCCTTTTACTTTCTTCCATGATGAACTACTCTATTCACCTCTAAATTCAGTTTAAATTCAGATTCCTCCACAATGTATGAGGGTTTCCCCCCGCACGCAATTCTTCTTTTCTATAATAAGCTAAAAGTAATTTTGTCTGTGTGTGTATGTGTTTGTATTTTTCAGAATTCTTAAAACCTTTAAGCAAGTGCTGGGCCCTGGTATTGATCCTTTTGATATACTAACCAGATTGAAAGCTCCTTGAGCACAAATATAGGTCTGATTCATCATTAAATTCATCATAATTCCAGGACCAAAAGCTCAAATCGGACAATTTGCGGTCCCTCAAAAGGTCAATGCTTTCAGTCACTAAGAAATGTGTGAGTTATGATACTACACAGGTGCTCCTTGACTCACTATGGGGTTGTGCCCCAATAAACCCATTCCCTGTTGAAAATAACAAGTCAAAAGTATGTTCTTGACATATAGGTTTATTCAGACATAACCACATGGTAAATTGAGAAGTGTACTGAATGTGTATCGTTTTCTTCCCATTAGTCAAGTAGAAAAGTTCTAAATTGAACCAATATAAGTTGGGAACTAACATTAGGATGTCGCATAGGTTATTGTTCAGAAATGTCTATTTTCCATTCACAGTGGGCTAGCAGTGAAAATTATTCAGCTGCAGGTGCTAGAAAATTCTAAAATTATGATTAATAATCAAGTTCTAGCAAACACAATTCCTTTCAGGAATTAAAGAATATTATTTTCTTCTTCAATAAATGAGAAAGCATTCCTCTTGACAGAACAAAAAGGAATACAACTGTCAAAGCCTGATTTCACATAGGGTAATCATTTTAGCCGAGAAAACACAGTATGTGATCAAGTAACAGTTTGTCGTGACAAAGCTACTTTTGAGAGCTTAAGATCCAATACATACACACAGAAATTCAAATGATTACAACTTCAAGATCAGGATTTATGATAAACTGTAATATCTTTGGGACTCTAGATATGTAGGGTCCCTTAAAATTGCTACATTCAATTATTACAAACTTTTTTGCCCAATTAGCAGAAAGCAGTATTTTAAGGGATGAACGAATTCTAACATTAGTCAGAAGAGGTAAGTCATATGTCAATGTGTGCTGAAACGGTCCTTTTGCAAAGCTCAATACTAACTCTTATTTTTGTGATAAAATTAAGAGTCAAATTCCTCATTTTCATTTTTCAAGGTATCCTAATTCATAACTGTTATGTTTGAATTTATGTTCAGCAGTATATATTCTTTCTTTAGAGAAAGAATAATCTTTATTTGAAAATGATATCTAGTAATAGAGTTTCCAACACAGTACTATTTATTTTCAGGAACATATTCAAACCAAACATTGATGTTTGATGGAAGCAAATCTGACTGCCAGGAGAGTAGGTTGACACATGCCTTTCTAAATATTATCCAAACAGAAGGCTTTCCTTTCACCAGTTTCAGAGGACAATGGCATCATATGTCTCGAAAAAGTCACATATGCAAAAGAAACATTAAATTTTAAAGAACAAGAGACTGCTGGTTGGGCATAGTGGCTCACCCCTGTAATCTCAGCACTTTGGGAGGCTGAGGTGGGCAGATCACCTGAGGTCATGGGTTCAAGACCAGCCCGGCCAATATGGTGAAACCCCGTCTCTACTAAAAATACAAAAATTCGCCAGGCATAGCGGCTCGCGCCTGTAGTCCCAGCTACTCGGGAGGCTGAGGCAGAAGAATCGCTTGAACCCAGGAGGCAGAGGTTGAATGGAGCTGAGATCATGCCACTGCACTCCAGCCTGGGCACCAAAGTGAGACTCCATCTCAAACAAACAAAACAAACAAACAAACAAACAAAAGAAAAAAAAACTAGAGATGGATACACAATCTTCACTTAATTCTGAATTCTTATAATCATACTGAGTTATCAAATCCTATGCTATTTTTCTTCTTTACATTACAGTTAACTAAATGATAGTTGTAGTCAATCAAAAACATACCTAAAGATAACCATTCTGTAAATCCACAATTTTACAAGAATCTTGTTCTCCTTGCTTTTCCTTATGGTTTATTAGAAGATCCAAAAATAAAATACAAGTTTACTTATTGAAAATGTTGATGGCTCAGAAGAAAACATTATTTTAAAATGTAGCAAAGCTATTCAAAATCAAGTTTGATTAATAAGATCTTGTTCTTGGTAAATTTGGGAAACATAATACATCAAAGTTTTGCAACACTGTAAAAGCAGTTTCCAGCTGATGTTGAGCATGTCAGAAAACAATTGTTTATACCTTTGAACGCTTTTAGAAAGATGTTTGAGAAATTGACCCACAAAAAATAATTTCTTACCCATTTCTAAATCTTACATTTAAATTTAAGACATTTTACTGGATTAACTCTGACAATAGTTTTCAGTCTCAGACAGATGCTATATCAACTAGTAAGTATTTCATGTACTCTAACAATAAGTATACTTGGAGTAAGGAAATTTCCTGTGGATAAGGCATACAAAAATAAATACGATGAAATTAAAGCACTGAAATTTGTTTCATCTAAATTGATTACAAAATAATTTTTTTAATCCTGTGTGCTTTTGTGTATATTCTAAAGAGATGGAATTGCTGGCAAGATCCAAAAAATCTACTCCAACAGTCCTTAACTTTTGCTTTAAGATCATCTAAAATAATTTTTTAAAAATGTTATCCATTGTAATTTTTAAAAAATCACATCTAATGTGTAATTTAAAGATAACTAGATAGATTTGTTATGACTTACACACACTTATTTTATTTTATCAATAAAACAATGTGTCATTGCCTTCAATAGACTTAACATCAGTCTTTCTGGATTTTTTGTTTGTTTGTTTTCCAGAAGAGCAATGCCCCTCCCTTCCTTCTTTCCTTCCTTCCTTCTTTCCTTCCTTCCTTCCTTCTTTCCTTTCTTCCCTCCCTCCCTTCCTTCCTTCCTTTTCTCCTTAGAATGACCAAGTGAAAATGTACATTTGTGTAATGAAAACTGCCATTATTCATGTCACTCATTTTGCAGTTCAGAACATCTCAACACAGATTAAAACACCATTTCTAACATCAAATTTCAGAATTATCAGAAATGTGCTTGAGTCACGAAGCTCAGCTATATGTCCGTGTTGCCTTATTAAAGGATGCTTTATTCACACCCCACATTCTCAGACATATCTGTTTAAAGAAACATTTCATGTAGAGGTGAAGCATCCAGAAGTTGATTTTTCTAAACTACTGATTCTAGAAGAGAAACAATTTTGTCTCCCTTCCAGGGGACGTGGGAGAACATAGGAAGGCAATTCTGGGTGTTGGAGCTTGAATGGGGGTGCTACTGGTGTCTGGTGAGAGCAGCGTGTTGCTACATTTCCAACGCACAAGACAGTCACCTACGACAAAGAATAATCCAGCTCAAAATGTCAACAGGACTGAGATCAAAAAGCCCTGTCCTAACATAATTTTTGTCCCTGAGATTTCATGTGTGCTTAAGGATCCACAACCTCATTTTGAAGACTTGGCTATGGTAATTCCACTGTATTTTTCTAAATATAATAGTTCATTGTCTTCTATTTGGGGTGAAGGACAAATACTTGCATAAGCAAACATCATTTCTTCAGATGGAAAAGGAAGAAATGTTACAGGATGGGCAAAGTTTGTCACCCACACATACACAATACCTGCACATACACCAAATGCCTTACATCCTCGGAGTAACTATGCTTACCTGAATAGAAAATATATAAAAAAAAAAATTAGTCATTAGTCCTTTGCTGTCTAAGAATGTGATTGCAATGTCATACCTGGGTCTACCCCTTCCCACACCCTTACTTCTTACCTTGTCCTGCTTTCACCTTCATAATCCATATTTTCCCTTTTTCTTATCACAAAGTATTTTTTTTTTCTGAGTTTCATTGCCTTGGAGGTGTGTCTAAATTTCTGCTTCTCACTTTTGGTATTTGATATCATGTAACAGATTAAATAATGAATTGAGATTTTGCATTAACCTTACTTTAAAGGAGCCATCTAGAGGCACAATGCTTTGATCAAAAAAGAGATTTTAATGAAGAGAATTTCAGGTAATATAGCAAACTAGGGGAGAAAATAAATTGGCGCAAGCAGGCATTTCCACATCCTGTCAATAAGAATCTGTCTATGACATGAAAAGCGTATCAGATAATTTTAGTAAAAAAAAATTTAATTACATGTTTCTGATAAGTTAAACTGGACTACAGCGTCTAAGTCCCAAACCTGTTCAAAGCCATTTACCTGTGTGGTATATTGGAGATGAATGAGAGAGAAGGATAAATTATTAATGTCATGTCAACCATTTTAAAGAAAATAATTCAATTATAACTTCTGCTTTTTAGAGCCATCACAAAAAAAAGTCTTTATGTTAATCTTCTAACAAGGGGTTTAAAGGAAAGTGTTACTCAAAACAAGAAAGAAAAAACTAGATTTTGGCATATAATAATTACTTCAAAAGTCCGTTCCCATTGCTTATCTCTTGTATTATACAAATTATTTTCATCATCAAATGCTGATTTTCATTGCATGTAATTTTTACAGTGGTTGATATATTTAAAGCCCACATAGAAGACATAACTCACATTAGGATTAATAGAGGTTGAAAATAGAGTTCAAGGAGAGAATATACACTAACCTATTTGTTATGAGACACACCTCATCTGCTATTCATTAGAACATCTTGGAAGCGCTGTATAATACATCAAAAGCAAAAGTGCCCATAATGCAATGTCATTTATTTTTATATAGCAACTCACACACTGTGTATTTTAAAATGCTTTTCAAAGAGTATTAGTCACAGCAGGAAAAAAGATAGAATTTTTTTTTTTTTTTTTTTTTTTTCAGACAGAGTCTGACTCTGTCACCCAGGCTGGAGTGCAGTACCGCGATCTCAGATCGCTGCAACCTCCGCCCCCTGGGTACAATTGATTCTCCTGCCTCAGCCTACCCAGTAGCTGGGATTACAGGCGCCTGCCACCGCGCCCGGCTAATTTTTGTATTTTTAGTAGAGACGGGGTATCACCGTGTTAGCCAGGATGGTCTCGATCTCCTGACCTTGTGATCCGCCCACCTCGGCCTCTGAAAGTGCTGGGATTACAGGCATAAGCCACCACACCCGGCCAAAAATAGGATTTTTATAGTGATGTAAGATGCCACTGCTGGACAATTCTGCATCTAATGTAGTTACAATAAAAGCAAAAACTAAGGAAAACCTTTTCAAGATTTTGGAGTCTCTAAAGAGACTTTCACCTTGTTAAATCCAGTATTATCTTATATTTTTTCTAAGTTCTGAGCTATTCTTCAATTATTACAGAGTCTTATGAAGATTAAGAAAAAAATAGCAAAATAACTCTTTTTAGTACTTTGAATATCCTTTAAAAAACATTTTCAATGATAGCATTGAAAGAATTGTCTGAGCTCGGGTTGTGCTGTGGATGACTCTAATTTTGTTAGGAGTTGACCTCAATCTCATACATGGATGATTTAAATGACTGATGTGAAAACAAAGTGGTAAACATATGAAGTAGAAAAGCTCCCTAACTCTACCCAAATTAATGCAACTCTATTTCAATTTCCATAAGATAACAAAAAGTAAATCAGGTTTTAAATTATTATTTGTTCTGATAATACTCTTTATTAACATTCTCATTTACAAGAATGCAAAACTATACCTATTATACATTCAAATGTCTAATATACATCTATAGCATCCACAAAATCAAATACAATATGTAATTATCAAGACTCTCCTCTGATTTGCACTCTTTTTATATTTGATTGCAACTAGAATAAAATAAATTCCTTACCATTGGCTGTGAGAATTGCAGAGTGGTCCCTAGCTAACCATCTAACTTCCTTGCTCATAGATCCTCAGGATTCTCACACTCTCAGGTCACACTCATCCTGTCCTTTTCACAAAGCCCCTCTGTGCCTTGCCCTTGGTGACCCTTTGCTTAGGACAGTCAGTCCCATGCTTATGGTCACCTACTCTTAACCCTCATAAAAGTAGCTTCCCTTCTCATTACTCTGTATCCTGTTGACCTTGTTAAATTTTCTTCATAGCTCCTGTAATTACTTATTGTTCTATTTAACTTTATCTATTTATTTCTTTATTCTCTGTTCTCCAAATAGAATGTAAAGGTAAGAGAGTAGAGATTTGTGTTTCTTGCCCACAACTTTCTTCTTGTCACCTCCAAGAGACACTCTAGGAACTTCATGAATATCTACTGAATAATAATCAATCAACTTAGTAATCATTTTGGTACTGGCATATAGATTCATATGTGAAATCGTGTATGATAGGTTTTTGCTTGTTTGGTTTTTTTGTTTTTGTGCAGTGTGTGCACACAAGTAGATGTCTATGTCTCTGCATGTGTGATGGGTTGTAAACGGATTGGGGGCAGTTAAAAACCAACCCAGCGTAATATGCATCTGAGAAATATGCAAATAATAATGTATCAACCAAAACGAGCAATAAAATGACATTAAAAGCAGATTCTTAAAATACCATTGGCTCCTGCTCATAAATTCAGCTGGCAAACCCCACCCTCAATATTTTTCTTCTTTAAAAAAAAAAAAAAAAACACAGACATAATCAAACCCAAAACTTTATCTCTGGTGCATAGCCCCCTCTAGCCTTTTCACCAACTTGCTTTTTTTTTTTTCTTTAAGAAAAGATTCTGGAAATAATTTTTATAACAGCTTCTCATCCTCAGTGTCATTTATTTTCTTACACTAATTAAATAATTCTTCAGCTTTCTAAAGCAATACTTTTGAAATCATTTTGCCAAGATCACCCAGGATATCTTTGCTATTTGCCATATCTAATGTGTACTTTTTAGTTGTAATCTTAGAATGCTACTCCCAGACAAAATGGTGCTTTTATTCCCTTATTATTTGTTTCTGTGTCTTATTTATCAACATGCTATGAATTTATTATTTTTGAAATTAGAACTCTCCTATCTGACCTATGCCAATGTTCAGGCCAATTGAAACTCTTACCTGAAGTGATGTTTGTCTTTTATATCAGTCCACCTTGAACTCACTGTCACAGAGACTTTTTTTTTTTTTTTTTTTGAGACAGAGTCTCACTCTGTCACCCAGGCTGGAGTGCAGTGGCGTGACCTCGGCTCACTGTAACCTCTGCCCTCCAAGTTCAAGCAATTCTCCTGCCTCAGCGTCCTGAGTAGCTGGGATTACAGGCATCTGCCACCGTGCCCAACTAATTTTTTTTTTGTATTTTTAGTAGAGGCAGGGTTTCACCATCTTGGCCAGGCTGGTCGTGAACTCCTGATCTCGTGATCCACCCGCCTTGGCATCCCAAAGTGCTGGGATTACAGGAATGAGCCACTGCGCCCGGCCAATCCCACACTACTTACATTGTTACACAGCACAGAAAAAAAGAGAAGAATAAATCAATTTGTTTTATTAAATTAATATATTCTCAATACAACACATGCTAAATGTTTTGCATGAAAAATGTTAGCATGGAGAAATGCAGTCAACAGTAAAAATATAAAGTTTTAAGAATCCCTAAATAAAACCTGTGTTAAGTATAATACAATGATATCTTAAAATAATAGTGTAATAATTTGTGCCTCTGAAACTCAGGGTAGAGTTCAAGGGTTCAGAAATAAACTAGAAAGATAACAGTATATGAAACCTCTAGACCAGATAAGATCATTGAAAATGCAAAAGAATAAAAAAAAAGAGGCCGGTAATGGTGGCTCAGGCCTGTAATCCCAGCATTGTGGAAGGCCAAGGCTGGTGGATCACCTAGGTCAGAAGGTCAAGACCAGACTGGCCAACATGGTGAAACTCCATTTCTACTAAAACTACAAAAATTAGCTGGGCATGGTGGTGCACACTTGTAATCCCAGCTACTCGGGAAGCTGAGGCAGGAGAATTGCTTGAACCCAGGAGACAGAGGTTGCAGTGAGCCGAGATCATGCCATTGCACTCCAGCCTGGGCAACAAGAACGAAACTCTGTCCCCCCCAGAAAAAAGAAAAAAAAAGAATATAAAAAAGAAATCTTTAACATTCTAACAATTAGAATTTATGTTGATGAGGGGAGCAAGTAAGAGAAGATTGAATGAAAATATTATTCTGTGAAGTTGGAGTCAAATTAGCTAAATGAAGCTTAGTAGAAAATTAATTTACCCTGGAATGCTGCTAAGAGGTTACAATGAGGACAAAAAAAATGACGTGGGTTTTCTGAAAGGCCTGGCCCTTGGTATCATTCATATGATCATGAAGGCTATTTTCGTGGGGTTATGGGGATTACAGTTTTTGATTGGGGAGGGCTTTCATTTAGACAACTACTGCAATGGACAAAGCTGAAACCTGAACATTATCAAAAGATAAATATGTGATAAAGATGTTTTCTTTATTTAATATGAATGATGCTATTAAGAAATAATTTTGGCCTGGAGTGGTGGCTTATGCCAGTAATTCCAGCACTTTGGGAGGCAGAGGGGGGCAGAACACGAGGTCAGGAGATGGAGACCATCCTGGCCAACATGGTGAAACCCCATCTCTACTAAAAATTCAAAAATTAGCTGGGCGTGATGGTGCATGCTTATAGTCCCAGGTACTCGGGAGGCTGAGGCAGGAGAATCGCTTGAACCAGAGAGTCAGAGGTTGCAGTGAGCTGACATCGTGCCACTGCACTCCAGCCTAGCGACAGAGTGAGACTCTGTCTCAAAAAAGAAAAAAAAGAAATATTTCCATATAATTTTGTCAAAATATTAAATTGTCTAATTTATATATATTAGATAATATTAGTAATAGTCTTCATTATATTAATAGATCAAAGTAAAAGAGCAAAAAACTAGGTCATCTTTACAGATGCTAAAGAATCATTTGATAATCTTTAATATGTACTTTCTTATTTTTAAAAGTAATCATAGTAGACTGTCTAGAGAAACCTCTATAACATAAGGTATAAATTGTTCACAAGCTAATTTCTTAATTCAACACTATAATAAAAATTCTAATATCTTATTATAACTAGGCCAAATTATATTCAGACATATTTGAGAAAAAATTTATATCAGAATTATCAGAAAAATTATAAAAATAAGTAAGTAACAAGGAGGGATTTGTGTTATCTTGATATAAAATTATATTAAACTATGTTATTCTGTAAAGAATACATATGCAGTTTTTGAACAAAATAGAACCTGACCAAAACTCCGTGTTTGTGTGTGTGTGCTTGTGTGTGTGTGTATAACTCTTTACGTGTACTGATTCATTTTAAACAAAATGATGGTAATTCAAGGTTGTGTGACAAGGTGCAACATTGATCAAATGATATGTGGACATGGTTTTCTGTTTTAAATAAAATAACAACTACAGTCTCAAAAACAAACAACATAAGAATTAGCCAAAAAATATAGGTATACATTTATCATATATTACAGAGGAAGTTTTTTGCACAATGCCTAAAAAAGATTCACAACATTTGATCACATAGATGTTTAAATGTGCACATTACAAAACAGTATATAAAACTGAAACATAAAAGCTATCACAAATTGAACATTAACTCCATATATGCATATCTTGCTCAATATACCTAATATTAAAAAGAATAATAAATTTAAAAATGAGAAAGAAACTTATAAAACTGGGCAAAAGTATTAACAGGCAATGTATAAAGAAGACATACAAATGCCGAGAGATATTTCCCCAATCCAATTTGCAAACATTGAAACATTGGATAAAGTTTCAACAATAGCAGGTACAAGAAGAAATCAGTAATTCTCTTTGCTGCTGTGGCAAGCGTAGAATGATGTCATATTATTGCATTTCTTGAAATAAATTTGTCAGTTTATGTCAAACACAGTTTTTAAAAAAGGTAATTTTTCCCAGTTATCCTACATTTTAAAATTTTTTCTCTCATGGTAACCATAAATACATAAACATAATTACTATAGTTATTTAAGATAATAAAAGTATTACAAATAATTAAAATCTTGCCATACACAATTGCAAAAATAAAATATGATTACTTATAAGATAAATTGTTAGATGTGTGTAATAATTGCAGATAATATTTAAACATAAAAAGGTACCCACAATATGTTGGTAAATATGGCAATGCCTAATTTACATATATAGTCACATGTTAACACATGTGCACATAGCAAAGAAAAATACAGTAACTCTGTAATAGGGACTAATTTTAATTTTTCTGATAGATTTTCTAAATTATTCAGATTTCTGTAATAATACATACTAATTTCATCATCAAAAACATTAAAGATCAATTTAAGTTATTAAAAATAATAAATTTAAGAGACCTGCTCTTCTCTTGGCATGCTAATCTGACCTTTTATTACTTAATTTTTCTTTTCATTCCTCTATATAATAATTTCAGCATGCACTAACTTGTTCTTATATATATATGTGTAATATATAGTATATCTATATCTATCCTAAGTGAACTACAGTTGAAGGAAAAAAGCTACCCTTCAATAATAAGCTTCCAATTTTCATATTTCTTGGTAATAACTCTACAGTTGGCAAAATAGCAAGGAGGCCTCTATAAGTAGCTACTCTCTAAGTTCTTTGTAAGTCCTTTTATAGTCATCACATTGTTAAAGATACAAAACTGCAAATCTGTGTTTTTCTTTCATATGGACATATGGCTGGAATTGAACAACATATGATATTTGGTTTCCTTGCTTCTGGAAGGTGGAAGCAACACATAATTCTATATTTCAGGACTTGCATCTTTTATTGACTAGTTTATTGACAAAGAACAAATAACTCTGAATCCATTTCATATCTGAATGTGATTATTCTAGAAATGTTGCAAGAATTGATTGCATATAGCACTCTTTCTTGTTCTCTCTCTCAAGCTAGAGCTCTAATATAAAGTAAGACATATTTTTTTTCAAGGATCAATTCAGGGTTTTTCCAGGGAAAGCTCTGGAAATTGGTTCTTTGCTTATCTCGAATTAGCTATAAAAAAGATAAGATAGTTATACAACAAATAGTTTCAAGAAATAGGACTTCAACAGCTAACACTAACCTTAATAAAAATGAAAAGAAAACGGAAAAGATCTTTCAGAACGAAAAGGAAATACTTCAGATATAAGCTAGAAATAAAGTTTTCCTTGATCCAAGAGTTTTCAAATAAAGTCAAATTAACTCATTTAGCAATTGAAAAGGTACGGCTTAAAAGCCCAAAATAAAAAACAAAGAATAAAAATAATAGGACATCATTAATACCGAAAATAGAAAATCTTCTCCAGCTTCATAAAACAATTTTGGGAGACTGTGATGTGCGTAGTAGTATCATTATTTAATATGTGCTGTGTATTATTTTATTTGAACATTTTCTGTTCTCCCTAATTAGCATGCAAATTCCATGAGGCGGTGAACTTGCCAATCTCTTAGTGATTAGCAAATGCCCACTAAATGGCATAATTTACATATCTATATTCTAACTTGCTTTATTTCCAGTGCAAATTATTTGTAAAGTTTTATTATGAGATTTTTTAATGGTTTTGTGAGACTACCTCTCCCTAACCTTCAAATTTGTACAAAAGATCTATTTTATTCTTTATAAACTATTCACAGAAAGAAAAATGTCAGATTAACGTTGAAAATTTTAAAGGCCACTCTTAAGTCACTTGCTGAAAACTCTTTGAATATATGAATTAATTATAAGTATTAGGAGATAACTAATATCACAAAAACACATCACTGAACTCCAAATTTATTTATTCTGTGGTAGAGATTCTCAAATATTGTTCTGGGGACTTCCAATGTGCCCGCAGAAAACACATGCATGCTAGGTGATGGTCAGCTCACCTCTAGAAGCATCTGGGCACAGTTGTACAAGTCTTATCAGTGTTACACGAATTGCAAAGGTTAGGGAGCACTGGTAAATGTCATTCTACTATTTATATTAATAATACAATTAGGCACATCTGGCATGAGTGTTCTTACAGATTTTAAGCTGTACCCTTTTGATCATTTTTTAAAGTATTTATTCTCCCAAATCTTTTCTTTAACAAGTAGAGCTCTGGCCTTTAGTTTTGATACATAAACCAGTGTAAGGTGTTGACCTGACTTCTGAATGTGGAGCAAAAAGTAACACAAAACGTGTTTGGGGAACAGCAAAGTTAGGCAAACAAATCAACAAACAAAAAACACAAACAAGTAGTATGACAAAGGAGACGGTATTAAAGGGGCAGATGGAAAAATGCAAACAAGATTAGAGAGGAATTTGATTTCTGGCTATACAACACTCTGGACAAAAGGCTGGCTTAGTTATCTTTGAAAATCCTGATATGGGGTCATCCTATTTGGTAATTACAGATCAGTAACTTAGTTCTGATTCTTCCCACCTTTCCACTTGGAATGTATGCAGAAGGATAAGGAGAATAAAATCTTTAGAGCTAAGCCAAGAGACAATAGAAACATCGACTCCAAATTGCATGTACTTGTGGCCCAAAGCAACTGGGACCAGCAGAAATGATGCAGAAAGGTGTGACAATGCCGCCACAAGGAAGCGGCTTACAGAGGGACCCAACACGGGCAAAGACCAGAAACATTTGAATATATTCAGTCAGAAAGAGCATTCTGTTCAGTGACAGGCTAGGCAGACAAGATTCTTTGCTGTCTACTTTTGTCAGTGGACAATTTATATACATATATTTTTTCTGGCTATTACTTTTATTAGAAGGGTAGAACCTTAGCCTGGCTTAATAACACAGCTCAGTTTCAACTCTCTTCTTTGTATAGCCAAAAACCTTATTTCCTTCTTATATTGTGTTTAGTTCATCATCTTCAAGTTCAAATTGTGTTTTGTTTTAGTATGCTGAGGCTATCTTTTACTTTCTTGCAACTCAGTTTTTTATTTTAAAATGTTGTTGTTATATTGAGTTGAATGTGTCTAATTGTTTTGCCTCCTGATATGGTTTGGTTCTGTGTCCCCACCCAAATCTCATCTCCAGTTGTAATCCCCAGTGTTGGAGTTGGGAGGTGATCTGATCATGGGCAGGGGTTTCTCATAATTGGTTTAGCACCATCTCCTTGGTGCTATTCTCCTGATGGAGTCTCAAAAGATCTGTTTGTTTAAAAGTGTGGAGCAGCTCCCCACTCTCTCTCTTACTCTAGTTTCTACCATGTGAGATGCCTTGATACTCCTTCACCTTCCACCATGATTGTAAGTTTCCTGAGGCCAACCCAGAAGCCAAACAGATGCCAACATCACGCTTCCTGTACACCCTGCAGAGCCATGAGCCAATTAAACCTCTTTCCTTTGTAAATTACCCAGTCTCAGGTATTTCTTCATAGCAATAGGAGAAAGAAATAATACACCTTGGTATATTTTCTTAAATTTAAGCCATGACTCAAAAAGCATACATTTCATATAACTCACCATGAGGGAATCAGCTACATTGTCTAAAGTAGGATGTTAAAAAATTAATGGCTTAGAAATGAAAACTTAAAAGAAGAAAAGCAAACAGTTCTTGGAAACAATACTAGACCTACATGTGGTAGAGAAGGAAAGAACTCAAGTAGAGTGTACTACTGTTTCAAAAATCAGTAGATTTGTTGAAATCTTGCTGAAAGTATAGGGAAACACCAGAGAAAAATTAAATACTAAAGGTATATCTTAGAATATACTATTTAATCTCTGTGTCCCTCACTTTCTTCAAGAGAGAATTAGTAATAACATCTAATTCTAGATTCTTAGGTTGCAAGAATAAATGTGATGAATGTATGATATATATATGTGTGTATACACACATACACACACTATATATAATATATAGGTGCTATTGTTTTTATTATTGTTGTTTTCCTATCATTCTTGCCTTAAAGTAAATAATTTTATTGACATACCACTTGTGAGTAGGCATTTTCAGTCCTGGGCCATAATTGTTTCTTCCACTGGCTTCCGCTATAAAATAACTCAGGCCCAGGAAACCCACCTTTTGGGAAAGTTATCTCATTTTTTTAAATAAAAAATGGACTTTATCTGTTATTGATGATTCTGAAACCTGTGCCTTCTAGTAGCTTAGTGGGAAGCAGTGTATCTGCCATTTGCTCCCCAAATGTAGATTGTTCTTCCCTGGATAGTAAATGTCCCAAGTTTTCAAGTGCATTTGTTTCTTCTCTCTCTCTCTATAGATAGATAGATAGATAGATAGATAGATAGATAGATAGATAGATATAGAGATAGATAGATATACATATTGTTTTCTTAGTGAATGATAGAGCTGGAGCATAATCTCATATAGTCTGATGCTAGAATTAAGTATTTAAAAGTACTTATTGCACTATGTAGAATGACATGCTATAATTGAGTCAACTATCAAGTATGTATTTATATGAATCCACTTATCTCCTTAAAGTTTGAAATTAATCAGTGTGATCAATTCCCTAAACTGATCTTGACCTTCTTGTGTGACTCCACAGATATATTTTAAATAAAAACAAACAGAAAGGACCACAGCTCCAATAAATACAAACGCACTTATCAGGCAACACATGATTTGTGTCAACTGCTCCTAATGTTTTTGACAAATCGCAAATTACCTGCAGACAAGCAAACAGATGCTTCAAAATGGACCCGTGACAAATGATAAATGACAAAAATGTTAGGCCAAATCACATGCAATCACACACCTGCTATTGAATTAGCCCTGAGTAAATAAAGTAAGGTTTTGTAGAAAGAGAACAGAAGACCAGTCCTCTGTCATTGTGTCACTCTTTGCATTTAATAACAGACACCAGTCTGTGAGGTATCTTCACTTTTACAGAAACTTCTTCCTGTTTACAAAAACAAAGAAAACTGATTAATATGATTAGGCTTCATGTAGTGTACTAAATTTCCTGTTCTATAACTAAATACTTCAATGTCTTTCTTCCCACTATGGTTTAAGTCCATGATGACGGACTATATCTGACTTTTTATTGTTTTCTCTTTTATGTCTAGCACAACACTTGGCATATAGTAGGCAATCAATAAATATTTGTTGAATGAAAGAACATATGAGTCACAAGAGCACAATAAGTGTTTGCTGAATGAATGGATATCCAACAGAAAAGTGTTCTGCTGCAAAATAGGAAAATTCTCATATTTCCAAATATTGTCTATGAATAATAAATTTACCTAAAATCTGAATAATCAAGAAAATGAATCATCCTTATCAGTGTCTCTGTCCATTCTTCCAACATCACTTTCTTATTAGAGATGGTCTTGTTTCCTTCTCTTCATGCTTTGGGCAAACTGGTATTGTTTCACTTGACCTAATACTTAGAACTTTTAAGGCTTGTTTAAAGTTTAAATACTTAGAGTCTTAAAACTTTAAGACTTGTCCTTGTTTTTAGGATCAGCACAGTCTCATGAATGTTTTATGTTATTGTAATAATAAGCAACTCAGTACACAAATGCATGAAAGATCTAAAGTAATCCTCTTGATGTTTTACATAGCAAAGGAGCAGCACAAAATAATTGGTATAGTTTTTACTAAAGTGAAATCAGATAATGCATAGGGATTATGTATAAGAATGAATGATCACTAATTATCTAACAGTGCAAGATGTTTTTCTGATTACAATGAAATACACTGCCCCACACTCTTTTGCAACTTTACTGAATCCAATTTTTAGAGTTTTGCACTAAAAGAAAGTCATAGAAAGTCAGAGGGAAAGGTGAGGATAGAGAGACATATAAATGAAATAGCAATAAAATTGCAACCTGCATGGAATTTATCTAGAAATGTGTTTAAACCACATTAAGCAAGTAGTAGAACCTATAGATATATTCTCTCAGGAACTTCAATAAATTAATTTGCCAAAGCCTCAGTCTCCTCTTTTGTAAATTGAGAGTTATAATAAATCCTCTAACACATGATTTCTTGGAGAAAGAGGATACTGGAAATGCAATTTATTCACCTTAGATTTTCAGCAGATTTCTGCAGAGTTGTTTGAACTTGCCAGTTTCAATTGTTTTCTATTTAAAACCATTGTAATCAAGTGTACCCCCCCACCTTTCCATTAATATTTGAAAAGGTCCCTAATGATGATTTCCACAATGCTAAATTTAGTAGTAAACTGTCTTACATGATGTCTCAGTAGATTTAGACACATTTCATTAGTGCTTCTTAAAATACGTTTTTTACTATTATAGAAAGAGACTCGTCTATCTGCTTTTTTTTCCTTATCTCACTGACTGCTTCTCAACCTCAGTTGCACCATTTTTCTTATCACCCATAACATTTTCTTTATGTTGAAGAAGTTTAGAGCTCAGTTCTTAGACTTCTTTTCTTTGTTACCAGCTATTTCTTCTCAGTACGAGTTTGCCCACTCATGACTTTTATTTATTCTATAATCTGAAAATTTGAATAGGTGTACATCCAACTTTGGCTACTTCCCAGAATTCCAGGATTATATCTTCAACTGCTTCTCACGCACTTCATTTGAATATATAATAGATATCTCCAAATTAATATGTCTAATCATGCCTTCTAAACTTGTTTAACCTACAGATTAAACAAGTCTCCCATTTTAGTAATTGCCAACTCAATTCTATTTACTCACCTCAAAAGTGCAGAATAATGCTTGCATGTTCTCTTTATATTATGTTCCCATTCCAAATTTACCATTTCTAATGATATTTGTCCAAAATCATTCTGCTACAAACTTGATTCCAACCCCTCTCATCATATTTCCAGCTTAAGTTTTAAAGTCTCCTCCCAATTTTTCCCACTAATGCATTTGTTTTTCATTATTCTTTTCTTCACAAAATAGCCATATGATATTTTAAAAACAGTATAAATTACATCCTATCATTTCCTTTTTAGTACTTACCAACATATTATTATCTTAATCTTAGTAAGAACTAAAATCCTGACAATAGTCCATAGCACCTTCTCATGGCGCCGTGATTCCTTATCTCTAATACCAACCTCATATCATAAAAATCTAATCCTACAGATTCTAACCCAACCATTCTCTTCTTGGACTTTTTGTCAACCTCCTACCTCTGAGTATTTGTAACTGCTAATACTTGCACATTTGTCTAGCTGGAATGCTGTGCTCTGAGACATCTGCACAGTTTTCTTCCTTGTCTCCTTCAAGACTTGACCAACATATTTGGTCCTTTGCTGAAATATCACCCTGTATAAAATGCAATTTACTCTTTCATTCCCCTGAAGATGCCTTGATTTGAGTTTTAATTATTAAAAAATCAGACTTGAAGAAAAAGAATTAGAAATAGTTAGATTACCTGAAAGTTAAACCAAGGAAACAGGAATGACAGAACAGAAAAAAGTGAGGAAGATAGGAAGAAAGAGGGAAAGATAAAAGCTCGTATAGCATATATTAACGTTACAGTTGTGGAAATTCCACTTTGTACATACAGGTCAGGATTATTTCATTAGGTACTGGAAAGAACGGTGCATGTATCCACAAGGCTCCACCTCCTATTGGTTAAGAGTTGTCCTCAGAGATGATAATAACTCCACAACTCATACCTGTCACTGAGGCTTGAAAGACTCAAACAGCTAAGAAACAGAACAGCTGGGACTCTTCAGGTATTTTCTTGTTTCTCTTGGTCTTCCCAGTATGGCAGTTTCAGGGAAGTTAAACTTTTTACAGGGTATCTCAGAGCTCCAAATGTATGTGTAGATAAAGAGAGAAAGAGAGAGAGAGAGAGGAAGAGAGACAGAGAGAGAAAGAGAGAGATTCAGCCTCTGAAGTCAAATAGCATCACCTCTGCTTTATTTTGTTGGCTGTGACAATCACAGCCTTCTCTGTGTTATTTTGGGTTTTTCAAATTTTTCTTTTAGATAATTGTTCAATTCCATGCAATTGTAAGAAATAACAGTGAGAAATAATGTGTATACTATGCCCTCTGTTAATGGTAACATTTTGCAGAACCATATTGCAATACCACAACTAGGATAATGACATTGGTGTAATCCACTGATTTTATTCAGATTTCCTCAGTTTTACTTGCACTCATTTGTGTGTGTGTGTGTGTGTGCGTGTGTGTGTGTATTAAGTTCTATGTAATTTTATCACCTGTGCAGGTTCCTGTATCTACCATCACAATAAAGATTTGGAACCGACTCAACACAACCAGGATACTTCAAAGTATGCTTTTCATAACCACACTCATCTCTCTCCTTCTCCATCTCTAACCACTCTCTTCTCTATTTCTAAAATTTTGTCATTTTTGAAATGCTACCTAAAAATGTACATCAATGGAATCATACAGTAAATAATGCTTTTAGATTTGCCTTTATCACTCACCATAATTCCTAGGGGATTTATTCAAATTGTTGAGTGCCTCATTAGACTAGCTACTTTGTTTTGCCAAGTAGTATTCCACCTATGTATGGTATGTATGTTCCACCTATTGAAAGATATCTAGGTTGATTCTAAGGTTTAGTTGCTACAAATAAAGCTGCTATAAACATTCATGTACAAGTTTTTGTGTCAACATAAGTTATCATTTTTTGGAGGATAAATGCCCAGGAGTGCAATTGCTAGGTCTGACAGAAATTGAAAATTTAGTTTCATAGGGGACACCAAACTGGTTGGTTCCTAGAGTGGCTATAGTAGCAATGTATGAGTGATTCAGTTGCTTTAAATCCTCACCAAAATTTTTTGCTATCACTATTTTTTTTAAACAGCCATTCTGATAAGTGTACAGTGATCTCATGTGATTTTTATTCATACTTCCCTGATGGGTGATGATGTTGAACATATTTTCATCTGTTTTTGTGACTTTGGCAAAATCTCTATTCATGACTTTTGCCCATTTTCTATTTAGTTGGCCTTTTTTCACTGTTGAATTTTCTTTATATATTCTAGATACTAGCTCTTTTTGCTTATGAGGATATATTAATGTTGTTTTATTACTTTAATATTTCCTATTTTCATTTTCACAGATCTCGTTCTTATCTTTTATCCTTCTTTCTTGCTTTGGGTTCATTTTGCTTTTTTTCCTAGTTCTTGAGTTAGAAACAGCTTATTGCTTTGTGATCTTTTCTGATTTTTAACATAATAATTTAATGCAATGCATTCCAATCAGCCCAGCTTTTGTTGCATCCCACAGATTGTGATATGGTGCAATTTCATTTTAATTCAGTTGCTAAAAATCTCCTTTGAGTCTTCCACTTTAATCCACGGATTTTTTAGAAGTGCATTTGTTTACATTTTTTTATGGCTCAAGATAGAATAATATTTTTTTCTTGGTGTATGTTTCATGGGAACGTGAAAAAAAGTGCATTGTGTTGTTAGGTAGAGTAGTCTACATAAGTCAATTAGATCATGTTGGTAGCATATGTTGTTCAGATGGTCTATATTCTTCCATAATTTTTATGTAGTAATTTTATTAGTTGCTGAAATGTGGGTGTTGGAGTTTCCAATTATACTTGAAAAATTTGTCTATTTCTTTTTTTCTTCTAGTTTTAAGGAGGGTAGTGGAAGCAAAGATAGTATTCTCAGTGGAAGACATGTCAGCAAAATATGTAGGAATAATACATAAGCTGGGGTATATATCTATCTCTATTTATACCTATGTAGAATATCTATATCTTTATATTTTACCGACAGGTCTACCTGTAGCCATCATTGGGAAATACAATTTTACACATCTATTAACAGTAGCCTGGACACTAATTTTATGTAAGATGTACCATTGTAAATCTTAGCCACAAACAATAACGTAGCTACTCAGATACGCTGCTTTCAATCTTAGTAGTGTGTTTTTAATTTCCCTAGTTAAGAGACTGTCATCTGGGGACTTAGACATGTAATAGGTACTCTGGTTTCATGTAAAGCATTCACTCTAAATGACCATCTCTTTGAGCCTTCTGACTCCCAAAAGAACTATTTAATAATAATGATGCTACAGCCTACCGGGAGTTACCATCTCTCCACATACCATTGGCAATGGTGTCTTTGATGCAATCCAACAAGTAAACGTTTTTACACTTGAATACCACCCTAAAGCACTTATCTGAAAGACTACTTCCAGTATGATCTCTCTTAATTTTGGTTATCTCAAAATCCTACCTAAGGTAAGGATTTAAATGCAGGTAATATATTTTGATGGGGAACCCAATGAACAGAAGTGAAAAAGAAGAGAAAGTAAAATAGAGGAGGAAAAAAAGCCACAAAATGTGCATTAATATAAAGTTAATAATGAAGATTATGAAGACGTGTAGAATATGTCTGAGAATTGACCCTCATTTGCTCTTAGAAATGAAGTACAATTGTATTAAATTTAACTGCATAACTTAGTAATAAAACTGTTAAATATTAGCACATTTATCTAACATACTTTCTCATTATAATTTAATATTATTAAAAAATAATTTATTGTTTATTAATAATATTAATTAATTAATAAAACAAATAACAATTTGTTTTAAATTTGTGAATAACACTCTTCTTTCTAAAAATTACTTTGTCCAGGTTTTAGCTTTTGAAAAGTCCTACTTATCATTCAAGGTCCTAAGAAATTTTATCCTTTTCTCTGGATTATTCTTTTTCCTATTTTTTTGTTCCACACTTGATTGATTCAGAGTTCATAATTCCCCTCTTTGACCTACCACTGATTTCTATATAACACTATATTAAGTCTGTATTTTAACCATATGTAGCACAATTATCTTCTTCACTTGTTTGATTATTTTAATAAATTGTGATATGCAGCATGACAATTTTTTTTTGTATAGCTACGCATTATTTTGGAGAGAAGGACAAAAAAATCAATGACATAGTTAACCTATCACAGTACTCGAGCATCTAGAAGAGTTCTTGTCATTTATAAACTCTCCATTTGTTTCAGGTAAGTGAACAAATGAGACAATAGCCTAGTTGGGGATGTAATTGGAGCCATGAGCCAAGCCACACAGCAACCTTTAGAATCAGGAAAACTCAAAAAACAAAAAAAAGACAGATTCTCCTGTAGAGCCTCCAGCCCTGATGTCACCTTGAATTTAGTTCCAAAAGATGGATTTTAGACTTCTAACCTCTAGAACTGTAAAATTACAAATGTATGTTGTTTAAAGCCCCTAAGTTTATGTTCATTTGTTACAAAAGCAATAGGAAACTAGTACAGTCTATTTACTTCTCTATTCTCTTTCTGGTCCTCCTGTTATGTGTATGTTGGTGTGCCTAGTACAGTCTCACGTTTCTCTAAGGCTCTGTTTATTTTCTTTCAGTTGTTTTCCCCTCCATTCTTTACACTGCATAGATATATCTTAAACTATGCTGGTTCTTTCTTCTGGTAGTGAAATGTATTGTTGAGTCTCTCCAGTGAACTTCTTCATTTCAATCATTGACTTTTAAACTCAATTTCTATTTGGTTCTTTATTATACTTTCTACCTCTTTATTAATATTCTATACTGGTGAGACTTTGTCATCATATTTTCCTTTTCTTCTTTATTCATGGATTCTTTCATTTCATTGAAATCATAGCTACCTTAAAATTGTTTTCTATTATGTCAAACGCCATAGACATGTCACAGGCAGTCCTGTTGCCTACTTATTTTTCTATGTATAGATCACACTGTCTTGTTTCTTTTCCTGTCTTATTTTTTTTGTGAAAACTGAATATTTTAGATAACATACTGTTGCAACTATGGATACCTCCCCTCAACCCCAATTCTACCTCAAGCCTTGTTATTGTTGTTGTTGCTTATTTCTTTAGTAACTTGGCTGAAGTATTTTAGTGAAGTCTATTTCCCCTGCAGTGTGAACTATCTGGTATTGCTTCTCAGAAGGTTCAGTCTTAGGCATTCCCTTAGTCACCCTAGGATGACTGGTTTTTAGAGGGCTCTCTTTGTCTCTTTCCCTAATCTCACTTTGCAGCTGTCTGCCTTGTCAGGTATCATACTCAGATGTGAAGCTCTGATATTTGCCCAATGATTCCTCTGTTGTTTTGAACAATGTCTTGGAACATATATTGATCTGCAGTTAAATGTGGGTCCCTTTGCAAGGGGAGCCTTTGAGAACAGTCTTTGAAGGTCATTAGGACCCCAGAGGGCTCTTAACTGTCTGTCTTGATTTTCTCTTTTGTAAAATCAAGTTTAGCCCACAGTTGCCTCCTTACATATTTTAACCTTGCCCAAGAGGTTTCTCTGTACATAGCGAACTATAACCTAAATGGAGGTGTAAACACACAGTATGCTACTCTTATGCCAATCACTGAGTTTCGGCCAATTAAAAGGACCTGGTATGGTTTGGCTGTGTCCCCACCTAAATCTCATCTTGAATTGTATTTCCCATAATCCCCATGTGTTTTGAGAGGAACCCAGTGGGAGGTAACTGAATCATGGTGGGAGGCTACTCTCATGGTGCTATTCTTGTGACAGTGAGTGAGTTCTCACAAGATCTGATGTTTTTATAAAGTGGAGCTGTATCCTGCAAAGCTACAGGAACAAAGCTGCCTAAGGCCATGGAAATCCACCTCTTGCATCAGCATGCCATAGATGTGAGACATGGAGTCAAAAGAGATCATTTTGGAACTTTAAGGTTTAACAATTGCCCTATTGGATTATGGACTTACCTGCAGCCTATAGCTACTTACTTTGGCCAATTTCTCCCATTTGGAATGGCTGTATTTACCCAATGCCTGTATCCCCATTGTATCTAATAAGTAACCAAGTTGCTTTTGATTTTATAGGCTCATAGGCAGAAAAGACTTGCCTTGTCTAAGATGAGACTTTGGACTTCGTCTTTTGAGTTAGTACTGGATGAGTTAAGACTTTGGGGGACTGCTGGGAAGGCATGATTGATTTTGAAATGTGAGGGCATAAGATTTTGGAGGGTCCAGGGTGGAATGATATGGTTTGGCTGTGTCCTCATTCAAATATCATCTTGAATTTTAGTTCCCATAATCCTCATGTGTTGTGGGAGGGACCTGGTGAGAGGTAATTGAATCATGGTGGTGATTACTCCCATGCTGCTCTTCTCATGATATTGAGTAAGTTCTCACAATATCTGATAATTTTATAAGAGTTTTTCTCCCTTTTGCTCTGCACTTCTTGCTGCTCCATGTGAAGAAGGACATGTTAGCCTTCCCTTCTGCCAAGATTGTAAGCTTCCTGAGGTCTCCCCAGCAATATTATACTGTGAGTCAATTAAATCTATTTTCTTTATAAGTTACCCAATCTTGGCTACATCTTTATTAGCAGTGTGAAAATGGACTAATACAGGGGTCACCTCTTCAAATCCTGTTTAGCTAAGACAAATGCTTAGTTATAACCAATCTAGCCATTTCTGTACTTCACTTCCATTCTCTGTAGTCACTTTCCTTTTTCTGTCTATAAATCTTCCAACAAGTTGTGCTAGTCTCTCTGAGCCAACTCTTGTTCAGGAGGCTGCCCAATTTATGAATCATTCTTTGCTCAATTATACTGTGTTCAGTTGAACTCGGCTAAGGTTTTCTTTTAAGACTAGTAAACTGTCAGGCTTTGATGGTGGCTGTCTCAGGGCCCCTGGCCTCCTCCTCATTGCTGACAATCCACCAAAGTCTCTACTCTTTTGGGAAGTACTCATGCTTGAACTTCTTCATACATTTTTCCCAAATAAAGCTAGATTCCATAGATATAGTTACAGATATCTGCGTTTTAATGTCCTCTTTCCCTTGGCAACATATCTGGCCATGTTCTCTGGACTCATGTCCATGACAGTGGCCTGCTTATCCTCAGAATGACACACTCACTTTATTTCCAGGACACTGGAAAGGGGCAGTAGCCTCTGGATTTCTTGGCTTTTCTCTTCCAGTGTGAATCCTTATCCCTGTGAGTGAGTTGAGGTGAGGATAATCTGAGCCCCAGTGTTCTTGGCCTGAGATCCCTGGGGTAAGGCCTCCATACCATGAATGGGTGCTGGGTCGAGGAGAAAGCCCCTGATAGTCTGACCACACTTTCCTGGACTTTAGCCTTTCTTAAACAGAGCTGTGGAGGAGGCATAAAAAAATGCAGATGATTTCTCTTTCTTGCACTTTAGGAAGAGGGATCCCTATCATATGGGCTGTACCTGCCCTTCACAGGGGAATTTCCATCATGCTGAGTCGAGGATGGGATAAATAAGGGGGTATGTTGTGACTCATGCCAGGGACTCTCCCTGTTCTTATCACTGAGATTTAGTAGATTCTCTTTCACAAATATGTCTTCATTTTCTACATATCATTAAGGTAATTTCCATTTTTTTATTTTATTATACTTTAAGTTCTAGGGTACATGTATGCAATGTGCAAGTTTGTTACATATGTATACATGTGCCGTGTTGGTTTGCTGCACCCACTAACTCGTCATTTACATTAGGTATATCTTCTAATGCTATCCCTCCCCGCTCCCCCCACCCCATGACAGGCCCTGGTGTGTGGTGTTCCCCACCCTGTGTCCAAGTGTTCTCATTGTTCAATTCCTACCTATAAGTGAGAACATGTGGTGTTTGGTTTTCTGTCCTTGTGACAGTTTGCTCAGGATGATGGTTTCCAGCTTCATCCATGTTGCTACAAAGGACATGAACTCATCTTTTTTATGACTGCATAGTATTCCATGATGTATATGTGCCACATTTTCTTAATCCAGTCTATCATTGATGGACATTTGGGTTGATTCCAACTCTTTGCTATTGTGAATAGTGCCACAATAAACACACGTGTGCATGTGTATTTTAGTATCATCATTTATAATGCTTTGGTTATATACCCAGGAATGGGCTTGCTGGGTCAAATGGTATTCCTAGTTCTAGATCCTTGAGGAATCACCACACCATCTTCCACAATGGTTGAACTAGTTTACAGTCCAACTAACAGTGTAAAAGTGTTCCTATTTCTCCACATCCTCTCCAGCACCTGTTGTTTCCTGACTTTTTAATGATCGCCATTCTAACTGGTGTGAAATTGTATCTCGTTGTGGTTTTGATTTGCATTTTTCTTATGATCAGTGATGAAGAGCATTTTTTCATGTGTCTGTTAGCTGCATAAATGTCTTCTTTTGAGAAGCGTCTGTTCATATCCTTCACCCTATTTTTGATGGGGTTGTTTGATTTTTTCTTGTAAATTTGTTTAAGTTCTTTGTAGATTCTGAATATTAGCCCTTTATCAGATGGGTAGACTGCAAAAATTTTCTCCCATTCTGTAGGTTGCCTGTTCACTCTGATGGTAGTTTCTTTTGCTGTGCAGAAGCCCTTGAGTTTAGTTAGATCCCATTTGTCTATTTTGGCTTTTGTTGCCATTGCTTTTGATGCTTTAATCATGAAGTCTTTGTCCATGCCTATGTCCTGAATGGTATTGCCTAGGTTTTCTTGTAGGGTTTGTATGGTTTTAGGTCTAACATGTAAGTCTTTAATCCATCTTGAATTAATTTTTGTATGAGGTGTAAGGAAGGGATCCAGTTTCAGCTTTCTACATATGGATAGTCAGTTTTCCCAGCACTATTAAATAGGGAATCCTTTCCCCATTGCTTGTTTTTGTCAGCTTTGTCAGGGATCAGATGGTTGTAGATGTGTGGTGTTATTTCTGAGGCCTCTGTTCTGTTCCATTGGTGTATATCTCTGTTTTGGTACCAGTACCATGCTGTTTTGGTTACTGTAGCCTTGTAGTATAGTTTGAAGTCAGGTAGTGTGATGCCTCCAGCTTTTTTCTTTTGGCTTAGGATTGCTTTGGCAATGCAGGCTCTTTTTTGGTTCCATATGAATTTTAAAGTAGTTTTTTCCAATACTGTGAAGAAAGTCATTGGTAGCTTGATGGGGATGGCATTGAATCTATAAATTACCTTGGGCAGTATGGCCGTTTTCACAATATTAATTCTCCCTATCCATGAGCACTGAATGCTCTTCCATTTGTTTGTGTCCTCTTTTATTTTGTCGAGCAGCAGTTTGTAGTTCTCCTTGAAGAGGTCTTTCACATCCCTGGTAAGTTGGATTCCTAGGTATTTTATTCTCTTTGTAGCAATTGTGAATGGGAGTTCACTCATGAATTGGCTCTATGTTTGTCTGTTATTGGTGTATAAGAATGCTTGTGGTTTTTCCACATTGATTTTGTATCCTGAGATTGCTGAAGTTGCATATCAGCTTAAAGAAATTTGGGGCTGATATGATGGGGTTTTCTAAATATACAATCATGTCATCTGCAAACAGAGACAATTTGAATTCCTCTTCTCCTGACTGAATACCCTTTATTTCTTTATCTTGCCTGATTGCCCTGGCCAGAACTTCCAACACTATGTTGAATAGGAGTGGTGAGAGAGGGCATCCTTGCCTTGTGCCAGTTTTCAAAAGGAATGTTTCCAATTTTTGCCCATCCAGTATGATACTGGCTGTGGCTTTGTCATAAATAGCTCTCATTAGTTTGAGAAACGTTCTGTCAATACCTATTTTGTTGAGACTTTTTAGCATGAAAGGCTGTTTAATTTTGTTGAAGGCCTTTTCTGCACCTATTGAGATAATCATGTGGTTTTTGTCTTTGGTTCTGTTTATGTGATGGATTACATTTATGGATTTGCATATGTTGAACCAGCCTCACGTCCCAGGGATGAAGTCAACTTGATCTTGGTGGATACCCTTTTTGTTGTGCTGCTGGATTCAGTTTGCTAGTATTTTATTGAGAATTTTTGCATCAATGTTCATCAGGGATATGGGTCTAAAATTCTCTTTTTTTGTTGTGTCTCTGCCAGGCTTTGGTATCAGGATGATGCTGGCCTCATAAAATCAGTTAGGGAGGATTCCCTCTTTTTCTATTGATTGGAATAGTTCCAGAAGGAATGGTACCAGCTCCTCCTTGTACTTCTGGTAGAATTCAGCTGTGAATCCATCTGGTCCTGGACTTTTTTTGGTTGGTAGGCTATTAAATATTGCCTCCATTTCAGAGCCTAGTATTGGTCTATTCAGTGATTCAACTTCTTCCTGGTTTAGTCTTGGGAGGGTGTATGTGTCCAGGAATTTATCCATTTTTTCTAGGTTTTCTAGTTTATTTGCATAGAGGTGTTTATAGTATTCTCTGATGGTAGTTTGTATTTCTGTGGGGTTGGTGGTGATATCCTCTGTATCATTTTTTATTGCGTCTATTTGATTCTCCTTTTTTTTCTTCTTTATTAGTCTTCCTAGTGGTCTATCAATGTTGTTGATCAAAAAAACCAGCTCCTGGATTCATAGATTTGTTGAAGCGTTTTTTGTGTCTCTATCTCCTTCAGTTCTGCTCTGATCTTAGTTATTTCTTGCCTTCTGCTAGCTTTTGAATTTGTTTGCTCTTGCTTCTCTAGTTCTTTTAATTGTGATGTTAGTGTTGTCGATTTTAGATCTTTCCTGCTTTCTCTTGTGGGCATTTAGTGCTATAAATTTCCCTCAACACACTGCTTTAAATATGTCCCAGAGATTCTGGTACGTTGTGTCTTTTCTCATTGGTTTCAAATAACATCTTTATTTTTACCTTCATTTTGTTATTTTCCAATAGTCATTCAGGAGCAAGTTGTTCAGTTTCCATGTAGTTGTGCAGTTTTGAGTGAGTTACTTTTTTTTTTTTTTTGAGATGGAGACTCGCTCTGTCACTCAGGTTGGAGTGCAGTGGCACAGTCTTGGCTCACTGCAAGCTCCACCTCCCAAGTTCATGCCATTCTCCCACCTCAGCCTCCCAAGTAGCTGTGGTCACCCAGCACCATGCCTGGCTATATTGTTTTCATATTTTTAGTAGAGATGGGATTTCACCATGTTAACCAGGATGGTCTCAATCTCCTGATTTCATGATCTGCCCGCCTTGGCCTCCTAAAGTGCTGGGATTACAGGTGTGAGCCACCGCGCCTGGCCTTGAGTGAGTTTCTTAATCCTGACTTCTAATTTGATTGCACTGTGGTCTGAGAGACAGTTTGTTGTGATTTCTCTTCTTTTACATTTGCTGAGGGTGCTTTATTTCCACCTATGTGGTCAATTTTGGAATAAGTGTGATGTGGTGCTGAGAAGAATGTATATTCTGTTGATTTGGGGTTGAGAGTTCTGTAGATGTCTATTAGGTCTGCTTGGTGCAGAGCTGTGTTCAAGTCCTGGATATCCTTGTTAACATTCTGTCTCGTTGATCTGTCTAATATTGACAGTGGGGTGTTAAAGTCTCCCATTATTATTTCTGTTTCATAGTGTATACTAGACTGAAAGATAAATAGTATGTTGCTTCAGTCTTCCACTATCTTTTAAACCTTTAAATTACACACTAGAGAGAAACTGGCTTGATCATCTCTCTGACTTTATGACTTTATACTGTAAGATCCAAAAAAGTATCCCCTGGCTATATTTGGTAAAAAGTTAGATCATAAAAGATAAACATTTCAGATGAACTCAAGGCTAAGAGACTGTTTTAGCCATTTGTTTTATATTTGATGCTTCCTGCAGTAGTTTTGTAAGTAAATTTGCAAAACCAGAAAAGCTTTCATAGACTTAAACATGGGGCATTCCCTTGAAGGTTACAGCCCAGATTATGATTTGCCCCAGGTGAAGGGATACTGCATTAAGGATGCATGATAAGAGCACTGACTATTCAAGAAAGCACAAAATGAAGGCAAGAGAGTGGAAGTGAGCCTTCTGGATAAAAAGATTAACTTTTCCTTTGGTCCCTGTCTTGACGTACATTTCTCATAGCTTTGATTACAGGCCCAAACCAGATCAAAAGGTCTTCCTTTATTCCCCTTTCATCCACTTTAAACTTTTAATATTCTTAGTTTTCTAACTAGTTTGGTGTGCTTTCATCAGTATTTTCTAAAAGATTCCTTTTCAGTGTTTGATTCATCTGTGACCTTGGGGCACATTAAGAGGTACTAAAGTTGGTGGGAGTGGGTATGTGAATATATGTATGATTTTGTGTATATGTTAGGAGAGAGAAACATGAATAGAAATATATATTAACCTCAGCTAGTAATTTAAAACCTGGCAAACTAAATAATATTCACTTCTCCCAATTACATAACACAGACACACACCACCTCATTGCCCTCCTCTCATCACAAAGAAAACAATACATTTTCAAAAAAAGCCTATTGAAACTAATAATATCTTCACATACCAACTTACTATAAGGTACTTATTTTGAAACAGTAGGCTCTCAATACGTAGATATAAATGTTTAAATGATTAGATATGGAATTATAACGTTGAACAGAAAATTCAAAGAACATAGATTTCTCTATTAAATCCTAGTTGACATTCCAAAACCAGTTATTCTCAACAGTACTCAGTACACTTTTTCCCCTATCAAGGAAATGATTACTTTATCAACTATATTTTGTAATTGTAATTCAGCAGTAAAATATTTGTTATTCCTAAAAGCTAAAGTAATAAAGCACTGGAAAGCACATTTGGATAATCAATGACATCTAAAAGTCAACACGTTTTATGGCTCTGTAAAAATAATTGACCTATTATCCTCAAATTTTTCAATATATATCCATGTATATAAAATCTGTATCTTCTCCTCTCACAAAAAAGAAACAATTCAAGGCTTACCAACCCTCATTTGCTAAGTTACGCTTTTTCATCTGTGAATTGGGAAAATACTCATTGACCCAAATTTACATAAATGAATGTTTTATTAAACATAATATCACATGTAAATATTTGAAAAATATATTACACATGTGTAGACCATGTGACTTTTACTTCAGTCTTCAGGCAATCCTTAGTGTGCACATAGTTTAAAAACCCCTACAGGCAGGGCTTGGTAGCTCATGCCGGTAATCCCAGCACTTTGAGAGGCCGAGGCAGGTGCATCACTTGACGTCAGGTGTTGGAGACCAGCCTGGCCAACATGGTAAACTACAAAAATTAGCCGGGCGTGGTGTGCAGGCCTGTAGTCTCAGCGACCCAGGAGGCTGAGGCAGAAGAATCCCTTGAACCCAAGAGGCTGAGTTTGCAGTAAGCCGAGATTGCGCCACTGCACTCCAGCTTGGGTGAAAGAGCGAGACTCCGTCTCAAAAAAAAGAAAAAAAAAAAAAAAAAAGAAAAAGAAAAGAAAAAAAAGAAAGAAGGAAGAAAAAAATCTAGAAATAAATTCCTGTCCCTAGGTGTCCCCAGTGCACAGGATGGGGACCACTGGTTTAAAATAGTTGTTTTAAAGCATTTTGACACAAGAACATTTCTTTAAAGGCAATTCTTACTTGAAAGGTCAATTTATACTGCAAATTGAGGTAGATTTTTCTTTCTGGATTCTTGGATTTCTGTCCAGTTCACCTGCCCCTCTGTCCTATGCATCCCCCGTCCAACTCCACTGAGTTCCCCTTTGCACACTAAGAGAAGAGTTGTGAACCACCTTCCATGTTTTATAAGAGAATTCAGCCATGTAGGCATAATCAGATCAAAAGACTCTTTATAAAACATAAATGTTTAAATGACTAGATATGGAGTTACAACATGAAACAGAAAATTCAAAGAACTTAGATTTCTCTATTAAATCCTACTTGACATCTCCAAACCAGAGTTTTTCTCAACAGTATCCACTAAATTAGAAGTTTATGAAAAAGAATTGTTACGTGTTTTCTTGAGCTACATTTCATAGTCGATCACATGGCTCTAGTTTCATGGTAGAGGACGTGACCTAGAGTGGTGAATTTTGAATTACTTTCAATTATTATTATTATCATTATTCCAACATTCATTTTTTACCCAGATGGATAGTTATATCTTCTAATAATAACATTTGCTCTTTTATTTATTCAGTTTAGATTAGGTCTAAAATGTAAGGAGTTATATATTTGTTTTTCTACTGGTTAAAAACTTTGGGCCAGGTGTCGTGACTCACACCTATAATCCCAGCACTTTGGGAGACCAAGGTGAGTGGATCACCTAAGGTCAGGAGTTCGAGACCAGCCTGGCCAACGTGGTGAAACCCTGTCTCTACTAAAAATACAAAAATTAGCTGGGCAGAGTGGCATGTGCCTGTGGTTCCAGCAACTCAGGAGGCTGAAGCAGAAGAATCCCTTTGACCCGGGAGGTGGAGGTTCCAGTGAGTCGCGATCATGCCACTGCACTCCAGCCTGGGCGACAGAGAGAGAATCCGTCTCAAAAAACAAAACAAAAACAAAAAACACTTTGATTCAGGCAATGTAATGTTTTTCGTCACGTTGGAAGCATGATTACTTATTATAATCATTGACTTATTGACCACTTCATTGGCAAATTTTGTTTTGGTTTTGTTCTTAGGCAACTTAATATTTTGCTCTGTGCTTTATTTATATTATGCCATTTAGTATTTTCAATATTCCTATAAAGGATAGGAGGAATTAAAGTAGGCATTATTATAACAGGAATTTTCACATAAGGAAACTAAGATTCAAGGGTAAAATAATTTATCTAAAGTCTCAGAGTGCTTGAAGTGAGAAGTCAGCTTCAAAGACAGACCTTATATTGGAACCCCAAGTCTTAGGCATATGTCAAATTGACTAACTATGCATGCAATTTATATATGTAATAGATATTTATATATAATATATAATGTTCTGAATTATATTTAATTATATTTAACATATACAAATATATAAATATATAATATTTAATTTATTTAATATGATAATATATGTATATTTACCTGCAATTTTCCAAGGGGAATTTAAAGTTGAATAACATTTACTGTGCATTTGTCCATAAAAGAATAATGAATACTCAGAATAAAAATACTGACTAGCAGGACAATATATAGCATCACTTATTTTAATAATGTCTACATAAAGATACTATTGTCACATGTATTGACACATGTTGCTAATTTTTCTTCTAATCTTTACATGTATTTGCATAGCTATGATCATACTACCTGTGCAATTTTATTTTTATGCACTTTTTATTGCCATAAATTTATGGGGTACAAGTCTAATTTTGTCACATGGATTGATGGGACAGTGGTAAAGTCAGGGATTTTGGCGTATTCATCAGTTGAATAAAATATTGTACCCATTAAGTAATTTACCATCATCTACTTCCTCCCACTGCCTCACCCCTGTGAGCCTCCTTTGTCTGTCGTTCTGACTTCATATTCTTGTGTACATATTTAACTGGCATTTATCAATGAGAACATGCTACATATGTCTTTCTGTGTCTCACAGACACACCCAGGAACAATACTTTGCACCCTTCAATCCAATCAAGTTGACAGTCAGTATTAACCATCACACATCTCATGCACCCATGACTGTTGATTCCAAGCTCTACTAACTCCTTTTGTTTTGTAGAAAATTTATAAGTTTATTCATGCAAAGATAACCCCCTCCCTAAATTGTGAATACTGAGTTGGAAGTTAATAAAGTTATGATGTATATACCTCCATCAGGAGAGCACAAAAAGGAGAGAAGAAGAAGAAATGAGGAAAATATAAATAAATGAAATATAAACATATACAAATATATATGAAATACAAATAAATGAGGGGACACACAACGCACCTATGAATTTGATTCCAAATATATGGGTTGAGGTGATTCTGACCAAATTCTATTCCACACTCATGTTTCCAAAATATCAGGATGAAAAAATCTTCAAATATTTAAGTGACTCAGACTTTTTTTTATGACCTTTTTGATTTTTATCCGCACCACTGTGATCTATGTGATCTCATCAATCCACACAGATTTTAATACCAACTATATGGTGGGCACTTTCAAAGATCTATTTCTTGTAAAAGTTACACATACCTCTACAGATGTTTTCATGGCCCCTCTTTAAAAAGTGATGAGAGAGGAGAATAGATCTTATAAATCATCTACTGTTCTTCTGATATATTAGTTTGATTTAATAATTCAATTCTATAAATATATGCAAGTTTGTTACTTACAAATAAAAACATCATATATCTATATCTACAGTTCTAACCAATAGCCAAGTCATCTAGATAATAAAATATATCAAATACTCAAAAGATATCTCACTTTGGAGCCCTATCAATCTGGATAAAAGTGATAGTATATCCATAAGATGGATGTTTCTCTCACAATTTCAGGATTCATTCTGCCACCGACAGGAGTTTTCTGTATTGAGTATCTATAATCAAAACATTTTTCATCTTACCAGTGTGACTTTAAGATTACTTCTTCCAGAGACATTGTATAAGTGTATTGAAGCCAAAGGAATACAATCATCTTTTTAACACATTTTTCTTTCTGGAATATATTTTCCCTTCTTCACTTTGAAGAATTCTGAATCATGTTCAAGTACCCTCTTGAAAATGACCAAATGCTTGATTTCTGCCTTGAATTATCTATCAACTCTATCTCCTATCATTTTTTAAACTATTTGATGATACTTATGTTATTTTGTGTGTTTCAGTAATGAATTCAAAATGTCAGATGAGTTTACCTTATTCTCTCATATTTAAACCTAATCCATTTAAATCATCCCGTTGAAACAATCATGCCTTTTCTACTTACAACTACCCAAATTTTGATCTCATACATGTCTCTAATTCTGCAGATCATCTTTTCTCTCTATTCAGTGCTGTTTCAAGAGTGATATATAGCTTATTTTGCTTGATCTCCCCACACTCAAAAATAAAATAAAAATACGCACATATTTTTGAAATAAAACCAATGCATACAGTAGAATTTATGAATGCTATCCTGGGCAACATGGTGAAACCTCATCTCTACAAAAAAATATAAAAATTAGCCAGGAGTGGTGGTGCATGCCTGTGGTCCCAGCTACTTTGGGGGCTGGGCTTGAGCCAGAAGGCAGACATTGCAGTTAAGTCAAGATTACCACTGCATTCCAGCCTGGCTTACAGACTGAGAGACTGTCTCGAAAAAAAAAAAAATGTTTTGCAGAAGTTGGAGGAAGGGCACATTTATATTACAGTAACACACTTTAAAATAAAATATTAAGAAATGTCCAGTTCATAAAAATCTTTTGACCAAACTGCTAGTGGAAATTTCTTTCCTGATCATGTTCCCCAGGTCTCCAGGCTTTAAATTCAAGCCATATCCATAGTTTAATTAATCTAATCCCATTCCCTTTCCTCTTTCTCCAGGTTCTCCAACCTCAAATTTGTGGTTCTTAGATTATCTATTTTTTAATTTATTTCCAAATAATATCATTCGGATCTCAATATCTAGATTCAAGGGGGGTTGGCAAGATACTTTTTTTAAAAAAAGACAGCCTACTACCTAACAAAATTCTGATGCCAGGTAAAAATGTAACATATGTTTTTTACCTTATTATAGTTATTTGAACTTCTCTCTTCACACCTTTATTAGAGATAAGCAATGATTTTCTAACTGTAGAACTTTTCATTTATCTATATCCATCTATGTGTGTGTATATATATATATCTCTTCTGTGAAATATATATATATATATATAATCATCTTATAAGTTTCTGATATTATCATCCTTATAAAAACTGCCAAAATCAATCTGGCTTTTACTTCTCAGTAAAAAATAATTATTAAAACACAGTGAACTAGGTTTTCTTGACAACATAAATTGTGATTTATAGATTTTATCTGCCCCAATTCCAGGCAAATGCTTCAGCTGCATTGGAATCAACTGTGTTTAAAGTTATATAATAATAAAATAAACAAGCAAGAGAATTTAAAAATTATCAATCTAAAATTACCATTATTAATAAAATAATCTGAAGTGAAAGAAGGCAAGCTATAGGTTAAACAATGGAATAGAAATTTAAAATAACTTGGTTGTTTTGAGTTTTAATAAGAGTGATAGTTAAATGCACATGACGCTGCATTTTGAGCCACAAACCTGGAGTTTAATGCTAGTCCTAATTTATATAACCTTACAAAAAATTAATTTCTATTGCTTATTTATATTTCTGAGCCATGACACAGGATTTGTAGCAATTTACAGTGACCTACATAATGAATGACAAAGATATATTTTAAAAATTAAGACTAGAACCTACAGCAAAAAGCAAATATGTTAACAATAAATGGTAATCTTTCATTTGACCCTAAGCTTGCTCGAAGCTAGGACCCAAACAGAAAACCTTCTTGTTATATACTTCCCAATTTTAGACAGCACCTCAAGTTCCTCTTGCTTTCAAAAGACAAATCTAACAAATTCCCTAATACCAGTCTCTGAAATTGTTTTCTCACTTACACAGTGTATCTAGTAAATATTCACGAATAACTATCAAGATTCTTAGCAGCTGTTGATGATACCAATGAGGACAATTAGGATGTGGCCTGCTCATGATAATTCTTCTGTCCCACTGAACACACAGAGTTGTATCCTCAGTGGCTATGTGTCCTTTGGAATTTTTGCCCTGGAACATGGATCATGAGTAGGTGAACTAGATCCTCATTATTGGGCATGTGAAATTTGGACTTAGAGATATCAAAAACAGGGAACTGCTGGAACTGAGTTGTATTAATGGCAGCTGCTTGGAGAAGTCAGCAGATTTTTCCAAAATTGTCCAGCTGTATTTCTTCAGCTCCCTTTTCACTTCCGTGAGTTACATCATCTCCTTCCTATGAATTCAGTCTGCTACGGAACCCTAGCCAAATTCAGTACAATTTAAGATTTGGGCATATATAAGCTTTTAGGAGTGGTAGACCAAGCAAAGTTTTCAACATTGTCAACAGATTAGGTGATTTAATTTCCATATAATATTTTAGAGATATTTGTTTTTCTTTTCCTTGAGCTAAACAGGCTCTTAGTATTCTAAATAAATAGTTTCTTGAGAAATTACCAGTGTGTACAGAGACAGAGCAGTTCCATGGACATAAGTTTGGTAGCCATAAGAGGAAACCGGCATTAGTGAAGTGGGTTTATGAAAATCTTGTCAGTTGGAGCATTTAAAACAAAGCAGTTAAGAGGCTTTTATATCATTAACCAACCACAATCACTCATAATATCACTCTGAGGCTTTAATAAAACAGTTTTCTATTTAACCTCAGTTTAAATGAAAGCAACAACTACTCTGAAAGTATTAAGAGTTTTAAATTAGTACTTCACTTATGAGAAGCTCTGCTAAGATATTGATCTTAGCTGAGAAAAAAAGATTTATGCTCAATGATATTAATTACAGCATTATATACTAATAGAAAAAATGAAATTTCCAAAGTCAAAGTTAGAATTATGTAAAAAATGTAATATTTAAGTAAATTGTGGTGAATACATAAACCAACACAAAAACTTTGAAATTAAAGTGTAATGACATGGGAAAATGCTGACATAATGTTGGGTGAAAAGACAGTTTATAAATATGCATATTCTTAATATTTATATTGTTTTAAAATTTACGTAGCATAGAAAAATTAAAGAGTTTTCTACCTTAATCTCAGCTCTTGGAATGGTCAACAAACTTCTACTGTTGAAACAGTGGCCATTAAACACTTTCTTCTCTTCTGTGAATGACCTACCCTAGTCTCCTTCAAGAAATTCTCCCAAATCAAAATTTTATTAAAAAATCAAATTATAGGAATAAAAAATCACGACAATCCAAATTTGGGAAAAAATGTAAATATATACATATACAGTACATGCAAGCAAATAAACAGAACAAAGAGTAGAAAATTTTACAGAAATTACAATCTATTACCTTTGAAGAAGGAAGAGTATGGATGAGAGCTGACATCTTCTATATTTTACTTTGTGATAATCTCTACAGCCTGAGTCTTCTGTGATAAAACTATATAAATATACATGACAACAAAAAGTAAAGAAAACGTAGGAAATTAGCAAAATGGATTACACGTCTATTTAAAAATGTCAAAGTATTACCTTTTTCAAGCTAATTTTTATTTTTTATTTGTGTGTGTGCCTGTGTGTGTTTTTTAAAGACATAATATCCTTTGTTTCCTATAGGAACTGTGTTATTTTCAGTCTCAAAAGGCCAAATAATGTTTGGAAATGCATTTGAATTGTTGAAATGTGCCCAGCGTTACAGCAGAATATGAAGTTTAACTTATTTCTTAATAATATTTGTTGGAGATACCTATGAAACATCAAAATGTCATTGAAAAACTCTTCAATACATTACTGCAGCAAGTAGCCTCCAAATGTTTGTATTGGCTTGCAATTCTCAGGAATTTCATCTGTGGCTTTTGCAAGCTATATATGAGCTGAGATTTGTCATAATCTGCTTTGTTTGTTCAATCCCTGGGAGGTAATCTCAATTGGAATTTTATCAAAAATAACTGTATGGCAATAACAATAATCCTTCTGCATCTAGATTAGTTCTCTCTTTTATTTCACTAATGAATGCCCTGGAGAAATATGGGTAATTTTACAGAACAAATTAACCTTAGAGCACAGCTACTTATAACGTTAATTTTACTGGACACCTACAAAGCAGTATAAATTTGAGTACAGTTTAATCGACCCTTCCAGGCCTGGTAGAAATAAAATAGCTAGGACATAAATATAACGATAATTAACCTAAAATGGTTTTAAGATATTCTTTAGATAAGTACTGATAAATGTCACATTTGAGATCCAAATTCCAAGCAAACAGAGAGAATATAGGAATCGGACTATGACCCCATCCTATGTATCACTTGTGCAACAGTAGTTCAGAGGTTGCTTTTGCTGGCAAGGAAATCTGATTTTCAATTACTATGTTTCCAGCACATAATGGCCATGACTTGTTTATCACCAGCACCATAATATGAGTTGCATTTTGTTTCCCTCCTTCTTTCACTTCACTGCAGAATTAACAAAATATAACTCTCTGTCCTACTAATAGGGCAGCATGAAAACTAATTGGTATTCTCTGTTTTCAAATATTTGTATCCTCAAGCCTCTCTGCTTAAAAAAAAGCCTGACGGAGTCTCTTCATTATCTCATTATGCTATAATTATTGCATACTCAATTGCCAGGGTCTGAGAGTAATTCATTTATGTTGTGCATCAATATAAGCTTGTGCCTCTAGAACTAGATTTAACCAACTTTAAAAAATTCTAATTTGTTATTTGTCTGCTGGTTATTCAACACATGAATACTCTTTTTCTTTTTACTAAAAGAGGAAAAATTTAAATTAATATACTAGCTATTCTAGCTTTTAAGGCTTTGTTGATATTTCTTTGCTATTTTCTTATATCTGACTCAGACAAGATCAAAAAAGTATTTTCTGATACTTTTGTGCACACCTGTTCACATCTGCCGTATTCAGCCTGGCATTCTGCTACTCTCATCCAGTAAACTCTTCTGAAATTCATACATCTTTCTTCCTATTGTTGACATAATGACTATCACATTAGTTACTCCTTTTTGTGCAATTTTAGTCAATTTACTTCAATTCAATAAAACCAAGTCAAATAAACAAGCACTTATTTTGTAATTCCAAGCAGACTGATTTCTAAATTGTACATACCAAATGTATATTTATTGAATTGACTTTCTCAATGAGGTAAAAATCTGTTTCCACTTTTATATGTCAGTATTTTTAAATTCCATTTTTCTACTTCTTTAACTTATTTTTCAGTCAACGTATACAATCAATGGAACATATATCATAAATCTCTTAAGTACACAAATACAACAATTTCCTCCAAAGATCTAGAAACCCGAGAATCCCATTAGAGATTCAAGTTCTTTCCCTTGTACCACATAAACCATCCGCCTTTTCTGTCTTTATTTTGTTCTCCAACCTTTCAAATCTTCAAATGTATTGTGCCCATCGTAGTTCTACCCAGTTTTCTACATATTCTACATCAGATATTTAAGCCAACTACTTCCCAATGCAATAGAGGTACTCAGAAAAATATTACAAACAATAAAAATGACAATAACCAGAAACTCAAATGACAACAACAACATTAAAACACACATCACAAGGAAATAAGGCCACTCTCAGACTTCTCCTTCATGAAGTTTCTTTCTGTTTCTCTTTGCCACCTTTGTCAAACACCATCATTTCTTAATGGCTTCTCTGCTTCTAATGCACCCTTAATAATTCAATCTCTATAGAAAGATCTTTTAAAAATATACATTATATCATATTACTTTCTTTTTTTGTTTGTTTGTTTTGTTTTTTGGACAGAGTCTCACTCTGTTGCCCAGGCTGGAGTGCAGTGGTGAGATCTCGGCTCACTGCAGCCTCCGTCTCCTGGGTTCAAATGATTCTCCTGCCTCAGCCTCCAGAGTAGCTGGCCAACATGGTGAGAGCCCATACCTACTAAAAATACAAAAATTAGCTGGGTGTGGTGGCAGACACCTGTAATCCCAGCTACTCTGGAGGCTGAGGCAGGAGAATCGCTTGAACGCGGGAGGCAGAGGTTGCAGTGAGCTGAGATCGCACCACTGCACTCCAGCCTGGCAACAGAGTGAGACTCTCTCTCAAAATAAATAAATAAATAATTAAATAATCAAATAAAAATAAAAAAGAAAAAAGAAAATTATATTCTATGCTTGCTAGTCAAGCATAGAATATAAGTGGTAAATAACATATATTAATTTAATATTTAAAATAATCTAATGAGTTAAAAACTATTTTTATGCCCAATTTTACAAAGAAAGACTTGTAAAGACAACGTTTCAGTTATATATATATATATATATTTTTGTTTTGTTTTGTTTTGTTTTGTTTTGTTTTGAGACAGAGTCTCGCTCTGTCGCCCAGGCTGGACTGCAGTTGAATTCAATTTTTTAGCTTGCACTATGTGTCAAGTTATTTGTTAAGTGTTATACAGGCTATTTAAATTTGATATCTATACTATTGCAAGCCTAGAAACAGGCACTATAATCCCCATTTTACAAGGGCGAATCTGAGACTTACCAAGATTATACAACTTTCTTACTATTTTGTTTTAAGTAGCAACTGGAAGAGCCAAGATCTCAAAAATATATATTTTTACTTTACTAAGTATATTTAGAATCTACTTAGAATATTTGCATATGGTTGCTACCTGCCAGGGTATATGCTAAAGCCTTCACATCAAATGTCTCAATAAATCACAGTATTAGATGGGAATTATAATGAAAATAGTGATGACGATGAGGATGATGATACAGTGGATGATGACTATGATAATATTCTTTCTATAGGTGAGGAACTGGAGTAAACATCTCCATCTACCACATCCTGTATGTTGAACTTAACAAGTTAAAGATTTGAGGGATCACTTTGAGATGCTAGAAGTACCAGAATATTCCTTCTGGAAATTGTAAATTTAACACTCTTCAGCCTGGTCATATTTTTAAAATGTTATATTCATATTTGTGGTTTAAAAGGTAGCTCCAAGTAACAGGGCTACAGGACCTTTTAATCATTCGTCTGTGGCAATTAGATTAATGGCCTCCATTCTAAGAAGAACTATTGCTTTGGCATCTCCTTTATTCTATTACTCAAACTTGTTTTTCCAGCTGTAATCATATGCTGACTGGGATACGCATAAATGAAAATCAAAGAGCTCAAAATACCATAATATATGTATTGGTTTGAAATCTAACACCTTGGAGACCTCATGGGAAATTGCTTCTTGTTTAGAAATATTGTAATGACCTTGGCCCTGAAAGGCTCTTAGATGGCCAATTCAGGCAAGAGTTGATGACACTAAATGAAAAAATAATTACCTGGTTTTGAGCAGTGATAATGAGAAAATATAAATTTAAAAATGGAATTTAATGGTTTTAGGGTATTATCACAACAGGTATTATAGGATGGCTCTGAAAACTCCTGTGTTAGTTCAACTTTTATGTTGTTTCATTTGATCCAGTCAGAGTGTATTTATCTCTCCTCTTTTCCGTTGTCTAGGAAGCATGCTTATAGCATAAGCTCACTCTTCCATACCTCTGTCTATATCAGAAAGCACTGTGGATAACACATTTGCTCCTCTTCAATTAGCTCACTGCTTTCACTTTGCTGCTTATGATTTTTAAAAAGACATACTGCACCTGTAATCCCAGCACTTTGGGAAGCCGAGGCAGGCGGGTCACCAGGTTAAGAGATTGAGACCATCCTGGCCAACATGGTGAAACCCTGTCTCTATTAAAAATACAAAAATTAGCTGGGCATGGTGACGTGTGCCTGTAGACCCAGCTACTCAGGAGGCTGAGGCAGGAGAATCACTTGAACCCAGGAGGCAGAGGTTGCAGTGAGCTGAGATCACGCACCACTGCACTCCAGCCTGAATGACAAAGTGAGACTCCTCCGTCTCAAAAAAAAAAAAAAAAAAAAAAAAAAAAAAGACATACTGTGAAAAAAAGTGACACAATTAAATTGCTATGCACATATAAAGTGATTAAATTTATATAGACAGAGAATGATACGGGTCTGTATACAGTATATGTTAAATATAAATAGGTGCAGAAGATTTATCACCAGGAAAATATTTAAGCAAAAAAACCCCAGAAGAGTTGAGTTTTTCTTTGTTTGCCACTTCTAAAGATTCAAAAAGATATATTTGAATTTTGTAAATGATCTGAAGGAAACAAATCAGTTACTCTGTATACAGAAAGCTAGCTCTACTCAGACGTGTAAGAATAATAACTTATAATTTATATAAAGCACATTTAATCCTAAATTTGAGGATGAATAAATTGGGACAATGTTAATTTTCCTTACTCATATAACATATTAGAACATTTATCCTTAACAAGAAATGTGTACCCTCAAGGGTTCATCAAAGAATGATGTCCTATAAAGAATTCAAATATGCTCTTCCCTAGCTTTCTCCCGCTATTGGAAACCCCTGCTCTTGCTGTTGAAATCATGCCACATTACTAGTCATGTTCAGAGGGCCATCGTTGGAGGATCAAGGGGATTAAGTTTGAAAACTAAATCACATTTTAAAGAAAGAAACACTGTCAGCATCTTCCACAGGCCTTTTGGGATTTTGTTGAAAAAAGCATTTTGAAATTAAAATGTAATGATATTTATAAAGAGTAATAAAGATTCCTGCACTATTTCACTTCCCTAGAGGACCAGATGAACTTATCCAATTACCATCCTCAAGGATAGGTCTCTGTTTTGGAGTGAACAAAGATATCACGAAACTCAGTGGGGACAAGAAAAATTGATTTTTATATAGACTTATGTTTAGTATTTATGGGGATTCTGTTGTTATAGCTGTTATCTGTCCATTTTTAAATTATTTAAATTATAATGTAACAAATGCTGGTTGCAAAACATTCAAGAGTAACAGATTATCCTAAAACTTTCCTTTTTCAGTATTATATCCTACTTTTCATGATAATGTTTTATACATGTATATTAATAAATACAGGGGTGGACAACGTATATGAGTATAAACATATATACATACACATACATTTTAAAATATGATATACTATAGAACTTGTTCTTCAATTTGGTTTTGATTTTTTCTTAAACTTAATACATGACAGGGCTGTCTCTTTATGTCTGCACATATAAAGTTATATTTGTTAATCTCAAAATAAATACTATTCCACAATATTAACATACAATTGGAGGGAGAAAGTATAGTTCTTAAGAGTACTAACTTGAATACTTAGTCAACTGTTGATTCTCAAACTAGCACTAAAATTCTTTTTACATTAAAATCCAATCACTTGCTAGCTATATTAATTCAGGCATTTTTAAAGCTCTTTATCACTAGATTTTTTATCTGTAAGATGGCAATAGCTGTATACATATATATAGCTATATATAACTATATATATAACTATATATAACTATATATATATATATATATGATTGTTTTGAGATTAAATGGTTAATTTGTTCATCAGTGTATTTAACAAATATTTACTAAGCTCCTACTATGGGCCATACAGATCCAGGTACTTTTGAATCTTCACTTAATAACGTTTTCCTTTCATAGAGCTTATATTCTAGCAAGGGGATATAGAAATTATTTTTATACAGAAAATATAAATAAATATATAAGTTATAGAGAACATTACAAGTGTCATGCACAATAGCAAAAAAAAAAAAAAAAAAACAGACTAGACTAGGAGGCATTAGGACTCTCTGTGGTGAATTTTATATCTGCACATACAGTTTAAATGGGTGCTTAGGATAGGCATGCTAGGGAAGGTAATATGCATAAGGACTTGAAGGTGGGGAATTTTGAAGATCTTGGGGAGAAATGTTTACCAGACGGATGGTACAGTCAATGAAAAGTCTTGAGACAGAATAATTATGCATAAACCCAAGGAAGAACAAGGAGGGCAGTTGGACAGAATCCACTGAGTGAGAGAGAAAGTAGTAGAAGTGAAGTTATACAAATGAGGATGGGAGGACCAATAATGTAAGTGTTTGTAGGACACTGAAATAACTTGAGAACTATTTTAGGACTCAGATTAGAGGGACATCATTATATACATTAAAAAGACTCCTTTGGCTGCTATCTGGACTATAGCATGCAGGTAGGGAACAAGTACAGAAAGGCAAAAGGAATGAAGAAGCTACTTCAGCCATCTAGATGAAAATTAATGGTGGCTTAGGCCAGGACATTAGCAGCGGAAGTGGGTTGGAAGTCATTGGATTTGGATATAATTTCAAGGTCAGGAAAACAGAATTTGTGGATGAATTGGAAATAGGGTGTAAGAGAAAGAAAGGATTTCAAAGTGACTGTAAATATTTTGGTGTTAGTACCTATAAGAATTGAGTTGTCACTAGCAGAAAACGGGGAAACTCCAGGAGAAGCAGGTTTAACAGAGAAAACTGGGAGTTACTTTAGGTTCTGCTAAGTTTGCAAAGGCCATCTGACTTTCTGACTTTCAAGTAGAGGTGTAGAGAAGCCAACAGTAAAACAACATAATTAAAATAACGTAATTCACCCTTAAAGATGGCTCTATGAGACGCTGACATGTAAACTAATTTTGTTAGATTACAGAACAAGTTCCTAAAGGAGATGATGATGATGTCTCATGTATATTGAATACTAGGTCAGTTGATATAAAATTTATTATCACATTTCCAGCTTCCAACCTGTGTGTGCATGGCTTAAACAATGATGGACAGGTTACTGAGTGCCAGCAGATGTAATGAGTACTCACGCAAAACTGCTTTATTAAGTTTAATTCAAAGAAATCCATTATATTCCTATTATGTCAAAGTGCTAGCTAAGCCTAGTTCACCAGAAGAACAGAAAAAAAAAGTAATCATGCTTGCCAGTCACTAAGACTCTGGGAGAGCTTTTGTACTCTAATGGAATCCACATGGTTCAAGAAAAAGAATCAGCATGAGCCGGTAACAGCAAAGACCTCTCTTTGAGCTCAGTGGCCTTGATGTGACAAATTTTTCACACTGAAGTGTCTGTGAAAAGGTACTCAAGAAAAGAAAAGCAATTATTGCATTGTCCCCCACTCTGATGAGACTTTTATCAACACTAATTCATTTAAGGTGACCAGAGACTTTTATGCTAAACCGAATGGTCACACCTCATTCTTCACTTTCCTTGATGTAACAGCATCAGTTGGTACACTTGGTACTTTTCTGCTTGAAATATTTTCCACATTTGGTATTGGGAGTCTCATTCTCTCTTGGTTAGTGTTTCATCTCAGTGTCTTTTGCTGATTCCTTATTCTTACCTCCACTGTTGCCAAAATTGTTTGTCCTGCATTTTCCCCAAAGGCAGTTACATCCTAAATTTCTCCTCTCAAAGCCCCTGGGACTTATTTCTTCCTTCTATCATGTATTTAATTCGTAATTATGTTTAGCTCAGACTTCCAAATACATTTAGAATTAAGCCTCTTCCAATTATACAAGGTGAATAAATCCTAGGAGTCTACCACACAACATAGTGTCTATAGTTAAAAATATATTGTATACTTAAAATTCTGCTAAGAAAATAGATCTTAGGTGATCTTATCCCGATAACAACATTATATTGAGAGTGAAAAAAAACTTTTGGAGGTGATGGATATGTTTATGGTATAGACTGTGATGATAGTTTTACCAATATACACTTATCTCCAAACTCATCAAGTTGTGTAAATTGTACAGCTATTTGTATGCTGATCATACCTCAATACCTCAATAAGGTGTTTTTTAAAAAGAATCTAGCCATTTCCAATACTTCCACTGCTACTGTGGCTTAAGAAAGTACCAGCATTTGGTTAGGCTTGTGTGGCGGACTTCTAAAGGCGTTCCCTGCCAGTGTACTTACGTTCTTCCTCATAGTCTATTCCTAACACAGCACGAAAGCACTTCTTTAAAACTGCAAGTTAGATAAATTCATTCCTTTGCACAAAATCCGTCAGCGGCTTCTCATTTAATTCATGAAAGAGCCTACATAAATTAGTCTCTAGCTACCTATCTGCCATTATCTCCTATTGCTCCCAACCCTGTTCATTTATTTTCACCCACACTGGTTCCTCATTTCTGAAACACCCTAAACTATCTCCACATCTGAAGTGCCTCAGAGCATTAGTACTTGCTGTTGTCTCTAACTGAAATGATCTTTTCAGAAAATGCTATGTGGCTCATTTCCTTCTTCCTTCAATGAACTGCTCATATGTTTTCTTCTCAGTGATTCCTTAAGACCCAACAACTACCTGCCTCCTAGATCAGCAGCACCTATTTTCTTAACACTGTTTTTCTCAGTATCTCTTATCTCCTTCAGTAACATCATGTATCTATATATTTAGTAGCCTCTCATTGTCCTCCCACCAGAATGTAAGTTTCATGAATGCAAGAATCTTGTTCCCAATAGATAATTGTTAAATGGTTAAATTCTTCTTTGAAGTAGTACCTGTGTTTATTTTAATTACTCAACAGGGTATGTATCTCTCCTAATTTTCTGCTTAGAGAAAAGTTTCTAAGCCTAATATTAGATTAAATACCCAGGTGGCCAGGTAAGCTATGTTATTTTTGCCCCCTCTGCCTATCCCCATGAAACCAAATGCAGTATTATATCTAGTTGAGACTCTTTGAAATTGTCATATTATCCTGATTAGTGAAGATTTGAGAATTACATGTTAATGTAAAAAGTCTGGTAGTGTTTTTGAGTATTAAAAACCAGCAGAGACATAAGCATTTCAAGGTTTTGTTACATATGTCATTTTATCATCCACATCTTTTTCATCATGATTATCATTTTTGTGGTCATAGTTAAAATTTACTCAGAATTTACTGCAAACTACACACTCTTCTCTGTCCCGATAACTACATATGGTATCACCTACCTATTTTATTGATTAATTTTCCTAATTTACAGATAATGAAATGGAGATGATTTGGCTCAGGCTTTTTATAACAAACATTCAACCTGGACGTGATTGGTGTTTAACAGGAATTCAAATAATAAACACTAGCCTACACCATAAACATACAGTTATTAAAAGGGAGCCTGCTGTGGAGGATAGCGAATGACCAACTCGTAGCTTGGCACTTTCTCAGCAGCCTGGGCTAATCCAGTCCCAGCCAAAAGCTCCAAGTGTTAATGATAGAATTGTAAATGTTGGCTTACCAAATATCCATTTAGCCAGACCCATTGTGAAACAATCTCATCATTTCAGTCTTCCAAACACAGAACAGTGCCACCTGATCACCCACTTTATCACTCATTAGCTATTGGCCTGTAAATCAGAAGATTTGGGAGCCAGGTGTCGCCATCTAAAATATGCCTCCATTGCATTTGCCTTTCACCTGCTTTTCACTTCCCAAAATACACAGGTGCTAGGTCAATAAGCCCTACCAGCATGCTTAACAGTCAGCAATTTCAAGAAAATAGCAAGAAACATCTGAGCTGTGATTGCAAGAGGTGTTCCCCATGAAAGATGAAATGAATCATCAGCATTCCACAGATCAACTAGGGCTGAGACTTCTCCTGATGAAAGCAGCCTGTGTAATATACAAGGTTAAGTCTCTCTTGCAAAGGAAATAATAACTCACCTTGCCCAATTTGTGGGAGAACAGAAGTGACAGTCATCTATCTGATGATAAGGTCAGTAGCTGGCATCATTCTCATACAGCCTCTTTCCAGAAATTTGTAATTGCCAAAAGGGCAAAGTCAATTGGACACACGGAGAAAACCAACAGAAAAAAATTGTGTTCAAGATATTAGCAGAAACTATCCATAGAAGGCTGACATTTTTATAATTGAACACATTATCTTTCTGATAAAAGACATGGGGTTTACACAGTGTAATGGTCAAAAGTAACTTTTAATTTTATTTGGCTTGAAGTCTGATACATTTTGGGGTCTGTGGGACTAAGCAATGATTGTATATTTTAAATTTTTAAAAACTTTTTCTTTACTTGCAAATTTGAGCTTCTTCAAAAGGACAAACAAATGCCAAACATCTCAATTCCATTGACTCTTCCATGAAATTTACTCACTTTCTTTTAATAGAGACATATCTATGTGATGTGATGATTTTTGCATCTTGATGCATTGCATGCTATTAAAACTAGAAATGGCTTTTAAATCCATTACAATGCAAAGCTACATTTTGGTCACAATCAGCTAATAACTGCCTCTAAAGGAAGGGTTTTTACAGCTTCTTATTAATGCCACGTTGATCATTGTGATATGTGGCCTGATATTCACAGGTCACAGCAAGAAGCCTGCTAAGTGATACTGTATTTGCTTAATTCTCACCAAACTGGGCTTGCGTACTCAGCCCTGAATTTTAGGAACCTGGTTTTGTTATCTTTGAGCAATATGGCATCTTCACAAAACTAGTAAGACTGAAAAACTAGACATTCCAATTTATGAAGTTAAAGAAGGAAATATTAATAAGACGTCAAATCAACTGGACATTTGCATCAGCCTGTTTGGCATATTTTCTCCTTGCAAGAAAATTATGTTGGAATTCAGATTATCAGAAAGCTTACTGATAGATTTAATCCTGACCAGAGGAGTTACTCTTATGTTTCAAATGTCAGAGTTCTAGGCTCTAGCAGCCTGATGCAGCCTTTAAGACAAATAGATCTGGTTCATGGGCAGGTGGAAAGTCATGCAGCCCAACAGTACAGTCAGTCAGCCTAGCACTGTGGCCTTCAACATTTGGAGTTGCCCTTTCCTATTTTACCTGGACTGACTGTAAGAAAAATGGATGTGTTTCAGTCAAGAGCAGGCTGAGGTAAACTTCTGGAGCAGTATGACACAGCAGGATTGGAGTGCAGGTACTCAATCCCACACATTATATAATCACAGTTATGTAACCACGTTATGGGTGGGCTCATCACCTGGCTTTGAGCCACTATTTTCTGTAAGTAATATAACTGCAGTGCTGATTCTGCAAGAGAGCCGCCAGCTGCCTTGCAGGCAGACAAGGGTGGGAAGCCAGAAAGCAGCAAGTGCCAGGGAGCACAGTTGCAGACATGGGGGTGGCAGGAGCCGCGGAGCTGTCACTGAGAGGGGCTGCAGCTGGAGCGGGCAGGTGAGACAAAGGCTGATGAAGAGAGAGAATATAAAACCATATGCCAACTGCCTACGGTCCCTCAGGTGTTCTTTTAGCTACCCACCACCTGTCCACCAGCTCCCCTCGGATCCCAGCTTGGGCTGGAACCCAATACTTGGCATAGTCGGTAGGATTCTGAGGTGAGTGAGCCCTTGGCCCGATGATCCCGGGTCAGCTATGTGGCCATGCTGCTCGGATGGCCTCCAATGGAAACATGGGCGGCAGTGGACAGGTCACCCATAAGTATGGAAAAGGCGTTGACATACCTGGAAGCCCAGAACACTGAGCAGAAGTGGGCCTTTCCCGGCAGAGTCGGATGGGCATTTCTGACTACACTATGGGACGTGCACGCTCAGTCCCTGTGGGATGCAGCACAGGTAAGGGACCTCCACTCAGTCTGATACAGAGGAGGAAGAACCTCCTTTTCAGGCTCACCCAGTGTTCCACCAGAAAATAGGGCATGAACAGCCCCAGGGGGAGGCCCAGGGATCCCTACCATGGCAGAGCACACTTCATATAGTGCCTATATCCCAACTGAGTTGTGGGAATTAGGTAAACAATGTCAGCAGCCTCCTGGGGGGCCCCTATCTCCCTGGATGCTTGGCCTCTGGAACTAAGGAGCTGACAGTATTTTCTGTTCTGCCCCACTGTGGAGGCATTTATCCCCGGAGGAACAATTCTGAAAAATGCCCATAATGGGGTAGGGTTAGCTGCTAGACCCAGTCCTACCTGGATGCTCCAACTCACGGATTACTTGCAAATGAGCAGAGGAATAGAGCCTTTTGTGTTTAATTAGGAAACTGGCTGAGGTAATTGTAGCCTCGTCCATGGGAACCTGGATAAGTTTCTGGGCAAAGCTGCATACATAGATGGCTATGGAGGCTGGTCAGTGAAAATGAAACCTGTATATCTGCACCTCAGCATCAGCCGCTTGGCTCCACAGTTATACACTGTGTATGTCTGTCCTGTACCAGAGTACATTCTGGGGATGGATATTTTACATAGTTTGGCAGCTCTGCCACCTATAATGGATTTTATGGACTGCTTGATGACAGAACTGCGACAGTACCACTATGCGGTGGACTTGGCTAACGCATTCTTTTCCATTGACATTGCTCCAGAGAGCCAGAAACAGTTTGCCTTCACATTGAAGAGGCCACAATGGACTTTCACAGTGTTGCCACAGGGCTATGTGCATAGCCCCACCATATGTCATGGTCTTGCTGTCACAGATTGAGCTCCCTGGAAATGTCCAAAAGGAATCCACCTATTCCATTATATTGATGATATGTTAACCTCTGATTCTCTTGCAGATTTAGAAGCAGCGGTAGCCCTCTTGCAACAACATTTAACAGCATGCGGTTAGGCCATCAATGAATCCAAGGAATGAGGGCCTGAATTGACTGCTGAATTCTTGAGAGTTATCTTGTCGTGTAAGATGAAAAGCCATACCAGAGGCTATCACAGACAAAATTCAGGCATATCTGAATCACCCCGGACCACCATGGTGAGGCAACTGCAAACCTTTTTGGGCCTCCTGGGGTATTGGCGGGCATGTGTGCCCCTTTTGGCTCAAATAATAAAACCCTTGTACCTGTTGACAAAAAGGGAGGCTGTCTGGGATTGGGATGATAAGATTAAGACAGGCTTTCTGGCAGCCAAGCAGGCTATTCAGCAAGAGAAGCCCTACAAGTGATTGACCAGGGGGTGCCCATTTGAACTTGATGTGCACGTGACCACAGATGGGTTTAGCTGGGGCCTATGGCAGCACACGGAGAGCTTTAGAACACCAGTAGGCTTTTAGTCCCAACTTTGGAAGGGAGCTGAGCTCCAGTATGCATCAATAAAGGAGCACTTAGCGCTGCATATGCCACCTATCAGACTCGTGAGAGCATGACAGGATGGGCTATAGTCAACATGCAGATGACTTACCCATTAGTGGGGTGGGTACATTCATGGGTAACAACCTCCTGGACTGGGATGGCACAAACATCCACTTTAGCAAAGTGGGGTGCCTACTTTGAACAGTGGAGTACCCTGAGTACAAGCCCCTTACCAGCAGAATTACAAGAAATCTTGGGATCTGTAGTCCTAATGCAAGATAAGGCCATGGGTCAGCTGAGGCACCCTTAGACCCTCATCACTGTTTAAAGAGTGGCATCCCCAAGCCAGCCCCAATGGGGCATGGTATACAGATGGGTCCAGCCGGGATGCTACTACTGCCTGGACCACTAACGTGGTCCAGCCTAATACTGACATCATATGGTTTAATATTGGGTGTGGACAACATAGTCAATGGGCTGAACTCAGAGTGGTGTGGATGCTGATTACCAAGGAGAAGACCCCTGTTGTAAATCTTCACTGACAGCTGGGCAGTGTATCAAGGCTTAACCTTGTGGCTAACTACCTAGAAGTTACAGAATTGGCTAGTTGGTCACCAGCCCATGTGGGGCCAGGCCATAGGCAAGACCTATGGGAGGAAGGATTACCTCCTCCAACCAGTAATGGTGATGAACAGTGTGATGGTTAATACTGAGTGTCAACTGGATTGGATTGAAGGATACAAAGTATTGGTCCTGTGTGTGTCTGTGAGGGTGTTGCCAAAGGAGATTAACATTTGAGCCAGTGGGCTAGGAAAGGCAGACCCACCCTTTACCTGGGTAGGCACAGTCTAATCAGCTGCCAGCATGGCTAGAATATAAGCAGGCAGAAAAATGTGCAAAGAGACTAGTCGAGCCTCCCAGCCTACATCTTTCTCCCGTGATGGATGCTTCCTGCCCTCGAACATTGGACTCCCAAGTTCTGGAATTCTGAATCTCTTTCATTCTGCAGCTATTTGGTTGTACAATTACTGGGCATTTTTTCAGCATCCTTTTACTCAGGAATTGCTGAGTATTTATTACATGAAAATAAATGTGTTAGTCCCTGTGGATATAATGTTACCTCTAGGCAAGATAGAAGGAGTCCTTACCTTCATAAACTGCAAATTCTGAAAATAAAAATAAAAATTAAGTACATCATTTAAATAAATCCTACTGAATATATGATTAAAAAATACCTGGCACTATTGAAATTTTAGGAAATTTCATATGAAATAAATAATGTGTTGCATTGATATTGATGGATGAGAATAAATTATTGTTTTTCTATTACTGATGGTATTCTTACAATTTATGGACTTTTTTGATTTAGTTCCCTAAAATACAAAAAATCCTGATTTCTCATATCTGCAAATAAATTTACAGAACCTTATTGTTGCCCAGGGTTGAACAAAATTAAAAGTCCATGTTACAAAAATAGAAGATCATATACATAAAGGAGCTATACAGCATCTAGTATAAATAGCCTCTCAAAAAGCCATTATTAATGGTGTTCAATTGTTTAAAAATGGGAATTATTACACAAGAAAATATCTTACATTTTTGTACATTAGAATATTTTCTCAGCCTTTTCTCTCTATTCAAGCCCTCATCATTTCTTTCCCTGAAGGATATTTACTAGGGCTTCCCAACAAAGAGCATCACTATCTAAACTACATTTCTACTTTCAAAGAGGGGAGGTTTGGCGAACTCCCAAAAGCCTCATCATTGCCGATGCTATAAATTTAAACCCGAGTCTTTAACATTTTAAAAATCAGAAGTTTTCTTTGAACTTTATTAACATTAAAGGCTTTCAAGTCATGAAAATTCAAAATGGTGATGATACTAGTTGTATTTCACCAAGCAGTCTTGAGAGGAAATAGGGTGTATCTAGGATCAGTTTATGATCTTGCTCAATTTCAGAAGCTGCCTCATGATCTAGGATTGCATTAGGAGTTCCTCTCCTTCCTAGCCATGCACACTGTGATTGTCTGACTACTGTGCAAGGTGAATGCACTTCCAGGAAACCTAAGGTCCACAAACAGAGGTTATTTTCTAATTTGATATTCATCACACTTGTCCGTCAATATTAAAACATGCATATGGTTGTCCAAATGAGAATGAGAGAGCAAGAATATGAGTTAACATTAAAAACCTTCCAAATACAATTCAATACCATTACTCATAAAGTTTTTTGTTATATCAGTCTAACCTACAAACTTTTAAACTATTACAGAATTCCAAATTCCTCCCACAATCTTACTGGTTTTCCATACCCTTCATTGTCTGGCCACACTCTTCTTATTTCTCAGTCTTAGCATGTCATAGCTTCTTGGTACATTTATATGACATATATTTATATTTATGAAGACATATTTGGAGGCCTTTGTATATTTACTTGAGCTCCAAATTTTCTTTCAAATCTTATTTCTGTCTAGTGGTATATAAACTGATCATATTACACCTTAAGCCTTTCCAAATTCCACTAACATTTTCTAATTTGATGAGAAAATTTTGACCCAGCTGAGGCTTTTCTGAAAACAATTAATAACTGTTTTTTAAATGTCATAGAGTATAAATGAAGGTCTTGTTTCCTTCTACTATCTTAGCCCCCATGAAAATTGACTCTCTTCTGACTTATTTTTTTAATCTAAAATTTGGCTTAAAAAACATTACTGTTTTAGGCATCTTCTTTTAATTTTTACTTCTATTAATTTTGTTTTTGGTGTTACTTGTGGGTGTCTTTATTTGGTTGGTTTGGAACATCTTTCACATACATACTAGTTTTTCCTTTTCTTTATTTTTAAAGAATGTTTATTTTGTAAGAATCGTGACCAAAATACTTACACTAGATGGAGCAGGTAAATTTAGGGTAATAATGATGTGACCCTAAACATCACACACAAAAGATGGAAATAAGTTTGTGTCTCATGCCATAGAGTATTGAAGTCATTCCCTGTATATAAATGTATATTATATATTGTTATACGTATATGTATATTGTGTGCATATATAGGAATGACTTTAATATTCATGTCTGTGTATAAATGCTTACTGTATACATATATGTATCATATGTTTCTAATTAAGTTATAAGCACCCTTACTGCAGAGTTTTGCTTCATGATATCATTTAATCCCAATTAAAGCAAGAGTTTCTTCCTTACTCCAGATGGTATCTTTCTCTCTGTGAGCTCTCATAGTCCCTCCTATGTCATATTCAAATTTGTCCAGGTATGTATCTTACTTCTCTAATTTGCTAATATAATCCTTAAGGTCAGGAGCCTACTAATTTAGTTCTAAATTCCCTCATGGTATGCAGTATATTATAAGCATTTGATAAAAATATTGCTACTTAGTACATTTTACCCCATAGATACAATAAGTAGATTTAACAAATGAAAAGCAGAACAAATACGTAACAAAAAATAAAATTAGGCACATTTCTTAATTATTCATATTAAGAACAAAAAGGATGTCTTTTTTCTTAAAGGTTGAAACAGGTTTGCCATAATGGATTAGTGTTTTATTCACATTTTAATATTCTGTCTCCTACATTCCTATAGATTCTGACCTGAGCTCAGCAAAATAAATGGAACATAAATAAATGAATAAAACATTTGTTAAACTGGCTAAAGTGATATTAGCATTTCCTGCTGTCACCTGGCAAAAGCTATAAGGAAGTTGTGCTAATCCAATAATGAGTTGCCACCAAGGCACAGCAGACAGAGGTCACGTGAGACTGGAAGATCTTCGCCAAAGAAAAAATATGTTTTGGCAATCACAGGGCAATGCTGAAAATAGTAGAGGACAGTATCTGCTTTTAGTTTTTCTTGGCTCTACCATCACATCAAAGCAAGAAAGCCATTGTGTACAAGCTTGTTGGAAACTCAACTGGTGACTGAAACTCTTGTTGTTCATATGGCACAAATCTTTGTTAAAATTACTAAGTTGTAAAAATAAAACATGAGTACATGTTTTGGAAAAATGTTTAAAATACAATATCTAAGGTCTCATTTGTTGACAGTTCTAAATACCATCGCTGTCCCCGTCTTCTCCAAAGTAACCATTTTATTAGTTTGCTTTGTATCTTTTCCAAAATTTTATATTTTATATATGTCCTATATAAGTACATGTAAATATATATGTAGTATATATAAAACAGACATAAAGATGTAATATTTAATGCCATATACATATATATAGCATGCATGTACAGTATTATATTTATATATTCTTATGCATATACATACATATATATCATGTATATATGTATACCTATATGGGGAGGTATATAGGTATATATGAAATATGAAATATTAGCTTACATATTAGTATTCGTTTTTTGATCATTTGACCCTTGTTCATTTTAATAACCTCCTTTTCTTTCTACCTAGTACATTTATTGGTGAGGACTGTGCAAATAAGAAGTTCAATGAAAGTTTGGTTTAAAAATGTTGGCTTGTTTGCGGATCCTGCAGGCAGTTAAGCCAACTTCTCTTCTGTTCCTAAAAATCCTTTTAATACCCTCCACTCCAGATTGCACATCCTGGCTATGATCACAGTCTCGCCTCTACTGAAGTTTCAGAGATGCACAAAGGAAGAGAGGAAGCAGCAAAAGCTATACCTCACCACACTCTCTGTGCTAGGGCTGGGTTCGAGCTATTAGTAAGTTCAGAACTTTATTTTCAGAAGTTAAAACTTTTTATAATAAGGAGGAGATCGTTTTTTTCTTTTACTGTCCAATTTAAATTGAGACGTGATCTTAAAATTTCACTGGTGACCCCCTGCTTGTAGTATCTGACAAACTGTATTTTTCCATTTAAATTTAAAATGTCACAATAAGAAACTAATATATTAATGCAATAATTTGCATCTTATTAAATAAGAATATTTAAAAAGGAATTTTACAAAGAATTTAATGATATATATTATTACATGTAGTATCTATACTATAGATAATATAAAATATAGTAATATAGAAAAATTATCCAGTATTATAAAAAACTCTATATTCTAGTAATAATAGAAAAATCCTCAAACTTCTGTACCCCATTACCATCCTTTTTATCTGCTAATAACATGAGGTTTTAAAGAATTAAAATGAAACAGCAACGTACAGTTGACCTTTGAACAACTAGGATTTGAACTGTACTGGTCCACTTTTTTTTTTTTTTTTGAGATGGAGTCTCACTCTGTGGCCCAGGCTGGAGTGCAGTGGCACTATCTCCACTCACTGCAAGCTCCGCCTCCCGGGTTCACACCATTCTCCTGCCTCAGCTTCCCAATTAGCTGGGACTACAGGTGCCTGACACCACGCCCAGCTAATTTTTTGTACTTTTTAGTAGAGACGGGGTTTCACTGTTTTGCCAGGGTGGTCTCGATCTCCTGATCTCATGATCCACCTGCCTCGGCCTCCCATAGTGCTGGGATTACAGGCAGGAGCTACTGCGCCCGGCCGCTGGTCCACTTTTATGTGAATTTTCTTCTGCGTCTGCCCAACCTGAGCCGGCAAGACCAACCCCTCCTCAGCCTATTCATATGGAGACAATAAGGATGAAGACATTTATAATGATCCACTTCCACTTAATAATAGTAAATATATTCTTTCTTTCTTATGATTTTCTTAGTAACACTTTCTTCTCTCTAGCTTAATGTATTGTCAGAATACAGCATATAACACATGTAACATACAAAATTGTGTTAATTGATTGTTTATGTTATCGGTAAAGCTTCTGGTCAACAGTAGGCTGTTAGTGGTTATGTTTTTTGGAACTCAAAAGTTATATGCAGATTTTCAACTTTACAGAAGTTCAGCAGGCCTAAACCACACATTGTTGTTGAACCACAACAGTTCAACTAAACTGTTTTATATTAAGAGATACAGAAAATAAAGCTTATCAAATAAAGCCTCAGTGATTTCATTTTATCTTGTCAATCTTACTCTAACAGTACTGAGAAGACACTTTTTGACATTTTTTCTCACTGTTTACTAACAATATTATGCACAGAATGAAGCATAATATTAAGTTTTATCTGGCTTTCAAAGGGTTCCCCAATTTGACCCAACCACTTCACAACCCTCACTTATTTTTTTTCATTTATTTGATTTCACTGCAACCACTCCCTCTTAGTCATAGATAAGGCTCTATGCAGGTGACCCCGATCTCTCCCCTCCATGACAATGTTGTGTACTTCAAACATAATATTATAAATTCTATTTGTCAGGATATTTCTGTCAGCATTTGCAATCTTCGTAAAACAAAATCAAAGTTATTCAATTCAAACCTTACATAATTCTATCAATCCACTCCCCAAAATAAAACAACAATTAGTTTTGTAGCTATTACAATTTGCTATTCTTTTCAAAATATGTTCCAGAACAAAATTTAAAAAAATAATTAAAATCACATATTTTAGTAAAGTGTTATCTATTGAGGACTTATTTTGTAATAAAACGTGCATTTTAGATAAATGTGCGGGGTCTGCATTTTAACCTTTTCAAGTATGATTAGTTTTCACTATCATCAGTGTAACATTTCAGCACTGGTGAAAAAAGAAGGGACTCATTATTCTAAAGACAGTATGCTATTTATTAATAAATTCTTTAGACATTTGGAAATAGGTTAAGGTAATAAGTAGGATGTTCATTACTGCTTAATCATCCTAATTATTTGAATATTTTTTGGTATGGCTCTATCAATACACTTATTAAAACCTTCATTTACTTCTCTCATCATTCTATTTCTGTATGCTCATGTAAAAGTTCTTATTAAAACCAATTTGTTTTGTGCACTGACAATCATGTTGAAAAGTCAGCAGGAAATATAAATCATCCAATTATTCCTATTGAGGAAACAGCATGAAAGTGTTGATAGATTTAGACTGATGATTTGTGCAGCTTTGCATCACTGTGCAGTCTAAGGGCCTTTGATGACTTGATTCAGATTTGAATCTGCTGTTCTTCCCTTTGTTCTGTAGGAGATTATTTATTCCTACACACTCCGGAATGTACAGGATGATGGGTAAAAAATACAGCAGGAAAAATGAAGATAAATTATGATGTGGGACTTCTAGTGGAAAGCATCTGTTCTTGAAACAGATGAGATTTATCAATCTAGAGTAATTATCAATGTCTTTTAAAAATCAATGTCAACTCAGTCACTTCTTGTGTCAGAATTTTCCCTAATCAGATTAGTGATGTTAGAGTATACAAAATAATGATTATCTCCTAAATTCAAACAGCCGGAAACGAAAAACCATACCTCTCCATCCTCTGACACAGACATCAGGGGAGAAACTACTCATTAAAAATCTGGTGAAGTGGATAAAAATTGGTGTTGTTCTCTGAAAGTTAAAAACTCAATGTGGTACACAACTTAGAGACTTTTAATAAAGCACTGTTGAAACCAGCACAGCTGTTGCTTTGAAATGCAACATTATTTTCTGTGTTGTCTTAATGTTAGTCTTTGATAATAAAGAAAGAAAACAGCCAATTTAAAACTCAGGGATGTCCTTCGAGAACAGAAAAAGTTGAGTGGCACACTGAGAGCAAATTAGAGGAAAGTAAATGCCATTGTAACACTCCAGATGGTTTAGAGAACTTTCTCAATAGATCTGTGTAATTCCCACTGGGAACAGGGGCTGAGCTGGCCCAAAATTTTGCCAAAGGAACTGGGCACACATTTACTTCTTAAAAACATTATATTCTATGTTCTAGTTGTATTCAAAGCTTTTGAATGTAGAAGAAGAAAGATTTTATTCACTAACTAAATTCTGTATATAGGATAACAGAGTCAAACTGTGGTATAGATCTTACTTGTATATTGACACATAGGCTGCCCATAGACAGACAAAAGAACCCCACTCTGGCCCTATTTTAGCCATGCTCCTACTTACCACACAGTTAGCAGGCCATGGAACAAAGGGTCCTTGCTCACTCAGAGCCTTTATGCACCCCACCCCTAAACCTTTCTTGTTCTAAATGCCCAGGATCTTGCATGTCTGGTCTAAATAGCCTTAAGCCTCCTTCCAGTAATTCGGTGGGCATTATCTCAGGCTCCCTTCCCCTAAGGGCACACCATGAACGTGGCAGCCTCTTGGATAGCAAGAGTGGCCAGGGGATGGTTGTTTCTCTGAGGTTGTGACAGAAACTTGGAATGTGGGTCGAAGTGTGTAACTGCAGAAATTGGGAGTAAGAAGAGAAGAAAGGTGGAATCTTAAGCCAGGAGGTGCAAACCAGCTGTCTTTGTATCACCATTTCTGAGTGGCGATCTGTATTATATTTATATATTCTTATGCATATACATACATATATATCATGTATATATGTATACCTATATGGGAAGGTATATAGGTATATATGAAATATGAAATATTAGCTTACATATTAGTATTCGGTTTTTGATCATTTGACCCTTGTTCATTTTAAGTGTAGACACTTGTGCCCAGTTTCAAGACATTTAAGTCTTTAATCCATCCTAAGTTAATTTTTGTATGTGATGAAAGGAAGGGTCATTTCAATCTTCTGCACATTGCTAGCCAGTTATCTCAGCACCATTTAGTGAATAGGGAATTCTTTTCCTATTGCTTGTTTTTGTCAGGTTTGTTGAAGATCAGATAGTGATCTACGTGGATACTGTAGCCATGTAGTACAGTTTGAAGTTGATTGGATGATGCCTCCAGTTTTGTTCTTTTTGCTTAGTATTGCCTTGGCTATTTGAGCTCTTTTTTGTTTCAATATTAATTTTAAAATAGTTTTTTTTCCTAGTTCTGTGAAGAATGTCAATGGTAGTTTAAAAATAATAGCATTGAATCTATAATTTTCTTTGGGCAGTATGGCCATTATAACAATATGGATTCTTCCTATCCATGAGCCATTCAGGATATAGGCATGGAAAAAGATTTCATGATGAAGATGCCAAAAGCAATTGCAACAAAAGCATCCCCATTAAAATGTGTGCAATGAATATGCATAGACATTTCTTAAGAGAAGACCTAAATACAGCCAATAATCATATGAAAAAAGCTCAACATCACTGATCATTAGGGAAATGAAAATCAAAACCATCATGAGATAATATCTCTCAGAAGTCAGAATGGCTATTAAAAAGTCAAAAAATAACAAATGCTAGAGAGGTTGTGGAGATAAAGGAACAATTATACACTATTGGTAGGAGTGTAAATTAGTTCAGCCATTTGAAAGTGCGATGATTTCTCAAAGACCTAAAGACAGAAGTACCATTGAATCCAGCAATCCCATTACTGGGTACATACCTGAAGGAATATAAATTGTTGTATTATAAAGACACATGCACATGTATGTTCATTGCATCACTATTCACAATAGCAAAGCATAGAATCAACATAAATGTCTACCAATGATAGGCTGGATAAAGAAAATGTGGTACATATACATGATGGAATACTATGCAGCCATAAAAAAGAACAAGATTATGTCATTTGCAGGGACACGGATGGAGTTGGAGGCCATTATTCTTTGCAAACTAATGCAGGGACAGAAAACCAAATACCATATGTTCTCACTTACAAGTGGGAGTTAATGATGAGAACACATGAACACATAGAGGGGAACAATACACACTAGGACATTTTGGAGAATGGAAGGAGGGAGAGGATTAGGAAAAATAACTCATGAGTACTAGGTCTAATACCTCAGTGATTAAATAATCTGTACAACAAATCCCCATGACAGAAGTTTACTTATGTAACAAACCTGCACATGTACCCCTGAATTTAAAAGTTAAAAAAAGTATCAATCAGCAGCTATTTTGCTAGTATTGAATAAAATCTCTGTTTGCTAGCATTGAATGTTATAATTCCTAAACCTTTGACTTAGAATGGTATTTGCTTCTACGATGGCTTGCATTGTGTAAATTGGCACTGGTAAATTACAAAGTTAAATAAATAAAGGTATTCATAACACATTATACATTATAACACATATATCAATTTAGTGGTCTAATCTGAAATAGCTCTCATCACTAACACTAAGGTTACATTATATTTTTCGTTTCTGCATTCATTAAAATAATAAGGTTATTGATCAGAAAATTCTGATATATTACTAAAACATGAAAAGACATACTTCGTATTACTTCTTGTGTTGTGTGTTGTGTATTCTAGCTCAAGTCTAATGTCCAGTAACCAAGAGGTGTGGAAGAAAAGTGATCTCTAAATAGATTGTGTTATGAGTTGAATTGCATCTCACCTAATTTCATATGTTGAAGCCCGAACCCTCAATATTCCAGAATGTGACTGTATTTTGAGAGAGGATTTTTAAAGAGGTGATTAAATTAAAATCAAGCTGAAAGGGTGGGTCTCTAATTCAATCTGATTTGTGTACTTAAAAAAGGGAAAATTTAGGCACACAAAGAGATACTGGGGTATGTATGCACAGAGAGAAGGACCATGTCAGGCCATGAGAAAGCACCCATCTGGAAGTCAAAGAGAGAGGCCTCAGAAGAAACCATATGTTCCAGACCTTGATATTGGACTTTTAGCCTTCAGTACTGTGAGAAAATAAATTTATGCTGTTTAAGCAAAAAACAAACAAACAAACAAACAAAAACTAACATTTTATAAAATGTCATTTTCAAACAGACTGAAAAAAATATTTATTATTCCTTAGTGCCCATTCCTGCCTGACCTCAAATGTCCTCATCCAAAGACAGGCATGCTCACCATAGGCAGATTCATCAGTCGAGTTAAGAATCATCAATGCCTTACTTATATTTGTATATGTAACTTACTTTTTTGCCAGACAGTTCATAATTAACTATACTTTCTGTCTAAATGCTCTTTTTTAGGTAAATTTGATTTTTTTTAATTTTTTGTCTATTCTTATCCTACCAACATTACTATCATCATAGGACAGGTGAAACATATTGGAATCTTACTACCTGGGAGATTGTAGAGATCATGTTTAGGCTTTAGAATCTAGTTTGATTCCTGAGCCCTCATGTACTCATCATGCTTACCTGGCCCTGCTATTGCCCTTTTCTGAAAAACCGGAATTCTAGATTGCTGAATTTTCTGATGTACTAGTTGTTTGCACACCTGGTTTCACTGCAGAAAATGCAAATCACTTAGCTGCATTTATGACATTCTTTGTCACAGTTTGGGCCCTCTGGAAACAGAAGTTGTTAGGGGTACAAGATGTTTATTAGAGATCAACATCTATAAAAGGTAGAAAAAGAAAACAAAATTTGTAAGATCAAGAAATCAAAGTTCTTTGCAGCATCAACAAATCATTAATCAACCCAATGGGAAGTTCTAGTATTGCCCATCAGAGCTGTCTCACAGTAAAATGAAATGATTAAACTTCTGTTACATCTGCTTCACTCTGTCGCCTAATGTGGATTGTTCTTAATATACTACCTATATTAAGACAAATGATGTGACACTTGAAATCATCTTGAAAGATGAGCAAGAAATTGTCAGATGGGAAAAGATTTGTAGAATATAAAAACAATTTATATAAACATGACATTGAAAAGTATGACATAATTGTATATTAGAACATGGCTTAATGTTGGTGATATAAAATGTATAAAAATGAAATGTGGTAAAGAAGATCAAATAGTGAACAGAAGCTAAACCTGGAGACATATATTTACTAATCTCTATGTGTTAGACACCATTTTATGTGCTTCATATGTATTACTTCAGAGAAGTACTGATAGAAGGATAATGAGATAATGTAGGCCAATTATTTATTTCTGGACAGGAATGTCCCTAAATCATAATACTTAATATGTATAAAATGTTTGAAGAATCGGGTGAGAAGAGTAAGGAAAAGAGCAGACCTATGAATACATAGGTCTATCTTTTTCTTCATAAGTTTTGTAACACATACTTGATGATTAAAAAAAAAAACACCATCTCATACTCAAGAAAATGGAATTTGAAAGGTGGGAAGGAAGGTAAAGTTACCCAAATAAAAGTGATATTTCCACACTTCACTCAAAGTAGTAAAATGCTGATACCAGTAGAACATTATAAGTCACAAACATATACTATAATACCCAGAGCAACAAATATAGAAAATTTCAAAGACATGCACTCAAAAACATTATAAATAAATCAAGATGGAATATTTAAAGTATTCAAGATAAACTGCAGGAAGGCAAGGCATAAGAAACAGTGAAATATGAACTGGAGGACTGAAACAGAAAGCAAAAATGATCAAATGGCATACTCGAGTACTAACATATCAGTTACCTTAAATGTAAACTATCTAAATATTCCAATTAAAAGTCAGAGATTATGAAAATTAATAACAAAAAAGGGGAGGGCACAATTATGTGTTGCTAAAAAGAAATACATTTCAAATTTAATAATATAAGCAGGTTGAAAGCAAGGATGGGAAAAATATACCATGAAAACATGAATCCAGAAATAGTAGGAGTGGTTATATTTAATATCTGATGAAGTCAAGTACACAGTAAAGAAATGACTAGCAACAAAGAGAGACATTACATAAAGATAAAATGAGTACACCAGTAAGACCTAATGATCCTACATATTTAAAGAACTAACAACAGAGCCTCAAAATATGACAATCAAACTAACCAAAATGGTGAAAGAAAAGTAGACAAACCAAGTTATGGCTGGGGACTTCAACACCCCTCTCTTAGCAACCAAAGGGGGAAAAAAAAAAGAAAATCAGCAAGATATGGAAGAACTGAACTACACAATCAACAAGTTGAATCCAACGGACATATGTAGATTCATGCACCTGAAACAGCATAATACACCTTTTTTCTCAAGTACATGTGGACCATTTCCTAAAATAAGTCTTATCTGAACCATAAAACAAACTTCAACAAATTTAAAAGAATTGAAATTATACATATAAAGCATGTTCCCTGGTCATAATAGAATCAAAATAAAAGTCAGTAACTTGAAGAAAACAGGAAAATTTCTAAACTTGTGGAAATTAAACACACTAAATACTTCGTAGGTAAAAAAAAGTCTCAAAGGAAATAAAAAATACAGAGAAATAAAATGAAATTGAAAATACAACTTATAAAGGCATATGAAATGTGGCTAAATCTGTCCTGAGGAAAAAAATTATAGAACAAATAACTAGAAATTAGAAAAAGAGTCATATCAATAATCTAACTTAACTTCCAAAGTAGAAAAAGAAGAGTAAAATGAAACCAAATTAAACAGATTAAAGGAATAAACAAGGATAGGCCAGATCAATGTAATTAAAACTGGAAAAGTAATAGAGAAAAACAAAAAAAAAGTTATTTCTTCAAAAAATCAATACAATTGGTAACATTTGAACAACACTGACAAAATATTGAGAAATAGATAAGACATAAAGATGCAAATTACCAAAATTTGAAATTATATAGGGGATTTACTACAGACACTGCAGTCACTAAAAGGATGATAAGGGGCTACTATGAATCATTATATATTCCTATAACTATTAGAATCATTGTATTCATAATTTTACAAAAAACACATCTCTAACCAAATGGGTTTCATTGGCAAACTCAATCTAACAATTAATGAAGAGTGGAATAGGAGGGAAGAAATATTTCTCAATTCAGCATATGAAGCTAGGATTACACTGATACCCAAACCAAAGGAGTACAAAAAAAAAATAAAACTACAGAAAAATATTTATCAAGAACTGAGACACAAACATTGTTAACAAAATATTAGTAAATATAATTCAGCAATATATAAATAGAATTTTAATTTTTGTGTAACTGTAAGAGATACAAGTGCAATTTTGTTACATGGATAACATAACCATGCCAGAAATACAAGAATGCTTCAGTATTTGAAAATCAATCTATTTCACATCAATGTCAAAAAGCTAAAGAACAAACATCAATTAATTCAATAAACACATTTAACAAAATTCAATACCTATTATGATAACTATTCTCAGTAAGCTATGATTATAGGGACATTTCCTCAAATTGATGAAGGCTACCTACAAATATCTGCCAAGTAACACTTTACTTAGTGGTAAAAAACGAACATTTTCCCCTAAGATCAAGAACAAGGCAAGAGTGTCTGCTCTCACTACTCTTGTTCACATAATACTGAAACTTCTAACTTCTGCAATAAGGCAAGTCGAGAAAATAGCATACTGATTAGAACGGAGTAAACAGTCTCTGTTTGCAGATGACATTATCATTGTCTATGTAAAAATCCAAAACCATGTAAAACAAAATACACAAAAGACATTTTTAAAATAATAAATGAGCTCAGAAAATTTGCAGAATATAAGGTCAGCACACTAAAATTGATTACATTTCTACTTACTGACAAGGAGCACTTGGAAAATGAAACTAAAACACAAAACCATAAAAAACTACTCTAAGGAAAATGAAATACATAGGTAATGTATTTGCCAAAACATGTATAGGATTTTTGTGCTAAAAATTAGAAAATGCTGGTGAATAAAATCAAAGAAAATCTAAGTAAATGTAGAGATGTAATGTATTTATGGATGAAAACAAAAAAGACATCAATATTCTTAAAAATGATCTACAGTTTCATATCCCAGGTAGATTATTTTGTAGACCTCCACAAGCTTACTCTAAAATTTACATGTAAAAGCACAGGCCTTAAAGTATTTAAAACTACCTTTAAAAGAAGAATAAAATGAGAGGAATTATTTTATTTTATCTTACAGCTTACTAGAGACCTACAGTAATCAAACAGTTATAGTACTACCAGAGAAATAAGCACATAGGTCAGTGAGACAGAATACAGATCCTAGAAATAGACCCACAGGAATATGCCCAATTGATTTTTGACACAAGTGCAAAAGAAATTCAAATAAGGAAAAATAGATTTTTTATCCTGTGATGCCAAGGTAATTGGACATCCATAAACAAGAAACCTTGACATTAACCTTTACTTACACATCAAACTTTATATGAAAATCAACTCAAAATTGATCATAATATTGAATTTAAAATGCATAGGTATAAAGTGTTAGAAAAATCATAGGAGACAATCTTTAGAACCTAGCGTTAGGCAAAGGGTTGTGAGAGTTGACACCAAAGACACAGCCCATAAAAAATTCATAAATTGGATCTCATCAAAAATAAAATTTGCTATGTAAAAGCCCATAGAAAGAGGATGAAAAGAGAACTACACACAGGGAGAAAATATTTGGAGAATACTTATTTATCACAGGATATAACTAGAATATACAAAGAACTTTTAAAACTCAAGAGTAAATATATCAGTTAAACAAAATAACAAATGAGGGGGCAAAAAACATGAACAGACATTTTACTAAAGACAATATACAGATGTCAAAAATAAGCACATGAAGAGATGTTGGAAATCATTAGCCATTAGGAACATGCAAATTAAAGACACAATGAGATATCCCTACCTACCAACAGAATAACAACAACAACAACAAAAGTGTGGCAGTAACACATTACGGCAGAGATCTGCACAAAGTCATTCATGCAATGCTGATGGGAATGGAAAACGTTATAGCCATTCTGAGAAAAAACAAAATCTGTCAGCAGTTTATTAATAAAAAAGAAAGAAACGAGGGAAAGGAGGAAGAAAGGGAAAAAAAGGAAAGGGAAGGGAAGGGGAGGGGAGGGGTGGAGAAAAGAAAAAGAAAGGGAAGGAAAGGAGAGGAGAGGTGAGGGGAGGAGAAGGGAAGGGAAGGGGAGGGTAGGGGAGGGAAAGGAAGGTGAGAGGAGGGAAAGGAAGAGGAGGGGAAAGAAAAAAGAAAAGGAAAAGAGTGATTATCATTAGCATTTATGCTAGAGAAATCAAAATATTTTTAACACATATATCTGTACACTATTCAAAGAAGTTGCATTTATAATGGCCCAAATCTGGCATCAGTCTAGATATTCTTCAAATGATGAATGATAAAAATTCTGAAGTAGGTGCATATCTTGCACCTACTCACAATAAAAATGGTCAAATATTTCATACACAAAATTTGGAAGGGCTGGATAGAGGTGGATGTGATTATGAAAGGACAAAAGGAAGGATCTCATGGCACTGGAACTATTCGATATCTTGACCATAGTAGCAAATGCTTGAACCTACACATTTAATAAAGTTGTATAGAACTAAATGCATACATATGAGTACAAGAAAGTAAGGAAATATGAATACATTGAAGCATTTTGTGGATGAAAATACCCTAGTTGTGGAATTACATCATAGTTTTACAAAATGTATATAGGTAAAATACATGTAGGATTACTCTGTGTTATGTCTTATTAGATTATCTCAATACAACTTTCAATTAAAAGTGCTTTTAAGTTATTGTTACTATTATTATTTGAGATGGAGTCTCACTGTGCTGTCTAGGCTGGAGTACAGTGGCACAATCTTGGCTCACTGCAACCTCCTCCTCCTGGGTTCAAGCGATTCTCCTACCTCAGCCTCCTGAGTAGCTGGGATTAGAGGCACACACTACCATACGTGGCTATTTTTTATTATTAGTAGTAGTAGTAGAGACAGGGTTTCACTATGTTGGCCAGGCTGGTCTCTAACTCCCGACCTCAAGTTATCCACCCACTTCAGCCTCCCAAAGTGCTAGGATTAAATGTGTGAGCCACCACACCCGGCCTGATTATAAGTTTTTAAGATGACTTCTATGAACATTTTTATTACTATGTATCTGACTATGAAGGGGTAGAAAGTATACAGAGAAATATAAAATTGGGAGAAAAGTACATTATTTCACAACCTGTGGAAAACTAAATGAAGTAAATTTAAAATGAGGAGAGTGGCTATAAAATCGAGAGATGAACAAACTCCCGTAACACAAGTTTACCTATGTAACAAACCTGCACATGTACCCCTCAACTTAAAATAAAAGTTAAAATAAATAAACAAATGAATTCATGAGATGGGCTTCCAGACAATCATGTAAGACCACTACTTGCGAGATTTTCCAAGAGTGTCTAGAGAACTCCATCTCCTAAATAGTTAAACTGGTTTTTCTTAACAGGTATGACATTTAATACTAAAAATACAGATATTAATAGATGTTAAGAGAAAAATATTTTCATTGCAAAATTGGAATGCTGAATTAATAAAAAAATTAAACATTTCTTTAATCTAGGAATTTATAGGGACTAAATGTTAATTTTCATTTTTAAGTCTCTATGAAGAAGAGATAAAATATAAATCCTAAACAACTTCAGTGTGTATGTGTGCATTTAAAGCACCTTTTAGTCCTAACATTCTTTGGAATATATTTCTGCAACGACTGGTTCAAACCAGAGTTGATCCACGCAGTTTCTAAGGTAATTTTTACTATTATACTTCGATTGTCCAAGAAACTCTCTATACCTCTTACCAGATACATGAAGTATTTGTGGTTGTTTTTTTGTTTGTTTGTTTTATAAAGGTCTAGAGAAAAAAAATACTTTTTTCTCAATTATAAAAGGCTTATACAGGAAATATATTAAGTATATTTTAATTTATTTTTCCCTCAGTAAATAGATATTGCAGTCAGCTGGCTTTTTTAATATAGTAATTGTAGGTCACCAATTAAATTCAAATATAATCTTATTTTTGTATAATCAAAATAAGGAAATTCATAGTATTTTGTATATGAGATATTATTTTTCTACTTCTACGTGCTCTTATATTTTGATTTAAATTTCATAATTTATGATATGAAAATGCCTTTGTGATCTGGAGCAATTCGCTAAAACCATGATTCCCTAAAATCATCTTGTTCCAAACACATTGTTATTTATTCTCATTTCACTGCAGTGATTTGACTTAGCATAATGCTGATCTGACTCTATTTTTGACCCTGAATTTTATTGTGGGCATGTGTCAGCTTATTCCTGAAGTGGTTATACATAAGCCCCTCTCAAATATTCACTGTCCTATTTTGTGGTTTCTTTTCAGACAAGGCTTCCATTGAGAGCAATGGCCCTGACTTAGCGCTTTAGTGTCTCACCAATCAGGATGCATGTTACATTTCTGGTGGAATTAACTGTTCAAGCAAACATATTCCCACGAAGAAAGCGAAGCTGAAGGTTCATTAATATTCAGGCCCACTGCAGATGAGAGGCTTCTCTTAAGTAAGCACATTAATCTTATCTTTTCTTATGAGAATGCTTTACCAGTGACCCACGCCAAGTGCCTTCATGTGGCTGTCTCCACTTTAGCACTCAAAAATTGCGATGTGGAGATAAAGTTTTTTTGTTTTTCTCCCCCTAAAATCAAGTTCTCTGGATTCCTTCTTTATCCTGACCATTTAATTATTATACCTACAGAAGTTAACATTATTGCTATGACACAGAACTTAAGGACAAGTGTGTAACTTGTACCATGTTGAAGTTTATCTTTCTTCCCAAATAACTATTAAATATCATTAGGCTTCATGAAAAATGTCTCGGGATTTCTTATTCTGGAAGTTGCCATCTACAATGGTTTATAAAAAATGCCAAGGAAAGATTCTATTATTAAGCTACGGTATTTTATTTCTTCCCTTCTATTAATCCCTATTCTCCTCCCCTCAATATCTACTAGGTTTTTTTCTCCTCTAAAAATCATAATCAATATTAACAAATCAGATATTATTTGAATGTTTATTTCTCTATCAGGTAAAAATGGCCAGGTGAACTCTCACCTAATTCTCATGGTATGCTTAGAGAAATCTAAGTTAAGTAGATTCTTACAGTATGTGCAAAATTCACTTCAAGGTTTCCTGGACAACACCTCTAAGGGTAGTTCATTGTCATCTGGACTGAAACGGCGCTAAAATGTGAAGCTATGTGGCTTTGTAAATTGAAGTGGGCCACATCAAAGTTACCACAAAGAAAGTACGACCTTAAATATGAAAGTCAAACTGAAAGTCACAGTAGCAGATATGCTAAATTCCAGGCATTGATTTGACAATCAGCTGTTTTTTTTTTTTCCAGGTGAGTAACTATGTTAATTGTTTCAGAATGAGTACCAATTCTACAGAAGCTTTTGTGCACCTATCACTTCTATTGGGTTCCTAGTGTTTACAACATAGTTCTACACTTCGATTTTACTTAACTTTCATAATTCTCCTTGACCAGTATGTGTACTATTTCCCTCATGTTAAAATTGAAGATATTTAAATTTTAAATTAAGTTGTAGTTAAATTTTAATTTAAATGTTTTGTCACATAGCTCATCAAATCAGAGAGGTAACCTAGCAATCATGCCTCACCCACAGTTTGTGTTTAATATTTTTTTTTTGGCGTCTCATTCCTGATTTCTGATAAGTATAAATGTCATGATGTTTTCTTCTGTAAATCTGCTTTCCCTGTCTCATCATTTCAACTGGGGGAGTTCAGTTGTATTTTAGAATTTGAGATAGGCAGCGGTTCCAAGATAGAAAATACTGGAATACCTTTATGTATAGAAACACCTGATGAAATAGAAGAGTGGCCTACGAAACACTGATTTGATGAGAAAGACCAAGGACTTCAATGTAAAGTGGAAAATTAGAAGGATATCACAATTGTAAGCAAACTGGAAATGTCTAGGAAGAATACAGAAACATTTAATGCAAGAGATGAGCTAACAGACCAGCTAAGAAAACGAAATTATGATTTAAATATGCTGATCATTTCCCTGTCATTTTACAGCTTCAAATTCATCCTTTAATTACATTTGCCATCACTCTGTGACACTATGGCTGACACTATACAAACCATATTTTTGTTTGTTTTGTTTTAACTAGTTGTAACCTCATGAGATTTAGGCAATAGAAGGCAGAGAGGAGACTGAAAAGAAGGCAAAGGCAAGAAGGGACTTTCTCTTGTTTTGTACTCTGATTCTGGCGAGGTTCCTTATGAGAAGCAACCTTTCAGCCCAGCAGCAGCCATTTGCTAAAGCATTGTCAGTTGATTTCAGCCTCCAGCATCTTCCAGAACCAAGTACACATCATCCTCTCAGAGGTACTAACAGCAGCCAGGTGACACTGTTTTCTCTGAGTTTTGAGCCCCAACTATGTGGGTACCCTCATCTGAGCTTCTAATGTTCGCTTAATCCTAGTTTCATTCCTTTCTTCTCCAGCCCTAGAGACTAGAGCTAGTTCCTGCAATTATTATCTCTGAGTTACTCAAGGTTCCCTGTATGTATTCACGTCTCTAATACCTATGTAACAAGCTCCCTGTATTAAATGATCTCTGTTGAAATAAGTAAGATAATTTTTATTTACCAACTTGGTCCTGGCAAAAAAAAAGGCCATTTCAAGAAAAAGCAATGCAAATATAAAAATTAAATTCTTAAATGTAAATACAATTTTTATTCAGCTGGTATATCACTATTCCTAGCATTGGTGAGTCATGATTGTCCTTATCTCATATTGAGAATTTTTCTTCGTTTTTAAGCAGCTCAGTGAGAGAATTGAAATTTTAAAATTAGGCCAAAACCACATATTTTGTTATTGGTCTTAATATTCCAGTTGAATGTACAGACACAGACAAATATTACCAGGAAATAGACTTTGAACATTTGGAAATGGGCTCACTTAGAGCTAATAGTGAGTTGACGTGTGTGCCTGTGTTTGTGTCTCTGTAACTAATTTTTTTGTTGTTGTTAAATTACATTTAATCTGAGTAGTATATGTGCATCATAAAAAATACATTTAAAAATTTGGAAATTAATGGAAACTGTATAGAACATTTTGTCAAAGTTTTTAATCATAATTTGTTGCCATTATTAAAATCATTGCTATATTGATGCTAAAAGTGCACTACACGGTTCCAAAAATTGAGTCAAATGCTCTTAGGTAATTAATTGTAGTAATATTCCAAAACATCAAGATTTCAACAATTTAAAAACCATTTGTTGGCATGGAAACATCAGCTTAATTAAAACTGGATTAAACTAATTAACCTAAAACATATTGTACTACTGAGTGTTTGATTTAAAGTAATTTGGAAGAAAAACAACATTTTTCATAATCATTTTAGGTCTTTTATCTAATGGAAGTGTTTAGGTTTCATAATGAACCTACACATGCACTAATGTCTCAAATGACTGCTTTCAATGGAGGAGGATGGTTATGAAGAAGGTTTCCATTAAATGAAATGCCAGTTTTCTTGAGGAAATTCAGAGGGCAGAGCATTTTATGAAAATTGCTTATTGTCTTTGCTTATCCATAGTATCCAGGAGATTTGAGAAGAATAACCTCAGTGTGATCCTTTATTTCATGCCTTATATTTCATCCCAAGAGGCTAAGCTTTGTCTCATATGAGGAAAATCACATGATGAACCACAGAAATAAAACATGGATTAGAGTAGGATCACTGAAAAGTTTACAGTAACAATATGGTCATATCTGCATGGCAATGACCAGTATTTCTTACAGCAAAGAAGCCCATAAGTTCGCAGATGATATTCTTTCTCAAATACATTTTAGATTGTCTAAAAGTTTCTAAATCAATGGTTTCATTCTGGTTTTCTTCGTTATTTTTTTTACAAATATTGAGTGCTTACCATGTTATAGGCCCAACCTTGAACAATTTAAAAGATCAATGGAGATGTCCTTGCTTTCTCACATTCACATTCACATTACCTATTCTTTCCGGGTCTCATTCTCTATCCTCCAAAGGTGGAGCTGATTTGCATCCTAGCTCTAAGGCTGTCTGGAGGCTTTGCAATGTGTCAGCTTGACTACGGTAAACTACATTTCCCAGAATTATCTTTCCTGAATATTTCCAGTTGTGGTGGCTACATGCATGACTCTTGAGAGATTCGGAAGGCAAAAATGAAGCAGCAGCCATCCCGTAACTAGTACACATTATTGCTGATTTGCTGATTCACCTCATGAATAGCATTGGACTTACAATTGCTCAACTTTTTGCTGAATTCTCCTTCAGTTTTTCTAACACCGGCACTAGTGTGTGTGTGTGTGTGTGTGTGTGTCAGTGTTTATCTCAGTGAGAAAGACCCCTGGCTTCTACAGTATACCCATATCCCAAACACCAGAGGCAAGAAGGACTGACAAGAGTTTCAGTCCCTCCTCCTGGGCTCCCAGTTCATGTGTGTTTCCGCCTTCTCTGTACATTCATCTTACCTTCCTCACTACTTGCCCTGTGGATTTCAAGCCCCAGCATCAGATAGAAAGACAACAGCTTTATAAAGATTGCTTCATTCACTCTAAGAATTGTGCAAAGCCAAATCCCTAAACCCTGATAAATTATATCCTAGTAGTTATGAAGTTATGCTTCTCTGGATAAACCCTGGTGATATAGAAGATATGTAACTCAGGCATAGAAAATAAACAGACCCATTTTGCTAGCTACCATGACATGTTGTTCAGGGCTTGGTGCTTAATTCAATTTAGTCATGGCTATTTCAATAACTCATGCGTTAGCTAACACTCTTCTACCCTATATACTGAGATTTTCTATCAGTGCAACTAAACAAGATCTCGGTGGTATAAAACTCACTTCATATTTCCCACAATTGGTTTAGGGTGTTATTCTTATGCCTCATTAGAAAGGAAAATAATAATAAAAGGAGATATATTAAAAGCATTAACATAGTCCTGCTTATATTTAGTTTGGTATTAAACATTAATTTGTAATGCATCTGTAAACATTTATTTTCTTTCTGAATCATCTATGTTAAAAATGTCCATCCGAGCTATAGAAAAACAATTATTTAAAAATTACTTTGGAAATATTATTCAAGTCTTGAGATAAATCTATCATCTCCTTAATTCAACAGATACCTCTGGGCACCCAATTTGGTATTGAAGTTTCAAAATATAGATTCTTAAGAACTTGAAGTCCTAAGTGACTGTTTCTTACAGCTGCATTGTAATCAGCTTTAAAAATATTATAATTTTTTTGGATTATTAAAGAAGGAAGGAGGACAGTTTTATTGAGAAGATTAGGAAACATTGAGAATATAGTTTTTGCTATAGTCACATATTATCAGAGATTATTTCAGAAGTAATAGAAAGGGATTTTTTATTTTTCATTTTTGTGTGTGTGTGTGTGTGGACAGGATAGTATAGACAAAGATACTGAGATGACACAAAGAAATTATCCTCAGGAAGCAAGAAGCATTTAATTTTGTTGTTGCATTAGGAAAATAAAGGGGAATTATAAGAGATACGGAATGTAGGCCGGGCGCGGTGGCACACGCTTGTAATCCCAGCACTTTGGGAGGCCGAGGCGGGCGGATCACGAGGTCAGGAGATCGAGACCACGGTGAAACCCCGTCTCTACTAAAAATATAAAAAATTAGCCGGGCGTGGTGGCGGTTGCCTGTAGTCCCAGCTACTCGGAGAGGCTGAAGCAGGAGAATGGCATGAACCCGGGAGGCGGAGCTTGCAGTGAGCCAAGATTGTGCCACTGCACTCCAGCCTGGGCGACAGAGCGAGACTCCGTCTCAAAAAAAAAAAAAGAGATACGGAATGTAATTGAAGACGAGCTGAAAAGAGCATTGGCTATGAATCTGAGTAATTTTTATTTTCTTTGGCAGAAAAAAACTAGAATTTTAAGCAGGGGGTAGGTTTGACTTGTTGGCACAGGATTTGCATTTATTATCAAGCTCATTACAATTTTAATGTAAACTTGTTGAGGCCCTACTATGTGCAAAGTGGTACAAACAGGTCTTTCCCTCTAAATAATACATAATCTAATCTTTGAGTCAAAATAGAAAACTTTAATAATGATATAATGGTTTGCAGCTGCTCCACACAATAGATTCTTAGTGAATGATGTCAATGCTGCTCTGAAATAATTAATTTAAGTCTGAAATATTGACTATTACATCATTATGTTATTACATAAACAACTATATTTGCTTTCCCCTCCTTTACTATAACTGTGTGTCCCATTAGAATTGCTTATAGCATTTTACTTTACTTCTTTTCAGCTGCATCAGAAACCCAGATTTAGGTAATTAACTACATAGGCCATTTTGTGATAGAGATTAGTGGCAAAAATGACCAAAATTATTGAAGTGACTATATAAACATTTTCCCCTATCAAATATGTATCCTCAGTTTTTTTTTTTTAATTTCTCACAGAGCTGGTTTTGCTAGAATTAGGTGAAAATGATGTATAATTGCAGTTTACTTAAAATTTTATTTTAGTGTCGTATAGCCTTGAAGGTGCTAATATTTAGATTATATATATTCATGTACATTCATTTATGTACATTTATACAATGCAATGGGAATACAACAATGAACAAGGAAAACAAAAATTCATGCATAAATGGAACTTACATTTTGGTGGAAGGGTGAGATAAAAAATTAATAAATACACGGTAAATATATATACATGTACATTCATATATTCATGTCTATCAATCATATATGTCTGTCTATCTAGTTATCTATGTTAGTTTTCCAGAGACACATAAGAAATGGGATGTATATATGTATATGTGTGTATATACATATATAAAGAGATTTATGTGTACATAAGTGTATATATAAAGTAGATTTATATGTATGTACATATATAAATATGTAGATATAAATTTATGATAAGGAATGGGCTCTTGTGATTATGAATGCCAACAAATCCCAAGAACTTCAGGGTGAATTGGCAATCTGCAGACCCAGGAAAGCTGATGGTATAGTACTAGTCCTAAAACTCACAGGCTCAAAACTCAGAAACAGCTGATATTTCAGTTCAGGTCTAAAGGCAGGAAAAAGTCAATATCCCCATTTGAAGGCTGTCGTGCAAATTAAACCTAAAAACATCCTCACAGAAACACCTAAAATAATGTTTAATCAAATATCTAGACATCCCATGAGACAGTCAGTTTGACACATAAAATTAGTCATCACCTTATTGATTTATTTATCCATCCATGTTAGAAAATGTTAAGTGATGTGAAAATAATCAAGCAAGGAAAGGGGATTGGAAACACTGGACCTGTTGCAGATGGCTTCATATTTAAAAATGGTTGATATGGAGTGCCTCACAGAGAAGATATTCGAGTAAAGACCTGAAGAATTGGGAGGTGAGGGAGAGCAAGACAAACAAATCTTAGAAACTTTAAACATAGAGCAAAGATTCTGAAGCAGGAGTCGCTCTGGAGTGTTCCAGGAGCACCATGGAAGCTAGTGTGGGTGCAGTACAGTCTGTGACTGGGACAGTGATATGAGGTGAGCTCAGAGAGATCACGGAATTCAGATCATATAGGATTTTCTAATCCATTGTACAGTTTTTGTCATTTACACTGAGTGAAATGGGTCATCACTGGAGCGTTTTGAGCATGCAACTGACATAATCTGATGTATGATTTTACCAGTTCATTCTAGCTACTCTATTAAGGATAAATTAAAGGGTGGCAAGAGTGCAGGCGAAGATCCCAGTTAGGAGGTTATTGCAATAATATGGGTGAGAGATGATGGTGACTTCAACCAGAGGTATCAGGGCAAGCTGAAAAATTAAATGAGGTTAAAATATTTCTTCAGATGCCACACATGTAATATGGCATAAAAATTACTGATGAATTTTAAAACATACATAAATTTAATGCCATTTATTTATCTTAAAACCTTGAATGTAAAATTAAATTTTGTTCATTTTTAGTGATGTATTTTATTTGCCAAGATAATACCGTACTTAGAAGAGTTGACCACATATTTACGGAGACACGTGAGCTAAAAATGTGCAGCAATGTGAGAAAAAGAGATGATCCCTTCTTTTTGATAATTTAATGTCAAACTTGCTCTTTTATTCCTAATGTGGCATGTAATAAATGTAGCTGTGCCAAGCAGGGGGCTGAGGCTTCTCTGTTGGCTATTTTGTTATGCTCTGCAGGAATATTTAAAACCATTCTTACAACTCAAAATCTATAAGTATTTTCATATTAGTTTGTGAATTCATTTGGAATGTAAATACCAATGACCTTTTCAGAATCAAATGAAGAAAACTTCTCAGTGAAATTGCCCCTTTCTTGCAACTAAGACACTAGCAGTAGTCCATGGTGTTGGAAGCCTATCCTTATTGATTATCTTGAGCATTCTTTTATCCAGTACATTGTTTTAATTAGATGTAGTAAACTCGAACTGGGGAGGTCGGGAGTACCTATTTAGCTCACAGTGATCTTTCTGTCCAGAGGCCATAAGTTTTCAACCTCAGCCACTTTCAGAAATGATTCATCATTACCCTAGAAAAGTGACGAGGCCTGAAAGCAACCCATTTTATGACTGCCTCACCCCACCATCACAGCCATTGTAAATAGCTGATGGGTAAGAAGATGCCCAGTGTAAATCTATTTGTGTCCTTTCTTCTCATTTTATTGTGCGGGCACTGAAGTTTGCCTTAATAATTCTATAATCCCTTCTCATTCTGGTTGTGGGGCTCTGATCACTCTCTTGTAAAGAAGTCGTGCTGAAGCAGTCATTTTAACCATGGCTGGAATAAAGTCATGATTAAAGAGAAAAAGAGAGATAGCCAAGGAAGCTGAGAGACATAGAGAGAGAGAGAATGGTGTTTGAGCCCCTGACTCCATTTGCTGAGGCTTCTTATCTAGACTTTGTTTTGGTCTTATCTGTCAACTCTAGAGATTTTCTGATTATATCTTCAGTTAAACTCTCTTTTTCTGACTTAATGATATTTTGTCTTTAGGATGCATATGTTACAAATGCTAGGAAACATTTATTTATTTTTAGTGCGCTACTTACATACAACACATGAAATAGCCAAGCTCTATACCCATGTACTTTATAAGTGTGAATAAAAAATCTAGGCAGTGTGTGGTGGCTCACACCTGTAATCTCAGCACTTTGGGAGGCCGAGGCAGGTGGATCATGAGGTCAGGAGATCAAGATCATCCTGGCTAACACAGTGAAACCCCATCTCTACTAAAAATACAAAAAAATTAGCCGGGCATGGTGGCGGGCTCCTGTCGTCCCAGCCACTCGGGAGACTGAGGCAGGAGAATGGCGTGAACCCAGGAGGCGGAGCTTGCAGTAAGCCGAGATCGTGCCACTGCACTCCAGCCTGGGTGACAGAGCAAGACTCTGTATCAAAAAAAAAAAAAAAACAAAACAAAAAAAAACTAATGCTTTCTACCACTGATTAATTCACATTTTACAAATTGATATAGGAAATAAGAGAGAATTCTAGTCTTAGTTCACGGTTAATTTAGTTAAATTACTTTATTTCTCTTGTCTAATTATCTTTAATGTCTACTGCAGCTATATTGATAGCTATTTCTTTTTATCCATATAATGTAACATACAAGGGGCTTAATCATCACCATGCTTTTGAAATAGTCCTAGAACACTAGGTATTCATAGAGTGCTACAAGTTCAGCTGTATTAATATCCCAAAAGGGGTCTTAGAAAGATATCTTTAGACTGCATAAGTGCTATAAAAATTTAAATCACCTCATTTATAATCTTAGTTTTCCATGAACATACAGATAGATGAGATGATAGATGGATGCATGGATGGATGGATGGATGGATGGATGGATGGATGGATGGATGCATGGATAGATAGATAGATAGATAGATAGATAGATAGATAGATAGATAGATAGATTGCTCGATAGATAGATAATAGATAGATGATAGATAATAGATAGATAGATGATAGATGATAGATAGATAGATAGATAGATAGATAGATAGCTGATAGATAGATAGACAGCTAGTGCATAGAGAAAAGCAAGTTGTAACTAGTCATCCTATAGGTGAAGATAGCAGAATGTTTAGAGGCAAGTCTCTTCTTCTTTCTCTTTTTTCCCAGTTTCCCTTTGTGGCTAGTGTGAAGTATACTGGTATAAAGTGCTCTAAAAATATAGAAACAGAGAAAAAGAAATATGAAAAAGAAATGGAGAAATGTGTGAGAGAAGACCATTTACTCTGCAATATTAGACTTCCTCGTGATGAATGAAGAGGAGAACATTGGATCTGATAGGTGATTCAAGTCTAAAAATTGACTGAACTAAAATTTAAAAGCCAAAAAAGGTGAAAGGTGATGGAATCTGTCTCAAGTATGAAGAGTTCCTGTAACTTCATAAGGATGAAAGATTTAACAGAGTACACTTGAGAGCAACAAGACAACAATAATTTTCTCACATTTATACCCTAGTGGACTGAGATTCAACAGTCTGGTAATGTTGTTCTCCTCCTACACTTTTCCTTCTCCACCTGTGTCTGCTTTTTCTTCTCCTTATTATTATTATGTTGTTGTTCATTAGCTACCAAAACCTGAAATATTTCTCAGGGTTCTTCAACTCTGTTGCAAATCTGGCTATAAATTGAGATTTTCTACTCATCCTTTCAATTCTTGAAAACACTAACTTATAAACTTCCAAAACATCCAGAAGATCCCTAAATAGTAAACATGGAGAAATAACATAGGTGTAACGATTTTATTAAATTATGATAACTGAAACCTCTGTAGTTTCTGATTTCTTTGTTAGATGTTTGAAATTGCAAAGCTACACCCCATAAACTTGTGAGGATCCATAGCTGTGGTCACCCCTCCTTCCCGCCAGAATGAATAACCAGCTGTGCTACTTGAATTTCTATTCATTAGGAGAATTTACCATCAGCATTGCCTTTCAGGGTCATCCTGGATTGGTGCAATTGTACTCAAACTGTCTATCTTTACATGGTGCCTACATATTGTGCAGAAGCATCTGGAAACCAAGCTTGAGTTTTTCTTCCTCAACCAACTTTTCAGCATATATGTGTGGATTGAGAAAGAGAAGCCAGTGCAGCAGGAGTATATGAAGTGTGGATTTGTGTTACTTTGTCATTCACTTATGCCTTCAGGACATGCTTAAAGCTGATCTCATATATGCTACTTTCAATTTATGGAGCACTGCTGTGAACGCCCAACTTTATGGGTTGAGGAGTCAGACAATACCCAGTTCCTGATGGGCAGTTCAGGTCACATATTGACTTGGTAACCCATGATAAAGCATTTGGTCTCTACTGAGGCCTGATAACAAGACAAAGGCTATTTTTCAAAAGAAGAGTGGTTAGGCATAGAGTAGAAGATAATATTGCTTAGCTCCCAAATTCTAAACATTTGCTCTGTGATCCATCTATAACTCCCTGTCAAAGCCTCCATAAAGCATCCTATTTGCAACTTACATCTCAAGCAACATCAGGTCTGTTAACTCACATGGCACAAATGGTGGAGCAGCTTTCATGGCAGCCTGAATCTATTTACAAGCCTTCTTTGGTTCTTGGGCTAGTAAACTAGAAAATCAATCAAGGTCTCTGCGGCCTAGGACATGATACAGGCTGGAGAGTTGACATAATGCTAAAGTAGAGCAAGGGAGCCAAATGCTAGTCCTTTTAACAGAAATGAAACTGCTTTTGATGATCTTTATTAATAGGTATGGAGAAAAATGCAGTGTCCAGCTTAATAAGGACACACCAGGTATGAAGGAATGCATAGATTTGCTCTCACAATTACAGTACATTTAGAAAAGCAGCTGCAATTAGAGTCATCATTGATCAAATATACAATAATCTATTTTCATTCCCCAAGATCTATGTATCTTCTGCACAGACCAAATAAGTGAGGTGAATGGAGATTAGTAGGAGTCACCACCCTTTATCTTTCAGGCTATGCTTATGGCACTAATCTTTGCGGTTTCCCAAGGAATATAGGGTTGCTTTGGCTTGCTATATTTGCATGTAGCTATAGTTCTAGTGGCTTCTTTGTGGCCTTTTCTACCATAATAGCTCTACTATATGACTCAAGGAACCTATAGCAGTGCCAGTAGCTGAAAAAGTTTATTCATATTTTGTATAACTGACTAAGAAATAGTCATAGAGTGGGCCTGGACATCCACTAGTCTTACTGTAAGAATCATTTGAGCCAAAAATGCATAGGTCACCTAATCTCTATAAACAACGTGCTGACACTCTGATCTTGGATATCCCAGCTCCAGAACTGTGAGTACCCTATCGTTAATAAGCCACTCAGTCTACATTATTGTGCTATGGCAGCCCAAATGGACTATAATGCTTGTGAAGAACAGCATGAGGTTAACTGCCCCCCTGTGATTTAATTACCTCCCACCAGGTCTTTTTCATGACATGTGGGAATTATGAGAAGTACAACTCAAGATGAGATTTGGGTGGGGACGCAGCCAAACCATATCAGCATCCTTCAATCCAGTCAAGTTGACACCTAATATTAGCCATCACAAAGCTGCAGGAAAAGGTACAGTACCATCATCCCTTCATACCTAAAGGGAATTCATTCCAGGATATCTCACAGATACCAGAATCCAAAGATGCTCAAGTCCCTTATACAAATAATGCAGTATTTGCATATAACCTATGTACATCCTTCCATATAGTTTGAATAATCTCTAGGTTATCTATAATACCTAGTACAATATAAATGCTATGTAAATATTCATTACACTGTCTTGTTTAGGGAATAGTGATAAGAAAAAAAGTCTGTACATGTTTAGCACAAACATAATCATTCTGGTTTTCTTTCTTTTTTTTTTTTCAGAATACTTTTCATCTGTGGTTGGTTGAATCCATGGATGTGGAACTCACGGATATAGAAAGCCAACTGTTGTTGCAAACCTGCTTATGCCTAGGTAACCAGTGAAGTAAGCTAGCAGATAGATGACAAAGTAAATGTGCTAAAAAAAAATTTTTCCTGACCATGGAATTATAATGGCTGTTGCTTTGCTTTCACCTACAAAGCTTGTACAATATTTCTTGTGGTTCATCCTAACTGGAAATATACAGGCAAGGCTATTCGGAGAAACATAGTTCAACTGAGCCAAATTGATATTCTATAAAGCCACCTATATTAGTTTTCTAGTGTGCCATAACAAAATACCACAAACTAGGTGCCTGAAAACAATAGAAGTGTATTGCCTCCTAGATTCCAAGGTTAGAAATTGAAAATCGAGGTGATAGCAAGGCTACACTCTCTCTCAAAACCATAGGGGAGAATTCTTTCTTGCCGCATCTTAGCTTCTTGTGGTAGCCATCAATTGATGGTTTTACTTGGCTTTCTGCTACGTCATTCCAATTTCTGTCCCTGTCATCACATACATTCTCACTGTGTCTCTATCTTCACATGGTGTTTCCCCCTTCTTATAAGGGCACCAGTCATATTTGTTTAAATTCCACCCTGATGATTTCATCTTAACTTGACTACATCTACAAATGCCCTGCTTTCAAATAAGGTCATATTTACAGCTATTGAGGATCTGACTCCAATATATATCTTTTTTTGGGGGGTTACATAATTCCATTCATAATACCACCAGAGGCATTGAACTTGAATGGACCAGAGAGGACAGGCAAACTTCATGAACAAGTAGTGCAGTTCTCCATAATACTGAGAATGCTGCATAATTCTGAATTCCTGATACTGAATTATAGTTTAAGGAGACCAACCAGCCCTTTGTTGGAAAGTAGGTTACATCATATCACTTCTATCTTAGAAAGGCCAAAAGTTCATTCTCATAGCTGTAGGCATATTTAATATATGAACTTACATTTTCTACCCAAACAACCTCAGCCAGTCAATTATCTGGAGGTTTACGCTATACCTGATACACTGGTATAAACTCTCATATGACAAGACATGGCTAGTAACCAGGAAGAATTTTCACAGTGAAGGAGGCACAGCAGTGGTCCCATAACCATGGGTTCCACCGGCTATGTCACATACTGTATCATGCCAGCACACCTAGTCTCATACACTTTTGGAATTGCCTACAAAAGGTACAGCTGAAGTAGCAGTATTGAGATAACATTCTGTAAAGAAGAAATTCCACCCTTCAGGATGCAGTACATGCATCGAATCAGAGATCTCTCTATGGCACTGTGTCCATAATAAAAAGCATAGATAGGTCTAGGAATGTAAGATTACAAACAGGAGTGGCCCTTCTTTCACTGATACCCAATAACCCCTAGGAATTTTGTGCTTTTTGTCCCTCCATGTTTGAGATCTTCAGAACTGAAGCTATTTATTCCCCAAATAGGTACGTTCTTGATGTGGACATCATAATAGTTCCATTTAATTATAAACTGCTGCTTTTGTCAGAGCATTTTATTCTGCAGCCATCAGACAAGAAGTCACCATCCTGACTGGGGTAATTCACCCTACTCAGCCAGAGGACTTTGGGCTGTTTTACACAGTGAGGACAGGAAGAAATACTTGTGGACACTAGCTGATTTACTTGAGCCCTTTTCCATACTTTCTGGACATATAAAGCAACTTGACCTGGGAAGAATGATTGCCAAAGGGCCTTACCACCTGGAATACAGGTTTCATTTACACTACCACATAAGACACCAAAACCTGTGGAGATGATAGCTGAAGGTGAGGATTTAGATATACAGAGAATGTAGAATGTCTAATAAGAGACAAAGTGCATGAGTAACAGGTGTGTTCCCAAGAGCAACTGCAAGGATGATGGCTACAATTCAACTCACTAACTTTCCTTTGCTAAATTTCCTCTTAGAGAACCACGAAGTAGCTGCTGCCAAGTATAGATGGAGAAGTGGACCTAAGTATAACAAGAGTTGAACTGTGATGGCCGTGTGGGTGTGCTGCTGTAATTTCCATCAAGAGAACTACTAGAAGAACATAGTGGACTGACAGCTTCTATCAGTTCCTGTCCATTTGGATCTGCTATCATGTTTATGCTAATACTTGCTCTTCTCACTGTCCATCAATGACTGAGAACAGTAGATGGTTCATGCCTGTAATCCCAGCACTTTGGGAGGCTAAAGCAGGAGGATTGCTCAAGCCCAGGTGTTCCAGACCAGCCTGGGCAACACAGTGAGACCATATCTCTACAAAAAGTAAGAAAATTAGTCGGGTGTGGTGGTGCACACCTGTAGTCCCAGCTACTCAGGAGGCTGAGGCAGGAGAATAAATGTAGCCCAGGAGGTTGAGGCTACAGTAAGCCATGGTCCTGCCATTGCACTCCTGCCTGGGTGACAGAGCCAGATGCTGAAAAAGAAAAGAGAAGGGAAGGGAAGGGAAGGGGAGGGGAGGGGAGGGGAGGGGAGGGGAGGGGAGGGGAGGGGAGGGGAGGGGAGGGGAGGGGAGGGAAGGGAAGGGGAAGGGGAGGAAAGGGAAAGAAAGGAAAGGAAAGACAAGACAGGGAAGGGAAGGGGAGGGGAGGGGAAGGGAGGGGAGGGGAAGGGGAAGGGGAAGGGGAAGGGGAAGGGGAAGGGGAAGGGGAAGGGAAGGGAAGGGAAGGGAAGGGAAGGGAAGGGGAAGGGAAGGGGAAGGGAAGGGAAGGGAAGGGAAGGGAAGGGAAGGGAAGGGAAGGGAAGGGAAGGGAAGGGAAGGGAAGGGAAGGGAAGGCAGGGCAGGGCAGGGCAGGGCAAGGCCTTGTTTGCATATTTGTTTTTAATAGAGCAAATATATGAAAGTGTTAAAACACAAGACTGGTAAATGTGTTCTCTATTCAGAATTTAGCATTAGGATGGTACAACTGGACACAAGAAAGAGTAAATATCTTTTCAGAATTAAAACTAAAGAATGCATAATGTTTAGCAAAATTAAACTATAAAAATTAAGTTTTAGGTATCTATTATGTTTAGCACAATTGACTCTTATTTTCAACAAGTACTTTCTTAGAATAAAATCATGATTTTTTTGAATGTTCACTGAAGTTGAATAGTCCAATGTCTTATGACATACCCCCGCACACATTTCTCATTCCATCCAGTGTGCGCACACACACACACACACACAAACATTTGTGTTAGAAGATAATACTTAAACACATTTTTAAAAACTCATATATAGAAATGTTAAGATATTAAACAGGTTATCACTTCTGTTATTATAAAGTAATTATACATGGCTAAGTCATGATTCTTGCCCATCAAGTTCAAGTTGAATATGCTGATCAATTTGCAAGCACCTGTTTGGCAGCAACACCTTCTCAAAGATTTGGTGCCCAAGTCCACAGGGTCCTTTTTCAAACTTCTCATTTCTAATAACTCTAAAATGTCCACTTTATTCTTCATTCCTGGGGGCGTTAGCTACTTTCTGATAACAACCTTAGGAATGTAACAACTCTAGGTTCGCTTTTTGCATTTTAATTTTTCTAATACTCATTCAACCAGTTTCTTACATTAAATTATTTCTCCTGAAATAACTCCTGAGTCCTCATATTTCACATGGCACCAATTATTTACCTCCTATTCATTTCTCTCTTCTCTTACCTGGATCCTCTTTATCTCATTCTCACTTAACCATCTTAGTGCCTGTTTCTAGTTCCAGTTCCATGAGCTCCCCCTCTACCCTGTAACCCCCTTTCAAGGAACACCTCCGGCATTAATTTCTATCCTCTGCTTTTCCTCCTAAAATCTTTCCAACATATCAGCTCTCATTTGTGCACCTCTTTCTCCAGAAGAACACATCTCTCAGTCTACAGGGCCATTTTCTCCACTTGATATTCTTAACCGAGCACTGGACATTGGACCAAGTTCTAAAGCCACAAAGACTATAGAATAAAGCCTGTGCCTTGGGCTGATGAAGGAGCAGATTGATTTTAAAAGATGCTATCCTTAAGAGGAGAAGCAAAATTAGTTCATCTCAGAGTCCTGACTTCCCATTGCCTCCTTTAATATCTTTCTTCAGGCCGGGCATGGTGGCTCAAGCCTGTAATCCCAGCACTTTGGGAGGCTGAGGCGGGCAGATCACGAGGTCAGGAGATTGAGACCATCCTCGCTAACACGGCAAAATCCCGTCTCTACCAAAAATACAAAAAATTAGCCAGATGTGGTGGCAGGCGCCTGTAGTCCCAGCTACTCGGGAGGCTGAGGCAGGAGAACGGCGTGAACCCTGGAGGTGGAGCTTGCAGTGAGCTGGGATCGCACCACTGCACTCCAGCCTGGGCAACAGAGCGAGACTCCATCAAAAAAAAAAAAAAAAAAAATCTTTCTTCATAGGTGAACAACTGTCACATCCAAATATTTACTCAAAAACCAACCAACCAAACAAACAAACAACCAAACACACAAACTTAACTTTAGACAGTATTCTTACAGAAAACAATGGTTTCTCTGTGAAATAGTTTGGATGTTTGTCCCCTCCAAATATCGTGTTGAAATGTAATTCCCGGCGTTGGAGGTGAGGCCTGGTGGGAGGTGTTTGGATCATGACTGCAGATCCCTCGTCAATGACCTAGCACCAGGGATGATTCTAGTAATTCATGCAAGTTCTGGTTGTTTAAAAGAGTGTGGCCCCTTCCTCCATCTCTCTCTTGCTCCTGTTCTCACCATATAATACACTGGCTCCCCCTCTGTGTTTTGCCATGATTGTAAGGCTTGCTGATGCCCTCACCAGAAGCAGATGCTGGTACCATTCTTTGTCCACAGCCTGCAGAATAGTGACTCAATTAAAACTTTTCTCTTTATAAATAACCCAGTCTGAGGTATTCCTTTATACCAACACACAAATGGACAGTCTGCTATTCTCTTAAGTATGTTTTTAACCCATTATCCTTGTAACAGAATATCTGAAATTTCTTTTTTACTTCAATGCTTGTTCCCACTTTTCTGTCTGAGCTGTACTCTCTTCTTTTCAATATGTCTGCCAGATACCTCAGTAGTGAGTGCCTGTTACCTGCTGCCTTTATTTACCTGAAGGTTCTTGTACTTGATTCCTTGGGGCCTCTCAGATTCCTTTCTCTGTCTCTGGTATTTTAAAAGTCTACCCTCTGAAATCTGACTGCAGCTCTTTTTCTTCAAAGGCATAATTTTTCTTCTATTGTATCCCCATTTTTCTACCCCCCTCTTATCAGCAAGTTCCCTTTTGAAATTCTTTATATAATTAAAAACAAATGTGAGTTTATTTAAGGAAAAACCTAAGAAAATAAGAATACATGTGATTTGCAAACATAGCAAAAATGATGAGAGCATCATGCACTAATGTTTTTTAAAAATTTCTGAGATCCCAGTTGAACAACTGTATTTTTTTTTTTAAAAAGATAAATCTCCTTGTTCTTAGTAAATTTTTGATGGCTCTGAGTAATCATTATTTCCTAATTTACCTGAATCATCACATTAATAGTTCATTTACTCTCTTTGGGGAAGATGTACATTTTACCAACTGACATTCTGAAAAAAAGGTTACAGTTCTCCGTATATAAAATATCTGAAAAAATATTTATTAATTGCCAGTCTTTTGGAACATGGTGCATTATTTACCACTTCTGAAAACTTACTGACAGCCACTTACTGCTCTCATTTACAAATTATCAGAGTTCCCTGGAAGGAAAATCCTAGAGACCAAGAGAAGTGTTTGTGATTTTTTTTTGCATTTAGGTACAATTTTGTTTGATATATTTTTACAACTTTATTTTAGAATCAGGGGATATATGACCAGGTATTTTACAAAGGTATATTGCATGATGCTGAAGTTTAAGTTATGACTAAACCCATCACCCAGGTAGTAGGCATAGTACCCAATAGGTAGTTTTTCAGCCCTTTCCCTGTTCTCTCTCTATTGTTCTCATATTTATGACCATGTGTACCCAGTGTTTAGTGCCCGATTATAAGTGAGAACATGCAGTATTTAATTTTCCTTTGCTGTATTAGTTTGCTTAGGATAATGGTCTCCAACTGCACCCATGTTGCTGAAAAGGACATGATTTCATTTTTTATGGCTGCATAGTAGTCCAGGGTGTGTGTGTGTGTGTGTGTGTTTCATGTGTGTGTATTTTTTTTTCTTTATTCAATCCACCATTGATAGGCACTTGGCTTCACTCCATGTTATTGCTATTGTGAATAGCACTGCAGTGAACATATGGATGCATGTGTGCTTTAAATAGAATGATTTGTTTTACTTTGGGTATATATCCAGTAATAGAATTGTTGGATTGAAAGGTAGTTCAACTCAATTCTTCAATTTTTCAAACTGCTCTCCACAGAGACTGGGCTAATTTATCTTCCCAGCAACAGTGTATCAGTGTCCTCTTTTCCCTGCATCCTCACCAGTTATCTGTTATTTTTTGACTTTTTAACAAAAGCCATTCTGACCGGCATGAGATGCTATCTCATGGTCGTTTTGATTTGCATTTCTCTGATAATTAAGGATGATGAACATTTTTCTTTATGTTTGTTGGCTATTTGTATGTCTTATTTTGAGATGTGTTTATTCATTATTCATGTCCTTTGCCCACTTTTTAATGAGGCAGTTTGTTTTGCCTTGTTGGTTGGTTGAAGTTCCTTATACATTCTGGATATTAGACCTTTGTCAGATGCATACTTTGTGAATATTTTCTCCCATTCTGTAGGTTGTCTGTTTACTTCCTTGACTGTTTCTCTTGCTGTGCAGAAGCCCTTTCATTTAATTAGGTCCCATTTATTAATTTTTGTTTTCGTTCAATTGCTTTGGAGGACTTAGCCATAAATTCTTTTTCGAGATTGATATTGAGAATAGTATTTTATGGGTTTTCTTCTAGGATTTGTATATTTTGAGGTCTTATATTTAGTCCGTAATACATCTTGAGTTAATTTTTGTGTACAGTGATAGGTAAGAGTCCATTTTCTTTCTTCTGAATATGGATGGCCTGTTATCCCAGCACCATTTATTTAATATGGAGTTTATTATTCTTTGCTTATCTACATCAAGTTTGCTAAAAATCAAATGGTTGTAGGCATGCAGCTTTATTCCTGGGCTCTCTATTCTGTTCCATTAATCTGTGTGTGAGACCAAGAGATTTAAACTGATGTTAAGCAACTAGAGTTGTCCTATATTCTAAATAATCATGGATTTTAATTCTTTATTAATAATGTGTTCTAATAATTAATTATTAATTCTTTATTAATAATATGTGCTCATTTAAAGATATTCGTTTGACAGAGAAGAAAGAAGTAAAATGAGTTTGGGTAGCTATGTTTTTAAAGAAAGTCTGGCTTTAGCAGACTGATTTGCTTATCAGTGTCTTTTTAAGTATCTGTAATTATAATATGCAATTACACTTAAAATAATTTAGGATGTGTAATATCTATGCCATCATTTTAATGACCACACTAAAGTAATACATTTGTCTGCAATAGCCACTATTTAATCCACAAATACTATCACACTTTTAATTATGTATTTGAAGAGTTTGTGTCTGGGAGTATAATTCAAAGTTAGGTTTCCTATGAGATTTTATTGCTGTTCTCAGTGTGTTTCTATTTAACACTAATATTTATTGTCTATTTAAAGCAGTGTTTGCATTTGGGCTGAAATCCAAATTGAAAGTTCCTTTCCCATTCATCCTGGGAAAATTCTGCTCAGTTCAGAAAGATCTAATTATATCAAGCAAAACATAAATATAAATAATATCAATATATTGAATTTTTCTTCTCACAATTAATGTGTACCTAAACAAAATTTTGAAAACATTTTAACTCATTGGAAAGAATAGGGTTAAGGCAGTAGAGGGGCACAGTACACCCTCTGCATCTGTGGATACTGCATCCATGACTTCAAGCAATCATGAATAGAAAATATTCAAAAAATAAAATAATACACAACAATACAACAATAAAAATAATACAGATTCATCATAGCTACTCTTTACATAGCATGTACATTGTGTTAGTGTGATGGTTAATACTAATTGTCAACTCGATTGGATTGAAAGATGCAAAGTATTGATCCTGGGTGTGTCTGTGAGGGTGTTGCCAAAAAAGATTAACATTTGAATCAGTGGGCTTGGAAAGGCAAACCCACCCTTAGCCTCTTAGCCTACATCTTTCTCCCATGCTGAATATTTCCTGCCCTCTAACAGTGGACTCCACATTCTTCAGCTTTGGGACTTGAACTGGCTTCCTTGTTACTCAGCTTGCAGACAACCTATTGTGGGACCTTGTGATCGTGCGAGTTAATACTGCTTACTAAACTCCCCTTTTTATATACATCTGTCCTATTCTGTCCTCTAGAGAACCCTGACTAATACAGATTTTGGAATCAGGAGTAGTTCTAGAGGAACAGAAATTAATAACAGAAATAACAGAAGTTATTTTCTTGGTTTTCAGGTTTCTGGAGTTGGATGGTTAATATGATTGACCCCAAAATGCTAAGGACTCTATTTTTAATAGCATGGAGAACACTGATTGCCCTTTGCGGGAACTGTTTAGAGAGTTATGCAAAACAAATACATTTGACACTCCTGATTCACCACTCGTGAGAGGCAAGGATTTTTGTGACTCTATATATAATACCTTAACATGTGGAGACACAAGGAACATAACGCTGTGTTAGGTGGTATGGTTTGGGAAATAAGCAAAAGATTGACTTTGAACACTCATTTTCCTTCTCAATTTGTTGCCTTCTAAGGTAGCCCTGTCTACTAGGAACATCACAAAACAGTAGAAGCAATGCTGGAAGTAATGGGAAACACCAGGTATGGAATTAAAGATACAGACTTTTTAAAAAAGTATCTATTTAAGGATTTGGTAAAGCACTTCTCAAAAGACTTCTAGCTCCTGCTTGTTTTTTTTTCTGCGTGGGAAACACAACTCACAGATATTACTGTGTATCCTTCTGGGAGCATGTAGCAGTCTCTCGAACTATTGCAGAGAACTTCAAATATGAAAGAAGCATTGTGTCAAAGCACAATCCCCAAGGGTCATCGCTGGAGAACTTGTCAGTTTTAGTTTTGTTCTGTATCCTGGTTGAACAGGATGGTTAATACAGCTATTTCTCAACTACAGTCATGTGCTAGAGCGATTAAGAATATCTTACTGTATAGGTTGCTCATTCTTTTCAATGAATCCTTGTCACTGCAGATTTCTGAGGACGATTAACATATAGCTGGGATCATTAGTTATGACTCTCCAACTCTGCTACCGGCCGACAGATCCTCTGGGGTCCCATGGTCTCCCCACTACCCCAAAGTCCCTAAAATCTTCTAAATATTTGGGTTTAACAAGATTTGAAAGTTAATTCTCTGACAAGCAGAATATTTGACCAATGACAACTAATACTTCTTTTAGTAGATTACATAGGCTTAACTTTCTTTCAGATTATCATGACTTCTGTATTCAATGTAGATTTTCTAGATAGACTTAGGACATTTTGTTACATCAAAAAAGATGAAAAATGTCTTGGGATAGAAACTAACACACAGGATTGCATCTAGCATGTTTATCTGCTTATGAGAAGTTCTCTTGGGCTGGTGATGGAAGGTGGTGGTGATAAGGACTGTGATGCAAAATAATTTAGACATGAGAAATACTGGGATAAACTTTAAGCTCTGCTTAAAAGTAGGATGAACAGAAGTCTCGCTGAACTACTCATTTTGAATCAAACTTTTCCTGTTTATATTTTCACTGTTATTTTCAACACTTAGGTAAATTAATTCAAATAACCAACTTCAGAAAATCACCTACTATTATTTGAGATCACTAACAGCATCACCTAAATATTATAAGTAGAACCAGGCCAGTTTTATTCTTAGCATTCCTATATGAACATGAAGGAGTCGCTATGAAAATGTATCAATCACAGGCTCTCTTAGTCTCTATGGAAAATGATTCTGTAGTCAGCATGAATTGCCCACATTCTGAGATTTTGTACAATAGCTTTGTGCTATCATATCTTAAGAATAAGAAGAGTTATTGTCAAGTTCATTATCTCAGCAGGGAATGTTTGTGATGATGAAACTGCCAAGCTTCATCAGATTGTTCATGCTCTTTCCATTTTATTAACATGACCCAATTCAGCCTCCCTCTGATGATAACTCGTTTTGATTTTAACTCACTTCAAAAATGAGTCAATTTGATTTTTAAAACCTTGTTGATTTAAACTCATTTTAACATTTCCTGATGTAATATCTTGCATTTTAGCAGGAAAAAAATGACTCATTTTTCTCTTGACTCAGCTATCTTAGGAGGAAAATGTGAGCAAGTAGAAAATTGACAAATATGAAAGTAGCACTAGTTCATTTTTACTTTTTCTTCCAACAATTAACCTTCTTCTGCAATGTATCACCATTCTTAAAAGATACTTACCCAGTAATTCTCGAGTCACAATTCTGGCCTAATCCAAACTGATTTTAATCACCTTCTTAATTACATGTTGACATAATGCCATCATGTCTGGTTCCAGTAAAATAGTACAGTATGTAAGCTAAGAGTGAGACAAGTAAAATAGTACAGTATGTAAGCTAAGAGTGAGACAATCCCTGTAGAACAGTCAGCTTTCATGAAACATGAATTACACCATTCTATTTTTATGACATTGCTCTCTGCTAACATGTCCAGTTGCTACCTTTCTCCATTCTCATTTTGCCTTAAGATTTATTCCAATATCCTCTGACAAAGACAGAAAGAATGCTAGTGGCAATACCTTAGCAACAATTTTGAATGTAATACTAAAATGTGTAATACTGCTTATAGAGAACCCACCAAAAAAAAAAAAAAAAAAGCAATGCCTTCAGTTTTAAATTGCTCCTTAGAAATTCTGAATGACATTTGTCATATAAACAGCACAATTATTGGTAGTTAAGCTCCCAGGCTAGTCCAAACTATACCAAAACTACCATACATTTGTGGTAAAAAACAAGATTAGCAGTTTTGAAATACTATTCAAAAGATTGAAAATAAAATTGTTACTGTTTTCTATATAGCTTTAAGACTCCTGGAAGAAAATTTAGTCCAACTACCCATAGGCGATGTGGCCGTTTAATGTATACATCTATGTATTCATACATAGATGTATGAACATTTTTGAAAGACAACTTCTAGACATTTAGGATTCTAGAGGCATAGCATATTGGAATTGGACACCAACCTTCAGTATTCTGCATTTCTTGCCTTTTGTTTTGTTTTGCCACAGCCAGTTTAACAGATCTCTCTATCAATAGTCTTAGTGCAATTAAGTTCTTAGTTCCCCAACCCAAATCAGTGGGATTTTGCATAAAGCACCATGGAAGGCCAGCCATGGCATTAAAACTTGGCATCCAGAAAACTCCTAATTGGCTAATAAGTTCCAAGGGCCTACTGCCTTTAGGATGGTACCAGGAAATCCTATTGTAATTTAAACAACTAATCTCCCCATCCATTGTGTTGTCTTCCTCCATGCTACAAAACTCTGCCAAAAATTCTAGCAAGCATTCCTTCCTACTCCAAGGCAAGAGATTTGATTTCAGTATTTGGACATTTGGTAGGAATATGTAAAGACTGTGTTCCTCCTTTAAGGGATGCCCTGATGCCAAACACCATAGAGTTGTGAAGATTGCTCAAGGCCTCTCTCATGTTTCATTCTGCCATTTAACCTTGGACATTCAATTGCTCACCATTTCCCTGAAATCATGATTTATTAAGGCAAGAGCATAGTAGCACTGCAAATGGAACCTTTTTTTTTCTGACCTTATCTCTAGCTTAATAATTCTACTGCCTGTCCTGCCCAGCAGACTGATTATATACTATGTTCTACCTGTTCACCATTATTTTATAGCTAAAGTAAACCTATCATCATGCAAAGCTGATTCACTAACTACAACTAAAAATATTTAGCATAGAACTTAAGTATTCTACTCTATGACATATATCTCTGAAACTATACTGGCAAAATTGTATCTCTTTTTGGAGACTATTTCAGAGTAATCTCTATTTTTAATCATCCTGCTAGTATGCCCATCTTTAAAGTATCCTATCTATGCACATCAGTTCACGCATCAATGTTTATTTCTTAAAGGATTCCCCTAGGTGTGTGAAGAGTTATCTATGAGATTATGTATAATTAAGTCCTAATTTTAGCACTTGCTGGCCATGAGAATTTGTGTAAATTATTTAATCTTCACAACTACTGATAAGATTGGCATTAATGTTTTATTTAAAAGATAAGAGAACTCAAATTCATGATTCTTTCTAAAATGATTTATGTGAAAATCTTTAACAGTCTTTTACGTAAGGAGAATATAATAAGCATGTAGTCCTTAACTAATCGTTAATCTATGTATTCAACTGACCAAAAGTTTTGTTTGAGTGCCTGTGTGTGAGTATCTGCTCTGGTTTATAATTTTTGACCATAGATTCCCTTAAAATTCTCTCTTCAGAAAAATGCATGTATTCAAACACATTAATTGGCAAGATGTTAAATTGATTTTAACAGCCAAATTTCTAGGGATTTGATTGTAGCTGAGATTTTAGTTCTAGCAAAGCAAAACTTTCAAAACTTAGAAATATGACATAATTATTACTTTATAATGATTAATTTTTAAGCTAGTGTTACATTATTTAGCTTAATTTACTTTTGTTTTGTTTTTAGCTATAACTTGACCATTGATGCAAAAAGCAAGATGTCCCCAAATCAGATCTCTGCAAATATGGTCAGCAATTAACTACATGCCCCAAATGTCTCAACATCAGAATTGCTTCTGATGCATGCAAGCCTAAAGTCTGGAGACACTTTTCCTGACAATGATTATTATCTTCTTTTAGAGTCTGTACACTGCTTATTTGCACAAAGTAAAACAACTTTCAAACAAGCCAACTCAACGTTCTTGCTTTATTTTTAAACCTGAAGCACTTCCACGTCTGTTCTACCTGATATAGGCATGAAATTGCATAACTGTTTGACAATGATTCAGAGAGTTTTGGAGACATCAGGTAGAAAACATGAGATAGTCTGTTGGAACAAGAATCTCATTCCCTGATAGATGGTCAGGAAGCCCCAGATGAACGATCCAGTGGTAAGTGGTTAATACTTTCAGAGGCTTTCTACTTCAATTTTAATTTTATTATATATTTTTTTAAATAGAGGTAAATTTTGTCTAGTCTTACTCTTCCCCTGCAAACAGGCAAAGAATAAATTCATATTCTCTTCTACTTTATAACACTGCATACTTGAATTTGGCTCATGTATTGTCCAAACTAAGCCCATTTTATTCATTATTTTTGTGTAACATGGCTTATCAATTTCTAATTGTGTTTGTTTTATCTTTGGCTCAAAAATGCAGCTTACAAATTTATACCAAAGTGAGTTGAGCATATTATTCTATGTATTATCTGAATATAATAACCTCTAAATGAGGAATTCAATTTATTGTTTTTTATTTAGTCTTCATCAAAGTTAAGGAGAATTATTTGCTTTCTTCAGTAACAGTGGTTCACTAAGGCAATTAAATGATTATTAACTAAGAAGACCTGAATTCTTAGATGGTATAATATAATTTCTAGAGAAGAGTAGTTCTTTTGACATGGACCCCAATACTGAGTTGTGTTGCAAATCACAGTGAGAAAGCATTATATTTGAAATTTAGTTTTACTAGTACTGTTTCAATTAACCATGTTTTAATATCCAGCCTTATATTTGATTATAAGAATTTGGAGTATTTTTTAGATGAAAACCTAGGTGACCACACTTTTATTTAAGGACTATTATCTCCTTTAAATAAGTATGTAATGTTATATTTAATCCCACTACATTTCAGTGTTATAAATTTTCTCAATTTTCTACCTGACCAAAGAATTTTAAATTCCGGTTTTATATTTCCCTAATTTATATATTTTCCAAATTTAGGTTCTTTTCCTATGTAGGTAACTTGTCATCTCTATAGTTGTAGCCTTTATATTAATTTTATGATGCTCATAGAATAAGATGGAAGTAAATTAACTTTAATAATTACAATGTTAATCATTTATATAAACTTCACATGTTCAAATATAAAACCAATGTTAATGATCACAATGTAGGATGAACCGATATGTCACTTTAACTCTCTCATCATTAATATAGAGGAAATTAATATAAGGATGGACATTTTGGTGTAACTGACCGTATACATGTGCGAAACACAGAACTAAGTTTGAATCATGTCTCTGAAACTTTCCTGGCTATATAGTCTTAGGAGACTTTTTATACTAACCTAGTTATGTTCATGAAAATTTTTCTTCGTACCTTGGTGCATAACTTGTTAGCAGAACAATAAAATAATTTTAGAATTTTAATCTAGAAATACTTTACCCACTATCCTTCAAGAATCAACTGCTATCATTTTTCTGTTCTCTGTATCTTGTCAAAATTCCCATATATTTATCCAATAAAAATCATAGTACATACAATTTTGCAATTGATTTATTTCACTGGACATTATAAAAATAACATTTTCAGGCTTCTATATTATTTCTGTAATTAATGTAATTGTGTAACAGAACACAGTTTATATTTCTTTCTATGCTTACTTAATCCTTTTCTATTTACATACTGAGTATTTTCCATCAAAAAATGGTTTTAATATTTTAGTTTAGTGTTCATCGCTCTTGGGCCAGATCATCAAAATTTATATCATTTTATTGTTTACTTTTTAATGCTATGACCAGAAAAAAATTTTGTATCACTTTAAATAAAAGGATTTTCTGTCTATTCTAGTAATAAAAATAAGATGATATGTTTTATCCACATACAATTGTGTATAATCTAGGACATAATTTGCTTAAGAACCATATGATTGAAAATAAGAACATAGGATGGCTTAGAAGAGAACACCAACAAAAGACCTTATGTTTAACTTCTAGTTGAATTTCTTCCTAAGTTTTCTAAAATATACATTTATTGACATATTTAAGCTGCAATTTGACTGTTTCTACTAACATCTCTCTAAAGGACTCTAGAGTGTGCAAGTTTATATGATGTGGGCATGCATTTGGTGAGTATCCGTCAATAAGTAGAGGGAGGGAACAATTATATTATATTCCTCAAAAACATACTTGCCTCTCTTGACCACTCTACAACCTTCAGGAATCTATGCTGAAGTCAGAAGTAGCCTATTCGTTGTTAGCAGTAACTGTGGTGAGGACTCTTAAAGTTTGTAAATGCATTCAAAAGCATGAGAGCAATGCTATTTTCCAAAGTCAAAGGCTCAACCCATCCTAATTCTTGTTCTTATCCGTTGGAATCAAGGAGAGTGAGAGTGGAATGGTATCTTAAAGATAATCACAGTAAGTCTTCTTATTTGGCTAATAAGCAAATTGAATGTCAAATATTTGAACCGATTTGTTCAACGTCACATAGAAAACTTTCGTTTTAATGTGTAATAACATTATTCCTTGATTGGTAATTTTTCGTTTTCTATTGGTATTATAAAATTTTAGTTATGCATAATAAGTACGTTCTAGAGATTTGCTGTACAACGTTTAGCCTATGGATAATGACACTGTATTGTACATTTAAAAATCTGTTCATAGAGTAAATCTCATTTTAAGAGTTCTTATTACAATAACAATTTTTTGAAAAGAGCTTAGACTTTCATGCAGGGCAAACCTAACAGACTCTAGAGTGAACATGCAATCTCCAAGGGTGCTCTGTTATCAGCTTCTATGGGTACACTTTGTTTCCACAAATGTAAATAAATACACAAGTTCTTTTTTGTAGCATATTCTACCAGTAGTTATATGAATTCATTATTTAAGTTTACTTTTACAAGGAAGTGAGTTTCATAGTTACTATTATTCCCATGGCAACATTTTATATTATTTTATAAACATAATTCGAAAACCACTGAATTAGCAAAGAGAAACATGGATAATACATAATTAAATAAAATATGCTAATCAGTTTACATGAAGTTTAACAATGAATTATGATCCTGAAAAAAAATTCCAAGTAGTAAAAGTTGACCAGAGAAATGAGCTTTATTTATTCTCTATATTTACATTTTTACAAATACTATAAAGATGTTTGGCTAGCATTTATTCACTAAAGTAATATAATTTCAAATATGCACCCTGGTAAACAGAAAAAAATCACAGGGGCTATTTTTTATTTATATTTTGAATGTTCTTTTTCTATGGGTATGTATAAGTTTTATAATGGTTAATTAGGGCCATATCTACACTCAACAAGAGAATAAAATGCCTTTCAATGTTTAATAACAGATGTATAACTGTTAATTAAGTTGATTTATGCCCAATGAGTTCCTCTGTTTATTGATTTTGTTAGCTGATGGCATTAGTACAAGTACAGTAAACTATATGTCAAATTAAGTAATACATAATAGTTTTTAAAAACTAAAAATGTAGGATAAGGAAAATATATATTTTCATTAATAATACAAATAGTGGTCTACAAAAGGTTATCTGAAATAATTTTGAGAATTTTGAGGGATGCATACATTACATGAAATATAAAGTATGCCTGCCACAATCAAAGATAATTTTTTTTTTTTTTTTTGAGACAGAGTCTCGCTCTGTCGCCTAGGCTGGAGTACAGTGGCGCGATCTTGGCTTACTGCAAGCTCTGCCTCTTGGGTTCACGCCATTTTCCTGCCTCAGCCTCCCGAGTAGCTGGGTCTACAGGCGCCCGCCACCATGCCCGGCTAATTTTTTTTTGTATTTTTAGTAGAGATGGGGTTTCACCGTGTTAGCCAGTAAGGTCTTGATCTCCTGACCTTGTGATCTGCCGCCTCGGCCTCCCAAAGTACTGGGATTACAGGCGTGAGCCACCACGCCTGGCCAAAGATAATTTTTAAGGCTAAATCTCAGTAATCAATAATCTTCTAAATATTGTCATTAAAAAAATCACTTTAGTAGGATATTAAATGTTCACTTTATTTATAACCACAATGCAAATTAAAACATGATACAATATAATTACTTCCGTCTAGCAAATTAGAAAGATTATACATTATACTACTCAAGTCCTTAGCTCAAAAGTGCAAGTTAACCCTCCTTTTTCTTTACAGAGAACCATTTAAAATGACAATAAATTATTAATAATGAAATATTACAACCTATTGAACTAGAACGGAGCCATTAGAAAATGAGACCTGTCTATACATTTTTTTCTTTTTTCATTTTTTTTCTGAGACAGAGTCTCACCCTGTCTCCCAGGCTGGAGTACAATGGCGAGATCTCGGCTCACTGCAACTTCTGCCTCCCGGGTTCAAAGGATTCTCCTGACTCAGCCTCCCGAGTAGCTGGGATTACAGGTGCCCGCCACCAGGCCCAACTAATTTTTGTGTTTTTAGTAGAGATGGGGTTTCACCATGTTGGCCAGTCTGGTCTCTAACTCCTGACCTCGTGATCCACCTGCCTCGGCCTCCCAAAGTGCTGGGATTACAGGCATGAGCCACAGCACCTGGCACTGTCTATACTTTTTGACAACAGGGGCCATATGGGTGGGTGGTAAATGAGGAGGTTAGACTAAGGGAATTGCATTCTGGAGCTGCATCTTCAAACCTGAGTGAGCATACCGCAGGAGAGTGTCAGGAGCTTTGGCTTTGCAACTTAACAATACTTGGACAACTAGATTTACAGATTCAGTTAAGCAATTTTCAGTATAATTACCATCACAAAATAGACATTTATCTTTAAACGTCCAGAAATGAGGCTACATTAATAATGTAAATAAGTTAAATAAGGCAGCATGTATTTTTTTCCTACTCTTATGTTGAAAACTAAACCACATTGTAAGGATTTTTAAAATGATGATTTAAACAGGCTACAGGGAGTTAGATCATCATAATCAGAAACTGACATCATTAAAAGCTTTGTTTTATGTGGAATTATACTAATAATATACTACAGAATATTTCTACTATAATTTATAAGTAATATACATATATAAATTATTTAAGCATCCTAATGCTACCTATACTAATATACTAAAAATATAATGTAAAATATTACTACTATAATCTATGAGACATATATAAATTAAGTATCCTAATGCCATCTATGAATAATTTATAAATAATAATATATTATGAACAGAGAAGTATTAACTGATATAGAAATAAATATATTACATATAATATACATGTATTTTATAGATACATATGTGTGTGGGTGTGTATATATATATGTATGTACATATATAGAGAGAGAGTGTGTGCGTACAACTAAAATATGTTACCAGTGTAGATGTTTATTCACTGAATTTGGGACTAATAGTCTGGAAAATTATTCAAATATCTCCAGAAGAAAGCCAGCTACTTCCACAATACCCAAAATATTTGAAAACTCAGACATGCTGAGTATGCTGAAAGATGCAATTACCATTTGGTACTAAAAACAAATAATATATTTATAATAATTCTATGTACATTTGTGAAATGTCTGGAATCCTGTTTTCTGCCTTCCACGCAAAGAATCTATTAGTTTGTGTTTAATTTAAGAAACTGAATCACTTCTCAGCCTTTTAGCTAAGATCAAGTGAAGAAATGGAGACATCTCCAAGGGAAAGATATTTTTATTTTCCATTAGGTGATTTTTCTGCTTGGCAGCTGACTTCTTATCAGACCATCCTGAGTTAAAAGTGGCCGCCTGAGAGTTAGAATGAGATATGTAACGAATATATATTTTAAGTGTAAATTATTTATAAAACATACATATATAAATATTTGTTTTTCCTGGTTTTGCTTCATTTTTTATTGTCTCACACTTAGTATGGATAGACAACCAAGGACTAAGTATTACTAGACATGTGCTAAACAGGATTAAAAAATGAAATAGAGTAAGTGGTCCTGTTGGAAGCTGAGATATTTCATATTTTTATACCCAAAGAAAATATGCTTCAAAAATCAAGGCAAAATAAAGACATGTTCAGAAAGATGAAATCTAAGAGAATTTGATGGCACCATACCTGTCCCTTAAGAATGTGAAAAAAAGGTCTACAGGTTGACAGAAATTTAGGTTTTTACAAAAGAATGAAGAGCACCATAGGTGGAAAATATGTTAAGTAAAATATGTAAAGCCTTTTATCTAATGTATAATTTTATTTTAAATATTATTATTTAGAGCCAAAATACATGACAATAATAGCAAAAAGACAGAGGGGGAATATTGTATGATTCTTACATTATATGTGAAGTAATATAACATTATTGAAAATAGACTGATAAATATGAATACTGTAAATTCCGGAGCAATAAATTAAAAAAAGAAGTATGTCTAATAAAAGTATAGTTTAGATAAGATGAAATGCTAAAAAAAATGCAATTAATCCAACAGAACAATGAAAATATAAAAGGAGAAATAAACAGATAAAAAAGAACAGAGAGAAATCAAATACGAGAATGGTAGATTTAAACACAATTGACATTTAATATATACATTAAATGTAAATGTTCTAAAACTGCAATTCAAAAGCATAATTTCTGAGAATTCTGAAAAAAATCAGAGCATCATAGGAGCAGAATAAACAATTCAGATGCAAAACCATGCATTGTAGCCACCTGATTTAACTAAAAGGGGCCATTCTGGAAAGAATGTTCTTTGAAATAAATGATGGCAGATCAAGTGCATATCCATATGGAAAATTAAATGAGTCTCATATTCTTCCTCACAAAATACAAAATAATTTATTTGAGGTTCATCATAGAACTACTGTAACACATAAAATGATGTTACAGCAAAAAACATACTAAAATGCATTTTGATGTTACAGTTGTCGAAGATTTTCTGAAGGATACAAAAATCACTACGCAGCGAAGTACATATTCATTATTTTGTTCTGATTACGATAAAAAGTTATGTTTATAGAAGTCAGAGATCAGGAAAGAAGATTTATAAAACACATAGACTACAAGTAACGTCTACACATAATATAGAGAATATAGTTGATGAATGAGTAAAACGTTTGAAGGAGCATTTCACAAAATAGATATTCAGATGGTCCATAATGATATGGAAAGAGGCCAAAGAGCAGTAATCACGACTGAAATGAAAGTTAAAATGACTACAACATACTGTGACACATACACATTAGGATGGCTGCAATTTAAAAGCTTGACAATGTCAAAGGTTGCGAAGGACATACAACAACTAGATTGCTGGTGGGAATACAAATGAGTGAAATCTCTTGGAAAACAGTTTGCTTAAAACTGGTCAAATGGGATATTCTTGAAAATATTTTACATCTTGATCTTGGTGTTGGTTATGCGGTATATACATATATAAAATTAATTGAGATCTAGAACTGTATATTTGGAAAGAGATATTTTTCTTTGTACAAATACAAATTTAAAACAAATCCCTGTAAAATTTAAAGAAAAAAGTTTGATTTTACTATTGTCGATATAAATCTTGCTTCCAATTTAAAAAACAAATTTCAAAATCATATTAAAAATCAATTTTCCCTATAAATAATTTATACTTATTACGGTAAAGAATTAAAATATTAAAATCAGTTTCCTAATTCTAGTCTTTTCTTAAAAATAAAATAAAGTTTTATCAAATACCATAAATCAATAAGAGAATACTTTGGATAAAATGTAATCATTCTATTTTGTTCAAATTGCTTAGAAATCTATCGCCATTACTCTAACTCATTGTGTTTCAGGCAAACTAAGAAATAAGATGGTTTGTACAACCTGAAAAATTATAAACTATATTGTGGGAGTAAATCATCTTATAATTCAATATAATCTAAAAAAAAAGCTCACAAAATAATTTAAGATCGGTAGTTCTCTAACTTTTGGGTTTAAATATCCATTTATGCTCTAAAAACTTCCTGAGCACCCCAAAATGCTTTGGTTTTAAGTGAGATTTATATTTTTATTTACATTATGTGAAATTAAAAATGAAAATATGAAACGTTTTTTATTCCATTTAACATGAGCAAACAAATTGCTTATTAGTTAACACACTGATTCTATTTTTATGAAAATAAGCATATTTTCCAAAATAAAAAATTACAAGAGTGGCATCATTTTCTCTTTCTGTAACTCTCTTTAATGTCTGACAATAACCGACAGCTGGATTCTCATAAGCTGTGTGTGCATTCAATTTATTGTGATATTACATGCTATTTAGCATCTGAAAAGTTCTACTTTACCCTTATGAAAGAACGGGATTGAAGAATGCAAATTTGAAAATATTATTATAAAAATGGTTTTGACCTTGCAGAACCCTTGAAAGTGTCCCAGAGACCTCCAGCATTCTCCACTCTCCAGCTTGAGGTCATCTGATATGGATTATTTTCTCTTAATATTAAAAGATTTGAGTTAGGCCCTTCCATCTACATAACAACCACATTCTAGAACAAGCTTCTTAATTATTTAAGAATGAGGAGGTGAAAACTCATATCCATCTTCCCTTGACTCCAATTAATGTTTGTCTTCAGCGGGCAATTAGTTCTCAAGAACTGCATTTGAGAATCTTATGGGTCTTTTATATATGGAAACAAAATAACTTTTCAAAATGTTCATCTTGGACAAGTGTTCCAAATATGTTGGCATCAGTAATTTTCTTCACCAGTTTAAGCCATCAATAAATTAGTATTATTTTTTTAAAGTGTTTTTAGCAAAACAATTCTTGCTCCTATTATCTAACAGCACCTCAGTAACAGATTAAGAAGACAGAGGCCAGGTGCGTCACTGACGCCTGTAATCCCAGCACTTTGGGAGGCCCAGGCAGGCAGATCATGAAGTCAGGAGTTCGAGATCAGCCTGGTCAACACGGTGAAACCCCATCTCTAGTAAAAACACAAAAATTAGCCAGGTGTGGTGGCGCATGCCTGTAATTCCAGCTACTCCGGAGGCTGAGGCAGGAGAATCGCTTGAACCCGGGAGGCAGAGCTTGCAGTGAGCCGAGATTGCGCCATTGCACTCCAGCCTGGGTGACAGAGCTAGACTCCATTTAAAAAAAAAAAAGAATGTAGAAAATCATGCTCTAAGCACTTTGTAGAGGGCAAAGAAAACAGTCAGAAAGATAAAAAAGCACATGAATTTAGCCTCTGACTATAAACTTGAAAACCAGTTCAGGGTCCCCAGGGTTCACCTCAGAGCAATTAAATATTCTTCTTTTTCAACATGGATGGTTAAGAAGGTAAATAGGCAGATAGATGTTTTTAAGAAACAAAAGTATTTGAAAAGACATCCTTGACATAATTCAATTTGAAAATACCAATTCTAATTTATTAGATTACAGCAACAGCATTCTGAATATTGTACACATAATCAAAAGATGGTATGTTTAGTGGGGTTTTTTTTTTAAGGATATAATGTCGAAATTTGATTGCCAAAAACATTTTTCCTGATGAAATGAGAAAAACATGGTATGGTCATTCACGAAGGGAAGGGCAAGTATAACTCTTCTAAAGGCCATTTTATTATGATTTTAAAAATACAATGGAAAATTCCTTTGGAAAGCTTAAAAGTACATAAGGAAAACAGATCAGAATGTTATGGGAGAGTGGAAAAAAAATAAGGGGATGAGTTTACTCCAGTGTTTTATGGCAAATGGGCAGTAAAGAATAAGAAAGGAAAACTGCAATGTCAAGACAACAGCGTTCAGCCTTTTAAAATAACTAAATTCTATTAGTGTTGATATGTAAATGATTATGCTAATTTTATTAGCTTTAAAAATAGCCATAACATTCACACAAACCTAATTTTTTGAAATATTCTTTTTAAATACACTTTTGAAGTCTTCTATCATAAAACAAATATGTACTGTATAACATATCAATAAGATATTAAAAAAAAGAGCAAATCCCCGAATATCCACATACAGCTCAAGAAAAATTATGTTATAAATACTTGCAACATCTTGTGTATCTCAGTAGTCTTAAAGTCTTTCCTTCTGCCTAAGTTAATTATCTGTAATTTTATATTTATAATTTACTTTGCTGTCTCTGTTTTTACCTAAAAATATGTACTCATATAAATAAAATCTTTAGTGAGGTGTATTGGAATCCGACTGTGTACTCTCTGGTGATCACCATTGTTCTTTAAATGTTTTAGAGATTAACATCAATATGTACTGATAGGTACATTTCATTCATTTTCAATGATAGGTAGTATTCAATTGTATTAATATATGATAATTTATTTCCCTGTTTTGCTATCAAAATATTTTTGTTTCCTTTTTAATTACTTTTATTAAGACTGCTACCATGTACCATTTTCGTACATGAACACAGCTTGTTCTGTAGCTTATATCCAGGACCCTAACTTATGGTTAACACAGTATTCATGTTTTCAATTTCACTGGATAATGCTTATCTATTTCTCAAAGTGCTTGAATTAATTTTTTTCCTCATCACTGATAGATGGGAGAGAAGAGAGTTTCCTTATCTTCTATTTGCCAGCACATAGTATTTACAAATACAGTATTTTATTCTTGCTAATATTTTGGATGTTTAAAGAGGTAAACAATTGACATGTAAGGTGCATTTCTGCAACTAGCAATGAGTTTGACATCTTTACACGCATGAATTGGCCATTAGGATACATCCCTTTGTGAAGTAAACATTTAGTTTGTCCAGTGTTTTTGTTTGGATGTTCTGGATATTTCCTACTGATTGATATTAGAAACATGTTCTCCAAGATGGTTGCCGTTAAAAAAAAAAAACATTTGAAATCTTTTGTAAGCTGATATTCTCAATTTTAATGTAGTTGAGTTTATTAATCCTATCCTTCATTGGTAGCATATTTGGGTTTTCAGAAAACTTCACTCAGCTTGAGGTCACAAAGATACTCATACTCGATCTTCTAAAACTTTATTAGGTGTTTAGTCCCCTTGGAATGAATTTGAGTGGGAATCAAATTTCCTTTGTTTCCCTTTCTGGATGCCTAATCATTGTACCAACAATTATTGAAAAGATTCTGATTTCCAATTTCAGTGATTCATTTTATACGCTAAGCATCTGTATAGATGTGGTTAATTTTCAGGTTCTCTATTGTCTGTTCCTGCACCTATTGGTGCTACTTTGTCAGAATTTAGGTTGTTTTATAATAAATAATGATATTTCATTGAACAAGTCTTCCATCGATAGTCTTTCCCTAAATGAGCATCTTGGCAATGATTGACCCTTCTCAATTAATTTCACATAAATTTTAGAATTAGCTTTCCCCTAAAATATGTGTGGTATTGATTGGTATTAAATTAAAACTATAAATCAATTTAAAGGGACTTGATTTTTTACAATATAGAATTTTTCTATTCATATGTTGTATATCAATAGATTAATTCAATTCTGCAATGCACTTCAAGCTGGACAATTACTAACAGTTTCCACTTATCATATATTTACACATATATTTTTTGCATTTTATGATATATAAATTATTTCTTTAAAATTTTGACCAAGATTTTTGGTTGGTCCAACTTATTTTTCTTTAATTATTTTGTATACAGCACTCTTGTAAAACTCTTATAAAATTAGTAGTATCTATTGATTTTAAATTTTCTATACACAATAGTATCATCTAAAATTATAGTAACATTTATTGTTTTTTATTAATCTCTACAAATTTATTTACTTCTGTTGCCTTAATGAGATGTTCAGGGTTTCCAGTTCAAAGTAAAACAGAAATAGGCATATGGAACAAATTTTTCTTAGTAGTGAATTTAAAGAAAAACTTTTCAATATTCCAAAATCGAGTGTGGTTTTGGTTGTAGTTTTTAAAAATATGTACTTTTCCAAATAAAATTTTCTTCCTAATCCCAATTTACTAATATTTTCATCATGAGTTACTATTAAAGTTCATTTAAAAATTTATTGAAATGGTCATATGATTTTTAAATATCCAACTGTTAATCAGATGCATTACATTGATTGATGGTATAGTAATTTTTGAGAAAATATTTCTAATATCTCAAGTAAAACTTAAATCTTAAGGAAAAACCTCATGCATGAGGCCCAAGCACACGTTTCTTTCTCTATCTCTGTTTCCTGTCTCATTTTAAATCTTCCCCAAAATACGTTGCTTTCACTTGTGTCTTATAATGAACGTGCTTTGTATGTTTCATTAAAATGATTTTTTCTCTCTCACAGTCTTTTGAGAATTTAAAAGGCAAATTTCTTCTAATAATTGTCAGTTCAGTATGTTAGGTAAAAGCAATATAAATTATATTATGATATTGATGATATTGATTTCAGTGTTATACTGTGCTTACTTTTTAAACTACCTTGGTAGTTTACATATGAGCTTATAATATTTAAATGCATATGTTCAAATCTATGCTATGATTAAAAAATGCTATAATTGCATTTTGAGCCCTAAAGTTTTATTCATATGCTAAAAGTAGGTGATGATTTAATTCATGAAAACGTGGAAATTATATACCCTGTAAAAATCCCACAGCAACAAAATAAACTACAAAATACATAAGGATTCTGCATAAAATATGTTTATGTCATTTTTTTAAATGCATGGCTAGGATGAAGAGAAAACAAACAAACAAACAAACAAACAAAAAACAAAAAACGAGACAGAGTGAGTTCTCAGAGCCCAAAAACTGAAGCAGGAATCTAGGTAGGTAAGCTGAAAGAAGACTTGGGAGATATGCTGAAAACTGAAGACAAGAAAAAACATTCTCAATGCCCATTAAATATTTTTATTCATGTCATATGACCTAGTAGATGAGCCTTCAAGCACAGTGTTTACATCTACTGTGTTCATGTACTGTACAGACTGTCCATCAATACAGCACATGCCTAATTGTATAGTCTGGTAGAAGAATGGTTTGATGATTAGCCAAAAAGCCTGAGAGTAAGACTCATAAAATAAGTTCCTGTATAGGCATTATTATTTTTCATTAAATGATTGTTATTTCCAGGGAAGATTTCCAAATCAATCAAATATACGATGTGATTGTAGTCTCAACCATTTTCCAGAAACTTACCATGGAGCAAAAATGGTCTTCGAGTATATCCCTGTCTCCATGCAACAATTTCATCTTGTATGGCTCTGAATAAACTGTATATGCTTAATATTATGAAAAAATACATATTGAGAGTGATTTTAATTTTGTTAAAACTTTTAACACAGTATTGGCATGGTTCCTTGTAGATGATAAGCCATCAATTGTGATCAGATGCCAGATTTGTTACCTGATGAAGAGTGGACTTGTCTATTCTTCATCTTTTGTTGGTGCAGTTTCCAAAGAGACTGCATCCAATTATTCATCACACAGAAGTACATATAAGTTCTCCTGCATAGTCACAAGCTTCTGAAAATAATGAGCCTTATTGTCATGCCCGTAATTCCTTTGTAAACATAAAAAAGTATTAATGAATAGAGTTGCAGCACTGTTTGTCAGACAAGGGATGCTTTGTCTCAGAATTATCTACCGAAAAAGTCAGATATATTCAGTAAGCAGTATGTACAAGCAGATGTATATGTGAAGTCCTTGTAGGTACAGAACTGAAATTTTTATGATCCAAAAATGACTCTATCAAATTCAAAATCCCAAGGGACTGAGTCTCTGAGTCTCAATATTGCTTAATTTGATGGGCTGTTATGAAATATTGATTGATAATTAGTTTCAGTATGGTTATAAGCTTGTATTTTCAAGTTGCCTATATGTTTAATTTTCTCAATAAACTGAAATATAACTGACCTCTTATTAGATTTTGTCACAATAAAAGTTGTTTTCTCGTCATTTTAAGTCAACTGGGAAAGTAGTTAAAACTTTTTAAAAAGTAAAGGCATACATTTAATTAAGCTCAAGAAATAGCTTTAAAAAGTATTGTTTAGTAGGTTTTTAATTAAATGACTTTTATTATATTGGGGCTCTGAAAGGGATTTCACAAACTCCCAAGATTGTGCTAGTTACAAATGAAATCATAAACATTCCATTTAACTCTCTCTGTGAGAGCTCACTAACCAGTTGCGTATTTTTCTATCAACCACATCTATATGCCTGACATTGCACCATTAGTTCCCTAAAAGATCCTGAAGAAGTAAAACAAGGTGGTTTATCCTTGTGTAGTAAATCAAAGAGACAGACTTTCTGATCATAAGGCATGATATCTGACCTTCTGCTCCTGGAATTACTCAACATCAGCGACCTTGTGCCTTGAGATTATCATCAGGATTTCTAATTTGATAATTTCTGAGGCAGAGAGGAGAAAATGTATGTATCCCTTCGCCACTAGGAATATCCAGAATTTCTTAGTAGATCTTACTTGCATTTCAGTTAAAAAAAAAAAATCTTTGTATATTTTTGGTCTCATACTTATCTAACTCCTTCTTACCATCCTGCCAAATGTCTACGTATCAATTCTGGTGATACTGAGTTTCTTAATGTTTTCAAAATAATTTTCCTTTCACTTCTATTTCTTAGCAATATTTCTCATTTTCTTGGATGACCTCTCATGTAAGAAACTCTGCCTAGTCTTTGAAACATTGCCTCAGGTCACCTTCTCCATAACTGTTCTCAGAAATCATTCATTTCATCTTACCCCATCTCTGGCAGAGTCAACATCTTGTTTCCATTTGCCAATTTGTCTGGTGTACTTATATTGTGCTTATCAGTCTAGGTTATAAAAGATTGTCTCCCAACATGGAATATGAATTTTTTGGTCAAAGATTTTATTATTCAGATATTTCTTCCATTACTTACACTAGATGCTCAATAAAGGTTGATGGAACTGAACCAAATTATTAACATGTTGTACTTCATACTTTCCACTAACAGACTTGCCAATGACTAACTCAATGTTTCAGGTATATAAAGCATGTAAAACACACATGCGCATGCGCACACATACACACACACTTGATATTAAAGTAGAAAAAGCATAGATTTTTGATATTATGCCTGGTCAATTCTCAGTTCTGCCATCTCCTGCAAACAAGGGTAAGAGTAAGATAAATTTTCATAAGCCTCAGTTTCTTTTTCTATAAATATATAACTCATATTTCTATAAGTAATATGAGTTACATTTACTTCAAAGTATTTTCTTAAAAATCAATCAAATGATAAATATGAAAGAATTTCACAGGTTGTTACTCTAGTGATAATCATAAAGCCAAAATTATTTATGTGCTGAGTGCCAGTCTCTTCACAGACATTATCTAGTTTGAGCCTCACTACAAACCAATGTGATCGCGATTTATCATTCATATTTTACTAAGGAGTGAACACATGTTTAGAGAGGTCAGGCTTTGTTTAATAGCCCAAAAGGTGACTAACTCCAGAAACTATGTTTTTAACTACCATAATACAAAAACAAGGAACACTGACACAGGTAAAATAATTATGAGATTGGAAAACTATGGACCTGTGTGACTAAACTGCTTTACTTATCACTCAGGGCTATGGGAACAAAATGGGTAGGTGTTCCTACTTTTATAAGTTTAACATAAGCAATAAATATTTTCTTAGCACTCACCTAGGAGAGGAAGGAATTGGTAAAATGATCTGAGAAATGTAATCAGGATTTGTGTGTAAAGTTAATAAAAATCATCCAATTTCACAATCTTTCCACCAGAGTAACTTGGCATTAATAGCAGAGAAGAGACATTTCTGGCTTATTAAATACAAAACACATCTGTTTGGTGACATATTTTCAGAGTCCACAGTACTAATTACTGAGTCAATTCCAAAAATTCTGTCCTTGTAGTCTCAGTGTCTGGGCTCTCTCTATTCTTTCCTTTCCAATGTGCTCCCCTTCCTCATCAACATTCCCAGAACCCCTTTATCTTTGCCACACACCGTCTCTCTCATATCTCAAACCATACACACATCTTTCAGCTAGACTAATACCTAAGAATTGTTAATAGAAGAGTAAATTCTAACAGTGAGGGCTTTAATTTATTTGTACTTATACCCCAGGAATATGATTAGGCATTTTAAAAAATCTATTTTTCCATTGATTTCCCCTTCCATTCTAAGAATTGGGTACCATTATGATGCTTTTCAATGAAGAAAATGAAACTTAATTGTCCATGGTCAAACAGCCAGAAAACACATGGCTGGCATCAGAACTCTGAGCTGTCCCACTCACTCCAGAATGCAATCGTTAGAATTTATTTCCTCCCTGAATGAGTCATAATTGTTTTATTGAGTAAACATTTATTGAGCATCATCTTTCTCAGGCTATATATGGCATTTGATATTAGCAATGGAAAAAAGAAATAAAATAAAACAAAGGGATTTGCAGAAAGATCTCTGGATGACCAGGTAGTAGAGACAAAGGGGAAGCACTGAAGATATGTTCAGCACCACGAATAATAATCCAGAATCTCAGCCACAGAGAATTCGGAATTATTTTCTCAATGATGAGAGTCAAATCTGAAGGCCGCTGATAGTTAATTTTCTCCTCACCTTTGGTAGCTTTGTGCATTCATCAGGGTTTTCCAGAGGGACAGAACAAGTAGGCTAGATGCAGATATCTTAATTAGGCAGAATTGGCTCACATGGTCACAAGGTGAAGTCCCACAATAGGCGGACTGCAAGCTGGGGAAGAGAGAAGCTGGCAGTGGCTCAGTTTGAGTCTGATAGCCTCAAACCAGGGAAGCCAACAGACAAGCCATCAGTCTGTGGCCAAAGGCCCAAGAGTTCCCAGGAAGCCACTGGTGCAAGTCCCCGAGTCCAAAAGCTTAAGAACCTGGAGTCTAATGTACAAGGGCAAGAGGAGTGGAGGGAAGCATGCAGCATGGGAGGAAGGAGCCAGCCAGAAGACTCAGCAAGCAAAGTTATCCCACCTGCTTATGCTGATTGGATAGTGCCCACACACATTGAGGGTGAGTCTTCCTCTCCTTGTCCACTGACTCAAATATCAGTCTCCTCTGGCAACACCCTCACGGACACTCTCAGAAACAATACTTTAACAGCTGTCTAGGCATCCTTCAATCCAACCCAGTTGACACCTAATATTAACCACCACACTTTGCAAAAACTAGCTCAACTGAATTAACTCAAAAGAAAAAGAGATTGATACCAGCCACTGGGCTCTGAAGGTTCCTCATTCTAACAAGGCCACTTCCTTCACCAAAGAGCTCCCACTGATGCACGGTTGCCTAGATTATCCCTGACCTCCCATGAATATGTAGAATTTTATTCACAACTAAAACTCTCTCCATGTTATATCCAGTGTGGCCTGAGCACCCCTCTTTGTGTCAATAATAACTTAGGGGATCATATGCATGCTATGACGTCACTGCTTGTAAATTCACCCCCACCGCAATAGAATCTATTTTTGAATCTATACCATGGGAGAATAGTCATGTTTCTGTTTCCTTTGTTGATCTCACCCATTTCAAGAAAACAACAGCAACAACAACAAAGAACCACATTATTTTAAAATGTATTGTATCTTATACAATTGCTTCTAAATAATATTTATTTTTTGATAGCTTAAAGGAAATGTATTGCACACACATTATCTTCAATATAAAAACACATTGTTTTCAAGGTAAGTATTACCAATATTCATCTTTTCCAATGAGGACAATAAGGTTCAAGGGATAATGCAAATTCTTTCAGTACTATACTATTTATTAAGAGTCTATTATTTGTTGGAACCTGGGGATAGAGCCGCCATCTAAATGAGCATGGTAAGTGAGCAGAAGAGAGCGACAAGCAGATATTCATTCAAACGATATAGAATTACATACTGTGATATGTTATGAAGCAAAATAAATTGTACTATGAGAAATCAAAACAGTAACTAATTCAATTTAGGAGATTAAAGAACGAATAACTGAGAAAGTGACAATTGAGAAGAGACCTTGAATGTAAATAAAAGTCAAAAAGCTGAACTATATGGAAGAAAAATTACAATTCAAGTGAGGAAACTAGTGTAAAAACCTCAGTGTGGAGACATTTCTTGCAAGGAGAAGGAAATCAAAGAAAGGCAGTGGATGGGGCTGGAGTATAGCAGGTGATAGGAAATGGCATTACATGTAATAAAATATTGAAAGGGGTCACATTATATGGGCTTTACCTATCAATTAGAGAATTATTGATTTCATTCCAAGGATAATGGAAAGGAAATGAAAAGGTTTTATAGGCAAAATGGTAAGATTAGATTTGTATGTGAACAATCTCATTCAAGATGCTCCTTGAAGAAATAATCCCATAACAAGGATGTGACACCAGCTCTGTCTTGCTATAAAGCTGCTCTTTTGATGACACTTGACTCCAGGATCCATTATTGTATTTGCTTTTCAACATAACTCACTGGAGTGGAAAGTGCAGGAATTATTTATTACTCATATTTTACACATATTGGACCTGGGATCAAAAAAAAACGTATGCAAGACCAAGGTCTTCTTACCCCTAGCAGCAAAATGATATGGCTAAACAGCCCGTGAGTAATGCCTAAGAGTTGCCATAGGCCTGCCCAGTTCCAGCTTCTGTTCTCAGCATCTCATGACTATTAACGCCTCTAATAATTACAAAAATATTATTAGGATATATTCCCCATTATCTGACAGGAAAGTTGGGGCATAGAAAACCTAAGTAACTTCCCCAAATTCACCTGACTAGAACAGTTCAAAGCTATTTGATTGCACAGCTTAAAACAATGATCACTCCCCATTTCTGGGTTAAGCTTCTATATCAAATCATTTTTTTCTCAGTAATTAAAAATTTGTATCAGTTCTTCTTGTCTACGTAAATGTGACTGGCAAGCTTAATTCTCCCTTGTGTAATATGATATGAAATTTATGATTAATATTTACAGCAACCAACATTAGATGGACTTACTAAATCTTACTAGGAATAGGATGATTAAGTAGTATGAGTGAAATTTTTATTCAAATTTTACGGATTTTTATCACAAATAATAAATGAACATTTGTAGTGATGATAAAGTAGCATAATGTTATGTCTGAGAAAAACACAAAATACCCAAAGGGTCCTTGAATGCAAATGGTAGGTTAAGTGTAAATATCCCCACTAAAGTCCCTAGAAGTAAAAGCAAAGGAATCAAGCTTAAGTACGTATTACATTATTTTCAGAATAAGTATGTATTATGTAGCTATATGTCCCAGTGTTTTTTAGCTTGAATTTGCATATGCCGTGGGTTGCTTGCCTATACATGTGAATATTCTCTTTCTGCTCAATGAATGCTCCCCAATTAAAAATAATGATGTAGATCTATAAATTATTGCTTCAGCTCATACTGTACCATATAATTGAATGCGTGAATTGGATTAAAATATAACAGAGCAATAAATGCTATGAAAAGTATGTACTTTTAAGCTTAATTAAAATTAGTTTAAAATATTATATTTTATTCATGTCAAGAATATTTGATTTGTAACAGGTGTTAGTGCCTCCTACTTTTGAAAGTCATGACTACTCCTGGATCTGGTATAGCCATCCTTTGATCAGGGGACAAGTAATCTAAGAAAGGGAAATCAACATAATGAATATGGTACAGCAGTAATGTGAGAACCCCCAGCCTGATGATGTCTTTGAGCTCTTGAACCATCTTTGAAACTACCTTCCTCTGGACTATTACTATGTAAAATTAAAAGTGCTTTTTTTTTTTTTTTTACTGTTAATCATGTCTTCTCTTACTTATTGATCTTTGCATTTTAATTGGCAGAGATATTTTATCAAAAAAAAGAAAAATGTAACTATGGAAAGAGACAACTCTCAGTTTTAAATAAACCAAATAGTAGGAAGAATTTCAGCTAGTGTTTTCTAGTCCCAGTTCCTATCTTGTCCCTCGCCTAGTGTGTGTTCAATATGTGGTATTTTGGAAATTTTATTTTAATTAAGATAATTAGACTTTAATGGTCTAATTAAAGGGGATGAAGGGGATGAGAAAACTCGGAAACTGGTGGGCATTCTTCTTGGACCAGTTCTATTCCAAGGCTCAGGATTCCCCACATTATGATGTCTCCAGCATGTGTCGGCTCTTTAGTGACTAAATTATAGATCTTGGCACAGGTTATATAAATTGGCATCACTCCTGGCTTAACAAATAATGTACCAATTGGTGCATGATGGATACCTTCATTAACAAAATTGGGGCATAGTATTCAATAAACTTACCTAACCACTGGTTCATTGTCTGTCAATTTCAATTTAGTCGGAGCTATTTTTAGCTTGGGAATACATTGTTTTATATTGGCAGGGAGCTTGGTGGTGGTCATGCCAAAAGTCTTAATTAAGCATCAAATAGTAGTATTATTTATATGAGCTTTTTAAAAATGTAGTTTAGGCTTCAGGCAAGTAACACTCTAAATTTTCTTGAAGATCTTATAATTTGTGACAAAAGAAAAATAATCTCCTGACTTAGAGAATAATTTTTCATGGTTTTCTCTTTAAAAAGTTGTATTTTATACATTGAGAGATTAGGATATATAGACTAATTCATTAATTCATGAAGTTAATGATTGATTTATTCCTTAAAAGAAATATCCAACAGAGATGAACTTATCACAGAAAACATTTACAGCCAACACTAAAATCAATGTTTTTAATGGCTTACTGAGTAGTTCCCTAAGAGCTTCATTAATGTTTCTCCTCTTTCTTCGTGAAACTCAAGAGATTCTTAACCTAGGGCCAACAAATATTCTCAGAAGTATGTGACTCTCCTGATATTGAATGCAAAATGTTGGATGTAAGAGTCATAGATTTATTTGATTCTCAAAGCTGTTATTTGCAACAATAATAAAAAATTAATTAACTGTTCTAAACCCTCTTCTGGAATAATGTAAGTACCTCTGTAGTGTTAATAAATATGCTTAATACTTACAAATATGTACTAATGGACAGCACTCTAACCTAAATAACAGTTCGATAGACTCAGAAATGGCAGCACTGAGAGCACTGATAATTATCTTAAACTTACTATCTCTACTACACTTTCTACCACATCTTCTACCTAGTTACTAAAATAAAAACAAAAAAAAGTAGATACAACTCCTTTCTCTTCACCTACTCCCTGCATACATGCATTGAGTTCTATGTACAATGAATTTCTACATGCATGTCCAATTAACCCCTTTTTATTTATTGTCACTCTCACTTCTTTAGTCCAAATCCTCATATTCTCCTGCTGCAACGAGTGCAGTAGCTTCCAAGTTGGTTTCATGACTCTGATATTCTCTGTTAGTCCAATCTCAGTATGGTTATTTGAATAATATTGCCAAAATATAAATCTGATTATGTTATTCCTTTGCTAATTATTCATTCATGGTTGTGTTCACCTACAGGATAATCTGAAGTAATTTATCATGGCACACACAGTCTTGCATGTCCAAGCCTCTGTCTCATGACTGTTTCGGTCATTATTCTTCACAGTTCCTCCCATGCTGTCTATCCAAGGAACTATCTTTACCTAATTGTCTTTAATTCTAGTTCTGCCTTCTACCATCATCCTAAAGATATCAGAGTCTTCTGTCACTTCAAATAAAAGAGTATTTTTCTGAATATGCCACTCTTACTCTATTCCATCTCTTTGCATACTACATTGACTCTTTCTACAATGGTGTTCCATTGCTTCAGTAGTCTAAATCAAGCACCCAACATCAGTTTTTTGATCCTCTTCTCTGGATTACAGCATTTGAGAGCATCATTAGGTACCTTTTTTTCTGTGTTCCAATGTGAACTTGTTCAAATTTTCACTATAATACTTCAAGTGTATAAGGTACTCGTTCTCTCCTCCAATACACTAAGAGGTTGTTTTGGATGAGGCTGATTTTTACTCGTATTTGTTTCAACAGTGTCTGGTCCATAGAAATGACTCAATAAGCATGTTTCGAAGATACAGGAAAATGGAACATAAATGTGTAACAGAAACCTGTACTTGAGCCTAGAGGAACCTAAATGTGACCTTTTACATACAGTAACTCAATCCATCATCTCTTATGCACACATCTTCCATTCCTTCCCAGATAAGTCTCTGAAAACAGAAAGAGACATGAAGTGCCAAATTTATATCTTCCTTGCAAGAATGTAAGATACTCATGTGTTTTCCATCTTCTTTCACAGCAAAGACAGTATTAGAAGAATCTGAATTTTGCAAGCTAGCTTCCATGCAAGCCCATTTAAAAAAAATTATCTCTTCTCTCTCTCTCTCTCTCTCTCTCTCTCTCTCTCTCTCTCACACACACACACACACACACACACAGACACACACACACTGACACCCATCTGTACATATGAATAGAGAGACAGAGATGGGGATAGGAAGAGATCATCATTTTTATTTCTTTTTGCAGTTTTTATTTTAGGGATTTTGCTAATTTTATTCAGTAATAGGGAAGTCCATCAGTTACATTTTGAAAAGTCACTAATTATGGGAAACTAATTTTGAGTAACGCATGTTGATTATTTTTTAAAAATATCCAGGGAATTTATTTCCCTATGAAATATGTATAAAATATAAGCTTGTCAGGAGAAACTATTTTCTGACCTCTTTATTTCTTATCAGACATTTGCTGAACTTTTTAAAGGCATTTCATTTTTCTATATACTCAGCAGTAATTCTAAGAGTAAACCTGTCTACATTTAAAGCTTGCCTTTCATTCTCAGTTCTCCTCTTCGGGAGGAACACGTGCTTTTAAATTAGAATGTATGACTGACCGTAGTTAGAAAATTTATTGATACTGACAAAAATAGTAACAAGAGAAAGTTGCTTTTTACATTTATCATGTTTCAATACAATCCAGGCATATATATATATATATGTATATATATATACACACACACACACATACATACATTAATATTCATTTTTTGGTAAGGGCAACTAACCAGCAGGTTTTACACAAATGCCCTCTGGAAACATAAAATGAAGGTAGGCATTTACAGCATAGTGTAAAAAGTATCTAATTCCTCTAAGACCCAGGGCAAAGCTTCATTTGAGATTTGCATAATCCATCACTTGTTATGGATCACTCAGCAGCAACAATCCACTATGAAGGCATTTCCTAGTGAATTGTGAACTTTGCATTTATTTTGATTTAATAATAAAATGACAGTAAACCCTTATTACTGTTAGTCCAAACTTTACCATTTTGTAAGACCCCCACCATTTCGCAGACTTGGTCAAAGTGAAACATTCCATGAGGTTTTGGGCCATCAGAAATATCCTGCCCAACCAGCTGACTTTCTCATCATACTCTGCTGGGCAATGGTCCAACCAAAGGAACGTCCCTATCATATCCTGTTGGGCAAAGATTCAAAGAACATCCTATCACATCCCACCGAAAAAAGGGCCAAACTGCCTGATCATAGGGACGTCTTATCAATATCCTGCCGGGCAGCAAGACATACTGCCCAGACCCCTCCTGCTCATACCTATTAAGCACACCAGCCTGTAAGCAGCGGTAGGCACTGGCTTTAAGCTGGTCCCCCACCTCTGTAGGTTTATGCTGGACATAAACGCCTGCAATTGCTGTCGAGCAACTCTCTCTCTCTCTCTCTTTCTTTGTGTCTTTCTTTAACCCTCGCCTTCCCTTCAAAACCTAACAATCACCACATGTAGAAATGTCTTGAAATTGAAATTACCATGTCCATGAAATTCTTGTCATATGTACTAATTTCACATATTCGACATGTATTAATTTGGTTTACTTAGTATCTATAACTGAGGATCCTTTTAGTTGCCAAGCACTGAGCTACGTCCCAGAATGTCAGAAGTTGATATGAGACAGATTCTGTTCCAGAATCTCATATGCTAATGAAGGAGAATGTTATGTATACAAACAACTTCAGCATGGTGTGCAAGCACAGCAATTAAAGTACATAATCAGCCTTTTCTGAATTCTTACTAAATAAACAGGAAAAAATTTTTAAAGTGCATATCTGATGAAAGTATTGAAGCCTCAGAGGTAGATAAAGCCTTCACTGAGTCACAGTGCTTGAGGGGAAAATGGATAATTCATCCCACTAGACATTACTGGAAAGAACATTCCAAGCAGAGAGAATTTTCTAGTAGGGAGCCATAGACAATGTGATTTTTGTTTTTAGAGAACTGTAAAGATGTTTTTATTTCTGGAGAAAAACATATAAAGTAGAGTGGTGAGAGTAGAGACTGAGTGTGAGGCAGAGGACAGATGAAAGTGCAATTTCACACCATGATAAAATATTTGGCATTAATTTTAACCATATGTGGTGATGGGCAGTCATTTTATCCGATATCCATGTTAAAAATCATTTAACAACAGGAATGCTACTAAAAATGTTAAGCATGAAAATGACATGTTTATATTTGTGTTGGAGAGAAATTATTTAACCACTATATAGAGAATTGTGTGATAAAGTGAGAGAACATAAGCAGAAATATAAACAAGCCTGTTTCAAAAGTTGAGCCTAGATGTAACAGCTTAAAGTGGCACAATACAAATGAAGGTAAAGGTGAAATGTATTAGACTTATTAACTCACTGGATCTACTACCACAAATATATTTGTTACCTAACTAGATTTAGTATCATCAACACATATACTCACATTACTATTTTCTATCATGCTAAGCTCACAGGTATTGAAATTTTTGGAAGAGATCCTCCCTTATCCTTCAAGTAATTAAATATTTTAAAAAATAAAAAGAGATAAGGAAATTGTGAATGTTGCTGTAAGAATTATTGAAATAGGCATGTTCATGTCATTGTTTTAACATTAGGTTCTATCTACCGTCAGGAATTTGGCAATGTTTGTGTCATGCACAAGGATATCAATGATCTGTACTCTCAGTTTCAATGGCAATATACAGAGAAAGTTGTCTGAATCATCTGTCCCTTGGGTAGTAAGGAATTGATTAAACATAATATTGGTGAAAAAAAAAAAAAACAGTCATTATTCTATGCTTATTATTATTTAAAAATCTTCAAACATGCTACAGATGCATTTCATAATCTGTTTTTATCTGTATTAAGACATTTGGATAAAGTAGTTAAAGCATTATTTGCTCTGCTAAAGTCTTACGTATTCCCCTATTATGGAATGACCCATGATTGATTGAGATAATACCAAGAAGTTAAGAGATAGCATATTTCAATGAAACACTTTGCAATAATTAAAGTGGTTTTGAATAACCTAATCCACAGTTATACAGTGTCTATTTTAAGATGTCTGAAGCCATTAATGATGTTAATATATCTACATTAGCATCCTTTGTCATAAGAATAATGTGTCATTCATTCATTCAAGACTTATGCTAGGTAATAAGAATACAAAGGTGGAAAAAGAACATAATAGCAACAAGACTCACATTGAAAAAACAAGAGGTAGTCTGAAATATCTTTCACCTGCCCTATAGTTGATGATGGCCTTTAAATATAATTCCTTCCTGTTTCTGGAGTATTGTATAGTAATACAATCGTTCAAGGCAGAAAGTCTTGAATCAAGAATTTTCTCTGCATTTATCAAACAATGTGACTGTGGGCAAATCTTATACTTACCTTGGAATCTGCCTTTCTTTTCAGTAGCATCCGGAGTTGATGCAATGATTTCTCAAGTTATTTTAAGTGACATTACTGTGATTCTTAATGAATCATAAGAAGAAAGGGCAAAACTAGATGAATTTCACAGAGAAGTTGTATGTCAAGAGGAATAATGATATATTTTCCAGACTTGTAATCAAAAACATTACTTAAAATAAAGGTTTATATTTTTAAAAAATCAAAATAAATAAGTTTCAAAAGAACTGAGTCTTTAAGAATTAGAGCTAAAGAAATAATATAATTGAAAGAAAAGGTATATTTCAGGGACTCAGGAAAGCTTTCACCTAAACTCTGTGACTGAGGTACTTTTGTCCTTCCTACTGGTCTTTCAAATCCCTCTGCATTTTAGTTCTCATAGTTTCATTTCACTGCTAAACGGTGATACAAATGCTTGCCACGTACTGTTCAGGAAAGTGATTACGATCAACAGGATGATATTTATCAAGTGCTTTGAGCTCCTTGGACAGTAGGACTGTATAATATCATATATTGCACTCAAGCATATAACAGAGAATTGACCCAGACTTCAAATTCCTTAGAGAGTTTCCAATACAATGGAATCTGTCCCAGTAAAATTGAGATTAATCTGTAGGAAAGCTTGTAGTATGTCTTGCCAGGGTTCTACCTAAAACAATAAAATATAGCTTTCATATTCATACTCTTCTTACAAGTAAAGAAGTAAATGGAAATTCTTGTAGGATGTTTGCCTTATGATAAACATGGCAGCAAGTAGGATACTTATTTTTAACAATATGAACAAAATTAAAAGTCGGTACCTTATGTACAGTTTGGAGTAAAATATCTGGTTAGTAACAAATTCAAGTGGGTTTTCTCCTTTTAAACATATAAACATGAATTATTTTTAACCTTTCTAAAGTCTGGCAAGACCCTAAGTGTTAAAGACATAAATAAATTAATTAAGCTAACATTAATTGAGCACAAGTGCCTGCTATGTACGAAATATATACTGCTGAACAACAACAACAAAATAGCCTTTGCCCACATCGAATTCTTCAACTACATAAAACATTTACTCACATGGGCAAGAGAAGTAGTTCATTTTTTTGTTAAATCCCAAACACCTCAAAGGGTAGGCAGATGGTAGGGCTCAGACGGCCAGGATCTTGGAAGGAATGAGTATATCCGACTAAACATGAAGACTTTAGCAACAAGAGAAATGTACAGCAAGAGATATAACAGGCTTTACAATTCAATCAGAACAGATCCTGACCAGGTTAGGTCAAGCTTGCAAAGGACTCTCTTAGAGCTAATGGAGTAGATTTTGCCTCAGATTTATCTGGAGCAGCAGTGGACTGACTACAATCCCAAATTTGTAGCTAACTGGCACAAGTAAGAGTCTGCATTAAATGCAAGTAACAATGGGAGAAGCAAACTATGCAATTTAAGAAAAGGTACAGTGTGACCTTCTCATTCCATTTAGATCATAGAACCACATGGTAAATCTCTTGTTTTCTGAATTAATGTAATTCTCCAGTCCATTCCTCTGAAAGCAGCTACTTTTTTGTTTCCCAGAGTATCAGAAGAAAAAGGGATTAAGAAACTGCAGAATAAAGACAACTTTGTTGTGGGCTAAAAATACCCTCAGAGGAATGATGCATGGTACCCCAGAGGGAGCAAAGAATTGAAGGTTTCTTCCTTTTTAAATAATGGCTAGCTCTGTGGAGAAGGAAAATAGACTGGCAAATCCTTCTCCTGATAGAAAAAAAAATAGTGCATGATTATTTTGGAGATTCATTTAAAATTTATTCATAAAATTATTTAATCATGCATTCATCAAATATGCCTTGAAAATTTACAAGCAAGGCACTGTTGTAAACTCTGGAGGTAAAAGTTGTTAAAACAGCAGACGAGATGCATATTCACATGTGTCTTTCTAGTGGGTTAAAAAGACACTAAACAAGAAAACAAATAAGGCAATTCAGCTGGTGATAAGTTCTATGAAGGGAATAAACCATAATAATTTAAAAGAGTGTAGTAGTTGGAACTGTTTTATCTGGAGTGGGCAGAAATGCCTCCCAAGCTTCTCTTGGGGAAATGGACTAAATGACAAGAATAAGCCAGGCATGTGAGTGTCTGGTGACAGAACCTTTCACACAAAGGAACAGCAAGGGCAAAGGTCCTCTGCCAGATGACACTTGTTTGGATCAGAATGTCACTAAAGGTTAGTGTGACCAGAGCCCAGTGAGCAAAGGGAATGGGCTGTCTGCGATGGAGATTGAGGGTTGGGCAGGGGCCAAGCAGTTGGGAAAGTTGGAACTTGAAAAGTCTTTCGCATTTTTTAATTTTTGAAAAGCCTGTGGTAGGCAGTATAACAGCCCAAAAATGTTTACATCCTAATCTGCAACCTGTGAATGTGTTATTTTACACGATCAAGTGGAATTTAGGTTGCCAACCAGCTAACCTTAAAATAGGAATAAGCTCAGCATAATCACAGGGTTCCTCAATAATGGAAGCAGAAGGCAGAAGAATGTCAGATGATGGAGATGGCAAAAGACTTGCTCTTCCACTGTTGACTTTGAAGATGGAAAGGGTTCAAGCAGCCTCTAAAAGTTGGAAAAGGCAAGAACATATTCTCCCTAGAGTCTCCAGAAGCAATGCAGCTTAGCTGACACCTAAATTCTAGCCCAGTGAGATTTATTTTGGAATTCAGATCTCCAGAACTGTTAGATAATGAATTTGTTTTGTTTTAAATCAATGATTTTGTGGTACCTCATTACAGTAGCAATAAGAATCTAATACAAATCCAGTGGAATGTTGTAAGCCAAGGAGTAGCTTAATTTTACTTAAATGTTAATATATTCTGGTTTGTCCTTGAAGAATAAATCATAAGAATACAAAAGTAGAAAGAATAATTAGGAGGCTACCGCACTAGACCAGATGTAAGATAATAAAATTATAATGGAGTAGAATTCCTGGAGAAAGAGTAAACTTCAGATCGATTTTTGAAATAAAAAGTAGCCCACTACTTTTTGAGGAATTAGAGTTTGATGGGAAAAATAGAGAAAATCAACCCTAGACTTTTGGATGAAACATTTGGGGAAATGGGGGTATTTTTTGCTGAATCAACACTAAAGATAAAGACTTTAGCTGAATAAAGTAGTACTCTTTTAGGTGTATTAGCATTGCCATCTGTATTGCAAATATGCAAATTTTGAATTAAAGAGAGAGATTAGAGCAATAAAAAGAAGTATGTAAGAAATCTTCATAAAGATACCTTTGTGTCATTGTTCTGAATTAAATCACTCATGGGAGATTTATGAGTTGAATTCTGTTGAGAATCCAACAGATTTATTCATAATCTGTCATAATTCTGTTGAGAATCCAACTCATAAATGAGTTGAGATACTTTTGGATTCCTGAGTATATCATTCCTTCATTTAGTGGAACCACAGGATAGGATTAATGTATATGACTGGTCTGGGTTTTCCAAGCTTGTGAACACAAAGGATTTTCCATAGTATTTTTTTAAGTTCGCCAGTATCTATTAATATTATCTCTTCTTCTATTGGCATATGCAAAGATTAAAACTGATAGGTCAAATAGGATATATATTTAAGCTTTTGTTTTTCTTTCCTAAGGATAATGCCACAACTCTAAGGGTAATATTAGGATAAAAATCTTGGAGAAGGCATGATCTTAATCCTGGTTCTAAACAGAAAGACTTAATATTCTCATTGCAGATCTAGAAGTCTAGGATGAAGGTGAACATAGAGAAATTTGGAAGGGATGCATTATATGAAACCAGAGATCATGTACTGGAAGACTGAGGAATTCATGCAATGCATTGATTCAAAGAACTTAAGCAGATTAAAACTCAAGAAGTAGGCAATGAAATAGACATAGAAAATTAAAGATCTGCATATAAATATAATGAATAGGTCATAGAGATATTTCCCAAAACATTGTACTATGACTTCCAAGCTCTTTGATGTTAAGAACATCTGCTGCATGGTAAAATAGAAAGGACAAAATGATAAAAAATAGAAGATGAACAATCTTAAGATTTTTCCATTTTTTTTATTTTACTTTAAGTTCTGGGATACATGTGCAGAATGTGCAGGCTTGTTACTTAGGTATACATGTCCCATGATGCTTTGCTGCACCCATCAACCCATCATCTAGGTTATAAGCCCCACATGCATTACCTATTTGTCCTAATGCTCTCCCTCCCCAACCCCCCACAGGCCCTGGTGTGATGTTCCCCTACCTGTGTCCATGTGTTATCATTGTTCAACTACCACTTATGAATGAGAACACTTGGTGTTTGGTTTTCTGTTCCCATGTTAATTTGCTGAGGATGATGGTTTCCAGCTTCACCATTTCCCTGCAAAGGACATGAATTCATTCTTTTTTATGGCTGCATAGTATTCCGTTTTGTGTATATGTGCCACATTTTCTTTATCCAGTCTATCAGTGATGGGCATTTGGGTGGGTCCCAAGTCTTTACTATTGTAAATAGTGCTGCAATAAACATACATGTGCATGTGTCTTTATAGTAGAATGATTTATAATTCTTTGGGTATATACCCAGTAATGGGATTGCTGGGCCAAATGGTATTTCTGGTTTTAGATCCTTGAGGAATCACCACACTGTCTTCCACAATGGTTAAACAAATTTACACTCCCACCAACAGTGTAAAACTGTTCCTATTTTGGGCATGAGGTCTTATATTCCCAACAACCTATTTGGCAAAGGTTTTATCCTATTACTGTGTTCTTGAGTTCTATGACTGCCTCTGAGTTTCTGAACATGACACTCTGCCTTTTGAAACACAGCCTAATTTTACCCCCTCCCTATTTATTTCAACTTCTTAAAGTGTTTACAAGATGCCTTTGAACTGAAGTGCCAACACAGAGCCAGAGCAACGTGTCCAAATAGGATACAGGCATCAACAATATTTCTATGAATCGAGGTTCTGGGTCACATGGTTTATCAGTCAGATTTCCACAGAGAAAAATAGCCAATACTATCTATCTATTGAGAGAGAGAGAAAAAAAGAGAAAGGAAGAGAGAGACGAGAGAAAGATTTATTATAGTCATGTGTCACTTAACCACAGGGATATGTTCTGAGAAATGGTGTTGTTGGATGATTTTGTCATTGTGCAAACATCCTAGAGTGTACTTCCTCAAACTTAGATGGTATAGCCTTCTACCCACCTAGGCTAATATAGTACAGCCTATTGCTCCTAGGCCACAAACCTGTACAGCATGTGACTGTACTGAATAGGCAACTATAACACAGTGGTAAGCATTTGTGTACTAAACATATCTAAACATAGAAAAGATAGAGTCAAAATATGATATAATCTTACAAAACCACTGTTACGTATGCAGTTCATTGTTGACTGAAACTTCTTTTGTGACATATGACACTATAAGGAATTGGTTCACATGATTATTGAGGCAGGGTGAGCTGGCAAGCTGGAGACCCAGGAGAGCAGATGAATAGGTTTCAGTCTGAGTCTGAAGGCCTGAGAGCCAAGAGATTCAATGTTGGAGTTCTAGTTTGAAGGCCAGGGGTGCTCAAGACCAGGAGAAGCCAATGTTGCTGTTTGAGTCTTAAGGCAGGGAAAAAACAACAACAAAACTGAAGTCTCAGTTCAAAGGAAATCGGGCAGGAGAAGTTCCCTCCTACTGAGGCAGCCCTTTTATCTATTCAGGCCTTCAAATGGTTATGTGAGGTCCATCCACATTAGCAAGAGAAATCAGCTTTATTCTGTCTACAACTTAAATGTTATTCTCATCCAAAAACAACCTCATGGAAAAACCTAGAATAATGTTTGATGAAATATCTGGGCACCCCATGGCCTAGCCAAGTTGACACATAAAAGTAATAAGGGGATGTTGGAAAACCAGCTAAGACAAGGAATGGAAATAGGGTAGAAAGGAGTTAGTTCAAATAAATTCAGGGAAAACAAGAACCAATACTAAGAGCGCAGCTTTTACTTGTTTTCAGTTTGGAGTACAGAAACAGTATTTAAAAGTATAATCTTTGGGATCAAATAGATGCGATTTTAAACGGTGCCAGACCTATAATAGCATTACAACGTTGAGCACTTAGTAAACCACTCTGAACCATGATTTCCTTATGTGTAAAATGAGAAGTATAATATTGGCCTAATTAGGTTGTTAGAATAAATATAATATATACAAAACATTTAGCACATTGACACTTAAATATGAAAAATAAACTTTCAGATATTGTTAACATTTGTATCAATATCCTTATTTGTATGAGCAGACTGAATCTCTTAGAGAAGCCTGGAATGAAATAGAAATTCACGTCATCAAACACCTTCTCACTACTAGACTTACTTTCATTTTAAAGGATTTGCTCCATATTTTTCTCATTTTAGAAATTGTACATTTTTGTTGAAATCAATCGTATACAACAAACAAATATCACCAAAACAGTACAGCTCACATATTGCTGCAAAGCTTCACTGATTCTCTCAGCTTTTATTATGTCTCTGATTGTGTGGGGTAAGAAATCCCCCTATTACATTGAAAATTAAAATAACCCCTTTGGTCTGATAGTGTCACAGAAGGTTTTATAGCACAAGAAGTGCATGATCTGGTTTTGATGGAGACTGATATCACAGGATGGAAGCGAATTACAAGTGATAGTTCCCATGCCTTTTCTCATGGTCTACTAGGTAGTGATTCTCTCACATCATAGAGTATTCATTTCTCTTTATCCTAAGTGAAAAATTTAGCAGAAACACAAAATGCAGGGTTTCAAAAAATCAATTGTTTGCAACCAATGTTTTATATTTTCAAAGATCTTATCTCTTTCTTCAAAAAGTCCCATTTGCTGCATTCTTACTGGGGTGAGGCAGCAAACTAGATGTGTTACAAGGCTTCCCACCCCTAGAAAGTCGGTACATGGATGTTGCAAACCTAAGTACTCATAGAAAGAAGAGGTCTAGGGACCATTATGATTCTTTATTGAGTGTTTTATGAAAAGTATTTGCCTTAACAAACCAATAATGGGTTGTCCAGGTGGGAGCTAACAAAAACAAGCAATGTAGAAATGTAGTGAAGTTCAGAGTTAGGAGCCAAAACCTGGAGTCACATAGCTTAGGCTTCTAATCCTGGATACATCATGAAACAGTCACATAGCCATCAGCCTGTTAGTGAACCCTATGGGCAGTAAATTTACTCATATATGTGTAATTTGCCTCTGTAAAATCACTTATAATACTGAGATAATATATGTAAAGTGTCTGACAATTACTGTTAACCATTTTTATTCCTTATGACATCTTTATATAGATGGTTCCTAACTTAAATGTTTTGACATATGATTTTTGTCTTTATAATGGTGCAAAAGTTATAGACATTCTGTACAGTATTCAATAAATTATACGAGATATTCAACACTTTGTTATAAAATAGGCTTTATGTTAGATACTTTTGCTCAAATATAAGCTAATGGATGTGTTCTGAGCATGTGTAAGGTAGGCTTGGCTAAGCTATGATGATCTGTAGGTCAGGTATATTAAATGCATGTTCAACTTATGATATTTTCAGGTTACCATGGGTTTATCCAGACACAACCCTATCATAAGTCAAGGAGCATCTGTAAATGTATTTTCACTAGAGATCCACAACTCACATCATAGATTGTTGAACAGGTAGGTTTGCTTTGGATGCAATCATCCTGTCTGGATTGATGTGGCTGAATTTGGAATGACCCAGATAAAGGGATTCAGTAGCCAATTTTCTCTATGTTATTTTAAGTTAATGGCAGTCCAAGTGGGTATGGAATAAGCAACACAGAGATCACGAGTATCTTCCCTAGAAAGTGCCAAGGTATCCACAAAACACCTCTCTTGGACTGGCCATGCAAATTAAGCTTCTTGGACAAAGGACAGAAGTTATCCATGTAGAATGTTCTTTTCTTATGATTCAGTGTGGCTGGGGAAGGGTGTTTACCTCAGTTTTTAGTTTAGGACTCAGGTATAGATGGGATGCCACGTAGGTCTGAACTATTTCTGGAGCACAGTAAGAGGAATTCTGATGATTAACATTGCAAAACATGTAAAAAATTGTTTTAAAAAGTGTGAAGATATTTAAATGTAAAAGATAAAGAGGAGATACTCAATTCCTAAATTATTTCAAAGGGTTAAGATAGTGAAATACAAACAAGAGAGAGATTTTAGGAGTATTCAAAATGTGGAACAAAAAAATGATACTTTCCAGCATATAGTATTCATTACTGTTGAATAATTGACAATACCAAAGTGAAAGCAGGCCAGTGAGCAGGCACTGCCCCTGCCTCATTAGTCAGCTTCTTTGCTTTACTTGTTGAAAAACAACCCTGCAGTCCAAGGCTCATTTCATTTCCTTCATCAGTCTGTCCTGATGCGGAAGGGATATATATATGCCTCCCACCTGAGAGGTGGGAGGGAGCACGTATATAAAAAGCTGTAACTGCATCTGGTGGTACACTGTGAAGTTGCTCTTCTCACACATTATATCGAGCTTATTATGGATGACACCTGGGCATCCCTGCAGTCTCAGAGACTCGGAATCCCTATATTCTCATCTCAATCTATTACACAGAAATGGTGTTGACCCCGTTATATTAGAGTAAAATCTGAACCTGGATCCTAACCTATTAATCTGGTACTCTGACAACTTGCCAATTTATCACTACCTTCTTAGAATCTGCTTCCCCTACCCTGAGAAAACTATTGCAGCCTTTGAGTGAGTAAAATCAAAGCCAGAGCCTATACTAAGCAACACTCACCACCTGAGTTAGAACAGATGAAGGCATAATTTGTGCAGACTAAATATGAAATGCATTAAGACATCACATCAGGGGTTAATTTAATTTTATTTTCCCAATGATCTTCAGAAAGACAGCCAGAAGAAAGATGCTAAATCTTGTCTCGGAATTCAAAAGATATCACAACAGGTGTGACATAAAACTAATGGGAATTGTTTATGTACCAGAAGAATAGCATGAATATTATTAACCTTTATAGATGATATGAAATGTAGAGACAGTGAACCGGAAGTGCTTCTGCTCCCTGAATCTCCCCCACAAAAACCATGAGTATGCTAGGGTTAGCAGGGGCATCCTTCTGACATTGTGATTGAGATGGGAAAAAGTCCAGACCATCACCGACATCCAATCCATCCAGAAATCCAGGATTTGGCCAATCTGCCTGTGATTGCTGCTTCTATATGTGGGAGTGTGGAATCAAACAACGGCGTAGAAAAATCTTCATATTTTCCTTGAACTCAGGCATAGTGGTGGCATTTAGGAAAAACAGTGAACAAAAACTTATCTCAGTCAGGACTTTGTTATGGAGTAGAGTCACTATCCGTGCTATAGGATATTGAGTTATTATAGGATTGGTTGAAACGTGTAGGAGAGGTGGGGGTTGGAGGATAGGGAAAGAGACTAGTAAATCTGAGAAACCATGTACTTTCAGAACCAGAAAAGGGGACCTTGTGCAGAGGTCTTGGTCTCTCTATCTCTCTTTTACTGCATCTAGCTGCAAAAACAGCTTCAGAAACAATGGTTGCTGATTCACTTTTCTCTTCCAAACTGTGCATATGTTTTTCCTGTGGCCAACGTTAATCTGACACCAAAGACGGAGGGGATCTGGTACATGCAGTCCCAGGCATAACAAAGGCCACGCAGCACAGCCTACCTTTCCAAGCCAACACTCACAGGTAGAATAACAACATCACAGTACAGAGATGTGAGTGGCATCTGCCTTTGAGTAAGGGACTTAACCATTCTGCGATTTTATGGGTTTCCTGACACCATGATACGGATGGAAGCCAATTACCTGAGAGCCATCAAAAAGAATGGGACAAAGTGAAAGAGTCAGTTATTTCAAAATCAGCTCTGTTCAATGTTATCACAAGATTGATGATCAGATGAGATCAAGGTCAAGAATACCTTTAAGACACACATGTGCGCACACACATATGCAAACCTACACATGCACACGCACACAAACACTATCCTACTAGATTGACAGTAGCTGGGAAAGCCTTTGTTGCAATAGAGCCATTCAGAGATCAGGAAGATGGAGAAAGCTCGATGGTGGAAATTTAAATTGGGTAGGACTAAACATAAATTACACATTTGAGTGGAAAAAAAATTCCTGGATTAGAATAAGCTACACTGAATTAGCAAGATCAATTTTTCCAACTCTAAACAGAAATATGGCCTCCTAAGATAAAGTGAATTTTTTGAACAAGTAATTTTACGACATTACACTGTTCCAATCACTATGAGGACTTCCCTAAAGCTGCGTCACAAATGCTGAATGGACATGACCTCCTCCCCATGCGTCTGCAGAGCATGAGCTTGCCAAGTTCATCAGTCCCCTGCTCAAGGATTCTAAGTTACTCTCGGGGGACTAGACATAGAAATTATTTGTCTCCCCAGCCCAATCCTATGCATTCCTGGACCCTTTCTATCCTGAAAGACTGGTGCCACTATAGGTCCTGCATTCTTTGCCTCAGAGTCTGCTTCCAATATGACATTCACAGCAGCCAAAAGAACTTTTTCTTACAGTGGTTTATATTCCAATGACTGACACTAAGTATCTTTAAATATCTACTCAGTTTGGAGCCCTCCTATTGGCTTAAAACTTCTCCTATATAAAATGGAATGTATTCAAGATTTCATCTTAAATATGAGTAAAATGCTGTGCTATGTTCAGAGAGATTAGAGAAAGCTTAGAAAAGTGTTTGTCACAATAATTCTGCAAAGGAAATTATCAGTATGTGTAATTCCAATACCTTGCAGAGAGGATCCTTTAAAACATTTCTGTAAATGTCTATTTAGGTCAAGGGTTATACTGCAAAGGATAATTGAGCCTATATAAAACATGGGCACCTAATGTGCAAGATTTAAGACACTCCAATTTCAAGGGCCTGTGATTGTTTCCATGGGTCCTGAAAAAATAACAACAAGAACAACAACAAAATTCTGCATGCTTCCAGTAGATTATTAAAGCGATCAAAAAAGAGCCATTCACTTACTGTTTTTAACTAGGCATACCATAGTTCTAAACATCATACTAATCAAAATTCTAGAAGTATGCCATTAATGAATAATAAGATAGGAGACAAAATATTTGAAGCAACAGTGTACTAAATTATGTCACATATTATTTTTTATTTTCACCTACTTGTACATCAATAAATGTTGCAATGTTGCTTTTTTAACAATCAATTCTAAGTGATATTATAAAATTTTTTCTCTCATAAAAAATACAAGCAAAGTGGAAGAAAACATAAGTTATCATAGCAGTTAGGGAAAATATATTGATATATTTCCTTCAAGTAATGCTACCCAAGTTGCTAGCCAAGATATATCTAGTATGTGTGTGTGTATGTGTGCGCATGTATGTGTGCATGCGTGTGTGTGTGTATGCATGTTGGATTATTGATCTTTAAGAAAAATTGTAGAAATAATTTGGATAAACATGAATTCAGTGATCCTAATTCAAACCCAAGAAAGTCCAATTATGAGTCATCCTTTATTAGTCCCAGTTGGATTTGTTTGAAAAAAAGTAATTAGTTTTCTATATTCTGTGATTTGCAGGATGATTAGAAATTAACTCCTTTCCAAAACATCTCTCACCAACAGTGCCATTGTGCTTGAAATATTGTTATATATTAATTATTACTAAAATATTACTGCCTTCAGGATAATTCGTAACAACAACATAAACAACTAACCTTTGCTAAGCATTTGTTATGTGCCAGGAATTCTGTTAAATCTATCAAGTGCATTATTTCACATAATTCTTAAAGCTAAAAACTAAATTCTGAAAACTAAAGCTTAAAGAGGTGAAATAACTTACCAAACATTGCACAGATGGATAATGGTGGAAATGTATGTTCCAATACTTTGAAACTTACCTTATTCTTTATATTTGTTATATTTTATATTTGTCCTAGAAAATACGCTTATATTTTATATTTGCCTCTTGGCAAGAATACTCTTTCTGCTCTGAGTGTCAAAATTTTATCATTCAATATAAAGCTTTGTATGATGATCATAGACAAGTATCCTCTACATTTGAGCTGTTCTTACTTCTATAATCGTGTCAGAGTGATTTGAAATATTTTTTACATTTCAATATTCCTTACCATGCTACATTTTGTAAGGGCAGTGAACGTATCTTTTATATAATAACAATTATTATTGTTACTGCTATTCTTAGTGTTCTAAGACTGAACACAATGGCAACTGCATATATGATGTTCCATAAATGATTGCTAGATGAGAGCATATAAAATTAGCATCAGCATCTTATAATGTTTCATGTTGCTTTCCTTTATAGTGAAATCTATAGTAGCATGGAAAACTTTAATGCCCAGGAGATATCAATAGATATTAATCAATATCTAATACCCATTTATAGAAACAAAAATGATAAAAGGATGTGGAAATTCTTTGTGGTTTGGCGTTGAGACAGACCTGCTTTTGCTGTTCACTAAAACAAATTGTCCTGATAAAGTGATTTAGGTGTTGATGACAAAGAAGAGTGGTTGGAGCCTTCAGTTACAATTGGTGAACTGGACCCTCATGCTTAACTCTCCTCCAATCTGAAATCCGCACAAACAATATTAAAGGGTTAACAAAATGAATCACAAGATCAAAAATAGCAGGTAAGAAGAATAATTAGGAACGAAGTTTTGGAGGCTATGATATAGATGCATAAGTAAATAGCACTCTAGACCAGGAGTTGGCAAATACTTTCTGTAAAGATTCAGATAATTTGGCCTGTGGCCCACACAGTCTCTGTCATAACTACTCAATTTTGTCATTGTAGTGTGAAAGCAGCCATAGGCAACACAACAATGAATGAGCACATCTATGTTCTAATAACTTTATTTACCAAAAGAGATAGGTAACAGTCATGTCATGGTTTGCCATCTGCTGATATAAATCCATAGACTTGCAAAACTGAACTTAAGCTTAGAGTGGAAGAAGCTCAGACTAGCCCACTGTAGACCTGAGAATGGTGCAAAGGTTCAGGAATTGGCAATAACAAGTAATCTAAAATGTGGTATGCACTTGAAGCATTTAGGAGCACTGTTTGTCAATTCAGGCAAGAGGCAATTAGACCGGAAGTTGCACTATGTCACCTGTTACTGACTGATTGCTTGTATCTCACCAAAATTCATATCTTGAAATCCTAACCTTCAATGTGACGGTATTAGGTGGTGGAGTCTCTGAGAGTTTATTAGGTCATAAGTTTAGAGTACTTATGGGTGGAATTAGTGACCTTATAAAAGAGGTCTCAAGGAGTTTGCTTGCCCTTTCCACCATGTAAAGATATAAGATGTCAGCAGTCTGCTACCCAGAAGAGGGCTCTCAGCAGAATAAACCATGTGGCACTCTAATCTCAGATTTCCAGCCTCCAAAACTGTGAAAAATAAATTTCTGTTGTTTATAACACACCTAGTGTCTTATAAACACGCTGGTATAGACACCTAGTCTATACCACTTTGTTACAGCAGCCTGAACTAATACAACATCAAATGCAGCCATGAAACTGTTTTCTTGCTGCCCTGAAAGAAACATGGAAATTACAATTCTGAGAAGATGAACCATCAGGAATCTGGACTAGAAAACAACAGGAATAGTTAGAATCAGTGATAATTTTCTGAAAGCAGAAAATGGTAAGAGCCCCTACCTCTTCCATTTCCCTACTGATTTTAGCAGGCTGGCAGCCTAGTTTGTCTTCCAGGGAGGACATTGGAAGAATTTTATCTAGCCAGTAAAACCAGCCCCAAAGAATATCTTGAAGAAAAGTGGGGATCTGCAACTTATGGTACAGTTATTTTTAAGCATAGTCAATCATGCTTTTCAATAGTTTGTATCCATAAAACAAGGAGTTATCTCTAAAAGAAAAATTCAGAGAATAAAACTATGCCTTGAAGTTAATAAGTATTAACATCAATTTAAAAATCAGAAGAATACTGAGGGTTGAAGTTAAAATTGAAGACTTTTCTCAGAAAGTAGATTAGAAATACCAAATATATTAATAGAAAACAAAAATTATTTAAAAATACAGACTCTGCCCAGATGTTATAGAAACTGAAAAACAGGAATTACAGAATGAGGGTATGAAAGATGGAGGAGGAATAAACATTCAATGTTTTTTTTTTTTTTTTTTCAGAACACAGAACTGTGCATTTATAGATTAAAAGGTTCCAACAAATGCTCAGGATGATAGCTAAAGGACATACTATCATAAAATTTTAGAATAGGCAGTTAAAAAAAAATCCTAAAAATGTTCATAGAGATTTTAAAAAAACGGGGGAAATAAGAACAAAATCAGATTACAGACTTGGGGTTAAGAATAAGCACGGCAGGATAAATACAAAGGAAACTACACCAAAGCACATCATTGTCAAACTATTGAAAATCAAAGTTAAGGAAAGAATAATCAAAACAGACAGAAAGAAAATGACATACTATACGTAGTCTATGTTGGATTAAAGTGTTTGCAAATTAATTCCTATTTTCCCATCAAAAGGTAGAATTTATTTACTTGACATTTTCCATGTGTTACTTATTTCTGTCATATTTTTCTTTATGTCCTTGAACAGGTTTATAATATCTGCTTTAAAATCCTTTTTAGATTTTAAAAATCTGAAAAGATTGTTGTATGGTAAAACCACCTGACAGCAAAAACTTAAGCATACCCTGAAAATGATCCTATGTGGAGGATACTCCTGACAGCAATAACCTAAGCATACCCTATATGGGAGATGTGATTGACAGCAATAACTTAAGAAATGAGGATTGCCACGTGGAGGTTGCTAGTAGGTAGTATGTTAAGTGAGAGCACTATGTAAACTGCAGGCTTTTTGCAAGCAGTGGCAATTCTCCTGTCCAGCCTACCGCTACCACACTGGCTTGTAAGTTCCTTTGAATAAACCCTATGTTTCATTTACTAGCTCTGGATCTATTCTTTGGCCTCTTGAACCGGGTGCTATCCCTTTTGAAGTTAATAGGGATCCAGCATGGCACTGCTAATTATAAAATCTCAGATATCGTAATGTCACTTTCAATAAATGTTTTCTCTTTTAGTGATGGGTAATATTTTGACCATGTCTACTAGTTTTCTATTGTATGCTGTTCATCATGGAGTAGTTATGACCTTTTCTTTTAAGAGGTATTCAACTTCGTTCCAGCACGCAGTTAAATTAGAGATGGTATCTTCTGATGTAACCAGCTTGGTTTTGTTCTCTGTCAGTTCATATCCACTTAGAGTTTGAACTGAGTACTAGAGTGTGTCCTTACTCTTGGTTATTTTCTTTATCTCTAGGTTATGGCTCTTTGAAGGTCTCAGCTGAATACCCGGGGTTGTTAGATTTCTCCTTTCTGGTTGTATCATAACCACTTCAGTGTCTCCCAGTTTTGCACATTTTCTGCAACAGGTGATCTCTGTTAAGCCCTTAACACTTTACTCTGCGCATATGCCTCTTGACCCTTATCCAAGAACTCTTGCTGAATGTCCACACAAACTTCTGTGAACTATCCTCCCTGCAGCCCCTTCTTTTCAGTTATCTCCTCCCACAAATTCTGGCCATTTCCGCAGCTCAGAATTCTGAACTCTGCTCTCTCAACTTGTTGAGACCAATGTGTCGATTCCTTGTTCTTTGTCAGAAAAGTGCTCCAAAATAGAAACTTGGGCATCTTGTGGGCTTGATCATGGGGCTCACTTTTTGTATCGTCCTTCTCCCAAAGATCACAATTCTTTACCATCTACTGTTCAACACCTCGACATTATTTCTTAACATTTCTTTCCCCAGTTTTAAAAAGTTTACAATTGGGAGGGCAAGTTTGTTACCAGTTAATCTTTCATGGCTGGAAGCAGAGGAGACTCAATTTTTATTTTCAAAGATAAACTTCCTTTTAAACTTTTACAATTCAGAATAATGCTGGAGAATTGGTTCTGAGTATCCAGTGTAATTGATTTCCTTCCAGACCCCACTCATTTTCCTCATTCACCTTATAAAAGGGAACATTCTCATTAGTCTTAGAAATTTGAACTTGCACAGACTGCTATCTGGCAAAATGTTATGAAGATAAGATATGTAAATGGTGAGCCCATAACTTACCCAATTAAGTGATAAAATTTTAAGCTGTTTGCTTTATCCCTCTCTGCAAACCTGACCAATTACAATGCCTGGACAGTAGATTACTTAACCGAGTTCATTTACTTCTGGCGTAGACTGTGTTTCTTCAGTTTTCAAAACTGTGCATCTGTATCATAGACAATAACCTCCAAGCCATCTTTTGAACTTCTGCTTTTATAAACGTTATTCAGCCAACTATCATCCTAGTAATAGCAGTTGCCACAAGTTGTTATTGCAAAGGTTTTCTCTTCCTAAAATTCTTGTGTCTTATCATTATCTTCTTTACTGCTATTAGTATGCATACTTAATTTCTCCAAATTATTTGATCTGCAGTAACAGGAAGGATGAGTTGCTATTTGTTAGATTTATTCAGTATGTTCTATAGTTGCTAGGTGATACCAGCCAGTACCAGCAAAAAATACTTAATAATCTTCAGATTAAATTTTCTTGTTACTTTTCCTTTAAGCAGCACAAGGCACCTGGACCAGACCGATTTAGACTACATTATTAAACTCCTAGGATTAAGAAAACATTTTGATTGGTCCACAGATTAATGTAAAGGGCAGATTAATTTTTGTGAACGAATACTTCAGCTGAAGCAGCTGCTCATCTTTTAAAGTGCTAACATCATCACATTCTAGCACACTACAGTATGGTTTTCTAAGAATAAAGATATCCAAAAGAGAAACTAATAAGGCATATCTAAGTAGGGTGTTTGGTAATCACGAGATAACGCTCTGGAGGGATTAGAAGCATGAGGTTGCATTTCTGTCAAATTATTAGCTCATGATAACTCCTTCCTTCTTGTCACACCTGACTGCATAATTTCTATCCAGTTAAAAATGACATTTTCGGGTGATTCTAGCAATTTAGGTGCAAACATTCTTTTATTTCACAACCTATTTGGAAGACAGATCACTGAAAACCATAGATGGCTTCATTCCTCAGATACTCTCATACATACTAGGTAAGAAAATTGTCTAGAACATATCAGATGAGCCTGGCTAGAACAAGGGAATCTAGGCTCCTGGGTCAAGCAGGTGAACTTATGTTGTTTTGTCCAAGGCCATAACATGATTTGCTCTGCTCCATTTGTTTCATGTCAGCAATGACTGCTGAAAACTACCCATGTATTTTTAAGGAATCTTTTTTTTTGTTGCAATTGTAATCAGGTTGGAGGTTTCTTGTAGATATGGTAACAAGGAATCCTAATTCTAAATCATACATTGTTATAATTAGAAAAAGTTATCCATTGTAATTGTGAGTGTGAACTATATAAGAAAATAGTTTTGATTATCATATGTATAAAATGATTAAGACTATTTTGTTTTATACATTATTTTATATGTTAAACTATTTACATATATATATACATACATACCTATATGCACACACATATATTCACAAGGTGACATGAAAGACATTTGTAAAGATATGCCAATATTATAACACAGCTTTAAAGTTTTCAGTTCCTTGTAAGAACATCCCATGTTAAGTGGCAGAAAATACCTCAAAAATAACATTTAATATACTTGTATTCACTTAATATTATGCTAACCATGTTGTACACGTCTATATGGTTTCCACAAGAATACTTTTGAACTTTTGCTTGTATGAATTTATGTCCTAAATAATATCCCAATTTTTTGAGGTTCCAAAATCCACCAAAATGTTTTTCTATTTCTCATTTTGTTTCTCTGTAATTAATGGTGCTGACATTAACATAATTTAAAAAGAAAATTTGGTTTCCTTGTCTCAAATTACTTCCCCAGAATAAATCCCTGAAGATAGAATTCCTAGGTCTAAATGTATAACTCTCGCTATGTATAACCATATTGCTTTCTGTAGTTATAAATTTGGCTTTGCCACCACCATAGTTAATAGGTCATTCAAGGATGTATCACTGCCTGGTCTTGAAGAGACTTAAGCTGTTGCTTCATCCAGCCTCACATAACTACCATTGCTATTTAATTCATACTGACAATTGATGACCATTTCCGACAGCTCTGTCCTTCCTGCTACAGACCTTCTAGTTGGGTACTCTCGTTTCTCTGTCTTATTACATTATTGGCCAATTTTTTTTCTGATCTAGTTTTGTGCATCACTTGTTATTCTAATGGATCCTGATAACAGAATACCCCAGGGATCCCCCTCAGAAGCCCTTTAGTTATGGTACTCTATCATGTTCTTTGCCCCTCTCCATGGTTATAACCCTTTGTGTGGACAACGCTTAAAAAGCAGAAAATGGTTTATCTGGGACAGTAATAAACTGATCCATCCAGGCAATAGAATAATGATGATGATGTATTCTTCTGCTCTCAATGACCAGTTGATGATATGACCCAGAATAGACAGGTTGAGGCAAATTATAACAATGTATCAACAGGACTCCGCAGAAAGTTATTTCATGGTGTTAAAAATCTCTTGACATTCCATTAAACTAAGATAATTAATACTAAGAAAGAAATACTACAAGCCAGGAAATAAACTTCAAAATAAGTATAATAAGAAATTAAAATATCTTAATGTTTTCATCTCAAATAAGTTAATAAAAGTTTCATGAAAAATAGGCAAATTTTTAAATATATTTTTGGATGGTTGTAAGGAAATGGGTATGCATTTAGAATACCAATTTTTATGCAAGTGTGTATAAATAAAAGGTTTACAATGGATTTTTGTGACTAAATAGAATTTTAAGTAACTTTTTTTTTTTTTTTTTGAGAGGGAGTCTCACTCTGTCACTCAGGCCTCCCGGGTTCAAGTGATTCTCCCGCTTCAGCCTCCTGAGTAGCTGGGACTAGAGGCACACGCCACTAGGCCCAGCTAATTCATTTTGTATTTTTAGTAGAGACGGAGTTTCACCATATTGACCAGGATGGTCTCGAACTCCTGACCTTGTGATTCACCCACCTCAGCCTCCCAAAGTGCTGGGATTACAGGCGTGACCCACCGTGCCAAGCCGTTAAGTAACGTTTTGTATAGTAGGTACCCTTCAGATTTTTAAACTGCTGTATAATGACAGATAATCACTGCATTCTTAATTGTATTTGCATCTTAAAGAAATATTCTTTATAAAAAGAAATATGCACTTTTATCATTTTATTGTAACAATATACGTATAATTTACCATTTTAAACAGCTTTAAGTGTATAATTCAGCTCCATTATTTACATTCACGATGTTGTACAACCATTGCCAATATCCATCTCTAGAACTTTTCATCAACCCAAATAGAAACCCTGTATCCATTAAATAATAACTCCATATTCCCTTTCCTCTAGCCCCTGGTAACTGCTATTATATTTTACATCTCTATGAATTTGTCAATTTCAGGTACCTCATATAAGTAGAATTATACACATTAGCTCTTTTGCAACTAATGTATTTCGCTTTGTCTGATGATTTCAAGGTTCATCCATGTTGAAGCCTGTATCAGAACGTCATTCTATATTAAGGCTGAATAACATATAATTGCATGTATATACCACATTTTGTCTATCCAGTCTTCTGTGGGTGGACACTTTGTTATTTTCATCATTTGTCTATTTGAACAAAGTTTATATGAACAGTAGTATACAAAGTATCTGTTTTACTCCCTGCTTTCAATTCTGCGTATGTGTATATATATTTTTATTTGGGGTATGTGCAGAGAATTGCTAAATCATGTGGTAATTCTCTAACATTTTGAAGAACACCAAACTTTCCCCCAGCAGCTATACCATTTTACATTCCGCCAGTAATACACCAATACTTGTTATTTTCCTTCCTTTTTTTTTTCATCAAAACCATCCTAAAAGGCAAGAAGTGAAGGTAAAATGTATACCTTTAAAACTTTTTTTTTCCACCATAACTTGTGTCTTACATTACCCACAGCATTCATGTGGGAAAGCATCCTAAATATGGTCTTCTTTAAAGTTATACAATTTAACCACAAAAGATTGCTAATCTGAAAGAGATTGCAATCCAACTGGTTCTAGAAAAACGATAAACAATAATTTATGTTACCTAACTGGATAATGCAAGCACTGGGGTACTAATTTTATCAAATTATCTGCCATGTGATTTACTGTGTGTGTTTGTGTGTGCAATTATTTTTAAGCATTTGTTGTGTGGAAAATGCAACTTTATAATGTGTTATCTATAGTTTATTAGGCTTCTAAATTTGTTTTGTCTTTATCAGTGCAAGAATGTTGCCCCTAAGAGGAACTTCTTTTTTTGTGCATGTATTTATCAGTAATCAGCATTTTGCTAATCTAGACTTTACACCCATTTCTTATTTATTCCAGGTTTTATACACATTTCTAATAAAAATATATTCCAACTCTCTCATTAATTCAATAATCCAAATAAAACTCTTCCCTAATAATCAGCCTCAAAATAAAAGAAACAAAGACTATTTAAAAGAAATCCAGGGAAGATTTGAAACAGTAAATTGTAATTAAAAATTGGGTTTTTTTGGCCTGGCACAGTGGCTCAAGCCTGTAATCCCAGCACTTTGGGAGGCTGAGGTGGGCGGATCACTAGGTCAGGAGTTTAACACAAGCCTGGCCAACATGGTGAAACCCCTCTCTGCTAAAAATACAAAAAATTAGCCGGGCATGATGGTGTGTGCCTGTAATTCCAGCTACTCAGGAGGCTGAGGCAGGAGAATCACTTGAACCCAGGAGGCGGAAGTTGCAGTGAGCCGAGATCACACCACTACACTCCAGTCTGGGTGGTAGAGCGAGACTCTGTCTCAAAAAAAAAAAAAAAAAAAAGTGTTTTTTTTTTTTTTTTTTTAATTTCAAGCATAAGTGCCTGCTTAAGGATCTGAACTCCCCTTTTACAAGCTGAATGAGGACTCTGACACAGATGGAGGAACTAGAATGTGTTAGAGCCTGAAAGGTATATATGTACACAGTTATAAGACAATAATAATCTTTATAAGCTAATGTAAATATTAGCTTATGCAGTAAAAAAATAGAAAAGACACCAAATGAACTCTTTCCCAGATTAAATGCTAACAAAAAGCTAATAAACCAGAAGTCAATAAATGTATCATTTTACACAAATTCCAAAATGAGTCATAAAAAAGTTTTAAGACATTGTAGGAGTATACAGGTAGAAATAGTTTGGGGACTATCCACAAAAACATAGAAATTAGCTGGTTTGAAATATAAAAGCTGTCTAAGTCTATTAGGTCTACTTTACCAAAATACCTTAGATGGGTAATTTATACACAATAGAAACTTATTTTTCCCAGTTCTGGAGGCTAAAAGTCAAAATCAAGGTACCAACAGATTTGGTTCTTAGAGAGGGCCTGTTTCTCATAGGTGGCATTTCTATATGTTGTCGCATGGTGAATGACAAGCTGGCCTTCCTCAAGCCTCTTTTGCAAGTAACACTAATCCTATTCATGGGGGCCGATTCTCCCATGACCTAATCACCCCCCAAAACCCCATCTCTTAATTTCATCATAAGCAGAATGCTTAATAGCACAGGATTCTGCCCCTGGGTTCCCCAAATTCATATTCTTCTCACATGCAAAGTACACTTATTCCATCCCAATAGCTTCCAAATTCTTAACCCATTCCAGCATCAACTTTTAAGTTTAAAGTCCAAAGACTCATCTAAATATCATCGAATTCAGAGATGAAAAACTCAAGGTGTGATTCATCTTGAGACAGCTTTCTCTCTGGCTGTGAGCCTGTGAAATCAAACAAGTTATGTGTTTCTAAAACACAATGGCAGAATAGGTATAATATAGACATTTCCATTTCAAAAGGGAGAAATAGGAAAGACGTAAAAAAAAAAAAAAAAAGTAAAAGATCTCAAGTAACTCCAAAACCCAACAAGGCAAACAACGATAAATCTTAAGGCTTAAGAACAATTCCCTTTGACTCAATGTACCACCTTCTGGAAACACTGGGGTGAAGATTGGGCCCCTATGGCTCTGGACAGACTCACTCTGATGGCTTTGTTGAGTGTAGCCCACACAGCAGTTCTCAGGCATGGGAGTCATGCCTGTGATTCTTCAAGCTGGAGTTGCATGCTGGTGGACCTTCTGGTCTGGACTTGCTGTGATGTTCTGCTCCCACAGCTCCAGTAGGCATTGCCATAATGGCTGGTCTCAGAGGTGGCTGTGCCCCAGTGGGTAAGTCTCTGCCTGGACCTCCCAAATGTCCAATACATCCTTTGAAATCTACATGAAGTTAGTCATTTCCCCACAATTTGTGCACCCTAGAGATGGCAATACCTGATGCTGCCATGGTTTACCACCTGTGCCTTCCAGAGGGGTGGCCTGAGTAGCACATGGGCTCACCTGAGCCACAATTGAGGCTGCCAAAAAGTCTTGTACCAAAATACAGGAGCAGCGCCTTGAAATTTTGTTGCCCGCAAACCCATGGCATTCTGGATGGTGATGGGTGGGGCAGCCCCAGAGAGTTCCGAAATGCCTCCAGTGTCACTCTTTAAATTTCTTGATGAATAACATCTGGCTTCCTTCTATCCATACTAATTTCACCAAACACTCGGCCATGTCCTTGATGTTCTTTTCTAAAAACATTTTCTCATTCTTTACAATATGGCCAGGCTGATAATTTTCCAAATCTTTAAATTCTGCTTTTCTTTTGTTGATGTAATCAGCTTCAAATACGCCAACAATGACTACTACACTGTAACGAATAGCGGAACAACAATATGTAAGACATCCAGGTCCCTGAAAGACTTCATAGATCAGAGCCACTCTGCTAACCTGGGCCAGACTGAATATAACATGATTGAGAAATAAACAAGACACAACTTTCTTAGCTTTGCCTATTCTAGCCCCCATCTGGTCTGTAATAGGCCTTTTAACCTTCGTTCTAAGTCTCACTATTTCTTGCCTTATCCAGTACAACAATTCTGTTATGGTTAAACTCCATCTTTATCTCCTTTCTGGAACATGTCAATGGATAACATCTCCAGATGTAGGTGGTTTTCCAGATACAGAGATATAGTTATTACTATTACTCTCTCTTCAATCCTAAACTTACCCAGGTAGTCTCCATTACTTTCAGAATAAAGATCAAGCTCCTTTATGAAGCCATGCAAGATCCTTCATAGTTTGTCCTGAATTTATCTTTTCAATATTTTTCCAAGTACCTTATACTTTATCATATTAATTTTTTTTCTAAAATGCTAAGTCCCATCAATTACATACACATCTACATGCACTTGTCCCTCAGCTGTCATTGTTATGCCCGGTGGAATTTTACTTACCTTTTAAGAATCAGATCATGCATTATGACTTTTAACCCTTCAATTGCTTTAAGAGGTGTAAATAATTTTTGGTTCATATGCTTCATCAATTTGACTTATTATAGTGCATTTTAGTTCAACACATACTTATTCCTAGATTGTCTATATTGTCTGTATATAACATGGTAAATTATTTGAGAGGAAGAACTATTTCAAGTTCATTTGGTAAGCCAAGTATCTAGGATAATACTTGGTTTACTGTAAGTACTTTTATTGATTAAATTTACAAATAAAAATCCAGGAAGCCTATTCGTAGTGCTATGGTTTGCATGAGTTCCCCAAAATTCATGTGTTAGAAACTTAATTCCCATTGCAGCAGTATTAGGAGGTGGGATATTTAAGAAGTGATTTGATCATAAAAGCTCTGTCCCCATGAATGAATTAATGCCATTATTGTGGGAATCCATTTGTTATCTCAAGAGTAGGTTCTTATAAATGATGAGTCAGCTCCTGCCTCTCTCTCTCCCACCCATGTGATGTCTTCTGCCATATTATGAGGCTACAAGAAGGCCTTCAGCAGATATAATCTCTTTATCTCAGACTTGGAATTCTCCAGAATTATGAACGAAATAAATTTCTGTTCATTACAAATTACTTAGTCATGAGTACTATGTTATCAGCAGCAAAAAAAAAAAGAAAAAAAAAAATACTCAGATGGGAAACTGGTACCAGAGAGTGGGATGTTGTTATAATACTTGAAAATGCGAAAGTGGCTTTGGAGGTGGGTAAAGGGTAAAGGCTGGAGTACTTTTGAAGTGAATTCTGGAAAAAGCCTGTATTGCTATGAATGGAGCATTAAGGGTGATTCTGGTGAGGGTTAGAAGAAGAAAATAGCTGTAAGAAAACTGTGGAACTTCTTGGAGATTACTTAAGTGGTTGTGACCAGAATGTTGGTAGATATATGGACAGTGAAAGCCATTCTAATAAGGTTTCAGGCTGAAATGAGGAATATCTTATTGGAAAATGAAGTAAAGGTCATCCTTCTTACAAAATGGCAAAGAACTGTCTGAACTTTGTTTTTCACCTAGGATTTCATGGGAGGCAAAATTTAAGAGCAATGAATTAGGATATCCGGCAGGAGAAATGTCTAAGGAAAATATTGAACGAGATTCATGGCTAATTTTAATTGAATATAGTAAGATGCAAGAGTAGAAAAATGATTTAAAGATAGAATTTATAACTGAAAGAGAAGCAGAATGAAAGATTTGGAAAATTCACAGCCTGGCCATATAATGACTTAACAGGTGTCTTTAGAATAACAAACCAAGTATGTGGCCAAGACATAGTTTTCTAAAGAGATTAATATTGACAGAAGGGAGCTAGGTACTAGTTATCAAGATAATGGGAGAAATACTCTGAAGATATTTCAGAAATCATCAAGGCTGTCCCTTCCATCTAGAACCTAGAAGTCAAGGTTTCCAGAAAGATGGTTTTGGGACTTCAGCATTTGCTTTTCAATGCCAACTCAAGTATCTACTTCCCACATTACAACACATCACTCTTCAGCTGCCCCAGCCTTGGCTCAAGCAGGCTCTCTTGCTGTTCTAAAAAGGTATAGGCTATAAAAGTCGGCAGCATCTACATGGTGCTAATTCTACAGATGTGCAGAATGTATGAGCTGTGGGGCCACGGAACTTTCCATCTAGATGACAAATGATGTATTGGACAGCATAGGGATCCAGGAAGAGACTTGTCATAAGGGTGGAGCCACCACAGAGAGCTCCCACTAGGACAATACCTAGTGAAACTGTGGCAGTGAAGCCACCTCAGAGATTCCAGATCTATAGGGACAACAGTTTACAACTTCAGCCTTGGAGAACTGCAGGCATGACCCTCCAACCAGTGAGAACTGTGGCATGGTTTAAGCCCCCAACAAAGCCATAAGATTGGAGCTATCTGAGTCCTTGAGAGCTCAATCCACTCAGAGTGTTCAGGACGCAGCACACAAAATAAATGATTATTCTGGAGGTTTAAGATTTAATGCTGTCTGCACTGTTGGGTTTGGACTTACCTGGGGCCAGTTATTTCTTTCTTCTTGACTGTCACTACCACTTGAAATGATATTATCTATTCTATTCTATACCTGTCCCACCATTGTACTTCAGAAACGTATAACTTGTTTTAAAAAAATTTCACAGGCTCAGAGTTGGAGGCGAATTTTCCTCAGGATGAATTGTGCCTTGAGTCTCACTCAATTACCACCTAATTTAATTTAGATGAAATTCTGGACTTTGGACTTTTTACTTAAAAGTGAAAAAAGTTAGGACTTTTGGGTCAATTGGGATGAAATAAATATATTTTGCATGTGGTAATGTCATCAATTTGGGGGGCCAAGGGAGGAATGCTATAATTTGAATGTGTTCATCAGTGTTCATGTATTGGAAACTTGATCCCCAATTCAGCATTATGGGGAAGTGTGAACTTTAAGGGCTGATTGGGTGATGAGGACTCAACTTTCATGAATGAATTAATGCTGTTATTCTGGGAGTGAGTTTGATATCTTGGAAGTGGGTTTATTATTATGGGAGATAATTCCTTATAAAGAGTGAGTTTGTCCCCATTTTATCCCTCTCTCATCCACGGGTTCTGCCATATTATGACACAGATGCTGCCCTGCAATCTTGGACTATCTATCCTACAGAACTATAAGTCAAATAAGTTTCTGTTCCTTACAAATTACCAAATCTCAAGAGTTCAGTTTTAGCAACAAAAATGAACTATGACACAGAGCCACTCATAAAATTAATACAAAGTTTGTGATTAAAATTCAGATAAATCAGGCTAATGGGTTGTCAACCACACCAATTAAAGCAGTAGAATGTTTAAAAATATTTAAAGGGGATTAATTTGGACTCAAACTCTTAAGAAAGACTTCTTGAATTGTATTATTATAAATAAGGGGACAATTAGTAATAAAAATTGGGGCCAGAACTTCATGTGCTTCCTCCACTAAGAACAAGAATCATTTCCATCTAATACAGTAAATAAAATGCACGTTATGCAATATTCAATGAGCTATAGAATCTGAAATAAAATCAGAAACTTAGTTTTTTGCTCTGTCTACCTCAGGCCTATTACTAAAAATTAAACTTTATGTTAATAACTATAATATGAAAGCATATGGTCATTTAGTATGTAAGTAGCAGAAAAGCATTTCAGTGTATCATATAATATCTAAAAATGTATTGTGTTTAAGACAAGAGAAAATTGTATTTTCCATTTTAATTTATATTTAAGTTTTCTCTTAAAAACAAATGTTAAGATAAAACAGACCATAGACGACAGCAATTCTGAAGACATGGAAAATAAACAAGTTCAGAGGCTTTTTTGCTGTTACAATCAAATAACCAATTAAAGCTGACTTAAACAGGGCTATAATGCATTTGTATAAGTCTATTCTCACACTGCTAATAAAAACATATACAAGAGTGAGTAATTTATAAAGAAAAGAGGTGTAATTGACTCACAGTTTAACATGGCTGGGAAGGCCTCAGGAAACCTACAATCATAGTGGAAGGAGAAGCAAACATGTCCTTCTTCACATGACATCAGGGAGGAAAAGAATGAGAGCTGAGCAAAGGGGGGTAGACCCTTATAAAACTATCAGATCTCATAAGAACTTACTCACTGTCAAGAAAATAGCATGGAGGAAACCACCCCAATAATATATTTACCTCCCACTGAGTCCCTCTGATGACACATGGGGATTATGAGAACAACAATTCAAGATAAGATTTGGCTGAGGTCACAGTCAAACCATATTATTCCACTCTGGCCCCTCCCAAATCTCATGTCCTTACATTTCAAAACACAACCATATCTTTCTAACAGTCTCCCAAATTCTCAACTCATTCTAGCATTAACCAAAACGTCCAAGTCCAAGGTTTCATTTGAGAAAAGGCAAGTCCCTTCTGCCTATGAGCCCATAAAATCAAAAGCAAGTTAGTTACCTCCTATATTCAATGGAGGTACAGGCATTGGGTAAATAACCCCTTTCCAAATGTGAGAAATTGGCCAAAACAAAGAGGCTACAAGCCTCATGCAAGTCTGAAATCCTAGGAGGCAGTAATTAAATCTTAAAGTTCTGAAGTAATCTCTTTTGACTCCATGTCTCACATCCAGGTCACCCTGATGCAAGAGATGGTCTCCCATGGCTTTGAGCAGCCCCACCCCTGTGGCTTTGCAGGGTACAGCCCCCATCCTGGTGGCTTTCATGGATGGGCATTGAGTGCCTGTGGCTTTTCCAGGCACATGGTGAGAGCCGTTGGTGGAGCTACCATTCTGGGATCTGGAGGATGATGTCCCTCTTCTCACAGCTCCACTAGACAGTGCCCCAGTGGGGATTCTGTGTGGGGGTTCTGACCCCACATTTCCCTTCCACATGGCCCTAGAACAGATTTTGATGAGGGCTCTGCCCCTGCAGCAAATTTAGTCCTGGATATCCAGACGTTTACATACATCCTCTGAAATCTAGACGGATGTCCCCAAACCTCAATTCTTGACTTCTGTGCACCCAGAGGCTCAATGCCCTGTGGAAGCTGCCAAGGCTTATGGCTTGCACCCTCTGAAGGCATGGACCAAACAGTACCTTGGCCCCTTTTAACCACAGCTGGGACACAGGGTACCAAGTCCGAAGACTACTAAAAGCAGCACAGCCCAGGAAACCATTTTTTCTCCTCCTAGGTATCCAGGGCCTGTGATTGGAGGGGCTACCATTGAAGGTTTCTGACATAACTTGGAGAAGCTTTCCCCATTGTCTCGGTGATTAACATTCAGCTTCTCATTATTTATGCAAATTTCTGCAGCAGGCTTGAATTTCTCCCCAGGTAATGGGTATTTTTCTATTGCATCGTTAGGCTGCAAATTTTCCAAACTTGTATGCTGTGCTTCCTCTTGAATGCTTTGCTGCTTAGAAATTTCTTCTGCCAGATACCCTAAATTGTCTCTCTCAAGTTGTAAGGTCCACAGATCTCTAGGGCGGGGGCAAAACTGCTGCCAGTCTCTTTGCTAAAGTATAACAAGAGTCACCTTTGCTCCAGTTCCCAACAAGTTCCTCATCTCCTTCTGAGAAAACCTCAGCCTGGAATTCATTGCCCATATCAGTGTCAGCATTTTGATCGAAGCCATTCAACAAGTCTCTAGGAAGTTCCAAACTTTCCACATTTTCCTGTCTCCTCTGTGCCCTCTAAACTGTTCCAACCTCTGCCTGTTACCCAGTTCCAATGTTGTTTCCACATTTTCAGGCATCTTTATAGTAACACCTCACTCTACCAGTACCAATTTACTATATTTGTCCATTCTCACACTGCTAAGTAAGACATACCCAAGACTGGGTAATTTATAAAGGAACGAGTTTTTATTGACTCACCATTCTGCAGGGCTGGGGATGCCTCAGGAAACTTACAAACATAGCAGAAGAAGAAGCAAACATGTCCTTCTTCACATGGTGGCAGGGAGAAGAATGAGAACTGAGTGAAAGGAGAAGCCCCTTATAAAACCATCAGATCTCATGAGAACTTACTCACTATCATGAGAATAGAATGGAGGACACAGCCTCCACAATTCAATCACCTCCCACTGGGTCCCTCCCATGAAGCATGGGGATTATGAGAACTACAATTCAAGATGAGATTTGGGTGGGGTCACAGCCAAACCATATCAGCATTTCATCACATAAAAAGAACACTGGGGCAGGTATATACCTGGTTTGGTTCAGGTACTCAATAACTGTAATCAATAACTTGACTCTTCCCATTTTGTTATCTAACTATCCTCAATATTTTGCCTTGATCCCTCAGGACCCAGTGTTCTCTTAGGATATATGATGGCTGTTCCAGTTCCTGCCTGGCATTATATGTAGATACTGTAATATCTGGGAAAAGAAAAGGAGCATTTCCTCCTATTGTTTTTTAATTTATTTATTATAGAAAATAATATCTTCAATAGTTTCTTAGGAGTCATTTCCTCTAGCATCATTGGCTAGGTGTGGTTAACATGCCTATATAATGAAACCATACAAAGCTGGAAAAGGGAGTTTCTGGCATTTTTGGTCTCTATGCTGGACACTGAGCTTCATCACATCCTGTGAATATTTTTACAATTACATGTATTTCATTCTGCATGTATACTTAACTAGATTGTAGGCTTATCAATAAAAATACTTTACTTGAATATATATACTTAATATTTCAATGAATTATCTTTCTGTAAGTGAAAGGAAGGAAAGGAGGAAAAGAAAGAAAGAAAGAAAGAAAGAAAGAAAGAAAGAAAGAAAGAAAGAAAGAAAGAAAAGGAAGGATGGAAGGAAGGAAGGAAGGAAGGAAGGAAGGAAGGAAGGAAGGAAGGAAGGAAGAAAGAGAAAGAAAAGAAAGAAAGAAAGAAAGAAAGAAAGAAAGAAAGAAAGAAAGAAAGAAAGAAAGAAAGAGAGAGAAAAGAAAAAGGAAGAAAGAAAGACAAAAGGAAGGGAGGGAAGGAAGGAAGAAGGGAGGAATAGAACAGAAGGAGGGAAGGAAATTAATTGTAGGTAAATTTTAAGTGGGGAGAATCTTTCCCCTTGCCCAAGCTATGTCATTCCAATGAAAAGACTAGACAAAAATGTCCAACTAAGCGAATACCATTAGAATAATATATCAGGCTACTTATTTATTGATGCTTCTTTGCAATCATATTATGTATACCTACTTTCAGGCATCTCTCCAAATGCCAAGCTACTATTTCTTTCTCCATGGCTCAATATACTTTCCTTAATGCTGCATAGCTTCATAGGAGTTGTATTTAACAGTTTCAAATTTCAGATAAATAATTTAACCAGAGCTACTTCTGATATACATTTTTGTTTCCTTCAGATCATATAATCATTTTGAAAGTTATTAATTTTTAATCACAATAAAGTTAACATTATATATTGTAGAATGATTGAGTAATTAGAACAAGAAGGCAGAAGTACAAGTTGAATCTAGTTCCAGTGATTTAATGCATAGCTTTGAAGTCAAATGTATACCACTTAGAACACAAAGCTTTAGTTTCTGTGGTAAGCACCTCATTTTCATATGCCAGCCTATGCTTTATGCTAAACAAGGGCAAGGCTGAGCTGCATTATGATGCCCTTCAGGGCGCATATTATAATATAATGGGCCCAATCTCACAAAAATTGAAGTCAGAGTGCTTTCCAGGGCTCCACAAGGAACAATAATGAAGCATGAAATATGCCGTGGAGTGGGGTAGTTACTGCTTTTAAAATGACCAACACTGCTGAAATCTGTCTTCTAATATGTGAATGAACATTACTGACAAAATTCATGGCATAATCAAAGCGGTAGCATAAATATTGAAAAAGTGGAAACTTTTGGCAAATAAATATGTACTGAGGAAAGAAACAAAATTGTTCTTTGTAACTGATAAGTATCAGTTGCATTTAGACATGCTTTCTATATGCCAACTTCATCATTAAACATAAATTATTTCAAAGCATTACGATTATTTAGAAACTTCTTTCAATTTAGATTCTCTTTCTCTTCTTTTGACCATTATAATAACTGTCTATACACATACTTGACATATAATGGGTTCTTAGTATTACTGAATGTGTAAGTAAGTAGATTGGAAAGTTCATTTTCTCCTCCAACTTGAAGAAATCCTTTCATAACTTCAATGCTGCACATCAATCCTTCACACAAAAAGATTATTATAGCCATTGATTGTCCAACATCTAAAATTCTTTTTCTTAATATTGTCTGTAACAGGTACAGAACATGTTGCACTTAAAAGTATGTACCGTTATGATATTATACAATATTTCCATATAGTTATATGATCGGGCTCTTGAAGTATAGTTCATTTTCTCCTTAGCATCTTCTGGTCTGTATTTAGCTCATTGCTAATCCTAGCTACTACAGAGACTCAGATGGGAGGATTGCTTAAGCTCTGGAATTCAGTGAGCTACGATCATGCTGCTGTACTATTCCAACTTGAGCAAAAGAGCAAGATTCTGTCTCAAAAATAAAAATTATCTTTCTAGACATTTTGGAATTAGCTAGATGAATAATAAGGAAAAAGATTTTGAACAATGAGAAAACAACATATACAAACATAAAAGGACTTATAAAAACCAATATTTTGAAGAAATGTAAATATTTCAATATTGTTGATAATAAGAGTATTTATAAAAATCTAATTAATGACAAGTTATAGATAAGGCTATAGCCATACCTAAACAGTGAGGAGTCAAAAAATATTTTATTTGAGAGAGTAGCCTCATCATAATCAGGATTTTAAAAGATTAATCTTTGAGTAAATAAATAAACTGAAAGACAGATTTTAAGGTTAAGAAAATGGAGATTGGGAAACTAGAATATTGACAAATTTGCAAAGTGATGAATCTTGAACTTGGGCAAAAGCACTGAAGAAAGAGAAGGGACATCCAGAAGAGGTATTTAATTGAGTTTGGAGGACATAGCAGATTAAGAGGAAAAACATAAGAAGTTTTGAACTATTGATTTTGAGGTCCTTGAAGGATGTCCAGAATTTAGCAATCAAATATTTAGTTCAGACATAATTTGGGAAGTTATTAGCATTTGGAGATGGTTGAAACAGTGGGCATAGATGAAATGCCCAAAAAACAGTATAAAGAGGTAGCCCAGAAGATGACTGAGACTAAAACCCCTATGAAGCACTCAAATGAAACGACTTGAAAGAGGAACAAATTAAAAAGACTTGCAAAATAATTAAAAGACTGAAAAGTTTAAAAGACCCACAACCTGAAGGAGGAACCAATGAAAAAGACAGTAAAGTCAAATTGTACTGATGTTGGGCATGTTTGCATTCAAATCAATTATTTGTACTGCCCTGTTTGGCTCTGTTTATGCAAGTAGTCTGACCACTTCAAGATGATTCTCTCGGCTCTAATGCCTCAGGTAGCATATCCAACACCAACTACATTCACCCCCACTACCTCCTGGTATGCTAGCTGCCTCACCTGGCTGTTATAGTTCAAGCTTCTGGACAACAAGAAAATATTTTGTGTCTTCATCCTGGAGTTTCTGGTCACTTTTGGCTTTTGTTAATTTCTGCATTGCTTCTCTATTTCTGTTGGCTTTTGGCTTTTCTATCACCATTTTAATCCATTTGCTGTAAGAAAATTGCTATGTTTCAAATACTTAGTGTAGTTTCTGTTTTCATAATTGAACTTTTACCAATACAAAAAGACATTGGGGTCATGTAAGTCAAGGTGACCCTTTAAAAGAAAGCAATAAGTGTTACAGAGAGGTTAAGAGTTGAGAATAGAAAATCAATAAGCCACTAAATAAGGCAGGGTATCTATTTGTTGAACAATATTTCAGCTAGGATGTGGTGGAACTGGACTGAAAATCTGTAGCTTCCAATCTCTGATTACACAATTTTTCTGTATTACATACTGTATAAATGTTAAACTTAGCACAGATCTTTCCTAATAATTTGGTATTCATGGATATCTGCCTATTTCTGTTGCCATAGCAATGACTCACATAATATAGCTCTTAGTGTCACCTAACTCTGCAATACCAGTCATAGAAATGAGTCTACAAGCCTTCTCAAAATATTTGTACCTGGTGCTCTATTTAACAGCACCTAGCAAGAAACACTATAATACAGTCTGAAGAGACAAAGTAACCATCAGAATCATACTCATATGACACAGATTTTGGAAATGTCAGAGAATTTATAATAACTATAATTAATCATCAATATATTAAAAGTTCTAATAAAAAAGTATAAGGGAACCTCTGTATTTTTTCAGTAAACCTAAAAGTGCTCTAAAAAATTTTAAAAAATTGTATTAGAAACCCCCTCCAAAAAAAAAAAATTTGAGGATTTCAAGAGAAGCATTGTCAGGAGTTAAGATCCAGCTAGCACCTGCAAAAGACTATGGTTGATAATTAGTTGTCAGACCTGGGAGTTTGGTTGGGGCCAGTGCTGGGGTGACGTTATCTGTGAGATTGAGTGTGGTAGCAATCACTGGAGAATCATTCTCTTTTATTTGGATAGTGGGAAGTATAGGAGAAGGAGGACAGAGAAGAGAAAAAGTTTTCTTAGGATGCTAGATAATTAGGAAAGGATGTGTTAAAGGTCAATTAAAAAAAAAAAAAGGGATATGACAAAGAGTAGACAAAGAAGGAAGATGGCAGTGTGTACTACCAACCCTAAGTGAAATCCTTGTAGTTTTTCAGAGATATTGGTTAGGAGAACCAAATTAGATCCTTTCCACTTGTATTCAAGATTGTTTCTTCTTCCGTGTCTTTCCAGAAGACTATGTTTCCAACCAGAAGATCATGCAAAAACTGTAGTGGGATGCATGACAAAAGAAATAATTCACATGTTTGTGTTAAGTATAAAGGTGTTTAACAAAACCTTGACAGTATTTAAAAACATCTAATTGTATTAAAGCCTCCCTAGATCCAAGAAGAGTAAGTGATCTTCACTGGCCTGCTAATAGTTACTTCTTAAGAGATAATCAACGCAGAAAAGAGGGGCAGAATCACAGGCTCATCAGAGATAAAAGCAAGACTTTGGGCTGAGCCAGGTTGAATTCTTTAGAGAATTTAGCTAGTTTGATTTGAAGAGTGTCATTTGCTTATTCTTTTTTTCTACAGAATTTATGCGAATAAGGTACAGTATGGTTTTGGTGAAAATGGAAATACTCACTGAATATCCTGAATTAACTTTACCAGTGGAATGCCTCTATTGCATGGGAAGAGAAAAAAAATTACTGAAGTGGAGAATCTTAGTTTTGGTGTTGGCAGTAGCCTGTTTTCAGGGAAAAGCTTATATCCGTCTTGAAAATATGCAGGCTGTGGTTAGAACATATTTGTGCTCATGAGATTTTGGGAGTTGAATAAAATTTACTTCCTAGTGAAAAAAGAAATCTGGTTTGAGATACAATATAGTATGAATATAGCTAGCATATAGTTGGAATGTACCAAGAATATATCAAGACTATGAAGTAAATATTTGTTAAGTTTGGAGTAGGTCCTAAACACCTATATTTTAATAAAATTCCATAGGTAAGTGATGTGAATGATCAAATGAAAACCATCGGCCTAGAATATGCTAAAAGCAAATTAAAAAAGCAAAGTTGCAATTAAGGTTGCATTTTTTAAAGAATAGCTAAAAGTTGTATAACATTCTATATTTTCTGCAACATATCTAATTTTCTGCAAAGCAGCACCAGGACTCTGGTAAATTGAAAGATTTAATTGACAGTGAAGGCAACAGCAAATCCCTGGAAACTTTATGCAATTTCTTAAATATTTATATAAGTAACATTTCCCCATACTCTCTAGATTTTACCTCAAGAAGCCTAAGCTGTTCTGATTTGACAGTACCTCCATTCAGCTCATCAACAGTAATATTTTAGCATGTCTCTTTTTACAAGGTGAGATAACAAATCATTTGTGATTTTCCAGAGGCCGTATCCTCATTTATGATCTGATTTGGGGATGGCAAAATAACAAAATATTCAGGAGATTCTAACAATTCAATAAAATCGTAAGTTATTAAGAAAAACAATACTTGACTATTTAGTTAAGTGGCAGTAAAATATTTTTTAAGTAAACATAAGAGGTAACATGCTTATAAAGAATCTTAGATCTTTTAAACGTGAGAAGACATTATCCGCTCCATGTGAAATTTTTTCAATTACATAGAATCTTTGCCTTCTAGGCAGATTACTCAGAAGGTAAAGAAAAATCTTTTGCAAACTTTTACTAAAAGCAAACCAAAAATCCCAAGATAATTTTGTCATTTTAATGGAGAGAAAACTAAATTTAGTTTTGCATGAATATAATATTTGATATTAAAGCTAAACCCATCAAAACATAGCCAGATTTTGTGGCGGCAAATGAAATTTCTTTTTTCCAGACTTTTTAAAATTGTCTATATGCATTCAGATTTTATCCTACACTTTCTTCTTTGTCATTCTAGGACAGTCAATTTACTTTAGGGCAGTAATACTTTCTTTTCCCTTAACACATATTTAATACCTTCCATACAAAATTGTTCCTCTCTGTATTATGGCTCCTATGATACTCTCATTCATATATAGTAATTAGAGCTTTTAACCACAGTAAGTTCAATTTCACAAAGAAAACTAAGAGGTAGGTAATTTTGAACTGTCATACACCAGCATTTTGAATTAGACCAGCAAAACCTATAAATACACATCTTAGGACTTTTTTTAATAGCCATCCACATTCTTTATAGTGCAACTTCTAAGGTACAAAAATGATTGTGTGTGTGTGTGTATATATGTGTATATAACTCTGTAAAAATATTAAAAATGAGGCCAAAAGTATATAAACTTAAAATTATGCTCTGTATTTAATACTTCAGTATTTTTCTTGCTTAGAAATGATCCAGTTATGCAATGAATATCCATTAAATAACATAATTTGGCATATGTTCAGAGTTTTAAGTTACCTAACAATCTTGAAAACTATTCTCAAGTTGACCCACTGCAAAATATGATTGTTGAAATAGAGTTGTCGGAATAATGCTTTAATTTGGTTGAGCACAAATTTACAATTTTTATGATCTTAATGATCTAGTAGATGTAATGCTATCTTAGTCAAAGAGTAAACCAGCATAACCTGAAGAAGAACTATCCAAGTGGGGTAAAATGCATATCTGTTTTTTTACCTGACACCGGTAAATCAGAAGACAGTTGATTTATTAAACCAAGCATATTAAATTAGTTTTGTTCGCAAACAAAAATTCCTAAATAAAGTGGTCAAAGTCTTAAAACATGTTAGTTTCTAAAGGCATACTTTTAGGCACATTGAAAGTTTTGTAAGTTCAATTCCCTTAAGTTTTAGAAAGTTTAATTAATAGAAGTGCTTACATACCTGTAAACCATTAGAATAGAGTTATTTTAAGTGATAATATAACCTAATTCGGTAACACCATAAAATGTAGGAAAGTGCTGCATACTCACAAATATATAAACGTGATAAACGTGCATGCAGATGCAAAAGGCTTATCACTCAATGTTTGGCATCAAAAAATTGTTCTCTTCCTACTAGTTATACTGGAGTATCGGCACTAAGCTAAGCTGGGTAGTAAGAGATCTTAGTAAGACAGAAAAAGGTTGGGATAAAGGAAAGTCAAGCAGTAGGTTATCAACTTTCACCACAGTGCAGTTTTTGTACGCTGAGGCAGTGTAGGGTGAAAATAAGTGGTAGAATGTGTTATCTCTATGTCAACTAGGAATATGATAGGATTTTCAATGATAAAATGATTCCTTCCTTTGCTCTTTGAGACATTGAGAATTTTGAGTACAAAAGAGAAGGTTCCTGGGAGAAAAGTTACTGGAGAGACTGAATTTTGGACTCATTTCCTTTGATATTTTAAGGGCAGTTAAGGAAAGACAATTCTGAACTACATTTAAAAGGTTCTTTTAAATAATCAAAGTGAAATTTACATAACTTATAAAAAATCAGATTAAAGTATTAAAGTGTATAATTCAGCAGCACTTAATGCGTTCACAAGGTTGTGCAACAATAGTTTCATAACTTTTCATCATTAGAGTAGAATCCTATACCTACAAACTAGCTAATCCTAAATCCTCTCTTTACCTATTCTCTGGAAACTGCTAATCTGTTTTTCTGTCTCTATAAATCTGCTTATTTTGAATATTTTATATAAAAGGAATCACAAAATGTGCAACCTTTGTGTGGTTTTTTTCCCTTAGAATATTGTTTTCAGGGCTCACCCAAGTTGTATGATTATCAAAATTTGCTGCTTTTTATGGCTGAATAATTATTTCATTGTATATATGTACCACAATTTGTTTATCCATTTGTCTAATAATATAGATCTAGGTTGTTGTCACTTTAGGCTATTATGAATATGAGACAATAAACATTCATAGACAAGTTTCTGCATGTACACATATTTTATTTCTCCTGGGCATATACCTAGGAGTAGAATTCCTGAGTCCTATGATAAGTCTGTGTTTAACTCTTTGAGGAACCATATAACTGTTCTCCACAATGGCTGCACCCTTTACATTCCCATCAGCAATGTATAAGACTTCCAACATCCACATCCTTACCAACATTTATTTTCCATTGTTTTGGTTATAGCCACCCAAGTATGTATAAAGTGGTATCTCATTGTGGTTATAATTTGCATTTCCTTAATTGTGAATGATGTTGAACATCTTTCCACGAACTTCTTGGATACTTATATCCTATTTGGTGAAATATCTATTCAAATCATTTGCTTGTTTTTGAATTGGGTTGTTTGAGGTTTTTTGCTAGAGTTATAAGAGATTTTATGGATTCTGGATATTCAATACTTATCACACATATGATTTGCAAAATTTCCCCCAAGCTATAAGTTGAATTTTCACTTTCTTGACAATATGTTTTGATGAATGAATGTTTTAACTTTTATAAAGTCAGGTTTATCTTTTTATTTTTAACTTTTTGTGTGCATGATTACGGTGTCAAATCTAAGAATCCATGCCAAACCTGAGGTCAGGAAGATTTACCTCTATATTTTCTTTAAAGTGTCTTACAGTTTTAGCTTATTAATTTAAATATTAATCTATTTTGAGTTAAAATTTTTATATGGTATGAGGTAGGGTCCAACCTCATTCTTTTGAATATGTTTATCCAGTTTCACAGCTCTGTTTCTTGAGGGAATTGGTCATTCCCCATGGTCTTTGCATCCTTTTCAAAAATCAACTGGCTATCATTTTTAAATGTATTTCTGTATTATGAAGTCTATTCCACTTGTCTATATATCTATGCTTATGTCAGTTCCACACTGGTTTGACTACTGTAGCTTTGTAGTAAGTTTTGAAATTGACAATCATGAGTCCTTAACTTTGTTCTCTTTCAAAACAGTTACGGCTACCCAGAGCCACATGAAATTCAATATGGTCCAAAATGGTGGCATAGAAGAAAGCAGGCTTCACTCCCCAGGCCCGCAGAAAACCCAAAACAAATATACAGTACTGAGATTATTATTAGCAACGTCTCATACCTCAAGTATGAAAATGAGTCAGTTTCTGGGGCCACAGAGAAGTAAAAAAAAAAAAACCCTCCAGCAGATGGTAAGACATTCAGACTTCTACATTCACAATGCACTTCCCTGCAATGTGCCCAGCACAAAGCATGTGGAAAATTTCCCCGACTCACAATTTCTACATGGGAAAAAGTGAGATTGAGATAGACAACCAACTTTCCCAATATACTGTGTTTCCTGGCAGGAGAACTGTTTCTGCCTCAACCCATAGGAAGCACTGAGAATGCCTGGAGGGATAAATATTCCTCAGGACTGCCAGAGACCAAATTGGGAGGTGGGATGACCATCCACAGCTATAAAAACTCTGCTCTGTAATTCAGATGAAAAAGATGCCAAATCAGAACAGCTGTTCAGTAGCACCACACTGTTGAAAGTTTGTTCCACAGGTTCCCTGGGCACAAACTCCTGGGAAGCTTTCTGGCACTCCAGGGCATCCTTTTGGCACCTCCCACATTTGGCACTGTGATTACTAGAACCAAAGCAAACCTGGGCTTAAGGCACCATCTAGTGCTGAAACAGAGGCAGTGAACTGGTGGGGAAAACACGAGATCAACAGGTAAATTACAAAGAGTAAGCAATTGTATCTAATTAAAAACAAAAACAAAAAAGCCAGACAGAGAAGACTGAAAGAAAGAAACAACACTTTAATGCCAAATGTGGGTGAAAATCCACAAAAAAAACTACAGAAATGGTGAATTGTCACCTCCCCAAATGAACAAAGCAAGGAACTAGCTACTGACCCTAACAAGATAATGATATGTGAACTCTCTTACCAAGAATTCATACAGCAGTTTTAAAGAAAATCAATGACCTCCAAAATAACACAGTAATGCAATTCAAAAATTTATGAGACGTTTAACACAGAGACTGATATAGTAAAAAAATCAAAGAGAAATTTTGGAACTGAGAAATATATTCGCTGAACTGAAAAAAATCAAAGGCTCTCAACAGTAGAATGCATCAAGGAGAAAGAATGAGTAAGCTCAAAGATAGGTTATTTGAAAACAGAAGAGAAAAAGAAATGAAAAGCCATAAAGATTGCAAACAAGATACAGAAAATTACCTCAAAAGACCAGATCTATACTAGGTGGTTAGTGGCCAGGTTATAAAAAAAGAAAAAGAAAAAGAAAAAAAGGCAAAATTTAAGAATTATTAGTGTTCAAGAAGGAGTTGAGCAAAAGTAAGGTATAGAAAGCTTATTCAAATAAATAATAACAGAAAATTTTGCAAAAGTTAAGAAAGAGATAAATATTCAACTGAAGGATGTTCAGAAAACACAAAACAGATTTGAGCCAAATAAGACTACTACAAGTGCATAATAATCAAACTCTCAAAGGTTAAGGAAGAAGAAAGGATTCTATAAGAAGTAAGATAAAAGAAGTAAATAACAAATAAATGACCTCCAATTTCTCTGGCAACAGACTTGTCAACAGAAACCATACAGGACAGGAAGGAGTAGCATGACATTTTCAAAGTTCTGGAAGAAAGAAAAAAACTCCTATTCAGCAAAGCTATCCTTCAAATATGGAGAGATACAGTCTTTTTTAGACAATGGTTGGGAAATTTACCACCATCGGACTCATCTTACAAGAAAAGGTAGAGAGAGTTCTTCAATCTGAAAAATAAAACACTAACATTCCAAAAAACCTCCAAGATATAAAACCCACTGGTAAAATTAAATACAAAAACAAACCAAGAATACTCTAATAATATAATTGTGGTGTGCTATCTATTCACAACACTAATATAAAGCCCAAATGAGCGTAAAGGTTTTTTTTTTTCATTTGCTTTTTGTTTTCTATTTTTTTCTATGTGATCTAACATGAATTGTCATTTCTTTTAAATAAATGTGTTTTGAAAGCCTCATGGTAACCACAAGGCAATGTAATAGGTTCACTAAAAATAAAAAGCAATCAATTAAAATATACTACCAGAGAAAATCCCTTAACCACAATGTGAGACAGAAAAACAAAACAAAACAAAACAAAAACAACGAAAAGAGGAGTTACAAAACAGCCAGAAAACAAGGCACAAAATGACAACACTGAGGCCTTCCTTATCAGTACTAACTAAATGTAAATTAAAATTTAAAAATTTAATTGGACTCAATTTTCCAATTAAAAGGCATAGCTGTGTGAATGCATTAAGAAACAAGACTGAACTATTTGCTTCCTACAACAAACCTACTTCATTTATGAAGACAGGCAGACTGGTTGTGCATGGTGGAAAAAGATATTTCATGCAAATGGAAAGCAAAACAGAACAGACCAAGTTAAAAGACTGTAAAATAAACAGACAGACTGTTAAAACAGAGAAAGAAGGTCAATATATAATGATAAAAGGGTCAAATTAGCAAGAGGATATAACAATTATAAATACCTTTGCACCCAACATGAGTGCTCTTAAGTATATGAAGCAAACATCAATAGATTTAAAGGGAGAAATATACTGCAATACAATTTATATAAAGGGAATTCAACACCCCACGATTAGCACAAACAGAATATTCAAAGAAAAAAATGACAAAGAGATATCAGAGTTCAGCTACACACCACACACACTGGACCAAATAGGTCTAACTGACTTTTTTTTTTTTTATCTTTAGAGACAGAGTCTCACTTGGTCACCCAGGCTGGAGTGCAGTAGAAAGATCATAGCTCACTGCTGCCTCAAATTCCTGAGCTGAAATAATCCTCCTGCCTCAGCCTCCTGAGTAGCTGGGACCACAGGCCTAACTGACTTTTATAAAACATTTCACCCAACTCCTAAAGAATGTACATTCTTTTCATAAGCACATGGAACATTTTCCAAGCGAGATGATATCATAGGCCACAAAACAAGTCTCCAGAAATTTAAAAATATATAGAAAGAATATCAAGTATCTCTAACAATGGAATAAAACTGGAAATCAACAAGAGGAACCTTAGAAAATACAAAGACACATGAAAATTAAACAGCATGCTCCTGAATCAACAACGGTTTAATGGAGAAATTAAGAAGAAAATTTAAAAATGTATTGAAATAAATAAAAATGGAAATACAACATATGAAAATCTATGGAATACAATAAAAATAGTACTAGGAGGGAAGTTTATAGCAATAAACACCTACATCAAAAAAGTTGAAAAAACCACAAATGAACAACTTAATGATGCATCTCAAGGAACAAGGAGCAAGAACAAACCCAACCCAAAATTGGTAGAAGGAAAGAAATAAGAAAAATCTGAACAGAAATAAATAAAATTGAGACTAAAAAATACAGAAGATCAGTGAAACAAAAGTTGGTTTTTTAAAAACATAAACCAAATTGACAAACCTTTAGCTAGGCTTCCAAAGTAACAAAAAGCCTGGGCACAGTGGTTCATACCTGTAATCCCAGCACTTTGGGAGGCTGAGGTGGGTGGATCACTTGAGGCCAGGAGTTGGAGACCAGCCTGGCCAACCTGGCAAAACCCCATCTCTACCAAAAATGCAAAAATTAGCCAGGTGTGATGGTGCACACCTGTAATCCCAGCTACTTGGGAGACTGAAGCACAAGAATCATTTGAACCTGAGAGGCAGAGGTTGCAGTGAGGAGAGATTATACCACTGTACAATGCACTCCAGCCTGGGTGACAGATTAAGATCCTGTCTCAAATAAATAAATAAGAAAACATACCAAATAAATAAAATCAGAAACAAAAAAGGATGTATAACAACTGAAATAACAGATTTAAAAAAAAATCTTTAGAGATTATTATGTACAACTGTGTGCCAACAAATTGAAAAACCTAGAAGAAATTAAGAAATTCCTGGACACATACAATGTACCAACATCAAACCATGAAGAAACAGAAAACTTTAATAAACAAATAACGAGTAAGAAGATCAAAGCTGTGACAAAAAGTCTTCCATCAAAGAAAAGCCCTGGACTTGATGACTTCAATGCTAAATTCTACCATACATTTAAGAAGAACTAATACTATTTCTACTCAAATTATTCAAAAAAATTGGAAAAGATCTGAATACTTCTAAACTGATTCTATGAGGCCAGTATTGCCCTGCTATCAAAACTTGACAAGAATACAACAAAAGATAAAACAACAGGCCAATATCACTGATGAATTTAGAAGCAAAAATCCTCAGCAAAATACTAGTAAACTGAATTCAACCACACATTAAAAATATCATTCATCATGACCAATCATCTACACATGGAAGGATGGTTTGACATACACAAATCAATAAATGTGATACATTACATTAACATAACCAATAACGTAAAACATATAATAATTTAAATAGATGGCAAAAAATTAATAATGTTCAACATCTCTTGATGATAAAAACCCTAACAAACTGGATATAGAATAAATATACCTTAAAATAATAAAGATCTTACATGACCAACCCATAGCTAACATCATACTGAATGGGGAAAAATTGAAAGCCTTTTCTCTAAGATCTGGAACAAGACAAGAATGCCCACTTTCACCACTTTTATTCAACATAATTTTGGAAGTCCCAGCCAGAGTAATTAGAGAAAAGAAAGAAAAAAAGGGCAGCAAATGGGAAAGAAATAAGTCAAATTAGCCATGCTTACAGACAATCTGATGTTATACTTAGAAAACCTAATGACACCATCAAAAAACAGAACAGATAAACAAATTCAGTAAAGTTGTAGGATACAAAATCGACATACAAAAATCAGTAGTATTTGAAGATGGCAATATAAGTTCAGTAATCTGGAAAAGACATCAAAAAAGTAATTCTACTTACAATAGCTTCAAATAATATAAAATACCTAGAAGCTAATTCAACCAATGAAATGAGAGATCTATATAAGAAAAACTATGAAATGCTAATGAAAAGAATTGAAGAGGACACAAAAAATGGAAGAATGTTTCATTTTCATGGCCTGGAAGAACTAATATGTTAAAAAGACAATATTACCCAAAGCAATTTATAGATTTGTATAAAAATACCAATAAAATTATTCACAGAAACGGGAAAAAAATCCTAAGATTTGTATGGAACCACAAAAGACACCCAATAGCCAGGTCAGTCCTGGGCATAAAGAACAAAGCTGGAGGCATCACACTACCTAATTTCAAAATATACTACAAATCTATAGTAACCAAATCAGCTTGATACTGGTATTAAAATAGAAAATTGGACCAACGGAACAGAATAGAGAACCCACATATAAATCTATGCATTTACAGCCAACTGAATGTAAATTTTATCAAATACATTTCATGCATCAATTGAGATGCTGATGTATTTTTATTCTATTGATGTTGTATGTTACATATACTAATTTTCTTCTTTTGAATTGGTCTTGTATTCTGGAGATGATGTCCAACTGGTCCGTGTGTATAATACTTTTAATGTGATGTCAGATTTAGTTTTTTAGCATTTTGTTGAAAATTTCTGTATCTATGCTCACAAGGGATATTGATCTGTACTTTTGTATTGGTATATTTGTCTGCTAATCTTTGTACTTTCCAATATTGGTATCTGTCTGCTAATCTTTGTACTTTCTAATATGTTCTAGGAGGCCAAATGTTGGCCTCCAAATATTGATTTGATATATTTCTCTTTTTTAATGAAGGTATTCACAGTAATACATTTTTTCTTTCTTTCCTTTTTTTTTTTTTTTTTTGAGACAGGGTCTCGCCCTGTCTCTGTCACCCAGACTGGAGGGAAGTAAGTGTCACATTCTTGGCTCACTACACCTCCACCTCCTAAGTTTAAGCTGTTCTTGTGGTTCAGCCTCCCAAGTAGCTGCGATCACAGGCAGGTACCACTATGCCTGGCTAATATTTGTATTTTTAGTAGAGACAGGTTTCACCATGTTGGCCAGGTTGTTCTACAACTCTTGGCCTCAAGTGGTCTGCCCGTCTCAGTTTCCCAAGTGCTGGAATTACAGGCATAAGCCACCATGCCTAGCCAACAGCTATGTTTTCAATGTGCATGAGGTTTACTGCATTTCATTACTTTTGGTATGTTGTGTTTTCTCTTTACTCATCACAATACATAATGTGATGAGTGCATTGTGATGAATAAAAATAGTTTGGTATGCTGTGTTTTCTCTTTGTTATAATGTGCATTGTGATGAATAAAAAGAAAACAATATGACAAATTAACTCCGCAATTCCTGCATTACCACTTTTTAAAATAACTTAGCCAATGCATAATTGTACGAATATTCTCTTAATTTTGGTATGTTTTGTTTTCTCTTGTGTCTTCTTCTTCGACTTACTGGTTGCTTAAGACGTGTTGCTAATGTCCACATACTTGTAAATTTTCCTGTTTTCCTTCTGTTATTGATTTCTAGTGTTATTCCATGTATCCAGAAAAGATACTTTGTAGGATTTCAATCCTTTTGTATTTGTTAAGATCTTTTTTTTGGTCCAACATATTACTTTAGAGGTGCATGGCTTAAATTATCCAATCAGAACTTACAGATTAGAAGATTGAACAGAAAAAAAAAAACAAGTAATTCATTTGTACACTGTGTACATGAGACTCACTTTATATATAAAGATATAATGAAGATAAAAGTAAAAATGTAGAAAAAGACATCCATATAAATAGTAATCAAAAGAGAACTGAGGTATGAATACTAACATCAGACAAAATGAGCTTTAAGTAAAGAGTTTATAAGACAAACAAAAACTTACATATTAAAAACATTGCCAATACAGCAAGCAGATATAACAATTATAAATATATGTTGTACATGCCAAATGAGCAGCAAATATATGCAGTAAAAATTGATAGAATTGAACGGAGAGATAGATGGTACTACCATAATATTTGGAGACTTCAATACCCCATTTTCACCAATAGATAGAGCAACCAGACATAAATCAAGAAAGAAACAGAGGTCATGAACAAAAGTTTAAGCCACTTTGACTTACTAACACATGTAGAACACTGAACCCAGCAAAAACAGAATGCATATTCTTCTCAGTGTTTATTTAACTTTCTGTTTTAAGTAGCTATTCACTTTTGTTTCTCTGGAATATTATAAATAGATGTGGAGCTATTAAATTTATTCTACACAGCAAACTTGACCCTGATGATACTGAAATCTAATTTGAAAAACAGAGACAACAAAACCATAGGCCAGTCTCACTTATGAATATACATATGGAAGTATAAAAATATTAGCATAGAATTCAACAATACATTCAAAGAATACTATAAGCTGTCATTGAAGTATTTAACTACAAAATGTAGCGATAGTTCAATATAAGTAAATCTATTCATAGAATACAATAAAAAACAGCAGAGTGCAGAAAAAAAGTGTATTGGCTGTGGAACCTCATTGCCCAGATTTATGTCCTTGCTGTGCCATATTGTTCAAAATTTATTTTTTCCAGACTTGTCATGGCTTAACTTTAGGAGTATATACTCATTTGCCCCTCTGATGCTGAGCTATGGCCTGTTTTGCCAATGGAATGCACATACTGGATATGAGCTGAGGCTTTTAGACATAGATTAGGTTGGTGCAAGCCCTGTTGAGAGAACCATTCATGGGAACAGCACCCCGTTTGAATCAACACCCTTTTTGCCTAGGTCCCAAAACGAGAAACATGTGGAACAGATGTGAACCAAATCCAAAGTTTAGCACTCAGTTCGGCCAGTTTAGGCCAGCCCAAATCAGATGAACTGCTGCAGCCAACCTACTAAGCAACGGACATAAAATTAATTAGCTTGAAGCAATGTAGCCACTGACAGATTTGAATGGTTCATTATACTGTCCTAGGCATAACAGCTAAGTAATATCCTAGCTCTGTGACCTTGGGCAAGTTATTTTACATCATACCTCCATTTCATCTTCAGTAAAAGAGGTGACAGCATCCTGGCAGTCCTCACAGACCTCGCTGCTCTCTCTCAGCGGCTCTCTCTCTGCGCCTCCTCTGCCTGGGCTCCCACTTTGGCGCACTTGAGGAGCCCTTCAGCCCACCGCTGCACTGTGGGAGCCCCTTTCTGGGCTGGCCAAGGCCAGAGCCGGCTCCCTCGGCTTGCAGGGAGGTGTGGAGGGAGACGCGCCAGCGGGAACCGGGGCTGCGCACGGCACTTGCCGGGCTGCGCACGGCGCTTGCGGGGCTGCTGGAGTTCCGGGTGGGCGTGGGCTTGGCAGGCCCCGCCCTCGGAGCAGCCGGCCGCCCCGGTGCCGGCACCCGGCAATGAGGGGCTTGGCACCCGGGCCAGCGGCTGCGGAGGGTGTACTGGGTCCCCCAGCAGTGCCAGCCCACCGGCGCTGGGCTCAATTTCTCACTGGGCCTGAGCTGCCTTCCCGCCGGGCAGGGCTCGGGACCTGCAGCCTGCCATGCCTGAGCCTCCCACCCCCTCCATGGGCTCCTTTGCGGCCCAAGCATCCCACACGAGCGCCACCCCCTGCTCTACGGCGCGCCCAGTCCCATCGACCACCCAAGGGCTAAGGAGTGCGAGCGCACGGCGCAGGACTGGCAGGCAGCTCCACCTGCAGCCCCGGTGCGGGATCCACTGGGTGAAGCCAGCTGCGCTCCTGAGTCTGGTGGAGACTTGGAGAACCTTTATGTCGAGCTCAGGGATTGTAAATACACCAATCAGCACCCTCTGTCTAGCTCAGGGTCTGTGAATGCACCAATCGACACTGTATCTAGCTACTCTGGTGGGGCCTTGGAGAACCTTTGTGTCCACACTCTGTATCTAGTTAATCTAGTGGGGACCTGGAGAACCTTTGTGTCTTGCTCAGGGATTGTAAAGGCACCAATCAGCGCCCTGTCAAAACAGACCACTGGGCTCTACCAATCAGCAGGATGTGGATGGGGCCCCATAAGAGAATAAAAGCAGGCTGCCCGAGCCAGTGGTGGTAACCCGCCCCGGTCACCTTCCACATGGTGGAAGGCTTGTTCTTTCACTCTTTGCAATAAATCTTGCTACTGCTCACTCTTTGGGTCTGCACTGCTTTTATGAGCTGTAACACTCACCACGAAGGTCTGCAGCTTCACTCCTGAGCCAGCGAGACCACGAACCCACCAGAAGGAAGAAACTGCGAACACATCCGAATATCAGAAGGAACAAACCCCGGACACGCCACGTTTAAGAACTGTAACACTCACCACGAGGGTCCGCGGCTTCATTCTTGAAGTAAGTGAGATCAAGAACCCACCAATTCTGGACACAAAAGGTAAAATAAAAATACCTATACTTGATATTATAGTGAAGATTACATGATTTAGTACATATAAGCTACTTAGAGCAGTGTATTATACAGCAAGTATTCAATAAATATTAACATTATTTTTAGAAAGTGCAGTATCATTTCATCTTCTGCTAAAAACATATAACAGTTTAAATATTATTTTAAAGACTAGAGCAATATTACTTCTTCAAAATGTTGAAGAATATATTTTAAAAGTGAATAGCCATAATAACATTTTGTATGAAATTTTGCAATTTATAAAATATATAATACACAGGCCATCCATGTATTATATTTCATTTAGTAATTAATTCTCAGAAAATAATTATCTCCCTAAGTATTATAAGCTTTCCTTTAAATGAAACTTAAAAATATATAACCTATGTTTTTCTTCTTTTTATCTTGGTTGTTAGGAATCTCTAAACCAAATAGACTGTTCACGTATAATAATCAAAACCTCTCAATATGTATTACACCTATTTATCTTCTACTAGTTTTTTTTACTTTGAGTGCCCTTCATAATATTTTAAAATATGGCCATTGCATAATTCTTAGTTATTTTTAAGCTTGATTCTGAATAAATGGCAAATGTAAACTATTATATTAGAAAATAGTATTAGAAATAACTGAATTCTCTTATTTGCTTCATAAATACATGATTATGCACCTTGGGCCATGTTTAACTTTCCTGGGATTTTTATCCGCTTGTAAATTGGTAATAATAATAATTCTTTTCTGAGACACGTAAATTATCGCAAGGATAAATTGCAATAGTAAGTCTTAAAATACTTAAAAATATGGACTGATCAAATGTAAGAGATTCTTATTTAACTGAAAGTGAGATCAAAGTTTTTGTTACTTAAATGTTCAAATTTCCATTTCCCTGCAGACATCTTTATTTCCAATTTAGTTCTAGACTTCTGCTTCCCAAAGAGACAGTGGTTTGTTTAGTAATACAGTCAGCAACCAACTTTTAATTACATATTTCCTCAAGGTGATAGAAGACTTCCCTAAGTCTCCAAACACCACCAAATGAACTGTAGTAATACTCTATAATCGATAGTTCATTTTTAGCAGGGTAAAAAAAATGAGCATTTAAAATCCCATAGGTTTCAATTTGAAGACAGATGTAAAGCCTACATGCAGTTAAAAAAAAGAGCTAATTTTAATTACATGTCTCATTGATCAGTAAATATAGATTGACACTTAAAAATGTAGAATAATTCTAAAATCAATCTCAGTAAAATACTAATTTGATTAACCTAAGTTTAACCTCACAAAATATTCCTACTTTCATGGCTCTCCAAAATTCCTATGTAGCCAGATTTATAAATTCATATGTCAACAGGGGGCAGACAAAAAAATAAATGAGTAAAATATGCAGGTTAGGAAACCTGGAAAACTGAAGAATATATGCTGGTAAAAAGTGAGTGGCAGGCACTCAGCTCCACTAATTGTTGCTGAGCACACAAATGCAAATTCAATATTTTCCATCAGTTGTTCAAGAAAAGAGAAAAGTTGCAATTTTTTTTATGCTAACCTTCTTGACTATAAATGTTAAAATCAAATCTAATTATTTTAAAATTACTAAGCAACCCAAACAAATCAGTTATACAGTCCAACGATTTTCAACTTCTGTGCTATATCACAGCAAGATACTATCTTCTGCCATCTGTTTTCTCTTCTTCTCAATCATCTCCATTCTTTCAGTAATGTGCACTGGCTACTTTCCTATTCTGTCCTAACAAAACCCGAAATCTAGCTGCACCACCCAGTAATGTAGCCCTAGATAGACAATATGCCAATTCTTAATCATGTGTCTTTGCTCAAAGCATACATAAACATGGGGAATAAGCAGTCCATTTTGCCTTTTGTTAGCAACACTGTTTAAATGTTTAATGAAAAGAAGAGATATACATGTTTTGAGGTGGAGGAATACAGAAGTGTGAGGAAAATATTTCATCCACTATCTTATTAAATTCCTAAGCCTGACTTTTTACATAGAATGAGGAAGAACTATTTGCCCTCTTTATTCTTTTGTTCAATCCAGTTTGCTAAAAGCTTACCATTGGATTGGGTATTGGGATAGAGAAATGAGTAACTCTTTGATAGAATTTACCATCTAGCAAAGGGAAAGATAAGACACCAATAATTGTATATTTATCAATTAACTTGCAAATCTAAAAAACCACATAGGTGAAATACAGTGTGCTATGAGAATATCTAATGGGGTATTCATCCAAATCAGGTGATTATGGAGCTGCAGGATGCACGAGTTAGCATGGCAAAGAGAATAAGACGTCTAGGTAGAGCACACAGCATGAATAAATTGTTTACATTTTGATCAATTGCTCCATCATGCTCTCTCTCTCCCTCTCTCTGCCCCCACCCGAATACAGAAATATTTTTTGAAACATGTAGGGATCAGTTGGAGAAATCATGCTTCTTTAACTCTAAAATAATTCCACTTGTCACTTGTTTCAAAGAAACAGTATAAATGTAGATCAGTTTATTAGTTAGGAGTTAATTTCATTAGAAAATTATCATTCATAGTGGACTAGAGTTTTTATTTCTTTCAAGACAAAAGAGAATACTATCTTCCAAATAGTTTCAGAACTTTTATAATTGTCTCACCCATACTTCATTTGGCAATACATCTTAAGCAAGCTGACTTTTATTTTTGTTTTGAGACAGAGTCTTGCTCTGTCACCCAGGCTGGAGTACAGTGGCCTGATCTCAGCTCACTGCAACCTCTGCCTCCTGGGTTCCAGTGATTCTCCTGCCTCAGCCTCCTGAGCAGCCAGGACTACAGCAACCTGACTTTATCAGGTATTTCAAAGTGTATTTCCTTTGTTTACCCCATATTTCACCAATATTAGGAATCATTAGTTCATTGTTCATTGAGTGCCAAAGAACTATGGTGAGTAAATTATGAGGTCAGTTAAGACAGATTCTACTCTCTTTTGATATGCTTTCAGTTAAAATTTTTTAGGTATACATGTTTTTCTTTTAAGTTAAGACTTATTTTATATTCATATGTTTCAAGTAAAAACTTTTAAGGTATGTACACATTAATTTTTTTATAATATATTGCTTTTAGTTACTATTTGACTAGGCTACTAGCTGCTAGTCCAGATAGAGTAGAATAAGTGTCTTCTACTGTCTGCTACCAGGAAAAATGTTTTATTTTCATTATTACTGATCAAAATGAGGGTGAAAGAACTCCTTTTGCATATCAACTAATTTAGGGATCTATACTTAAGGCTATGGCTAATTTAAAATAAGTTGCACTATCTAATTCAATAATCTGGTATTACATTTTAGCCCACAACCATGTTTTCTAGCTAAAAATCTCTCTGCGCTTTTGAGTTTTGAGATTTGTAAAAGCAGACAACCATGTCTCTTAAATTTCCGTAAGAAATAGGATGAGGTATAATATAAACACTTCCTAAGACTGCTGGGCATCAGGACACTGACTCAAGTGGGCCAGGTCAAATTTTTCTGAACTCTCTAAGATAGAGATTCCAGAAGTGAAATCGCTGCCAAGCACTATGATCTTAAGGTGGAGAATGGCTGGAAAAGGGGTTTAATATATGCCTTTTGTCTGAATTAGAGGACTGATATTCTTAGTTTATTCAAAATTAAATGTACTCAAAATTAAATTTAAATATTATCTTAATAAACTACGGATTTGAGTCCCTCTCAAATGTGAAAGAAAAATTTTAAAGTGAATGTGATTTGGAGAAGAAAAATATAAAACTCAGAGAATTAGCACAAGGTCATATTAGCACAGGTATATCTAAAAGCAGAAATAATGAGTTTCTGTTATATCATTTTAATGATATTTGTATTGCTCAATAATGGATTTGGCCTTTATAATTAAAAATAAAAAATAAAGTTCATTGGGATTTAGCTCTGCCTCGGAATTAATATAGCTTAATTTCTTCCTACAATATTATTTTCTTCATAGAGCTAATATTTGATGTTCCCTAGGTTTGATTCCATTTTCTTATCCTGTGGCCTTTTCCTAATATGAAGAAACTTTTTTTAGGTTTATGACACATACTGTAAGTTAAAAAGTGGTTCACCAAAGAAATGATTGTACTTTATAAAAATTCATTTTTGCCAAGGTTTGATTCATCTTAAATATGCCCTTGAAAATTATCATTTCTCTCAAGCTTAGGCTACTGGGAATGTATTAAAAAATAGCCTACAACAGAATTCTGTTCCTATGCAATAACCAGTTAATGCTATTTTAGCTAATATTTTTAAAGTGTTATAGAATGTACATGAGGCATATCTACATATTGGCTTCCTGCTCAGCATGACCAAAATGCCCTATCATATGAAATGTTGTCATTTCTTTAAGTATGCTTATCCATTTACTTTCTTCTGTTATCTCCCATTGGTGCCATGATATAGAAAGGATATATATGCCCAGTTCAATTCTTATATTGTCCTAAGGACACATCTACCCAAATACCCATTTTCAGGTTCAAAGAATAAAATAGATAATACACTGAAATAAATCCTGAAATATTCACAAAATCAAAAACTGTTGTAATATATGGGTGTATTTCCCTGAGGAGTCAGATTTGACAAGTTAGGAAAAAGAAATACCAGAAGAAGGAACAACAGGTGCAAAGACAGAGCAATAATTACAATGGCTAAAACTGATCGAGCTCTTATTTACCACAGATACTGTAACAAGCCATTCCCAACCATACTAAGCTATTATTTACTTTATATACTATTTAATACATTTAGGTTAAATTCACAAATGTTGTTTCAGGTTTGAACACACATAAACATTCAATCATAGAAATAGGTGCATTTCAGCAGTATAAAAATTACATTCATTATATTTCTTATATATTTCTTTCACTAAGTCACAGCTTGTTTGTGGTTATTTCTCTTCAAAGACAAACTATTTTTTATTAGTAAATGTCTTTCTGCACTGTTAAAACTTCAAAACTGCTGAGTTGTTTTGAATGAACAAGACATGGTATAATCTTTTATTCATGCACTAGACAAAGGACTTGGATCATATTACAGAACTATCTGATGTCAAGTGGATTCAAACAGTTCAAATAACTATAATAATATTATGCAACCTAATTATATTATACAAAGCAAATGATGAAGCAATAACTCCTACTCTCGTGAGTATGGGCTTTATGATATAAGCTATTTTTTACAAGAAAAGCAATTATGAAACTTCATCAACCATTTAACTTTTTACTATTGGGACCAGTTTTATAATAAAAATATTATAAAGCTATTGATATTAACAATTGGCAGATCATCAGAAATCTACCAAATGGAAATACCTATTACCTAATTTCTATATGCAGAAGTTTATATCAGTGATTCTTATACCTTTATACTTTTCTTCAATTTAGAATCACCTAGAAAGATTTTATATATTGTCATTTCTAAAACATGCCCCCACCTCCTCCAAGTCCAATTTAGAGAGAATCTCTGGGGATGGTGCCCAAGCAAAAATCTTTGTAACATCTCCCCAGGTGAGTCTAAAGTCTAGGAACCATTGGTCTACCAAAAACAAACTACTATTTGAAGAAGAAATAAACTACTGTGATTCAATAATGCTGGTCTCTCTTGTAAAGTAATTTCTCCAAATAGAAATTGAACCATTTCCTCAAAAAGAGCCAATAATTACTCTCTAAAGTGTTATATAGAAACAGGTATTTTTCTAGTCTTTGCTTTAATTCCCCTTTTAACAGCCACTTTATATAAGAAGAGTTATCAGTTACAAAGAAGAAAAAGGAAAAGAAAATAGAAGTAAGGGTTCAAAAATAGGTGATTATTTCATCCAAACATTATGTGAATGAGATCACAAATAAAACTCATTAGTCTAACACAATGAAGACCTTGCATTGAGTTAGATATAAGACTAAGCCTTGTTGGTGTGTTTTGAGAGATGAAAAACAGTCTTCCCTTTCCCTAGTATTCACTTTTCACCCTGAAATAATCAACTTTAGAATCGGTAGTAGATTAGGTAAGAAAAACAAGAATATTCAATCTAAAAGTGCTAGTGTGTAAGAATAAAATTATGAAAATAATAAGTAGAAATAATTTTAAAAGGTGATAGGCAAACTTTTCATATCATAGAATGGATGAGAGATTCCTAGGTTAGCAATTAGAAAATGAGACCTGCCAAGAACAGTGGCTCATTCCTGTAATCTCCACACTTTGGGAGGCTGAGGCCAGAAGATCACTTGAGGCCAGAAGTTCGAGACCAGCCTGGGCAACATAGCAGATCCCATTTCTACCAAAAAATGAAAATGAGACTTCCTAGCTTTTTGCTTTGGCAAATTACAAATTATTTGATCTAATTTCATTATTTTTTGCTTTCTCTATAGTGATTTATTAAAGCTGAAGAATTTTGAAAATTCTAAAGCACTATAGAAAATGAAGTATAATTATTATCAAATTATATAATCATGCCATTGAAATCTCTACCAAGGCCTTGAGTAATTCGAGGAAAATCTGACAAGATTCAGCGAAGAGAAAGCAAATGATATAAGAGTAAATCTGATGAATGCTATATTCGCTGCTATATTCTCAGTGTGTAACAGAGCCTAGCACATAACAAGAGCTTAATATGCATGAGGTTCTAGAGAAATTGGCACCCTCATACATTACTGCTAAGATTGTAAAATGATGCATCCACTTTGGAAAGCAATTTGGCATTTCCTCAAAATGTTAAATATAAAGATACCATATGATTCAGAAATTCCACTCCTAGAAATATACCCAAAATAAATGAAAACATATGTCCACATAAAAACTTAAACACTCATGTTCATAGCAGCATTATGTATAAAGGTCAGAAAGTGGAATAACCCAAATGTTCACCAGCTGTTGAATGGATAAATAAAATGTTCATACAATGGAATCTATACAATGAAATATTTGACAATCAAAAGAAATGGAATATTGATACATACTTCAACATGAATGAACCTTGAAAACATTATGCTAAGTAAAAGAAGTCAGTCATAAATGTCCATAATAGACAAAATAATAGGTACAAGAATTAGATTAGTAATTTCCTAAGACTGGACATCAGGGAGGAATGAATATGTCATTAATATTACTCCTTTTGTAAATTATATAAATGGTGTAAAATTTGTGATGATGATTGCTCAACTCTGCAAATACATTAAAAACTATTGAATTGTACACTGTAATTGAGTTGTATGGTACATGAAGCATATTTCAAATTTGTTTTTTAAAAAGCTTTAATATGTGTTGTTAGACTGAATGACTTTTACATGCAAACAGAAAGATGAGGATTTGGCCCAAAAAGGCAAGTAAAAACAAGAGAGTTCCCAGAGGATATCCTGTGTGTCCGGAATTTGTGATGAGTGAGGGACAAATTGTTGCTCAAAATGCCACCAAAAGTAATTAAGAATCAAGAGAGTAATTATTGTGAAATTCATTAAGGAAAAGTTTTAAAAGTTTTTGAAAGCTATTATATACCCAAATACTTATAATTTGTATTTAAAATAATAGCTTTTAAAAACTTTTAAAACTTTAAAAAATAGGAAATATAAGTTTTTTTCCTTAATTACACATATGTTTATTGTGGCACTATTCACAATAGCAAAGACTTGGAACCCAAATGTTTATCAATGATAGACTGGATAAAGAAAATATGGCACATATACACCATGGAATACTATGCAGCCATAAAAAAGGAGGAGTTCATGTCCTTTGCAGGGACATAGATGAAGCTGGACACCATCATTCTCAGCAAACTAACACAAGAACAGAAAACCAAACACCACATGTTCTCACTCATAAGTAGGAGTTGAACAATGAGAACACATGGACACAGGGAGGGGAACATCAGATACCATGGCCTGTCGGGTTGAGGGGCTAGGGGAGGGATAGCAATAGGAGAAACACCTAATGTAGGTGACCACTTGATGTGTGCAGCAAACCTGCATGACACACGTATATCTATGTAACAAAACTGTACGTTCTGCACATGTACCCCAGAACTTAAAGTATGATAATAATAAAAAAAAACAAGTTATGCCATTTTACTGGAAAAAAAATTATAAGTATTTGTCTAATATCTGGCCTTATGTATAAAATACAATTTCTTCTCTCAGAATAAATATGCTGGAAGAGAACTGCTTCTATTTTCCTCTGAATTCTACTCTAATATGATTTCTCACACCCACAGCAGTGAATGGGCTATTTGTTTTGTTTTGTTTTGTTTTTTTGTTTTAGGAAAATTTTTTATCTTAAAGAAAATAGAGATACTTCTAAAATATTTTGCACTTATATATACATTTATAAGAGCCAGAACAGTAGACTCTGATTTGACTAAAAATCCCAAAACAGCACCTGAATTTCCTTTGTGACTTAAATTCCTAAATCAAATGATTTTATCCCTCCACATTATGTTTCTCCATTTGCAAAATGATCTTTGTATAGGGAGGGGTGCGGTATGAACAAAATTACCCAATATGTGAAAATGAAATCAGTATTTCAGAAAAAGAAATAAAAGAAATATTTTACTTAGCCATATCTACTTTGACTATTATTGAATATACATATGAAACTATGTTAAGGAGATTTTTCTATTTCGTGTAAATTTCTGACAAAGTATCAATACCATATGCAGCACACAGAGTACAGGTCTTGATGTTGGCTTCCTTTTGATATGCTATTAGACTCCTTCTCATACTCTTCTTCCTTACCATCCTGTCAATCAGAGCCCTATGGCTTCCTCATTGAATTCAACTTCTTTTTATCCTTATTGATACTTACTTAATACATGGATTATTGTCTCTCTTAAACTCAAGCAATATCCTCTAGGTTTTGTCTTGTTCTGATTTGTTTTCAGTAGGTTAGGATAAAGTTACTAAAATGAAATACTCATTCTATTAGTTAAGGTAGACTTGCTGTATAACTAATGTAACCCTTTTCTAGCTCTCCATTGCACAATCATAACAGAAGTTTATTTCTTGCTCACAATGGCCATGAGCAAGGGCATGAATCAGCATGGCATCCCTACTTCATGTTGTCATTCAGGACCCAGCTCATAGAGTCTTCTCCATCTTGTACAAGTGGCCACCAATGGTAATCTCATATCACCATTTGATCCAGCTGTTAGGGGAAAGGGTGTAGGGAGTATGGTGTTGAATGTGTCTGTATCAGGCCAAGGAGTGCTGCTGATCACTTACACTCACATTCCTCTGGCCAAAAATAAGCCACTTGAGTTCATGTAAATGAAAATGAACATAGAAAATTCAGGAAAAACAAAAATGTAGGTTTTGATGATTGCTGAGAAATTTCTGCCACTTTCCAAATATTATTTCCCTATGTCAAAACTGTTATGAATTGTACTGGGATCAAATAGATGTGCACAGTGAGAGAGGTGGATAAAGAGGGCAGAAGTGGGAGGTCACTTTAAAAAAAAAACTGGTTTTTCTAAAAGTGGTAGCCTTGATGGTAGAGGCTGTGCTGATAGGTCATATTGACTGGTATGTCAATCAATATCTGTGCTGGTGGGAGAAGCACTCTTACACCAGATTCTGAGAGGCAAAGGGAGTATAGCTACTAAGAGGTATTATTTTTAAGAAATGGTCTTTCACTATATCAATAGAAATTGTATGAGAATTGTAAAGAAACACCTTACAAAGTTATAATATCCCACATCTACAAGGAACTTTAAAAAAATTAAAAAAGGAAAACAATCTCATTAAAAAGTGGGCAAAAGACATGAACAAACATTTCACAAAAGAAGACATACATACAGCCAAAAAGCAAAAATCATATGAAGAAAAGCCCAATATCACTGATCATTAGAGAAAGGCAAATCAAAACCACAATGAGACACCACCTCACACCTGTCAGAATGGCTATGAATAAAAAGTCAAAAAATAACACATGTTGGTGAGGTTGTGGAGAAAAGAGAACACTTATACGCTGTTGGTGGGAGTGTAAATTAGTTCAACCATTTTGGAAAGCAGTACGGTGATTCCTGTAAGAGCTAAAAGCAGAACTACCATTTGACCTGACAATCCCATTACTGAACATATACCCAGAGGAATATAAATCATTCTACCATAAAGACACATGCACGTGAATGTTCATTACGGCACTATTCACAATTGCAAAGACATGAAATCCACCTAAATGTCCATCAGTGACAGACTGGATAAGGAAAATGCTGTGTATACACACCATGGAATACTATGCAGCCACAAATAGAATGAGATCATGTCTTTTGCAGAAACATGGATGGAGCTGGAGGCTATTATCCTTAGCAAACTAATCCAGGAGCAGAAAACCAAATACCATATATTCTCACTCATAAGTAGGAGGCAAATGATGAGAACTTCCGAACAGAAAGAAGGAAACAACAAACACTGGGATCTAGTTGAGGGAAGAGAGCGGGCGGAGGGAGAGGAGCAGAAAAAATAACAATTGAGTACTAGGCTTAATCCCTGCATGATGAAATAATCTGTATAACAAGCCCCTCTGATATGTGTTTACCTATGTAACAAACCTTCATATGTACCCCAAACCTACAAAAGTTAAAAAAAAAAAAGAAAGAAACATAAAGAGCCATCGGGCCTCTCTCACTTTTCCAAGGATTCCTCTTGCTAATAGCCAGTCCAAGAAAATTCAACATAATTTAATATGTTTTTAAAAAAAGAATAAACATGACATCCATAAAAAGATCCTGTGTATAATTAACTGTAAACTTAACAAAAAAAGAAAAAATGTAAACAGTATTTGTTTTCATCTTTCAAACATTTCAAAGGTTTTCATTTTTCAACAAAACTGAAAACAAAAATTTTATTAGAAATTAGATAACATTATTTCTAACATTTCGGAGAAACAGAAATTTCTCAGCAATTATCAAAAGCTACATTTTTGTTTTTCCTGAATTCTCTATGTTCATTTTCATTTACATGAACTCAAGTGACTTATTTTTGGCCAGAGGATGTGAGTGTAAGTGATCAGCAATATTCCTAGGCCTGACACAAATAAACATTAGAAATTAGATAAAACTGTTTTTATAAAAAGAGAAAATGTTTAAGCATGTTTAAAAGTAAAATGGTAAATATTAATAAAGTTAATCCTATTGATTAAATTTAGGAAACAAGACACAAAATAATTGGTTGTTCTCCCTCTTACCCATATAAGACAGCTATTATAATTTTTTAAAAAAATAAAAATTGAATATAGTATGTAAAAGTATACAAATGAAAGGTAATCACTATAATAAAACCACAAACAATTCTACATATAAAACTATACTTGTTAAACATATAAAAATATTTAGTATCATTTATAATAACAGACACACAAATTTAAACTGGTTTTAGATACTTTTTATGGACTGTCAAATAAGCCAAAACTTAAAATTCACTAACTGCTCCATTATGGAGGAGATTGGAAAATAGGCCCTCTTCTGCATTGTTTCTGGGAGTGCAAAAATGCCATGACTTACTTCCAAGGAGGATAATCTATTATTTAATATTTAGGATTTCAAATAAACTTACTTTTGATCCATTGATTCAATTTCTGTGACTCTGTCCTAAGGGTCTACTTTCATCTACAAAATGTTGTGTGCACAGTGGTACAGATTACCATAGTTATCATAATAGAAGATTAGGAAAAACACTAATCTTTTAGTTTTTTTCTAAACTGTAAAAAAGACTATATTTTTACACATGTAAAAGAGACTAGTTAAATAAGTGGCATACATGCAGATGAAAAACAGAACAGGGAAGCTCTCTTCTACATATATAAAAATATATCCAGGAAATATTGTCAATTTTAAAAAAAGAAAAGAACTAGTGAGATGGATAAAAAAGGTGTGTCTATGTATGTCCCAGAGTTTCTTTTTGGGCTGTTATTTTTAACAAAACCATAAATAATTGTAAAGAATATAAGACAATGACATTCAGAGAATAAAGACTTTAAAGCAATATCCAATATCTTGAGAAATTTCTTGTTTTTTTTAAGGAAAGTTTCCAATGTATGCTATTATAAGGTTAAATAGAATTATGTAGAAAATTTGCAAAGGAGATAATTGCTAGTTTTCCATTAAAGGTTATAAAATATATTTTATACATATATACATGTATATACCCATCTAATAAGAGAAAAACAGTTAAGCAGCTGTTGAAGCCTCAAATCCTTGAGAAAATTTTATCTTCAGGTTTGACTTCAAGGCAGAAATATTGAGGTAATTTCTAAAGCAGCAGTTATGGGACACAATTATTGTACAAAACTCCAATTTCAGTTCTGGTTGAGTAGCATATGCTATATGGTAGAGTGATTCATACTAGAAAACTTTAAACTGGTTGCTTCTTTAGAGAAATTTTCAGATTTTTTGGTTAAATGTAAAGATAACATTCTTAACTGCCTGTTAAGAAAAAAAGCCCATGTGTATGAATTGATATATATTTATAGTTTAATTAGAAAATATATATTAAAATAAATACAGAAAAAGATCATGCGTACAAAAGAGTAGATCTGTAATAAAATGAACAACTGAATAGGAAGCCACACAAATAAGAAGTGGAACTGTCTCAGTACTTTGGATGTTTCCTGTGGAATACCTCAGTCCTGATTACATCATCTCCCTAAAATATATATTATTATTTTTGCATGTGTAAGCATTATATAAATTGAATGTCTCTTTGTGTTTTCTTCTGTATTTTTTCTCATTATTATATTTTCCTATGCTTTAATTCCTACAACTTGATATGTTAGCTATATTTGATTGAATTTTAATACTGAATAGTGTTCCATTACATAAACAATCGTCAGCTTTTTTACTCTATTTTAATAGATAAACATGTATATTTTTCCATATTTGTGCTGTTATGAATAATACAGGAAATGTTATATATACTTAGGAATGGAATGGTAGGTCCTAGGTTATGTTTTATCTTCACTAATAATTATTTTAATGTCTATTATTCCTTATATTAATTCAGCTCCTCCAGCCTTCTTTGTTCAGTTTTTACCTTATAAAGTTTATTTTATAGGCAGTAAATAGATCACTCAATTATAATGGCAACCAGAAACTCAGATTATACATTGCCAGTAGCCATACCCTAAAATAAAACCAAAGGTAGAAGAAAAATAATTGTAGAGCTAACCAAATAAATAGAGGAAGGAAAGAAGAGCTTGAAAAAGAACAAATAGAAATGAATATTTACTATAAAAAGAGTACCATGTTGACTTATGAGGTTAAAATATAGGTAGAATTTAAAAATCTGAAAACAAGAATACAAAAAACAGAAAATGTGGATGGAGTTAACATTTTCCAAGCCCCTTTTGTTATCAGAGGAGTGTAAAGATAAATAATTTGTATTCGACCTTAATATGACAATGATACATATCCAAACCTCTAGGGTGGCACTTCACATTACAGGTTGAGCATCTCTAATCAAAAAATCAAAAATCCAAAATGTACCAAAATATAAAACTTTTTGAGAGCTGACATGATACTGCAAGTGGAAAATTCCAGACCCAGCCTAAACACTGTTCCATGTGATGGGTTGCAATTAAAATGCAGGTGCACAACACACAGTTTATTCAGCATCCCGAAAGAGCTAAAAAACAACCAACCAATCATCCCTGCCCATTCAGCTGCAATCAGTCTTTTTTGCACATACACAGATTACTCCACATAATCACACCCAGAAAAGGGTGATAAAGTGACATGCATGCAGGCCAGATGCGCCAACAGTAGGTTCCCCATGACACTGCACATGGAGCCCATATCTACATACATTACTCGCTGTGGTTTTTTGCTTACTCTCTATTCTGTGGTGTAAGAATATTGTTGAACATATTACAAAGGCCTATGGATACCGCTATGGGTAACAATGATAAGAAAAAAAAGCATTTATGTTTATCTATAGCACAAAATGTCAACCTGTTGAAGGAACTGGACAGTGGTGTAAGTGTGAAATATCTAACAGAAGACAATGGTATAGGAATCACCACCATGTATAACCTGAAGAAACAGAAGGATAAATTTTGAAGTTCAATGCTGAAAAATATGAACATAAGTTGAAAAATAGAAAAACACTGCATAATGCTAAAAATTAGGATCTCAATTGTGCATTGAAAGAGTAGATCTGCCAGTGCTGCTGTGCACACATGCCATTGGTGGTATTCTAATCATGAAAGGTCTATTGAAGTAAACTGAAAATCGAGAACTATGAGTGGTCAACAAGCTAGTTGCAGAAATGTAACAAAAGATGATGCTTTAAATTTTTAAAGATTTGTGGTGATAAAGCATCTGCTCATCATGAAGCAGTGAAGAAATTCATTGACTATTTTGTCAAGATTATTGCTGATGAAAATTTGAGGCCAGAACAAATCTATAATGCTGATGCAATATCACTCTTTTTGCATTATTGAGCCAGGAAGACACTGACTACAGCTGATGAGAAGATCCTGGAGGAATTAAGAATGCCAAGGACAGAATAACTGTGTTGGGATGTGCTAATGCAGCAGGCATTCATAAATATAAACTTGCTGTGATAGGCATAAGCTCATGTCCTTGCTGTTTTCAAAGAGTGAATTTCTTACCAATCCATTGCTATGCTAACAAAAAAGCATGAATAACCAGGATCATGTTTTCTAATTGGTTTCACAAACATTTTGTGCCAGTGGCTCATGCTCGCTACGGGGAAGCTGGAATGAATAATAACTGCAAGATTCTATTATTCCTTGATAGTTGTTCTGCTAATCTTCCAGCTTAAATTATCATAAAAAAGAATGTTTATGCCATGTTCTTTCCCCCAAATGTGACTTCATTAATTCAACCATGTCATCAGGGTATTTTTAGATAAATGTAGAGTAAATATAAAATCACCTTCTTGAGGAGCACTGAACAGAAGTGAAGAGAAGTGAAGATGCGTGAGGTTTTCAAAAAAAGTTTAGCATGAAGAATGTCGGATATGCTCTTGCCAATACTTGAAACACATACACAGCCTCTGGCCTGTGACTATGTTCAGTGATGATAATGGAAAGGTGGTGACTTTGAAGGTTTCTGTATGCCAAGTGAGAAAAGATGATGTCTGACCTTCTTACATATGCAAAAATATACCTTCAGAGTCTTTCAGTAGGCTGAAAGAAGTGGATATCCAAGGAGTTGTTAACATCAATAATGAGGCTCCAAGTTGTTCATTCAGTGACCAATGGTGAAATAACTGAAATGGTTCTCAAACCAGATGACTGTGATAATAGTAATGATGCAGATGATGTGGTTAACACTGCAGAAAAAGCATCTGTAGAAACATGGTGAAAATGTGTGATGGACTTATTGAAGAACTAGAGAAGCATGTATTCCTAACAGAACAAGACATCTTGTCAATGTATAAGATCAAAGAGAGACTTTTAAGACAAAAAGCACTGTTAATGAAAGAAATGACTCTAGATGAAATATTTTAAAATGCCATTCAGCAGATTGCTTCCTTATTCCTAAAGGACTCACTTCTTGATCCTTCAACTACTTCAGATGTTTCTTCTAACCTAGCGTATAGTAACCTTTTAATTGGAAGAAAACATCATAGATAGAGACAAAACCTGCTGTTGTTGTTTGTTGTTGCTGTCATTTAATAGCTGATGCAAATGTTCTGGTGATGCCACTGTGTTGTTAGTTACCCTGAACACACTATATTTCATTGTTTTAATGGTATGCCACTTTTTTTTTTTTTTTTTACTGTTTAGTACTCATGTGGAAATAAGTGTCAGAAAACAATTGGCAGCATATAAACTCAAAGTCAGGAATGATGGTGATGCCAAAAAATCACAGACTGTACACATAGGTGGCTAAAGTAGTGACACCTTTGTTTTCTGAAGGTTCAATGTACAAAAACATTATAATTTTGTATGATATTATTAAATATATATTAACATCATATTTTCACATCAATTTATATCACTATCATATGATATTATAAAAATATCATATAAAATTACTTTCAAGGTTGTGTGTATGAGGTTTATATGAAGCATAAATAAATTCTGTATGTAGATTTAAGTACCATCCCCAATATAGCTTATTACATATATGCAAGTATTCCAAAATGCAAAATAATTCAAAATTCAAAACACTTCTGATCCCAAGCATTTTTGATACAGTTTACTCACCCTGTATATAATGGCTATGGTTTGATTGTGTCCCTCAAAATTTCCTGTGTTGGGAACTTGTTGCCATTGTGATGATATTAAGAGGTGGAGCTTTTGAGAGGTAATTGGGTTATGAGGACTCTGCCTTTACGAATGGGTTAATGCTATTATTGTAAGAGTAGGTTAGTTATTGAGGGACTGGCTTTGTTATTAAAGTGAACTGTCTCTCACATGCACTCTCTTGCCTTTCCCTCTTCTGCCTTTCTGTCATGAGATGACCCTCCCTGTATGTCAGCACCATGCACTTGGACTTCCCAGCATCCAGAACCATGAGCAAAATTAACTGACTTTCTTTATAAATTACCCAGTCTGTGATATCCTGTGATAGCAGCAGAAAATGAACAAAGACAATAATACCCTGTGATCATATAGATTTTCTATATTTGCACTGTTCTGTACGGTAGCCTCACCACAATGAGCACTTGAAATGTTGCTTTTGAAATTTTCGTATCATTCAGTCTTATCACATTTAAATGTAATCAGATATGTGTAGGCACCAGCTATAATATAGGACAGCAAAACTCAAGGGTAATAGTTTAAACAGAGAAAGTTATCTTCTTTGATTTTATTTATTTATTTGTTTTGAGATGGAGTCTCGCTCTTTCACCCAGGCCGGAGTGCAGTGGCACAATCTCGGCTTGTTGCTACCTCTGCCTCCTGGGTTCAAGCAATTCTGGCTTAGCCTCCCATGTAGCTAGGACTACAGGTGCCTACAACCATGCCCGGCTAATTTTTGTATTTTTAGTAGAGATGGGGTTTCACCATATTGGTCGGGCTTGTCTCAAACTCCTGACCTCAGGTGATCCACCTGCCTCGGTCTCCCAAAGTTATGGGATTACAGACGTTGAACCACCGTGCCCAGCTGAAATAGAAAAAGTTAAATAAATAACTAGTTAATAGAGAAAAATATGGTCTAACACAAATATTTGTTTAACTTAAAAACATAGGAAAGTAGGGAAGGGAATATAAAGTAAAAAGTCAAAAATTGAAAATGAATAACACAAGCAAACACAAATAGATCAGTAATTACTTTTAAGATAAATGAAATAATACTGCAGATTAAAAATTATAATTCTCAAGATGTGTGAGAAAATAAGACCCAAATATATAACTGTTTTCGTTATAAACAGATGCTCGGAAGTTAGGTAGGCAGGTAGATGATAGATAGATAGATAGATAGATAGATAGATAGATAGATAGATAGATAGATGATAGATTAGATAGATAGATGATAGGTAGACAACAAACAGAAAAATAATGAAAAAATATGCAGTGAAAGTACTACTAAAAATTAAGTTGATTTATCTATCCCAATATCAAACAAGCAAACAAAAAAAATTAAAGCAAGACATATTTCTAGAGTTGAAATGGAACCTAGGAGAATTTCAGGAACATACGGGATTGCTTTACTTTGTATAATCAATGACATAGCTTAAACACATACAAAGCAAATCTATCTCTCTATATGCATATATATGTATTAAAAACCAAAAACAATAGACAAATCCACAATCACAGATAATTTACCATCCTATTTCTTTTTCTTTTCTTTTCTTTTTTTTTTTTTTTTTGAGACAGAGTCCAGCCCAGGCTGGAGTGCAGTGGTGCAATCTCGGCTCACCACAAGCTCCGCCTCCCAGGTTCACGCCATTCTCCTACCTCAGCCTCCCCAGTAGCTGGGACTACAGGCGCCCACCACCACGCCTGGCTAATTTTTTGTATTTTTAGTAGAGACGAGGTTTCACCGTGTTAGCCAGGATGATCTCAATCTCCTGACATAGTGATCCGCCCACCTCGGCCTCCCAAAGTGCTAGGATTACAGGTGTGAGCCACCGTGCCCGGCCGTAATATCCTATTTCTTGATGATCGTCTGCCTTATCACCTGACTGAGGTAGTAAGTTCTCCTCACATTTAATTTAATTTTTTTCACTGTCCATATAGTACTCCCATCATTTCAGGTTTCATATAATTTGTTTTTCTTTTTAGCATTTTCTTATTGTCGAGCACTATAAGACATTCCAGGTTCATTATGTATATTTTAAGCCTCAGCCTGGAATCAGCCATTTTTCCAAGGAGCCCTGAGTCCTTTTACTGGAGGATAGCATTAGAAACCATTTCCTGCATGCTGAAAGTGCCTTAAATTTTTCTTTTCTTATATTTACAAGGTATATATATATATATATATATATATATATATATTAATTTTGAGATGGAGTTTCACTCTTGTTGTCCAGGCTGGAGTGCAATGGCAAGATCTCGGCTCACTGCAATCTTTACCTCCCAGGTTCAAGTGATTCTCCTGTCTCAGCCTCCCGAGTAGCTGGGATTAGAGGCACGCGCCCCCACACCCAGCTAATTTTTGTATTTTTAGTAGAGATGGGGTTTCACCATGTTGGCCAGGCTGGTCTCGAACTCCTGACCTCAGGTGATCCGCCCACCTTGGCCTTCCAAAGTTCTGGAATTACACGCATGAACCACCACACCTGGCCACAAGCTTCTTTTCCATTTTTTAAAGACTATTAAATAGAAATATAGTAATCTTAAACTCTGAATCCAATCACTTCAACAACTGATTTATATGTGAGTTTATTTTTGTTCACTCTTGTTCTCTTCTATGCCAGTGTACGCTTTTGATTTCTGAAAGTTGATCATTAACTTGGAAACTTTATTGAAAATGAATTTTCTTTTCTAGGAAAATTGTGTTTCTTTCTGCCAGTTACCTGCAGGCTCCACCACCTTGGCATGGCTTTAAATTAAACTATCCTTTTGAGGTTTCTATGTCAATAGAAGTTTGAATTTTCATTGCAAAAACATGAGCTGACTGTCATTACGAATCTTCAGTGAGAATACGTAACTTTTCCTGCTCTCCAATGCCAATCTGAGACAGGAAAATCTCTTGGCATTGCATTCTTCACAGCAGGATTCCTTTCTGTATCACCTCTTACATTGCAACGGTACCCTTTGAATTTTCTATAAAATTCTCCACACTGATTGTATCTAAGGTTTTTTTTTTTTTTTTTTTTTTTTTTTTTTTTTTGAGACAGAGTCTCGCTGTCGTCCAGGCTGGAGTGCAGTGGCGCGATCTCAGCTCACTGCAAGCTCCGCCCCGCGGGGTTCACGCCATTCTCCTGCCTCAGCCTCCCGAGTAGCTGGGACTACAGGTGCCCGCCACCTGCCCGGCTAATTTTTTGTATTTTTAGTAGAGACGGGGTTTCACTGTGTTAGCCAGGATGGTCTCGATCTCCTGATCTCGTGATCCGCCCGTCTCAGGCTCCCAAAGTGCTGGGATTACAGGCGTGAGCCACCGCGCCCGGCCGTATCTAAAGTTTTGTCTCTTATCTATAAACCCTAAATTCGGGGCATATATTCTTTGACCCAAAATTTGGCAGAAATTTTCAGTAGCAAAGTCATCTTTGGCAGTAGGTATCTCACAAAATGTCTATTTTCGCCTTTTCTTTGATTCTGAATTTCATGCCATTTCAGGGATGCATTTTTATTACTTTCTTAATTACCCAGAATATTAGCTGTTTTGGCCTGAAGGGCTTTTCAGTTTCCCTACAACACCATGCTGTCAAAAAATATAGGGCAATATGTTCTCTGACATTTTAGCCAATATAACAACTGTTTATTCTTGGCGAAAATGAAAATGTTTTTGGTTATATTAAGGTGCACAAATTAAGATTGTGAAATTCTTTCATTTTATGATTCTACATTATTCCTATTAAAAGAAAAATATACTGATTTTGGAAAGAATATAAAATTTAAGTCATACATGTCTCATTTTCTATTAAGCATATTGTGACAATAAGGAGAGTAACTTTAAAATGATGTCAGATAACCTATTTCTTAAGACTCCTATAATGTGTAATAACTATAGTGTAAGTTTCTCCCACAAAAGGAAGACAGAAATACAAGGTACATTGGGAAATAATCTCGAGGTATCATAATCTAGAGAAAGGACCAGATTACTTAGCAAGAAATTTGAGATTTTAAAAAATCTTTGTTTGTAGTTTTTGGTTGTTCAGGACTTTCCATGGACCTGGAGAATAAACTTTAATTCCTCAGTGATTCCAGTTTTTCACATGATGGAAAGACAAAACGTACACTCTACTCAGATACTGTGTCTAACTCCTCTTCTCCAATAGAGAAGAGTATTTGTAACACTTTTCTGTTCTCCTCTGGTAGAATAGGTGGGTAATTTTTGCCTGCTAAATTTGGGTGCTTAAAACTTTTGCCTTAAAGCTGACTCTAGTATACGGCCTAACTACTATTTTTAGTAGAAAAACATTTAATGTAACAAACCTGCACATTGTGCACATGTACACTAGAACTTAATGTATAATAAAAAAAGAAAATAAGAAAAACATTTAAAATAAATTTTACTCATTATTTTTGAATAATGAAAATAAAACTGTAAAAGGAGTCTTGAAAAAATGTGCAATACTATTCTAAAGAGTAATTTACAACCAAGAAAGCCACAAATTATGTGATTATGAATTCTCAGTGAGAATACGTAACTTTAAAAGCAAGCAGGGCATAAAAGCAAGCAGTTACCATTTCTTGTGAACCTAATTAATAATCGTAGTACATATGTCTGATTGTATATATCTCAGTGCCCAGAAACTTATATTCACAGTATATCTTAATACAAATTCATTATGAAGTTTCTAATATTTTATTTTGCAAACTTTTTTCTATAAATTTTATTAAATGTTATTCCCATACTTAATTTGAATCACAGAATCAACAAGTTTTGGAAGGTAAAGTGGCTGTTGAAGGAAAGCCATCCATAAAATAGGCTTGTACAGCATGGAGACATTTTTTTTAACTCTCCAGTTTTACTGCCATGGATGTGCTTAGTTACCTTGCCTAGTCTCGGTTTTCTCACAATGCAATGACATGGAACTAATGTCCGCTTAACATCCAGCATGACCCCTTGCACTTAGGAAGTATTACATCAAAGTCTCCATTATAGAAAGTATATAGAATATGTAGTTGAATAGTACAGGACTTATATACTAGCTATTTTGTCTCATCCTGGTGGCTTTACTTTTCTCAACAATAAATGGGGAAAATGAAATCTCCCAGATAGCGCTGTGGTGAGAGTTAAATGAAGTAAGATATGTAACGTATCTAGCCCTGCTATTATAGATATTCAATAAATATTACTTCTTTTTCCCCCTTTACCTTTTTTTTCTTTGTTACCCAAAAATTCTGTCTTCTATGACGAGATAACTAAGACTCAGTGAGGTCTTTGGTTTATGCAGAATTGGAAAATAGCTGCAAATGGTTGACACTTGCATGATGAGCCCATCACTCTTGCCAAGACACAAGTTGTGATATGCCACTTGACAATAAGTATACATCATCTCCAATGTGCTTCTGTGTGGACTTCCTGGTGTATTATGACTGCACTCTTTCAGCGTCTCCATTTATTCCAGTTTATCATACTTTACTAGTGTGTATAGAGACTTCTGTACCAAATATATTTGTATTTATTTTTCTGATTATAGAACAAAGAAGAGAAAGGTTTCGGATTGAAAAACTTTTGATTTTATATTTTTGCAAGGTGGCTTGCATAATTTTTTACTCCCCAACTTTTAAGATGTGGAATGCCAGAAACCATACTCTAAGTAAAATGTTTAAGTGTATGTTTTAGATAATACTAAAATTTAAAAAGTGATATTGTTTTTAAAAACATCTTAGTCTCAACATTTTTGCATCAGTTGTGATTGTGATTGTATTGCATTTTAAGTCCAGTTTATTTTAAATTCCCTAGAGGAACATATCTCCAGGCACGTCTCAGTTTATAATGAAAGCCAGTAACAAAATCAATTTTAATATGTAGGAATTTGATTTACAGGCAGCTGTTCAGAAACATATCTGTTCAGCAAAATGAAATACATTTCTATGTTTGAATATGTAAAAACTTATACAAATAAAAAATAAAAATATATTTTATATTCTGTCATCTAATTTTTCTTCAAGATATTCTGAGAGAGAAAAATAAATCAAATTCTTAGGAATTGAATAAATTCTTATACATATGATGCAAAGTGAAGAATTAAGTTAGTTTATAAGATATCACAAATTAGAAAAGCACTATTCAGTCTAAGTTGTATGATTAATGAAAATTAGTTTTGTCTTTTTTTTGTCTGAATATCGAGTGTATTCTCTAATGAAAGCATGAAGATATAATAATGTGGTATCCATGTAACATAAAGGGCCTTTCAAGCTCACATTCCTTTCTGCAGAGGAATCCTAAGGCCTTTTCCTAAGGTTCCTTTTCTTTCTTCCATGTGACCTGGATAGACCAATAAAACCTTTTGAAGTAGAGATGAGTCATGCACCAAAAGGCAGATGAGGACATCATGCTCCTAAGGGGGCCATCTCCCTGGAATTTTCTTAAAGTATCACCTGATAGCAATCATCAGTATTAGAATATAAAATTAATGTGCATAAGGAGAATATGGCAAAGATTTACTGGAAGAAATAGATCTAATTCTAAGGGTTGGAAAATTTGATCGAGACCTCAAGAACCTAAAGCATCTCCTGCAGGATGTCAGATTTGCTGAAAAAATCCTATGTCATTGTGTAAAGATTAAGAAATCTTTATTGCTGATTTTCTGTTTCTCAGGACTGTTGTAGTTCAACATCTAGTTTTGGATGTCTTTGCCAATGTCTATTATGTAATGTTTTCTTGAGATCTCTTTACTTAAATTTAGTTTTAATTGTCTATTATAATTGTAATTTAAAAAATCCTAAAGTTAGTAGATCATATTTCTTCTATCGAACTCTATGTTTGTAACCGTTAACCAACCTCTCTTCATTCTCCACTTGCCCCCACACTCTTCCTAGCCTCTAGAAATTATCATTTTACTCACTATCTCCACAAGATCAACTTTTTAATGTGTCAATTTTTAAAATGTCCTTAAATTATATTGTCACTACTTCAGGCCTTAAGTATTCAGTAAGCCACATAAAGAACAGAAAGAATAGCTCATTTTAATCTGGAATGCAAATGGTGTTTTATGTGTTGTATGTACTTAGCCTTTCAGTTCAGGGGTCTACTAACATCTGCCTAGAGTTTCTTGGTCTTCTAGTTCAAATAAAATGCAAATCCCATGCTTTATGTTGGTTCGTCTTGGCCAGGTGTTTATTACACATATAGTCAACTGTAATCACAGGATATTAAAATGCTTTCAATGTGCATAATTTAATGAGGGGTTATAGTTAGAAAAGTTTCAGGGACAAAATATTTGTACTGTAGTCTCAGAGTGGCTGTCTTGCTAGCAAGAGATCCTGATGTTTTGTAGCTATCTCGTGTATCCTTATAATAAACTTCTGTAAAACAAAGACCTTTGAATTTGCCATATTTTTTCTGCCTGGAATACGCTTTAACTGGATCATAAAGTAATACACTCCTTTCCCCCACTGATGATCAGCCCAAAATAATATACCCATCTCTAATCAACCTGTGCAAGTTGCCCTGGCTTCCATCATGTCCAGTCACTGTAGATCTAATTTTACTATTGCATGTATTTCCTAGTACTCAGCATTCTTCAGAATGATTTTGTTCAACTATTACATGTTAATTGTTTTTCATCCCCTGTTAATTGTTTTTCATCCCCACTGGCTTGTAAATTTTCTGTGAGCAGTTAGCGTTTCTTTCTTGCTCATCAATGAAATCACAGCACTGAAAACAGTATACGTCATATAGACTTTGATACACATTTTCAATGTTTCAGTGTACCCACGTATTCTAAAGTGTTTCAGGCAGACACTATTATGGGATATATAAAGTAAAAATTTGCAAAACTTAAATAATAAGCTCACACTTTTTTACAACTCTATTTATAAACTAAAGATGTTGAATAGCCTTAGAGCCAAAACAAAACAAAACTGTGTTTAATTTTTTGAAACAAGCAGTTCTCACACTTACATTTAATAGGTACTTGATGAAATACCTATTTCTGCACAGCTAGCATTCACTGGAACATACTTTGTTGATTGCTAATGCAAGGGAACCTTTGTATGCCCCTTTCTTGTAACCTAGAAGAGATTAATTAATACATAGGGAAGACAGGGTGGCTGTTTCATTCACTTAAGATGTCATGTGCCAAAGTTTTTAATTGAATTTAATCCTCCTCGTGCTTTGACTGAAACAAAATATTCTGAGCTGTATTTCTGTATTAAGAATGGAACTTAGTAGAATTATTGGTGCAGCAAAATCCAGTCAACTTGATATTTACAACTCAATCTCCATTAATTATCATGTCACCAAATTTACTATGCACACTCTTGATAGCTCCACAAGAAGTTACTTATGAGTTCTGTTATGAATTGTACAGATTATTAACCATTAATTTATTTTAAATATATTAATTTCAAAGAAGGTAATGATTGTACAAAAAATTCAAATAAGGGCTGGGTGCAGTGGCTCCTGCCTGTAATCCCAGCACTTTGGGAGGCCAACGTGGGCAGATCACATGAGGTCAGGAGTTTGAGACCAGCCTGGCCAACATGGTGAAACCCAGTCTCTACTAAAAATACACACAAAAAATTAGGCTGGCATGGTGGCATGCACCTGTAATCCCAGCTACTTGGGAAGCTGAGGCATGAGAATCTCTGTAACCCAGGAGGTGGAGGTTGCAGTGAGAGGAGATCACACCACTGCACTCCAGCCTGGGGGATAGAGCAAGACTCTGTCTCAAAAAAAAAAAAAGAAAAGAAAAGCAATTGACTGAGAAATTTACTGAGATTACAAGTGCTTAGGAATATAGACAAACCTTGAAAGGAGATGAGGGTGGGTGTAAGAGGGTGGAAAAAGACAAGGAATCAATCAAAGCAATTGAGTCACTACCTATTGCTTTTTCAATCAATAAAGTAAAAAATTGATATTTCTCCAAAATCTCATTGAGATAAACATAACAAGTTTGACTAGTAACCTTAAAAAATGAAGGTAGTAAGCTGACTATAAATATATCACTTAAACAAGTAACTTCTGCTTAAAGTTCCAATTGCCAAACAGATTGGATAAAGAAAATGTCATACATATGTACACAATTATAAAACATTATAATTAATTAATGAATTAATAGGTATAGAATGCTAATAAAAATAGAATGAAGAATACCAGTCTTGGAGTTTTAACTTAGGCCTCTAAATTTTCAGCTAACCTCTTCAGCGTTTCACTAAAAAAATTGAAGAATGATCTTTTAAAAATCCTAAAATTACTCTTTGTTGAATATAATTCATAAAACCCCCATTCCTCCAGAGAGAAATTTGAGAAGAAATATCATCTTTGGTATTTACTGCTATTAAAAGCAAATATTCCTAAAGATAGTAAAATAAAAACAATGATTAACTTCATATTATTAAGAAGATATCAACTTAGATGATCAGACTATTAACATAGATACAAGAAAACAGAAAAATCCTTCTGAAATAACATTTTGGTTGTTTTTGTCTTTTGCCTGCAAACTAGAGAAATACTATATTCTTCCTTAGTCTTGAGAATCAGGCAATGAGAACAGCAGAAATGTCATTTTAACCATATTCTGCAGAAAGCAGGAAGAAGAATGCTTGTTCTGCATATTAAGTGATTAATGAACCTTGGATTAGTTTTGACTGATTTGCTGTTGAGCTTTTGCCTGGGATAGTTTGTCAGCACTAAAGTTGCCTACAGTGTTTTATACAGAAATTAAATCATTTCAGGAGTTTGCAGAAGGCTTATATAACATTCCAAACAGTATTGAAAATTAAAAATATCTAAATAATGTATATGCTGATAGAGTCACAACCATTTGGCAAAAAATTGTACATACTGAATACATTAAACTAATAGCAATCCATTTTGGTTCAATGAAAATACAGCAATAAAAGATATTCATGACGCACATTGTGAACCATTTAGAAATGTGTCTCAGTACAGAAGAAAAGTTATGAATTCTTTATACAAAAACATCACCAGCTGCAAATATGGCTGCTGTTGAAGACAAAAGAGCCTGCTGTTCACACACTTAGGTGTTTCTGAACCATACAGGAGAGCGAATGAGCCTTTGATTTAGATCTTGCTTTGAGGTAAAAAGGGATATAAATTGTCTATATTATCCATATAATATATATTTTTGGATTAAAAATAATACATAAGAAAATTAAAACTATATAATAAATAGCAGACAAAAATTAAAAATGCTACCACTTTCAGAGAAAACGCCTATAAACGCTTTGGTAGATTTGTTTTGAAGATATTTTCTATGTCAAACATATTCAGAATTAGACCCAGAATATATATTATAAATATATATGTTATATATATAATTTCCATATAAAAAATATTAATATAAAAAATTGTTTTCCATTTTCCCTATGAACATTTTTATTTTTATAAAGTTTTATTTAAAAACTGATTTTCATGGTTTCTCACAGTGTCATATTTTAATTACAACAAAATATATTCCCTATTCTATTATTAACTAAGCTTTTAATTATTACCACTTTATTATTATAAATGACATTTACATAATGTATATTATATATAATGTATATATAATATACATTATATATAATAATACATTTATATATCTATAAATATACATTTTTGTACCTAAATTGATAATACTGATTTTTATAATGGAACAGACACAAGCTTTCAAGTCAAACTGAGAGTGTACTTATTCGAGATTATCATTTCTGTCTATGTGCACTCACCCAAGTTGAAGAAATTAACCCTGAACTCAATTTTTTCTATGTTTGTTTCATTTCACCTAAAATTGGATTCAGCTGTCCTTCATTGGATGGCACACTTGGGTGGCTCTCCTCTAAGTGATGCATTCAGGGATTCCTCATCCTTCCTTCTTTGCACTAAGCTGTTTAGAGCGCTTTGCTTTTGGCTTCCATGGGTGAAGGAAAGACAGCATAGAAGACTGCAAAGAATATTTTATGGCCAAGTCAAGTGGCACATATCATTCCTGCACTACTTTCCATTGGCCAAAACTCAGTCACATGTTTCCACCTAATTTCTTAGAAATTAGACATTCACACTTCCTTCTCTTGGAAGGAAGATGTAAGAGTCTCATTCACAAATACCTTACAGGGTCATTAAAAGGAGTAAGTGAGATAATACACAGAATTGCCAAATAAATGGTATTAAGAAAGTGAGGAGCACAATTTAGCTTTTAATATCTAGAGTAGGGAGTTGATTGGTTGTTGATGTCCATAGCCTAAAACAGGGAAGGCCGGAAGCTGGGTCCTCCCGTGGTGATTGCTGAAACTAAAAGTTGAGGCACAAACTTGCATGCTGCTGAGGCACATGGCCAAATATTTGTGTTGGAAGTTGGTGATAGACTTGGAAGGCTTTAGCTTTTATTATTTTTTTACTAAATTTTTTAAAAATATTTTTTCTCTATACTACAGACATCAGAATTATCCAATTTTTCACATTATTTCCTTCATTATGTAAATGACATATTTATACTTACAAACTACTCTATTGAATGGGATATTTTCAAATTTTAAAATTAAATAGTGCTAAAATAAATGCTTTTTTACCCTACAATATTTTTTCTCAGTATTAGTTCCTTGGAATAAATTACCAAATGAGAAATTCCTGGGTATGCTTGTACAACTGGTCATTCATTTTTCTAGGACATTATATTGTTTTCTTAAATATTTAGATGGGGAAATGGGATATTGAACAAAGTGAAACTTTCTTTTTCATTGAAATAAATACTTGTTTACATTTTTATCATCAATCATGTATTGAATATTAACTATATGTGAATTACTATGCTAGCTAGTGAGTATTCAAAGGAAGCATAAGGCACTCTTCCTACATATGTGGAAGTACAGGAATATTAACCCCCGTGACCATCAGTTGTGTAATCTTGGGCAGGTTTAGTCTTTCTGACATTCTGTTTTCTCATTTATAAATGGGAAATAATTTAATTCTCCTTGGATTAAATGAAATAATGTACATATTATCTTTAGCAATAGTAGCAGATATATACTATTTGTTGAGTTCTTATTATCTGCCAGAAGCTTATTAAATAAGAATTTAATTATTATTAATATCAAGAACCTACATGTTGACATGGATCAGGCATAAAATTTAAAAAATGGTACTAGGTAGCATATGGGAAGGTGCCATGAATGTATAAGAAAGTACTACTGAGTAAGGAGAAGGAGTTACTCACAAGAGATTACTTGATGAATGCTTCATGCTGAATGTAGGGATGAAAGGGCTTCATAAAAATGAAAAAAATAACCTGACATGTTACATGTTAGACCTAAAACCATAAAAACCCTACAAGAAAACCTAGGCAATACCATTCAGGACATAGGCATGGACAAGGACTTCATGTCCAAAACATCAAAAGCAATGGCAACAAAAGCCAAAATTGACAAATGGGATCTAATTAAACTAAAGAGCTTCTGCACAGCAAAAGAAACTACCATCAGAGTGAACAGGCAACCTACAAAATGGGAGAAAATTTTCGCAACCTACTCATCTGACAAAGGGCTAATATCCAGAATCTACAATGAACTCAAACAAATTTACAAGAAAAAAACAAACAACCCCATCAAAAAGTGGGTTAAGGACATGAACAGACACTTCTCAAAAGAAGACATTTATGCAGCCAAAACACACATGAAAAAATGCTCATCATCACTGGCCATCAGAGAAATGCAAATCAAAACCACAATGAGATACCATCTCACACCAGTTAGAATGGCAATCATTAAAAAGTCAGGAAACAACTGGTGCTGGAGAGGATGTGGAGAAGTAGGAACACTTTGACACTGTTGGTGGGACTGTAAACTAGTTCAACCATTGTGGAAGTCAGTGTGGCAATTCCTCAGGGATCTAGAACTAGAAATACCATTTGACCCAGCCATCCCATTACTGGGTATATACCCAAAGGACTATAAATCATGCTGCTATAAAGACACATGCACACGTATGTTTATTGCGGCACTATTCACAATAGCAAAGACTTGGAACCCACTCAAATGTCCAACAATGATAGACTGGATTAAGAAAATGTGGCACATATACACCATGCAATACTATGCAGCCATAAAAAATGATGAGTTCATGTCCTTTGTAGGGACATGGATGAAACTGGAAACCATCATTCTCAGTAAACTATCGCAAGGACAAAAAACCAAACACTGCATGTTCTCACTCATAGGTGGGAATTGAACAATGAGAACACATGGACACAGGAAGGGGAACATCACACTCCAGGGACTGTTGTGGGGTGGGGGTAGGGAGGAGGGACAGCATTAGGAGATACACCTAATGCTAAGTGACGAGTTAATGGGTGCAGCACAACAACATGGCACATGGATACATATGTAACAAACCTGTACATTGTGCACATGTACCCTAAAACTTGAAGTGTAATAATAATAAAAATAAAGAAAGAAAGAAAGAAAGAAAGAAGAAAGAAAGAAAGAAAGAAAGAAAGAAAGAAAGAAAGAAAGAAAGAAAGAAAAAGAAAGAAAAGAAAAAAATAACCTGAAAAAAATGCACAGGTATGTTGAGACACCAATATGTAGACAACCTAGAACGGGAACACAAATGGGTGAATTCATGTAGGGGGTTAAGAGAGAAATTTGAAAATGTTGAACATTAGGTTTGAGGAAGAGTAGGCAAGAGATAAACAGGAATTTTGTGGCATCCGGCATCTTCTAACAGGTATCTTTAGGTAGACAGCCATGGGCAGTGTGATTGTTTGCTTCCTCCAAAAGTAGAGATTTGATGTATTATATATTTAACAAATAACAAACAAGTCTTGTTCTGTCAATCTTAATTGAAAATAGGCATCAAGGGATAACATAGAATGAGATAAATGCCAATATTAATATATCCCACATCATTTATGATATATTAGAGGCCTTTCAGAGATGATCTGGTTCCAAGGAAAGACTATATGTAACTTAAACGGTTTGCCCAGTTTCACATAAAGCCAGGGAAAGCTAATTTAACTCTGGCCAAATTGTATAATATTTTGTGTCCTCAATATCTCCACAAGTTAAATAGGCAAGGCAAATTATTACAATTAAACTATTGTTTTATTGCTTGGCATTTAAGCTGGTTTTTTTTGTTTTTTTTTTTTTTGAGACGGAGTCTCGCTCTGTCGCCCAGGTTGGAGTGCAGTGGCGCAATCTCGGCTCACTGCAAGCTCTGCCTCCCGGGTTCACGCCATTCTCCTGCCTCAGCCTCTCCGAGTAGCTGGGACTACAGGCACCCGCCACCACGCCCAGCTAATTTGTTTTGTATTTTTAGTAGAGACGGGGTTTCACCATGGTCTCGACCTCCTGACCTCGTGATCCGCCCGCCTCGGCCTCCCAAAGTGCTGGGATTACAAGCGTGAGCCACCGCGCCTGGCCTAAGCTGTTTTTTAAAAGGATTTATTTTCAGTCTCTTTACTCATCTCAAATATGAATTATGATACCAAACTCAAAGAATGATTTTCAAGATAGAATATGAAAATTCCCAGTATGCTATCTGGTGCATACTAGACTCAATAAAACTTAAATGACTAGAAGACAGATTCAGGTCTTGGTTGACTAGTTCCATTTTTCTTTCTCTCTGAGTGAGTCAAAGAATCTCACATGAAATCAGATTCTAATGCTTAGAAGGCTTGGGCAGGGAAAGGGGAGCCATTTAGTCACAGATTTGACTTCACCTTCTCATGCCCCTTACCTCACTCCCTCAACCACCTACCTCACCAGATTTCAGTATGAACCAAAGAAGCTTACAGCAGTGAAAAACAAAATTGGAGAACTGTAAAATGCTAGTCCAATGCCAACTATTCTTAAAATCATAACAATGCCTAGGCTTTCATAAACTGATATTCAAGGCTGCTCAGATAATTTACACACAGTTCTATACAGAAAGGGTGGTGAATAATATTCTTTCATTGTTCTAGGGTTGGGGTCATTAGTGATCTAATCTCACTAAATCCTCTGGATGTATGACAAAGCAAGGTGAGATAGCACTATCTGAATCTTGACAGCCAGATAGAGAAAGGAAAGAAGGCAAACTGTCATTTACCTTATTAAATCACTTTCAATATCGTACATCTCTACCTAATAGCATTGCTCTCCAACTGAAAATAGTTTTTTTCTAAGTGGCACGATGAGCAATTCTTTCTGAATGTTTCCCTGTGTCTTCATCTTTGTCAGATTTATTTTTCTTTTTTAAAACTAGGCTAGGGTTATCTGACTGCATTTGACAGTCTGTAGTCAGGTGAAGAATTTCAAATGGATTTTAAGACAGGAGGTCAGCCCATGAAGTGTCTTGCTGGGAAAACTGGTGACATAAACCTGGGGGTATGAATGAAAGCAATCTTGTACCACAGAGTGAGCAGAGGCCACCTAATCAATTACAATGGCTTTTGGTAGGACCTTTGTGCAAAGAAGATTGCATTTGTGTCATCATCTTTTAATCCGGAGAATTCTAGGAGCACACAGGGATGTACAACTGGCTAGGGACCTTAGAAAAAATACAGGTAAAAGATGGTGGTTGTGGGGCGGGGAGATCCTGAGAATTGAATTTAATATGTGCACACTTTGATGGCAAAACTTGAATCTTTGAGTAGAAATTTTTTAAAACATGTGCTTTGCTTTTTGACTGAGGCGTGATTATAGTTCTAGTAAAGAGTAGTGATTCATTGACTAGGGAGGTATAGTAAGAAGAGAGTTTAAGAAATAAGCCAGTTACTAAATTAAGAGTACTAATTCATGTGCATAATATGAAATATAGTAAATTTAGTACTTATTATAAAATCAGTAACAGCTTCTACTTCTGTATCTGTTATCCATTGCCACAATAATGCTATGTAACAAACAACCAGGAAAAAAAGTCCTAAAGACATGCAACAAATAGTTATTTTTGCTCACAAGTCAATTAGCCAGTTAGACAGTTCTGGTTATCTGGACTGGGCTGGGCTGGGCTTGGCTGGGCCCTTTCATGCAATTACAGTCAGGTGGGGAGTTGGTGGACCTTAGTCAATCTAAGATCGCACCAGCTGGTTTGGCTTTTTTCTGCACATGGTATTTTCTTCTCCAGCAAGCCACAGGGCAGTGGAAGCATTTTGAGAGAGAGAGAGAATAAAAGCACAAGTCCTCTTAGGGCCTGGGAACTGGCACACTGTCACCTCCATTGAATTTTATTTTTCAAAGTTTTCACAAATTAAGTTCAGATGCAAGGGATGGGCGAAAATATCATCTACCTCCTCATGGGAACTGCTGCAGGTCACATTGCAAAGGGTATGGATACAGGGCAGGGGTGGAGAATCGTAGCAATTTTTACAAAAATCAAAACCACAACAAACAGAACCTACACCCTCTGTATTGAATGATTTGTATTAAGAAGAAATATATCTAGTACATTGATTTTGGTATTTTCAGTAAATATCATCTGACCTGTTGCAATATTCAAGGCATAATATATGTTGCTACATTGGGTAGAATACGGACAGTTACAACTAAGACGTTCATAATTTAATGGAGAAAACTAATTTGTATATGAAAACAAATAAGGCAAAGAATTAAAAAAAAAAAGCTGTCAGAGAGATACAACTGCCCAGTGAAGGGAGACAAAAAAATCTTTGTGGAAGAACTTACACTTATGTGAAAAGTTGGATATATTGAAAACGGAGTCAAAACATTCCAAAGGCCTCAGTATTCATGGGGCATTGGTTCTAGCACCTACCAGGATAGTAAAATCTCAGGATGCTCAAATCTCTTATATAAAATTGTGTAGTATTTGCACATAACCTATGCACATCTTCCCATGAATTTTAAATCATCTCTAGGTTACTTACAATGCCTAATACAATGTAAATGCCATATAAATAGTTGTTATACTGTACTTTTTAAACATTTATATTATTTTTCATTGTTGTATTATTTTCATTTTTATTTTAAATTTCAAATATTTTCAATCTCCAGTTGGTTGAATCGACAGCTGGGGAACTATGGATATAGAGAATCTGTACATGCAAAGTAAAACATATTTTAGTGTGAAACAAAGGAAAACAGAAATAGTAAGCCTTCATAGCAAAAGCCTTCTCACCTCTCACTTTCAGAAAATATCCCTGATAAGTGACATTTGTAAAGAAAAAAAAGTAGCTGTAGTTATAAATATTGTTAAGGATATCAGTTGCAGACCCAAGGCAGCTTTTCTCTATTAAATATGGGTCTCAGATAGCTAGGCAGAAGGCTAGCACAGAAAAGAATTATGTTGACATGATTTGAAAGCCCTTGGAAGCTCTCCCATACTTCTTCTCGGATGACTGTGGTGATCAAATATATCAGTTATTTCAGAGAAATTCCAGTGGCATCCGAGTGATTTAGGAAACCTCAGGACTCCTGTTCAGGGAATGTTTTTGGAAGGTTTAAAGGAAATATTTCCTACCCACAGAACACAGAGTGGCTCCATAGTTGGACTAGTTCTCAAACCCATTGAAAGTGGTATTTAGAGAGGATTTTATCACTCACTGGTGTGAGCTGTGTCTATGTTCTTACCAAATGACTGTTGAATTTCTCTATTTAAATCCTGGACATATTTGGAGTTGACTGCTTGTAAGTAATTCTGTCTCATATCTCATCTTAGATCCCTGAAGATTGGGAATTTTAGAAAAATTACTGAAAGAAAATTAAGCTGTGACCAATAAAAATTTTTAAAATTATCAAAGAGATAATGGTAAAAGAGAAAGAAAGCCACAGAATACAAGGTTTTATAGGTAATCTACTTCCACTTGCCCAGTGGCCCCAAAACTAATTATTGGCTACATGATTAACTTTTAAAATAAAAATAGAATAAATGGGAAAATAATGCCATGTAATAACTATGCACATCTCAAGTTAAAATGAGCAGAGATGAAACAACATAAAATCTTACTATTGATTACTACTCAGAATGTTTCAAATGAAAATGGTTTTGTCACTATTACTGGATATTTTTAGTTTATCTTTTCTTTGAATATCATGTTCTGGCTGGTATGGAACTTTAAGCTTTCATATGTTGATTGATTGATTGTTTGCTAAACTATACACTTCAATTGTATTTCACCTGTCTCTTCAAGTATGTCCTATTTCTGTTCCAGGAGCCAATCCAAGGTCCCATATTGCATTAAATTGTCACTTGTCTCTAGTCTCCTCTGATCTATAACAGTTCTTCAATCTTCTTCTCTTTCAGGATCTCAATGCCTTCAAAGTGCACTGGTCAGATATTTTGTAGAATATTCTTGAATTTGGATTTCTGTAATGTCTTTTCATTACTAGATTCAAGTTGTGTATTTGGAGAAAGAAGTCCACAGTAGGGAGGCCATGTCTTTCCTAGTGTATCTTATCAGGGGGCACTTGATGTCAATATTTTATTATTGGTGACGTTAACATCGATAACTGGTTTGAGCTCACAGTTCTGGGGACTTGAATTCTGAAAGCAAGATGTCAGCACAGCAATGCTCCCTCTGATGTTTGTAGGTGAAAATCCTTTGTTGCCTCTTTTATTTTCTGGTGTTTGTCAACAATCTCTGACATCTGTTGGCTTATAGATGTAGCCCTCCAATTTCTGTCTCTGTTGTCAAATGGCCATCTTATCTATGTGTCTCTATCTTGTATCTTTTTTCCTCTTCTCATAGGGATAGCAGTCATATTTGATTAAAGGCCCACCCTACTCCAGTATGACCTAATCTTAACTAATTGTATCTACAATGACCTATTTCTAAATAAGTTCACATTCCGAGATACTGGGATTGAGACTTCAACATATCTTTTGAGGAGATGCAATTCAATTGATAATATCTAGTAAAATCAGGAGGGCCTCAATTGACCTAAACCTCTGCCTCTCCTCCAATGGATGAGGTCTCCTAATCCAATCGTCTCTGACATTTTTAGCACAAGGGGCAAGTTTCATGGAAGACCTTTTTTCCAAGGACCAGGGTTGGTGAGCCGGTTTCAGGATGATTTGAGTGGATTACATTTATTGCATAATTTATTTCTATTATTATTACATTGTAATATGTAACAAAATAATTATACACCTTACCATAATGTAGAATCAGTGGGAGCCCTGAGCTTGTTTTTCTGCAACTAGATGCTTTTATCTGGAGGTGACGGGAGACAGTGACAGATCATCAGGCATTAGATTTTCATAAGGAACAGGCAACCTAGATCCCTCACATGCACAGTTCACAATAGGATCCAGGCTCCTATAAGAGTCTAATACCGCTGCTGATCTGACAAGAGGCAAAGCTCAGGCAGTGATGCTCCCCTGCAGCTTGCCTCTTGATATGCAGCCTGGTTCCTAACAGCTACTTGTCCCTGGCCTGGGGTTTGAGGACCCCCTGCCCTAGCCAATCAACTTTCTTTATCACAGAGGCAAGGCATAATGCCTGCTTATCCTTGAATAATGGTTAGTTTAAATCAATCAATCACATCCTTCCATAAAAATTAGAGTTCGCTGTGTTCTCTTATTACTACAAAGCCTGCCTCTAATATCCCTGTTTATTCATTCAGTTGCCAAGTGAATCCCTGTGAAGCAAAGCATGCAGGGTCCTCTGCCCCACAGGCTGTGAATCTGTGTCACTGAAAAACTGCAGTCAATCTCATCTGTCCAGTCTCTGTTGCCTGTGTCCCCCCATCCCTGTAACTTTAGGATTGTATTCCCTCCCTTACCAGTGCAAAAAGGAGGTTAGTAAAACACTAGGATTCTCCATATCATGTTCAGGAGGGGAGAGAAGACTTCCTTGAAATGTTACTCATCTTAGGGGAAAACCTTCAGTTATTCATTACTAAAACTAATGTCAGTTATGAGCTGTTAATAGATAATCTTCATTAAGTTATGAATAACCCTTTTGCTGAGAATTGTTACCATGAATGAATATTGAATTTTCTCTGATGTTTTTACAACAATTATTGAGATAATTAAATGGGTTTCTTTCTATAGTCTGTTATTACGGTTCAGTGATTAATTTTTAATTATTGAACCACCCTTCAATTTGTTAGATAAATGCTAGCATCATAAAATGAGTTGGGCAGTGTTTTCTCCTGTTCCATTACGTAGATTATTTGTGTAGAATGGATATACATTTTTTTTCTTTAAATGTTTGGCAGTGAAAACATTTGGAATCAGAGTGTTCTATGTTGGAAGCTTTCAAATACAAATTCAATTTCCTCAATACATAAAGAATTTTTTCTTTCTTGATTTAGTGTGGGCAGTTTGTGAATTTCAAAGTAGTGGCCTATTTCTTCCAAGTGGTGGGGATAGAATTGTTTGTAGTATTTCCTTATTACCCTTTAATATTTGTGTGGTCTGTAATAATGTTTCTTGTTTCTGATATTGGTAATTTGTGTTTGTTCCTCTCTCTCTCACATACACTTTAATTGGATTGAATAATACTTTACAAATTTTACTGATTTTTTTTCCCCAGAGAACCAGCTTTTGATTTCGTCTGTTTTCTTAGTTGTTTTTCTATTCTTGGTACCACTGATTTCTGCTATTATTTGTATTATTTGCTTCACTTTGTTTGCTTTCATCATAATTGTCCCTTCTTTTGTTTTTCAGGGTGGACCCCTACGTGACTGAATTATCTGTTTTTCTTTAAAATAAATATTTATCGCTGTAGATTTCGTTGTAAACACTGTTTTAGCCATATCTCACTAAAACATCAAAATTTTGCTATGTCTTATTCTCATTGGGTTCAAAATATTTTTAATTTTTTTCAGAGTTCTCCTTTGATTCATTGGCTATCTTACTTTTTAAAAATTTTTCAAACATTTGAAGATTTTCCAGAGCTTTTTGTTATTGATTTCTAGTTAGATTCTGTTAAAAGTCTAAAAATATTCTTTGCATATCTATTACTTTAAATTTGTTAGTGTTTATTTTATGGTGAAGTATATTGTCTGTCTTTGTTAATGTTCTATGTGCTTTTGAGAAGACTGTGTATTCTACTGTTTGAGGGTAGAACGGACTATAAATGTCCACTAGATCCATTTGGCTGGTAGCATGGTTCAGGTCACCAGTACATTCACCGATTTACTACCTAGCTGTTTTATCAATTATTGAAAGAGGAGTGTTAATGATTTTAGCTAAACTTTTGTATTTCCTCATTTCTGAGTTCTATATTTTTTTCTCTATATATTTTGAAAGAAAATATTCTTAGGTACTTACACCTTTAGGATGCTGTGTCTTGGAAAAGGAGTTATTTTCTCATCATGTAATATCTCTTTTTAATCCACAGTAATAATCTTTCTTCTGAAGTCTACTTTAGCTGATATTTTTATATCTACTTCTGCTTTATTTTGTTAGTTTTACATGATATATCTTTCACTCTCCTTTAACTTTTTATCTCTTTGCCTTTATATTTAATGTGGGCTGCTTATGGAGAACATGCACTCAACTCTTGCATTTTTATCCAGCTTTACAATTGAAGCTTTTGAACTAGTGTGTTTAGAGAATTTGTGTGTAATGTAATTATTGATAGGGTTGCACTGAAATCTACCAGCTTGCTAGATGTTTTCTATTTTTTGCCATCTATATTTAGTTTCCTTTCTTGCTTCCTTTCAGGAACTTTTTTTTTTTTTTTTTTTTTCCGAGATGGAGTCTCACTCTGTTGCCTAGGCTGGAGTGCAGTGGAGCAATCTTAGCTCACTACAACCTCTACCTCCCGGGTTCAAGCGATTCTCCTGCCTCAGCCTCCTGAGTAGCTGGGACTACAGGCACACACCACCATGCCTGGCTAATTTTTGTATTTTTAGTAGAGACGTGGTTTCACCATGTTGGTCAGGCTGGTCTCAAACTCCTGACTTGGTGATCCTCTCACCTTGGCCTCCCAAAGTGTTAGGATTACAGGCGTGAGCCACTGCGCCTGGCCACTTGAATGTTTTTAATTATCCCTTTAATTTCCCCTACTGTACTATTATTTATACCTGTTTAATATTTTTATAATGGTTCCCTAGGGCTTAAAATGTTCATATTTACATTAAACTAATATTATACTATTTCATGTATAAGAAACTCATGAAATGCCCAATTCCTCTCTTTCATTCTTTGCACTACTATTATCAATTATTTTATTTTTCATATGCCATAAACGTATATGTTACTACCATTTTTGCTTTAGATAATCAGTTACTTTTTACAGCAATTAGAATAGAATAAAAATTATGATGGACAAATCTCTAGCATTACCTCCAAGAATCCAGTCTCCTAATGTATACACTCTGTACAAGCCATATTCTTTGAGTTGGTAGAGATCTATGAATATGAAGAGCTATCACTAATTATACTATGGTATATGGCAGAAAAAAGATTGCAAATGTAACTAAGGTCTCTAATCCTTTGGCTTTGGGTTAATCAAAAGGAAGATTATTCTGGATGGATGAAACTTATTCAGGCTAGGTCATTGAAAGAGGGTAACATTTCAAAAAATTCCTCCTACTGGCCTGGGAGAAACATCTTTGTTGTGAACTACTTGTGGAGGGACCATGTGATGGGGATCTGAAACTGACTTCTGAGAGCTGAGAGGAGTCTTCTGCCTGTAAGAATTAAAGAGGAGAGAAACACGAAGGGTGACTCACCAGTTAAGACAGGTTTATTTTAGAGAAAACAAATCTGAAAGGAGCTTCCGGCTGAGTTAGGTCTGAGGCACACTCTTTTACGGACTAAGAGGTTTTTTGTTTTGTTTTGTGTTTTGTTTTGAGACTGAGTGTCTCTCTGTCGCCCAGGCTGGAGTGCAGGGGCACGATCTCGGCTCACTACAAGCTTCGCCTTCCCGGTTCACGCCATTCTCCTGCCTCAGCATCCGGAGTAGCTGGGACTACAGGCACCCACCACCAGGCCAGGCTAATTTTTTTTGTTATATTTAGTAGAGATGGGGTTTCACCATGTTAGCCAGGATGATCCCGATCTCCTGACCTCGTGATCTGCCTGCCTTGGCCTCCCAAAGTGCTGGGATTACAGGTGTGAGCCACCGTGCCCGGCTGGACTAAGAGTTTTTAAGGATTTAGGGTGGGAGAGTTTGTTAGAGGCTTGGACTGCTTCTGTATTTTCTTGTGCTTATTTGGGAGGGAGAATTGTGTGTCTGTCTCCATACATCTTTCTGCAGCTGCAGGCATATTCCCGGAGTTTGCTTTTAGCTTCCCTATTTTAGTGCACCTAAAGGGAAAGGAATGTGCTTATTAAGGCCCATTGTTTTACCGAGGCCCATTGTTTTACCGGGGCCCATTGTATGAGGGTGAAGTTTGGCAGTTACCCAAGAGACTTTCCCCCCACCTGCCTCTGTGCCCGAGCTGTCTTATCTGTGTTTTACTGTCTGCTTTTTCTGGCTGCTTGTAGTTAGAACAGAAGTGATTTCCTTGAAATGCATGAGGCTAGAAAAGGAGCTGGAACTTAAAGTGGTGGTGTTTGTCCACGATGATGGTGCTCCTGCTCTGTCATTCCAGACCCTATAGTTATAAAAGGATTTCAGTTAAAGCCTTGGTAAAATGACCAGTTTTTCCAATTGTGTTCTGTTACAAAAGAACATAGATTCTTATTGAACTGATGCAAACAACTCTATTGTTGTAATTTACAAATACTTAAAACTAATTTTTAAATTCTGGAGGAACTAGTAGTCAGAGAGAAACAAACACTTTAAATTCTGTTTACAGGAGTACAGTTTACTTAGTTGTTAAATGCTGTAGCTAGCTTAAGACAAGTTTTATTGACTGAAAAATAAGATAAAGATTAGCAATGTCTTAAGCAAAAGTAAAATTTGTTTTTGTTTTCTGTTAGTTTAGTCCATTTTATTAACCTCTGTTTTGCTTGATATTTATAAACATCTTAACTTTTCATGAGTCCTGTACGTTTTGTTGTTGTTACTGTTGTTGTGAGCAACCTGCATTTGAGAGCACTTGTTAAAGTTCCACAGCTTGAATATAAACCATGTTTTGAAGAGAATTAAAACAAAATAACTTGTCTGTAAATAACAAAATGTCCAGTTTGGATACAGTTAGAAACACAATTGACAAAGACATTTGATCATTTTTGTGGTTTACACTGCCAAGAGCCAGCCAGAAAACAGGGACTTAAGTTCTCCAAGTTCAAGAAACTGAATTCTGGCAATAATTGAAATAATTGGTGCATCTACAAGATCTTGAGCCTCAGATGAGATCTTAATGCTGGCCTGTAAAATCCTGGGCAGAGCTGCCATTCGCAGACTTCTGAGCCTTATGACTGTGAGATAATACAGGGATGACATTGTAAGCCACTAAATCTATAGCACTTTGTTAAATACCAATCCAAACCAATATAAAAATAACCTTTTTTAAAACCATCATTTGTTTCAACTACCATTGCTCTTCACTTATTTATATAGATGTAAAATCTATTGTATCTGTCTGGTATTATAATCTTTTTACTTGAAGAACTTTCTTTAATTTGTTTTTTCAGGGAGATGGGTCCTGAAATTTTTTTTAATTTTAATTTTAATTTTGTGTGAGTGTGTGGGTGTATGCATGTGTTCTGTTTCTGATCCATCCTCAGCTTTTGATCTTCTCTTTGAGCTAAACTTTAAGGAAACATTGTATCATACCAGCATCAATGCTTTACAGCTTGACACAGATTGCATGTGAAGGATAGAGTGAAGGGATGGAGTTTCTGTTATGCTAAGTCTCAGTCTTAGGTGCGCACTAAGGCACTGGGTGTCAGAGTTGTGGTTTCAATGCTCCACCTTCCCCATTTAATTTAGTTCTGACCCTGTCCCAAGAGTAAAGGATGTTTTGTTTTGTTTTATTACTCTCTTCTCCTAGCTGGTAATGAATTTTTACTAGTGCTTTGCGAATGACAGTGTTTGTAGCCCTTTCTACCTCATATTAAGGGAAGGAGTGTCCCGGTAGAAATCTGAATCCTTGCTTGGGTGGCTGTTGGTGCCTCTCCCCAGGTCTGTATCATCAGGGAGGTTTTCTCAGGACTCTCCCTCTTTCAACAGTGCATACTTGCCTGGCCTCCAGTAATTATCAGTCACCCTCACTGAACTCTTCTTACTAGTATTTGGCTGCATTTTGCCCAGGTAACCCAGCTCTCCGTCTTCTTGCTTCTCCATGCAGGCACCTGAAGCTCCTTAGATTTGGGGCCAGTTGGTTGCCCTACAACTTCAGCTCTCTGAAAGATCAAGAGGAGTTGTCAATTTGTGGAACTTTTTTTTTTTTTTTTGAGACGGATTCTTTCTCTGTCACAAGGCTGGAGTGCAGTGGCCTGATCTCTGCTCCCTGCAACCTCTGCCTCTCAGGTTCAAGTGATTCTCCTGCCTCAGCCTCCCAGGTCGCTGGGACTACAGGTGCGTGCCACCACGCCCAGCTAATTTTTGTATTTTTAGTAGAGATGGGGTTTCACCATGTTGGCCAGGATGGTCTCATTCTCTTGATCTCGTGATCTGCTCGCCTCGGCCTCCCAAAATGCTGGGATAACAGGCATGAGCCACCGCGTCTGGCCTGTTCAACTTCTTTATTGTGAATTTGGAAGCAATGATCTTTCCAGTTTTCTAAGTTATTCCTTTATTTTTTTTTTTTTTTTTTTTTTTTTTTTTTTTTTTTTTTTTTTTGGAGACGGAGTCTCGCTCTGTCGCCCAGGCTGGAGTGCAGTGGCGCAGTCTCGGCTCACTGCAAGCTCCGCCTCCCGGGTTCACGCCATTGTCCTGTCTCAGCCTCTCCGAGTAGCTGGGACTACAGGCGCCCGCCACCACGCCCGGCTAATTTTTTTGTATTTTTAGTAGAGACGGGGTTTCACCGTGGTCTCGATCTCCTGACCTTGTGATCCGCCCGCCTCGGCCTCCCAAAGTGCTGGGATTACAAGCGTGAGCCACCGCGCCCGGCCTATTTTTAAAGTAATTAAAATGGCCCAGGGCATCAAAATATAAGAGTCGCTTAAAAGAGAAAAATCAGGAGTAAGGTAGCACACATTCTCATTCTTACTGTTAAATGATTTTTTTTTCAAATTTTATTCTATTGGGAGATCCAGAGATTAGAAAAATACTCTGTCACACCTTGATACCTTGACTATTCTGTAATATTGTTCAGAGTTCTGTCTGGGCGTATAATCAGTACGTTCACTGTGGAGTGTCATTGTGAACATTGAAGGTGACACACCTCCACCAAAAGGAATTTATATTGGTCACATTTTATCTTGATGATCATGGAACTGTGTTGCAAAGTAGGGTAATTTCCTCAAACTGCCTATCTTGTAATACAGAATTTGGGTGATCCAGTTGCTTGTGACATTAGATCCTCTATCTTCCATTCGATATTCATCTCATGTGGCACCTCTTCACAAAAACAGTCAAACAGCACAGCTGGAGTTAATACACTGAAGGAGGATGCCCATTACCAGTTATAGACATTTCCGTTGTTTGGGGTTTTCAGTATTTCATTATTTCTGCATCAGCACCAAGTAGTCTCACAGCTGAAAAGCCATCAAAATAACGCAGCTTGAAATGATAAATGAAAAGAAAGTAACGACTGCGGCACTGATCATTCGATTCTCTAGACATTTTGTTTTTTGGAAGAACATATTTGTTTATTTGTATACTTCCTTTGTTGGCAGTCACATTCTACCATTCAAATAGTCCATCTAACCATGATGTTGAGAGTGTGTCTGATCATCTTTTGTCATTAAAAAATATGATATTCTTATTGAATAAGACAGTCTGCAATTTCAATTTTTGAAATAAAAATCTTGAGACAGAGTGAAAAAAACTAGCTGCTACACACTAAGTGTGTGAGTGTGTGTGTGTGTGTGTGTTGCATGCTTGCTTGTTTTTGGAACAACTTAATATTTGAAAGCTGTAGCAAGTTTGTCTTCTGTATTCCTTTGATTTGGCAACAAAATTTCTAAGCAATTCATCACACCAAAGTCTAAACCTAAATGGGTACTACTATTCAGTAGCAGTATATACCAAAATCATTAATGCTCTAATTCCCCTACTTAGCTAGTTAATTTCATTGTCTATTATAGTTACTCTTTTGCCCAAACTGTCCAAACCCATGCCTCTCTCTTACTTTATTATACCACTTGGGAAAAATCATGTGGCAGCAAAATCCATGTATCTACTTCCTAACTGACAATTCTCATGCAGCTGAACAGGGCTAAAGTACAATGTATAACCATGATGACTAGTTTTACTAAATTTACAACTATGAGCTTAAGTGGGCCCCATGCTGCCTTATAATTTGAATCTGTTTCTCTGATTCATTTTTTTTTTTGGCCCTCTTTCCTTGATAACTGTCAGATACATCACTGTCCTCAAAATTCCAAACCTCTTCTCCTATTTTCATTTTCAGTTTGCTTTCTACTTCTACTACTTCTACATTAACTAGTATCATTAGTATCTACAGGAATGTACAGTGTCTTCCCTCCTCGTAATGTAGCTGAGCAATTTCTGAGCTTATGTAGTGTCAGCCCCTCCTCTTGTACACCAAGCAATCCCCTTACTGTCATAATGCTATCTACTCTCTTTTATGTCATCAATGATGCCCACTCTTCTGGATCACTCCATTAGTATGCACACTTGCTGTCTTATTTCATCTTGTTTAAAAAAAGCAAAATCAGAATTATCTGGACCCATTTCACCTCCATCTTCCAGTGAAAACTTTTCAAAAGAGTTATCTATTTTTATTGATTCTATTTCCTTTCCTACCACTCTCTCTTAAATTCACTGCAGTCCTACCACTCTCTCTTAAATTCACTGCAGAAAGTATTTGACCTCTCACTGTAGTTAAACTACTCTTTTGAAGATTATCAAATAACTCTGTAAAGTCAACTGATCAATATGCCAACCTCACATCACATAATCTATATGTAGCCTTTGACATAATCAATCTTTTCCTTCTCCTAGAAACTTTGCAACTTTTTCTTTGCTTATATTCCTGGATGACACATTTGCTTAGTTTCCTCTTAACTGACAGATCATACCTTTGAATGTTTCTTCTCTTTTCCACAAACCCTTAATGTTGAAGTACCCTAGAAATCATTCCCATATCCTCACCTTTTCTGTACTACATTCAATCCCATGTAGATATCATCCATTCTCATAGTGACAAATATGGACTGTAGGCTCTGTAATTCATATCTCCATCCCAGATCTCTCTTACAAACTCTCAACTAATTATGCAATAGCCTCCTAGATATTTCTACTTAGTAAAACATTGTAACAGTGATTGAAAACTTAACATATTCAACACTGAACTCTCCATATTGTCCTCAAATCTTATTTCATCTACAGTTTTCTGCAGTTCAATGAAGATTGACCTCTTTTTTCCAGCTACTTAGACCATAAACCTTCAAGTCAAGTCATGCATGACTTCTCTTTTTCTCATAATTTTTGTCAACTCATCAGGGCATGCCATTAGCTCTCAATTCAAAATATATTCAGAAGTCGAAACTTCTCATCACCTTGGCTGTAATTAGCCTGGTTTGATTCAGCTTTATATAGCATCGAATCACTATGACTGCTTCCAAACAAGTCTTCTTGCTTCTGTCTTGTAGGATTGGGGTGGAGGGGGAGTTTTTGTTTAACTTGGTTAATTTTATTAAAGAGAGAGAACATCTGCAAATATGCTTTTCTTTTTAAGATCAAATCTCTTACATTTTGGTGCCCTGTGAGCTGTAAAATTACTGCCAATAAATGGACAGCTGGGGCCGGGCACAGTGGCTCACGTCTGTAATCCCAGCACTTTGGGAGGCCGAGGTGGGTGGATCATGAGCTCAGGAGTTCGAGACCAGCCTGGCCAACATGGTGAAACCCTGTCTCTACTAAAAATACAAAAATTAGCTGGACGTGGTGGCGGGCACCTGTAAGCCCAGCTACTCGGGAGGCTGAGGCAGGAGAATCATTGGAACCCGGGAGGTGGAGGTTGCAGTGAGCTGAGATCGCGCCATTGCACTCCAGCCAGCCTGGGCAACAGGACAAGACTCCTTCGCCAAAAAAAAAAAAAAGACAGCTGACAGGTGTCTGTCCTAAGCCCCAACCAGAACCTCATAATCAAAGGTATTTTATTTTCACCCACAATTAATACTAATTTACTAAGTACTTACTATGAGTTAATAATGACTCTGGCTGATGGGACTCTGGCTGCAAACATTTCAGTTGCTGTCATAAAAAATTCTCAAGTCTAGTGCACATTAGAAACTGTTCACCAGGTCAATGCAATGGGCAGTAATAGTAAGTGCTTTGATGCTGTAAGTGCAAACTACAGTGGAAATCCACAGGATCCCTGCTTAGTTCAGTACCGGAGGCACAGAGGCATTTCATAATCAGCTTTTTTTTTTTCAACTTTTGAAAATAGAAACATTGTGGTAAATGATGTTTAGCCATTAGCTTAAATAGTTTATAATTTTAAAGTTCTTTTTAAAAGAGGTATCAAATGAGATTCTAATGTCATCACTTTCCATGCCCATGAATAAGACAATGCACCCATTTTTTGTAATAATATAATTGAAAATATTCTGCTAAAAACCAAATGAGGGAAGTTCTGCCTATGAATAGGAAGGTAGAGTAAATTATCTTTATGGAAGTAGAACAACTTAGTACTACATGATGAAAGAATTCTGGAGCAGGAACCAAGAGATCTGACTCATCATGTTCCTTAGCCAGATTGTTTTAGTAGCTCTGTCTATGTGCTACCATAATTCTAAGAGAGGCATTCGGTTCAAACTACTGAAATGAATGGTCACCTACTGTGCTAGGATCCCTGGGAGATACAAAGAAGGTTAGACACAGTCCTTGGACTAAAGATTTGAGAATACACTGCAGATATGGATGCACTCAAGGTTAGCTATTTGCAAAGCAGGCACTCTGAGTACAAAATACAGACAAAGGACTCCAGGACACTGAGAAATAAGTGCTCTCATGGCTTGGGGAGGCTTCTCTCTATACTTTCTTTTCTCACCTCCCTTGTAGCTAGGATCTTTCAGACAGCTGACTGGATTTAATCAGAATAGAACAATGTGACAAAGCAGAAGATACAGAATTTGCTGGCTTTGGAAAGGCAGTGGCAGTAAAGAAGTGGTGGTGTGACCCTCAGTTTTTTTGCCCAACTGAGGTTGCGGTGAGTCCTCACTGGAACCCCCATCAGTGTGGTGAGTGTGTTCTTGATGAGTAGCCCCTAAGCCTGACTCTCTCTCCTGTAGATTATGTGAGCTTCTCAATATTCTTTTCTCAGTTGCTATTCTCCTTAAGTGAACTAGTGAACATTCTATTTCTTGCAGGTAATATTTAATTCACAAAAACAGAGGCAGCATATTCCAGGCATTATTTCCTGACCTTTGCAATTATAGTTTCTGTTTGAATCCTTTCTTTTTCATTTATTTATTTCATATTTATAGGTAACTTATCTTTATTTCTTCAAGCCTCAGTCTCTAATATTTGGAATAGTAATAAAATTGTACATTCATAAGATTCAAGTGTTGAATGAGTTAATACACATGAAGAACTTAGTATGTATCACTTAGTAACGGCTCAGTAAAAATAGTTACTATCATATGTAAATTGTAATCAAAAGTAATGTGTTTTTGACTACAGCACCCATCCTTTTTCACTACTACATGATATTTTAATCTTCCCAATCTGTTCTTTGAAATTTGGATCATGTTCCCAAATTCTCCTTAGTAAAAATGGGTAATTTTGTTCCATACTTCTGCAGCTAGGGATTGCTGCCTTCAAAAATCAAAGCTATCAATACATATTGTCATGTTTCAGACTTTACTTGCTACTTTTTCTTTAATTCTGAGATGATTATTAAAAATTTCTTATGGAAAATATACAAATTTAAATTAAGCTCAAATTGACAAAAAAGGGAGAAAAACATGTAACTGATATGTCTAAAATCACCTTTTAACCAACTCAGTGTAACAATATCTTGTGGAGAAGATGAGATGTTCCCGGCCCCAGGCAAAGGCACTGAGATGAGTTTCTTGTTACAGATACTGATTATCACCAAAAAAATAGTGTAACAGGGACATTAAAAGATTCATGGAGCTTCAAAGAGATGCTTCTCATTTTGACATTCATTAAGGTTCGATTCATGAACTTTCAAAGCAAAACCAGAGCAGACACGCTGCAGTGATTCTTTACATTAAAATAAAATTTAAAAACCAAAATCTCTATTTTGAATCAAATAAATTTTATATTGATGGGTATAGATATCTTATGAAAAATAAAACACATCATATTTATTGAGGATTAGATTCCTTATTATTAATTCTATCGATTAAAAAAAATTCTTGTTTTTCAACTGTTTAAAATGCATCAGGTCAGTACACAATTTATTATGGGAGTGATTCTTTCCTTCGTCCTTTGTCTTTCCCTGTTGTGTTCCCTTTCCCAGATTCCCATCTAAGCAGGCTTTTACCTATCCAGACAGAGACAGGGCAGAGAAGAAGGGAGAAGTTACATATTCAGCTCGAGAAGACATAGGGAGAGATTTGAGTAAAGAAAAATCTGAAAGAAGGCAGAGCTGTTGAGAGCTTCGTGGGGTGTTTGAGAGAGCTTAGAAGACTTAGTAAAGAACAATTTGATGCCATGAGAGAAATAAAGAAAGGAAAGAAGATTTGAGGAGTGTTACTGTGTGTAATGAATTGGAATGCCTTGACATTCTTTGAGCAACACATAAATATGAGCATTATTTTATTAAAAATTAGTTATTAAACTCTGCTTATTTATGTACAAGTTGTATTCAAAAACCAGTTCATTTAAGAATTTCAATTATACTAGGGTTATATATGAGGGGCCTGTAGGGGATTTAAGACATAAATATAGAATCTGAATGTGCATTGTATTCTAATAATTATCAAATATCTTTGATCTACTAATTATGAGTTGTTGAAATCCAATTTAAGTGTACTTTTAAAATTTTGGCTATTGTGTAGGTAACCAGAGTTTATACCTGTAGGATTACCTATGATGCAATGAATTCTTGGGACTTTCTTTATAAGACTATTATTGACACTGACAGAACATTTAAAGAAGAGTTTGGTTTTTTAAAAAATACATTAAGTATGTGAATTGGAAAAGAACTAACTGAAAGTGATAGCTTTTAAACTGCTTTTGGAACCTGACCTGAACAAATCAATAACCTCTAATTCTAAGCTTAACAAAGGAAGCCCAGTTAAGTAATTCCAGTGAATTACTTGGAATTTTATAAATATGTTTCCTTAGTATAAAACTTCAGAACCTTTGGCAAGATTCTCCTGGTTTCTTAAAGAGTTATTTACAGTGCTATCACCAGCTGGGTGTAGTGGCTCATGCCTACAATCTCACATTTTCGGAAGCCAAGGTGGGTGGATCACCTGAGGTCAGGAGTTTGAGACCAGCCTGGCCAACATGGTGAAACCCCATCGCTACTTAAAAAAAAAAAAAAAAGTTAGATGGGCGTGGTGGCAGGCACCTGTAATCCCAGCTACTCAGGAGGCTGAGGCAGGAGGATTGCTTGAACTGAGGAGGTGGAGGGTGCAGTGAGCTGAGATAGTGCCCCTGCACTCCAGCCTGGGCAACAGAGCAAGACTGTGTCTCAAAAAAAAAAATAAATAAATAAATAGTTATCGCCCCATTATTCCCATGATAATTATTACTTGGCTAGTAATGACACCCTAATTTTAACAGACTCTAGAAAAACACTCTGAGAAGTATGCAAATTATAAAGATGGCTTAGGAAGTCAGGATTTTCGGGAAGGAATACAGTCCGTAGCAGGAGTATCCCAACGTATCACAAAGGTATGAAACAACCTTACTAAAGGGGTTGGGACAAAAAAATGAAGACCTCAGTAAATTTGGAAATGAATTGTGTCCATAAGAATAAAGGCAAAAGGATTTGAATAGAGTAACTGTATTCTAGTTTATCTAGTTTTTTGCCACCACGGGTAAAATGTTCACATTTCTGAAATTGTTATACACAAATACTGCAACACAGCAAATAACTGGATAGAGTGTGCTGGCAGCTAAGTTTCTCACTGTTCTTGTGGAATTTACAGATAAACTGGTTGGCTAGGGTGGGGGATGACTATAGGGATCCCTTTGGTAGTAGATTAGTACTGGAACATTAGTAAGAAGCCGTGTTTTCCTTAATATAGTTACAGATGGTTAAAATTAGAAGTGTTCTAGATACTGTATATGCAAGACTTGGTATACTCACATAAACAAATGACTCCCCAGCAGCAGTGAGTATGCCTAGCACCCTAATTGGTTTCCAGTACCATTCTCCAATAAAAGGAACCAAGACTCTTTGAGAAATGGCTCATTGTAGGAATGGAACAGAAAATGCACAAGGTAAACTTGGAACATCTTATAGTGCAGAAGACAAGATTTCTAAGAAAGAACACACACACACACACACGCTTATGGGGAGTATGCCAAAGGGGCACAGAACCAACTGAAAGAGCTTCCAGTATCCAAAGCTAGAACAATCAGAGACAGAAAATAAATAAGAAAGTTTCAGATTATAACCCAAACTAGAAAATAAATACCTATGAGTCCATACTGACAAAATAAGCAACTGAATAAACAAATAAATGATTGTGAGTAGACAAACCTCCTGTGCAGAAGAGTCTCAAATAATCTATGTGAATACTGTTTTCTAAAGGGAGGAGATCTTAAATATGGGCTATACATGGAGAATTCCTCCCGAAGAGTAAGGTATGGGGAGGAGAAAGGGCAAGGGCAACTTCAGTGGGAAACTTGGGAAGCTAGATGCAGCCAGGCAAACCATGAATCATTGTAATAGTATGGACTCTGGCAGTGATAGAATGAAAATGACACTTTACCTTTTTGATCTTCCTCCCAAAAACCTACAACCCTAGTTTCATCAAGAGAAAAGAACACCAAATTCTAATAGAGGACTGTCCTGCACTGTGTCTCAACAGTACTCCTCAAAATTGGTCAAGGACGTACAAAAAAAAAAAAAAAATAGAGAAGCCAAAAAGGCCCTAAGGAGACATGGCAACTAAATGTCATGTGGGATCATGGATAGCATCCTGAAAAAGTAAAAAGGACATTAGGTAAAAAATAATAAGAAAATTTTAATAAATCATGGATTTAATTCGTAATTATGTATTAATATTGGTTCATTAGTTGTTCCAAATGCCCCATATTAATGTAAGATGTTAATATTAATAATTGGAGAAACTGGGGGAGGGGGGGAAGGCACATGAGAAATTTCCTTACTATCTTCTTAATTTTTCGGTACAGCTAAAACTGCTGTAAAATAAAGTCTGTTACTTTTAAAGCTAGAGAGTTGTAAGAAAGATATTTATTTATTTATTTATTTATTTATTTATTTATTTAGCTCTGTTGCCAGGCTGGAGTGCAGTGGTGCGATCTCTGCTCACTGCAACCTCCACCTCCCCGGTTCAAGTGATTCCCCTGCCTCAGCCTCCCAAGCAGCTGGGACTACAGGTGCGTGCCACCATGGCAGGCCAATTTTTTTTATTTTAGTAGAGATGGGGTTTCACCATATTGGCCAGGATGGTCTTGATCTCCTGACCTCATGATCCCCCCTCCTTGGTCTCCCAAAGTGCTGGGATTACAGGCATGAGCCACCACGCCCGGCCGATTTTTATTTTTTATAACATAATCTAGTTAGCATTTTTAGTGTTATTTTTAAATCTCTTTGGAGAATAATTTGGAGGTGAGTAAATTAGAGATTTCGTATTTGAGTATTTTGGATACAAGTGTTCTTCATGAAGATGTACTTGTATAGTCAATTTTGGTGGCTTTCAAATTTGTAAGATTGCATATTTTAAATATCATTATATTAAAAACATACATATATGTATACACACGGTATACTTTCAAGCCAAAAAGCATGATAAAATTATTATTTAAATACGCTTGATTTATACCTAATTTTGCCTTTTAGTGTTGTTCTTCAAGAGCTTATTTTGAAGATGCTCTAATTTTTTTTAAAAGGAAGAGGCTTCTAACTTGCTCTATATTAGTACAGAATATAATCAATAAGTACAACTAGTAAACTTTTAAAATAAGGGCAAAGCCTGGCCTGCATTTCTTTTAATTGCATCCCATTCCCATCAAGACTTCATACTGCAAAATATATCATTCTAACATCAACTAAAATCAAAATGTTGAATTGTTGAAGAAAACATTGGACTGTAAAGCATTCCAAGGTCATGCTGTAACTGAGCCACTCAGAAACAATTACGGCACCCTGGTGAAGCTTCAGAAAACATAGAAATTCTCTCCAAAAGCCCAGTGAGGAAATTATGCTGAGAAAGTTACAAGAAAGAGCAACAGAGAGATGTTAATCAATAACCAACGTCACGTGTTTTATACTTTCCTCAAGATGTCACTGTAAAACTTAAACTAAAAGATGAGCTAAAATTTCTCTCTTAGCCTTTCTCAGTTACAATTCAAATGATAATTTTAAGTACAATAAAATCAAAAGGTCTTGTTAGTATGTTTTCAAAATTTTTGTATTAAATATAAAAATCAAAGATGAGTTCAACATTTATTGAACAGCCTCTTATATTTGTGATCATTTACTTATTTATCAACCTTAATCTCACAACAAATTCAGGTAAGAAGAATTATGTTCCCATTTAATGAGAATCAAAAATGTAAGTATTTAACTAAAATGGAATATTGTTGAATCCCCATCTTCTTGTGTCATTTATGTCCTCCAGGAGGCAGGCGCAAAATGGCATTTGTAGTATAAGAGGTTTGTGTGTCAGAGACAAATTGAGAACAAGCAGACCCCACCTCACATTGGTGAAAAGAAATGGAGGAAGGAAGAGTGCTAGTCATGTAGAGCCTAAAGCTAGAATGAAAATCTAGCAAAGCCTCATTCAACCCAGTGTAAAACTCCAGAGCAAAGATAGCCCATTAGAGGAGACATGTGTTGAACAAGAACAGAGGAATCCTAGTATGATCACCCTACCCATTCATAACCTGAAACATTCAGCCCTAGGCTGGAGCTGCGACAGATTCTGATGATCCCAGGTGGAGGCTATCAGCAAACCGTGTGTCTTGCAAAGATATGTGGGACACATGCTCATGGCTGTTGCAGTCTATTTATCCCTTGTACTGCAAGAATCCCCTTCATCTATGCTTGGTGGGGCAGTACTTCGGATCCCAGGGAGCCTCTTTACTTGAGGGAGTTCAGACAAGGGAAGATTGATGAGATGATCTTCAGACCCTATTACCAGTTAGTTCAGGACTGCAACTGGTACTCATCGTCTTTCTCCTTCATGGTCAAATCTGCTGTTTACACTCAGCTATCAAGTCTGCTGATCTCAGTAGTATAACTGTTAGTGTGATCCAAACCTTCATTGTTTTTGGTGGCTTAGCTCATATTTACCACATACTTCCCAGACTAGGATTGCTGCCCTTGTCTGTTTACCATCACAATTGGGCAAAGACTACCAAGATGTTCCCAAGAGTTCTGCACCTTTTGACCCCTTTTCCAGGGTGACAGTACTGTCTCTTCCTGCTAATCCTCTTTGATATGTGTGTCTGTGGACACAAAGCGTCCAGAGTGCCTTGGGGGCAGTTGGAGTTTGTAATGGGATGCTGGTTGCATGGAAATTTGCAAGAGTCCTCCCGTGCAAAGCCCAAAGTCATGGGGACAGGAAGCACAAAGAACACCAGTATGCCACTGGAGTGGTTAGACTCCTGGGTATAACCCTTGGTTTCTGGACCTATGTCTTCCACTTGGGAAAACAGCACTAAGAAGAGGTCTCTGATTAAATGTGTATACTGCATTTTGGAGGATGGCTCCTCCTATTCACAGCCTATTGTCTCCAACATCGCCTCATTGGATTTAGCAGACCATTTTAACACTGCATTAACCAGGCAACTTTTACATGGAGCACTATGTGATATGACCAGTGGGTCCCAGTGTGTCCGGAATTGGTGGGTTCTTGGTCTCACTGACTTCAAGAATGAAGCCGCGGACCCTCATAGTGAGTATTACAGCTCTTAAGGTGGCACGTCTGGAGTTTGTTCCTTCTGATGTTTGGATGTGTTCAGAGTTTCTTCCTTCTGGTGGGTTCGTGGTCTCGCTGGCTCAGGAGTGAAGCTGCAGACCTTCGCGGTGAGTGTTACAGCTCTTAAGGCGGCGCGTCTGGAGTTGTTTGTTCCTCCCGGTGGGCTGGTGGTCTCACTGGCTTCAGGAGTGAAGCTGCAGACCTTTGCGGTGAGTGTTACAACTCATAAAAGCAGTGTGGACCCAAAGAGTGAGCAGTAGCAAGATTCATTGCAAAGAGCGAAAGAATAAAGCTTCCACAGTGTGGAAGGGGACCCGAGCGGGTCGCCACTGCTGGCTCGGGCAGCCTGCTTTTATTCTCTTAATAAAAGAGACCAGCAGCCCAGTGGTCTGTTTTGACAGGGCACTGATTGGTGCGTTTACAATCCCTGAACTAGACACAAAGGTTCTCCACGTCCCCACTAGATTAACTAGATACAGAGTGTAGACACAAAGGTTCTCCAAGGCCCCACCGGAGTAGCTAGATACAGAGTGTGGATTGGTGCATTCATAAACCCTGAGCTAGACAGAGGGTGCTGACTGGTGTGTTTACAAACCTTGAGCTAGATACAGAGTGCCGATTGGTGTATCCACAATCCCTGAGCTAGCCATAAAGGTTCTCCAAGGTCCCACCAGAGTAGCTAGATACAGTGTCCATTGGTGCATTCACAAACCCTGAGCTAGACACAGGGTGCTGATTGGTGTATTTACAATCCCTGAGCTAGTCATAAAAGTTCTTCGCATCCCCACCAGACTCAGGAGCCCAGCTGGCTTCACCCAGTGGATCCCGCACCTGGGCTGCAGGTGGAGCTGCCTGCCAGTCCCGGTGCCGTGTGCCCACACTCCTCAGCCCTTGGCTGGTCGATGGGACTGGGCACCGTGCAGCAGGGGGTGGTGCTCGTCAGGGAGGCTCGGGCTGCACAGGAGCCCATGGAGGGGGTGGGAGGCTCAGGTATGGTGGGCTGCAGGTCCCGAGCCCTGCCCCTGTCCGGTGAGAAATCGAGTGCAGCGCCGGTGGGCTGGCACTGCTGGGGGACCCAGTACACCCTCCGCAGCCACTGGCCCGAGTGCTAAGCCCCTCATTGCCCGGGGCCAGCAGGGCCGGCCGGGGCGGCCGACTGCTCCGAGTGCGGGGCCCGCCAAGCCCACGCCCACCCGGAACTCCAGCTGGCCCGCAAGCGTGCCCGCAGCCCCGGTTCCCGCTCGCCCCTCTCCCTCCACACCTCCCTGCAAGCTGAGGGAGCCAGCTCTGGCTTTGGCCAGCCCAGAAAGCGGCTCCCACAGTGCAGCGTGGGCTGAAGGGCTCCTCAAGTGCTGCAAGTGGGAGCCCAGACAGAGGAGGTGCTGAGAGGGAGCGAGGGCTGTGAGGACTGCCAGCACGCTGTCACATCTCACCAGTGTATGGAGCAACTTCTATACCTCCTCATACCTGGCAAGATACTATACATCGAAATCAGCGACCAGCAACATATATATTTTTTTCTCAATCATCTTAAGAGAAAGACTATGTAGAGCTGCAATGGATCCTGTTCAACAGTCAAAAAACTACAGCTGTCAGGCTCCTGAGTGAAGAAAAGGGGAGGCTTTCTGTGGCCAGGAGGTAAGATTAAATAATGTTAGGAACCAGAGTTTGACTGGAAGATGATTGATTGCTTTGGTGATGTCATTTGATAAAAAAGAACAGTATTGTGGGTTCACAATTTACTAAATGTCAGTTGTTGATATCATTTTGAAAAAAAAAACCTGTCTGCCTTAAAACGGTGATGGAGTTCCCATTTTCTGAAAAAAAAAAAAAAAAAAAATGTAACTATCTCATCTCATGAATCAGGTGCTGTTCCAATTTTTTGTCCAGCTCTTATCATAGAATTGATTCACTTTTTCATGGAAAAGAAAAGATTCTTTTGTTGCTCTTAGTTCAGCAAACTCTCATACAGACTAGACTGCAAAACATCCTAACTACTTTAAATATGATACTATAAATAACTTTTAAATAGCAAAACTGTGTGTCGTAGAGTCCATTTCAGTCATTAAAGCAAATTGGTCAGCTCATTTAAACCCCAGTTAATAGCTTCTGTACAATGAGAAAAAAAAATCAGGGCACGACCTTTTTTTAAATCTAAATGGTTTTTATAGACCAAAAAAACAATTTGCACAAAGAATCAAAATAATGAAATTACATTTTCTATACTGATTTGATATTCAAGGAACAGGACTGTTAAACTTTAGAAGCTATATATGTAATTTTATTATAAAAGCTAGAAATCAATTTGAAATAAGAGTTTTTAAAATCCTCTCATTGCACTACAAACCGCTGAGTCACATAGACAACAGACAGATGTTAATCAAATTGGAGATGAGTTGTAGTGTAAAACTCTGCTGTGTTTAGTGGGGCTCATGCACAGAATGTAGCTACAATATTGTCTAGACTTTCCATAAGAATTCACACACAGGATATGTTAACTTTTTTCTTCATTGTATTTAAAATGTCACCTGCATAATTTTCTGTGTTTTAAAACATGTAAAAAAATCACCTATTCCTTATTTCAAAGTTTATTTTAATGGCTTCAAGGTAGTCATTATTATAACTTTCAAAAGTAAATATAAACATTTGTGGTTTATGATCATGGTTAATTTTGGTGTTAGTAATTTTAAGTGATTCTCAATTATATATAAACAAACTATATTAAAACTTTAACATGTACATGCGTGTCAATGTGTGTATATATGCAGCTAATTACACTCACCCCTTTGTTAGCAATTATCAGGTCAAGAAAAATTTCCACTTCAATTATGTTTTTTAAAAAATGTTTTAATTCTTTTACTTAATTTTTTTATTTGTATAAATGTAAGGGGTGCAAGTGCAGTTTTGTTATACGGATTTATTGCATAGTGGTGAAGCCTAAGCTTTAAGTGCAACCAACAGCCAAGTAATGTACATTGTATTCATCAAGTAATTTCTCATCCCTCACCTCCCTCCCACCCTTCTGAGTCTCCATTGTCTATTATCCCACACTCTAGGTCCATACAGATACATTGTTCAGCTCCCACTTTTAAGTGGCAATATGTAGTATTTGACTTTCTGTTTCAGCGTTGTTTCAATTAACGTAATAGCCTCCATCCATGTTGCTGCAAAATACATGATTTTGTTCTTTTTTAGGGCTGAATTTCATTGTGTGTGTGTGTGTATTTCAATATTTTTATGACACAATTTCATTGTGTGCATATATAAACACATATACAGCCATATATGTATATATATACACATTGTGTATATATATATATTTCATTGTATGTGTGACGTGTATGTATGTGTGTATGTATATATATATATATATATATATATACATATCATTGCATGTGTATATTAGCTTTATCCAACCATCCATTGATGAATTCTTAGGCTTAGGTTGATTCCATGTCTTTGCTCTTGTGAATAGTGCTGTGACAAACATATGAGTGCAGGTATCTTTTCTGACATAAAGATGTATTTTTCTTTGGATAGATACCCAGTAGTGGGATTGCTGAATAGAATGGTAGTTCTAGTTTTAGTTTTTTGAGAAGGCTCCATATTGCTTTTCCAAGAGGTTGTACTAATTTACATTCCCACCAACAGTGTTTAAGTGTTCCTTCTTGTCCACGTCCTCGCTAACATCTGTTATTTTTTGACTTTTTAGTAATAGCCATTCTGACATGTGTAAGATCATATCTCATTGTGGTTTTAATTTGCATTTCTCTAGATATTATTGATGTTTAGCATTTTTTGATATACTTGTTGGCCATATGTATGTCTTCCCTTTAAAATTGTCTATTCATGTCCTTTACCAAAAATACATTTTAAATAAAATTGTCTCAACAAGGTTATGGACAAACACAACTACAAAAATTATTGGTAAAACTATACAGTTACAGATGAACTTAAAAACTTCAAAGCATCATACATTATATCACAATAATCAGATACATGATGAGGAGGAGGACAGTAACAATGGTCCTACAATTAAGAAGACACTCTCAAAGAGATTAAGTAACTTGAACAAGTTAATAACAATTTTTTTAATAAAGCAAAATCTAGAGCTGGTTTTCTAAATTCAAAATCAAAATATATTATCCTGGAAAAATAAAAGGACTAAATATATGAATAATCTATCTTTACTGCCCATACCATTGAGTCACATTTTTAGGTGTTTTTTTTTTTTTTCAAAGACTTATGGTAAATTTATTGAAGGTCATTAATTCTGGATTTAGAAAAGACTGTTAAATCTTACAGGCTTGGAAATTTTGTCATATATGTTTATGACTAAAGGAATTGAATGAGCTTGTTTTAGAGAAGCCGAGGGTAGACATGCCAGCTGTGGATATTTAATAGACTGTCAGAGCAAAGAGGTATTACACTACTCCTCAAGAAAGCAAAACTTAAACAATGGGTAGCGATTACCTAGAAGAAGAGAAGGCGGCCATATCTCAAAGGAAGGAACTGTTTCACAATTAGAAGAATCCGACAGTGGAGTTGTCTTCCCTAGAAGGTGTTCTATAGTAGGAGATTTTTCAAGTTAAAACTGCATGACCCTCTGGCATGACTTCATAAGAAAACAAAAAGATTCCTGCAGTAAGCAGAAGATTGGATTTTGGGACTCCTATGGGGTCAGTCAACCAAATTATTAGAATTACAAAATGCTAGAAATGAAAGAAACCTTGGATAATACACCTTTACTCCACTCTTTTAAAGATGAGAAACTAGAACTGTGGAAGTTAATTTATCTGCTTAATATCATGAAGCAGAATCTTTATTAGCAAAATCATAAATAAATCATTGAACTGAAAGAGAGGCTACAGAATTTTCAAGTCAATTTAACCATCAGGAAGTGATTACCAAGTTACTCTGATAGTCTTCAGGAAAGCAAGACTTTTATTGCAATGTGGTTTTCCAATGCTATGTGGTTTTTACTGAGAAATTGATGTGACTTAGAAGCAATTGTCTCAATTTATACTGTCCCTTTGGCAAAGATTTATTTTATTTGCTATGGTTCATTTAGTTGAATCTGTAACATTCACCAAACCTAACAGTAAAGAGGACGTCTGCCAGTATGACTTAGAATCTCATAAACACAGGAAACGTAACTGCAACCATGCAGAGGCCAACTCATCAGTTCTTAACGATTCCTTGGTAGAAAAGGCCCATGGGATAAAGCTCTGAAGAAGACATAAATATATTCAGTCATCCATCCTATTATTAATTAATTCACTCATTAAATATTTATTGAGCCCCTACTATGTGCCACACAGGCATTTTTTATTCATATTTTTGCACATTTGTGGTAATTTAGTGCAGAATAGGTAATTTCTTAATTTCGAATCAGTATTTATTTCAAACGCAAGATAAAAATAACTCAGATGCTCTATTCTGAAATGCATGCTATTAAATTTCAGAGGAAAACTCAAATAAAACAGAGATCAAAATCACAAATCTAAATATTTGCATACCAGTCAGATAAACACCTAACACCAATGTCTCAGCACATTCTAGGTTTGGGGGATTTAGTAAGTGTATATAGAAAGGCATAGAAGAGTAAGATGCATATTATTTCAAATGAGGGCAACATAACAAATCAACATTTGATGTGCATAAACTCTGTGCCAAGTCCTACTTTGGAAAATCCCATATACAATATTTCCTTTTTTTTTTTTTTTGAGATGGAATCTCACTCTGTTGCCCAAGTTGGAGTGCGGTGGCGCAATCTTGGCTACTGCAACCTCTGCCTCCTGGGTTCAAGTGATTCTCCTGCCTCAGCCTCCTGAGTAGCTGGGATTACAGGCACACGCCACCACACCCAACTAATTTTCATACTTTTTAGTAGAGACGGGGTTTCACCATGTTGGCCAGGCTTGTCTTAAACTCCTGAACTCAGGTGATCTGCCTGCCTTGGCCTTCCAAAGTGCTGGGATTATAGACATGAGCCACTGCGCCTGGTCTTCCATATACAATATTTCATTTAATTCTCACCACTACAATAAGAAGGAGTATTGGTAGACTGATTTTAGAGATAAGAAAGGTGTTCCTCAGGAAGATTATATAACTGGCAAATGCTGACATTCAACCATATCTTCTAACTACAAGCTCATATTTTTTCTTACTAAATAAAACAATTGCTAGAAGAATAAAACAACAAATATGATACTAAGGAGAAAATGTATTTGAGTAACCAGAACTGGATACACCTTACCTAATTTCATTAAAATCTTACAAACAGACCCCCCCAAAAATGGGATAATTTTATCCTTTATATATGTGAAACTGAAGCTTAAGGAGGCTAGCAATTACTTAATTCCACATTGCTTAAAAACAGTCAAGTCTTATTTTAAGGCTCGGTCAATCTGACTTCTAAGCTAGCAATCACCAGCTGTTATTCTGAACTTCATGCTTTTCTCAAAGGTTCTGTCTTTTCTGGTTCTGGTTGGCAAAGACTGAAGTTTCCCTAGATCTCTGTCTTTTAAAAAACTTTCTTCCCCAGCTATAAAGCCATCTATTTTTACTGAGCACTGGCCACCTGGAACAATGCCACATTTTCCTGACTCCACTGGAACTAGGTATGCCTCTTTATATGTGCTTTTTACCAGAGATGTATACATGGAATTTCTGGAGTTCCTTTTCTGGACAACCTGAATAAAGTTGATATGTTTCTGTTTTGTATCTTCCTCCATCTTGGTGCCTGGAAGGCAGACATGATAGTCAGTGCTTCATCAACCATCTTAAGCCACAAGAGTAAGAGCCACACTCCAGGGTCAGTGATGCAGAGAGAATAAAATGTCCCAAAAGCTGGACAAATCTGTAGGACCGCCAAAGCAAACCTGGACTGCCTACGCCCACCATCTTTTCACAAAAGAGAACAAAAAGGTATGTTCACTATTTTTTTTTGTCATATGCAGTTGAACTTAACCAAAGCAGGCAAGTGTAAACTGCAAAATATAAGGATAGCCCTGAGTGTGCATCCCTTTCAATTCAGGAAATATTTATTGAAGAACTATTGGGTGAGCAGCACTGTGAGTGATAATATAGGAAATGAAAAAAAAGAACTAGCTTATAGAAAGGAACAATTCTTGGAAGGCAAAAATAACCATTAATTAATGAAAATAGAGCGGTTCTGAAGAAATGGCAATAATAATGAAGACCTCTCCAGCAAAATCACTGGAAAGAATGAAAGCAGCTATTTTAAAGGTCTTATTTTAAACAAATTGTGTAAATATTGGCAAACAGAGATTAAAACATGGTCAATAAATTATAAAGGAAGCTCTTAGGAGAAACATCAATGAGGTTAGTTCCTTTGATTAGGTAGAAAATTGATGAGAGGGAATTAATTCCTATAGGTAGTACATGAAAAAAGTATTTAGACAATCCATATTATTAATTTGGGACCAGTTCATATTGGCTTCCTCTTAGTGAGATTTAGGAGCAATAAGTAGCCAGGACATTCCTTGATTTTATTTGTCTCTGGGAATTGTGAATATTAGTGGGTACCATTGTGGAAAACAATAAAGTCAATATAAGGTCCTCATTAAAAAAATTCACTGCTTCTTACCACGTTGCTGGCTCCATGCTATTGATATGTGTGCTCTGTGTGTGCCAAATACATATTAAGAAATGAAAAATAATAAGAAAGTACTTTGAGAAATTAATTTTTTAAATATTTCACAACTGTATGGAGGTACAGACAGAAGATACATTTAGGCTTTTATGTTCATTCATTCAGGTTATGCTAATGAACTTTAGAAAAGCTGCCTTGTGACAGAGATTGTTATTGTTATCAAAGATCCACGTGTTTCTTAGCTTCTCAGCACGTACTTTGGTTGAAATCCTGAGACTGAGCTCCAAAAAATAAAGTGTAGGTGATTATGATGTAAGTCAATTTCATGAACACCACACCCTAAAATATCTCACAGAAACATCAGCTCTCTTTCTTGTTGCTGTGGTGACCAGAGAAACATCATGGCTCCAAGATGGAGAGCCAACTGTTTCTGGGAGAGTCAGCTGTTTCTGGGAGAGCATTGGCTATGATGTGAATGCAAAGTAAACTTGTGTTAATTCATTAAGATTTCAAGTTTTATTCATGCAATACCAAAGAGTTTGTTGTTGAGTGTGGGAATTGATACTTGCAATAGGGTACTGCTGGTACATATACACCATGGAATACGATGCAGCCATAAAAAAGAATGATACCATGTCCTTTGCAGCATCATTGATGCAGCTAGAGGTCATAATCCTAAATGAATTAATGTAGGAACAGAAAACCAAATACTGCATTCTCACTTAGAAGTGGGGGCTAAGCACTGAGCACACATGGACACAAAGAAGGGAACAATAGACACTTGGATCTATTTGAGGGTGGAAGGTAAGGACTGAAAAGCTACCTACCAGGCACTATGCTCATTGCCTTGGTGATGAAATTGTACATCAAACCCCGAGACATGTAATTTACACATGTAACAAACCTGCATATGCATCCCCTGAACCTAAAAATAAAGTTGGAAAGAAAAAAAAAAGAAAAATGAAGCTAAAATATGTAGCATTGACTTACTGTTCAGGCCCTGGGCAGTGAGGTAACTGTTCATTGGCTGCTGGAAAATTGTCATATATGTTAAACTATGGACAAAAATTTGGAAAACCCTTTGCCTTTTTGAAATCAGGAAATGAGCTATGGGCTTTCTGAAGAAAGACTGAAAATCAGAATAGTGTAATGTCTTTTGGCTGCATTTGGCAAGGTCTATTGAGAAAAACACATAAGATCAGGAAAGATTGGAATGCAAGTGGAAATTTACAAACAGAGAGAGAAATTCTTGAAAATGAAGATTCAGAGCCTTAAAGGAAAAAGAACTCTCATACATTGCTAGAAAGAAAGAAATTTGGTACTAACACCTTGGGAAACTGGTAATTTCTAACACTGAATATATGTATGTCTACTACTCAGAATTTCTACTTCAAGGTGTATACAAAACAGAAATATGTGTATATGTTCACCAAAGTATATGTCCTGGAATGTTCATAGAAGCCCTCTTCAAAACAGCCAAAAACTAGAAATTACCCAAGTCTTCAACAACATTAGAATGGATACATACATTGCAGAATAGTCACAAAATGGAATATTATACAGCAATGAACTAACTACCATATGTAACAATATAGCCGAATTGCACCAACATAATGTTGAACCAAGAAAGCCAGATGCAAGAGCATATATACAGTTGGATTCCATTTGAATAATGCTATATTGAAGCAATGCTAATTTATATGTCAGAGCAATGGTTACCCTTGAAGGTGGGGGTTAGACAATGCCCATAAGAGTGCATGAAGAGGGCTTTTGAGAAAGCCAGCAATGTTCTATTTATTAACTTAGGTGCTGGTTATGCAAGTGGTCAATTTTGGAAAATATATCAAGCTATATGCTTATGACCTGTGATGTTTTCTCCATGTTTATAATAATTCAACTAAAGCAAAATAAAAAAAATAGGAAGATAGATGGTTGATATATAGGTAGATAATTGTTCAGGTTTGAAAAATCTTACTGTTTTTGGAAAATATATTAAAACACATGAGTAAAAAGTCTCTGTACAATTTCTAGTTGAATAGAGTGCATGAGAGCAAAGATATAGATGTGGCCTTCACATTTAAACTCTATAATCTTACGAAAGCAACCATTAATCTTGGAGACAAATTTAGTGTCAATAAAGAAAAAAAGACTTAAGAAGTCTGTCTCAGAAAGAATTTTATTTATTGTTACCAGCACATGAACTCTCACTGAAGACAAGTAGATCAGAAGCCTACTAAGTTATTGAAGAAAACATTGCAAAAAGAAATCATAAATCCCATGGAATTGAACATATTGAAAGCCCAGATCTTGGTTTTTAAATATTATTCTCTAAAATAACAAATGTTCTTTAGAAAAGAAATTGATCATTCATACTGGGGAAGGAAGAGGACAGTGTGACCACGAGGCATAACCTGTCATAAACTTTTCCCTCTCCTCCAGATTTGGCCACAATGGTTAGCAGCAAAAGAACTCACAAATTAAAGTCAAGTACCTCTGAGATAAATGAAAATAAACTTCCTCCAAGAGAACAGGAACAGGACTGACTTTCTGCAAATGTGAGGGTTTAATGTGGTTAGGATGTCCTACCCCACCAGTATATAAGTATATATTAGTTTCCTGTATTGCAGGTGAGAGGACAGAGATATCAATGTTCCCCCCCACTTTTTTTTTTTTTTTTTTTGAGGGAGTCTCGCCCTGTCACCCAGGCTGGAGTGCAGTGGCGCGATCTCAGCTCACTGCAAGCTCCACCTCCCAGGTTCACGCCATTCTCCTGCCTCAGCCTCCTGAGTAGCTGGGACTACAGGCTCCCGCCACCACACCTGGCTAATTTTTGTATTTTTAGTGGAGACGGGGTTTCACCGTGTTAGCCATGATGGTCTCGATCTCCTGACTTTGTGATCCACCTGCCTCGGCCTCCTAAAGTGCTGGGATTACAGGCATGAGCCACTGCGCCTGGCCAATGTTCCTCTTTTAGTGTACGAATCAATGGATTAAGAAGACGAACACATTTTTCACAAGATGATTAAGCTGATGAAAAGGATTTTGAATCATCCAGTCTTGATGTTAGACTAGACACAGTGACCAAAGAGAAAGAAGAAAACAAAATAGTTTATGTAACAGAAACTGCTAGTTCAAATATTTGTGTGTTCCTTATATTTCCCAGGCTCTGTTCCACTTAGAGACCATGTAACTACATTTAAGCCAAAATGATGAGAGGAGAAGTGATATAACCTATGCACCCATAAAACACCCCACAGAATCCCCCACAACCCTATTCCCCTGTTGTGGTTACACAGAGGTCACTGCCTTGGGTACCTAACCACAAGACGGAAGCAGCCCACATCTTTGAGTGAGTGCTTGGACGAGACCCATGCAGACAGGCTCATAGCTAGTATAGACACTGGGATCTATTTAAGGGTGGAAGGTAAGGACTGAAATGCATTATAAATAAAAAATTAACTTTTGTAATATTAAGTCACAGAGAATGTGAAGTTTGTTGTGGCAACTAATGTCAATTACTATATTAATAGTCACCTGGAGGTGACACAAAGATTAATGAGACAGACCTTGTCCTCAAAGATATTTTGTCTATTAGAAAGGACAAGATACGTTCTATGTAGCTTAAGGATAGCTTAAAGTTCTTTGGTATTCCTGTCATTAAGAGGTAAATCTAATTCCCCTCACTCTGAATCTAGGGTAGCCTTCTTGATTGGCCTCAACAATAGAATGTGGAAGAAGGGACTTTTGATGCCTGGTCATGAGACAGTTTCTGGTTCTACTTGGACTGTTTGGAACCCTCATCTTTGAATCCCTGAGTAGCATTGTGAGAACTTTAGCTTACCTGAGGATGCCATATTATAAGGAAGCCCAAATAGCTACAATGAAGAAGCTACGCGGAGAGAGACAGAAAAAGACGTTTGCTTGATCCCTGGACTTTTCAGCTCCTAAGAATTTTAGCCATCTCAGCAGAGTCATGAAACATCATAGAAGACAGGTGAGTCATCTGTGCTAATGCCCTGTCTAAATTCCTGCTTCATAAAATTATGAGACATAAAATTATGGCTGTTTTAAGACATTAAGCTTGGGGTATTTTTTAGACAATAACAGATAACTGGAAAGAGGCATTAAAATAGGAACATAAATATAAGTTTAGTATCCATGTATGCATATGTGTGTGTGCATGTATGTGTTACACACACGAGATAGAAAGCAAAATGGACTCTGGTAGAAAATTAGAAAGGTTTGTAAAGATATAAATGCAGTGCTAGGGAAATACAAAAATGAAGAAATCCCATTCAGTGGCAGAATTATTAGGGGAAGAACTATTCTTTTTTTTTTTCTTTTTTTTGAGACGGAGTCTCGCTCTGTCGCCCAGGCTGGAGCACAGTGGCGCAATCTCGGCTCACTGCAAGCTCCGCCTCCCAGGTTCATGCCATTCTCCTGCCTCAGCCTCCCGAGTAGCTGGGACTACAGGCGCCCGCCACCACGCCCGGCTAATTTTTTGTTTTTTTTTTTTTTTTTTTTTTTTTTAGTAGAGACAGGGTTTCACCGTGGTCTCGATCTCCTGACCTCGTGATCCGCCCACCTCGGCCTCCCAAGGTGCTGGGATTACAGGCGTGAGCCACCGCGCCCGGCCTAGGGGAAGAACTATTCTTATTCTGTAAGTAGCCAGTAGTCAAGCACTGAGTCCAGCTGATGTATCATTGTGTCTGTCATACCTGCCACCACGCCTGTCACATGATGGTTGCCTATGAATGTTCATTAAATTAATAGAATAAGTAAACTAATGCTGGTGCATTTTTAAAAGAATCTTGAAGGAAAGACTGGATTTGCTCACATGGAAAGTGATGGAAGTGGATGACAGTGAAAAATTCTAGGCCAGTGAAACAGCATGATCATCATACAACACACACAGACGTGTGCATGAAGACCACAGCGGAGAGAAAGGGGCAACCTGATACATTTTAGAGCACAAAAATAACGAGAGAGAGAGAGAGAGAGAGACGGAATGGTCAGCTGTGGTTTGAAAGCAGATCCCCGAAAAATTTGGACATTTTGCAGGCATTGAAAACACACACTGATTCTTTTCTGATAAAATGTAGTATCATGACAAGAACTCTTTGTTAGGAAGAGGGATATAGCAGAGGAATCTCAGACAGACTGGCCAATCATTTGCAAACATCCGAAGTCTAGAAATAAGCTTTAAGCAGCAATGTGAGAAATTTCAGTTAAAAGCAAGAAGAGTGATTAGCAATTAGAATCAATCATTGAGGGGATATTCACAATCCTCTTCATTTAGTAATGCTAAAATACACACAATCTGGTAACATCGCATGTCCTTTGCAAATACACAATTCTAGAATATTGTGATAATTCCTAAGGACATATTCAACATGGCTACATTTTGACTTTTATTATGCAAACACTGAAAATATCACGTGTGGAAGTGTGTGGGCTTTCCCTCAGAGTGCCACATGTTAGTAAAACTGGCAGTATAGTATCTGAGTATCACTTTCTCCTTCCAGAGAAATGTGGGCTTTTTTGTAGCGACATAATAAATTGAGAGCTTTATTTATGAGCCTGAGTATACTGTGGGTTGCAAGAGGAGCAAACTGACTATCTATGTCATCTCTGCTATCTGTATGCTATATTAAGCCACATATGTAATGAGGAGTGGAGCAATAATTGAATTACTGGAGTGTCACTTTTCTCTCTCTGCAGCATTGCTTTTGTGGGCAGACTAGGAAGAAAAGTCTGTTCTGAGGCTGCAGGCAGCTTAATTATTTTTTTCTTTCCAAGATAATAATTTGAAGCATGCAGGACTATTGCATAAGTCTCTTCATATTAATAAATGAAATATATTATCAGGTAATGATAAGATCTAAAACTAGTGAATATTCAACCTGAGCTAATATCTTTCTCTAATTTTTTTTTAAAAAACAGTATCAGAGATAGGCAGACTAACTTTCGTTAGCAGAATTACTATAACTTAAGTATATCAATATGAGTGTGGTCTTTTTAAAAACCAGATTCTGGGAGTCATACACAAAGTCTCTAATGACAATTCCAGAAGATCCTTTTAAAATGGGGAAAATATGTAGAAGGGAAACAAACACCACAGTGATTGTTTATATTAAAATGAATGTAACTACTATCAGACCAGTTCATTTTTACATAGTGAATACCTCTAGAAAAACATGTAGAGTTAATCACTCTCGATTTTCAAACTAAGACACACACAGGAAAACAAATAATCATATTTTCAGGGAAAATAATACATGCCAGAGAGGAACACATAAATAATAGATCATTAGTAGAGAGTAGTTACAAAGGATCATGTTTTGTTTCTTTTTTCTAAATCAATTACTTGGTTACTGTTCTTTTTACAGTCTTGCTTTGGAATCTGTATTTTAAAAAGCCTACACTTGACAGTCTGTAGCACACAACTGACTTGGAGTACATAAACTCCTGTGTGAATAATCTATTTTTATAGCCAGGGCTGTTTTCTACCCAGATATATAACATTCACATGGCCCAGTCACAAATACCTGCACATATATAATACATGAAAAATAAGAAATTATCTTATCCTTTCAGTTTTTCCTTTAAAAAAAAAAAAAAAACAACTCTAGGAACTTGACCTGTTATTTCATTTATCTCTTCTTCCAGTCCTCTTTTGCTTCTCTGTGTTGCTGTGTTTTTCCCTTTTAGTAGAAGAAAGAACAGAGCATAGCTATCCTAGAGGCACTTTTTACTGTTGTTGTTTCGAAAAATTATTTTTCCTGCAGTGACGGCAGCACTTATTAATCTTTTCCTCCTCTTGGTCTCAATGATTGTCTTTCTCTCCTGCTCTTGCCATTGGAAATATGTAGGTGCTAAAAATTATGTCTTTCTTCCAGTTGTCTGTGCTCCACTGGGAATTAGCAAAAGTGCTGGGGTTTATGCTGATCTCCCTTGTGCAAAGGGGGAAAAAAAAATACATCAGTGGAACCAAGTTTGCTCTGAAGAGCCAGTATATGTTGAAACATCTTTCAAATTCTAGGTCAGCAGTGAAGAGCAGAGAAAGGCTTCTTTATACAGAAGTCTCATGTTCTGCCTAATTATTATGAGTTTCAAAGAAGGAGCTGCTGTCAAACCACTTGGTTAAAGTAGTTAGGTTTAATGAGTTTCATTCCCGTGCTTGTGTCTGGGTTTCTGAAGTTTTCCAAGCCTGTACCAATTGTCTAGGCAGTTATCTTTGTTGAATAATGCTCATTTGGTAAAAGCTGGACACAGAGGAAAGCGCCCTGCCACCTCTGGGGGCTTCCTCACCCTCTTATTCTGATTGTAAAACAAGCATCGGAGGGTCAGGTTAAGGGAGTCATGGTGGACTTACACTTCCTTGCTAAGTTTTGGAAGAGACAGTGATTCGTGTTTTACTGATGCCAATACTAGAGCAAATGTAGTGAGTAGTATTTGTGAAAAAGGGCTGTAGGAGAGAAGGAAAGGAACTCAGAATTTGTCAGAGGAAAAAATGCTTTGAGCCTCAGTTTTGGCGCTTACTAACTAAAATTTTGTTCAATTACTAAAGGTTTTTTAAAATTTAGTTTCCTTATCTTGAGAAAACCAACAATTCTTACATCTAGCGACTTTTGTGCAGATTAAATGTTATTTATGGAAAGGATATAATGCAATGCTGGCACAGACTAAACATTCAGAATTAATTAGTGGTTATTATGTTTCCCATAATCGTGATATCATTTCTAGAGTCACACAGAATACTAGAGCCTTAAAGAGCTATGATTGTCATGTCACGAGTTGATATTTAATTACTGATAAAATGGAGAACCTGGAAAGATAAATGATCAGACCAAGATCACACAGCAAGTTTGTAGAAGTTAGACAAAACTCTTGGGTCTCCTGTTTTGTTCCCTGGTGATCTTTGTGGGAAACTGAAATAAAACAGTAATGTCTTCTGCACAACATTAGGCTTAAGTCAATCAGTCAGTAAATATTCACTATTAGATTGATTTACTGACCATTTTGTCTGGACAAAATGACTACGCCACTAACCATTTTGTCACAATCTTAAAGTATATTCATTATTAAGAAGGTTAAGAATGGTCCAAAATCACAGCACAATTCAATCAAGTGGCCAATTCAATCAAGTTTGATTCTGTATATTGTACTGTAACTTGGGCTCAGCATACAAGTCAGTATGGTATTAAATGGGGATTGACTTTCAAGTGTTTACCTTAAATATGATCAGTTAAACACAGCAAAATACCTGGGAAGCTGTCAATGAGTAACCAACTGATTTCTAAATGGCCCACTGGCTAAATGACCTCATTAATTTTCTTCTTTCCTTACCAGGGTTGCACCTATATAAGATATTTAATAATGTCTTCTAAGAATAACAAAAATAACTATACCTGACATACCTATGGAATGGCATTGCTGGTTTATGACCCATTATATGTAATCATAGTATATTTTCTCTATGACAATATCCTTGCAATCTCCGTTAAGCTGATGAAACAAATGTTTGAGAATAAATGTCAAATCCTAGTATATTGTAAGTTGCTCTTTTCCAGTGGCTAAGTAAATACATTAATAGATAGCCAAACGGACAAATTCTCATTTTCTATTTCGTACTTGAATGTGTACTGAAAGCAAGAAAATGCTCATAAACTTTAAAACTTGCTTCCTATTATCAATGTAAAAATAATTAATGTGGTACTCCCCTCTGTATAACTCCACAGCTTATATGCCTTTTGTTATTACTACACTGTCTCTCATGTTATTGTGGCAAGTTGGGACAAAAAATAGACCCTGGGGTTGGCTGGGCAAGTGAAAATATGGCCCTGGGACTTCATGTTCCCACCAGCATGCGATTCATAAACAGTATGGTAATAAGGCAACTGAAATACAGACAAGATTCCCAGAGTTAGCCAGTTCATTCACATTTCTCAGAACAAAACTAACTGAATTTCCCTTTCTGGACCTCTAAATATATTTTCTGACAATCCCTGGATAAGGTAAAGTCTATAGCATAATTCAGAAATGTCACAGAAATAAAAAAAAGAACAAAAAGGCTTAATTCAAGCTCTATTTGTCTTAGTTGGGGGCAGAGGATCTTCTAATTTATCATTATCAATCTCTCCCAGTGCTAAACTCCACCTACCCCCAAAAAGATATTCACTAACTAGAAATATGTTTCAGAACATTGTTGGTTTAAAAGAGAACATTGTGGCCGGGCGTGGTGGCTCACGCCTGTAATTCCAGCACTTTGGGAGGCTGAGGCAGAAGGATCACGAGGTCAGGAGTTCAAGACCAGACTGGCCAACACAGTGAAACCCCATCTCTACTAAAAATACAAAAATTAGCCGGGCGTGGTGGCGAGCACCTGGAGTCACGGCTGCTTGGGAGACGGAGGCAGGAGAATCGCTTGAACCCAGGAGGCGGAGGCTGCAGTGAGCAGAGATTGCGCCAGTGCACTCCAGCCTGGGCAACTCAGCAAGACATTGTCTCAGAAAAAAAAAAAAAAGAGAGAGGGAGAACATTATATGTGCATGAAGAATGGCAACTTGCACATTCATAGAACTATTCTTCTTTGACCTTCATTGTTTCACTAGAGGTAAAGTACTATATGATCTAGTAAATATTACCACTTTTTTAATTTAACAGATAACTCTATTTTCTATTGGTTGTGGAGTTACTAGCATGGTAGTGAACACCATGAATGTGGAGTGAGCTAAGCTTGTTTTCAGATTCTTGCTCCATCACTCCATGGCTGGGTGAATTTGTTCACCCTTCACTCATTTGGTTTCCCCATCTGTGCAATACTGATTACAATGTCCCTTCACAGGTTTGTTCATTTTAATCACTTCATTCAACAACTTATTTTTAAATATGAGCCAGGGAAATGCTGGCCAGACAAGGTGGCAGTCTCTATTCACACAGAACTAGTGCAGCAGTGTAGTCAAGGATTAAATTAATATATATGCCGTGCCTATTGCAATACCTGTCCCATAGCAGGCTCTGATTAGCAGTTGCTCTAGTTGGTACACATTGAGTTTATGTACCAGATGTATTGTTTGCCTCCACCTTTGTTATCTTTTCATCCTCAGATTAGGCTCACGTAGGTGTTTTTATCCCTGTTACACAGAATGGAAAACTTAAGTTCAAAGAAATTACCTCCCAAAAGTTACACAAAAATAAATTGTGGAGTTAGGTTTCAAACATAGATGTGTTTGACACCATACAAGTAAATAATGAGATTCCTCTGATCTAAAAAGAAGGTACTAGCCATGTATGAAAACTTGGTTTAGTCAAAGCAAACAGGTTTTCTTCCCTCCAGCAAATACAATCTACTTGAATTTCCTTAGCCTCTGTATACTTAAATGGACCTGTTTCACCTGTGGTGTTTATGCTGTTATTTTGTATACCACACACACACACACACGATAGACAATATATATGTAGGTAATATATATACACACACAATATTTTGTAGACAATACATATGTATATATGTGGATAATATATATGTACACATATCTATAAAATACTGACAGTAAACATTAGCTATTGATTTCATTTATGCCTACAAATACCTCATTATGATATACAAGGTGTTTGTAGATTATTCATGAAGACACTAATGTGCTATGTTGACATGCATGATTTAGATGCATTAAAAATAATATGTAATGGAAAACTCTTAAAAATATTCTTGTAGAATTTATTTTATTTTTGAGACAGGGTCTAGCTCTGTTGCCTAGGCTGGAGGGTAGCAGCATGATCTCGGCTCACTGCAACCTCCAACTCCTGGGTTCAAGCCATTCTTCCACCTCAGCCTCCCAAGTAGCTGGGACCACAGGCACATACCACCACACCCAGTTAATTTTTGTATTTTTAGTAGAGACAAGGTTTTGCCACGTTGTCCAAGCTGGTCTTGAACTCCTGGACTCAAGTGATCCACCCACCTCAGCCTCCTAAAGTGCTGGGATTACAGGTGTTAGCCACGGTGCCCGGGTTTTTTGTACAATTTAAATATAACCACCTAAAAAATAATATAATGGACAGCAAAGTAAAATGAATCCACTAAACACAGGCAATCCTAAACATGAGCAAGACTTTAAAGAAACTGATTTTCTAGATGTAGAATCTTTCGATGTCATTGCAGTGGCCAGCCGTATTTACCTAATTGGCCAAATAAGCATTATATTGTAAAAATATCAATTAAATCACATATACATTTATTTAATATTTTCAATTATATAAACTAACATAACACACCAGTGACTTAGTGAACGTTATTATTTAGACAAGGTTAAGGATGACTTCGGTCATATTTAAGTTAGAAAGGATTTAAATAGACACTTTCTCATCTTTCCTTCACTCAAATTTCCTGTATTTCTGCATCTGGTTACCTAATTGGCTTTACTTTCAGTTATTATGTGAGAAATGCCCCATTTTTCTCAAAGCTGACCTCACCTCTTGTGCGCTGGGTCCCATTCAATAGTTACTTGAAACATCCAGGCCGGGCACGGTGGCTCACACCTGTAATCCCAGCACTTTGGGAGGCCGAGGTGGGCGGATTACAAGGTCAGGAGATGAGACCATCCTGGCTAACACGGTGAAAGCCCGTCGCTGCTAAAAATACAAAAAAAATAGCCGGGCGTGGTGGTGGGCACCTGTAATCCCAGCTACTCAGGAGGCTGAGGCAGGAGAATGGCTTTAACTCAGGAGGCGGAGCTTGCAGCAAGCTGAGATGGCACCACTGCACTCCAGCCTGGGCGACAGAGCGAGACTCCGTCTCACACAAAAAAAAAATAAACATCCAAATTCTGCAATTACATCTACATTTTCATCATTCTCTCTCCCTACAAGATCTTATAAAAACAATAAAAACAATATGCATGTTATTACTTCCAGTCTTAAGAAAACAAATCATCTTTAACTTAAGGTTGCCAGATTTAGTACGTAAAAATAGAGCAATACACATGGGACATACTTATACCAAAAAAATAAAAAGTATGTATTGACTATTTGAAATTCAAATTTAACTTGGCAATTCTGTACTTGATCTAGTATCCTTACTGACTCACATTCACAGTGAAACCTCTTGAAAATATGTCTTTTATTGTTATCTCCCACTCACTCACCTAACATTTTCTCTGCACGCTTCTCCAAACAAAACTTATTCTCAAACCTTCCAATTAAACAACTTGGCTTAAGACCGCCAGTGATACAAGTGTATTCAAATCTAGTTGTCTGCCACCTTTCTGTTCAAACTTGATTGACCTCATTCTCCTTCTTGAAATATTTTCTGGTCTAACTTTTATGACACCATACTTTCTAGTTTTTTTTCTTTTATTTGCCTTAACAGAATACTATTGACTCTGGTTTTCCAATTTCTTTGCTGGCACCTTTTCTGAGGTTCAGCCTATATTTTTGGAGAATACTCACATAGGATCCTGTTCTCAGACCCCTTGTATTTTAAATGAACAAAGTCCCATAAAATGACTTTTTTCAAACTTGTGGCACTACATGTCATCTAGACTCCAAAAGCTGAATTTCAAGCCCTAACTTAGCTTGGAACTTCAGACTCCAACATTCATCTGTTTATTCGACATGTCCATGTGGGTGTTTATTAGGCAATTCAAAAGTAACAATACCAAAAAGAACTCTGTTCAACCCCTGCCCAAAATATTTCTTCCCTAGTCATTTTTCTCTCAGTAAGAGGCACAAAAGCCCACCAAGTCATTCAAGTGAAATACTAAAAATCTTGGATTCCCTCTTTTCCTTGCCTCAGATCAAATTGGTCAGAAAAAACATCCTAAGGACTTGAGATTGAAGTTGGTTCACTTCACTCCATCTTCATGTCTAAAGCCCTAATCTAAGTCATATCATATCTCACTGCAATTCCATTTTAATGGTTCTCCCAAGTATAGTGTAATGGTTACAAGCAAAGACTCAAATTAAATGTAATATAATTCAAGTAGTTTTTGTCTTTGACAATGCCAAAAATCAGAAAATGTAGTTACACACATTTTTTATAAGTTCAGTATGGAATTTTATTTTCAAGATTAAGATGTTTGTGTGATTATTTGGAAAGGTACTTACTCATTTACATTTATTAACCACTTTTTAAGTTATGAGTAAATACCAAAGTATAAAATGGCATTATTCCTGGATTCATGGTATTTTCAAATTAATTTAACCAAATTAACTTTTGTTTAAATAAAATAAATATACACAATAACCCAACAAATACAAATGAATGAATATAGAGAAGTAAAAATAATATTAGTGAAAATGAGAACCTATATAAGCACTCGGTGTTGGCAATACTGCTTGGAATGAGAGTAAGGGAGTAAGTAGTTGGCCCAAACCATAGTATGGATTCAAACAGTGTTCTGAAAGGGAAATCATTTGTTTTCTATTTCTATTCCAATTACAAGAAGCATCAATACATGATGGACAAAGGATACAACATTTCAACTAGATAGTGAAATAAGTTTGATTTACTGTACGACATGGTAAAGATAGTGAGTAACAATATACTGTATTCTTGAGAATGCTAAAAGAGTATATTTTAAGTAGTCTCACCACAAAAAAGATAAGTATATGAAGTAATTTGTACATTAATTAGCTTGCTTTAACCATTTCATAATGTATACATTTTTCAAAACAACATGAATACATTTTATTTTCGAAAATATACAATTTTTTAATTTGTCAGTTAAAAAATAAATAAACAAGAAATAAAGCTGGGCATGGTGGCATGTGTCTATAATCCCATCTACTTGTTAGGCTGAGGTGGAAGGATTGCTTGAGCCCAAGAGTTTGAATCCAGCCTGGGTAACATGGTGAAACTCTGTTTCCAAAAACAAAACAAAAGAAAGAGAACAAAATGGAGACCAATATAATACTCAGGTATGGCCTACAACTTTGGAGTTCATGCATAAAAACAGTAAATTCAGAGGGACTAAATTTTAATTGTAATAAGGTAGCACTTATTGAATGCTTACAATGTGCTGGCAAAATGCTATGTGTTTATTTGGATTGCCTAGCTGAATCCTGGCAATGTTTTAAGATAGGAACTAATGTGCTAGTTTTACAGATGAGAAAAGTGAAATTCAGAAGAGCTAAACAACTTTCTAACACTTTACAGAAACTGATTTACAATAGCTTAAGTATAGGTATATTACAGCAAACTAAAAACAACGTGCAAAAAGCTGCTCCAGTCAGCTCAAGTGTGGCTTTAGTCAATATTCCCAAAATACATTTTCTTGAGCTTTTAATAGATGTCTCATGTAGAAAAGTCTGTGGTCAAATACATATGTAAAGTAGCCTACCATTTTTCCCTTCATGGGTACTTACATTGCATATTTCAAGTTTTGAAGGGTTTTATAAAATTATTTTTAAAAAGATTACATTTTTAAGTCAGCAATATTATTCAGGTGATTTATTTTTCTTTTAAATTGTGGCTACAGAATTAGAAACAAACTCAAAAGGACAGGGATGATATTCCAAAAGAAATTCATTGAGTGGAAGTCGTAATATCCTTTATGGTAATAATAAAAATAATGCTAATGAGGAAATAATAATGATAACCCAAATACACTGACTGTTTATACCTGATGACATCCAATCTGAGATGGCATCACACATCCTGAGGCCTTGCTTACTAATGTGTGCCTAGACCATGGCTTTTTGACCATTTCAAAAAGCTTATTAGAAACGTAGAGGATCAGGCTTTCCTTCAATACATGCAATCTGATTCTGCATTTTAGCATGACAATCAGGTAACTTGCAGACTCATTAATATTTGAGAAGCACTGACTAAAGTACATTATTTCTTGGGTTTGGAATAAGCAACCACCAGGAGAGTTGTTTGAAAATGAATTTCCTGCTCCCTATTTTCAGAGGATTTTAATTTATTATTCCTGGAGCAGAGCAAAGGCACTATCAGTCTCAACAAGTGGCCAGGTGATTCCAAAGTAGGTGATGGCCAGAATACATTTTGACAGTGCACACAGTTTAATGCCCCCTTAGTGTTTGGGTGTGGGAAGGGAAACAGATTTAGTGTGCTGAATTCGCCGGTATTTGTATTAGTCCATATATCATGTTGCTAATAAAGACATACCTGAGACTGGGTAACTTAGAAAGAAAAAGAGGTTCCATGGACTCACAATCCACGTGGCTGGGGAGGCCTCACAATCATGGCAGAAGGCAAGGAGGAGTAAGTCACATCTCACATGGTGGCAGGGAAGAGAGAATTTGTGCAGGGGGACTCCTCTTTATAAAACCATCAGATCTCGTGGGACTTACTCACTATCATGAGAACAGCACAGGAAACACTCACCCCCATGATTCAATTGTCTCCCACTGGGTCCGTCCCGTGACACATGGGAATTTTGGGAGCTACAATTCGAGATGAGATTTGGAAGGGGACACTGCCAAACCTATCGGTATTCAAATTACTTTGATGCGATTATTCCTGGAAAGCAGTTTCTCAGTTCCATGATCCCAAGTTGCCCATGAGTTCTCTCACTGATTCTCATAGTTATAATAACTATCCTTATGCCAATGGCTCCCAGATGCCAATGATCTCTGTTTAGATAGTTGTCCCAAGCCTTATATTTCTACATCTCATCACCTATAAAACACCTGCCGTGGTGCTGGCCTCACAAACTCAGCTCTCCACTGTACCTCCTATCCCCTTTGAAGCACTGCCCTTAGTAATGCAAGCATGAAACTGGGAGGCATCACGGCCCTTTCCTCTCCCTGCTGTGCACGCTCCCCCAACAAGCACCCAGTCCCACTGACTTGACTTCCTATTTCACACATTTATTTTTTTCATTGCTTCTATCTTTTTTTCTTTCTTTTTTTAAGCCCCAATCATTTATTGACTGGATAACTTCAAAATATTTCTAGTGAGCCTCCTTAACTCCAATCTCCTTGTCCTTGAATTCAACCTCTCTTAAATAGCCAGCGAGCTAGCTAAACATCAAATACAAGCATCGCTTTTCTCATATCAAATCTCTTTAAGGTCATCATTGCCCTCAAGCTACAGCTGAAGCCTCCTAACGGGCACACTCAGCCTTTATGAGTTGGCATTAGCAGTCTTGTATTTATTGTTTTTTTTTTACCACTCAAGGCTGCCCACTTTATCATCCAGCAGCACTAAACAGCTTGTGGTTTTTGCATATGTAAGGTTGTTTGTCTGTTATCCAGTGTCTCTTCTCATACACTTTTTAAGCTTAAAATTCCACCCTTACACATAGTTGTCTTTCTTATTTTTCTTTAAGGGGTAACCCTCATTTGTCAACTCCTCAAATCTTTCCTGACATGGTTTTGAAACTCCACCCTTTGAAGTTTCAAATTATATATTACTAAAACAGTCATGCAGTCCCGCTGGAGATTGGATCCAGGTTCTGCCACTAACTAGCTGTGTAACCAGTCATAATTTAATGAATCATACCAGCTTGGCAAATCTTTAACAATTTAGTTTATCATCTATGTCCTTTAGTTTGTTTTCATGGAATGTGAAGTTACAGACATACCTCAGAGGTATTGCAGGTTCAGTTCCCCACCACTGCAATAAAGCAAATATCACAGGAAGGTGAATCACATGAATTTCTTGGTTTCCCAATGCAAATAAAAGTTATTTTTCCACTATACTGCAGTCTATTAAGTGTGCAATAAGATTATGTCTGAGAAAATAACAGAAATACTTTAATTAAAAATACCTTAATGCTAAAATATGCTAATGATCATCTGAGCCTTCAGGGAGTCATAATCTTTTAGCTGGTACAGGCCTTGCCTCAATATTGATGGCTGCTGAATAATCAGGGTGGTGTTTGCTAAAGGTTGTGATGGCTGTGACAATTTCTTAAAATAAGACAACAGTGATGTTTCCCTCGTCAATTGACTGTTGCTTTTACAAAAGACTCCTCTGTAGCATGTGATGCTGTTTGATAGCATTTTAGTTACAGTAGAACTTCTTTTAAAAACAGTCAGTCCTCTCAAACTCTGCTGCAGTTTTATCAACTAAGTTGATGTAATATCCTAAATTATTTGTTGTGATTTCAACAATGTTCACAGCATCTTCACCAAGAATAAATTCCATCTCAAGAAATCACCTTCTTTGCTTATCCATAAGAAGCAACTCCCCATCCATGAAAGTTTGGTCATGAGATTGTGGCGTTTCAGTCACATCTTCAGGCTCCACTTCTAATTCTAGTTCTCTTGCTAATTCTACCACATGTACAGTTACTTTCTTCACTGAAGTCTCGAAACTCTCAAAGTCATCTGCAAGCATTGGAATCAATTTCTTCCAAACACCTATTAATATAGATATTTTTATCTCCTCCCATGAATCACAAATGCTCTTAATGGCATCTAAAATTGTGAGTTCTTTCCAGAGGGTTTTCAATTTACTTTGGCCGAAATCATCAGAGGGATCACTCTTTATGACAGCTATAGCTTTAAAAAGTATATTTCTTAAATTATAAGACTTGAAAGTCAAAGATTGGGTCCCTTTCTGGTGACTGTATCACCTTCCAACAAAATAATTCTGACCTAGATTTATTGAGATATAATTCACATACCATACAGTTCACCTATTTAACATGTACAATTCAGTGATTTTTAGCATATTCACAGAGTTGCACAACCATCACCACAATTGTTGGATTGTTAAATCCATGAGCTGTAGAGTGGATGTAATATTAGCAGGCATGAAACCTTCATCAGAGCTCACCTCAGAGTTCACCTCCACCAGAGCTCTTGGGTGACCAGATGTGCTGTTAATTAACAGAAATAGGTGAAAATATTCTGAATATTTTTTCCTGGGTGGTAGGTCTCAACAGTGGGCTTAAAATATTCAGTAAACCATGCTGTAAATAAATGTGCTATCATCCAGGCTGTGTTGTTTCATTTATAGAGCCCGTACAGTGTGGATTTAGTTTAATTCTTAAGGGCCCTAGGATTTTCACAGTGGTCAATGAGGATTGGTTTCAACTTAAAGTCACCAACTGCATTAGTCCTTAACAAGAGAGTCAGCCTGTCCTTCGAATTCTTGCAACCAGTCATTGACTTTTCTTCTCAAGCAATGAAAATCCTACGTGTCATCTTCCAGAATAAGGTTGCTTTGTCTGCATTGAAAATCTGTTGTTAGTGTAGCCACCTTCATCAATGATCTTAGTGAGATCTTTTGGATAACTTGCATCAGCTTCTACATCAGCACTTGCTACCTCACCGGCTGCTTCGCCTTACACTTTTATGCTATGGAGATGGCTTCCTTCCTTAAATCTCAACAACTAACCTCTGCTAGTTTCCAACTTCTCCCCTGAAGCTTTCTCTCCTCCCTCAGCCTTCAGAGAACGGAAGAGTGTTAGGGCTTTGCTTTGGATTAGGCTTTGGCTTAAAGGAATGTTGTAGCTGGGTTTATCTTATTCAGACCACCAAAACTTTCTCCATATCAGCAATAAAGTTGTTTTTTTAAAAAAAAAAATTTGTGTGTTCATTAGATTAGCATTTTTAATTTCCTTCAAAAATTTTTTCTTTGCATTCACAACTTGGCCAACTCTTAGGAAAAGAGGCCTAGTTTTCAGTCTGTCTCACCTTTCAACATGTCTTGCTTATTAATTTTAATCATTTATAGTTTTGCTTTGATGTGAGAAATGAGCAACTCTTTTTCACCTGAACATTTAGAAGCCATTGTAGGGCTGCTAATTGGCCTAATTTCCATGTTATTGTGTCTCATGGGGCAAAGAGGACCAAGGAGAGGGAGAGATATGAAGGAACAGCTGGTCAGTGGAGCTGTCAGAACACACACATTTATTGATTGATTAAGTTTGACATCTTCTATGGCAGTGGTTCATGGTGTGACTATTACTTTAATGTAATAGTAACATACCAAATCATTGATCACAGACCCCATAACAGATATAATAATAATGAAAAGGTTTGAATTACCAAAATGTGACAGAGAGACATAAAGTGAGCATGTGATATTAAAAAAGTGAATCCAATAGATTCGATGTACATGATGTCATCACAAACCATCAATTTGTAAATAAAAATAATGTCTATGAAACATGATAAGGCAAAGCACAATAAAGCAAAATGCAATAAAAGAAGATATGCCCATAATCATACCTCTAGCACACATTTACTGCAAAGAGTCAATTATATAATGAATTTAAGGGCAGTTAGGTATTTTCCCAGCCCTAAATACACAATAAATGAAAACTAGTACCATTATACTTTAATTATCTTTTTATGGAAATTATCTGTGTGGGTTTCAGGTTCTCTATCTCCAGATTTCTTTTGAATAAGAAGAGTCCTCTCTCTCTCTCTCTCCTTTCTTATATTTAGTTCAAGCTCTGTACTTAGAAAGTGCTCAATAAATGTGAGTTTAATCAAATTGAATGAGAACATCTCTAAGCCTCAAAAATCTGAAAGCTGCAGCATGGCAGTCAAATTTCAGGAGATTAACTAAGGATTTTAAGTAAATTTTAATTCTATTGATTGAATGGAAAGAGTTAAACAATGTTCATACCCACTTGATTATGATGTTTTCAAAGTTCATTATTCATGGTTATATAAGTGAAAACCATACGATACTTTTCAGTTAAAATGTATGTCAATTTACTTAATAGTCATATTAGCCCAATCAGATAGAAAGTTCTCTCTTCTGGACAGATGATTAAACTGAAGCTCATCTTGGCTAAGGAACTTCTCTAAAACAAAAGCTAATAAATAACAGAGCTAAGTTGATCTCTGTGATGATCTCTGATTGCTTCTATACCAGACTTCAACCACTACCCCTATGCCATCATTGCTAGTCAAATACATCCAAGTTTCTTTTTCTCCAATTTGGCATAATTTGGAAATTATACCAAAAATTTGGTATAATTGGTATGTAACTTGAGAGACTGATGTTTGAGAAATATACACATATTTTAAATTTGTCATGGTCAAGTTAATTCAATTATTACATTTTATGTACTAAGAGTGTGTATTCTTACCTCAAGTAAAAACACAATATGAAAAAATTGCTAATTTGCGTCTTACACATCAAAAGGAAATCTGCACTTTAAATATTTTCAATTTTGTGAACCACCCTAGCCCTAGTGTGTATCTCCATAATTCCCAATTCCCAGATTGCTAATTATATCCCTAACATGAGAGTTATTTCAGAATTACATTCTTTTCACACCACTCCCCACCCAGACCCATGAACATTCCCTACATGTAAAAATCAGTCACCAGAACAACAATAAAAAAAAGCGTCTTCGTTTTTCTGCAAGATTTGAAATACATTCCAGTCTTTCCAACATTTCATTGGCTATTCAGTCAAAAAGTATGAAAGACAGGAAATCCCTTGAGATACAAAGCAGGTGCTCTACAATATCAGTCACGGTCTGTTATCAGATCCTGAACACCTGCTGCTTGATCTCCAGACAATTTGCTCTCACAATTCTCTTTGCCTGAGGATCACTGACATCTATCAAGTGATCCTATGCAAAGATTCACACTATTAGTACCCCCAGGAAAACTCAGCACAACGTCTTTACCCTATATGAATATGAAAAACTGCAACAAGGAAATTCATAAGAGCCTAATAAAAGTCTTATCTTGTAGATCTGTGATGTCCCAGAATGCTTTAGAGCATAATCCCCAAAATATTGCAAGATGTATGAAAAGTAATGACTAGAAGCAGCAACTAAGATATGCTCTCTGACTGATGAGGTGATGGCCTTGCCATCTGACAGACATCATGGGAATTTATATATATATATATATATATATATTTTACCTGAGCTGACCCAGTGAGACATAGTTACAGCGTTCAGTCAGACATCTTTATGAAATCATCTAATGTGTTTACCCACAAAGTCATTTCATTTATAATGGAGGAATAAGACATTACTTGGCATTATATGTGTAGTAAGCTGAATTTAGGGCCAATGATACATTTTAGGCTTTTGGAGGCTTTTCTTAAAGTTTACTTAGTTCTTTTCCTGAAGGGTTTGAAATATATCCAGTCTTTAATACAAAGGGAAATTTTCAGACTTGAATTCTTGAATACTTTTATTTAAGCCATTTTAAACCTTAAACTTTAATAATTTTAGAATACTTTTTCTTAAACTGATTTTGCATATTTAGAAAGGAAAGTGTAATTATAGCTTCCAATAATTATCCATTGAGAAGTGTAGGATCTAGTACACTCAATGCTGTGAGCCTTAGAAGACAAATTCAAAATTTATGTGTACTTAATCACATATCTGTGGTAATAATGCCCGTAGTTTATGTTTTTGGTTTTGTTGTTTTGTGAGTACATCTTTAACTTTCAAACTTTGTACCTATATGTTATGTTTTGTATTCTATAATATACACTATACAACACATGTGTAATTAGATTACCACCAAATTTATTAAAATAAAGCAGGCTACACAATTCCCAAAACACTCTCTCACAACTCAATCAATTTTTCCAGTTATTGTTTCATATTTTCTTTTTCTTTTCTTTTTTTTTTTTTGAGATGGAGTCCTTCCTTGTCGCCCAGGCTGGAGTGCAGTGGTGCAATCTCTGCTCACTGCAACCTCCACCTCCTGGGTTCAAGAGATTCTCCTGCCTCAGCTTCCTGAGTAGCTTGGATTACAGGCGCGAGCCACCACGCCTGGCCAATTTTTGTATTTTTAGTAGAGACGGGGTTTTACCATGTTGGTCAAGCTGGTCTCGAACTCTTGACCTCGTGATCCGCCCATCTCGGCCTCCCAAAGTGCTGGGATTACAGGCATGAACCACTGCACCCAGCCCATATTGAGTTTCTTAAATAAAATCAAGATATTAGCAGTATTTTATTGTAACAAATGAAATCTATCAATAATTTTATTCGTCTTGTTCATGAAATATGGTAGAAATGTTTTAATGTTTTAGTAATCATAAATACATTAGTCTCCTGGCATAATGTCAAATATTAAACAAGGATTATTAATATATGGATTTCATGATATCACTGTCTTTTTGTCATTTTAATGACTCATTATGCAAAGGAAAAAGTCACTAATTACTTGCTTCTCATTTTAGAATAATTTCGAGGTGACAGCTTTTGATTTGTTCTTGAAAATTTTTTACACAAAACCTTTTAAAACTTTTGCTGTCTACAAAAATAAATTATCATTCTATTATTTCTATTTTCCTTTCTGCAACATAACATTATAAGATATGGTTAAAAGGAGAAAGATTAGCAACTTTTCCTGCTTGTCATCTATGACTTCCTGCTGCTATCATAGGCATATATATGTAAATTCATTTATTGAAATATGGTATAACGCTCTTACAGAACTCATAAATTATTAGTTTTAGAATTCCTGATTTTTAATAATGTGTATAAAGTTACCTTCTGTTTTATTATACTAATGCCATTTTAGAAGATGAATTTACTTATGATAATATCATTCTAATAGTCATCATAGGTTGGCTAAATACAAAGAAAAACTTTGACCTAGACTAGAATTATTTTATCTGCATCTGTGTTTTTTTTGTTTTGTTTTTTGTTTGTTTGTTTGTTTTTGAGACAGAGTCTTGCTCTGTGGCCCAGGCTGGAGTGCAGTAGCGTGATCTTGACTCACTGCAGCCTCCACCTCCCAGATTCAAGTGATTCTCCTGCCTCAGCCTCACGAGTAGCTGGGATTACAGGCAGGCACCACCATGCCCAAGTAATTTTCGTATTTTTAGTAGAGATGGGGTTTCACCATGTTGGCCAGGCTGATCTTGAACTGCTGACCAAGGTGATCCGCCCATCTCGGCCTCCCAAAGTGCTGGGATTACAGGTGTGAACCACCGCGTCTAGCCTGTGTCTATGTTTTTGTATGTGAATGTTTTGAATTAAGATGGATTTAAATCCGAGAATCTTAAAAGTAACTATTAAGCCACATATATTTATAGTATTGCAATTTTAATTCACAATAACACCGATGAATGTCAGTCTAGACACAGCAAACACCTGATTTAGAAAGAGAGGGTTTAGCCTAGTACTCAGTCACTCATTGAGCTCCTTGCTGAGACTATCTACAGGATGAATAAAGCCTCTTATCTAATACATACCCCATCACCACAGAGGTCTACTCTGCTTTGTAATTGGTCACCCAGACACATTTATAATGGACAACCATACAGTGAGTTTAAGAATGATGGCCTGGAAACTAAAATTTCTTACTAGAAACTGATAGAGCAAAATGAAATCCAGAAATTGATATGCTGTCTCTTTAATAATGAAAAAGATTGTGGACATGGGGCTTCAAATAAAACTAAAAATATGGACTTCCTTCAGCTACAAATAACTTTACAGTTTAACCATAAATTATGGGGTTTGGGTGTATTGAACATATTTTTAAAATCAACTTATGGTTACTTGAATGTATTATTTCAATTTTCATGAAATTTTGCTGATTTTGCCAAACAGTTTACTTTTAATTCATAGGTAAGATAGCCATAAAGAAAAAAAAAAGTGATGATGGCTTTATTTTAGTAAGACTGCTATTATCTCATAGTGGCATATATCAAACAATTATGCTTACAAATCTCATTTACTTTATATGACTTCTAAGGTCTTCCCAATACTTCTGTGAATTAGGAAAAGGCAAAAGTTATTAAATCTGTTTTTTCAGATAAGAAAAATAAGGCATACAGAGGTCCTATTTATTGTCTAATTTTTTTTTTTTTTTTAAGACAGAGTCTCGCTCGGTTGCCCAGGCTAGAGTGCAGTGGTGCCATCTTGGCTCACTGCAAGCTCCAGCTCCCAGGTTCACACCATTCTCCTGCCTCAGCCTCCCGAGTAGCTGGGACTACAGGTGCCCGCCACCACACCAGGCTAATTTTTTGTATTTTTAATAGAGATGGGGTTTCACCGTGTTAGCCAGGATGGTCTAGATCTCCTGACCTCGTGATCCGCCCGCCTCGGCCTCCCAAAGTGCTGGGATTACAGGCATGAGCCACCGCGCCCAGCCTTATTGTCTAATTTTTTTAACCATTTTAGTTCTAGATGAAAAGCCAAATCTCTTCACTGAAAGATCTCTGTACTTCATACTAAACCAATGATATAGACATTTTTTTGTTATTATTGTAAGAGTCATGTTTCCATCCTCAATGTGCCTTACTCTGCACCCTGGATGGCTGTGAGAGTCATGTGACCACAGCTTGCCTACCAAGATGCTTTTGCCCAGAACTTTAAATTGCAAGTGAATGAGGAAAAGGCAAATAAAAAGTTCCTAGATTGCTCTCTTTGGCAGCATCCAGCAGGATCCAGAAGACACGCTATTGGCAGTACCAGCCATGTGCCCCAGCCAGGCTGCTCTGGCAGATGATGCTACCCAAACTGCCTGCGGCCTTTCTTAGACCCTGAGCATTTTCTTAGCCTCGGTCTCCAGACCTCCAGTAATTTTGTGAGCTGGAATATAAACCTCTAATAAATTATGTGTCAGTTTAGATTCACTGGAGTTGATTTCTGTATTATGCAATGAAATCTTGGCAAGTGCACCTGGAGAGTACAAAGTGTACCATTTAGGAGATGTGAGAACAGGGAACTGAGGTACAGGGTTATTGGATTCCAGTTCTAGAATTTCAACTATGTATCTATGTGAAATATTAGCAAATCATTTACATTATCTTGGCACTTCTCCCACTGTAAAAATAAGATCATTTGGTTAATGATCTCTGAAGTACTCCCTATATCTAACATTCTATAATTTTAAGTTTCATTTTTGTCTGGAGACAGTGAGCTCAAGACAATGTGGTATAGAGGAAGGAGGAATGCAGTGGACCTTCTGTGCAATTTAGCCGAATTCATAAATTAGTTTCTGCACTTTCTAACTTAAGGTGTGATCCTTCCTCACCCAGAGAATAGGAGAAACTCTCTTTTGAGAGTAATTATACATCTAGAGACTAGAATTTTTTATACACAATGTTAAACATTCAGTTAAAATGTGTTATTCATATCACATACACACACACAGAACAACACATTAAAAATAGAAGCAGCTGACCTAGGTAGTAGGTTTAGAAAACAAAGTCTTTTAAAATAATAGTCATATATTTGCTCAAGAGAATAAAAGAACATGGAAATTTCACTAATTGGATGGAGTCTTAAAAATAATTAAATGGATTATCTAAAAAGAAAACAAATGTCTGAGTTTAAAACTTCATATATGGGTTTAATTGCAGATTTGAAAAAGCAGAAGGAAAGGTTAGCAATATGACAAATAGGTCAGTAGAAAATATACAGGCTAAAGAATGGAGAGAAAAAAGTGGCAGAAAGTGTAAAAGACATTTGAGACAAAGTATAAAAGGCTTAAACCACATTTAAAGAAATGAATGTTGACAGAGAACAAAGAAGTAATAAGTGATCATTCTCCAAAACTGGCAGGTAAGGATTTAAGAAGTACTACAATCTAATACAAAGGGATAAATATAAAGAAAACTTTACTTAACCACATAGTAAAATGACTAACAACCTAAGATAAAATATTAAAGACACACACGTACTCACATGCAAATACGTTTTGTTTTTTTAAAAGAGGATCTCACTCTTTTGTCTTTATGCAAATGAGTTAAAAACTTATTTTCACACAAAAATCTACAGAGGGATGTTTATATTTTATAGCAGCTTTACTTATAATTGCCAAAACTTAGAAGCAACTAAGATGTCCTTCAGTAAGTGAATGGATAAATAAGCTGTGATATATCCAGACATAGGGAAATTATTCATCACTAAAAAAGAGCTATAAAACCACAAAAGACATGGAAAAATATCGAATACATAGTATTAAATGAAAGAAGCAAATTTGAAAAGGCTACATACTGTATAATTGCCACTAAACGAAACTTTGGAAAAGGCAAAACTCTAAAGAGAGTGGAAAGATCAGTGGTTGCCAGATGCTGGTAAGGAGGGAGGAATGAAGACTTAGAGTAAGAGGAATTTTAGGGCTGTAAAACTATTCTGTATGATACTATGGTGGTGAATACAGGTCTATATGTATATATATATATAGATTATATGGTGGTGAATACAGGTCTATATGTATATATATAGATTATATATATATAACATAGTGTGTATATATATAGATATATATATAACATAGTGTGTATATATAGATATATATATATAACATAGTGTGTATATATATATATATATATATATATATATATATTATGTATACAACAACTACAACAAAAAAAAGATCTGACTTAACAGGAACAATAAAAGCCAGAAGACAATTACGTGTCATATTTATAGTGCTGAAAAATAGTTACCAATCAAGAAATCTCTACGTTTCTGGATGAATAAAAACTGACATAATTTATCACCAGTAGATCTACTGAAACATAAATATTTAAAGATTTCTCAGGCAGAAGTAAAATGACTCTAAGTGGAAACATGAAAATGAAAGAATAAAAAAAAGCAAAAATAAAAGGTTACTATGTGGGTGAATACAAATGAACATTGATTATGAACAAAATAATAATGTCTCTACAAATGAAATGATACACGTAGAATTAAAATAATGATTACAATAAACAAAGAGCAGGAGATATGCAAATGGACTTACAAAGAGTTATCTAGAATGGGGTAAAATATTAATTTATATTAGAACAGATTATGCCAAGGAAACATGTTGCAATCTTTAAGATAACATCTAAAAAAACTTATGTAATCTTAACAAGGCATTTGAGAGGAACAATGAAATAACAAGAACAATAAATAATACCTCTGTCAATTCAAAATAAGGTGAGAAAGAAGAGAATAAGGAATGCAATACATGTGAAACAAATAGAAAGTAAATAGATAGAAAGTCAATACCCAGTATTTCATAAATACATTGAAAGTGAAGTGATGAGCTACTGTGATTAAGAGAAAAGATTGTCAGGCATGATTGAAAAAACATAATATGTTCCTTACAAAAGTCACATTTATAGGGTAATACAAATGTTAAGAGTCAACAAATTAATGAAAAATCGGAAAGAAAATAAGAATGCCAAAGGAATTGGAGTCAGAGTCAGTCAAGTGGCAATGCCTTTACTATATTGTCTTGGGGTCCGGGGGACATCCCAACATGGGCCACTCCTCAATCCTGGGGAGTGGCCTAGGAACTGATCTTAGATTCCTTCTAGATAGGAAGGAGCGTCAATTGGGAAGAACACATCAGGCCTCCAAGGATCTCTGGCTCACTCTTCTTCTTTGGTCTGATTGGGCAAAAGAATAGAGCGCATATTGCTCACTCTGCCTTTATTCCAAGGCCTCAGCAATATGCAGTTCTGCCAAAGACAGTAAGAATTGAGGGTGGGGAGAGCCATGATTAGAAAGCACATCAGCCCACGGTTTCAAGTTCAGACTGTAATTAGCTTGATCCCTAATGAAATCCATACATTGATCTCTATCTATCTGATTCTCATGACTTATTTCGAAACTCCTGGAATGATTTAAGAGTAAGATCAGTTATTAATCGCCAGCTCCCAAGAGGTGGAAAGTGTAAAAGTTCTGGCCGGGTGTGGTGGCTCATGCCTGTAACCCCAGCACTTTGGGAGGCCCAGGCGGGCGGATCACAAGGTCAAGATATGGAGACCATCCTAGCCAACATGGTGAAACCCCATCTCTACTAAAAATACAAAAATTAGCTGGGCAAGGTGGAGCGCACCTGTAGTCCCAGAGACTTGGGAAGCTGAGGCAGGAGAATCGCTTGAACCCGGGAGGCGGAGGTTGCAGTGAGCGGAGATCGTGCCACTGCACTCCAGCCAGGCGACAGAGTGAGACTCCGTCTCAAGGGAAAAAAAAAAAAAATTCTTAGTGAATATATCTCTATTTTCCATTTTTTTGTTGTTATTTTTAAAAATTTCTTTTTCAATAGCTTTTCGGGTATGAGTGGTTCTGAGTTCTCTAAAGTCTGTTACATCACTCTGTATGGCTTTGTGTACTCAGAGCTTAGCTCCCACTTATAAATGGGAATATATAGGTTTTGTTTTTCCATTCCTGTGTTACTTCACCTAGAATAATGGCCTCCAGCTCCATCCAAGTTACTGAAAAAGACATTGTTTTGTTCCTTTTAATGGCTGAGTAGCATTCCATGGTGTATACATACCACATTTTCTTTATCCACTGATTAGTTATGGGTACTTAGGTTGGTTCCACATCTTTGCAATTGTGAAATGTGCTGCTATAGACATACATGTGCAAATGTCTTTTTTAACATAATTACTTCTCATTTCAGTTCCTCAAACACACATACATGAACACACTAAACATGAATTCTTATTTATACAAATGAAATAAGATTAAGTTACTATCGAGATCACTTTAAAAAAAGAAAGAAAAGAAAGCGCAGAAGGGCAGCCTGAACAGAGTGTGTATCAACTCTGGAAGGGACTGTTGCCCTGTATTCCCTTGACATCCTTTGGAGGATTTTCCTAGCGAGGATTTTAGGTGCTGACTGCATGAATGACACACAGAGTAGGTAGAGATATAGCCCCCAATTGATTAACTGTCTCTAATTTGACTTTGACAATTCATGCTAGTGAAAGATGAAAAAATATAGGATGCTGCTTTCAAAATATAGGAGAGTCAGGGCTTTACTGCCTTACCCACCCACTCATCAATTGGTCTGAGATTAAATGAGAACACAGAAAATAATTTCTAAGAAAGTTCCTAAACTTAGGCAAATATGTGAAGTTTTAGTTTTAAATAAATCACGCCTACTATTATAGAAACCATTTATAGTTTTATTGGTAGTATTACTTCTGACATTCTTTCTCCTAGTTTCTTCGTATTTTTTTCTATTACTGAGATTACTGATGTTCATTGATCCTTTAGACTATTTCTGCCCTACTTAATTATACTTGGTCTTTCCTTTTAATGTTACAGCTTAAAAAAATCTTATTACTGATCTTTCAGATTTAATGATGTACACAGATCACCTTTATACTTTTACTTTTTGCTACCTTAGACTTAATGATATGCAATTGTTTGATATTCCTTTTTTGCAGAGATGTGTCACTGTTTGAATAAGAGCTATTTTGAGCTAGCTTTCATCTTTTAGCATTTAAATGATCTAAGTCTTCATGCATTTTGCTGTATTTTCTTTATTATTTACTCTTCCTCCCACATTAATGTCATCTGTTGAAGTTTCTGCTGTTTTTTAAAATTCCTGCTCTTTGTTTCAAAAATTTCAAGTCAACCTTAGACTTTTTTATGACTCCCACACCCTAAGCATTGTTTTACATTTTACTTGAAAATGTTAAGAATAATCGTACAGCCTGCTTTGAAACCCTTAATATTATAGAAGTACATTTTAGATAATGAGTTTAAAAGGACCTTAGAAAAAAAATCTGCAATTTTGTTTTTAAATAAATTATACCTAATGGAACCATTGATAGTTTTATTTGTAGGAGCGCTTTTAACATTCCTTCTCTTAGTTCCTCCAGCCCTGCTGACCCTCTTCCAGTTCTTCAGATGTTCTGTGTTTCCTCTTCCCCTAGGATTTTTCCACACGCTTTGCCCTTTGCCACTGAAGCTTCCTTCATTGCACACTGCCCAGCCTCTCAGCTCTTTGCACATTCAATACTGCAATACTGTAGGTCTGAAGTCAAATATCACATAATGAAGGGAGTCTCTCTTGACTGCCTATTTACCTTCCTTCATAGCTCCTCGTGTTTCTCCTTGATAGCATTTGTGGCAACTTATTACAAACATAAACGAGGATGTTATTGTCCACTTCTCTAATTTTATTATAAACAATATAGGAACAGGGATGTGTGTCAGTTTCACGCCATCCTATAATGTTGCCCTTACCACATTGTAGTTTCTCAATTTCCTTGGTTGAACAAAAAAAAACGAAAAAAAATTCATCATTGACCCCTCACTGTACCAGAGACCATGCTAAGCACTTTACATAGTTCAACATACTTTCAAGAAAGTATTATGACTTCAATACTATTAACCATATTTTATAAAAGAAAAACGTGTCTCAAACTGGTTAACCAAGTTCCCCAACTTCACTGAAAAAAATAAGTAGATAAGAACAGCTTATTTGACCTGAGAAATTTCTGGGCCAATGTACATGTGTCTACCATAAAATCAAAGAATTTTTTAGGTTCTCTTGCTGAGATTCTGGATACCCAAGAATGCTGTCTAAACTTTCACTGCATAAAAGAGGGCTCTGGCCAGTGTGTATGGACATGATGAAGGGACACTCATCATATTTATATTATGAGCACCAACTGGAGGTCATAACACCATTTTTGCATGGAGTGAAACAGCAGAAACACAGAGAATACCTGGATGTGCAAGGGTTCTGTCTTAGTTTTTTAGTGCTATTGCTATGTAACAAATTACTATATGTAAGCAGCTTAAAACACACCCATGTATTAGCTCACAGATCTGTAAGTCAAACGTCTGTCTGGAGGACTTGACTGAGTTCTCTGTTTTAGGACCTTACAAGGTCAAATCAAAGTATTCACTGGGTAGGTTTCTTATCTAAAGAATCTGAGAACGAATTGACTTCCAATCTCACTCCATTTGTTGGCGAAATCGAGTCCTTAAAGCTGAAGGTCGATTGTGTTTGTTTTCTTGCTGGTTGTCAGCAGGGAGTTATTCTCAGCTTCTAGAAGTTATTTGCATATTTTCATATTTGGTTTCCTCTCCATCTTCAAACCAGCAAGAACATATTCAGTTCTTCTACTTTGACTCATTCTGACTTTCCCTTTGGCCATCAGCCAAAGAAAACTCTCTTCTTTTAAAGGGCTCCCATGATTAGTTGTACCCCGATACTTTGAGTTTTGATTAAACTCAAAGTCAACTAGCTAATAACCTTAATTACATCTGCAAAATCCCTTTTGCCATGTAAACTGACATAATCACAAGGATGGTATCTCATGGTGTGCAGAGTCCAGGGATTAAGGAAAATAATACTGGAGGACTACAGGTCTCTTATGCCAAAGCTCATATTGGGAAATCCTTGCTTTTGTTTATCGAATCTTTGTGAGATACTAAGTTATAGTGGTGAGCCACTATAATCACAGCTTTTTTTATATATATGTGCACAAGCTCTTATTGCACTGTGGCCTCTTTGCATGAAAAAAATTGTGGATGCCAATTGTTTGAGCTCTTTCATGCAGACCTTTCCTCAAGCAGAAGGTAATACCAATAATAAGGCTTGAGAAATTAACTTGTCTTTTAGTACCACAGTGAGTTCTTATAATACTCAAACAAATCTACAAGAAAAAAACAAACAGCCCCACCAAAAAGTGGGCGAAGGATATGAACAGACACTTCTCAAAAGACAACATTTATGCAGCCAAAACACACATGAAAAAATGCTCATCATCACTGGCCATCAGAGAAATGCAAATCAAAACCACAATGAGATACCATCTCACACCAGTTAGAATGGCCATCATTAAAAAGTCAGGAAACAACAGGTACTGGAGAGGATGTGGAGAAATAGGAACACTTTTACACTGTTGGTGGGACTGTAAACTAGTTCAACCATTGTGGAAGACAGTGTGGCGATTCCTCAAGGATCTAGAACTAGAAATACCATTTGACCCAGCCATCCCATTACTGGGTATATACCCAAAGGATTATAAATCATACTGCTATAAAGACACATGCACATGTATGTTTATTGTGGCACTATTCACAATAGCAAAGACTTGGAACCAAGCCAAATTTCCAACAATGATAGACTGGATTAAGAAAATGTGGCACATATACACCATGGAATACTATGCAGCCATAAAAAAGGATGAGTTCATGTCCTTTGTAGGGACATGGATGAAGCTGGAAACCATCATTCTCAGCAAACTATCGCAAGGACAAAAAAACCAAACACCACATGTTCTCACTCATAGGTGGGAATTGAACAATGAGAACACATGGACACAGGAAGGGGAACATCACACACCGGGGCCTGTTGTGGGGTGGGGGTAGGGGGGAGGGATAGCATTAGGAGATGTACCTAATGTTAAATGACGAGTTGATGGGTGCAGCATACCAACATGGCACATGTATATATATGTAACTAATGTGCACATTGTGCACATGTACCCTAAAACTTAAAGTATAATAAAACAAAAAAAAAGAGAAGAGTTTTAGGTTCTTTTCAGGGCTAAAAGTTAGTTTAGAGTGGTGAATGATAAAAGTTAGTGTAGAGTGGTGAATGTTGGGAAATGTTACGTATTTGTCTTTCTATCTCCTGATACACTTGCATGACCTTAAATAAGGCTTGTCAACTTATCTGGGTTTAGGTGAACTGTTTTGAAAATATTCTCTGTACTTGCTTATTGAAGTGTGATTTTGATCATAATTTCCTCAAAGCATGTTTTGGTGTATGCTCTATAAACGGAATATAAACTCTAAGTGAAAATACTATGATCAAATGAAAAAGCAAAAGATAGCCATAATTACTAATATTCCTACTTTACAGTTGCTTAAAAACTGAGTTGTAAAGAGAAAAATCATTTGTCTGAAATTTCACAGCAGATAAGTTGTAAGTTTTGGCCTTAATGGGACAATATGACATCTGAACATTTCACACCTAACTGTATTTCTAGGTTGCTGCTAAAAGCAATAGAGTCAATTTGATAAAAGATAAAATAAAAATGTTAGTGTAAAACACATTCATTTTTCCAATGGCGATTCAAGATTCAGTAAAGATAAAGAAATAATTGCTTGTAATTCATTAGTAAAAACTGAAAATAAAATTAAAACCTAAGACAGTTTTCACTCTTTATATTATGATCAATTATTATATCTCTAAATGTCAAGCTCCATAATGGAAAAGTCTATCATCTCTCTTAGCTCCAAAAATGAAGCACAAAGGCCACCCTGATAAAAACAGAAGGAATCTATGGGTGGTGAACACTTCTATTTCCTGAAATTTATTTGTTGTGTGTGGAAGGGATGTTATATACATCCCTCAAATTAAAGAAATTATTTAAAAAGCTGCACCAATTCAAAATTGGAAAGAATTCACATATTTGTCAGAGTTTGAGTGGTTCTAAGAGTAGTAAAAAGGAATTTTCCATAGTAACACTTACAATTTTATTATCCACATAGAATTTTAGAACGTGATGGAAACATTAAGATTGTGTGATTAAATGTGCATATTTTAACAATGAAGAAACTGAGAGCAAGGGAGGTTACCTAGGTAATTTTTAGCAAGATTCAGTGGCAGATCTCAGATCAGAAACTATTAAACCTCTGGGACATTTTTTAATCACACCAAACTATTTTCTATCATTTTATAGAAATCACATTTTTTCTTTTCAAATTAACCATATAAAAATGTTTCTCAGAGTCTAGTCTGAAGACTGTGTAAATAAGAATTATCTCAATCAGCTTGTCAAAAATGCAGAAATTGCATTATCTTAGGCTTTAATCTGTGATGTACTAAATCAGAAATTCAGGATGTGTTATCATAATAAGCATTTTTATAATGTTTTAGGGTATGAAGTTTGAGAAATATTGCTTCTTGAAATCTAGATCATTTACATGTTTACTCATTGCAGTACATTCCAGTTTTAGACTCTTGCTTATACCATAACAATAAGTGATTAAAATCTTCATATTCCCTTATGGCTTGTAGCTTTAATTGGCTATTCCTACTTCTGGCAGCCCAAGTCTCTGTCCCAGCTCAGTGAGAGTCATATTCTTAGTCTGTTTAAGGAATTATCCTTTTCAGATTTGGTAATTGCTATAGATTGAATATTTATCTCCCCCAAAATTTATATGTTGAAATCTAATCCCCAATGTGACGGCATTTCAAAGTGGGGTCTTTGGGAAGTCCTGGGGGCTCTGCCTTTATGAATGGAATTAGTGCCCTTATAAGGGGCCCCAGAAATCTCCCTTGCTCCTTTTGCCATATGAGGACATGGGGAAAATGGCTGTCTATGAATCAAGAAGCAAGTCCTTATCAGACACCAAATCTGCTGGTGCCTTGATGTTGAACTTCCCAGCTTACAGAACTTTCAAAAATAAATTGCTGTTTATAATTTATAAATTGTTATAAGCCACTCAATCTAATGTATTCTAGTTATAGCACTCCAAATTGACTGAGACAATAATAATAAGTACTAATTATTTACTTCTGGTTCTGCGAAAGACACCATTGTGGACATGCAGAATATGCTTAATCCCCACAGCTCACCTGTAGAGAATATAGGGAGCAGATGTCTTTGAGTCTTTAATTTGAGCAAATTTTACTGTAGACTGTTTGCTGGTAATTCACCATGGACCCTTTGCTAATAATATTTAACACACCCAAACACAGCACATAAAATATTGACATTTAACGTTTGCTTACTGGCACTTCCACTTTGAGCTCCAAATTGTAAAGAGCTTAGAAATTGTCCTTGCCATCTGCTATGTGCTGAATTGTATCTCTTCAAAATTCATATGTTGAAGACCTAAGCTCCCAGTGCCTCAAAAAGTGATTGTGTTTGGAGCTAAGGTCTTTAAACAGGTAATAAAATAAAATAAAAATTTTAGGGTGGGCCCTTATTAATATGACCGACACCCATATAAGGAGAGGAGAATAGGGCACAGACACCCACAGAGGGAAGACTATGTAAAGAAACAATGAGAAGACAAAAAGACAGCCAACCACAGGCCAAAGAGAGAGGCCTCAGAAGACATTATCCTACTGGCACCTTAATCTCAGACTTCCATCTTCCAAAACTGCACAAAGTAAATTTTTGTTCAATCTACTCAGCCATACTCTGTTATGGCAGTTCTAACAAACACCATCCCATTGTTACAACAAGAAAAGGCTGGACATAAAAAAACAAAACAATGTGTTTTCTTGAACTTACTATACTGAGATTGTACAATGAACTACAGTCTGAAATCTGGAAAGACAGAGAATTCCAGAGTCATAGCTAAGATCTGCTTACATGGAGGAGAAAGTGTTAGAGCCATAAACTATAGAAACAGTGAAATGACTTCTGACAAATTGCTGGAGGCTTAATGTGACCCAGTGAAAACAGAAACCCTTTGGGGTCACTTTCTGAGTCTCTGCTGTCCCAGCCCACACATACACCCCTTCCTGAGCTTTACCACCAGCAACACTGGGTCTTTAAGTGTGGGCTGTGCATATTGACTTCTTTCCAAAGAGTAGACTATGGAAAGTGGCAAAAAGAATAACTTCACAGTTGAGAAACCTACAAAACAATCTCAGCCAAATGGTTAATATCAACAATGATGGCATGTTGATAGTATGCAGCTTTGACATGATGAGGTAAGAATGGTACTTTATCTCTGTGGCTTTCTCCCCAAAACTCATAACCTAGGTTTGATCATGAGACTAACTCAAGCAATTCCCAGTTGAGGGACATTCTAAAACAATAACAACAAAACAAAACAAAAACATCCTGATCACCAATCCTCAAAACTGTCTAGGTAACCAAGAGCAAAGTCAAGTCTGTGTAAGTATCACAGCCGAGAGGAGCCTGGAGACACAATGACTAAATGCAATGTGATATCCTTGATGCTATTTTGGAACAGAAAATGGAAATTAGGGGAACATTAAGAAACTATGAATTAAAGTAATAGTTTTCTTTCTCTTCTGTCCTTTCCCACTATTAACAATTGTATGTCTTTTCAGTATTTTCATAGAAGGACTCATATCTATGCCTTTTAAAAAATTTGAACTTTTAAGATTGTAGTATACACATTGTTCTGAAACTTTCTTTAATTTATTCAACAATTAAAAACAATTCTGTTCAATTGTTTTCTATTTCACTAGTTATTGAATAGTTACAGGATAAAGAATATGTCTTCATTTTTGTAAAGTTCACTCTTGCAACGGTGTTTGACATTTGTTAAGCAGTTAGTAAATATTTGTTGAATGGGCAAATGGGTAATCTGTGTTGCACAAGGCATAACTCATCCACTGATCTTTTAAAGGAGAGTTGTAAGAGACGCTAACTTCTCTGGGAGCTGAAGAGATAAATTAGAAATTTTCAAAATAGAAAGAGAACATTCATGTCAATTTGTTACTTTTTGGCATATTTGGAATATTCTTAGAGTTCAATATCTGGAAACATAAAAATCAGATAACTCAGCCACAGAGCAAATGAGAACACCGAGCCAGTTGGCTCATGTTTTCATTTTTGCATTATGTTCTGGGTAACATATTTTAAGCGACATACAGAAAACTGCATGCAGAGAAGGAAAATATTGGTTTAAAAAACAGTATTTGTGTTTAAACCTTTACATTTTTGAAAAATCTAGGTGGAAAATAATTAGAACCTTCCAATTCTGTGAAAAATGAAAATTTAACATTCTTATAACATTTCTTCAACTTCCCAGTACACTCATATGTTTTTCTCCAACTTCCCAGTATGACCGTGTTCTGTCTGTTACGTAGAATATTCCCAGATGTGAAATTCAACACCTATTCCATAAACATCAACACCTACACTGCACAGAAACACACAGCAGGATTTTAAGAAGACCTCACGTAGCATAAGGAAGTAGGTTTATGTAAGATATTTGCAAATACCTTGAAATATGAACTGGAGTCATCAGGATTCTAAATTTGTCTCTTGGCTTTTATGCACTAGGTTGAGTGGGAAGGAGAGTGATCTTTCACAGGCCCTTATAACAAATTGTTTTAGCCCCTCTTCATTTTGCTGGCTCCCTCTTCCACCCAGTTAAAGCTTCATTATTTGGGTAAAACATGTTTCTCTCTTGTGTTCAGGGCAACCATAAACATTTCCCTTTCAACTGGCCCCCTGTCAGCATAGCCCTTGAGGTCCTATCCCCTTAGCTAATAACCTATCAAGGTACTATATATTTTTTCAAATAAAGAGTTTCCTAATTAAGTGGAACTGTGCTAGTTGCTAAAATAATTATAAAATAATAGAGCTGTCACTGCATTATTAAAGCAAAACATTGCTTTAAAAAAAGTGACAGATACTGTTAGTTTTAGGGAAAAGTTCAAGGGGGAAATAGGGGCATTGTAAATACAATAAAATAATGTAAAAACGTACTCTTAGCATCTTGTTCCATTTGGTAAAAATAAAATCAAAAAGGGAAATTTACAAGATAAACCAATAAAAGGAAGAATGCTCTAGCAATAATTTTAAACTCAAAATGTAATGAGTTATCTTCACAGATACTAAACTCTCCAAAATGTTTACCCTTCAAGAAGAAGCTGATGAGCTCTCAGGAGGTTATTACAAATTTCGACTTTGGGGAGAGAAACAATTAGATGAGTAATAATGTCTTTTCCAACTATGAGAGGATATGATTCAAAGACACAGCGTTTTTTCTTTAAAATTTGGAAGTCTTCCTTCTCATTAATCCAAGGTATTAAACACCAGTGCTGAATCCAAGAGTGACATAAAAAATAAAAAACTATGGGACGTAAAATATGTAAAAACACTAAAGACAGTTTAACATAGTGCTCATTCATCTGAATCTCCTTGCATACTTTGGGAGTTTAGGGATTCCATTCTTTTAACTTACATTAATTGACTCCATTGAACATCTAGAAATATGATATTAATAGCATTTGTGTATAGACAATAAAAAGAAAAAATCAGTTCATATATGAGCTGATATCGGAAGATATTTAAGAGAATATGGAGGACAATAATGAAGAAATATTAGCCCGTCTGAGAAGGGAAATAAGAGTAAAGTGAGTAGAATTCAGAAATAGGAACACGGAATGGAAGGGAGGTGGGAAAATGAAGGAGGGCTAGTACTGTGAGGGTTAAGACTCTCACATCTTTCACAGTATTCTTGATTCTGTCCAAAAGTCATTTTCCTTTGGGGTGGAGAGAGAAGCAATTACAATACCACTTTTCTGAAGTGTCTTGACACACTTTTAGCTTAATAAACGGCCATAAATAGAGATCCCTCTAGAATGACAGTCTTAATTGACATTTCCCAAGTGACACTGCATGGATTATGGCTCTAACAAGACTTTTTCTGCTCAAGACCCAACTCTAAAACAATAGCCACAAGATCCTAAATTTATCCTACCAAGCTTTCTTCTCAAGTAGAAATTTGCCTCTCCATCTTAATAGGCTTTCTGATGACAGCTCTCTGCCTTTTCTGAGCATTCCTGGGTAGGCATAACAGTGCATTTGATTAAGAAAAAAGGAAATGTCTTTCTGCCTTTCATGTAAAATTGAAAGTTAAATTTCAACTACTTAAACATTTGATGTCAAGAGATGTACATTCTAACATTTTGAGACATTTAAGGGCAATCACAGATGTCAATATTTTGTCCCATATACTGCATTTAATATTTTTATTATCTCACTTTTAATCCAGGAATTTTTTTTAATGTTTTGTATTTCACTGAAGAATGGTACCTCTAAAAAGTTCAAATATATATAGACAAGTCTAAATACATATTTATACATATATAAAGCCCAATGTTCATACTTTAACCTTTCAAAACCTGCCAACAACTCATGAAGTGTGTGTTTTATTCAGCCAAGCTCATAGCTTTCTTGTTTTATGCCCAAGGCTTAGCAAGTAGAGTTTCAAAGCATCTAGCTTTAATGTTTTTGACTGACATGAAATTTTTGCTTACTTTTAAAGATTTTTTTTTGCTAACTTTGCCTTTTCTCTGTTCATAATCACAAAGCTATATAAGTTCTTTACGGATTAATACATATTGTCATTTTTTTTAAACCCCAATACCAGGTGAGGTATTTTTCAAACAATAGAAAGACCTTGCAAAATGTATGTTGACTTAACAATCATTTTTTTCTTCTTTTAATACATTTAAATGTAAAAAGATAATACATGCAAATGACGAGCTGACAGTAAAGAACTACTCATTTATCTATAATTAAGTTTAAGAAGAGCTTCTGTTTTCACTGTCTTGTGATTATTAAAGTCAACAAAAGCTTCCTATTTTAAAAAGACTAAGATTGTCTTTCACTTCTACTCTTTAAGAAAGTTAAAAGGAAAGGAGAATTAATTTTAAAATCTAGTATGCCTGCAGCACGGATTACGGTCATGAAATGTGATTACATTAATACACACCAGCTTTGTTGGAAATCACGTAATTCTGATGAAGAACACTAGACTTAGAATCAGGAGATCTGTGTTCTAATCCATGTTATAAAATTAATTAGCTGTGTGACCTTAAACAATTAATCTGACTTTCTGTGTCTCAGTGTCTCTGTCAGTAAAGCCACATTCAATCACATGATTTCATGATTCTGTAATAATTAAGGCCAAATTATTTATCTCCAATACAGAGAGAGAGAGAGATCACTTAATTTTCTTATAGTCAATTAACATCCAGGACCTTAGTTCGGCAGCAATGGAGATTTGCCTAAGAAAGACACTAATAATTTGAGATGTTGCTTTGGGTAATATAAAAAGGAATGATTTTCTTTTGGATAGCCAATTATCTGTCCTGGATTCTCTGAGAAGGGATTATCTGATTCACCTCTAGGATGAAGGGAGAAAAATATATATATCTGAACCCTTAGCTTCCATTACATTCAAGAAGGTTAACAGACAGTCCAGGTATGAATATTAACTATTGTAATAATTGTTTATAAAGGTGCCTGGCTGTACCAGAAATGTTTATAGCTAAATATGTTTCTCCTGCCATTCCTCTTCTCATTAAAATGGTATTCTCAAGGATGCCTTTATCTCCTTTTTGGACATTAGCTATTGTAAGTATCAGTTGTATATAGGATTTATTATGTTGAAGGGTTTATCTTTGAATAATTTTACAAGACGTAGGAGAGGTGCCAAGGTATAATAGCTGAGGTCAGTCTCAGGAGCTAGACTACCTAAGCTGTAACCTGGATTTGCTCCTGACTGACTGTGAGGAATGTTGGATACTGTATGCAAATTCTCTTTGCCTCACTTTCCCCTATCTGTAAAATAGAAATAATACTAGTACCAAGTAATATGGACATATAGCATCAGGATGTACTATTGAAGACAGTAAGTGATATATATGTCGTGCATATTATCATTCTCATCACCATTATTAAGCAACCAGCATAATACCTGGCAAAGTGTGAGTTCCTGATAAGTGGTATTACCAGCACATGTGCAGGTCATTTCCATATAATATAGAACACTGGAAACTGGTATGGGAGCTAGGGCAGGGATAGTTTAGCAGTGGGATTCGACCTAGGGTTCTGTCTTCTATTGTACATTCTTTTTGGAGATATGGATTGCTTCTAATACATTTTTATGTTCAGGAATCCTAATGTCAAGAGCATTTATTTATGATTGTCCTTTACTTTTTTCATAGTAAAATGGATATCAGCACATTTTCTTGGGGTTATTAAAAAGAACACTGTCCCCAAGGAAGGTAAGACTGAGCACTGTGGGCTGTGTGGCCTTCATTTCCACGTGCGGGTAGATTACTCTTACAGAAGGACATGAGCTTCCTAGAGGCACAGAGTAAACCTTTTCAAGAGAATTGGAGAATGACTCTGTTATCTGAGAAGAAGTGTTACAGGAAGGTTGTTTTTATTTTGAAGATCAAAATGGAATTCCAACCCAGGCCTAAAGATGTAAATTCACTCTTTGCTCAGGGATGATGTGATTCTGAGCCTGTGAGGTGGTAGATATCTAACCATCAGTATATATTCTGTATATTTCCTTCTCCTTGAAGGTGGGCTGAATCTGTGAAAATGATGAGGTCAACTCTCATGATTAGGTCATGTTATGTGACACAGTTAACTTTAAAAAAGGAAAATTATCCGTAGTGAAACTGACATAACCAGACCACTCATTAAAAGGGACTCCTCATTTCCCTTTTAATGGGGACAGAGATTTGACCTGAGGGAGATTCTCCATTACTGGCCTGGGAGATGGGGTCAGGGAAGATGTGGCAAGGGCTAAAATGTGGCCTCTAGGATTTGAGAATCACCTCTGGACAACAGCCAACAAAAAATGGGGACCTCAGTATTACAACCGCTAAATTCTGTCACCAACCCTATAAGCTTAGAAGAGGACTTTGAGTTCCAGAGAACAAAGACTAAATAGCATCTTAATTTCAGCCTTGTGAGACCCTGAGCTCTCAGCTATGCTATGCCCAGACTTCTGCCATACACATCTGTGAGATGATAGATGAATATTATTTTAAGCCATTAAGTTTTTAAATAATTCATTACACAGCAACAGAAAACTAGTACATGTACTGAAAAGTTGTCAAGTTCCCAGTGCTCGATTCAAGTCTTCCAAAGTTGAAGTTTTTACCTAAAAGCTCAAATTGAATCAACAAATCAACAAATAAAGCCAATCAAGAGGCTCACATCAGCCACTTGGAGAAAATGTGTGCCAGAAAAACCAAAGCTTCAGTAACCATCATTTTTCAAGCATTTTTTACCCATCATTGCTTTTGCACCATCAGCACAAATGTCAACATAGTAAAAACAAAAAAAAAAGCAAATAATGTTTTCCTATTATTAGAAAAAATATTTTAGTGTTCAAACTACCTGAAATTATCTCAGGGACCCTAATGGGTTCCAGAACTACGCTTAAGAACTGTTGATTGAAGACAAAGATGTGCTTGTGCAAACCAAGGGCAACAGCAGATTGATCAGACTGCAAACACTCTTTTTTGTCTTGGAGGTCAAATTATTTCCCTAGGCTTTTGTACTGATACAAACAACCGGGGCCAAAACCCCCACTGGCGGGGCTGTGAAGTCCAAAGATAATGAAACTTCAGATAGAGTCAGAATCACAGCAGGTCATTTGCCTCATGGTGCTAGCAGCTGGCAGTGCCATAGGATCTGGTCATGTTGTGGTCCAGCATGGCCAGAAAGAGACCTTTTCACTAGGATTTTAAGAAACTCTAGACAGATTCATACCTACTTCCTAATCAGCAGGCACACCCTGCCAATATTATAGCTTGCCCATACATGATTCCACTTTTTCCCTAAAATGTTTTTTATTGTATTTAGTCTTTGTAAACCTTTAACAAGTTTCATGATCCACAGAATCTATTCATAAATATTGATTAGCTGATTTTTTCCAGACATCATTGTGCCACATATAAATCCAAAAAAGATACCATAAGTTATGTAAATATTATAGGTAGATATCAAATAGGTGACATAAGATATTTTATAACTTTACCAGCTCTTATTATTCACACAGAAATCCGTCTGGGCCTACATTCTGAACACATATTCATTTAGAAGAAGTGTAATGACTGTAATTTTAAAAGTATATTTATTATGCAAATTAACAGCATTCCAAGTTGTCCTGACTTGAAGAGTTTCTTAGCAATGAATGTAAAATACTTAAATTATTTTTTCTTTTTTTCCTCTTATTTCATTGTTATTGTTATTGTAACACTAGTATTAGGTTTCTATATTTCAAACACTGATACAGATTGACAAAATACAAAAAAAAGGGAGCTCTACAATGGATAAAGTAGGGATTGTTAAATTCCTGGAAAAAGGAAGATGTAGTAATTGAGGACTATTAGGAACCATAAAAACAAGACATGGAACCACATCACATTTCTCTTTGAACCAGAATAAACTTGATCACTTAACTAGTAGGTATATCATAAATATTTATTCAACATTAATTAAAAGTGATACAGAAAGCAGAACAATTCAGACTTGTCTAGCCAACTACCTCTACAAAATGATCTGATTTCCTGTAGACCTCTACTCTCCTCTTTTTCTGTTTACCATTTTTTCCTAATCATCTCACATCTAAAAAAGACATGTTCATTCGCTATACTCCAGGAACTAAGTGCTTCACCTGATCTTTGACATCCCAGGAATTCTACTGAACAACCTTTCAGGCCCAATTTTACTTTTATTTTGTTTTACTTATCATCGTTTGTCTAATTGAGATGAAATTTACTTAACATAACATATTGTCTTATTCCGTTTTGTGTTGCTATAATGGAATACCTGAGACAGGGTGATTTATAAAGAAAAGAGGTGGATTTGGCTTATAGTTCTGCAAGCTGCACAAGACACATGGTGCTGGCATCTGCTCAACTTCCGGTGAGGCCTCAGGAAGCTTTATTCATGGCAGAAGGCAAGGGGAGTTGGCGAGAGAGAGAGAGCAGGGAAGGGATGTCCTGGGCTCTTTTGTTTAACAACCGACTCTCATATGAAGTAATAGGGTGAGAACTCACTCATTACAGTGGGGAGGACACCCAACCATTAATGAGGAATCCATCCCCGTAATCCAAATACCTCCCACTAGTCTCCACCTCCAACATTGGGAACCAAAATTCACAGGAGATTTGGAGGGGATGAATATCCACATAATATCACATATATAACAAAATTGGCCATTTTAAATTGGAAACTTTAGTAATATTTAGTGTATTTACAATGTCATAAGCCACCATCTATATCTAGGTATAAAATATTTTTACTATTCCATTTTTAACAGTGTTATTGAGATTTATTGATATACAAAAGACTGCATATTTAAGGTATACAATTTGACAAATTTGGATATATACATACAGCCATGAAGCTATTGCTGTAGTCAAGGAAATAAACATATCAATCACCTTGAAAAGTTTCTTTGTGTCCCGCTTTTGTGTGGAAAGTATGTTTAACATGAAATCTACTCTCTTAACAAATTTTTAGATGCACAATACCATTTTGTTAAGCATTGGTACTATGTCGTATAGCATATGTCCAGAACTTACTCATTGTCCATCACTTTTAATGTGTAAAGCTCCAAGCATTTCATCTTTCCTGCTTATTGCCTTTCATTTATTTCAAATTATCACAGCCTCCTTACACATCTGAAATTATTTCCAAACACACTTATTGGTTTTGCATATCATCTCAGATTAGGCCAAACTGATGTATATTAAATTCTTTGGGCTAAGGTTAACTAAATTTTGTTTGCAATACATAACCCACTATTTACAGTTAATATTTGCTTCTAATGAACCCAAAGACACAATGCTGAAGGGACCACAACCTAGTTGAATAGTGCAAAGTTTACTTGACGTGAAATTCTAACACCAGCACTCAAATGCAATCTCTGCTACATAATATATATGAACTTGAGTAAGATGACCCCACAAAATTGTTTTCTTATTTATATCAGGGAGATAGTATTATTTCCTTCACAATGAAGCATTTTTAAGGATCAAACTAAATCACATGTGAAAATGCTTGGCAATTTGAAAGCACCCAATGCCTGTGAATTGAATCTGAGTCTTTCCTTCTTTATCTTAACCTTTCTAGTTTTTCCTTCTTCTCTTGACTCAAATGCTCTCTTCCTGTGGACCTCTACTCCTCTCTTGAAAATTGTATCCACCATAATGACTTTGATACCGTATTAGTCTGTTCTCACACTGCTCTGCTATGAAGAAAGCCCGAGACAAGGTAATCTATAAAGAAAAGAGGTTTAATTGACTCACAGTTCTGCATGGTTGGGGAGGCCTCAGAAAACTTTACAGTCATGGCAGAAAACACCTCTTCACAGGGTGGCAGGAGAGAGAATGAGAGTCGAGCAAAGGGGGAAGCTTCTTGTAAAACCATCAGATCTCACGAGAACTCGCTCACTAGCATGAGAACAGCAAGGGCAAAACCGCCCCCGTGATTCAATTACCTCCCAAGAGAAGAAGCAGAGACCACTTAGCTGGCTAATGAGTCATGGTAATGGTCTACTTCAGTGTGGTTGTGATGGGGGCAGTGAGAAATAGTCATATATATCATATCATACCAACAAGATAATATATATGATATGATAAAAGTGGCAGATTATCTTGTTCGGTATGATATGATATACCCTGATTATCATATATAAAATATATAAAATGATATATGTCATATCATATAATAATATACATGTCATATGTGATACAGGTGGCAGATTATCTTGTTGGGTATGATATAATGTAAATAACTATATATCGTAGCCCCCATCACAACCACACTGAAGTAGGGCATTACCATGACTCGTTAGCCAGCTAAGTGGTCTCTGCTTCTTCTCTTGGTTGTTAACAAACTGTGTTCTGTAAAGCTACCTGAGTGATTCCCCTGGCATAGTAATAACACTATCCCTTTTGGTTGATTATTTCACACCTTCCTATGCCAGTAAGAATAAATTCCAAAATTCTTATAATAGCTTACATGCTTTTTCTCTACCAGATCAGGCATGCTTCTGAACCCAAAGCATTCTTTGTTTTTGCCACGGCCTTTACACTCTTCCTTGCAATATATTAATGTTTTGCTCCCATACCTCCATCAGGAAGTTATTAAATGCTACCTTCTCAGTTAATCCTTCAATGATGACCATATTTAAAATTGGCCCCTCATAACACACACACACACACACACACACACACACCCATCCTCCTTTTCTGCTTCATTTTTTCACAATTGCATTTATTAGCAATAATATAGTATATATTTTGTTTATATTCTGTCTCAAGCAAGTAGAATTCATGAATCCTGAGATTTGGTCAGTTTTATTCACTGCAATATCCCCAGTGCCTAGAGTAGTTTCTGGTGTTCAATAAATATTTTCAAATGAAGGAATGAAAGAATGAATTGAATTTTTAAGGAAGATAAAACTCCCACATACCAAATAAACATCATTTTACTCCTAGTTATTTTTCTAATAACTTGTTCTATTCTTTATTAAAAGTTGTTAATAAGAGCAACATGATGAAGGGGGTAAACATTTGGGGGCAATTTATGGGAAAAATCAGTAGTGAGTAAAATTCATCCACAAATCCTTGAGAAATATTTTTTTCTTGGAGTTTTGCTTGACATAGAGCTGAGTCTGTTCTTTTGAAGCTAGAAATCAATGAGACAATGAGATGCACAAAGATTCTATGAGGGTGACTGCTTTTCATCATTTCCTGGTTAAATCAGGATTCTACTGGCAGTGACTACAGGGGGTGATTTTGGTACCTATAACGCAATCAGAGTACATACATCTGAAAGGTTTGCTGGTCATTAAAAAACACACTGAAGCTCTAAAAAATATAACATGAGGAGGTAAATTTTATTATCTGACTAGATTATTGTTTAGTAATTCTCTGAACTAAATTCACATGCATGCATGCGCGTGTGTGCACACACACACGCACACAACTAATTATATTGGTCAACCTGAAATAAAATCCTTGCTCTCACCTTCACTGAATTTTGTGTCTATGAATAAGAGATTTACTTTGTTTTCTACACACAAACTATACTAATCCCTCAAAGACATGTTTAAAGATTGCATATTAATTATTCATTTAGTAGTTTTGGACACAGAACTACTACTAATAAATAAACATTTACGCAGAAATATATAGCTTCCATGCAAGATGCACAGCAAACACTTTCTTTTACTTATTTACATTTTGTAGGAGGAATATGTTTACAAGGAAATTTTGTACTCCAAAAATACTGCTTGCAAACCTCTACTCAGATTTCTCGAATGAAGAGAAAGGTTTGCTGAGATGCCAGCACAGCCTATTCCTAAACATAGCACATTTTGCCATTATTGTTCTCAAGATCTACAGGACCCTTTGAAATATTTAATAATCTGTCTCCAATAAAGCTTTTCTCCTATTTCCCTAGCATGAATTTATTATTTTTCTTACGTTGTTCTCTCTACCTTTCCCCTTTGTCTTGTTATTATCTTCACAATCCTTGCCCTTTATTAGACCTTATTCGTGCCCTTTCTATAACATGAAATGATATTTCCATATATTCCTCCTAAAACAGTATATTTTGACCTTGCAATATGTGCATATTGAATGCTTTTGCCCTTTTTATGTTTTTTGCTCTTTGCTCCAACAATTAAAACATAAGATAATAACAGATACTTAATAAATATAACTGTATAAATAGATAAACTACAGTGGTAAAATGCACACACTAAAATATGCTAGAGATGTAAACATAAATAGATCTGTACCCATTTATTGCAATTAAAATTTACAAAATTATCCCAGAAAACTTATACTAGAATTAATCAACATAGAATAATATTGATCATACTTAATATGGAGTGCAATATAAAATTATTGCTTGGAAATCTAATGAAGAATTTAATATTCCTGTCAAAAATCTACATTTAAAAGTTTTCACCTGGAAAATTTTGTAAAAACTTGTCTACAATAAAACTCACAAGGGTACAAATTTGAAAATGTAAGTGAATCAAATATTTTGTAGGATTCAGATAAAAATAATACAGATTATATCAATAAAATGTAAAAGAAACTTTAAAATCTCAAAATAGTTTAATAATTCTACATTAAAAATTGATGAAGAAATTAATCTGGTTTAATTAACTATGCTCTAGAAAATACAATCTGATTAGGAAACATCATTCAAATATTTGCTTTTACTTTATAATGTAAACCAAAGGCTATACCTAAAAGTGAAGATATAAATCTATAAACATCAAAATGCAAAATGATATTAAAGAACACTTACAAAATACTAAAGTAAAATATTAATTGTTCTTGAAACCATCAGAAAGCTGATGTCACAGTAACCAAGTAACCTGAAAACTAAGGTAACAGGGATCTCTCCCAGGAGTGATGGAATACAAATACTGGCTCACCTGTGGCATCAGAAGAAAAACAGCACCTCTCTGAAGGCAGGTAAGATAAATTAAACTTTTTAACAAAGTGCTAAATGTTAAGTGTAGGCTAATGAGAGAGAGTAGAGGAACTTCAGGTGTGGCAGATCAAAGGGAAATTTCACTCTCTTATAGGCTCTTTTTCATGAACGTCTACTGGGTACTAAGAAAGAATGGTGGTGTAGAGAAGATTGGACAGTATCTCCTTGGTGGTGCAGGCTAGAGAGAGGAAGAACCACCAGTGTAGAAAGAAATGAAATGCACTGAAGACCCTATAAAACAAAATCCCGAATTCCCTGAGGAAAAGGCAGTACATCTCAGCATCCCTAGAACATGGTGAAGACCCATTGTAGCTGCAATATACGTCAAAGAAAAGAAACCCAGCACTGGAGAAGGGAAGAAACACATTCTGTGCCCAGACCATGAGAAATCACTGTCTGCTGGGAGAGGAGCTGAGTCACAGAGAAATGACCACTCATGCAGCATAGCAACACAGGTCCCTAAGATTGAATCAGGACTGAAACAGGACAACTAAGAACCCACTGTCATACCTACCACCCACTTTAGCAAATATCAAAACGTAAGAAAGAGAGGACTACCACTGGGAGAAGGACAGAAGGGTAGAGAAAAGATCTATTCATGGTAAAGGCGCACCTGGACAGCCTAAGGTCTCTGTGAAAAATTGAGGGGAAAACCACTCACCCATATATCCATAATTTCTTGGTATATGATTCTCTTCAAACCAACTAAAATCCTGTCTAAATTACCTCAGTTCCCAAGCCAGTAACCTAGCAGAAAGAGTTGGTCCATTTCCAGGCATAAGTACTGTGCAGTTTCTGCTTTCTAAATACTGTATCTGGCAATGAATGGAAACATTCAAGATACAAAAAAGCAAGGAGAAATCCCTACAATACACTATCAGGAGACAATATTTTCAACAGAATGAGACTAAGAGAGCCATATATGTTGGAATTAGTAGATAGAAAATTAAAATTAACTGTGATGACTATGATAACATCTCTCATGAAAAAGTTGGATAATATAAACAAATAAGAAACTTCAGCAGAAAGTTAGAAACTCTAAGAGTAAAATGGAAATAACAAATTCAGCTTAAATTTGATTGCTGTATACATGACTATTTTTATATCTTGTTAGTCTTTCCCTCTTGTTACTTTATTGCATTTTTTTATATTTAAAATAAATTGTTTATTCTAGGCACAGTTTGTGGACCTGAATTATTTTACCCAGCCTTACAATTTCAGTTCTTTAATTTTTATGCTTATACGAGTTCTACATCATACAATTATTGATATGATTGACTTGAAATCTACAAAATTGATCATTGTTTTTGCTATATTCTGTTATTTATTTTTCTTCTTTTTTGATCTGCTGTTGGATTAAGTACTTTTTATAATTTTGTTTTATGTCTACTACTGACTTATTATTTATTTACCTTCCAAAACATTTTAGTAGTTACCCTAGTGTTTACAATATTCAATTTAATTCATCAAGTGGAGTTGCTATGTTGGTATCAAAGAAATACATACCAGAACAAAAAAAAATTACCAAAGGTATAAAAGGACTATATGTAATGATAATTGGGAAAATAAACAAGAAGACATGACAATTGTATGCAACTAAAACAGAAATACAAAAACATGAAGCAAAACATATATAACCATAAAAAGAAGTAGAAAATGCACACTTATATTTGAAAATTTTCACTCTCTTCTCTAATCGATAGAATAAGTAAACATACAATTAGTAAAGATTTTGAAAATCTAAAAAACACTATCAGTAAACAGGACCTAAGTGATTTTAATAGCATATTCCACTCAGCAACAGCAGAACATGCATTCTTTTCAAGTATACATGGAGCATTCATCAAGATCTACCACATTTTGAATCAGAAAACAATATCAACCAACTTCAAGAACTAAACTAATATAAAGTATATTGACTGATAAAAAATTAAAATAGAAATCAACAAGAAAAATATATCTGTAAAAATACCAAATATTTGAAATCAAAGAACACATTTCTAAATAATTATGGATAAGATAGAAACCTACGAATAAAAATAAAAAAAATTTCAAATAAATATAAAATATAGGCAAATTTTGTTCAATCCAGGAAAATCAGTGTTTAGAGGAAATTTTATCTCAATACCATGCTTTTCTTAGAAAATGAGAAAGTTCTTATATCAATGATACAAATGTATCTCTTAATGAATTCAAGCAAAGAAAACATACTAAGCTCGTAGCAAATTGACAGATGAAAACAATGAAGATAACTGAAGAAAACAGTGACATTAAGGAAAAATATTAGAGAAAAACCAGTAAAACTAAAATTCGGCTCTTCAAAAATATTAAACAAATCCATATACATCTAATAAGACTGAAAAAGTAAAAACTGAACACATAAATTGTCAGTATAATATATGATATAGAGGGCATCGCATCAGATCCTACAGATATTAAAGCTATAAAAATGTAATACTATAAACAACCTTATTAGGTCTATAAATTTGGCAACATAAATTTAGTCAATAAATTCCTCGAATAACAATAACAAAGATCATTTAATAGATAGTCTGAATATCCTTATATACGTATAGATATATATTTATTTATGCAAGTAGATATTTTTGAATTGGCTTGTAGCTAAAATCTTTCCAAGAAAGTTTTCAGCCAAGAGAGTTCATTAACCAGTTTTACCAAATATTAAAGAAGGAATTGCATGACTACTACACAATATCTATCAGAAACATTTAAAAAGAGGAAACACTTACCAATTAATTTTAGGGTCAGAACAATTCTGATGCCAAAACCAGAAAAAGAAAGTTACAGGTGAAGGAAACTACAGACCAATATATTTAATGAATACAGATCCGAAATACTCAACACTATATTAGCAAGAATAATCCAGTCATATATACAAAAAATAGTATTCATGACCAAGTAGCTTGTATCCCAGGACTTAGACTGTTATAATATTTTGGAAATCAATCAATGTAAATTACAACATCAACAAACTAATGAAGAAAATATACACGATAATTTCAACAGATGCAGAGAAAAGCATTCGATGAATCTCGATATCCATTTACAATTCTTTAAAAATTTCAGTAAAACAAATTGAAGACAACATCCTCAAGCTTATGCAACGAAAGACATCCAGATTGGAAAAAAAGAAATAAAATTATTTGCTGTTGATATCATTGTCTATGTAGAAAATCCTATGGAATCTACAAAAAAAGATACTAGAATAATAAATGAGTTAAATAAGATTGCATAATTAATCAATACGCAATGTCAAATGTTTTCTATGTACTTGATGTTGTAATTTACATTGATTGATTTCCAAAATCTATGTACTAGCAACAATTAGAATTTAAAATTTAAAAAATTATGCTATTCAAAATAAAACACTTCACATCATATAAAAAGGCATCTCAAAACTGTATTCTGGGATAAAATAAAAACACAAATTCTAAAGCTTCTAGAAGAAAACATTAAAATATATACATAATCTCTTTGAAAGATTTCCTAGATATAACACCAAAACCATGATCCATAAGAGACAACCTAATAAACTGAGCTTTATTTTAACTTAAACATTTAAAAAATACTCTTTTAAAGACACATAAGAAAATGAAAAAACATGTCATACAGTGGGAGAAAATATTTCCAAAACACATATATCATAGATTTTTATATCTATGAAAACACTCTCTACATCATGAGAAATGCACATTAAACTCACAATAAGATGCCAATATTCTCTTACTGAAATATCAAAACAACAAAAAACACCTGTTACAAGTACTGGAGAGGATGCAGAGTGACTAGAATTCTCATACACTGTTGGTGGAAAATGCAAAACATTAGACACTTTGTAAAATAGCTTGACCATTTCTTTTAAAGTTAATTATACATTTATCATTTAATCAATCTTTTTTCTTCTCACCTGAGAACATGAACATGTAGATTCCAATAAAAATATGTACACAAATATTTATAGCAGCAATAATCATAATGATTAAAAAATGGAAGTTGCCTTTAGCTGTTGAATAGACAAACTGGAAGACCCATACAAAGGAACGCTAAATAGCAATAAGAAATGAGATACTGATACATCCCCCCACATAGACAAACCTCTAATGCATGAAGATACATGAAAGTCAGGTTCAATACATACATATATACAAACATACATACATACAAACAAATATATGTACATAAATCCTGAAAAGAGAGTCTGTTTGGCCTGAACGTGGTCACATACTTACCCTCTGTCATTATTAGTCCTTTGGTGTGAAATAGGATATGGAATGAACAGACCTTCAATGGAACATTGGAATGGCTATGCTAAAACAAGAAAGAAAGAATGATGTGCCTATAAAAATTATGTATGTATGTATATATGCGTACATGTATGTGTACATATATGTGTACGTACACACATGCACACACGTGTGTACATATATACGTACATGCAAACTTTTTGTATATGTATTTCCTTATGCTTATCAAAAACTCATCTTCAACAGAAAAATTATATACAAAAAGTGTTCAAGACCTTCTAGGGAAACTGGCATGATATCTAAATGACATGTCTGATAAAAATTTCCCTTACAGTCAACCCCGTTAGAGCTTGCTTCTTGGATATTGATATTTATTAACCATTTAATAAATATTAAAGTATTCATATAATGAAAAGGTGATTTAATGAACAATGAAATTTAATTAAATGGTAAGTTTGTTATTACAGACTGCTCATAGGAACATAAGGACATTAAGCAGATTGACATATTAACCTTTCTTTACTCAAGTACATTCACTCTTTCAGCCTTCTTAAATGTCCATAAGAAACAGATAAAAAGGAGACAGATGACACATGTGGTACATCTAAGGGATTTAGAAAATATAACTATATTATGTGTAGAAAGTACTTTGTGAAACACATGGAAAATAAAATCTTAATAATTAAATAAAACTGATGCTAAGTGTCAAATGGCATTTTTTAAATTCTAGAGTTAGATCTGATTGGATACTCACAATAAGTACCAAACAGATCATTGCAAGCTGACTGTCGAGAGAGAGTGGGATCCCAGCCTAGCTGGGCTGGGAAAGAGTTTACAGTTATTTTACACCCAGCGTATGGGTTCCTGAGTGAAACGCATGAGAATGCCTAGAGCAATACATTATTACAGCAGGAAGCAGCCTTAGGAAGTCACTAGAAAAAATACACAAAAATAAAAATCAATTTCAAAGAAAGCCACTGAATCACTAGAATTTATTTGTATGAATTTACAGAAAAATGCAACTAGTGAATCTTGGCAAAGAGAGCTAATGTTTATTGAACAACTTATTATTAAACAGGAGCTTGACAGGAGCTTAAAATTGTCATTTAAGTTATACTCTAAAGAGCTTTGGGAGTTAGGTGATAGTGTCCCAATTTAATGTAAGGTGATACTAAGGCTCAGTATCTTTTAACCTGTCATTATTCAAGGCTGTACAACCTAAGTGAATGAGCCAAGGTTCAACGTGAAGTTTTTCTGATTTTAATCCATCAGGTTTCCATGTTCTATAATCACCTCTCATATATTCTTTCATTATGTCTCATGAAATGCCCGTACAGTATCATGATTGTGGCATCCCCAAATTTTTTGATTCTCAGAGTGTGCAGGACATTTTAAAACCCTACAATGTATTACCATAGAGCTTTTCCAGAGTAACTATTTTAATTTGTGAGGTTTTTTTCTGAAGAACTGGGTTTTTAATGTTTAAATCCCTGAAGCCATCTCTAGACAATGCAAATTGAAGTAGAGTCAAATTACCTTCTATTCTAGAAATTTTTTATTGGCCGATTCCAAAAATTCAGACCATCATATTCACATGGCATTCCGACATTTACAGAATGACCATTAACCTTGCTTAAATTCAATCAAAAGTCATTGTTAGCAAAGTACTGGAAACATAATAAGCGCTCAATAAATTCATAAATGATCTACATATCATTTGTCATAATCCTTTTTGAAATTGAATTGACTGCTCAAACTTCAATTTTGCCTTAGCTGTAAAAAATTCACTTTCAAATAAATGTATTAGAAATCATTTTGCTTTACACATCTTATCTCAGATCTCTGAGGCTGGATCAGAGCTCAGCAGAATCCCCAAGGAAATTGTATGCCCAAAAACATAAATTTCAATTTTAAAAAATCTTGCCAACTTGTTATTAAGAAATAATAATAATTAAAAGCAAAGGAGGACAGACTAAGATTTCTTCTCAAAGGGTCTTACAGTGAAGACTCTTATGATGTACGTTCCAATTTTGGGGAGCCAATACGGGCCAGAACAGACAAGGAAAGACCACAGAACTCAATTTGACACGAGAGATTACAAACCAACTTGAAGAACAGACAAAAAATAAATCCTGTCCTTGTGATATGTCTAATAATATTTATGTATGCAATGTAACAAAAGGAAAATAAATATACATTGTTTTACCACACTAAAGAGAAGTGAAGGTTATAATAACTAACATTAGTGTTGATGCCCATATATTTCTCTAAGGCTTTTCATACAAATTGAGATGAGCCACATAATAGAATCAAAGTAAATAAAAGCTCTGTGGTTGCTTGTTGCCTGTGAGATGGGGCAGTTCTGGTGGAGAAAAAGCACTGCATTCAGTGAAAATTCTATTTAAATAATGGAGGATACCTGGTGTGAGTGAACATAAGCCAATTTTGCTGATGTTTCTTTCTTTTTTTTATTTTTAGTGAACTGAGAAAATTAAATGTGATTTTATCTGACAGTTGCCTCTCCCAGGAGGATAAAACTGTTTTATATTTTTAAGAACATTATTAAAATATGTGGTTTTTAATCACATGTCATTATGGATAATTTATATCTAGGATAATATTATTAAAATGTTTTTACTGTACTTAGAAAATAGGTTTCTCTAGAAGAAAACATAGGGAAAAAGCTTCTTGACATTGGTCTGGCCTATTATTTTTTTGAATATAACCCCAAAAGCACAGGCAACTAAAGAAAACACAGGCAAATGGGACTGCATGAAACTAAAAAGATTCTGCACAGAAAAAGAAATCAACTACAGAATGGTACAAAATACTTGCAAAGCATACATCTGATAGGAGTTTAACATCAAAAATATATAAGAAATTCAAACAACTTAATAGCAAGAAGACAAATAGCCTGATTTGCAAATAAGCAATAAAGAAGGCATATAAAATGGCCAAAAGGTAGATGAAAAACATGCTCAACATCACGCATTATCAGAGACACACAATCAAAACCACAACGCGAGAACACCTCATACCTGTTAGAATGGCTATCATTAGAAACACAAAAAATAAGTGCTGGCAAAGATGTGTGGAAACAAAAACTCTCATACACTGTTGGTGGGAATGTATGCTGGTAGAGTCATTATGGAAAACAGTATGTAGGTTCTTCAATAAAGTAAAAATGGAACTCTCATATCATCCAACAATATTACTGCTGGATATATGTCCCAAGAAAATAAAATCAGTATCTCAAAGAGATATCTGCACTCTTATATCATTGCATCATTATTCCCAATAGCCAAGATATGGAATCACCCTACAATCAATGCATGGGTAAAGAAAAAGTGGTACATATACACAACAGAATATTATTCAGCCCTAAAAAAGAAGGAAATCCTGTCATTTGCAACAACATGGATGAAACTGGAGGATGTTATACTGAGTGAAATAAGCCACGCACAGTAAGACATACTGCATGATCTGTTATATATGTGGAGTCCAGAGGCTAGGGAGGTAGGAGAGATGTTGGTAAAAGAGTACAAAGTTTCAATTAGGCAAGATGAGTAAGTTCTGGAGATCTAATGTACAGCATGGTAACTATAGCAAATAATACTGTATTGTATACTTGAAATTTGCTAAAAGAATATTATGTTAATTGGCTTGATTGTAGTAATCATTTCACAATGTAGGCATACATCAGAACATTATATTGTATGCCTTCAATATATACAAGTTTTAGTTGCCAATTATACCTCAGCAGCTGAGGGTGGGGCAGGGGGGAATAGACTTTCCTATATGGATACTTTTCCACTAGAAGAACTTAACTATTAAACCATGATATTCTTGATTATCAAAAATTTGCACAGCATACCATATTTTCAGTGACTAATATATTTTAACTTAGAAATTATAAAACAGCTTTGGAATGCATTGTAATTCCTCTAAAATGTAGTCCTTTTATGTTTATTGCAATTCTGCTTCTGACTTCAAGTTTTCCTGCAAGAATTAAACTGGCCCTATATAACTACTTAAATCAAAACCTAATTTTAATGACTATTTACTTTAAGTGTCAGAACATATGCAAAATAAACCTATATGAACATATGTGTGCATACATATATGAACATATGCATAATATTTATATAAGAATATATGTAATATATAATAGAAATACAGTGGACAGAGTTGATTTTGTCCTAAGGAAGCTTACTGTCAGAAAGTAAAAAAGCAAGGTATGTATTTAATGAGGACATAACAGGTTATTCACCAGAAACCACAGGGTGCTCAGAGGCACACTGCAGGGGTCCCCCAACCTAGTCTTGCAGAGGAAGAAAGGTCCTAGATTCAGGTAACTTTTAAATTGAGGACCTAGGAAAATGGAGGCAGAGGGAATGGAGGAACATGCTACAAGCTAAGGGAATGGCATATGTAAAGTCATAAATGATGAAGTTAAATGACACACTTCAAGAATCAAATCCGTTCAATCTGATCGGAGAAGAGATATCAGCTAGAAGGTTGGCAAAAGCTAAGGTGGAAAGATGGGGAGGAAATAGAGTGTGGATGATATATTATGTATTTGGACCTTATTCTAAAGAGAAGAGGAAGCTCTGGAGGCAGGAAAGCAAGGAAGCACTCTGTTCTGAAAAATATTTTTGGAAAAATTACACAAGCTTCAATGGGGAGATTTGATGTTCAGAGAAGCCATAAGGGGGGACAGTATATACAGGAAGACTAGTTAGAAAGAGGTTGCAATACTGGATCATAGTGATATTATATGATGATATGGTTTGGCTCTGGGTCCTCAACCAAATCTCATCTTGAATTGTAAACCTCCTGGTGGGAGGTGATTGGATGAGGGGGGTGGCTTCCCCCATAGTGTTCTAAAGAAATCTGATGGTTTCAGTTTCCTCTTCTCTCTCTCTCACCTGCTTCCATGTAAGATGTGCATTGCTTCCTGATACGGTTTGGCTCTGTGTCCCCACTCAAATCTCCGCTTGTAGCTCCCATAATTCCCACACATTGTGGGAGGGACCCAGTGGGAGATAATTGAATCACGGAGACAGGTCTTTGCCATGCTGTTCTTGTGACAGTAAATAAGTCTCAGGAGACCTGATGGTTTTAAAATTCATCACAACCCCTCTCTTTGCCTGCTGCCATCCATATAAGAGGTGACTTGCTCCTCTTTGCCTTCCACCATGACTGTGAGGCCTCCCCAGCCACGTGGAACTGTAAGTCCATTACACCTCCTTCTTTTGTAAATTGCTTAGTCTCATGTATGTCTTTATCAGCAGCGTGAAAACAGACTAATACACTTTCCCTTGACCTTCCACTATGATTGTAAGTTTCCTGAGGCCTCCTTAGCTAGCCATGCAGAATTGTGAATCAATAAAACTCTTTTCTTCATAAATCACACAGTCTCAGGTAGTGTCTTTATAACACTGTGAAAACAGACTAAAACATAGGGTAGTAATCAAGACTCAAAGGAGAATTAGCAATACATTGGGGAAACAAGAAAGGCATGATGAAGCAAGGTGGATACCAAGAGTGATTGGCATGTACTATGCCACCTTAATGCAGGTAAACTGGTAAGCACTTAAATAACAGAGAATGATTTATAAAGATAATGATTTATCAACTGTCCCTTGATACACACCTTTAAGAACCAACCATATTAGTTTCTTTTAAGCATTTTTGTTTTGTTTTCCTTATATTCATATTATATAATCTTCATATGATAGCTTGGTGTATCAATTTGTGATATCATCTGTTAACTTTCTACTATATAGGTGACAGATTAGCTCATTTATACAACTACTAACAGTACTTTCTATCGCGCCTGCCAGTATATTAATATAAAAATTATTTTCTAGACCAGGCACAGTGGCTCATGCCTGTAATTCCAGCACTTTGGGAGGCCAAGGAGGGAGGATCACTCGAGGCCAGAAGTTCCAGACCAAATTCAATTAGCCAAATATAGGCTAATTGAACTCTCAGTAGAGTCCACAGCAGGAAACAATTTTCTACCCTTCCAGCCCATGCTTTCTTCCCTCTTATCAAGACTTACCTTCTTGGAGCAGACACTGCTTCCTTACTTAGCAAGTGCTATTACAGAGGCAGAGGTGAGAAGCCAATTCTCTATTTTAGGTACTGTGTAAATAATTTGATTTTTTTCACATGAGTTTCACTTTTGGTTGATGCATTGCTTAAACTGTCAAAAATCAATTCAGAAGTTAAATACTGATGATAATTTCAGGTGACCTTTAGTTTCTGGAAGGTGTATTTAACAATTATTCATCTATCAAATTTCTAACGTATGTTGGATTTTACCCTTTTGAATTAGGCATACATTTTAAAGATGTTATATAAAAGCATTTCATTCATTGTACATTGGAAGGGGTCTTTCAAACACAGCTGGGGACTCTAGACACCTAGTGGACTCCCTCCCTCACTATAATAACTAGGATCTTGCAACAATGTGCCTTTGATGTTTCTCATATTTATAATAACAATCTGGATGTGATTTCTCATCATTTCTAGGGAGTTCCAAATAAACAATCAAAGCTTTATCATCTTTGAGGCTGAAGCATTCACTAACAACAGGAAAACAAGTGTACTCTCCAGGAATGATCATTATGGCTGCTATGAAGTTTATTTTGAGCTAGTTTTCCTATCAAAAGGTTTATATCTGTACAGGAAATAAGTAACTGTATGGAGTCTTATTTCTTCTGCAATGTAAAAATATTATTATTAATGCCTCCCTGGTTTGAAACATGCTGTTAGGTACAAGCTTTAGGTTATACAAGATAACTGTGACATCATCTTGCCTTCAAATATATATAATGTAATAATATGTCTTATCAAACTACCTAAAATACCATGAGCATAGAGCGTTTGTGAATGGCAAGTTAGAATGGGCTTTAAGCAAGAGGTAGGTTTTAAACGATGGTCAGGATTTTGATGAGAAGTACAGAGAGAGAATCATTCCCAGCACAGGAAAAGTATTGTGGGATGTGTATATGTGTGTATGTGCATCACTATGCACCCTGTGGTAGCTCTTCATCTTTTGATTGCAAAGGTACTGAGATTGATATGTGCTTGCTTAAAGAATAAAGATTACATTTTGAGGCTATAGTTAGAGCATGCGAGGCATCAGGAATACTGGAATCGAATGCCTGAATACTGGGAAGATTCTTGTTCTGTTTCATATTTGTTTCTTTCTGCAGGTCTTCATTTTACTGTTTTGCTGCAGACTAGTTCCTCTTGTTTTCCTGTCTACATGGCTTCCAAAGCTTGAGGGTTTCCTTCTCTTTCATTAAAAGATTGACCAAATTAGGCCTGAAATCTTTTAACATCAATTCCAAATTCCATAAGGAAAATGGATATTGGTCCATTTTGTTTAGGGTCTCATCCCAAGTCCAATCAATTTTTCTAAAACATTAAAGTCACGTTGAAGAGAGGTGACTTACTTGAGTAACATGGATGCAACCAGGGGAACAGGGTACTATAAAAGGTACAGTTCCTATTTAAAAAGAGAGATCTGGAATAACCAAACTATAAGTGCCCACTTAGGTGATGAATACTCTTGGTCATCTGACTTACTTGCGATGTAATAAAATATGAATGTAGAAGTGTACAGAGTAATAAAACTAAAAAAGTTAGTTGGGGTGATGTCAAAAGTACTGTAAATAAAATTCTAAGGAATTAAAATTTTACTCTTTATGTAAAAGGGAGACATTAAAAATATTTAAATGGGACTTTGGCACTAGCAATTGTATCTATAGATAGATTCACATAGAAGCAAAGTATAGACCAGAGGGAACATCCCAAAAGAGACCACAATGTTTTGGATGAGAAGTGATGGATTTAGAGTTGTGGCATTGAGATTGGAGAGGAATATTCTAATGTAACGTTGATTCAGTGGGATTTGGTGTTTGATTTTGTGTAGAAGAAATAGAGATATTTTTCACAACTAATTCTTCAAAGACAGCTTTCTCATATTTATACTATATTAATATGGCATAAAGTGATTTTAAAAACCGAAGTGTCTATCTTCTTCTTTTATAGTTATAGTGCTGAGGGAAGGCCAGGAGAATGAGCTTGTGACTTCACATCCCAAAGGAATTAAGAACTGACCTGAGTTCTTCTGAGGAGAAAGCTGTACTACATAACAGATTGTCATATGCAATCAATAGGTATTAAATAAAAGAAAGACTACGTAGACAAATTTATTTGGGAATTGCTGAGTTAAACAATTTTAAAGAAGTTTCTTATTCCCAGGGCAACTTCAGACCTTTAATATGTTAATGTTTTATAATTTTTTAAAGCAGCAGTATGGCTTGTACAGTGTCTGTCATATGGCCATGAAACTACTTTTTAGAGGGAAACCTCCATGGACTAATATTGCTTGAAATTCAGTATGAAATTCTGCTAAACCTAGAGCTTTCTGAGGATCAGAAGGGCTATTTCCATGGTAAGTATCATTTAGGATATTTCAACATAGATTAAAATAATTTAACTAGAATCAGAGGATACACATTGCATTGCAATGAAATGACTTGGAATGATTTAAAAACTGAAAATGGCTCTCATGCTTCAGATTTGTAGCCCAAATACACATCCTTCTGAGTTTGTCTTGAGAGAAGGACGAGAGAATGGCTAATGACCTTTGCATTCCTCATGGAACTAAACATGAGCCATGGGTTACCCGGAGGAGAAAAATTATACTACCTATTGCATTGTCAAAGAATACTTGGCCTGTTCTTTAACAGAGAAGAGCACTACCTATGCTGACTCTCAGACCATGATGAACTAAAATGATTCAGAACTAAGATAACCTAATGTCTTTTTTTTTTTTTTTTTTTTTTTTTTTGAGTCTCATTCTGTAGCTCAGGCTGGAGTCCAGTGGTGCAATCTTAGCTCACTGCAACCTCCTCCTGCCCCGGTCAAGCTATTCTCCTGCCTCAGCCTCCCGAGTAGCTGGGATTACAGGCATGTGCCACCATGCCCAGCTAATTTTTGTATTTTTAGTAGAGATGGGGGTTTCACCATGTTGGCCAGGCTGGTCTTGAACCCCTGAGTTCAGGTGATCCACCCGCCTTGGCCTCCCAAAGTGCTGAAATTACAGGCGTGAGCCACTGCGCCCAAGCTCTAATATATTTCCACATTAAACAGCAGATCAGTTTTAGGAAAATTACTTTGAAAAGTGAAGTGAATATTGTTGATCTCTGGACACTCAACTTTAACCAACCTTTTCCTATAGAAACAATCGTAATAATAAGAAACTTATTTCAATGGAGAAGGTTTTCATTAAACAAATATGTATTCTGTTTCTTTTTTGTTCTCTTAACCAATTGCATGTTTACTTTCAAATACACTCAGGCTACACCTAAGATTTTTGAATTGTTTAGTGACAAATCTAAACGTTTTGCATCACTCTTCATCTGCACATATTTCTTAAACTGCCTAAACTATAATTACTTAAAGAGAACCCCATCAGAGAACTTCTGAACCAGGATCTCTAAGGATGTGGTTTGAGAACCTGCAATTTAACAGATGTCCATTGGATCTTGTGCACACAATATTTTGAGAAACACTACATTAGATTGTGCTTGTCCTAAGAATGCATAATTGCCACTATCGTTTCTAAATGTCCAAAAGTATACACCAATCAAAGACTCAATTATTCATTAGTTTACTTGATGACATATTATACTCTGTTATATGATGGCTTCAAAGGTACATAAGGCTTTGCCTCTGCTCTAAACATTTTTGCATTATCCTTCTGTTTTTTATATTAAGCCAATAAATAAAAAGAAATTCCTTGCTAGATGGTGAAATGCAAAGAAATATTGTTTGGCATTTTTTAGAGGTTTGTTCCTACAGGTAAATTTTTTTTTGGAAGTTTAGTTCTCCAAAGTGGCTTACAATTAGTTTATACACTGTGGAGGTGGATATAAATGAGAAGAGTTTCATATACAAAGTATTTTTAATATGTGATTCCTCCAAAGCCTTCTGAAGAAATGTCTATCAAATCGAATAGTTGACGCACTTTGAACACTTAGCTCCAAAAAGAAGATGACATTTTTTTCATTAGTTTAAGATTTATATGCTAAAGTATCTGTCACAATAATAATAAAATCTGACAGTGCAGATCATATGGGTTTTTCACCGCAGCAGAGGTAACGTGTTTTTTGGAAGATATAAATGACAATTTGTTAAAATCAGAGATTTTAAAAATTTAGACAAGCTCAGAAGCTCCAGAACTTTATATTTCACCATTTCAAAATCACTCATTAAATGATGTTTGTGTCATGTCAGCCATACTGATCAATAACTTAAATATAAGTTATAAATATAAGTTAAAAATAACTTAAATATAAGTTATTTTTTCATATGCTTTTTGGGTTATCAACATTTTCAGAAAAGGTCAGGTGCCAGTCATCTTAAATCCATATACAAAGAGAGACGGTGTTAAGTATAGGTATATTTAGGTATAAATTCTAACGTAATTACTCTGTGTCAGAGCTGAATTCTCTGTGCTTTTGGTCGTTGTTGTTGTTGTTGTTGTTTTGCTTGGGTAGCTGCAGCCCTGTGAAATTCCAATCCACTCTGAAAGGGCGTACTAAAATTACACGCATAACTCAACTTCTAAACAAAGAGGAAGAAATGCTTTCCTAGGAAAAATACACAAAGTGTCAGTATCACCACAGCCATTGCCTTTCTGCATTGCACCAAAATCTCCTGTTGATGGAATTGTGTCACAGATTAGACTGCATTCCTCAAGTGAAGAGCCACATGTTATTAAACTTTGCTATCCTATTGTCTCATACAGGATCTGAGAAGGTGCTTAATAATTGGGAGCCAAACAGAAATGAAAGGTAAAATGAGATAGGTTTGCTATACCCATCCGCAAATGGCATGAGTCCTGTAAGTGAGTTATGCAGACATTTAGTAAAACTACAACCACAAATAATTTTTTAAAAGAAAATAAATAGTAGAAAAACTACCTTCTAGGTTTCCTGTAGGTCTATGCTCCTGGCTATTTCAACTAACCATATATTTAGTTTGAAACAACTAGGAAAAAAATGTGGTCTCTTAGGGAACTATTTAATACTAAAAGATAATAATTTATCTTGAAAGAATTAACACAGCTCCTAAGTGCTTTATATATTCTCAAGAAGTAGCTTATTTTGCAGGAGTCTACCTTCTTCAAACTTAATTTTTCTATACACGAAATTGTTATTTTAGTTTCTTTACTTACAGAGACCTTTAGAACAGTCAGAGTTTTTCACTCTCTAAGCTACATTTTGTTGTCAAATTGTATTTTACATGAATACTGCAGAAGCTTCACATTGCACCCTTAGGGAAAGAATCTCATCCCATCTCCAGCCGAAGAAGGATTAATCACAGATAAGTATAATACAAAACTATAGCCTTTTATAACAGCACTAAAACTTCATTACATAAACAGAGTGCCAAGAACTTTCAGAAATAAAAAGAAGAAGCTCTTATACTGATGTTTACATTAGAAATAAAACCTCCCTGCATAATGAAATTCTGTGAGCAAATTATATTTGGGAGTACGTAGTCAAACACCTACCATAAAACCATGTATCACATCTGGAGGAAGCTGTCACGCCCAGCTTCAACTTTTTGGATCAATATTTATTTTATATTCTGGTTTCCCTTCTATTTAATTTTCCTTATAAGATCTATAACTATCTACTTTCCTTAGTATATGAGCCTTAAGTAAGACGCAATTCATTTTCCACAGTACTGAAATAAACCTGGTTGCATGTCTATTTTAAAAACATTTATGACACCAAGTACCTTCCAACCACCAAATACTGCATAAGTACCTTCATAATTCATCATGTGAACAATTACATATTAATAATTTAGTCATATTGTCAACATACATGTAAGTATGCACGATCTGTAGCTTTCGGGGCCTGTTTAGAAGGACTTCGTAATGCATGGATTGGCATTTATATAAGTGAAAAAATAGGGACAGGTATCAGGAGTAGTTAGTCACTCTGTAACTCCTCCTTTTCTTTTGCTTGATATGTCAGTTCACATAAGCAGACAGCTACAAAAGTAGGCAAAATGTTTGTTTCACTCAGTATGCCCTGGTTAAAATTCAAGTAACGAACAACGCCAAAATCTCAGCGACTTACATCAAGAATGGTAGACCCCTTTCTCCCTCTGCACGTGCACTGCAGGTCAGTGGGGGAACACTGTACATCATAGCAGTCATCACCTTGAATATTGCCAGAGAACAGGAAAAAAATGTAGAGATTTGTTCCATAAGTTAAAAGCTCCACACTATAGTGGCATAAGTTATTTCCATTTGTAATTCATGTCCTGGAATTAATCACTTTTTCCCACCTACACAAAAGGTCAGCAAATACAATCCTACCAAGTAACTAGAAGGAGGGAAGAACCAGATATGGGTGTTTAGTAGTGATGCTGCCCTTTCATATGTACTTCAGTCCTACAAGCAGGTGTCAACACCAGTGGAGAAATAAGGACAACATGAATGAAGTCCCACGCTAAACAAGGTATTCAGTCTGGGAAACAAGACTGTTTTTTTGTTTGTTTGTTTGTTTGTTTGTTTGTTTTGAGGAGAACAGCCAATTCACTCTGCCCATTGACTACTTTTCATTATTCCAAGTTGCTTTATAACAGAGTCTGGAAAATTGCCTGTCTCATCCCTGAGATTATAAACTCCCTGAGAAAATTTAAAATTTTTCATTCCATTCAGCACAGGGCCTGGCATATTGTATGTACTCAATACGTTTAATAAGTAAATGAATGGCTTTTAGAATGCCTGAAAACTTTTAATCAGAAAACTGAACAAGATTTATACTACACTCAACTTTGATTATTTCTTACAAGTAAAACTAAACTTTATCATTTATCTTTATCATTTTACTCAGTTTAGTTACTGAATCACCCATTTCTATATATGGTTGGATCATCATTTTTAATACCTAGATTATGGTTGGGCACAGTGTCTCACACCTGTAATCCCAGCACTTTGGGAGGCCGAGACGGGCAGATCACGAGGTCAGGAGTTTGAGACCATCCTGGCCAACATGGTGAAAACCCCATCTCTACTAAAAATACAAAAATTATCAGGGCATGGTGGTGGGTGCCTGTAATCCCAGCTATTTGGGAGGCTGAGGCAGAAGAATCTCTTGAAATGGAAGGTGGAGGTTGCAGTGAGCCAAGATCACACCACCGCACTCCAGCCTGGGCAACAAGAGTGAAACTCTATCAAAAAAAAAAAACAAAAACAAAACTAGATTATGTTATATTCCTATTTGATGGCACTGTTAAGGAGATATTTTTCAAATTGAGTGTTTTAGAAGCCAAGGGTTAGAAACTAGTGAGAGGTGAAGCTAGCTGGACTTCCTGGGTTGAGTGGGGACTTGGAGAACTTTTCTGTCTAGCTAGAGGATTGTAAATGCACCAATTAGCACTCTGTGTCTAGCTAAAGGATTGTAAAGACACCAATCAGCACTCTGTAAAAATGCACCAATCAGCACTCTTTGTCTAGCTAAAGGTTTGTAAATGCACCAATCAGCACTCTGTAAAACGGACCAATCAGCACTCTGTAAAATGGACCAATCAGCAGGACGTGGACAGGGCCAAATAAGGGAATAAAAGCTGGCCATTAGAGCCAGCAGCGGCAACACGCTCAGGTCCCCTTACAAGCTGTGGAAGCCTTGTTCTTTCACTCTTCACAATAAATCTTGCTGCTGCTCACTCTTTGTGTCCGCACTACCTTTATGAGCTGTAACACTCATCACGAGGGTCTGTGGCTTCGTTTCTGAGGTCAGTGAGACCACGAACCCACTGTGAGGAGCAAACAACTCTGGACGCGCCACCTTTAAGAGCTATAACACTCATTGCGAAGGTCTGCGGCTTCACTCCTAAAGTCAGCGCGAGACCACAAACCCACCGGAAAGAATAAACTCTCTATACATCTGAACATGTGAAGGAACAAACTCCAGACACACCATCTTTAACAACTGTAGCACTCACTGCTAAGGTCTGTGGCTTTATTCTTGAAGTCAGCGAGACCAAGTACCCACCGGAAGGAACCAATTCCGGACACACTAGGAATGAGTAAAAGCCAGACTTCAGTGTTAAAGACTTAATCTAAATAATGGATGCTAGAGGCTTAAAGGTTTCCAAAGATTATTTTACTTGTGTTTCAAAAACAAATACTTTTGTATTTTAATACAATTGGTTAAAGAGAAAAACAAACCAGAAAAAACTCACTAGTTTTTCTAGTTTCTGTCACTCTTTTTACTTGACATTTGTATCAAATGTTGGACTTGCTCCATTATGTGGGTGAAGTACTAGCCTCTGATTTCAGATTGAAAATTATGTCCTTTTTCTCTCCACAAAGAAGGAACTAGAAGTGATCATTGATTTTAAAAATACCAGCTTCACACTCAGGAAATCATGAATATCAGATTATTTTAAAAAATTACTTAATGTCTCAACTGCAGTGCTAATTTAGGTAGGTTATGTGTTATTTAAAGGCTTACTCATTTCAGAAATGAACAAAGGAAGATACTATGAAAGCTACTAGAGTTTTTTCTTACTCTAATTTTGGGTGATACTCGCTTTAGAACTTTGTTTTGCATAATGATCTATCAGTCTCTTAGATGATGAATAGACCCAGAGATGATAAAACCACTTTTGTATCAAGAATTGGCCAACAACACAAGGTGGTGACTGGGGTAATTTATTACTGTGTATTACAACTTAATAAAATAAAATTGGTTGAAGGCATCTCTCCCACCTCCTGCAAAAAGCAATGAGAGGGAGGAATGGGAGATACTCTCATAAATTCTAAATCTGGCTATAGGGCAGACTTCATGTAAAGCTTGATTTAGCAACTCGTGACAACACCAAGAAACCATTGGTTTTCTGTTATCTTGCTCTGTAATCATTCTCCCCGCCTCACCCAATTCTCTGGCAATAGTGACTGTATCAGTTAATCATTGCCATCTAATAAACTACCACAAAACTATGTGGCTTAAAAGACAACAATTTGTAATAACTGCCATTCTAACTGGCATGAAATGGTATCTCACTGTGGTTTTAATTTGCATTTCTCTAAAGATCAGTGATATTGAGCTTTTTTTCTGTTTGTTCGCCACATGAATGTCTTCTTTTGAGAAGTGTTTCTTTATGTCCTCTGCCCACATTTTAATGGTTTTTTCTCATAAATTTGTTTAAATTCCTCATAGACTCTGGATATTAGACCTTTGTCAGATGGACAGATTGTAAAAATGTTCTCTCATTCTGAAAAGAATGCTTTTACACTCTTGGTGGGAGTGTGAGTTAGTTCAACCATTGTGGACGACAGTGTGGTGATTCCTCAAAGATCTACAGGCAGAAATAGCATTTGAGCCAGCAATCCCATTACTGGGTATATACCTAAAGGAATGTAAATCATTCTATTATGAAGACACATGCATGCGTATGTTCATTGCAGCACAGTTCACAATAGCAAAGACATGGAATCAACCTAAATGCCCATCAATGACAGACTGGATAAAGAAAATATAGTACATATACACCATGAAATACTATGCATCCATAAAAAAGAATTAGATCATGTACTTTTCAGGGACATGGATGAAGCTGGAAGCCACTATCCTCAGCAAACTAACACAGAACAGAAAACCAAACACCACATACTCTTGCTTGTAAGTGGGAACTGAACAATGAGAACACATGGACACATGTGGGAACAACATACACTGGGGCCTGCCACAGGAACAGATGGGAGGAAAGACGGCACAAGGAAGAATATCTATTGGATCCTGCACTTAATACCAAGGTGATGGGTTGATCTGTGCAGCAAACCACCATGGTACACCTTTACCTGTGTAACAAACCAGCACATCTTGCACATGTACCCCAGAACTTAAAAGTTGAAGAACAAAAAAGATGTGCTATTTCTCACAGTAATGTTGGCTGGCTGTGCTTTCTCCATAACACTCACTCATGTAGCTTCATTAAGCTCAGGATCAGCTGGGTCAGAAGGTGCAAGATGGCCATACTCGTCAGTCTGACAGTTGAAGCTGGCTGTCTTCTTGATCATTGTGGATCTTTTCCTCATGGTGTATCAATCTCCAGCTGACTAGATTGGCTTCTTTTTGTGGTAATCTTAGGCTAGAGTTCCCAAAGAGTAAAAATGTGGAAGGCTTACAATTGCATAATGTCATTCTTTTGCCTTCTATTGGTCAAAGCAAGTGAAAACACAGCCTAGATGCCAGAGGTGGGGAAAGAGCTTCTGTATCTTGATGAAAGCTGTGAAAAAGTCACACTGTAAAGGGACATGGTCACAGAGAACTTTGATTTTTCCTTCCACAATGTCCAAATAGTTTCTTTATTTGCAAACCTCATATTTCTATAGAACACCATACTATCCAATAAATGCCAATGCATATTTTGGGAGTTCCTGCAGAAGAAGGGAGAGGAAGATCGATTTTATTCCAGGAGCTCTAGCAAATATTCATCCCAAACTTGGTGACTGGAAAATGGTCCATAAGCCAATTTGGGCCAAACCATTCAGCTAGGAGTTGAGTCAATAGCACTAAATGGAAATGGTTGACCACTAGAAGTGGTGTTTTATCAAAGCAAGGTTAGGATAAATATTCCAGAATAAGGAAAACCATATGCTGGATCTCAAAACCAAAAGAAGTTCACTGCACAGTGGTATGAAATGTGAGTGAAAACTTTATCCCAAATCTCTCAACAAATACATTAGAGCATTTTCTATCATACCATTCCCTCTCTTTTGTTAATATTTTTCTTTTTCTTTTTTTTTTTTTTTTTTGAGATGGAGTCTTGCTCTGTTGCCCAGGGTGGAGTGCAGTGGCGGGATCTCGGCTCACTGCAAGCTCCACCTCCCAGGTTCACACCATTCTTCTGCTTCAGCCTCCCGAGTAGCTGGGACTACAGATGCCTGCCACTACGCCCGGCTAATTTTTTTCTATTTTTAGTAGAGATGGGGTTTCACCGTGTTAGCCAGGATGGTCTTGATCTCCTGACCTCGTGATCCGCCCATCTCGGCCTCCCAAAGTGCTGGGATTACAGGTGTGAGCCACCGCGTGCAGCTGTTTGTTAATATTTTTCATTTGAAATTAGGACAATATAAATTTAGAACCATCATATTCCATTTACTATTGGTATGACCTTAAGCAAGCCGATTATCCTCTCTGAACTTCAGCTTCCTCAAACAATAAGAGCAATAATCATGATAAGGATGTTGAAGGAATTAAATGAGATAACCTATGTTAAGTAATTAGCAGATTGTCTTGCACCTGGGAAACACCTCCCAAATGACAGGTGCAGCCATCAGTATCAACAACATTGTTATCAGCAAGCCTCTTAAAAAGCACAGAATACCAGGTAGCAAGATTTTCATGCCTGTGTTATGCTAAACCAATTCTTATAAATGCAAATCTAGAAACACATACGACACCCCAGGGCTTCTAAAGAACTTTTTATAACTATAGATATGATGTAAGTACATAGCGTCACTTACTGTAAATCTGTACATTTGATGTGTACTCACAAAATGATTTACAAAGAACCAGGGAGTAGTGCAGCTCAGGAAGTTTAAAGATGACCTAGATTGTATACCACAAAAATTCTAAATTGGCCAAAATGGCCTTAAGGAGCACTGAATGAGAACTTTTCTATGAATTTAAACTTCAAATATATGCATGCTTTTTTATTACACAGTTCTATATCATATCTCACATGGCCTTATATGGGATTTAAAACAAAACAAAACCAAAAAACAGAAATGGGATAGGGCTGACAGCCAAGTTTAACTCTAGCCGAAGATCTTGTTTATTCTTTCACTTCCCAATTTCCAAATTTCACTTGATCTTAGTTTCTGGCTTTCACCTCTCTTGATTTAATTATTGAGTTTTGAGAATCTGTGTTTCAAGTAACTTAACAGCTGAAAGCCTTTCACTTTTGATTACACTTACTTGTGGGTAAAGATATGTCTTGGTAGCTTTATCCTCAGGCCCTTATTCCTTTCCAGTGGCCAGCGCTACTCAAAAGTATGAGAGCAGCTTGCATTAGTACTAAGATGCAAGTTCTCTCATTGCCTTGGAGACACACAGGCAATTTATGATCATTTGTTACAAAGAGGCTCTGCCATTTCTCTCAGCCAGAAGGAAAATAGCATTACCTTCTCAATTGCATCTCAAGGACTCAGCTAATGCAGCCCTGGTGCTCTTCTCTGGATAGAAATGTCTGCAAAGGCTTTGAGAGCTCAGATCAAGTATTTTCACTGTCAGCCACCAAAGGCATTCTGCCCCCCTGCCTGCCACAATTACAGGGCTTTCTAGCCAGCAAAAGTAGGCAATCTGAAATTTCTTCTCATGCTCCTGTCAATATTGAACTATGGATTGCCTGAAAAAGAGTCATTCTTTTCCCTTAGTGGCTGGAGTACATTTTGAAGGGCCTGTAACCCTCTGTGTCAATCTGGGACGCGAGGCTTACAGCTCCTGTATTCCCAGTTATTAATGCCCCCCACAGCTTCCTACACAAAATTGCTGCCTCACTGCTGGGGAGAGAGAGAAGGAACTTCTTCCAGTATGTGGATGTCTTCCAGAGGAAAAGACACCAGCAAAAGAGATAATAAGAAAAAAAAAGTGGCAAAGTGGATTTTACAGCATGAGTGGTTATTACAGCAATGAAATCTAGAGAAAGAAAAAGATTCTGTACTCATATCTATTAGTGAGGAGGGCATTAATAATGGAGCTAACCACCCAAGTGCTTTGATTGATTTTTTCGTTCTCCAATATAAAGCTATCCAAGGTTGAATTAAAGTATCCCAGAACTGTGGATTGAGAAAGGAGTAGAGGAACACCTCAATGTATACAGTAATTTCCCTCTAGTTAGTTCAACTTCTTTGAAGCATTATTTATTAAACAGTAACCCAGTCATTCTGTATAATCTAGAACCACATTGCTACCAGGTGTGAGATTCAGGAGCCAACATCATGAAAGGTAGCATGGCTTACTCCTTCCTGCAGGGTATAGTCAACTCGAAGAGGTTAAGAGTGAGTACAGCAATATGAGAAAAAGCCTGTGTCTCTGTTATCCATCATTACTTATATAGGATTTCCAATTTATGTAACAATGAGACCAGTTAAGTGGTGGTGTACACTTTAAACATTTGATTGTTGTAATTGCTAGCCTGTTCTATAACTGCCACATATTACGCTAATCACTTGAGAAAAAGTTATCTTTGAGAATTTCCACAAATATAAAAATTGAAATAATATTTTCTCCATATTTTTTCAAATTGATAATACAAGATCAACCCCTAGTCCTTTAAGTTGTACTAATATAAATAATAATAGAATCCAGGAGCCACAGAAAGGAAAAAGTAGAGGACAATAAAAATCTTTCACATAAATGGGAATGCAAAACCTTAAAAACTAAGTTCAAACAAAGAAAATAACCTCTCATTATTGTTGAGTTTTATCTATGTCTTATAACACAAGAGGAAGCAGGAACTCATCTTGAGGGTTATCAGTGAGATGTCCCAATTTCAGGTCAAATATTTATGGAATAACTAGGCAAAGGAAAAGAAGGAGAAGTCAGACACCTTGCATTCCAGGAGCTTATAATCTAATAGAGGCCACAAAATGCCAACAATCATCGACAGCAAGTGTATAAATAAATACATTATAATCAAGGTATAAGTAAGCAAGGTACAGGGTAAAAATAAAGGAGTCATTAATTGGGCCTGGCACGATGGCTTACACCTGTAATCCCAGTACTTTGGGAGGCCAAGGCAGATGGATCATGAGGTCAAGAGATCGAGACCATCCTGGTCAACACAGTGAAACCCCATCTCTACTAAAAACAAAAAATTAGCTGGGTGTGGTGGCATGTGCCTGTAGTCCCAGCTACTTGGGAGGCTGAGGCAGAACAATTGCTTGAACCCAGGAGGCAGAGATTGCAGTGAGCCGAGATCATGCCTCTGCACTTTAGCCTGGCGACAGAGTGAGACTCTATCTATAAAAAAAAAAAAAGTAATTGATTCTAAATGGGGATATATGGAAATGCTTCACTGAGGATATAGACTCTTCAATGTAGAACAAGATTTCTACATGAGCAAAGAAATTGCAAATACAGCAGAATGAGAAAGCAGACCTAAGGAAATGTACATGGTTATGCACATACAGGCCCCAGGTAAATAATGGTGTGTAGAGGAGAGTGAGAGAAGCCTAGGTCATGCAAAAGGTACCTTCAAACAGCGGCTAAATCATGAGGGCCTTAATTCAGAGACATCAGATGTATTACATATAGCCTATTTTTTTAAATTGTAGTAAGATATACATAACATAACATTTACCAATTTAATCATTTTTAAGTGGATAGTTGAATGTCATTAAGTACATTCAAGTTTTTGTGTAATCATTACCATCGTGTTTGTCCAGGACTTTTTTATCTTTCTAAACTGTAACTCTGTACCAACTTGTATTAGTCTGTTTTCATGCTGCTGATGAAGACATACCTGAGACTGAGCAATTTACGAAACAAAGAAGTTTATTGGACTTACAGTTCCACATAGCAGGAGAGGCCTCACAATCATGGTGGAAGGAGAAAGGCATGTCTCACATGGTGGCAAAGGAAAGAGCTTGTGCAGGGAAATTCCTGTTTTTTAAAACCATCAGATCTCATGAGACTTATTCAGTATCACAAGAACGCATGGGAAAGACCTGTCCCATGATTCAGTTATCTCCCACCAGGTCTCTCCCACAACTCGTGGAAATTATGGAAGCTATAAGATGAGATTTGGGTGGGGACACAGAGCCAAACCATATCACCCTTAAGTAGTAACTCTCAGTTTTCTCCTTCTGGCCCCAGCAACCACTATTCTACTTTCTGTTGCTATGAATTTGAATATTCTAGGTAACAAATATAAGTGAATCATACAGTATTTGTCTTTTGTGTCTGACTCATTTCACTTTGTATAATGTCTTCAATTCAAGGCTCATCTGCATTGTAGCATGTGTCATAATTTCATTAATTTTTAAGGCTGAATAATGTCTCATTGTATGTACAGACTACATTGTGTTTATCTATTCATCTGCCCATGGACACTTGGCTTGCTTCCAGCTTTTGGCTATTGTAAATAATGCTGCTATAAACATGAGTATACACACATATGTTTGAATCCCTGGTTTCACTTTTGAGGATATTCTCAGGCTTGGAAATGCTGAAATATATGATAATTCTATTTTCAATTTTTTGAAGAAATACCATATTATTTCCTAAAGTGGCTGCACCATTTTACATTTCCACCAATAGTGCACATTCATCACATTCACCACAACATCTTTTCGGTCAAGCCTTATTCTGGGTGTGTCTGTAAAGGTATTTTTTGACAAGGTTAACATTAGACTTGGTGGACTAGATAAACAGATTATCCTCCCTAATATGAATGGGGTTCATCCAATCAGTAGAAGGCTTGAACAGAACAAAAAGATTGGCCTTCCCACAATTAAGCAGGAACTCCTCCTGTTTAATTTCTTGAGGTGGGACATCAGTCTTTCCCCTTCTTCAGACTTGAACTGAAACATCAGCTCTTTTTGTGTCTCAAGCCAGCTAGCTTTCAGGCTGGAACTTACACTATCAACCCTCTTCAGTCTCTAGCTTGCTGACTGTAGATTTTTGGAATTCTCAGCCAATTCTTCAAAATAAATTGCTCACTCTCTGTCCTCTTTCTCCATAGATAGATAGATAGATAGATAGATAGATAGATAGATCTATTGCTTCTATATCTCTGTAGAACTCTGACTAATTCTCCTTCTATTAAGGAGTAAGGGATAAGCAGAGGATAAAAGAGGAAGGAATAAAGACACATTCTGTTAAATACAGTGTCATAAAAGGCAAGAAAGGTTATGTTTTCAAGGAATAATATGGTCTATAATATTAAAACTACTGAATAGTTAAGAAGGACAAAGGCAAGAAGATTGGACCATTGGATATATATGAGTGATTATTTAAGAGTACTCTCAGTGGAATAGTGCGGCCAGAATTGGATGGAAGTGGACCAAGGAATGAGTAGTAAAGAAGAAATTGAAGAATAGCTTAATCAAGGAAGAGAATCAACTTTCATTTTGGCACTTGAGAGGCTTGAGTATATAAAGAAGTAGAGACATAAAATGATAGAAAGAGAACAATATGTCATCCTAGAGGATACCGAACAGCAGGGAAACCAAAAAATGCATAATTAGAAGGAGTCTTGAGGAAGTCATAAGATAAAACATAGAAAAGAATAGGAATTTATTTGGGGTAAGGCTTTTTTAGGGAAAATTTAAAATCACATATAACTGGCATGGGAGTCAAACATACAACTTTAATTTAAAAAAAAAACTTTCCCCAAATCAGAGAAATCATATAAAGTTACAAAGCTACAATAAAACCAAATTTTTAAAAAACTAATATATCAAATAATTTTTAGCAATTATTTTATGGAAATGACAGAACTTTACACATCATGCCAATGATGGGTCAGAATTAGTTCAGGAAGGTAGACTTGTGTTTCTATCTTAAATACTAGAAATGAAATGGGAGGGTAAAGAATCTGCCTGAAATTGGAGAATTGGGAATACAGCCTTGTTTAAGTCATACAGAAGAGAATGCTCTTTTCAATAAAACTACCATGCTCCAAAGGTTGGTATTTTCTGGGAGATGGAGAATACAGTAGAATATATTAGTGATTTACTGCAGATAATAACCAATAAATTAACAAATATTTATAGTATACCTGTTATTGCACATAGGGATTGGAAAAAGGGGGATTGGCACATGAAAGATAAGATTAAGAAATAGCTGTTGTTAATGGAATTAATGATATATTCTTCCACTTTGCATTATTCAGGGAGTTAATATATTCACCCTCCCTTCCCACTTTTCATAACCATTCTTTTCCACGTGATGGGTATTACAGCTCTTCTCTTACTTTTTTTCTTACTTTTTTTTCTCTTACCATTTTTGTTTAATTTAATTAAATTATTTATTTATTTGCTTGTTTGTTTATTATTTATTTGTTTGTTTGAGATGGAGTTTCACTCTTGTTGTCCAGGCTGGAGTGCAATGGTGCAATCTTGGCTAACTGCAAACTCTGCCTCATGGGTTCAAGTGATTCTCCTTCCTCAGCCTCCCGAGTAGCTGAGATTACATGAGCCTGCCACCATGCCTGGCTAATTTTTGTATTTTTTAGTAGAGACTAGGTTTCACCATGTTGGTCAGGCTGGTCTCGAACTCCTGACCTCTGGTGATCCACCCGTCTCGGCCTCCCAAAGTGCTGGGATTACAGGCTTGAGCCACCCTGCCCAGCCCATTTTTGTTTAATTTTATAGCACTTTATTTCTCATATACACAAACTTTCTTTTATGACATAGCACATTCTATCAAGTATTACAGTTATTTAAGCTTAGATTTATTGTTAATCTGATTGAAAGGAATTTTAAGTACCCCAAAGCAAAACATGTATAAAAACGCCATTAACGGTAAGACACCAATAGAATAAATAACAAAGAAAAATTAGAAGGAATTTGAGAACTATAACAATGTCATTGGTCATTTAAGAAAGTTTCAGTTAAAATTGACAAAAATATCAGCATTGCTGGATTAGGAATATAACAGTAGAAAAATCAACATGTTCCTGAAAACAATGAGGATCAAAAGTTAAAGAAGTCAACAAAGAATAATTAGAAGTTAACTGTATGTGAGTAAAATAGTTTCTGGTATTTTCCTAAGTTTCAGCTTAAGTAGCAGGCACCGCCACTCTCTGGAATCAAAGCCATTTATCATCCATGAACAACTGCCAGCAAGAGCATCACCAGGGACAAGCTGAGGTGGTGTTTTTACCGGGCCTGGGTTTTCATATAAAAGTATTGAATTTGGACTGTGGAGAGTTGCTAAGCTCAGTGTCAAGGGAAAAGCTCCATCATATTAGTAGTGAGGTTATCTCTGTTATTGTAAACTGTCATAGTCCAGAAGAGTCAGGAAGGAGGGATACAAGTACCTGCAGTTGCAGACAAATTAGAATTTGGTTTTAAAGGGCCCCATGTTACTGACCTTGTAATTTACACATGACAGCCTAATTTAGGCCAGAGTTTCTTGAGAGTCCCAAGATCATATCTTAAATCCCCACAGGAAAATGAACATGTGTTTTCAAAAAAATACACACACATACAGATAGACATGGATGGATGGATAGACAGACGGATGGATAGACAGAGAGATAGATAGACAGATGATAGATAGATAGATAGATAGATAGATAGATAGATAGATAGATAAAAACTACAACTCTCTTCTTTTCTTTTTAAAATCAGATTGGAATGTAGTCCCACTGACAACATATACAGAGAACCAGCCATAAATGTATAATGAGAAGCTGACTGTGCACGTAGAAAAACCTGCATACATCCACCAGAGAAAGGGGATGTTCCAAGTTTGGTGAAGTAACTTGAAATTCTCTGAGGTTGAGGGCACATTTCAGAATGTTTCAAAGGGCATATCCAAATGTACCACTGGCTGTGATAGGGTAAAGGATCGGCATCCTTCATGAGAGTGTAATGAGCTGTTCACACGCTCCACTAGGGACTAATACGGCAAATGAATGGGCTTGCTTGCAAGCATTAAACAGGCTGGATGGAGTAAAGTGACAGCGAATTTTCTCACTGATAGACAATGGGTCTCTGTTTTCTTCACTCAGACACAGTCTCTCTTGCAAGGTAACAGGAATCTGCTTTGGTATAGCTTCCTTTAATCAGAGCGCAGCTGTAGCATCTGTTTTGAGATTCTGCTATGGCAGGGATGTGTGTTGTGTTTTCTAGAATAAATTTCTGACTATTCATATGCACCTGATACCCACACACAGGCCTCTACCACCCATCTCCACCACTGCCACACACATACATAGGCTTGCCAAGGCTGAGGGTCAAAGGGATTAGTTTTGCTTAGCCAGGTGTGCTTGTATGGGGTAGGGATGTAAATTGGAATTAATTCTTTTTCATAGTCTCTGAATATTTAAGTTTGAACATCAGCAAGAGAGAGCTTTGAGCTAAGAGTGAATTCTTAAACTCAGTAAGTAGAAATTCATTCCTTAATTTGAGAGATGCAATGCCAACCTCAGTGCCAAGAAGGAAGTAGAGACGGCAAACGGGAAGGTAATACAGAATTGTTACAAAGGCCTACTACCCTGATTCAATAGGCTTTCCCTTCTCTATTTTTATGGTAATTTTAAGCCTACAAATTGAAACATTTTTGCAATAAACATTCACACCTAAAACTAACCAACCACTGCCTAAAACTAACATTTTTCTATACTTGACTTACCACGTATCTGTCTCTCCATCCTTCTATTTACCCATTACTCCATTTGGCAAAGTGCTTTTCAGCAAGTTTCAGACATTAGTAAATTGTTTCCTAAGTACTCATGCATGGATATTATTTGCAACACTTTACTATTTGTTTTTATTTTTCAGGTAAAACTTACATATATTGAAATATATATATATATTTCAAGTATATATATATAAGACTGTATATATATACATATAAGACTGTATATATATATGACTGTATATATAAGACTATATATATATGACTGTATATATATGACGATATATATAAGACTGTATATATACATGACTGTATATATATATATATACAGTCTTGTAAAAAATACAACCTAAATAAAAAATATATAAACATCATTTCACATTGCCTTTTCCCAATCTCCTCCCCTAAGTCCAAAGGGTAACCACTGTTGTTTTTTTTTCCACCAAATATTAAATTGCCTGTTTTACAACTTTACTGAAAGAAAGTAATAAATGTTGGGCTCCTTTGTATAAGACTTCTTGTGGTAGGCAAATAATGGCCCTCCAAAATGTCCACATCACAATTCCCAGAACCTATGAACACAATGATACACTGCAAAGAGGAACTAAAGGAGCAGAAGGAACTATGGGTGCTAATCAACTGAACTTAAAATAAAATTATTCTGGATTATCTGGGTTGGCACAATGCAATCAAAAGTGTCCTTAAATGTAGAAAACAGAATCAGAACTGGAGAGTTGGCATTGTAAGAAAGACTTGACCAAACATTGCTGGGCTTTGGAAGTTGAAGACGGCTGTGAGCCCAGGAACGATGGTAGCCTCAAGAAGCTAGAATCTTTAGAAGGGAACATAGGTGCCAACACAATTGATTTCAGTCCTCTCAGACCCATTTTGGACTTCTGACCTCCACTACTATAAGATAATACATTTCTGCAATTTATGATACCAAGTTTGTGGCAATTTATTACATGCACAATAAGAAATTAATGTGCTTCTTTTACTCAGCAAAATGTTTTGGGGGTTCATCCACATTATTGTATGTATCAACATCAGCTGTTTGTCTCTTTCTGTTGCTGAGTCGTATTCCATTTTGTTCATGCCCCTGTTGATGGGCACTCAGACTGTTTCCAGTTGTAGACTGTAATGACTAGGTCATAATTTGTGCATTCTTAAAACAATAGCACTTGGTAGAGCTGTACAGGATGTGTTCGAGGATTCACTACCTGTGACCTCCTCTCACAGTGACCAGCATCTGATCTGTTCAATGGCCAAGGGAGGCCACCAGTTAAGAAGCTGGAAATATACAACTATAACCTAGTGACAGAAACTTTTACCAAGCTCTGATCGAATATTTCAGGAATATCCTTGCAGGGCAGAAGCTGCCTCTTCTGCCTCTCTCCGTACGCCCAGGGAAGTCATACTGGAAGGGGAAGGCAGCCAGCCCTACTGTGTATTTTCCCAAGAAATTCCTTCAATGAATAACCACTAATCATATTGGTTGTTATTAGTAAACATTGACGTATCATCTGAGCCAGCACAACCTGGGTCCAGATGATTAACTTTTGAGGCTTATTTTTCTCATCTGTGAAATAAGGATAAAACTAGTTAAACTCACGCAGTTATTCTAAGGAGTAGGAATAATAATGTAAATAAAAGAGCCTCATAAAATATGTATAATAAGCTGCTATTGTCCTAAATTTTTCTAAGCCCAACACAGGACAATATTTATGTTTTCTATTTCTAGGAAAGTATTTTATAGAAACATTAAAGCCAGGGAATATGTTTATTAATTCATCAGATATTGATTGAGCATAGGCTAGGTCCTAGAGGTTTCTAAGGTTATAAAGATTTATTGGACTCAACTCTTTTTACTCAGGAGTCTAGTGAGGAAGACAAAGAAGCAGACATCATCATGCAACTATCATTTGGCATGATCACTATGAGAAAGGTGACGGGATCCTGGGGGCACATAAGAGGGCACCTAGCCAAGTCAGGGAAGAACCTCCAGCAAGATTCTAGAGATGTTCCTGAACTCAGTAGAAGAAGCGAATCAAGGACAGGATAAGTGGAAAGGAGATTGAGGGGGCGGTAGAAGAGTCAGGAAAAGCCCACTTTGTGGCCAGATGAGAGACTACAGCGGTTTAGGTAAGCTAACACATCATATACATGTGCACACTAGCTTGAAATTCCAGAGTCAAGTGCAGTCACAGGTAGGAATGAATAATATGGATTTCCAGGTTTATAGGTTTTGAAGTCATAAAAACTGGAAATCATATGACAATTTGGCTGCCCACCAGTTGTTTGGCCTGGAGGAAAATAAACTATTATTTTAAGCCTAAATATCTTCTTTTTTAAAAGGAGTATGAGATTATCTAAGAGTATCCAACAGCATTGTTGAAGGTTTGTAACGCATTTAGCAGAGGGATTGATAAATGCTAAACTCAAATAATGTCATCTTTCCCCATTTTTTCCCTTTTCATTTTCTCTAATTTCACAAATATTCTAAAGAAATGCATATTGATACCATTTTGTTCCCAACAGTGGAATCAATTGAGAACAAATACGTATCTATAGATTAGAATATATAACTGGCTGTTATTGAAAGGGAAGACATATCCCTCTCTAACATTTTCACAGAGATAGTACAAACAGAATCTCAATCACTGAATCGAAGGGCTTTATTTAGTGGCCAATATAAGGAAAACAGCAGCCCAAATATAATTAAAAATTAAAAAGGACAAAGTGTTGTAAACTAGTGAATAATCTTGTCTTCTATGAATGGTTGGGTTTGGGGAAGAAAGGGTTCCTATTAACATTAAAAGAGGTCCAGTGTTCCCAGAAGAAAGACCAATGACTTCATGAAATATATTTGTGTCTCTGAGATAGATAAATACATGTTGTGGAAAAAAATATGTGCATACTAATAAAACTAACGTTCATGTGTAGTATTGATAGGGATGGAGCCAGGTACTATGGGTACATACACTTATACTATTTGGGGGTCTTCTTTAAGAAAACAAATAACCAAATTAAAAACTCAAAATTAGGTATGTGTATTAGTTTCCTACTACTACTGTAATAAACAACAATATACTAATTGCTTATGTAACACAAATTTATTATATTACAGTCCTGGAGATCAGAAGTCCAAAATGGATATCACTGGGCAAAATCAAAGCTTTGGCTCCTCTCTAGAGACTCTGTGGGGACATTCATATCCTTGCTTTTTTCACCTTCTAGAGGCAACCTGAATTCCATGGTTCATGGTGCCCTTCTGTCTCAAAACCAGTAAGGACTGGTTGAGTCTCAAAACATCACTCTTGCATTGATTCATCTGCCTCCCTTACTCACATTTAAGGAAATTCTGATTACATTGTGCGTCCTGACACAAATAATCCAGGATAATTTCCCTATGTTAAGGTCAGTTGATTGACAGCCATAACTCCGTCTGCAACTCTAATTCCTTTCTGCCATGTACCCTAGCATATTCATAAATTCCGAGTACTGGGACATGGATATCTTTGGGAGGCCATTATTTTGCGAGCCACAGTACCAAATGAATATTTGGAATGAGAAAATAAATTCTATTATATCACCACTTATTTGATATTCAAGTCCTTTTTCTGTGACAATTTACAAGAAATGTTAATCTAGAAATATTTCCGACTAAACGTGGCTTTTTCTCCTCACCTGCAATACTCTGCAACTCCCAATAACACCTAATACTCATAGGATGCATTAAATGAGAGACCCTAAAACTAATCTCCTTTGGCCACATCATTAACCTGCTTCTTAGAATTAAAAAATGTCACTTCAGATATAATGCTCAGTCTCAAAATGTATCCGTTATAAAAGGTATGAATGTAGTACATTAATGATATTGACAGATAAAATTATTTTGTTTTATAAAATCAGTTTTATGAATAAATACAGGTTTCCAGTATTAGAAAAGCATTCAAATGCTTCTCAATATAAAGGTAGTTTTCTTCTAGTAAATCCTTTACTCATATTATATCACTTATCAAGTTTAGACAATAGAATAATTTTTCAAGGAAAAATGTGCTGTTTTTTACATTTCCTGCATCATAGGCTAGACATGGGAAACTATATGAAGTATGTTTAAAGTTTAGGATGTAAACTCATCTTTTATGCTTGACAAGAAATAGAAAAATGCTTCTCATTTCTAACCCAAATGTGCAATAAAGAAGACATCTCTTTATTCTACCTTTAAAAGACAAGCCATCCTTTAGCACAGTTACTCATAATGATTTTTCTGGAATTCTGACTTCAGAATGACTCCACCTGTTTCCTAAAAAGAAGCTTGGCGACATGGCATTGTTCTCTGGGAAAATGTCAATTTTTGGTTCCTTTTACTGTTCTGTTCCAGACTAGGGGAAATAGCTTGAAAGAAACTCAAGGAATATTATTCAGCCTTTAAAAAGAAAGAAATCCTGTCTTTTGTAACAATATGGATGAACCTAAAAGACATTATGCTAAGTGGCGTATGCCAAGGACAGAAAGACAAATACTGCATGACCTCACTTATATGTGGAATCTAAAAACGTCAAGCTCATAGAACAGAGAGTAGATGGTAATTGCCAGGGTTGGAGGCGCAGGGAAAAGGGAGATACTAATCAAAGGGTACAAAAGTTCAGTTAGGCAGGATGAATAAGTCCTGGAGATCTAACGTATAGCATGGGGAATACAGTTAAGAATATCGTGTCATTTACTTGAAATTTGCCAAGAGAGTAATCTTAAATGTTCTCATCACACACCCACACACACAAAAGTGATAGCTATGTGAGGTGATAGTCTATTAATTAGCTTGATTGTGGTAATCATTTCACAATGTAAACATGTATCAGAACATCACATTGTACATCATAAATATATACCATTTGTATTTGTCAAATGTACTTGAAGAAAGCTAGAAAAAAGCATAATAAATAAATTATAAGGAAAAACAGTGTAATGGTTAATATTGTCCACTTGACTGAATTGAAGGATGCAAAGTATTGTTTCTGGCTGTGTCTGTGAGGGGGTTGCCAGAGGAGATCAACATTTGAGTCAGTGGACTGGGAAAGGTAGACCACCATCTAATTGGCTGCCAGTGCAGCTAGAAAAAGCAGGCAGAAGATGGAATGCGCAGACTTGCTGAGTTTTCCAGCCTTCATCTTTCTCCCATGCTGGATGCTTTCTGCCCTCAAACTTCAAGACTCCAAGTTCATTGGCTTCTCGACTCTTGGACTTACACCAGTGGTTTGCCAGGGTCTCTCAGGCCTTCAGCCACAGACTGAAGGCTGCACTGTCGGCTTCCCTACTTTTGAGGTTTTAGGACTTGAGCTGAGCCACTACTGGCTTTCTTGCTCCTTAGCTTGCAGATGGCCTATTCTGGGACTTCACTTTGTGATTGTGTGTACACTCTCTGGTTGCATAGGTGTTGAAAGGAACTAGAGGTCCTTATATTACAGATGCAGTGATTGAAGTCTAGACAGTCAGAGTGACTCATCTAACTCAGAAGGGGTGGAAACCACATTTCTGGAAGCCCAGTTAGAAATTGCACTGCAGGGCATCCTATAGAGCTTTACCTTTTAGGGCACGCAGCTTGCACGTGTGTTTGTTTAGTATAAAGTGCTTTGTCTCTGTGCAGCTGCGGAATTAATATTATGCAATAAATACTGCCTACTGCTGTACTGCACATCCACTGCTAATTAAAAGAGGAACAATAGATAAACTGCAAGAAATCACTTAGAATTTGTAGAAATAGAATCAACAGATCCAGCTGAATCTAATGAGCTCAGATTCACTCAAACAAATAGCATTGGAGAAAATCCAAACGTAATATATTTTTATGTAACGATTCTTATAATTTTATATTTAATAATACACAATGAAGCCTTTTGCTTCCATTTAACATAAGGTCATAAAATATTTGGCTTATAAAAGCATTGAGATGAGGAAATTAGCAAGAGGGAAAAATAAGCCCTTTGTTTTTTAAAAGCATTCTTTTGTTTTTCTTTCTGGTTGTGAATCTGTCCCCCGAACTCACTGCTGCTCCGTTTAAATTTTTTTCTGTGCTCTCAAATGCCTCACTTGAAACTTCCCATCATGTTTAAAAACAAATGGAGATGCTGCTTAATTCATTTTGCTTTCCAGGGAGTAAAGGAAATGAAAATTAAAAGTGGTGTTGCCACCGGTAAAGAATGCTAGAATGCAGAGGTTTTGATGGCAATATTACAAAAAAAAAATTGTATTTCCATGTTTGCTGTTCATCTTTCTAAAACACCTCTTCTCATCTGCTTCAGATGTCAATACTGTAAAAATCTGAGATAACTGAGTTATACACTCTGCATTTGTGGTCACCCAGTACTGGCACTGCATTTAGAGGGTCCCACTGTGATTATGAGCTTCCCAAGGGTTGGAGCCATGTTTATCTTATTCAACTGCATGGTTTACTATCTACCATGCTTGTCACAGATTGGATGCTTATTAAACATCTGCTCAATTAATTGTTGCAGTTTATAACATCATGTGAAGCAATTATGTTCTGTGGCCAGACTCTACCTGAAGCCTTTGGCTGGGAATCTCAGAGATAAACATGGATAGTCTGGGAATGAGCAGAGGCAGGAGGTTTTAAAGAGGATTGAAACTAGACTTCACGGGCTGAATTCTAGGTCACATTGTACTAGCAATGTGTCTATGTGTTACTTAACTCTGTATGAGTTACCTAATGTCTGTAAACTACAGTTTGTGCTATGTCAATACAGAGAAAATACTAATATCTGCCTCACACAATTTTCAAGATGAAATATCATCTTTCTCCAAACAGTTTAGTACAGTGTCTGGCACTAGAAGTTAGCACTCTTCATATGTTAATTCATTGATATTGCTACACTGTTTTAGTTTACTATTGCTGTTATAACAAATCACCATAACTTAGTGGCTTAAACACAATACAAATTTGTGATCTTACCGTTCCGGTAGCCAGAAGTCAAAAATGAGTCGCAAAGGGTAAAATTCAAGGTGTCAGCATGGTTTGTTCCATCTGGAGGCTCCAGGGGAGAATTGATTCTTTGCCTTTTTCAGCTTCTAGAAGCTACTACATTCCTTGGTTCCTGGTAGCATTACTCCAATCTCTACTTCCATCATCACATCCTCTTTTCCATCTTCTTGTCTCTGTTTTAGAAGAACCCTTGTGAGTATTACATTTGGGCTTAACCAGCTAATCCAGGGTAACATCCCATCTCAAGATCCTTAATTAATCACACCTACAAAGTCTCTTACTAGGTCAGGTAACAAATTCACAGGTTCTGGGAATTCAAACACTGATATCTATAAGGACCTTACTAAGCCTACCACATATACCAACATTATCAGGAATTTCTTAAATTCAGAGACTTTTCACAAATCTTTAAATTCCCAGTAGTAGTTTTTCTCTTCAAAATTACCTAACCAGGCAATTATTGCTTGTTTTTGGGCTTTATTTGTTGCTTAATTTGTTTAACTGAATTTGGCCAAACCTCAGGAAATTGAAGATTTTAGTATGCTAAATCTGAGATTAGGGGAGGCCTCCCAGGATTTCTATATTTTTCAAAAGTCCCATGAGTTATTTTGAATTTAGTCAATTTTCATTAAATAAATATATAATAATGTTTTAGGAGCTGAATACTTTTTGCTATCTCACCACACTATATACTGGAAAACAAAATAAAAATGTAGTAAACATGACAAAGGAATCTCTTTCTTAAACTGCAAAAATCTTCACAAATAAAGTATTAAGGAACCAAATTTGAGTGTAAGATAAGGAAACAGTAACATGAAGGTGAATTGTTACCACTGGGAAGAATATTTGCCAGTGTTTAGAAATGTTTGCTTTGTTTGTCTAAACCAATTATTAATTTGGCACATTTAAAAATGCATTTCTCCCCAGACCACCTGTGATGGTTAATTTTACGTGTCCACTTGACTGGGCCATTATCCTCCTGTCTCTTTTTAAATTGACAGGCAAACTTTTTTTCTGCCTAGTGAGTCAGTGGAGATGAGAACATTAATTTATTTGAGCGTACGTATGTCAACGCTGCTTGAAGAAAAGGTACCAGTGTGGTCTCAACATGTGAAACATTTTAGGTCATTCTATTCTCACATTTGTCCCCTAAAGCACTGTTCAAGTTATATATTCAACACACTGATGAGAAACACATTCTGCTATTTAATAATGAAGAGGAAGAGTGAAACAGAGAAGAAGCACTGAGCTGAAGAGGAGGAGACGTGTCCCAATCCAATTTGACCATTAGCTAGCTCTTAGATCTCTGAAAAATACATGCAACCTCTCAGTCTTTCAATATCTTTAGATGCTAAATGCAGACTATGTCTTCAATTGTATCTGAGGTCATTTCTATTTACAAAGTGTTATGATTACAACCTGATTTTAAATGTAAGTCCAGACCTCCTTACAGTAACAGCAATAAACATATGGTGCTTATAATGTGCTTGATAAAGTTTGGAGTGTTTTATAATGTTAAATTGTTAAATTTCACAAAATCCTGTGGGATAGTTATTACTATTATTCTCACTTTACAGATGAAAAAACTGGGGCATAGAAATTTATATAACTTTTCCAAGGTCATAGAACTGAGATTTGAGTCTTTGAAATCTAGCTCCAAAGGCTTTTCTTCCTTGTTCTACCATATTTGAGTATTTTTTAAATTTCCATGTAAACCCAAATATTAAGTAATGAGAATTTAGGGTCACAAAAATGAGTTTAATACATTTTTGATATCATTCTATCTTTACCATTGTATATAGCTCCATACTCGTATGACTTTAGTTCAATTTGGCATTTTGTTCTAATTTCTATAAATATCTTCCCTGTCTGCTCTGTTGCCCAGTATCTCATAAGCAAAATTATTAATGATTCAATTGCCTTTATGGGAAAATGATTCAAAAGTCACCTTGAGAACATGAAATATGATCAGATGCTAAATGGTAACAGTCAAGGCCAGGAGTCTCTTGATCGAATTTGAGTAAGTACTGTGCTTATGGTTACACACCAATTATCTTTCTCATCATTTGCTCAGCTAAAACCTTCTGGAGACCAGAGACAACTGGTGAGGACAAAATGAATAAATGAATAAGTGAAGTTAAAGTGGACATTACTATAGTCACATTATAATAAGAAAACAGCAGTTCAGAATGTTTGAATACTCTTATCATTGAAATATGTGTAGGCCAGAATTTGTAAAAGACACACTTTTTTTTTTTGTTTTGTTTTTGGAATGAGTGTTATTTCCCCAATGCCACAACTGTCTATCCAGCAAAACTTGGGAGAAACTTTGCACTTATCATTCAATAAAGAACCAAGTTACAGTGGCCAGGTTTCTAAACATGAAGAAACATAATGTATTATTTCTGGATGTGAGATGCATAGATCATTTACATTAACTTTATTAGCTGTCACTCCCCTAGGCTCAAATGGTTACATCATTCTTTTGCCTGTGTACAACAATGGACGCATGAATTCTTACTAGCAACGATGTCCTTACTGAACCAGCCTTAAGAAGGTTGTTTGATAATCACCAAATTATTATCACCAAATTTTACTTCAGAAATTCACTTATTTCCATGCAGAGCTTGCGAGTTTGTTTTCTTTTTTAATTTTAATGACGTTCACTGCTTATTTTATTGTTTTCACCTATGATCTGACACTATCGACTCTTCCGCCCTAATCTCTACATTAAGAACATCTCTTCCTATCCATCATTAAAATATCATAAATAATATTTTCTCGAAAACTTCTCTTACCTACTTATGCTTTATTATTACCTTAATTTAAAAAAATTAGTATCTATTTCTCCCCACTAGACTTTAAACTTCATGGCAATATGAATTTTCTCAGTTTTGCTCACAAAAATAGCCCCATGGCTAAGCCTAAAGAGAGGAGAGCATGGGAACACCTCGACCCTTTGGACGTGCTCTCTTACCAGACTGTTGGTTAGGATTAGAGTATGTGTGTGTGTTGGACTTCCTCATTTTTTAGTATGAGGCTCTCTAAGGTACAAATTTTCTGTCCTTTATTACAGTGCATCTACTGATGCAAACTCTGTCCTCAGCAAAGCAGTCTATCACTTGGGGTAGGTAAATTTAATTAACAAAGGACAGAATTTAAAAGTGCCACAATGAGCACACAATTAGATTCTTTCCTCCAATTTAGCTGTTCCAACAATAAAGCTGCCGTTTTAATATTCACCTGGCAATTTATGTGTTTATTGTCTTCAATTTGTACATAACACTGGAGGAAGGAAAAACATATTAATTATGTCCTGGGACCTTAAAATTTAAATATACTGGTACGTTGGCTTGGAACATTGAAAGAGCCTGCAATGGGTTGATGTTGTATGAAACAAAGTATCATGTGGATAAATTGATTCTTCAAGTGTGGCTCCAGTTCTTGACTTTTAGAATCATAGCAGCTTACTGCAGTGGATGTCTATGGTGTTTAGCAGCTATTTTAAAAGTAGCACAGGGCTCAGTAAATACATCTCACACAGAGGTTTGTAGCTCACTTTGACTGACGGAGGTGCAGCCTTGACCTATGCAGGAATAAGTGAGATAGGGATTAGATTGTATGAAGGGAAAGGGAGTCTTTTCGTTTCAGTTAAGGCTCACCTGATACAGGCTTTCCAGGACTCAGGGGGTGAATTTTTTTTTCCTTGTAGTGTTTCTTGACATCAGCTTGCTGAGGCTTCTATCTGCAAAGGCAGTTAATATCCATGTAGGCTGTAAAATGAGTGGGTGAGGTTTTAGCCTTTATACTGTCAGCGTTTAACAACAATAGAGGCTAATAGTTCAGCTATTTGAAATTCCTTCCTCTTGCCACACTTGAAAGGGCATCCAATTCCAAAAAGAGTGAAGATGAGACATACCAGGAGCTAATCTCTTGGACTCACGTGGCATGTTTATACTGTTGAGAGCCACTTTCTACAATATAGTTTCAAATTGACTCTGATTTGGTAACTGAATAGGCTGTAACTGTGGCATAAGATTTCCAAGGTTCAGACTAAGACTGAATTGATCCATAAAAGGATGGTTGATTTAATTAATCAACAGATAATCAAGCAGTGAGGTGAGAGACATATTGCACTGGAAATGGCTCTTATTTGAACGTAGGCTTAAGGAATATTGAAGGAGACTATCACAAAGTTAAAACCATAAATTCAACAATGGAATGTTTTAAGCTTCATTCATCTTAGAAATAAAGTTTGCAGATAATATGAAAAAAATTCAAGAGTTAAATATACGGTGATTGAAATGTCATAAATGATTGTGTCTCAGGAAATGGTTTTACCTTTACAAAGAGAAAAGAGCATATTTTCAAGAAATCAAGAAATAAAGGAAAAGGCCGGGCACGGTGGCTCACGCACGTAATCTCAGCACTTTGAGAGGCCGAGGTGGGTGGATCACCTGAGGTCAGGAGCTTGAGACCAGCCTGGCCAACATGGTGAAACTCCGGCTCTACTAAAAATACAAAAAATTAACCAGGTGTGGTGGCTCATGCTTGTAGTCCCACCTACTTGGGAGGCTGAGGCAGGAGAATGACCTGAACCCAGGAGGCAGAGGTTGCAGTGAGCCGAGATTGCATCATTGCACTCCGGCCTGGCTGACAGAGCGAGACACTGTCTCAAAAAAAAAAAAAAAAAAAAAAAAAAAAAAAAAAAAAACAGAAAAAAGGAAGAAAAAAGAAATACAGGGATCTACCTGAGAGCTATCCTGAGGTCTTTACCACCAAATCAGAATTAGATGAAAGGAAAAATGAGCTATATGTATACCAAATGCTCTTCACTTGTATTAATAACAGTAAAACTTCTTAGCAGTGAACTTGAGTGACCTCCCTAGAAGGAACTCGTATTCAAGAAAGCATTGAGAAGCATCATAATATAACAGCAGATGGGAGGCCTGTAGCAACAGCAATTAGGAAACCATTTCATGAACACTGGAAAAGTCATATGAAGCCATTATGGATTATTCAAATCTTTGAGGGGAGAAAGTAGACAGATCATAAAGTACTTTAAGTGCTATCAAGTTTGTTTCAAAGGAGTCTCATTGCAGTAGTTGAAAATAGAGATACTGCCCCACCACTACCACAAGTTGATTCCGAAGAGTTTTTAAGGACTTAAATTTGTCAGGTGCCGCTCTTGTTCCCAGGGATATATATATATATATATATATGGAAAGACAACAAATCTCTATACCCATGGGACTTACATCTTAAAGGAACAGATGATAGAAAATAAATATAATGTAAATGACAAGTTGATGGGTGCAGCACACCAACATGGCACATGTATACCTACGTAACAAAGCTGCACGTTGTGCACGTGTACCCCAGAACTTAAAGTATAATTAAAAATACATATTCCAGCAACAAAAGAGGTGGACAAAATGAAACAATAAACGTTGACAACTGTTTAGGTTGGCCAATGGGTAAATAAAGGGCCATAAGCTAATAAATAAATTATAAATAAATAAATAGGTGACTATGTAGAGAGAGTGACAAGTAGTAAGGGAAACAAGAGACCAGGGAAGAATAAGAAGTGTCCACCTAGGGAAGAATTAGGGACCAAGGAAGTCCTTACTGATGGGAATGGAACTCAAAGGGATGACAAAAGAATGTGAAAAAGCAGACACACAAGGCCAAAACCAAAACGAAGACAAAAGAGAGAACTAGAGAGACCAAAAATGAATTAGAGACTGGGCCTGGCATTGTGTCTCCTACTGGGGAGTCTGACCATACAAAATCTAGAGGATTAAGTGAAGAAAGGACAAGTCTGGAACTGAGAGAGGAGTAAGAAAGAGAATGAATAAAACACCACAAGCAATGTTCACCCTCCATATGATGGGAAAGGAAAGCAGTCAGTGTAGGGAGCAGATAAGAATGTCCAAATCTCCACAAAGCCTCCGGAAAGGAGAAACAGGAGGGGATCAGAGCATCTACGGAATAGCTCACTACAATGGAAAAAGATGCCGCAGTGGTAAAAGATGGACTCTGCCATCAAAATAGAACACATTATTCCAATTCTGAAAATGCCCAATAGCAAAGCAGAAGAACGGTCACCTTTGGAATGAGCTCAAATGGCGAGGTTGCATTATTGAATGAACCTTTGAGGGAAGCTCTTTCAGAGGTCTCAGCTGAGGTCAGACATCTGCTGTTTTTGATCCTGTGGATAAAAGAGACATGGGGATAAGAGCATGGCTGGGGTCCCAAGGGGGGGATTTAATAAGCTTTTTTCTCTAAGGGAGGCTCAACTTCTTTAAATGGGGGGAAGGAACCACTGCCGTTATTACTAGTGCAAATTTGTAAACTTTTCAAGAAGGCTCCAATGTCTCAAATGTCACTCTGAGAGATGGGAGTCAGGTTGCACAGGAGGTGAATATTCCCAACTCCATCTGATAAGCACGGTATCAGAATTGACACAAACAGCTAGGCGAATGGACTATAAGCTCCTAGGTCTTAAACTCTGGACAATTGGACTTGACTGATTGAGATTCTGGTAAGGTGTCAGCCAACAAGAATTACTCTTCTGTTTTTTGCCTTTAATGATAACTTGGGTGTAATTGAACCAAGTACTGCATTATAAGAACAAACTTTACTTGTGGTAACTCTTGTAGAAGCTGTGGTTTCCTCTATTGACAGTGTGGGGTCATATTGTGAAAATCTTATATGGCTTATTAATTCTTTTGAGTTTTCACAGCTTAGGGCACATGAGAGACCTAAGTAAAAGTATTTGAAATTCGGAGGTCCTGAATGTACCATATGCCTTCTAGTAAAATGGTTCAAGTTATAATCTCTCAGGGAGGCTCAACTTCTCTAGATATTTCACCAAGATCCATCTAATTGGGATTCAGCACAGAAAAAAAATTGAAGTGGAAAAAACTGAGAGACTCTAATCACTTTTGGGCTTAACATAAAGCTTTTTATTTAAGTTAAAACAGAATTGGGGTTTAGATTTAGGGCTTTGACTTCTTATGAATTTAATAATGGTAAACAGAATTCATAGTTTAAATTTATAACACATTTAGATGTATTGTTTGGAATTTCATGCTGTCATTAACACGTCTTGCCATGCCTCCTGTGTGGTATATTGGGTAACCTGAATGGCCATACTTTGGAAAAAATGTGGAATCAAAAAATATTCACAAAAATGTGAATATCTCAGGAAGGTGCAGTTTACATTAGAGATTAGTTTAACTTATAAGCTCCTTGTTTCTTATCCTTCTGAAACCTAAGCTAAACTACATGCCAGAGGTCCTAGGAAGATAAAGTTGGTGCTGTGGGAGTGTTCTCATAAGGTAGGAATAGAGATATTTTCATAGACCCTTGGTCTCTCTAGAGAGCACAGCCACAACGTTAGTTGACACCACCTTCATTTTGAAGCCCAGATGGTTAAGAGAACAAAATCTGAGGGAGGGAGGAGGGTTTTCTTTCCCCTGTCATCATGTTAGGCGTGCTTCCTCTAGCTAGCTCATCAACCACATTAATTTGTTATTCTGAGCATGGTGAAAAAGAGAGAAGGAAACTAAAAGTCTATAGCAATGCATGGGTAAATTTCTTCTCAGCCGAATCTGTGGCGATAGGGCTGAAGATTGCTTTTCCAACCCACATTCTTCAACCTCATGCTAGCTGCCAAAAGCTGCGATGGTAATGTCCATTTTTTTTTCAGATAACTGATACAGACACCTTTGTCATTTCAAACTTCACAAGGAGCCTCCCTCACTTAAAGCTAAGTAAACCATTACTCAGAATTAAGCAACTTTCTCAGAGACACACAGTAAGTGTCAAGAAAGAATTCAAAACTAGATCTACTCCAGGCAGTCAGAGTACCCCCTTGCTAGTTCAGCAGAATGAGCTGCCCCACCCTTTCTGCATGGAGACTGTGGTGCAACCAGGCCCTCTCTGCTCAATGCCCAGGGATAACTCCAGGCATTTGAAGCACCCACATGCCTGAACCAGCAGCCTGAGCTGTCCCATCCTTCTTGTGCAGAGATCATGGTTTAGCGAGGCCTTTTCCACTCCATTTTCATGTTCCAAGCAGGTCTTCAGTCAGTCAGAGCACCTGCTCACCTAAATCAGTGGCGTGAGCCTCCCTGACCCTTCCAGTAGAGATTGTGCTAAAGCAGGGTCCTCTCCACTCTCCACCCAGGCCAATCTCCAGGCATTTGAAGTACCTTTTTGCCTGGATGAGCAACCTAAGTCACCTCAGCCATATGTGCAGAGATTGTGGTGCAGAAGGGCCCTCTACACTGCATGCCCAGGCAGACTCAGGCAACTGGAGCACCTGCTCACCTGGATTAGGAGTTTAGGCTGCTCACTCCCTTCCCCATATAGAGAACTTGGAGATGAGGTTTCTCAGCTCCACAGCTAGGCATACCTCTGGGTGCTTGGCGACCACCCACTGGATTGTTCCTTTTCTTCCTCAGTGCTGGTGCTTGTGCCTGTCATCAGGGAATCTGTAGGTGGACCTGCCCAATCCAGCCCTACCCATCTTTCCCCAATTCCCGAGGTCAGAGCAGTGAACTCAGAGCCTGTGCACTCCATGCATCAGCCCATTGCCTGAGGCAACAGACAGCTTCTTCCACCAAACAAAGTGTGTCCGGAATTGGTGGGTTCTTGGTCTCACTGACTTCAAGAATGAAGCCGCGGACCCTTGCGGTGAGTGTTACAGTTCTTAAAGCCGGCGTGTCCAGAGTTTGTTCCTTCTGATGTTTGCATGTGTTCGGAGTTTCTTCCTTCTGGTGGGTTCGTGGTCTCGCTGGCTCAGGAGTGAAGCTGCAGACCTTCGCGGTTAGTGTTACAGCTCTTAAGGAGGTGCGTCTGGAGTTGTTCGTTCCTCCCTGTGGGCTCGTGGGCTCGCTGGCTTCAGGAGTGAAGCTGCAGACCTTCGCGGTGAGTGTTACAGCTCATAAAAGCAGTGTGGACCCAAAGAGTGAGCAGTAGCAAGATTCATTGCAAAGAGCGAAAAAATAAAGCTTCCACAGTGTGGAAGGGGACCCAAGCGGGTTGCCACAGCTGGCTCCGGCAGCCTGCTTTTATTCTCTTATCTGGCCCCACCCACGCCCTGCTGATTGGTAGAGCCCAGTGGTCTGTTTTGACAGGGCGGTGATCCATGCGTTTGCAATCCCTTAGCTAGACAGAAAGGTTCTCCACGCCCCCATCAGATCAGTTAGATACAGAGTATCCACACAAAGGTTCTCCAAGGCCCCACCAGAGCAGCTAGATACAGAGTGTCGATTGGCGCACTCACAAACCCTGAGCTAGACACAGGGTGCTGAGTGGTGCATTTACAATCCCTGAGCTAGACATAAAGGTTCTCCACGTCTCCACCAGACTCAGGAGCCCAGCTGGCTTCACCCGGTGGATCCCGCACCTGGGCTGCAGGTGGAGCTGCCTGCCAGTCCTGCGCCGCGCGCTCGCACTCCTCAGCCCTTGGGTGATCAATGGGACTGGGTGCCATGGAGCAGGGGGCGGCGCTCGTCGGGGAGGCTCAGGCTGCACAGGAGCCCACGGAGGCGGGGGAAGGCTCAGGCATGGCGGGTTGCAGTCCCGAGGCCTGCCCCGCGGGAAGGCAGCTAAGGCCCGGCGAGAAATCGAGCACAGTGCCAGCTGGCACTGCTGGGGGACCCATTACCCCCTCCGCAGCCGCTGGCCCGAGTGCTAAGTCCCTCATTGCCCGGGGCTGGCAGGGCCGGCCGGCTGCTCCGAGTGCAGGGTCCGCCAAGCCCATGCCCACCCGGAACTCCAGCTGGCCCGCAAGCGCCGCACGCAGCCCCTGTTCCTGCTCGCGCTTCTCCCTCCACACCTCCCTGCAAGCTGAGGGAGCCAGCTCCCGCCTTGACCAGCCCAGAAAGGGGCTCTCACAGTGCAGCGGTGGGCTGAAGGGCTCCTCAAGTGCCGCCAAAGTGGGAGCCCAGGCAGAGGAGGCGCTGACAGCGAGAGAGGGCTGTGAGGACTGCCAGCATGCTGTCACCTCTCACAAGGACCAAGTATATACCCACCCAGCCACGCTGGCAGCAGACAGCTTTTACCTATAAGCGCCATCTACTGGCTTGTAGATTAAACTGCACAACTCAATATGAAACCAGCTGACATGCGTGCTTATGGCTGTACAAACAAAGCCAAAAGATCCTATCCAACATTCTATATACACATACACCCTACGGAGATGGGAAGGGGAAAGGGAAGGAGAAAATGATGGTACTATAGGGCAAGAAAGAAAAAGAAAAAAAAATCCTACCTGCATAATAATAATTACAAAAATTAGAAGTGCCAGCATTTCCAGATGAGAAGCAACCAGAGCAAAAATTCTGCACCATGAAAAATCTGAATGTAGTGCCACCACCAAAGAATCACACTAGCTTTCCAGCAATGGTCCCTAACCAAAACATAAACTCGGAAATGAAAGATAAGGAATTCAATACATGGATTGCAAGGAAACTCAATGAAATTCAAGGTTGAAAATTTACACAAACAAACTTCTAAAGCAATCCAGGAAAATGAAGGAAGAGATAAACATCTTAAAAAGAAATCAATCAGATATTCTGACATAGAAAAACTTACTTAAGGAATTTCAAAATACAAGTAAAAGCTTTATTAATAAAATGAACAAAACAGATAAAATAATTTGAGAGCTCGAATACTGGTCTTTCAAACTAACTCAATCAGACAAAAATTAAATAATTTTTTAAATGAACAAAGACTTTTTGAGAAATACAGATTTTGTAAAGTGACCAAACCCACAAATTATTGGCATTCCTGAGACAGAAGGTGAACAAGTAAGAAAACTGGTAAACATGAGGGAATAGTTGAAGAAATTTCTTCTAATATTGCTAATAGGTAGACATCCAGTTATACAAAATCCAGAGAACACCTGTAAGATGCTATACAGAGGAAACATCACCCATACATAGTCACCAGACTGTCCAGGGTCAATGCTAAAGAAAAAAAACCTTAGAAGCAAGAGAAAAAGGTCAGATCGCATACAACAGGAACCCTATCAGGTTAACAGCAGACTTCGCCGCAGAAACCTTACTAGCCAGGAGAGATTGAGGGCCTATTTTTAGCATTTCCAAAGAAAAATTCAAACCAAGAATTTTATATTCTGCCAAACTATATAAGTGAAGGAGAAATATTTATTTTTTCAGAGAAGCAAGTGCCGAGGAAATTTGTTTTACCACAAGCCCAGTGTTACAAGAAATATTTAAGGGAGTTCTAAACATGGAAATAAAAGAATGACACCTGGCACCACAAAAATGCACTTAAATACACAGCCCACAGACCCTATCAAGCAATCACACAATAGAAACTATGAAGCAGACTGCTAACAACTTCACAATAGATCCAAAATGTCACATACCAATATTAACCTTGAATGTAAATGGTCTAAACACCCCACTCAAAAGGCACAGAATGGCAAGTTGGATATAAAAGCAGGATCCATCTGTCTGCTGTCTTCAAGAGATGCATCTCACACATCATGACACCCATAGGCTCAAAGTAAAGGGTGGAAGAAAGATCTCTCAGGCAAATGGAAAACAAAAAAAAGTCAAGAGTCACTATTCTTATGTCAGATAAAACAGATTTTTAACAAGGAATAGTAAAAAAGGAAAAAGATGACATTATATAATGATAAAGGGTGCAATTCAACAAGAAGACTTACCTATACTAAATATATATGCATTCAACATTGGAGTACCCAGATATATAAAACAAGTTCTTCTCGACTTATGAAAAGACTTAGCCACATAATAATAGTGGGAGATGTCAACAACCCACTGACAACGTTAGATGGATCACTGAGGCAGAAAACTAACAAATAAATTCTGAACTTAAATTTGACACTCAACCAATTGGATCTAATGGGCATCTACAGAATACTCCACCCATCATCCAAAGAATATGCGTTCTTCTCATCTGTACACAGAACATACTCCAAGATCAACCAAATGCTTGGCCATAAGGCAAGTCTCAAAAAATTAAAAAAAAAAAAAGTGAAATCACACCAAGCACACTCTCAGAACACAGTAGAATAAAAATAGCAATGAATATCAAGAAGATCTCTCAAAACCACACAATTACATGGAAGTTAAACAATTTACTTCTCAATTGACTTTTGGATAAGCAATGAAATTAAAGCAAAAATCAAAAAAAGTTATTTAAAATAAATGAAAGCAAAGATACAACATACCAATACCTCCCAGAAGCAGCAAAAATACAGTTAATAGGAAAGTTTATAGCACTTAAGAGCTAGCTCAACAAGTTAGATCTCAAATTAAGGATCTAACATCACACCTAGATAAATTTTTAAAACCAGAACAAGACAACCTCAAATGTAGCAGAAGAAAAATAATTGAAATCAGAGCAGAAGTGAACAAAATTGAAACCAAAAAATCCATATAAATTATCAATAAAATGAAAGGTTGATTTGTTGAAAGGACAAACAAGATCTATAGACCGCTACTTTGATTAACAAACAAAAACTGAAAATCCAAATAAGCACAATGAGAATTAACCAAACAAATGACATTACAACCAATCCCCAGAGACTATTGTGAACACCTCTATGCACACAAACTAGAAAATCTAGGGGAAATGAATAAGTTAGTGAAAACACACAATCTCCCAAGATTGAATCAGAAATTAAAATCCTGGACAGACCAATATTGAGTTCTGAAACTGAATCAGTAATAAAATCCTAACAACAAAAAAAGCCCTGGATCAGATGAATTACAGCCTAATCCTCCAGACATACAAAGAAGAACTAGTAATAATTCTACAAAAACAATTCCAAATATCGTGGAGGAGGGATTTCTCCCTAACTCATTGTATAAAGCCAGAATCACCCTGATACCAAACCCTAGCAAAGACAATGAAAACAAGAAAACTATAGGCCAATATCCCTGGTTAATATAGATGCAAAAATTCCCAACCAAATTCTAGCAAACCAAATCCAGAAGCACAACCAAAAGTTAATTCACCATGATCAAGCAGACTTTATTCCTAGGATGCAAGGTTGATTCAATATACTCAAATCAATAAACGTGATTCACTACATAAACAGATTAAACAAAAACCATACGATCATCTCAATAGGTGCAAAAAAGCCTTCAATAAAATTCAACATCCCTTCATGATAAAAATCCTCAACAAACTAGGCATCAAAGGAACATACCTCAAATTATAAGAGCTATCTATGACAAATCCACAGCCAACTTTAGAGTAAACAGGCAAAGGCTGGAACCATTCCTTTTGAGAACTGGAACAAGAGAAGGATGCCCACTCCCTCCACCCCTGTTCAACATAGTACTGAAAGTCCTAGCAAGAGCAATCAGGTGAGAGAAAGAAATAAAAATGTATCCAAATAGAAAAAGAAGAAATCAAACTATATGTCTTTACTGATGATATGATTCTATACCTAGTAAACTCTAAAGACTCTGCCAAAAGGCTCCTGGTACCAATAAACAACCTCAGTAAAGTTTCAGGATACAAAATCAATATACAAAAATCAGCAGCAATTCCATACACAAATAACATTCAAGGTGAGAATCAAATCAAGAACATAATCCCACTTATGATAGCCATAAAGAACTCCAAAACACTGCTGAAAAAAATCATTGATGATGCAAACAAATGAAACAACATTCCATCCCATGGATTGGAAGGATCAGCATTGTTAATGGGTCCATAGTACCCAAAGCAATCAACAGATTCAAGGTTATTCCTATCAAACTACCAATGTCATTTTTCATACAGTTAAAAAAAACTAATCTAAAATTCATGTGGAGCAACAATAACATAAAAAATCCTGAATAGCCAAAGCAATTTTAAGAAAAAAGAACAAAGCAAGAGGCATCATATTACCTGACTTTAAACTATAAGGCTGTAGTAACCAAAACAGCATGGTACTGATACAAAAACAAACATAGAGACCAATGGGACAGAATAGAGAACCCACAAATAAAGCCATATCCCTGCAGCCATCTGATGTTCAACAAAGTTGACAAAAACCAGCTATGAGAAAATAATTCTCTGTTCAATAAATGGTACTGGGATAACTGGGTAGCCATATTCAGAAGAATGAAACTTTGCTCCTACCTTTCACCATATACAGCAATTAACTCAAGATCAATTAAAGGTTTAAATGTAAGAACACAAACTACAGGAATCCTGGAATAAAACCTGGGAAGCACCATTCTGAGCATCAGCTTTGGGAAATAATTTATGTGTAAGTCCTCAAAAGCAATTGCAATAGAAACAAAAATGGGCAATTGTGACCTAATAAAATGAAAGAGCTTCTGCACAGCAAAAGGAATTATCAACAGAGTAAAAAGACAGCCTACAGAATGGGCGAAAATGTTCACAAATTATGCATCTGGAAATTATTTAATATACAGAAACTGTAAGAAACTTAAATGATTCATCAAGCAAAAAACAAATAACCCCATTAAAAAGTGAACAATGGACATGAACAGACACTTTTCAAAAAAGATATACAAGCGACAACAAACGTATGAAAAAAGTGTTCAGCATCACTAATCATCAAATAAATGCCAATCAAAACCACAATGAGATACCATCTCACCACCCATCAAAATAGCTATCATTAAAAGTCAAAAAACAACAGATGCTGGTGAGGCTGCAGAGAAATGGGAACGCTCATACACTGTTGGTGGGAATGCAAATTAGCCCAGCCCCTGTGGGAAGCAGTTTGGAGATTTCTCAAGGAATTTAAAACAGACTACCCTTAGACCATCAATCCTGTTACTGGGTCTATATCCAAAAGAAAATAAATTGTTCTACCAAAAAGACATGCACTCATACATTCATCCCAGCATTATTCACAATTGCAAAGGCGTGATATTAACCTAGGTGTCTATCAGTGGTAGATTGGATGAAGAAAATGTGGTATATATGTGTATATACCATGGAATACTATGCAGACATAGGAAATATGAAATCATATTCTTTGCAGCAACATGGATGCAGCTTGAGGCCATTATCCTAACCAAAATAATGCAGAAACAGGAAACCAAATACCCCATGATATTACCTATAAGTGGAAGTTAAATGCTGGGTACTTATGGACATGAAGATGGCAATGATAGACACAGAGGATGACTAGAGGATGGGAGGAAGAAGGGTTAATTAACTACTGGTTAGTATGCTCATTGCCTGGGCGATGGCATCACTCATACCCCAAACCTCAGCATTACACAATATAGTAATGTAACAAATCTGCACATATACCTCCTGAATTCAAAATACAAGTTGAAATTATTTTTTAAAATTGGATCTAGATAGATCTCACATAAAAGCATCTACTGTTCTCACATTCAATCCCTCCGAACTGGTCCTTGTCTCCCTCTTTAACCACATGTCCTACAACTCACTCTCAGGTATTATTTTTTTTCTCTGTTACACTATGGTAATAAATGTCCAATAAATACTATGTACTTTTAGCTTCTCAAGCCTTTCCATACACTGCTTCTCTTGCAATTTAATTTAGATTACTTCTACCCATCCTTCAGCCACTTACCTCTCCAGTCTTGTTTTATTCTAGAAGTCCTCAGCAATCTTTCTAGATGCCCTTCCTCTTTCCTTGCTCCCAACATCTGTTAGGATAGCACTTTTCACAGTGGCAATAGTGAGTTTTTGATGGTATGTCAATCTTCTCTTAGCTGGGGTTTTTCGTTTGTTTGTTTTGTTTGGGTTTTTTTTTTTTTTTTTTTTAGCATTTTGGTATTTCTTACACTAGCAGAGTTCTGGGCATGTAGTGGCTGCTTAGAGTATGTCAAATAAAGTTCCTTCTCATTTTTCAATCCTTTTAATCTAATGAAATTCTCATTCGACTTTTCCAATCATCAAGTATTGAATAGCATTGAAGAGCTTAACATCACCTACAGACATGCGAGAACACAGACACTTCCTCCATCTGATCTTGGATAATCAGATTAAACAATGAGTATCAACACTGATGCCTGAGGGATTGTTCTTTTCATGCTTCATTCATCCATTCACTTCCAAAGAGATGGAAATATGAGATCTATGACAAAACATCCTTCCCTTTTCTGACAGTTGCTCTTTTATAAAAATCTCTTCTTTGAAGCCCTGTCCAAGGTTTTGAAATTCAAAGTCTGCATCCCTATCATGTTTATTGACCATCTCTTTTTAAAAACAGCCAAATACGGTTTTCCCTGGTTACTTTTAATCACATAATCTATTTAACTGCTCAATATTAGTGTACTTGATTTGCAAACTGGCCAATTGGTTCACTATTTCCTGTGTCAATCAGGGAACACATGAGAGTATATAAACCATTTCAAAGAACTCAATTTTCATATTTCAGAGGAGGGAAGAGCCTGTTGTCTTTGAAGAGTTAATATATGTCTCTGAGCATCTGCTTTATTGCTAGAGCTACTTGAGCACTGCGGAAAATCTAGTTTAGAGTTTGGGGATGTTGCAAGACAGATAATCTCTTCACACATTTGTAAAGTGCATGCCACAGCACGACATAAAATTTGTCAAATTGTGTTCATTTGTGAGAAAGCAGTCCTGGAGTTAGACCTCCTTCTCAAAATTTCTATTCTGTCATCTCTGAAATTTAAGAAAGGTTTCAAGACCAAGTACTGTCAGTTACATGTGATACTGTACCAGCCACCAGTGATAAATCACACTTGTAACTGCTTGAGGTGCATTTACTCACAGATGATATACACTTTACAATTCATAGTAAGCTTTACAACTCATCTGATTTGAAGTAGGTCACAAAGAAATGTTAGAGTTTCAAAACTCAATCTGTTATGTGTTTTTTTTTTTTTTTCTATCAAAAAAAATCTTGTTATTTATAGCACTGGAGGAGACTTTTGGGATGATGTCATGTAGTCCCTTCATTTTATGGATTAAGAGCCTGAGACCTGGGAAGGTTAATTGATTTTCCCAAAGTCTCAGAGCTAGTTAGTGGCAGAGCCAACACCAGAATCCATTGTTTTCCTGTCTCAAAGGCTTTCTTTCCACTATACCAGGCTGCCTCTGGTCTCTGACTATGCAAACCAGACTTTTGAAGTGCATTATTAAAGGATTATCTGTTCTACCCTTAGTGGCTGGGTCAACAACAAGATTATTAAATTTTTTTCTTGCTCAGAGCTCTCTAAACTGGGAGATTCTCATCTGCCAGACTTAATCTGCCAAAAAAATATGCAGGGGGAAGTAGTGAGCACACGCAGTAGTCACAGAACTAAGCACTGAAAGCCATTAGTTGGGCAATCCCTGGCCCAATTTCCAGTCTAATATTGTGGTTAAAAAAGCATTTCTTCTTTCCGCTCATGCTTCCATGAAAGCCTGCACACAGCCCGGTCTGAACCTGCACAGATCGCTCCTGGAAGTGCCTACACTCTGACATCTGCATAAATGTCAAATGAATCTGCCGTATGATAATGAATACAAAATGAATTAATAATGATATGTGAATCATGAATACAATTTACAGTTCCTCAGACAAAATAGTGTCTTTTTCAGCATGTACACCTGCATAAACTAGCTCCTGCAGGCCTCAGGCGAAACCTCCCGACTCTCTTCTGGTGCACCACCGCCATCTATTGACATCAGAGAAGGATGGCAGCCTTCCTCAACGCTTGTATCCTGTGCTTGCACCGCTCCCTGTCAGCATCTGCCTCTTACTAAGAAACATAAATTTGTTTGTATTTATTTTAAAGTGTTTTGCTCTTCAAGGGTGAGCTCTCCTCCTTCTTTGAGCTACTTTTGTTACAAATAACTTAAAACTACCCCAGGTCAAAAATACTTGACAGCTTGTTCTATCACACCACCTGATCTAAACACTGTATAATCTGATTTTTAACTCAAAGCAGGTCTTTGTTTAAAAACAACAATGAAACAACAACAACAAAAAAAAATGATGCAATTTTTTTATCTCTTGTTATTTTTAAATAAACTTTCTTTATGGAAGTCCTCCAGCTTATCAAATACTCTCAGGCTTTCTACACTATCCCCCAAAATAAATTAAGCACATCTAAACTCTTCAGAAAGACATTAAACTCATAAGGGGTATTAGCTTTATTCCCTCCACCCTGTAGTAATATTTACTGTTTCTTGTCCACTGCCTCCAATTTCCCCCCAGCATCCATTTTTTTTCTTAAGTATGCCTAAATTCCTCCTCTTAGAGCTGGGGATCATGAGGAAGGATTTCCTGTTTTTTTGTTTTGTTTTGTTTTGTTTTCTTTCTTTTTTTTTTTCAGATGTGGGTCTCACTATGTTGTCCAGGCTGGCCTTGAACTCCTGGGCTCAAGTGATCCTCTTGCCTCAAACTCCCAGATAACTGGGACTACAGGCACACACCAATGTGCCTGGCTAGGATTTACTTTTTGAAAAGATTATCTTGACCTCCAAGAGAAGAAAAGAGCATAAAGGAAGTGTGGAATGAGGAAAGCCAGTTAGGAAGCTTTTGTGGAGATTCATATAAGAGATAACTGTGCCTTCCCCCAAGTCCACTAATAACAGAGGTAGTAAGAAGTGGCAGAATTTGGGATAAATTTGGAAGGTAGAGTTAATATGCATTGCCCATGAATTGGGTATGAGGTAACAGAGAAAGAGAAGACTTAAAGAAAACTTCTAGACTTTTGTCCTGAACAATTGATTTGGAGAGGAGATCAGGAGTTCTGTGTTAGACATTTCGAATTTGAGATTTCTACTTGACATTCAAATAGAGGTGTCTGGTGGTAGGGGTCTATTGAACATGTTAATTTCCTTTAGGAAAATTACCCTTTCCCAAAATGTGTAGTCCAGGGAGAATAATAAATTAAGATACTTTATTATATCTTTATTGTTCATAGGATTAGAGTTGTAGACAAATGTGCTATGAGTGAGACAAAAGAAATTAACTAAAATAATAAAACATTCAGTTTCTTTTATGGGAAGTTTATATAAATCATGTAAACTCTTTACCCAGTGCTAGAATTCACCTGAAAGAATGAGAAGCTCTTTTTAGAAAGAAACCCCTCTGCCGTCTCTGGATTGTTCTTTATGCTTTGTATGCTCTGATGTTGGCATAAAAAAATGGAAATAACAATGAAAGCAAACATGATGTTCTCTCTCGTTATCTGTGCAATGTGGGAGAATTTGATCACCAAACCTTTAAGGCCTCCTGGCTCTGACCCTCTGATTCTGTGATGGTGCATAACTAGACTAGACCACGTATTTATTTGTAACTAGTCCACCCTGACAAACTTAGTCCATTTATTTTCCAGATTACAGTTTTCATAATCATGTCATCTTTAAAAAGTATTTACTAAGATTTAGGAAGAAAGGATGCTGTTGCCAAGTAACCAGACTCACAAAAAAAATGAATTAGGCAGAAAATGAAAATAAAAGTTCCAAAAGAAAATTTTCAAAATCGTCATTAAGAATATGATGTATGAGTCCAAGTTTAATTTTTTTCTGATAAGATATATCCATATTTTAATTTTTAAACTTAATGCAGAGATTTAAAAAAGAGAGGGGTGGACAAATATTGTTATCTCACTTCCGGCATCACACATTAACCAAATATGTCCATGGCAGTACATTGAAAAAGCCCAATGCTGACATCTCAATTATGAATTTACTAAATGTATAGAGAGAAGAAATAAATTGCCAAAGGTTTTGTGATGTAGATTATTTAAATAAAATCATTTAGAAACAACAGTCAGTGCATACAGAAATAAACTTTCATAACAAGCAGGTTTAAGAGGCAACTCATTATGAGTAGAAAACATTCCTAATTTCATCATATTAGCCATTTACTGTTGGTTAAGTCACAACTCTAGAAATTCCATTTTACCCTTCACTCTCTTTGCTACCATTCCCAGCTGTTTCATGACTTACTTTTCCTTCTTGCTTCTAAACTCTCTTGTACTTTCCCATCAAACTTCCATTCCACAGATCATAGTGCAGTTTTCACTTTTTCTTCTTCTCTCCTAGACAAAAGGAGGCTGCTCATCTGATCCTTTTCACTGAAATAGAGAAAAGAGAGTCTAATAGCTTTAACAAAATCTTTTATTTTATAGGTCAAAGTCATTCTATTCATACACAGCTGACAAAATTTCAACCTGTGAACAAAATACTCCATGTGCTTCTGCATGATTTTTGCATTTTTAATTTCTATTAATATGGTGAAGGTTTATGCACAGGTATTTTAATGTCCATTCAATGAAGGAGTGTTGGAGCTAGGACCACTGACAAAAAATATTTGTTAGATAATATACCTTCACTTCTTTGTTAACTAACATCAGACATCAATTACAAATCCAACTTACAGATGTCTAAGATGCACTTAGGAATAAATAATGTATATTTCCAATTGACTTTATGTTCTATGTTGCATTTCATCTTAAGTTTGTCACTATCTCTATATATTAATGGCAAAATAAGTGGCAGAATATTTTAGCAAGTTTCTTCAGCATCTAAAAGCAAATATAATATGTCTATCAGGTCTATGAGAGAAACTACTGTTTATCTCCCAATTTGTATATGACCTCTCCTCTTTTTTATACTATTAGAATGTTCAGCTGATCATATGGTCACCCCCACCATAAAGACTATATTTCTTAGCAACACCGTAGCAAGGTGTGGCTGTATGACTAAATTCAGAGCAATAGGGTTTAAGGAAAGAGGTATGTGAACATTCCAGAGTGTGCCCTAAAGGGAAAGTAGCTCTGCTCCCTCACCTTATAAATCACAGTAAGCTATCTTGAGTTCTGCAGATAGATGCAGCTCCTTAGAAATGGCACAGCAAAATTACAGAAGAAGGATTCTGTGCCTTTGATGACTCCCTGGAGCAGAACTATCATGCTAGCTCAACTTTTATATATGAATATAAAACAAACTTCTACCTTGGTTAAGTGAAGTTTATTTTGGATCTCTGTTTCTGGTGGCAATTCTATATCCTAATGAATACAATGTCTGTTTCTTCAGGTAAAGGTATACCTCCCCCAAACTCTGCTTATAGGAGTGCTCCCCAAAGCAGGCTGTATTTTAAAGCATAATAGGTGGATCTTAACACTTGAATATGTGAAATAAAAGCCAGAAAGGCCATCCTAGGGTATCAAATAATGACTCTTTTTGTGATCCTATTATACACCATGGGTCACTCACTGCAAGAAGAAATATGACAAAACTAGGTAAAATCTAGCCTGTGTGGTGCTCCAGAAAAATAAATTTAATAGAGTTGATTTTAAAATATCAATAAAGAGTCATTAATTCACTAATAGTTTCATGTAAATGATTTTTGTTAACCATCCACCATGTGTAAGTCCTATATTTGTCTATATACTTACAGAGGGGCAAATGCTCAATTGAATTAAGGTGGATCTGAGTGCTAAAATACCTTTAGAGTGTAGTAGTTCTAGAACTCTTGGCAACTTATATAATCTCTCTAGGTCCCAGGTTTCTCATATATAAATGAAGATTACATTGGTGCCTAACACATAGGGTTATGACGATCCCACAAGATATCGTGTATCGAGCCCTTAGCATATGTCTACACAGGGAAATCATTCAATATTTGTTTGCTAGTATACTTGTTCTTTGCATTGTTAATATTACTACTATTCTATAGTATACAAATAATAGATACATATGTATATAAAGAATAATGAGATAGGTGTTAAAATACAATCAAATAAGGAATGAGATATGTTTTGATATTTAAAGGACTTCTCATGCGGGATATATCAGATAACTTGCTAATTAGTTAAGATATAAAATTATAAGATTTACCAAAAATTCCCATGGCAGTTGCCAGTAAGTGGTTATATCGAGTTGAGGGTACTAGAAGATGTTTTATGAAGCCAAAAACGTTTTTACTGATTATTGAAAGATAAGAAAGCCTTTATAGGTAAGGATTGGAGTCAGGATAAATTGGTGTCCCATTGGATTGGACAGTATGAGCAAATGCACAATGCTCAGAGAATTATACCAGCTTTATAATTGTGACGAGACATGAAAGCTCTTTCAAAAGCCATAGTTTCAAAAGGAAAGGGAGATTTTGAAGAAGACAAGATAAACGGACAAATAGTAGACATATTTTGTCTCTTCCATCAGAGTCAGAGCATCAGATATAAACTGCAGGGCCAGAGCTACATATAGCCTTCCTTGTGCCCACAGCCAGCTTAAAAATAAAACCAGCCATCAGCTTCCTAGGACATCATATGAAAAGTGACATACAAACATCACTGGAATAAATCTGAAATAAGGCATAGATAATGTAGATTTCTACATCTGACTCACTACAGAATGTAATTTTTAGCTACATAAAATGGAAATTGGTTTCTTTCCCGGTAAAGTAGATAGGGTTTTTGATGTTAAATTAAAAACAAACAAACGAACATTTTGTTAGCCAACATCAATCCCTGTGGAATAAAAATAAAAACTTTACTCTTCAACCACAAGTTCGCTCTTAATCTTGATTGAGATCAGCTATTTGAGTCTCCTGAAAATGGTTCAAGTCATCTGAAATTCAGAGAACAAATAATGTTGGCATAGTGCTATTTCCAAGGATATAGAATTAATTTCACTATCTACATTTCCTACCTTTTAATATGTCTTCCAAGAACTTCTGTGGTTGGGAAAATTATAACAGAAAACTGAAACATGAACAAGAACATAGGGATTTGGAAACAATTTAGTCAATATAGAAGATAGAAAAAGTAACTCTCAAATAATTTCACTTGTACTCTGCACGCAAATTAACTTCATCTTTATTATATATAATGACCCTAGATATCTAGGTATCAGCAGCAGAAAATTTTTGAGAAAAGTTCCAGTTATAACAGAGTATGTAACAAATTCCTTATTTTATGTTCAATCTATTCTATTTTATTTTTCCATTATCCCTCAACACCTTCCAAAAGTTAAACAAATGTTTAAACAACATTGGGAAGGGGTAGAGATTCTAGAATTATATGCAAGATGGAGCAAAATAAACATTTGCCTTGTCTCACTTCCAGGATCCATTAAAATGATAATAAACTAATACCACAAATAATACAAAGTATAAAATGACCACAGCAAAGGGAACAAAAATTGCCAGAGGATGCATGCCCAGAAGATTTTAAGAAATTGAAATTTATTAAAGACAGAAGGAGTGGGTGGAATACTGATCGCTAATACAGCCAGTTAGTAAAAGTTAAAGGTCAGAAAGACCTAACATAAAGAATGAAGCTCTTGAGCTTTGCAGAACTCTGGGCACTTGGAAGTTGTGAGGCTGTGAAAGGCCATGTACAATACAAATTTGTAGTAAATCCTGAGCTCAGAAACAGTGGGATTAGGTGAAAGACAATGAATAAAGGCTGGCTTTCCCAACCCAATCTTGATATTCAGAATAACTCAGGAGCCATGCACCCAGGAAACACATACACATCAAAAACAACAATTACCACAGTTACCACAATTACTACATGAAAAGCAGTTGGGCAGTGGGGAGGGACAGGAAAAATGGCACCGAAAAATTCAATGAGTATGGAAACACAAAGCAAAAACCCAATAGCCAACTCCTGACACCCTTAAAAGTCAGTTGACAAGCTGCTTCCACTTACACATACATGATGCTTTTGTATATTTAGGTTTTTATGTCTGTTTGATTGTTTGTTTTGGAGTTCTGAAATGACTTCTAGCAAACTCCATTTTATGTATGGAGGTGCAAAATTTATTCACTAGTTCATTTGGCCAACCGTTTATTCATCCAATACACATAATGAGATATTAGAAAAAAATGTGGAAAAAAAGAATTTAGAAGCAAGATTTACTGAAAATAGTTTAATGCATTTATTCTAATACCATGGAATGTGAGTTATTTCCCACGGTGGCAGACCCAGTGAATGCAGCCATGAATAAGACATGGCTGTAACTTGCAAGAAATTGACCCTCTAGAAAAGTAGCCATACCCAGAAGTTCTACATTAGGGGAATAGCATGAGTTATGGGAAACAAAGAGGGAGAAACTTGAACCTTAAATGGCAGAGCTGGGGTCAGGGAGGTCTAGGGGCTAGGCTGATTGGGAAATCAAGCATTCCAGAGTGACTAGCATAGCAATTGAAATTTAAAAATAAACAAACACAAAACTTAGAAAAAATACACTTAGCCACTTGAGGCAGAAAGGAGAGACTGTATAATCACACTAGAACTTTTAATAACATGATACAGTAGCTCCAAATTAATGTTTGTACGGTACCAGAAGAACACTTTCAACAAGAGAAGTGAATGCCCCTTCTCTATACATTTCTATGGCAACATTGTGATTACCTTTACATTTTTGTTTATATTCTATCACCTTTCTCATTTATCTAGATTACAACACTTTGAACAAAGAAGTCATCCAGTATATTTTTGTGGAATTACCAAGTTAGTTATTAAATTAGCCAATATATTTAAAAATCAGTGTATCAATTCATTTAATAATTTTAAGAGGTTCTTTACAAACAAAATATCAAAAGGTTTCTGATTCTTGCTGTTATATTTGCCTCCTTTGTTAAATCAATCACTATCTTCAAAATCGTGACTTTAAAGTATTCCGGACATATACCATGCAAATGGGAATCAAAAAAGAGCAGAAGTAACTACACTTACATCAAATAAAATAGACTTAAAGTCAAGAATGGGTTAAAAAAAAAAAGACAAAGAAGACCATTCTATAATACTAAAGGGGTCAACAGAGTAAGAGGATATAATTGTAAATATATATGCACCCAACACCAGAGCCTCTGAATATATAAAACAAATATTATTAGACCTAAAAGGAAAGATTGACTACAATACAAGAATAGTAAGGGACTTTAACACTCCAGTTTCAGCAATGGACAGATCCTCCAGACAGAAAATCAACAAAGAAATATTGGAGTTCAACCTAGACCAAATGGACGTAATAGACATTTGTAGACCATTCCATCCAACAACTGCAGAATACACATTTTTCTCAACAGCACATGAAACATCCTCCAGGATAGATCATAGTTTAGGTCACAAAACAAGTCTTATTACATTTTTAAAAATCAAAATAATGTCAAGTATCTTTTCTAACCACAGTGACATAAAACTAGAAATCAATCAAAACTAGAAACTGTATACATTCATGGAAATTAAATAACATGCTTCTGAACAATGAATGAGTCAATGAAGAAATCGAGAGGAAAATGTACAAATTTCTCAAGACAAATAAAAATAGAAATGCTATATTCCAAAACATATGGGATACAGCAAAAGTAGTTCTAAGAGGGAAGTTTATAGCAATAAAAGCCTACATAAAATGCTCTAAATCCATATATATTGAAGAAAGGTAAGATTAGAGTACTTATCTTTATATACAAAACTATGAAACAATAGTCATATAAAAGTCATAATTCATTTTGTTATCATCATAATACTTAATAAGACATTCTTTGCACCTGCCCCAGATTCTCCAGATATCAATTATGGTGGGTTATTTAACAGAAAGTTTGGAAGCATGGGATCCTATCCTCAATGCCTGAATAATATCATACATGGTATTGTATAATATCAATTACAAATATACAAACGCTTACTTGTCACTGCAGAGGTGTCATCTTACCAAAACTTATTATTAGTGCACAGTATTTACAGGTTAGAAATTTTACAGTACTGTGTTTTAAACTTTTTGAGTTTTACTAACAAATAACTACCATTTATAGACTATTTACTATGCTATAGACCCAAGACTATACAACTCGTGAATACTAGCTGAAAAATTCTTAAACTACCCTATAAGGTAAAAAAATTTAGTTCCATAATTTAGATAATAAACTCAGGTTTATTTGTGTTAAATTACCTAGCCAAGGTCATAAGCATGTAAGTAATAGAAATGGGATTTGTGATGAGAGTCAGTGCCTGACACTTGAAACTTATTTCCCTAAGTTCATTATTTATTTTATGTGCCTCAGGCATTATATATAGAATTGGCCAATTTTGTTAGTAGCATCTAATTGTAAATATATGCTTAAAAGCAACATGCTTTGCATTGCACACAGAAAATCTATTTACTCAGCCAAATAGTTCATTAGTGTCATAGCTGACAGCTCACCTTTCTCCTCACAGCACCAAGATTGTCAATCAGATGGAATGCTTCCATTTACACCTGCATCCTGTTATTTGAATAATACCCATGCAAGTTTTACTTCTACCATTTCAATTTATAGGAACTAGTACCATGTCACTGATATGTGTAGGTGGTTCAGGTTTTTTAAAGAGAAACATAATTAGGAAAATAGAATATAGTATTTATTTCTGAAGTCTAGAGTTGCCTAGGCTTATATTTGGTTATTATGCATGATCTTTTATGTAGAATGAATATTCAGTGTCCCACCCACCCAGGTGTAGGTTGGAAAGCAAATGAAGAATTTTTACAACATGAATTTTGATATGCCACAAAATATGGTTTCTTCCCCTTGGAATCAAGTGATACAAAATGTTTGGATGACACTCTGTTTACACGTCAGGCTTACTCCTGTTGATCAATGGCATGATAATAAATGCTCCTTTGTTTTTTCACTTACATTAATACTTCCAAATATATTCATGCTAGTATCAACCTTAAATGTGAGACATGTCCATAATTATAATTTTATATTTTACAAATAATGCTGTTTTTTCCTAAATTATTCAATGCATTGTTATTTTCTTCGATCTTTCTTTAGCATGACATGTTACAGTGTCTACATCATCTGCAGACTCCCAATGCACCAGGCACTAAAGCAAACTCTTCCAAGAGCAAGACACTTCACACTGCTGCCAGCTGGATAAAGATTACAAATGTGGCTGGGCGCGGTGGCTCACGCCTGTAATCCCAGCACTCTGGGAGGCCGAGGCGGGCGGATCACAAGGTCAGGAGATCGAGACCATCCTGGCTGACACGGTGAAACCCCGTCTCTACTAACTAACTATATATATATGTATATATATATATATATATATGTATATATATATATATATATATATATATATATGTATATATATATATATATATATATATATATATATAAATTAGCTGGGGGTGGTGGTGGGCGCCTGTAGTCCCAGCTACTCGGGAAGCTGAGGCAGGAGAATGGCGTGAACCCGGGAGGCAGAGCTTGCAGTGAGAGGAGATCACGCCACTGCACTCCAGTCTGGGTGACAGAGTGACACTCCGTCTCAAAAAAAAAAAATTGCAAGTGTTTCCTTCCAAGAATGTCTCTATGAAACTCTTCTTTCCCTTATTTCTCTATTAGAATTTCAGATACTCCACAGAATGAATGGGGCTATAGGTCTGAGTGAAGTCATATTTTCCATTCAGTAACAGTATCTCTTTCAGAAAGGTACATGAGAGCTTCGTAACACATGCTCCCTAGAGAGGTGGTGAAAGTAGGTCCATTTATTTCCCTGTCTGTGACACTGTCAACACTCAGCCTATTGGAATGAGCACTCGAATATTCCCTCTCTTGAGCTCTCCATCTCTTCCCACACACAGACACATACACATACATTTCTTTCTCTCTCCTCCTCCTCCTCCTTTAGATAAAGGAGACAGAGATCCCTCTCCCCCTCTACTTTTTATTTTATATAAATACATTCACTCATCCACAGGAATTTCAGATTTAATCTTAAATTTTCAAACAGCTGAGGAAAATCAGGTTAAGCATAAATATGTCAGATTTGGAACTATTTTCAGAACCTGCCTAGAGCACTTGCTTTGGAAAACACAACATCCACATGTAAGAAAATTAACCAATAAGCTGGCTTACCACTCACATGATCTGAGTCATCCAAGTCTCAGGAAACATCTGTATTAGACAGACTGAACTTTTTAGCATGGCATGGCTTCTAAGGTACTGATCTTGGTAATGCGGCAAAATTTAATCTTTAATGAAAACTTAATTTTCCAAATTAATAAATACAACTGCCCATGACTGTTCCTACTCAAAGATTCAGTAGATACTTATTTATGCACAAAATTCAGGTGACTTTAAGGAAACTAGCTCCCCCCAAATATTTCTTCCTACTGACCCATGACATTTGTCTTGACATTTCTGCTTTTAGTTTTTGAGATAAACCACTATGCTCTCAAAAACTCCCTTCTATAATGAAATTGCATTTTATGATCAAGGACATGTGAGATATTTCCAATGCATTTATCTAATAGTATTGTGAAGACTTACCAGGACCCAAATGAGAAGAGACACAAGTTGGAAATATTTTAATTGGCAGGAGTTTGAAAGTTTCACAGCTCTATTTAGAGAGCGCTTTTTCAACATATACCAGGTAATATGACAATGCTTCCGTATTATAATGGGCAGCTAGATGCAACCAATAGATTCTGTGATTTTCTCACCAAAATGAGAAATGAGACACCAAAATGAGAAGTTCTAATCATGGAGTTTATTTCATTTGCAGTTCTTGGTCTCAAGTATGTTTAAACCCATAACTCACTGCATTATTTCAGAATTGTGTAGAAAGTACCTGGACTATTACGATTTGCTGCGTTTTTTTTTTTTTTTTTTTGCAATTTTTAAAAATGTTTAATTTCTAAGCAAATCACCAAGCCTGGTATGAGAGGTTTATGGAAAAACATTGCAGACCCTTGCTTCTGTAACTCAGAAATTCTCCATCTTTTTTCCTCAGTTGTGGGCACTGGGAACGGAGCTAAATCTGCTTTTTCTCAATCCGTCCATCTGTAAAATTACTATTCTGATTATTAAACATTTCTAAAGTCTTCACAATGTCCTGAGCACTGAAAATAACATGTATAAAGATGCTGTTTGTGCCCTTTAGGAGTATAATGAAGCTTACCACCTACTTCTATGGATGTCTTGGGGATTGAAATACTATTTTAAAGTGCCAAGAGCTACTCAGAAGAAATGTGCTGTATAATTACAAATATTATAGATGAATGGACATGTTCCATTAAACACTAGAACTGGTTGCCAAGGGAGTTTATGGAATCTCCCTCCCTGGAGAGAAAAAAAAAAATCCTGAGGAGCTAGATATACATCTGCCTAAGAGGTTTAGGTGAAGCTATGCCTAGCACAAATTGGGGCATTTATAGGGGGAAAAAAACAAATGAACTCTTAAGTAATCAGCATTAGTATCATTTAAAGAACAAGGCTGAAAAAAGAGATGAACAGATAAATTGAAAAACAGAGAGCATAGGCTCCAACTGAGCTCTAAATTAGGAGATGAAGAATTATTCAGCTTAAACAGATAAGTTTTGATTTAACAAATTACCAGATATCCTTCACCTTTTTTGTTTCTGAGTTGTGCTGAATATGTTTAAAATAAAAACTCACCAGGTTAAAAAGAAGATATGGAGCTAAGTTTTTCATTAATAAAGACTAAAGGGTGGTTAAACCAGACAGTTACTAATAATAGTAACCTGAGTATTCTAAAAATGAGGTATTCTAAATTAACATTGTAAAATAGTCAATTCCCAAAACTGTTTAATCAATTACTTTCTTAATTTAATCTATTCTGATCAAAATATTTCTATAAGCTGTTGCAGCCTTCCCAAAATGAGCAAACCCAATATAATAAATATAATTTATCCTATGCTAATAGTAGATCTCAGAAAATCGAGGTGTTTTAAATGAACTAAAAAACCTCCAATATTGCATTTTTATGCAAATTCAGAAACATATCTACTGAAAGATAGGATTGTTTGGAAACAACCCAATGCAAATATTCGACTATATTAAGAAAGTCCTTGATGTGAGCTTATTTGGAGTCATTTCTTTCTCACAAAATCTTAATAAAACATGAGCAACTGCATGACCTTCAGAAAAGGATAACAGGACTACCTGTTGGCAGAATTAATTACTGGCTCAAAGGCTGTGAAATAGCCTTCAACTGAGTTATTTTCACAGTTTCTATAAACTATTCTTCCTCCCTGGCATTATCACTGTGGTGAATTGACAGGAGTGTTTAAAACATTATCTATTATTTCTCATCACAAGTCCAGTGGACTAGGTCAATCACCTTGTCAGTTTCAGCCCATTTCAATCCTCTCCTCTGCCTGACTTGTATGAACATGGATGCTGAGTTAGGAAGCATCCTTGGACTAGGAAGCAAGAAACCAAGATTCTAGAATGTTGTTCTGTAGCCTTGAAAGTAACTTTATTTCTCTAGGCCTCAATTTCTTCATATATAAAATAACAGACTAAATAAAATGATTTAGGATCATTTTATTATAAAAATTTATTATTCTATGGTTCCAGTATTTTTGTACAATATTAAAGAAAAACAAATTCCTTCACTATGAGCATGTTAGTTTATGAAGTTCTCATAGCACTATGCAGGCACTCCTGTTGAAGCCTTCATCATACTTCAAGATACCTAAATATACAAGTCAGAGGTGAATTGTATTGAATCTAGACCACAGACATATTTTGCTTGGCTTCCACGTTAGAAATATAATAACCTAGTTTATAATTCTTGAGAAAAATTGAATAGTTCACATAAAACCAAACTTTAAACTTTCATTGATAAAGCAAAACATCTAAGCATATTGAGTCCAGAGATCTCACGGCAGCAATTTTTTAGAACTTCTTAATTTTTAAGCCATCTTTAATTTAGAACTTCTTCATTTTTTAACCACTTTAGTCATGGCACATGCTCTGTAATTTTTTATCCAACCCAATGCACTCAATTTTATCTTCTGCCTGGCCCTATACGTGTTTGAATTTGTGAATAAAAGTTAATATGTTTCTGTCCTCAACTAAACAATAGGCTTCCCCAAGGAAAATAACGTTCCTTGCTACTCTGTGGTAGGGATAGTTAGCTGCCCAACAAATATGCATTCTATGCTACTTTAAAAAGAAAACCCCAATTTAATTCAGCACACAATCTGTCCTGATAAAATAGCTCTCTAGGCTACTTGGTGTCTTGGGAAGTTCAAGCCAATGAGAAACAAGAGAAAGTCAACAGATTGGTTCTTTTGGGAAAGCTATTGCTTTACCTAATACACACATACACGAAGACACACACTCTCAATGGTCCACACATTAGCCATTCATACTTATATTCCCCTCATCTTCTTACCTGGAACTCTGATACAAAGCCTATTGGGATGGTAGCCATTTTTCAATCACAGGGATAAAGGCCATACACTAAGATGGCAGCAGACAATAAAGGATCACTGGTTTCTGAATACATTCTTGAGCACAGATCCAACCCTTAACTGTGATTATGTTGATGAGAAAAATAAAGCCCCATACAGTCGAGGTATCGTAAGCAAATTTTCTGCTTATTAATACCAGTGACATCTAACAACTATACCTTCATTGAATCCCAAGTACCTGGTTCACAAAAGGTCGCTGGTTATTGACACTTTTCTAAAGGATATAATATCAATAACAATAACTTACAATGGATGAGTGCTTAGTGCTGGGTACTGTGTTACAAGTTCTACACCATTTAATTCTCACAGGAGCCTAACAGAGAGGTAATAGTTTCCCCAATACACAGATGACGCATGGAGAGGCTGCGTTTTGCATTAAGTCAAACCATTCTTTAAAAGGAATGAAGAATATTTTAATCTAAGTTTGAAACAAAGCCAAAGTTATCATGTAAAAGCATGAACGTCCCATTCAATTGCATGGACCCATGAAAATAAGTTGTGATTCCAACAAAACTCAATACACATGTATAAGTCCAAGTATCAGCTGGGCCTTCAGAATGCCCCAGCATCCAATACTTACTTATCCTTCAGTAGTTTGCTCTTTCATTCTTAGAGAGGAAACATAGACATTTCGTACTCTTTTCTCAAACAAGCAACATCACCCTCCACTGTTCCTGACTTTCCATTAAGCAAACACAAGGCTGCTTCCATGTATTCTAACATACTCCGCCTTCTAACTTTTGAATTGATGAATTGTCCCTATTATTAGCTAAGGTCAAAGCCTCAAATAGTGCTCAACATTTTTTTCTTAACTTGCAATCTGAAGACTTCCCTGTTATCATTGTATGATTTCTCTCCTCTATTACCAATTTTCTCCTCCTGTCAGAATACAGACAAGCTGCATTCTTTTTTTATTAAAAAGTAAGGTCCTTGATCCCTCCCATCTCTTTCCAGTCACTGACCCAAAGTTGCTGACTACACTTGCATTCCCTACCTCCCACCCTTGCGTTCTGTCTTCGACCCTTTTTATTTACACTATTTTATCTATAAGTCTCTAGTTTCCCCTTTAATGATTTCATCTTACATTCTTCTCCTTCGGATTCATATTTAAATACATGCCTTCCGCTCCTGCTACTTTTGATTCTATTTCTCTATGGATCAATGTTCACATTACAGGAATTCACACTATAACAGACTAACTTGCCACATACTAAAATTACAGTACAATTCTCAAGTGGATACAAGCTATTGTTTCATTTTCCTTTCTCAGCAACACTACTTACAGTGGTATGATATCTTTAGAGGGCCTAGAAGGCAGAACTCAGCTTGCCCTTACACTAATTGCCCTCTTCAGCTGTAGTATTTTTATGTACATGCAGACTTACCTGAAATGTTAATGTGGAACTTTTGATAGCCCTCAGGGGCTATCTCTGCTTTCTACTCTTATTGTATTTTAGCATTTTTACTTTGTTCTGCCCAATTTCTATTTCTTCTTTGCAACCTTAGTTCAACCCTTCTGAATACTTCTGTTGTCTCCTGAGGTTTACTACCTCGTCTGTCTTCAATGTTGACTTTTGTTTCTGTAGTTCAGGATCGATTTTACAGTAATTAAAAATAAAATGTTGTGTTCTTTTTTCTGATTAATAAACACACTGATCACATTGTCTTCGGTTTTGGTTGTTTTAAGAGGTTTCTCTTCTTAAATCTGGATTATTTAAGAAAAGGCAAATATTCAAATACAGAAAAATTAGAAGATTTCTGTAGAAACTATCTAAGGTTCCTCATGTGAACAATGAACAATAACACAGAAAATGATGGAGTTACTATTTTTTCAAGTTACTACATAACTTGTACATACTTGTACTATTCTAGATACATAGGAAATAAGTTAATCCATTATATATGATGAATATTGACACATTAGCATCAATTTGATTTTCTTATGGTAAATGTCAATTTAAAATATTTATTTCTTTTTATATTAGTGCAGTCCTCCCTTCTTATCCATTGGTTCCACGTTCACAGATTTAATCAACCACAGATTGAAAATATTAAAAACAAATTAAAAAATAAAATAACAAAAAGTAATACATTTAAAAATATAGTATAACTACTATGTAAATAACAGTATGCTATTTACATAGCATTTCATTGTATTAGGTATTATAAGTAATCTAGAGTTTATTTAAAGTATACAGGAGGATGTGCTTTGGTTATACATAAATACTATACTATGTTACATAAGATACTTGAGCTTTCAGATTTTAGTATGCATGGGAGTCCTGAAGCCAATCCCTCAATGGATACCAAGAAAGGACTATACATCTTTGTCATCATAGGGAAAGAATAAAGTTCAGAAAAGCAACAAAACCACTCATATCTTTGTCCACATATATCTTTCATAATTATTTTGATCATTTTACTCAATCCACAAAAGAATATCTTTATTTTTTAAAGATTGTATATTTAGTTACACAATTGAGTTGAACAATTTTTTTCTAATAAGTTTTTAATAAAATTACCATTAATACAAATTGATTAAATAAATTAATCAAAACTTCAGAAGATATAATCAATATTTTAATTTCATGTTTTTTCTTAAGGCAACAGAAAACACTCAATAAAAATGTACTGAGTACCTCCATATGAACTCTGTGGAGCTAAAAAGACAAGATTAAGGGGCATAAAAATTAAGGGAGAATGGTGTATTCAAAGAAATTAATGGAGAATGGTGTATTCGAAGAGCCTGTATTCAGGTCATCAATTCTCATCTTATTTAGAAATGTAAAATATTAACAGCTGGCTTATAAATGTGGACTATGAGAAGAATTTGAACTCAAAGTGTTTTTCTCCTTTTTCCTTCCCTGGTTTAAGTACTGAGAAACTAAACTTCTAAAACATAACAGTAACAATAGTAATAATAAGGATAATAGAAATGAATATTTACTAATATTTTATTATTTGTAGTATCATGAACATATTGATTTAAATAAATCTCACCCTGAGAGAAAGTATTGCTACATATGCCTTTAACATAACATTACATATTATTGTAAAGAATTCAAAAGAAAAAAAGAAAAAAATTACAGCAAAACAGATGATATATATGAAAGGTCAACATTTTAATCAGAGTATAAATTGTACAGTAATGCTGTCCAACACAAATACAATGTTAGATACCGATACAGAACACATATGTAATCTTACATTTTCAGATAGTCACATTAACAGAGGCAAAAGAGAATAGGTAAAATTAATTATATATCTTATTTACTCTAAGTAACCCAGATGTTATTTCACTTTGCAACTGATATAAAACTGACTCCATTTACTTTATACTAAGTCTTCAAAATCCACTGTCTATTTTATATATACAACACATTTCAATTCAAACTAGAGACATTTTAAGTGCCCAACATGTGCTTAGTGTCTACTGTGTTGAACACAACTCTACAGTAAAAATGTGATTAGAAAAGTGAACGATAGACTGGATTAAGAAAATGTGGCACATATACACCATGGAATACTATGCAGCCATAAAAAATGATGAGTTCATGTCCTTTGTAGGGACATGGATGAAGCTGGAAACCATCATTCTCAGTAAACTATTGCAAGGACAAAAAACCAAACACCGTATGTTCTCACTCATAGGTGGGAACTGAACAGTGAGAACTCATGGACACAGGAAGGGGAACATCACACTCCGGGGACTGTTGTGGGGTGGGGGGAGAGGGGAGGGACAGCATTAGGAGATATACCTACTGCTAAATGACGAGTTAATCGGTGCAGCAAAACAACATGGCACATGGATACATATGTAACAAACCTGCACATTGTGCACATGTACCCTAAAACCTAAAGTATAATAATAAAAAAAGTGTATCTATTATTTCCTCAGCAAATCATATATTATATAAAGTAACATATGTGTTTTATATGTGATTATATTTTAAGTGTTATAGATATGTGATTGTAATATGCTACTCCATGTTATACAATAATATATAGGTAGGTGTTTTTAGGTATATGAATTGATATTTGTGTACAAATGTATGTGTGTATATGTATACATATATACATACATGAATGTATTTATGTATATGTATACATATATAACATGCCAATAAATGTAAGCCAACATTTCAAATAGTACATATATTAAAAATACAGCAATTAAAATATTTTTAAAATTGAAAAGGAAAGAGAACATGTAAACCAGCAAATCAATGCTACAAGAAAAAATGACTATGTTGAAATTATTAAGATATAGTATGTTGGCTTTGTTAACAATGTCAACATTTCTTAAAATTTTATGAAAGTTTGCTTAGCCACATGTGAGGTTTTTCCTTATGTGGTGAGATTAAACCAGTGGTTTTCAACGAAGAACAATTTATCCCCACCCCCTTCAAGACATTTGGCAATGTCTGGAGCCATCTTCAATTGTCAAGATTCAAGGGATGCTTACTGACCTCTAGTGGGTCAAAACTAGGAACACTGCTGAATATCCCACCATGCCCCGCGTAAGCTCTTGTTAACATGGGTGTTAAAGAAATATCTGTCCCAAAATATCAATAGTGCTGAGACTGAAATGCCCTGGTTTAGATCCAATGTGCTGTATGAGACAAAATGCCAATATTTTGTTATGATCATCATTTGAAAGCTGAGCAATTGTAAGTAATTTGCCCGAAGCTCAGAAATTGTAAGTAATTTGACCAAAGTCCCAATAGCTTTTAAGTGACAGAGGCAGGCTCCAACCAAGGTCAGCCAGAATCGTATCTAGAGCTCTTGCCCCTACTCCATAGAACAGTGCTGCTCACACTGTCAGTGTTGAAGGTCATATTTTTTGTTTTGTTTTGCTTCACTTTAAATTTGTATTGCTTCGTAAATCTGCAATTTTGTGAAATCCAAAAAAAATTACATGCAAAAGAAAATTAAAACAAAGGATTCAAAATACAGTTCTGCAAATTTTTACCCTTAGAAACGACAGACAATATTAACCTATTCAAGTGTTATAACGACACTCAATGTTTACTCTTCACTCTCGATTTCTGTACTTCTCTTGTTGCTAAGCTGACCTGCACAAATTTCAGGGGCAGGATAAACTTCAGACCACAATTTTTGGTAGCATTGTAATCAAGCACAGTGGAAATTATGCTCCTTCTTTAATTAAAAACAAATTTTAAGAATTATTAAATCAACTCCAGTTTTTATTACTAGAACCTCAGTGTTATTGCCAGGCAGTTCTTTCTCAACTCCCTCAAAAAAACTAGTTTTCTCCAAGAAAACAAAAACATGGGGAAAAAAAAAAGGTATGTATATCAACCTGAAACATTACTGTAATAACTAAAATGTACAATTTTCAAAATTATTTCTCGTTTTCTAGAACTATAACTTGTTAAAGAAGAGAAAGAGCAAAGGGGCTTATGAAATCGAACTTTCTTTAAAAATGGAACAGATCTAAATGGTACCACTAAAAGAGAAACAATTACCTATTAACACGTAAAGCAATGCTAATTTTTAATTAAATTGTAAATGCTTTATTTTTTCATATTATTCTACTTAGCAACTTAAATCTCATTTAGCCGTAGTCTCAAGACTCTGTTCCCTCAAAGATTGGATATGTGCCCTTTAATTTTACTGTCACGGAAGAAATATAATCATTAATACCAGATAAGATTCAATGAGTAGCCTTATAGAATATGCTCAGGTTGTTTCTACAAAATTGGAAAAGCCTTTTCAGAATCATCTGCTGGCACTATCAAAACCATTAAATCAATACCACTTGAGCATACAAAGTGTTTGATTTTGTAAATCTTTTAGAAATAGAAGACTAGACTCTCTTATGAATGATTGTGATGGACTGACTTGCTCCTCGCCTCTCACATGCAAATCCCTATGTTGAAGATCTAAACCCAAGACCTAAGAATGTGATTGTTATTTAGAGACAGGGCCTATACAGAGGTATTAAGGTAAATAAGGCCAGGTGGGTGTGCCCTAACACAATGTGACTGTTGTCCGTATAAAAAGAGATTAGGACACAGGTTCATACTCAGGGGAAAGCCTATATGAGAACATGGCCATCTGCAAGCCACGGAGCGAGCTCTCAAAAGAAACCAAACCAACCAATACTGCCGATACCTTGATCTTGGACTTCTATCCTCCAGAAAAACTGTGAGAAAACACATTTCTGCTGTTTAAACCATCCGATCCATGGTATTTTGTTATGGCCCTAGTAAACTAATGCAATGATTGAAAATCTTTCACTAAACAATAAGAAAAACATTACCACTCGTTACTAGTCTCCTTATGTGTCCGGAATTGGTGGGTTCTTGGTCTCACTGACTTCAAGAATGAAGTCGTAGACACTCGCAGTGAGTGTTACAGTTCTTAAAGGCAGCATGTCCGGAGTTTGTTCCTTCTGAGCTTTGGATGTGTCCTGCATTTGGTTGTTCTGGTGGGTTCGTGGTCTCGCTGGCTTCAGGAGTGAAGCTGCAGACCTTCCCCATCAGTGTTAGAGCTCATAGAGGCAGTGTGAACCCAAAGACTGAGCAACAGCAAGATTTCATTGCAAAGAGCGAAAGAACAAAGCTTCCACAAAAGCGGAGCAAGTTGCCACTGTTGGCCCAGGCAGCCTGCTTTTATGCTCTTATCTGGCCCCACCCACATCCTGCTGATTGGTCCATTTTACAGAGAGCCGATTGGTCTGTTTTACAGAGAGCTGATTGGTCCGCTTTGACAGAGTGCTGATTGGTGCATTTACAATCCCTGAGCTAGACATAAAAGTTCTCCACCTCCCCCACTAGATTAGCTAAATACAGAGTGTCCATTGGTGCATTCACAAACCCTGAGCTAGACACAGGGTGCTGATTGGTGTGTTTACAAACCTTGAGCTAGATACAGAGTGCTGGTTGGTGTATTTACAATCCCTTAGCTAGACATAAAGGTTCTCCAAGTCCCCACCAGACTCAGCAGCCCAGGTGGCTTCACCCAGTGGATCCCGCACTGGGGCCAGAGGTGGAGCTGCCTGCCAGTCCCTCACCATGCACACGCACTCCTCAGCCCTTGAGTATGTATGTATATCAACCTGATATACATGTATGGAACAGGTGGTGGAGCTCTTCCGCGAGGCTCCTGCTGCACAGGAGCCCACGGAGAGGGGGGAGGCTCAGGCATGGCAGGCTGCAGGTCCCAAGCCCTGCCCCACAGGGAGGCAGCTAAGGCCCCTTGAGAAATTGAGCACAGCAGCTGCTGGCCCAGGTGCTAAGCCCTTCACTGCCCGGGGCTTGCGGGCCGCCCGGCCACTCCGAGTGCGGGACCCCCTGAGCCCACCCCCACCCGGACCTCGTGCTGGCCCACAAGCGCCGCGCGCAGCCCCGATTCCTGCCGGTGCCTCTCCCTCCACACCTCCCAGCAAGCTGAGGGAACCGGCTCCGGCCTTGGCCAGCCCCGAAAGGGGCTCCCACAGGGCAGCGGCGGGCTGAAGGGCTCCTCAAGCGCATCCAGAGTGGGCGCCAAGGCCGAGGAGGCACTGAGAGCGAGTGAGGGCTGTGAAGGCTGCCAGCAGGTTGTCACCTCTCACTTATATTAAGAAAACATTGACAGTGAGTTAAAACGTCGTCTTGTGTATTATCAATTGAAGTTGCTGAGTGTGCAGAGGATATAATGAAAAAAAACCCTAAATATTAATTAAATGATTGCTATCATATAATACATTAAATATATTTTAAGGTGGATTGTCAACATGGATCACTTCACTAATAATTCAAGTAATTCTCCTTGGAAAAACTGAACCCAAAATAGCACTCAACAAATTCAAACAAAATATTTAAATAATGTGAACAGGAAGTTTGGCAAGGAAATATTTGCCTAAAAAAAAAAAACATGGAAATGACAGCAATTGCATGATTTTATGAAACATTTGGTGATAACAAGACAAAAGTTGAATAATTTATTGCTTCGATTAAAATGACCCATGATTGACTCTACTGATTCTTTTTTATTTCTCATTCTTTTTTTATATCTATTTTTTGTCTTGCTGGGATTTCTTTTTCTCTTTTTTTCTTTACTCTCAGCGGAATCAGAATCTACTGATTCTTGTAAACGTATTTTTATACTTGCAGTAATTGAATTCTTTTTAATTAGCTACTTTCTGAATTTAATTCCATGGAGTTAAAATGACACATCAGAAACAGGTTCTAATACAAAATTATATTCTTTCTGATGCAATATGAAAGATCTTAATGAAATATCAGAAATAGCAGTATTCTCAATTTAAAAATATTATCATTAATACATAGTAAAAAACTGATAAATTTTTGATATAAAGAATAGAAAACAGAAAATTTTCAACAGTGATAACTCCATCGGCAAGGCCAGTGTTTTTAGTTAAATATATTTTCTTAATCTAATGTTTTATGTTGTTAGTGAAACAAGAATCCTAAATTTTAGTACTAATTGAGTTCTTTCACTGAAGTAAAAAAGAAAAATTAATCTGATATAACATCTGTGTTTTAAGAAATTACTCTTCCTTTTTTTGGGAAAAGCTAAAAAGATAAAACATTAATCAATTAATTCAAACATTGTAACTTTTAATTTTACAGCCTACACTATTTCTCAATTCCTCTTCTTTAAAACATTTTAATTGAGCCAATATCTAAATATGATCCTGAATTTTTTTTTTTTTTTTTTTTTTTGAGATGGAGTCTCCCTGTCACCCAGGCTGGAGTGCAGTGGCACGATCTGGGCTCACTGCAACCTCTGTCTTAGGCCTCAAGCGATTATCCTGCCTCAGCCTTTTGAGTAGCTGGGATTACAGGCACGCGCAGCTGGGATTACAGGCATGTGCCACCATACCCGACTAATTTTTGTATTTTCACTAGAGAGGGGGTTTTGCAATGTTAGCCAGCCAGGCTGGTCTCAAACTCATGACCTCAAGTCTTCCGCCCTCCTCGGCCTCCCAAAGTGCTGGGTAAATTACAGGCAGGGGTAAGCCACCACGCCTAGCCATGGCATTTTCTTCAAAAGAGAAATTTGTTAGTTCAACTAAATCAACAGGAAATATATGATTTTTCACAATCTCTTTATTTTCTTCCAAGATTATTTTAAGCACTACTAGAAATACCATGAAATACCTTCAGAAATAGGAATATATCAATATAGCACTATCACTGTCACCCTCAGTTAAGGAAACGGACGTTGATTAGGTCATTGTCTCTAAATTTAGACGGATTCAAGTTCAAATATCAGGGTAGTTTCACGCAATCGAGATATTATTCTAACAAGACAAATCATTTGTTTGAGTACAGTATCCATTCCACTATCAAATGGCTTTCACTGTTCAAAATACCTTACGAGGTGCATAAATTATACTTTTTTGTGAGCAATGAACAAAGATCAGCCTTCATATGTAAAGAAAATGCAAACAAAAGCCATCAGTTTTAAATCAACTTTTTAAAAAGTATTTCTGGTTCCAATAACCCCCCCTCTAAGTAATTCTTAAATTTTTCCTGGATTAATATTATGAGGTTTGAAAACTTAGTTTATAGAACCACATCAATAGTGTATTAGCAATAGTACTAGTTAAATTCTAAACACCGTTTCTAAGAAAGCGAGGCAAAATATAAAATAATTAAAAGATTCATTTATAATAGCTTTGAGTTTCTGCTCTGCTAAGTATCAGCTGTATGATGATTGTAAAATTACTGAAATAGAGATTCCAGGGGCCTTCAACTAAAGCCATCAGTAGACTCTATAAATTTGGAGTGTTCAAGAATTTGTACTTTAAAAACAAAATCTCAACACTGGTTATTGACTAAGCTGAGATTAGCATCCTCAAGTTACTCCACAAAACTCGAGATGTTTCAGCATGTTTGCATTGCTGGTGAGTCTAGGTAGTAAGCATCTGTAGAGTTTAATTTTTGTGCTGTTACAGAACATTCAATGGGACTTCTATTTTTTTCTTTCTGTTTCAACATAGTTACCTCATATATTTTTCCCCTTTTTCTACAAAAAGGTTGTTTTCATTGGTATTTTTTTTCTTTTTGTCGCTGTTGGGGTGATCAGACCCAATACCAGGCTGTGGGGGCTACGAAGTCTGTTGGAGTGAAAGGAATGAGAAAAGACAAGTTAAGGGAGAAAATGGGACCGGGGGCCAATGCTAGTATGGAGGCTGTGAAGGCCCTGAGCTGAGAAGGCCCTGAGATCTGGGAGGACACACTATTTATTGGTGCTCAAAGAAACAGTGGTAAGGATGTGGGGGTTGAAAGGAAGCAGTGTATCATGCAAAAGAGCTACAGCTGTGACAGTTCAGTATTTTCTTTGAAACATACAGCTACTTGAGATAATGGGAGTGCTAGAAGCCAGGAGCCAGCAAGTCTAGACACATTCCAGAGGCCACGAGGGGTTTTAGACCCTGGACCCCGGACAAGTTCCAAGCCCTGCCTCAGTTTCTCTCCCAACACTCAGCTTTTCTCCCGACAGTGGCCAAACATAATCTACACTATCTATATTCTCAATCATCTTGTACTTCCTCATCCCCAGGACAGACATTTCACTGATCATTTCCCCTTTCATTTGTAAAGGAGAAGAAATTGACACAATGATATAAAAAACATACCTGCACTTGTATGTGTGTATGTGTGTCGCAGCACTGTTCGTAGTAGCAAAGATATGAAATCAACCTGTGTCCATTAACAGATGATCCGATAATAAATATGTGGTCTATATACACAATGGGATACTGTTCATCATAAAGAAGAATGAAATCATGCATTTGCAGCAACATGGATGGAACCAGAGGCCATTATCTCAAGTGAAACAACTCAGAAACAGAAAATCAAGTCCTGCATGTTCTCAGTTATAAGTGGGAGCGAAATAATCTGTACACATGGGCATAGAGTGTGGAATGAAAGACATTAGAGACTTGGAATGGTGGGTGGGTGGGAGGGGGGTGGACAATGAAAAATTACTTAATATGCACATTGTATTTTATTTGGGTAATGGTTAGACTACTTAATATGTACATTGTATTTTATTTGGGTAATGGTTAGACTTCACCACTACCCAATAGATTCATGTAACAAAACTACACTTGTACCCTTTAAGATTATACAAATAAAATTTTTAAAAACTTTTATACCTTTATGTTTTGTATTAATTGTCCCACTCATTTATTAAGTCATTCACTAAACATTTATTGAACACTTACTATGTGCTGAGCACTGTGTTTGGCACTAAAGATACAATGATGAACGAGACATAGAGTCTCTGCTCACAACGATTTTAGTGGGGACTTATAGACAAATAAGTAAGCAGGTTCAAAGGGTGGCGTTTCAAACAGCAACATAGACATCATCTGGGAAGATGTCAGAAATGTGGAATTTCTGGCCCACTAAGGATTTCCTGAGTCAGAATCTGACCAGATCTGTTAGTGATAGGTGTGCACATTTAAGCTTGAGAAGCACTGTAATAGAGGAAATGAAGGGCCTCAATCAAAGCATATAAACATTCACAGTTCTCTGATAACCTAAAATAAACATAATTTTTAAGACCTGTACTGTTGCTGGGTGCGGTGGCTCACGCCTGTAATCCCAGCACTTTGGGAGGCTGAGGTGGGTGGATCACCTGAGGTCCGGAGTTCGAGACCACCCTCACCAAGATGGTGAAACCCCGTCTCCATTAAAAATACAAAAAATTAGTTGGGCATGGTTGTGTATGCCTGTAATCCCAGCTACTCGGGAGGCTGAGGGAGGAGAATCACTTGAACCCGAGAGGCAGAGGTTGCAGTGAGCCACGATCAGGCCACTGCACTCCAGCCTGGGCAACAAGAGCAAGAATCTCCGTCTCAGGGAAAAATAAATAAATAAAATCTGCATTGTTTTCAAACCAGACTTTTTCTTACATTCCCTCAGTTTATGAGTTTATGTTCTACTCAAACTATGCTCTTCACTGTTTCTTAAAATACACTTGGTTTTCTGAATCTTTTATTTTTCCATGCTTGTCTCTGAACCTAGAATATTCTACTGTACCTGTCAAGTTCCTTCTCAAATAATACTATTAGTAGCAGTCATGATGACGTTAGTTAACTTTGGTTGAGCGCACACTATGTGCCAAAGGCCTCCTCTAAAACCTTTATGTTTATCAGTTAATTTAACACTTATGACCCTGTTTGAGGAAGGTACCATTATCATCTTCATTTTACAAATGGGGAACTGAGGCACAGAGAATTTTAGTAATAGCCACTCCATTACAAAGCCTTTCTCTATTCTCTTAGTGGGATACAATCTATTCCATCTCTAAATAGCCTTAGAGCTTTCTCTGTGACTCACCTAAGATACTTGTTACCCTGAACTCATGGTTATTTGTATGTTTCCCTCATCATACTTTGCTACACATTAACCTTTTCCCACTACACCTCAATCTCCTGTGGGGCTTAAATATTTCACATCCAAGGCATATATTTCCATGGGATTTTTAACATTGTAAGGGTTCAAATATATTTGTAGGATTGACTAATTTAATATTTTATACTATATGTTTCCAGACATCAAGTATTATGCTTTGGAGGTTGAAAAAATTATATGAGACAAGGTTTACTTTGCAAGATTGTTGTAATAGTGACTTACATGTTGCTTTAGAAATTGTTTTAGCTTATTTTCTCTATCTCAGAATACAATTTAATTACAGTATCAATCTGTTCTTCTCACTTATTTATTCCTCACCTATTACTGCATTTCTATGGCTTTTACCTCAGCTTTTTATAAAATTCAACCAAAATAAATTATCCCACATCTAGTGTGGTCAAGCTGCTGTGACTAGAGGAAGGTGACTACAAAAATGCAACCCAATGATGTCCAAAGAACATGGGAAAATTGAACAGAGGAAGTATTCAAACACATTACAATGCAAGAGAGACTGAAGTTGTAAATTAAGGATTCAGAGTCCACCCAGAAAGGTTATTGAAAAGAAATCACCACCCTACTATATACTAGTGAATGTTTTCTCGATCATTTTGAGTCAAACAAAACCTCCAAGAAAAAATTCTAAAAAAAATATACAAAATAGGTTTCCAAAACATGAAGAAAACCTAACTAGTCTTTTTATTTGGGACATTAAATGTAGAAGACGTCTAAAGACTGACATTAAGGAGTTTAAGGATGGAAAATGTTTGCAATGTATTAATTTTAGTTCCCAATCAACTTCATTTGTGAAGAGATTAGTTAATAAAGCCACCTATGTTTTTTTCTTGAAAAAAAAATTCAAGGCAAAGAAAAGTGGCTCACGCCTAGCCTAGGCAGTAAATATAACTGAGTAAGACTTATGTACAAGAAGCAAAATATTATTTTTTGCGCTAATATGCTTAATTTTACTATCCATAGAATTTGTATACCCACAGTTATATACTATACAGAAATAGTTCTACTATAATTATGATAATGTAACAATGAATATTTGTTAGAATTTTACAGTTTATGTATAATAATAAATAATAAACATTCCTCATGATATAATACAAAGCTTTTCTTCTTTTCTAAAAGAATGAACACCTCAACAGGCAGTAAAAATATTTATATTTTTCAAATAATGGAATATTTTACGTAGGGGTTCTCCATATACACAAATTTTCTGTTCACCAACTGACTGCCATTTAACTTCAAGAGATGACAACCAACTTCTAGAACTAGTTAGCCTATTTTGTAAAAAGATGCATTTCATTTGTCGAGTTTTTTATTTGTGATTATTCTCTCCTTTTTTGAAATGATTTGCATCATGGCATTTATATTAACGAATTAAGGATATTGTGAGCAGCCTTTCAACTAAGTAGCTAAAGCAACAATGTCACCAGTTACCAATATTTGGAATTCATTTTTCAACCAGAAAATTTTTAATAAGCAGATAAGTGATAAGTACTGTATAACCCATGAGAAAACTAAAAGGCAAACCACTTACGAATCCTGTCCTAAAAAATACACAGTCCTACAGGAGCTAGATACGTATCATATGTACATAAATCAGTAAGACTCTAACAGTGTTTTAAATATGTTTTTTTAAAATATGACTAGTGAGCATGACAGATATAAGGAGTGATTGTGACTTATGATTTGAAGGGACCAAACTTAGTAATCACCACATGGTACGTTGCAGACATCAATAGAAGAGACTGATAATAAAATAATAACAACCAGCCATAGCTCAAAAGCAGAAGCTTGGATGTCCCCACATTGTGCCCCGTGTCAAGCACTCATCCTTTAGTCTATCACAATGATGACTGAGAAACCTGAGGGAGGGGCTGCAGAAATCCAGAAAGGAAGGGATGCTCAAGCAGTTCAGCTAGTGACGATTTACCAACGAGCATAAAAACATTTCAATATTTAAAAACTATTTTAATACTTTAAAAACCACCAGTAGGGAAATAGGCTAAATATACGCTCTGCTATGCTGAGATAGACCTCAAAATATGAACAGCATTTTAGCTGCTGAGTATGTTATATGAGGCTGAGAGTCAAGGTTTATTGAAGAACTCAGTGTGTCATTTTCAATTAGGTCACTTAGAAAATCACATCAGTGAATCCATACAAACACTGTAAAATCGTAAAACTACTATTGCAACCTATTGCTTCCAAATTGTGACTTTTAGCATCTTTGAACCCCGAATTCCTACTAGATCTCTTGCTTTCTGTGACTACCTTCTTTGGTGATCTATTTTGCTTTTCCTCTATTTCTCAGTGACTGTGGCACAACTCCCCATAGTGGTGACTCTAATCACTTTCCTAATTCAGACAGCTCAAGATACAGACTAGAAAAATAGTGCACCTTCATTTTTGGCCTTTGACCAGCACCTTACCATCTAATGTAGTCTGCCACAACTCCACTATCCCAATGGTGAAGCTTAACCCAATTTTGATATTGGGATTTGTATGAGAGTAACTTTAAATTGACATCATAGAGAGCTAATTTTTTTATTTCTTTAAACCTAAGTGAAGTATAATCTTACATTCTTTCAATTTTTTTTCTGTTGAAATAACTGGCATGGATCTAAATGCAATTGCATCTTTTGTCTGTTTTTATTTGAAAAAATATGGAAGTACTACTTTATAAAACAAGCTCTGTAGAACGTATTTCCCTTCCATGTTCAAATGTCATGAATATTTATGAATCCAGAGATGAAAGCAGTAAAATAAAATGAATTGGCTTGAGCCAAACACTATTCTGCGATCTTTTCCAGTTCATTCAACTGACTGCCACTTGACCAAGACCTCACTCAAATGAACTTACACATTAAACTATTCACTGAAAAATTGATTTCCCAAATGTTTTTGAATTACAAAATCACATGGAGTTTTGCAGAAGCAATCTGCAAAGCAATCAGTATTGGTAAGACAATTTTGATACAAAGTTTTAAAAATCAAATACAGCTTATCATCTGTTGGTTCTCAGGCCCTCATGCCCCTTCCAACAGTGTGCTCTTATATTTGGTTGCATTTTAGTTCTGAAAGTCTCTGAAGAGGAGCCTCCTACTCTGTAAGAGAAATTTGCATCGTTCTCTTGACCATGTGACTTGTGGGGCCATCCTATGGCAGGAGTTTATTTCATGACTCCATTGTCAGTTGTGTGACCATTTGACTTTCTCTGGTCAATAAAATGTGCGCAGAAGAGATGCAAGTGAATTCCAGGCAATAGTTTAACTAGCTGTTCTATATTTTGCTTACTGTTGTTTTCATCATCTGCCATGAGAATAGTGTGTCTCAAATACAGCCTGTTCTTTCATATCAAGTTCCAGAATAGAAGTTCTATGGAACTAAGACACATGCAACATTTAGCTAAAATATGCAATATGAGTGAGAAATAAACCAGTGTATAAGCCATGGAGATGTTCAGATGGTAACTGAGGTAAAACCTTATAAAATTGACGCTGAAAATGAGATTCTTTCATAATATCACTCAAAATGTGTGACACTGGCTTTTGGGGCTGGGGGAGGAGGTAAGTTCAGAACTGTTACTGAATCTTTAAAAAGTAGGCACATCATGAGCTAAAGATGAAAAATATTTTGTAAAATTTTTACCTATGATGATTGTAAGGCAAACGTGCTGAATGTGTTTCATCATCTGATTTCATCAGATGAAGGTTGGAATAAGTAATGTTACTGAGGAGACAATTGTTTTTAGTGACCAAGACAGCCTTAACATTCCCCTAATCTTGACTAAACTTTAGATAGGTTTCTTTCTGACTATAAGTTCCTGACCTTCCTTCTCTTAAAGCATTTACTTTAGACGATTTGCAATTGTAAATTCTTTCTCTGCCCCTTTGTGATGCACATCTTCTATGGCCCAGGAACCTCTTTTCCAAGGACGTGGAAGCCATTCTTTTGACATGTGCAATCATCAACAAACATACAGCTCCTGTTTCCCAGTCTCTATATGAATATAGGTGCCAATTAGCAAACACAGTAGTCTTAATTACATTGACCAACCTCCCAATAATGTCTTCCAAAACTCTTCCACTTATCCCAGTGTTTAAAAATTCTCCTGCCTGTTTTCCAGCTGAGTTGTGTTCAGTATCTCTCCCTATTGCAGTAGTCTCAACTGATATTTTCTTGCCTGTTTAACTCCGTCTGGTGATATTTTTCTTTGACATTAGCTGCATTTGACCAACTGCTACAGGAACTAATTCAGCTTAGAAAAGTGTTGGCTGAAGATGGAGAAGGGAGACTCCAGAAATTTTAGGACTTACAAGGTGAGGGATGGAATAGCTAAAAAATAAATTAAGGCTCAGCCACAGAGCAATGACCAAATCCAGTAGGTAGCTATCAGTAACCTTTGTTTAATAAAACAAGTGTAGCACCCTTAATTTACCCTAGAAATTCTTTTCAATGGACAAAATGTCTCAGGGTAAAGAGACTGATGGTATGGTGCTCTCCCCTAACAACTGGCCAACTCAAATGGCCTGTATCTCAGTTTAGAGGGAGAAGCATAGCTCAGAAAGAATTGTGAGTCAAGCTATTAGCACAATTACCCTGACTAGAATCAAATAAATACATTGTCGGCAGAGTTTTTGAGTGAGTTGCACTGCCAAAAAAGCTACTAGCTTAAATTAAAAGATATTGTGGCTGTTCAAGGTGTACAATAAACTTTGGGCTGTCAAATTTCCATGGCAGAATGAAGGTGGGAAAAAAATCTCTCAGGTTCTAAAGAAGTCATGTAATTTAATGTCCTCTTTGTATATGACCAGGAAGGATAATGGAAAAGGAAGAATTTTTCAGAGTGGAGTCAAGAGCCAAGAATCAAGGAAGAAGCAACTCTCATGAACTAGAACTAAGGCTCAATTGGGAACATTCCCTACTTCAAAGTTAGGGGCTATATTAAGAGCAATATTTTATAATTTCTACCAACAAGTATCTGATATTTGTTTCCAGTTCTTGCTGCTTCTGAATTGGAATAATTATTATTGCCATTTTATCTCTGTTTAATCACTAAACCTTGGGCATTTGGAAGACAGAATCTCATTTTTTTCCTTTAAAGTTTTAGCTTCTTAACCAAAATGTACTCCATGTAGAGACTATTTGAAGACCTTGGATCATTCATTGCTGAGCTTGAATGGAGGTTTTACACCGTCCTTTTCATGAAAAAAACTGTGTTGAATTTTGCATAAAGGGGGAGAAAGAAGGCAAGTATTTGTGACCAAGAAAATGCATTGCGGTGCATAACATTTTTGTTCTCAAATACATTTTCCTCTATTTATGAGAGGAACTTACATCTTTTCCCATAAAAGGGTAAATTCTATACCCTTCCTTTATGAAACTCAACCAGCCACACTGTGAGTTGAAATGACAAAAGCCAGTTCAAAGCAGAAACTTTAAAAGCCGTTGTGTGTTTCTCTCAGTAATCTTGCTCTTTTACTCTGTACTGAAAATGATATATCCAAAATATGTTACTCCTGCAGCCTGAAAAAGAAGACACATGGAGAAGACCTTTGACTACATTGAAGCTGCCAACGTGTAACAGAGATAAAAATATAGCATAGCTATAAACCACAAATATCCTGTGGCTGTTTTTTGCTATAGAATAACTTAAAAATGCTGAGAAGCATAGTGCTATGCCTACAAGACTGAAAGCCTGAAAATTAAACCTCACCTGATCTGTTTCCATCTCGATTGTGATTAATTACTGTCAGTGGGAGAGTTCTTCAGCATTAGAAGAAATGTGGGTTATTATTTTCCCAGAAATACCATGTTCTCTCATCCTTGTCTCAGCCCCATGAGCAATGACAGCTTCTTATAATTAGTGATCCACAGATAATATTGCTTTTTTTCTCATTTACTTCTACCTAAGGGATAGTAATAACTATTTGCTCTTATTATACTCTGAGTAACATTGCCCTTCTTTTTATTCATTTTTGTTCTTGAAGCCCTTCTACTTTCTAACACTTCTATAATAAATTTCCTATATTAAATCCCTTTCTGAATGAAATACCTAGAGTAGATTGACATCAAAAAAAAAAAAAAGTTTGGAATGTCTGCTCCATGTTGGATAAAAAAACTAAATAAAATCCTGGGAAATGTGAAGAATGCCAAAGAAATGGAAAAATGAGGACAGAAAAGAATCCTACTTCCTGGTAGGTATTATGTGATGACATATATTTAATCAATCATATGAAACAGACATTATTCACTAAATTGTTGCATGAGGACACTTGAGTTCAGAGAGATTAAGTGAATGTCCCAATATTATTCATCATTGACAGGGATAATATTACAACTCCTGGCTGTGTGTCTTTGAAGTCTACTTTTTACAAATTTTAAACTATTTTAATGATTCAAAGATGACCTAAGATAAACTCTTAAGTACTATAAAATAGTATAAAATAAGTGTTAATATGTGCAGCAAAGTAAAATATCATAAAATGAGATCTATAAGTGGGATATGCCCACAGATAAATGCAATCTAAGAAAATGTGTTGAAAAAGATGTGGTTTGCGCTGTATCATAAAATATAGATTGAATTAGTGTAGGCAATAAAGAATACATTAAAATGTGGAGGTTCCAGAAAAGAAACACAAAAAGATGAACTAAATATTATTTGCTTCAGCAGCACTGAAGTTGTTGGATTGACAGAAGTTGGAATTAGACTTCTGAGTTAATGAAAGATAAAGTAGAGACATGTAACAGAGACAGCTAAGTGCTTTGTTGAACTCAGCCCCAGCCATGGAAACTATGAGAGTCTTTGAAATTTCCTAAACAGGTTAGTTATTTCACTGGCAATATAAAGAATAGATAAGATCAGAAGAAACTCAAATGGCATATTAGTTGGTATGCTTTTGTGTTAATCAAACATTGACTTGATAATGTCCAAATGCAGAGAGTTGCTGGTAGACATTACTATTCATGCAATCGAATGTTCAAAGTGTCTAAAAGAGTGGTAGAAACGATAATCTGTAAGTCTCACAAACTTGTAAAGCCTCCTGGTTACAGGTTTTGTTATAATCTTTTTTCGAAAAGTAAGCTAAAAGTTGCAAAACTTCTCCAGTAATCCTCCCAGTATTTTTTCACTTGTTACTCTTCTTCATACATAACTAAAACCTGTTCTGCTTTAATAAAGATTTTTTTTCTTTTAGGTTTCTGTGGCCATAGGTCAAGCTGGAAAACATTTTTCCATAAAACTACGTCCAATTTCATGCCATAGGTGAAAGAAGAGCCCAAATCCACAAGGTACTGTTATGTCCTACAAATTCTTTCATTCAGTCATTATTGATGTGATTCACACTTAATACGTGATTGTTTTACGTTACATTATATTGTAACATTATATTACATTACACCATGCAAAGCCCGATTAATGTCTTTTTTTTAATATGCATTGTCAGCAGAATCTACTAAAGCCTCGAGTGTGTATGACGTGTGTTATGGGCTGAATTTTGTCCCTCCAAAATTTTTATGTTGAAGCCCTAATTTCTGGAACTTCTGAATATGACTGTATTTAGAGATAAGACCTTTAAAGAGGCAATTTAATTAAGAATAAGACCATTGGGATGAACCCTAATCTATTCTGACTGGTGTCCTTATATTAAGAGGGAATTTGGATGTACAAACAGAACCAGGGATGTGCAGAACCAGAGGAAAGATCACGTGAGAACACTGCTCTAAGTATCTGCAAGCCATGGAGAGAGGCTTCAAAAGGAACTGAACTCTAACAATACCTCTATCTCACTCTTCTAGCCTTTAGAACTATGAGAACATAAATCTCGGTTGTTTAAGCCATCCAGTTTGTAATACTTCGTTATGGCAGACACAGAAAACTAATAAAAGGTACAAAAATACAGTAAATAATGCATGTTACTTGATAAAAATCAAGTGAGAAACTTTTAGTACACAAATTAGGTAAATAAAATGTAAAATGTTTATCTTCAGCTTCTATACAAACATGAAATTTACTTTGAACTTCTCTGAATTCTCATATTTCTTAATTTATTCCAGGTTCAGATAATGAATGTATTATAAACAGTGTCTCAAACTTAATTTGATAACTGAAAGTGACTATGTTGGTAATTTAATTTCAAAGTTATATCTTCAGCATTTATGTACCACAGAAACATTTCACAATAACATTCTAAAATTAATGAATTTTCCCAGAAAAGTGATTCCAATAATTTGAAACTTTTTACTTATGTACATGATAAATTTAATGCAAACATAGGCCATTCAACAAATACATCTAAATATTATATCACAGGATATAGCATGTAATATATTTCTATAGATCAGTAGGAAATTCATGAAAATTCAAACCAAGTATAAGTTTTGTAAATCACACTGTACTTTTCTATTGCTTGTGTTAGTATTTAACTTTTCAAGTATTTTAATTTTGTTTTCCCCAGCCAGTCTATAAATTCTTCAAGAATTACTTATTGTATCACCCATAGCAAAATCAGAAACATGTATACTATAAGTAATCTATAGTCCGTATGGATAGAATGAATCAATAATTCTAACAGCATATGAAAGTGAGTTCCTAGAAATATTTATATATGTATATATTTAATTATATATATATATATTTTAAATAAAGATAGGTTCTCACTCTGTTGTCCTGGCTAGTCTCAAACTCCTGGATCCAAGCAATCCTCCTGCTTCAGCCAAAGTGCTAAGATTACAGGCGTGAGTCACCATGCCTGGCCTCTATGAATTATTTTTTTTTAAATCACATTCCGACCTCTGTTTCTACCTCAGTTTGGCTTTTTATCCCAGTATGTTGGATGATTTCCACAAAAATCTTTCAAAACGATGATTGATGTTGATGTCTTTAATGCAACAACATTGAGACATCAAGTGGAGTTACAGCTAACTTGTGAAGTAGCTTGAAATTTCTATAACTAATGGTGGTGAGTAGACATTACTTTGGATTTTTAACAAGTTTCAACAAGATTCAACGTATACTTAAGAATTATAAAAGAACGTAGTGTAGTGATTAAGAGGTAAGATCCTAGAATCAAATTGCCTGTGTCACCATTTATTATCCTTGGAATTTGGGCAAGTTATTTATCATTTTGTGGCTTTGCTTTCTTGTCTACGAAGTGGGACTGAACATATCTACCATATAGTGATATTAGGAGTATTGCATGCATTATCTTTGTCAGGATATACTGAAATATGTTTGTTTCTAAGTATAATCTATGGAAGTGTTTGTTAAATAAGTGAATAAATAAACATTTTATTGTTTGCAAAGATTCTGCCATCCAAAAAGTATTCTTTTTCTCTTTCATTAAGTTTTACCCTATGCAAACAATTCTCTGCCAGATTTGTTGATGGAAACTATCACTATGAAAACATAAAGTCAACTTTTACATTTTTAAAAAACCACTGAAAAGTTGCTTAAAAACTTGTCACAAAGAAATGATTGTGAGTAATGGAAATATGGAGAAGCCACAAAGAGACATAATTTCTCCAGTTCTTAAGTTTTATTCCCTGTTGACTAGACCAGTATCACTGCCTTTTATCTCACTTAGATTCACCAAAAATATCTAATCATTTCAAATCTTTCATTTTTCTATCCCTACCTATTTCAACACATAAAAATAAATAACTTGATCAGGGCAAAGTATCTACAACAGTGTGAGAATTCTGCTGTTTCAGTCAGAATTTTTCCTCTCGAGGCAAGTCTGTCTATACTTAATCTTTCCTATTTCTTTGGTCTTCTGATCAAAGTTTGTTCTGACTCTTTTAGTAAATGCATCGGTCATTCTCCTTTGATAAAAACCAGTTCACGGACAAATCAAATGCATGCTTCTCTCATCTTATGCAATTCTATGAAGAGTCACATAAAAATGGAATCCAGTTCTAGGATATCAAAGAATCACCAAGTTAAAGGAGAAATTGAGCTCTAAGGGAAATAACTTCCTATTGAAACAACAACAAAAAATCTGAAGTCCAAGGAGAAAAAAATAACCTTTAGTAATTGCCTTGTTATTGTTCAGTTTATTCTTTTCAGCTTTCTTCAGCCCTTCTTGTTAAAGGGCTCCATGATGAACTACATTCACTAATATAAAAGCACTACATTATATATATATGTGTGTGAGTGCATCATAAGACAATTGAAAACACATACAATACCATAACAAATTAGCATATGAAAACAATTTCTTTAACATATTGGTTTCCATCCCCTCTTAATCATAATGAAATTAATGCATGGAAGTGACATTATTCAAATTGTATTCCCTGTTTAGTATAAATGCAAGAAGATTGCATTAAAATTGATCTTTTTAATATTACTAAGGTAGTATTTGATGCTTGTGAAATTAGAATGTTCTTAGCATCCATTAAAAGTATACACGTTTAGCTCAATCCTACCAAATATAAAGTAAAATAGTTAAGATCGTTGAAATTTTGACATAATTTTACATGTCCTCACATAATTCAAAAATAGAAAAATTTTACACATACTAAGCATCTCTTTGACAGGGAGCTTCTGACCTTTAAAGGCACATTATTCCAGTTAATGAGCAATTCCAAGGGTATATCGTCTACGTAAGCTGAACATGATTGCCCACTGAGTGCAGTTCATTGGTCCTAGATCTGTTCTCTAGAGTCTTGCAGAAAATATTAAGTCATTATTTTACATGGCAGACCTTTAAGCACTAAATATGCTACTTTGCCCTCCAAATTGCACTTTTCCAGAAGGAGTATCTGGCCACAGTTAAAGCATATATACAGGCTTTCATTAATGAAAACAGAATCAGAGTGTCAATTTGATGAGCTATCCGTGTCCAATTTGGATCCTTAGGGAAGAGTTCAACCCTGAACCACACTGATTTAATTAAAATGTTCTAAAATATTAGCTAAATAAGTCCCCATTTAAAGTCCTTCAAATTCACTTTTAAAGTCAATTCAGCCCTTTAGACATGCTCTTAATGTTTAGCTTCCTGCATCTCTGCTGTAGTTGCTGTTTTATTTTTTTCTTTTTCCTCCAGCTGTCCTCAATATAAATTGATGGGAACAGCACACATACGATATTGTAAAAGCTCATTCTTGTTTTTGGACTGCTGGCCAAGCACCTCTTTCCCATTGAACATTGGCAGCACAGTGTTATTTCTTTTATGAATTTCCATTTCTATGAGCTTTTTTTTCTTGCAATTTGGCCTAGAAAACGGGATCCTGGGAAGTTCTAAGGGTCAAATAACCAGGGGCCTTTGGAATTTATCAGAGGCAGAAATGATGCCAGCTCAAATGCAAGCAGTTGTATTATTGTCCTCTTCAAAAATAATGGCAAATTCTGGGGTTTATTGTTTTTTACCAGGTAGAGGAAGTAAATATTTCAAATAGAGGATGTTTGAGTGTCATAAATGCAGTGAAGTTTTGAGACCAAAGGATCTAAGGTGGCTTAGAATACTTACTGGGCAACATACTATTACATTTTTCCTCAAGCCCTCAAATAATTATGTAACTATAGTACATTGAAGATGCACTATAGCACCAGTGGTAACAACTTAGAGAGACCTTTCTGAATACCTGAGTTCTATCTACACTATACTCTTCAGTCCACTGACATAGTAGAATATTTCACAGCTACATTTTAGGGTATGTAACTCAAAGATCTTTAAAATCATGTTTATTTGGTTGTAATGTCTTCATATAGAAATGCTTTATTATCATCCAAATGATTTGAAAATTGTTTTTCTAGTTTTAAGAACCTCCAATGTCTTTATTTAACAGGGAAATTTTGTATTTCCTCACTTGAGTACTACAAACCTACTGTTTTGAGTACCCAGTAAAGTAATGGATGTGTATTTTTTAATGTCTTAGTTTTAACTGACTATATAACAAATATGTGTTATGAACTAAATATATGAATCCCTCAAAGTTTATATATTGAAATATTAACCCCCAATATGTTAGTATTAGGAGGTGAAGTCTTCAGGAGATAATTAGGTTATGAGGGGAAGCCCTCATGAATGATATCAGTATCCTTATAAAAAGACACAGGAGGCCGGGCGCGGTGGTTCACGCCTGTAATCCCAGCACTTTGGGGGGCGGAGGTGGCGGATCACGAGGTCAGGAGATCGAGACCATCCTGGCTAACACGGTGAAACCCCGTCTCTACTAAAAATACAAAAAAAAAAAAATAGCCAGGTGTGGTGGCGGGCACCTGTAGTACCAGCTACTCCAGAGGCTGAGGCGGGAGAATGGCATGAACCCGGGAGACAGAGCTTGCAGTGAGCCAGGATCGCGCCACTGCACTCCAGCCTGGGTGACAGAGCAAGACCCCGTCTCAGGAAAAAAAAAAAAAAAAAAAGACACAGGACACCTTGCTCTCTGCTGTCTTGGCTATGTGAAGATAACATGAGAAAATACTTATTTGCAAACCAGAAATAGTGCCCTCGGCAGACAAAAAATTTATTGGCACATCTGGGACTTCCCGGCCTCCAGACTGTGAGAAATAAAAGTATTGCTTAAGTCACCCAGTTTGTAGTAATTTGATATAGGAGCCCAAACTGCCTAAGATAATACAGGACTTAAGTGTGAGGTTAAAGTTGTAATGTTGATTTTCTGTTTAACAGACAAAGACATACTTTTCAGAATAAATACAGAGGTAGGCTTTATATTTAGATTACATAATAGCTCTGCACTCAGGCTTAAAGGTAATATTTGAGAAATTGTTTGCTTTGGCATAAGATTAGATAATTTCAAAGTATTCTTTAATCCTGAAAGTCTATGCATTTAAGGAATCCAACATTTACTTCTGTATGGAAGGCTAAGGCAAAATAAGAAAGATAATGGATATAGCAATCAAAATCACAAACATCCATAATATAAGACCAAGACAAAAGTTGTCATTGGGTTTTGATATTTAGGGAAGGTTTTCTGAAAGTCTATATTTAACAATGGGTGAAAGCTGCGAAAAAACAGAGCTTAAGAACTCTCTGGAAAGATGCAAGTTAAAGAAGTGCACAAAATGAAAAGAATTTTGCAGTCCCTTTGAAGAATCACGGGGGTAGAGGCAAATGTAAGTTTAAGGCATGTATAGTGAAGCAGTGAGAGCAACACCTGGACATTTATAATGAGGCTATACTTTGGAGATCATTGAAATACAAATTAAAAATGGATTACTCTATGTGAGACAATGGGGAAACACTGAGCAGGATAAATATGATTACAATTGCACTTCCAGCTAATCATTTTTCTTCAACAGTAGAAATGATCATTTGAATAGTGAAGAGAAACCAAAAAGGGAAAAAAAAATATTTACGGTCAATTGCAATAGTCCAGTATAGAGCTAACGAGGTTTTGGAGAAGACTGTTGGAAATAGGACCAAGGACATAAAGATCAAAAAGAGCTAGAAAAGAGGTGTCTATCAAATTATTTCTGGGTTTCAGAGATTAGATGGCCTGGTATATTTATGAATTTTATTATTCTCATGACAACCATACAAGGTTGATATTATTGCTATCTTTGGATTAATGAGCATATTGATAAAGACTTTAAAGAACTTGTTCAAGCATACTTAATAAGAAACAGAATTGATATTGACAATAAATTCTAGTCTTTGAATCCAAAGCTCAAAACTATTATACGTTCTATTACTTAACCTAAGAAGTTTTTGTTGTTGATGTTGTGTTTTGTTTTTAGAACATGTTACTCTCATACTTACCTACCCCAGTAATAATTTACAAATATAGAGAGGACTTTTAGATATCATTGTGTATGAAAAATCTGGAACACTTTCCTAAGTTATCCTGACATGGTCTTCTCATTTGTAGGAAAATCACATGGGAGCTTCAAGTTATATCAACTAGTATGCAGGAATAGAGAAAGAGATGAAGTTAATATTGAATTTGAAAATTAAAACCCTGTTTCTCTAAACTTTTGGTGGCCTTTAGACTGGTAATAGACTGGTAAATTCATGAGGATCAGTTAGTTTTCAGAAGAATATAGTACAAACATAATAGGGGCAAATTGAATTTGATTGTTGACAAATGATATCCATACCACCGGCTGCCTTAATTTAAAACAACATAATCCACAATAATAGAAAAGCAATTTGTTGGAAGATTATAACTTGTTCATAGAACTAAATAAGACGAAGTTGCAGATTCGGAATCCTTATGCTTATACAGGCAAGATCTACAGCCAATGTCACTATTGGGTTTCTCTACAGAAATCCATTTACCATTCTCACATGGTAACCGTAATGTTTAGGACACAAGTATTGTCCCTGTCTTCTACATAGAATCAGGTATATCTATCAGCATGTTTTCCGAAGATAAATCACTTTTTGTTTTATTTTACTCCAAATTTTATTTAAGTGCATATGACTAGTAGAACAAGCATCGCCACTCTGAATCTGAGCTTGAAGGGAGTCTAGGGAAATCACTTTCCTGACTTGTAACCTAGTAAGGCAAGGTTCAAAATAAGGATTATCTTTAAATAGAGACAGGGTCTATAAAGATGTTAGGCCACTAAAAACTATGAATTTCCATTAGAGCCCACGTCTCAATATTAGCTCCCCATTATTAATATATAATTAATATCCCCATTTAAACTCCAAACAGCATGGACCCAAACTAACTTATTATAACTAACTATAACTATTCTTCACACAAATAATAAGTGAGCACACTTTTCAATAAAAAGGTCAAGTTAATTATTCAATCTACAAGTCCAAGATTTCTGAGTAATAAGTATTCTTCCTATAGACCAGTTGTTACAGACTACATGTGTCTGTCCTCCTAAAATTTGTATGTTGAAAACCTAACCTCCAATGGGATGGTATCAGGAGGTAAAGCCTTTGGGAGATAATTGGGTTTAGGTTATATCATGAGGGTGGAAACCTTGTGATTAAATTAATATAAGGACATAAAATTAATGTAAGAAAAAATAGACTAGCTCTCTCTGCCACATGAGGAGAAGGAGAAAAAGTGAAACATTGAAATAAACTAATGGATAGATAGATACATACATAGATACATAGTCTATAGGTAATAAATAGATTATAAGACAGATATCACATTCCTTATTTCAGCAATTGACTAAAACGGTATACTTTATTTTGAGACTACTTTTTTCAATAGGTAATTCATGTTCATTTTGCTCTCAGCAAGTGACTGAGTTACTCAATGTTATTTACTTGTGAAGGTGATTCAAAACTGATATTCCTAAAGAAATCCTTGGTTATTTTACAGTTATTGTGATGCTCTTACTATCTGCTAACTTTTCCAAAACATGTAGAAGTACAAGTACTAGAAGATACTTCAGAGGATCCTCTGGGTTTATCTATAATTCTTTCTTCTCAGATTAGGTTAACAAAAAGCTCATCTCCTTGATATCAAACCAATAAACATGTAACACAAATATCTTTCTGATTCCTTTTTATTCTAGTGTCAGAAAGTCTTCAATAACCAGGCAGAAGTCTCAGGTTCCATTTAATTGAAATTGTGTTGTATTCTTGGCTACTACAAACTAGCAGATCCCAGAGTTATAGAGGTTTGAATAGGAGCAGAATCACAAAAACTGCACCTTTCACGTTTTTGATGATGGTACCAATATTTACATTTTATTAGAAATGCAGTCTTAATTTTGGTTTACTATTTTGACCCATAGAGATGCTCCAGAAGTTTCCCCTTGGATAGTTTATATCATTGCATAAGTCAAAGAGCCAACGTATAAACCCTCTCAGTTGCTGGTTATATTTCTTCAACCCACACATTAGAGATTGAGAGGTAACCACAGAATATATTTATAGATCAATGAGATCACTCTAAGGGAGACTACTGCCAAATTCCATTTATCATCTGATCTCCAGAAACATGTAAACCGCAATGAAATTCAATACCAGGAATCAGTGTTATTTCAGAACCAGGGTCAATCACTGAATCTTCTACACCCTTGGCTCTTCTCAGGGTATAAGTATCCTAGGAAATAGTGAAAGATTCCTTTGGAGGAAGTTGACTGGAAAGTTTATAGAAAGCCTGGGCAACATAACCTTGAGGACTCTTTCTTCAAGGTTACTTAAACTGTTCTTTTTCCAAACTAAGTCACATCTTAGAAATTATTGAAAATCTCTGACTCTTTGATGATGAAGGTAGGTCTCCTTCATAAAGACAATTCTTGGAGGTTTCTTTTTCTTATGGCTCATTTCCTTTTTGTGCTAGGCACCAATGACAAATTAGCCACAGCCAAAGATTACTGTGGTTCGAGCCATTCTGGTTGCCACTCTGGCTCTGAAACCTGTTTGTACAGTACCCACTATGTAGCTCTTAACACTAGTGGCTTCTATACTAACTCAAGGAGTCTTTGTCATCACAACTTTATTTGGTAATTAATAGTTTAAACCAAATGTAATTTCATAAGGTTATTTCGGGTGGCTCATAGGTCTCAAGAAGGGATACAAACAAGCCTACTCCAAGGCTAAGCAGTCAAATGTACTCAAGCAATAGCGTTGCCAGATTTAGCAACTTTTGTATAAGAATACAAAACACATAAACAACACTTTTTTAATGACAATATATCCATGCAACATTTGGGGTATGCTTAAGTGTAAGAAATGGTTAATTATTTATCTGAAATTCAAATTTAACTGAGCGTTGTATAATTTATCTGGCAGTTCAATCAAGTATATGGGAGTTTTGCTAATGATACCACGTGTCACTGTTTCTAGGTTACTGTTATATTAAAAATTAAAACTAAAAGCCAAAACCTCTACTATTGTCTTCCTCAAAGAATCAGATGGATTTCACAACACTTTTGTTAGAAGATTTATTCTCTCGTGTTGCTCATTGTTGAATCTGTTTTATTAATTCTCTTTGCGGCAAAACCTAGTCATATGTGTGAACCCCAGCTTCACAGGAGCCTAGCAATTCAAGCTTCCTGTTTTCTGCCTTAAGAAAGTAAGATTCACAAATTTATTCAATTGAATATATTCAAAGGTAATAAGTAGCTAAACAAATGAATGTCCACTATATTAGGTACCTGAGAGTTGAAAATATGAATCTAGATCCATTAGTGCATTAGATTCAAGTGAATTCAATTAAGGTGAAATATTTTTAACACAAATATTTTAAAGTGAAACAATAAGTAATTTTTATTCAAATGATAATTAAAATGTCTCTTTGCTAATTCTCTCACACTGGCAAATTATTCAGCATTTGTAGATTGTCAGTTTTCTCCATTTTGAATTATTCAGTGAAGAAATATACCAACTCGCTGAAAGTAATTTGCTAATAAAGAACCAATTAAGTCTTTAAAGTTGCTATTTTCTTTCAAATGTTCAAAATCCTTTTATAACTGGGTTTATTTTTAGATAAAGAAATTAAATTATATAATTATAGGAAACTCTTGGGCTCTTCTATTTTTTTCATCTATAATGCATAATTGATGGCATATATGGGCCTTTTCAAAGCAAGCCTAGAGGGTTATGGAGTCAGAGATTTGAGTCATTGGCTACCAGCTCACTATAGCAGTACTATTGCTTTAATATGTTGTATATATTGTTCAGGCAATTCATTTCTATGGTATCTTATACCTAAAGTGCTCAGGAAATAGAGTAAAATTCCTTTAATTATTCCCCAATCAATGTGAACTGGGATACAACTTATATAATATTCAATGTGTAAATCAAATATGTGCTGCTTAGTGGTTTGAGAGATACACAATTTTAGTTTAAAAAATAATTAAATGGTAAAAAAATTGACAAGTATTTCAGGATTTAATGACAACTGTAAGTAAATAGAGATACAATTATTTAATTGCAGACAGAAAATGGGCCACTCAAAGTGAAAATGTAACAAGATAAACTCACAGAAAATGAAAGTATTAGTGGCACTAAGTCTTTCCTTTATGTCGAAACTACCCATTTCTTGTTTCAAGCAGAAATTGGAGAATAACATTGAGACTACCAAGTGCCACTCAGTATAACACGAGTTTGGTTATTATAATTAAATATACATGGTAGATGGCTCATTAAAAACATTGTTCCCAATCTTTCTTTGTTGTACCAACAATCACTACAATGTGATTCCATCAAAAATTGGAGTCCATTCCCCCACCTCTTTCAATCTGGACCAACCTTGGACTTGCTTTGGCAGACATGGTACTCTGCTCCACTAATTTTTGACAACTCGGCTTCCTCAGACTGACACCAACTCTCATGTAAGAAGACAGCTAGGCTCTATTTAGGTATGCCCTTCTAGCTCTTCAACACAGGGTACATGTAAAGCCCACCTTGTTTGTTTGCTGCCTTTTTGCTGGATTACACTCTTCCATTGTCTGTTTTCCAATATGCAAAACTATCATTTCATATTTTTTTCCATTTTGTTCTGTTTGGTTTTGTTTTTAAGACATGAGAATAAATCTGGTTTCTGAAACACCATCGTGACGAGAAGTGAAAGTACACTTTTACTCATTTTTCTTTCACTATATTCAATTACTTGGCAGACTGTCATCAATTTTACTTTGTGAAGCAGGTTGTCTAATTTCCCAACCAATCTAAGCAGAAATCTCCTTGAGGACAATGACTTATTATGTTCGCTATAGTATGAATCAAGGTTATTATTGTGGTCAACATAAACTAACACTTGTCATGACACAATAAAAAAGATACAATTTACTGGAGGAATTTGTGTTGCACCTAGAATCAACCAAAGGGCTGGAAAGCTGGCAGAAATCAAGGAACTCTAAAGGCTATTTTGCAGGTCCATAACCAAGGTTTGTCTATATGGCATCACTGTGACTGTAGTAGGGATAGGAAAGCAAGAAATGCCGGGCACCGTGGTTCACGCCTGTAATCCCAGCACTCTGGGTGGCCGGGGCGGGTGGATCACCTGAGGTCAGGAGCTTGAGACCAGCCTGGCCAACATGGTGAAACCCCATCTCTACTAAAAATACAAAAATTAGCCAGCGGTGGTGGCGAGCACCTGTTATCCAAGCTACTCAGGAGGCTGAGGCAGGAGATGAGTCCAGAAGGCGGAGGTTGCAGTGAGCCGAGATCACGCCATTGCACTCCAGCCTGGGCAACAAGAGCAAAAATCTGTCTAAAAAAAAAAAAAAGAGGAAGAAGAAGAAGAAAAATAAAAGCAAGAACCTAGCTAGACTGGCTTCTGAAGCGGGAACATTCAGTGGCAAGAAAGGGCTAAGAGCGTCCTCCTGCTCAGACTTCACATACATCAGGTTACTCACATAATAGAATTAGGTTGGTTGCTTGGCAGGCAGCTTGCACTTACTGAATAAAAATATAATGAAGGAAAATAAGGCTTTTTATTACTCCAGTTATGCTCTTTAAATGAAGTGGCCATATTCCATTTTATAATTTTAATCCAGCTAATGTAAACAAGCAAAAAAGGGGAGCGTTTTCTTTTATATGAGTGTTCATTACAAATGTAAAAGCTGTTATTTCCATGAAGAGTTTTTAAAATCCTTGTTGAAGATGGGATAAGATGATAAAGACACTTAATGGCATATGTAAGTTTGATGGATAGTTGCTGCATTGCTACTTTGACCTGGACATTTTAAAATAGTATTTATTGAACTTCTTACGAGAGCTAGATTATATAGACACAAGTTTTGTTCTACAAATGAGATTGCTCTGGGAAGTTAAATGACTAACCTAAGATGACAAAATTTAAAAGCAGAGCTGAGATTAATATTCATTTTTTTACTTTAAATCCAGCATATTTTCAAAACACTTACTTCTACATGACCTCTCTCAAGACTGAATATATATTTTTTAGTAAAATTAACTGAAGAACATTATTGAGATATAATTGCACTACACTTTTTACCAATCACATATATTGATCATTCACAAAGTCAAATTCATTATTTTTTAAGTGTGCCGTGTAGATTGCACAGTTCACAGACTTTGGGCTAAATATATGCAACCATGTAACCACCACCTCAAAATATAGAATTTTTTTATTATTTCAACAAGCTTCTTTTTAACTGTTAATAGTCAATCCCATTCCCCACCCCTTGGTCCTTGGCAACTAATGACAATTTATTTCCTTACAGTTTTGCCGTTTCCAAAACGCCATATAAATGGAATTACAAATTCAGACACTGAATTCAGATCCCCTGACAGTGAAATGCTCCAAACTTTTAAAAAGGAAAAATACCAATCTTGCATAAAATTGCATAGAAATATATGAAAATATATTATAAGGCATAACAAGAAATATTAGGTTGGTGCAAAAATGATTGTGGCTTTTGCCATTAAAGGTAGAAAAAAACTATAGTAACTTTTGCATCAACCTAATATATTAAAACAGATTAATGCATCATGACTAAGTAGGTTCATTCATAGACTAAAAGTTTAGTCTGTCATTCAAAATATCAATCAATGTATTTACCAAAGTAAGACAAGAAAAGAACCATTGTGTGATGATTTTGATGATTTCAGGAAAAAAATGAGACAATATGCAGAATTTATAAATGCTTAAAAATACTACCAGGAGGAACAACTATTAGAAAATCAGGAATACAAGAGAACGTCTTTAATCTGAATTAGAATATCTACAAAAAGCCTATAGCAAAACAAACAAACAAATAAACAACAAAAAAAAACCTCTGATGTGGTGAAATATTCCAAGCCTTCCCACATTTTACTAGAAGACCTAGAAAGTACAACAAGGCAATAAAGGAAATACATTTGTAAAGTTTTAAAAAGTGAAATAAAACTGTCATTATTTACAGATGACAAGACTGTATACACAGAACATCAAAAAACTCTAATAATATTATTAAATTTCAAAATACTAGTGTTACGTAGTCAACTCTACATAAAAACAACAAATTATTGAATTTTTAAATTGTAATACTTAAAATACTACCTAAACTTACTAGCTACCTAGGAAAAAATGTGAAAGCTAGAACATATAATAGAGAGACATTAAATTAACCCTAAATAAATCAAGGGCTATAACACTTCAATAGATTGGAAGACTAGTTTTTGCAAGATATCAACACTGCAAATAATATTTATAAACAGATATTGTGAGCTCTAATTTGATCTTACTTTTCAGAATTGTTATAGACTACAAAAGTAGTCTAGGCTTGGAATTCAAACGGATGAACTCTAACTGCTTTGAAATATATAACATTACTGACAACTAAATTCATACAGTCTTTTTTTTAATAGATATAAATGATAATGTATCTTTTTACATTAACAAATCAGTGGGTAGGAAAAAAAATTTGTCATGCAATTGTTTGAACTACCTCTAACATCCAAAAACTGCATGATGTCCTATGATCAAAACTTAATATTAATGACCTCTCCAGGGACAAATCCATTTGATCTTCCATCAATATTGTTTTTGCAAAAGGATTTGTTACATAGTCATTTGAATCATTTACTTTTTCAACACCCACATCAATATTGTGAATGGTTCCTTTGGAGCCTCTGAGATCTTTATATCCCAACACAATCTACTATAACAAATTAGAAGTAGATTAGACATCTTCCATTGTTTTTTGAAGTAGGAGAAGGGTGAGTTTTAAAAGGAAGACGGAAAATGCAAATATGCATAATGATGTGGGCACTCATAGATAGATAAATTGTAGGAAAAGGTATACATGGAAAATGAGAATTTGGGCACTGAATCCCTCACAACTATTTCTTTCCCTGAAACTCTTGGGATGTTTTTAAAGACTCCCAGGGGTAAATAGATCCTAGTTTTATATCCACTGCACTAAGACAAACTGCATTTTTTTTTCCTGCTTCCCTTAGCCATTTCACTTTAACTCACTAAAATAATCAGGAGCTTATAGTAGGCATGGGATTTGTTCCCCCAATACTTAATCCACCTGAGATGGGAACATAGTTTTGTCTTGAGGCAACAGAATGGGCAGGTTGAGACTTTGGAATCTTTTCTAGTCATAAGACACTATCTTTAAAAGGTCCTGAACATCAATATTCAAATCCGGTTGTAATTATAAATAAAAACAGGAAGGGTTTTCCTAAAGTTCAGAGTTGAAGAATATAATATATTCATAATTACTTTCAGATACATTTCTCATTGTATATATCGGCAGTCAGAGTGTGTGATAAATTATCAACATAATTTAATGCATTTATCAATTTACATACTGAACACAAAACTGTCGGTTTCCAAATATAGCCACTGAGCTGCTTATATGCATTTGAGAATTTTTCCTTAATGCCGCATTCCCTTGTGAAATGTAAGTAATCATCAATAAAAATTGTGCAGTAATTTTCAATGCTGCTTACACATAACATAGATAAACAGTAATACATTTCATTATTGAATTTAAGATTACATATTCATCATGCATTTCTACTTGGTTCTCTGGTGAATGGACTATTTATTTTTTGAATGCTCACATAAGTCAATGGACAAATAGAATACAAAATATGTTTTGTTTCAGAGTATCTAAAAGTATATTGGTCTTCTGTCAATAAGATAATTTTTGTCTTTTAGAGAAATAATACAAGTAGAATATAGGTTTAACTGTGCTATTAGATATTAAAGAAATTCAGTGAGAGTTGGCTTTGGAAGAGGATGTTAATACCTGTCATTCTCTTTAGTTAGCAATTGAATCACCACAGCCTCAGAAGTATTTGTTTAGGTAACAAGTATTCTCAGTCCCATGTTGTCACCTTGATAAGCATGTAGATCTTCACATATGGTTGATTTTAAGTGTTATGGAGACTATTTTACAAAAGAAATGATCACTACTTTCTATTTAAATTGGGTTCCAGAAGTCTACATGTAATAGCATACCTGATAATTGGTTCTATTATGAAGCACTGTCAAGGCAGATTTTCTGAGTACCAAACAAAATGCTTAACACTCATTTCCCAGCAAAAACTGCAACATAGTGCTTCAGCAGCAAAAAAAATCCCAATTCTAATTGCATAGAATAAATCCAATTATGCTTTACAGAATCCAGATGCCAAACTGACACTTTAGGGAACTACCTACAAACAATATGGTGCTAATCTACGTTTGGGAAAGGAGATGTGAAGAGGACTTTTTGTTTTTAGGTTGAATCTTAGAGCATAAGTAAAATAGTCTATGTAAGTTAACTAAATAAAGTGTCTTCTTAATAACTTGAATAATGCATCCAGCTCCTTTGTTAGTTTTTTTTAATGTTATACGTTTGATTATAGGCATTTTTAAGTCTTTTTAAAAATCAATTACATTTTAACCAATAAAGTTCTAATGATCAGATTTCTACCAGCACCAAAAAAAACCTGAAATAGAATTGTACAGATCATTCTTTCTGGGTGGTCTCATTCAAAAGGACTAAATGCTCTAATCCCTAGTTTCTTCATTAGTAAAATATAGATAATATTTAATCTACCTCATGGGGTCTTTCAAGGCTTGAATGATATTATTCATGTGACAAGTTTAACAAGATGCCTAGAGCACAGGAAATGTTCAATAAATATTAACTAAGGTCTGATTTTAAATTATCATGTATACTTGCATCCTACCAAATGTATGTATTTTTCAGATCCATCCATGTAACCATTCATTTTTATGGTACTTGCAGCATGCCTCCACTCTTTGGTACTTTGACATAAAGATGAATGAAATACTGACCCCAGTTATCCCAACTATGTTCCATAGAAGCAGAGCCTGAGATGGGAATTTATGAAAGTGATTTATTAAAGAATGCTTTAAGGAGAAAATGGTATGAGTGTAAGGGGCATAAGCCAGGGAAGGGAAAGAACTATACAACAACAAATTTAGGGAAAATCTAGCTTCTGGCTGACCTCAATGGGATCTCTGAGGTATGAATTGCAACACTGTCTGCCTTGCCTTGAGGTAAAAATGCTAGGACTTACCCCAAGTGGTTCATGAAAGAGGTATTTAAAAAAAAAAAACCCACAAGCATAAGCTCTTATCCTTATAAGAATAAGGGATAAGGAAAGGGCTGGTGTGGGGGACGGGATATTGAGTACATCATTCAAAGTAGTAAAAATGTCTCAGGGGAATGAAATGAGGCACCCCCCCACAACATCCACTATACTGTCCTTAGAATCAGATCAGTAATATGTGAAACAGGTGACCATATGGGACAGTGATGTGGAAAACGCCCTAGCACAATGCCAGTCCTTCACACTGCTGGCAAGTTTTTCTCCACCAGGTTGTTTTACACCATTGAGCTTTTGTCTCCCAAAAGCCTCACCGCCCACACCCCACCTCCAGCCTGAATAACTAATGCTTTCTTTTTCCAGGCTCAATCTAAGGCATTGTTCCTTTGATATTTGGGACACGGGAATTCAAAGGAGTTGGCAAGATTGACTGGGCAAGGAGAATGCAACAAATAGGTGCAGGTCTTCTGGCTTTAAGTCTTCCACCTAGAAGTCGGAGCAACAGAGGAGAAAGCAGCAGCAGTTCAATGGGGGAAGGGTGGAGTGTTAGAGAGAATCTAAGCCCTGTTTTAGCCTCCTTCCATATCTGCTAACGTCACCTATGTACAAAGCTCTCTCATTTAGTACACTTGACTGTAATCACTGGGTTATAGTTTTTGTTTATTTTTCCTCACTAGACTGAATATCCTAAGTTACAAACAATGTCATTTTATTCATTTTTTGTATGCTTAGCATTATACTTACATATTATAAGTGGCTTAATAAAAGTTTGGTAACTGTATGGATGGATGAATGAATGAGTGAACTAACATTCTGTATCACTATGCATATATGTAATCTGTAAACGTATAATCCCTCTCAATTGTATGTGAAGAGTAACTATTTATATAGCTAGACTGCTATTCACCCTTGGATTTCACCTTGTGATACTCAAATAGGCTCTCAATGTCCAGCAGGTGAATTCAATTCTCTGAAACTTCTCTGGCATCACATCCATAGATCTTTAATGCACCTATTAAAAAGTAGGTTAAAAATGAAAAAAAAGGGAGAGCTATTTTCACCAGAATTTTCTGAAACACTGAACACAGCAAAGGTGAGTTTAATTATAGAAAAACAGGAAGGAGTACCAGAATAAGCGGGGTTTTCTAGGACGTCATTTGCTAGAAAGAGCCTCTGGCTACACAGTGGGAAAAGAGGACAAACTTGCATACTTCTATGAAGAATTAGTGCTCTAGATTCCTTTGAAATCTAGATTCCCTTTTCCCATTCTGAAGAGTTTATTTAACATGTATTTTTGGTAGGCTTGTCACAATAAAAGGAGTTAAGATTTTATACACAGTTGGAAACTTATACTGTAAGAAATTCCAGTAAGTTTACATATGGACTTTATATTTGTATAATTTTATGAAAGCGTATAAACTATTTTCATAGCATAGTATGCTAAGACTATACTTCTGCTTAGGCAACTTTTATATGCGGCCTTATGTAATAGTTTTTCTTTTTTTAGAACATTTTATACTTCTCATGAAGAATTCTGACCTATCACAGAACCAAGAACATTCATCAATATACAAGAGTCTTTAAAACATGTTTGTTAGGCTGAATTGACAAAGATAGTAATCAAATTGGACAATAATATTAGTCCATTCTCACTCTGCTATGAAGAAATATCTGAGACTCAGTAATTTATAAAGATAAGAGATTTAACTGACTCACAGTTCCACATGGCTGGGGAGGCCTCGGGAAACTTGCAGTCATGGCAGAAGGCACCTCTCCCCAGGGCAGCAGGAGATAGTATGAGAGTCGAGCAAAAAGGGAAGCCCTTAAGAAAACCATCAGATCTCGTGAGAACTCACTATCACAAGAACAGTATGGGGAAAACCACCCTCGTGAGTTAATTATCTCCACCTGGTCTGGCCTAAGTTAATTGCCTAAGGCAATTAAGGATGGTTTTGGTACTAGAGAAGACAACCACTTCCACCTGGTCTGGTTGAAACTCCGTACAACAGAGTGCCTCTTGTGAACAAATCAAATCCTCTTTCAAGGCAATATAAATTATTGATGAAAATGGAGATCTGTCTCCTTTGGTCGGCCATTATGCGAAATAAAACTCAGTAAACTTATCACTTGTTCAAGATAGCAAGTATTTGCTCCCTTGTAGCTATCAGATAGCTGCACAAAATTTAAAGAATATATTTTACTGAGGTTTTCTAGTTTTTCCCCATGAGAAGGGATGGTTTGTAACAAACTAGTCTTAACACTACCAGCAATGGGCATTCTGTCATAAGTGTTTGGTTTTTAAGTAAAAACAAAAAAAAAAAAGTAAAATGATACAGAATTAAAATCCAGCTTTATCATCTGTTAAGTTTGAAAAATTTTGTGGATTTCATAGCAAGTCCTCCATTTTATTTGTTTAATCAGGATAAAGTTACAGTATTTTACATACCATATTTGATTATGTTTTGATTTTTTATTATAACGTGTATTCACATTTTATAGTTATTTGCTGTATTCGCCTTTTTCTTTATGGACCTTTGAAATTTCATATTTTGTAATTTTTTACTTTTTTGAGACTAGAGTTTGCTATGTTGCCCAAGGCTGATCTCAAATTCCTGGGCTCACACAATCCTTCTGCCTCAGCCGCTTCAGTAGCTGAGACTACAGGAGTGTACCACCATGACTGGCTCCGTACAAATATTATAGCTGCCTATTTTTTTGAAAGTGTTTTTTGCAAATTTACTTGGAATCACTTGAATTTACATATTGATTAAAATAAAAGTGATTTTCTGCCTTTACCATATTGAGTCTTCTGATCCATAGATATATTCTCTCCCTCTTTATTTTTAGGTCTTTTATGTTTTTCAACAATTTTTAAATAATTTTGCCATAAAATGTAATTCTTCTCTTAGTCTTGTTCTGGCTACTTTTAAATTTTAGTTGCAAAATTGCAAAAATACACTAAAATGTGCTCTTAATAACACTTTTCTACACTTGTTTTGCTGTTTTGTGTGAATTTAATAGACTACTAAAAATTGATTTTTATATCAGCAATCTTCCAATCTTCTCTGGTAAATTCTAAAATACTTCTTCTATGTAGATAATAGTCTCTGAAAATTAAGATGAGTTTTATTCTTTCATTCATATTTTTTTTTGTTAAGTTCTGTTGTATTTGCATAACTTCTATTGATACTTTTCTCCAAAAATTCCTGAGTTTTTTACAATTTTGTTGTATTTTTATAAGTTTCAGGGTGTTTATTATCTTTCTTTTTGAATTTGTAATTTACTAGATCTACTATGGAAGAACTAAAAGATTCTTTGAAATTTCTTGAGACACCTTTAATACCTAGTACTTGGTCCATTTTAATAAATGTCCCAGTGGACACAAAAAGGATGTTTTCTAAAGATAATGATTCCGCAGTTTTACATGCATTCATTAGATCAGTTAGGACTGATACATTTTCTGGATGATTTTGTTTATTCATATGTATTGATTATATTTACTTTAGCAGCATTTGCTTTCAAATACACACAGGGCTTCTTCCTGTTTGCGTTTGCTGGTGTGTTGCCTTTCCTCTACCCTTTTCATCTTCAGCTCTTCTAATTGGCAAGTCTAATCAACTGACATTTAACACATTTGGTGAAATATTTGATCTAATTTCTATTCACATAATTAGTACTATTTGAAACTAAAGTTTTCTGTCTTTTTTTACATTGATTTGTTTTCCACCATTATTTTCATTATCATATATCATATTTCTATTCTTCCAGAGGTTATCTTTAAATTTTAGCCTAGATCACTACATCTGTATTTCTCATGTAAGTCACTTCACTTATAATCCTGATAAAAAATACAAAACTCTTAGAAAACCATTTCCCTTTGCATATTTATGTCATTACTTTCTGAGGCTTACTTCTATTCTTTAAACCTCCAATTTAGATAGTATTATTGCTTTATATTATCAATAATAGATGTACTAAGTTGTTTACTAATTAATTTTTTAAATTAAATTGCTATTCTTTCTTTTGCATTTAATTTTTCTTCTATTTAAAGTAGATTGCTCAAAAGTTGTTCTAGGGAAGTTGGCAAAATTTTGTTTGTGGTTTGTCAGCATATATTTTGAATTCAATATTGTTCTCAAATTATTGTTTGACTAAGTGTATAATTTTAGATTATTATTTTCTCTCAGTGCTATCAAAATATTCTAATATTTTATGACTTTCATTAATTTTAAATGAAATTAAAATTAGGGGCCAGGCATGGTGACTCATGCCTGTAATCCCAGTGCTTTGGGAAGCCAAGGCTGGAGGATTGCTTGAGTCCAGGAGTGTGAGACCACTCTGATCAACATAGTGAGACGGGGTCACTAAAATATATAGGTATATATACAGGCCTGGCACAGTGGCTCATGTCTGTAATCCCAGCACTTTGGGAGGCCGAGGGGGGCGGGTCACCTGAGGTCGGGAGTCCAAGACTAGCTTGACCAACAGGGGGAAACCGCGTCTCTACTAAAAATACAAAATTAGCCGGGCGTGGTGGTGTATGCCTGTAATCCCAGCTACTCGGGAGGCTGAGGCAGGACAATTGCTTGAACCTGGGAGGCGGAGGTTACAGTGAGCCGAGATGGCACCATTGCACTCCAGCCTGGGCAACAAGGGCAAAACTCCGTCTCAAAATAAAAATTTTATATATATAGCTATATATATATATAAATATATATATAGCTATATATAGATATAAAATAAAATTACTTGAAGGATAATATGATTTTTCTCTTTTCCTGCTTTTTTTTTCTTTTCCGGCTTTTAACATCATTTGTTTGCCTTTGCTGTATTCAGTACACCTGGATGTGAGTAGGTATAGATTTCTTTGTTTCAAATTTTTCCTGCCTTAGATTCTTGTGATTTGGGTATCAAAGGATGCATCAATCCTGTTAACAAACTGTCATAACTTCCTCAGTACTTTTCTTCTTGAATCTTTCTTTTTAAAAGTATAATTAGGAAAATGTTAAACCTTTAGGACTTTTATTCCATTCCCCACATCCCTTAAACTCTCTCACAGTCATTTCTTCAGAATCGTGTCTCTTCACCACTTCTCTCATCTTGTGAGTATAATCCATTCATTAATACAGCCATATGTGTTTTTTTAAAATTTTCAAATTAGTTTTGTTTCTTAACAGATGGAGTTAAATAATACTAAACTGAAGAATTCTAGCAATGCTTTCAAGAGAGTTTGTATGTTTCTTTAAAATTGCTTCAGATTACTTTAGGGTTCTGAGTATGGCCTAGCTTGAAAAAATAAAAGTTCTTGTGCACATGAAAGGAATCTATATTCTGTCTGAAATATTGCACAGTACCCAGGTATGTCACTTTGGGCAATTCATTTTATTGTGTGGTTCACATCTTCAGTGTCTATTTTTTTTTCGTTTGTGGCATTATTAAGAAATTCATGCTAAAATCTTCAGCTGTATTTCACACTTTTAAGTCCTGCTTTCACTTTATATTTTGAATATTTGTTATTAGGTATGTAAAAATTTAGCACTATTATGACTTTCTCTTGTGTTGGCCTATTTATCCTCATGAAATGTCACTCTTTATCTTGTCTTAAAGTAGATCCTTTCTTAATCTAAGGTTCACAGGGTATAATTGTTTAATTCTTTTTAACTTACAATATATCTCTTTCCTTACATTGAAATTTTCTTGGATATTTAACTTATACTTGTGTGCTTTTATAAAAAAAATTATAACGATCATTATCTTCATCGTTAATAGACTGTTTTGGAACAGTTTTATCTTCACAGGAAAGTTGAGGAGATGTCAGAGAAAGATAAACTATGAGGCCAGGCGCGGTGGCTCACGTCTGTAATCCCAGCACTTTGGGAGGCCGAGGCGGGTGGATCACAAGGTCAGGAGATCGAGACCATCCTGGCTAACACGGTGAAACCCCGTCTCTACTAAAAATACAAAAAATTAGCCGGGCGAGGTGGCGGGCGCCTGTAGTCCCAGCTACCTGGGAGGCTGAGGCAGGAGAATGGCGTGAACCCCGGGGCGGAGCCTGCAGTGAGCCGAGATCACGCCACTGCACTCCAGCGTGGGTGAAGGAGCGAGACTCCTTCTCAAAAAAAAAAAAAAAAAAAAAAGATAAACTATGATTAACTGAAATCATTGTTTATTCAATTTTTCTTAGTTTTTATCTAATGTCCTTTTTATGGCTCAGGACTCCATCTGGGATACGTAATACATAGCCACATATCGTTAGGTTCTTCTTGGCTACTGCTTCTGACTTGCTTTGTTTTTGATGACCTTGACCGTTTTGGAAGTAGTACATTAGCTTCCTAGCACTGCTGTAACTAAGTACCACAAATGGAATGGCTCAAATAACAGAAATTTATTGTCTTACAATTCTGGATGCTAGAAGTCTGAAATCAAGGTGTCCACAGGACCAGGGTCTCTCTGAAACCTGCAGAGGGTTTTCCTTCCATGCCTTTTTCTAGCTATTGATGGTGTGCTGCAAATCCCTGGCCTTTCTCAGATTGCAGCAGAATAACTCCAGTCCCCGCCTTCATCATCACAGAGCATTCTCCTGCATGCGCTTATCTTCACATGGCCACCTTCTTATAAGGATACCAGTCATATAGGATTAGAGGCCCATCTTACTTCAGTATAACTTCAACTTTTTCTCTTTTTCAAATAATCAGTCATCGACATACAAAAAGCCATACATAATTAATATATACAACTGCATTAGTTTGGAACTAAATAGCATCTATGAAACCATCACCAAAATCTATGGCATAAACCTATTTACCACCACCATAAGTTTTCTCCTATCCTCTTATTTACTATAATTATTTTTCTATGATGTAAACACTTAACATAATATCTGTCCTCAGAAAAAAATTAAGTATACAATATCATATTATTAACAATAAACACTTGCTCTGCCCAAGTCACCCCACACACAAAATCTCCTGAGCTCTGTGCCTGCTGAAGCCCTGTCTATGTCTATTGCCTAGGCAGATCCCTCTGCCAGCTCACACATCCACAGGGGGAATGGGGTCCCCTGTAGCTCACATCCCAAAAGTCTCTGGTCAGAGTAGGCTGTCCCTCAGTTCCCTCACTCACCCCTTCCTCAGTGACCATTCAGGGCTGGGAGCTACCCCTAGCAGTTGGATACCTGACACAGGGTCCCAGCTTCCTCCGCCTTCAGCCTTGGTGTCCGCATCACCTCTCTGTCCTTTCTTGGTGTTTTCTCTCTGAAGATCTGCCCAAATTACATTGATTTACTTGATAATTTGCTCTTTCAGAGGGAGCAGCACTTCCTGGCTGAGTCTAGTCATCTCTCTTGTCCCTCTCCACCATTTTTTGTAAAGACAAAAATTAAATTGCTTTTGTTCCTTTTTCAAAGGTCAGTTGACTATATTGGTGTATATCTATTTTTGTACTCACTAATCTATTCCATTGATCTAGGTGTCTATTCTTTTGCCAGTATCATGCTGTCTCAGTTACTGTAGCTTTATACTATGTCTTGAAGTGTGGTAGTGTCATTCTTCTAATTTGGCTCTTCTTCAATATTGTGTTGGCCGTTCTTTAACTTTTCTCTTTCCACATAAACTTTAGAGTCAGTTTGTTGATATCCACAAGTTAACCTGCTTCTATTTTAATTGAGATTGCATTGAATCTACAGATCAATTTGGGAAGAATTAATATATTAGGAATATTGAATCTTCCAATCCATAGATACAAACTATCTATTCATTTATTTAGTTCTTCTTTGATTTCTTTCATTAAAGTTTTGTAATTTTTTACATAAAGATTTTCTATTTTTTAGATTTATGCCTAAACATTTAATTTTTTGTTTATGATATAAATGTTGTTGTATTTTTAAATCCACCTTCCAATGTTCATTGCTGGAATGTACAAAAGCAATTATCATTTGTACATTGATCTTGCATCCTATTCCTTTGCTACAGTCACTTACTTTTTCTATTATCTGAATCATCTGTAGTTTGGTCGATATCCTGAAGTAGTTCATGCTCTTTCACCACAATCATCTTTTTCATCTGGGATAGTGCCCCTAAAGACCAATCGTGGGACAAAATTAATTATGAAAGTCAGTTTGCTCTACTTAGTCCAATTAAACTTGATTGCATGTTCCCTATATTCCTAATCATTCTCACCTAAGGGACATGTTACTTTCATGTTTTTAAACAGATTATCTGAGCTTAATTATTTTCACAAATATGACTCTCAGAAAAGATGTTTAGATATTGGAAGATGGAGGGAAATCAGATTTATCCCATTAACTTAAAAGTGTGTGTCAAACCTCATAATGATTTTTTTGGGCTACCCATAAATCTTCATCGATAATGGAAACAATTGTACCAGGAGGAGTGACATATGAACAAGCTGCAGAAATTACTAATCAAAAAAGCAAAATAACATAGAGCTAAATTTTTGTATTAAACTGTAGTAAGCTTTAAAATCAAGTTCTAAATTTAAATTACGATTGTTAAATCAGCACATAGAGACATTTCATGCAAATGCACTGACATAAATTACAGGCAAGAGACAGACTGCATAATTGTCCTATAATATGCAAGTATAAGTAATTCTTGATTTAAAAATAAAGGACAATAGCACTGCTAGAGAACCCAGGACAATGTAATATGTGGAAGCAGGAGAAGGTAGATGGTTTCATTTGCCTAAAATTACATGGTCAGTAAGTAGCAGAGCCAAATTCGAGATCTTAAAATTATATTCCATGCTCTTTAACTACAGCACTACTTTTTTCTTAGGGAAAAATAATGATTTTGCAACATAGTTACTCCTGAGTGGATCTATTCTTACTTATAAAATTAGCATCAGCATTGTGTCCATCATGAATCTGGAAAACGTCAGCATGACCTCTTATAATCAATTGTGTGCTACCCATAACAGACCATTTCTAATAGTTGAGTATCTTTATAAATGTCAACGAATGTGGGTTTCATATCACCTATTTAAAAGTAATTTTCCCATGGTGTTAAAATGGCGAGTTCTAGAGTTGGAGGTTGAACTATAATTTTTCAGAATCTTGATCTTTCCTCAAGCACAAAGAAGAAAGATGAAGCTAAGTAGTCAGGCACCAATGCTGGATCCTTCTAACTCTACAAAGGGGGAGAATGTCAAATACTTCCTTCCCTGTCTCCCTTATGCCTAGCCTATGTATTAGAATTGCTGTGTGTAGCGTGCTTCCTCCAGAGCAGGAGAAAGACCCTGAGTCATTCTTCTTCCCAACCTGTGCTGAAGGGAAAGGCAGATGAGGAGAACAACTCAGAACAAACCAAAAGACCCCCCAAAAGTCAGGAGCAAAACTGCATACAGAAACAATTAATTTTCAACTCTTTACTTCTTCCTTTGAAACTCTCAGGTCTGGCATCATTTCCCCTTTGTGTACCTGAGAATTTTGTCAGAAGCCCTGAGAAAGAAATAAAATACATTTTTATGACTTTGAAGGCCAGGGTTTGTACTGTGGCAAAGAAAACTTGGAGGGGTAGGGAGGAGAAAAAGGTCAACTGTATTCCAGTTGGAGAAAAGGTCCTCAAAATTGCTTTCACACAAATGTATCTCAGAAGGATGGTAAGCACCTTACCAACAGAGCAAAAATAAATGCAAATAATTTCTTTCAGAAGATGTAGGTATGGGGTGCTGACGTGGTATACTCTACGTAAAGTAATACATCTACAGAAATCTGGAGGACTTCAAAATGTAATGCTATGATTCAGACACTTTTTCCATTACATGAAGTTAGAAATGTGTTTTATCAGTTCCTAAACTGCATTGTGTATACTCTCTATTGATCTGGTACAAGTAGTGGATTCCTCCATTCATTTTACCTCCAAGTTATTGGGAGTTTTTTAATTGAATTTTTAGATCAAATGAACCTGTAAACCAACTGAACAGGCAAGGTTTTGGGTTGAGATGTTTCAATTTGAAGCAATATTTCTTCTTTCTGATAAAGACATTATAATTACCTATCACAGGAGATAAAGTAGCAAGGTGGCTAAAAGCAAAGGCTTTGGAGTCAGATGGCCTGGGTTAAAATCCTATTTTAAGTTTGCCAGCACTTTGGACATGGGAATATTACCTAGTCTTCCTGAGCCTTGGTGACCTTATGCATACAATGGGGATGATAATTATATCTGGCTCATTGGATTATTGTGAGGATTAACTGTGTTCATTTTTTAAATACATCTTTACACATACAATTGCTCAGTGGATACCAGCTGTTTTGTTTTTGTTTTTTGTTTTCATTATGTGCAAAATCATTCTAGGTACAAAATTGAAAGAGTGTTTAAAATAAGAGATCAGGGAGCTCTCACTGCTTTCAAGGCTACTCATGAATAAGACACAGTTCCTCTTTTGAAGGACAAAAAACACTAGAGAATCAGACAGATAGGCACTCAAATCAAAGCCATAGAATGGAGTTTTGAGAGATATTAAATGAAATATGAGTTTGCAAATAAAAAGCACATTCAGAGGGTTATTAGGAATAGAGAGTGTAGGATTATTCTGAATTATTAAGCTATTTCAATTTTGTATTTGAGTTGTGAAAATGCCAATGAATTAGCTCTTTTGGAAATTGCTGGAAGTACTTTGAGGTTATTAACATCATATAATTGTGTACTTAAAAAGTAATCAGTTTTTCCTGGAGGAATAAAGAAAACCACTGTAGTTGGGTTAAGTGACTTTTTATTTCTAGTGATACTATGTTCTACACTATGAAGCAATGAAGCTCTGAATAGAAACACATAAAAGAGCAGTCAGTATGGAGTTAGAAAATCTGGGACTTGCCTAGGTCTCTTGTCAACTATGTATTTAATCTTTGTATACCTCAACCCTTCTTCATTTAGGAAAGAAGAGACTGATACAAAAGCTTCTGAATATTAAATGAAATAAACCATGAATAAGTTGTTTGCAACATCCAACATATTATATAAGCTAAGTTTTTATCCTCTGTGATTGAAATTTGAAACCCAAAACTATCTGAGATCACCTGAAAATACCAAGTTACTTTTCTCTTAGGGTTTCATGCATTACTTATTTTATTCTCATTAAATCTTTGCAAGTCATCAGTATGAGTATTGCTGTCTTTATTTTGAAGATGATGAAACTGAGACTCAAAGAATTTAAATGATTTTTCCATTAGTACTTGGCCTGAAATAGCAAGAGGCAAAACTAGAAGCAAAGTCTTAAGATACTCTCATTGGTATTTCAGCATATCTTGAAGACTGCCAAAACTAATAAAGAAGCAGTTGATGCAGAACCAGATGCCTGGACTTTGTATCTTGAGATATTGCTTAAGACTTACAGAATGATTGACAAACATTAGGCATACCAAGGATTCTTATGGAGTGACAGTAAATTGTAAGACATTATAGTCAGCCAGTGAAGCATTGAACTTTCAGACATCTTGTGCCTCTTATTTTACATTCTTTTAAACTTCAGCTCCCATGGTTACTCAGATGCATCAAAGAGTAATGCTGCTAAGGGTGAGCCTGGTGGTCATATTTCTGTAGAGAGATGTAAGTTATATACATAAATTCCAGTTTAGGTTTTCCAGTAGTCAAACTGTGATCTCACCACCAATTGGAATGAGCTATCACAGTGAACTAGGAACTGAAATTTGAATCAGAGACTTGGATTCTAGGCAAACTGTGTCCCCAAGGTAATCTTCTAGGCATCACTTATGGCATAATTGTTATAGAAACAGTTAATGCCCTTTCTACACCCTTTATAATTCTAATTTTCTGAAATAATAATCTTCAGGTAACATGTAAAATGTCTAACATATGCTATAAAATATAATGTACTATACTAAGCTATGTGATATGTGATATACTATATAAACAGAATTGATGTGTTTTTGTTTTTTTCAATTTATATAATTTTACATGAAAGTTTAAACTAGCTGAATCCAAACAATCTTTAACTAATATATGTTAAAATACTCAATATAATTCAAAACAAAATTCTGGCTAGAGATGTGTTTGGATAATTAGGTGAGATAAAAGGCTACCAGTCTAAAGTACTACCACTAAAATTAATAAATTAATTATTAACTGGCTGGAATTATGATAAGTATTCGATATCAATTGTTTTTTCTTTACAACTGGAATCAAATGATATTGGAGTTTTAAAGTAGTTTTAAGTACTAAAATAACTCCACAATGTATGAACAATAATGAGGGGAACTTAATTTACTCTGTATCAGACATATTATCAAGCTACATTAATCAAATCAATGTGGAATTTTTTCAAAAATGGATACCAAAATATTAGTGTATTTAATGTAAAATAAGCTGATTTTTTTCAACTTATTAAAAGGAAGGCTAATTATTTTATGATACTTCTGGCAGCCAGTTTATGTATCTGGAAAACAATGAAAACATTCACCAGTTACCTAACTTTCACCATATATAATAGATATATCACAAATGTGTTCAATACTTAAATGTTGACAAAAACACTTAGAAACAAACAAACAAAAATACTATGCAATTTAAGGTCAAAGAGAGCTTTTAAATTAAGCTTTAAAATCCTGAGTCTAAAAAAGAAAAGATATAATTTTTAAATATTTTAAAAATACCGTTTATGGCAAATTATTACATTCACCAAATCAAGTAATATAAAATAGATTTAGAATATAGATTTGCAATTCAGGTAAGAAAAAAAGGATGACTATCAATGACATATAAAGAGATCTTAAGAAATTGAACAAAGATGATGTTAACCCAATTATCCAATAGTCAAAGAATATAAATAAACAATTCATTGAAAAGTAATTCTAGATGGCTGAAAATATTTTTAAATGCTTGAATTCACAATTTGGAAACACAAATCAGAGTAACCAAGAGCTATTACTTTATGCTTATCAGTATAGCTAACAATGAATTGATGTCTTTTGCTCCTATGAATGTGAGTTACTGTCATATACCCCACTTTCAAATGTGAATTGATAAAGCCCTTTTTGAAAGATGTTTGGCATAATTAAGAATAATGTATTAAGAATAAAGAAATAAAGTTTGTATGTATATTAGAATCATACTTTTATTTAAAAGTAATCCAAAGGGTTTTTCTGGTTTTTTTGTTTGTTTGTTTAGAGATAAGGTGTTCTTTTGTCACCCAGGCTGGAGTGAAGCAGCATGATCAGAGGTCACTGTAACCTAGCCACAAGCAATCCCCTCACCTCAGCCTTCCAAAGCACTGGGATTAGAGGCATGAGCCCACCGTGTCCAGCCCCAAGATTTTTTATATCTGCATGACTGTGTATTTGAACAGTCCACAACATGCTTGCACATGACTATGCTTGTGAAGAAGCATGGTTTTTCAGGTGTTGACCTTGATTCATAGAGAACAAAGTAGCAAATTGGCTACCTTGGTTGAGAGACTGAATAAGCAAATAAGTAAATATATTGAGACTATTGTTAGCCAAAATAAGGGTATTGCTTTGTAGTCCAAATGTGATGAGAATCACTGAAATGGTCTCATGAATAAACGGTATTTCTATGTTGATAGCAAAGCCTTTGCCTACATGTTCATGTCCTCTATCTTGAGTTTTCTCTTCTTGTTCATTTGTTGTTTTTTCAGTCTCACCTTACCTTCTCTCTTCTATTCCTTCTCTTCCTTCAGTCTTTTCCTTTTTTTTTTTTTTTTTTTTGAGACGGAGTCTCACTGCACCCAGGCTGGAGTGCAGTGGCATGATCTCCACTCACTGCAAGCTCCACCTCCCGGGTTCACGCCATTCTCCTGCCTCAACCTCCCAAGTAGCTGGGACTACAGGAGCCCGCCACCACGCCTGGCTAATTTTTTGTATTTTTAGTAGAGATGGGGTTTCACCTTGTTGGCCAGGATGGTTTGATCTCCTGACCTCGTGATCTGCCCGCCTCGGCCTCCCAAAGTGCTGGGATTACAGGCGTGAGCCACTGCGCCCGGCCCAGTCTTTTCCTCCTTTTACAATTTCTCTTCCAGCTCTTCTCTTTCTGCTCTTCTGCTCTTCCTCTTTCCCTTCCTCTTTCCTCTCCTTTTCTTTGTTCTTCTTATCTTTCATACCTTCATCCCTTCTCTCTTTTTTCCCTTCATTTCTTCCTTCCCTTCCTTCAGTGGTGGGGTCTATGTGTCAGAGACCAAGAAGGCAGAGTGGTGAGGATGGAGAGTGGGGTGCCAGGCAGGATGTGGGAAAGGTCATCTAGAGGAACCAGTGTTCCTGATGGTCAAGGAAGCCGAGCAGTAGGTAACTGGATGGTGAGGAGGCAACAGGGTATCTAGCAACAAAGAAATGGGGCTCTGGGAGGTGAGCAACAGGGATTTGTCAGTGCTCCTGGCGTAGGAGACAGTGGAGGGTGAGTGGAGGGAGAGGTGTCCATGAAGGAGGCATCTGATAGCCTAGGAAGCAGCATGACAGGAGTGGAGAGGCCATGGATAGAAGTGGTTGGCTTGACTGGGAGAGGAGTAACATGAAACAAATAAGTAAAATCATCAAATAATATGTAAAAATATTGACGATAATGTGAACCAGGTTTTCCAATGTTAGAAAAGTGACATACAAGCATGTAAAGCGGTGAAGACTAGAAAGAAATCTGAGATTTTGGGCTTTGAATTGTAGGTAGCAATACGAATTCTTATTTTTAATAAGTATGTACATATAAATATAGAAATTTGAATTGTAGGTAGCAATATGAACTCTTATTTTTAATAAGTATGTACATATAAATATAGAAATAGCTTTAGCTCTGTGTGTGGTTCTTTTGGTTTAGAAAGGCGAATTCAAGTGGAGAATGGAATAGAGTCAGTTGGCATTTTCCCAGAATTCTCTCCTCCCTCATAATCATAGACACATGTTCTCTTTGTTTTAGTTGTTGAAATTAAATTCGAGAGGGAGGAAATTAAGCTTGAATCCTTATTTTGTCATTTCCCAGCTAGTACTTGGGTTTATTTGAAGACTTAAATGAGATGAAATATACAACGTAGCTGCTCTTCTGATGAAGTGAAACGAAAACTGTATACGTCACCTGATGTTTTAAAAAAATATCAGTATCACCAGTTGAATTTATACAAGTCTGAAGTTACCTGAATTGGAGGCACTAGCACTATTTTGTATGGAGGAAACAGAACTTAGAAAATAAGTAATTTGATGAAAGTCGCTAATGAGGAACGGAACTCTGCCTCAGAGCCCAAGCTTCCTCATCACGAATCCAGCAGCAAAATGCCATATTAATTTTATTTTAATCCCAATATTTTCTGAAAACTAAATGCCTTTTTCTATTGGGTTTGATAAGTTTAATATTTAGTATTTAGTTAATTTGACACTTCTATGGCAAGTGTAGGATAGCTCTGATGATTCCTAATTGATGTTAATACGCCCTTGCAAAACTTTATTCTATGGTTTGGTATATAATACTTAATACATGATAACAGAGAAAAGTGCTGTCTTCAGTGCACCAGAATGGAAAAGTCCAAACTGGCATTTTGGGATTTTCCCCTTATCATAGCAGTACACAGGCAGCACATTCTGACCTATCAAGTTTCAGAAGTGTGGGCTACTGAGGTTTTATGAGAAAGTGTGAAATAAATTTCCCATTGAAAACATGTTGATAAAATGTTGGCAGGTAAAATCTCTGTAGCAAAGAAAGAAAATGTGTTTGAAAATATCCAAGTGAATGGTTATGTTTTGAGTTAACAAGGAGTTGCCAGAAGCCTCCCTTGAAATCAGTAAACTGCTCATCTTGCAGATTGTGTTAGGAACTGGATTTATGGAGCAAAAATGTCCTATGTTACAGAATAAGAGCAAAGAGGTGCCAAATTTCTAAATGTCTTATATAATTTTGTTTTGATGTAAACAATACAGTCTGATATTATAATAAGATCCAATTAATACAAACTGAGAATCACTATGTCAGGCAGGCAGAAGAAAATAGCATGCACTTTTCACCTTTGACCAGAAGCTCATTATCTTTGCATGTATTTCTTTGCTTTTATCATCAGAGCATATGAGCACAACAAAAGGAATACATAAGATGGTATAACACAATAAATAAAAGCATGGCGCAAGAGGTTAACGATATGCTATGGTAAAATATTATCACCTTTCACTGATTAGCATATTTTGGAACGGAAAAATTGCAATACGTAATAGAAGGAAAACTTAGCAAGTGTTTGGAATTAATAGTGACACATACTTGGAGAAATTTCTAATACTTACAGCAAAAGTACGGCTAAATTTTTAAAAACTATTATTCTTTTTATCTCACATAAACATTCACAAATACACACAGCGTCTGAACAATATAATCATTACACTCTATATATTCAGTTATCATTTCAACTATAATTTTCCATTTTTACATTAATCTATCTGTACATTCATCCAACCATCCATCATCTATCTGCCTATCTATCTATCTGTATGTCCAAAGCCTCTCATCTTTTTAACTAATTTTCCCTCTCATCTATTGTGGATGATGGAAATGATTTTGCCCTTCTTTCCGTGGCTTATACTTGGCCCTACAGAGTAGAGCACAAAATTCCACTTATACTTCTTGCCGGCCTTCCTATCTGGGGGGAGAAATTGAGGCTTTTATTCATTGGACCTGAAAATGGCTAGGCTACATTTTGTTATAGGCTTCTTACCTCCCCTTAAAGGTATCATTCCAATTCTTCCTTCTTTCTTTCACCTCCTGTCTTCATATTGCAAGCATACCTAAAATCTGTCTTTTGAGAGAAAAGCTTAAGACAACCCATTCTCCATCTACTAGATTATCTGCCAGTGAACACATGGAAGAAAACATTAAATAAGGCAATTAACAAGTATATAATACACATAGCTGGACACTCTGTATTTGAAGAAGTCTCTCTTAAACCTTCTGGAGACATTTTCCAAACCAAGTTTTACCAAAGCATCTTTTGTACTTGGAGTGGAGTGAGGAGGTCAGAGCTGTTAACAATCCTATCCAGGCCCAACGTCTGTTTAAAGCAGTATCTAAAAATGTTTGAGGTGATGAATACCCCAATTACCCCAATTTGATCATCAGACATTGCATACATGCATCACAATATCACATGTACTGCCAAAATATGTACAACTATTCTATTTCAATTAATAATAGGTTTCTTGAATAAAAGTTAAGATTAAAGTATGGGAAAATCCTACTTTGTTATAGATTTGTCTGCACATAACTTCCCTTGCTGGGAACATAAGGGAAGCAAGGTAAATGGGAACATTGAAGCACAAACACACCAGATTTCACACACACACACACACACACACACACACAGAGAGAGAGAGAGAGAGAGAGAGAGAGAGAGCCTGATGTGACAACAGTGTTGTTTACTTTACCCTTTGATACCTCATTCTCATTCCTTTGTCACTCTCTTCCTCGATTCCTTCTCTGACCTAACATGTAACTGCGTCTTATCTTTCTGTACATGTCTATGTCTCTCCTTTTCTTTTCTTTTCTTTTCTTTTCTTTTCTTTTCTTTCTTTTCTTTTCTTTTCTTTTTGTTCCTAAGTGGAAGCTACAAGAATCAGCTATGCTATAGGGGCAGTCTTTCTTCCTTAAAATCTGGGTGCAGAAGGTGCTCCTATTCTGTTCTTGAGGGGTCTACAGAATGAAATGATGCAGAAAAGTTGCAGTGAGATCAATACCTGTCCATTCGTTAAGCTAGTTTGGGTGTTTACATCATTATTTTTAAGTGATAGATCTAAAATAAAGATATTATTCATGTGCAATGTATTTACATACATATACATGTGCACATATACAGGCTAACACACAAGTAATAACCCTAAAAGGAATAAGTTTATTGGACATTTGCATTCTTTGACAATTTAATGTAGAACTACCTGCTATAGTAGATAAGGATCAGCCTATTTGCTTAGCCATGGATAAAGGAGTTTTCGTACTGTAATAGAGAGTGCCACGAATTCTGTCTCAAGAAATATTATCATGAGGTTTCCCACCTGCTGTGTAGAAGACATTTGTCCCCGGAGAATTTTCAGCCTAATTGTAGCTGACACATTAATAATGCCATCCAGAGTGTCAAACCTACCACATGAGACTGGAAGAGATGATGTGTGAGAAAACCATACTCCACTAGGTAAGGAATCTGAAAAAAAAACAAAAACAAAAAAAAACTGTTACAATGAATCAAACTGAAACAAGGTTCATAGCAAAATGCTGCATTCATAATTATAATTTTGTTTTCATTTTGAATAATCTATTTTATAAATAAGACTGATGTAACATGTTTAAAATATTTTTCGTAATCAGTAAATAACAGTAAATTGGAATAACAATTTCTATTTTCTAAAATAAATGTTCAGTGGAAATGAGGAAAGTCTAGAGATTTTATGAAAAGCAACTTGCAACTTCTGTCTTTTCTGTTCCAGTTCATTCAACAAATAGGTTGAAATGCAAGTGGCTTGAGAGTCCTGACAACTACAGAGAATTTAAAATACTTATGTTGTGAATATCTTCTTATTATTCACATGTATTACTAGTCTTTGAAAGTCCAATAAAAGTGCAACTAAAATCATGGTCCTCTTAAATTATTTGTTCCCTATTTGTAACTATACAACAGAGCCATTTAGTATTAACACCTGTATCATCATCACTATGTATAAAAGCTTTCCTCTGTAACAGAGCTTTAGCTGGAAAACTCTTTCAAATTGATCTATTAGGAAGAAAGAGCAGAGAAGACTATTATGGGTCACTCATCCAACCCTGGTGTCAAAATTATGAATTTGCATTTAAACAGGTAAATTTCCCCAGTAAAACTTAACACCAAAATATTGTTTAATTATTTCATACAACAATATTAAATGATTCAAATCAACAATATAAAATGTTCACAATTTTTTCACATGTTACTCTGTCAGGATATTCATTTATTGTATGTGTGATATGGAAATTACTTCAGAAGTCTGCAAACTTCCAAAGACTTTACAAAGAACTAGACACATGAAAGAGTAATCTGATTTACTCATCTGAAATTTTCTTCATGAACTTAATGGAAAAATCATGCTGACCATAGAATCATACAGCCAGAGAATATAAAGTGTTTCTCTTCTATTTCTACTTTGATTCCCTCCTGGATAAACCACTGAAAACTCATTGAATACCATTTTCACATGTTAGCATAAAAGAAATAAACTCGATTTTTTGAGTACATCACACAGCCATCAAAAGAACATTGTATTAGTCTGTTTTCATGCTGCTGATAAAGACATACCTGAAACTGGACAATTTACAAAAGAAAGAGGTTTAACCAACTTATGCTTCAACCTGGCTGGTGAAGCCTAGCAATCATACCAAAGGCAAAGAAGAGCAAGTCATGTCTTACACGGATAGCAGCAGGCAGAGAGAGAATGATGAAGAAGCAAAAGTGGAAACCCCTTATACAACCATCAGACCTTGTGAGACATATTCACTACCATGAGAATAGTATGTTGGAAAACACCCCCATGATTCAATTTTCTCCCACTAGGTCCCTCCCACAACATGTGGGAATTACGGGAGCACAATTCAAGATGAGATTTGGGTGGGGACACAGCCAAATCATACCAAACATGTAAAAAAATAAGATTTTATAATAGATTATTATTAACGTTGTTGGTTTTAAAACATTTAATGAAGGGTAGGTGTGAAGCAGTTTCACTGTGGATTGGTTGCCAACTTGTCTACACCTGGTGAGAGAGAACATGCTCAACAAGTTACATGACGTGGATTTATTACTTTCAGACAGGCAGCGAAGAACAATAGAAGCCTGGAATTTACTGTGAGCCAGGCCCTAAACACTCAGCTGCACAGGGCAGATAGTCTTGACTGTGCATAGCCCACATGCATTGCAGATGAGGGACTTCCAAAGGCAGCCCATCTGGGTTGTATACCTCAGGGTCACATGACTCACGGAGCTAAAGCATTGAAGGACACTGTCTACTGGGAGTGGAGAGTTGAACAGAGCTCTGGCTGTTCCAGCCAGCTCTCACACACGCCTATCTGAAAGTGTTGCCTTCACAGCATATTCTGCAGTTGTTCTTGAGAACTACAAGCAAAAAAGGGAGAACTGTGTCACTCTAAAGAAGTAGAAACTGAGAAGCAGTTTGTCCTGCAGTAGAAACTGAGAAAACAATATAAGTTCACCAGAATTGGTTACATCAACATTAATTCTTCTATAAAAGTCAATATTCTCACCATACATTCAACAGGAAGTCCAGTGCTTCCAGGATATGGCCCTCTAGGCATTGCTGCTGACAGACAGAAAGCTAAGTACTTCTTGCATTTTCAAGATACGTGGGATCATTACAGGGAAATAATTGACATTCAATATGTTTTACTCAAAACATAGAGCCCTTTTACTAGGAACTAAAATGAGTAAGACTCTAGGTCACATATTTGAGGGTAAGTGGTAGAGATGTTTATATTTCCCTTATGAGAGAGTCAATACTCTCAAACCTAGAATAACATGTTTTTCTTATGTTACGGAAAAAAAGAAAACATGAGATTTATTTCTTTATAAATATTTCTACAGAAATATTGAAGCAAAATCTTCAATTCTAGCACTACTGGCAAAGCATCAATCAATGTTGTATGAAAGATCCCTAAAGCCAGCCTCAATATAGTCATTCTTCATCCTTTCTTCAAAATAAACATTTATTGTTATGTCTGTTTTCCAAATATTTATATGGCTTTTGTATACTCACCAGGACAACAATGGCTGTAAAAGACCATTGATGAGTGTAACATAGATTTACAGGCATATTACAGAGATATTGCAGGTTCAGTTCCAGCCCACTGCAATAAAGTGAATATTGCAATAAAGTGATTTTTTGGTTTCCCAGTGCATGTAAGAGATATTTTTACACTATACTGTAGTGTAAGTATCCATTATGCCCCCCAAAATACATGCCATAATTAAAAATGCTTTATTGCTAAAAATGCCAATAACCATCTGAGCCTTCAGAGTGTCATAATCTTTTTGCTGGTAGAGTTCATTACTCAATGTTGACAGCTGCTGACTGATCAGAGTTGCATTTGCTGAAGGTTGGGACTGCTGATTGATTAGCGTGGCATTTGCTGAAGGTTGGGGCTGCTGACGAATTAAGGTGATGTTTGCTGAAGGTTGGGGTCAGTTCCTTAAAATAAGAAGACGATAAAGTTTTCCACATCAATCGACTATTTCTTTCATGAAAGATTTCTTGGCATCATGTGATGCGATTTGAAAGCATTCTACCAATGGTAGAACTTCTTTCAAATTTGGAGTCCATCCACTCAAAATTTGGTGCTGCTTTCTCAACTAAGTTTATGCAATATTCTAAATCTTTTGCTGTCATTTCAGCAATATTCATAGCACCTTCACCAAGAATAGATTCCATCTTAAGAAGCCACTTTCCTTGCTCATCCATAAGGAGCAATGCCTCATCCATGAAACTTTTATCATAAGATTGCAGCATTTCAATCACATTTTCAGGCTCTACTTCTAATTCTAGTTTTCTTGCTATTTCCACCAGTATGTGCAGTTGCTACCTCCTCTTAAGTCTTAAACATCTCAAAGTCATCCATGAGTGTTGGAATAAACTTACCCCCAAATTCCTTTAATGTAGATATTTTGACTTTATCCCATGAAATAAATGTTCTTAATGACAATTAGAATGGCAAATCTTTTCCAGAAGATCTTCAACTTACTTTGTCCAGACCTATCAGAGGACTCACTATTTATGGCAGCTATACCCTTACAAAATGTATTTCTTAAATAATAATACTTAAAAGTCAAAAGTACTTCTTGATTCAGGGACTGCAGGATGGATGTTTTGTTAGTAGTCATGAAACAACATTCATCTCTTTGCCAATCTCCATCAGATCTCTTAGGTGATCAGGGACATTGTCAATGAGCAGTAATACATTGAAAGAAATATTTTTCTCTAAGCAGTTCTCAACAGTGGGCTTAAAATATTCAGTAAACTATGATGTAAACACATGTGCTGTCATTCAGCCTTTGTTATTCCATTTATAGAGCACAGACAGAGTAGATTTAGCATAATTCTTAAGGGCTCTAGGATTTTCAGAATGGTGAATGTATCAGCCTGTTCTCTCACTGCTATAAAGAACTACCTGAGAGTGGGTAATTTATACAGAAAAGAAGTATAATTGGCTCATAGTTCTTGAGGCTGTACAGGAAGCATGGCTGGGGAGGCCTCAGGAAACTTACAATCATAAAAGGCAAAAGGGAATAAGAGGAAGAGGATGAAGGGGGAGGTGCCACACACTCTTAAATAACCAGATCTCCTAAGAACTCTCTTACCAGCCCAAGAACAGAGAGGCAGCAATCAGCCCCCAGGATCCAGTCACCTCCCACCAGACCCCTCCTCTAACACTGGGGATTACAATTCAACATGATATTTGAGTTGGAAAACAAATTCAAACCACATCAGTAAATAAACATTGACTTCAACTTAAAGTCACAAGATGCTTTAGTCTAGTGAGAGAGTCAAGCTGTCTTTGCAGCTTTAAAGCCAAGCATTGGCTTTGCCTCCTTAGCTATGAAAGGCCTGGATGGCACTTCTTATAGTAGAAGGCTGCTTTGTCTGCATGGAAATTCTCTTGTTTAGTGAGCCACCTTCATCAATGATCTTAGCTAGATCTTCTGGATAACCTCGTGCAGTTACTACATCAGCACTTTCTGCTTCACTTTGCACTTTTGTGTTGAAGAGGCTATTTCTTTCCTGAAACCTCATGAACCAATCTCTGCTAGCTTCCAACTTTTCTTTTGCAGCTTCCTCAACTCTCTCAGCCCTCACAGAATGGAAGACAGTTAGGGCCTTGCTCTGGGTTAGGCTTTGGCATAAGGGATGTTGAGTCTGGTTTGATCTTCTATTCAGATGACATGAACTTTCTTCCTATCAACAACAAAGCTGTTTTGCTTTCTTAACATTTTTGTGTTTATTGGAGTAACACTTTAAATTTCCTTCAAGAGCTTTTCCTTTGCAGTCACAACCTGGCTAACTGGAAAAAAATGCCAAGCTTTTGGCCTATTTTAGCTTTTGACATACCTTCCTCACTAAGCTTAATCATTCCTAGCTTTTGTTTTAAAGTGAGGGGCATGTAACTGTTCTCTCACTTGAACACTTAGGCGCCATTATAGGGTTGTTCATAGGCCTAATTTAAATACCACAGTGTCTCAGAAAATAGGGAGGCCCAAGGAGAGGGAGAGAGATGGGGAACTGCTGGTCTTTGAAGCAGTCACAATATACGCAATGTTTATGGATTAAGTTTGCTGTCTTATATGGGCTTGGTTCGTGTTGGATCCCAAAACAATCACAATAGCAACATCAAAGATTACTGATCACAGATCATCATACCAGATACAATAATAATGAAAAAGTTTGAAATATTGTGATAATTACCAAAATGTGACACAGAGAAAGTGAGCACCTACTGTTGATAAAATGACAGGGATAGACTTGCTCGATGTAGGGTTTTCACAAATCTTCTGTCTGTAAAAAATGTGTGATCTGTGAAGTGCAATTAAGCAAAACACAATGAAACAAGGTATGCACATAGAAGATAAACTACCAGGGTAACAAAGACATGGCATGTGAAGGTCTTTTAATTTAAAATGGCGTAGGAAGATTTAGGAAAATAAAATAAAATGGCATTCCAAATAGCATGTGACAGGAGACTCTCAAAAGTTTATTAGACTCTCAAAAGTTTGCTACAGTAATGCAGCATAACAAAATACCACAATGTCTTAGTGGCTTAAAAGAATACTTTTTTTTTTGAGGTGGAGTCTCACTCTGTCAGCCTGTCACCCAGGCTGGAGTGCAGTGGCGTGATCTCAGCTCACTGCAAGCTCTGCCTCCCAGGTTGACGCCATTCTCCTGCCTCAGCCTCCCGAGTAGCTGGGACTACAGGTGCCCGCCACCATGCCTGGCTAATTTTTGTATTTTTAGTAGAGACAGGGTTTCACCATGTTAGCCAGGGTGGTCTCTATCTCCTGACCTTGTGATTTGCCTGCCTCCGCCTCCCAAAGTGCTGAGATTACAGGCGTGAGCCACTGCACCCAGCCGGAATACATTTTTTTTCAGCACTCACAAATCTATAAATTTAAATGTTGCTCTTCTGAGTGTGGCTGGCCTCAAGTGGGCTTTGCTTTGGGTTGCAGATTTAGTTTAGGTCTGCGCAAGTGTCTCTCCATTATGCAACCATTAGGAATTTGGAGTGTGCTTTTTTTTTTTTATCATGGTTGACAGAAGGACCAGAGGTCAAGTGAAAAACACTCAATTTCTGCTGGAATTAGTGTTGCTAACATACAGTGCCCAAAGCAAATAACTGCCTAAACCCAATATCACTCAGGCAGGAAAAGATACTCAACTTACAATAGAAAGAAATATATTAAAGTCACATGACAAATTCAATAGATGCATTTTTGATAATGATTTGGGGGAGGAGTAGTAAACAATGATTTAGTTTAGATACTTGTTCACTCCAAATCTCATGCTGAAATGTGATCCCCAGTGTTGGAGGTGGGGCCTAGTAAGAGGTGTTTGGGTCATGGGGGCAGATCCCTCATGAATGGTTTGGTGCCTTCCCTGCAGTAATGAGTTGACATGAAATCTGGATGTTTAAAAGAGTCTGGGGCCTCCTCTTTTTCTCTTTTTTTTCCCACTCTCGCCATGTGACACACTGGATCCCTCATCCCTTCCACCATGACTGAATGTTTCCTGAGGCCTCACCAGAAGCCAAGCAGATGTTGGAGCCATGCTTGTACTTCCTGCAGAACCATGAGCTGAATAAATCTCTTTCCTTTATAAATTCCCTGGTCTCAGGTATTCCTTTATAGAAATGCAAAACAGACTAATATAATGATCCAATAACTATTCCAGTGGAATCTCTAGAGCTGAAAGGTACAGATTTCCTTAGGGGTAAGGAAATCTTCAAAGAGTACCATGACTATGTGGCATTTGTTAATAGACCTGATTCATGGCTTTTGTGAAAATTAAATGAGATGGTAATTGATAAATGTAACTTACCCTTTCCTATGAACTCTGAAGATCTTGAAAATATAAATTTATGTAAAATATCAAAAATTATTGAGGTGATTTCTACACTTCTTTAGGTTTTCTGGAGCAAAGCATTGCTTAGAGAGTAAACTCCCTTACTTTAGAGGTAAAGTTGTTCTATTTTCAAACATCTTACTATTTTCAGGGGCATCTTTTCTGTAAAAGTGAACCCGTAATTTCCTTGCTAAATTTGGTGCAACTAGATAGTGGTATGGGACTCCAGATTCACTGTAACTATTCTGTCACTTTTTTTTAATCACCATACTTTATCCATCATGTGATGCTATTCTGATCATCATAGTTCAACTGAAACCCAGTGTTATGCCAAATACATACACTCTTATAGGAGGCAAATACGTAAGAATGGGTGATTAGGTAATTATTGCTATCACTCATTGCTAGGCAGATTGAAGATATAGTCACTTTTCGGGAAAAACAATTTATTTAATAGTCTATTAAACGGAGGCAAAGGATATAATGTATTAGCTGATATGGTAGAATAATCTCAAGTATTTAACTGAAAGTCAAAAACAATGACTACTACTCATAGTACCTGGGTTAATATTGTTGATATCTATGTAAATACATAATGAAAAGCATGAAAGGAAGCTATCAAAATATTTTGGGGGATTAATTTAGGGTTGTGAGGTTTCAGGTGACTTTTAAACAATCTAATAATTAATATAGTATAAATATATTATCCACTTTTTAATATAATGATCATAACTGTTAAACAATAGATATTTTATTGTTGACAACACAGTATATTCTTTAGAATGAATTATACATGGGTTCTATACTTACTCTGTGGACATAGCCAATCATAAAACCTCTCTCAACCTGTGCTACCTGTGTGTACTGGATGGATGTACTGGACTACAGAATTGGATCTCATAGGATTGCTAAGTGTTTGGGCTAAAGAATGACTTAGCCCAGAATCTGGCATATGATGACCAGCAATTAAAAATGTTCTGCCAACATCATCATCATCATCACCATCATCTTAATTAAATGACCAGAATTTAATTCTACCCCTAATGCCAGCATATCTCAGCAAGTGTAGTGTAGCAGAGCAGCCAGGATTTTTTGTTTGAATCTATTCACTTGAAGTTAAGCTTGATTTGGGACCCAAAACAGCAGAGCTATTGGTCTATCATGAACTAGCTTTATGATCCTGGACATGACATCAACTCTTTAGTTTTCCATCCCCATACACATAAAATTTAAGAATTAGAAAATATTAACCCTGAGCAACTCTCAATTATGATGTCAATTTAAGTTATTCTGTATGTGTTCTAGACGTGATCTATACATCTAGGTCAACATCATTTCTTTTTCACAGGAGCCTTCGGCCTGGTTTTCCTTCTTCCACCTTGGCCGTTCATTAACCCACATTCTGTACAGTAGCACAAATGACAATTTGAAAATAGAAATTTTATCTTGATGTTCTATGGCTTATACCCATCCATGTAGTTGGAATAAAGTCAAATGTCTTATTATGGCCTTCAATGTTCCATTCAACCTAACCCCAGACTCTCACTGCCATCTTGACTAGAGTCATTGCCCCTTGCTTCCATATTCCAATTACAGCAATATTCTCCCACTTACTCAAATAGTCCAGGTTCTTTTCCAACTCAAAGTCTTTGAATAACCAACTTTTTCCAAATAAAAAACTGTTTATCGGACCCATTGTCTGGCCAGCTCTGACTCCTCAGGTTTCATCTTAAATACTATTTATCTAAGGGGCATTCCCAGCCACCTATTTAAATAACTGGCCTCTGTTGCTACTGGCTGCCCAATTTGTTTGATTTTCAGCCCCCTGTTAAAGTCCTACATAATGCTTTAACTGATTTTTAGTATTTTACCGTTTCTTAAAATTTATTTTAATTCTTCTCTTTTAGACTTTTTAGATTCAAGAACAGAAGATTTGTTTTAATCCAGATATCTCTTTTGTCCCCCAAATCTAGGATGGTGACTGTTGACAAAAGATGTTGAATAAATGTTTGTTTTTGGATGAGTGCAAATAAAAGAATGAATGGATGAATAAAGGGGTTAAAAAGGGAATAATGAAGAATGAGAGCATGCATACGCATACGTTTGCAATCTGTCAATATCCAGCACTATCATTTCACTTGGTTCTGGCAGGCTTTTTCTTGCAACATAAGCAAGAATGTCCAAGCTACAAGGGGACTGGGGGCACGAAGGGAGCTACTAGTGCACTGCATTTTCTAGAGAGTGGATGTCAACAGTATCATAATTGTTTATTATGTAAATGGGAATTTTCCAATAAATACATCCTGGGGTTAGAAGGGACTTGTGACCCTACCAGTGTTTTGGGTTTATTGAACATATTAAATGATTTCAAAATTTAGGGGCTTGATGTAACACTAAACGTATTTTACCAGGTATTGTCAAATTTCATTTAAAAATACATTTTAGGTCAGAGACTTTATTGTATTCTTCCCTCTTGGGTCAACTAGACACACAGGTCAGACTTCACATAATTGCAGCTGGCCTTCCCTGACCACCCTGTTGGCCCATTGCTTCCCTCTGTTGTTCACAATTTTACTGGTAGAGTTAAACATTTACCTGTTTTTGTCCATGAGGGACAAGCTCCAAAATATGATTGGCCTTATGTGACTTTTGCTCCTGTAGAGAACATTATTTGTGTCTTTCAAACAAATGTCAGATGGCAAGAACCATTGGCTATATTGAGACTTTGTAATGTCCTATTTTCTAACAATGTCCTCCATGTACCTAGAATAGTGAAATAGGTACTTATTTGTTCCTCTTAAATTTTAATTCAAAGTACTATAACATGTGAGGCCCCTTATATATTGGGAACATGAGTAATGTAAAGTTTAATTGCATAGAAGTTTTAGAAAAAAAACAAGTGTACCTCCAGTCATGGCTCATGTGGCAGTAACAGGAGAATTGTGAAGTTCTGAACTTTTACTGCACGCAAGGTAGTTTGCTCGATTCTTTACCTAGTTTATAACGTTAAGTCTTACTAGAATTTAAGTTCCATATGGATAAAATGTTTTTCTAGGACCCAGTAAGATGTCTGGCACAGTTAATGGGTGTAGGTATGTTAATGTCATTTACAGATGGGAAATCTGAGGTTCACAAGTTTAGTAATGTGCTCAAGGTCAAGATCCTGAAAGGTATGAAGATCCTGAAAGGTATGAAGCTCCACCGTGGGTCCAGCTGAATCAGAAACTCAGTCTCTTTTCATTGTGTCACCTAATGACAAGACCTTGGTATCTGAAAATATTGGTAGAATGTGCAGTTGGAAATCATCCCTAACTAGGCATTTAAAAGCCAGCAAACCTATCTTAAGTAGCATCGTAGCTAACAATTTTACGCAACAATATCACAATGCCTTTTTAATATATCTAGAATTATTTTACTAATTAGTTATTAGCCCCTGAGATGTGTCAGACATATGGTTCATTACAAATATAGGGCTAAATAAAACCATGTTCTATTTTTTTGGAGTTCCCAACTTTGCTTTGCTAGTTCCCTTTTGTATGTCTAACATGTATATAGAGAATATTCTCATTATAATTAATCCACAAATTTAAATCATTTTCAGTTTTCATTATCTGTATAAATAATGTCACTTAAATTTGTATAGTGACAAATTACCCAAAAGGTAAAAATCACTTGTGTAACATGTATCTAGCTGGGATTAAAATCACTGGCAAAGATAAATATATATGTAATGTTTTTAGGTAAATTGGATTAAATCTACCTAGATGCACTATTAGTCATCACTTTCTCTAAATGCAGCTGAACTCTCTTTCTTTTGATCAAAATTGATTCACAATTTTGTATTTAACAAATGACTCAGTAATTAATGCATGGTTTCATTTGCCTTTGGCTGATATAATCATCAAAGCATAAGGGTAATGTGCACTAACGGTATAATTCTCATCATGGATATTATTACTTTTTAAGGATATATTTCATATGTTAACACCTTTCTCTTCTGGCAGATCTGCTCTTGAAAATAGAAGCAATTGCTGCCCCCTCATTAATATTGAGTTAGAATACTAGAATATCATGACTTACATTTCATGATAGAAGAAAGAAAAAAAAAACTAATTTATTTCAGATTGCAGCAGATGTGATTGCCAAAGATCTTTCTGAGCAACATTTCTAAAATATCTCATCCAAGATCTGGCACATAGTAGATACATGTTCCATGTGCAACTTCTCACCCTTATCCTACCTCAAAGCAAGTAGGAGTTTTACTTATTTTACACCCCTGTTGCACCACTTGCTAACTGTGTGATCTTGGCTAGTTCAGTCAGCCCCCTGAACACATATCTCTCATCTGTTTCTATGGATTACTGTTTGCCTTAGTGATATCAGAGATTGTTTTAATAATTGAAGGAAATTATACTTAAAAATTTTTTTTAATTCTATCATCCCATATAACTAGATGCTATAATTATGCCTCTAACTCTGGGAAGAATATATGATGTAATATAAAGATCACAAGTCTAAAGAGGTGCCTTATTAACTGTTAAACTTCAACCAGCTGTTAAGCTCCTTATCTTAAGCTCCTGTGCTCTGGACACTACCTGCCTCTCTAGCCGCTCCCTGTGCCACTCTTTCTACCCCTACTTCATCTATTTCACTGAGCCACAGTTACTCTGGTCTTGGTTTAGTTCCACTAAGACAGTAAGCTATTATCTGCCTCAGGGCCTTTGCATACATTTTTAATTGGCTGGAAGACTGGTTCCCTGCTATTACTATTCTTTGTATATTAGCTTTCATGTCATTTCAACAGAGAGGTATTCACTCACCATTCAATCCAATGTACCTCCCCAGTACTATTTACTCTCTCTACCTTGCTCCAGGGTTTATCATTCCAATGTTTTTAGTTGAGAAATACCTTGATCTTTCAAATAACGGAGAAAACGGTTTGATATAAGCATGATAACAACAGCCTATTTTTAGTGATTATTACATGACTGGCACTAGGACAAGCTCTTCCAGATAATATCTTGTCTAACCCTCAAGGCATTCAAAATAAGCAACAATGATTGTCTTCATTTCATAGTTGAACACCTAAGGCTTGGAGATGATTGGTAACTGCCCAAGAACTTGCAGTTAAAACATGGGAGAGCTGTAAGTCAAACCCAAAGTGTTTCATTCCTGTGGCAAAGATAATTAGTGCTCATGAAACAAACCAGACTTTTTCTATATTTCCCAATCTTCTTTAAGATTGCAATTGGTCATGAGACTAAATTCTGGCAAATTAGAATATAAGAGAAAGTGAACATCATCACTTTCAACCAGGCACACTCATAAATAGAGGAGCACTCCCACTGAACTGTGTGGGGTTTTCATGAGTGAGAAGTAAAATTTGATGTACCAATCCACTGAGAGCTCAGTGCCTGTCTCTTGTCCACCCTAAGTAGGACAACTACTGAAGTCATGCTTTTAACCATGTAGTCACTACACTGGAAGTAGCTTCTACCATAGAAACATTTGTGATATCATCTTAATTCTAAAGATTTCATTGGAGCTTAGAAAACATTCACTTTTGTGAACAATCAAATTTTGTATAGGTAAAATGATAAACTTTATTTAACTCCAGATTTTTCAACAGCTCTTAGAACCCTTATAATCTTGTTTCTTTTTCAAAAATATTGAGGGGAAAACATCCAAATTACATCTTAATAACCTGGAAAAATGCAATGAAAGAAGGGATGTTTACATATTATATATTTTTATTCTGCTCTTGCCTTAGTCAATGGTAGGCAAGCTTTAGGGGGTCCATATTTTACTTTTATTCTCTGCTTTTTTTCAGCTGCCTAAAGAAGGAGGAAGATTCTAGCTCACACATTTGCTATGTTTCACAGGACAGTTTTGTTCCTTAAGACAGTAAATCAAATTATTTCTGGAAGTGTATGTATAGAGAGACAGGAAGATGGGAAATCCAAATTTATGTTTAGGTTTTGGTTATCAGAGAAGTAAAATCAGAAGGAGATCTGACTTATTAAAAATTAACTCTGTACTGCATACAAGTATATACTACTTTTAAAAAAATTCTGCAATTCTTGTAGAATATTGCAGTAAATATCATTTTTCTCATTTTTACCCAGAAGAAAGCCCAGAGTGATTGACTCACCTTCTAAGGAGAGGAGAGCCAATTCGTGACGTAAGTGTGATTCAAGCTCCAGGAAATGAGAAATAATGCTGGAAAATTCTGAAATCTCTGCTGTCCTACAGACAGACTGCCAATCAAGCCATGTACCCATAAAGTAAAATTGGCCGTTCAGAATTTTGTGAGTGCTACACCTCAATAAATGTTACTTTCCCTTTGTTTTTCCACCATGAAAAATGTGTGGATTAAATGAGATAACAAACACTGTCTAGTAGAGTGTCTTACTCTTTTAAGATAGCTGATGTTCATCCTTCTTCCTTTCACTCTCTTTTTATTTATTTATTTTTTTAAAAAAGAACTATAATTCTTTTCTATCTTGATTTTCTGGTAACCACAAGCCCAATTTCTTCTCTACTTCAGGTATTTAGGGTTATTTATTCCTGTATACACTGCAGTTAGGATAGAGTCTTTTCCTTCAACTTGTTTCCATCTACATTATCTTATTTTATTTCCACAACCATTTTAGAACTAAAAATTGACTAATTCCATTTTAGAGGGGAGGAGAAAAATCTAAAGAGGTAAAGCGACTTGCTATAGGTCATAAAACAAGTGACTAAGCTGGGAATAGAATCTGGATATTAAGATTTCAATTATTTTGAATTCAAATGAGGTAATTGTATTAAGAAGTCTATTTGTACATACCATCCACTGAAAACATACTGAGGTACCTTCTGCACTCAAATACACAAATACACCAGCAGGGTCTTGAAATGTGCTTATGGGATTACTGTTGCTCTTTTGTACCTCATCGTCACCTCAAGACTTTATCATGAGAAACTATTGTTTCTTTAGCCTGAGCTCTAGAGAGAGCCTGTATGGAACAAACCTGAACCCAACTCTTAGCAGGAAGCCAAGCCCTGGTTAAGTGCCCCTATCTTGAAGCCAATTTGCTTCCTGTGCACAGCCAAGAACCATCTATGAGTAAACAGGAATAGATAGCTGTTGCTTTAAGCCACTGTGTTTTTAGTGATTTATAACCGGACATTAGCTGACCTTCACACAGACACACACACACACACACACACACACACACATACAGTCACCAGGCACTGTCCTGGCAAGTCTTAACAGTATATAAGCTTCGAATAATCAGGGAGAAAAGCTGCAAGGAATTGCAGCCAGGAATTCCTATTGGGCCAGGAATGCTGGATTCAGGACCTTCAATATGATCTAAAATACAATAGATTGAGGAGACTCTATATCTCAGGATTATTTCAATTTTAAGCTACAGAAAGCCTAAAACAATCTGGTTTAGCAAATAATGGTGCACAAGACATAACAGCTCAGAGGCACTTCTAGTTCCCAAGAGAACTTAATCAATGGCTCAAAGATGCCAATCAAATTCATCTTACAGCTCTGTTTCCTCTGATTACACCTAATCCTCAGATCTAATACTAATCCCTTGGAGTTTTCAAGCTCTTGCTCCTAGAATGCAGGAGTTTTAAGTCTCACAAACTTGAATCACTAATTCCAGTGGAGAAGTGAGACTTATCCCAGCATTTCCAGCAAAAAATCCTGCGTCAATCTGATTAGATACACCTGAGTCAGATGCCCAGGACTCTGTACCTCAAACTGTGGCCAAGGAGTAATATTGCTAACTGAGTCAATCCTGAAGCTAGATCCTGAAGCCTCACATGTAATTAATTGGATTCAAATCACTTGGGCAGAAAACAAGAGGCATCTACTACCATGTACCTATCACTTAAACTCTCCATAATATGAAGAGAAAAATAGTTCATCAAAATTTATGACTGCCTTCTGCCAAGTACGGGCTGTAAGAAGAAAAAGGAATTGATTAAGATCACTACTGGCTTGCACAGGGTTGAGCATTTTCTAGTTTGAACAAGATTTACAGCAGTTTGCCAACATTTTTATGTAATTGAAGACCACACGGTAGACTTTTCCGGGAGTCCAGACTGTTGCATTGAACATTATTCCCATTTGAAAAGATAAAATATCCATGCCACCCCAGAGACCACCAAGCTAAAGCTGAATTGCTTTCTGGGGTGATTTACACGGGTAGTAATCAGTCAGCTTAACAGCATGACACAGCTACTCACTGAAGCTGTGCCAAAAGCTGAGTGTGCTCTTTTTGTGGGTGCTGTGGGGGTTACAGAAACATGAAAAGCAAAAATGTTAATGCATGTGGAGCTTAATACCTAAGTGATGGGTTGATAGGTTCAGCAAACTACCACGGCCCATGTTTACCTACGTAACAAACCTGCATGTCCCGCACATGTATCCCAGAACTTTAAGTTAAAATAAAAAAAAAAAACAAGACTGAAGCACGTAAAATAAACTGGCTTGAAAATAATTATTTTTAAAAATAGAAAACAAGATCAGATTTATCTGTTATAATTCTTTGTTACTTACTAAATACTATACACAGGAAAGTTTTTTAAAAACCAATATCAATAATAAATCAATACTTACTGACCCACTGTAATGTGTTATATTCAGTACCAAGTGCTCTACGTCATGAAATACTCATAAAAGTTGTATTTTTTTTTCATTTTCTGCAGGCAACTAGTCAAGCCATATAGCCAGTAAGTGGTAGAACCAAGATTGAACCCCTATTGTCTCACACCCAAATCTGAATGTCCCATGAGTTGTTATATCATCAGGGCAACATAGACTATTACCACAGAACAAGGTAGCAGACTATGTAGAGTGAATTTATTTCCAAAATCTTACAAATGATTCATTTTGATCTGAGTTATGGAAGCAGAGATGGATATGGGTTTAGGTGGTGGGGAAAGGGGCTAACACAGACCATTTTAATTACCTGAAAGAGTAATTTCTCCAAATTCCGTAATGTCTTTATTAAAAAATCATTCACTTGGATGTGTGTTTGACATGATGAAGCCTTGTGCATTAGCACCTGATATTTATTTGTTTAATAAAAGTAATATTCAAAATGGGCTAAATCATTTATTAGAACCCCATTTTTTTATTGTAGTCTACCTGGTGTGGGAAGGAATAGCTAGATTCTTAGAATTGATTTAAAGGAATTCTAAATTTTTTTAATTTAAATTTTGATGAGTTTATTAGTTTCTTGAAATAATAAGAAACTAAAAAGTACTTCACAAACTTTTGTTAAACATAGCTATTTTGTTGTTCAAATCCAAAAATTATATATTTATTTACATTTTCTAGTACAAAAAGGATTTTTATTCACTATAGGATTACAATATAAATAATTTTAGTGGGAAAATATTTCCAAAATAATCATTTTGTATACTTGTACATTTCAATCAGATAAATTCAATATTGGATAGCAATGTATTTATTTTTCTTTCTACTGACCAAAATGTCCAAAATGCATTGACACAACTATTTGGGAATCTATGAGTATGTATAGTGTTATTGATCATTTTGTCACCAGAGATTTTTGGTTCGTTTGTATTTTATACAATACTGCTGAGCAGTCATATCTCTTGTGTGTTTGCAGCACCCAATTTTACAGTGAAAGTAATTTCTTAGTACCTTGCCACCTCTTCTTTCTCTTACTTCTATGAGAATAATTTGTGGTTCTGACTTTTCTCCTGGCTTCAAGTTCAATCATTTTGTTGTTGATAATCCCAGCCCTTCATACATTGCTTCCAGAGGAAGATCTTTGATACCAATGCACAACAGGCTTCTTAAAGTAATTCTGATGGACAGACTTAGTGCTTTCGTTTTCCCCACAAGCCCAGTTCTTGTCTTACCCATGAAATTGCTATGCTATGCATTTTATTAGGCTCGAAGTCTTAATACTCTTTTTCCTGCTGAGAAATGAAGAGGATATAGGTCCCTGGATAAACTTATCTGCTGGGAAGGGAACATAGAAATGTAATCTTCTAACTGGCCTCATATCATTTGGCTGTACTCTGCACAAATGCATCTGAAGACATTTATCTGACTCTAAAGCTGAGATCTTCATGAAAGCAGGTTAGCTCTCCTAGATTCAAATAACTGGGTTTATATCCTCTAACCTAAGGGTGACTTTTGAGTATTAAACCAGACCTGTGGGTTCAAAGAGAAGTGGCCTTAAAATAGTTTAGATTTACTGTGAATGGCAAAAGGTTGAGCAGTACGGAGAGAGAAATGACTAGACAACACTTCCTGCTGTAAAAAAGCCTACCTTAAACTTGCTGATTGAGAAGAAATAATACAGTACCGTGCAAATAAACCATGTTGATGGATGCCTTCTGCTAGAACGGAGCTTACTGTATTTACTCTCTTTCTGTTTGATGTCAGCATCTTAGCACTCGGCATGAACTCTACTACAGCTAACTGTCGAAATAAGTTATTTCTAGTCGATAATGAATGCTTCTCTAACATGTTATTATTGAAAATAACAGGTTCCAAATGTGTGACCGAACGGCATACAATTCATTTTCTTTCTCTGTAAGAATTGGATTTTCTTGTCATTAGAACTGAGCTGTGTGTCGACACTATGCTAAGTTAGAACATCCAGAATCCCGACCAAAGGCAAGAAGTTGTGTTGAAAGATTAGAATAACGAGTGCAATTGAACAGTGGTTTACAATCTGCGAACAGCTTTCAGAGTACTCTCTTCGGAATGTCTCCCCACTTTCTAAAGAATGTAACAAATGTATTTTTATTCCCATTTTAGCAAAGAGTGGATTTAGGTATGGGGCATTTAAGAGACTTGCCCAAATCTCGAAAGCAGTAATTGAGAGCACTAAGGCTTGAACACTTAACTTCTGCTTCCAAATTTAATTTTTCCATCTTCTAAAAGTTTTTTTTTTTGTTTTTTTGTTTTTTTGTTTTTTTTTTGAGACAGAGTCTCACTCTGTCACCCAGGCTGGAGTGCAGTGGCGCGATCTTGGCTCACTGCAACCTCTGCCTCCTGGGTTCAAGCGATTCTTCTGCCTCAGCCTCCATAGTAGCTGGGATCACAGGCATGTGCCACCACGCACAGCTACTTTTGTATTTTTTTGTAAAGACAGAGTTTCACCATGTTGGCCAGGCTGATCTCAAACTGCTGACCTCATGATCTGCCCACCTCGGCCTCCCACAGTGCTGGGATTACAGGCATGAGTCACAGTGCCCGGCCAAAGTAAAATATTATTATTTAGATATTACTTTTCTACTTTGAACAATAGAAAAGGCAAAGCACAAAGGCCCATGAGAGAATATTAGTAACGAAAAGCAGCACAGGGAATATTAGCAGCTGTGCTTTTGCTGTTGCATTAAGTCACACAATAGATATAAAAGTGGCATAGGTAGGATTTTAAAAATGTATGGCTTGTTCAAAATCACATTTCACGGCATACATTTAAGAAACTATTTTGAAAATCCTCTTTTTTATGTATTGCTATTTTATCCCTAAATATTATATTAAGTAATTATTAGCACTAAACACGTTTAGCAGATTCTCGTAAGTAAACACACAAGATTTATTGTTTTAGAAACACAGATGCGTATAAAGAGGTGTATAATTTGTTTCCTCCTTTCCTTCATTCCTACTTTCCATTTTCCTTTTTCTTTCTTTCCTTTCACCGTTATTTATTAGGGACCTAATAGTGTTAGGGTCAGTATAATTTGTATCCTTTACTCTTTATCCCTTTTCCAAATGTTCTTGCTGTGATTAGCAATCATGTACTATGAAAGATTTAAAGTCTATTCGTAGCGCTAAGCTAAGCCAATGCTTAATGCTATTATCAGCACTGGTGTTAAAATAAATTTAGATTCATTTGTTTTAAATGACTGGTGGATCACTTAACTGTTGACAAACATAGTAGAGCTAACGTATAGCTCCTGAAGCTTCTTCCTGCACAATTATCTAAAAGACCTTGATATCTCCTAATGCTGTCCCTCCCCCCTCCCCCCACCCCACAACAGTCCCCGGAGCGTGATGTTCCCCTTCCTATGTCCATGAGTTCTCATTGTTCAATTCCCACCTATGAGTGAGAACATGCGGTATTTGGTTTTTTGTCCTTGCGATAGTTTACTGAGAATGATGTTTTCCAGTTTCATCCATGTCCCTACAAAGGACACAAACTCATCATTTTTTATGGCTGCATAGTATTCCATGGTGTATATGTGCCACATTTTCTTAATCCAGTCTATCGTTGTTGGACATTTGGGTTGGTTCCAACTCTTTGCTATTGTGAATAGTGCCACAATAAACATACGTGTGCATGTGTCTTTATAGCAGCATGATTTATAGTCCTTTGGGTATATACCCAGTAATGGGATGGCTGGGTCAAATGGTATTTCTAGTTCTAGATCCCTGAGGAATCGCCACACTGACTTCCACAATGGTTGAACTAGTTTACAGATACACCTAATGCTAAATGACGAGTTAATGGGTGCAGGAAATCAACATGGCACATGGATACATATGTAACAAACTTGCACATTGTGCACATGTACCCTAAAACCCTAAAGTATAATAAACCAGTATGTATTAATGTAATAAAAAAAAATAAAAATAAAAGACCTTGATATCAATCTTCTCTATTGTGTTATTTGTCAAACAAAGAGTAGTTAAGGGGTCTGAAAAATCCTAGTGCTCCCTACAAATGGCAAAATAGCTAAAAACTGTCTAAGGCTGCTATTCAGGTTTGGAGCACCTGTGTCCTCTCAAATCACAGAGTTTACCAAAAGGTAACAAATGATGGCAACGAAGAGTAACGGTGCCAGAAGAAATGGTGCAGAGCTCTGAGAAAAGCTCATTTGGCAGGAAGCTTTGTGTCTGTACATTGTGCACCCATTATGATAAAGCAATTTTGTCACCCTCTACCTTTCTCTTTCCCTTTTATTAAATATCAAAACAAGGCTAAAATATATCGTGGAATTTTGTGAGAATCATACTACATTGCATCTAGGACAGCATTAACTGGAGAGGTTCATTAAAAGTACTAACATCACTTTAGGAGGCAGAGGCGGGCAGATCACCTGAGGTCAGGAGTTCGAGACCACCCTGGCCAACGTGGTGAAACCCTATCTCTACCAAAAACACAAAAATTAACCGGGCATGGTGGCTGGTGCCTGTAATCCCAGCTACTCAGGAGGCTGACAGGAGAATCGCTTGAACCCGGGAGGTTGCAGTGAGCTGAGATCGCACCATTGCACTCCAGCCTGGGCAACAAGAGCAAAACTCTGTATCAGAAAAAATAAAAATATAAATATAAATAAAAATACTAACATCTAGAACCCACCTAATTATTTCTAGTCTGTCAATTTTGAGTGGAGTTCAGGAATTTCTTTTTTTTTTTTTTATTATACTTTAGGGTTTTAGGGTACATGTACAAAATGTGCAGGTTTGTTACATATGTATCCATGTGCCATGTTGATTTCCTGCACCCATTAACTCGTCATTTAGCACTAGGTGTATCTCCTAATGCTGTCCCTCCCCCCTCCCCCCACCCCACAACAGTCCCCGGAGTGTGATGTTCCCCTTCCTGTGTCCATGAGTTCTCATTGTTCAATTCCCACCTATGAGTGAGAACATGCGGTGTTTGGTTTTTTGTCCTTGCGATAGTTTACCGAGAATGATGTTTTCCAGTTTTATCCATGTCCCTACAAAGGACACAAACTCATCATTTTTTATGGCTGCATAGTATTCCATGGTGTATATGTGCCACATTTTCTTAATCCAGTCTATTGTTGTTGGACATTTGGGTTGGTTCCAACTCTTTGCTATTGTGAATAGTGCCGCAATAAACATACGTGTGCATGTGTCTTTATAGCAGCATGATTTATAGTCCTTTGGGCATATACCCAGTAATGGGATGGCTGGGTCAAATGGTATTTCTAGTTCTAGATCCCTGAGGAATCGCCACACTGACTTCCACAATGGTTGAACTAGTTTACAGTCCCACCAACAGTGTAAAAGTGTTCCTATTTCTCCACATCCTCTCCAGCACCTGTTGTTTCCTGATTTTTTAATGATGGCCATTCTAATTGGTGTGAGATGGTATCTCACTGTGGTTTTGATTTGCATTTCTCTGATGGCCAGTGATAATGAGCATTTCTTCATGTGTTTTTTGGCTGCATAAATGTCTTCTTTTGAGAAGTGTCTGTTCATGTCCTTTGCCCACTTTTTGATGGGGTTGTTTGTTTTTTTCTTGTAAATTTGTTTGAGTTCATTGTAGATTCTGGATATTAGCCCTTTGTCAGATGAGTAGGTTGCGAAAATTTTCTCCCATTCTGTAGGTTGCCTGTTCACTCTGATGGTAGTTTCTTTTGCTGTGCAGAAGCTCTTTAGTTTAACGAGATCCCATTTGTCAATTTTGCCTTTTGTTGCCATTGCTTTTGGTGTTTGAACTCCCATTCACAATTGCTTCAAAGAGAATAAAATACCTAGGAATCCAACTTACAAGGGATGTGAAGGACCTCTTCAAGGAGAACTACAAACCACTGCTCAATGAAATAAAAGAGGATACAAACAAATGGAAGAACATTCCATGCTCATGGGTTGGAAGAATCAATATCGTGAAAATGGCCATACTGCCCAAGGTAATTTATAGATTCAATACCATCCCCATCAAGCTACCAATGACTTTCTTCACAGAATTGGAAAAAACTACTTTAAAGTTCATATGGAACCAAAAAAGAGCCCGCATCGCCAAGTCAATCCTAAGCCAAAAGAACAAAGCTGGAGGCATCACGCTACCTGACTTTAAACTATACTACAAGGCTACAGTAACCAAAACAGCATGGTACTGGTACCACAACAGAGACATAGATCAATGGAACAGAACAGAGCCCTCAGAAATGATGCCGCATATCTACAACTATCTGATCTTTGACAAACCTGACAAAAACAAGAAATGGGGAAAGGATTCCCTATTTAATAAATGGTGCTGGGAAAACTGGCTAGCCATATGTAGAAAGCTGAAACTGGATACCTTCCTTACACCTTATACAAAAATTAATTCAAGATGGATTAAAGACTTATATGTTAGACCTAAAACCATTAAAATCCTACAAGAAAACCTAGGCAATACCATTCAGGACATAGGCGTGGGCAAGGAATTTCTATCTTTAATAAATAAACCAGATGATTCTTATGCATCTGGCTTGAAGGCTGTCTTTTGAAAACCAAAGGTCTAGATGGCCCAACAAATAGCCCCCTGGAAAAGTAGAGACACGCTGCTCCCATGGTTTGGCTTCATTGCCCATAGTAGGAATTCAATACTTTAAGTCTCTGAATTGGTAATTTGCTCAAACTGCTCACATTGTAAAATACCTATAAAATCTAGCATGTTTGAAAATTGTTCATATCTTTAACCCTTAAATCATTTTAAGCATTCACCCTCAAATACCTTCTGATCCAAGCTTCATTAGGATTTTTCTTTTATGCTGTGGCTACTTTGATGAGCTTTTTTTTGAGACGGAGTCTTGCTCTGTCACCCAGGCTGGAGTGCAGTGGCGCAATCTCGGCTCACTGCAAGCTCCGCCTCCCGGGTTCCCGCCATTCTCCTGCCTCAGCCTCCCGAGTAGCTGGGACTACAGGCGCCCGCCACCACGCCCAGCTAATTTTTCTGTATTTTTAGTAGAGATGGGGTTTCACCGTGTTAGCCAGGATGGTCTCGATCTCCTGACCACGTGATCCGCCCGCCTCGGCCTCCAAAAGTGCTGGGATTACAGGCTTGAGCCACCGCACCCGGCCTTTGATGAGCTTTATTTCAGCATGCCTGAATTAGTTTCTTAAGAGGTTAAATACAATTGTGAATTGAGAAAATATGAACCAAAGCAGAGACAAAATTATTTTCTTTTCCTTTCAATGTGCAGTAATGTGCTTTTGGCATGCATGAGAGCCTGATGAATAAATTAAAAGGCAATTTCCAAATTGTATATTGATTTTTGTACAACGTAAAAGAGGTGTATGTGACTGATGGAAACTCTTATAAAGGGATATAAATCTTAAATTAAAAAGTGAAAAAATAAAATAAAATTTGAAAACATAGCACCTAGTAGTAAAATATATTAGTGCCCATTTTCTTCTGATACATTAGAACATAAACTGTCCAGTGTTACTAAAGCTATTTTTTCAATAATAATTAGCAGAGTAAGCACAAAGTCCTTAAAAACTTTAGTCATTTCTCTTGTTTTAGCCTGCCATCCAATCTATGAAATGACTATTCTGAGAGCATACAATTCATCATATACTATGTTCTACCAAAAACTCATTAAATTGCCATTGATGATGATCGCAAAGTTCATGGCAGGTTTTCTGTTTAGCATCTTGCCTCAAGTGAAGGCACCTATTTATTGGTGAAGTCATACTCACAACCAAAATGTTGCTATGTAAACTAATTAGGGCTCCATATGAAGATAACTTGATTGCCATGGAGTTTCTGCTTAATATAAACAGAGCAAAAGATGTTATTGTTTAGCAATAAGTAAAAGCTACACTGTAAACATAATCATCCACATACTTGGCTTCTGTAAAAACATTAACATTTGATTTTTGAAATTAGAGCTGGCATTTGGTCATTAGGCACCCAAAGAGTACTCTGGCCAGTGGGTTCTTGAATTGGTAGATTTCTATCCTGATCGGGCAATGCCTTACCCTTCTGGTTCTTTAATGCTTTGAGTGTATCACTCTCATTTTAGGCATCAACAGAGGAATGTGATTGTACTTTTCTTGCTTTCCCAACCTTGTTGCTTATGACGACATTCAAGGGTAAATTTTTTTTTAAACTCATTAGACACACTCTCACTAAGACTAAAAATACTGTTAGTAAAATGCAGGAGTTAATTTTTCAGTAAAAATTATAAGCCTATCTTTTTACAGGAAAATTAACCATATATAAGAGAAAGAATAGGAAAATAAAGGCAGCTCTCAAAGTGCTGAAGTAGCTGATTGAGTTGCTTAGACAGTGAAGGCCTTTCTAGCCAGATAACTCTTATCATCTGAATTAACTTTGTTATTACACAGAGGAGGAAACAAGCACAGAGATTACAAGGTATTCAAGAATCTCACAGTTAGCTTAATGTGGAATTTGGACTATAGCATAATCTATACAAATAATAAGCACTTCCAAAAATATGTGCAATAGATAGATGGATGATTAAACTAGACCCTAAAGAGAAAGGATCTTCCCATGACACAAACGTTTCTCAAACTTGCTTTCCCTCACTGTGACATACCTCAGAGAGAATATTGACCTGCATGACTCACATTCACTACTTTTCACTACAGAGTGAAGTGAATGTTTGTGGGGGACAGATACCCCATTTATCATAATGTGATTGTTATGCATTGCAGCCTATTTTAAAGTAGCTCATGTAACCCATAAATAACTCAATCATACATACTAAGATAAGCATCATGTTATAAAAAATTCCCGGGAGCCCAGCTGTAATTCCTCCTCATTTCTTCCTCAACCCACCACTGTGACTTAACATCATATTTGAAAGCCGTTTTACTACTTAATGCTACCAGAATCACGAACTAGCTGGAAGTTAGGGGTCTCTGGAGTTGGCATTTAGGATATTGAAGTAATACATTATAATTAAAAAGTCTATTGCCCTTGGCTTGCTGATATGATTTTGAAACCTTAAATCCCCAATCACCTACTTCTGGTGATTTCTATAAGAAATATAGGTCATTCAATAATAAAGAATGTATAAGTCTAGGATATTTTCTTAGTTCTACATTCAGTGAACATGTATTTGTAAATATTATCTTTAGCCACAGCAAAAATTGAGTTATAAATTGAGTAGAGCTATGAATAATACCTTGCTTTATTCTCCAATATTTGTAAACCTGAGATTTGAAATATAAGTTGCAATTAAGATAAAAGCAGAGTAAGTTTTAATTTTTGTATTTCGTGGGTACATAGTAGGTATATATATTTATGAGATACTTTGATACAGCCATGCAATGCATAATAATTACATCGTGGTAAATGGAATATCTTTCCCCTCAAGTGTTTATACTTTGTGTTACAAACAATCCAATTATACTCTTATAGTTATTTTAAAACATAAGAATAAATTATTATTGACTATAGTCATTCTGCTCTCCTAGCAAATATTAGATCTTATTCATTCTTTCTATTTTACTGAACCCATTAACTGTCCCCACTTTCCCCCCACACTCCACTACCGTTTCCAGCCTCTGATATTCATCCTTCTACCCTCTATCTCCATGAGTTTGTTTGATTTTTTAGCTCCCACAAATAAGTTTGAACATGCAAGTTTGTCTTTATGTGCCTGGCTTACTTGACTTAACACAATGACACCCAGTTCCATCCACATTGTCACAAATAACAGGATCTCATTCTTTTTTATGGCTGTATAGTACTTCATTGTGTATATGTACCACACTTTCTTTATCTATTTATCTATTGATGGACACTTAGATTGCTTCCAAATAGTGGCTATTCTAAATAGTTCTGCAATAAACATAGAAATGCAGATATCTCTGGGATATTTTGATTTCCTTTCTTTTGGGTACATACCTAGCAGTGGGATTGATGGATCTTATGGTAGCTCTGTTTTTAGATTTTTGAGGAAGCTCCAAACTGAGTTGTACTAATTGACATTTTCACCAACAGTGTATGAGGGTCCTCTTTTTCTCATATCAACTCCAACATTTGTTATTATCTGTCTTTTGGATATAAGCCATTTTAACTGTGTGTGATAATATCTCATTGTAGTTTCAATTTGCATTTCTCTCATGATTAATGATATTGAGCACCTTTTCATATACCTGTTTATCATTTGTATGTCTTCTTTTGAGAAGTGTCTATTCATAACTTTTGTCTATTTTTTACTGGATTATTTGATTTTTCCTATAAAGTTGTTTGAGCTCCTTATATATTCTGGTTATTAGTCCCTTGTCAGATGGGTAGTTTGTAAATATTTTCTCCCATTCTATGGGTTGTCTCTTCACCTTGTTGATTGTTTTCTTTGCAATGCAGAAGCTTTTTAACTTGATGTGATTCCATTTGTCCATTTTTGCTTTGGTTGCCTGTGCTTATGGGGTACTATTCAATAAATCTTTGCTCCAGACCAATGTCCTGGAGAATTTTCCCAATGTTTTCTTGTAGTAGTTTCACTCTGAAGTCTTAGATTTAAGTCTTTAATTCACTTTCATTTGATTTTTGTATATGGTAAGACATAGGGGTCTAGTTTCATTTTTCTGCTTATGAGTGCACAGTTTTCACAAAACCATTTATTGAAGAAATTGTCTTTTCCTCAATGTGTGTTTTTGGCACCTTTGTTTAAAATGAGTTCACTGTAGGTTTATGGCTTCGTTTCTGGGTTCTCCATTCTGTTCTATTGGTCTATGTATCTGTTTTTGTGCCAGTACCATGCTGTTTGGGTTAATATAGTTTTGTAGCATAATTTGAAGTTAGGTAATGTGATTCCTCCAGTTTTATTCTTTGTCTCAGAATAGCTTTGCCTATTCTGAGTGGTTTGTGGTTTCATTTAAATTTTGGGATTTTTTTCTATTTATGTGAAGAATATCATTTGTATTTTGATAAGGATTGCATTGATTCTTCCACTCCATTCACATGGAATATCTTTTCATTTTTTGTGTGTCTTCAATTTCTTTCATGAGTGGTTTATAATTTATTTATTATTAGTTTTAAATCACTTGACACTTTATTGAATGCTAAGTAAGATTTAGCATCTTTGACTTCATTGTACACAGCTGAAGCGGGAGCCCAGGGAGGGGAAGACTGCATGGTTTTCCTTGGAGAGGGGAAGTGTGCACCTTGCGGTCCTGTTACGTTGTGGGAAGATCAGCCCATTTTCTGTCGGCTGCCATTGCCCCTAGGATGGATGTCCTGCCTGTCATCCCATTCCCAAGCTCTGTAGAGTGTTTGTTTCATCATCCTCTTCCTCCTTTTCTTCTTGGTCTTTCTGTTGCTGAGCTGCTTTTCTGAATTCCTCTGATGTTGCCTTGGATATTCCCTGATTTGGTAATGCTCCATTCCATATATCCGATGTTGTTCATGACAGTCACTCACCATCATAGTTGCCAGACTTGGATAACCAGCTCCAAATACTTTGGCTTGGATATGTCCCCGGCGAGAATGAAGGGTATCACTGGTGGCCTCTCCTGGTGAGATGTGTTAGAAGTTGAGGGCTCTCTTGAAGATTCTCTTTCTCTCAGGATCTTTATTTCCTGGTCAATGCTCTCAATCTCTTCTAAGCTGATACCAAACCACTTCTGAAGGTGAAGAAGATAATATTCACGAACACACTCATCATCTGATTGACAACTTTCCACAACATATTTCAGTGCAGACAACCTATGCTCCAACTCTTTCTTCTGCTTGCATCTCTCTATTTTAGCCTGTCTTTGAGATGCCATAGAAACGAGGCTAGGATAGCAATGGAGGAATTAGCAGTGTGATTTTCAGCTGAGTTGTTCTCAGTTTGGGGCAGCTCAAACTCTGCCACATGATAGTAATGGCACTGAGTTAAGTAGTTTATAAAGCATTTTGGAGCCCGCCGCAAATGATCTAGATGCTTGCTGGGGTTGACTTGTTTCATGGTGAGGACACCAACAGGCACTTCAGGTCAGTGGAAGCAATCTCTTACAAATCTTCATTTCGGCTGAAGGAGTCAAGCTGTGATAACATTTTGGCAGCCTTCTCAAGGAGGTCCAGGCCCTTGAATACCTTCTCCTGGACTATCCAGGAACCAGCAGGTTCAACAGTTACTTCTACTTCGTCCAGAAACTTTGCCAGTTTTGAACAGCTCAGGGAGCCACGGCAGCAGTAGCTTGTCTTCAGCAGCCATCTTGGGGAGGGAGCCATGAGTGTTTTATAGTTTTTATTATAGAGATCTTTCACTTCTTTGGTTAAGTTAATTCCTAGGCATTTAATTTTATTTGTGGTTATTGTAAATAAGATTACTTTTTATTACTTTTTTCTTTCTTTTTCAGATTGTTCAATGTGGGGATGTAGAAATGCTACTGATTTGTGTATGTTGATTTTGTATCCTGTAACTTTACTGAATTTGTTAATTAGTTCTAATAGCTTTTCAGTGGAGTCTTCAGTTTTTCCCAAATACAGTATCATATCATCTGCAAACGAAGATAACTTGATTTCTCCCTTTCCAGTTTGGATGTCTTTTATTTATTTCTCTTATCTGATTGCTCTAGCTAGAACTTCCAATAATATGTTTAATACAGTAGTGACAGTGGGCATCCTTGTCGTCTTCCAGATCTTAGAGGAAAGGCTTTCAGTTAGTCTGTTATATATGGTTTTTATTGTTTTGAGGTAGGTTCCTTCTATACCTTGTTTTTCTGAGGGTACCTTTTTTTTTTATCATTAAGGGATGTCGAATTTTATCAAATGTTTTATCTGCATCAATAGAAATGATCATTCTATTGATATAATGTATTACATTGATTGATTTGTGTATGTTGAACTGTTCTTGCATCTCAGGAATAAATCCCACTTGGTCATGATGAATGATCTTTTTAATGTACTGTTAAATTCACTCCTCCTCTGTTTTTTGGAATATTTTGAATAGGATTGATATTAGTTCTTCTTGAAATGGTTGGTAGGATTCAGCAATGAAGCCATCAGGTCCCAGGCTTTTCTTTACTGGGAGACTTAATTATGGCTTTAATCTTGTTAGTTGTTATCGGTGTTTTCAGGTTCTGGATTTCTTCGTGGATCAATCTTGGTAGGTTGTATATATCTAAGAATTTATTCATTTCCTCTAGATTTTCCAATCTATCAGCATCCAGTTGCTCATAGTAAAAAGTAGAGTAATTCCTAATCATCATATCAACAATGTTTTGAAAATAAATATTCAGAAATGTATTTCTAGAGAAGACAAGAAGATACTTGGAAATACCTTTAAATTAAAAGTTAATAATTGGTTTTCTATATAATTAAATTCACTGAACCTAACTTAAAATGTTTCTATTGGTTGGGCGCGGTGGCTCACGCTTGTAATCCCAGCACTTTGGGAGGCCGAGGCGGGCGGATCACGAGGTCAGGAGATCGAGACCACGGTGAAACCTCATCTCTACTAAAAATACAAAAAAAAATTAGCCGGGCGTGGTGGCGGGCGCCTGTAGTCCCAGCTACTCAGAGAGGCTGAGGCAGGAGAATGGTGGGAACCCGGGAGGCAGAGCTTGCAGTGAGCCGAGATTGCGCCACTGCACTCCAGCCTGGGCGACAGAGTGCGACTCCATCTCAAAAAAAAAAAAAAAAAAAATGTTTCTATTGGCTCATTGTGCTTTTAAGTTGCCTTAAGTTAACTTTCAAGATTAGTAACTAGTGAATTGTTCTAACACAATTAGCTTCACTTAATTACAATAAAATTGATATAAAAATGTAAAAAGCCAAGAAAAACAAAGTGATTTCACTAAGGTGCAAATAAAATTGTGTGTATCGTGTGTGTGCATGTACGTTTATATGTAATTGATATACACATTTTAAAACATTCAATTAATACAGGATTCAAAACATATAAAGAGAAAAATTTATAAAGTTCAAGTCAATGCCCTGTTTTAATCCAATTTCACAGTGAGCATTGCTCACTTGTATCTTTTGACATTAAGGGAAAAAAAATTTCTCAACATACAGATTTACAGTAGAAATGATTCTGAAAAAATATTAATCCTAAAACAGTAAGTCCACATTACCAGTCATAAGTTTTTTCTTCCACCCAAGATCCATAGCAGAAAAGGAAAACAGGAATAACTCCATTCATACTTTTTATTTAAGCACTTATCCATTGCTAATTTCCTTAGATTTGAGCCTCAGAAAATCTGCAGGTAGGGTAAAATTTGCATAAGTAGGGTGATAATATTTGCCACTAAGGTACAATAATATTTCTTGCACTCCTTGAAATCAAGGTCAGTTGTAATTATTGCGCTACTTCTACTATAAGGCTTGTGTCTTCACTGACATTAAAGGGTATATGAGTTCCTTACTGTAAGACTGCACAGTGCAAAGATTATATAAACGCATGTAAATCACCATGAAAATCTAGTTCATTCCACTTTTACCACACACCATTTTACAGTTCTAAATATCAATAATCTTCAAAATGTGGGACCCATGGCCTCATTAAGCATAAGAAACCTTGGCACTCTTATTTTCAGACTCAGAAATCAATGCTTTCCATACTCTTTTATGGCCCCTCTTACATGACTTTCTTATTCTGAATTTACACAAGAGTAAAGGGAGTTTTGCTCAAAACTCAGGCAAAGTAACTGAAAAACTTTCAAAACAATTCCAGGATTTAATGTGCATTGAGAAAATGTTTCTCTATAGAGACAAAAACTAAAAGAACACACCAGAATATGTACGACCACCACATTCTCTGGTTCTGTCTCACTGCCAAACAGCAGGATGCATAGACGGAAATACAGACACTATGCATAAACATTTTTAAATGCTTGCCAACAAATTTTTGTTTTTATTATACAAATTTTTGTTTTTACTATACTTTAAGTTCTAGGGTACATGTGCACAACATGCAGGTTACATATGTATACATGTGCCATGATGGTTTGCTGCACCCATTAACTTGTCATTTACCTTAGGTATTTCTCCTAGTGCTATCCCTCCCCCATCCCCTCACACCATGACAGACCCCAGTGTGTGATGTTCCCTGCCCTGTGTCCAAGTGTTCTCATTGTTCAGTTCCCTCCTATGAGTAAGAACATGTGGTGTTTGGTTTTCTGTCCTTGAGATAGTTTGCTCAGAATGATGGTTTCCAGCTTCATCCATGTCCCTGCAAAGGACATGAACTCATCCTTTTTTATGGCTGCATAGTATTCCATGGTGTATATGTGCCACATTTTCTTAATCCAGTCTATCATTGATGGACATTTGGGTTGGTTCGAAGTCTTTGCTATTGTGAATAGTGCCGTAATAAACACATGTGTGCATGTGTCTTCATAGTAGCATGACTTACCATCCCTTGGGTATATACCCAGTAATGGGATGGCTGGGTCAAATTGTATTTCTAGTTCTAGATCCTTGAGGAATTGCCACACTGTCTTCTATGATGGTTGAACTAGTTTACAGTCCCACCAACAGTGTAAAAGTGTTCCTATTTCTCCACATCCTCTCCAGCACCTGTTTTTTCCTGACTTTTTAATGATTGCCATTCTAACTGGTGTGAGATGATATCTCATTGTGGTTTTGATCTGCATTTCTCTGATAACCAGTGATGATGAGCATTTTTCACATGTCTGTTGCTTGCCAACAAATTTTCAAAATCAAATAAGGCATATCCTAGACAACTTCTTCAAGTAAATATCTCCCTGGTAGAAAACTTTTTGGTATTTAATACCCAGTGTTCCAGTACATTTTTTTTACATATTACCAAAATGCTATTTAGCAAATATTTATATAAGAACATTCTGTATTTAAATCTGCAAAATTTAATACAAATATTTATCACAAAATGATTTTGAAAAAAAAACCCTTAACTCATTTATTCTTTTGAGAAATGTCTATTCAAATCATTTTCCCATCTTTTGATTAGATTATAAGATTTTTCCTATAGAGTTGTTTGAGCTCCTTATATATTCTGGTTATTAATCCTTTGTCAGATGGGTATTGAGCTACCATATGATCCAGCAATCCCACTGCTTGGTATATACTCAAAAGAAAGGAAGTCGGTATATTGAACAGATATCTGCACTCCTATGTTTGTTGCAGCATTGTTAACAATAGCTAAGATTTGGAAGCAATCTACATGTCTGTCAATAGACAAATGGATAAAGAAAATGTGGTACACATACACAATCGAGTGCTATTCAGCCATAAAAATGAATGAGATCCAGCTACTTGCAACAGCATGGATGAAACCGGAAATCTTCACAAGTAAAATAAGCCAGGTACAGAAAAACAAACATTGCATGTTGTCACTTATTTGTGGGATCTAAAAGTCAAAACAGTTTAACTCGTGGACATAGAGCACAGAAAGATGGCTACCAGAGGCTGGGAAGGATAGTGGGGGGTGGTGAAGAGGTAGGGATAATTAATGGGTACAACAAAATAAAAAGAAAGAATAAGACCTACTATCTGATAACACAACGGAGTGACTACAGTCAATAATAATCATACATTTTAAAATAATTTAAAGAGTGTAACTGGATATTTGCAAGTCCATGGATAAATACTTGGGGGAATGGATACCCCATTCTTAACAATGTATTTATTTCACATTTTAATGACTGTATTGAAACATATCATGTACCCCATAATTATATATACCTATTATGTACCCTCAAAAATTAAAAAAGTAAAAAGCACTTCAAATTAAATTCTAAACACCATTGTGATACAATTACAACTAGACATTTTGATAAGATCATTGAGTGCCAAGGAAAAATAAGTGCCTCTTGTATATTAGTGAAGCTGACGCATCATTCTTTCATAATCAGTGTGAACAATTCTCAACCATAGTGGACTTGTCCTGACTGTATTTCTGCCAGGCCTTTCTTATATAACCCTTGTTTCTTCCTAGTGTTTTATGGATTCCTAAAAAGTTAACAAAATGCTGAAGGAATCTGTGAAGAAGGAAGCAAAGAGAGTAAAGAGAAAAAAGAAAGATTAACAAAACATATTCATTGATAACAGAAATAATTTGTGGATTATTTCTATTATAACCACTATTTATTAAAGTTTTAGTTTATTTAAAAGTAAATTTAAGTAAAATTTAAAACTGTCTCATCACATAGTTCAAGCTATAATGTTATAATGAAAGTATTGCAGATGATCCAATAGATTTGAAGTTTCTATTTGTGATTGGAGAAAATTAATTTAGAATTTGAATAACGATTACAACTAATTCCCAATTTAAATTTATAATCCGCCCTTTAAAATTTAGAAACAATACTAATACTTTATGATAAAACTTCACTCTACAATATACCTATTTATATTTTACTTACTATGCTAGAGATAATTTATGTAACACTTCACACACTATTTTGGTGATAGATCTGCATTATGCCAAGTGAACAACGAAATAAAGGGTTACATAAGTCAAAATCTCAACTCTCCAGCTACTCTATGTACTAGCAGTATGGCTAGGCAAGTTGTGTTATTGCTCAGTCTCTTCTTCTGCTAAATTATTGTGATATTAATAGTGCCTACTGCATAGGATAATTTTGGTTGAAAATGTAGAGTAGTTCACACTGTAAAGATTATACTGCAAAAGGCTTTCCATCCAAGTAAATACTGCTTTTTAACTGTTTTAACCCAATTTTCCTTGTCTATGGAATGCAGTACATAATATAACCTACCTTACAGACTTGTGAGGATTAAATGCATGCATGGATGTTGTTTTTAGCTCAAAATCTGCATCAGAGTAAATTCTTAATAAATGCGAGCTTTTATTTTTATTATCATTGTGAAAATCCAGTGTGCTAGATTTTTCATTTTCATACAGATTTGAAAGCCCTTTCTACAGACATCTGGACTCAGAAATAAGCCATGGATGGCTTTTGCTGTGTGAGGGAACAAACCATCCCCAGGGTCAGATCCTGACACAGAAATGTCATGGGGAATCTTCAATCAACAGCAAACCCCCTTAACCCACAAGGACAGGAAAATGCTGTAAAAGATAGATGAGACCACTTAAAGCAACAAACAAAACTAAAGTAAAACAAAACTGGTATGTCATCATAGTGGTAAACTTTTAAGAACACAGTTATTGTTAGTTTTTAGTCTCTCTAGCCTGTTCACTGACTAAATGTATTTGCCTCTAAACACTAGGCTCTGCCCTTGCCTCAAGAAAATTATATACCTCTTTTCCCTAAAAAAGCTTTATTTTGATCTAAGATGTATGTATTTCATCAGGCTACATTTTTAAAGAGGGCGTCAGAGGCAGTCATTTTTTCTGTTCTTGATAAAGAGGCTAATTTTGAACTTACTTTTTTTTTCCTATCAATATCTGGTGACAGGCATTTGCTGAGACACAGTGACAGGTGTAAGCTGACCTCTACAAAATTGTAACCTAGTTTCTGCCCATATAATAACTGTTACAGGCATCAAATAAAAAAGGTATTCTACAAAAGCCTAACTTCAGATTATTTCAACTTTTAAAAATATATAGTTAATAATGTACTTAAATTATAAATATTTATCATGACTAATTGTATGCAATACTTAATCTTTAATTTAGAAAGCAGAGCATATTGTTAAAGAGCTATTGTAACAAGCAGTGGATAAGAGAATGAATATATCTGTCCCAACTCTGATCTTGATTTGTTGTGTGACTTTGAATATAACATGCTTCCTTGTGTTTATGCATTCTACAGACATCTTCTCTTCTATAAAATTAGATTACCTGGATAGATGAATAATTAGATCCTTTTTAATTTTGACATTTTGTGATTTGGTGAAGCTGGGCACCAGAGAACAGTTAGCATGATTCCTAGCTGTAATAGGTAAGTGTTAAGGGTATACTACATGCCAAGCACTATACCAAAAACTAGAGATAAAAATATGTGGATTGGGCGCAGAAAAAGTATACTCTGAGTTCTGTGGGTATACATGCTCTGGAAGATGTACCTAGGCATTCCCTGAGCCGTGCACAAGGTCTTTAGCATTATTGGTTGGAGTGGAATTCACACTGTTGATTGAATGAATGAACATTAGAAAATTCCATAAATTGTCAGTTCCAAGAAAAGTAGCTTTAAGAGGAATTATCAGAGGTAAAACAGCACATGGAACAGAACTTTGGACCTGACTTTTCATGGAAAACGCAAAATAAAAAAGCACAAGTTACAATAGTAAAGGTAGCCTTCGAAACAGAGGCTGTTGTCAGGGATGAGAGAGAAGCTCTTATGAGTACATGGCAAAGACTTTCAGTCACATTCCATGCCTTTTAAAGTTGACTGCCATTAACATATGATCCTTAGGTTGTATAGACACTTGCAACTCTTATTTCTGAGGAAACAAGTTTTAAGTCTCTTGTTAACATCTCAGTTACTTGATTATCGACATTATGACACTCTTTGACATTAAAGTTGTCACCCTCTGAGTCAGAGCACGACAGATTTCCTGTCTATAGTACAGGCCAACACTGTTGCCTGTGCTTTGAGACTACCACAGGATTCATCATGAATGCTGTCAGAAAGGCACACTATGCCCAGGCCCAAAAGCCTTAGGCAATGATTTATGCTTGGTTCAGCAGGCGAGATGCAGTCTGCACACTTGAGGCTGTTCCTAGGGCACAGGGACATTCTAAGAGATTTTTAAATCTTATAGAATTTAGAGCCCAGAGGGTACCGATCGTTATATATTCAATTTATCAGGAAAATTGAAAGTTGAAGCTAAGAGAGATTTAATATTAACTCAAGGTCACATGGCTAATTATTGGAAGAAGAGTTGAGTAAAGACTTAATTCTTGACTTTTCATTTCAAAATTCTTTGCAATATAGCCCCGTATTAAAAAGTAAGGTATTTTTGGCCAGGCGTGGTGGCTCACACTTGTAATCTCAGCACTTTGGGAGGTCAAGGTGGGTGGATCACGAGGTCAGGAGATTGAGACCATCCTGGCTAAAACGGTGAAACCCCACCTCTACTAAAAAAATACAAAAAATTAGCCAGGCATGGTGGCAGATGCCTGTAGTCCCAGCTACTAGGGAGGCTGAGGCAGGAGAATGGTGTGAACCCAGGAGGGGGAGCTTGCAGTGAGCCAAGATAGCACCACTGCACTCCAACTTGAGTGACAGAGCGAGACTCTGTCTCAAAAAAAAAAAAAAAAAAAAAAGTAAGGTATTTTTTTCTGGAGATGGGTGGAGCATACAAGCATAGTTTAAAACCAAATGATCTATAAAACAGCAAAAGAATCATAAACTCCATTTCATTTCTAACTCTCTTTGGTTTCCAAGTTTCTTTCTAGGACACACAGCGACCAACATAAACTCATTTTTGTTAAAACTAGATTTCAAATACTAAGGAGAATTGTAGAGTGGGCCATGGGATAGTTGTACTTCCTGTAATGTCTGTTGGAGGGTCACATTTATTAAGAAGAGATATTGAAGGAAACACACTCCAGCTGCATGCTGTGGTCATATTTATGGTTATATAGAGGTAATGAGCAAAGTTTGAAGAGCTACAATCGGGAAACCTGTTTAATGACAGAATCATTGTCTTTAAAAGATATCAGATGTTGGCAACAAGCTGAATGATCAGGGCCATGATACCTGGAAGATTAGAAGCAAGTCTAAATTTAAAATACTATAAAGAGAAATAAAGTAAAATACAACTGCTAAAATAATCTACAAGAAGGGGGAATTGAAATGACTCTTGCCTGCATGTTTAGACTTAACTCTTGGTACTTCATATGTCACATTTCATTCACACTGTGTGGTTTCTCAAAAATTCTCATTCATGTGGTCCTTACAACACATGATTCTCTCTTCTTGTATATTCTTTCCTGCTTTGCAAGCTATTCTACCTAACAGCTATTCATCTTTTAGAATGAAGCTCAGATTTTGTCTCCTTTAAGTAGAGTGATTATATTTTACAAGGACAACTTGAAGTGAGAAGGATATACTGTTGATAACCACATATTATAAGAGGTATAAATGGTATAACCAGTTCTGTTCTGGGCAAACTAGTGGGTGAGGACACTTTGGTCTAAAGTCCCTCTGAGCACTATAGGTTATAGGTAATAGTTATCTCAATTCTGATTAGAAAATCATTCTCAACAAATAAAACTTTATAAGTCAACTTACTTTTAAATGTTCATAATGTTATTCTGATCCTAGTCAGATGCGTTCAATGTGAGAATTTTTATTATCTTTTTACAAAGCTACAGCTTTGCATTTGAAAGAAAAAAATACCTTACATTTAATTTGATTGTACATTCTTCAAAGCATAGAAAGTATTAAACAAAAATTATGTAAATCCTGTGTATAAGAAAAAACTCATTATCAATAAAAATAACTGAAAACTAAAATGTAAGGCAAAAAAAAATCCTCTTCTAAATTTTTTCTTCACTGTCAATCCTGAAGGGTAGATGTTTGATCACGATTTAGTCTAAAATTTTCATTAAGCTCTATTAATTTGAAAACAACTCTTTAGTGTCCTTAACTGAAGGGAACTATGCTTGGCAGGTGACATAAAGAAGACTGAACCAGCCATTTGTGTTCTAGATAGATATGCATTATGTGTTAGCAAATCAAATTCTTCATGGGATAATAAAGGGTATATCTATTTCCCTTATCTTCTAGCACATCTATTAATCTGTAAATAATCTGCTGTGAATCTCCTGACAATTATGACAAGTGAAATTTCAATTTTCCCATTGGAGCTGGCATTTTGTTTTGAAAATAGTGACAAGCAACATATGATTGTTAGAGAAAATAAAAGGAAAATATTTCTATTCTATCCATGGGCAAACATGTATAGATTTATACAATAAAATATACTGCATAGTATAATTTTTAAAACTATCTGATTTTGTAGGACAGGACATCTGCTCTTTTCAATCAATGAATCCTTTTAACTGTTGGAGCTGATTGAATTCCATGGAGCTGATTGAATTCCATTGAGCTGATTGAAAAGCATATTTTTTATATTATGGGTAGTTATTCTACATTAAATCACCACAATCACCTGCAATAACAACAACAATCCACATATGAAAAGAATTTTAGCCATAATTTGTTGAATGCTTACTATGAGCTATATTTATTCTTATTAAAAAAATCCCTAAAGCATAGTAGTGTAGTCCTAATTTTTCAGATGAAGAGATTAAGGCATAGAGTGATTAAATAATATTTCCAAGGTTTCACATAGCTGGTAAGTAAATAAATACAAATATAATGAATAGTAATAAAAAATAGTTACAATAATACAACAATGGAAATATTGGCTGTAGTTTGTGTAATCTTGCCCTTGAGCTAGCTATCACTAATCTATACTTACAAAAAAACCCTTTGGGGTAAATTGCACAGTTCCAATTATCCAGATGAAAAACTGAGAGATAGAGAGAGTGAATAACTAACACGCTAAGTGTATAATAATAATAAAAACAACAATCATGACAATTATGAAAAGCTAGAACAATTAATAAGTCCTTCCTAGCACTATAGGTAGACTCTATTCTAAATACTTTTCAAAAATTTAGTTGAAGGTGCTGTATTTACTCACCCCTTTTTTTTCTCTCCATGAAAGCCATGCACTGTAGCTGCTTCTAGTAGGCCATCTTGGCCTCCTCGCTAATCAACCTAAATGCTCATCAATGACAGACTGGCTAAAGAAAATTGCTGTATATACACCATGGAATACTATCCAGCCATGAAAAATAACAAGATCATGTCCTTTGCTGGCACATAGGTGGAGCTATTGCCATTATCCTTAGCAAACTAAGGAACAGAAAACTAAACACCGCATGTTCTCACTTATCAGTGGGAGCTAAATGATAACACATGGTCACATGGAGGGGAACAGTTGCACACTGGGGCCTCCCAGAGGGTGGAGGGTAGGTCAAGAGAGAGGATCAGGAAAAATAACTAATGGATACTGGAACAACACACACTGGGGCCTAACAGAGAGTAGAGAGTGGGAGGAGGAGAGGATCAGGAAAAATAACTAATGGGTACTAGGCTTAATACCTGGGTGATGAAATAATCTGTACAACAACCCCCTGACACACATTTACCTATCTAACCAATCTGAACATCCTGCAAATGTACCCCTGAATTTAAAATAAAAAATTTTAAAAAATTTCATCATTATTCATTAGAATAATCCCAAGGTATTATTATTTCTCCTAAAATGATAAAAAATTGAAGCACAGACTGGCATGGCTAAATCAAAGGTTCATGAGATCAATTATTATACTAGAAGACCTCAATCTTAAGAGGATAATAGTTGTTCAAAAGAAAATAATAATAGTAAAAATCTCAGGTTTTCAGGTAAGTCCACAGATTTTAAGCATTGAAGTAGTATATCTGCCCCAATTATACAAAACCTTTGCTAGCTAATTGGCTAGTTTCACCATGGAAGGGCTTTTGGTTCTTCATATTGAGCATCTGTTTAAAGATTGTTAACATGGAAAAGCAATCTTGCACCTAGAGACTTTTTTCATGGAGTCTATTCACAAGAATGCCCATTCATCAAAACTCCTTATAATCCCAAAAGAAAAGCCCAGATTTAAATTTATCTATTTGACAAATGATGTATATGGTCCTTAGTACATCAACAAAGTTATTTACACCAAACTGAATTGGGAGATCTTCATTCCCATGAATTTATTTCCTAAAGATCATAATATATGTAAAACCTGCAAGCATGACCTTTTCATGTATCTATATATTATCCTAATGGATTGCCTGTTAAAACAGTCTGAATGCACATATGGCTCCTTTTGACCACTCAACAATCCCAGGGGAGGATTTCAGCAAGAAAAGAGGGAGAGAGTGTGTATGTGTATGTGTGAGACAGAAAGAAAAAAAGAAAGAGTGAGAGAAAGGAGAGAATCCTCAAAAAAAATCTCTGTGGAGAAGGTAATACTATTACTTAGTGAATTAAAAATTCAAACAATTTATGAAATAAAAGAAATAATTTCTTTTTTATCCTTCCTCTTCTTAACAGGATACCCATAATGTTAATCAGATTCCTCAATTATTCAGAATACTATTGTATATTATCAAAATGTCCTTAAGTATATGCATATCTTTTGTATATGCACCATTTATTGATTCCACAAATGTTTATTAAGTATCCAATGGGTGACAGATATTTTTAGATATAATCAAGTATATCCCCTAACTACCTTCAAGTTGTTTTAGTTTTGTAAAATATGCAAAAACAACTAATGATAACGTGATAAAGAACATTGGGACAAAATGAAAAGAGATCAGCTGGCAGAAAGAGGTGAATCAGGCAAGAGTTCATGTATGGATTTTAATTGCTTTATTATTTCCCTTCCAGACTACAAACCTATTGAGAGCAAACTTCATGATAGAATTGTCATTTTGTCCTTCAACAGGTCGCCACATAAAGTTCTCCTCATAGTAAACACTCTGCATATCTGCTATATACTACATAAACTAGAAAGTAACTATGATTTGCATTCAGCTATGGTAGCTTCGCTAGAAACACAACCTTCCAACAGAAATTGTATACTCTTCAGAACAGCTCTATATGTGTAAGGAGAAAATTGCTCCATAATTAGAAAAAGTGTTCCCTACTCGCTCTTCAAGAATATGATGACCAAAATTGACATTTTCCTAACCTGTAACTACATTCTAGATTGAGGAAAGTAAAATAAATAGTGTTTGTTATAACCCTTCACACACTATGTGGTTTTTAAAATCGTGTGGAAGACTTACTTTGATTTTTAAAATGAACAAATAAAAAATAAGTTGAAAAAAATCAGCCAAACTTCCTATGAGGTAGCAAATATCAAATCAAACTGGCAAATATAAAAATGTATTGGCAATTTTAAAATTTGAAAAACGTAACCATAAATCACATTTGATTTTTACAAAGAATTGAATTTGATCTTGTCACTATTGTAATAGAGCCTTAGGGTCTTTGAAACTTCACTTTGATAAATTTGATAATGGGGAAAGGTACATTGAAAAGGCAAAAAATAGCAAAATACACACACACACACACACACAATGTCTGTCTACATGACTAAAATCATTTTTTAGTGAAACCGTGAAATAGTATTTGCAGATATTAAACTAAGATACAACGCGCATCTTGATACAAATCAGCAATATCATGTGATAAAGAAAGTTATTGAGATACACACACATATAATGGAAGGAGAAAGATATGTGTGTGTGTGTGTGTGTGTGTGTGTATACATAACTGCAATGGGAGAAGAACTTGTGCTAAGACAGACATGCTATTGCCACTTCCCCTGTGACATCTGCTTTCACATGGAGACACGGTGAATTTCATAAGCTGCCATTAGGAGACAATCTTGTAAGTTTTGAGCTGTTTCACTCTCAATATATGACATATAAATTACAATTAAGGTGGGAACAAAAGCATAAAGTGTTTCTCAGTCTTGATGTCTTGCTCAATATCTTAAGAATTATTACCTGTCTTATAATTTATAATATTCCTACCAAAGACTAGAAAAAAACCTAATTCCCAATGTCACCAAGAAGAAAGAAAACATTCTTATTCTATGTAGTCACTGTTGATTATATGGGGAGTAAAAGTTGGAAACACAGAACTTCACAGAGCAAGTAAGAAGTCAGGTTGGGTCTGAAGATCTTGATTGTGGGTGAGCACATTTTAATTATTCTTCTCCAAAACATCAGATGTCTTTGTTGCCAGGAGGGCATATTTTCACTCAGGAAATGAATGTCACCAGCCTAGGTCTGAAAATGTAGTGTGACAAAATCCAATTCTTGCTTTACATAGGTTATTTTGATATCAGTGATGAGAACTGAACTAGAATAAGTATAAAAACGGTTGACAATAAGTTTCTGCCATCATCCAGGTGACATGATGGTGACTGACCAGGGGCCAGTGGTGGAAGTGTAGAGGAGCAGTCCAATGTTGGATATGGTCTGAAGGCAGATTGTAGGGAATGAGCCTACTGGATAATAAAGGTGAGAAAACAAAGAAAGAGTCAAGAGTGCTCCCAAATATTGATTGATTTTTGTCTGATCAGGTGGATAAAGGAAATTGCCTTTAATGATCTGGGGTGTGGACATAGTATTGTGAGGTGGGAAGGGTAATGGAATTTTCCATTTTAAATGTGACTTTAAAATATCCTATTTTATATGTAAATTGGAAATTTGGGGAGAGATGTGAGCCAGAGGTTTACACTGGCATGATGAGAAGAAAGCGCTAACACTAACATTTGGGTCGAGAGATGGCCCAGGAGAGGAAACAATACTGGCAAAACCCATGGAACAGAGAATGTGAGCTAATGTCAAATCCATTTCCTTTTATTCTTGGCTTCACATTTCCGTGAAATTTCCTGGCTGCCCTTGAAGCTATGTATGACTGAGTTCTAGCTGATGTGCCATTTCTAAGCCTGGGGCAAATACATTTCTTCTGTATGATTCTTCTTGTTCCTTCACCCTCGACCAACTTGATAACAGAAATGCACAGTGACTTTCGAAATCATGTGTTGAAGATGGTTGTGGAAGACATTGCTAGTGCTCCCTATATACAGTTTCTGCTTCTCTATACACGTAGAAAACTGTTTCCAAGAGCCCCTTTTCCAGTTATGGTAAAAGTGATACTGGTTACTTCTAGACTGAAGAATTTAATTACTAGTGGTTCACTTTCCTCGACTTCATTGACCAAAGAGGCTACATGTTTAAGCTGTACCTGCAAGATGGTGAAGGTTTCTTCGGATCTGGCCTCATGAAGATAATTTTCCATAGAGAGGGGCTCAACCTTATGATAGACTTTACATAGAATAGGAATCTTTGCTGTGTAAAATAAAATTTTTGTGGTTGCTACCATGGCATAATCTAACACACCCTGAATAACAGAATAGTGGCACTATAAGCTAGAAGACCTAGTGTGGTGAATTCCAAAAAGAGGGATTCTACTATTACAATAATATATTGTTTGGAATTATAAGCTTCCCAATTCTGTGGTTTTTCTCTGGAATTATGAATAAAATTTAGAAAAACTTTTTAACCTATATAAATTATGAGAATGAGGAAAATATTTTAATAGAATCTAATTTTGGTTTGGTAACAAGTTCAAATTTGGGCAAATAGGCAAAACGTTAAGCCCTGAATATTTACTATCTCTATGTTTTTATCCATAAGAACTATGTTTCTCATAAATTAGAGTGAGGATTAAATTGGATGATTCATGTAATGCACTTAGTACCATGCTGGATATGTAGTTAGTTTTCAATTAAGCTAAGTATTATTCTTAGTTTTTAAGTGGTAAAATGTATTTATATTAGGAATAAAATATTTCAGAAGTAAGTTACATATAGTTTTTTTCTGAATCCTATTTCTAATATTACTTAGTTTAGTTCCGTAAACCAGATTAGTAATCAATGGTTAATATAAATTCCAAATTGGTTAGCACTGGTTTAGTAAGAATATTCTACCAACATTAAGGTAAATGGCCTCATTATGAAAACATGAAGTATATTAGTCAGAGTTAAAACTCATAGAATAAAGCAAGAAGTGAGATTTCTTCATGGCTGTTTCCCAGGGCTAATTTATGTATAATTCTGTTCAGAATCAGAGAACTCTTACAGATGAACTTTTAAGGATATCATTTCCCATTTTATGATTATAGGGGATTGAAGAAATCTTGGACTTAATCTAATCCATTGAGATTATTCTGAAAAACCCACAGCCCAGAAAGATTAAACAAATTACCCAATATTCCTGAATTTGTAGATGAGAATCTCAAGACTGGACTGGAATTCAAGTTTTTATTCCATTCTTCCATAATTTCCAATTGTCACGCATCTCCTAATTGGCTAGGTAGTAGGTTAAAAAGAAAAGGACATGACTGTGTTTTGCTTTGTTAGAGCCATCAAGTTAAAATATTATGTATTAGACCTTGGGATCCTATTTATGTCTCAAAAGTTAGTATCTACTGCAATGTTTGGGAAATAGTGCAAATTAGCTAAATGTCAAACGAATGGGATAAGTGGCAGTACTCTTCTACAGGGCAAACATACTTCAAGCTTCAGTCCTGAGATGAAACATGTTCATATAGTCTCATGATAACTCATACTTCCATATATAGCTGCTCTACCAAAGTCTAACAAGGGAATACCACTTTTATGGATAATAACTGAGTACTGAGTGGTAAATGAGACATGTGTTTAAAACTTCATATTAAGGCCAGGCACGGTGGCTCACGCCTGTAATCCCAGCACTCTGGGAGGCCGAGGTGGGTGGATCATGAGGTCAAGAGATCAAGACCATCCTGGCCAACAAGGTGAAACCCTGTCTCTACCAAAAATACAAAAATTAGCCAGACGTGGTGGCGCATGCCTGTAGTCCCAGCTACTCTAGAGGCTGAGGCAGGAGAATCACTTGAACCCGGGATACGGAGGTAAAACATTTCAATATTGACACCAATATTTTCCATATTTTGTGTGAGAAAAGTTTTATCACATGCTAGTCACCCAGTGGCACTTGTAAGAAGGCACATGAAGTATTTTGTTTCAATGTTGCATAATTGAAAGGACAACATTCCAAGTTAACAGCTATTCACATAAGTTTATTTTAGCTTGGAAAAAGGGAGAAATCACTGGTTTAAATAGTTGAAAATTCTACTTACTGCTAAATGCAGGTGCTCAAATGAGGCGATTAGAATTATCTTTTTCTACTTTTCTCCATTGTGCTTTTGTTTGTGATGATTTCATTCTCATGCAGACCCTCCCACAAGGGAGCAAAAAGCTGCTGCCAGCAGCTCTAGATCTACATCCTAACAATTCAGCAACCCCTCCAGAAATAGAGTCTCGAGTACCAGAAGGGAGGACAGATTCTAGACAAACCAAATGACACATCCACTACACTACTTAGCTACCATGGCAAGATTTAGAGAGTTTCTGGAGTGTTAAATATATTTAGGAAGTGTCATAAGCACCTAAGAGCACTTCATTGCTATCTTTTTCTGGTAGTCATTAAGTGCCCATGGTTGAATAGCTTTTTTTCATTCAAAAAATGATTTCCCATGTGTTCTAGTTTTCTGGGTACTAAGGATGGAAAAACACAACCACTGATGTGGACAGTGTATTAGGCTTGAAAATACCTGATCACAATGCCATGACATCACTGTTGCAGTACAGATGCTACAAAGACCAACTGGTGCTTGCGATATGTGCACATCAGTCTAGGGAGAAAAGGAAGGCTTTTCAGGTGAAGTATCTAGGTATTAATAAAAAGACATTGTGGCCAGGCGTGGTGACTCATGCCTGTAATCCCAGCACTTGGGGAGGCCAAGGCGGGTGGATCACAAGGTCAGGAATTTGAGACCAGCCTGGCCAATATGGTGAAATCCTGTCTCTACTAAAAATACAAAAATCAGCTGGGCGTCGTGACAGGCACCTGTAATCCCAGCTACTCAGGAGGCTGAGACAGGAGAATCTCTTGAACCTGGGAGGCAGAGGTTGCAGTGAGCTGAGATTGCACCACTGCACTCCAGACTGCGTGACAAAGTGAGACTCTGTCTCAAAAAAGACTTTGTGACAGTATGCTAAATTGAAGATACTTTTCCAACAGCTTCCCTCTATAAAAATATTGTATGCTCTAGCAGCCACTTTGAATTCCCAGTGCCACCCAGACGTGGTTCTTTCCTTATTTGTGGCAAGTCTGGGATAAGGCAAAAGTAGATTACAATGACAATGCTGCCCTATCAAAATCAGACAGAATGGAGTCTTGCTTTATCCCTGCAGAGTTGATGCATCTGTATTTTACTAGGAATGTGGAGTTTGGTGTTTAGATGTATTGAACAGTGAATAATCAGGATTGATAAATCTAAGCTTTCAACAAATCTTCCCTTGTTTTTATTCTGTGTAAAGGGGATAGATCCTGAAAGATTTTATTAAAATCCAATCTAAGTACTTGCTCTAGTCTCTTATTTCCGGGCCATGTCGGTTTTCCTTTCTTGTTATAGATTGGTGAAGAGCCAAAATAACAAGCCCAAATTGGTGTATTTGACTCACAAGTAGAGTATGACTTTCCACCAAAAATAACATTGTCTTCTCAACAATGCTAAAATACTTTATCTATCCTAAGCCATACTTTTTTAACATCATAATATTTTCATTACATCTTACAATTAATGACCTTCCAGTTAGTGACAAAAAGGTTTTTTCTCCTTTATAGGTAGAAAAAATGATGGAGAATTTTAAACCAACAATATTAGATTTGATAAGTTCTAGTATGTAGCCCAGGAAGGATGAAAGCTATACGTGGAGGATCTATTCTGAAGCCAGACTGCATGTTTGTATCTAGGCTCCAACACTTACTAGCTGGGTGTCCCTAGGTAAGTTACTTACCTTCTCTATGTCTCATTTTCCTCATCAACAAAATAGGTATAATAAGCGTACTAATTTCAAGGGTTTTATGATATATATTATATATATATATGAGTTAGTGCTTACAAAATCCTTTAATTAATGGCTAGCACATAGATAGCATCTTCAGTTAATGTTAGCTATTGTTATAGGTCCCATTTGTCATACGTTCAGCAGACTCTCAATGCCAAACCCTTAAATATTGTTTTCTTTATATTGCTTTCTATTGCTTTTCCTTCCGTTATAAATGCCACAGAGCTTGTCCCCCCAAGTTCAGAGAGGCAAGACAACTTAGGGTCTGGAGTTTGATTTACAAAAAAGTTCTACTGCACTGTCCAATGTGTAGTTGCTGTCACACATGGCTATTTACATCTAAATTAATTAAAATTTAAAAATTAAAATTCAATTTCTGCATCACATGGGCCGCATGTCAAGTGTTAACCACACGTGGCTAGTGGCTACCATATGGGACAGCAGAGATAACATAAGACTTCTCCATTATCACAGAAAATGCTAATAGGTCACTGCTGGTCTATGATCCCTAAGCCAGTTTCCACCAGAAGCCTCCTTTTAATGATTCCATTATAAATTTAACAATAATGTGATATATTTACAATTAGGAGATACCAAATCATCATAGCTTTTATAAACTTCCTATTGCAGGGAGAACTATTATTTTGTGATAATCAATCTTGTCTTTAAATCTAGATACCCATAATGGATATTCATGATAAACCTATTTAGGCTTGGGTATGTCATCTATGACTTCTAGTCAAGATGAGCTGACATTTATCTTAGCTAAGGAAACCTAGTTAGGATGATATTTTCTTTATTTTAACAAATGTCTATTGAACTCATTTCAAGACAAAAGCTCTCTACTTAGTAGTAGGTGGGGAAACCAGCGAGAGTATGATACATTTCCTGAACTCAAACGACTTGTTCTATTTGGGTTATAAAAAGAATACAATGAAATACTATGAAAATTAGGATATTATACTTTTAAATGAGATGAAAGAGATGAAAGTTTTGCAGGTTCAAATGAGGAGAACATAACAGAGATATTCTAACTTGATCTGAAAACTTTCCTGTAGATTGCAGTTATATCTCACTGTCTGTCTCCTTCTGCTCCCATCTCCATTCCTGATCTGCCTTCTAACTTCCAAAATGAATAAAAAGGTCCAGTTACCTGGATCTTCCACACAGGCACAATTGAACCAATCATAGGTAGGTTTGGATAGGTCTCAAACAGGATCTCTTTACCAAAGTCTACTTAACTTTTTTATAATTCACATTACTTTAATTATTTTGTATGGTTTAGAGAACTTAAGCCTGTTTTAGATATGTTCTTTGGAAAAATGCAATAGAGATTGTGTAACACAAAGTCATATAACATTGTTAGTTACTGAAAAAATATCAAATTTCAAGAGTAATTGTGATGACAACCATTATGTGCACTGAAAAATCTTTTAAACAATTATTCAGTATTTGAGTTTTTCTTAACCAAATAACATTTCCTAAGGTTTTTAATTAAAAAGTCTTAACAGCTTCATTGTCAAAAAACTACTTTTTACAAAACGTAATGCAAAGTATAAAACCTACATACTTTCTCACCAAGTGATGCACAAAGTAATTCACTAAATCACAACTTTTTTCAAAGGATGACTTGAACTCACTGACAGTTGCTTTGTTGTAAGATTGCTTCTGGTTATTTATCTGACATTGGATAGTAAAGCAAAGCCTAGGAAAGACAATGAATTCAAATATTTCGCCAAGCTGTGTTCCTTGAGTAGGTGAGGGAGAATGGGAAGAATCTCTTTTTAGGCTCACATTCCTTTCAATTTAAAAGATAATACATTAGTAAGAAATGTTTTTATTCAGTCCTTTTCCCATAGATGAAAGGAATATCCACTTCTCAGAAGAATAGAAACAGGGAAGAAGTACTTTCTAGCACCTTGCTCCACTTCCATGGGAAGACTAAGTTGGAAGACGTGATGAAGTAGTTGTGACTCACCTGGTTCCTTCTTACACAGTAGTGGTTTATCGTTGACATGCATAAATTTTCCTCCCTCTGCCAGGCTAAAATGGCTTCTCCCTTTAAGGAAGACCCAGTGATGTCCAACTTTGCCTGAGTCTCAATTCAAGTTTGTGTTTTATTTTTTTCTCCAATTTATCCTCGTAAGTCATGAAGCTGATATTTTGAGTCTCACATGATTGGCTCATAATTTTTTCTCTGAATGATTTCAAACTCAAAGGAAGAAGAGGGGAGTGATTTTACAGTATCACTCAAGACCTAGAATCCTTTGGAATCTATTGAATCTATACATATATAATCCATTCAGCCAGTAATCGAATATTGAAGTTGTTGCAAGAAATGCTGTTTTTAGAAGGCTCATATAATCATTGGGTTCTTCACTTTTGTGGTGTTTTACAAAAATTCAACACTATTGTTAAAAAAAACCTTAGAAAAATTAATTTTAACAGAGTTTAATTAAGCAAAGAATGATTCACAAATTGGGCTGCCTCCCAAACCCAAGTAGGTGCAGAGGGACTCCAGCTCAGCCATGTGGTGGAAGAAGATCTATGGACAGAAAAAGGAAAGTAACTTACAGAAAACAAAAGTGAAGTACAGAAACAGCCAGATTGTTTACAGCTTGACTTGATGTTTGCCTTGTTTGAACATAGTTTGAACCGTTGGCCACCTTTAATTGGTCAAAACTTGGCGATTGGCACGAGTATGTTACAGTCTGCTTACACATCCAGTTAGGCTTCAATTTACTAGGTACAGAGAAACCTTTAGGCTAAACTTAAAATATGCAAGAAGGCAGCTCTAGGCAAAACTTATTTTAACACTATGCTATGCACCTTTAACTACATCTTGCTTTTGATATTCCCATTTAAGTGTAGATTGTAGATAACCTTCCCAATTGTGTCTTAGAGATCTAATTATCTCTTTTAGTAGCAGTTGTATAAAATTTGATGGAATGGATATGCCACAGTCTTCACAACCCTTCTCTTATTGAGGGAAATTCACTGTTGTTAGTTTTTGCTATTATAAGTAGTGCTGCTATGGATATTCTTGTTTATTTGTCCTTATTTACTGGTACATTTATTTCAAGGAGATAGATTCTCACAGTGGGTTACCATTAAATTCATATACATCAAGGCTCATTTCTCATAATCCCTGTTCCTACGCTTTGAACTTCTTTGTTTTGAAGTCTCTACTTTCCTGGTTTGCTCAGATTTTTTAGTTTGCTATAGTTAGTATTCCATCTTTAGTAATGTCTTTGGATTAGATATTTGGGTAACATATTCATTGAACTCTTATAAAGTCATACTTTTTTCCCTCATGACAAATGACAGATAATACGGCTGTCTATAAAATTTAAGATTGTGTTCTTTTTGTACAACTAGTTTTGTAGGTATTGTGTTATTGTTTCATACCTAGTCATATGGCATCTGAGAAGTGGACTCCTTGAGTTTTCCTTTGAAAGTAATATGCTCATTATGTCTGAAAGTACAGCAAAGGTTGATTTTCTTTTATTATTTCAATCCACAAACACAGTAAATTTATTTTTGTCTTTAGAATTTTTGTAAATTTCTATTTTTTAATCTTTATTTTTCCCACAATGTTTTTATTTTCAGCAATGTTTTTATTAATTATTCAGCAATTTACTTCAACATAATTGATGTTGAATTTTTTCAGGATTTTATTTGTACATATTTTATTATATTTATTTATAAATATTTTATAATTGTTGGCATTATTTGAAGTGGGATTTTTAAAGTTTTATTTCCTAAATGTGTGCTGTTAGCATATAAAAATACCTCGTGACTTAAACTTTTTAATTCTAACAGTCCATTAGTAAACTCACTGTTATTTTCGATGTAAGCTAATACATCATATGACAATAGGAAGAATTTTTACTTCTTCCTTGAATATTTTTATGAATTTTATTTATTTGTCCTATTTTAGTGTTAAGAATGTCTAGTACTATGTTAATTGGAAATGATAATAGCAGGCATCCTTGCTTTGTTTCCAGTCAGGGGAGAAATTTAAGTCTTTTAGTATTAAATATAAAGTTTTCTCTAGGTTTTACAAATATTTCATCATCTGATTAGTGAGATTTTCTACTTTCCTGGTTTGCTCAGATTTTTTTTAGTCATAATTGATGTTGAATTTTTTCAGGAGTCTTTTCTGCATGTATTAAATATCATAAGCTCTTATATCTTTATGGTCATAATATGATAAATCACACTGGCTGATTTTCAACCTGGTATTACTAAGACAATCCCCACTTTAACATGGTGTTTATCCTTCTACATATTGTCATATTTTATTTGGCAATATCTTGTTAAGGGTTTAAATCTACATTCATGAGAGATAATGTTTTATACTTTCCTAGTTTTATAATTATTTGTCAAAATTTAGTATTAGGATTATGCTGATCGTATGAAATGACTTGTGCAGAGTTTCTCCTGTTTTGTGTAAAAGTTTGTATTAGTTTAGCATTAATAATTCCTCGATATTTGAGTAAACACATGAGTAAAAACATCTTGCCTTAGAGTTTTTATTTGTGGAGAGTTGTTTTTATTTATAATAAGCAAATTTTATTTAATAGGTATAGGGCTATATTCAATTTTCTATTTCTACTTTTGTCAATTTTGGTAAGTTGTATCTAACATGAAATTTTGCCACTTTGTCTAAGGTTCACAGTTGGTTGTATCAAATTGCTCATAATATTCTCTTTATCCCTTTAATGCTTGTAGAATCTATAGTAATAGCCATTCATACATGCTTAATATTGATAAATTTCTTTTTTATTTTCTTGATTAGTCTTGGGAGAGGTATGGTAATTTGGTTAATATTTACATACAACAAGATTTTGATTTACTTTTTCTAATTTTAAGATTTTTTAATTCTTTTCATTTATTATTTTAATTATTCTACTTATGTTAAGTTTACTTCCTCTTCTTTTCTACCTTCTAATAGCATAATATTAGGTCAACAACTGTAGAACATTCTTATAAAATAACAATTTTAAAGATATATGTTTCCCTTTAAGAACTGCTTTAGCTGCATCCCACAGTTTTGATGTTTCAATTTATCTATTGGCTTCTTGGTTTTGGTTGTATTTACAAAAGATGATGGGGGAAAGGATATCTTTGAAAAGGACACCTTTTTAAACTAGCTGTTCCAGGAATTACAATGCAAAAACCTAACTTGTACATGCACAGTTACACTTAATATTATACCACCTCACGTAAAAAATAAAAAGCTTACATTCTCTAATTATGCTATAGTTTTTATATTTCTTGTTTAAACTCTAAAAGACAATGTTTTTTCTTTAAACAGTCATGCACACTAGAATGAATTAAGAGTAAAATTATCATTTATATGTACCCAGGTATTACCATTTCTGTTGCTCTTTATTTTCAAGGATCCAAGTATGCAACTTGTATCATTTCTCTTCAGCATTTAGCATTTCTTGTAGAACAAGTCCATTGGTGACAAATTTTCTTAGTTTTTCCTTATCTAAAAATGTCTTCTTTTTGACTTTCCTTTTTTTTTTTATTTTACTTTAAGTTCTGGGATACATGTGCAGAACGTGCAGGTTTGTTACACAGGTATACATGTGCCATGGTGGTTTGCTACACCTATCAACCTGTCATCTAGGTTTTAAGCCCCACATGCATTAGGTATTTGTCCTACTTCTCTTTCTCTGCTTGCCCCCACCCATCCCTGATAGGCCCCGTTGTGTGATGTTCCCCTCCCTGTGTCCATGTGTTCTCATTGTTCGACTCCCACTTATGAATGAGAACATGTGGTATTTGGTTTTCTGTTCTTGTGTTAGTTTGCTGAGAATGATGGTTTCCAGCTTCATCCATGTCCCTGCAAAGGACCTGAACTCATTCTTTTTTATGGGTACATATTCCATGGTGTATATGTGCCAGATTTTCCTTATCCAGTCTATCATTGATGGGCATTGATGGGCAACCAATTTTCTTCTATTCTGTAGGTTGCCTGTTCACGCTGATGTTAGTTTCTTTTGCTGTGCAGAAGCTCTTTAGTTTAATTAGATCACAGTTGTCAATTTTGGCTTTTTTGCCATTGCTTTTGGTGTTTTAGTCATGAAGTCTTTGCCCATGCCTATGTCCTGTATGGTATTGCCTAGGTTTTCTTCTAGGGTTTTTACAGTTTTGTGTTCTACATTTAGGTCTTTAATCCATCTTCAGTTAATCTTTCGTATTACGCGCTTATCTTAAGTAGAAAGACTTTAAGAAGTAAATTTGGAGCATTCTCTTTTAAGATTTTAAGTTTGTTTCTAAACGAGATTTTCCTGATGTGAAATTCTGTTTTGGCAGTTCCTCAGTTTTAGAAATATAAGATGTCCCATTCTTTTTGACATCATTTGTTTCTAATGAGGAGTCCATGAACATCCAAAATATTGCTTCCTAGCATGTGATGTGAGATTTTCTCTAAGAGGTTTTCAAGAATTTTTCTTATCTTTGATTTTCATCAATATGAGTGTAAGATAACTATGAATAGTTTTCTTTAAATTTTCTTGCATGTGGCTGAGTTTTCTGAATTTGTAAATTTGTATCTTTCACCAAATTTGAGAAGTTTCCAGTCATTTTTTAACATAATTATTTTGTCTTTTATTTTCCTAATCTTCCAGGACTTCAATGTCATGTATCTTACACTTTTCAATGTTATCAAATAGGTCCCCAAGATTATGTCTTTTTTCAAATCATATTTTGAGCTCAAAAACAAGATAATTTCCATTTTGTGTAATTTGGGTTCACTCATTCTTTATTTTAGCATCACCATTTGATGCATATTTCCTTTCTTTAAAACTTTATTCAGAGGTATTTTTAAATATCTGATTTTTTCACTAGTGAAAGGAGATTCAGTTCCACTTTTGTGGGGATTTTGAGTTCACCTTTCAGTGTCAATACATTGAAGCTTTCAATTCTGCCAAATGTCTTGAGAGACTCATTACCTTTAGTCAGTTTCCCTCCCACAGTATATTCAAGAAGCTTTCTTCTTAGCTCTCCAGCCTCACAAAAGCTTCACCAGACCAGAACTCATCAAAGATTTCAAGTATATAGGGCTTCTTAAAGCAAGCCCATACAAATGTAAAAAATGTTCTGGTTTTGTTTTCTCCAATAGTGTCCCTCTGCTTTGGCTAAGCTTGATCCTCAGTTTATATCTAAAATTGTAAAAATAACTTTTATAAGTTAATTGAAATCATGATCCTTACTTTTATTTATTTTTTAGAGACAGGGTCTCACTCTGTTGCCCAGGCTAGAATGCAGTGGTGCAATCATGGCTTACCGCAGTTTCAACCTCCTTGGCTCAAGCAATCCTCTTGTCTCAGCCTTCCTAGTAACTGCAACTACAGGTACACACAGCCACACTCAGCTCATTTTTTCAAAAATTATTTTTTGTAGAGACAGGATCTCCCTATGTTTCCCAGGTAGGTCTCGAACTCCTAGCTTCAAGCAATCCATCCTCCGGCAGCTTCCAAAAGCATTGGGATTACAGGCAAGAGCAACTGCACCCAGCCTCATGTCCTGTTTTTCTCCATTTTTATTTTATTTGAGTATGTGAAACATTAACATAATTCTGTTATATCATCATTATTTTTCCCTTGTAATTGTAGAATTTTGAAGCCTCCATGTTGCCACTGTCTCTTGCTTGGGTTTAATTTTATCTTTGTCAATAATACAAACCAGCATTTTTCTCATTCTTTGCTGTAGATGCTTTTCTGCTTTATGTATTGGAGGTAAATTGCCTATTACGAAAGAACACCACCCTCTGTCAATATACTGAAGATGTGAAATCCATTACTGAATTATTCTCTCATAGTTTTATTCATGCTTAATGATTTTTAGAATTATGCCAGCAGAGATTCTTTTTCAAAGTTTTATGTTCAAGATAGAAAGATTTCATAGTATGGAAATAAAATGTCATTATTTAAAATTACTAGCTAGCTTGCATGACAGCTACTTGGATTTAGTCTATAATACATCTTCATGAACTGATTACATATTTTTGAATTTACATTTTTTTCTCAAGGTTGAATATTTTTAAAAAGTTGTAACTACGTATTTTAAATTTATAATGTTTCAAGGTATATTTAAATAATATCTTAAAAGAGAATCCTCCAAATTCACTTCTTAAACTACAGTTTTTCTACTTGGTAAGCACGTTTCATTCTGGTGCATATATAACTGACTTCTCAAAAAAACAAAACAAAACCTTCCTGAAAAGCCCAATGATTTTGCTGAAGTCTTAGTATAGCTCTTATGGATCCTGGTTTTTTATTTACCTAGATTTATTTATAGGATGCTAAAAATGCTACATCAAGTATAAAATTATTTTTTGTGTCTGCGAAATGCTTATTTATTGAATTTGTAAATAGAAATTCATTTAGTAGAAATAAGACACTGAAAATATGCTTGAAATTTCTGGTATTATTATTACTTTGCCATTTCATGTACTTGGGCATAAATATGATTCTGTTGGTATATAGGTAAGCCAATTAATGAAGATTCTACTGTGTCAATTGTACAATATTCAGTGAATGCACTTTGTGTGCTCTCATTCTGCATGGTTTTGTTAATAAATCCATTTTATTATAAAACTAACTATGTTCCAGGGAAAACGTTATGTATCACTGATTGTTTCAATTATTTTACATAAATGTTAAATGCCTAATATCTGTTAAATATTTAAGAGACACAAAATAGAACACATTGTAAATGACTTGTTTTTCAATAGAGAAAATCACGTCTTAAATATGAGATTAGCAGAAGTGATGAAAAGTAAAGAAATACTGAGTTCTATCAACGTGACTGATTAAATAACCTGATAATCATCCTGGTCAAGCATATTAAAATGTACAATAAAATATAACAAATATCTTTTTATGTGCTAACTAGAAGAAAAAGAAAATTTCTGAGGTCAGAAACAAAAAGCAAACTGAAACTGGTTTTGATTTTAGCTGATGCTACAGTTACCCTGCCCTGGTAGAGCAGGAGAAGAGATATTGGTTTTGTCATCTAAGAGCCAAATTTTCTAAGCTCACATGGAAAAATGAGCCTTTAGCCTGTGTGATATGGGGAGATAGACCAGAACTACATGAAGAAGCTGGCAGGTTTGAAAGGTTGCATCCTTTGTGAAGTATTAGACGAATACAGAAAAAACCCACCCCTGGCACAGGGAGATAATAAATAATTTAGAATAGGGCTTGTGCCACAAAGATTAAGGACAGAGCACATCTATTTTGGTATGATCTCTCAGTGAACAAAAATTGTATTCTGAGTTTATATCTACAGCTAGCTATTTACCCTCATGGATTTGGAGTTTAAATTTACACGATTTGAATGTTTCAGGAATATGAAACAAAATATCTTAATATTATAAACACTTCAAGAAGGGAATAAAATGCATTTGGTGTGTTGGAAGCAATTGTGAAACTACTTTGGACAGTCATGTCCTCAAACCAAGTTGCATACTGTGCCACAGTAAAATTAAAGCAGAAATAAAAAATAAAGTAATTTTTAAAAGTCTAAAACATAAAGGTTACTACATTCTATGACTGAGATAATAGAATCAACCATAGAAGTATTAGACCCTGTATCATTCAGGGTTCCATAAGAAATCAGGTGGCATACTCAAATTAGGATAATTCAAGGAGAATTATTTAAGAAAAGATAGATGACAAAGTAGTAAACAGAATGTAGAAGAGATAGTGTAGTAATATTTTCCACAGCAATGGAGCTGAGTTCTGAAAGGATGGATGAGGGAAGATTTTCAGAAATCGAAGTAGAAAGAAGTATTTTCAGCAAGCTTTCTGGAGAGGGATAGTCATTTTTTAAAAGGGATACAGCAAGTTTAAATCAATTTTTAACATAGCAAGCATATACATAAATACCATGACCTCATTCCTCCTTCTCCCTCCCTGTAGTTAGTCAAAACCACTAGTCAGACCCAATCAGAAACCATAAAAATGAGAAACTTTTTGTGCAATTTATACTGGTCGATCTCCTGAGGTAGACAGCAGGTGGCCTATAAGGAAAATGGAGGTCAACTTTTTGATCTCCAGAAAATTTGAAAAATAGAATGAACTTTTACAGCCTAAAAAGAGAGTATACTGGCTGGGCGCGGTGGCTTACTCCTGTAATCCCAGCACTTTGGGAGACCGACGTGGGCAGATCATGCTGTTAAGAGATGGAGACCATCCTGGCCAACATGGTGAAACCCCCTCTCTACTGAAAATACAAAAATTAGCTGGGCATGGTGGCAGGCGCCTGTAGTCCCAGCTACTTGGGAGGCTGAGGCAGAAGAATTGCTTGAATTCAGGAGGTGGAGGTTGCAGTGAGCCGAGATCACGCCACTGCACTCCAGCCTGGCCACAGAGTGAGACTCTGTCTCAAAAAAAAAAAGAAAAGAAAAAGAAATAAAAGAGAGAGTATACTTAAAATGATTAAAAGCCTACATATATTTTAAAATAATGACAATGAAACTTCAGAAATAAAAACAAATATTCAATGGAATTAAAACCTCAATGAACAGATTGAATTCAAAGTAGGTTAAGGAAAGAGAAAAATTCATAAAACATAATGAGAAGCTGAATAGGTAGTGAATTATCCTGGGTCCCCTAGGAAAAACAACCTGAGCCAAAGCTTACATACTAATGCTTTATTTGGTGGTATAATCCCAAGGGTCACAAATGAAGAAAAAAACAGAAACTGAGACAAAGAAGAAAGGGAAATAAATTCAATTCAGTACATCAATAAGGGGCTACATCTTCGAAGAAGCACAACTGAACTCTCAGAAATGTAAGAATATCTGGACAGACAATAAAGAACCTATGTGCTTCAGAGCAGTCTTTCAAGGGGGTGAAAGGAGTTTTTCTGCCTTCCATCAAAGGTGACTCCATGGATCATTAACATTTCCAGCATTTTCACAAATATGGAGAAAACCACACTCCAGACTCCAGGCCCCAAGGAGAGGTGCTCCACAGGAGCTCAGGTCTAGAATCAAGTCTAGTTCTGAGGAAATGATGCAAGAAGAGCAACAACCAGGTCTCTGCAGTGATTAACTGCCCACAACCCAGGAGGCAGGTGTGTTTCATTAAAGCAAGGGATGCACATATGTTGTGCACAATACAGATGGAGACTAGAAAAGTTAGGAGAATTCCAGAAAGAAAGGATAGAGAAAATGATAAATAGATAATATTCGAAGAGACAAAGACTGACAATTTTTCAGAACTGATGAAAGATACGAATCCCCAGATTTAAAAAGTAAGAATAACAAACAGGGCAAATTAAGCAAATCAACCCATAGACATAATTTTTTAAAGCTAGAGGCAAAGAGATTTTCAGAACTATCAGAGAGAAAAAAAGGAGCTATATTGCCAGAAAAACAAATGTTTAAAGCATAGGAAAGACATCCACTAAGAGGATTACTTTAGGAAAATGCTAAAACAAACACAAGAAGGTTGTGAGGTGAGCTGCAAGAATAGTTGGTAGCAAAGAAATTTGTAAACGTGCGGTCTTATAAATCAATTTGATTATATAAAACTGTAATAGCAATAATGATTTGAATAATATATAATTAATGCTGATGTGAACTATCAGAAAAAAATACGATGAGAGACATTAGCAGCTAACGAAATATTCTAGTAGTTTTGAGAGGAGATATTGTTACTAATTAAATTTATTTTTAAGTCAACTATTTATTTAGAAATGTTAAGACGAGCTAAAAGAAATAGAATACATAGACCAGGCATGGTGGCACACGCCTGTAATTACAGCACTTTGGGAGGTTGAGGCAGTGGGGTGAAGGGAATCAACTTGAGGCCAGGAGTTCAAGACTAGCCTGGTTAACATGGTGAAACCCCGTCTCTACTTAAAATACAAAAAATAGCAGAGTGTGGTGATGCACATCTGTAATTTCAGCTACTCAGGAAACTGAGGCATGAGAATTGCCTGAGCTTGGGAGACAGAGGTTATAGTGAGCCAAGATTGCACCCTGCACTCCAGCCTGGACAACAGAGCAAGATGCTGTCTCAAAAAAAAAAAAAAAAAAAAGAAAGTGAAAGAAGAAAGAGAGAGAAAAGAAATAGAATGCAAAACTTCCAAATCAATAAATAATAAAAATTTAAGAAGATAGAAAGCAAACTTGACAGAATATCTAAAAAGTTCAAGGGACAGCAGAAGGAAAAATATAAAAGCAAAATTATGATATAAAAAAGAAAAAGGATACATTGACAGAAAAAAGTCTAATGTAAAGATATTTAGGATAAATGTAAATAGACTAAGTATTTGGTAAAAAGATGTACAAATTATATTTTGTGCACTTACACGAGATGTATATAATACCAAAAACTTAAATATACAAAAAAGTTGAAGGTAAAAAGAAAAATATCTGCTTGTCATAATCAGATTTGAGGAAACTATAACTAATATGGCAATAAAAAGTGCTATTAGGCAAATGTATTACTTCTTCCTGGAAACAAATAATTATCATAATTGGAATAATAGCAAGAATCATAAGGTTAAACACAAGTACAAGTTAAATTTGTACTAATTTAAAAACTTTTTCATGTTTCATAACTTTTACAACAGCATTACAAATTACCGATTCTTAAAAGAAAAATATAAAATATTCAGTTTATTTTTTAAAAAGTGATACTAGGAATAAAGAGAAAAATTACATATTTACATAAGAAGTGAAATTCAATCAGAAGATATAAAATTCTGAAATTGTGTTTATCTGATTATATAACCTTTAAAATATGTAAAATAAAATCGACTTTAAAAGAATTACAAAGCAACATTAGCTAAGCTATTATAACAGGAGATTTTAACAAATTCCTTTGTAGTTACTTAGAGACTAAGATTTCTAAAAAAGAAATAAGAAAATTAAAGCAATATAAGTGAAAATTGATCTCAGGAATAGATCATCTTGATAATGTAGAAAAATAACATTAAATTGAGAAAACAGAAAAATTACATTTTGGTACAAAATATAAAAGATAGTAAGTATATAATAAAGAGGCAGAAGAGAAAAAATTGTTTAAAGATAGCAAAATAGACAAAACTATCAAGATTTATCAAGAAAATTATGTGGCTCAAGTAAATATTAGAAATATAAAATTATAATAAATTTGAACATGTTAAAAATTTCAAATATATTATAAATATAGTAGAACTATAGTAGTAGTATACAGTTCTACTACTATAGTAGAAACATATAGTAGAAGCAATATAATACCAATAAAATTAAAATTTTAGGTGAAATAGACACATTTATAATAAAATTAAAGTGCAGTCTATGATGCCTACTAATATTATTTCTCTTCAAAATTGTAATATTAATACTACTCAAAAGATACTATACAGTAAACTAAAATTGTAAATAATGGGAAGAAAAAGTAATACGTTTATTACTCACAGACAATATTACTTCTTCAAAGGAAAGCAAATCATAGACAAAATATCAATGTATGAAATGATACCAGTTTCTCTAAACAAAAGTAACAAACTTTTGGAAATATTATTTTTTAAAAACTAGTTAAAATATCAACTACATTTATAAGGAACCAAAAAATAATTATGCCAAAGTGTGAATAACTAAAAGAAGGAAACAAAGCTACTTAAGGAAATTAACTACATTCATAAATAGAAAGATTGTATCTTAAAAATGCAAATTCTTTCTTATTCAATTTTAATTGTATACTTAAATATATATTGACTTAAAAATAAATTGAATTAATAAGAATTTTCATTTTTAAGATACAGTCTTTCTCAGTATTCATATATGATATAGAATAACAGAATTCATCTTATGTAACGCCAGTACAAACCTTGATAATCTTTTTGTTTGTTTAACACAAAAAGGTGACCACAAAATTCATGTGGAAAACTACAGGCCAAGACTAGCTAAGATAAGAACAAAAGAGTAGGGCTACTCATCCAACTATACATTGGCATCAATTCAAGAAATGACAAAATAGAGTCTAGAAACTTAGGCATATATGGAAATGTGATATAGAGATGACATTGCAGATTGACAGGAAAGGTAGTAATAATGTAATCAATTGATTAAAATTAATTATACAATTGATTATTACTCCTGAAATAAACTTCTTATGATATGAAAAAAATATTGGATTCATATTTTACTCCGAACACACATAAATGAAACTAGATTAATAATGAACATAAAAGTAAAAGCTGAAACTTTAATTCATTTAGAAATAGATACGGAATACAATCACTAAGACCTCATTAGAGGTTTAATTTCTTAAACAATGTACAAACTTCTGAGCATAAAAGAAAACATAATTCTATTCAGATAAGATTAAAAACTCTTCATGCAAAGACATCATAAAGTAAAAACATTACCCACAACCTGGGAGAAGATATTTATATCATAGATAAAAAAGACTCAGTATCTAGAATACATAAAATATTCCTACAAATCAAATAGAAAAAGATAACCAACACAATTCAGAAATGCATGAAAGGCAAGAATTAGGCACTCACAGAAAGAGGAAATAACCCACGCCCTCTTATACAAGTGCTTACTTGATATCTCCATTTGGATGTACAAAACTGAACCTATGTTTCCCACTGTCCAAAAATCTGCTCCTCTGCCATCTTCCCTTCAGTTACTGGCAACTTCATCTTTCCAATTACTCAAATCACGACACTGGGAGTCTTCTTTCACTCTTCTTCAGCGCATTGCACAGTTTATGTAGCAACACATCCCGTACTCTGCACCTTCAAAATGTAGCCAGCATCAGATCGCCACTCACCACTTTCCCTGCTACCATCCTGGGCCAGAAAGTTACCAATATGTCTCATCTATCCACACTGGTCTCCACACCTTCATTCTTGCCCCATTAATCTTTTCTCAATATATCAACCAAAAGATCCTATTATCCTTAGCAAACTAACACAGCAACAGGAAACCAAACATGCATGTTCTTACTCATAAGTGGCAGCTAAATGATGAGAACCCATGAATGCATAGAAGGGAACAACAGACACTGGGGTCTACTTGAGGGTGGAGGGTGAGAGGAGGCGGAGGAGCAGAAAAAATAACTACTGGGCACTAAGCTTAATACCAGGATGATGAAATAATCTGTACAACAAACTCCCGTGACACGAGTCTACCTATATAAAAACCTTCACATGTACCCTCGAACCTAAAGCAAAAGTCGAAAACAGAAAAATGTAATTCAGAGCAGATCAGTCTTCTGCTTAAACTTCACAATAGCTTTTTGTCTCTTTCAGAGTAAAAGCAACATTTTTCTTATGATTTCCTTGATCTGGTCTCTCATTACAAATCCCCTCTATTATCCTGCTACTCTCTCCTTCCTACCTACACTCCACTCCAGCCATACCGGTAACTTTGCTTTTTCTAATATACGTCAGATAGAGTCCTGAATCCGGACTTGTTCTTCAGCCTGATATACTCAGATAGAGTTATTCATGAAGTATTATCTCCTTATGTGCATTTATGTCTCACCCTAAAAACTACTTGAAATTTGAGCCCCTCCATTTACTAACTTTTCTAATCTTCTTCTTTCCTGCTTTCCTTTTTTTCTTATCATGTATTGATGTTTAATGTTTTGTGTTTATTTACCTTGTTTTTTTGTCTTACTGGAATGTAACCTTTAGAAAGATAGGGTTGTTTTCTGATTTGTACACGGCTATGTTCCTCATATCCAGAACAGTGCCTGATCCTAGAAGACGAAGTAGAGAAAACTTCCCTTCCATCAAAATACAGACACAAATATAGGGAAAATATGAGACAAGTATCAAGAAAATAAGATGGCCTGTTCTAAAATGTCAAGATCTGAATAATAGGACTCCTGAACAAGGGAAGAAAAAAAAATGTGAGGAGGGGGAGAAAATTTTAAAATTGACACAAAATAAAAAAAGGACATGCTTTCCAGATTAAAGCTGCCACTTTTTGTGAAAAATAAGCTTTAAAATTTGTGAACAATCCATATAACCTGGGAATTTAGAATACAGAGATTACAGCAAAAAACTTAAAACCTCCCGAAAGAAAAATAATTTTAAAAACATAAAGCAGGTTACTCTCAAGGCATTAGGAATTGGGTGAAATCAAGTCTCCCAACTGCAACCACTAGAAGCTGGAAGAATGGGTAAATGCCTTCGAAGTTCCAAAATGAATGAGTACCTAGTACTCTGAGAACCCAAATTATATCTGCCAAATACAGAAGTAGAAAAAAGGACGTTTTTCGGCATCCATGTCGTACAAGAAATAGTTAACATAGCAAGCCAGATGTGGTTATTTCCAAGAGGACCTTCTGGAGTCACCGAAGCTTGGGATCTCTCTTAGAAACTTGGCCCATGCAATGTTCCCTGCTTTGTATTGATAATGTTGTTTTGCGTGACTAGGGCACTAAATTCGGTTGTACCTGCTTTCTATGTTGTGCAAATGATGTGATTTATGGTGAACACTTGCTTTCCTTCTGGGAGTCTGGAACTTTAGCAGTTCCAGTGGAAAGTGGCTGATTACTTAGGCAAAGAGCGCATACACGTGCAGCCCCCGGTAAAAATCCCTGGACTCTGAGGTTTAAGCAGGTTTCCTACAGCAGAAGCACGGATACGCACTGCTGCATTTCATTGCTGGAGGAAGAAGCGTTCTGTCTCTTCCCCTACCACTGTGTGATGGAGACATTTGTTAGCCAACTCCTGGACTCCTCCAGTATTTGCCTGATGCCTTTTTTTCCCTTCCTTCATTGTGTCCTTTTGCTGTAATAAACCATGGCTCTGGTTTTATTCTCTCCATACATTCTTTCTCAGGAATTTCCCAAAAGCTCTTCACACATTTGACAAAGGAGAATTAAATATTTTAAATGGAATACAAAATACAATTAACAAAATATCTTGGGGACTATATATTACATATTCAGGTGAAGTTACGACTAAAAATTAGTCTGGAGGTTTCAGCATCATTGGTTTTGGTCACTAGAAAATAATTTGCTGATTAAAAACATAAAGCCGATATTTAAAATAAAATTCTTTGGTTTTCTCTCACACATACTTAGCTTGCATCTACACATATCCACAGCTGTTAATATTACATTCATCCCTCTATGGATCCTCTAGGATTTTATTCTTCCAATTATTTTCATCCTGTCTTTCTCTCTCCACTGATTCTGAACCCTGGTTCCACAATGGGAAATATAACAATGTATTTCATTAGCGTTACCTCCCCATCAATCTAAATTCAATCACAATCATTCTATGCCCAGCCAATCGAACTGGAAGGCTAATGAATATTCATGGGCTTCATTAAGACATAAATGAGAAGAGCAGAAGTGGAATCCCAAACAAAGAATGTTGATTTTATATGCAATGTTTATGCAAGCAGGCATGGTGTTGCATTCTAGGAAAATGACTAGACAGAATGTGGAGAAAGGTTTGATGGGGCATGACTGCGGTTAGGAGCCATGTGAGAAGTATATGGAAGCAGTTCAGGGAGAAGCCTTAAGCAGTGTATCAGTACTGAAGATGCAAAAAGAATAAAGATTTGAGCAATACCAGAAAGAAAGCAATGGCAGTCAGGAATTCTGTCAGGTTTTTGGTTAGAAAATATCTTCTTTGTAGGGTTACTATAAAGAATCGTACAAGGAAAGGAAAGAAAGGAAATCATCTATTTGAAGCATTTTGTATGCCAATAAATATTACTATTAGTACTATTTAATTAGGCATATGCATTAATAGTATTAATGTACATAAATAATATTAATCCTTGAATTGGAAGGCTTTTCTTACCAATACAGTGCTAAAATATTGATAAAACTCTATATGAGGCTCTTTTCCTTTTACAATATTTAAATAAACCACAGTATCCCTTTCAGGTAATAGGTATGATTAGTGAGTGAATGGGCTTGGCATTAGGAACCCAATTTTTTTTTTTTATTTAATACAATGCCCGTGGTGCAGAACAAACTTTGGTTTGGGAGCAGAAAAAGGGGTCTCAATCTTTGCTATATTTCTGGCTACCTATTTGATCAGAAGACCTATTTGATCAGAAGAAAATTAACCTACTTAAAAGTTGACTTTTAAACTCTCAAAAGGGAAAAGATATGCCTGCATCCTGGAGTTTCGAAAAGTTAAGTGAGAACAGGGTGAAAATTCCTAGTTAGAAAGAAGTCCTTTTATCACTGCATGAGTTATTTTGCTGATAGAAGATTCTTTGAATAATTTTTTGTTTTCTATCAAATTCTCAAGTATAAAATTCTATACAATACACAGGTTTAAAAATATGGCTTAATTATAAAGTAATGAGCTAAATTTGACTAGGGTGATGATACTTTTACACATTTTTATTCTCTAGTTATACTTAAAGCGTGCCTCCGCAGCCTATGCTTATATTTAACTCCTATAGTACAAGTAAAAATCATTCCAACTCAGTCGTTTCCGTTGCTTTAAGGAAGGCTTTCTCTTTCTTGAAGTACCAAAACCAAGGCTGCATGCAGAATTCAAGAGCAAAAGGGTGGGTTCATTTTATTTTCATTTCTTTTTTTTATCTCTAAGGATACTTCTTTTATCCAGATAAAATATTCTGGACCAATAGTGATTAAAAGAATCCTTTTCTGGGTCATATACACCACTTAGAGGTCTTAATTTCAACTGGTTGGTCTGAATTATTTTTGACTAAAATAAAACTTCATGTTTGCCTGCTCTCAAGTTTATCTACCCAGGCTCTCAGCAGTCACACAGCCTCTTAAGCAATTGCTGAGGTTTATTCCCATTAGCTTGGCACTTCTCAACCCAGGAAGCCATACTTTCATCTATAAACTTGATCATCTCATTAAGTGGTCCTCCTTCCAGAGCTTTTATATTAAAATATACTTAAATAAGTCTGCAGAGCCCTAGCATCAATCCCTGGAGAATACTACTTTTAATCACTCATAAGTTAGAGAAGGCAATATTTTCCCTTTTCTCTCATTTTTAAAAGCCAGTAGCAGCTTAATTGACAAATGCTTCTTTTAATTTCATAATAATTGAATTTATAATATACATTCATATTGAACCTTGAAACCATAGCCAAATTTGGGATCTAGCTAAAAGCAAAACGGCAATATTAGATGTCAGATACAAGAGACATATATACAGCATATCTGACCCAAATAACTTCTTGATTTCTAAAATCACAGTAATGATATAAGCTCCCTGATTCTTTTTCTTAATGTATAAAATAAAATGCATGATATCAACTACTATGGTTTGAATATATTCCCTCCAAAATCCAGGTGTTGAAACTTAATGGTCAATGTCACATATATATTTAGAGGTGAAGCCTTTAAGAGGTGATTAGGCCATGGGGGCTTCTCACTTGTGAATGGGATTGACCCTTATTAAAAAGGCTGGACACAGTGTTGAGATCTGTCAGTCTCCTACCTTCTGCCATGTGAGGTCACAGTGTTCCTCTACAGAGGAAGCATCAACAAGGTGCCTTCTTGGCAATAGAAACTCTATCCCTCACCAGGCACGGAACCCACTGGTGCCTAATCTTGGACTTCCCAGTGTCCTGAACTGTCAGAAATAAAAGTTTGTTCTTTATAAATTACCCAGTTTCAGGTATTTTGTGATAGCAGCACAAATGGATCAAAACAAAAAATTGGCATCAGAGAAGTGAAGTATTTCTGTAAGAAATGCCTAAAAATTTGGATGCAACTTTGAAACTGGATAACGCATAGAGGCTGGAAGAGCCTTGAAGACTAGAAAAAGCCCGTGTTGTCATGAAGGAAGCATTAAGAACAAATCTGGTGAGGGCTCCAAAGACAAGGATAGCTGCATAAGAACCTCGGTCTTCTTAAAAGTTATCCAAGAGGTTCAAGGTGCTGCATGGCTTCCTTAAGTGCTTATAGCAAAATGCAAGAGCTGAAAAATGTTTAAAGACAAAATTTAAACCTAAAGATTTGGAAATTTCTTAGCCTGGCCATGTAAACAATAACAAAGCATGTTAAGGAGAGAAAACCAAGGGTGTGGCCAAGTGATGTTTGATAAGGAGATTGGTGGGCAGATCTTTGAGGCTGCCATGCTCATCATAGGCCCAGAGTGCCAGAGCCTTGGGAGAAGAGTGGTTTTGAGACAGAGGTCCAGGGCTCCTGTGGGAATTCAGGGTTCACTGTTCATGGCCTCAAGCCTTTGCTTTCCACATTCAGGTGCCACATTTCTTGACGACTTCAGCTATGACTCAAGCGGACCAAGGTGCAGCTTGGACCACTTCTCCAGAGGGCACGGTCAACAAGCCTTAACAGCATGCACATTACGTTCACTCCGTAGGCACACAGAGTGCAGGGGCTGTGGAGGCATGGCTTCCTCCATGTAGATTTCAAATGATGCCTCAGAGATTCTTGGGGCCCAGACAGAGAACTGTCACAGTGGTGGGGGGCACCAAAGAGAACTCAAACTAGGGCAATGCTTAATGATTCTGGGGTAAGGACTACCACCAAAACCCCAGATCTGCAGAGCCACCAGCATTGCAGTGCCAGCCAGAAAGAGCCACAGACACCCAACTCCAGCCTAGGAGAGCTGGGGCATGGAAACTTAACTCCCACCTCAGGGTGTCTGGAATGTGGGATTTGAAATCAAAGATTATTCTAAAACCTCAAGGTTTGATGTTTGTCCTGTTGGGTTTTGAATTTTCTTTAGATCTGTTTTCCCTTTCTTCTTGCCTACTTCTCCCTTTTGGAATGGAATATCTGTCCTATCCTTGTTTCATCACTGTTTTTTGGAAGTATTAGATTGGTGCAAAAGTAATTGTGTTTTGCCATTATGGCAAAAATCGCAATTAACTTTTGCACCAACCTAATACTTAACTTCTTTGACTTCAACAGCTCAGCTACAGAGAAATTGGTCTCAGGATAAAAGGTGCCTTGAGTCTCACCCATAGCTACTTTAAATGAGACTGAATCTTAGAATGTTGAGTTGATACTGGAATGAGTTAAGACTTTGGGGACTATTTGAAATGTATTTTGCATGTGAGAAGAACATAACTTTGCATGGTTCAGGACAGAATGCTATGGTATAAATGTGTCCCCTCCAAAATTCAGGTGTTGAACTAAATGGCCAATGTAATAACATTAAAAGGTCTGGCTATCAAGAGGTGATTAGACCACAAGACTTCCTCATGAATGGCGTTAAGACCCTTAAAAAGTGGCTTCACACAGCATTTGGCCCTTGCCCTTCTGCCTTCTGCCATGTGAGGGCATAGTGCTTGTCCTCCAGGGGAGGGATGTAGCCCGCAACAGACAACTGAACAGGCCAGTACTGTAATCTTGGACTTTGGAGCCTCCCAAACTGTATGAAATAAATTTCTGTTCTTTATAAAGTACCCAGTCTCATGTATCATGTTATAACAGGACAAATGGATTAAGACACCTATGACAATTGTAAGGATGCAAATCTATATGCCTACTGCATGTTGGCTGTCATAACTATGTATTAGATTAATTCATTAAATAATGGCATGCAAGTGACATGGATAAAGAACCACCGTGGCTGCCTAATACATGAGAAAACAAGCTGCTCTTCTAGCTCATTAATCTATGTAACTACATAGATGGGGTCACTTATAAATATGTTCTTGCAGAAAAGCAAATGGATAGACAGAGCCTTAGAAAAGAAATGCTTGTTAACATTTTTCTTGGCAGAATCTACTGCTGCTAAGGTGCTAACCCAGTGTATTATGAACACTAGTTGAGTGGTTCCAATGTTGATGTTCATTCTGAAATGCTTTTGTTACTATGGAAACAATTTAATCTTCGGAAAAGAAAGGGTTTAATGGTACCCACAAGTGTACTGCAAATTGTAAATGGACATAATGCCTCTAAACGCCTTACATATGTACAGATTCATATGAGGATGCCTTGGAATATTGCATCATAAAAATATATATTTACATCTATTAAGGTATTAATGAACAATTAAAAAATGCAGAGTTCAAGTCAAATGTCAGTTCCACATTGGAACCCTCCCCAAGTATCTACAAGGATAGAGAATTAATTCCTGTATTCTTCATGATACTATAACACATTAGAGAATTATTCAAACACAGTATCTGTCTTCTAGTTATTTGGGGTCATGAATTTCAATTTGTGGTCATGATTTTCTGGGTGGGTGAGTGGTTGTATCTGTCTAATTCTGTCTAGATATGTTAATATACATAGATTTATCTTTGCTAATCAATCAATATGTGAATTATTTTAATACTCAAAAGTTGAAACAAACTTGCATTTTCCATTACTGGAATAACACAGACTTGCTTGTGTTACAATGTTATTTTTATATACAACTGAGGATTTTTGGCTAATTGCTAATGTCTTGTTAAGGCAATTAGCAAAATTTTGCTAATTTGCTAATTGCTGATATCTTGTTAAGACTTTTTGTGCCTATATTCATAAGGTATATTGGTCAGTAGTTTTTTTTATAGTTTCCTGTTTGGAGTATGTAATTCTGGCCTCATATGATAAATTGAAAATATTGTTCTCTTTTATATTTTGGAAAAGTTTACATAAAATTAGTGTTTTTTGTTACTATGGAAGATGTTATTACTTAATTGAGCTCTTTTTTAATATAAACATCTAATACTATAAATGTTCCTCTCAGCACTATTTTATCTGTACCCCATAAATTTTATATGTTGTGTTTTCATTTTCATTCAGTTCAATGTATTGTCTAATAACCCATGACCTTTCATTTGTCTCTTGTGTTAATAAAAAGCATAATATTTAATTTCTTAATAGTTGAGTTTCCAAATACTTTTTTGATTTGTGGTTTTATTATTTTTGTAGTTAGAGAACATACTTTATACAATGTCTATTATTCTACACTTGTGGAAATTTGTTTTACACCCTATGGTCTATACAGAGAATGTTTCACGTGCACTTGGAAAGATTGTATTCTGCTTTTTTTAGTGAAGTGTTCTATGAAATTTCAAATTGTTCAGGTTGGTTGATAGTGCTGTTCAAGTCCTCAATATACTTATTTGTTTTTATGTATTTGTTCTATCAATTATTCAGAAAGGAATATCAAAATAGCTAAGTATAATTATAGATTTATCTAGTATTTTTTCATTTTTGTTTCATGTATTTTGGATCTTTTTAAATTACACACATTTTTAGGATTGTTAGGTCTTTTGTGCAATTGACTACTTTATTGTTATCTAATGTCTCACTTAATCATTGGTAATACTTCTTGTGATGAATTCTGTTTTGACATTCGTATTACCATTTGAACGTTTTAAAATTAGTATTTGTATGAAAACTCTTTTGTCCATTTTTTAACCTTTTAAATCTATTTCTTGATATTTAAAGTAGACTTGCTTTAGATGGTACATAGTTGAGTCTTTCTTTGGAGAGGAGTTCTGCCTTTTATTGGGTATTTAGCCTATTTGCATTTAATATAATTTTTTATCTTGTTGGCTCTAAAGCTACCATATTTTCAGGGTTTTTTTTAAATCTTTGACAGTTGATTTTGCTTTTTTTTTTTCTCTCTTTCTTCCTGTATTGTCTTTGTATTATTTATGTTACATCTTATTTCCATGATTGGTTTTTTGGTTATAGTTATACCCCTTTTACTACTTTTAGCATTTCCCTTTGGGTCTAATTAAATAGGTAGGTAGATAGATAGATAGATAGATAATAGATAGATAGACAGCTAGACCTTAAAATAATATTATAGAACATTACATACAACGTAATAACATTACAGTATTATATTTCCAGCTTCTCTCATTCTGTGTGTTAGTACAATTATGCATTTTACTTTTACATGTACTATCAACATTATACTCATTCCATTTTTTTCTTTACAATCCTTTACCTTTTAAAGTGATTAAAAATTTAAAATCAAATAATTACTTTTATATTTACCTTTATTTGAGCATTTTCTGTAATCTTTGTTTCTTTCCATAGCAAGTTTCTATCTGGCATCACTTTTCATGTTCCTGAAAAACTTTCTTTAACATTTCTTTTGTACAGGTCCTCTGGCAATAATTTCTCTGAGTATCTTTATTTTTTTCTGTTTTATTTGACTTAAAAAGAAAAGTTTTTACTTATACTTTATTTTTGAAATATACTTCAATTGAGTATGTTATTCTGGGTTTTGTTTTTGCTTTTGCTTTCAGAACTTTAAACATGTCACTCCCTAGTCTTAAAACTTTCATAGTTTTGAAGTAATTCTTACCTTTATTTTGCTGTATGTAACAACGTTTTTTCTGCCTTTCTTTGAGGATTTATTTATATATTTTGTTGTGCAATATGTGTAGTATTTTTTTAATCCTGCACCAATTTCTCTATTTCTGTAAGCTTTTTGAATTTGTATTTTCATATATTTTCTTATTTTAAAACTGTCTTGTCCATTTTATATTTAATTTATTATTTCCCCCCTCTCTCTTTTCTCCTCCTGGGACTTCAGTTAATGTATGTTGGATATTATAATTACACCCAGCAGCTCTTACATGCTCCTGTTCTCTTTTTTAACTGTTTCTTTCTTCCTTTTTCCATTTCAGTTTCCAAAATTTCTATTGACATATCTGCAGTTTCACTAAGTCTTTGCTTAGCGGTCTCTATTAGGCTGATAAGCCCATGAAAAGAATTATTCATCTGTTATGTCAAACATTTTTATATATAATATTTTCCTTTTTTTTTAATAGTTTCATGTTCTTTGATAAAACCCATCATATGTTTATGTGCACTGTCCAACTTTTCCAACCACATGCTTTATCATATTAATCATAACTACCTTAAAATTTAGCTCCAATAATCCTGATATCTTGGGTATCTCTGAGTTTCTTTCATTAATTGCTTTTTCTTGTGACAGTGGGTTGTTTTTTTATCTTGCACTCTTTGTGCCTCACAATTTTTTATCAAATGTCATATACCATATTATGGAACAGCGAAGACAGGCACATCATATTATCTTAGGAAATAATCACTCTTCTGTCAGGTCATTAATTTAGGGGGTTAAACTAATCTAGTTAAGAGTTGGGCTGGGCTTGAGTTTTGTTATTGCTATTATTGTCTTCAATGTGGGACAGGTCTCAAATTTCTTTAGTGGTGGAAAACTGTCACCTGATGGTGAGACTGAGTGCTACTGTACCAGAGGGCTTTATTCACAGTCCCACCTCTCTCTCTCAGTTTTGAGCTATCTCTGCACACCTATACCATGAAGAGTTCTCCCCATGCTCTTGCCCCTTGCCCAGGGTCTCTTGGCAGAGACAGAGGACTCCGTTGTCCTACGGAAAGATCAGTATTAGGCAGACCCTGTGCACCTGGGTCCTAGGTCTCAGGGGCAGAGTATTTTCAGTATCTGTTTGTTGTTGTTGTTGTTGTTGTTGTTGCTGTTGTTTTAACTCCTCCTGACAGCCAAACTCTGCCTGCCTATCTGCATTTGGTCTTTGGTTGCAATTTCCGGCCTCTTCCTCGGCTACACAGACTTCTACAGGGTATCAGTGTAGAAACTGGACAAAGAGAGTTCTCCCCATTCCCTCAGGAATAGAGGTTTTTGGCTTCTGTCCTATCCCCAATGGTAATAATTTTTTGTCTCAGAAGTGGGATTTTTGTTACTCCTAGAGGGGCAGATCACCAGAAGCAGAGGGACTTTCCTTTTGTTCCTCCTCAAGAAGCAATGGATCTTTGTCCAAGCTGTATGGATTCGAGCATGTGCCACTCCTTCCCCAGAGGCTTATACATTTTACTCACATGATAGAAGTGATTGGGAAATAGGTGGGGCTCTTGGTCTGCTCCTCTCCCACAGACACCATGACTTCTTTCGCTTGTGCTTCATGGAGGGCTCTCTCTGCTCTGTCCTCAGTTTTTAATGTGGACTCCCCTTGGAGGTCTCTGGGGAAGAGCGTGAAAGTGATGATGACCTTCCTTTTGGCCATTCCCAACCAATACTAGCCCACGCTTTGCCTTTAAGAACTTGTTAACATTTTAGCTGATGTTTTGTTAACCCCTTGTACAGTGGCCATATCCTTCTTCTGTTCCATGCAAAAGCTGAGATCCTTTGTGTCCCCATCTTTCCTTGGAGCCTTTTTTTGTTCTTTCATTTCCTTACAACTTCACCTCTCTGATGGGCTTTAAAAAGTTGATTTTTGTGTGTGGATTATCCATATTATTCTCATTGCTGTTGTGGGAGCAACATTTTTGGCAACTTTTTACATTCTAAGCAAAAGTAGAAGTCTCAACAACACATTTTTCAAAGTAACTATGTTATTGAAAACAAAACTAGAAATTATTAACTCAAACAATTATTGAAGGTTTCAAATTAAAAAAATTAATGAGAATGGAAAAAAGTAAAATATGATTGTGAAGAAGGGCATCTTAAAAACTCATATTGATATTCCAATTGTCTAGAAAACAGCTGTCAGTGAAATAAATAAACCATTAGGCAGCGAGAAGGCATAAAATATATGGCCTACTAATTTGCTGTTCTTGATAATGAATTGATCTTTAACTCTGATGCAAATTCACAGTACACAGATAAAACACAATGATGTAATTTCTCTCAGCATTCTGAGATGACATATGTATCAAATAATGAAAATAAATTTCCTTCTCCACTTATTACAATATTAAGTCCTAAGGCTTCAGATTTAAAGTTCTTCTTAAAGTATGAGAATAGAGAAGAAAAAAAATTTTGAAACGCCTGAAGCAAAATGAGATGTAGGCTTATTTCTGAGAATGCATAAGTTGCTTCTTACCTACTTTGATTCATGCTGGAAATTGTGTTGTATAAAAAAATTAAATCTTCCTGCTGCATTGCAACAGGGAGACAAAATGAAATCAAGAGATTTATCAATAACTATATAGACTTCTAATTCCAGAATAATCACAGCCCACTTGTGTGTGGAGCGGTTATTTCTTATGAGTATTATATAAACATTTCACGCTGTTTTACCCAAAAGATTTTAGATTAAGAGGAAATAAGAAAGCATTATAAATCAAATCTTAGAAAAATAGTATTCATTTCAAGCCAAATTCTATTTTATAAATTTTGGGGAAAATTTTTAAATTATATCTGAGGGTATTTTTCTGATTTATTGGTTAAATAAAATGAATCTGTGTTCCTAAGTGCAACTTAATTGGCTTTCGTTTTGTATTTATTTTTGTAGATTTTAAATGAATAATTTTAACCTAGGTTACTTATTTTAGAATCTATGAGTTTGCCATGATTCAATGTTTGTGTCCCTTCCAATATTCAGGTTGAAATTTAATCACCGATGTGATCATATTAAGATATGGCACATTCAGAAGGTGGTTAAATTGTGAAGACTCTAAACTTATGAATGAGATCAGCTACCTTACTAGAGGACTGAAGGGAAATAGCCGAGCCCTTTTGTTCTTCTGTCTCTTCCTCCATGCAAGCACACAGCCTTGAAGGCATCCTCTTGGAAGCAGACTGGGCCCTCATCAGACACCAAAACTGTCAGAGCCTTGATCTTGGACTCACCAGCTTCCAGGACTAGGAGAAACAAACTTCTTTTCTTAATAAACTATCCAGTCCAAGTTTTTTGTTACAGCAGCATGAAACAGAGTCTGAAATAAGACAGACTCTAACTATGTCTTATGGAGTAATCCTCCATAAGACAGAGTCTAACAAACTTTTTATGCATTAGGACCTCCAGTAGTTAACCATACCATTTTAATACCATTAGTGAGTGTCCTTCATCTCCTTGGTGTCTTTATTCCCTTCTTTACAAGTTTAATTCCAAGGCCCATCGCATTTTGCACTTTGCATACATACCTAATTTTCTTGACTTTTTATTGTATTGGCTTCACAAAATCTGAATTCAGATAAACCAAACTCTGACTTCCAACTTCTCACCTATACTAAAGCAGCTGAATATCACCACAGAAAAACAGTTGACTGGTCTCACTTTAAATTTACATCTGCAGGTCAAAAGTGGGTCCTCAAGAGTGGCAGGCTATGAATTACTGTATATTAATTTTGTTAATTTTAATTTCTACTCTCTGACGATTTTTTAACAATTTTTTTTCTTCTCAAGACTCAGCCTCCTCTGCTATTTTAACCTTCTTAGTCTCTAAGAAAAACGAAACGATTAGAAGAAAAATATTTAATTTAGCAACAGCAATGAGCCAAACATCTTGGACTTATATTCATCTACTCTGTCTTTTTCTTCTGCTAAAGTGGGTCTCCAATGACTCTGCTTCTAGCTAAGTCCAACCCCCACATTGGCACATTGGATCCACCCCACTTGCCTCAGTGGCAATGCCCCTGCAATTTTCTCATTCTTCCTGCATCATAAATCTATTCCTATTTTCTGGACTATTTACATAATCAGAGAAACATGCCGTTGTATCTCCCACATCAAAAATGTGATTAAATTTCTGAATTACCACTTACCCCTGCAACTGCTATTCCATTTTTCTGCTTGCCTTTATAGGAAAACTACTTCCTAGATCCAGACTTCAATATCTACCTATCCACTTGACATTTTCCATTGAATATGCTATAGGCATTTATGGGATAGACATGCCTAATAGCAATAACTTAAATTATTGCTATAATTTAAGAGAATGACCCTGTATGGCAGATGCACTGAAGTACGTGTTTGGAGTTCTGAGCTGAGGAATCCGAGAGTGGCCATCCTGGAGATCCATTCCTTATCTATGAGGAACATCTGAGCCCCAAGCTCATCCCATGGAACATAACAGGGGATCAAGCCCCTTTGTTTTGGCTTATATGGAAGTTGCCAGGTGGAGGTTAGGGAGAGGGTGTTAAGTGAAAATGCCTTGTAAACTGTATGCTTTTTACAAGCGGGAGGTAGTTCCCCTGTCTAGCCTGCAGACACTGGGCTGTGCCGCTCTTCTAACCAGCCCGCTACCACTAGACCATTTTTTTATTTAGTTACCCCTAATAAAGCCCCATGTCTCATTTGCTGGCTCTGGGTCTCCTCTTCAGCCTCTTGCATGTGGTGCCATCCCTACTGAAGTTAACAGGCATCTAGCATGACAGCATTTCAACCTCAACTTGTCCACTAAACTCTTAATATTTCTTGCTTTACATTATACTAACTTGAAGAATCATTTACTAACTGCTTCAGCCAAATAATCAGAATTCATATTTCATCTTTGTCTTTCTTTCATCGTTCATGCCATCTTCACATCTAGCAGCAAATGCTATTTTCTCTTCCATCAAAATTTGCCCTGACTTTGAATTATTTTCATGACCTCCACTGCTCACATTGTAGACTGAGCTATATGGTACCCTGCCTAAGTAAATTCAATAGCTCTCTAACTTGTCTTCCTACTTCCACACATCTCTTATTTACACAGAAGCCAGAATCACACTTTTAAAATATAAATTAAACAATGTATGTCTATCAACCCCCTCCCATGTATACAAATAATTTTGATGTCTTCCAATTATACTTAGAAGAAAATAAAAAATTTGTACCAAGGTGTAAAAGACCCTCTGTGACATTACAATTCTCTTTTTCCTAAATCATTTCCTCTGCCTTATCCATTATAATATTGCTTATTATAATAAGTCTTCTTGCTGTTTTCAAAAACAAGGCTTTTTGCATCTAGATTTAATAGTTGTGTTCTCTTGGTCTTTAACACTTTTATTCCAAGTTATCACATATTTTGCTTCTTCATGTTAATTAAGTTTCTCATTAAATAGCACTGCCTGTAAAAAGGTCTTCCCAGATTACTTCATATAAAACGGTGCCCTTTGGTGACTCTCTATCACACCCTTTTCACTTTCTTTTACAGCTCTCCTCACTTTCTGACATGGCATCTGTGTTTATTTGTACATTTGTTTGCTGCTATTCCATTACAATATGTGGCCATAAAGGCAGGTGCTTTCTTGATCTTGTACACCATTATACATCACCACTGCCCAGACTAGTGCCTGGCACATGTTAGGGATTCATAAATATTTGTAGAATAAATGAACTATTGTATCAGACTCCTAGGACTACCATAACAATTACTACAAACTTGTAGCTTAAGACAGTAGACATTTTCCATTTTAGAGTTAGGAAGGCAATAATCTGAAATTAAAGCATTGGCAGGGCTGGCTCTTTTGTGAGGGCTGAGAGGAAGACTGTTCTGTGCTTCTCTCCTAGCTTCTAGTGGTTCCCAGTAATCCTGGGTGTTTCTCGCCTTGTAGATGTATCTCCCCTATCTCTGCCTCCATCTTCACATGGTGATCTCCTTGTATGTCTTGACATCATCTATTCTTTGCATGTGTCATTGCATCCAAATTTCTCTCTTCTGATAAGTACACCAGTCATTAGATTTAGACCCACCCTAGTCCAGTATGGCCTCATAATTACTTCTGCAAAGGCCCTATTTCCAAATTAAGTCACATTCTAAGGTTCTAAGTAGACATTAATTTGCAATGAAGGAAGGGGGATATTATTTAACCCAGTATAACTATATGCAAAACAAGTCATAAAGATTACAAATGTTCCATTCATATCAAAATAATTCCAGAATATAACTTGAGGGGCATTTATTATTATTACTGAAAATACCAACAAAGGATTGAAAGACTTGAGGGTGCCTTCGATCCTCATTTCTTCATTCAAATATTTATTCTTTAAATGCGGTATATATACACCATGGAATACTACTCATTCTTAAAAAGGAATAAATGAATGTGTTTTGCAGCAACTTGGGTGGAGCTGGAGGACATTATTCTAAGTGAAGTAATTCAGGAATGGGAAATCAAATACTGTATGTTATCACTTGTAAGTGAGAGCTAAGCTATGGGTATGCAAAGGTATACAGAGTGGTATTATGGGTATTGCAGACTCAGAAGGTGAGAGGGTGGGAGGAGAATGAGGGATAGAAAATTACGTATTGGGTACAATATACACTAGTAGGGTGATGGATGTGCTAAAATCTCAGATTTCACCACTGTGTAATTCATCCATGTAAACAAAACCACTTATACCCCAAATGCTATTGAAATTTCTAAAAATCATTTTTAAAATGTGTTCTTTTAATTTTTTTATTTTTGTTGATATATCATAGTTGTGCACATTTTGGGGGTACATATTATATTTTGATACATGTATACAATGTGTAGTGGTCAAATCAGGGTAATTGAGATATCCATCACCTCAAACATCCATCTTTTCTTTCTTTGGGAGAACATTACAATTCTTGTAGCTATTTTGAAATAGACAATAAATTATTATTGTAATTTTCCTACTGTACTATTGAATATTATTGTGTACTTGTATGTTGTAAGTGCTAAGTAATGTAGACACATTGATGAACAAAACAGAGCTTGGTCTTCCTCTCAAGAAGATAGCAATCTATTAAAACAATAGCGTGATTTTTGTTCATGATATTTACCATCACCTGAAATCTTTAGCTTGTATCAGTCACGGTTCCATTAGTAACTACATGGCACTCCAATGGAGTAATATGAAACAAGTATAATAAAAGAACAATTTTTAATGTTTTAAGAAGGCTTTAGAAATGCCATCAAGAAATAACACAGTATCCCCAGGCAGGGCAAGCAATAGCAGGGGTCATTTACCATCCTTACCACCTGTGGGGACAAAGAGAAAAGAAAGAGTGAAAGAAAGGACTCTTTTCTAGTATCTCAATATCTAGAAGACAGTTTCACTTTATAACCATAGTTCTATATGTGCATTTTTATAAAGTGCCTGTGTTTATTGTGGACAAAGTACTGTATTTATTTTGCAACACCTAAGCTCCTTAAATGTTTTGAGATGACAGTGTATGATAAAAAGTAGAACTACTGAATTAACCAACTTGAAAACATCTTTTTTGCTATATTTAATACAAAAGAAGCATCTTGCACAGGGAACTGTTAAATCATCTCTGAGCAGTTAAATCAGAACTTGTTTATCATGTTGGCAGCAGATGCAAGTACAAAGGAAGAGGTGTATGCAGAAGTGCTCATGGTCACACTTTGACTGTAATCACTGGTGAATGTGTGCATTTCTCTTGGCTATACTATGTGAATAGGTTTTAAAATAACTAAATGACAACATAACTTCTTGCTAATATTTTAATCACATACATGTTAGAATCTCTTAGAGCATTATGCTTATAGTACTGTATCGCTCTGCGTCTCATGTTAAATTAAACATTAAGGATATACAGTATTTTAAATGTATCTCTGACACTATCTATAGCCACAGGTCTGTTGTCATTTTGTTTTTAAAGAAATTTTTGTCCTCAGAAAAGGCTGGAATACCTTTCTTTCCTGATTGTTGTGGTGTAGTATATTCTTGGTAATCAAACTACTTGTGGCTTTGGGAATTTGAATTGGCAAATATCCATGATGTAAATAAAGTCAAAATGTTTTCTCCATTGTATATATGGACACACACAATGGGATGGCTTGCAAATATAGAGATGCAGCAGAGACTAGAAGGATGCATCAAAGTAGAGTGACTGTACTTATGAATGATTGTGTGTTCTTTGTTTCTTATGCTTCCCAGTTTTCCACAACAAGCATGGAAAGGTTGGGAGAAAGGTGTCACTACAAAGAAATCAAGATAAAGAGTACTTAAGACAAATGGGCATGCTCTAGAAGAAATTGAATAGTAAAGACTGCAGGAAAAAGTTGGGAAAAACAAAACTTGATTTTTGGTAAAACATGGTGTCTAACAACATGATAAAATATCAAGTATGAGGAATTCGATAGAATAATACAGTATCATTCCAAGTATGTGTGTGTGTGTGCATGTGTATAGATATACACAGAGAGAGATGGAGATACAAACTGACTTTGTTCATATCCATTTCCCTGCTCCCTACAAAAGTATACTAATTCTCCATTGAAGAATTCACCCCTCTCAATTATCCAGAATGTTGTCTCAGATGAATTAATTCCTAGGAGTAGGTCCTGATTGCTTTAGCATATCCCATTCCTCAATTCAAAAGATTTCTTTTATTAATGGTCATTTCACCAGATTATAATCAATGCGATAAGAGGATATTGAGACTTCTGGAGGTAAAAGGAGTCTTTTTCTTTGTTGTTGTTGCATTGGTTTTTATTGTTGTTTGGTTGTTTTATGGTGTTACTATAATTAACTGTTTTGCATTTGACTTACACAGGAAAAAATGGAAGCCCAGAAAAAACAGCATTCAACCTCTAAATATAAAGGTAGGCATACCCTACAGAAAGAAAACTGAGGAGTAGATATAGAGAAACAGAAACCTGCTCACAATTATTTTACTCTCAAATCAATCTAAGCACAAAATGTCTGTCTACCTCTTGTTCATTCACCTAATAAACCAGGCGATTTTCCTTATTTAAATAAATTTGATTTTAGGTTTCTGCTACTTGAAAAGCATGATTTGTAATTTTTTGCTTAAACTCTAAAAAAATTAAGATATTGATATGTATGTTTATACAAACTTATATTTATTTTGGTGATTATTTGATTTTTTATGAGATGTGGCTCATTCTATGTAGTGAATGCAATGTGAAACCCGTATGTTTACTTTGGTCCCCTGGGCATATGTATATTTAAGTCCAATTTCTGCAGTTGAATTATTTTACCATAGACTTCAGTAGTGTTTGTTTTAAAGTATAAATACCAGATAATATTATCCTAGAACTGATACAGGCTATATTATATATATATTATAAGGAAGTAAACTTCATCTTTCCTTGCCCAAATAATGATGATGATAAAGAATGCATATGAGTCTCTGTGAGGCTTTCAGCAAAATCAATGCCTTCAAATTCTTTTTAACTACAGGAAACTTTGAATTTATGAAATATTTATGAGCAGTCACATCATGTCTACAGTGGTTCTCAGCTGTGACTCCAGCATATGGTTTGTAAATTGAAACAGGTGTGAGAGAACAGGTGGTCACAGCCGAGCAAAGGAAGGATTGGAAGTTACTGTGGGGAAGCAACAAGATAAAATACCACCATTGGCATTGAAGGCAACCTGCTGACTTGATGGCAGATCCTAAAAGATGCTCATGGGTGCAAATACACTTGACAGCACTTGAGATGAAAGTATTCACCCACTCAAGTCTAGATATGGAAGTTGGGAAGCAGTCAGTATCACTTCCCATGGTCAGCAATGCAAGTGAATCTTTATACTAAATTTGAGTAGTTTGCAACTCAATTGCATTAAAGGAATAAATGCACAAACCTTTCCTCCTACTTCTTTTAACAAAAGCTGGTCCTAAGAGGGCCTAGGGCCACTTTCACCTCTGTTATCCACACTATTTCTAAGAATAATTCCATATTCTAAATCCACAAACTCCAGGCATCAGAAAATTATTCCACAACTTTTCTTTTTGGAAGAGATGGGTATAATGCTTTCCTGTTATTTCAGAAAATGCCTTTAAAATAATCCTTTCCAAAATGTCATATTGTTTACACAATTCGGGTAATAGAATATAGTATTTATGACTTTTAATCCCCGCCCCATTCCTAGTATCTCATTCTACATTCATTCAGAGCTTAATAATCCATACTAATGGAATGGAACTGTGATACAGTAAGAGCTAAAAAATGTTTCTAGAAGGATTTGGAATGAGCATCTGTATTTAGATTTAAATATGAGCTTTTATCTTTTAGATATTCATAAAGTTTCAAACCAAATATTTTATGGAGTTATATTTTAATAAAACATCAAATAAAAATCTGGAGAGTAACTTGCCTTCCTAATTGTCTTGTTCGAATCCATACCCTGGCATACATTGAAGTGAAAATGGACCCCACTACCTCAAAAAGCAGTACACAATTTTAGGGAAATTGAACTCTCCTTCTCCTTCTCCTTCTCCTTCTCCTTCTTCTTCTTCTTTTTCTTTTTGAGATAGAGTTTCATGCTTGTCACCCAGGCTGGAATGCAATGGCAAGATCTTGGCTCACGGCATCCTCTGCCTCCCGGGTTAAGTGATTCTCCCGCCTCAGCCTCCTGAGTAGCTAGGATTACAGGCTGGCTAATTTCAAATGATGAGCCCCCCTCAGCACCCCTAAAGTGCTGAGATTAGAGGCATGAGCCACCGTGCCCGGCCGAACTACCCTTCTTTATCTTTCTAAATTTCTTTCCATAATTTATAAACTTGCCTTACAGTGACTAAAAGGGTTAATTTTTTAGAGCTAAGAAAAGAAAGAAAGAAAACAGAAAATAAGGCAGAGTGAAAAGTAACAAGGGACTTTATCATCACATACTTTCTCACTGAATGAAAAGTAGGTGTAGGGGATGTGCAACACCCAGCTCACTTCTCATCCACAAACGTGTGTGCACGTACACACATGTGCGCTGTAGGACTAAGCATCCTTCTTCCTGGCTGTTAGAAATGTTAATGGCTAACAACTCGCAGGTAATTCCTTTTTCCCAACTATTGCCCTAGGATAAAGAGAGCCATCTTGGTAAAGGTAACATTTCTTCCCAGAAGCATCCCACCTCCAATAAAGAGACAGCTTTGTCAGGCCCTCCCAGTCCCAGAGCTCACCTTGGCCGTGCTAACATTGCCTAAGGTCTCCCTCTACTCATTTCTGCACTCTTCATTTTCTCACAAGCGTTCAACGAATGAGCACTACCAGGTAAATTTCTTGTGCACACATCTCTGTCTCAGATGAAGAAAAGCACAACCTGCAATAGTTGAAGCTAGAGGTGGTCCAGGAAAGCAGACTGGATCACCTGTTGGCTGGCAGAGCACTGATATTTCTTGGCACAAGGTGGTGATGAAATTTGTTGAAACGTTTACTGCAAGGAATTGGTATGCACTGGAAGGGAATGCACTGATAGAAGTAATGTATCGGGCTTTTAAGAAGCACATCAAAATAGTCTTTATAAGACAAATGGACTTGGATCACGATTTTAAGGGAAACAGATGACTTGGAGTAAAAACTAAGATGATTAATCAACAATTAAATCCCAAGAGGTTCTACTTGGCAGCATATAAAGAGACTCCCATCTTTCTGAAGGCTGAAGACAGAAGAATAAGATTTAATTATAAAAGTAGCAGAATCTCAAAGAAGGTTGAACTCTTATCACTAGCAGGTTTGCTGTCCCAATAGGGTTTCTATATAAAGTATGAGGAGCTATGCAATTAGGTAATAATGCATGCTGTGTGTATGAGCAAGATAGATAGGTGGCCCTCAAACTATGAAAACAAAAGAAATTAGGATTGATGATCAGGAATCTAAGAATGGTCACCCCAATAAAAAGTTGCAACCCTTTGCCTAGTTTCTAAATTTCAGCCAGTTTTCAAACCCAGAACCCATGTACTGGAGCTGTTGAGTTTTCAGAAGGAAGGACTTTGTAACACCATGACATGTGCATGTGAATGTTATCGCCCGATTCCTTCCTCAAAGGAAACTACAGTTATTGACTTCAGGAACTATACAGTGGGGAAAGCAGAATGATATTAAAGACAGTCATACACTAGGCCTACACTGGCATTTCTAACTAACAACCCAAAGCATCATAAGCCTTCTTTGTTAGAGTGAGGGCATTATGAACGCCAGGTAATAAATGGAATCCTGGCCAAATGTGGCTTACAGTGGGTCCACTTCACCTAGTAGTAATTTTCCTAGTTCCCAAACATAAAATTGAATGGATGTACTCATAGTTGATAGACGTCAGGCCCCACATTGCCTCCTTGTTCTGTGGCATAAGAACCATCATAGTGAGAAAGTCAACTGGCAGCTTCCAAAAGCACCTTTCCACCAGCCAAAATAGAAACAGAAAAAAACAATATCATGTCCTGGAAAGAATGGTAGAGGCTAGGGCTATCCTTGGGGTGGTGATGTTCATTATATCTCCATTCAATTCATGTTTCTGACTCATAAAAAAAGCCAGATGGATACTGGAGGATAGCATCCAATATTGCCATCTCCACCATGTAGGAATGTTAATTGTAGCTGTTGTGTGGAATAAGGAATCTGTACTAAAGCGTATTAATATGGCATCAGACAGATGTGTGATCTGCAGCCATTGATTGTGAAAATATATACTATTCCATCCCTAGCAAAAATGCAGATCAGGAATAGTACTTGCAAGTGTCCATTTAGAACAGATAACAGTACACCTTTTTGTCACAGGCTTATGATAGTACTACTGCTCTGACACAAATAGTCCAATGGGAACAGGACTGTGTGGAAGTCCCACAGATAGATGACCTCCTCTTAATGGGACCAGTTGAACAAGAAGTGTCAAAAATGTAGGAAGCCTTAGAAGACAAATACACTTCAGAAGATGGGAACTTACCCTTACAAAAATTTAGAAGCTGACTATATCAGGAAGGTTTGGGGCAGGTCTGGAATCCTGGGATGCGATGATAATTTCTCCAATGTAGAAGATAAATGTTTGCATTTTGCACCTCCCACCACTAAGAATGAAGCACAAATACCTATTAGGCCTCTTTACGTTTCAGGGGTAGGGTATTCTGTCTATGGCAATAACACTATGATTCATATACAAAGTAACTTAAAATGCTTCAAACTTTTAGTAGAACCTAGGGGGAGCATGCTCTCAGACTGACACACATGAAGCCCTGTCACTTTGGCCATATGACCTAGTAGGGAAGTATTAGAGGTATTTGTATTGGGAAGAGAGGTTGTGTGGAGTATATGGCAAGCCCTAAAAAAAGAATCACAGCATAGACAAAGTTCTGGAGAAAGGCCATGTCATCTGTAGCAGAGAATTATATACCTCTTGAAAAATAGTCCATTGCTCAATCCCTAGCCCTGAAAGTTATGGGGTACTGGACCACAGGAAGCCACTTTACCATGAGGTTAGAATTCCCATCATTTTCCAATCATGATGTGATATATCAGTTAGGGTTTCACCAAAGAAACTTAACCAGTCTCTATGATACATATATACATACATATATTATGTATGTATATAGATGAGAGAGCCACAGGCCAGGCTATCAGGAACGGCAAGCTAGAAACTCAGGATGGAGCTGAGGCTTTGGTCCACAAATCGAATTTCTTCCTCTTCAGGAAAATCACAATTTTTCTCTTAAAGCCTTGAATTCATTGAATCAAACTGACCCAGATTATCTATAATAATTCCCTTAAAGTGAACTGATTGTAAATCTACATTACATCTACAAAATACTCTGAATGAATAACTAACTAGGGACTATTGCTTAGCCAAGCTGACACACCTGGCTTTTTCCAGGCCCACTGTTTCATAAAGTCAGGTGTATCCAGAAGTAATCCATTATAGTATTGAAGTGGCACCTTCAGGATTCCACATGAGCAGGGTAAAAGGGTATTAGCCGGTGGCCAGGCACCCATGTCATCCCTCACTGTTAAAAGAGTGACTTGCTTTTAAATGGACTTGGCTGCCTTTCAACCTTTCTCAAGGTGTCCCTAAAAACAGCAGTTAAAGTAAATCACCTTATTGGACAATAATTCAGATGGTTAACCTGGCCATTCTCTGTGTGGAAAGAGAAGTGTCCATTGTTTAGAATGTACATAGAGTCATGAACATTGGTGAATGGCTTGGCTGAGAGGTAAAGGACTTGGAAAGAATTTGATGGGAGAACAAAGAAGTCTAAAGGTTAAGCATATGGAGAATAGTCATAAGCTGCAAACATCTTTGCAAACTAGTATGATCTTTAAGTTTATAACGATTGTCATAGGCTAGGTTTAGAGATGGACCTTTTTTCCTTTTTCTTTTTTTCTTTTTTTTTTACCATAACTTGTTTTCTGCTGTTTTGTTGAGTATTCTTTCTTCCTTCTCCTCTATTTTTACTGGTTCTTTGTTTCTGTCTTGAAATATATTTATTAATATTAGGCCTACTGGGCTGGTTGTTTTTTATTTATTTCCCTCCCTTGTATGTGTGTATACATATTTATTATACACTATATACATATAGGCATATGTGTGTATAATTGGGGACTCTACCTTCTAGTATATTTCTAGAAGAATTTCTAGAATTTGTGAAAACACACATTTGCCTGGAGTATGAAACACAAACTAATTAATTAATCCTAAAGGTATTTTTAGTATGACTTCCAGTATAAAATGTGCACACAAAACAATAACAAATTCAACCTGTCACCCTGCCATATACAAACAAAATTAAGAATCATGCCTGAGAATTTTTATGGTTTCTCATTCATAGTGAGGAAAGGCCAAAGTCTGACCATTAAGACCTGCTACACTCACATCACATTCTACCCTTCCACATTTTAACTCAATTTCCCCAATTTATATATTGCACTCTAGCCAAACTGAGCTACTTAATTTTCTCTATAGCTACTTAGAATTTTTCCAGCTCCATGACTGTGCCCATGAGTTTCCTGTACCTTAAAATGTCTATTTATGAAGCTATCCAACACTCTTCTGGGAGCAGTCTTTTCCATCTCTGAACTCATACATCAGTTCAACTTAGTGAAAAACATGTTAGGGATATTTGTGCATCTTTATCTTTCCCTACTAGACTATCAGCTCCTTGAGTACAGCGACAATGTCTTTTTTCAGTTTTCAATCTCTAAGACCCCTCTCACATCCAGAACTTAGAAAAAAGTGAAGCATAGAAGCAATCTTCAGTACATTTGTTGAACAATGTCGCACTTTGTACATCCAAATTGTGCTGCAGGGATTAGTAACATTTTTTGTTTGTTTGTTTTGAGACAGAGTCTTACTCTGTCACCCAGGCTGGAGTGCAGTGGCCTGATCTTGGCTCACTGCAACCTCCGCCTACTGGGTTCAATCAATTCTCATGCCTCAGTCTCCCAAGTAGCTGGAATTACAGGTGCATATCACCACGCTGGTGCTCATTTTTCTGTATTTTTAGTAGAGATGGGGTTTCACCATGTTGGCCAGGCTGGTCTTGAACTCCTGACCTCAAATGATCTGCCTACCCGGCCTCCCAAAGTGCTGGATTATAGGTGTGAGCCATTGCCTATTAATGATCAAATTCAATATATATTCCCTGACTTGCTCAGTAAGAAAATGTTTAATTTTATACAAAGTGCACTGAACTTTTCTCCCCAGCACTGGTAGCTGTGTGATCATCTGACTAAATTCTAGCAAATAAGATATAAATTACACGATATATCTGGAGATAATGAAGAAGAATATCTCATGCTTTAAAAAACGTCTTTAGAAAAAAAAATGTGTTACCGATTTTTGGAGTTCTATATATTCTGGTGCAAATTATTTATTAGATATGCCCAGAAAATATTTGTTCCTAGTCTGTAGTTTGACTTTGTAACAGTCATTGCTTTTAGTGAACACATGCTCTTAGTTTCAAGTCAAATGTATTCAGTTTTTTATTTATACTTGGTACATTTTGTGTTCTGTTTAAAAAACTCACCCAAAGATACGAAGATATTTTCCAATGTTTTATTCTCAAAGCTTTTTGTTAACTTTCGTATTTAGGTCTGTTAGCTTCTGGTTTAGTAATTATTCCTATGTATATGGATATAATAAACCCTGCTTATTAACATTTTTTAAAGCTTGCTTTCACTACCACTACTTCCAATTTATCCTGGTAGCACTTCCTAATAAATCACTTTCACATGGATCCTTATCCCAGGAGTTACTACTTCAGAAACCAACCTAAGAAAGCCTTCTTCCTGAACAAGTGTTTTGCTGCATAGAGTTGACACATTTGTTTTCCTGTCCCTTTGAGGATAGTATAGCATTGCCTCTCTGTTGTAAATGAATGCAATGGTCTTCACATGCCTGTTTTCAATCTAATAATTGTCTTGATGGGTAGGCTGCATTTTCTTTCTGGCTGCTTTTGAAACATTATCTTTGACTTTGGTGTTTGCAGGAACACACTGATATTGTCTGGTAATAGATTTATTTTAATCAGTTTTTCTCAGAATTTACTGGGTATTTTTTTGTAATGAAGAATCCCTGTCTTTAATCAGCTCTGGAAAATTGTCAACTCTGATTTCTTTAAAGATTTCCTGAAGTATATTCTGAATACAATATTTCCTTCTGGAACTATTAGAAATACATTGCACCTTCTAAATTTTTATTCCTTGGACCTCAGTCTTCTTATATTTTCTTTTTTTAATATTTTTCATTTTGTATAATCTACTTCCATTTCGCTAATACTCTTCAACATGTCATTTTTTAATTAGGATGTTTTTAATTTATAGAAAGTCTATTTCAGTAATTTTCAAATCTATTTTTCATTCATTGTATTCTCTCTTATGTTAGTGTTTCAATTCCTTCTTTCATAATTGTGTGCTTGCTTACTTTATATTGTCTTTCTGAATGTATTTCTATTACATGAAGCTCTTAGGCCTGGGAATCCCTTTGGGAATGCCTGACAAGAGAAATTTTACATTTATTTGCTTTTGCTAATCCCTCAGAAGTTTCACATTTTACCTCCTCTGCCTTCTTGACACCCTTCCTCTCTCTCTGTCTCTCTTTCTTTTTCTCTCCCTCCTTTTGTCTCTTTCTCTCTTCCTCTGCCCCACTCCTTGCTCCAAGAGTTATAAAAACAAACTGGCAGTATAAAATCAAACCACAGATCTAACGGAGGTATAAACTTAGGTTTTCTAAATCTGAAGTTAGACTTCTAGTTGACTAAATGGCAAGCAGATAAACTACAGATTTCAAAAAAAAAAAAAAAAATCTTTAACTGTGGTTTTCAATCACTTCCTCAAAGTGGAGAGTGGATTTTTAGTCTACATTTTACTGAAAGTGCAAACACAAAGATTTTGCTTTTATCCCCCTACCTGGTATAAGTCTGTGTCTTCGTTTTCTGTCCCCCAAATCAGCATTAAACCTGATCCTACTGGTAAAAAAAAAAAAAATACAATTACATCCACTTGCACCCATCCCTACCCCAGATACAGCTATAACCCAAGCTCAAATCCTAATTGCCCTGGCCTTCATTTCTCTCTTGATTTGAGGCACTCGTAGAGTTTCTTTTCTTCCTTCCTATCTTTCTTTCTTTTCTTTCTTTATTTCCAACTCAGGTAACATTTAATATACATTTTCTTAAAATTTTTGCAACATTTCTAAGTGCCGGAGGGCTTAATTTTGGAGAGTTGTCAGTTTTTATTATCTATCATAAACCTGGAACCACAAGTTCTGCAATATTTTCACTTTAAAACTGGAAATCAATGCCATTTTTCTCATCACTAAGGCCTGTTTCAGAAATGTGAGTTTATGCATGTGATGATTCAAATAGGCTTTTCCTAGAACTATGCACTTGTACTGCTTGGGGGCAGAGAGCATTATGTTAACTTGATACTTTTGCAGAGTGGTTACGTAATTCACCCAAGTTAAGCACTAGCTATAGGAAAGACACAAGGCTAGCATTTAAGTTCCCTGCCCCTCAACACCAGGCCCTTTGCACACACACTATTGTTACTTTCTTTACAAATAGGTGACTTTCTGCTTTCTTTGAAAGTAGAATATATAGCAAAAACAACAGCAACAACAAAACCTATGGTCTTTGAACATAAAGAGACAAAGTTTTGTTCCCTGGCTTAGACATTTACAGAATCTAGCAATGTATGCAAAATAATTTTACAACATGTTATACACAGAAGATAATAAGTGAGCTATTTTCGATATCATTATCTATATTAGTAGTAAAAGTGGCTTATAGTAGTAAAATTATTTTTAAAAGCAATGCTTTCTTAAATACCTTTTTTCTCACCTGATATTGTGTCTACCATAAAATAGCCACATCATTTCGATAGCTAAATTATTGTCAATGTCATGCTCCTATTTGATTTGCCAGTGAGTATCTTTTCTTACCCATTAAAATATAAATGAAACCATCTTTGTACCTACTATGAACCCTAATTTTTAATTTCTGAAGCATTTTGCATTAATACTTTCTACATGCTTCATGATTTTTTGCATTCTGTATCTTATTTTTTAAAGTTACTAAAAATGGTCTAATGTAGCCCTGGTTATTTGATTTTCAAAATTCAATCTAACAAGGCAATTTTCATTTTCATTTTTTTAAAAAAGCTGAAATTTGCCCAACCAACATAAGTACTCAAAACTTGATCTTCTTATGACCCTGCGTAGAGTTTAGACACATAACTAGTACTTCACACAGAATACAAAGAGAGGGAGGAACAGCACTTGATAAAAAAAATTGATTTTCTTTTTCAAACCTCTTTCAATAAAATTCACAACTTGTTTCTCTCTTGTCCTACAATAACACCGTTGGCTTAAAGGCCTTTATGGATTTTTTTTCCATATAACAACAACCACATCTTCCGTAGTCAAAATGCCATTACACCTCATCTTTGAGGATAAACAGTTCCTGCTTTGATTCTGTGTCTTTTATCTTGCTTGCCTTTTATCAAACTGCTCTGCCATGGGCCATCCAAGTCACCTGATCTCAATCTTCCCATTCCGAGTCTTACTGATTCTCATTGTGTTTCTCTTTTAATCTCAGAGCACAGCCTATCAGGGAACTCTCCTCAGACCACCTCATATAAACATTCAGTGTTTCTCACTTGAATATTTATAATGCAACTATTTTTCTATTTTAACAATTTACATGGCTTCTATTATTATTTCATATAGATGCAAAATTTAAAATAAAAAATCTTAACAGTTTTTGTCTCATCATTTTATAGAGCTTCTCTCCTCCTGCAGAACATGAGTAAATCCAATAATTAATTAAATAGTATGCTATTCATTTACCCATTTCTTTATACAACACAAAATGCTTTCAAGTAGATGAATTCGCTTTATCACAGTTACAATCCTGAGGCACATAGAACAGGTTTTAAAAACTGATTTTTAGTGTCTTTTAAAGATTAAAAAATAATTGTAACCAAGGGTTTATGTAGCTCACCAAAGCTCTCCCTAATAATAGATGGAACTGACTTTGAAGACCATATTTTCTGACTCTTTACCCTCTGTGCCTTGTATTACTAATTCACTGCATATGCCCAGTATAAAGTGAGTGCTTTAAAATTTTGAATATTGAGATAATCAGTACAGATTCTCAATACTCTAAAAGCTATTCCTAATTAGCCTTCAAAAAATGAACTTGGCATGATGTAACAGGGAAGAGCAAAGAATTTATAATCAGACAAAGCTAAATTTGGACTCTGACTCTGTTAATCACTTTGTTACCTTCTGTCCTAGATATTTACACAAGGCTAATCATATCTATGATATGGAAGTTATTGCTAAATTCATACCTACGATATGAATCATATTTATGACATGGAAGGTATTGACTGAATGAAAAATGTTAAGAGGTAAGCATTGCATCTGGAAAATAGCAAATAATTAATAAGTGGTACTAGTATTGTATTATATTCTTTCTCAGTCAGACTTTGGAAAATTTTTGAAGCAGGAAGCTGATTTTGAACTCTGAGCTCCAATATCATCCCACCTATACATGTGTCTCTACATCCAACTTGCTACCACTATATTCCTATCAAAATTTGTTGCTGTTGTTGTTGCTCTTTCGGTCATCTCCATATAAAACATAGACTCTAAGGATTAGAAGGGAATTTTGAAGCATGTTACCCAACACCTCAGTTTCATCATGGAAAACCTGAGTCACAGAGGGGTTAAATGGCTCAAACAGGGAGAAATAATGATGGGTGTGCACTTTGGATATAGCCTAACCTAGAAGTCAGTGCATTTCATAAGGGGTACAAGGCTTTACAAAAGGAATAAAGCCTACAGTCCATTTCTCTGTACTGTCTTTTCTGGAATGGGGAGAAGATGCTGCACTCATATCTCAGGCCATCTCCCATTTCACTGTGTAAAGGCCATCCCTAGTCTTGTAGAACTCCCCATTTTCATTGCCTGTCTTATGACACAAATGCTCAAATGAGTCAAGAGCAGAAGAGTGTCTTCAGCAGCAGCCTTTAAGTACGAATCTATTATCTCAGTTCCTTTATCTGTGTTCTTCCCATTTTTTGTCTCACCCTTGTTCTCTCTTTCCTTTCTAGGCCCTCATCTTGCCTTATTTTCAACTGTAATTATTCATAACTGGGGTATCCATTTCTGGTCTCTCATATTAAGACAATTTCATCCATTGAAACCACTGTCTAAGTCATTAGATTTCAAACTTATTTGACTATAAACTACAGAAAGAAATAAGGTTTACATCAAATGGTAGACACACACACACACACACACATTCATACACACACAAGCAAACAATTAAAACAAGAGTTGCATTAATACATTTACTCATGTTACATGCATTCTGATTTATGACATTTTCTGTTCTGTTCTATATCATTTTTTAAGTTGGCTGTCCACTAACTCAATATAGTATCACCCTTGATAAGTTAGAAGGCATAGCTTGAAAAAAATAGTCTACATGACTTAAGAAAGATGTTCACTTTAATGTAAATTATGCTTATTTCTAGATGAAAACTATTAATGCTCAACGCTTTCTTTTTTTGTACATTTCAATATTACCAGAATTTGTAAATAGCTCATTAGCTTTAAAAATGAATAAAGTTTCAATTAAATCAATCAAAAGAAAAGATCGGAATTTAAAGACCAAAATATAGCACATGTGTTTGGCATTGTTATCCTACTAAGAATCAAATAGAACACTCCTTAAGAAAATATTAACCTATTAGAGAGAAAGGAGGAAAAGCGTTAGGAGACCAGGATTGGGAAAAAAAGTTATTTTCTAATCTCTAGGCCACCTTTCTCTTTTCTTTCTTTTTTTTTTTTTTTCGAGACGGAGTCTCTCTCTGTCGCCCAGGCTGGAGTGCAGTGGCGCGATCTCGGCTCACTGCAAGCTCCTCCTCCCGGGTTCACGTCATTCTCCTGCCTCAGCCTCTCCGAGTAGCTGGGACTACAGGCGCCCACCACCACGCCCGGCTAATTTCTTTTTGTATTTTTAGTAGAGACGGGGTTTCACCGTGTTAGCCAGGATGGTCTCAATCTCCTGACCTCGTGATCCGCCCGCCTCGGCCTCCCAAAGTGCTGGGATTACAGGCTTGAGCCACCGCGCCCGGCCGGCCACCTTTCTTTAGTACTGCATTCATGTCTCTCATCCCAGAGTCATGATTCCGGGACAGGTTAGTAGTCAAAACACGTTTCACACCAATTAATAGACAAAGAATTTAAATGAATATTACATCCAGTATCACAATGACAAAACCAAGGCAATGGAAAAAAATGTTTAAAATCCTATGTAAATATCAGTGTAATGTGCTCCTACAACATCTCACCTAGCAGGTCACTATTTCTGGTGAAAGTCACAGCCAAAGTTATACTTTAAGAACTTTCTTTTATTTTCATACACAGTTTCTCTATTTCTCTAACAATGTATTAAGATCACGAGGAGGCAGATTCCGTTTTGCTTTCTTGTTTAACCAGCTTTGTATGCACTCTTGCTAGCTACGTCTATATCTCCAAACCTGTAGAATACATGTGCCAGACACTTGCCCACAATATGTATAATAGTCACACTATTTCACCCTCTTCAATAAAAATAAGTGGAAGAGTCTGGATTATCCAACTGTTTTTAGTCCAATGAGTCCATGCCACTGTGTACACCAAGCTACTAATACAAAGCCACCAGGAAGAATGCAGCTTCTTTTAAATTTTTGAAACTGGGTACAGGAACATTTTAATATTTTTGTATATTTTTATTTGTACAAACTGGTAGACAGAAAATGATTTTACTCTCATAGAAATGGCTCCCTGGAAGGGAATGCACTACCTAAGTGTCCAGAGATTCTTTTACCAAATCAGTGACAATACCCAGCAGCAAGAGGAAAAATAACTAAATAGCCCTTTGATAAATGGTTTACTTTTTCCACATCTATCTTTACCAGTCTGCAACCATTAAATGTGCAGAATTACCAATCTGAAGCTATTTTATGTTTTTACCAAAGATAGTACCAAAAAAAAAAAAAAAAGCTACAAAACTCTTCTGAGTAAGCTTTTATTTCAAACTATTTGTAGGATTTGATAATGAGAAAAGATATCCTCTATATCTCCAAAAGTTGCCCCCTGTTACTCACAGATAAATATTTGAGAGCTCATGAAAAAAGAAAGATAGATTTAAAAAAAAAAGATAGCAACAGAATATCCTGTTGGGTGGAAAGAGTATTTTCTTCCTGTGTCTTTTAAAGCCACAGTCTCAGAGCCATCTATATTTTCTGAATGAGACATTGCATTTCACTATTTTATGTTAAAGATGCCCGTCACACTAGAATTAACCTTTTTACCAAATTCTGTCTTTGAAAAACTTATTCTCTCAGTTCAGACTCAATATTTACATTGATCCATGATGGGAAATATTTTTAAAAAACTGAACATAAATTGACATAGAAATATATACTTCTAGTTATTCTATTCGGTCGAACTCTTTGACAAAAATCCAAGTTATTTAAAGAGAATATTATATAACTCTTGAGCGTTTCCTGAATCCTCTTTAGAACATGCATCACCTCCAGGTTATGCACTTCTCAGTTCCCTGAAAATTGTTACCATTTCTTGACCAATGTGAGATTCTGTCAAGAAATGTGTTAATAGTGTGAGAATTGCTTCACACCTACTCTCCATATGCCTACAAGAAATATTTTTAAGCCTACTCACCCCAACTGAACAAATGTTGAAGGGAAAAGTGCTAAACTACCTGCAGAACTGTCTGCTGAGGAACAGCAAAATGAAGTAATTTATTCTCCCTTCAAGTCTCTTTCCCAAAATACGAGAAAACAAAATCCAGAGTTATGCTACCTAACAAGCAAAATAACTAAAACCTGAATATAAATTAGTTTTTTTCCATTTTCTGACTCAAAAATCCTCTGACCCTGAATGAGATGATGTCTAACCCTCTTAGTCAGCAATGAATAATTGACTAAATCTTTATTTAAGACACTGTTACTAGTTTCTAAACTTATTCTTTAATGGAAGACAAGCAGTATCCTGTCCCTCCCTTCATACACAAATACAAAGAGATATTAAAATAATATCTGATGGTTTGGCTCTTGTAACTCCTTTGATTTGGGTAAAGAAATGCCAGTTGCCTGTCCTACCACGTGGGGGTCACAAAAATCCATCCAATTAACACAGTTTCCCTGTCTTTAAAGTAGCTAAATAATGTATCTAACTGATCTACCAGAAGTTACACATGGTTACTTTTTACTCCGTCTCTAGTTTCCTACTCCCCAGCAGGCTGCCACAAGTCCTCAACTGTAGGGATAATGAGAATACCCAGAAAGGACTGCAACACTGCATATTCAGAGATTGGGAAGGCATTTTATACCTCTTATTTTAGAGACAGAACAAGTAAGTATTTGCTTAAACTGACAAGTCCCACGAGGAAGCATTTTCTCCATCCAAATATGAACACAGCATAGAATAAAATCATTATACTGATACACACATTCAATATTAGTAAAAAATTATAATTTAGATTGACGTAAATTCCATGACATCTTAAACAAGTCACGCCATCACTCATTATGCCCCAGTAAATGTTTTATTAGATTGTTGATCATTGTTACAATGAAGGACATCAACACATCACAAATATCAGCTCCAATTCCATCTGCAGGTTAGTCTGCCAGCCTCATTCCTCACACTGAAAATGTTTATTTTGAATATCTACAGTTAAACCACTTTCCCTAAAGAAAAGCCTCCAATTCATATTCAGGAAAGCAGAACGAAGCTTATGTTTTAAACTGTACAATCTATGAAGATAATGGGGAAAATCAACCAATTAGTATATCTAATATTAAAAAGCATCAAACTAAATTAGTCAAAATAATATATTTCTCTGCATGTATGTATATGTGCATATGTGTATAGATAATTCATTTAAAGTATGGTATTAATTTTTTTTTTTTTTTTGCATTTTTTTTTTTTATTATACTTTAGGGTTTTAGGCTACATGTGCACAATGTGCAGATTTGTTACATATGTATTCATGTGCCATGTTGATTTCCTGCACCCATTAACTCGTCATTTAGCATTAGGTGTATCTCCTAATGCTGTCCCTCCCCCCTCCCCCCACCCCACAACAGTCCCCGGAGTGTGATGTTCCCCTTCCTGTGTCCATGAGTTCTCATTATTCAATTCCCACCTATGAGTGAGAACATGCGGTGTTTGGTTTTTTGTCCTTGCGATAGTTTACTGAGAATGATGGTATTAATTTTAAGATGAAAATTGATACTATTGTTTGAAAGACAGTGTATCTATATAACGCATTATCTTTGCCAAGGCAATTTGGACTTTCACAGCCATTACTTCACTAATATGTATACCTATTTTTCAGATGAAAAAAAAAAAGGATCCCAGAGAGTTGAAAGAACTTCTTCCAAAAGACAGCTAATTAATTATGGATGATGGGCTAAAGTCTTGCTTCTGTTTTATGTCCCTGTGGCCCAAAAGATTTTCGGGAATTAATCCAAAAGTTAGAGCAGTGTTAGCAAGATGCACAGCACATATATTCATCATCAAAGACATAAACTCAGAGCTGCAGCCTCTAATGATTTATAAGCATGTGTTTGATAATCACTGGAATAAACCTCAATCATAACCCAGGGTTTCCTTTACTTTCAGTTATTTTTTAGACTATTAGAACCCTCATTTAACCTTCAAGGCTTTAGAGATAATTAAGAAAATTAGAAATTATAGATATTCAAGGGCAAAAGAAATACTTTGAAAGAAAACATAGTCTCACATACAGTTGTCATTTCTGAATTAAAGAGCAAAGATAATAAGTCTTACCAGGTTCTCTATTGCTTATCCACACCTGAGAAGCTGAAGAATCATCTATCAAGTTAAAATTTGGAAACCATAGGGACAAAAGAACATCTTTATTAGCCCACAATATTAGAGATAACCAAAAATAAAATTCTCACTTAGTGACTTCAGAATGCAGATAACCAAATTTTCTAATAAATGGCTTTGCCATTGAAACACAAGTGATTTTCCCATATTACTGTTCAAAATCTTCTTTTGTCTTCAGATCTCTGTCTCTTTCAACGCTGAGCCCTCTTTCTACAGTCTCCCCCACACTCCCTCCCTACCCATACCCCTTGAGCTCCTTCCCCCTCCTGTACACATTTTCTCATTCAGATAGCTACAATACAATTTGATAGCCCTTCCACTCCAGCCAAACTGTTGGTTTTTTTTTTTTTTTTTTTGAGTTGGAGTTTCGCTCTTGTTGCCAAGGCTGGAGTGCAATGGCGCCATCTCGGATTACCGCAACCTCCGCCTCCTGGGTGCAAGCAATTCTCCTGCCTCAGCCTCCCGAGGAGCTGGGATTACAGGCGCCAGCCACCACGCCCGGCTGATTTTGTATTTTTAGTAGAGACGGGGTTTCTCCATGTTGGTCAGACTGGTCTCAAATTCCTGACCTTGTGATCCGCCCACCTTGGCCTCCCAAATGCTGGGATTACAGGCATGAGCCACAGCGCCCGGCCCCAACCAAACTCTTTCCCCAATGTGCTCATGCATCTCTACTTTCGTCATCTTATAGTATAAAATTTGTACTTTTGTACCTACACGAAATGCTTCCATCTGCTTCTCAAGGTCTCTAAACTCACACCTATTGTAAACCCCCACCAAAGCACCACCGGGGTTCATGCTAGCAACAACACAACAGGCTTTTAATTTAGCACCGCACTGACTTACCTTTGTAGAAGACTACAGGGTCAGCAATTTGGCATTTTGTTTCTCTTTGGGAGGCCCAGCAGCTACCCATGTACAACTTCTCACCCCATCACACCTTACTCAACTTACCCACAGAAAGTATATACCTGTCAGGGATTAGATCTGGGTATGTGCAGCTCACTTTGACATAGAGAAGCTACTGCCTTGGTTTCTTACCCATCTTTAATGTTTTTTTCCAGTTACATAGAATTAAGGTGTGTAAGTCAAATTAGGAGAGCTGTTTGACTCCTAAGTTAACTTACACACCGTAATTCTAGGTCTACACATACAGTCCAATAGATCAGGTGTTGCACAGTTAACAAGAAAACCCTTAGCTCCTGGAATACATTATTTTTCATCCATCTGAACTCTTATCGTTTCCATAGAAATGGTGTCACGACAGGTAGGTCCTAGATCATCTTCCCTGGAAGTCTAGGATTTTTCAGGGCCCAGTGATGATAACCCTTTACTCATACGGTAAAAAATAATAATAATAATAATTCTTATAGTTTTCATATTGTTCATTTGACAGATAATCACCCAGTCATTTCTGTTATTATCATTGTTATTATTATTGTTGCCCATATCATTTGTTTCTTCTGGTTGATTACAGTCATAGAATGTTAACAATATTTGAGATTTCTGTTTATTGTCTTATTCTGTTTTCCTAATCGTGGAAAGTTTGCCTTGTATTTATCTCTGCATTCTATTGTTGCTATATAGTTGTAACATTGGGACCCCTGAATGTGAGGCTTGTATTATTTCATTTATCTCCCAGATGCTTTATGTCCTGTAATTTTGCTGTAACAGGAAAAAAAATTGTTTTAGAACCACACAATCTCAAATTTGGTTACTTATCTAGCTAACCACCTGTTGCTTGACTATCTAACCGCAGTATGAGTAGAGTCATCATTGGCTCTGAGATATTAGAGAATGAACTCATATGCCTTAATGTAACCAGACCAAAAGAGATGGATGTTTTCTTATAACCACTACATGGGCAAATGACAAACAGAGAGACCAGAATATGTTAAAACCATAAGAAACAAGCTCAGTTTTATGTGCTCAAAAATACATATTTTCTGTCTAAAAGAAGGTCTTGGTGTTTAAGTAGAAAAAAAATAATTATTTAGAGACCATGTCTATCAGATGTATTCCCAGAAATGGAGAAAGCACACATTCTGTTTATTCTGTATTATTATTTAATTCCTTTAACAACACTCTGAGGTGCGAATTTTTATCTTCTTTCTGGCAAAGCATGACTCAAACACAGGCCTCTGACTCTGAGTCTTGCGCTCTCTTTACTTAGGTCTATATAGATGATTACACTGTATGAAATAGAAACACATATAATTCACAGGCAGGAAGTTTGACCTTAGTTGAAGAAGGTATGACTTAAACTTAAGTGGAAGGAAAGTAGAGAACTCACCTGGTTTTTACTCCTGTTCCCATTTCTGAGTTAGAAGAGGATGTTTCAATCAGGCAGTGTACTTGACCCCAGTATGAGAACTAATCATATGGAACCTTGAATCAAAATAGGACACCAATTGACATCTAGTGAAAAAGATGGGCGAAATCAATACAACCCTAGTGTATTGCTAGCAAATAAACTCTAAATCTATCATCAATAAACTCTGTTGCACAAGCTTGCAATAGTGCACTAGAAAGAGGTGTAGCTATAGTAAAACAATTCACTCCGCATAACCTGGGTTAAATGTGGCTCGTTTGAAATGGAGTAGAAGGAACATTATTAGTACGAATTCCAGTTGCAAAGATACTCATTCAAAGACCATTTTTGTATGTGTTACATAACAGGCTCTGGCTAAGGAATGAATATAAAGAAATGAGTCAACGTCCCTCATGGATAAGCTTTCACATTCAAGGGAAAACAGTAAGATAGGGAGATACAGGAAATGGCAGAATTTTGCATGAAATACTATGGGTCACAAAAAATGTATTTAATTAGGCCTTGAGAGATAGGATTGGGGTAGGTCAGCAAAGATTTAAGGAGATGATGATACTGAAACTGGGTTTTGAAGGCTTACCAAGATTTAGTTAGGTGGAGCAGGAATGGAAGCTGGTAGTTTGGAAATGGTGAAGACTATGGACTTTATCTTGTATCCAATGGGTGGCCATTGAAGTAGGAAGGCAGCATGAATGGATGTGTATCCTGCATAAAGACAAGCAAGTTTAGTCAAAAAGTGATGCATTATTCAATTTTTGCATTATTTTCTCAAGTATTCAGAATATGATCTGAATTCCTTATTTGAGTGGTCTCTCTACCATCACCATTCTCTCCATGTCTTCATCCTTTAGAAATGTCCCAAAATGTGTTAAATGTTAAATCTCTACTATGTGCCTGTCACCATGTAAAGTATCAGAAGTATAGAATATTGGCAACTATTCTCAAGAATCTTGCAGCAGAATTGGAAATAAATGAGTCTACTAATTAAATCAGTATAATAAACTCCTGGAATTGCCAGGATAGATTATGGATGGGACAAGGGGAAACGAAGGGATGTTGACTTTGCCAGGGTGTTAGGAAAGGCCAAAGAGAAGATAGCACTTGGGGTGAGCCCCATGCTAATATTTAACGTTTTAATATTTAACTTTTCTGGAGTACCTGTTTTGGTCTAAATACAGATACTTTTGGAAATGCTGTATTATTTAAACATCACTACAAATATATAAGTATTCAAACCCTCCTTTTAATAGTTCAGAAAGCAAGATTCAGAGAGAAAAACAGAACCTTGGCAAAGGTCACACAGGTGTATAGAGACAGAACTGGGTTCTACATGTTTTATGCCCTTCTGAAAGAACACTTGATGTTCTTCAAAACTCACAGAGAAGGGGCACTTAAAGGCTGTCACGTAGTACCCAGGACTGTCCTGTATTGTTTGCCTCTTTACCTTGACAGCAGTTTTTCTCTTGTTTCCACTCAAGCCCCATTGGGTCAATGGCCTTCTAACAGACTCGGTGATAAAGTTGCTACCCCCTTCAAAACAGGTATGGAACATCACAGCATTTCTTTAACCAAACAGACATCATCTAAATATCCCTTATCCTTATTTGTTTTATGTACACTTTAGGAACATTTTATTTGGTTTTCTTTTATACATTATATGTTTTGGAGAGAAAGCTGGGAAGGAAAAGGAATTTTTATAGAATTAAAAAGCTAAGTTTTGGCTGGGCGCGGTGGCTCACGCTTGTAATCCCAGTACTTTGGGAGGCCGAGGCGGGTGGATCACGAGGTCAGGAGATCGAGACCATGGCGAAACCCTGTCTCTACTAAAAATACAAAAAATTAGCTGGGTGTGGTGGCGGGCGCCTGTAGTCCCAGCTACTCGGAGAGGCTGAGGCAGGAGAATGGCATGAACCTGGGAGGCGGAGCTTGCAGTGAGCCGAGATCGTGCCACTGCACTCCAGCCTGGGTGACAGAGCGAGACTCCGTCTCAAAAAAATAAAAATTAAAAAAAGCTAATTTTTATCATTAAATTTAAATTGTTCAGACTTAGGATGACTAGTTAGATTGTGACTGAGGGGTTCCTTGGGGTAAGGGACTTTCAGTACCAGAACTGGGACAGTACTGGGCAAACCTGGATGAATTGGTCACGCTAGTATTCCTATATTCATTCCTGCCTTCCTTATGCTTAGTACATTGCAGAAATTCAATGACTTTGGGATGAAGTAATCTTTATCTTTTTTTAAGTTGTTACTAACAAGCTATTGTATTTTTTACAACAAATGCAGCTCTGTGGACAGAAAAGGGGCTATTAAAGACTGGGACACAAAAGCTGCAAAATATGCAAAGCCCCATGCAATTCACAGAGCATAAGTAGCATCAATAGAATTTATGCTTCCAGAAAGCCACTCTCATTCACGTCAAAATACCCAAGAGAGCAAAATAATCATAGCGCAAGGACTCAGCACAATTCCCTCTCCTTCTTCTTAAAGTAGGTATCAAGATTTACAATTGTCACAGGTTTACAAGTTCATAATCAAAACTTGAAGTTTCATATGCATAATCAACAGAAAGTCTGAAAAGTTTTAAATAAATAATTTAATAATGGATACATCTCACCCCCTCCACTGGGAACTGAAGAGAGGGAAGATCTTTCATGAAAGTTATTCTGAGAAGCAGGAATCAGAGAGATACCCACTGAAGAAGATTCAAAGGTTCCAGTTTGTACAAATGACAAACACCAAATTCAAAAAAAAAGTAAGTCAATTTTGTAATGAAGATGTTTCATCCAGAAAGTTTCGGATGGATACAATGAAAACACTACAAGTCTGTGGTTAAAATTTCTTTGTTGATAAAACCACTACAAGTCTGTGGTAAAATTTTATTGTTTATCAGTGCCTTTAACTTTACTGGTTGGTATGAAATGTAGTTCTTTTGGAAAACAGCTCTAAGAGATGTATTCTAATCATCCAAATGCATTTGTTTCTTTCTGTTGTCAGAGATTGTGCAACTAGCAGTTATAAATAGAAGAAAAATAAATAAAATCAAAGTTCCGCATCTAAAGGAGCTTGCAGACTATCCAGGACACCAGATAACAAATAGGTACAGTAATATATGAAAAGTGTGAAAATTCAGGTTTGCACTGTGAAGGAAGCAACAAATGCTGTGGGGACATTCAGGGAAGCATCAAAGAAGAGGTGACGTTCAGCCTAAACCTAGGAGGATGAACTTTAGCTCTGTGTTAAACACACACACACACACACACACACAAGCAATGCACACACACAAATATATGAAGAGTTTAGTCTCTAAGCTTTTTAAATGTATATAAAATCAAGTGATATCAAGTATAGCAACCAATTAGCCTACTGCTTTGAAAGAAAGATCTTTTATAAAGATAAGAGTGGAGGCTTCTGGGTGAACACAGAAATCTAACTGTTTGATTCCTTCACTTTTGCTAACAGATCCATGGAGTGAGAACTATCAGTGATCTAGGTGTTGAGAAAAAGAGAGATCACAAAGAGCTGAAAAGATTAGATGGCCTTCCCTGAGAGACAAGAGAGGTGTCAGCCACACTGATCTTTTAAAATAGATGTCAGATCACATCACTTCCTCTTTAAAAATCTAGCTGCTGACTCTTAAAATTACAGTAACTCCAAATTCTTTCTCGTGGCCTTTGAAGAACCCCACAGTCTCAGCCCTGCCTGCTTCTCTCATCTCCTTCCTTACACACTCCTCTCTTTCACATGGCTACTCCAGCCACAGCACCCTGTCTACTCCTAAGACCATGCAAGTCTGTTCCATTCTGCATCCTTTGCACTTGCTGTTTGCCTTTCAAGAAAAGCTTTGAGTCTATTTCTCCCATCTGGCTGCTGCCACTTTTGAAGACATGACCAGTGGCACCAGGCTAAAACTGCCTGCAACCCCTTCTCCCAGTCAGTCTCTAATCAATGACTGCTATGGGTTAAACTGTGGTCCTCTAAAGAAGTATGTTGAAATCCTAACCCTGGTTTGTCAGAAGGTGACCTTATTTGGAAACAGTTTACTTGCAGAGGTAATCAAGTGGAAATGAAATCATTAGTGTAAACCCTAATTCAACATGACTTGGATCCTTACAAAAAGGGAAAATTTGGACACAGAGACACCTACACAGGGAGGATGCCATGTGAAGATGGAGATAGATATTTGGGGTGATGCTTCTACCAGCCAAAAAAATAACAAAGAAACTCCCAGAAGTTAAAGGACAGGCAAGGAACAGATTCTCTCCCTTCACAGCCCTCAGAAGGAACCAACCCAGCCGACACCTTGATCTAGGACTTCTAGCCTTGAGAAAATAAACATATGTTATGTCGAGGGCATAAATATATGTTCTTTAAGACACTCAATTTGTGGTACTCTGTTATGGCAGACCTAGCAAATGCATACAAGTGGCCCAGTTTTTTTTTTTTTTTTTTTTTTTTGAGACGGAGTCTAACTCTGTCACCCAGGCTGGAGTGGAGTGTAATGGTGCAAGCTTGGCTCACTGTAACCTCCACCTCCTGGGTTCAAGTGATTCTCCTGCCTGAGCCTCCCGAGTAGCTGGGCTTATTGCCACCCGCCACCACACCAGACTAATTTTTGTATTTTTAGTAGAGACAGGGTTTCATCATGTTGGCCAGGCTGGTCTCAAACTCCTGACCTCAGGTGATCCACCTGCCTTGACCTCCCAAAGTGCTGGGATTACAGGTGTGAGCAACCATGCCCATCCATGGCCCATTTTCTAAATAACACTTACCAATAACTAAAACAATCTTATGTATTTGTTAGTTCCTCCACTGGAAGAAAAGCTTCAAGAAAGTATTGAGCTTTTCTCTCTTGCTCATAGCTCTACGTTAGCATCCAAAACCACTGACTGGCATATTGCTGTTTGCCTTTCAAGAAAAGCTTTGAGTCTATTTCTCTCATCTGGCTGCTGCCACTTTTGAAGACATGACCAATGGCACCAGGCTAAAACTGCCTGCAACCCCCTTTCCCAGTCAGTCTCTAATCAATGACTGCTATGGGTTAAACTGTGGTCCTCTAAAGAAGTATAAAGTAGCCACTTTATAAATATCTTTGAATCGTTGAGGGAAAGGCGGAAAGAATGAATGAGTATAAAGTGGGGCAGAATTTACACAGAGACACATGCCAGAGACAACAATCTGAGGATGTTTCCTGGGGATAAATAAGCAATATTATCATTCTCATCAATTGTTTTTCAAATTATTGGGATAGTTAGCAGTGATAACATTGAACTGGAATGAAATTATTTGCTATACTTACATTTTTAGTAAAATTTACATTTTACTGATATTTTAGAACAATTTGTGATCTTAGAATTAGAAAGTTTATTATTTCTTTTTATTTGGGTTTCTGAGTAATGATTGTTTATAAATGTGAATTTGTAGAAACTGTTACTTTTTGTTTCCATTTAGTTCCACTCAGTAGGTTTTCTGGCTCCATTTTCATAAGTGTTCTCCCTGGGTCTCCATTAAAACCTTCCAGAAATGTAACATTCACATGGAACTTGTATTGTTGTACACATGTGACATTCCACATGGTATATTTTTTAATTTGATTAATTTGAGAATATAATAAGTAAGCCATCGCTGTCACTGAAAATAATTACATTTTTTGTTCACACTGTATGAAAGCAATATGAGATCTGATGTTATTGTTATATATTTTCTCACTCACCACAAAGATCCAAAATTAGAAGAATTACCATGTCTTGCTATTAGTAATACAGTCTTAACTAGTTAATCACCACAAATATCCAAAATTAGACAGAAGAATTACCATGTCTTACTATTAGTAATAGAGTCTTAACTAGTTAAGAGAGCTACAATAACACTTCTAAATGGGCAAATAACTTTTTAATTTGTGAAATTACATGAAAATGCTCATTCCAGGTGTTTCATATTACATGTTCTATAAAATATATGAAATACAATTTTTCCACCTGAGAATCTGGAAAGATTAGATAAATTTTTGTATTTGCTATATATAATCATAAAATAGTTTAAAGACATAGCACTTTTTCTGTTTTGTTTGTTTGTTTGTTTGCTTTGAGACAGAATCTTGCTCTGTTGCCAGGCTGGAGTGCAGTGGCACAATCTTGGCTCACTACAGCCTCCACTTCCTGGGTTCAAGTGATTCTCCTGGCTTAGCCTGCCAAGTAGCTGGGACTACGGGTGTGTGCCACCACACCCAGCTAATTTTTGTATTTTTAGTAGAGACGGGGTTTCACCATGTTGGCCAAAATGGTCTCGATCTCTTGACCTCGTGATCTACCTGCCTCAGCCTCCCAAAGTACTGGGATTGCAGGCATGAGCCACTGTGCCCGGCCCAGACATAGCATCTTTAATTAATGTCTACTACATGAAAATAATTTTAACTCATTGAATTAGTTGAAAAGCATCATATTCAATAAAAGTGTTTCAGTGCAATAATGAATTGGAAAGACACCTTAAGATGTGCGCTTTTTGATAGTAATGTTGCTGGATACCATCATATCAACACAGCTATTTTTAGATGTTTATTTATAGTAGTCCCATGTTTAGACCAATGAAAACTAGTTTTTCCATTTGTGAAAGATAGAGAAAATTTTAAAATGCAACATTATTTATCTGTCCCATTCTAATTATGATGATAAAACTTTTCTAAGCCAGATTGAAAAGCCTTTAGTAAGAGAAGAGTGGATCCTTTTTCTTAACTTTGTCATAGTTTAAATGCTGTTTCTTCTCCTATGTGGTTGTTAAAATATCCATGTTTTCTAGTAAGTCAAAGCCACAAAGCAAAACTAGAGCGGAATTTCAGTTTCATTACATGTCCCAACCTCATGGATTTCAATAAGCCTTGCTTTTCTGCATGTTACCTGTTGTAAAGAGAAGACCCAGAGACAAAAGCATGTAACAGGGAAAATTGGTTTACAAAGTTGGTGACACAGATTCAACATTAATACTGCAAAAGTCAGAAATGAGGCTTTTTTGAGGAAATCAGATGATGACAGGAACTTTTCATTTTTTTTTATTTATTTATTTATTTTTTTTGAGATGGTATTTCGTTCTTTGTTGCCCAGGCTGGAGGATGACAGGAGCTTTACAGTGGCTCAGCTCCTTTGGGGAGAACAAGGCAGGGTGACCCCATTTATTGTTGTGAGTCTGCAGATGGAAGATGGTTTATTCCTCCCTGCTTAGCTATAATTGAGACTTATGTCCAGCCTCCTACCCTATTGCACATGTAAGTTTGCTAAGTGATATTCCTAATTCAATATTGTTATTTGATGTTTTGCTTTATTTGACCACCTGTGAAATTTAATACTTGTTCTTTAACAAAAGATTTGTCAGACTTAAATACACAAGACATGTGGCATGGCCTACTTTGCAACTGATTTATCCAACTATGTCTCAGTGAGAAAGATAGATTATTGTTGAATGTACATAAAGGACAATATAGCCACGAAAAGTAAAGATGCTTAATAATGGCAGCTTCCATAATATTTTAAGTATTGTTTTGAGGAGTTTGTCAGATCAGTATATATATAATTTTATTTTCTTTTTCAGAACATTATGTTATGTCTCCCTGATGATTTACTAGTTTTAGTTTATATTAAGATCTTTTCTGAAATATTTTTCTGAATTCTGAGGGGTTTTATTTTTATTTATACAAGTACAACCTTTAAATTGAGGGTTAGTAATTAAAATGGAAGGACTTTTTTTTCAGACGTTTATTTGAAAATAAGTAGAATTAGAAAATTAATTATAATTAAATTGCTTATTTTTGTCTCAGATAATTAAATTTTGTTTTGCTAATCTGGATTTAAGAAGGCCACTTTCAATAAGCCATCTGTTTATGCACTGAAAGAATCCTAGAATCATGATTCAGTCCTTTGGTGCAGGTGCACTTTCACAGTGACACTGTCAGATCCAACTAGGAAACCTGCTTCTATTAATTTATTTCTTAAAGTATCAAAAAACTGAGAGCACCTGGCACTGTCTTTAATGCAGCTTATAGTAGAGAAAAGGAATCAAGAAAATTCCCATGTGAGAAAACTGAATGACTTGTGTTAATTTGATATAATAACCAACAATCCCGGAACACAAGAGGGTAAATTCCCCTTCTGGAGTAAAAGGCAAAATCATTTCATATGTTGCATGAGTGTCCTAGACCACAGCTGTGAGTAGAGTATGATTTCCTGAAAACAGCACTGCAAAGGCCTCTTCTTCAACTTCAAGAGGCCTAATGCTTGGTAGAGGAGAGAGAGTATGAAATTTGAAATGAGACAAATATGAGTTTGAATCCTCTCTATGGTTATCATCTTTGTATACATTTTAAAAAGTTAATCACTCTAAGCCTATCTTTCTTTTTCATAAAATAGAAGTCATGCTTATTTCACACTATTATTATAATAATTAAATGAAATATCCTCTAAAGTAATGGGCTTTCTCTTCAGAACCAAATAATGGCTAATATGTCATAATAAAACAAGATACAATAGGACTAGAACCACATAAAAGAGTAAAATCTCATATATTTAGACATTTAAGGCCTCTTAGCTTCTCCGAGAATTTTTTTTGTACAGAAATATTTAAACACTATTTACTTTTGACTCATAATGTATTTGGTTGGCTATTCTCATTATTGGTTCAATTTCCATTCCTAAATGTAGTGGTCTAAACAAATATTCAGTGTGTGAACTTTGATAAAAACATAAATCATGGATTAAATTCCAAGATAGTGAAGACAATGTGTATTTTACCCACCACAAATCTCTAAAATAGCCCTGTCCAGAGCAATCAGGCAGGAGAAGGAAATAAAGGGTATTCAATTAGGAAAAGAGGAAGTCAAATTGTCCCTGTTTGCAGATGACATGATTGTATATCTAGAAAACCCCATTGTCTCAGCCCAAAATCTCCTTAAGCTGATTAGCAACTTCAGCAAAGTCTCAGGATACAAAATTAATGTACAAAAATCACAAGCATTCTTGTACACCAATAACAGACAAACAGAGAGCCAAATCATGAGTGAACTCCCATTCACAATTGCTTCAAAGAGAATAAAATACCTAGGAATCCAACTTACCAGGGATGTGAAGGACCTCTTCAAGGAGAACTACAAACCACTGCTCAATGAAATAAAAGAGGATACAAACAAATGGAAGAACATTCCATGCTCATGGGTTGGAAGAATCAATATCGTGAAAATGGCCATACTGCCCAAGGTAATTTATAGATTCAATGCCATCCCCATCAAGCTACCAATGACTTTCTTCACAGAATTGGAAAAAACTACTTTAAAGTTCATATGGAACCAAAAAAGAGCCCGCATCGCCAAGTCAATCCTAAGCCAAAAGAACAAAGCTGGAGGCATCACGCTACCTGACTTTAAACTATACTACAAGGCTACAGTAACCAAAACAGCATGGTACTGGTACCACAACAGAGACATAGATCAATGGAACAGAACAGAGCCCTCAGAAATGATGCCGCATAGCTACAACTATCTGATCTTTGACAAACCTGACAAAAACAAGAAATGGGGAAAGGATTCCCTATTTAATAAATGGTGCTGGGAAAACTGGCTAGCCATATGTAGAAAGCTGCAACTGGATCCCTTCCTTACACCTTATACAAAAATTAATTCAAGATGGATTAAAGACTTATATGTTAGACCTAAAACCATTAAAATCCTACAAGAAAACCTAGGCAATACCATTCAGGACATAGGCGTGGGCAAGGACTTCATGTCTAAAACACCAAAAGCAATGGCAACAAAAGCCAAAATCGACAAATGGGATCTCATTAAACTAAAGAGCTTCTGCACAGCAAAAGAAACTATCATCAGAGTGAACAGGCAACCTACACAATGGGAGAAAATTTTTGCAACCTACTCATCTGACAAAGGGCTAATATCCAGAATCTACAATGAACTCAAACAAATTTACAAGAAAAAAACAAACAACCCCATCAAAAAGTGGGCAGAGGACATGAACAGACACTTCTCCAAAGAAGACATTTATGCAGCCAAAAAACACATGAAGAAATGCTCCTCATCACTGGCCATCAGAGAAATGCAAATCAAAACCACAGTGAGATACCATCTCACACCAGTTAGAATGGCCCTCATTAAAAAATCAGGAAACAACAGGTGCTGGAGAGGATGTGGAGAAATAGGAACACTTTTACACTGTTGGTGGGACTGTAAACTAGTTCAACCATTGTGGAAGTCAGTGTGGCGATTCCTCAGGGATCTAGAACTAGAAATACCATTTGACCCAGCCATCCCATTACTGGGTATATACCCAAAGGACTATAAATCATGCTGCTATAAAGACACATGCACACGTATGTTTATTGCGGCACTATTCACAATAGCAAAGAGTTGGAACCAACCCAAATGTCCAACAACGATAGACTGGATTAAGAAAATGTGGCACATATACACCATGGAATACTATGCAGCCATAAAAAATGATGAGTTCGTGTCCTTTGTAGGGACATGGATGAAACTGGAAAACATCATTCTCAGTAAACTATCGCAAGGACAAAAAACCAAACACCGCATGTTCTCACTCATAGGTGGGAATTGAACAATGAGAACTCATGGACACAGGAAGGGGAACATCACGCTCCGGGGACTGTTGTGGGGTGGGGGGAGGGGGGAGGGACAGCATTAGGAGATACACCTAATGCTAAATGACGAATTAATGGGTGCAGGAAATCAACATGGCACATGGATACATATGTAACAAACCTGCACATTGTGCACATGTACCCTAAAACCCTAAAGTATAATAAAAAGGTCTATGCTTCCTTCCTGACAAAAAAAAAAAAAAAATAAAATAAAAAAAAAAATAAAATAAAATAAAATAAAATAGCCCTGTCCAGTGGAATACAATGGGCCATAGGCATTCAAAATCCCATTAGCCACATTAAAAATGTAAAAAGAATTAAGTGAAATTTATTCTGATAATGTCTTTTAAATTAATATATCCAAAATATTATCATTTCCACATATAATCAATATTAAAACTTTTATAATGATTCAAGTATTTATATTTTAATTAATTAAAATAAAATAAAATAAAAAAATCGTTTCCTTGGTTGCATCACCATGGTTCAGGTGCTTGTAGTCACATGTAGGCTCCCTTATTGGACAGTGCAGTTCTAGCACCTACCATAGAGCCTGGAACAGAGGAGGCACTCAAGATGAATTGACTACATTAAAAAATAAATAAATGAAAATAATTATCATAACACTCTACGTATAATGTCTCTGATCAATGGTCTTCCATACAAAATTATTACTTTCTTTGCTGTTCAAAAGACTTTTAGAGTCTTCTTGGAGGTAATCACTAACCAAAAAGGGTCAAAGGAAGTTGTCCCATAATTGAGAGATATATATACTTATGTATATAAAAAGTCATCTGATCTTAAATATGAGGACAGGGCCCTGATAAGCAAAATTATTATAAGTAGTAATTATTATATGTAGTAAAAGTAATGTGTATATATATATATATATATATATATAAATCATGTTATTCCTTTTACTATATATATAGAAAAAGTAATATATATATTAGTTCTTTGATATGTAGTAATACTATATTGTAATATATAATACATAGTAATATACTTTATATAGTAACATATTATATAATATATAGTAATTATATAACATATAATATATAGTAATTATATAATATATTACTATATAATAGTATAACAGTAAAAGTAATAACATGATAATATTTAAAATGATTATTTGCACAATAAAGTTATGTATGTTTACTTTTTAAAAAATAATTATTTTAACAAATTCATCATCTGAATGAAAAATTAGGTATTTCATCAGAAATGACTCTACAATGGCTTTGGAAATTCTAAGGCATCTATGTCTATCAGATCCTTCTGATATTTTCTGTGTTTTTTAGAAGCTCTTTACGTTTATATACATTTCTGAGACACAAGTAATCAGTTAGCAGGAAGTAGTAGAGAATGTAATGCATTCACTTAAATTTAGTTGAATGCCAACATAAAAAAAATCATGAAAGGTATTGATATGATAAGTAAACTGATGAATGAAAGAAAGCACACATTCTAAAAGTCCACCCTCTATCCCAGATCTTTGTAATTTAAAGTGGAAAATGGGTCCAGAAACCAATTATACTGTGAGAAGGTGGGCCTTCCAAGTTTATGAAAAAGTTATCTTTTTAATTGTAACGTTTTTGTTGTAAAATTAAGACTACATACCAAAATGGAGTGGAACATACAGGCAAAGTTGCTTTCAAGAGATAGTATGTCCCCTAAATCAACCAGATTCTTATAATCTGACTGCACACAAATATAAAGGCAGTTGTCAATGAAGATGGCTGTGATCATTGTCGATTGCTAACAAAAGCAGTATCACAGAGGGAAGTTTGAAAGGGCCCATTCTAGTACAAAAAGAGAGAATGAGTTTCTCCTTTTGTGTGACCATGACTGTAAGCAGTTGTGGTCAATTTACCTTGAGTATTCTGGTAATTTTTGCCAGATGCCATTAAAACTTCAATCGTTTTTTTCTTGTAAATTTGTTTGAGTTCGTTGTAGATTCTGGATATTAGCCCTTTGTCAGATGAGTAGGTTGCAAAAATTTTCTCCCATTGTGTAGGTTGCCTGTTCACTCTGATGATAGTTTCTTTTGCTGTGCAGAAGCTCTTTAGTTTAATGAGATCCCATTTGTCGATTTTGGCTTTTGTTGCCATTGCTTTTGGTGTTTTAGACATGAAGTCCTTGCCCACGCCTATGTCTTGAATGGTATTGCCTAGGTTCTCTTGTAGGATTTTAATGGTTTTAGGTCTAACATATAAGTCTTTAATCCATCTTGAATTAATTTTTGTATAAGGTGTAAGGAAGGGATCCAGTTGCAGCTTTCTACATATGGCTAGCCAGTTTTCCCAGCACCATTTATTAAATAGGGAATCCTTTCCCCATTTCTTGTTTTTGTCAGGTTTGTCAAAGATCAGATAGTTGTAGCTATGCGGCATCATTTCTGAGGGCTCTGTTCTGTTCCACTGATCTATGTCTCTGTTGTGGTACCAGCACCATCAAAAAGTGGGCAGAGGACATGAACAGACACTTCTCCAAAGAAGACATTTATGCAGCCAAAAAACACATGAAGAAATGCTCCTCATCACTGGCCATCAGAGAAATGCAAATCAAAACCACAGTGAGATACCATCTCACACCAGTTAGAATGGCCCTCATTAAAAAATCAGGAAACAACAGGTGCTGGAGAGGATGTGGAGAAATAGGAACACTTTTACACTGTTGGTGGGACTGTAAACTAGTTCAACCATTGTGGAAGTCAGTGTGGCGATTCCTCAGGGATCTAGAACTAGAAATACCATTTGACCCAGCCATCCCATTACTGGGTATATACCCAAAGGACTATAAATCATGCTGCTATAAAGACACATGCACACGTATGTTTATTGCGGCACTATTCACAATAGCAAAGAGTTGGAACCAACCCAAATGTCCAACAACGATAGACTGGATTAAGAAAATGTGGCACATATACACCATGGAATACTATGCAGCCATAAAAAATGATGAGTTCGTGTCCTTTGTAGGGACATGGATGAAACTGGAAAACATCATTCTCAGTAAACTATCGCAAGGACAAAAAACCAAACACCGCATGTTCTCACTCATAGGTGGGAATTGAACAATGAGAACTCATGGACACAGGAAGGGGAACATCACGCTCCGGGGACTGTTGTGGGGTGGGGGGAGGGGGGAGGGACAGCATTAGGAGATACACCTAATGCTAAATGACGAGTTAATGGGTGCAGGAAATCAACATGGCACATGGATACATATGTAACAAACCTGCACATTGTGCACATGTACCCTAAAACCCTAAAGTATAATAAAAAAAAAAAAAAAAAAAACTTCAATCGTTTCGTGTGCTTAATCTTGATTCCATATTCAACAGCAAACTTCTCATTACAACCTGGCTTCCCACGTGGGTCTACTTCTACCTTCAAGAAGAAAATATTTTGAGTATATCGTTTCACAGGAATCTGGTTTACAGGCTCTTTTGACATTGTGTATTAGTTTTGGAGCATGGTTAATGTGAATCTGACCTTTGAGATACATTCACTATTGGTGAATTGACTGTCAAGTTTTCAACACTGCAAGGTGAAGAGCCAGACATTGGATGAAGAGGAATTCATCATGAGAATCACTACCACCTGTGAAGGCTTATAGGGATTTTTCCCTGCACACAAACTCTCAGTGTTTGTGTGATCACTTACTAAAGTTATTTACATTTGCAGAGACTCTTCAAAGGGACAAAAATAAAGGAACCCAATGGCCGTTTAATACCTCGTTTGTGCAAATAAAGTTATAAAGTTATTTATGACAACTGAACCAATGTTAAAAAGAAAAGGATTTGTCTGCTCTTGATGGCATGTTATTGAAATTTTAGAATCAATCATTTTCAATATCCTCAGCATGTTTTACTTTATTCTCACTCACAAATACAAAAACTACTAACTTAGCTTTGCATTATGAACCTGGAAGTCTAGCTTAAATGAGGAGTCTTCAAAAAGTTCCCAGAAAAATGTATATTGTGACAAAACTAAGCATTGATTTCAGACATTTTTGCACCAAAATAAACTTGTACTAACTTGTTATAACATGTCTGAGTAGGATCTAGTTTGAGGTACCGAGAAGGTTAAGACAACAGTTTGAAAGAGCCTCTAACAGAACAATATGAATTGTACTAAAATCGAAGTGAGAAGAAACATCAAGTTTATGGTGAAGCTTGGCTGAAAGAATAGTGAAATCACTGATGTTTTACAAAAATTTTAGGGGACAATGCCGCAAAGAAATCAGCAATTTACAAATAAATAACTCATTTTAAGAAGGGACAAGATGTTGAAGATGAAGCCTGCAGTGGAAGATCATCCACATCGATTTATGATGAAGTAATTCATCTTGTTTATGCCCTAATTGAAGAGGACTAACAATTAAAAGCTTAAATATGCTTGTAGTCCCAGCTACTCAGGAGGCTGAGGTAGGAGGATTGCTTGAGCCCAGGAGTCTGAGACCATCCTGGACAACATAGAAGACTTCGTTTCTTTCTTTTTTTTTTTTTAAAATGCTTTTCCAAATTTCCCAATTTTATTTAATAAAATTAGTTTCAAAATAGAAAAAATGCCAATAGTAGGTTATATACATATTTATATGGATATAATTTCACATATGGAGAAAAATAGCATAAAAATGCAAAAAATGATGACATATTCTTTGAAGTTATAGAATTATGTTTTTTCCTAAGAGGAAAAGTGCTTTTAATTTTAATTTGAATCTCTTTTTTTAAAAATGACCCTTATTTTACTTTATTCCTGTAGCAAATGTCCCCTTTAAAATGTAGTTTATTCTTTATTTTTATTTAGTTTTATTTTTTTATTTTACGTTAAGCTAGAGGATACATGTGCAGAACGTGCAGGTTTGTTACATAGGCATAGTTGTGCCTTGGTGGTTTGCTGCACCTATTGAACCGTCATCTAAGTCCCCTCCTCTTGTCCCCAACCCCCCAACAGGCCCTGGTGTATGTTGTTCCCCTCCCTGTGTCAATGTGTTCTCTCATTATTCAACTCCCACTTATGAGTGAGAACATGCGGTGTTTTGTTTTCTTTTCTTATGTTAGTTCGCTGAGGATGATGGCTTCCAGCTTCATCCATGTCCCTGCAAAGGACATTATCTCATTCCTTTTTATGGCTGCATAGTATTCCATGGCATATATGTACCACATTTTCTTTTTTCATTTTTTTTTTTCGGGGGGGACTTAGTTTCATTCTTGTTGCCCAGGCTGGGGTGCAATGCTGCCATCTCGGCTCACTGCAACCTCCACCTCCTGGGTTCAAGTGAGTCTCCTACCTCAGCCTCCCAAGTAGCTGGAATTACAGGCACCCACCACCACACCTGGCTAATTTTGCATTTTTAGTAGAGACGGGGTTTTGCCATGTTGGTCAGGCTGGTCTCGAACTCCTGACCTCAGGTGATCTGCCTGCCTTGGCCTCCCAAAGTGCTGGGATTACAGGCAGGAGCCACCACACCCACCCATGTACCACATTTTCTTTATCCAGTCTATTATTGACGGGAATTTGGGTTGGTTCCATGGCTTTGCTATTGTAAATAGTGCTGCAATAAACATACATGTTCATATCTTTATAGCGGGTATAACCCAGTAGTGGGATTGCTGGGTCAAATGGTATTTCTGGTTCTAGATATGTGAGGAATTGCCATACTATGTTACTGTCTTCCACAATGGTTGAAAAGGTTTTCCTATTTCTCCACAGCCTTGCCATGCTATTTTGGTTACTGTAGCCATGTAGTATAGTTTGAAGTCAGGTGGTGTGATTCCTCTAGCTTTGTTCTTTTTACATAGGATTGTCTCAGCTATACAGGGTTTTCTTTGATTCCATGTGAAATTTAAAGTAATTTTTTCTAATTCTGTGAAGAATGTCAATGGTAGTTTGATAGGAATAGCATTGAATCTATAAATTACTTTAGGCAGTATGGCCATTTTCACAATACTGATTTTTCCTATCACTGAAGGTGAAATGTTTTTCCATTTGTTTGTGTCTTCTCTTATTTCCTTGAGCAGTAGTTTGTAGTTCTCCTTGAAGAGGTCCTTCACATTCCTTGTTAGCTGTATTCCTAGGTATTTTATTCCCTTTGTAGCAATTGTGAATGGGAGTTCATTCATGATTTGGCTGTCTGTTTGTCTATTGTTGGTGTAAACAATGCTTGTAATTTTTGCACATTAATTTTATCCTGAGACTTTGCTGAAATTGCTTATCAGCTTAAGGTGTTTTTGGCCTGAGATGATGGAGTTTTCTAAATACAGAATCATGTAATTTACAGAGACAATGTGACTTCCTCTCTTCCTATTTGAATATCCTTTATTTATTTATCTTTCTTGGTTGTCCTGGCCAGAATTTCCAATATGATGTTGAATAGGAATGATGAGAGAAAGCATACTTGTCTTGTACTGGTTTTCAAAGGGAATGCTTCCAACTTTTGCCCCTTCAATATGATATTGGTTGTGGGTTTGTCATAATCAGCTCTTATTATTTTGAGATATGTTCCATCAATACCTAGTTTATTAAGAGTTTTTAACACGAAGGGATGTTTAATTTTATCAAAGGCCTTTTCTGCATTTATTGAGATAATCATGTGGTTCTTGTCATTGGTTCTGTTTATGTAATGGATTATGTTTTTGATTTGTGTATGTTGAACCAGTCTTGCATCCCAGGGATGAAATCAACTTGATAGTGGTGGGTAAGTTTTTGATGTGCTGTTGGATTCAGTTTGCCAGCATTTTATTGAGGATTTTCACATCAATATTCATCAGGGATATTGGCCTGAAGTTTTCTTTTTTTGTTTTGTCTCTTCCAGGTTTTGGTATGAGGATGATGCTGGCTTCATAAAATAAGTTAGGGAGGAGTTCCTCCTTTTCAATTATTTGGAATAGTTTCAGAAGGAATAGTACCAGCTTCTCTTTGTACCTCTGGTAGAATTTGGCTGTGAATTCATCTTGTCCTGGGCTTTTTTTGATTGGTAGGCTATTAATTAATGCCTCGATTTCAGACCTTGTTGTTGGTTTATTCAGAGATTCAACTTCTTCCTGATTTAGTCTTGGGAGGGTGTATGTGTCCAGGAATTTATCCATTTCTTCTAGATTTTCTAGTTTATTTGCATAGAGGTGTATATAGTATTCTCTGATGGTAGCTTGTATTTCTGTGGGGTCAGTGGTGATATCCCCTTTATCATGTTTATTGTGTCTATTTGATTCTTCTCTCTTTTCTTCTTTAGTAGTCTAGCTAGCGGTCTATTTTTTATATTTTTTCGAAAAACCAGCTCCTGGATTCATTGATTTTTTGGAGGGTTTTTCATGTCTCTATCTCCTTCAATTTTGCTCTGATCTTAGTTATTTCTTGTCTTCTGCTAGCTTTTGGACTAGTTTGCTCTGGCTTCTCTAGCTCTTTTGACTGTGATGTTAGGGTGTCAATTTGAGATCTTACAGGCTTTCTGATGTGAGCATTTAGTGCTATAAATTTCCCTCTTAACACTGCTTTAGCTGTGTCCCAGAGATTCTGGAACATTGTGTCTTTGTTCTCATTGGTTTCAAACAACTTCTTTATTTCTGCCTTAATTTCATTATTTACCCAGGAGTCTTCAGGAGCAAGTTGTTCAATTTCCATGTAATTGTGTGGTTTTGTGCAAGTTTCTTAATCCTGAGTTCTGATTTGATTGCACTGTGGTCTGAGAGACTGTTATGATTTCAGTTCATTTGCAGTTGCTGAGGAGTGTTTTACTTCCAACTATGTGGTTGATTTCAGAATAAGTGCCATGTGGCACTGATAAAAATGTATATTCTGTTGATTTGGTGTGGAGGGTTCTGTAGATGTCTATTAGGTCCACTTGATCCAGAGCTAAGTTCAAGTCCTGAATACCCTTGTTAATTTTCTGTCTCTTTGGTCTGTATACTATTGACAGTGGGGTGTTAAAGTCTCCCACTATTACTGTGTGGGCATCTAAGTCTCTTTGTAGGTCTCTAAGAATTTGTTTTATGAATCTGCTTGATCCTGTATTGGGTGCATATATATTTAGAATAGTTAGCTCTTCTTTTTGAATTATTCCCTTTACCATTATGTAACACTCTTCTTTATCTTTTTTTATCTTTGTGGTTTCAAGTCTGTTTTGTCAGAGACTAGGATTGCAATACCTGCTTTTTTTGCTTTCCATTTACTTGGTAATTTTTCATCCATCCCTTTATTTTGAGCCTATGTTAGTCTTTGCACGTAAGATGAGTCTCCTGAATACAGCACAGCGATGGGTCTTGACTCTTCATTCAATTTGCCAGTCTGTGCCTTTTATTTGGGGCATTTAGCCCATTTACATGTAAGGTTAGTATTGTTATGTGTGAACTTGATCCTGTCATAATGATGCTATCTAGCTATTTTGCACACTAGTTGATGCAGTGTCTTCATAGTGTCATTAGTCTTTATATTTTGGTGTGTTTTTTTCAGTGGCTAGTAATGGTTTTTCCTTTCCATATTTAGTGTTTCCTTCAGAAGCTCTTGCAAAGGAGGCCTGGTGGTGATGAAACCCCTTAGAATTTGTTTGTCTGGAAATGATTTTATTTCTCCTTCACCTATGAAGCTTAATTTTGGCTGGATATTAAATTCTGGGTTGAAAATTCTTTTCTTTAAGAATGTTAAATATTGGCCCCCAATCTCTTTTGGCTTGTAGGGTTTCTGCTGAGAGGTCCACTGTTAGTCTGATGGGCTTCCCTTGGTAGGTGACCCAGCCTTTCTCTCTGGCTGCCCTTAACATTTTTTTCTTCATTTCAACCTTGGACAATCTGATGATTATGTGTCTTGGGGTTGATCTTCTCATGGAGTATCTTAGTGGTGTTCTCCGTATTTCCTGAATATGCATGGTGGCCTGTCTTGCTAGGTTGGCGGTAAGTTCTCCCGGATATCCTAAAGTGTGTTTTCCAGTTTGTTTCCATTCTCCCCATCTCTTTCAGGTACTCCAATCAATCACAGATTTGGTATTTTTGCATCGTACCATATTTCTTGGACGCTTTGTTCATTCCTTTTCATCCTTTTTTTCTCTAATCTTGTCTGCATGCCTTATTTCAGCAAGGTAGTCTTCAAACTCTGATATCCTTTCTTCTGAATGGTCAATTCAGCTATTGATATGTGTGTATGCTTCACAAAGTTGTGCAGCGCTGTTCACCTCCATCGGGTCATTTACATTCCTCTCTAAACTGGTTTTCTAGTTAGCAGCTCCTCTAGGCTCTTATCAACATTCTTAGCTTCTTTGCATTGGGTTAGAACATGCTCCTTTAGCTCAGCAGAGTTTTTCATTACCCATTATCTGAAGCCTACTTCTGTCAATTTATCCATCTCATCCTTGGTCTACTTCTGTGCCCTTGCTGGAGAGGCATTACAATCATTTGGAGGAGAAGAGGCATTCTGGCCTGTTGGGTTTTCAGCAATTTTTTTCTTTGATTCTTTCTCATCTTTATGAGTTTGTCTAGTTTCAATCTTTGAGGGTGCTGACCTTTGGATGGGGTTTGTGTAGGGACTTATTTGTTGTTATTGATGCCTTTGTTGTTGCTTTCCATTTGTTTATTTTTCTTTCAATGATCAGGTCCCTCCTCTGTAGGGCTGCTGCGGTTTGCTGGGGTTCACTTCAGACCCTATTCATCTGATTTTCTCCCACACCTGGAGATGTCACTCAAGGAGGATAGAGAACAGCAAATATGGGTGTCTGCTCCTTATTCTGGGATCTCTCAGGATCAAAGTGGGTGACTAATGATTTCCCTGATTTGGCTCTTTCTGACTCTTTTTGTTTCCCAATCTTGAAAGATATTTAAAAGGCACCTACTTTTCTTTAGTTAATAATGAAAAAAGATTGTATTAACATAGTTAAATTCCAAGGAACTCCTTTTTTGGGGGGGATGGACTAAATGTCTGATATCATCACTTACTAAAGTGCCTTGATTTTGGTAAAATTTATGTTGAGAAATAAAGTTTATATATTTTTATGTTTTAATTCCATTTTCCATAAGCTTTTTGAAGAAGCTTTGTATCTCCCAAGCAGTGTAAAAAAGAAAAAAAAAATGCCTTTCTACCAAAGAGAACATATGTGCTTGAAAGCTTGTAATCCGATTGACTAAGCATTGTAAGTATCTTCCGGTCATGGACCCCTGGCTATGTAACAGAATGTATAGTCACCCTGAAGATCACCACTGACAAAGGATAAGTATGCAATGCTACGTACTCCTTTGAAAATAATGACATTTTCAGCTGAAAGCTGGGTGCATAGGAGTTCACTAATAAAGGAATTACTCTGAAAGTCAGACTCTAAATAACTACATTTTAGAGTCTTACTTGCTACTTATCCTATAAAGGAGTCACAAAATCTAGCTAGTTTTACACAGAATTGCTGATTTTCAACTTTTCTCTCACTTGGGTAATTCTTATGACCAAATTTCTCCAGGGTTCGTGTCACTGAGAAAAAAAAATTGTCTAAGTTACTGAGCAAGGAAGGTAATTTCATTCTATTCAGACTTCCTTAAGCCATCGAGTTTTCAATGAAACCATCATTACATGCAATCATCGCATCGGGTTTCTCTTTAATTGGTCAACTGCCTGCAAGTTATTTTGGGCAAGCCAGCAATGCTTAGCTTTCAGAAAACCAATGCAAGTACAGTATGCAATTCAGCAACCAAAGCATTATGGAAATTTAGTATCAAAAGCATATGCTTGACATTTAAGTGTCCTGTCAGATTTCAGTTGACATTGTCACTATGGTGGCAATATCAGAAGAAAGACTAAGAATAATATGTTTATGAAATGTGGTTTAACTCTGTTTTTTTTTTTTTTTTTTTTTTTTAAGCATTCTGTCAGCATCAAGTTCATGGTACTTTGTTACCAAACTGAAAAATCTTGACTCTATGAATGATTTTTAAATAGTTAGTTTAGCAGTAATAGTATCAATCTAATTTAGACTGGCCAGTGGTCTCCTTTTAAACTCTATGGTGCTTGGCACCTTTCAGTATATCTTGAAGCCTGAAAATGGGCTCCTCATTCAGTTTCATTCTAACAATTACACCCAAATAGCAATGTGTATTTGCAAAACTGCTTCATAGGAAACCAGGCTGGGAGATTCTCCATACCTTTGGCTAAAACTGTCAGTCAGTGTAAACTCAAAGCTCTCATATTTAGGAATACCTCAATGAGCTATTATCAGATTGGCATGAGTATTAATTTTTCACTTATGAAAATTTTCTGATTCTGTAATGGCTTGTAATATGTCAGCTCAGCTAGACTAGCTAAACTATGAGGATGAAGTGAACAACCAGTAGGCATTTTGCCACATCTGCACACCGCCTTTCAGTTATTCAATCAAGCACTAAGCTAGTTGCTGCTGTAAGGGGACCTTTGCAGATGTAACTGAAGTCCCTATTCAGTTGACTTCTTAAGCTAAGAAGAGCATCCTTGAGGAGCCTGACCGAATCAGGCAAGCCTTTCAAAATGGTTGCGTTTTTCCTGGCAAACGAAACTTCAAATAGCAGCTGAGACTATAGTTGCTGTCTCTTCTCTGCATCTTCTTTTCGGAATGCTTGTGGCCAGAAAACAGCTTCAACTCAGCCACATAGGCTCCCTTCTGCCTGTCCTACAAACTTTGATTCCTTGTAATAAAATCTCTATATATTTTCTCCATCTCCTCCTCCTCCTCTTCTTCTTCTTCCTGCTTTTCTTTCTCTGTCTCCTCTTTCTCAGTCTATCAAATGTTCTTCTAGTTCTGCCTCTTTGGTTGAACTCTCACTAATACAGAACCCCACACATTAGCTGCTATACTTTAAGAGTTATGCTTTTTGTGAAAGCTGAGTGAAAACTACAAAGTTAAATAAAAGCTACTGTAATGTATCTGTATTATATTTATGCCCAACTAAATAGCATTCATTTTGAATTTGAAAAATAGTAACATATATTCATTGATTTATTCCACAGAAAATTTGAGTGCCCGCCTAATTCTATTCTCTATTTTGGGGATATAGGAATGATTAGAACAGAAAGTGCTGTTCTCATGGCTTTTTACAATAAGAGTTGAGGAAAGAGACTGACTGTAAAGAAAGAAAATACTGAAGTGACATGGTAATAAGGGCAAGAATGAAACAGAAGTTTCTGGGGTGATTACATAAGTCTTTGCTTTATAATAATTTATCATATTACACATATATTTTACCCACATTCATTGTGCATTATATTTCACAATTTGAAAAGGGATAACAAGTAGTAAAGGAGGTTTGGTGTAATAACGAATGTCAGTGGGTCAGGGTTGGGGAGAATGTTGTTTTATAAAGGCTGGTCAGGAAAATTAGTTCAGAGCAGGGAAAGAGACACAACCCTTTGCAGTTCACGTTTATTGGTTTGGAGTTATTGATATCAAAGAAAGAAAGGAATTCTCTAGCTCTTGTGATAGAGCTCAGGTAAGATGAACAAGATGTATAGGAGTCTCTGTTAGTGCAGTTCTTCATAGGGCTTGGTAGTGATTTCAAGCATATTTGGTGTTACGATCTTTCATGTTTTTAACTATAACATTTACATTATATATCATAACCTACTACATATATCATTTTTTCATGGGGCACTGTACTTTGAAATGTCTTCCTTGAGATTTCCTGATTCCCTTGTTGACTGGGACTGGGTCCCAGCAGTAGCATGATCCCCATTGCTCCCCTTTTAGATGTTATCTGACTCTCTACACCCATGTGGGATTGATCATATGCCCCAAATTACCCCAGGACTCGTGCCTCTGCGGATGTCCTGGGATGCCATGAGTGGGCCCAGATTCCAAAGACAATTTAACGAGGAGATCAATCTCTCTGGCCAATGGAGTATTTTGGGAGGGGTGGGGATTGCATGATATTGGTCTTCCAGAATGGTGTTGATAGCCAAATTTGGGTGATTCAAATTGTTTCTATCTGCAAATGTAAACATATATTCACTGGCTTTTAAAAAACAAACAAAAAAACAAACATACTATTTATACTTTCTCTAGTTTCCTTTTTTCATTTAATGATGTATCCTAGAGATTGTGCCAGACCAAAGTGTCAAAGTCTAATGATTTCCATATCAAAGAATAAGTTCTAACCCTTTCCTTTTGCAACTACATATTTCACTGTGTGGTGATCCAATGATTTTCTTTTAATAAAGATTTATATCACTTCTAGTCTTCTTGCTAGTAAGACGTCTTAATGTATAACTTTGTGAAGTTATTTAATATTTTTTTGAGTGCATCTTTGAGATAGTTTTCTTGAAGTAGAATTCCTGGGCCAAGGATAAGTAATTTAATCAGATATTTCCAAATTCCTCTCCATAAGTGGTATATCATTTTTTTGTCATTCCCGCCTTTTTGGTTCCACATAGTCTTACCAACAGAGTATTTATTAAACTTTTGAATTTTTGACAATCTAATAATTGAGAAATTATGTCTCAGTGGAGATTAATTTGCATTTTTCTTTTTATGAATCAGGATGAGTAATTTATGTGTAGTTAAGAGTCATTTGAGTTTCTTTTACATGTAAAATCCTTGATTACTTTTTCCTGCTTATCCCATTCACTTTGTTGGAGTTTTTCATTTTTATACTTAGGAATTCTTTATATGTTTGAAATATTAGTTCTTGGCCTATGGTAAGTCACAAATATTATTTTTCCATTTTATGTTATGTCAGTTGACTTTACTCCTGTTCTTTTTCTTAAACCATGAAAAGATGTAGTGGTGTTGTCATTGTTGTTTAAGTAAATGAATTTCTCATTATTTTTATTGCCCCAGAATTTGGAAAATAGTTGGGAAGATTTTTCCCAATCCCAAGTTATGAACTGACCGATAATATTTTCTAAAACTTACATGGTTTCATGTTTTTTACATTTATACATTTGATTCATTTGATATTTATTCTAGTGCGCACCATGTGAAGTATAAATCTAGCTTTAATTTTTCAAATGGTAATCCTATTTTCCCAGCACCATTTGTGATATTAAATGTACACAATATGATTCCACTTTTGTTCATGCATACCCAAATACAAATCAGGATTGAAAGCACCAAAATGCCAGCACTGGCTACATCTTTAATGTAGAATTATCAATGATTTTTATTTTCTTCTTTACATATGCTCTTACGTAGTTTCCAAATTTTCTACATCGAACTCATATTATTGCTATAATTTTTTTAAAGTTTAAGCAAATATATAAATGCATTATAATTTCTACAAATTTATGTAGAAACAGTAATAAAATTCCTGAAACACTTAAACTGGTTCAGACCAATTCAAATATATATAGTATATGTGTATGTGTGTGTATATATACATATATACACACAATTTCGGTCATAAATGGGATTGTTCCAATTGTGCATTTGTCTTCTGTAAATCCTTACAATAACAGAATGAAAAATTGTTCCAATTCCAATTGTGTGTGTATATATATATATATACACAATTTCAGTCATAAATAAATATAAATATATATATTTATGTATGTGTGTGTATATATATATAGTGGTTTTTTTGTTTTATTTTGTTTGTTTGTTTGTTTTTGTAGAGACAGAGTCTCGCTCTGTAGCCCAGGCTGGAGTTCAGTGGCACGATCTCAGCTCACTCACTGCAACCTCTGCCTCTACAGGAGAAAGCCGCCAAGCCCCGGCTAATTTCTTTTGTATTTTAGTTGAGACCGTGTTTCACCCTGTTGCCCAGGCTGGTTTCAAACTCTGGAGCTCAAGCAATCTGCCCGCCTTGGCCTCCCAAAATGCTAAGATTACAGGTATGAGCCACCGCGCCCGGCCATAAAGTGTTTTTAATTGTGGCAAGAACACTTGACATGAGATGTACCCTCTTAAATTTTGAAGTGTATAATAGAGTATTGTTTACTATAGAAACAAGCTGTACAGAAGTTACCTAGAACTTTTTCATCTCGCATAACTGTAACTTTATATCCTTTGAAGAGCAACTTCCCATTTTCCTTCCCTGCCAGCCCACAACCATCACCTTTCTACTCTCAGCTTCCAAAAGTCTGACTATTTTAGATATTTCATATAACTAGAATCATGCAGTACTTGCCCTTCTTTGATTGGCTTACTTACCTTAGCATAATATCCTCAAAGTTCATTCATGTTGTCTCATAGAGCAGGGTTCTCCTTTTTAAGACCGGATAATATTTCACCGTGTGTATATTCCACATGTTCTTTTTCCATTCATCCATCAATGGACATTTAAGTTGTTTCCAGATTTTGACTATTGTGAATAATTCTACAATGAATATCAGAGTGTAAGTATCTCTTCAACATTCTGATTTCAGTTCCTTTGGATAAATATCCAAAAATGGGATTACTAGATTATATGGAAATTATATTTTTAACATTGTTTTCCATAGCAGTTGCCTCGTTTTACATTCCCACCAAAAGTCTACAAGCTTTCTAATTTTTTCAAACTTTCATCGACACTTTTTGTTTTTTGATAATAGCCATTTTAATAGGCATGAACTAGCATCTCATTTTGGTTTTGACTTGCATCTCCCCAATGATTAGCTATGTTGGACATCATTTCATATACATGTTGACCATTTATATGTCTCCTTGAAGAGATGTTTATTCAAGTCCTTTTCTTACTTAGTTAGAATTTGAAAAATGGTCTAGAGTTTCCAAGTTCATTTGTTCTCTATTATATTACAAATGTCTCTCATAGTCGCTCCTATTTCTACAACATCCTATAAGACAAACTTGTGCACATTTTACACACAGCTACTTACTCATGTTTTCAACATCCTTAATCCCTTCTCTCCTGTAAAGTGTGATAATCATAATATTCTATTACAGAATTATTATTATGGAAAAATATAACATTATCACCATTACTGTTAGAAAATTCATTTTTACTTTTTGGTCATATTTCTTTTTAATTTTTATTTGTACCATGCCTTTATTTTTAATCCATGTACTGCTTCCTATTACAAGGGCCTAGAAAGCTCATAAAAATTCCAAAAACCCAAGATAACCATCATATAAACTTATTTTAAAACAAGCAGCCAAATATTAGACTCCCAAAGCATTAAAACATATTCACCTTTTCGGTCATAAATAAATTACATCCTATTAAGTAGTAAATAGAGAGAGAGAAAAAAAATCCTTTAAATATTAAAAATCAACATAGATCTTTCCTTATATCCTGACTGTGTTAACACTCATTTCATTCCCTCCCCATCAGCTGTTCTTAGCTATCAGCTTTACTATATTTAATTCCCATGTTGATATTATTTTGAAATTCACTAAGTTTTTAAACATTACTACTTTTTGAATGACCATGATTTTTTTAGTGTTTCACTGCAGACATTTTCTGCTTAGTTTAAGCCCTTTCCAGTGGGTCAGTACCTTCTGTCCAGAGTAGTGACACATATCAACTATCTAGTTTGTTCCAGTTATATCTCAGCTGTTCCCTATCCACCCTGAAAGAGCAAGTCACATGCATTTTTTTAACAGAGGAGAAAAAAGGGGACAGTTAATATCCATTGCATTTCTACTCTATGTCAAGTTCCTAACATGCATTTGTCTTCTGTAAATCCTTACAATAACAGAATGAAAAAAGTTTATTTCGTTTCTGCTCAAGCTCATACAGCTGGTTAAGTGTTAAAGCTGAGTTATAAATCTAAGTCTAAGTCTAACACTAAACCCAAAGCCCTTCTTTTTCTTTTTTTCTTTTGAGGCGGAGTCTCGCTCTGTCGCCAGGCTGGAGTGGAGTGGCGAGATCTCAGCTCACTGCAACCTCTGCCTCCCAGGTTCAAGTAATTCTCCTGCCTCAGCCTCCCCAGTAGCTGGGACTACAGGTGCGTGCCACCACGCCCAGCTAATTTTTGCATTTTTAGTAGAGACGGGGTTTCACCATGTTGGCCAGGATGGTCTCGATCTCTTGAACTCGTGATCTGCCCGCCCAGGCCTCCCAAAATGCTGAGATTACAGCCATGAGCCACGGCACTTAGGCCCCCAAAGCTTTTCTTAATAGTGCTTGGGCTGGGCATGGTGGCTCAGGCCTGTAATCCTGATGGCTCACGCCTGTAATCCCAGCACTTTGGGAGGCCAAGGGAGGAGGATCACTTGAGGCCAAGAGCTTGAGAGCAACCTGGCCAACGTGGCGAAAGCCCGTCTCTACTAAAAATATAAAAAATTAGCCGGGTGCGGTGGCACGTACCTGTAGTCCCAGCTACTTGGGAGGCTGAGACAGGAGAATGGTGTGAACCCGGGAGGTGGAGCTTGCAGTGAGACGAGATAGTGCCACTGCACTCTGGCCTGGGCGAAAGAGGGAGACATTGTCTAAAAAAAAAAAAAAAATTAGTCAGGCGTGGTGGTGCATGCTGTAATCCCAGCTACTTGGAAGGCTGAGGCATGAGAATCGCTTGAACCTGGGAGGTGGAGGTTGCAGTGAGCCAAGATTGCGCCATGGCACTCGAGCCTGGGGGACAGAGAGAGACTCTGTCTCAAAAAATAAATAAATAATAAATAAAAAATAGTGTTTGGAACCGCATTCTACATTAAGTTAAAAAAAAAAAAAAAACCCAGCACTACTTACATGTAATTCCAACATTACATCATTTAGCAGATTAATTATAAATTGCTTCACAGAAAGAACAACAAGCAGTTCTTTCATGCTTTAATTCGGGAAGCATTACATTTATCTTAAAACATTAAAATATGTTCAGTTCGAGGAAAACAAGACATTTCTGGTCACTTTTTAAACTTTTTTTTCTTTAAATAGAGTCTCACTTTGTCACCCAGCTTGGGGTGCAATGGCTTGATCATAGCTGGCTGTAGCCTCAAATTCCTAGGCTCGAGCACTCTTCCCTAATCTCCCAGTTCAGCCTCCTAAGTAGCTGGGACCACAGGCAGGCATTACCATGCTTGGCTAATTTTTAAATTTGTTTTTGTAGAGGCGAGGGTCTCACTATGTTGCCCAGGCTGTTCTCAAACTCCTGGCTTCAAGCGATCCTCCCCCCTTGGCCTCCCAATGTGCTGAGATGACAGGGATGAGCCACCACACCTGGGCTAAAAGTTATTTTAACAGATGTTGTTTACATCCATTAACCGAATTCTATTATATTCTGCATGTTTTCCTGAATATCTTGGAATGATATGCTTCAATACCATTCCAATGCCCAATCTGTTGGTATTTTTAAGAATAAATGGGCCCTTCCAGAGATTCAGCATTTTGCTGTGAGCATGTTATATACAAGGGCACACTGACTATGAAATGGCTCCACATTCTTCCTAAAAAGAAGGGCATCCGAAGGACATTTTCAGCCTCTAATAAAATCATGGAATCAGTAGTTTCTGATTGGAAAGTTTAAGGTCTTTGAATACCAACCCCTTAAAAGCATGTGTCATAAAAAATAAACAGACGCAAAGACACATGGAGAACACAAGAAGCAGACTTGGCAGAATTAATCCTGATTTTAAATGAATTTTCGAGAATCAGTAGATGATAAACTATTTTAGTAATGTGTTTTCCTTCGCCACACAGTAGCCTACACCCACTGAATCTTCTGTACATGGCCACGTATAAGGTTTGCTTTTGATTTAAACAGTTAACATTTCTTTGTTTAAACCAATAATGCTATGGGTAGCAAAACACTGTAGAGTAAAATATAAAAGCAATTTTCTCTTTATAAGATATTGATTTTTAAATAACTAATCAAGGTTTGAGGTTACCCTATGGAAGGAAAAAAGACCAACTCAAAACTAGGATTAATAAAGCTGTACACACAATTTCAGTACTCTGAACCTTGGTTTTAAAACAATTAGTGAAATAACTCAGGGACCAGTGTTACAAATGTAACAGATAACATGACAACAAATGTATATTTTTAGTTTTCTAAGTTTTAAAAAGAATTGTAAATTTAAATGGAGGTAAAATAATTGTAACCTTGCATTTAGGATTAACTCTAATCAAATGCTTGGTTTGGAGACACTAAACTATTCCTCAAGGTTACTGTGAGGCTTGGGAGGCTGAGAAGTAACAAGATCAAGTTCATGCAGTTTTAGTGACCTTGCTTATAGCCAATTTAAAGGCTCTGAGAACAAGTGAATTTCTGAATAAAGCTATAGCTCATGTTTTAGTATTTCATTTTAAACTTTAGCCTCAGTAGAAATTAGCATAAAAATATTTGATTCCTCAAGGAGTCTTTCAATTTTTGAACAACCTGAATGCAGTCTCGGAAGCACAGCTACCTGAAAACATACGGAAAATGGAGAACAAGAAATTAAAGTGAGAATTCAATTATACACAGAGCTCTGTGGTGCTAGGGCCAGCATATTATTCCTTGAACATCAGAGCACTTAGCCCATAGGAAAAAAAAAAAGCCACAAAAGACACTACAATATTTAGTTCATACAAAACAATATAAAAAACAGTTTGATCCCTAGACCCAGAAAAGGACTGCCTTTATAGACAGCTGATGTATGTTTTTACGTGGGCTCTCGCTGATATTTCATGCTCTTTTTACAAAATAGGGAGGAAGGTCTCTTGATATCACTTAAGCAATCAGAAAATGGCAAAACAAACTGTGGAAGCCCTTTGATTCCTCAGCAGTGTTTGTGGTTTCATATCATGGGCTTGACTGTTTGGAAGAAAACAGTTCTTTTTTTTTTTTTTCTTGAGACGGAGTCTCGCTCTGTCGCCCAGGCTGGAGTGCGGTGGCGCAATCTCGGCTCACTGCAAGCTCCGCCTCCCGGGTTCACGCCATTCTCCTGCCTCAGCCTCCTGAGTAGCTGGGACTACAGGCGCCCGCCACCACGCCCGGCTAATTTTTTGTATTTTTTTTTAGTAGAGATGGAGTTTCACCGTGGTCTCGATCTCCTGACCTCGTGATCCGCCCGCCTCAGCCTCCCAAAGTGCTGGGATTACAAGTGTGAGCCACCGCGCCTGGCCAAGAACACAGTTCTTAACGTAAGATATCTTTAAGCACAGAAAACTAAATGAAATGATCCCAATGCTTGTTCTCCTCCAAAATATTATTTATATTAGGATAACAGGTCAATATTTTTTCTAAATGCTTATAAATTTGTCACAGCAGGGAAGAATCATTATTGCAAATAGCCTTTTTCTAGAGTCTACTGTATGTCAAATATTTTACATACAAGTTTCAAAGATGCATTGATCACCAAGTATTTTTTAAGTACCTGTCTTAGTCGCTTTTGGCCCCTATAACAAAATACCTTACACTGGCTAGCTTATAAACAACAGAAATTAATTTCTCACAGTTCTGAAGGCTGGGACCTCAGCAATCAAGGCACTGGCAGATTCAGCAGATGATGAGGCCCATTTTGTGGCTCATAGATGGCACCTTCTCCTTGTGTTCTCACATGAGGCAAGAGGCAAGACAGCTCTCTGAGACCTCTTTTTAAAGGCACTAAACCCATTCATGAGGTCATTGGAATATAATCATCTAATACCATCACATTATCATTAGATTCTCAACATACGGATTTTGGGAGGACATGAATATTTAGATCATCGCAGTAGCTTACTATGTTATAAACCTTACAACAAATCTTCAAGGTACATATTGTTAGTACCATACTTCAAATGTGAACATTATTCTCAGTGAAGTCAAGTAATTCAACAAAATTTATAAATATAACATCATCAGCACAAGTATTCGAATCCAGGATATTTTGTCTTGCTATCTTAAGCAACATAAGCATAAAGAATCTTCAGTGCTTATGGACGTGACCTATTTGGAATATCATCTTTGGAAGAAATCTTTCATCTTCCCAGGTAGGCTCAGCCTGTGATGATAGTATCTTACAACAATACAGAAAAAGTTGTAAGAATAAAATAGATTTTGACACAAATTTTTAAGGAGAAACACATAATGTCAGGTAGAATGGATTATTCTTTATAGAATAACTCAAAGGGTTATAGGAAAGAAAAAATATCTGTAGAAATCTTGTATGTTTCCAACTAATCATCAATAAGAATAATGTAAGAGCATTCTCATTTTTGTCTTTATGACCAGTAAGTTTAGTGCTGAAGTTTGAAAAGTAAATTGTATATTCCATTCCTGATTTCAGTTATAATGACAACAGACTCATCTATATAATCTAGAAATAATTTTCTTCTTCATTTTAACTTTGCCCATTTTGGGAGAAAGCTCTCATAAAAAGTTTGAATATCTTAGAAAGTTTAAGTTGGTACCCTGCTATAATCATAGTAGAATCAGGGAAAGTCTAAATTTGTAAGATTAATAAAACAATACAGAGCAAATCTGCAGTGATTAGATTAAGATAATTTATATTTCTATTTGAATGCATAAATTATATGTCAGGATATGCTACTTATCTACCATACCAAATATTTGATATCAAATATGTTTTTATAAATAATATTAACATTCAGCTACAAGAGTTCTCCAGAGTACTCTGTTTCATTAATCAATAATGTAAATACCTTAATATTGTATGTTACAGATTGTATTGACATACTGCAAGTACATCCATTCGCAGCATCCTGATAACAACCTTAAACTTTTATTCTCTAATTAAACTTTAAAATTCTGAGATTTATTATTGTCAAATTATTTTTTCCAAGTCGAAGTTGCACCTGTGGTCATTTCATGTCAGTCCTAGACAAAGCTAAATGTCATTTCCTACACAATTGTCACCAAATTTAACTTCCCCTTTAGACGGCTCACTTTTAGGTCTTTTTACTAACACAATTTTCATGCAAAGCAGTTTTAGACATAAAAGATAACTTTTGAAAAAAATCTCAATTTCTACACAAGATCTGATTTATGATAGCTGTTTTAATTTTTTTACTACATAATATTCTATTTTTAAAAAGCTTGTTATAAAACCTCTTCCATCTTCACAATGTAGCAGCGTACTCTATTTTTACTGATTTAGCACTAATTTTCATCCTCTGGCAACTGCTTTCCCTAGCATAATCTCATATTGGCTATCAAGCAGGGCTTATCAGTGAATAATCCTGTCAAATTTAGAGTCAGCTATGTGACCAGGGACGCCTGATTATTTCCTGAATCGTGCCTTGTCTCAAGAACCTTAATGTAGCTTCAGTCTTAGCTTGCTCCTTATTTTCTCTACAAGACGATAGTTTCACATTAGCCAATACCAATCTCCTATTTCTATCAGCTATATAATAGTGTCAATTTAAAAAGAAAAATTTCTTTTCTAAAAAATGATTACATCAAAGCAGATTATCAATAAAGATGAATAACTGCCTTGTAGTCTCTAAAATAATTCTAAAACCTTTTTGTTATCCCAATATATTCTTTAACTACCTTAATACAATTTCTGCAGTAAGATAAAAGCATAGTAGCAAAATATTTTGTCTAACCTTGGTTTACAGATGAAGGTGAACTAATTTCTGAAATGGTCAGGAGGGATCATATTTGAAATTTCAATGCAATTGTCAGATTCATTAAATATATTTGTTAAAAAATCATTGTTGTGTAAAAGAAGGACACTTTTATGGAAGTTACTTTTTCACATATGCGCATTTATAAATTTACCTCAAAGTGGTTAAAATTTGTCTTTTTTAAGATAGACATAGATTTATTTTATATCTTCCATCTAAAGATGTTATTGGTAATGTTAAAAATAGGCATCCGTTAGCAGAGTCAATATAATTCTCTAGATAATATCATTTACAAATTTTGCATGTCTAATCAATTTCTTGTTAAAGCTGCTGTACTGTTGTGTTAATTGGATTATTGCTCTAATTATACAGTTCTCATTTTTTGTTAACACTTATTTGATCATTTTATTATTAACATAACACATACATGTTTTAACATATTTAGACATTTAAGAAAAATGAGGCCAGGCACGGTGGCTCACGCCTGTAATCCCAGCACTTTGAGAGGCCAAGGCAGGTGGATCATTTGGGGTCAGGAGTTCAAGACTAGCCTGGCCAACATGGTGAAACCCTGTCTCTACAAAAAATACAAAAATTAGCTGGGCGTGGTGCTGTGCACCTGTAATCCCAGCTACTTGGGAGGCTGAGGCAGGAGAATCGCTTAAACCCGGGTGGCAGAGGTTGCAGTGAGCCGAGACTGCGCCATTGCACTCCAGCCTGGATGACAGAGTGAGACTCCGCCTCAAAAAAAAAAAAAAGAAAAGAAAAGAAAAAAAGAAAAATGAGTTATCTACATTTACCCCCAAAAATCCAATACCTCACACAGTGCTTGAGAGGAGCAAGAGCCCATGGAGGTGCCTGAATTAGTACCCAATGAGGAAGAACCCTCCCTGAGGGGGCTTTGTGTTAGGAAAGCAGATGGAGGTCCTGGCAGGCAGATGCCCAAGGCAGCTATGCAGAGGCTACCACCTGACTCCTCTTTCCCTGCTGGAAACACAAGGGCATTTTTCTCCAATATATACTATGAGAACCTGATCAAGCTCCTGGGTAAAACTCATAAAAGAGTGAAGGTACCTCTATGACTGAGTCCCTCTAGAGTGTTTAATTCTCAGAATTGTTTTTACTGATCGTCTTACAATTTGTTAATTATAGTTAGGTTTTCCTACCCTGACACTGGTTCCTGTGGAGGTTTCAGTTCATGAGTTTGTTCTTCCATAAGTTTTGACTCTCTGTATTGCCTATCTGTCTCCTTAATTTGGGGGTAGCAGTTAGCCCTATGACCTCATTTCTCCTCTGGATCAATAAAGTGTGGTTGATTTTTCAGTTTGTTCAGCTTTTTACTTGTTTTTAGGATAAAGTGGCAATTTCAAGCTCCTTACATGTGGAAACAGCCTCATTAGTTTTTCTATTATTAGTATTCAAATAAGTGTTGGTAAGAAAGAAAATCAACTAGAATATTGATTTATTGCTGGTGAGGTGTCAGTTGATAAAATTGCTTTGGAAAACCATTTAGAATTCCCTACTGAAGTTGACCATATGTTTGTTCTATGAACTGGCAATTAAACTTCCGGGTATATATACTCAACAGAAATTGTGCATGATGTACACATTTCAACCAAAAACCATTCACAAGAATGTTTGTGACAGCAATATTTATAGCAGTCTCAAACTGGAAAAAATCCTAATGTCCATCACTGTAACTTGAAAATATATTTTGGTAGTGTATAAAATGAATAGTGCACAGCAAATAAACAAACAAACTGGTGCCAGATGCTACCATGTAAAAAATGCATAAACATACTACTGAGTATAAGAAGCCAGATCCCAAAGCACACATTGTATGATTCCATTTACGTAAGAATCTAAAAATGGAGAAAAGCTGTTCTATGTTGTTAGAACTCAAAATATAGGTTAAACTTTCAGAAGGGGAAGGGGAGTGAGGAATAGTGATTAGCAGGGGCCATAACACAGGCTTTTGGGTGCTGGTAATAGTCCTTTTCTTAGCCAGGGTAGTGGATATACAAGCAAGTTTCAGTTGGTCTCAGAACCTCAACTGGTATTCATGCCTTCCTTCTGCACTAACCATTCTAAATACTTCTCACCCTCAGCTATCACCTCTGCAGATCTTGGTGCCTTACAGGTGGTATGACTCAAGCCTTTATTCCTGAGTAGTGGTAACCACAAACCTTCTCAAGCCAAGGTTGCTGCACATGTCCATTTTCAGTTATAATTGGGTGAAGGATTATCAAATAGTACCCAAGTGGATCATCTGATTTCCACAAGCATGCCTCTCTCCCCACTGTGTAAAAAGAGCCCTTTTCTTCCCCTTACTGATCTGCATAAATTGTCTCTGCCAAGACAGTGACTTATCTCCTTGATTGCTGGTTGCTGGAAATGAAGAGTCCAATGTGTGCAGGTGGCAGCTGTAGCTTACATATCAATAAGGCCATTGTTCTTTCACTGAAAAGAGTTCTCTCCTTCAGGGACCAGAACCTCTAACCCTACAGATTCCAGCACTGCAAGGACAAAAACATAAAATCTTACAAAAGATTCTAGAAGGAATGACGAATGGGGTCACTCCTGTTTCCACCTCTTAGTTCCTGGCTCATGTGGAAATAGAACAATATGGAGGTGGCTGAGTCAGTGCATATACTGTGCTTTGAAGAATGGGACGTCATGCTTGAAGAGTACCCTCTCTGAGCTCATACTTCAGCTGTGCCTTCAGTGGGCCATTCAAATGCTGTATAAAGCTAGATACTTCTGGATGGGTTAGTACATGATACAATGAGTGAACCCCAAAATTATGGACCTATTCCTGCTTCTATTTGGCTATGAAATGAGTTATCTGGTCAGTTGCTATGTTGTTGAGAATTCATGCCTATGGATCAGGCATTCTTTAATTATCATAAGAAACCATAAACCTAAGGAAAGTGGTTCAGCAGGCAAGAAAGGAAAGAAACCATACCCAGAATAGGTATCTATCTTTGAGGACAAGCCACTGGCCCCTTCAGGACAGAGGGGCTCAATGTAGTAGACTTGCCACCTAGAGAACTACTGATCTGTTCAGGAATAGACTTTATCAGCATTAGTCTCTGTCGCTCTAGGTTGGACATTCAAAGGTAGCATTATCTACATCAGCCTTAGTAAGTAATAAACCATGGCACCATTTCTGCAAATGGCCACTCCATTCTTATGACTATTATGCTAGTTCTGGGATGGCTGTTGATTAAGGGTCAAGGTCCACACTTACGTGTTCAGTGGCTTTTCTATGATAAATGCTTTCTAAAGGGCAATTCTATGTGATGCAAAAATCTTCACACTTTGGGCACATTGCCATATGCTCATTCTCATGAATCTACCCAAGACTTCCTTGTCTTTGAATTTTCAAATCTTTTCCTTCCAGGCACCCTGGCATTTGGCTAGGTCACTAGACACTGGCCAGAAGTTTGTATATATTCCTACTTCAGAGCACTTTTGCTTTCACAAAAGTAGATGACCAGGTGCATTTATTTTATCTTTGCCCATTGAGAATATTGTTTTCTCTTCACTGGCTCTCAAGGTAATTTGCAAATGTAACTGTAATGCAACTGCTATCCATTTTTGGCCTATACCAATTTACTGGGCTTTAAACCAAGTTTAGGCTTTTTCTCTTTAAGCCAAGTCTTACAGAAACTTCCAATGGCCATAGATAAGTGCTAGTGGAGGGGCACTGTATAAACTGTGGTGAGGGGCATGGCAACTCTGGGGCTTTCAGCTATACGATTTACTCCTGCCCTCTTGTCTGGCACAGCCTTGATCCTAAAACCACCATTACAATATTATAATGAACTGCTTGCTGGGCATGTCCAGCTTTATGATTTGGCAAGTTAAAAGCAGCCAGCTCACAAAAGGAAGTTCCAGATGGTTTGTCATTTAGTGCTCCGTGGTCAATAATGATACACCAGCAGCTCTTCCTTGATTCCAGATAGCCTAGACTTCTTCAGAATTCCATTTGTACTTGCCATCCACTGCATACTACTGATAGCTTCAACAGCCTGATAACTGCTGGATCATATGGCCCAGGAAGGAAAAAACACTTCTATCATTGCCTATATCTGCTGCAGTTCTTTTCTGCTTCAAGCAACACTCAAATCTGGCAGTCTTCTGTATTCCTCAGTATATGTACCAGAAAGGAATTCTTTAGTGTGGCATGAATTGCTCCTAGGACCCAAAGAAAATTACTAGCGATCATAGTTCCTTTTTGTTTTGTGGTATGGGATACAAAATAGCACAATTTTTCTTTTACTTTTGTGGGAGTATGTCAAAATGTCCTTGATCCATGGGCCCATCTGTATCTTTGTAATTTTATCTTCTGCCTTCTGGGAAGCATTAGGATATTAGCCCCTCCAGTTTGCCCTGTTCAGTCAACATGATTTCACACATGTAATACATCAATGTGGTATTCTGAAAGATGACAGGAAGGACATGTTCTTTTTAGACTGTGTTGTGACAGTGTGAGATAGTTAACATAACAGTGGTATAAAATGACAGATAAATGTTGGAGTTCTTTTCATACGAATATAAGATGTTTCTGAATCCTTTTGATTGATTAGGATGGAAAAAAAATACATTCTCCAAATCAATGGCTTCTTATGAAGTATGTGAAGCTTTAATAATCTTGTCTAATAACAATACTATGTCCAAAATAATAGCTGCAATTGGGACCACTACTTGGTTAAGATGGAATCATTTACAGTCATCCTCAAGAATCCATCTGGTTTCTGCAGGAAACTAAATGTTGAGTTAAATGGAGATATTCCTTAGGAAAATTTGGTATTAATATCCATCATTACTGCTAGGATGCAATATTGGCTTTTTTGTTTGCTTTTTGTTTTGCTGTGTGTGTGTGTGTGTGTGTGTGTGTGTGTGTGTGTGTGTGTGTTGTGTATATTTAATTTGGTTTGGTTTGGTTTTGGTTTTACACTATCTTGGCTGAGGTCAAGGGAATTTTCAGAAACTTCCATTTAGCCTTCCCCAGTATGATAGCTCTTACCCCACAGGCCAAAAACTTAATGTGAGTATCCTTCCAATTGCCAAGTATATCTATCTCAATTCAATTATACTCTTGGAGACCTTGCAAAAAACATCTAAGCGGGTCTAGGGACCTAGTGGAATCACAGCAAAATAAATGTTAGTCAGAATTTCATTCATTACCTAGTCCCTACAGGCCCCCACTCTAACAAAGGACCCCCACTCTAACAAAGGACCCCCACTCTAACAAAGGACCCATGGAGATGTTTTAGGTTTTTGGATTTCAATGTCTGCTCCAATCCTGTGCCTAACAGTCCTCAATATAACTGGATGGTCTTCTCTCACAGTATACAGTCACCAGAGTAAGTAGCCATAGGTCTCTGTGGAGAAGGTTTGGAGTGATCATAATGGTATAAACTTGTTTTTATGTTGCATTCTCCTCACTTATTGGGTCAAGGTCTGAAAACAGATCCAGTCCAGGAGCTAAAGGAGGAATCATGATTTTTTATTACAGCGACTGCTCTCAGCCCCATAATCCTCCATTCTTGCCTTCTTCTGATTGCAGATGGCAGGGAGCACCCTCATGAGCTGCCCATCTATCTTTCCCCTAGGAACATCAGAGTCTATTAGCCATCTCTGAAGGTCATTTCCACCTAGCTACCTCTCCACCTTGCCATTTGGTATGGTAATTGCTTCTCTCTGGCCCCCTGACAGTTAAGCACCACCTCCTGTCATCTGTTACTTTTGAGTCCTCATCATTCCCGTGGCCATTAACAAGCTCATTGCTAAGACTGCCTAATATCCATTCTCCCCTTATTTCAGTAATTATGTCCCCAAATTTTAGCTAGAAACATGTCAAGCTATAGACCACGTGCCTAGTCTCCCTCACAGGTAGTTAAGGCATTTGTGGCCAATGAAAAATGAACAAAATTACTGTATTATACTTCCAGTTGGTACCCTTAGAGGTCATGCAGTCATAAGTTTGCTTTGTCTCTCTCTACTTCTGGATATTGAGTAGGCCTATCAAACATAACGGCATACCATTTTGAGCACAGGATTGACATGATGCTGGAGTGATGAGGCAGAGATAGTTTGGGTTTCTAGAAGACTTCAAGGAATAAACATTTTACCAGTCCTGAATCACCTATCTCTGAACTATCCCATAAGAAAGAAAGAAACTTCTATCTTGTTTAAGCACTTTATCTGCTGGATATTTTTAGAGGAGTTAAATCTGTATTCTAACTAAGACTCATCTCTGTCACTTCATCATAAATTTATTTTTAACTAGACATAAAATGTGAGGAAGGTAATTATAGGTGCAGAGAAAGCAGAAGTCTGGAATAGTCTGAGGTCCAAGCATCACACAGTTAGTAGCATCAGACATATGTGCTTCCTCAGTAAATCTCAAAAAGCTATTGTAACAAAATTGATAGCTTAGCACATCCCCAGAGCACACTCTCCCACTCAGAGGACTGGTTTCTCAGTTCCTGAACCTCTTCGCTTCAAATTAAATTTGCCCCTTATTCAGCCTCAAGTATCCACTCTCATATTACAGCCTAGATGCCACTACCATTAGCTGCTCTACCTTCAAAACCATCACCTCCTATCTTTCCAGCTTTCTACCTCTATTAACCTATGTCCAAAAATATTTGAACTTCACAGGGACTTCTGGTATTTTGATCCCACCATATTTTCACGTTCTCTTTCACCTTCTCATGTCTGTACATTTCTCCTTAGATCTAATAGTGGCTGTTTCTTATAACTCATTCATTCATTGTTACTTTGTGCAAGAAATATTTGTTGAGCAAATCAATATATCAGATATTTCTCTGAGTATTAGGGATGGAGAATTAAACACAATTTTTTAAAAAGATCTGCTTCTATGGGGATTACTTACTTTGAGTAGGCAGAGATGCATAAGTGAACAGTAAAAATATATCTTCTATATCTTCAGAATATATACATACATATCTTTATATATTATCTATCATATATGATATATTGATGATTTTAAATAAGGATGCACCAAATTTCAGCCTCAGCTGTAGCATATGAACCAAATCTGGTAGTCTCAAGCTTTGACCCTTAAAAACTAAGTAACTAGTCCTTTAATATAATTTCTGGTGTCGCTGTTATTTGCATGGATAATTATTACATAATTACATAGGTTACCGTCACATTTAATATGCATAACAGTGTCCATGAAATTAACAGAAAATTAAATTCTAATTTATTATTAATATCTTAATACTCAATTTCAAACAGAAGTATGCATTCTGTATTTAAGGTGGAATGAAATTCACTTCATGGGCTTGTTGTAATTTTTAGATGTTTGTTGTATAGCTATGTTTTGGAAAAACTCTCAAACCACGTTGTTCCTCTGCTCTCACACCAACTCAACAATAATCAGCACAAGCTGGGCGCGGTGGCTCACGCCTGTAATCCCAGCACTTTGGGAGGCCGAGGCGGGTGGATCACGAGGTCAGGAGATCGAGACCACGGTGAAACCCCATCTCTACTAAAAAAATACAAAAAATTAGCCGGGCGTGGTGGTGGGCGCCTGTAGTCCCAGCTACTCAGGAGGCTGAGGCAGGAGAATGGCGTGAACCCGGGAGGCAGAGCTTGCAGTGAGCTGAGATTGTGCCACTGCACTCCAGCCTGGGTGACAGAGCGAGACTCCATCTCAAAAAATAATAATAATAATCAACACAAAAGAAGAATTCTGTGACTTCAAAATATGTGGGGATTTCTTGCCACCAGCAAGGAAGCAATCAATTCTGCAGCAGACACCAACTGTATGTCTGCCAATTCAATCCTGACATTATCTACCTGGAGATAGCATCAGATCCCCCGGATTGAGGGCTCAGTCCCCAAGACTGCCCCCCACCCCACACACCAGTCACAAGTCCAGGCCTCCAGTACTTCTGGCCTACCAGCTTCAAGCTGGCATTTTCACAACTCTCTCTTTGAGTTTGATGAGTTTGCTGGAGTGGTTCATAGAACTTAGGGAAACACATTTGCTGGTTTATTTTAGAGGATATTGCAAAAAACACAGATGAAGAGATGCATAGAGTGAGGTATTCAGGAAGAGAAGTGGATCTTCCATGCCTCCCCTGGGTGCGCCACCCTCCAGGAACCTCTATGTGCTCAGCTATCCAGAAGCCCTTCAAATCCTGTCCTCTTGGATTTTTATAAAAACTACATGATGTCAGCATTTCTTCCCCCAGGGTAGAGGGCAGAACCCTCTCTGGAATGAGAGTCTTATGACCCACAATCAGAAAGGCCAGTGATGGTTAGAGTCCTACTTTGGGGCAGGTGAAAGATGGGCAGGAGAAGGTCAGAGTCTGTTTCACGAGGCCTGCTCTTGAAGCCCAACACACGAATACACCCAACATTATCACAAAAGACTGTTACAAGGACTATGGGAGTTACGAATTGGGAACTGTGGACAAAAATCTACACACATACACACACACACACGTTTATAATGTCAGCATTCCTTTAATTTTAAAATACTATTAATGTTAGAATTAAAAGGAATGATGACATCATGAAGCTTTCATAAATATCCAAGAACACAGGGTTTGAACAGCTATCAGATAGCTGAACACATGGAGATCCCTGGATTAAACATATAGCATGACACCACCATCTATTATTGAAATAGAAAATACTGTGATAAGCTAATACAATGTGAAAGCTATTACTTTTATAAATAGAAGCAAATTTTAAGAACGTTAATTAAATAAACAGGTATATATACATGTAGTTATTTATATCCAATTTGAGTCAACAGTATATTAAGTAATAAAAGGAAAAATAGTAATTCTGATTTTTTTTTATTATTATACTTTAGGTTTCAGGGTACATGCGCACAATGTGCAGGTTTATTACATATGTATCCATGTGCCATGTTGGTTTGCTGCATCCATTAACTCGTCATTTAGCATTAGGTATATCTCCTAATGCTGTCCTTACCCCCTCCCCCCACCCCACAACAGTCCCCGGAGTGTGATGTTCCCCTTCCTGTGTCCATGAGTTCTCATTATTCAATTCCCACCTATGAGTGAGAACATGCGGTGTTTGTTTTTTTGTCCTTGCGATAGTTTACTGAGAATGATGGTTTCCAGTTTCATCCATGTCCCTACAAAGGACATGAACTCATAATTTTTATGGCTGCATAGTATTCCATGGTGTATATGTGCCACATTTTCTTAATCCAGTCTATCGTTGTTGGACACTTGGGTTGGTTCCAAGTCTTTGCTATTGTGAATAGTGCCGCAATAAACATACGTGTGCATGTGTCTTTATAGCAGCATGATTTATAGTCCTTTGAGTATATACCCAGTAATGGGATGGCTGGGTCAAATGGTATTTCTAGTTCTAGATCCCTGAGGAATCGCCACACTGACTTCCACAATGGTTGAACTAGTTTACAGTCCCACCAACAGTGTAAAAGTGTTCTATTTCTCCACATCCTCTCCAGCACCTGTTGTTTCCTGACTTTTTAATGATCAACATTCTAACTGGTGTGAGGTGGTATCTCATTGTGGTTTTGATTTGCATTTCTCTGATGGCCAGTGATGATGAGCATTTTTCCATGTGTTTTTTGGCTGCATAAATGTCTTCTTTTGAGAAGTGTCTGTTCATGTCCTTCGCCCACTTTTTGATGGGGTTGTTTGTTTTTATTGTTGTAGATTTGTTTGAGTTCATTGTAGATTCTGGATATTAGCCCTTTGTCAGATGTGTAGGTTGCGAAAATTTTCTCCCATTTTGTAGGTTGCCTGTTCGCTCTGATGGTAGTTTCTTTTGCTGTGCAGAAGCTCTTTAGTTCAATTAGATCCCATTTGTCAATTTTGGCTTTTGTTGCCATTGCTTTTGGTGTTTTAGACATGAAGTCCTTGCCCATGCCTACGTCCTGAATGGTATTGCCTAGGTTTTCTTCTAGGGATTTTATGGTTTTAGGTCTAACATTTAAGTCTTTAATCCATCTTGAATTAATTTTTGTATAAAGTGTAAGGAAGGGATCCAATTTCAGCTTTCTACATATGGCTAGCCAGTTTTCCCAGCACCATTTATTAAATAGAGAATCCTTTCCCCATTTCTTGTTTTTGTCAGATTTGTCAAAGATCAGATAGTTGTATATATGTGGCATTATTTCTGAGGGCTCTGTTCTGTTCGATTGATCTATGTCTCTGTTGTGGTACCAGTACCATGCTGTTTTGGTTACTGTAGCCTTGTAGTATAGTTTGAAGTCAGGTAGCATGATGCCTCCAGCTTTGTTCTTTTGGCTTAGGATTGACTTGACGATGCGGGCTCTTTTTTGGTTCCATATGAACTTTAAGGCAGTTTTTTCCAATTCTGTGAAGAAAGTCATTGGTAGCTTGATGGGGATGGCACTGAATCTATAAATTACCTTGGGCAGTATGGCTATTTTCATGATATTGATTCTTCCAACCCATGAGCATGGAATGTTCTTCCATTTGTTTGTATCCTCTTTTATTTAATTGAGCAGTGGTTTGTAGTTCTCCTTGAAGAGGTCCTTCACATCCCTTGTAAGTTGGATTCCTAGGTATTTTATTCTCTTTGAAGCAATTGTGAATGGGAGTTCACTCATGATTTGGCTCTCTGTTTGTCTGTGATTGCTGTACAAGAATGCTTGTGATTTTTGTACACTGATTTTGTATCCTGAGACTTTGCTGAAGTTGCTAATCACCACCGATCCCACAGAAATACAATCTACCATCAGAGAATACTACAAACACCTCTACGCAAATAAACTAGAAAATCTAGAAGAAATGGATAAATTCCTCGACAAATACACCCTCCCAAGACTAAACCAGGAAGAAGTTGAATCTCTGAATAGACAAATAACAGGTTCTGAAATTGTGGCAATAATCAATAGCTTACCAACCAAAAAGAGTCCAGGTCCTGATGGATTCACAGCCGAATTCTACCAGAGGTACAAGGAGGAACTGGTACCATTCCTTCTGAAACTACTCCAATCGATAGAAAAAGAGGGAATCCTCCCTAACACATTTTATGAGGCCAGCATCGTCCTGATACCAAAGCCTGGCAGAAACATAACCAAAAAAGAGAATTTCAGACCAATATCCTTGATGAACATTGATGCAAAAATCCTCAATAAAATACTGGCAAACCGAATCCAGCAGCACATCAAAAAGCTTATCCACCATGATCAAGTGGGCTTCATCCCTGGGATGCAAGGCTGGTTCAACATACGCAAATCAATAAATGTAATCCAGCATATAAACAGAACCAACGACAAAAACCACATGATTATCTCAACAGATGCAGAAAAGGCCTTTGACAAAATTCAACAACCGTTCATGCTAAAAACTCTCAATAAATTAGGTATTGATGGGACGTATCTCAAAATAATAAGAGCTATCTATGACAAACCCACAGCGAATATCATACTGCATGGGCAAAAACTGGAAGCATTCCCTTTGAAATCTGGCACAGGATAGGGATGCCCTCTCTCACCACTCCTATTCAACATAGTGCTGGAAGTTCTGGCCAGGGCAATCAGGCAGGAGAAGGAAATAAAGGGTATTCAATTAGGAAAAGAGGAAGTCAAATTGTCCCTGTTTGCAGATGACATGATTGTATATCTAGAAAATCCCATTGTCTCAGTAATTCTGATATTAATAGTATTTTAAAATTAAAATTTAACATTTGAGAACGGTATTTAGCTTTTAATTTTTGAATCTTTCTTTTTGCCATAAGTCCTTCTAGAATAAGTTATATTTGGATATTCTTCACCATTTGAAAAGAGAAACTAAAATCAGAGGATCCATTTGTCAGCTCAAAATCTCATAAGAAGGAGAAACAGCAAAAACACATGCAACAACATAACAAAAACATTAGTCAAACAGGAAAATAAGATGTTACAAACATGCTTTAGGAAGAATATTCCTTAAAGTTTTGACACTATGGGTGGTAAGCACTTAAAATCCTTGTTCTAATGATTGGCACAAACTGGCAAATAGTTTTACTACTTGAAAATGAAAGAATTTGAGAGATTTACAAATACCTATTAACCTTAGATTCAAAGTTCCTTTTGGAAAAGAAGTTAGGAAAATCATTTGTTCTTTCTTCATTATATATTGCTATACACACAAAAGTCTGTGATATTATTAAATGCATTCCTGCAGTCTAGTCAATCAGTTGCTTTGATAAACAGAAACAACAGATGACTTTTTAAACGTTTGAAAGTATGTGGATTCATGATAAATTCAACAATGCTTTCATTTTTACCAGCTATCTGAGAGATTTCTGAGTTTCATATGGATAACAACTTAGTCATTCAGATAGAAGAAATATTTACAGAATAGAAAATAACACTGTTCAGTTGAGAGTTCATAAAGTGATTATAGTGCTATATAATACAGATGAACTACTGGCCATTATCAGAAAGACAGGTAACAACTCTCATCATTCTCTTTTAGTCAAAGACAGACTCCTAACGTACAATATTTTGTTATTGCCTTGTACAATACGTTCTAACATGATGGAACAGCAGCAATTACATGCTTAAAAACACATTTTAGGGCAAAAGAATGCCTTGTGCTGTACCTTGCATATAATAATACTGAAATGTACTTTGCATACAATAATACTAAAATATTTGGATTTTTATTTGCAGAGAAAACAGTTTATTTACTGGAAACAAATAAACCTGATAAACCTTGACAGTGTGTATATTTCTTACCTGGTAATTTCTATAGCATTTTATATCAGAGCAGATGTTAAAATTAGTGCCTATGCAATGAGAGCCAAGACACCAATGCAAGTTGAGATATAGTTATCTTTAAGCCATTTTTTGCTTCATTTCCATATTTTCACATCTATATTTTCTGTATTGTATAAACAAAACAACATTTTATTCATATCATGTAAAGCAAAAATATTAGAAATCAAAAATAATAAGTGGAGCAACAATCTCAAATTTGCTTCTGAAAATATTGAGTACGCATCTTCTGTCAAGCAGTATAAAAGATATGACTTATGGGATTATTTCAATAAAACTACCTCATCACCGCTGACAAAATCTTATGTGGGAGATAAAAATGAGATGTCTTTACCTAGTGTTTTACTCACAGTAATAAATAAAAACTTTAAAACCTATTGGGAATATCTTTATCACAAGTACCTTATGTGAGCAGAGCTAGAAAAAAAACTTAGTCTTTGAAAGTAAACATCAATTTAGCATCACAAAGATACAATATAGTTACTATCTGAAGAATCTAGCAGCCGACAATGCTGAGGAGGTATTGATACAGTTCTGTAAGGTCAAGCTTTGCAAAATCGATGGCTATTTTAAATAATACACTTGGAAAATCATGAAAATAAATAATATTTGGATATAATTCAGATTTATTCTTATTAATTATAAGGACACTATTCCACGAAGGAATATCACTGAGGAAAGAAATTCACTGGTATATTCCAGGAATTGTAACCAGGCCATTGTGACTGGAGGAAATTGACCAAAAGGGTAGATTAATAGGTTATAAGGTCAGAGAGAAAGGAGCCAGAAATATAAGGTCTATTAGCCTATTTTTAAAACTTAGCTATTTTTCTGACTGAAATGAGGAAGCACTGGCATTCTTTGAGCTTAGTGATGATATGAGCTGATCTGTGTTGTTGAAGGACCACTCAACCTTTCAGGTTAGTGTTAGAGTGTAGGGTGTAAGGGTAGAAACGAAGAGAACAAATCCAGATAAGAGATGGTGGTGGTCTGGGCCGGGAGTAGCAGTTAAAAGCGATGAGACATGGCCTGGTTCTGACATATTCTGAGGGAAGAGGTCACAATATTTGCAAACAAAGAGGATGTGAGGTGCAGGAACAAGATAGTACTTAAACATGACTGCAAGATTTTATATTATGTGAGAAGAAGGGCAGGGTATGGTGGTTCACAAATGTAATTCCAGCACTTTGGGAGGTCAAGGTGGGAGGACCACTTGAGTCCAGGTGTTTGAGACCAGCTGGGCAATGTGGCGAGACTCTGTGTCTACAAAAGATAAGAAAAAAAAATTAGCCAGGTGTGGTGGCATGCTTCTGTGGTCCCAGCTACTTGGGAAGCTGAGGCAGGAAGATTGCTTGTGCCCAGGAGGTCGAGGCTACAGTGAACTGTGTGTTCACATCACCGCACTCCAGCCTGGGGACATCAGAGCAAGACCCTGTCTCAAAGAAGAAGAGGAGGAGGAAGGAGAAGGAGAAGGAGAAGAAGGAAGAGGAGGAGGAGGAGGAGGAGGAGGAGGAGGAGAGGAGGAGGAGGGGAGGAGGTAGTTGTCATTTACTGAGATGAGGAAAAATGTAACAGGAAGACAGGAAGCAAATTTTGGAGGGAAGATACAGACTTTAGTTTAGAACTTTGAAAGTTTGAGATGCGTATTAGACATCCAACTGCTAAGTTGAGAATGTGCATATGAAATTTAGAGACTAAGTAGGGATGCTAATAGTACTGGGAAGACCTCAGGGTAAGAATGATATTTCAGGCCTTGAGACGGGAAAAGATCATCAAGGATAGAGGAAGGAATATTCCATTCCCTTTTGTGCACTTTGAATTCCTTGTCCCTCTTTTCTTCCACTTAATAGGAAATCCTAACTCCTGGTTAAATTGAATCATCCTGCCACAAGTCTAAGCCTGTACAATGGAAGGTAATGAAAGGAAAAGCATATGACTCTTAATCAAGGATCGCAAATAAGGATGTTTTGGACTTGCCTGGAAGTCCTAATATATCCAGCACTCAATTCACTGTTCCCTCTTAAAAAAAGAAGTCTATCCTTGTACTCTCTCTCTGAGTTCTAACATCCCTTCTCCTGACTCTTAGATATTGGCCTTACATTTTATTTTCCAAAGAAAACAGAAGCTATTTCATCATCCCTTCATTAGAACTAGTATCTGTCTCTATCTCTATTTCTACACTCTGCTCACCCTCCTTTTTCAATAGATGGAATCCCTCAGCTTCCCTCCAAGGTTCATGCTTCCATTCCTACGGTATTGTAATCATCTTTCATCTTAGCAACAGCAACAAATTCTCAGGCTTCAGGCTTTTTGTAGCTCCTTTAGAATTATCCTCAATTCATAAGAAAACTCTAAAAATACGTACCTAGACTCACTCTCCAGATTCCTTACCTCCGATTCTCTAATTCTCTTTTAATCCACTCCATTCAGGCTTCTATTTCTCACACCTCATTGAACTCACATTCACAACTCCTCTTACCACCGTTTGACTCAGTAAGTCACTACCTTTTTTTGTTTGTTTGTTTGTTTTTGAGATGGCATCTTGCTCTGTCACCAGGCTGGAGTGCAGTGGCGTGATCTCAGCTCACTGCAACCTCCACCTCCTGGGTTCAAGTGATTCCCCTGCCTCAGCCTCCTGAGTAGCTGAGACTACAGGCATGCACCACCACGCCCGGCTAATATTTTTGTATTTTTAGTATAGATGGGGTTTCACCATATTGGCAAAGATAGTCTCAATCTCTTGACCTCGTGATCCACCCGCCTTGGCCTCCCAAAGTGCTGGGATTACAGGCATGAGCCACTGTGCCTGACCACTACTTTTTTATACTCTTCCTTCTCTTGGATCCTGGGATACCCAACAAACTACCTTTGAAGTCTGACAAATAAGTAAAATACTATGCAATAAGCGCCATACTTTAGATTTGCAGGAATAAGAGATTGCAAATTCCAGAGGGGTACAAGAAGGAGGGATCACAAATGAGTTCTGTTTTTTTCTGGACCTGGAAGAATGAGCATATTAATATGTTAACATAAATAACAACACAACATTTTTACTTTAGAAACCTTCTGTGTATATATATATATATATGTGTGTGTGTGTATATATATATATATATATATATATACAATCAACTATCATGTGACATTAAGTTTATCTGTGGCTAAAACTCCATATTAAAGAAAGAATCATGTTTTCTATTTCTCTGAAGGCAACAATGGAAACCCTAGTGATGAACCATAGAATAATTTAATGTGTTTGTTTCAGAGGGTAAGTGACATAGATTCTGTATGTGTGTGACATCACAAGTATCAGTTGTTTAATGTAGAAAAAGATAAACAACCCCAAAACAGAGTAAGCCTGGAATGCAGGCACGACATCCTGTCCGTCTGCCCTATCCCAGACCAAAAGGTATGCAATAAAATATAATCTTTAAAAAGTATATAAATTATCATTGGCAAGAAACTTAGAATAAAGAAGTATTATTATCTCAATTTCACAAGAAAACTAAAGATTAAGTAAATTTCCCAAGGTTACATGATTAGTAATTAAAATCTTCTTCCAATATTCCTACAATTTAGTTTCCACTGACCCTTCGGCTATTCAAAAAAGCACCAATATTTTAAAATCTCCTTTCATCATTAAAAGCAAAAAGATAACTTTTTCGGTGTTAAAATTAGAACACTCATCTCAAGATGAATGAGGAAAATAATCCTGTGAGGAATTTTATCCCAAAAGGTAATTTTTAGGCTCAAATAGGCGACAGCTGACTTGTATTAGCATATTTTAAGGCATAAAATAATCTTTACTAAAATGTTTTGGGGAAAAATCTTGTTTCAGAAAACAAAATGGCTAAAATACAAAACTCCTAGAAGTATTAGCTTTACAAACTGAGCAAACAATGATTTTCATAAATAATCAGTACAGTAAATGGCTACCCCAGATTCTAATTTTGAATTTGCTATTCTATTCATTTCTTTTTCAAAATTCCCTTTGAAATCATACGAGTATGGAGAGTTGACTATTTTGATTATAAGAAATGAAAGCCAAGGCAGCCGTGCATATTTGACATTTATGGATTTGTAATCACCTGAGATCTCTGTGTAAATATTTATGAGGAAAGATTCTCTCCTAGTTTTAAGACAGGCACTTTTGTTTGCCAAGTCTCAGCTCTGGTCCTAATTCCCATCTTGTGGAAAAAAAAATCTTTTGGCTCCACCTGAGTTAGGAAGTCTTCTAAATGAGGATACGAATGTTTTTGCATTATCACCCAGTTATCTTTATGAAGGTCTTTCAAGTTCAAATGGACTTTGGCTCTTTCTTTTATTTCAGAGGACAAAACTGAGGTACACAATGGACCAACCCCCACATGATAAAACATCCCAGGGAAGTTAAGGATTCTTGTCCTCCAGAGATGAGGCCCATTCAATATGTAACCTTTCATCAGGAAGATTCATGAAACAGAAAAGATTTTTAAGTAAATGCGATCAGCCTATTTAAAAAAGGTACACACAAAGGCATGCCAGGTGATCCAGATTATGAAGAGTATTAAAAACTTCCATTTACAAAACTCCAAATGAAATGAGATAAATGCCTGAGGAAAAAGCTGAGTTTTTCTTTACTCCACGTAGTTTTACATTTCACCCAAATAATTTGCATTTCCCCAGCCCAGTGTGTCAGTTATCTCTTCAAATATTCAAATTTTCCTTCTCCTTAGCACTGATTTATGTATGCCATTCTAAAAGGTTGTAATTACATTTCCCTTTTTAAAACGAGCCTATATGTAACATTTTTTTCTCTCAGGTACTTTAGCCCCGTATTTTTTAATTGCTTCTGTGGAACCGCAGTAAAGGACCATAACTTCTTTCCCTTTATAGGCCTCTACAGTGTTTTACACTGTGAACCAAAAAAAAAAAAACTAAAAAGTTTGGTTAAATAGAGAAGTGAAACTATGAAGATGCGGAGTATAGGTTTAGTGAATAGCATTTTTGACCATATGCCTGATCCCTGAAACATCCTCTGAAAGGAAGAAGATTCAGGAGATGCAATCAGTTCCATCAGTTACACAGGTCAAGAATATTACAAACCCAAGCCTGTCTCTCTGTGTCTGCTATCACTACCTTTTTTCCAAGCTTCCCCTCTGTTTGCTCAGATGTCTGCAAATTCTCTGTGATGGACTGGATTTTCCAAATATGGCCTCAAGAATATGTCCCAACCCATACAGTCTTCTAAAACTTGCTGCACACACATCAACAGGGGCAAACTATTCTTCTTGCCTTAAATCTAGGTGGTTTTGTGACTTCCCTGTAAGTAATAAAATGCTGTAACTGTGAAACTTCCAAAGCTGAATCATGAAGTGTGATTCAGCTTCTACCTATTTGCTAAAACACTCACCCCATGCCTGGAGCCCAGAGCTACCACAGTAGGGGTCAAACCAGCCTCAGGCAGCCATGCTGCAAGGAAGCTGAACCATATGCAGTGGCCCACATAGGTTATCTGGCTAGTGGTGCTCATCATCTATTCCTCCCAGTCTAGGAACTAGCCATACGGGTGAACAAGCTTTCATGTAATCCTAGCCTCCTGCCATCAATTTACCCACAGCACCTGCAGCTTTTAAGTCTTGAGGTCTCAGACATCATGGAACAGAAATAAGCTGTCCCTGTTATACTCTTTCTGTATTCCTAACCAACAGGATCCATGAATATATTAGTGTGGCTGTTTTAAGCTTCTGTGCTTGAGGGAAATTGGTTATGCAGCCTCATCATAGCAGTTACTACTTCTGATCTGGTCTCCCCGTGGTTTAGTTCTTACAATGTTGACAGTACTCTGTCATCCTTCAGAAATAAAAAGGTAGCCATGCTATTCCCTGCATGACTCTCCTTTCTCAGCTCTTCATTTCCTGCTACTACAAATTATTTGTCTTCAGCCTCAACAGCGCCTTAAACATGCACCAAAAATGCATTAATTCAGCCCTGGTCAATGAACCCTCTCATTGCCCCCAGAGTTTATTCTACATCTTTACCAATAACATGTAAGTTACTATTCCACTAACTCAGCAAATTTTATTGTCATTTTTCTCATTTGGAAAATAATGATATCCAGCGGAGAATTATTTCAATTATCAACCCCCATCCAAATTTCATTCCACGGACACAGATCTTTGGTTTTTCCCTTCTGTCTAAGATCAGTAGTCTTTTTTTTCTGTCCACAGAAGAGTATTCCATTCTACACCGTTTATCACATTTTCTTCCATCACCTCTGGAAATTTACTACAACATTTATCTGCTCTCTTGCCTAAATCTTTTTAACTCTTATTGGCTTTTGGCCCTCTGGCTGAATCTGTAAGAATATTCACAACTTTTTCCACACTCACAAAAAGTTATATGCTTTTTTTTTTTAAAGTCTCTTAAAACTTATCTCCTGTCAATCTCTTGCAGAACTTAGCTATGATATTTTTCCATTCTTGTATGCATTCTTCTTTGTCATGAGATTTTTGACACTCCACCACCAATGGATGAAGTCTCTTCCTCTTGAATCTGAATGTCCCTGTAAATTGCTTTGACTAACAGAATATTGCCAACATAGGCAAAAGCCCAACCTAGCTTCCATTTAGAGAGATCCAGTTATTCCAGACATCACGATCACCTTCTCTGAGGTCCTATGCGTAAGAGCAAGGCCAAGTGTACAATGTGGGCCAGAGATAAATAATCCCAGCTGAGCCCAGATCAAATGGCCGACCAACAGAATTGTGAGCTAAAAAGTGATTGTTGTTTCAAGCCACCAAGTTTGCTGGTGGTTTGTTATGCAGCAAAAGTTAACTAATATAGCAATTCATACCTAGAAGTGAGATGCTGCCGTAACAAACATCTAATACAGGTGTCATTGGTTTTGGAAACTGTTTCCAGGTGGAGGCTGGAAAAGCAGAAAGGAAACTATTAACAGATACTTGAAAAGTGGTGAGAAAACTGTAACAGGACACAAAAATTGTGACCTTTCTTATGAAATAGACAAACAATTGTCAAGCTGTAAACTATGCAAATTTGGAAGATAGAATATGTACCTAATGAAGTTGTAGATTTGGCTAAGGATATTGGCAAGCAGAATGTTGAAATGAACAAAGAAGAAATTGTTCCAGTTCACAAACGGAATTTTGAAAAAAATATAGAATGCCTAGAACTTGCTGGGTTAGAAAACAAAACTGTTTCTTACTTAGTCTATCAAACCAGTAAACAGTTCTAACAGTAATAAATGGCTTTGTGCTAAAAGTTAAACTGAAGATGGAGATATAAGATCTTTGGGATGTGTGAGTAGAGAGAGGACTATCTCAACAAAAACTGTGTGGTTTTTAACTGATGATGTGGATTATAATATGATACACAAGATATGGATGAGCCTGGAGGACATTATGTTAAGTGAAATAAGCCAGCCACAGAAAGATAAATACTGAATATTTTCAAGCATATGTGGAAGCTAAAAAAAAAAGAGCTCATAGAAATAGAATAGAAATTTGATTATTAAAGGCTGGGAAAAGTATGGGGGAGGGAAGAATAGGGAGAGGTTGGCTAATGGATAGAAAATTACAGCTAGATAGGAGGAATACATTCTAGTGTTCTATAGTATTGTAGGGTAACTATGGTTAAGAATAATTTATTGTATATTTTCAAAAATCAAAAGACTGGATTTTGAATGTTCACAACACAAAGAAATGATAATAAATGTTTGAGGTGAGCATGCTAATTACACTGATTTGATCATTTTGTAATTTTTGTATACACCTATAGATATGTCACACTGTAACTCATAATTATTACATCAACTAAAAGGAAAATAAAAAGCATCATGCACAGGAAACCCACAAAGTATTTAAAAGACCTGTAACAATGTAGACTGAAAAAGACTGGGACTATCAAAGATAAAAAGGGGCCTCTGTGTCCCAATTTTCTTTTTTTAATATTATTTTTATTTTGTTTTATTTTTTAGAGACAGCACTTGCTTTGTCTTCCAGGCTGGACTGCAGTGATGCAATCATAGTTCACTGCATCCTCCTTGAACTCCTGAGTTCAAGTGATCCTCCTGCCTCAGCCTCCCTAGTAGCTGGGATTATTGGCACACCACCAGCCCAGGTATTTTTTTTTTTAATTTTTAATTGTTTTGTAGAGGCTCATCTCAAATTCCTGGCTTCAAACCATCCTCACACCTTGGGCTCCCAACTTTCTGTAAAAAATAAGCAAGCAAAACTGCTAGCTACGCCTTTTCTTATACAAAGGAAAGGGCATCTCAGAAGGCATATCTAAGAAACCAAAAGGCAGAGTCAAGAGCCTCTGAGAATAATACATTAGAGGATCCCTCCAAGGGAGCAGAATAGACCTTAATCAAGGAATACATGGTGCCTCCAGGCCAGAAGAATCTGGCAACTTGTATCCTGCCAGATTTCAGAATTGCTGTGGTCTAGTGACTATTTCCTTTCCATTTTTTTTGAATGAATAACAGTGATTACTGTAATCATTGTTTCCTTGTATTGTATGCTGAATGTGTGTGAAGCAAATAACTTTTTTTTACTATTTTTCAAAACAGGGTCTCACTCAGTCACCCAGGCTGGAGTGCAGTCACTACAGCTCACTGCAGTCTGGACATGCCAGGCTAAAGTGACCCTCACCCAGTGCAAATAATTTTTATTATTATTATTGTTCACAGATCTCACACAAGGAGACACTCCGAAGAGTTTCATTTTCAACCAGACCTGATTCAGACCATGCAGTCATAAACTTTGAACTTTGGACTTCATGACAAAAATAGATGAGAATTTTTTTAGTCCTGAGATGAGCATGAGCATATGTGACATGTGAGAGAAGTGTGTGTCTTTTTTGGACACAGAGAACACAGTAGTAAATGACCATGAATTGCTCTTGCTTTAGCATGCATATTCCTTTGTAATACAGCTTCTTTCATCCTCCCATCAAGATAGAAGTCTGCCCCTTCACCGCTTGAACATTGGCTGACCTTGTGTCCTGCTTTGACTCCTCGAATATGGCAGAAATGAACAAGTTTTGAGCATAGACCTCAAGAGGCCTGACATAGAACATGCTCCCGCAATGACAGCATCATGTGAACAACCTTGACTCTCTTGAGAATGACAGATTTTGTATAAAGAGAAGTCCAGCTGCCTAAAATATCTCAGACTTCCTAGTTGATGTCCCAGACATATGAATAAGCCTAGTCAGTACTCCATGAAGCAGAAAGCAGCCATCCTATCTAAGCCCAGTTCCAAGTGCCAGCCCTCAGAACTGTGAGCAAATTGAAATTGCTGCTTTAAGCCACTCGGTTTATGGATTCTTTCTACACATCAATAGAAAACTGATACAAAGTCTTTCTTTTTATCTGGTCAGGAAAATTTCTTGAAAAACACCTTATTTTAAATCAATTTCTTCACTTCCCTTTTCTATGTTCTATTTGGAAAATTGTCATTAATTATATGGTTTTAAAAGCCACAATTAACAATATCCTGATATTAGAAAATACTTTAGTCACTTCATGTTGAAAGACCTGGTTTTTTCTACTGTACATTGGAACTAATAATTGTAGTGCCTATTACATAAGATTTATTTTGAGGATTCAATGCACTAATGCATAGAGCGTAAACTTTAAGAGATACCAAGTACGTAAGTGCATAAGTGCATGAAGTATATTGTATATTACTTCTAATCATTATTATCATTATAACTAACTTCATCTTACCATCTTTTATTTTACTATTACCCATAATCCAACATATTTTAACTAGTAAAGCAAGTAAATTGAATGCTAGAAATCTCAAGTATTATGATAAAGTGGGAGATAATTTTTGGAAAAGGGGATGTTTAAAATATGAATCCTAAATTAGGAACTAGATACCCATTGGCCAGTCTACTTATAGTTATTTCTTCTCTGACTTATATACTGATGAAAAAAAATTATTAATCTTGTCAATCTAGAAAGGACTTCAGAGATCTCTAGTCTAAATTTATTTTATAAATAGATGAACTGATACCCAGAGAGAATATATAATTTATCTGAGAACACCTTGTAAATTACTATAGTCTTGGCACTGAGACACAAGTGAAACCCCGTTTCTACTAAAGATACAAAAAAAAAAAAAAAAAATTAGCCAGGCATGGTGATAGATGCCTGTAGACGGGAGGCTGAGGCAGGAGAATGGCATGAACCTGGGAGGCAGAGCTTACAGTGAGCCAAGATTGCGCCACTGGGTGCCAGCCTGGGTGACAGAGCGAGACTCCATAAAAAAAAAAAAGAAAAGAAAGAGACCACTTCCAAAATCAATGACAGGCACCAAACCCCAGATCCAAGAAGCCAAGAGAACACCAAGCAAGGTAAGTACCAAAGCAGGGAAAGAAATCAAAAACAAAACAGAACAAAAAAGCTCGTTTGCACCTATCATTTGAACTGCTAAAAAACAAAGACAATATTAAAAACAACCATAGGACAAAGGCACATTACATATAGAAAAACCAAGACAAGATTTATAAAACAGTTCTTGTCAAAAACCACGTAAGACAGAAAACAATGAAGGGATATCTTTAAAGCGCTGAAAGAAATAATCTCTCAAGCCATAATTCTGTACTTAGTAAAAATATAAATCAAGATTGTCTCATATAAATGAAATGGAGGAAGCTAATTGCCATGAATCTGCAGTACAAGAAATGATAAATAAAGTTCTTTAGGAAGAAATTATGATAGCAGACAAAAAACTGGATCTAAACCAAGAAATAAAGATCACGGGAAATGGAACAGATTAAGTAAAATATATTTTTAATTGAAATTATATTTTTTTTAAAAACTGTCTAAAGCAAAAGTAGTAGCAATGTATTGTGTATTTATACCATATAAACACGTAAAACATATAGTGACAATAGCACAAAAATGCCAAGAAAAAATGTGGAGTATACTATTCTACTGGTTTATATTACATGTGAGATGTATATTGTTTGAATAAAGACCATTATTTTTGGAGATGTGCACTATAAATCCTAGAGCAACCATTAAAAGAATTAAAGCAATTCAGTGTTTTCTTAATATCCTTTGATTATATTACAATAATAAAACTACTATCTAAATATTTGGAATTTGATGACCAAATGCCAAATTTTTTCAGATACTTACTGCCTTTGTGTTTTGCTTATTTTTATAAACCTCTTAGCTGTCTCGTCCTCATATAAAAACTTCCAATTGGTATGTATATACCCATAGTTAAGTACTTAATTATTATCTCACAAGGAATTGTCTTGTCTTTATACAGACTGTAGTTTTCTTAATGTCAAAAGTTTTTCATTGCTTTTCTAAATCTTAGATCTAACAGAGTTCTCAGCATTTGACATACATTAAGCCAAATATTATTTATAGATGAGAGCCTCAGTGGTAGATGGTGAGATTTTCCTAACTTTCTCTGCTATCTCAGATCTTTGCTATGTCTGGCACTGACCTCTAACTGCCAATACTTGCAACTGGCAGATGCTACCATAATGCTTCATCTTTCATCGGGCTAGTCATGCCAGCAGTAAAGGCAAGCTTAACATCATATTTCTGGCATTAGCTCTATCTTGCTTCTCAACAAAAAAGATTAAGTTTTTGTTAATGCTGTCAGTCATCTTTGCTTCATTTTGAAACCCTGTCAGAAATGGATAAAACAAAGCAGAATGTTAAAAGTGCTCCTGTGTTATAAGTGAAAAGGTGGTTAGACTGGATGAGCTCCTTATGCTCTTTTAAAATCTAAAATTTAGTGATTTGCTTTTTACAGGTTTATTAAAAATGGCAACCCATGTCACAGTCTCAAAAAGAAAATACCATGATTGTAACTTAGAAAGCAAGCCCTCAACAAGGCCTACCAGGACATTTCAGGTCCTTATAGCAATGGGGCTTGATTGATAGTTAAATTATTATTACTTTTTGGTGGGGAAGTCAAACTTACTCCGTCCAACAGCAACACATGACTAGTATTCAGCCTCTGAATCTCATGTGGTATAGCTACAATACCACATGCTACTATACCACAGACAATTTCAGGGTCAAGTTGATTTTTTATTATCTAAGATTGAAGAGGAATGGTAGCAGAAACCAAAAAAGGAAGGCTGAATTATCTTAGGCATTGTATACAGACAGTGGAACAGATAAATACTGATTTATGAGGGACATACCATAGAAATAGAAACTTAGGGGCAATCTTTTCTCCACTCTGGGTGTGAAGCCACAAAATGAAAATACATATTTCCAGAATAGAATAAAGAAGGAAAAACACCATGTTTTTTTCCCCAGAGTAGAAAAACACTATTTTTAAAAAATATTATGTTTATGGGTTAAGGATTTATCAGCTTCAGATACTTTAATTGTGAATACCTTAAAGCCACAGGTTTCTAAATTAATCACATAAAACTAATCTTTAGTAAAATTTAACTTTAAAGAAAAGTAAAGCAATTAAAACTTTTAGAATGCACTATGACTTTTTACAAACTAATGTCCCATCCCACTATAAATATTGTAATGTTTGACAGCTTAGTGATAATAAAACCAACTTCCCAAACTTTTTTCAATTATTCTATATATTTCAAGATAATTCTAATGCGATAAGTGGAAGATACAAAGATAAAATATGTCAAAACTGAGAAAAATTATGTTCTATAGTTATGCCATTTATCAGTTCTCTAGCTACTATATTTGTTATTCATTTTTATTATCATTACTACTTTAATGGTGTTTAGATACCTATCGTAATAAAAACAAAATCATGTTAATTTTGATTAGCTGAATACAATACCTGGGATGCTGAAATAGATACATACAGCCAGAGCAAAAATTCCAATTGATTTACTTAGGAATAGCAAATAATAAACTTTTTTAAAAAAGAAAAGTAGATTAAAGGCATACAGACATTTTGTATACCATCATTTTTTGGCTAGTCACCAACTTTGCCATTGAAAGTAACGGCAAAAACCGCAATTATGTTTGCACCAACCTAATAAATACTAATTAGGATTGGACAGCAATGCAAATTGATACCGACATAGTCAGGAGGAGGACAGTCCACTGGAAAGAATAGGAGAGGGCTAATTGGGAGGTTCTGGGAACTGGGTGGAAACATATTCACCAATCTGCACCAGATTTTAGGTGACAGGACTAAATGCAGGAAGTTCTTACTCAAACAATGTTTAAAATATAGTGTCTAAAACATAAGTAGTATCTGAAATATAAGCAATGTCTAAAATATAAATACAGATTCAGGTACAGGAGAAGAAGAAGCAGGACAAGCAATGTACTTCCACATCACAATAGGCCCTCAAATGTCTCCATGTAACATCTCCCTGCTATTATAACATGTAGGACTTTGGAGTTGAAATTCTTGTCTACAGGTGGGCCCTACCATTTGCCAGATTTTTGAGCTTGGGTACATGACTCAACCTTGCTAGGATTTAGTTTTCTCATTTATAATACAGGAATAGTATTTGCCTAATAGAGTTGATTCGGTGAAATTGCAGATTCAATAAAACAGTATTTTTGTAAGGCTAACACAGAATTATCACCCAATAATATTAGTTGTAATTATATTTATAGGGGTTGGGTGTGTGGTATGGAATGTCATAAACTCAGTTACTGAATCAGTATTGTGAATATATTACATGTTATATTGAAATATAATGCATGCTTTTATTTGCTCCATGACAGTGTGAAATTTGATATTTCCTTGTTTCTGGTATGGCTGGGGAGTTCCTACTTGGCCCAGTCCTCATGAAAATGGCAACTCAACCCTGGAAAAATTATTGTAAAACAGCCAGCTAAGGTCTGGAGACTAAAAAGATGCAGCAGATAGTGAAGGAAAATCAACTCCTGGAAGGAGGCAACAGCCCTGAGTGAATTTCCTAATTTATGACTTGTACCTGAGAACAAGCTCTCATCTCCACGACGTGCAAAGGCTAAAATGCTGGTAGAAAACCCACATTCTTAACTGACTTGAAAAACCAGACATCAGAGTTGAGGGCAAATGCAACCAGTAGAAAGCGAGAAAGAAAATCCTAGAAAACAGTCGGGAAGCTCGGAACCTGAGAACAAATTCTTTTCAAATCTCTGGCTAATTGTGAACCACGGACGCATAGCCTAAATTCCAAACACTCCAGGTAAAGCCAACAAAATAAACAAACAAACAAACAACAACAGCAAAATTTAAACTGTAGCCCACCAAAGGGAAGATGGATTTTATACTTTGAGTCCAGTCAAGTGCCTGCTAACACAAAGGAACCAAAAAAAAAGGTATTAAATAGAATCTAATAGGTAGTAGATTCTATAGATGTTATAGAATAGCATCTATAACATCAATATAGAACATATGTAGAATCTATAACATCTATATAGAATAATATCTATAACATCATCCACAATGTCTCAGAAATAATCAAAAATTAATTCATATATAAAGAAACAAGAAAATAAGACTCATTTTTAAGGAAAGGAAACAGAACAATAGAGAACAGCCCCATCATGACCCAAAAGTGAAAATTTTAACATAAGGACTTTATAAAAGTGATTATAACTGTGTTCAAGGAAAGGAAATTACTCTTATCGTGAATGAAAAGATTGGAAATGTTAGCAAAGAAATAGAAATCCTAGAAAAATGAAATGGGAATTGTAGGATGAAAATAACATAATATCTAAAATAAAAAGTGAGAAGAGTGAAAATCACCTAATCTTATGCAGCATATATAGTCACAAAGACAATAATGCTGATAAAAGTGTTTATGACAGCTAGTTGAGCATATATGAACAGGGATTCAATTTAATCTAGGAGATCAAGGAAAGCTTCTCTAACAATGAGATATTTAAGCTGAGATCTGAAGAATTAGTAAAATCGACCTAGGAGAAGGAGTGGCAGAAGCAGGGGAGAAAAGGTGATGAATTTTCCGCAATGGGAAAAATGTTTTAGCAGGATCAGAAGAAAAATGATTTGAATAAACTAAAAAGTAGGGAACAGGAAAACATGAGTCATAGAATACTCCAAGACTAAACTTTTTAGGGTCATGTAAATCGTGCTAAAGAGTGTTCTGTGCTACGTAAATGTACTGAGTGATTTTATTCAGAAGAAAAACATAGTTAAACCTACATTTTCAAATGTTTATTTCCTGTGCATCAATTTCTTCATATGCAATGGGAATAATGTGGTCACTCATAGCTTTCAAATTCTGTGAGATACAAATTAGGAGTCTTAGTAGATTTGTTCCGCAATCTATACATTCAAGTAATTGTGATTCCAAAGGACCATTGGCTTCGGTGACAAAATCTATTATCTGAGTTGCCAAAAATGCCTATGAAGCACTGAGTCCTTGTTATTCTAAGTAACTCAGGAATGGAAAACCAAACATCGTATGTTCTTACTGATATGTGGGAGCTAAGCTATGAAGACGCAAAGGTGTAAGAATAATACAATGTCTACCACTGAACCACCAATGCTGGGCAACGTGGCAAAACCTCATCTTTATTTATAAGAAAAAAAAAAAAGAAAGCAGAGGAAGTTTGGAACATGTTAAGTAGAGACATTAAAGATGTAAACACCAGCTTAATACCAGTGATAAAGAAAAAGTCTTGAAAGCAGCCAGAATGAAGCCAATTCTAATATACAGAGGAACAAAGATTTAAAATGACAGTAAACTTCTCACTGGAAAGAAAGAAAACAGTGAAACAAAATCTTTAAAAAACTGAAAGAAAACAGCAGTCAACCTAGAATTCTACATCTAGCAAAAATTAAAATACCTTCCAAAAATGAAAGTGAAATATACATTTTTAGACATACAAAAGCTGAAAGAATATCAAAAGACCTACACTATATGAAATGTAAAGGAAGAAGTCATTCAGACAAGGAAAATACTACTAGATGGAAATCTGAACCAGGGATAAAACACCACAAATACGGTGTAGTGTATACTGCTCGGGTGATGGGTGCACGAAAATCTCACAAGTCACCACTAAAGAGCTTACTCATGTAACCAAATACCACCTGTACCCCAATAACTTATGGAAATTAATTAATTAATTTAAAACAAAACAGTCTTTCTGGGAAAAAAAATAACTATGAGCTTATCTTCTGCTTCTTTTGGGCAAAATTGACTGACAGCAGAATAGTGAACCTATCCAAAAAATACTTTGTACATTTTATTCTACCCTGTGCTCATATTATAACCTTGTATATAGAACATAGATATTATTTTTGCCAGAGAATAAGCGAAATAGAATATATATTCTATTTTGAGTAATGAGTCCTTTATACCGGGGAGATTATAAATAAAGATAATAGTAATAATAATATTAGTAATACTTGAGCACTATGTAGCAGGCACTTTGTGTTTTTTTAATAGACTTATTTTAATTTCACAACAATTGTGTAGGTTTTCTACTATTATTTTCATTCCCATTTTAAAGACAGTAAATTCAGGCATAGAAAGTTACTTCTGTTGGCCAAATTCATTCAGGCATTATTAGGTTGAAGCAAGATCTCTACCCCAGCATTCTAATTTTAGAACGCACGCTCTAGTGCATCCAGTTACACTGGATAGAGTTATTCGTATGCATAGCCCTGTTCCATTTAAGTCAAAGCTACGTTTTGTGGGGTGAAGCAGACAGGAGTGCCAAGGTGCCTCTAAAAACACAGGATCCACCTAGACTTACCTGAATATAAAGAAGCCCCTGTTTTACCACTTCTGCATCCGTAGTTTATTAAGAAAAAACAGCACATTTTTGGGCTGACTGGTATGTTATGTTCCCAATAATAAGCTGATTTACAAACAATAAAGACAAAGTCACTCTTCCAAGAAATTCACAATTTCACCCACTTGAATCAGTTTCTTCCTGTTTGGCTGGAAATTCCCACTTCCTCCAGGTGCGGAAGCCATCTTTATCTGCTCAGGCTTTCCTGCAGGTTACAGAGTAGCATTCTAGAAGAAAGGCAGCGGGGAGAAAAAGCAATGCTCATTAAGAGAAAATCAAATTCATATTCCTCACATATATGCCTTCATGTCCACACACTGAGAATTTTTAAAGTTGGAACAAGGATACTTTGCCTGCTTTGTTTGCCCTCACACATTTCTGCCTCTCTGAAGAAATCGAAAGCAATGAGAACAGTAAAGATTTGATATACAGTTGCAGAATTGTCCATTTCCATAACCTGGCAGTCCCCGGTATTGGGGAAATGCTTCTTCCCCATTTCAAATCATTTCTTCCCTGTTCATTCAAATAATCAACAATTTTTGTAACATCTCTGGCATCTCTTTATTCTGTTTCTTTCCCACAGAGAAAAGTGACTTACCTGAGCAGGGATTTTGATGCAAAAATGTGTATTTCAGTGAATATAATCTCCAAAAATGCAATAACATTAGACATTAACAGTTAAGATATTGATAATTAGGAACATCATCTATTTTACAAATGTATATCATGCGTTTTTGAATAAGTTATTAGTTAAGTATTATGATGAGTATCAGAAAATATTTATAACTGAGTTTAAGTGAAAACATTACATATCAAATTTTGTAATGTACAGATAGTAAAATATTGAAACAGAAATGTAATGTTATGTGTATACTTTATGAAAAGTATAACTGAAAATTAATGAGGTTATTATTCAAATGATACAGTTAGACAAAATAATATAGAAATAAAGTAGAGAAAAGAATGAATATAATGAAAAGAACACAAATCAGTGAAAAAAAATTCCGTAAACAAAATTTATTTGGAATAGCAAAACATATCTTGTAATATGATTGATCAAGAACAAGAAAACACACTATTCACACAATAGGTATCCTTTTGCAACAGCATAATCACAAAGATGGCAATGTTCCTCATAATAATCTTTATTCAATTCCACAAAATTCTAATAGAGATTCACCACATTTTAAAAACTCATTCTAAAATTAACGTTGAAACATAAAATTAAAATTTGACAAGATAGAAGGAAAATAGAAGGACACAAGGAGGAAAAGGAGGAGATAGAGAAAAAAGAAGGAAAAGAGAAAGAAACAATCAAAAAAGCAGATGAAGAGAAATACTGATAATCTACCAGATATCCAGAATTTCTGTAAAATTATTTTAATCTAAATGTAGTATTAACAGAAGGATGGAATAAACAATTAAGGCTAATATCTGTCCCATGCACACATCGCAGCTTGGTTTATGATGGAGGTTACACTACAAATTAGTTGATATATCAAATAAGACAAACATACAAAAATGAATAGTGGCTTCAACAATAGCAGATCCTCAACCTTTTAAAGTTTAAGTGAAGGATGAAGAAACAATGGGGACAATGAAGTGCATAGAGTCTTTATCAAATCTTTCATACACTTCTACTCTTATAGAGGAAAAGAGAAATGGAGCTAGAGATGGCATCAGGTCAAAGGAGAACTATTTTTAAAATATAAAGGACCACAGGGAATGATGGTATGTTGAGGGAAAGTATCCAATGTAGGAGAAATTGTTGATGCAGGAGACGGAATACTTTGTGAGCAAATTTTTGAGTTGGTAAGAGAAGATGAGATCTAGAGCATTATGAAGCAGCGGCTTTAGGAGTAGGAAAAATATTGTTACGTAAGGGATGGGAAATATATAAGAAGAAATGAAGTTGGCAGTAGAAAGATGACGGATTCCTGTCTGGTTGCTGACTCTGTCCTCACCAGTTGGGTGACCTACCTTAGACAAATACCTCTGCTTTCTTATCTCTGGGTTCTTCAAATAGAAATGGAAAAAGTATCTATTAACCTCATAGTATTTTGTGATGATCAAAAGAGATGGTGTATATAAGGCACGTAGCATACTGCCTGGTGCATAATGAGTGCTCAGTTAAAAAGGCATTCTTATGTGGCAATATATTCTGAGGAAGGCATCACACAAATCCACTAGAACTTGCTGAACACTTTAGCAAGTGGATTAGCTGGCTGTTACTTATAAGTGAAAGGTACAATTTTGACAGAGAAGAAGAGAATTTTTAAAAGTTAGAAAATTATGGATGTCAGAGCCAAAATCTGAGAGAAATTAAAAGTTTGAATTTGAGAATCCCAAGTATTTATGTTTCTGCCTCTACTTTTCCCTCTCTGAACCTCTCTTCTTTCATATATGAATTAGGAAAAATGATAATACTATCTCACAGGTAGGTTTTGGATTAATGATTAATAATGTAAAACATAGAGAATGATAACTTACACAGCTATTGTTATTATACAATTTTCTATTATATATATTTATATAAGTAATATTTCATAATATAATATGTAAATTATAAAATAAAATACACTTTTATAAAATATATTTATTATAAAACATTAGTTGTATAAATTAGCTACATAGATATTACTATATAAATTTTCTCCAAAAGTGGAGAAGAATTAAGAATTATAATAATGCTTTTCATTTACTTCTCTTTCACCCTTTTGAAACATATTGTGTCTTTGAACCCTCACAGTTTAATCCATGAATGAATTACGATAGTGGTGAAAATTAAGTAACATTCAAATTATATAAAATCATACCTTTTATGCCACTTAATTTTATGATGGATCAGATCAATTCTATTTTCTTCTTCTTTGTTTAAACCAAAGTAGCTCAATTGCATCACCTTGAGCCTTTATTTAGAAAAGAATGGCAAAACAAAGTTCTCACCAACAAAACTTTTTGGCGTTCAAATGCTTGGAACTACTACACTGTTGGTCTTTTCATTTTCAGATCCTCTGGCAATAGATGCAGCAGAAGGTCTTTCCAAAACCCTCCATCCTGCTGCTCTTCGAGTTTGATTTGCCATTTCAAAGATTTTAAGAAAGCAAAGGATTCTAGGTTTGATACGTGGTTCAATTAACAAAACAGCATCCTCTATCTGATACAAAACACAGAGAAATTCTTGGCCCTGGAAGTAGTGATTTTCCCATCATTAAAGCGTTTAAGCAGATGCCTCACAGCCACTCCACAAGAACATGGGAAGCCTCATGGCCTCCAGCAGGCTGAGCCATTTCTTCTGTGAAATGCTTCCTTCTTACTCCCGCCACAGGTTTCTAATGGAGGCTTTCATATTCTTATTTGATGCTGGGTCTCTATATGTAGATTAATGGTCTAATAATGAGCAAGTAAGTCAAAAGGGACAATCAGGGACTTTTCCTAGACTTTTCAACCTGAATCTGAGAGAGACACTAGAATTTCGAGTTGAAGATTTGGGGCTGTGGAGCCAGGCTCCCCGTAGTTGTATCAGTGCCTCCACTTACGAGTTTGGGGTAACCAGAGAGATTACTGAACACTTCGGTCTCTTTTTCTTCATTTGTAAAACGAAATAATAAGAAAGCAATACCTATCTCACAGGGTTGTCATGAGACTTGCATGAGTTACCACATGTAAAAGACTTCCTATAGTTTTTGGCAGAGTAAACCCTCAATTAAAATTAGATAGCATTAATATACGATTACTATCAATCAACTCTCGTTGCTCATAGATTTGTAGGAAGTAGATCTGAATGGTGAAGAACAGAGGTCCCTGGTCATTTAAGCCTATTTCTTGTTATTCATGAAACCAGATGCATTTCTTCCCTTCCAATAAATTATTTTTCCCTGAAAAAAAAAAAGCAACCTGGATTTCTATCAGTTTTCATAAAACCAAATGATTCGATAATGAACTTTGGATAACATCAGATAGGTAGCAAGTATGGAATTCTACACTTCAGTGATTCTGTATCTAATTCAGATTGGCCCATGCAAGATGCCTTCTGGTCTGGCTTTTGCTATTAAATATTGTGCTGCAAGAACTCAATCTCAGTTTATAAAGTAGTAGTCAGCTTTGGACATGTAAATTACTATAGCAGAAGAAGAAGACTCAGTCCTTACTTTCCAAATGAAAATAATAATATTATGAAAAAAAGTGTTAATACACGGTAGAAAGACACAAAGACACACCCCCTCAAAATAAAAGGCAAAGCCATTATTTTTTCTTTACCCAGAAACACACATTAAAATCTTTATCTAGAACAGGCACAGTGGCTCCCCCCTATATTCCCAGCACTTTGGGAGGCTGAGGCAGATGGATCATGCGGTCAGGAGATCAAGACCATCCTGGCCAACATGGTGAAACCCCATCTGTACTAAAATATGAAAAGTTAGCTGGGTGTGGTGGTGCGCACCTGTAGTCCCAGCTACTCGGGAGGCTGAGGCAGGGGAATTGCTTGAACCTGGGAGGCAGAGGTTGCAGTGAGCCAAGATCGTGCCACTGCATTCCAGCTTGACAACAGAGACTCGAAAGAAACAGAAAGAAAGAAAGAAAGAAAGAAAGAAAGAAAGAAAGAAAGAAAGAAAGGAAGGAAGGAAGGAAGGAAGGAAGGAAGGAAGGAAGGAAGGAAGGAAGGAAGGAAGGAAGGAAGATCTTCATCTAGAATCTGTTGTTTCTCAATCTTTAAGTATTATTTTAAATAGTATTAGTCTTTTATTTCATCTTCTTTATTTTTTTTCTTTCTGGAGAATGGTAACAAAAAATTATTTAAAGTCTATAGGAATAGGAAAGCTGGGCTTATTGATCCTGAAGCAGAGTTTAATAAGTGACCTTTAGTTTATCTATCTATAGCTATAGCTATCCATGTATCTATCTGTCTTTATAGAAGGATAGATAGAGAAATCAAGTGGAGTTCCTTGCTCCCAGATTAAATGATTAGGTGTGAATTAAGGTAGATGCCATGTAGTGTAGATGGAAATGGAGTAACCTAGATAATTTTATGGGCTTCCTTTGGAGGAGATAGTTTAGCGTAGGTATAGGACAAACTTGTTGAAGAATCTGAATGCGGATGGAAAGGAAGGAAATAAAATGTACTCATTGAAAACAGACTTACCTCAAGTTCTTGAAATCTAGGAATTCTACTCTGTTGGCATCTACGTATAAATACTCATCAGTTAAAAATAAAATATAGACCTTCTCAAATATCCATAAGCCTATAATATGATGAAAATAAGGAAGATTTGAATATATAAGCTATAAGCACAAATTCTAATTCTACAACTATTGTGTGACTTTAGGCAAATATCTTAACATCTGTAAGTTCAGTTTATCATCTTTATAAGGGAACAATGGCCTTATCATGGTTTAATTATAGTAGCTAAGTAAGAAGAAAAATAAAAAATATAAGCCACAAAGTATAAATACAAATAAAACCAACAACTAGACTGAGTTTTTTACACTTATGGATCTACGTTATTTTTTTGTCCCCAATACCTAGCATAATGTTCCCACTTCCCTATTGGTAAAATCTGAACTTTTAATATATTTTAAAGGTTCATAATGATATAGCCCTTGTTTCTCTCTTACATTATCCCTTGCCACTTTATATTGATATTCTCTAGTTGTAAAGATTTTGCCATTGTGAGTTCTTGAATTGTTCTAATATCTCAGGGTTTCTGCACGTGCTTTCATCTGTGTCAGGAACCCTCTCACCTGTTCTTTTCACTATATTCTACTTAACCTTCAGACTCATTCTCTATGCCATTTCTTTCAGGATCCTTCTATGATATTTCAAAGACAGATTTGATGCCTCTCCTGTATGTTTGTGTGACACCTTGTCTGTACTTGCTAATATAGCACTCAGCAGAGGGTATTGTAATTACTTATTTCCCATTAATTTACAAACTCTTTGAGAAAGAAGGCTCTGTCTTGTTTACCTTTCCACTCTCAGAGGATAGCAAATAGTCACAAAGCAGGTGCTTAGAATTAATCCTAATATGTTGTAATTTAGAACATCCAAAATGGAAGAATTTCTTATTTTATCTTATGGAGATCAGGTATTATTTAGGAACCAGTTCTTGAAAAGAATAAATAATTGGAAGATATTTAATCTTCTTAAAAGATTGCATGTGAGGAGAGATGGATATTTTAAAATACGATTTCTTGCCAAATTTATGAAGACATTTGTAATACGATATTAAATTTAAAGTTTCTACTGAAAGGCAAAAATAAAGCACATATCAGATATCTTTGAGAGTGTAAGACAGTTCCTTCTGGATAAATCTTCAAAGCCACCATTTGAGAACTGGTTGCAGTTTTCTTTGATATCTTTTTTCCCATTTAGGGGATAGAAAAGGCACAAATGGAATTTGTGGGCAAGATTCCTTTGCAGAGAATGGACTGCTAAGTCTCTTGCTGAGTCTCTCTCTGTCTGACACACACACAGACACACAGACACACACACACACACACACACACACACACACACAAACATACGCAAACCTAAAACCAAGGAGGCATGGGAGCTCAACTTCCTTTAGTTTCAACCCCTCAAACCTAAAGTTGAGGGGCTTCACTTCAGTAGGACCACTCATAGAATTTAATATGTGTAACCTTGAGTTCGGAAGGTCTGATTCACGTGTGGGAAATCTAGAAGGCAAGAGAGGTGGCTTGGCAGGCTGTTTAGTGAAGAAGTTAGTTGGGATGATAGTCCTGCACTCCCACAGTTTGTCAAGCCAAACGATGTGTGAACATTAACCATGAACAAGATGTGGGCCATGCAGCAAAGAGAGCCAGTGTCCAACGGGTGAGCATTTCCCATGGACCAGATGTTGGCCATGTAGCAAAGAGAGCCAGTGTCCAATGTGTGAGCATTTCCCATCGACCAGATGTGGGCCATGCAGCAAAGAGAGCCAGTGTCCAGACTTGTCTTCAAGAGGACTGCGTGAAGGTCAAGAGGACACCAGTAGAGAGAGGTCTGTATGAACAGGACTTCCAAAGGCAGTCAGCATCCAGAGCAAAACACATTGTCCTCACCCAAAGACTCAGGAGGAGGCTCCAAACAACTCACAGCAGTGTTGCTGCTCAACATCTGCCAAGCCCAAAGTGCACAAAGCCATTTTATGTGATTACCAAGCCAGCAAAAGTATCTGGTAGCTTTGCTCTTCTTGCCCCCAGACTTCAACCCTCACTTCAGGATGAGATAGGAGAGAAGAAAGAAAAAGTAAAAAGCCAACTACTAAATTCTCTTCTCCAAAGACAAGTGATCTGCATATGCCTCAAAAGCCAACATGAACATATTTTATAAAGCAATATTAAGGAAATGACCTTCCAGAAAGAGCATAGCTGGTTTAAAATATGGGAAAGGGGATTTATAGGAAAAATAAAACTCACAAAAATAAAACTAATTTTTTTATTGATTGGTTTTTATTCTTTTTTAGAGTCAGGGTCTCACTACGTTCAGGTTGGAGTGCAGTGTATATTCACAGTTGCGATCATCACACACTCTGGCCTCAAACTCCTTGCCTCAAGTAATCTTCCTGCCTCAGCCCGCTTAGTAGCTGGGAGTACATATATGTGCTACCACACCTGGCCTAGAACTAACTTTAAAACGTTTTTAAAACTTCTTTTGTAATTTAGCTGTTTTAAACCAACGTACAGCCTAAAGACAGTGAGGAAGTCTTCAGTCATAATTTCAGTTTGTATAAATATCTCAGAACATAGATATGGAACACTAAGCTCCATTGCACCTCTGCCGCAATAATCATAAGGGAAATGGTGTGAGCAACATATGGCAATCCTATATTATCTCCCCATCCCAAAGGGAGTTAGAGAATCTAAATGCTAGTCTGCAGCAACACAATAAAGTACTCAAATTAAGTCATTTTTAACTCATTTATCAGTGAGGTGAATATTATTTCTTTCTTGCAATAGATAATAGGGCAAATAAACAGCCACCCCAAAAAACCTCTTAAGATATTCTAGATGGAAGACAAATATGAACAAGAGATTGATGACCCAGGAGGTGTAGCTCTGGTGAAAGTAGAGGAATAGGAGTTGGTGAAGGAAGCCAAGCACAATGGCTCATGCCTGTAATCCCAGCAACTCAGGAGGCTAAGGCAGGAGGATCACTTGAGGCTAGGAGTTTGAGACAAGCCTGAGCAACAGAGTGAGACCCTGTCTCTTAAAGAAAATAAAAAATAATAAAAAAAAGAATTGATGACGGAAAAATATGGCCAGAATTGGAGCAAACTAGACTTGCGTTATTGTGTCATGAAATGTTGCAACTGGAAAGGAACCAACAACTTATTTTACAGATAAAGAAACTAGAGCCCAATAAATTAATTTACTCATCATCAAATAGTAGGTGGCAACACTGAGCCTCAAGTCTAGGTCTTTGGGCTGTAAATGGTGAAGCCATTTCTCTGAACTTGCCTCCTAAGCAATCATCAGCATGGTGTGCTTAGAGAACATCAGCATTGTTCTTAAAGAAGAATAAACTGTGAAGGGAAGGATCAAAAAGGCCATGGCAGTAGAAAGGTCAATATTCATGAATAAATAGAAACAAAATGTTTCCACTGAGAAAGATCTCATGTCTTGAGGTCTTAACTTTCAGGAGTATGGGTCTAAGGAAAGAAGCAATAAAGGAATATAATCCCTTCACACATGGTTCAAGAAAGCTTTATGAGGGCATGGGGGATTTGAGGCTGAGAGAAAGCCTATTAAAAGCTCTGAGCTACGTTGAAAGAGGAAATGCTCTAAATATAAAGAATTACTGTAATTTCTGGGGTGTTTTTCCCTGTATAGAATCTAGGACCTTTGGTTTATTAGCTTGATTTTCATGGTAAGAATGAAAAAGAAATTACTTTTTCTTCTTCTTCATGAAGACGGGAAAAGACATCCTAATCCCTTCTTTACTCACTTTGCATGGCTCTCTATTTCTATTCATTTTGCTTCCAGAGATCATTAAGCCCAGCTGTGCTCAGCAGTGATAATGGAAATAGACGGAGAGAGATTTGACAGATATGACAACAGAGCAAGGTTTCACACCCAGGATTTTATGCTGAGGAGTTAGGAGGTAAAAGACCTCATGACTGAGGCAAGATGATTTCAAGAGGCACTCTCCTCTCTGGGAGGGCTTCAGAGCCAGCCTCATCCTCCTGCCCGGCTTTGTCTTCCAGAGATTAACACAGGAATTCTCTCTGACAGTGGCATGTCATTTGTATGACAAGCTGAGCCTGAGGTTTTTAAGAGCCTCTTTCTATATAATCTTTGGAAACACACACACACACACACACACACACACACACACACACACACACACACACACACACAGAGTCTGAAAGCTAGGACTGGTCCTGTTAGGTTAATGCTAAGAAACAAAGAAACATTAGCTGGGAGAAAAGATACATCGAACATGGTAGAAAAATGCAAGTGAAATGGCTTGATTGTTTACTGTGGCAGACTTCTGTTGCTCTGCTTAAAGTGGCTGGCATAGCATCGGGAACGAGTTTAAACCACTAAGAAATGCAGGAAGTCACCTATGGAAGCTCAGCCTGATGCAAATTATATCAGCACCTCGCAGGGAGAAAATAGCACTCTTGGATGGAAGAAATTGCAATGAAATCAATAAAATATTCAACTCAACTGGGTGATGTGGAGTTAGCTTCCCAATATCTCAGGCTGCAGGTGAAATGTCACAGTCCAGGTTTAAAAGACATCAAGCAAGAGACAAAAGTCCTGCTTATCAAGTGGGTGTTTCTGTGTGAACATGCATGGAAAAGGAAATACAAATATACCCTACGTTTAAGTAGTCAAGAATCATCATTAAATAAACACCTTCCATGTGTCTATGATTGTCCCAGGTGTCAAATACAAGGTATGAGCAAAGATCTCCAGCTTTTGAGACATGATCAGGACCCAATTTCTGCTAACCCCCAAAGAACGCTAGAAACCCAGTGTAGACTATCATTACTAACTAACGTGGCTTGACTTAGTGAAATCTATTTCCCCTCCTGCCATTAACCATGTTCGTATATTACAGGCAATAATCTTGAACTTTATTTCAAGGCAGAAAGGACATGAAATTATTTTAGGTGATGCATAATAACAACATAAGCACTGGACTGAGACCTGAGTGGTTTAAGTCCAAATTCTGCCTACAAAATCTTGGGTAAATCAGGGTCTCTTTGGTTGTCTCTAAATGAGAACTTACTGATGCTTGTTCTAGCTACTTCACGGTATTTTTAGGAAGGTTCTGGAAGTAATATGCCAGCTAGATTGCATGGGAGGCTGGGGATCTTGCTAGGGGACTCCAGAAGTGACAGGGCATGTGGTGACAAAGGCCTGGGTCAGGGCCACAAAATGTGAACAGAAAAGAGCATTATAGTCAAATTATCTTTTCAAAATTTTCACTTTTAACTATGAAACAATTAAAAGATATGGAAAAGAATAATATTGTACTGTCCATTTGATAAAAAAGAAGATTTTAAGTGTCCTTACAACACTCACCTCACCTCAGCTCACACACATGGTAGCTATCGATGGTAATGTATGTGTTCATTAATTTAATGTGGTAACATTACATAATGTGTAGGCACATGAAATCATTATGCTGTATACCCTGAATATGTAACATTTGTATTTGTCAGTTGTACCTCAATAAAGCTAGAAAAAAAAAAGAAAATATTTCTAGGGAAGGCACTAAAACAATTAGGAGAAAAAAATAAAAAATAAAAGTATGAAGGAATTAGGGTGAAATGTTAGTTAAAAACTTCAGCAATTAATAATTGTTCACTGTATAGTTCACTTTTTTATTTATTATTTATTTATTTTGAGACGGAGTCTCACTCTGTCGCCAGGCTGGAGTGCAGTGGTGATCTCAGCTCACTGCAACCTCCACCTCTCGGGTTCAAGCAATTCTCCTGCCTCAGCCTCCTGGGTAGCTGGGACTACAGGTGCATGCCACCAAGCCCAGCTAATCTTTGTATTTTTAGTAGCAACAGAGTTTCACCACGTTGGCCAGGATGGTCTTGATCTCCTGACTTTGTACAAATAGTTACGTCTAGCTACCATCAATAAACAAAATTTATTGTATTTCTTGCCAAGGATATTTGGCACATAAGTAAATATTACATCTGTGTTCTAATGTTATTTTGAATCCTTTACTCTCAAAGATGTCATTTAATTGTATATTATTGTATATTAAAATAACTGTTTCTGTGAAAAAAGTAAAGAATATAAATAAAACCTGTGTGTCTATCAACAAAAAAAGTTTTAAAATTGTGACACATTTGCTTAAGAACTCATGTAGAAAGGAAGAGAATGAAAGAAGAAGGAAGATAAGGAGGGAAGGAGAGAGAAAGGAAGGAAAAATGGAAATTTTCATATATACAAAAAAATTAACCCTCACTCATTACTCCTCATTTCCACTCCAGACATTACCATTTTCCTCACCTTGATATGTAGTATTTCCTGTATTTTTTTCTAACTTTTACTAAATACATTCTTGGATAAGAGTACCTTCTTATTGGATAAGAATATTGTATTAGTCAGGGTTCTCTAGAGGGACAGGACTAATAGGATAGATGAATATATGAAAGGAAGTTTATTAAGGAGTATTGACTCACATGATCACAAGGTAAAGTTCCACAGTAGGCCATCTGCAAGCTGAGGAGCAAGGAAGCCAGTCCAAGTCCCAAAGCCCTAAAAGTAGGGAAGCCAAGAGTGTTGCCTTCAGTCTGCAGGAGAAAGCTCGAGAGCCGCTGGCAAACCACTGGTGTGTCCAAGAGTTCGACGCTGAAGAACTTGGAGTCTGATGTTCGAGGGCAGGAAGCATCCAGCATGGGAGAAAGATGAAGGCCAGCCAGGCGTGGTGGCTCATGCCTGTAATTCCAACACTTTGGGAGGTCAAGGTAGGTGGATCACTTGAGGTCAGGAGTTCAAGACCAGCCTGGCCAACATGGTGAAACACCATTTCTATCAAAAATACAAAAAAATTAGCTGGGCATTGTGGCATGTGCCTGTAATTCCAGCTACTCAGGAGGCTGAGGCAGGAGAATTGCTTGAACCTGGGAGGCAGAGATTGCAGTGAGCCGAGATCATGCCACTGCACTCCAGCCTGGGCAACAGAGCAAGACTCCATCTCAAAAAAATTAAAAAATTAAAAAAAAAATTTTTTAAAGATGAAGGCCAAAAGACTCAGCCGTCTAGTCTTTCTACATTCCTCTGCCTGCTTTTATCCTAGCCGCACTGGCCGCTGATTATAAGGTGTCCACCCAAATTGAGGGTGGATCTGCCTCTCCCAGTCTACTGACTCAAATGTTAATCTCCTTTGGCAACACCCTCACAGACACATCTAGGAACAATACTTTGCATCCTTCAATCCAATCAAGTTGACACTCAATATAAACCATCAGAAATACTTCTTATTTTTAAAATTCTACTGAAATGCTGTCATACCCTCTGTATCTTATTGTGGCTTCCTTATTCAGACAATATTATGTTTTTAGATTTTTCATGTGTGCATACATGAATGCATCAATGCATGTAAATATCATATTCATTTTAAAATTCTACTTAGTCCTTCATTGTATGAATATAGCATTCCCCTTCTGTGGGACAATTAGGTTGTTTCATACTTTCTCTGTTATCAACAGTACCACGGTAAGAATTCTCCTACATGGAAATCTTAAAAGGCAAACCATTCTGTGGGGTGGAAAGTTTATGTAGTATTGCTGGCTAGAAAGGGCATGCCCTTCTTACTGTGCCAACCAACACATCACCAACAACGAATGTGTTTCTTTCCTCCCACGTCTTTGCAAACACTGGCCTTATAAGATATACTCAAGTTGGTCAATCTGTGACATGATGTCTTATTGTTAATGGAATTTTAATTTCCCTCATTATTAGTGTGATCAAGAATTTCTTTAATTTAAGTATAGAGATTTCTGGTTCCTTCCCTGGGAATCAGATGTTTATAATCTTTGTACATTATGCATTCGGCTGTTTTATTTTTATAGTATATGAGTTTTTGATATATTTCAGATAGTAATCCTTTGTTGCGTTTTTCAGTTCTCAATTTTTTCATTGATTTACAATTTTATTGCATTGTGGTTAGAGAAAGTATTAAATATTAATATTTGATTGACTGGTTCTTTCGCATTTAGTTAGCTTTGTTTTGTGCTCTGTTACATTGTCAGTTTTTGCAAAAGTCTCGTTTGTGTTTGAAATGTGCTATTCAAATCACTTATAGCCTTAATAATTTGACTGCTCAATTTTTATTAAGGACAGTATTGAAAATTTTGAAGATATACTTGTTAATGTGTCAACTTTTCATTAAAATTCTGTCAATTTGCCGGGCGCGGTGGCTCAAGCCTGTAATCCCAGCACTTTGGGAGGCCGAGGCGGGCGGATCACGAGGTCAGGAGATCGAGACCACGGTGACACCCCGTCTCTATTAAAAATACAAAAAAAAAATTAGCCGGGCATGGTGGCGGGCGCCTGTAGTCCCAGCTACTCGGAGAGGCTGAGGCAGGAGAATGGCATGAACCCGGGAGGCGGAGCTTGCAGTGAGCCGAGATCGCGCCACTGCACTCCAGCCTGGGCGACAGAGCAAGACTCCATCTCAAAAATAAAATAAAATAAAATTCTCTCAATTTTTACTTGACACATGTTGAAGCTATAGTGTTCCCTACTGATAAAGATTTAGGTTGTTTCTAAAATTTTTCCATTATAAAGCATGATCTTGTATCTAAATTCTCAAACACACATATATGTATGTCAGTAAGATAAAATCCAGGAAGGAACTAGATCAAAGCATATGCACATTTTTAGTAATCAGAGAGATTTTACCATGTGACCCCTTCTACAGTTTAAACAGAAGAAATTGATTGGAAAAAAAAACTGCCTGGTTAGAGCTGAATGTATTTGGAGTACTAATAATGATGATCTTTGGAGAATAAGAACTCTAGCCAAACTTGGTGAAATCTTTAAAAAGTTTCACCATCAACTTTTCCAACTCCAACTCTTTCTCTGCACCCTGATAAGGTGACTGCCTTCACTAGAGAATCCTAAAATAGATCCATTTCCATTTTCAGAAAACTTTGATTTTGTTCTAATAGATATATATTTTTTTCACTTGTTCCTTTGGCATTCATTGGTGTCAGTGTAATATACCTGGATAAAAAGACTAAAAAGTCACATCTGCTGTCTTACAGATCAGAGTGTACTTCTCAGAATGAGAGCATTAGAGATAAATGGCCCCTCTTTTGCCAGTCACCGTGAAAATCACATAATAAAAAAGGATCCCGGAGTCTTTGAAGAATATCCTTGATAAATTTTTGCAAGTTCCAATTTTCATCTTCTTGAGAAATATTACCATGTGTCCTCCGAATCACCAGTCTAAGTTGCTACCAGTAAGTTCAAGCAAACGTTTTATCTATTTGTGGCCAAAGGTTAAAATGCAGGCATCCAAAATGTGCAAAATGACTGTACTTTTCTTCTGGGGACTTTCAGCTGAATTTTTCTTTTTAAAACAGGATGCAAAGGTGTCTAGAAAATATCATTGGTACATTAGTACATGGTGCTCACCCAGAAGAAAAATGGTGTCTTCTGGGGGAAGTTTCCATGGGCTGAAGAGAAGAAGCAGCAAGTAGACCTACCGGCATTAAAATCCTTTCTCAAGACTTAAAACCCTGTGTCCTTGAGCAATTTATTTAATTGCTCTGTGCTTTAGTTTCCTCACCTATAAAATGGGGATAATAGGCTTCCCTCAAAGGTCAGAGTGTGATATAAAGCATCTTGAAGAGTGCCTGGCTCATATTATACAAAGGCTCAGCGAATTTTGTTTTGGTGCTGTCAGTAGTGGAGTCTCAATAATAGTGGTGGTGGTAATATATGATTGTTCTCTACCATCTCATTCCATCGGTTAATATTGATACATAACAAATGTACATATTTTCAGGGTACATGTGATATTTTGATACATTCATATAATGAGCAAGGATCAAATCAGATTACTTGGGATAGTCATCAACTTAGATATTTATCTTTTCTTATGCTAGTAACATTTCCATTATTCTCTTCTAGCTACTCTGAAATTTACAGTGGATTACTATTAACTATAACCATGCTACTGATCTATCTATTATAAACACTAGGTCTTATTTCTTCCATCTAACTGTCTCTTTTTACCCACTAATCAATATCTCTTTATTCTACATCCCTCCCCCAACCCACTTCCAGGCCTTTAGTAATCACTTTGCTTCCTATCTTCATGAGATTCAGTTTTTTAGCTCCTACTTATAAGTGAGAACATGTGATATTTGTCTTTCTGTGCTTGGCTTATTTCACTTAACACAGTGACTTTCAGTTCTGTCCGTGTTGCTACAAAAAACAGAATTTTATTCTTTTTGTGGCAAATAATAGCCCAGTGTGCCTACATACCACATTTTCTTATCCAATTCATCCATTACTGGGTACCTAGGTTGATTCTCTATTTTGGCTATTATGAATAGTGCTGCAATAAACATAGGACTGCAGATATCTCTTTGATATACTGATTTGCCTTCTTTTGGATAGACACACAGTAGAGGGATTTCTGGATCATATGGTGGTTTTATTTTTAATTTTTTGAGGTATTTTCATACTATTTTTCATAGTGGCTGTACTAGTTTATGTTCCCACCAGCAGCATACAAGGGTTCGCCTTTCTCCGTATTTTTGCCAGCAGTCATTATTCTCTGTTGTTTTGATAAAAGCCACTTTAACTGGGGTGAGATGATATCTCACTGTGGTTTTGATTTGTATTTCTCTGATGATTAGTGATGTTGAGGATATTTTCATATATCTATTGGTTCACAGATGACATGATATTATATTTAGACAAATCTAGAAACTCCAGAAAAAAAATTTTAGAACTGATAACTTCAGTAAAGTTTTAGGATCCTAAATCAACACACAAAAATCAGTTGCATTTATACATGCCAACAATGAACAATCAAAAAAAAAGAAAGAAGGTAATCCTATTTACAATGGCTACAAAAAACATAAAATATCTAGAATTAATTTAACCAAATAAGTGAGAGATTTATATAAAGAGAACTATAAAACACTGATGACAAAAATTGAAGAGAACACACAAGAAATGGAAAGATATTTCCACCTCATAGACTGGAAAAATTAATATTATTAAAATGTCGATACTATTCATTGGTAAGACAGACAGAGAAAGCATTACTGTGCTTTTTTGAAAACAGTAGGTAGTGAGATCCAGAAACGTTACGTAATATACCTAAAACCACAAACCTACTATTTGGCAGAAGACCTAAAAACTTTAACCCGGGTGTGCTAACACTTAAGACAGAACTAAGAAAGAGTTAAACAATATAAAGTTCACTCAATTTGATGGCTCACACTTGATAAGGTTTCTGTCTTACTAGTGCAGGTATGATTCTAATGGAAAGAGAAGTGAAAAATTTCTGATGATTCTTAATGACATAATAAAAATACACACAAACACATATGTTCACACACAGCCTCGAAGTTCACACTTGTAAAATGAAGATAACACCTTTTCACATGCTTATTGTAAACATCTATGTAAGCACATAGAATACCTTGCACAGGACCTAGCACATAATAGACCACACGGGGTAGCCATCAGTTTTAACGACAGCATTAGCAGAAGCAGTAGTGGTAGCAGCCACAGGTGCATAGTGATGAAACCCAGAAGTACAGGCATGTAAGTGGGAAGCTATGGAGGGGTTGCAGCCAAGGGGCAGCAAACTTTGCACCAGCCATGGAGGTGGTGCCACAGTCCAGCAGAGTCCTCACGGGTGCTCTCTGGAATGCCACCCAAATTTATTTTCTTCTCTAAATTCTTTTTCGGAAAGCCCGGCTCTAAGCCATCTGTTTCTTGAGTTCTTCAGGATGCATGACTTTTAACTCCATTTATATTTTCACAAGAATAATCTGTCTTGTTCATGACTAGGTGTTGTTTAAGCAGAGGTGAATGATAGAGCCACATGGCCTTGCTTCCCTCAAGTGGTTTACAATCTAGTAATCTTGAGAGCTGTGATTCCCTTGTCAAACTGGAACTCCTGTACTCCGCTTTGACTCCAGCTAATTTCAACCTATCTTTTAAGAATCATTTTAAGAATAGATTCTTCCACAAAACTTTTCTTGGTGTCTTACTCCTTCTCTGCTGCTCTGAGTTAGGTGATATGATGGTTGCTTTTATGTGTCAATCAGACCTGGTTATTGTTCGCAGGTATTTAACCAAACACTGTTCTAGGTGCTGCTGTGAGGAATTTTGTAGGTGTAATTAAAGTTCACAACAGACCTTGAGTAAGGAACATTACTCCAGATATTCTAGGGGTCCTAACTCAATCAGCTGAAAGCCTGAAGAGCAGAGCTGGAGCTTCCCTGATGAAGAATAAATTATATTTGGAAACAGCAGTTCATGCCTAAGAATCCCAGCCAGCCCTTCCTGATAGCCTGTTTTATGGATTTCAGTTTGCCTAGCTAGGCCCCACAATTGCACAAGCCAATTTCTTATAATAAACAAATCAATACATACACACATATACACAGATACATACACACATCAAAGAATCAATGAATACATCAATGAGTGTATCAATCAATGAATATTCTGCTTCTCTGGTTGAACTCCAACTGATACAGCTGCCTCTAGGTTATTTCTAACATGGTATTTATTATTCTCTCATTGTAATTTTCTGTGTTATAATTACCCTTTGAACACCTAATAGATAAACTCTCCTTGATAAGAGAATATCTGTTGCATAGAAAACACTCAATATAAGTTTGCCTCATTTAATTAATTAATTGTTACAAGTAGACGTTCTCTAATGATTAAGCCTACAAGTATTAGAGTCAGGTACCTAATTGGGTTCTGTCTCTCACTAACAGTGGGGCCCTGGGCAATTTTCTTGCTTTTAAGTTTTAGCCTCTCTTTCTGAAGAAAAAAAAAAAAAAAAAAAGGAAAACAGTAATAGTATCTACCACATAGAATTGTTTTTAGGAGATCAGGGAGTAAGTGCATAAAAATACCTTAGCATACGAATTAGCACATATTAAGAATGTAATAAATGTTTATATTCTTGTATCATTTGAAATGATTCTGGGTAGTCTTCCCTTGAGAAGTATCTAATAAAATATCCAAAAAACAATTAGCCTTCATGCTTTTTGCTCATTCTACTGCTGGTATGCCTCAGAGAATAGCAGCTTAGTTTGGCTGTGGTGCCTACCAACCAACACCTCTACAATGAACAGCTAATGACTAGCAAGGTTCTCATCCCTCCTCCAGGACTCACACACACATGTATTAGGGAACCCAGTGAAATCTCAACGCAGCAACTTCTACTTTTCGTAAAAATGCCAAATCCATGCCAGAATATGCAATACTTGCTCGCTCAGCTCATCCCTGAGAAAGTCAGGGATGAGAAAACACCACCACCAAGGGCATCCACATCTGTGTGGCCCTATCCTTTACAACGCACTTTAATATAAATTATCTTCCTTGATCCTTGTGGTAATCCTATAACACATGTAGGGCATTTTCAGGCTCCCCCTGGGCAGTTGATGAAACAAATTATTTGTATAATGGTATACATCATTTGTGTAAAGGAATCTAGAATCTGCATATCCTGGATGAGAGGCCAGGGCACCCCCGACTTACAAACTTTGTTTGCTGGTGTCTCTTGCTCTTAGGACTTAGATCTTAAATAAGTTTTATTTTTTTCGTGGGAGCCCAAAAATACAGAAGTGAAATATTTCCTTTTCTCTTCAAGTCCCAATTCCAACATTGAGTTACATAAGTACCCTTGTACAATTCACTTAACCTTTCTGACCCTCAATTGCTTTAACTGTAAGGTTGTCAATAATGATAGCTCCATCAGAGGATTGTGAAGATTACAACTAATAACATAGGAAGTGACTCATAGAACTCTTCCCAAAACAGTTAGCTACATTCCCTTTCTTTCAAGAGGCACCATTGTATCATGTAAAGAGAATGGACTAATCCAAATGCTTATTCCCCAGCCAAGTTCAATAGGCTGATATATCAAGCAAAATAAGACAAACTGGGAATACAGAAGGATTGTGGCAGCCTTCCATATTCATACTGTAAAATGTCTTGGTCACTGAGGATTTTTCGCTTCATCAACATTTTCAATGCTCATTAAGGAAAGCATAGTACACCTTTAGTTGTTCTTTCATCAATATTACCTATCAAAAATGAAACAGATTTTTAAAATATATCAAAATCAAAATATCAAAAATATAAGACAGCTTTAAAATAATAGTAAAAATCTTCAAATTCACAAGTGTTATATATTTTCTGTGTCTCCTAAATTAGAATCCTTTTTCTCAAAGGACAGATGCTCCGTTATATTATAGAAGCATAAAGACAGAGTCATATTTAACCCTTTCCTGCTTAAAAATGTAACCAACACTGCCTGTAATCCCAGCACTTTGGGAGGCCGAGACAGGCGGATCACGAGGTCAGGAGATCGAGACCATCCTGGCTAACATGGTGAAACCCCGTCTCTACTAAAAATACAAAAAAAAATTAGCCAGGCATGGTGGCGGGCGCCTGTAGTCCCAGCTACTCAGGAGGCTGGGGCAGGAGAATGATGTGAACCTGGGAGGCGGAGCTTGCAGTGAGCCGAGATCACTCCCACTGCACTCCAGCCTGGGCGATAGAGCAAGACTCTGTCTCAAAAAGAAACAAAAGAAATGTAATCAACATTGCCACTTGCTGAATTCACTTCTCCACCTTACATCCAGCCTAAAATCTGAGACTAAATGAGCCAATAAAAAATGATTTAAAATATAGATTGATGGTATTTATTTCCCAGCACCAATAGCATAGTTAATGTCTTTCAGCTGATGTCGCATATCAAAAATTCTGACAATATTCTTAAGGCCCGAAAACATCCTCATGAGATAGAATACTGAGCACTTTTGTTGGTCATTATCTTTGAGACACTTTGATATTGTCCCAGTAAGATATGGTTGACATGCAAAAACCTGTATGTATTTAATATATACAACTTTAGGAGGCTGGAGATAAGTAAATATCATTACAATCTATGCCTTAAACCTATCCATCTCCTCCAAAAGTTTCCTCCTGCACTCTCCATGTATTGCCATTGTGTGTAGGTGTATGATAACACTTACAAGCTCTACCTTCCTAGAAAATTTTTAAGTGTACAACACGCTATTGCTAACTATAGGCACCATGCTGTACCGTAGATCACTAGGACTTCTTCATCTTGCATAACTGAAACTTTATATTATTTGATCCATACCTCCAACCAGCCCCTGGCAACCAACATTCTATTCTCTGCTTCTATACGTTTGATTATTTGAGATTCGTCTTAAAAGAGAGACAACGTTAATTTGTTCTTTTGCATCTGGCTAATTTCACGTAACATAATGACATCCAGGTCTATCCATGTTACTGCAAATGACAGGATTTCATTTTTTTTTATGGCTGAATAGTATCACATTGTGTGTATATATACTATATTTTCTGTATCTATTCATCTGTTGATGGATATTTAGGTTGATTCGATGTCTTGGCTTTTGAGAATAATTCTATGATGAACATGGCAGTACAGATATCTCTTTGATATTGCCCCATTTTGAAAAGAATAGAGCATGCAAGAGCTCCAGGCAGAGCTTGTTATGTCCCAGCTGCAAAAAGGGAAGTTACCACCTGACATTAAAGCTCTCATCTCTGCTTACTTCTGTGACTACAGCAAGCCCCTGCATCCCATCCTTCAGTTCTTTATCATCATCGCCCTCATCCGAATTCCCACACTTGGTCTATGCATTCGACTAATTGACCTATTCTCACCCACCTGCCACACCTGTCCACTATGCCCACTAAAATGTACAGAGACTTATAAACAAAATTGCTCAAAATTCTAAATTTTTTTGAAGTTTTCATTGATTTTTTTTCTACTGGACTGAATATGGGCCATCTGTGAGGCTACCACTTCTCCTGAGCCCTCTGAAGTAAAGGGTGACTATTTTGCACTCATACCCCTAACACCTGAGGGCAAAGAAAGAGGCAGACTTATCCTTCACCTCCTGTTCACTTCCAAGCTATTTACTGTCCTTTGCCCACACAAAAAATTTGAATCTTAGATTTTGAAGTTTATGTCATTGTATATAACAAGCACTGCCCCCTTCCTTGTTTATGTCATTTTCTAACTTCCCAGGTATTTTCCTTATTTTAAAAAGATATTAAGATGTTCATGATAGCTGTCTCCACCTTTTACCTGATCACCTTTCTTGATGACCCTTGAGATACACTTGGATACTTCCACCATGACTTGGATCTCTCTTTTTCTTAACTTTCTCATTAACAATTATATTTTCCTCCAATCCAGTTCAGCTTCCAACTAGTATCATGATTATCATTCCCAATATTTGCACCATATCCAGAATATCAATTTTAAGCATTCCCGCTGAGATCCATCTCTCCTATCGTTCATTCTAACTTACTGCTTCTAGAAACTCCACTCAAAAAAAAACTTCGTCTTTTCCTGTATTACCCAGTCAATGATTCTAATTTTGGGGTAAGGTACAATTACATACATTACAATGTAAAGATCTTAATGTTTAGTTCAACGAGTTCGGGAAAATGAATATTTTTTTTTCTATTTGGTCATCACTTTTTCTGGTTTTTAATTAATTTTAATTTAATTTAATTTCTGGTTTGTTTTCTTATACCAAAGTTCTATGTTATACCCTTGACATGTTGTTTTGTCTTTCGTATATGTTTTTAATCTGCCTGGAACTTACTTTTGTTTCCTAGCATAAATCATTAAAGAAAAATAAAAAGTGCTATCAATTACTCGATGGTGCTATCACTGTCCTTTTGTATTATGGTAACATACACGTTATATATATTTCTCAGTTTTAACCATTTTTTAAATTATAGTTCAATGCCATTAAGTACGTTTATATTGTACAACCATCACCACTATCTATCTTCGGAACTTTTTCATCTTACCAAAATGAAACTCTGTACTCATTAAATAACTCCTCATTTATGGCTCTCTTTGGCCTCTGACAATCACCATTCTACTTTCTGTATCTATGTCTTTTCTTACACTTGGTATCCCATGTAAGACAATCATATGATATTTTCTGTCTGGCTTATTTCACTTAGCATAATGTCTTCAAGGTTCATCCTTGTTGCAGCATGTGTCAGAATTTCCTTCCTTTTTTTTTTTTTTTTTTGAGACGGAGTCTCGCTGTCGCCCAGGCTGGAGTGCAGTGGCGCGATTTCGGCTCACTGCGGGCTCCGCCCCCCGGGGTTCACACCATTCTCCTGCCTAAGCCTCCCGAGTAGCTGGGACTACAGGCGCCCGAATTTCCTTCCTTTTAAAGGCTGAATAATATTCAGTTATATGTGTATACCACATTTTTTCCATTCATCTGTTGACGGGCAATTAGGTTGTTTCCACCTTTGGGCTATGGTAAATAATGTTTCTATGAAAATTGGTGTACAAATATACACTGTCTTTAAGTGTTTATATATATAGGCATATATTCTAGATGTTTAATTACATTGCATTGACATTAAAATCAATGCCTTTAACATCATTTTATAATTCTTAAAATAGGCTCTTATACCTAGTGAATTCTTTCACCTGCTTGTTTTTCTTCAATACTTTAAAAAATCAGGCTTTTAAAATTTATATCTGAATTTTAGTATCATATTATAGGGTCTCTTTTTAAAAATATTGGATGCTTTGATATTCACTGAGATTATATCTATCAATTAATCTTAGAGGAAAAAATACATTTAAATTGAGCCTCCAAATCTATGAACATGGTATATCTGTCAGTTTTTTAGTTATTCTATATATCTCTGATAAAGTTCTGTAATGTTCACTGTAGAAGTTTTGCATATTATTCCACTTATTTCTAGGTACTTGATATTGTTGATGCAATTGTTAAGAAAATATTTTTAAATTTTTTCTATTAGCTTGTTGTTGTATTGAAATCCAATTGATTTTTGCATGTTGTTTTGGTATGTAGCACTACTGCTAAGCTCTACTAGAATAATTTATCTGTACATTCTATTGTATTTTCTGTATTAACAATATATCACATGAAAATAATGAGAATTTTGTGTCTTCCTTTTCTATTCTCTTATATTCTGTTTTGTTTTCTTGTCCTACTGGAATGACCCACATCTCTAGGTCAATTTTAAATACTCATTCTCAAAGGGAAAGCTTCTAATATTTTAGAATTATTTATTATGTACATTTTAGGCTTTTTGAATATATCCTTTCTCACTTTAAGAATTTTCCTTCTTTTGACTAAAACTTTTAAACTTAATAACTGTTTAATTTCTTCAAGTATGTTTTTTATTTATGGATCAGTTTTTTAAATTAAAACAATAATAAATTTTTTAATGTTAAATTAAACTTTCATTCCTGGGATTAACCTATCTTTGTCACGGTACATTCATTTTTTAAACATATTATTGGATTCAATTTACTAATTTTCTAATCTATCAATTACTGATGGAGATTTGTTAAAATCCACGATGTTGTAAATGTATCTATTACTGTTTTCATTATTTCAATTTGTTTTATGTATTTTGAGACTATTATTAGGCAGATAAAAATCTGAAATATGTTCTTGGTGAACTATAATGATTATTATGAAATGACTTCCAGATTTCTATTAATGTACTTTTTCAAACATCTGTTTTGTCTGTGGTTAAAATAGTTGTATTAACTTGCTTTTACTTAAACTTTGTATGCTAAATCTGTTCCTATTGCTTTACTTTCAACCTTCCTATATCTTTATGTTTAAAAATGTTATTTTGTAAACAGTAAATCACTGCATTTTTTTCTGTATTATAATCTTTATCATTTAACCAAAACATTTAGTCTATGTATACTTAATGTAATTTGTGGTACATTTGAGTTTAAATTTTAATCTGTGGTGCTAATTGCCTTACCTATTCTGTGCATCTTTTTCTCTTCTTTCTTTTATTGAATTGGTTATATTTAACCAATTTATCTGTTTATAACTGGTAGTCACAGTATGTTCTGGTTGATTCAGTATTCTTAAAGTTTCAATATACATATTTAGTTTTTAAAGTCTAAATTTAAACGACACCTTTACTTTATTTCCAGAAACTAAAGAAATTTAGATCACTTTAATCTTTTTACCTTCCTGTCCATTCGTATGCTACTGTTATCATGCATTCCATTACTCTGTGTTTTGAAAATATCACTGATGATCATTATCATCTTTATTATTTCATTCATAAGCATGCATTTAGCATTTTTTCATGTATTTACCTTTATCATCTCTTTATTACCTCTTTAAAATTTGGGTCTTCTACATAAGATCCTAATTATTTTCTCTAAAATTCAGTCCTAAAATGTATTTTGATGTTGTCTACTGGTCTCAAACACTGCTTAGTTGATGTTATTTGTTGTTCTTGCTGTTTTCTTTGACATGTGTTTATTCACTTACCTAAAAAAGCCTTTATTTTCTTTATAGTTAAATATATAAAGATAACTAACACAGAGATATTCTGAGTCTTGAGTGAGATAACAATTAGAAGCCTTTGCGATGGAAGCCAGATATCTGGAGGGCCACCTAGAAGAACCTAAGAAGCAGTAGAAAGCCACCCTAGTGAGAACTCCTTTTTGCCTGCATGCATGAGTCACCCTGATATTCTCCTGATGTCTGGAGCACATCACTGAGTGGAGTGAAATCTGCTCTGTAGGAGGCTGGGAGAGGCAGCGCTGGGACATCAGGCTCATTTCCTTCTCCCCTCCCAACCTCCTATCCCTGCCGGGACTCTATTTCCCTTTGACTGGAGTCCAGAGCTCTGATGGAGAAGATAGCACCATGAGTAATTACGTCAAGTGAGGGCCAAAAGGTGAGCTTGGCCACATAAATTAACACAAATTTCCTGAAAAAAAAAAAAGTTGTTAGGTGAAAGAGTATGGATAATAGACGTATGGGAAGGAGCAGTCTAAGGGGCGGGGTAAGGGGAGAAAAAAATGAGGTAAAGAGCAGTAATTACAAATTCCTTCACCTCTGGAAGTACAGGAAAGGACATGCTTTACTCTGCATTTAACAGATGTCTCTGACTTATGCCAAGATGTGCTCATGGATAGTTAGGAGAACTAAATTAACATAGCTCCTTCTGTCATGGGAAGACAGATGTTAAACAGCTGATTACACCAAATTCTTAATCGATTACAAATGATTTTTTAAATTATTGATAAACACTTTAAGGTGAGAATTTTTTTAATATTTAAAATTGATAATGTCTATTTTGAATGAAACATATTTTTACTCATTTAGCAAGTATTAGATTTCAAAAGATATTGTTTTAAATTATTATATATGCCTATGCCCACTATATTATCACCACAAATACCAACATTTAGCATACAGAAATGTAAAAGTCAAAGATTCTACCCAAACTATAATGACATTGGAAGTTTCTTATTAAAATATATCTCTGTTATCAAGAAGTTTTGTTGTCATTCACTGGTTTATGATATTCTATGCTATGAATGTTTGCATTCTCCAAAATTTTCTGTGTTGAAACCTAATCGCCAATGTGATGATATTAGAAGATGGGGCCTCTACAATGTGATTGGGTCATGAGGATGAAGGCCTCTTGAATAGAATATATGAGCTCATAAAACAGACTCCAGACAGCTTCCACCATGTGAGGACACAGTGAGAAGATGGCCATCTGTGAATCAGGAAGTAACCCTCACCAGATACCAAATCTGCCACTCTTGGACTTTCTAATCTCCAGAAACATGAGAAATATATTTCTGTTATTTATAAGCTATCCACTGTATGGTATTTGTTATAGCAGCCCAAATGGAACAAGACATAATTAAAAGGACAAAAACTTTTAATTACAAAGACTACCTTTCAGGAAGTACAAATAGGAAAGAAACCGATTACTGACCTCAATGAAGTGATGCTAGAAATTAACAATAAACCAAAAACCAAACTAATGAAAAGCTTTTTTGCCCGAAAATTTTAAACTAAGCAAACAGAACACCCTCTTAAACAAAATATTAAAGAGAAATCAAAATTAAAATTGCATACTTTGGGGTTAGTAGATCTATGTATAGGATATTTTTATGAAAATAATAATACACTACTGAAGAACATATTAGTAACACCTAAAACAGGGCTCAGAGAAAATGCATTAGTCTTAAATACTTCCTTTCATTAAAATTAATGATTTATTTGTCATTCAATCCCAAAAGTTAAAAAATGAAGAGTATAAAACTGAGCAAATAGAAAAGAAGATTAATAAACATGGAATTAATGATAGGTTTCTTAGGAAAAATGATAAACTAATCTTTAGCAAGGTCCACATTACAAATAATTAAAATAACAAGTCATTTGCTAAGTAAGAAAGAAAATACGAAAACCAAATATATAAATAAAAGATAAGGGTGAAAATTAAAAATTTTAAAAATTAAATAAAACATAAAAACACTATTTTCAGAATGTATTTAAATGAATTTGATGCTTGAGTGAAATGTATAATTTTCCTGAAAAGTGCATTTAATTAAACTTTATATCAGAAGACAGAAAAAGTCAAAATGAAACACTCAACATAGAAAAAAATGTTGTCTGAAGGGGGGAGTGAGAAAAGAAGAAAATAAGAACAAAACAGAAAGGGAAAAAGAAACAGACAGAGACAGAGAGAGGATATAAGCCTGGACTCTCTCATGTAGGCATTATATAAAACATTTAAAGAACAGGTAATTCCAATTACAAACTTTTCCAAAATATAAAAAGTTTAAAAATCCAAATTACTTTTAGCAGACAAGAATAACATTGATTTTATACTCAAACACCACATCAAAGGAAAAAAAAAACTATAGAACAATATTATTTATAAGTATCTATATTAAAATTACCAAACTAAATTTAGCAAATGGTGCCCAGAAACACATAAAAGAGTAAAAATATTTTATATTTTAGGTGTAACCTAGTAATAAGTATGTTTTAATATTACGAAATCTGTTTAAGTATTTATATTAATAGATCTAAAGGAAAATCTTTTGATCAACTTAACTGAGGTTTGAAGGTAATTAGAAAATTTCAACAAATACTTAAAATTAAAAATTAGAGAAATATCTCACTCAACACTAAAGTAAACACCATGGTTCAGGAGAAAACATTTGGAACTTCCCCACTAAAGCCAAAGAAATTCAATATTACTAATTCAATTTAACATTATTCTAGAGAGACCAGCTATAATATTAGATAAAGGATATAAATTAAATGTTACATGTGAACAGGAAAAAAATAAAATTGACATTATTAGACAATGATATCATTGCACGCATAGGAAACACAAGAAAATAAGCTGAAAAACAATTGAGAGCACCAAACATAAGAGTTATTAAAGATAAATGGAACCAAAATGTTAAACATGACAAATATTCAATGTTTAAAAGGCTAGAGTAGCTAAATTAGTATCAAAGTATATTCTATTAAAAAATCAGTATCATGGATAAAATGTCACTGCTTAATGATTAAAGCATTGCAAATCTCTTAGCTTAGGTTAAACATTAGTTGTTAGTAGCTTGATGTTCAAGACTTTTTATGAAAATTTTTATGTTGCAATTTCTGAATGAAAATTCATGTCGTTACAAATCTGAAAATCTCTCACCACTGCCTTTCCTTGTCTTCATCAAAGACAAAGAAAGTGATTGGTAAGATTGGTAACACAAAGTTTTTTATGACCACAATTATTTAATTATTGCCAAGTATCTCATAATTATTAGTTTCTCATAGGCTCAGTCTTCCATGTGTATACTGAAATTCAATCAACTTTGATACCAGAAAAGTAGGAAAGAAGGGGCTGTTTAATAAAGTTTGCTGAGTATAAATTGTAAATTTGGGGATGTATAAGTGGGGCAGCACAAAAGGTGTTAATAGGCAACGTGTAATGGCAGCCAACACCCTGGGGTTGATTCTGAAGCCTCGGTACCTTCTACCTCCTCCCATGGACACCTCCATATGACCAAGCTGGGTTTGCTGAACTTAATGCTCTAGAAATGGAGAGAGGTTACACTTACCAAATATTTGACAAGTAGCTTGAACAAACTAAATGAGAGAGTAAAGGTTTAACCTGGTTACATTGTTTTCTGATATTGCAGCGTGGCACCAGATGAGAATTGAGAGATGCCTCTCCTAAGCATCAATAATGGGGCCTCAAAAGAACCCTCAATGAAGCAAAGAGGAATGTATGGCAAAAGGAACTGATCCATTGTTACCAACGTTACTATGATGACTGCCCTAAAGAATAAATAAATATGAGCTAATTATTTATTTACAATCTTTTCAGATGTGTTTTTAGCTCATTATGAAGATTGTCTGGAGGTTTCTCTGATGGAACAACTCAACTGCACTATGTACATACAGCATCAAAATATAGAACCCACTGTCAACTGTACTACTCTGGATGGACAAGGTCTATCATTTCAAGAAAATGAGTAAGTTAGAAAAAGTGTGAAAAGTTATAACATATTTATTTGATATTTAGTTTTTTCCCAAAGGCAAAATAACACCAGCCTGAAAATCAGAACAATGGCAATTCATACTGAAGGCCTGAGTAGAATAGAACATTTCTGGTAGCTTTATGTCTGATATGTAATAGCACATACTGTACAAACAAAGCAGCATTGCCTTTGTAAATTATTTCACTGAATACCAAAGAAGAATCATATTCTCCTGGTAGCAAGATTGAAGCAAAGTATTAATGTATATTTGTAGTTGATGGTAAATGATATGACACACAGACATAACTTTCCATTTACACAAATACAAAGCCCCTGACTATATTCCAGAGGTTCAAGGATCTGAGGGCATAATATGGACTCCCAACTAAATCAACAGCATCAGCAGCTTAACTAAACCCCCAAAGCATCATCATGCATGTTAATATAATCATTATTGGCCCACTGTGAGATTTCAATGTGCCCAGTTCTAGTTGAGATCAGTTTCAACTAGGAAAGCCTCTACTCAGACAGATACAGATTATTATTCTGAGATATGATTTTTAAAAAGCACTACTGAGTAAAGCAAGAGCCCTTGATAAGTTTCTTATTTAGAACTCTAATGAAAGCTTGGATCTTTATGGAGTCAAGCAACAGCTTTGTGGAATTGTACATCTCAATCCAAAAAGTAAGGGGAACAATGGAGTTTTACTCAATCTTGAGCATAAGCCGGTATTGGAAATAATATCTAAAATATTTGTGAGACATAGAGTTCAGTGTTTACTTGAACCAATGCTGAGAATTCCAGAAACATACACCAGGGTTCATTGGCAGGACTCAGATGTGGCAGGAAATGATTTTTTTTTTTTTTTTTTTTGGTTTGGATGTTGTCTTTTAATACAAAGATTTTTCCAGAACCATCACACCGAAGAGCACCTTTTCAAATTAATATAAATGTACTAGATTAAAAAAATTAGACTTCCATTCCCAGTCATAGGAGATAAACTGATAATGCATTTTCTATCCTTCCACTGTTGTCATCAAACCTAATAAATACAAGAAAATTTAAAAGAAACATTTTTAGACACTGAAGAACAGGCAACACAGAAATGTGATTTCTTTGACATGGGAAGTGAGTGAGGTAAGCCCTACAATTACCCTGGCTTTCTGCCTGAAGATACTTTCAGTGCTGTAGAATAAGGAGGAACAATCCGAACAGAGCATAGAGACCTCATACAGATGAAGAAACAAAGACAGGCATTTGGACAGATTGAGTTGACTCGATTTGCAGAAGAGTGGCAAAGAGGAGGAAACTATGAAGAGAAAGAGTTCCCAGTAATCTAAAGTATCCATGAAGTCTATTTCTAAATACAAAGCTACACATATATGCATAGGGAAAGACTAAATGAGGCTGGAAAAAAAATGACTGAGTTGCTAATAATTAAATGGTTTCCAGGGTTCACAGTGGGCTAGAAAATGTTTACATTCTATCTAGTAAAAATGGATAGATGTTGTCAGACTCCTGACATATTTAGTAGAGCCTTCAGAATGGTCACCCCTTAGATGTAAGGCTAAATTAACCCTAGAATAAAGAGTATGCTAGATAAATACTAATAATTTAAAATAAACTAAAAAAACTCAACCTAATCCACTCACATGTAACTTAGCTACTTATGGAACAAAATCCAACATTCAGAGACACAAAGACATTAACAAATTGAACACAGTAATACATATATTCTATAAATATTTTACATATTATTTATTTAGTAAAATACCATGATCAAGAGAGATTTATCAAGAATGGAAGATTTATGTATGGGAAGAATGGAAGATTTATGTATGTGGAAACTAATGCAGTTTATCACATTGGCAATAAAGAGAGAAAACAGAATAAATTATTTCAATAGATGCAAAATAAGCATTTGATAAAAATCACTCCAATGTATGATAAACACTCTCAGCATTTTGAGAACAAACAAAAATTTAACTAATAAAGCGCATCTATGGAAAAACTACAACTACCATAATTCTCATTAGGGAAATAAACACTTTCCTCCCCAAATAAGAAAAAATGACTAGTATCCTCTCATAACTTCTAGTCAACGTCGTACTGGAGGTCTTAATGCAGTAAGGCAAACATTTTTAAAAAGCACATAGATGGTAAAGAAAGAAGCAAAACTGTGTTTATTCTCAAATAGCCCTAAATGGCTCCTAGAACAAGTAAGTAAATTGAACAATGGTTGCAGTTTACAAGGTCAGAATAAAAAACTTTTATTTCTATATACCAGCAACAAACTACTGAAAAATGAAAATTTAAAATGCCATTTACAATATAATATATATATATAGAGAGAGAGAGAGAGAAAAAATATATATACAGTAATTTAAAAACAGCATGTAGACATGTCATTTTCAAGCTCTGAAATACCAAAACATTTAAAAATTTTTAAATAAGCAGAGGTAACAGGGGTACATCACTTTCAAAGGAGCAAGAATGAGATTGGCATTTATCCACTGATGTTACAAAAGCCAGCCAAGAAGTTAATGACATTTTCAAGGTTTTGAAAGAAAAATAGCGTTCATATTTGAATCATATATTCTACCAAAATTCTACAAAAATATAGAATTATATATAGAAAAATATAGAAAATATATTCTATAAAAATACCCATATAGGGAATCATATATTCTATAAAAATATCCATCACAAATTAAGTTCAACTAAAACATTTTCAAATAGAGTCTCAGGGAAGTGCTCACCTACATAATTGAACTAAATGAAATAAAGAATATTTATTCTTTAAATAAGGTGGTTAATCATTGGGAATAAAAAGAGGGTCATCTTCAAAGCGTATGACAGCACTGGGATCCTGGGGGACTTTGAAAGCCCACCAAAAAATTTCTTAGAATTCCCAAATGGTTTCAAGGATGGAAAGGGAATGTATTGTTTCATTGCATATGGAAGAAGAAAAATGGATGGACATCAGCTGTTCTCTGGTGACCACACAGCCTTAACAATTACATTGGCAGTCTCTATAAACAGTTTAACATAAGACTCACGGTAGATGAGAAAGTTGGGAGCTGCTACGGGAATGCCACAGATGTCACCCTAAATAGGAAGACGATACTGTACCTTATGAGGAAGGGGTTTTGTATGCTTTCTATAACAAATGGGGCTTCTCTGGAACCTGCTATTTACACACACTTTCCTTTAGGTGCTCCTTCTACTCATTCATGTCAAATTTGAAGTCCGGCACATCTCTAAGTCCTACAGTCTTGGCTTTGTGCTTGGCAACTTGCCTTTACAGACTGGTTATACCAATGGCCTTTGGTGAGAGGATATTAATGTTAGCAATTGTTGACATTTGTCCTTCCTGTATTGAAAGTGGTCATTTTTAAGTCCCATGATATGCTATGTTTAACTTATTTTTTAAAAAATTCTTTCACATTGGGATGAAATGCATTAAAGGAATGAAACTTATTCTTCTACATTAATCTCATCGACAAATATTTATTAGATACTCCCTCTGAGCTGGGAATTATAGGAAAAATAGGATAACAACTTCTTGTATGCTCCTCCTATCTTTAATACTAGAAAATAAGAACCAAGTGAGTGGTGTAGATGAATGGTTACTAAATGCAGATGATAATCAGAATGACCTGGGTAGTTTAAAGTTTCAAAAGCCTTGATCCAATCCTCAAAGATTGCAATCAGTAGGACTGAACTGAGTCTTAGGCACTGGGGTGTGGGCATGCTTTTTTAAATATAATTTTTGAATACATTATTTATATATCAATGTAACGTTTAAAAATTGTAAAAGGGTAATCAGATGAAAACGTTTCTCTGAATAGGATCACTTTTACACTGTTGGTGGGAGTGTAAATTAGTTCAACCATTGTGGAAGACAGTCTGGAAATTCCTCAAAGATCTAGAACCAGAAATACCATTTGACCCAGCAATCCCATTACTGGGTATATACCCAAAGGATTATAAATCATTCTACTATAAAGACACATGCACACATATGTTTATTGCAGCACTATTTACAATAGCAAAGACTTGGAACCAACCCAAATGTCCATCAATGATAGACTGGATAAAGAAAATGTGGCACATATACACCATGGAATACTATGCAGTCATAAAAAAGAATGAGTTCATGTCCTTTGCAGGGACATGGACAAAGCTGGAAACCATCATCCTCAGTAAACTAACACAGGAACAGAAAACCAAACACCACATGTTCTCACTCATAAGTGAGAGTTGAGGAATGAGAACACAGGGACACAGGGAGGGGACCGTCACACACTGGGCTCTGCTGGGGGGTGAGGGGCAACGGGAGGGAGAGCATTAGGACAAATACCTAATGCATGCAGGGCTTAAAACCTAGATGACGGGTTGATAGGTACAGCAAACCACCATGGCACAGGGATACCTATGTAACAAACCTGCATGTTCAGCACGTGTATCCCAGAACTTAAAGTAAAATTAAATTTAAATTTAAATTTAAAGAGTTTCTCTGAGCCTGTTTGTTTGCCTTTGTTTGTCTGAGAGACAAACCACTCTTACAAATTTCTCAATTCCTCTCTACACACACACGCATCCCTCTTTAAAAAGTTAATATTGCATACACAGCTGTTTTTTTTAACCTTGACTGTTCACTTAATAGAACTTGAGATTGTTTTATATCTTCAGGAAAAAAATAAAACATCTGGACAAAATGTGTCAATATTAAGACTATTCCTTTTGGCCGGGCACAATGGCTCACGCCTGTAGTCCCAGTACTTTGTGGGGCTGAGGTGTGAGGATCTCTTGAGAACAGGAGTTCAAGACCAGCCCAGGCAAAATAGTGAAATCCCATCTCTACAAAAGTATAAATAAAAAAATAAAGATAAAATTTGCTGTATGTAGTAGCACACTCCTGTAATCTCAACTACTGGGGTGGGAGGATCGCTTGAGCCAGGAAGTCGAAGCTGCAGTGAGCCGCAATCATGCCACTGCACTCCAGCCTGGCTGAGAGCAAGACCCTATCAAAGAAAAAAAATTCATTTTACATATGCTGGAATTATTGCCCCTAAATACCATATATACCAAGGTATATCTGTTTGTAATTTTCACTGTAAGCTAGTTATATACGTTTGAAGAGGAGTTTTTAAAAGAACAAAAGTGTCATTACCAAAACGCATGTAACCAGTCTGCCATGAACATGACAGTGGAGAAAGTATGGAGTGGACCTCTCCTAAAATGTGAAGTTATTTTCTACATGTTTATTTCTTCTTATAATTCTCATAAAAGCTTTTTTATAATTATTGCTTGCAGCCAAAGCAGAGAAGTTACAAAATATGTTTACATCAAAAGAGAAGGAAATGTGTAATATTTGAGAAATATAAAATGAGGCATAGCAACATTTAGCCTGAAAAATTGGAAGACCCTGGACTCTCCTACAGTAAAGACAGTGGTCAATGAAAACTGAACTTAATACCTTGCTACTTGATACAATCTAGTTTTCTTAGTCTTTTAAGTCTTGAAAGAAAAGTCCATTATATCTGAGAGGCAAATAATTATGATATTGATATTACCTTAGACTTCAGGTCCAATTCTTTAAGCCTAGTTAAACTTAACCAAGTAAGTTTGACCATCAGCATCTCAACTGTCAGAAAAGATTGTATAAATATATTTGTTTTCATAAGACAAGCATATATATGGCAAGCAGGATAATTCACTTTTCTGCCACAGATTTAATTTTCATTTCTATAAATTTGGAAAGATGAACTATATCAGAGGTTAGAAAACTATGGTCCATGTCCCAAAGCCAGCTAGCCACCTGTATTCATTTGGAAAGTTTTCTTAGAACACAGGCATATTCATTTATTTACGTATTGTGTATGGCTATTGTGTGCCTCAATGTGAAAGTTGAATAGTGGCTACTAAGACCATATGACCACAAAGCCAAAAGTATTTACAGAAGTTTGGCAACCCCTGAACCAGATAATAGTTATTAAAGCTTTATATTAGTAGAGCACCTGCTATATCCCATATACAATGCTAACAACTTTATATTATATACTCCATTTATATTGTAAAAATATATCAAATGGGTACCGAACTTTAGAGTGATTCCTAAACTCATCTTTGGATAGCTGATCCAAACTCAGGTATGATGACTTTAAATTGCACATTCTGAAACATTGAGGCTCCATCTGGCTCTAAAGACTTGATATCTAATTTATGGAATGTTTATAGTACATAAGACAAGATACAAAGGACTTTAGAAGCTAGAGCCACGAGTAAAATGCAGTTTTGTTCAATAGGTTATTTGAGGACAGATATGATGTCTTTCTTTTTGCTTCCCTAGTAACTATCACAGAACTGTCATGTAGTTGTCAACTGCTAAAAATTGTATGAATGCATCAAGTCTGTGGGCTTAAAGGATGTTGATATTGTATGAGATGAGAAAAGACAATGCATAACCATGATAGAAGTCAGATATAGAGTACTCCCATAAACAATACAGGAAAAGTAAAATGTGCTATTCAGGAGGGAGCAATCCAAGTTGAAGTTATTCATAATGCCTTTAAATAAGGACATACATAGGAGTGGATTGAAGCTTAGACCTCATTGCAGAAGCTATCTTCCAGAATGCAGCCTGAAATTCCAGTTTATTATCCAAGGCATATAACAATGTCATAAATCTGGAAAGAGATGGGAGTACAAGTTCCAACTACTATCTAATTTACCTGTACACTTTCTCCAATAGCTAAATCACCTGGACGGGGGTTTACTTTCTAATTGGATAATATCTTGATTATCTTTCTAATATCACCTCATTCAAAACACTTGCTTGAATCATTCCTAATACCCTGTGGCAAATCTCTAGGTGATCTCTGTAAGGTGAATTCCAAATCCTAAACAACAAGGGGATTGAGTGATACTATATGGTTATCAATGTATTAGAGTGAAAGAGCCCCAAAACAACCAACAAAATCCACAAAACCCAGGAATGCTGGAGTTGGTTAAATCTTTTATTTTATGTATTACATAGGATTGGTGAGTATGAGCAATATCAGCAGACTCTGGGGTAGAGTAACTGTCTCTGACTATCTAGAACCTGGTTCTGCAATGATAAGTGTAGAATATTGCCACCTAGAGTGTAAGAGCCTGATGGAATAGGTGGTTCAGGGTATGAGAACTGGATTTTCTATTTATATATGAAAGTTTACTGTATTTAAGAATTGGCTAACTCTGGGAGGGGAAGTTTCTCCTCAGTCAGTAAGCCCCTGGGTGCCAGAGTTTCAAGAATATAGAAAATTAGAAAATGTAATTAACACATATGTTTCATTGAGTTATAAGTTAAAGTAAAATAAGAGTCTTAAGTGTACATTATGATAAATTATTTATATTTGTATACACCCATTGAATCACCTCCTAGATCAACATTAAAACATTGCCAGTTCTACACACCTATCACTTTGAAACTACTCATGAATGAAAGGTGTATTAGTCTGTTTTCACACTGCTGATAAAGACATACCTGAGACTGTGCAATTTATGAAAGAAAGAGGTTTATTGGACTTACAGTTCCACATGGCTGGGGAAGCCTCACAAGCACGGTGGATGGCAAGGAGGAACAAGTCATACCTTACATAGATGGCAGCAGGCCAAGAGAGAGCTTGTGCAGGGAAACTCCTACACAAGCGATCTCATGAGATGCATTCATGAGACTCATTCATGTTCTCTCATGAGAACAGCACAGAAAAGACCCACCCCTATAATTCAATCACCTCCCACCGGGTTCCACCCACGACACGTGGGAATTGTGGGAGTTACAATTCAAGATGAGATTTGGGTGGGGACGCAGCCATATCATATCATTCCACCCCTGACACCTCCCAAATCTCATGTCTTCACATTTCAAAACCAATCATGCCTTCCCAACAGTCCCCCAGAGTCTGAACTCATTTCAGCATAAACTCAAAAGTCCACAGTCCAACATCTCATCTGAGACAAGGCAAGTCCCTTCTGCCTATAAGCCTATAAAATCAAAAGCAAGTTAGTTACTTCCTAGATACAATGGGGGTACAAGTATTGGGTAAATACAACCCTTCTAAATGGGAGAAACTAGCCAAAACAAAGAGGCTACAAGGCCCCATGCAAGTCCAAGATACAGCAGGGCAGTTAAATCTTAAAATTCCAAAATGATCTCCTTTGAATACATGTCTCATATCCAGGTCACACTGATGCAAGAGGTAGGTTCTCATGGTCTTGGATAGCTCTGTCTCTGTGGCCTTGCAGGGTACAGCCTCCCTCCCAGCTGCTTTCACAGGCCGATGTTGAGTGTCCATGGCTTTTCCAGGTGTGCTGTGCAAGTTATCAGTAGATCTACTGTTCTGGAGTCTGGAGGACAGTGGCCCTCTTATCACGGCTCCACTAGGCAGTGCTCCAGTAGGGGCTCTGTGTGGGGGCTCTGACCCCACATTTCCCTTCTGCACTGCCTTAACAGAGGTTCTCCATGAGAGCCCCAACCCTGCAGCAAATCTTTGCATAGACATACAGGAGTTTCCATACATTCTCTGAAATCTAGGTAGAGGTTCCCAAACCCTAATTTTTGATTTCTGTGCAATGGCAGGCTCAACACCACGTGGAAGCTGTCAAGGCTTGAGGCTTTCACCCTCTGAAGCTTCGGCCCAAGATCTACATTGGCCTCTTTTAGCCATGGCTAAAATGGCTAGAACACAGGGCACTAAGTCCCTAGGCTGCACACAGAACAGGGACCCTGGGCCCAGCCCACAAAATAACTTTTTCCTCCTAGGCCTCTAGACCTGTAATGGGAGGGGCTGCTGTGAAGACTTTGACATGCCCTGGAGACATTTTCTCCATTGTCTTGAGGATTAACATTTGACGACTCCTCATTACTTATCCAAATGCCTGCAGCTGGCTTGAATTTCTCCTCAGAATATGAGATTTTCTTTTCTATTGCATTGTCAGGCTGCAAATTTTTCAAACTTCTATGCTCTGTTTCCTTTTTAAAACTGAATGCCTTTAGCAGCACCCAAGTCACATTTTGAATGCTTTGCTGCTTAGAAATTTCTTCTGCTAGGAGAATGTCATGAACCCAGGAGGCAGAGCTTGCAGTGAGCCAACATTGCGCCACTGCACTCCAGCCTGGGCGACAGAGCAAGACTCCATCTCAAAAAAAAAAAAAAAAAGAAAGAAAGAAAAAATTCCTGCTAGATATCCTAAATCATCTCTCTCAAGTTCAAAGTTCCACAAATCTCTAAACAAGGGGCAAAATGCCACCAGTCTTTTTGCTAAAACATAATAAGAGTCACCTTTGCTTTAGTTCCCTACAAGTTGCTCATCTTCATCTGAGACCACCTCAGCCTGGACTTTATTGTCCATAACACTATCAGCATTTTGGGCAAATCCATTCAACAAGTCTCTAGGAAGTTTCTAACTTTCCCACATTTTCCTATCTTCTTCTGAGCCCTGCAAACTGTTCCAACCTCTGCCTGTTGCCCAGTTCCAAAGTCACTTCCACATTTTCAGGTATCTTTTCAGCAGCACCCCACTCTAACAGTACCAATTTACTATATTAGTCCATTTTCATGCTGCTGATAAAGACATACTCAAGACTGGGCAATTTACAAAAGAAAGAGGTTTAATGGACTTACAGTTCCATGTGACTGGAGAAGCCTCACAATCATGGTGGAAGGCAAGGAGGAGCAAGTCACGTCTTACATGGATGGCAGCAGGCAAAGAGAGAGTTTGTGCAAGGAAACTCTCATTTTTAAAACCACCAGATCTCAAAAGACTCATTCGCTATCACAAGAACAGCACAGGAAAGACCTGCCCCCATAATTCAATCACCTCCCAACAAGTCCCTCCCATGACACTTGGGAATTATGGGAGCTACAATTCAAGATGAGGTTTGGGTGGGGACACAGCCAAACTGTATCAGAAGGTATTTGTCCTCATCTGCAACAGTGGCCCTTTAGCCACTCAAAAACTGTCTACCCTTCAATTCTGATCTAGTATCCTCATTCCAACTCAATCCAGCTCTTTTCCACTCATGGGCCTATGCTTTGACCAAGAGGTTATAGAAGACTCAGGTAGAAGCCACTTACTTTCCTTTGTCCAGTCTCTGAAATTTATTTTTATGTCAAACAGCCTACAGGGACCAAAGGCTAATGATGATTAAGCAGCCTTCAGTTATGGAAGGAGGAACTATGAGAAGGGGCTAGCTGCCTAGTGATGACATTCTGGGATCATCAAAGCCTATTTTCTGGAAGGCAGGATAGGCCATGCTTTTCAAATATGATGCATGTGGTGTGAAGATGGGGGAAAACAAACACACAAACAAAAGAATCATAAATAATTTGTCTCAGAAGACAGAACACCAAGTAACAAAGATACAAAGATGATTTCCCACATGGTCATAAATCGAAGGAGAATATGGAAAGCTTCCACTCTTAGTCTCCTGAGGCAGTAAAGGACTTGGCTTTCATAAAATAAAACACAACCAGTTACCACAGATACACTGAGGTGAAAAATATTTCTCATATTCAAAAAAGTTCCAGACTAGTTTTAAATCTTAGAATGCACCTGAAACATTCTGGAAATTGTCTTTCTGTCTAATTGAGCCTTCCCAAACCCACTTGACATCCCAGTGGCTTTAGTGGCCTTACGACAAAATGACATTCCCATCCTCTGCATTTAATTTTGAGAACTGAGACCACCTGTATCTGCACAGCTTATCAGGTTTGAGATCTGGAGCCACTGTGTCAACATGGCTTTCCTATTTGTTCCAAGAAATTCTTGGCCAGGAAGATAAAGTTGTAAACCAATAAATAACTTCACTACTCACTCCAGAAATTTCCTAAAAGCCAATAGATTTGAACAAACAGTTTGCTCATCTGGTAAAGAGCTCTGCTCTAGGAACAATGGGTTGTTCACTTGGTCAAACAGCTAATTTATCAAACTACTGTTTACTAATCCAAAATTCCCTCAAGAGTCGTGCCTTGCTGTGTCCATCAAACCAAAAATATTACTTCATGAACTTCACCCAATTCCATTTAAATGTGTGCATGGAAAGACCTGTCTTAAAGCACTCCATCCCATGGAAATGTCTAAAATATACAGCATTATAAATAGTTCATTAAAACTATTTGAAAACGTTTGAAAAATTTTCTGCTCATTTATATTTATGCCACTTGGCCTCACCATCCACTATCACCTACAAACTCCAGCAAATTTCTACCCCTGACCTCTCCTTTCTGAAACACTGTTAAGATCCTGTCAAGGTGATGTCCTCCCTTACTGCAGTAGGTTTCATAAATTTTGCTGTCTGAATAGCAAGTTATTTTAGCTGTCTTTTGAGGAGTCGATAGTCAATCCTTCCTGTCTATATCAAACTGTGAACTTCAATTTCCCCACTATCCCAATAACTAAATAGATAAATGCCAGTCATCATGGTGAGAATACAGAAGGGCAAGCTACTGAGACAATGTATGGAAAACTTACTACACCTTTAGCCATTTCAAACTAGCTTGTCCAAAATAAATAAGACCACAGTGTTATCTATAATCAAAAAAAGAGATGTTGTCATACATATGTATAGTCATGAATCATCAAATACCTTTTTGTTTTAATAAAAATAAAAAATTGAAACAAGATCTCACTCTGTTGCCCATACTGGAGTGCAGTGATGTGATCATGGCTCACTGCAGCCTTGAACTCTCAAGCTCAAGTGATCCTCTCACTTCAGCCTCACAAGTAGCTGGGGCTAGAGACTACAGGTGTGTGCCACTTCACCTGGTTATTTTAATTTTTTTATTTTTGTAAAGACAGGGTCTCACTGTGTTGCCCAGGCTGGGCTTGAACTCCTGGCCTTAAAAGATACTCCTGCCTTGGCCTCTCAAAATGCTGGGATTGCAGGCATGAGCCACCACTTCTGGGCCAAATATCTTTAAAATACTACAGTCGGATTGTCTGAGTCACAGATCAGGTTTTTCTAGTAAGAAGTAACAATATCTGAAGAGACAGAGAAAAGAGATATTTCAAGTACAACTTTGTAACACACATTTTGTTGTTCCAAATAGCTCCTCAACCCTCATTCCTACCCCCCTCAATTCCTTTCCTTCTTCTCTTGGTAAATGTTTTATTTGACCTGAAGGGTCAAATAATGCTGTTTGTATTATTTTGGAATGTTGAAATTCCCATGCAGGCTCAGTTTTATCAGCCTGAAAATTTTCTTCCTTCCTTCCTTTCTTCCCTTCTTCCTTTCTTTTTTTTTTTTTTTTTTTTTTTTTTTTTTTGAGACGGAGTCTCGCTCTGTCTCCCAGGCTGGAGTGCAGTGGCGCAATCTCCGCTCACTGCAAGCTCCGCCTCCCGGGTTCACACCATTCTCCTGCCTCAGCCTCTCCGAGTAGCTGGGACTACAGGCGCCCGCCACCACGCCCGGCTAATTTTTTGTATTTTTAGTAGAGACGGGGTTTCACCGTGGTCTCGATCTCCTGACCTCGTGATCCGCCCACCTCGGCCTCCCAAAGTGCTGGGATTACAAGCGTGAGCCACCGCCCCTGGCCCCCCTTCTTCCTTTCTTTGTTTGATTTGCCCCTTCTGTTGCTTGCAATATATAAATAGTTCTAATTATGCTATGTTATTCTATATTATTCTGTGTTAATTATTACATGGAAATGTCTAAAATATACAGCATTATAAATAGTACATTAACACTATTTGAAAACGTTTGAAAAATTTTCTGCTCATTTATATTTATGCCACTTGGCTTCATATCTAACCCAAACTATAGAATTAACTATTTTTTTAAGTTGTGGTTATCCACAAGAATAACTCATAAAACATCTAAGTGTTACAATTTTCGTTTGCTTGTTGTGTTTTAAAATGTAATTTTTATTATTATTCAGGTATGATGAGGCCAACAGATAATGAGATAATCGCCATTGAAAATATAGTTTGTTACACTGTCCCATGAGGCGGGGGACATGCTATTGTCACTCAGAGCCACACAGGGAAGCACCAGGACTACTCAAGAGGCAGGATGAGTGAGGGGAAAGCATGACAGGAGCCCCTGTAGTGGTATCCACAGGAAAGGCAAGGCAGGGCTCAGCAGGCTTAGGATTGGCTAGTTTGAGCAATATCAGAAGACCCCAGGGTATATTAACTATCTCTAATTGTCTAATACCTGGCCTTAGAATGATAAGAATAGAATTATATTGCCACCTAGAGTAGAAAAGCCAGATGGAAGAGGTGGTTCAGAGTATGGGAACTGAATTTTTCATTTACATATGAAAGTTTACCATGTTCAAGAATTGGCTAGCTCTGGGAGGGGAAGTCTCCCCCAGTCAGTGAGGCCTCAGGAGCATCAAGAATACAGAAAATTAGAAAATGTAATTAACACATAATACATGTGTTTTGTTGAGTTATAAGTTGCATAAAGTAAAATAAAGGAGTCTTAGGTGTACAGCATAATAAATTATTTATATTTGTGTACACCCACGGAATCACCTTCCAGATCAATGTTCAAGCATGGCCATAACTTTAGAAGCTCTCACTGGCTCCTTTTCCAGTTAATACCTGCCCCTCCCAGCAAGGTCAACATTATTGTGACTTTTCCCACTGGCCTAAATTTGCCTGATCTTAAACTTCATAATGGAATTACACATTATGAATGTACTCATTTCTCTTTGGTGTATATCTAGAAATAAAATTGCTAAATCATAGAGTTGGTGAATCTGTAATTTTGGTGGATACTGCTGAACACTTTTCAAAGTACTTAAAACAATTTAACTATCTCACCAACAATGTACAAGAATCTCCATTATTCTACATTCTTGACAACATTTTTAGTTGACAGTCTTGATTTAACTACGCTGGTAGTGGGGTACTTGTTTCTAATCATGGTTTTAATTTCCATTCCCCTGCTGAGCAATGATGTTGAACACCTTTACGTGTGTTTGCTGTAAATATACTGTAGCTACATACACCTCCTCAAGACTTTTCCTATTTTTAAATAGAATTCTATTTTTCTTATGTAATTTGTAGAAACGTTCAAGTCTATTCTGGATGTGAGACCTCTGTTGGATAAATTTTTTGAAAATACTTTCTCCCATACTGTGGTTTGCCTTTTGCCTTTCTTAATGAGGTCTTTTGATAAATAGGCTAATTTATCATTTTTTATTTTATTGTTCATGTTTTGTGAATACTATTTAGACATTTTCATCAACCTTTCAAACGTTATGAAAATATTCTCCTAAAAGCTTTATTGTTTTACTTTTTAGCTATAGGTCTATATTGCACATTGAATTAATTTTTGTGAATGATGTGAGATAAAATTATCCATATCACCAAAACTTTCTTGATTACGTTTGCCATGCAGATGAACAATCCCTTCTTGAACTAATGTACTGAGAGTAAAAAGGTTGTAAACCTCTTGATGTCATCATAGCTTAGCTGCAATGATTAGTGGAAGCCAGGTTTCAGAATTTTATAATCACAATTTGTATGTGCAATTCAGGACAAACACAACAAATACACTCATAAAAACGAAGCCAACACAATCTTGACTTCTCAGGATTCACATAAGCTGGGACATCTAAACTACAAAGCATAAGCTTTGCTCTTTCTTAAAAGTTATTTTTGGAGTTCCTTAATACAGATGTCTACAATAGGTAAAAGTTTTATTTTATTTTGTTTTACAGTTTTTGATTATAAAGTGTTATGCAAACCCCAAAATCGATCAACTTTCCTTGACATAGTCAACAATGATATATCTCATTCATTTAAGCTATTTAGGCCAAAATAGTCACACAAAGGTTCCCACTAAATGTAATGAGACAAACTTTGGAAAATCTATCTAAATTGCATTTTAGCATTTAAGAAAACTACGAAGGAAAGACTACACTAATGAAAGAAGGGAACGCAAAGCTTTTTTCATTAAACTTAAGACTTACCCAGTCACTTGAACTGGAAGGTGATTCCCGTGCTAAATTCTGTCTGAAATCCACAGGTAGATTGTGACTTCTGAATTGTTATAAACCAGAATCTTTGACTAGCACTAAATGTGGTAGGTGAGAAAAATATAACAGTCTCAAAAGAAACTCCACAGTGTAGCTGTTTTCTCATTATCCTTCATTTTTCCATAAATTTATATATATATATGTTGATTGCTAATTTTTATTCTAGAACTGTAATTTTGAACAGCAAAGTCATGGTCCTAGTTTTCTTGAAGCTTCTGTTGTAATATGGTAAGTAGGTCAAAACATAGACCAGAGGAAAAACAATTGCTAGTTATAATTACGAGAATGAAAGAGAGAAAATGCTGACAGTGAAAATAGCATCCAGGTAGACCTTTAAATGATGGTCAAGGAGAGCCTCAGCAAGGAAATATACAGTGTCCAGGGAAAAAATAAGTAGCCCTGAAAAACATCCATGTCACTTAGAGAGCAAATGGACACGAGGAAGGGTATTGATTAACTTGCTTATTCATCTGGCTTTGAAAACGGAGGAGCAAAGAAGAGATACTGACAGATTCCTAAAACACCATGAGGAAAGGACCAAGGTGACCTCAATCAGTGGTTCTCGGCAGGAGATCCATGAAAGCCAGAATCATCAAGTCCTCTTAGCCCACTTGTGCCTACCAACATTGATGTATAAAATATAATTCATTCCTAGTGGGCAACAGAGTCCCAGCCCATAGCCTGAAAAAAAAAAAAAAAAAAAAATCTCAGGATCCAGAGAGAAAGTTTGGCCTTGTAGACTTTGATCTGGTTGACCTGGAGTCATGGGACATAAAGTATTCCAACTTTATTCTCTCCAGCTGAAGTTTATTCTAGCCTTTGCCACTGATGTGGTTTATTATTTTTAATGGTGTTCCATGCAAGAACACAACACATTCGTCAAACAGACAGAGCCTTGGTTTACTCCACACAATAATTCCTCTTCTTCCAGTGATTCTGAAACATTCTCAGCTAATATAAAAAGAATTTCAATATTTGTCATTCTGCATTGTTATCTAAACAGTTTCTATTTACAGTGTATAGGCATCTTCCTCTGGCACAGAAAACATCACTTTTTTTCCTTCTCTTTTATTAGGTCCAAGGTAGAAAAAGAAACAATTCTAAGAATTTTTTTTAATCTCCTTCAGTTCTTTTTCTGTGAATACTTTGAGCTTCTTCTCTCACAATTAAATAGAAAAAAACAGCACAGACATTTTCTCTGAAGGCTCTGGATTCATTTCACCAAGTATATTCTGAACTTGAAAAGTTTCAGAATGTTGACGTTTATGAATTAGGATTTCTGGCAACCAGATCTTGTGCCCCTGTAATAAAAACACAACTAAACTTTTATAGAACCTGTTTGGCAAGATGACATCTTGTTGTCCAATATGTAGCTGTAACAGACAGGAAGAATGCTAGATGATTTTTCCTGTTTCCTTCCTCAAAGACTAAAATTAGAAGAAACACCATTAGATAGATACTGTTCTTTTAGAAATGATATGCTCATCAAAGACTTGAAATTATTCCTAGAGAATGAAAAACAAGTGTCTCAGAGAATGCAAGAGGAAACACTGTGAAATATGTTTATAAAACTTGCCAGAATGTTGAAGCTTCTCCCAGTTGGAGGATGGATGGATGGTTAGAAAGATAGACAGACAGATAGAAAAATAGATGATAGATAGATAGATAGGCAGATCTTTGTATCTACAGATATCTATAAATCTCTATATCAATAGATAGATACATAGATAGAGTTATGGGCATAACTGTGTTCTTCCCCAAAATTCATATATTAAAGTCCTAACCCCTAGTATCACAGAATACGACGGTATTTGGAGATAGGGCCTTTAAAGTGGTAATTGAGGTTAGGTGAGGTCATTGAAGTGAACCCTAACCCCATGGCTGGTTTCTTTATAAGAAGAAAGATTACAACACAGACTAGCACAGACAAAAAACTATGTAAAGACATGGGAGAAGACAGCTATCTACAAGCAAAGGGAAGAGGCCTCGGAGGAAAACGACTTTGCTGTTACTTTGATCTCAGACTTCTAGCCTCCAAAGCTATGAGAAAATAAATTTCTCTCATGTAAGCCACCAGTATTTTTCATGGCAGCCCTAGCAAACTCATATGTGTATGTGTTTGTGTGCACTGTATGTGTCCAACACAAATGCAACCTACACAATATCTACAAATACCATCTTTTTTGATGGTGGTGTTAGATGTGCAAAGCTCATGGGAGATGACAATTATGCTGATGACAATCTCTGTTACCTACAGCATATCTGGCTGCTACTATTAAATTCTGAATACATACATTTTTAAATGATCCTTTTGTAATGCTTCAGTTACTATTATTTTGCAACAAACTACTCTCACACTTAAATGTCATAAACAACCATTTTGTTCATGAATTCTGCAGGTCAGGAATTCCGATAGGTGCTATGGTTTGAGTATTTGTCTCCTCCAAAACTCATGTTGAAACTTAATCCCCAATATGGTTGTCTTGAGAGGTGGAGCCTTTAATAGGTGTTTGACTCATGCCAGCTCTGCCCTCATGAATGGATTAATCCATTGTTGGATTAATGGGTTATCATGGGAGTGGGACTTGTGGCTTTATAAGAAAAGGAAGAGAGACCTCAGCTACATGCTCAGCCTCCTTGCCATGTGATACCCTGCATCACCTCAGGACTCTACCAGCAAGGAGGCTTTCAACAGAAACACTCCCTTGACCTTAGATTTCCCAGGCTCCATAATTATGAGAAATAATTTCTTTTTCTTTACAAACTACCCAGTTCTAATTATTATGTTATAAGCAACAGAAAACAGATGAAGATAACAGGGAACAACAGCAATGGTTTGTCTCTGTTCTCCTAGCCTCAGCTAGGATAAATAAAATAGCTAGAGATGACTCCAACAGGTGGGAACTAGAATAGCGGAGACTGAAAGATCCACTTCCAAGATGAGTTCACCAAAATATCAGGCATCTCACTGAGATGGACATCAGGCTGGTCTCAGCTGTGAATGTTAACAGGTGCTAATACATGCAACCTTTTCATGTGATATAGACTAATCACAGCATGACACGTGGTTTCCACAAGACAGCCACCTAAGAGGGAATGTTCCAAGAGAATCTGACAGAAGCTGCAATGCCCTTTTCTCAGAAGCCACAAATAACTCCAAGTTTTAATCAGCACCTATTGAGGGAAGAGTGTCAAAGAATTTTGTAGCATATTTCAAAACCACATTCTGCCTTCTGCCTGCAAAGTATTAACATTCTTTCCACATGAAAAATACACTCACCCTCTCAATAGTGCTTAAAAGGATCATCCCATTATAGTATCAGTCTTAGACTCAAAGTCAGAATGTTGTCACTCAACCAAGATTTATATAATATTCATCATGCATGATTCCTCTTCATCAAAAAGTTGGTGAACTAAATAGATCAGCTATCTACCACTGTATTAGTCCATTCTCTCACTGCTATAAAGAACTACCTGAGACTGGGTAATTTATAAAGAAAAGAGGTATAATTGGCTCACAGTTCCACAGGCTGTACAGGAAGCATGGCTGGGGAGGCCTCAGGAAACTTAAAATCATGATGGAAGGCAAAGGGGAAGCAGCACATCTTCACATCTGCAGAGCAGAGGGAGACAGTGGGCAGGGGCTGAGGGGGAGATAGGAGGTGCCACACACTTTGAAACAACCAGATCTCATGAGAACTCTATCTTGAGACAGCACTAGGGGAATGGTGCTAAACCATTAGAAACCATCCCCATGATCAAATCACCTCCCATCAGGCCCCTCCTCCAACATCAGGATTACAATTTGACATGAGATTTTGGGTGGGGACAGAGAGCCAAACCATATTAACCACCCAACCATCCACTGTACATGGTGGTATGTGCATAGGATAAACATTATAGACATTCTTGGTATAAAAGATTAATGGAAGGCACATAGCTATCCCTGGATCATAATTCAAAAATTCAGGAGGTACATATTGCCAGTTTCTAGGTTATATTTCTATCCTAGTTTATGAGAATTGTTCTACACTGATTTTAGCTCCAACCTCTAGACTCTGGATTCTTCATTTTAGGCACCCTTCCTTTTCCATAAAAATTACACTATGTTTGCTGAGTGCTTTTATAGTCTCCTCCCTTTTCACTGAAATACGGAATCCAAGAGGCTATTGTTTTGTTTTGTCTCTCTCACTATCAGTTCAAGCTGATGATGTTTCTACCTATACAGTCATTTAAAAAACTTTGTCAGTTTCTTATATTCTTTGACTTATAATTCATTCCATTGCATAGAACTCACACCCTCAAATCTTGTTATAAGATATTCTTTACCTGGGGCATGGTGTGAAAAAAAGGCTGCTGTGAAACAATGCCCTTAAGACTCCTGGAAGTCCTCCTGTTAAACAGAGAGGGTCTTTGAGGAGTATGCAGAAAAATAGCTTTTTGGCTGAGAAGAACCATGAAGAACCATCTTTAAACATTTCTGCAGTCCTAACAAAATGTTTTATAGTCCCACATTTGACTTCTTCTTTATCCTAAGACCGTATTTTCCTGGAAGTGTCCTGGGCTCGTTTTATCTTTCCTTGGAGAGATAGAAGGTGATCAAGAGTTTTACTTTCAAACACAAAGTTTTGAATCTTTTATAGTTCCTCTAAATACTACTTGAAAACTGAATGATTCATTTTTCTTTTTTACCTAATTTCTCTCTATCCTGTCTTATGATATGTAGGTAAAGGAAACCAGCAACCACATTTTTACATTTTTTTCTGGAAATATCTTCAGCCAAAACATCATTTCCTTAGGTATATTTTCTAGTTTTTGAATTTCCACTAATGTCAATAGTAAAAATTTTCCACTGCTACATAATGAGGGTCTCCTTCCCTCTGAGTTCCCATAACATTCTGCTCACTCTTTTTTAAGCCCACATCAACAGGGCTCTTGAGGCTTGCCAGATTGCCCACAATTTCTTCACGACCTTCCAGCTTTCAACCACCACTAAATGTTAAAGTCATATGTTTTAGGTTTTGTTATATGGCACCCCACTTCTGATACCAAATTTTGTTCCACTTGCTATTTTTGCCTTCATGCCAATCTCAAAACATAGTGGACTAAAATAGCAATGATTTTATTATGTGTACAGATGCTGAGGGTCAATAATTCAGAAAGGGCAGAGTGGGGATGGCTTGCATCTTCTCCAAGGTGTTTGGGGCCTCTGCTGGAAAGATTTGAGGAGCCAGGGATGACTGAAATAGCTGGAAGCTCTAATAACTAGGACTGAAGGACCCCTTTCCCAGGATGACTTATTTACTCACATCTGGCCCCTGGACTGGAATGATTTGAAAGCTTAGATCAGCTCGGATTGCCAACTAGATCACCTAAACACAGCTCTCCCTGTGGCTTTGGCATCTTTTAGTATGGTAGCCAGGATCCAAAAGAGAGCATCCCAACAGAGAAGAGTGTTCCAAAGAAGCTGGGTAGAAGTTTCTTGGCCTTTTATAAACTCACCTCAGAAGTCACATAACATTATTGTCATGATATTTTATTCATTAAGGGATTACCAAGCCCACCCAAATTCAAGAGAACAAAACATATATCACCACTCAATGTAAGAGTGATAAAAAATTGGGGTACCTTGCTTTAAAACTGTCACATGGCTTCTAAAATGTCATGTCATGTAATCTATCTTACTAATATTTGTTTAATTTGATATTTCTGATATGGAGACTCTGTTGATTTTTAAAAATCTTCTCACTTTAGGAGAGTTTGCAAAAGTGGCTCAGATAACCTGTAATGATCACTACTCAGTTCAACCATAGAACAATGTCTGCTTTGTAGATGAGAAAAATGCAATAAAAGGAAGCACACTGAAGTGGCTTATCAATAGTAGAATTATGAGTGTGATCATGGAAAGTAGAATTCTTAATTGGCCCTCTAAGCCAAAGAAAATCAGTTAGAACTTCAATGAGGCTATGGCCTTGGAGTAGCCTAGGAGTACCACCAGTAGGATGCTATGTATCTACAATGATTCCAACTTGCATCTTATTCTAATTAGTGATTTATTCCCTTGACAATATAACTTCCTGTAACCAAGTATGGCATAAATTAGCTGTCAATGATTTGTGCTCTTCTTCTGTAGTGCCAGTCATGGTGAGAAGGTAACTTGCAGCCAGCTAATATGCTTCCCAGCCCTCTGGTAGCTAATTCTGGCCAAAGGAATGTGAATGAAGATGATGGGTGTCACTCCAGGACATGGTGTCAGAATTTTCCTGCATTTCTTCTTGGGCTGGTCAGATTCTCTAGAGCCAAGTGAAGGAAAAGCAATGAATGGCTCAGTATTTAGTATTCAATGCTCATAAAATCACTTCATTGTCTTACTTTGTTTTGGAATTCATAAAATATCTTTATAAAGGACACCATTATAAAAGAGAAAAATGTATCTTCATACATTAGGCTATGAAATAGCTGTTTCTTCCCTTCTAATAAGCTATGTCTTAAGTTACACAAAAGATGTTAAGCATAAGTAGAAACTGCTTCACATATGTAAGCTTTTTAGTCATAGCTTATTTACATTGATGCCTTAAGAGATACTAAGTAGAAAACCTGTCAAGTGAGAGCTACAGTACAAAGAATTCTAAGCTAACTATCCCCCATGAGAGATGTCTTTGTATAATCTCCTCGCCTTGACTGGGAGTAAAAACTGAATATAATGGGATATTACTACCATGAATGTTACATTATATGGCAAAACAAAGATTATCCTGGGTGGGCCTGACCTAATCAGGCAAGCACTTTAAAAGTACAGATTTTTCCAGCTGGTTGCTGAAGAACTCAGATATTAAAAGCATGAGAAGAACTAAATGCATCACTGCTGGCTTGAAGATGAAGGGGCAACATGTGGGCTGCACATAAGTGATACAGCTTAAAGTGATTGCCATATCACTTTAGCAAGGAAATGGTGACCTGAGTCATCCAGTCACAAAGAACTGGATATTCCCAATAATCTGAATGAACTTGGAAGTAGATTTCTTCCCAGAGACTCCAGATAAGAAATCAGCCTGGCCAAAACTTTAATTCCAGCCATGTGATATCCTGAGCAGAGAATTTAGCCATGCTGGACTCTTGACCTACAGAACAGTGAGTTGTAAATGAGTATTATTTTATGCGGCTACATTTGTTGTAATTTGTTACAGAGAGTAGAAAATGAATGGAATAGCAAAGTACAAATTTTGAAGAAGCCTCCCAAAAAAGTTCACCAGTATTCACTCTCAATTTGTTATTTTCAACATATATGAACAGTGGTGTTTACATTTTTTGTATTTCCACAGGTTTGGGGGAACAGGTGGTGTTTGGTTACACGAGTAAGTTCTTTACTGGTGATTTGTGAGATTTTCGTGCACTCATCATCTGAGCAGTATACACTGTACCCAATTTATAGTCTTTTATCCATAACCCTCCCTCCCATCCTTTCTCCCAGGTCCCCAAAGTCCATTGTATCATTCTTATGCCTTTGCATCTTCATAGTTCAGCTCCCACTAATAAGTGAGAACATATGATGTTTATGTTTGGTTTTCCATTCTTGAGTTACTTCACTTAGAATAATGGTCCCCAGTTCCATCCAGGTTGCTGTGAATGCTATTATTTTGTTCCTTTTTATGGCTGAATAGAATTCCATATATATATATATATATATATATATATATATATATATATATATATACTCACACACCCACACACACCATCATGTATATGTATTATAGATGTAATTGTGGTATATGTATGTATTATTATGTAATATATTGCATATATATGTATTACATATTTAATTGTATGTATATATGTGTGTATATATACAATTGTGGTATGCATATATGTATATATATGTGTGTATATATACACTTATATATTTATACATATAAATATATATAATTGTGTATATATCTCTATCTATATATAGATATATACATACACACATACCACAGTTTCTTTGTTCACTCATTGATGAATGGGCATTTGGGCTAGTTCCATATTTTTGTAATTGCAAATTGCGCTGCTATAAACATGTGTGTGAAAGTATCTTTTTCATATAATGACTTCTTTTCCTCTGGGTAGATACTCAGTAGTGGGATTGCTGGATCAAATGGTAGTTTTAGTTTTAGTTTTCTAAGGAAACTCCACACTGTTTTCCATAGTGGTTTTACTAGTTTACATTCCCACCAGCTGTGTAAAAGTGTTCCCCTTTCACCACATCCCCGTCAACATTTTTTTTTAAATTTTTTAATATAGCCATTCTTGCAGGAATAAGGTGGTGTCACATTGTGGTTTTGATTTGCATTTCCCTGATCATTAGTGATGTTGAGCATTTTTTCATGTTTGTTGGCCATTTGTATATCTTCTTTTGAGAATTATCTATTCATGTCTGTAGCTCATGTTTTGATGGGATTATTTGTTTTTCTCTTGCTACTTTGCTTGAATTCCTTGTCGATTCTGAATATTAGTCCTATGTCAGATGTATAGATTTTCTCCTACTCTGTGGGTTGTCTGTTAACTCTGCTGATTGTTTATTTTGCAGTGCAGAAGGTTTTTAGTTTAATTAAGTCCCACCTATTTATCATTGTTTTTGTTGCATTTGCTTTAGGGTTCTTGGTCATGAAGTCTTTGCCTAAGCCAATGTCTGGAAGGGTTTTTCTGATATTATTTTCTAGATTTTTTATGATTTCAGGTCTTAGATTTAAATCTTTGATCCATCTTGGGTTGATTTTTTATAAGTTGAGAGATGAGGATCCAGCTTTATTCTTCTACCTGTGGCTTGCCAATTATCTCAGCACCATTTGTTGAATAGAGTGTCCTTTCTCCACTTTATGTTTTGTTTGCTTTGTCAAAGATCAGCTGGCTGTAAGTATTTGGCTTTATTTCTGGGTTCTTTATTCTGTTTCATTGTTCTATGTGCCTATTTTTATACCAGTACCATGCTGTTTTGGTGACTATGGCCTTTTAGTATAATTTGAAGTCAGGTAATGTGATGCCTCCAGATTGGTTCTTCTTGCTTAGTCTTGCTTTGGCCATGTGGGCTCTTTTTTGGTTCCATATGAATTTTTGGATTGTCTTTTTGGTTCTGTGAAGAATGATGGTGGTATTTTGATGGAAATTGCATTGAATTTGTAGATTGCTTTTGGCTGTATGGTCATTTTTACAATATTGATTCTACCTATCCACGAGCATAGGAAATATTTCCATTTGTTTTTGTCATCTATGATTTCTTTCAGCAGTGTTTTGTCATTTTTCTTGTAGAAGTTTTTCACCTCCTTGGTTAGGTATATTTCTGAGTTTTTTTTTTTCTAGCTATTGTAAGAGGGGTTGAGTTCTTAATTTGATTTCTAGCTATTGTAAAAGGGGTTGAGTTCTTGATTTGATTCTCAGCTTGCTTGCTGTTGGAATATAGCAGAGCTACTATTTGTGTATATTAATTTTGTATCCTGAAACTTTGCTGAATTCATTTGTCAGCTCTAAGAGGCTTTTGGAGGTCTCTTTAGGCTTTTCTTTTCTTTTCTTTTCTTTTTTGATGGAGTCTCACTCTGTGGCCCAGGTTGGAGTGCAACAGCATGATCTCGGCTCACTGCAACCTCCGCCTACCGTGTTCAAGCAATTCTCCTGCCTCAGCCTCACAAGTAGCTGGGATTACAGGTGCCCGCCACCACACCTGGCTAATTTTTGTATTTTTAGTAGAGATGGGGTTTCACCATATTGGCCAGGCTGGTCTCAAACTCCTGACCTGAGGTGATCTGCCTGCCTCGGCCTCCCAAAGTGCTGGGATTATAAGCATGAGCTACTATGCCCGGCCAGGGTTTTCTAAGTATGCAATTATATCATCAGCAAACAGTGACAGTTTGACTTCCTCTTTACTGATTTGAATGCCCTTTATTTCTTTCTCTTGTCTGATTGCTCTGGCTAGGATTTCCAGTACTATATTAAATAGAAGTGGTGAGAGTGGGCATCCCTGTCTTGTTCCAGTTCTCAGAGGAAATGCTTTCAACTTTTCCCTGTTCAGTATTATGTTGACTATGGATTTGTCATAGATGGCTTTTATTACATTAAGGTATGTTTCTTCTATGCCAATTTTGCCGAGAGTTTTAATCATAAAGGGATAATGGATTTTGTCAAATGCTTTTTCTGTGTCTATTGAGATGACAATGATAATCATGTGATATTTGTTATTAATTCTGTTTATGTGGTGTATTCACATTTATTGACTCATGGATGTTAAACCATCCCTGCATCCCTGGTATGAAACTCACTCGATCACGGTGGGTTGTCTTTTTGATATGCTGTTGGAATTGGTTAGCTGGCATTTTGTTAAGGATTTTTGCATCTGTATTCATCAGGGATATTGATCTGTAGTTTTCTTTTTTGTTGTTATGTCCTTTCCCGAATTTTGGTATTAGGGTGATGCTGGCCTCATAAAATGATTTAGGGAGTATTCCCTCTTTCTGTGTCTTGTGGAATAGTGTTAATAGGATTAGTACCAATTCTTCTTTGAATGTCTGATAGAATTCAGCTGTGGATCCATCTGGTCTTGGACCAATATTTTTGTTGGCAATTTTTATTACCATTTCAACCTTGCTGCTTGTACTTCTGCAAGAGATACAGGCTGTCAATTCTGCCTGATATCCTGCAGTACAGAAACCCTCTGTTTTACGCTGTGCAGAGAATTCATTTCAGACTTCTGCTGAGGTGGTGAAGATCATTTTCCCAGATGCTTGAATTGTAGAAGGGATCTTGGGATATAATTGCTTCCCAAACAGCTATTAACCAAACTAAACTACTCCTTTTAGCACCTCCCCCCGCATCCTCCAGGCATTACTTGTTTTTCAGCCTTTGAAACAGTGTATTGTATAAATCAGCTTGTTTCTCAGTATTATTTGCCTCTTAGGGCTGGATTACTTAGGGCTCCCATATTATCTTCCATTCAATCCTCTTCTTCCTGGCTTCCAAAATATTGTTGCCTTTTTATCCTCTCCTATTCTCTTTTTTTGTGTTTAATCTACTAACTTAACCCATAAATATTCTATATGACCTTACATATTTTGTAATAGTCTTTATTCCACAATTAAAATTCTAATATCTGAAGTCCTTGAGTACCTAAATCATCATTAATTTTTCTCTGATAACTCTTCCTTATATTGGAGAGTGATTAAAGCATGGCTTTGGAATCAGACTAACCATAGATGTTTCCTGGCTCCAATATTTATAGACTGTGTGACAAGTTACGTACTGCCACTGAGTCAGATTCTTTACTCAAGTGTTTTTATGTGCAAGTAAATTAAAACCATCTCCTTAAACAGGACATTGCAATTTTTCAACAGTTTGTAGCTTCTATTGACAACTGAGAAAAATACAGTGCTGCTCTTGTTGAAGATAAATAAATATATTTGTCCTCTAAAGGACCCTGCCCTCTAAAAATACCATACTTAAGCATATATAAGGCAAGCTGGCTAATGTGATTAGTATTAAAGTGCATGTTGGGAAGGAATGGACAGTACATTTGGAAACAGAGTAACTAAAAAGCGCACTGACTGGGAAATTAGGAAATCTAAGCTTTTGTCTTGTTTCTGTCACTTACTTAGATTCTCCATCCTGAGTGAGTCATTTTACTGCTGTGGCCTTCAGTTTCTTCATTTGTAAAATGAGCATCATAATACTGCCACATTTACCCCACCAAAAATTGTGAAAATCAAATGAGATAGTGAATGTGAAGATGCCTTTACAATTATAAAGCATGGTAAAATATAAAGATTTTTTAAAACTATAGTTAAGCAAATAAATTTTTTATGCTAAGACATGTACATTTTCTTCAGAATGGGGTGTTGTTTTTAGCACGAGCATTTTCACACTAGAAGGAGGATACTAATTAGCTACCTGTGAAAGTGAAAGGGTAGCCTTTCTATTTTATTATAGATACCCTGCAACTTAAACCTATGCAGGTGAATTTGTGTTGAATTGTTACCAGCATAGTATTCTCTGATTTTCTGCTCACTGATTACAGATTGTAGCTAGTCAATTAAGATAAATGTATAACTGTTTCTTGTTCAGAAATATTTTACATTCATTTAAGGCATGGTGTGGTATAATTTTTATTTTTGTGTGTATAGCTATTAAACTTGGATTATTCCTTGTGCAACATAGAGCACATGATTCTTTCCTTAAATATATAGAAAGAGGCATATTAAGCTATAGCAAAATATAATAATACGACCATGTGGCACCATTTTCAAATTCTTATTTTCCATTAATGTGGGACTAAACACAAATTATTGCTCATATAAAATTTACTTAATATGTTGTCTTTTTGATAGTATCTCTATAAGCCCTAAATTCTCCAATTTTGGACAAATATTAGTATTCATGAAGATATAGTATAAAAATAATGAAAGATGTTTTTAGGCCTGGCATGGTGGCTCACGCCTGTAATCCCAACACTTTGGGAGGCTGGGGCAGGCACATCACTTGAGGTCAGGAGTTCGAGACCAGCCTGACCAACATGGTAAAACCCCATCGCTACTAAAAATACAAAAAAATTACCTGGGCGTGGTGGTGGGCACCTGTAGTCCCAGCTACTTCGGAGGCTGAGGCAGGAGAATCGCTTGAACCCGGGAGGCAGAAGTTGCAATGAGCCAAGATTGCACCACTGCACTCAAGCTGGGTGACAGCACGAGACTCCATCCCCTGCCAAAAAGGATAATGTTTTTCATGGACTATTATCTGCCAGACACGGTGTTGAGTGGTCCACATTTATTAATTCACTGGATCCTCAAAATGAATCTACAAGGCACGTACTATTATTATCCTAATTTTACAGATCAGGAAACAGTCGAGTGTGTATCTGTCAGGGCTCAACACAGGAAACAAAAACTACTCAGTATTTCAAGCAGACTTTGTAAATAGCATCTTATTAAATTACTCACAGTTTAAAAAAGAAATCATAATGGGCTTTTAAAAAGATAATGGCTATATTACATATTGAAGCATGTGGAATACATCAAACACAGTGATGTGAAGGATTTTATAGTCTTAAATACTTATAATAGAAATTTTTTAAAGGCTTGAGATTAATGAGCAACATATTCCTAGAAGTTAGGTGGTCTATTCTAAACCAAAAATAAACCCAAATAAAATTTACAGAAAATTGGGCATAGTGGCTTGTGCCTGTAATCCCAGCATCTGAAGAGGCTAAGGCAGGAGAATTACTTGCGACCAGGAGTTCAAGACCAGCCTGGGCAACACAGCAAGAGCCCCCATCTCTAAAACTGAAAATAAAAATAAAAAGAAATGTTTTTTAAAAAATAGAAATAATGAATAAAATAACAGAAACTGGTAATTTTTAAAGATAAAGAAAATGTTGATTTTCAATATTAGTCTTGCATCATCATCTAAAAATACTGTAATTTCTTAAGAAACTATTTGAAAGGCTCTGCAAGTCTGATAAGGAATGCCTTGGGCACATGGTCATAACTAAAGGTTTTACATTGTACAGGCTTTGGAAATGCCAGACTAGACTACAGTCTAAAAGATTCCTATGGATTCTGTCGGAAAATTTATCCCAGAATTCAGAGAGAAAGACTGGCTTGTAGTTTCAACAAACAAGAATGAATATATTGGATATTGACAGGTGTGTAGAAGTCAGAGACATAAGAAGCGTGCATGCATGAGTGAGTTTATGCTTGTGTGTGAGTGTGTGTACATAAATCCATAAAAAGAATTGGAATCAGTTTCTAGCTAATGATTGGAATGGGTAAAAACTCGCATGGGAGCTGATAAAGGAAAATTTTACATTTTCATCTTCTTATATTTGACTTTTCAATGAAAATGTATTTATATTTCATTGTTAAAGACAATTATAAAGACAAAACAATTTAAAACAAAAAAGCTGATTCATTTAATGAAAATTATATCAAAATGATTTTCAGCTTTATGGAGGTATACAACAAAATAAATGAACCTCCGCTAATCAGTTTGAGAGTAGAGGCAATGCTATGAATGAAAGGGGGAATATACACAGATAACTTAAAGCCTAAAAAGATGAGAAAATAGTATCAATGAATTTATGCCATTCCTAGAAAAAATCTAATTTTCTAGGGAGAAATTGAAATCTTTAACAGTTCTATAACTACTAATGAAACCGAAGCAGTGGTCAAATAATTTTTCTGAAAACATAACACCATGCTCTGATTTTTTAAAAGGCCAGTTTTTTGTTTTTTGTTTTTTCCTTTGAGTATATACCCAGTAATGAGATTGCTGGCTCGAATGACGGTTCTACTTTTAGTTCTTTGAGAAATCTTCACTGTTTTTCATGGTGGCTGAACTAACTTACATTTCCATCAGCAGTGCATAAGTATTCCCTTGGCTCCACAGCCTCACCAACATCTGCTATTTTTTTTACTTCTTTATAATAACCATTCTGGCTAATATAAGGTGGTATCTCATTGTGGTTTTGATTTGAATCTCTCTGATGATTAATAATGTTGAGTATTTTTTCATATGGTTGTTGGCTGCTTGTATTTTTTTCTTTTGAGAAATGTTCATGTCCTTTGCACACTTTTAAATGGGATTTTTTTCATTAATGTTGAATTGTTTTATTTCCTTATAGATTCTGGATATTAGACCTTTGTCAGATGCAAAGTTTATGAATATTTTCTCCCATTCTGTAAGTTGTCTATTTACTCTGTTGATAGTTTATTTTGCTGTGCAGAAGCTTTTTGGTTTAATTAGTTCCCATTTGTCAATTTTTTTGTTTTTGTTGCAATTGCTTCTGAGGACTTGTAAATTCTTTGCCTGCCAAAAAGACAAATGCACTTGTATACTCATCATAGCACTATTCACAATAGCGAAGACATGGAATCAACCCAGCTGTCCATCAACTGTGGATTGAATAAAGAAAATGTGGTACATATACATGATAGAATACTACACAGGCATGAAAAAGAACAAAATTATGTCCTTTACAGCAATATGAATGTAGCTGGAGGCTATAATTCTAAACACATTAATGCAGAAATGGAAAACCACATACTACATGTTCTCATTTATAAGTGGGAGCTAAACATTGTGTACACCTGGACATAAAGAAAATAACAATAGACACTGGGGAACATCAGAGGGATAAGGGCAGGCGGGAGAGGGGCAAAGGTTGAAAAACTACCTATTGGGTACTATGCTCAGCATCTGGGTGATGGGATCAGTTGTACCCCAAACCTCAGCATTAAGAAATGTGCCCATGTTTCAAATCTGCATATGTACTCCTGAATCTACAGTGAAAGTTGATTTTTTTTTAAGGCAAGTTCTACCAAACTTTCAATAAATTTCTGTGCCTATTTTCATAGGCAAAAAAAAAAAAAAAGGAGAATTACTTCTCAGTTCAAACTATGAACTCAACATAATGCTGATACCAAAATCAGACAAATAGTTTTAGGTCTACTTCACTTACAAATATAAAAGCAAAATTTCTAAAATATAAAAAAGGAATAAAATTAAATCCAATAGCACATTAAAACCTATATTGCATATTTAATACATTATGATTAAATTGAGTTTATTCCAGGAATATAAGAATAGTTTACATTATAAAATCCATTAATGTAATTTTCCATAATAACAGACTAAAAGAGAAAATTATGTAATCATCTCATTAAATGCAGAAATTTGATAAAATGAAAAATTCATTCATGGTAATAAGCTCTAAGTAAGCTAGAAATTAAAAGGAACATCCTTGACCTGATAAAGAGTACCTACAAAAAAATACAGTATTCTAAAGCATTAGCTTTAAAATAAAGAGGAAGACAATGGAGCACACTTATCACAACTTCTAATCAACAGTATTGCTGGAACGATTAAGTGAACAAAAGAAGTAGTCACAAGAATTAGCAAGGATGACATCAAACTATCATTGTTTAGAGATATTATCATTCAGATACACCCCCTGAAAAATGTTCAGAAAAATTATTAGAAATAATGTCAGTACTCAGCAAGATGGATGAATATAAGCTTAACATGCAAAAGTCAAATACATTTCTATTCCTCAGCAGCACAAGACTAAAAAACGTGATTAAAGAGATAACTATATAAATGTATCAAATAAATATCAAGTGAACAAGAACAAATCCAAAAAAAAGATGCTCAATATCTCTACAGAAAAAATTATAAAACCCTATGAAGAGTTTTTAAAGACGACCCAAATAAAAAGAAATATAAACTGTGTTTGTAGACAAGAAGACATAATATTATAAAATGCCAATTCTCCAAAGATTCGTCTATAAAGACAATGAAATTTCAAACAACTGAACATTTTTTTAATGGAAATTTATAAAGGTTGTTCTGATTTGTGTGACAAATAAAGGACCAAGCATAGACAAGACATTTCTGAAGAAGCACAAAGAGGAAAGATTCTTCCTGTTACACATCAGGATTGATTATAAAACTATAGTAATTAAGACATCATAGTAGATGAATAGACCATATATGGATGGATTTCTGACATAATGGATATATTGTGTAAGATCAGTGAGAAAATCAGAGATTGTTCAATAAGTAAAGTAGGATAAAAAACGATTATCCATATGAAAAAAATTTAAAAAATCAGATCCCTACCTCATGCAATTATGCAAAAGTCTACTCCATATAAATTAAGGACATAAATAACAGAGGTAAAAATTTTACATTCTTAGTAGAAAACACAGTACTATGTTTTAGTCCTTGAGATATGGAAAGATTTTTTATAATGTTTCCTATAAAAAATTAAAAACTGATAAATGAGGCTACATAAAAATAAATTTTGTTCATCAAAAAAATAAAGTGAAAACATGGGTTACATACTCGCATAATACATTACAACATGCAGCAATAAACAAAAGATCAATATCAAGGCCAGGTACAGTGGGTTCACACTTGTAATCCCAGCACTTTGGGAAGACAAAGTGGGAAGATCACTTGAGTCCAGGAGTTCAGGACCAGCCAGGGCAACATAGGAAGACACCATCTTTGCAAAAAAATAAAAAAAATTATCAAGGCATGGTGGCACGCGCCTATAGTCCCAGTGACTTGGGAGGCAGAGGTGGGATGATCACTCGAGCTTAGGAAGTTGAGGTTGTGGTGAGCCATGATCACACCACTGCTATCTAGCCCAGGGGACCAAAAAATCGATATCAAGAAGATACAACACACTATAAATTAATATCAAGATCAAATAAAATTATAGAAAATGGACAAAAGGAATATGGAATCCTTCACAGACCAGGAAACAGTATACAGCCAATAAACATATTAAAGAGCTGTTCATTATATGACATATGAAAATTAAGACCATAATGAGATAGCATTGTATATCACTTCAATTCATTAAATTCAAAATAGCTGAAGATTCCAATTGTCAGAGAGGATCTATAGGAGCTTAATGTTTTTCTGATAGTAATAAAAATAAGCACAATCTATTTGAAAAAGGGTTTAACTTTATAGTCTAATATTGAATAGTTGCATTTTTCATGGCTCAGCAATTCAACTCCTATTATATACACAAAAGAATCCAGGAGTATGATAGAAGACAAGATTATTCATAGCAGTACTATCCACAATAGCAAAAACCTAGAAACAATACAATTGCCCATAGATTGGAGACTGGATAAACAAAATGTGCCACATTCATATTCACATGATACAATATTACATTGCAGTGAAAATGAATTAACTACATTGTCAAGCAGGAAACAAAATTAATCTTTGTCACGTAATACTAAGTAAAATTCTAAGTCTCCAACTATTATATGGAGCAGTATATTTTAATTTAAAAGCTAATAATAATTAAGATAGACATAATTTTTGATACATGATTATAGATGTAATAAAAGGGGAAGCAAAAGAATGAACACAAGGCTTAGAATGAGTGTATTCAGCAGGAGAAGATAAAAAGGGGTGAACTACATAGTTGGATATAGATTATTTTCAAGGTCTTACCTTGTTTCACATGGCTGGTTCACACATGCTTATTAAATTATTAAAGTTAACTGACTAAAGGTATAAATAAATGTGAGCATGCATTGACCAAAGAAAAGACTGCATCAAAAAATAAAGGAAGAAAAGACAGAAATGTGCAAGCATTTGGTCCTAAATTCCCAGTAGAACTCCTCATTCATAATACCCTGTGAACAGCCAGGATGGCAACAGTGGAGCAAATGACAATCACAAATCATTAATCATGATTTAGATCTGCTCAGGAGTGATTTCAATTTCTAGGGAAGTTTTGCCAAAAAGTTCTCTCTTGGTGTGGCAGCCCCTCAGTTATCAAATCCACTTCAAAGGAGCCCAGTTTATGACAATTTAAATAATTTATACCCAGAAAATAAAGCAAAACATGAAAATGTTAAGATATCTTAAATCATGGTTAAGGTTGCATAAGCATAATAAAATAATTTAAGAAACAATTATGTGACACCATGGGGGTGAATGAAGTTTACCTAATGAATTATGATGCTCAGATCCTTTCTTAGTTGCCTCTCACTGAGCCTCAAGTTTAGAAAGTTAAATAAAGGCAAGTTTAAGCTAAGATCGCAGTAAAGGTCTCTTCTTTGGCAAATGGGATGGCTCTTGGATAGAGGTCTGTCTGACATTAAACAACAAGTAAAATTGCATTTTCCAATATTTAATTTCTTTTCTCACTTAGAGAAAATGTCCCTGTTTATTTTATCAAGTTCATCCGCATCTAAGAATGTGTTACAAAATGACAACAAAGCTGTCACTGAGGAAATAATCCCAGTCAATTTACTTCAGATGATTAAACCTACTGTGTTATCTTCTCCAAGGGAGTGAAATGGTAACGCAGTGGGAGCCTAAGCAACAGTTCTAGACGGAGGACGATTACTTCAACGGAGAAGTAAACCTGCTTAGAAGGGTCAGCAAGCAATTTGGAGCCTGCCTTTATCACAGTATACTGATGAAAGATAAGTTTGAATGGTCTTTCAAATTAGCAAACAGCATATAACATTTAAGTATGCACCTGGTGGAGACAGAGAATGCGGTTAGTTCCCTTTCAATGCTGAGATATTTCATCCTCTGCATGGGACACAAATTGTGTGGCTTTAAGACACACAATGTGTATGGATAAGAAAAGGAATTTTCTAAATTTCTCTCAGGAAGAATAAAAGCATCACAGTTTGACATGGAAGCATGATGCCTATGGCTATAAACTGATGTTATTGACAATGAAGAATTGAGAAGAATAAATAAGATGTTTTAAGCCAAGAGCAGTCATCCAAATGCATTCTTAAGGTGATTGCACTCATTTCCTAGGGGCGCCATAACAAATTGCCAGAAACTGGGTAGCTTCAAACGACGGACACTGATTCTCTCACAGCTGTGGAGGCCAGAAGTTCAAAATCAAGGAGTCAGCGCAGCTGGTTCCTACCAGAAGCTCTGGGAAAAAATCTGTCCCATGTTTCTTTCCTAGCTTCTGAAGGTTGCCGGCAATCTTTGGCACCCCTTGACTTGTAGACTCATTACTCTATTTTCTGTTTCCATCTTCAAATGGAGTTCTCTCCTGTGCCTCATCATGCAGCGTATGTCTCTGTGTCTCTTCTCTTCTTATGAAGACATTAGTCCTATTGGGTCAGGGTCCACCCTAATTGAGTGTGATCTCATTTTAATGACATTTGCAAGGGCCTTGTTTTCCAAATAAGATCACATTCACTGGTACTGGAAGTTAGGACTTTAATATATCTTTTAGGGGACACAATTCAACACACAAAACTGGTCAGTGGCAGTTTGAGGAGAAAGAAGTATCATTATTGTAAAAAAAAAAAAAAAAAAAAAAAAAAGTAAAATTTCTTCCTTGTCCTTCTACTCTGGGATATAACCATCTAGATAAATATCTTATAGATTAAAAAGCCTCCAGCTGAAAAGACCAGTAATAAACTCATTTGCCCTACAGGGGCTGAAAAGGAAACATTGGTGAATGAGATGGACTGCTTAGTGTAAGCTGATCTACTTATTTTCTTCACTTAAGAAAAAAAACTTATATTGAAATTTTAGTCCCCACTTTAAAAAAAATCATTACCCTTTTCATTATGCATCTTTTCCACACAATTTTTATAATTCTCATTAAGGTTTATTTCATCTAGGCATCTTACATTGAATTTTTGACTAATATACTGTTAAGAATGGAGAAATACTCTTAACTGCACAAAGAAATATGCTTTCTCTCATTTTTCTTAAAACACACACTTAGTCTAACACTTATTTTTTAAATTTTGATAGATAAGTAGAGAAACATTTCTCTGATATAAGACAAAAAACTGTACAAGCCTAATGATATGTAGTGGCTAACATACAACCTCAATTATGGGGAGACAATGGGGAGGAGTGGAGACTGTGGTCCTGTCCAAACAGGGAAGAAGCTACTCAGCCCCAACCTTTTAGTGTTGCTCAGTTCCTGCATAAGCATGTAGGGAAGTCCTACACAAAGCATGTCCATGGAAGACAGTTCTGATTTTTCCAGAAAAAACAGAAATCCAGATTTTTATAATAAATATCCATATTTATCTTAATGTTGCTTTATGCAAACCAAGTATAACTCATCTGTAGATTGAATTCAGATATAGGCAATCTACGAGACAACAGGATAATTATTTTGATGAGTTTTCTCATTAGAAAGACTTACTTCCCTTCTGCTTCTCTCCATCTTAATGATACTTACTCCTTCTCCCTTTTCCCTTTGTCTTCTCCTGTCCTCCTAGAATTGAAAGCCAAACCCAGGTGATTATCTGAGAAAATGAAATCTCGATTATCATTGCTTAATTGATAAAAGAAAAATAAATCTATGAGTAGGAGAATCTCAAATCTGAAAAATTGCTAGCTCTCAGTTGCTACCTGAAAAAATATCTCATTGTGTACAGTTTGATGGTGTTCTCTGTCTGCACTCGTGTTTATTGGATGTTATAATTTTCCATCACATTATATACAGTGTAGCCATACTTTCTGCTAATATACAGATTTCGGTAGACATGTTATCATTCTTTTTAGCTATCTGGTAAGAAAATCTCTTTCCTTTGTCTTCTGGCATCCCAAATTCAAAAGGTGAAGGAAAGGGATTCTTTTACTGAGAAAGTAAAAGAACGGCAAATGTGCACCCATAGAATTTGAAAATGCTAAATTCTCACTTTCTCAGTTTCCTTTGAAACCAGGGTATAAGCATATGCCCTGAGCTTCACCTTCAAATGCAACATCCCAGACTCCTAGAAATACAAGAAGTAAGGCCTATGCAGAATCCTTTCTGGCGAGGGTGCCAGAAGGAGTGACCATCTTGTAGAGATCCATCTTGCAGAGACAGCTTGGGCAACAATGGTTCTGGCTGTAATGCCTAGTGTGCAACATCTGAGAATTGGCAGTGCCAGCTTGGATGTCTATGCCTGAGAGCAGCACTCAGCAGCAGTGCCCAGCAGGTCTTTTTGTTCCAGGGCATAACTCAAGCATTGTGCCTGTCTGTAGAGCCTACAAGCTTAATTCTCCACCTGTCCAGAAGATTGCGGGAGCTACTCTGTATATTAGTAAATTATTTTTCTGTTTTTAAACCAGACTTGGTTTCTGTTGCTTGAAACCAAGTTCCTTGATTTATATAAAAATCAAATATGTCAATAGTTACAGTGTTTTTCACGTGATGCTCAAGGGTAATTGCTACCTCATGAACAAGTATAAGAACCACTTCTCCAAGAGATGCAAGTATAGCACAATGGTTACTATTAATATTATGGACTCTGGTTCAAATCACAGCTCTGCTACTTCCAAGTTATGTGACCTTATGCAAGTGCTTTGACTTTAATCTCTCTGTGCCTCTGTTCCCTTGTCTGCAAAAAAGGACAAGAATAATTAGCACCTATCTCATGGGATTATTGTGAGAATTAAGTGTTTGGGACATAATAAGTACTCCATAAATGTTGCCTGTTGCCATTATTTTTCCTTGGAGCTATATTGGAAGGATAAGACCACATGATTAGACAGGACTTACTTGGCATAGCCACTCCATTTGGGTGGGTTGTAAAGAAATAGATAGATCCAGAAAGGAATTCCAAGAGGCTATAGCTGGAGCACGTGGGGTCCCAATCTCCTATGAAAACAATCATCTGCCACTACTATTGGATTCCCCCAAAGTTCTAAAACCCAAGAGAGAAATTGCAAGTAAATTCTATCCCTTGAATTCTTCCCTTTGAATCCTGAAAAAACAAAAAAAAAATTCCTAGGGAATCTTGCCATTTCCATTCCTACAATTATTTCCAAGCCTACATTCCTCACAAGACTCTTGGAATATATCAGTGAATAAAACTGAAAAAGATTATTTCTCTCATAGAGCTAATATGACAAACCAAAATATATTAAAAATTCATCACAAAATAATAATAAAATATAAACTAATTATATATGGTAGGTTGCAATGCAGTGTTCAAGGAAATCATAGAGCCAGGTAAAGGGAATCTGGGGTGCCCAGGGCAGGAGGTCACAGCAGGTTATGCTAAGTAGGCCTTTTAGAAAGGTGATATTGGAATGGAGTTAAAAAGGAGGTTAGAGGCCAGGAGCGGTGGTTCATGCCTGTAATCCGAGCACTTTGGGAGGCAGAGGAGGGCGGATCACAAGGTCAAGAGATCAAGACCATCCTGGCCAACATGGTGAAACCCCATCTCTACTAAAAATACAAAAATTAGCTGGGCGTGGTGGTGCGCCTGTAGCCCCAGGTACTCGGGAGGCTGAGGCAGGAGAATCACTTGAACCCGGGAAGTGGAAGTTGCAGTGAGCTGAGATCACACCACTGCACTCCAGCCTGGTGACAGAGTGAGACTCTGTCAAAAAAATAAAAAAATAAAAAGAGGTTAGAGAGTCAGGGGTGGGTATCTGTAGCAAGAGCATTCTGGGCAGAAGGACTAGCCATTGCAAAGGGCTTAAAGCAGGTTCATGCCTAGAATTTTGGAAGAACAGCAAGGAGGTTAGCATAGCTGAAGCAGAGTGAATAGGGGAAATTCATCAGATGAGATAACAGAGACAGCTAGGAGTTATTTTGTGTAGGGCCTCTCTACCTAACACTCCGGACAGCTCCATTACCTTGCTAGAACCAGTGTCTCCTACCTGTGGCTATAACGTTTCATATTATGTTCTGTTGGCCAGATTAGACATTTTCTCACCCTTTGAAACTTGTCCTCCTAATGCCCAGCTGAGACAGTAACTAGCCGTGGCTCCAGGGCATGACCTCTCCTCACCTACCCAGTCATTAGCTAGACTGGGCCAGTCCATAGTGTAACACATGAAGAACACAAAAAGAAGAGAGAAATCTCATGTTCAGAACTCTAGAAATCTACATTTTCCAAACATGCATGATTATCAAAATAACTGTGTAAAATGAAGATTCCTAGACTCACCCCAGACCTGCTAAATCAGAATCTCTCAGAAAGAAAACCATATATGTCTCCTTTTTCTTTTTAAACAAGTTCCTCAAGTTATACTAATGATGAACTAAGTTTAGGAAATACTAATTTGGACCCAAACCCTCATTAGAAAAGAGGGAATAAAAATCCCATAGGAGTTAAGTAATTTCTAAAGCATTTCTCTTCCTCTAATTGAGAAAGAATGTTTTCTTATTGCTTTCTTCTTTTAACTTTCCTCATTTCCCTTCCAATATATAGAAGTTACATGTTTTTGATCAATCTCTGAGGGGACTGCTAACACCTCCTAATCATGTCTCCTAGCAGAAGTGATTTTGGGAACCTGAAACAGTCTCAGGAACAGCTTTCTCCTTTCCTCATGAAAAGCTCACCTTGAAACAGTGACAGCCACTCTACTCTAGGAAAATTATTTATTCTTAATTGGGACCATCTAGAGAGGGTTGGAACCATAGAGACTCTCTTTGCCAAGTTTAAGAAAAAAAGGGCATCCCTTTGTCCTTATTATTTTCAAGATGATACGTGTGATCTAATGGCCCCTGCACACCATGAGGCTCTCGTTGACATCAGTCGGCATTATGCATGGGAAAGGGCAGCAGGAAAGGGCTCATTATCTTCAGCCCAAGCAGAGAGAAACACAATAATAATCGTTCTCTGCTGTTCTTGAAGCCTTTAACTGGTGTTGGAAACACAAGTAACCTTAGTGCTTTGGGTTACAGTGAGTAACACCTTTTTCAATTGGCAGATAGAATTCAATTCTTTCTCTGCTTGAGAGACCACAGGGATGGGGAAGAGGGGGCCATTGAATGATAGAAACTATTCTTATCTGTAAGACTAGAATGGCTGAGTTGTCTTAGAGAAGAGCAGTGACTCCCTAGTAATACCTTCCAATACACCCAAACTCTTCAGTAAATGAGGATTTTATGTAGCCATGAAAGTCAAAAGCACCTATGTCAAAGACAAAGGTTGACCAGAGAAAATGCAGTACTCACTCCAAGAACATTATTAAATCACATCATTTTGTTTATCCAGGGTCTTTAAACTCCTTTTTCTATCAAAGATATGGCTGTAGAATTGATGCAGCTTAATATCAGGATCTCATGAATCCACTTAGCTCTCAATTATCTGCTCCAATAAGAGGGCCCTGACACAGATCATTTAAATCAGCAGAGAAAGCCACACCTGGAGCAAAGTGTTGGCTTGGCTTCCTTTTGAAAGGCAATATTATCATCACTTTGAGTCTCTCTTTTCCTGTTTCCATTCTGCACCAACAAAAGAAGAAAGTCACTCATCGGGTTTCTTTTGCTGAATTAAAAACTATAGAAGAAAAATGCTATCTTCTTCTAATAATAATAGTTTCCACCTCTTCACCTGTGTCCTCTCTCAAGCTGCGTATTCATAGCTCTTCTCACTTTATTCTGCTCTGCCTCACTTGTTTTCCCAAAGGAAAGATCCTTTTAAAATCACCTGGGAATCATCCTTTCAAAAAGGTCCTTTTTTAATGACATTGTGGTGACAACACTTAACATGAGATCTACCTCTTGACAATTTTTTGAGACGGAATCTGGCTCTGTTGCCCAGGCTGGAGTGCAGTGGCGGGATCTCGGCTCACTGCAAGCTCCGCCTCCCGGGTTCACACCATTCTCCTGCCTCAGCCTCCCGAGTAGCTGGGACTACAGGCGCCCGCCACCAAGCCCGGCTAATTTTTTTTTTTTTTTTTTTGTATTTTTAGTAGAGTCAGGGTTTCACTGTGTTAGCCAGGATGGTCTCGATCTCCTGAATTCGTGATCCGCCCACCTCGGCCTCCCAAAGTGCTGGGATTACAGGCATGAGCCACCACACCCGGCCGACAAAATTTTAAGTGTGCAATACAGTATCATTAACTACAGACACCATGTTGTGCAGCAGATCTGTAGAACTTAGACACTTTACATAACTAAAACTATACCCCTTTCAACAGCAACTTCCCATTTCATCCTACCACCAACCCCTGGTGAACACCATTCCACTGTGTTTCCATAAGCTTGACTATTTTAGGTACCTCATAAAAAATGGAATCATGCAGTGCCTGTTCTTCTGTGACTAGCTTATTTCACTTAATGTCCTCAAGGTTCATCCATGTTGTCACATATAGCAGGATTTTCCTCTTTTTTAAGGCTAAGTAATATTTCACCATATATATATACCACATTTTTGTTATCTATTCATCATGCAATGAAATTTAGATTGTTTCCAGATCTTGGCTGTTGTAAATAACACAGCAGTGAACATAGGTGAGATCTTCATTTCAATTCCTTTGGGTAAATACCCAGAAGTGGGATTGTTAGATCATGTAGTAATTCTATTCTTAATTTTTTGAGGAACCTCTGTACTGTTGTCCATAGCAGCTGCACCTTTTACATTCCTGCCAAGTGTATGAGGGATGCAACTATTCCATATTCTTGCCAATATTTATCTTTTGTGTTTTTTATTTTTATTTGTTGGTTTGTGAAACTAATAGCCATCTTAACAGGTGTGAGGTGGTGTCTCATTGTGGTTTTGATTTATATATCCCTAGTAGTTAGTAGTGGTGAGCATCTTTTATATTTGTATATCTTATTTAAACAAACGTCTATTCAAGCCTTTTACTTATTTTTAACAGAGTTGTTTGAGAACTTGAGTTCAGGGGTAGAATTTATTATGGACATGCACAAAACACTGTTCCAGTCACCCAAACATTTATGTACTCCTTTCAAACCAAACTGGAGCAGATCAGGCACTTCATCAACCTAAACAACAGATGCTGGAGAGGGTGTGGAGAAAATGGAATGATTTTACACTGTTGGTGGGAATGTAAATTAGTTCAACCATTGTGGAAGACTGTGTGGCAATTCCTCGAAGATCTAGAAGTAAAAATACCATTTGACTCAGCAATTCCATTGCTTTCAATTTTGTCTTTCAATTATGAGCCTTGAATACATACCCAAAGGCATATAAATCATTCTATTGTAAAGATACCCCCATATGTATGTTCATTGCAGCACTATTCACAATAGCAAAGACATGGACTAAACCCAAATGCACACCAATGATACACTGGATAAAGAAAATGTGGTACATATACACCATGGAATACTATGCAGCCATAAAAAGGAATGAAATCATGTCATTTTCAGGGACATGGATGGAGTTGGAAGCCATTACCTTGAGCAAACTAATGCAGGAACAGAAAATCAAACACCACATGTTCTAACTTATAAGTGGAAGCTGAATAATGAGAACACATGGATGCATGGGGGGAAACACACACTGGGGCCTGTCAGGTGGGGCGGGCAGAGGGAGAGCATCAGGAAGAATAGCTAATGCATGCTGGGCTTAATACCTAGGTGGTGGGTTGATCTATCCAGAAAACCACCATGGCACACATTTACCAATATAATAATCCTGCACATCCTGCACATGTACCCCAGAACTTAAAAGTTGATGAACAAAAAAAAAAAAAAGAAAAGGAAAATGGAGAGCACGAAAATCTCAATTTGCCTAAGTAATTCAGTGAGAACAGATCTTCAATTTTGTCTTTCAACTCTAAACCTTGATATCAATTCTGCTCCCTTGCTGCTAGTAAGAAAGCTTGTTTTTTATTTTGTTTTGATTAGTTTTTAGCTTCTGAAATATATTTTGGTCATACCCTTTTCATATTTTGTGAAAGAGGAAGGGAGGTCTGTCTGATCCTTGATGATCTGGGGCTATTTCCAGAAGGCTGATTCACCACCATTCCTGCCAGTCTCTCTGTTGGAAGTCCAAGCCACTCAGCTAACACACCCACTCCATGTGCTCACCCCTGCTGTGAATATGTATTTCCACCCTCCTGATTCAACATTGCACACCTGTGTATGAAGAGGAAGCTGAAAGCAAGCATCTTGCCTTCTCACGCAGGTGGTAAAGTGAGAGAATAAAAACGAAGAGTGAGTAAGAGTATTCTTTCCTTGCTTCAGGCTGTGCTTCAAAGCCATTATTGTGTTCAGACCATCTCTCTTTTTACCAAATCACAATTTGACGGGGCATCAAAAACCATGTCATAAAATTTTTTATTTTACAATTAGTAAAACAGTGTTAAAGCAATAGCATGTACCTTTAAAGTCATATCTATAACCAACTGTTCACTGAGGCAGGATTGGAACCCAAGAATTAAACATTTGCTCTTCCACACCTTTAAAATGTCATCTTTGAGCCTAAATTACATGTATAGAATGCTCTTCTTTCATTTCAACTTAAACATCCTAAATACTAATCCATCTGAGAGTATTCTCCTGCCAGACCTGCTTCTTATTTCACAGTCATGAAACTGATTTGAAGTGTCTCCGTGTTCTAAAGGAGGTTGCCCAGATGTCTCTATGATGGTGGGTCTTGCAAAGAGAGAAATGTTCTATGTTCAGGGCCACATTGTTGCAAGATGGAAAACCAGCTCTTTCCTTGACTCATACTGGCTTCATGGACCCTGGTATTACTTGCCCCTCAACTTTTGGCAGCCATGGTTTTTCATGTTTCAAGAATCCAGCTCTCTAAACCCAGCTGACTACATCCTTAGAATAATGACAGTGCAGGAGAGGCATAGTTCCACACTTCCAGCAGCCCCCAACATGTCTTTCCTGCCAGAGAAGTAGTGCAGAAATTCAATTCTGTAGCCATTTATTGAACATCTTCTATCTTCAAACCTCAGGCATTTGGAAGAAAGTACAGTTCAATGTATTGACTTACCTATGGTTCAAAAAAGTGATGACCCAATTTTTACACATATATCAGAAAATTAGTGGATATAAGTGCTTAGTAAACAATATATTACAAACAAATACTCTAATTGATTTTTATGAAAAAATATTTAGCTCCTCAAGGGACAAATTATTTTTATTCATTCACTTATTTATGCATTTATTGAAAAATACGTATTAAACATCAGATATTTTCCAGGCACTCTCCCAGACAGTAGGAATACAAAAGTGAGTGACTTTGTATCCTTACACTCCATGAGTTCACACATAAATAGTGAGACAGGGAAAAGAAAGTAAGGATAATAGAGTACAAGCAATGTTATGGTAGAAGTCTTTGTTGGGACTATGAGAGATCATTGGTATAGAGATGTCAGCAAAAACAAGGGAGAAGTCAGTTCGTAGAGCTCTTAACGTGAAAGACACTCATAAAGCAATTGAAGGAGAGACAATGTTCCAGACTGAAGGGAAAATGTAAATCAAGTCACTGAGACATGACAAAACCCAGATCAATAATGTGGGAGAAGGAAGATAGAATAGGCTATAGGAAATAGTGCTGCAATAAACATGGGAGTGCAGATATCTCTTTAACATACTGATTTCATTTCCTTTGGATATACATCCAGTAGTGGGATTGTTGGATCATATGGTAATTCTATTTTTAATTTTTTCAGGAACCTCTATATTGTCCACAGTGGCTATAGTAATTTACTTTCCCACCGTTTTGTTCTCACACTGCTACAAAGAGCTACTTGAGACTGGGTCATTTATGAAGAAAAGAGGTTTAATTGACTCATAGATCCACAGGCTTAACAGGAAGCATGACTGGGAGGCCTCAGGAAACTTAGAATCATGGTGGAAGGCAAAGGGGAAGCAAGCACAGCTTATCATGGCAGAGCATGAGAGACAGACAGCAAAGAGGGAAGTGTCACACACTTTTAAACCATCAGATCTCGTGAGAACTCACTGACTATCACAGTAACAGCAAGGAAGAAATTTGCCCCTATGATCCAATCACCTCCCATCAGGCCTCTTCTCCAATTTGACATGAGATTTGGGTGGGGACAAACCCACATCCCCCATCAACAGTGTATAAGTGTTCCCCTCTCTCCACATCCTTGCCAACATTTGTTGTATTTTGTTTTTTATGTGTCAGAATAAAACTTAAAATAATAAAAAAGAAAGAATAGGGAAAAAACAAATCAGAGCATCTTTAGGCATCTATAAAGATTTTATACTTCATCCTGTGGGCAACAGAAGCCACTGAAAGTTTTCTGGCAGAAGAAGGACTTGATTAGACTCAGAGTGATTTGGGGAGATGTAACAAAGCAAACACATCCAGGTGATGCCTGCAGTTGTTTACTAGAAGCTATAGACTTTGACGTACTCAGTAGATGTGTGATATGAAAGCAGGAAGGAGCTATAGTCTCCAGAATCTGATAGCAAGTTAGAATTTGGACTCTGTAAAGGGCAGAATAACAGTTCCCCCAAATATTTCTATGCTCTAATGCCCTAAACCTGTAAGTACGTCACTTTCCTGGCAAAAGAGACTTTGAAGATGTGAATAAGATCACGGAGCTTAAAAAAATGAGGAGAGTAAACTGGATTTTCCAGATGGGTCCAATATAATCACATACATTTTTCCAGTTTCCCAGGTATGTTCAAATAGAAATGAGATGGAAGAATAAGGAGACATTTGAATTGTGTGCAAGAGATGTGAGGAAGGGGCCCATGAGCCACAGAATATAGTTGGCCTCGAGAAGCCAGGAGTGGCCTTCAGCTTATGCCCAGCTAGGAAGCAAGGATCTCAGTTCTACAATCACAAGGAACTAAATTTTGTCAAAAACCAAGTATGTACAAAAACGGATCCTCTTCTAGAGGCTTCAGAAAGGAACACCTGTTCTCACAGTCTGTTGCTCTAGAGAACCATAAAAATGAATTTATGTTGTTTCAGCCACTATGTTTGTGGTAATTTGTCAACAATAGAAAACTAATACGGATTTGAAGGCAAGAGAGGTATCTAGGTGGGAAGTGGGAGACAAAAGAAGAAGAATCTTTCAGGGAAATTGAAAAGTATCAAAGAGGTAAAGAAGAATAAGGAGAAGCCATAGGTCCAAGGGAGAAAAAAACTCCAGGAAAGGAATGATCCAAATTGACAACAGTAAAAAGTCAAGTAATACAGGACTGGCAGCTTTGCCAAAGCCGATCTTCAAATCTGCGAGCAGAATCTTTAAAGAATTAAACCAGAAGGTGAAAGCAATACTGGCCTTTAACCCCTGGAGCCTAGGCCCTTTGGACTGGTGTCCTATAAACTTAAGTTCATCATTTACTAGAGATGACTGGACCCTACCTCATTTAAGTCAAGAGAGGAACTGTCTGCAGAACAAGTTAACAGCATGTAACATGGTCCCTATCTCACTTCTGATTTAATGATTTCATGTTTTGTGAACTTGTGCCTTAGTAGGTAAAACTTGTTATATTTCAAAGCACACAAAGCACTATTTGCAAGGCTAAAAATGAGTAGTGACTTTATTTCTTGGGATTTCAACAGCAGCTAATGTGGTTATCAAAGAACCCAAAACTTCTAGTTGATCACTCCACTTCTCATGAATACACACAAAATTCTGAGTGACTACTTACATTCTGATTTAAATGTAGCTGCTTTAGACCTACTTTCTTCACAAATATACTTGAGGGAACCAGAATATTATATCCCAAGTAGTATATCTCAAACATACTTGTGGGAACAGGCTTCACAGATATACATATGGGAACATATCTTATTCATCTTTGTAGTCCTAGCAACTAATCAATGGTGGGAACATAGCATATCAGAAATATTCTTTTCCTTACTATACTAGTGAATAAGTGATATTTGTAATACATTGGTGAATTCACCATAATATCCAAAACATAATTTGCTGCATGACTTTCAAAGACTCCCATCACCATGCATAATATTCATAATATGTAAACTTAATTCTTTCAAAACTTGTAACAGAAAAACCACCTAACATTAGCATAGAGATGATATTCAAAGTACTGAATGCTCCTGCACACCTCACGGAGCTTTGTTCCAGAAAGTAATTGTTCTCAGAAAGTACCTTATCCTGACAAGGCTGGTTTGGCAAACAATTATGATGTATGTCCTTGACTGTATTCAGGTTCACAGAACAGTACATATTTTCTTTTCTGAAATAGCAGAGCATTGTCTTGCCCCAAGCATCCCTGGGAATACTTGGGTGTTATTTGAAAATCACTTTGAGATTCTCTAGGCAGCTCTTTGAAAGATTTCCCCAAGTAGGTCTTTAATTGTTTTCTTTGTCCACATTATTCCAAGCCTGCTTCTTTATGTTAGGCCCCAGCTAAAGTCTCCAGGGCTCCCCCACAACCCACCCCAATAAAGTGCAATGATTTCATCTTGTGGAGTTCTAGACTGGTAGGGGTCTCAGAAACCACTTAATCTAACTCTGTCAGTGAGAAGATGAGAAAACAGAGACTAAGAAAGCAAGGTGAATTGTTCAGGGGATAAGTCTGGGTAGTGTCAGAGCGAGACTTCGATGCGTAGCTTCTGATTCGGAGGTTCTGATTTGAATGTTCCTTCCAAAAGTCATGTTGAAGTTTAATTGCCATCATGATGGTATTAGGAGATGGGATCTTTATGGGGTGATTAAGTTGTGACAGCTCTGCCCTCATGAATGGATCAATGCCATTATCACAGGAATGGGCCCCTGATAAAAAGACAAGTTTGGCCCCCATTCTCTCTCTCTCATGCATGCTCACCCTCTCTCATTATATGATGCCTTCCATGATGTTATGAAGCCGCAAGAAGACTTTCACGAGACACAGCCCATGATCTTGGACTTTTCAGCCTCCAGAACCATAAGCCAAATAAATCTATTTTCTTTATATATGACCCAATCTGTAGCACTTTATTACAGAAGCAGAAAACAGATTAATTGAGATTTTTTGGTTCATTCTCAGAATATAAGGATGAGATTTGTAAATTATGAAATCAGACACAATACCTCCTAGAATCAATTCATGATTTCCTTCAATGGAAGTTGTGACTTTAAAAAAAATTCTAAATTAATTATTTCTATTTTCTCACTTTCTTTCAGCCACACTCAAAACATACTGCCAGATAGTTATTCTATTATTCATATATTCATTCATTATTTTATTATTTATTTATTCATCTATTTATTATTTCAAAAAGCATTTGTATAGTATTTTACATTCTCCAAATGTTTCTAAGCACTAAAACTACACAGATGAGAATAAAAATGTAAAGAAACTTTTTTTTTTTGGAGTGGAAGGAGGTCACCAAGAAGTTAAGTTTTATTGCCTTTATGTGTTATGTTTTTAAATAGTGATGTTGACATCTCTTTTCTAGCAAATTTAGAGGCCTGTGTGAACATAAAAGAGGAAGACATTTTAAAATAGGAAAGTTCGAACAGGAATCCTCCTAAATAATCATTTTTATTTCTTCAGCAAATGTGTTTCCAAATAGTTTAATTTAATGAATGTCTGGTAAACCTCTTTGTAATAATAAGAATTTCCTTGGACACTGACAAAATTAAGGGTAGGAAATAGATTTTTTAGATTGATAAGAAGATGCATTATCTTATATTAGTATATTTCATGCAAGGTGTTTGGTCCCCTCCTTGTAATAGTCAACTGCTAAAATATAAGAGAGAGAAGGTTGGGGAGGGAGGGAGGCAGTGAGAAAAGGGAAGGGGAGGGGTGGGGAAGGGATGGGAGGGGAGGAAAGAAGAAATAGAAAATAGGTATAATTGTTTCAAGAATTTCTGGCCAGAGATCCAGCTAGATGTCTTTTCCTTTGCCATGCTCCAGTTAATTAATTGGTTCTGTCAAAAATGTAAAACATGAAAATTTCCTATGGTGTCCATGAAGGTGCACCCCTCAGAGCTCCCTTCAGGTGAACCCACTACAAAGGGGCATGGGTAGCTGACAGCCTCCAGCCACCCTACCTGTGGATGTAGGGCAGCATTCACACCTACACCATGTTCTCCTGGGGATACTCCCTACCCGTGACTGAGCACAGCAGGGACACCGGAGCTTGACCCTTCCTGCCCAATGTGGGCTCCTCCAATAGGTACTCTCTGCTCTGGGAATTCCCATCAGCCTGACTTGGACTCTCAGAGCAGCAATCTGAGGCTCCTTCTCTTGGACCATCATCCCTCCCTCTCTTTCTCTCTGGAGTCATGTCTGCATCATGGCTGGGAGGCTTCCTCTGCCTCTTCCTGCTCGTCTCCCCCTCTTTATTCATAACTCCTTGAAACAAACATCAATTAAATAAGCTTCTACACAAAGATAATATTAATAATGATCAATATAATCCTTATTCATTTTTGAGAACTCTTTTGGTAAGTTCTCTTTTTTATTTCAAAATTCTGAGCAAAATGAGCTTGCCCACACCCCACCCATCTTAAGAGGCAAAAGAACAGAGAAGAATCATCCACAGCCAAACTTTGTAGACATGATATAACTGCTTTCCAAGAAAGGAGATGTCTGAATTATGGACAGCAATTGGATCCAATTACAACTTTTCTTATATCCTGGGGGCCCTGAATGCTGACTTCTTCTGTTTTCTAATAGAAATATTATAAAAGAGCAAGCATGACTAATGTGTGTAAACAAAGAACAAAAGATTAAAGACAGGAGCTTTAATAACCTGTTCATTCTTCTCCTTTGTCCCTTGTCATAATTACACAAACCATTTTTTATGGTGAAGTGTCCAGGGGCTTGCAGGAAACACCTGTGATGATCTAGGAACACTGCTATGGACTACGTTATTTTCCTCTAAAAAATCATACGTTGAAGCCCTAACTTCTCATGTGAAAGCACCTTGATCTTGAACTTCCCAAACTCTACAACTACATGAAATAGATTTCCATTGTTTAAGCCACCCAGTCAATAACATTTTGCTATGGAAGCCTGAGCTGACTAATTCAGACACTAAGGACAGTTGTCAAATCCATCTCTTTCCCAGTGAAGTAAGCATTGTCATAGGGCAGATGGCCAAGTGTCTCCTAATACAGTGACATACAAAGATGTCTTCTGAGAAAAAAAAAATTAATTCTTTGCCTGTGGTTAACTTCTCATAAGACAACTTACTGCTGTTATATATTGGTTGAACTATATAACCTAGAACCATTTTTCTTAGATTAATTGAGAAACACCTACAGCTTTTATCAGAGCCCAAAACTCTCTCAAAGGAGAAATGTTACCAAAACGAATTAAGTTTTCACAATCAATGCCAAGTTTAGTCCAAGAAAAAGTGGGGGTGGAGGGAGGAACGCACTATGGGCCTCACCACATAAGAGGCAAGGGACAGAACCACGTAAGAGACAAGGGACAGATATACAGAATAAAACGATACCTTTTCAATGTCACTAATTTCCTGTTTCTTTTCTTTCTAATGAAAATGTTGGAAAATAATACCAAGGCATTCAAAAATGTTTAGAAGCCCCTTATCCTTCCTCACAGGCATTTTCTCTTACAATCAGTTAAAATTAGCAATTTTGTCACTAATAAAGCAAGGTCCCACTTTGTTTTCGGCAGTAAGTTTAATAGGAGTTTCTTAGAAATTAAGATACGGGAAGGGTGAATCATAGTTGCAAAGTAAACTGTTAGAAAGTCACGCAAAATACGCTAACTGAAGACTCATGGTCAGAATCTGCCGCATGAACTCAAGTAAGCATGGACACTAGGATTGTTTTTTTTTTTTTCCAAACTATGCTCCTCGGAGTCCCCAGGCTTATTGGGAGGACTTTTGGGGGAGATGGAGACACTACTGGTACCTAATGTTTCGTTCTCCACCCCTTTCTGTTTCTTTGAAATGTTTTAACACCAAATGTGGTAGGCGGTTGATACGGTTTGGTTGTGCCCCCTCTAAAATCTCATCTTGAATTGTAGCTCCCATAATCCCCCATATGTTGTGGGAGGGACTCGGTGGGAGAGAATTGAATCATGGGGGTGGTTTTCCCCATAGTGTTCTTGTGGTAGTGAATAAGTATCACAAGATCTGATGGTTTTATAAGGAGAAACCCCTTTTGCTTGGTTCTCTTTCTCTCTTGCCTGCTGCCATGTAAGACATGCCTTTCACCTTCTACCACGATTGTGAGGCCTCCCCAGCTACATGGAACTCTGAGTCCATTAAACCACTTTTTCTTTATAATTTACCAAGTCTTGGGCATGTCTTTATCAGTAGCATGAAAATGGAGTAATACAGCAGTTTAATCTCCTCAAAGATGTCCATGTCCTAATCCCCAGAACCTGTAAATATGTCACCTTACTTGGCAAAAGGGACTTTGCTGATGTAATTAAATAAAGAATTTTGAGAGGTGGGGGTTATCCTGAATAATTTAATCACAAAGATCCTTATACGGGAGACAGGGAGACAGAGAAGCCAGAGTCCATGAAGGAGATGTAATGGCAGAAGCAGAGATTAGGCTGCTGAAAGGGGCCCTGAGCCAAGGACTACGGGCAGCTTCTAGGAGCTGGAAAGGCAAGGAAACAGATCTTCCCTAGAGCTCCCAGAAGGAATGCAGCCCTGGTGACGCCTTGATTTTAGTCCAGTGAAACTCACGTCAGACTTCTGATCTCCACAACTGTAAGATAATGAGTAGGTGTTGCTTTAAGTCATAAAGTCTGTGATAATTTGTTGCAGCAAGCATAAGAAACAAATGCACTAATGGACTAAAACAAGTGTTTTCACAACTTTTACATCCATAAGCTTTATCTGGAGGGTTTGTCAGGTATCAGTTTGAAGGCTCCACTCCCCAAAAACTCTAATGTTGGTTGTCTGTGGGGAAACCTAAGAATCTGCATTTTTAATGAATGTATCTCCCCATCTCCATGATTCCGGTTCCAGTGTTTTACCAACCACACTTAGAGAAACACTGACTGAAACCAGGACACTTAGAGAAACACTGACTGAAACCAGGATCACCATCAACAATCTTATGATAGCCAGGTGCAGTGGCTCACACCTGTAATCCCAACACTTTGGGAAGCTGAGGTAGGAGGGTCACTTGAGCCTAGGAGTCCAAGACCAGCCTGGGCAACATAGCACGACTCCTGTCTCTACAAAAATAAAAAATGTTAGCTGGGTGTGGTGATGCATGCCTGTAGTATCAGCTACCTGGGAGGCTGAGGCAGGAGGATGGCTTGGACCTAAGAGTTCAAGCCTGCCGTGAGCCATGATTGCACCACTGCACTCCAGCCTGGGTAACACAGCAAGACTTTGTCTCAAGAAAAAAGTCTTACGTTCCTAAGTTTCTTCGGCAAAAATATCCTCTAACTTGGCAGTGCACTTATGTCTACTAAGCAAAACCAAGAGGACTTTCCTTTTGTTCTTTCATCTCTATGAAAAATTATCACAAACTTAGTGATTTAAAGCAACACATACATATCTTACAGGAAATCACAATGCTAGTTGGAATGATGTTGCAACAAGTGCCCCCTGGAAATTTCAGCTAACATCCCCAAGAAGGATGGATCAGTCACTGAATTTGCATCATGTTACACAGCAAGCTTCCAGCGTACCTTGTAACTCTGTTCATTGTGTCAGTGCATTTCAATGGAAAAGTTAATAGTTACTTCATCAAAGGAATATTAAATGTAAGGGAATATAAGTCCTGGTCTTTCCATTGGAAGACCTACATCAAACACTCTTCTCAGTTCCTGCCTGGATGTAATGTTCTGGGCGAGAAGTTTCTCCTCTCTGCACCTGTTTCCCATACAAACAGGATTTAAGTCAACAGTCCTTTAAGTTTCTTTGGCAATAAGATCCTCTAACTTGGCAGTCCACTAAGTCTACTAAGAAATAAACAAAAAACACTAGGACTTTCCTTTTCTCTTTCATCTCTAGTCTATTTTATTTGTTTGCTAAGGACATTTATGATTATTAAGGTATTTCTTTTCCACTTTCAGGTCTCTGTTTTCCCAGGAAAATTATATCCTTCCAGAGATACAGGTACACCCAGAATATGCATAGTTTCAACAACTGCTTCTTTAAAGCCACACCTTCTCTCCAAAGCCAACTGAAATAAAAGCCTGATGGCAAGGAACCCAGCATACTGATAGGCCGGCAAGACATTGAGTGCTAATGGGTGGCAACCCCAGACTTCATTGTCTTCATCCTAAAAGCCAGCCTGACCAATATGGTGAAACCCTGTCGTCTCTACTAAAATACAAAAAATTAGCTGGGCATGGTGGCAGGTGCTTGCAGTCCCAGCTACTCAGAATACTGAGACAGGAGAATTGCTTGAACTCAGGAGATGGAGGTTGCAGTGAGCTGAGATCACGCCACTGCACTCCAGCCTGGGCGACAGAGCAAGACTCCATCTCAAAAACAAAAACAAAAAACAAAAAACAAACAACAACAAAAAGCACTGGGCATCATACAATGCACCACAGCAGGCTCTGAAAATGCTGCCAGAGAGTGAGCTTTTCAAAGCTAGATTTCTGATCAGACCCTACACTGTGGATTTATGCAACAGCATCCATGCCTCTGTGGGGTTTTTTGGGTTCTTGTTGTTGTTGTTTTAGGACAGAGTCTTGCTCTGTCTCCCAGGCTGGAACGCAGTGGCCCGATCTCAGCTCACTGCAAGCTCCGCCTCCCGAGTTCATGCCATTCTCCTGCCTCAGCCTCCCGACTAGCTGGGACTACAGACACCCGCCACCACGCCCGGCTAATTTTTTTGTATTTTTTTAGTAGAGACTGGGTTTCATCGTGTTAGCCAGGATGGTCTCGATCTCCTGCCCTCATGATCCGCCCGCCTCGGCCTCCCAAAGTGCTGGGATTACAGGCATGAGCCACTGCGCCCGGCTGCCTGTGTTTTTTACCTGCCATCTTTCCACTTCAGCCATGACATATGTACCACTTGCCTCCCCACCTGCCAAACACGCCATTTTTAATTATTCTGTGACTCCTGGGCCATGCTGTTAATCAGCTCACTCCTTTGTTTCCCCTCCTTCTTTCTCTGACTGGCCATATCCTTATCAGTTCTTCGGTTTGGCATCACTTCTAGGACAAGATAAGTGACAAACTTTCTCCACTCTGAATTGCTCAAACCAGACCTGGAGCACTCAGATTAGTTTGTGGGGCGTGTGAGAAGCTTGTTATTATATCTCATGAAGGAAATTATGATGTAGGGTTAAGAATATGCACATTGGAATCAGAAAAGACATCCATTCAGATTTGGTTCTACCAACTACTACATATGCAAACTTAACAAAGACCCTCAACTTGCCTTTACCCTGGTTTCCTTATCTATAACATGAGGGTGACATTACTTAACTCAGATTACTGTGGATATTAAAGATGATGTTTGTAATACACCTAGTACATATGAAATGGCTAATATGGTCATTTTTATCATTCATATTCTTCTCAGCCAACTACATGTTCAGAGTTGAGGTACGCAGAATGGCTAGACTCAAAATCACATCATATAAAGACTTGCATCATCACAAATGTTTGGCATGAAGAAAGAAACAGGCAGAGGACAGGATTGTTTTCTTCAAATATATCCAAAAACAAGAAAGAAAAATTGCACATGTTTTTGTCTATCTACTGAAAACAGAACAAGTCAACAGAAGAATTTCTTCTCAGAATAACAAATAATTTTCTGGCCACTAGTACTGTATGAAAATGGAATGAACTCTCTTAAGAGGTAGTGAGTACCCCATGGCTGAAGGAATTCAAGGGAAGCCTAGCCAACCACTGGCGGGGCACGGGGGAGGGGGTAGAATTGTACAAGAAATCCAAGCATGGGATAAACGATTGGATTTTTATGACATTTAAAATGCCTTCCAAGTTGAAATTTTATTGTTCTGTGATTATTACCAGCTACAAAAACAGATGCATGAGGAGATTTTTAAAAGGTGAAAGGGAAACCAATCAATTTGACTCCCCGCTAACAATTCTTGAAAGAGATAGATGGGCTAAAGAGGTTTACCGCATTAGTAAAACTAAGGATTGGGCATGCAATGTTCTGCATCTTCCCTTTCACCATGGCTCTTAGATGTGCTTTTCTCAGCTACGGTCCTGTAATGCCAAACTCATTATGTAAAACCTGAGTGGATGGATACATTGTGAGAGATGCTTTAAAATGTAAACTCAATGGCAAAATCCATTACATCAAATTATGTTTACCTAATTAGCTAAAGGCTTAAAAGTAGTTAAAACAGGTAAACCATCCCTCTCCAGCTGAGAGATCATAAAAAGGGATGCAAAGGATGATAACAAGTATCCAAGGATTTGTAAAATGTCAGGAGCAGTGAGCTAATGAGTATTAAGAAAGTGTACATACAAATGTTTCTGAAGTCTTAATAAAGGTTAGCAAATTGCTCTCTCACTAGATTGTTCTCTCTCTCTCTCTTTCTCTCCCTCTTTCTCAAAATGGTTCAAGACTATCTCATGAAAACAGGACATTAGCAGTCTCATAATTGAAAAGAAAATGTATCAGACACTTTAGAAAACATATTTAGGAGGGAAAGTCAACGAAAGCATTTAAAACAAACCTGATTTTTACATGCATGTGTGCACATACACACAAATTACAGACTAAGACTCCCAGAATTATGTGTTGGTCTCAGGCCCTGACATCAATGCTGGGAAAGACTTTCACTATGTAAATCTAATCACTTAAAGAAAAAATAGCAACCCGTAGTTTGCAAAGAACTTTCACAACTATCTTACTTCATCTTCACTGCAATCTCTGTTCGATTAGCTGGGAAAATGTGAGGGTAAATTGTATTCTTTCTTTCGTATCTGGGGATCTATGACCAACACACATTTTTAAAATAAATGCAACTGGGCGCAGTGTCTCATGCCTGTAATCCCAGCACTTTGGGAGGCCAAGGCAGGTGGATCACCAGAGGTCAGGAGTTCGAGGCCAGCCTGGCCAACATGGTGAAACCCTAATTTCTACTAAAAATACAAGAAATTAGCTGGGCCTAGTGGCAGACACCTGTAATCCCAGCTACTCAGGAGGCTGAGGCACAAGAATTGCTTGAACCCAGGAGGCAGAGGTTGCAGTGAGCCGAGATGGTGCCATCACACTCCAGCCTGGGCAACAAAGTGAGTGAGACTCTGTCTCAAAAACAAAAACTAAAAATAAAATAGCATACACCACTAAGGACAAACTCAAAGTGTAAAATCAAAACATGTTGATAGTTTTTATTTCAGATGATGATTGTACTGAAGTGTTTTCTAACCGCATTTACAATATTCATTAAAAGACATGAGACAGGCCATGAATCCAGAAATTCTAACAATAAACATTCAAGGACTTTTCTATCACCTAAGCATGTGTGTACTTCTGAAGGAAACATTTCATTCTTTGCAGGTTCCATTTAAGCAAATGAGAATGACTTCAGTGTTATGCATTGGTGATAAGTTGTACATTTAGTTTTTAAAAGCCTTTAAAAAGAACATGTATGTAATCAACATGAAATAAAAATCTATCCATTATCCCCTGATTCTATCAGCAAATGGCACTATGAATAGCACCTAACAAAAGAAACTGAAAAAAGCCCTCTGACTAAGAAACAGTTGAACTGGGCCCCGAATCATCTAAATTCTATTTAGAAGATTAGATTGAAACCCATTTAATCCTTAACAGAGGGACTAACATTAGACCTTAGCAGAGATAATAAGATAGGGTGATAAATGGCATTAGAGGTGACCATAAGCTTTAGAGGACTGGAAAAGTCTAAGAGCCATTCCATGGGCTGCTTTTCCAAGTAAATCACTAATGGTCACAAACCAGCTCTGCCACAGGTAGGTTTGGTTTGACTCAGGACTGAATCTGTGGAGCTGAAGAGTGCAATTAATGGAACTTGGGAAGGATCTAAAACTACCCAAATTTCCAGACCAATCACCTGCTGTGTGTTCATGGGATGAGTGTGTTCGTGGGAGGACCTGAAACGAATCATCCACTGCATGTTCATGGGATGAGCTGCGTTTTTCTCAAAGATACTTCTCCTTTCAAATTAGAATTTGGCGTGGTACAGTATTAAACTTTTCCTACTATTACTGGCAATAATACTAATGTCTAACACTGACTAAGCACATACCATGTGCAGGAATCAAAATTCAGTACACCAGGAGAAGGAAAGAGTTTAAGATTTAAGCCGCTGTCTTGGGTTATAAAAAAAACAAAAATGGCAAGGCATGAACAGCAAAAAAAAAGAAAGTGTCCACTTTTTTAGGATTTAAAAAAAAAAATAGTAGTGACTCCTGGGTCTGGAGGAGATGTAAGAAACAGCTGTTCATCAAGGGCAGCTGAAGGCGTGGGAGAGCCAGAGGCGCACAGGAAAGCAGCCTGCCTGCTCACAGTTACAATGCTCCAGAACGCTTTTTGTTTGTGTGAAGGAATTTACAACCCAGTGATTCACACTGCAAAGCTTGTACTTAGCTCTTTGCAATGTGTGCCAGCTCCTGGTGTTTTCCCATTCGCTCACTCAGATGTCCAGAGAAAGACAGAATAAAGGTCCAATAATAAGAACTTGAAGACAAACCACTATATTTGGATATAGATATAACCCTCTGTCTATAAACATAGTGTCCGTGAGGCGCAAAGCTGCTTAATCTTTCTCTCTTTGTAGGCCTCCAAATCCCATCTCGTTTTGCATCCGCTGTGCTTTGTACAAATGCCAGTCCCCTCCCGTTCAGCCCTGATGTCAAGTGACTAAGGGAAATACTCTCACTTGAACTCTCTCTCTTTCAGCCTTTTTGCTTCAAGTCTCCTTCAAACGAAGACTTTGCCTCCGATTCCTGGCCTGAGACCACTTTCTTAGATGACACATAGCCTGGTGTGGCCAAGCAGTTATTTTATTTTATTTTTTTAAAAAAAGCTCAAAGCCTAGATTCCCCCATGATGTAAATTAGAGAGTTGCAGCCTCATCAAGGTCCTCCAGTGATGCCTCCCAGTGAGAAAGGAACTACTGGATTTCCATCTGTGTGTTTCATACCATTGGTGGCTATTGTTTAAATAAACATTACTTTGTATAGCTTCTTTTAAAAAATTCAATACATGTTGGTGCCTGGTTAAAAAGAAAGAAAATTGCAGTATTAAAAGACTAGTATTTTCAGAGTCTTGTGATGTAAATTGCTAATTTAAAACCCAAAATATTGTTAAAGTGTCTTTATTTAATAGCAGGTGATTGCAAGCTGTAATTTGCAAGCTGTAGATGCAGATGGTAATGTTTTTCCTCCCTTTTCAGCAGTGCAGTACAGTGTTTACTGCAGATCTATGCAGACATAGAACAGCCAACTGTGAAAGAAAACACTCTGGAGCAAGATCAACCCCAAAGTTTGTAAGACGAAGATGGGTTTTGAGACCCGCTCATCCTGTCTCAGCCAAGGCAAGGTCCTCTCTTTCTGGGCGTGGAGGGTGCTTGTTCATTAAAAGAAGCTGAAGGTGCAGCCTGTGGGTTTGTCTAGTGCCTGCAAATGTTAAAACATGTGCATGAAAGACCGGTATTTAATTTAGGCTTGACTTACTCATTCTGTGGCTGCAGATAACCTAAGGAAGAGAGATAACGTGGGCATAGGATTGGAAGATAAAATGCAGGACACCTAGTTAAATGTGAAGTTCAGATTTTAAAAAATGAATATTTTGTTGGTATAAGTATGTTCCATGCAACTTGGGATAGACTTATACTAACAAATACTTGTATCAACAAAGTATTTGTTATTTATCTCAACTTCAAATTTCACTGAGAATTCTGTATTTTTATTTGCTACGCCTCACAATCCTATGTAGGGAGAAAGGGTGATAAATAAATAACAACGTCATCTGCAGGCAAAGGTGATGGGAACTGGCATTTACTGAACACTGGCAAGGGACTCACCTTCTGCTCTCCCGTGTAATTAAGGCCATCACTTACCAGGCAGATTTTTTTTTTTCTTTGGCCAACCACATTTCAACGAGGACATAATTGTGGCTCAGAGAACTTTAGTAACTGTCTCAAGATCATACAGTTTATAAGAAGCCTGGATTTGGTGACCAAGGTTGCTATGACTTTAAAGACTGAGTTATTTCCATAAAATGATACTGCTGCTTCACCTTTGTTAATTCTCTCCCATGACACTTAGGGAATTGGGAAGAAATGCAGCACCCATTTCTAGCTCCAGTGGCTTCCCAACTCCCCAACCCCCACAAAAATGCAAACCCACAACAAGCCCATCTGTCTTCCCAGTTATCTCCTTCCTCCCATCCTTACCCCAGTGGGCAAATAAAAGCACTATTTGCCTGTTGAAGAGGAATCACAACTCTTCCTTAATTCATGTTATCCAAGTAAAGTCTTCGTAATTATTATATTCTCTTTTATCTTATTATGGTCTATTACAAAAAGACCTGGGAGGCTGGCCTTCTTTGGGCATTTACACTACTTTTGCAGGATTCCAGGAAGTGATAGCACAAGACCCAAACAGGAATAAGGGGAAAGGGAGTGTTGACTGTGCCCTCAGATGTCATACCTCCTTTTGTGCTGTTGCCCAGTCCTGAATGGCTCAGCGGTCCCTCCCCTCCCCCATGATTCAGTAGGAAGTCCTGATTGACCTCCAGGGTTTTCAACAGGTGTCACATTGACATTTGGACAAAATTATTTTATATCATAAAGGACTGGCCTGAACATTGGAGGACACTTCTTATTCCTATGTCCTCATCCGAAATACTCCAGACAGTCATTTAGTCACTTTGTAAACCAAGAACATCCCTGCACATTTCCAAACACCTCTGTTGGCGGAAAGGCACCTCCCCATGGGGCAGTCTGTTGTCCTTGCTGTTCACTGGTAGAGTTGGCAATATTCCTCAGTTCTGGCCAATGAGACATGAGAGTAGGTCTGCTGGGGGGTTCTGGGAAAAATTTTCCCACACTATAAAAGCGGTGCAAGGAAGAAATGGATGGATGTGGTCAAGTCTGCATGTGATGTCTAGTGCTGCAAAAGCTATTTTTCACCCATGGAAACAAAAACTGAAAATGAAAAGATGCAGAGTACAAAAATGGAAAAATACTGGCCCCCAGATAGTGTCATTGATCTGCTGAATTAACAAACCCTGGAGCCACCCCACCTCGAGGCTCCTGTTAGAGTGGAATAAAACTGCCTTACTGTTGAAGCATCCTAAGTTGGGAGTGCTCAATCCACTAGCAACTTAGAGCACCCAAGCTAGCATGTGGCTACAAGAACATTGAACTTCTGAAAGGAGGATAAGGAAAGAACAATGAAGAGATTAGGGGAGTGTGAGGTGCTAGAGACATTGCTGGAGACATCTTTGGCGTATTATGGTGCAATGGCAAAGAGGAGAGAGTGAAGTCAGGAAAATGGAATTTAAACCCTAACTTTATCACAAATTTGCTCTGTGATCTTTGGTAAGGCACATTACCTTAGCCTTAAGTTTCTGATTGAAAAACTCTCTGGATTAGATCTACAAACCTTGCCACTTCAAAGCCTGTGGGCCACACCAGACCTACCCTGTTTCTCACTGGTGCATAGGCCCAGTAGCCACATATACCATCACATCCCATAATGTTACAACCAGGCCTCTTCACTCATCTTACCCGCCCATTTCCCAGGCCCTGTGAGCTCTGAGCCACATTTAAACCCACTCCCTCCTATGAGACCCTGATACTGTGTTCTATGGCTCTGATATAAATGTCATTTGAGCCAACAATCAGCCTCAAGATCTCTGCTGTGTCTTTTTGCCTGCACCAAATGAATTTTATTCTAATTAAAATATCTAAGACCGATTGTGAGCCACCCACATTTAAATTACCTACATTCACTTTCAAGGAGCATTTACGATATCTTTTAAATAAAGAATGAATAAATGCTAACCTCGCACATTGCATTCCATCCTGTTCAACTTCTTATTAATGTTTATTTGCAGAAAAATAAAAATTACTTGCCCTCATTTACTGAAGGGTATTATATAAACCACTTAAATATAGTATTCTCTAGTGCCATCTAGGGGATTTCAGACCAAGAGAAAGAAATGGTTCAGCTGAAAGAGAAAAACAAACACTGAGAAATCAGCTATGACTCGCAAAGTAATTTCTTATACAAATCTGACTTTGGGTAATCTTTCTTTTCTTTTCTTTTTTTTTTTTTTTTTTTGAGACAGAGTCTCGCTGTCGCCCAGGCTGGAGTGCAGTGGCGCGATCTCGGCTCACTGCAGGCTCCGCCCCCCGGGGTTCACGCCATTCTCCTGCCTCAGCCTCCCGAGTAGCTGGGACTACAGGGGCCCGCCACCTCGCCCGGCTAATTTTTTGTATTTTTAGTAGAGACGGGGTTTCACTGTGTTAGCCAGGATGGTCTCGATCTCCTGACCTCGTGATCCACCCGCCTCGGCCTCCCAAAGTGCTGGGAATACAGCCCTGAGCCACCACGCCCGGCCGGGTAATCTTTCATTTTCATTTGGATAGCCGAGCAAGGTCACACATGGTACTGCACCTGAGGAACGCCTAAATGAGTAAAATGCATGACCTCGTGCCCATGCTTTGTAGCCTAATATCTCACAAACATAACCTTGAGTGACAAAAGTTTCCCCACTGAAATCAATGCTTCTTTCTAAAGCCAAATCATGCAGAATTTGTTGATATTTTTAAAATGCATTTTCTGGCTACCCAGTACCTAGATATTAATCATCAACGTGTAAGAATTCCAGCCAGTGCCCTTTGAAGCTAAAGAAAAAAACCCAGAATGATTGATACTTTGCAAGGACTGTGTTCCTCCATCCTTAGCCCCTCACACAATGCTCAGCAAACAGAAGTCTCTCCTAAATGTTATTTAATGATATGGTATTGCTTGATTATGGAGCCGTCCACTTGTTTCTACTAACTATATGTGACTCAATTGCGGTAGTCTGTGTTAACTTAAATAAGCACTTTTCTGGGAAGGTATACATGCCCACTTGTGTGATGGCCCTGTGCCAGGTAGCCACTTTTCTCACAGGTTATTGCAATCTTCCTTCCCCCAAAGCCAAAAAACATTTAATTCCCATTTTACAGATGACAAAACTGAGGCAAGATAAGTAGTATTACCTTCTCCAAAGTAATACAATAAAAAAATGCATAAACAGGATTTTGAATCCATACTATGCTCTGGCCTCAACCAGTGTGCTTCCCCCACCAATGTGGAATTTCAAATGTAGCATTTAAACATGACTACTAAATGTCTTACAAACTGTTTCAATCAAAGGCAAAATGCACATCAGGCTGACGCCACATGAAATTCCTGATACTCAACCATTTTCGACCTATAAAAAGAGTGTTATGTGTGATCCAACAGAATATACTCCCCAATTCAAAGCTACTTCCCTTTCAGGCTGGTAAAAAGAAGAAGCTTTTGTTATGGTTATGTACCATTTCATTTAGCTTCAGTTTTTCATGTTCTCTTCACTAGTGCAAGCTCCAATTAATTAAACTGGGTTACCTCCAAGGATGCAACTTCCTCAGGTATGCTTATGTGATTGTCAAGGCCAAGACTCCTAAATATCACCTCCAGGTTGTATTAATTTTTATTTATCCCACAAGTATTCTGTGAAAGTAGGTACTGGCAAGGCAGCTGCAACACCATTTGTTCATAGTCACTTTGTTTAATGTCTGGCTCTAATAAACGTTATTTCTCAGTTAGCTCATTTGGCTAGATTAGGTCTCCATGCCAGAGTGAAAAGAGGAAGATGATGGGATGGTCAGGAATAAGTGAGAGGTGGAGAGATGTTTTAGAATGCACCTAATAATATCTTATTAGCTTACAGAAATAAAAAGCACTGGCTGTTTAACATCTGTTCTCAGGCAACCCTAACGTAAACTTCAATGGACCCTGCAAAGGCCACGTACCTCAAAGTAAAGATGATTAAGGCTTATTGGTTCCTGATCTAATAAAGCTAACGATTTCTGCTTACTATTCAGTCAAAAGCTAGTTGGTTTACAAGAGGGATTTTATAATCTACTTTTACTTTATCCCCAAATATTTTCTCTTAGTTTTTGCCTTTCTAAATCAATAGGAACAAAAATAATTAATGTATAAGTATATACAGCCCCTTCCTTTTTCCTAACCCTCACGACTCCCCTTCCCCCACCACACACACACCCATAAAGCCCACAAAGGAAGCCTTTTGCAGAGTAATCAAAGAGAAATGGGATGCGGAAAGAAAAGTGGAGTCCACAGAAATGGGTGTAGAGAAGCATTTCACAGAAAACTAAAAGACAAAAAGGAAAACAAAAATTGGGACAAGTGAGTAGACACTGGCAAGCAGCTAGGAGAATGAAAGGAATAAAATGGCACTCGTTTGATGTTATTCAATAAATTCAAATAAAACTATAACATTCTTATTACTCCAGGATGTTGGACTATAGTACTTTGACTATGACTCTGCAGTGAGACTGGGCTAGGGAGAGTCCCAGGATTTATTCATATTATACTAATATGGTATATAATGAGAAAGACATCAACTGTTTCATGTGGAATTAGCGGATACATTCCTGCCCCATCTCCTCTAGTGTTCTGGGAATTATTGCATAATTTGGTCTCTGATTTTTATTGCCCATTCTGCCCAGCATCCTGACAGTCCAAGTCTCCACTGCTTCAATATGCCCCTTGCCCTCAATAACTCCTCACCCCAAAAATCGCCTCACAGTATCAATTCTCAGTTCCTCTAAACAAGAGGAAGTTTGTAGGTTCCAAATGGACGAGCCCAATAACAATTAGGATTATATTTTTAGTGGGATTCTACCCAACAGAAGGTACCCATTAACAATGCCTCAACACGTCTGCAAATCACCAAGATGTCCGCTAAACCAAATATCCCAGAGATCCCTCCTCAAAGATGATGAAACCCAGACATCAGGCAGTTGAAGCCTCAGTGATTTTCCTGACAGCCTTATTCTTACACGAAAAATCTTCTCTTGGTAACCAACAGTAGCAACTGCCTTACAGATTTCTTTTTTTCATATTTTTTTCTTTCTGTTGACTTGGCCCAAGAGACAGACACTAATGATAATTCGAATTCGAAGACCTCATTTAATCCTCTATACCGCCTTTTATCACTTGATTATCATAATCTGTATCACTATTTTTGAAAATCAACTAACGTCACCAAGCCCCAATTTTACCAGTATGCAAAAAAAAAAAAAAAAAGAAAAGAGGGTGTTGCAACATTCCTTTTTCTAATATGGTTTTCTGTATCCTGTTGGATGCTTTGAAAGGCATATTACTCTTGACTAAACTTTAAGCATTTAAGTACTATGTTCAGTTTATAGTATTAATATTCTTGATATAATAAGTTCAGTATTGACAGTTTGGATGTGTTGAAAAGTACACTGGCATTAGAATTGAAATACCTGGGTTAGTTAAGCTTCTACATTGTCTACAATTGCTAGTTTCTTAACTAGTATGAAGTAAGCTTAAATAAGTAACAATTTATCTGATCTTCATTACCTCATCTATAAATTGAATATAAGAAAATTATGCTAATAAATGTAGGAGAGTGACTGACACAAACACATTGAAACCTCAGTGGTTAAACACAATGGAATGTCACTTCTTGATGTAACAGTTAAGTGTGGATGTTTAGCTTGCTCTACTTCAATATGTCTCTTGCCTTCAATGACTCCTGACCCCCAAAATCTCCTCACAGTGTCAACTCTAAATTCGTCCAAATAAGATAAAGTTTGCAGGTCCCAAATGGACAGAGTCCAATAACAATTAGGATTGTATTTCTAGTAGGATTCATATCCACAAGATTGAAAGAGCCTGGATCCCTGAGTCACTGCATGGAGGACTGCAGTGACTCGGGGATCCAGGCTCTTTTAATCTCGTGTATTGGTCAGCCCCTTCACTGTTTGTTAAGGGCCAGATAGCAAATATTTTAGGTTTCATAGGCCATATGTCACAACTACTCAATTATGCTGTTGTGGTGCAAAGGCAGCCATTGACAATAGTAAACAAATCAGTGTGGCTAGTTTCAATAAATCTTTATATACAAAAACAGGTGGCAAGCCAGATTTTACCAACTGGCAGTAGTTTTTAGACCCCCCCTGCCTTGGGTTATTGAAGTCATCTTATGGATTCTTTGCAACTAACTGGTTGATGGGGGAAAATCAGAGCATGACGAATGGCAGGAGTTTGTAATGGGCTAAGCTTAAAACTAGCATAGCATGGCCAGGCGCAGTGGCTCACGTCTGTAATCCTAGCACGTTGGGAGGCTGAGGCAGGAGGATTCCTGAGCTCAGGAGTTCAAGACCAGCCTGGGCAACACGGTGAAATCCAGTCTCTACTAAAATACAAAAAATGAGCTAGGCATGGCAGCGTGCACCTGTGATCCCAGCAATTCAGGAGGCTGAGACAGGAGAATCATTGGAACTCTGGAGGCAGAGATTGCAGTGAACCAAGATCATGCCACTGCACTCTAGCCTGGGTGACAGAGTGAGACTCCGTCTCAAAAAAAAAAAAAAAAAATAGCATAGCATATTTCACTTCTGCCCATTCCATTGGCCAGAACATGGGCACACCTAACTTCAAGGAAACCTGGGAAATAGCTTGTGTTTGCCCAAAAGGAAAAAAAATCAAGTTTTGTGAATTAATAACATTCTCTACCATAAACACTTTCTTCAATGGTTGTGGAGAGGGTCATATGAGATGATGAGTATGCAAAACTACTTTGTAAACTATAATCTTCTATGCAAATGTAGAATGCTATTTTTACTATAATTACTATATGCAATCTATGAATAACTTACCACCAGGGAGGGATAGACTCTTTAGAAAGAAGAGAGCTTATGGGTATAAAAGGCACTTAAAATTTTTAGATCAAGCAGAATATGCAGATTAAACCCTCCAAGCCAAAGAATCATGACCCTTTCCTCTAACTTGCATGCCAAGAAATGCCCTGAAATTTCCTCTTCCTCCATGGTAAAGACAGTTTTGTATGCATAGAGGCAATTACTGCAGCACTTTTTTGGTTATCTCTATAGTCAGATTATTTACTGTAAAACTGAGGTTCAATTATAATACCCTTCATTGCCAGAAACAATAAGTTGAAAATATAAAATTGAAGCTATCCATAGTATTAACTAATTAACTAGAAATCCATGCTTAATATTCTCCAAGAGTAAAGCTCTGTGCTGGGGAGATAGGACATATCGGAAAGCATATAAGCTAAGATAAAAACAGTTCTCAATGTGATCCCTTCAATCAGATTATGAAGGTCTCACTTCTAAACCATTTAATGTTTGAGATCAGGTCATGGTTTTTTTTTTATCAACAGCCTTTTTCACAGAGTAGCACGAGCAGCACAACTATTTCACTAATTTTAAAGGGTTTCTCATTTGTTTGTTTTCTTTGAATGGTAGAATTAATCATGGAGAAAGTGAAAATGCCAAAGAGTAGAATGAATTTTTATAAGATAGGGGGATGAAATATGGATGATTCATTTATTTACCTAATTTTTAGCAAATTGACAAATTGAAGGGACTTCCTATGAGGCAATTAGCCATCCATCATTGGTTGTTTTGAACAAAGCAAGCAAATCAGACATTTGAAGGGATGTGTAGAGTGTGGGAGGTGGAGTGTAGATGGCTATGTTGACAAATAGGGACAATGGTGCCTTACTAGAAGTGGTGACCTGGTTAGGTACCTATGTCTCTATGACATGTAATCTCTTCACTTCTAAATAGCTAGTGCTCAATGGATAGGTGTGCACAAGGTCTAGTTTGCTCAAGAAAGTCCCAGTTTGCACTTGTTCCCCAGCATAACTGTTAATAGTGTCCTCATGCAGCCTCCAGAGTGCCCCAGTTTGGAATGATTCATTATGTGGACATGCTGTCCATGGATATGTGTTCATGGCTTGATGTGCAGAATGTGGGGAGGTGGCACTCAAGCAGCCTCTTACTAGCCACACTCAAGAGGCTTGAAACCTGAAATGCCCAAAGAACTAAGCATAGAGAAAGCAACAGGATCCATGGGCCCATAAGTGAAGCACTGGTTGTAGCCATTTCTCTCCCATAAGCCTGGTGAGAAAACTCCTCAGCAGAGAGAAAATGGCCAATAAGCACTGATTTGTGAGCTGCCACTGCTAGAAAGAAGAGGTGATTTGAGAATCTGTATAAGCCTTAGCTACCATTGCAAAAAATACCTGGACTTTTGCACATAAAATAACTTCTCAAAGTTTATAAAGTTCCAGAGTTCCTATTTCTCTTTCAATGTCTCTAACCATCAACTAAATCATTTCCTTATATTAGCCTAGGGTGATTTTTTTTTGGTATTTGTTCATTGTCTCCTGATTGATTCTGAACTTTATTAATCATAATGATAAAATTTCAAATGGCAGGAGTTCAGAGGGAGCTTAGACAACATCCAATCCCACACTCCTCAAGATGTAATACACAGAGAGAATGAATGGCTTCCTCCAAAGCATTGGCCTTTGGAAGCCTATGATGGCTCTATTCCAGTCTCTGACTCTTTACCAGTATTCCTACCTCCTCTATCCAAGTCATCACAGACACCCCTGCCTGCTTCCTCGTGGTCATAAGTTCCTGCATTTTTAGGTAGCATTGACACTGGAGAGGTGTTCTTCTCTCCAGGAGATTTGGGAAAGTGGAAATGAGCTTAGCATTTGGCCAGAGAAAGATGACTCTTCACCTAAGCCATTATTTTTAATTTTATGGATAATGAGAAAATTCTTGGGTTTTTTTTGCTTTTGTTAAGGCAGCATTTATTCATTAGTCAAAAGCAAATGAAATGCTTCCCTTTCTCTTAAACTCTCTCAGAACTCAACCTCTTCCTGGGTTGGCCAGAAAAAACCTCTCTAAACTCCAAAATGATCTTTCCATTTGTTCCTTGTCGTGTCCCCACAAGCTGACCTAGTATCTACTGCTGAAGGTGCTCTCTCTATATATATTTGTAAATTAATAAGTTAATGAAGGAATGAACACATTCACCAAGGCAACATAGAGCCAAAAGATAGGAGTGTGTTGGGCACTATACAGCCATATTTGTCCTGCCATAGATTATGCCTCATTGTTGCCAAGACTCCTACTGAGTTGAGGAATCACTAGAATACAGGTGCCTAGAAAGACGCAGAGCTGCCTAAGAAAATGGTCATCATTAAAAAATCAGGAAACAACAGGTGCTGGAGAGGATGTGGAGAAATAGGAACAGTTTTACACTGTTGGTGGGACTGTAAACTAGTTCAACCATTGTGGAAGTCAGTGTGGCGATTCCTCAGGGATCTAGAATTAGAAATACCATTTGACCCAGCCATCCCATTCCTGGGTATATACCCAAAGGACTATAAATCATGCTGCTATAAAGACACATGCACACGTATGTTTATTGCGGCACTATTCACAATAGCAAAGAGTTGGAACCAACCCAAATGTCCAACAATGATAGACTGGATTAAGAAAATGTGGCACATATACACCATGGAATACTATGCAGCCATAAAAAATGATGAGTTCGTGTCCTTTGTAGGGACATGGATGAAACTGGAAACCATCATTCTCAGTAAACTATCGCAAGGACAAAAAACCAAACACCGCATGTTCTCACTCATAGGTGGGAATTGAATAATGAGAACTCATGGACACAGGAAGGGGAACATCACGCTCCAGGGACTGTTGTGGGGTGGGGGGAGGGGGGAGGGACAGCATTAGGAGATACACCTAATGCTAAATGACGAGTTAATGGGTGCAGGAAATCAACATGGCACATGGATACATATGTAACAAACCTGCACATTGTGCACATGTACCCTAAAACCCTAAAGTATGATTAAAAAAAAAAAAAAAAAAGAAATAGAGCTAAGCTAAGACAAATAGGAGAGACATATGCAGAAAACTCAATAGTACTACAAAGAAAAGAGATCCCTTCCTAGGGGAGAATATTAGCATTGCAGAAAAACTGTGAAAAGACATAAGAGGTAAATTGTTTATTGAGGAGGATGGTAGCAATTGGGGTATATAAAAAGGTGGGAATGAAGGCTGTCGCAGGCAACAGAAATATTAACTCAGCCTAGCTCAAATAATAAGATGCTATATTTTCTGACATAACTGGTAGTCCCGGGCAGGTAGGCCTCTGGGTTGAATGATTCGGTGACTCAAAATGTTATCAGACGTCCAAGTTGCTTCCCTTGGCTCTACAGAGTTCTCAGAACCAATATGACCTCTGAATGACAGCATGATGACTAAAGCAAGTGTCACATCCAGATAATAATGCCCACAGGAAGAGGAGAGGCAATCACTCCCCATGGCACTCTCTCTATTTTATTTATGTATGTGTTGTTCATTTATCTTTGAAGAATGCATGTTCTTTATTACTATTAATGAGGCTTATAATCCCCTGACTATAGTTTTCTCCCGGAACCTAAGCAAACATAATTCTTAGAGCAAGAATTTGCACCTTTCTTTTGCCAGCAAAGAAACTTTTCCAAGGAGTTCTCAGAATCTTTCCCCTCACATCTCACTGACCAAAATTGGATCCCATGACTATTCCTATCACGTTACTCACAAGACAAATGGAAATCTCCCTGCTACCCTTGTAGGGTTGTAATCAGCTTCTGCTGAGGCATATGGCTGCGTGGAGAGGGGTAAATACCTAAAAAATAAAAATAAATTTTAGAAAATTTGCTAGGATGGAGGAAGAAGAGGAAGCTACTGTGTGAGCAACCAGAATGAGAGTGTCAATGAAAAATTAGCAACCTAGATTAGGTCTGGAACATGTGAAGATTGTAGTAATTCTAAGAAAAATAAATGAGCATAAAGTTTATAAACCCTTCCAATTTTCTGAAGCAGATAAATACTATTATCCCATTTTTACTGATAAATAATTCAAGATTCAACTGACTGACCTACAGAGTGTAATAGTTAATAAGTGGCCACTGTACGTGAGAAGTCAAACATTTAGTTGGTAAACATTCGTCTGACTCCCTGAAATAAAAATTCCAAGTTAGAGAGTTGTAGAAGGAAACTTCCAAGCAAATGGCGAACACCATCTGAAGCTGTAAGTTAAATAAATTTCACTTCTAACCACGTTATTTTTGGTACATCATTTATTCTTTTGTTTATTTATTCATTTATTCAATAGGTTGTTACATGCAAGACAAATTGTCCAGAGCCTGGGACTAAAGAGGTGAAAAATTATTTCACCTGTGCCTGCATCCCTGAGTTCACAATACACCAAGCAAGATTCAAAGGTAAGCACTGACCACATTTCCTAATTTGAACATGTTATCTATTAGAAAACATGTAAATAACATTGAGGGAGGGGAAGCAGAGCAAAGAAATGTAACATTCAATGTACACATTGACTGTAAAGTATTATATATTTTCCACGTATATGTAATACATATACATTGCAGAATTGTTCTAACCTAGAGGCAAAAAACTATCAGAAGAGGAGAGGTCTGGCAACCACAGCACAGCTGAAGTGTTGTAACAGTGTACACACAAAACGCTTTGTGGAAGCACAACACGAGTGAACAATCCACTCCCAAACGAGGACGTGGGGGATGATGTGATAGAGGTGGCACTTGAAATACGGGCAGTAAAAAATGAGTTGGTGCTTTCTAGATAGAGACAGTACATTCCAGGAAGAAAAAACAACACAACTAAGACATATGGACAGGAAGCAACCATGAATCATCAATTAATTGTGGCTTTAGACCAGAACCTTTCTTATGGATGGGAAGAGAGAAATGGGGGTGGGAGGCTGATGGAGGGAAGGAAGGGGGGGAGAGAGAGAGAGAGACAGAAAGAAAGAGAGAGAGAGAGAGAGAGAGAGAGAGATAAGCTGGGTAAACATCCAATCTAGTTCTCCCCCTCATGAGATATTCAGCTTCCCAATTACTTATTGAGTCACTTGGGCCAAAACCCTCAGGATGTGAGTCCTGGGCCCACCACCCTTTGGCCTGGTTGTGTCACTAAACTTTTCCAAGCTTCATTCTCTGTACAAGCAGCAGAGTACCCATGCCTACCTCCTAGGAAGAGCTCTCAAGATACATGATGTTGCTTATGAAGCACAGAGCTCAGTGCTTGGCACATGGTAAGCATCCAATAAATGGTAACAAGCTAATAAAAAGAGAAGGACTCTATTCTTCAGTCTTGATACTTAAAGAAGCATCCCTCTCAGGTGCCAAACACACCCCTTCAGGTGAACGAGGTGGCAGACTGCAACCCTGATGGTAGAGACATTCCAGTGGACCTCACTTCTGCAGCCACTCCTGAAAAGAAGGCAGGGATGAACCTGGGAAAGAGTTGAGTGGAGCTGACAGACGGAGAGGAAGAGAAATACATGCAGCACTGCCCGGTGATTCTTGGGTGTTGGTGAGAGAATGTACCCTGAGGTGTGGTCAATTTCAAAATGAGGACACTAGCATCCACTTTTTATTTGAAGATGTCTGCAAATGAGAGGCTCACAAATTAGCCCCCCTCAGTGGGCTGTGAGGGACCCAGATTGAAGTCTGTCTCACTGACAGAGGGGCATCCGTCCCATTCCCTGTGCTCCGGAGACACTGAAGGCCACTTGGTATATCTCTGGACCCCTGAAGGGGGAAGCATAGAAAGTAGGGGGACATAGTCCTGGCACGCCACTCTGAACATCAGCCCAGAAGGGAAGCATTGAGGGCTGGCAGAGCCCAAAGGAAGAAGTGACAGCTCCCTCACCAGAAAGCAGAAGTAATGCTGAATGCTACTGGGGTATCGCTGGGAACGGGGGGCCTACGTGCACCACATCATCCAGGACCGCTGTTCCAGCTGAGAGCCCTGACATTAAGCCAGCCAGCCAGAGGTGTGGATGCCTCCCAGGGCCCTGCCAGCTCCCAGGTCTCATTGCACCCCAGCCTTGAACAATGGTGACAGTGGGGACCAACGCAGTGATGATGTGAAATTAGGAGCCGGTAGAAACTCAGATGCAGTGGACTGAATTCTTGTGTCCTCCCAAAATGCAAACATTAAAATCCTAACCTCCAAGGCGATGGTAATAGGAACTGGGGCCTTTGGAAGGCCATTAGGTCGTGAGGGCAGAGCCTTCACCAGTGGGATTAGTGCCCTTAGAAAAGTGACTCCAGAGAGTTCCCTTGCTCCTTCTGCCATATGAGTCTACAAAACAAAAAGGCAAGAACAGGAAGCAGGTGCCCCCCAGACACTGAATCTGCTAACGTCTTGATCTTGGACATCCAGCCTCCAGAGCTATAAAAATAAGCACTCAGTTTATGGTATTTTGTCATAGCACCACGGATGGACTGAAACACTAGGAAAGGAATTACATATGCAAACCTTCTCCCCATTAACCCAGATGCCATCCTGAAGAGGAAGAAGAGAAGGAAGAGTAGAGCCTTGAATCTCACTGAATATCAAACCAAAAGACACTAAGCTTTAAACCATTTGAACTTTGTAGCTCAAGATTCTGTTTCCTGGCACAGGGGACAATGGAAGGGCTCATAAGCTAAGATGAGTTCAATCACAGAATACACAAGTGTTGTACACTGTAGTTGTTCCCAGTGGATGAGGACATTAGAGCAGTAACACTTAACATTTATTGAACCCTTGGTTTTGCTAGGCATTAAGTACTTACATGACTTACCAAATTTAATCTTCCTGTTATAACTGTTTCACAGATGAAGAAACTGAAGTAGAGTGGTGAGGAGCTGCATGATTCAAATCTCATGTTCTTACTCTCTGCAGTAAGAGCAGAGGTGATAGTTAAAGGAGGAGGAGAGTAACAAGCTCATTCATTCTGTTTCTTGAATGGAACAGCAAAGGTCACCGTGATGAGAGGTGGGTACAAATATCGCCTAATACCCATGAAACACAATCCAGTAAAACCATGCCTTTCCTCAGTCCATGGGGTCTGCCCTTCTAGGTCAGATGAGAAGAAAAGTGATGTTCCCAGGTGAACTCGTGACAGGTTTGAACAATGCCTGTCTGTCCCCATTTTTGGTGATAGATTCTCCTTTCTCTATGATTTGGATCCCAGCTTCCAGGCTTCCCAGCTATGTAATCTTGCAACTACATAAACCTGAGTAACTTCACTTCCCCACGCCTCAATTTCCCTACGTGTACAAGAGGACTCACAATGCCAACGTTTCAGGATTGTAATAAGGACTGGACAGAGCACTTCACATCTGGCACAAGGTAGGTTGTTATTTTCAGCATCCTAAGAGCCTCACCCTCTCAAATACCAGTTCGGTGAGAAAGCAAAATTTCTCTCTCCAATACATAAAAGGAATAGGCAAGAACTTAAATGTGTTCGCCTCCCAGGGCATTTTACTAGCAGCATCTCGAAAATCAAACCACCTTTAACAACTACAAAGGCATCAATTTCTAATAGAAAAATATAAAATTCCCTGTACAATGAGTTATTATTCCAATTAAGATACTCTGTGGGCCAAGCCGGGCGCGGTGGCTCATGCCTGTAATCCCAGCACTTTGGGAGGCCGAGGCGGGCGGATCACGAGGTCAGGAGATCGAGACCATCCTGGCTAACACAGTGAAACCCCATCTCTACTAAAAATACGAAAATTAGCCGGGCGTAGTAGCGGACACCTGTAGTCCCAGTAGTCCCAGCTACTCGGAAGGCTGAGGCAGGAGAATGGCGTGAACCTGGGAGGCGGAGCCTGCAGTCAGCCAAGATCAGGCCACTGCACTCCAGCCTGGGTGACAGAGCGAGACTCTGTCTCAAAAAAAAAAAAAAAAAAAAAAAAAAAGATACTCTGTGGGCCAAATTATTTTTCTAAAACAATGAAAACAGTTTTTAAGTTTTCATTTATTTCCACTCTATCTCCTTGTAGAAAGAATTCAAGATTGCAAAGAAACAAAGACAACATAAATTTTGAGATCAATAAAAAAAAAAAAAAGAAACAGAAAATTGGAAATCAAGAGAGAAAATGGAGTCAACTTGCTCTTAAAAGCAATCACCCAGAGTGACAGATCCTAAATGTCAACTCTGGATCTGAGCACCTTATGAGCTAAGGAAATAGTATTTGTATTGTTTCTAGAAATATATACTTTTAAAGCATTTTCATATACGGTTTTTATTTGTTCCTCACAGCAATCAATGAGGAATTCTCATTTTCGAGATAAGAAAACTAAAACCCTGAATATGAAACCATCTTTTTTGATCCCACTGCTATTGGCAGAGACTCAGGGGTCCTAAATCTTTGTTCAATGCCTTCTGTTACTTCATGACGCCCTATTTAATAAGGGGTAGAATCTGGAAGCAGGAAATGGTTTCAGAGGTTACCTAGTCCATTTTTTAGAGAGCTGGTTTCAAAAATACATGCGTGTTGATATTCATGTAAACAGGATCAAATTTCATAAAATAACATTAAAATGTATTATGACCAGAAGTACATGCTTGACTACACGTCTGGCTACTTTCCTTCAGGTTTGAGGTAGGCCTGTTTATGACACAGAAATTACAGGAAGGTCAAATTATGTAAATGACCCCGGTCACTTTTGTTTTCTCTTTTAGGGCATCAAGGGTCTAACCAGATTCATGTTATCCTCACTGATGAGTCATGAGTTCGGCATTTTTTCTGAAGACTCTCCATGGTTAAATAATGCTTAGCAACATCATCTTCCTGAAGCAGTTCTTTTCTAGTCATGATTAGCCTTTTCTAATGATTCTGCTCAGCTAGGGTTTTTAGTGTTTTTTAATTGCATATTTTATGATATTTTAATTTTATGTTTATTCATTATTAATCATCTTTATTATACTTTAATTGTCAATGCAGCATCCTAAGCAGGGAGAGGGAACACTTCACAAATAAGAATATTAATTCATATGCCTTAATAATTCGGATTTTAATAAAATTACTTCCCTTAATAGGTCTCTGTGGAATGTAAAACCCCTGCCCTTTAATAAACTAATGAAATATGAGGTGAATATCATTAGGCACTGTGCTTACTTCTTTTTTTTTTTTTTTTTTATTTTATTTTTATACTTTAGGGTTTTAGGGTACATGTGCACAATGTGCAGGTTTGTTACATATGTATCCATGTGCCATGTTGATTTCCTGCACCCATTAACTCGTCATTTAGCATTAGGTGTATCACCTAATGCTGTCCCTCTCCCCTCCCCCCACCCCACAACAGTCCCCGGAGTGTGATGTTCCCCTTCCTGTGTCCATGAGTTCTCATTGTTCAATTCCCACCTATGAGTGAGCTTACTTCTAACTAAAAAATTTTAAGCAACAATAGAAAATCTTCAAAATATTTACCTAAAGGCAAACTGCCTATTCCCTCTCAAAAGCATTCTAGGAGTTGCACACAGGGATAAAAATCTAAGCACATTCTCTCTCATGCCTGCATCTGTCAGGAGGATGAGCAAATCGGCACTTCCCATCCCACTGTGGTCTCCAAAACCACTCTGTACCTGACACACCCCAGTAACAGGAAGGGGTTATCTGTCAGCACACAACTCCACAAAACATCCTGAGTTTCAGGGCCATTCAAGGTGCACACCCATAAGTCATCATAGTGCCCACTGGCAACACTGGCTACCTACCACCCAAGGATACCATAGCACTCTAGAAAAATCAGGTAAGCCTGGTAGCTTCTCTGCCCATGGAAGGGTCTGCAGGTTCAGTACTATGAATGGGGGAGTTGAAGGGAAGGGAGAGGAAGCAACTTTTGCAATGTTTCACAGCTACCATAGAGATCCACATGGAGAAACACGGGAGATTGAGCCTGTCTGGCCCCTCATTAAACACAGACTGTGCTAGTTTCTCTAACAAATGAGTGAGCCAAGGAGAGGGGCTGGGGAAGAGACACCTTGGGACTTAGAAAAACAGAATCAGAAAGCCTAGTGTTGGCAGATATATCTAAACAGTTTATACCTGAAAGTGCCCAAGAACCAATTTCTGTTTTTCAACCTTGTACGCTATGTCCCTGATTTCACACTGTCTCTCCACCTTCCTGACTCCTGGGTTCCCACTTCTGATCCCCACAGCTTCAGGCCGACTCCCTGGCTTTCAATCTCCTCATCCCTCCAGTAGACAATTATGGGGATGATATCCCTGACACCTGCACCCCATCGAGGGCAGTTCCTCACCCTACTTTAGTCCAGTCAGATCAGAGAGGAATCAGTCTTTAGGCAAAAGAGTGTGAAGAAACTCTTGGATTCCCCATTGAGTTCTTCTACTTCTCTATTATGAACACAGGAAAGAAGTTGTGTGTGTACTTTTAAGGGAATTTACTTTTTTGTATTGCTGCCAAGGCTTAATTCTTGGCAGCAATACAAAATGTTAATGTTAATTCCATTCATTGATGTATAGCTTTCTTGTCACAAAAATTTTAATAATCTGCTCTCATTTTGTAATCAGCAGCAGTAATTTGGGGTGCTGGTGTGTCTTCTTCTGGGAAGAGGATACTACAGCCATTTGAAATTAACCTAATAGTAACATAATATCCCAACATGATTTTAAAATAGTGTTATTATAATGGGCATATATGTTACTGGTAGGGTTTTAATATGTTCCTGTAAGTCTCATTAATTTTCTAAATGCAAAATCTATTTTAAAAGACCCTTAATAGAAAAGAAATACAAAAGTCACTAACCTTCCAATGTAGGTGGAGGTTTTTTGGTGTTTTGTTTAGCTTAGTTTTTTTTTTTTTAATTAACTGTTAAAACAATTTCTTTCACATTACTTGAATATTATCCTTTGGGGTCTCAGAACAAATCAATTTACTTCAATAGAATCACTGCCATCATTCTCTTTACAAGGCCAAAGTTTATTGGAGCATGATTACTAAAAACAGCTATCCAGTAAAAAAGAAAAATGACTTCCATGAACTCTCAATTAATGTTATATCTTATACCCCCCACTTCTTACACACACACTCACTCATTCACACTCACACACACTCACTCCTTGCAATGTAATTGCAGCTCTTGACATTTTTAGAAAAGCATTTAGTAACTGATTATGAGAATGGGTCTGTCTCACTCTCTAAATAACCCATTAAAATATCACTGTGAAACCTTCTATTACAACATCCAACCTCTGGGGTGTCATGAAACTCAGCCCAAGGAGAACAACAGAACTGTAACATGTTGAGACTAGAAGAAACTTTTCAGGTCCCTTAGCTCCAAGTTCTTACTTTACCAATCAAGAAGCAAAGTCTAATGAAAGATGCCAGAATCACAAAGACCATTGCAGCCCTGTTAGCAATAGCAGAACCCACTTCAAAGAGCAGCGGGTAAATATAAGAAGTAATTTTTTTTTTTTCTTTTTGAGAAGGAATCTCACTCTGTCACCCAAGCTGGAGTGCAGCGGCACGATCTCAGCTCACTGCAACCTCCGCCTCCAGGGTTCAAGCAATTCTCATGCCTCAGCCTCCCAAGTGGCTGGGACCACAGGCATGTACCACCATACCCGGCTAATTCTTGTATTTTTATTAGAGATGGAGTTTCATCATGCTGGCCAGGCTGGTCTCGAACTCCTGACCTCAAGTGATCCACCCACCTCAGCCTCCCAAAGTGCTGGGATTACAGGCTTGAACCACCACACCCGGCCATAAAATTCTCTTTAGTCAGGCAGCAGGAAGGACAATTCCTGAACACATAAAGCTAATTTCTTTTTCTTTCCATCATTAACTCTCAGAGGAAACTGGTAAATCAAAATGTCTTTACAAGTGAGAGAAACAGACAGGGATGACAGCAACATAAAGCTTGAATTCTGAGAATTACGCTATAAAACCAACACAATTTAAACGATGTTAAATATGCAGAAGAGGCTAGGCACAATGGCTAATGCCTGTACTCCAAGCACTTTGGGAGGCCAAGGGGGGCGGATCACCTGAGGTCAGGAGTTTGAGACCAATCTGGCCAACACGGTGAAACCCCATCTCTGCTAAAAATACAAAAATTAGCTAGGCGTGGTGGCGGGCGCCTGTAATCCCAGCTACTCAGGAGGCTGAGGCAGGAGAATCACTTGAACTTGGGAGGTGGAGGTTGCAGTGAGCCGAGAGCATGCCACTGCACTCCAGCCTGGGCAACAAGAGTGAAACTCCATTACAAATATGTATATATATATATGCAGAAGATGCCTTAGGGACAAAATGATTTGGAGTAAACAACCAAGATTTTCAAAATGGATCCTCTAGAATAAAAGGTACTAGCTTATCTAAAAAATGAGTGTGCCAAGGATAAGGGATGGGAAAGAGACACCCTGAGACTTTGGAAAACAGAATCAGAGAGCCTAGCATTGGCAGATTAGTGGAGCCCTAGCTCATGACCTTGAGCCCTCCAATCCCTGTGTGTCCCTCCTGTGAAAACACCCTGGGCTATCAGCCATTGTTATTAAACATTTATGTCCTAAGACTATCTCCCTTTGTTCTACCTCTGTGCTCACCAGACAAGCTTCTCATTTCAAAATCACTTCCAGAATAGATTTTCCAGCATTGTAGTCCAGTTATATAGGTAGTTAAACTTATCTTGGTCAATTACTTAAATTGGCATTCAAGTTGATACTTTCTTGCTTGTAGGTTTGCCTCTTGTAAGTTAGTTTATTTGAATCTAGCTTATAGAAACAACTGGAAAAAATAAAGTTATAACTGAACAGTTGAGACCTGAAACTGCCTAAGAACCATTTTCTATTTTTCAACCTTGTATGCTATGCCTCTCCCTCGGGATCATGGATTTCCGGATTTCCCACTGTCCATCCACTTTCCCCATGCCTGGGTTCCCACTTCTGATCCCCACAGCTTCAGGCTGACTCCCTGACTTTCAGTCTCCTTACCCCTCCAGTAGGCAATTATATATATCCTTAACATCTGCCCCCCATACAGGGCAGTTTCTCCCCTTACTTTAATCTACTCAGATGATGGAGGACTCAGCCTTCAAGCAAAAGAGTGTGAAGGTAACAAATTAGAATGATACCCTAATGCCTTTATTTTTCTTCATCACCACTCTCTTCCCCAGACTCAGTCAGAATATATTTTTTTCTCAATCCCAGAGAGACACCTTCTGACTTTAATCCCTAAAACCCACCAGCAGCCTTCCTGTTATTCTTAATGAGAAGGGTTCCTGGATTCTGTATCATCTATGGGTTTGGGAACCAGAAAGTCTGGGTGACAGGTTAAAAGCCTTTTATTAAACACTCAGGATCCCCTACGAAAGTCATCTTGGACAGCTCCATAGAGCTTGAGAGCCAGAAAGGACCTCAGAGATCAACTAATGTGACCCCATCTATTCCATTATGACTCAATTTATATAGCAAGACTTCTCCAAAGACACATATATTAGAAATGAAACTTAATAAATGATTCTGACCCTGAAATTTAGATCTTTTTTTATCCCACCAGGCATCTTCTTTAAGTCTTAATTTTAATAGCAGCCAAAAAGAAAGAAGGGGGTCGAACATAAAGGAACACTTACAAATGAATGTTTAAAATACAACAACCTCAACAAGCCTTCCAATATAAGTTTCTTTTCCATATTTCACCTGAAGTTGTGGTGGGAAGGAACTATTAAGGCAATGATATGGTTTGGTTTATCCAAATCTTATCTTGAATTGTAGCTCCCACAATTCCCAGGTATTGTGGAAGGGACCCAGTGGGAGATAATTGAATCATGGGGCCAGTTTCCCCCATACTGTTCTCATGGTAGTGGGTAAGTCTCATGAGATCTTATGAGTTTTCCATTTGGCTTGGCTCTCATTTTCTCTCTTTGCCTGCTGCCATGTAAGATGTGCCTTTTGCCTTCTGCCATGATTGTGAGGCCTCTCCAGCTATGTGGAACTCTGAGTCCATTAAGCCTCTTTTTCTTTATAAATTACCCAGTCTCAGGTATGTCCTTATCAGCAGCATAAAGCAGACTAACACAACAACTTTAATTTTCAGCAAGTTCTGCTAGCATTGCTCAGCTGGTAAAAGGTAAGACTGTGTCTGCCACCACAGGAAAAACATCCTGCATGAGAATGAAGCCAACACAGAAGGTGGATCAGAAAGCGGGAGATGTTAATAGCATTCTGACAATGTCTTTGGGACATCTAGAGACAGGTAAGTCTGAAGCTAGGTCTGGAAGTACACCTGAATATTTCAGTTATGTGAGGTAAAGAACAAAAATCTCATTTTTACTTAAAGTAGTTTAAGTGATAGCTCTCTCACCAGAAAAAGACCTGATGCAATGATGAAGTCTTCATGCTGTCTGAGGGCAAGCAAGAGTCAATGTGAAGTTCAGCAGTGAGGTCTGCACAGTATAGCATAAAAAAAAGTGGGCTGCCATTCCAGGAGGTGCCAAGCTGGGCCTTCGATTTGGAAAGGAAGCGAGTGTCTTTTCTATGTTTTTGTGTTCTAATGTGTAAAACAGAGACAGTACCTCCTTTGGAGAGCTATGGTGAGGACCAAATAAGCTTACAAGTACAAAATGCTTTGATCAGTGCCTGGTACTATAATATGTATTTAATCATACGTGCTTTGATATTAGACACTAATTAGAAAATGAACATTAAAATGTAATTTATGGCCTTAAAATGCACATGTCACTTGGACCATGCTCTTGATTGCTCAGAGACCTCATTACTTTTGGACAAGCACAGCAGGGAATCTGGGGGAGCCCTAGATAGTGGGGATGGATCAAAGGAGTCACTTTCTCTGCTCTGAGAATTATATAATGGGATCCAAGTTACCTTGCTGTGTGACAGCCTCATTAATATGTGTGTCTTTGTATACATTTTAGCTTACCTTTTTAGATTCTAGGAAAAGCCAAGATGTTATTTTATGCCTTGGCAGCTACAGCTGTAATACTGACCACTGAGTTCTTAAATTCATGGTGCAAAATGATGGTGACCTGTCACCCTTATCATTTGTAGCACAATGATTTTGCCAAGCCTTTAGCTTCTGAGGAAGTTCCTTGCCCATCTCTTCCTCAGGCAGAGCACAAGTCAGAACAATCTAGTAACAAACTTCTCCCCTTCAAAAACCACTCACTTGTGGCAAAGCACTTGCAGGACTTTTTTTCGAACTCTTCCTCCCCCTTCCTTGTTTGTGATGTGAATAGACCTTGCAGCTAATTATCAACGTGAATAATAGATGACGCTGAGCCCAAGAAATAAGTCAAAGGTTCCAAAAAGTTTTATCCCCAGTTTCACACACAGGTGTTCTTGCAGACAAGCATTCCATTTTAAACATGTCAGCACATTTGGGGATAGACACTTTTTGGTCCTAGCCATCTCACAGTTGGCTTATTAATGAACATCGTGTGCAATCAATAAGTTACCGACTGAGAGACTAAGAGTTTCTTATCTCTGCCTTTGCATGTTCGAGGGTCTCAGAAATATTGATGAAACTGCATTCTGTTCTCTCTCTCTCTCTTTCTCTTCCTCCCTCCCTCCCTGCCCTATGTGTCACAATAATAGTTAGAACAGAGAAGAGCTTTGCCAATGTGTAATTCTTTCTAAGCCCAAAATGTGTCTTTTGGTCACCTTGCCTTTCCCTGTCACTTCACCATCAAGTAAAGGTTCTCACTTAAATAACAGGCGTTTTTAGTAATAGGTTGGGGCTTTGCAGCAATTTCAAGATTTGGGGTAAGATGTCTGACATTATAAGACATGATAAATGTCTAGTTAAGGAAGCAGTTCGAAGTTCCACAGAGGCAATGGATTGGGTTGAAACAATGGACATTCTTTATGACAACGTTTGTGCTAAGTGAAAATGGTGATGCTCACTTTTTTTGGCAAGCTTTTGGGGTATCCAATTTTTTACAATTTTTCTCCTTAATGATTGCAGAAGCCATTGTGACAGATAGCACGCTCAGGCTAATGTAGTTGACCAACTGAATCAAATGGGCTGTTGGTGAATTACTATGAGGCCTGCAGGTATGCATGAATAATTTTGGCTGATATCCATAACATTCCTATCTACACTCTTGCTAGTCTTTGTAGCACATAGGCAGAGTGGACATAATTGCCTTCTCTTTGGGCACGCCAGCTAACTGGCACTGCTGATGCAGTCTGCCCAGCGTGTCAAACATCCCCCTCCTCTGAGCATCACAGAGGAATGAGAAAACCACTGCATTCTGCTGCTTTCTTTAGCAAAAGGAAAAGTCAACAAAGGCACACCTCCCTCTTCAGTGTCCCTAGAGAAGCACCTAACAGGCAGAGCTCAATCTCTGGAAGCAAAGAGACTCGAATTTCAGCCCCAACATGATCAGATACTTGCTCTGAGGACTTCAACACATGATTGCAATTGCATGATAAATATTGTCTCATCTGCAAAAATGAATTTAATCAAGACTACCTTTCAAGATTCTTGGGAGAATTTTATGTCAAGCGACTGACAGAAAGTAGGAGCTTTGAAAAATAGTAGGTATTGGTAAAAATTTCAGAGAAAGTAAAAGAAAAATTTAAGAAACAGAAGTATTTAAGAAGAAATATGAAATGTTATTATCATAGCAACAAAGTAACAATGCTAATATTGTCACTTATCATACTATGCTGATATGTGTCATCTGTAGGTAGTTTTATGTGGTTATGAGAAATAGGATTGTCTAAAAATGACTCTGAGGGTTCTCTCAGAATTGGCTGAACAATGAGCTAGTTGGCACTGGGGCTTACTTCTCTCTTCTCCTAGAGAGAACTCCCCATAACTCAGCTGCGAGGAGGTCTGGGGGCCTCCTCAGCTAGTAGGAGATGCTGCAATGAGCCACAGGCCCCAAAATCTCTAGGTGCTGGGCAGCTAGTTTTCCCAGACAAACCCTATAAACAGCGGCACCCAAACCCAGAGTACTTGGTGCTCAAGTAGTATATTTGTCTTCTCCCCTAAAGCCACGTGCAGTTGACGAGGCCACTTTCTCACCTTAGTACCATAAAGACCATAGTAATGGGAAACATGTTTCCTGCCCTAAAATGGTTTGTCCAGCAGCATATCCTTGCCCCAGACCACCTCTCCTTGGGGATAGTGAGAGATTTCAAGACTGTATATCTTCTTTACTTGCTGATTCTTGTTTTGTAAATTTCCTGAATACAGTTTCTTCCTTAACCCATGCCCTGTGATATTGTGGAAGTTCTGTGGAATCTTTTCAAAACTGTCTGAAATTCCAGAATTGTTTTTCAGTCCATCCTAAAGATCTGTTATTGAGTTCCAGTCATATTATTTATCATTAAATAGGTGCAAATTCTTTGTGCAGAGAACTCTACTAACCCCAGGGAGGCAAATAAATTAAACACCATCCCTGCCCTTAAACGGTTTGGCTTTGTCATCATCACATTGTCATTCTATATCTTTAGTAGAAAGGAAAGTGCATACAATAGACTTTGTAGAACAGAACAGAAATTTATTCTTAATAGTCTCTGTGTCATCCATTGGTTGAGAATAAATTATGAACCAGGCACCCTACTGGCCACTTTATAGACGGTGTTTCTCAAAATTCTCAGACTAATCCCCTGGTAAGAGAACTACAGTTCAGAGAGGTTAAATAACTTGCCCGAGGTCACACAGCTAGTGAGTGATGAAGACGAGTTTTGAACTCAGTTCTGCTCTTGTAATAATAACTTATTCTGCTTCTCATACCACTTGAACAGCCAAAGGGAAATACAGAGCAGATGAATTGGGTTGGACTCAACACCAGCACAGTCTATTTTTCTCCAGTCACTAAAACAGTGCCCCAAGGGCCAGAAAGTCTGCATGTGTCTCTGTAAATGGCTCATTTATTTCCAGGAGTGACTTAGTCATTAAGGAGGAAAACAAGCGGACTAGTACCAGACATACAAATCACTTTCCAAAGTATTTGTGTCCACTGATCAGCACTCCTAAGGTTAATATTTAAAGCCCTATCATATTCAAAATGCTTGAAGTATCAGCTGAGTTTTTAAATTGTGAATATAAAGACACATAAAGACAGAGTTTTTGAAGTTATAGCAAAGTCTTAAAAACATGCAAATGAAATAAGCTGATTTTTTTTTTTGTAGTTTTGCGTAGTCTTTCAAATAGTTACTGTTTTGGGGGTCCTGAGGCACAGTTTCTCTAAAGCAAAAAAAAAGGGTGGGGGAATAAGAAGTGAAGAAGTGCTACCAGTGACTTTAATGTGCTTTATAAATTTCATTAATACTACTGCTATGGCCTGAATGTTTGTGTCCCTCTAAAATTCATATGTTGAAAATCTCCAACATGATGGTATTAAAAGATGAGGACTCAGGGAGGTCATTAAGTCACGAGGGTGGAGCCCTCAGGAATGGGATTAGTGCCCTTATGAAAGAAGCCCCAGGGCCTTGCCCTTTCCACCACATGAGGATATAGTGACAAGTTGCCATCTATGAACCAGAAATCAGCCCTCATCAAACACCAAATCTGCTGGCACCCTTGATCTTGAACTTCCCAGCATCAAGAACTACAAGAAATAAATTTCTGTTGTTTATAAGCCATCTAGTCTATGGTATTCTGCTATAGCAGCAGAACGGACTATGACAACTACCATCAGCAGTAAAGATATAGACCCAAAGGAAGGTAAAATGAAATTCACATTTATTCATAACCAACCGTGTTGGATACTATTTGGGAATATAATCCATCTTAATTTTCAGATAGTGAACATTTGCATTTATTTTTGGTTTCCATCATCTGAATTACTTCCTATTAGTAATTCAACCCCTAATGAGTCTTGCTGAGAGGTTGTGCCTGCCTTTGTGTTTTAATATTAACACCGCTATATTGGTATATTTCTTCTAAGTCACTAACTTAGGACTTTGAAGTTTAAACACAAGAGATTCTGGAAAGCATCACCGGAACTTCATCTTTCATCACCCCACAACAAGCAAGGGTAAAGAAGAATGAAAGAAGTTTCTTCCTTCATCACTGAGCAATAGGAAAGCTCAGGAAATTATTTTCTGAATTGGAGGCCGGGTATCACAAGGCTGGGATTTATCACCACCATGACACAGTGAAAGAGCAATGAGAAAAGGTCTTTGCAGAATGGGAGGTTGTCACTTCTGCCGTAGCAAACGTCCCTTACCTGTACAGGGAGCTTAGTGGGCCATGCTCAAAGGCAGCTGGAGGCATCCAGGGTTTTGAAGTTCCAGTCATCCTATCCTCCCTTGCTCACATACCTAATAAACAGACTTGGTGGGGAGAGAGCAGCCTAAGTGACATTTCGAGTAATGATGAGGAGTACTTCCCTACTGGCTAGCAGAAAAGACTGTCTCTTGATATAAACAGGCACTGAGACTTGTGTTTAAATACAGGAAGCATTGCAAAGTTTCATGAAGGCTGTGACAGTTTTCTGCCAGAAGATAGTAGGACCCACTGGTGGTTTAAGCCTAGCCTTGGATCTTCAAGTGAGGGAAAGTTATATCGCATCACTTCCCTTAGACACCTTGAACACAATGGCATGGATATCTTGGTCATCTTCAGAATGTGGGCTTAGAAGTGAGTTCACCATGTTTTAGTCTCTATTCCCCCCCCCCCACTCTTCGTAAGGTATACCTTTTGCCCAATTACCCAGCAATGTATGTGCCTTCGTTTCCTCATCTATAAAATGGGAATAACAATAGCAGCTACCACATAGGTTGCTATAAAGAATAAATGAAATCATTTATTTAATATACCTCAAAAGGAGTGCCCAAAATGTTACCTGTCTGTAAATCTGCAGGTATCCTTTGTCTTCTAGGTAAAGATGAGTTGGCATCATTCCAGTGAATTTTGTACTTGGCCCTCCCGCTTCCACACTCCCAAACATCATGGCATGACCAAGTCATTTCACTTCCAGAAGTGCTCAGAAAAAGCCAACGCGAGATTACAATAAGCTTCACAGGCTTTAGGTAAGGATCAAGTACTAAAAATATCAAAATCACCAAAAATGGCTAAATATTGACAGGGGGGATTTAAAACTTTTCAAAGACAAAAATTGGTCTTCTTGCTGCTTCTTGAGTATGCTGATCCTAGTGTCACCTCAAGACCTTTACCCACACTGTGTCCTGTGTCTGGAACTCTCTTCTGCAAGCTCGCCACATAGTTGGATCCTCCTTGTCACTTGGGTCTCACCCAGGTTAGAGGCCTCCTCCTTAGAAAGGTCTTCCCTGACTATCTTATTTGACCACCACATTTACAAACATACACTAGTCTCTCATTTTGCATTATTTTACGAAGCTCGCTGATTATATATTTCATTTGTTTATTTCTGGTTAACTTGTTCCCACTCCCATCCCACTGGAATGTGAACTCCCTGAAAGCAGGGATTTGTTCATCTATTTCCACAGGAGCTAGAGGAGTAACCGGCACACAGTAGGTGACCCATGGTTATTTACTTAATGAATTAAACAATGAATCCAATCCCATTAACTCCGGTCTGGTGCCAGTTAGCAATGGGGCTGATATCTTCTACTTTTTTCAGTTTCAGGGCTTTACACGTGTCAGGTTTTGTCAAGGTCACCCAAGGGCAGTGATTTTCATATTATGCTCCCTGGCACAGCTTTCCAGGGCAGACTGTTCCCAATTACTGATCCACTCAGCCCTCAGGGTGGCTGGGTCTTTGCCTCCAGCCTACAGCAGTGTTGTACTCTGAATTCTACACAAATATTGTTATCACTTGAGGAGCTATGCTCCATGGAGCCAAATGTTTCTAGAAAAAAACAGGAACAAATGGTGTGGTGCAGGGGAGGAACCCAGGGGCCTGACTCCCGGATCCCCAAGCCTTGTTTTAACAGAGCATCTCCAGTTCTTTACAGCTTTACATATTGAATTTCCATAAATTACAACATGCACAAAAACACTCCACAGCAGCTTAAATCAAGATCTGAGGGATTTATGCAGAGGCAGGTAATATTCTTAAAAGTACCATTACAGACCCTCCAGACACACAAATATCTATGCTCCAGTGCTTTCATGTCCACCTCAAATTCATGCCTTTGGATTATTTGTTAATGACACACTTTTAAACCACAAATTATCCTGCAGAAGGTAATACCTGAATCCTTGACACCTTAGAGAGAATTAGTCCATCAGGCCACTTTCCCGGAGGGTGTCAGGACAGCTGGGGTCCTTGGGAAGTGACAGGGGCCAGAGCGGTAGAACTACAAAATGAACAGAAAAAGCTCCATAGGGGAATAGAGGTGAACCTGAGATCACTGACTTGTCCTAATGCCACCCTGGGTTCATGCAGCCATTGAATAACATTGCACTATGTGCCCCATTCTGTCTGTACACAGACCGCTCAGCCTGAAGCCACTCATGAGCTGGCAGCCAACAGTGCTTCCCACTCGAGCCTTCTCCATGTCTCCTGCCAGTGAAAAAGATTTTCAATGGCCTCTGACTGTGGAATATTGTCATCCATTTCGTGGTAAATTTCCAATGCAGGGCAGCATAATGATTCCCATTAATGCTGATATTATTCATGCGGCTAAAATCCACATGCCCCCGGCTAAAACATTCCCCTGTAGAAGTTGCAGCCCTTATCTATTCAGAAATCCTTCATTACAGGTAGGTAATGTGTTTCCTCTGTGCAAAAGTCTGATGCACCGTAATAGCATCCCTCATCGTGCCTTTGAATCCTTTCAAACACAAGGGGATTTTTACGTGTGTGTGTGCTTAATCACGAGGCCCAGACTTCCACTTTTGAGCATGCTGCTGCCAGGGCAGATAACAGGAATCAGTGCTCTCAGGCTTGGTGTTAGGAGATTCTTGTCTCTTGTAAATATATTTCCACATACAACAGTGTTTCTCATCCTGAACACTACTGCCTTTTGCACCAGTTAAGCATTTATTGTGTACAGGTTGAGGGGGAGCTGTCCTGTACATTGTAGGATGTTTAGCAGCATCCCTGGCCTCTGTCCACCAGATGCCAGTAGCACCTCCCCCTAGTTGTGACAATCAAAAACGTCTACAGACATTGTGAAATGTCCCCAAAGGGGCAAAACTGCCCCTGGTTGAAAATAAGGAACATGAAACAACATGACAGGAAAGGAAAGATACCCTTTCATGTCCTAAAGCCCAAAATGTGAAATCCAGTCTACACACGTGGATACCAAGCCCTGTGCATTATATATGTTCTCTTAGCCCCACAACAACTTTACAAAATAGCAGTCTTTATTATGTCCATTTTATAGGTAAGGAAACCAAGGAATAGAGAGATTAGGAAAAAGAAAGGATTCATTGTGCCTTTGAATCCTTTCAAACACAAGGGGATTTTTATGTGTGTGTGTGTGTTTAATCACGAGGCCCAGACTTCCATTTTTGATCATCCTGCCACCAGGGCAGATAACAGGAATCGGTGCTCTCAGACCACACATGGACCACACATGGAAACCCACGTGGAAACCAAGAAAGTCAGTATTTATAGGATCAGATAGGGCATCAGATAGGGTCACTAAGCTGTGACAAACGTCAGGGAATGAATTCAGATTTTACTGGTTCTGAATTCAATAATGTAAGAATTCCATAGTTAGAAGGGGCCATGGAGATCATTTGGGACAACTCCTTCACGAAACAAGGGAGGAAACAGGCCCAGAAATGGTAAGTGATTTCTGAATGATCTCGCATAATACTAGCAGAGCCTAGACTAGAATTCAAGTCCCCAAAGTCCAAGCTGTGAATTGATTACTTCTTTCATCCATTAGGCTATCATCAATATGTGCTTGGTTTATTCACAATGTACATATTTTCTATTTAATTTAACATAAAAATGCTAAGCTCAAGTCTGAAGACCCAAAAGAAAAAAGAGCCATATTTCTCAATAAAGGTAACAGAGGCCATTTATCAAGTACCTTCTATATATACCTGGATGAGGCATTTTAAATCTGGCATTTAATTTTTATCATTTTTAAATGTTGTCATTGAATTTTTACAAAAATTCTAGGTAGGTGGTACTATTACCTCACCGGTAATATTGACAGGTATAATTAGGCCTTGTCATCACATAACTAACGTAGCAGGAGTGTGGAAACAGTGCCCAGAATTGTAACTAGACAGACATCAAGAGCCCTCCAGGGTTGGTATCTCTGCTAGGGCAGAAAAGAGCGCCCCATTCCCTGCTGCTGGTAGAGAAGCATCCCCCATCAGCATCCCCACGTGATATGTGGAAAAAGAAGGAACATTTGCAGCAGCATAGGGCTGGGGTCAAACTTCGGCTCTGTCTCTTTCTTTACATTTATTGAGCTAATCATAGACTATCCTGAGCCTCAGTTTCCCTATTTGTAAAGTGGGAAGTTTAAGAGACTCAGAGTGCAGTTAGTATGAGTATAAAACAAGACCATGCCTTAAAGTCACAAAACACAGTTCCTTGTACATAGTAAATGTTTACTGTCGGTCCCCTTTCCTTTTCCTAATCTCTCTATTCCCTGGTTTCCTTACCTATAAAATTGACATAATAAAGATTGCTATTTTGTAAAGTTGTTGTGGGGCTAAGAGAACATATAAAATGCATAGGGCTTGGAGGTTCCTAAATGTCAGGACTTATTATTTCTTACAAATGTAAATGGATCAGGGAATATCTTTAACAGATCAACCCAGGTGAGGATAAACAGAAGTACCAGAGAGATGAACTAGGATGCTTTCCTTCAAGCGTCCACCTCTCCCAACCCCTTCTACCAATTAACAGGTGAGAACTCTGAGATTGCTAAAGCCTAATAATTTGACCAAGATTTCTCAGTAAGCTCACTGTGCATTTTTGGCTGCATGATCCAGACCTTTCCACCACCTTTCGTTTACTTCCCATAGGTTACCTTGAGCCTAGTTGTATGTAAGCCTCCCAGGATGACAAGGGCAATGCTCATGTCACAGGCTGACTGTGTCAAAGTCCCACTAAAAATTTTATCCTGTGTTATCATTGAATTTGAAGAATTAAGATGTGACTAATAACAGAGCAATATCCACATAAAATGAACCACCACAGTGCAGCTCCTGCTGGATCTGCTCTAATTAGCGGGCCTGTACCAGAGGCTCTGGACTCCAGAGATGCATTCAGTTTCCAGCTACAGTCACTGCCTCAGAACACCCTTCCCTGACCCTCCACACCAGTTTGTCTTCCACACATCACCTGTTTGTCTCCCCAGCACTTACAGGTATCTGGAAATAGCATGTTTATTTGCTTCCTGTCTCCCACACCAGAATGGAAACCTCATGAAGGCTTGACTTGCCACTCTAATTCAAATTCCCAGAACAGTGTCAGATTGATACCAGATTCTCAATAAATATTTGTGGAATCAATGAAGGCATGAGTAAATTTGAGCTGGAATGCCTATGCCCTACTTGCAAGCCTTTCTTGCACCCTTGCCCCACCACTCCCAACCCCTTCCAGTGCCATATGTCCACCAAACAGAAACCCTGGGACTCAATGACAACCCAGAGTCCTAGACGGACTACACATTATTAAAGCAATTTGCTCTTTTGAAGCAGGTTTCGGGGCCTGGTCTGGCTGGTTCCAAACCAAAATCTTGGTAGCGATACAGTTTTTCAAAGCTCTGGTGATGTGTAGCCCACATGCCTGCAAGTGTACCACGATGTCCTGATTCAATGCAAACCAAATGCTGAGGAGTCTCTGAGACTAGAGATTGCATGGTAATTAAACTCAATAAACACTTCCCGAGTACCTTCCATGTGCTAGTCGTTATATAAGCAAAACAGAAACTGTATTAGTCAGGAACCTTTAGAGAAACAGAATCAATATATAGATATAATAAATATATATTATACATAGAAGACTTACAGAAGTTAGCTCAGGCAGTTACAGAAGCCCCTAGGCTGGATTAGCTGTCTTCAGGCTGGAGAATTAGGTAAGCATCATTCAGTACAAGTTCACAAGCTTGAGCAAAGCGGGAGGATGGTATGAGACCTGGTCTAAGTATGAAAACTTGAAAACCAGGAAGAGCAATGTCCAAGGGCAGGAGAAGATGGATGTCTCCATTCAAGCACAGAGAGAGAATTCACCTTTCTTTCACCTTTTTGTTCTATTAAGACCCTCAGTTTAATGAGATCCCATTTGTCGATTTTGGCTTTTGTTGCCATTGCTTTTGGTGTTTTAGACATGAAGTCCTTGCCCACGCCTATGTCCTGAATGGTATTGCCTAGGTTTTCTTGTAGGATTTTAATGGTTTTAGGTCTAACATATAAGTCTTTAATCCATCTTGAATTAATTTTTGTATAAGGTGTAAGGAAGGGATCCAGTTGCAGCTTTCTACATATGGCTAGCCAGTTTTCCCAGCACCATTTATTAAATAGGGAATCCTTTCCCCATTTCTTGTTTTTGTCAGGTTTGTAAAAGATCAGATAGTTGTAGCTATGCGGCATCATTTCTGAGGGCTCTGTTCTGTTCCATTGATCTATGTCTCTGTTGTGGTACCAGTACCATGCTGTTTTGGTTACTGTAGCCTTGTAGTATGGGGAGGGACAGCATTAGGAGATACACCTGATGCTAAATGACGGGTTAATGGGTGCAGGAAATCAACATGGCACATGGATACATATGTAGCAAACCTGCACATTGTGCACATGTACCCTAAAACCCTAAAGTATAATAAAAAATAAAAAAAAAAAAAAGATATCATGCTACAAAAAAAAAAAAAAAAAAAAAAAAAAGACCCTCAGTGAACTGGATGATGCCTACTGCACTGGGGAGAGCTACAAGCTTTACTCAATTCTCCAGTTCAGATGCTAATCTCTTCTGGAAAGACCCTCACAGAGACACACAGATATACTGTTTTACAGCTACCTGTGCATTCCTTAGCCCAGTCAAGTGGACTTGTAAAATTAACCATCACAGACATCCTTACCAATATGATATGGGTTGTTCTGGCAATGCTTTTCACCAGAAACTGATATGGATAGGAGATGGGAAAATATTGAGTAGAAGAGGATGGTTCCCCAGCAAAGGCCCTACCCCCAAGCCTGGAAACCCATGGCTTCAAATGGGAACAGGCATTCCTGGTTTTGAGCCCAAAAGTTGTCTTTGGCCCACCACACTCCCCTATTCTGTACCCATATAAACCCCAGACCCCAGGCTCCAGAAGTAGATGAGGAGATGAACAGAAGAGCAGAAGAATGACAGAACAGCATGGCAGGGGAGAGAAGAGAAGGAGCATCTGAACACCAACAGGAGTTCAACTAGGGACCATTGGAGAGGAGATTGGTTGCTGTACAGCCAAACTCCAGGGGAAGATCATCTTCCCACTCCATCCCTCTTCCAGCTCCCCATCCATCCCACTGAGAGCCACCTCCACCACTCAATGAAACCCCCACATTTATCCTTCAAGTCCCTGTGCGACCTAATTTTCCTGGATGCCAGAAAAGGACCTGAGTACCAAGAGGGCACTGAGTTGATTAACACTTAAGCAGTCTGTGGACAGCAAAGCTAAAAGAGCACACTGTAACACATGCCCACTTAGGCTCTGGGAGTCACAGATACCCACCCCTAGAAGTTATGGTGGGGCCAGAGCTCCAAGGCACTTGCTCTAGCTCTTCAACCTGCCTGTCTGTGTGCTCCCTGTCCTGTAACAGGGTGGGGGTGTGGGGAGTTTAAGCACTTGGTGGCTGAACACACAAGCCACACCCTTGTTGCACATCCTGTGTGGGGCATAAAGGGACTCTCCCATTTCAAAACTATTTCCCCTGCTTTGAGACACAGGGACTAAAAATTATGTCATTAGCTTTCAGTCCTCAAGAGCACTCAACTCTAGCTGAGTATCCACATAAGGGGCACCATCTTAGCCACTCTAATGGGGATTATTTTACCAGATACTTGCAGGATGACAATCCCAGGAACCCTATAATGCAGGACAGGCCCTGGGAAATTTGATCACACAAGGAGTACCAGAAGTAAGGAAAGAGGTTACCTAAAGGGATAGAAAGAGAATCCAAAAATAAACTCTACCTGCTTCAGGCAGTGGAGTAAATGCCTGGGAACACTTTCCTTGGAGACAGATAGAGCTGCCGTCTCAGCCTGACTCAGCCTCCCACTAGCTGCATCAACTTGGGCAAACTGTTTAATGTCTCTGAGACTCTGGTTCTTTATGTGATGCAGGAAAAATAATACACACCTCATAGGTTTCCTGTGGTGAATGAATGAATGAACGAATGATTATGTGCAAAGTGCTTAGCATTGTGTTGGGCTCAATAAGTGATATTTTTTATTTATTATTATTATTCTGAGCTTGCTTAAGTATAGACCTCAAGAGGATCAGCCAAGACTAGTGTACCCTTTGGAAATATCCTTTCTAAGGACAAGAAAAATGTCTTGGAATAAGACTCCATAAATCCCTCTTTCACTGTGCCTGATAGAGTTAAAGCAGCTTCCCCAAAGTGCTTTGGCTCCCAAGGGCCCTTTACTTACTGGGAAAATCTGCTTCCTCCCTCATGTGCTCTGCTCATCCTCCTACTCCCATCTGCACCAATTAGCAGGGAGCAGATTGTCAGAGACCCAGGAGAGCACCTTGAGAATGGGAACGCCGTGCTAGGAACAGGTGAGCCTTCGGAGCCTGTGCAGGTAATGGGGTCGAAAATGAAGATGCATTAGGGGAAGAGTAATTACAACTCTGCTGATTAAGTGATGAAGTGAATGGAAATGAAAAATGTGGCATAATTTGTTAAGGAAACACTAGCTGCTGCAGGCAAAGGCAACGATGAGGGAGGCTGGATATTTTCGAAGGTTATAGAATGAACCAGCAGTCATAACCTGAGGCCTTGCTGTGACACAAAGGAGGCAAATTTTACTCCCAGTGTTTTCTTTATATTTTAAGGGTTTCTATATTTTCATAGAGGTCTTCAATTCCCTAGTTATCCAGCCCTGCCCACTGAATAAATATAGGAAATGACTAGATTAACATAAAAATACAAGTTTATGCCTATAATCAGAGTAACTGAACTGAATATAAGCCATTTGGATTCTAGATGGTGTATTTCAAATAACAATTCAGAGAGCCAACCCCAGAATGTTTTTCTTTTTTTTTTTTTTTTAATTATACTTTAGGGTTTTAGGGTACATGTGCACAATGTGCAGGTTTGTTACATATGTATCCATGTGCCATGTTGATTTCCTGCACCCATTAACTCGTCATTTAGCATTAGGTGTATCTCCTAATGCTGTCCCTCCCCCCTCCCCCCACCCCACAACAGTCCCCGGAGCGTGATGTTCCCCTTCCTGTGTCCATGAGTTCTCATTGTTCAATTCCCACCTATGAGTGAGAACATGCGGTGTTTGGTTTTTTGTCCTTGCGATAGTTTACTGAGAATGATGTTTTCCAGTTTCATCCATGTCCCTACAAAGGACACGAACTCATCATTTTTTATGGCTGCATAGTATTCCATGGTGTATATGTGCCACATTTTCTTAATCAAGAGCTTCTGCACAGCAAAAGAAACTATCATCAGAGTGAACAGGCAACCTACACAATGGGAGAAAATGTTTGCAACCTACTCATCTGACAAAGGGCTAATATCCAGAATCTACAATGAACTCAAACAAATTTACAAGAAAAAAACAAACAACCCCATCAAAAAGTGGGCAGAGGACATGAACAGACACTTCTCAAAAGAAGACATTTATGCAGCCAAAAAACACATGAAGAAATGCTCCTCATCACTGGCCATCAGAGAAATGCAAATCAAAACCACAGTGAGATACCATCTCACACCAGTTAGAATGGCCATCATTAAAAAATCAGGAAACAACAGGTGCTGGAGAGGATGTGGAGAAATAGGAACACTTTTACACTGTTGGTGGGACTGTAAACTAGTTCAACCATTGTGGAAGTCAGTGTGGCGATTCCTCAGGGATCTAGAACTAGAAATACCATTTGACCCAGCCATCCCATTACTGGGTATATACCCAAAGGACTATAAATCATGCTGCTATAAAGACACATGCACACGTATGTTTATTGCGGCACTATTCACAATAGCAAAGAGTTGGAACCAACCCAAATGTCCAACAACGATAGCCCAGAATGTTTTTCTAATCACCCACGTAGAATGGCATTCTCAAGTAACCACTGCAATGTAAAACAATTTGAGCAAGGAAAGGTGATGAAGTAGATTCTGGTAAATAGAAACTGGTGTGAAAATTTGCCCCATATATAAGTATGTCATCCAGGAAGGTTTGTGCATGTTTACCAATCAATGTATTTTTCATTACTTTAACCTGTTGTGATAGTGCCTGTCAATCCTTTTTCCCCCAACCACAGATGCATGACTGGATTGGTCTCCTCTGTCTCTCTCTCTCTTTCTCAATCTCTCTCTGTCTCTCTGTCTCTCTCTCTCTCCCTCCCTCCCTCCTTCCCCCTCCTGAGGAATACCACTGTTTCTGATAGGTACTGGAGGAGAGATTTTGTGGCTTAGAGGTAGGGCTAGCTAGGGCTCCAAGATGCAGCCACAGAGAAAAGCAGAAAACAAACCTCTAAAAGTCAGAGTGGCTTCCTCAACTGTGAATGACTTTCCCAGTACCTAGGAAGCCTGGCTGTACTTCCTCTTTGGTTCAGGGATTAAAAGAGAGTTATCCTACGAATAAATCCCGTTCTCTTTAAACTAAATTGAAGGAAGGCCACAGATCCCACAAAGGTAACCAGCTGGTTTATATGAAGCTTGAAGATTCTTCATCGTTTTGCTGACAAGTGTCCCTTCAGACTTTGCTTGAATACCCCTTTGAATGCACACTCATTATCTCACAATGTAGCCCATGCCATTTCTCAACAACTCTTTCTGGCAAGGTACATGGGACAAATAATAGAAATAAATGTTTCCATCAATTAATTGATCAATTAAGGACGCAGATGAAGCCAGAGCAAGATAGCATAATCCCAATCCTGTTATACAACTTCTCCCAAACCCTCTTTCCTGCAGGGCTGGCAGCTATTCGCACACCAGTGGATCAGGAAAAATGGAGCCCTTTTCATCACCTTGCTCTCCATCAAGGTCTGGACCACCAGAAGGATAGTATCAAAAGGAGGACAAGAAATTACTCATAAAACATTATAAAGCACTGTGTCTGCCTCCATTAGACTATGGCTGGGCAGCCATAAATATGGCCCTGGTGACTTTTTCTGTCCATGGTTCTTTGTATAAAATTGTGTTTTCCATTCTAGTGATGGAAGTAATGTATTTTTGTCATAGAAAATCCACAAAAATGGTAATCACAAAGAAGTAAATAAAAATAAACCGTAACCCCACCACCCAAAGATAACTACTGTCCTTTTGGTATATATCCTCCCAAGGGATTTTGTTTATTTACTTTGTTCCTTAATTGCAATGTTTTTCATAGTGTTTTATAATTTGCCCCTATTTAATGTAACACTCTACCATAAACATTTTTATTTTATGTTTTAATAACTTAAACAATTTAAGTTATTAAATTTCTTCTTCAACATAATCTTTAATGGCTATGGTGTTCATGTGCATGGATGTACCATTATCTGTCTATATTATTCTGCTTTTGAGGGGCACTTAAGCTGTTAGCAGCTCTATATAACATGACATATGATGGAGGAAAGATCAGGCACTCTGGAACCAGAGAAGAAGAGCTCAGAGAATAGACTTAAGAGGTCGAGGAGAGTTTCCTCCAGGAAACTCTCTTGAATAGTGACTCTTGAATAGTACTTTTCAGATTGCAAGGCAACGCAACATTTATTTAGTCCTCACAATTGGCCAAGACAATTGACCTTAACATTTCTCTCAGCTTGACTAAACTTTAGACAGCCTTCTTCATGTCTCTAGGTCACTGACCTCTCTTTACTTAGAGCATTCGCTTTAGAAAACTTGTAATTATAAATTCTTCCTCTGTCCCTTTCAGAAGTAAATCTTCTTAAAAGCCTCTTGCCAGGTTTATACTCCAAGAATGTCGTTCTCAAGGATCTGGGAGCCATCCTTGGAAATGTCATCATCAAGAAAAATAGAGTTCCTATTCCCAGTTTCTATGGAAAGGTAGGAGCCTAGCTTTAGCAGGCACCTTGTTCCAAGTTGGAAAATTTTCTTCTATCATGAAGATGAGGAAGTTTAGTTTACCTTTGGGTGAAACCAATTAGCAAAGAGAAATAACCTACAATGCCCCCATCTCAGCTCTTAAAACCTCTTCAGCCCTTTCTTTCAGCAGAGTTAAGCTTAGACTGAGTTCTGCACTCTCCTCCCTATTGCAATGTTCTTTAATAAAGTGTAGGAGACCCAGAGACCACCTGCAACCCCCTTTTAGCTCTTAGTGGGCACTTCAATTGAGTCAAGAAACCAAATTGACAATAGGCAGATAAATAAGAGAAAAGCATACAAATTTTATTAGTTTAACATGTACATGGGAATCTTACGAAAAAAAGTGAAGCTCAAAGTGGTCACAGCAAGATGCTTTCATACTATTTAGACAAGGAATGATATATTTGAGAAGAACTGACAGGACAAGGAAGATATGGTTAGAGACAGTAAATTTCTACGGAAGTCACTGGGAGATATACGTGGTGTGGAGGGGTGTAAAGCTAATGGAAAATAAAGATTACTTCAGCAAGTATATTTATTCAGGTCCATTGCAGCCCCAGTTTCCCAGTCTCTGGTGATAAGCGCTATTTTCTCTCTGGTATAGGGAGGGTACCCCTCCCAGATGAAGGATTTTTTAATGTTTGCTGCGTCTAGGAAGAGACAGGACATCTAGCCCTTTCTGATATTTCTTCAGTGCTTTTCAACTCAAAATAGTCAATATACCAATTTGGTATATTTGGGAATGGCACATTCTTCACTCCTTCAAAGTCTTCCATGACTGTTCAATTTTATCCAGTATAAGTTTTGCTTTGACACAATAAAAGTCTTAGAAAGTGTCACTTCCTATTGTTCAAGTGAAGAAAACAGGACTGAAAGAGAAGTGACAAGGCACAAAATCCATGAGTACCTAGAGCTGATGTTGGTGAGATTCCTGAGTTCTCTTTGAATTCCTCCATGCTGCATTGACAAGAGAGGTTGAAATTAACTAGCATGGTTTATTATACTGACAGCCTTACTGAGTTGCTGGCTTCTCTATGGCTTCTTCACCTACAAAATGAAACCATAATACTACACACCTACAGGGTATCTGTGAGGGTTAAATGAGTTAGTAAATGAAAAGTGGCAGTTTCCGGCACATAGAGCCTACTATTCTTATTAACATCATTATTATTGTTACTAAGAAAGAGCACCGATTTTAGTCAGAAAATCTGGGACCAAATTTATCACCAACTGGGTGAGGGTATTAGGCAATCAACTTGTTTACTAATAGATTGTGGAAAGATTTAAATTACATAGCATATGCAAAGCAAATGGTTCACACTGGTCCTTTGGTAGGCAGAATTCTGGAATGACCTTTCAAGTTTTCTGGTGCCCAGTTATTCAATTAAATACAAATACAAGTGCTGCTGTGAAGATATTTTGCAGATGTAATTAAAGGTCTAAATAAGCTAACCTTAAAATACAGTGATTATCTGGATGGGCCTGATTGAAACATGTAAGCTCTATCAGAGCAGAAAGTTTTATCTAGCTGGTTGCAAAAAAAAACGAAGTCAGAGAGATTGAAAATATGACAAGGATTCAACATGCAGTTGATGTCTTTAAAGATGGACAGAGCCACTTGAAAACAATCTGAGATCAGCCTCCAGAAGCTAAGAATGACCCTCGGCCAACAGCTGGCAAGAAATTTATTTCTACACCCCAAGGAAGCAAATTCTACCAACAACCTAAATGATCTTAGAAGTGGATTCTTCCCCATATCCTACAGATAAGAGCATAACTTGGCCAGTACCTTGATTTCAGCCTTGTAAGACTCTAAGATAAAAACCCAGCCAAGCCTGCCCCAACTTCTGGCCTACAGAACTGTGAGATCATAAATGAATGTGGTTTTCAGCCACAACATTTGTGATAATCTGTTATGCCTCAGTAGATATGTAATACAGGTCCTGTGTGAAGTTTTCATTTGTTTGTTTTTGTTTTTATTTTCCTCCTCAAACATAAACTAAAAGTAGATGCAGGGGCAGCAACTCAGCCCTTTCCTATGTGCTCACATGTCCTGGTCCAAGGTCAAAGTATTGTATTATTCCCCTAGGACATCCTGGCTACACAGGCAAGCATCCTGGTTAAAAGTCTAAGGCAGCCTCAAGAGTCCCTTTGAAAATACACTTGCTTTTCAAGCCTCAGCACCAATGCACTAAAGAGTTCAGACTGTTTTCAAAATTGAGAAACGCAGGCAAGTCCATTTGTACCTTTTTATTGACATATCTGACCTTGCTGGAAAAGTATGTTATGTTTTGCTATAAAAATTATCAGGGAGTACAGCTTGCTGCATGATATTTCATATTACAGGACAGAGCACTCAAAGCCACTCTCCTTGAATGAGCGCTGCCACTGCCGAAAATCTGTAGAATCTTGATGAGAATTTTTTTTCCCCTAGCATCAGGTCTGCAATGTTAACTGGGCCTCACTGTTAGCAAGTGATTCAGTAGATGGAACCTTTGTGTGACATTTCCTTGATTGAATCACTCCACCAAGTATAGGTGCAGTTGTGAGTAAAATAATCAGTCTTGGGCTTTATTTCTCAAAATTATTGTTTCCTAAAAGCTCTTGGTGGACATTGAGAATGCCTGTGATCATTGGGTTTGTTTGGATGTTGACTCTTTGGACAAATCTCAAAACTACAACCAAAATTCAAGTCAGGGCCAATGAAAAAAACAAAATAAGCCCTCTTATCATTTTGTCCAGATTTCTTGTCTTCAGACAGAAAACTTATCCCCTTAGGATAACTGTGTTACGTATTCTAATCTCTACATACTGTAAAATGACAGAATGTCCATGTTGGCTCTTATTTGTTCATAATTCAATGAAACATTAACTTATATATGCTAGGGACAATGACAGTTGCTGGGGATACAAGTTTGAAATTAACACAGCCATGTATTTAAATAGGAAAGGCAGATATTAACCTTTCTAAGGAACTCATGCTGCCCCTTCATCTCTTTCTATGGATAGATCAAGATAAAAGGCAGATTGTGGAATATTAAGACAGTTGAACCATCAGGGATCACTCCTACCTACTAGATACATAACTTTGCACAAGTTGTGTAAGTTCTCTAAACCCCACTTTCATCATGTGTAAAAAGGGAGTAATAATCAGATTGACATAATGAGGATATTGTTAAGATTAAAGGAGAGGTCTTGGTCTATTCAGGCTGCTATAACAAAATGCCATAAACTGGGTGGCTTATGAACAATAGAAATTTATTTCTCACAGTTCTGGAAACTGAGAAATATAAGATCAAGACACAGATTTTTAATGTCGGGTGAGGGCCTGACTAAAGTTCAGAGACAGCCATGTTCTTGCCATAACTTCACATGATGGAAGAGGCAAGGGAGCTCTGTGGGGTCTTTTTAAAAAGGGCACTAATCCTATTACATGAGAGCTTCATCCTCATGACCTGATCACCTCCCAATGACCTCACTTCCAAATACCATCACACTGGGATTAGACTTCAACATTTGAATTTTGGGGAGGACAAAAATTCAGTATATAAAAGCAATCAAGCACATTTAGAGAAATTTCTGGTTTGAAACTTGTCTTGCTGATTAATTTTCATCTTTAATAGGTATCACCAATGTTATATGTCATTTAGTTTTAAGTAAATGAGTTTACTCCCTTCAAAATTGCATATATCTAAGGAAAGAATCTACAATTGGCAGAAGTCGTAATAATTTACTCTCAGGATAGTTTTTTTTTCTAGTTTCTAGTTTCTAGTTCTGACAGTGTAGGGTTTCTTTTTTATTATGTTTTTGTATTGCAAAACAGAATATGTGTTCAAAATGGTTATGAATATTATAAGGTATGCTCCTGTTTTTAATTCAGACATAGGCTGAAATTAATGAAAATATATTTTTTGTTTTCATTTTTAAGTCTGTACAAGAGACTAATAATAATACAACAAACCTGATGATAATATGTTATTCTCAGTCATAACCATTTTACCATGCTCCAAAGGATTGCCCATTACTTTCAACACTAGTCATGTTTTAACCACTGTGCCTGGGGAGAAATATTTAAACAAAAAAGTTCTAGCCTCTCCTCTAAAACGGATCTTTGGATAAAGTGCCAATTGGGTTTATATCTCAGTATCTCCATCTGTATAAAAAATGCATTTGATGCGCTTAAAAGTACCTTTAACTAACACAGTTATATTATTTAGCTATATAGCAAAATAAACTTCCATAAAATATGTGACTGGCCCTTTAACGTTCATTTGAAAACAAAAGCCAAATTAAGATAGCTATTCAAATAAATGCATTGAATTCCGCAAGGCCTCAGCTAAAATGTGTATCCCTCAAGTCAGTACTTTCCTGGTATTTGTTTTGTTTATCTGATTCCCTTTTGACCTGTTGCTATAAACACCATGGGCACTTGATATATTTTCATTGAATAATTGATTGACTGAACTGATGCAACAGACTCCCATTTATGTCTCAGACTCAGCTAGATGTATTGAACCTACAAGAGTGAATGAATCAGGACAGAGCCCCAGACACAACGATAGCAAACAAATATCACCCCCAATAACCCAAGCTCTAGGTCTAATTTGGTCATATAATGAGATATGCAACTATCGACAATTCTTAATTGGTTTTCACTGCACATGAGAGGGTTTTTTTCCTTTTCCTCAGTGTGCTAGACCTCAAGACAATACTTTTCTGTGTAAATGCTATTTTTTCAAAACAAAGAATATGACGGTTTATATATCTTTTAGGTCAAATATTGGAAAATGCAAAAACTTAGAGAGAGAGACCTTGGGTTTCCTTGCCACTAGAGTGCTTAAGATGATTTTAGGCAACTGGCTACCAAGACTGTGTGCTCTTTCTGCCCTTTGCTTTGTTTTCCTTCAAGGAACCAATCTATTCGCTGATCCTGCAAACATTCCTAAGGCATCTGGCCAGACACTGGGCTAGATGTGAAAGTGAATAATAAAAAAGCATTCCTGACCTCCAGTAACTCATAGGTAAAGAAAAATATTTAACTGCTTTAACTTTAAGTATTACATTAATCTTTGTGATTGCAATTGCCTATTAGGAGTGTCTACTTCCCAGGGAGGTTGTGAGATGAAGCTCAAATGAGATAATGCATGTAAAAGAACAAATCCAAAGCCTGGGATTTTGTAAGTGCTCCACCAATACCAGCTGAAGACAATGGGAATCAGGCCCCCATTGTTACTGATACTTTCAGCGCTTAGAAAAGCAACTTTTCCCCATCAATGGGTAGAAATGTTCCTATGATGGGTGACTGAGAGTGTAACCTTGAGTCTAGAAAGGAAAGGCAATGGGAGTATGCTTTTCCACAGGGAGGTTTGAGGAAGAGGAAGCAAAAGTCAAAATAATTTCTTTTCCTTGAAACCAGGCTCTTGATGAATTTCTGCTTCAAATATTAGTTCCTCTTTTAGGTATGCTCCTTTTCATTTTCTTAGCCCTCATCTGCCTTTCTAAGGTAGCTTGTTTGCTCCTTTGTCATGGAGTGTCACTATGTTCTATGGTGCCAGGAGGCAGTACAGAAAAGTGCTCCATGCTGAGACTGAGAGGCTGGGAAGGAAAAGCTGCTCTCCCCCAGAAGACAAGACAGACCCTCATGAAGACCTGAGAGACAGCCGACCACAGGGGCTCCAGCCACACGGTGTGGCTAGGAATGCACAACTCATCCTGGAGTCATCTACTTTCTCCCTAGACACATTCATCTCTTCAATAGCCAAGTACTGAAGATTTTGCCTTCTGAGGACTTCTAAAAACTGCCTCTCTTCTCCACCCTAACCAGGGTTTGACCTCTGCAGCAGCTTCCTCACTCTTCCACTTGCCTTCAGTCTTCCATTAAGTCCCTCAGCTGCATTAAAAAAAAAAAAAAAAGCCTATGCTCCTTTAATTGGTTTCAGAGCTTCACAGTCTGTCTCTTGCCTCCCTCTCCAGCCTCACTTCCGCAGCGCTGTCTTCCACTTTGTCCCCCAGCAAGACTGCATTGCTTACAGTTCCCCAGAGCACCATGTGTTCTTTCTCTCTTTGCTTCTGCTCATGATGTCCCTTGGTCTAGAATGTTCTCCCCAAACCCCTACTCATCCTTTAAGGATAGAAGAGGATCTTGCCTCCACCTAGGCCTCCACTAGATAAGATGCAAGTTCCAACAATGACACCATTCAAACCCACTCAGGTTTGCCTGGAAGTCTTTAGGATTTATCATGGAAAAACCCACATCTCAGGAACTTCCTCCCTACCCTAGTCCCTAATCTTCTCTAAGCTTTCTTCACTCCTCCCTGATTAGGTCAGGTACCCTCCTCCGTGCTCCTTTAGTACAGATCCTCTGTCACTACCACATTGCAGCATGATTAGATACTGATATATCTTAACCCACCCTTTGACTCTGAGCTCCTTAAGGGCAGAAACTGTATTTATTTAATTTTCTTCCTTTTTTGTATCCCCATATAACATAATACCTGGAACACAACTGGCAATTAATAAGAAGGGAAGGGAGAGAGGGAGAAAAAGAAGGATAAAACAAGGGAAGGAACAAAGGACTGAAGGTTTGTTATAGTAAAGCACATTGTTTAGCTCCAAAAACGAAGACATCATGGGATTCTCAGTCACCATATGTATTTTTAAGAACCAGAAATACCATTTGACCCAGCAATCCCATTACTGGGTATATACCCAAAGGATTATAAATCATTCTACTATAAAGACACATGCACGTGTATGTTTATTGCAGCTATTTACAATAGCAAAGACTTGAAACCAACCCCAATGTCCATCAATGATGGACTAGATAGAGAAAATGTGGCACATATACACCATGGAATACTATGCAGCCATAAAAAATGATGAGTTCATGTCCTTTGCAGGGACATGGATGAAGCTAGAAACTATCATCCTGAGCAAACTAACACAGGAAGAGAAAACCAAACACTGCATGTTCTCACTCATAAATGGGAGCTGAACAATGAGAACATATGGACATGATGAGGGGAATATCACACACTGGGGCCTGTTGGGGGGTGGGGGGAAAGGGGAAGGGGAGCATTAGGACAAATATCTAATGTGTCCAAAGCTTAAAACATAGATGATGGGTTGACAGGTGCAGCAAACCATCATGGCATATGTATACCTCTGTGACAAAGCTGCACGTTCAGCACATGTATCCCAGAACTTAAAGTTAAAAAAAAAAGATGTAATATCTATTGATTTATTTTTTTGTTGTAAGTAAACCTCTTTCTATAGCAATACATGGAAGTAGATATCACTGTACTATCCAGTACAATTAGATATACTGGATATTGCTTGGGGACTGAATTAGCACAAATGTTAAAAAGCTACTGTAGTAAATAAGCACCAACCTCTTAATGTCTTAACGTAATAGTTTATTTCTAGCTTACACAGAGTTGAATTTAGAATGCAAGTGTTCCTCATTGATAAGCATCTCTGCTCCATATGGTCATTCGGGGTCCCAGGCCCCTTCCAACCTGTTTCTCTCTCATTCATTGAGGTCAAAGTCTTCTAAATCTAGGCAGCAAACAGGAAAAGAGCTTGAGGACAGATTGTGGGCAGCTGTATAGACCAGTCCTGAATGGGCTGCTGGACATTACTTCCCTCTCATCCCATTAGCTAGAACTCAGTCACACGACCACGCCTAACTGCATGGGGAAGCTGAGATGATCAGATGAGCTAATGAATGCAAGGTGATGAGCTCAAAGCCTAGAATCTTGTAATATGCATTAGTTACTAATATTATTATCACTGGTATTACCTACCCACCTTTATGCCAAGGGCATTCTAAGCTAGGGGTTACCTTTTTTTTTTTTTTTTTTCTGATTCCTTGGGTCTCTGAAAAGCCACTACAAACATCCCACCATCTGCTGCCCCGTTCATCAATCCCACCCTCAGGTCCTTTTCCTGCCTTAGAGATCCTAAGCCACTAGGAGAAGAAAAACAGAGTTCAATGTTTTGACCACTATTTTGAGAGCCCCCAGCTAAACTGGGATTCCAGTATCAGCGTGCCTAGCAATGATGCCCTGATGGAAAATGAATGGGAGCTGGATATGGTGTTTACGGTGTGCCATTCACGTAATGCTTCTTTCACCTGGTGGAAGGGCTAATGCTTAGTTGTCCAACCCATGACCAGAGATTCCTCGCACACGGAGCTCGTTTATATTGGCAGATGCCCTTGTGGCTCTTGTCTGACTCATGTACAGTTTATACCTGCCTGGCTATTGCTGTGGTGTTGGGAGCCAGGCCTGTGCCCCCTACCCTGGTGTCCCAGGGAAACTCAGCCTGGGATAGTCCCTGGTTCCTCAAATGGAAGGTGCAAATTAAATAGAGAGAGAGAGAGAGTGCACACACGTAGAAACTAGCAGTATAGATAAGGGACTAGGGTGCACATCACTTTAAGTTATCAGGCAAGTGCCTGACTCATCCATTTAAAGGAAGTTGTGGGCAAGCCGGGAGCCCAACTGGCTAAGCAGGAGAGATGCCTCTAAATGCTCATCTCTGCCACCGGCTTGAGCCCCTCAAGTATGGTGTAGAACTGGAAAGTGTCAAGAGTGACTTAGCCCTGCTTCTGGTATGAGAAAGTTAAACTCATATTCAAAATGGATGTCAAGGCAACATAAAAGTGTAAGAATTCACTACAACCACACATATACTAAATGTCAAGTGTTACAAAATGCAGCGCTATCCATCATCAGACAATGATAAACTATAATGAAATACAATTGCACTTTGTACTCAACCATACATTTTATGATCCTACTATAAAGTTTTACCATCAGACTCAAAAAGCAATAGTAAACCCCTATGATTCCTATGTTCTACTTTCCTGGGTGCCTTCAAGAACAAAAAAAAAAAAACTATTGATTTTGAGTTGTCTGAAGTACACTCTATAAAAAATTACCCACAGTCCATGGCTTTCTTTTTACCAGGCTCAAATAATAGGAGAAAATAGGAGGTTCTACAGAATTACACATCCAAGGCAGTGATATAGACTGTGGTTAATGACAGCCAGCATTTCAACTGTGCTCAAACCTGATCTTAGAAGCCCAAATCCTAGCAGGACAGGCCTGTCTTTATGAAAAACCCACTTTCTTTCTAAGACCAACTGAATCAAAATAGAGAGAGTAGAGACATATTATTTCAACTACACAGACAACTTCTATCTTCATGCGCTTTAAATAATTCCTTATTATATTTGATCCTCACAACCCTCTTGTGATAGATATTAGCCTTATTTTACAGAAAAATAAACACTTTAAGAGTTAAAATAGGTTGTCCAAAGTGATGAGGATATGTTATAACAGTGACTAGAACCCAGTTGTTCTGTTGTGATTCCTGGGACTTGCTCGGTCCTGACTGACTGCTTCTCATTGTACAGTATCAAGAACCAGAATGAAACCCAGTTGAATGTCATATTTTGAAGAAGCCAAGATAGGAGAGGAGAGAGAAAAAACCAAAGGCTATAAACAAAAAAAATCACAACCACAACTTAGTCCAGAGTCAGTGATCCCCAAATAAAGCTGGGAAAGATGAAATCCTTAAAAAGTGAGGAGAATGTAATCTGGAATGGGTCCAAAGATGATGCCTTCATCCATTCAGGTTGTTGTAACAGAACCCCATTAACTGGGTGGCTTATAAACAACAAAAATTTATTTCTCACAGTTATGGAGGCTGGATAGGCCAAGATCAAGACCCCAGAAGATCTGGTATCTGCTGAGGGTCTGCTTCCTAGTTTATAGATAGCCTTGTTCTTGCTGTAACCTCAACATAGTAATAGAAGGGGCTAAGGAGCTCCCTAGGTTCTCTATTATAAGTGCACTAATCCCATTCATGAGGGCTCCAACCTTATGACCTTGTCATATCCTAAAGGCGCCCCCCTCATAAAATCATTATTTTGGGCACTAGATTTCAACATGTAAATTTGGGGATGGGTAACATAAATGTTCAATGTACAGCAGATAAGATGCAAGTTCCAACAATGGCACCATTCAAACCAAGGCCACATGACACCAGGGCTAGATCACAGCTTTGTCCTGTGGCCAAAAGAAATGCAAGCAGTCATGGGGTCTTATTCTAGATTCCTAAAGAAGAAAGATGCCCTTAGTCTCCTAAAGCTCCTGACCTTTAACCTTTACACAATAAAATGGCTACAGCAAACTGCAGGTAAATGGGCCCAAATGTTTAATTCCCCTCCCACCAGCAAGCCTCTTGTGTTCATAAAGCCCTGCAGAGAAGGTGACAAAGCATGAAAGGAATTGTTTCCAACAGTTGGGTTTGTTCCATTTCTTTGCTTATTTTCCCTGAAATGCCTGCAGAAAAGAAAGACAATCAGCATATGAACAGCTATGGATAATTCACAAGGAGCTGCCTAGCTCTTCTTAACTGATGGGAATTTATTTTCAGGTTTTAATTTAAAGCACAGAGCTGACCCAAAACTCATCATTACAGTGGCTTGCTTGAGAATTTTCCTTACTGTGAATCTTCTCCATCACCGTGCAGGGTGTTTTATGTTTTGTTTTATTACGCTGTGTTTTTTCCCTGCCTTCTCTGATTGCTCTGCTGGAGCTTGATGCCAGGTATGCTAGTGGGCGAGGGTGGGTGGTATGGCTGTGCACTGAGACATTGCACCGCACCTATCTCACCTATAGCACCACTGCCTCCAAGCAAAGATCCAGCTACAGAGTAGAACAACCTCCGGGAGTCCCAGGTGCTGCCTGGCTTTCCTGGAAATGTTTGTAAACATGGTTGTCTTGTGCACACCCATAATTGCCAAACTCATCTGTAGCCTCTCCGCCACATTCCCCCTCTTCTACCCCAAATTGTCCCCTGAAAATAGAAGTTCCTCCTGAGCATGTATTACCCACAGTATAAATGCAGTCGTCTGTACAGAAGCGTTTATGGCACCAAGACAATAATAAGAAATGACTAGAAGAAACTGGTGGCAAGTCAAAAGCTAGTAGCAGCTGATAGCTTTTATACAACCTGTCTCAGGCAATTTGGTAAGTGTGGTTTCAACCCACACGTGGGAGACACCCAGCAGGTTAATAGTCTGCCCCAATCTGCATCAGATCTTTCTGGCAACAGGCTCTTCCCCGCACCCCCATCACTCACATGAAAAAGCAAGTTAGTGCACCTTTGCTATTAGATGCTGACTGCAGTGCAGTCTTGTCTTAGTTCCTGAACTCCTTTATCTGGAGCCTATGTTAGAAACAAAGGATAAAAAGTTGTTTGTACATTTTATTTAGCCTATTATTGGAGTTTTAAAAGCCTCTTTTGAACACCAAAGCCCCCAATGTCTTGGCAAATGTAACAAGTGTGAACAGGCTGGAACCATCACAGTGGAGCAGCATTTCATATGAGCAGAATTGTTATTGCCCCTATTCCACTGCTAGGTCCTCAAGGCAGGGGCTTAGTCTTATTCCAATATGCATCCTCCCCACCCCCAACACAGGTCTGCAGGATGAATGCTTTCGAACTGAATTGAATGCAAGGGACTTTATATTGAAATAGCAAGAGGATTCCTTTCCTCCTGAAGAGGTCTCCTTATGGGTGATTTTCATTTTCTCCTTTGGCCTTTTCAAAGCTTCTGACATGAACATTTATTACTTGCATAATCATTTATTTGAAAATAAGTTGTTTAACAATTAAGTCTCCTCAGAAAACTCTGAGACTCTGCCACCAAGAGGGTAAATTTTTTAGGTGTGAAAAATATATAAAATGCAGCCTTTTCGATGATCATCACAACCTTAGCTGTATTAAATCATCATCTTCATGGAAGGCAAGGGGAAGTTCTGCGGAGCCAACTCTTATGTATCCTTGTAGCTACCAATGGATAGTGATCTACAGATGGCGTATTTATAGACAGTATACCTTATATATGTATGTATCTGTGTATGCATGGGCAAAAACTTTGACTATGGCTTAGGTGGTTGAGCAACATTTGTTCCCTGGTCAGAAAAACAATCTAAGCCTATATTCTAAAGACATCATAACCTTTTTCCAATGGCCATATTTCTTTTTATTTGGAGACAGGGTCTTGCTTTATTGCCCAAGTTGTGACTCACTGCAGCCTCAACCACTAGGCTCAAGAGATCCTCCCATCTCAGCCTCCTGAGTGGCTGGGACTACAAACACTCACCATCATGCCTAGCTAATTTTTGTACTTTTTGTAGAGATGGAGTTTTGCTATGTTACTGAGGCTGGTCTCAAACTCCTGACCTCAAATGATCCACCCGCCTTGGCCTCCCAAAGTACTGGGATTACATGCACGAGTCACAGAGCCCAGCTTGTATGTCTTGATAAGGCCCCATCAGCATAATTGCTGGAGCTCAAGTTTTCCCCAACAGCCAAGAACAACTTTAGTTTCTCAGCACTGTGGAAGGGGTGGATTCTGAGCTCTCCCTGCTAGCAGTTACCAACCATGCCATGTCAAAGAAAGGGTTCTTTGTTGATGCTCTGCCCTGCCTCTGCACCTCTCATGGTCTCCCTAGCTGTTCCCTCAGAAACTTCCCCCAATATCATCCACACTCCCCTCCCCTGCCACACACACACGCATACACACATCACTGCAATTGCTGCCACCCTCCTGCGGTAATAGGGTCCACTGGACCCTAAACCCAGCCCTGCACTGGTACTCTTCTCCCAAGCTTCTGGGTGTTCCGTGGACTAGGGAAACACGTTTACCTCAAATTCTATGAAGACAAGGGTATTGGTTTCTCACCTGTTCTGTTTGGGCAGTGGCAGGAAACACTAATGGCATATGTGCTTCCCGACTTCTCTCTAATGTTTCTCGGATCTCCTCCGTTTCTCTTTTCATTGGAAAAGAAACATGAAGAGAGAAAAATTCACCTTGTCTCGGTCACCTTTTCTCTTACTGAATAGCTAGATTTGCTCTTGCTCTTCCGTAGTAGTGACGGCAACTCCAGAAGCCCCGAAGGGCACTCAGCTCTAAATGGCTTTGTTAGGGGAGCAGGGCATGGAAGCCAGTGGAGGGCAGTGGAGCGTCGACTCAAGTAAACACCAAGGGCAATGAATGGCAATGGCCTATGGGAACCAGGGTCTCGAGGCACCCCAACCTCCCTTCTTCTAGATCTCCCTCTTTCTGGGTATAGGCTGTGCTTAATAACTCCACTGAGGAAGTTTAATAACTTTGCTCCTGACAGTTTTAGGCTCAGACCCTGAAAACATCACAACATGAGAATAGTACTTCAGTTGGAAAATCTAGAAAAGGGCTCTTGACAACCTGGCTGGGGTTATTGTGAGGTCAGGGCTCCAAAACATGTCTATTCCCATTGTCAAATGTGAGCCCTACAAGAAACCCATTTGCAGATATTACAGCATCTTTTCAAAGATGAGGGAAGTGGGACAGAACAGACTTAAATGACTTTCTTCGTGTCCGAGAGTTAAAGAAAGGGAGTAGAGAGGCTCTCATACTGCTTTAGAAGTAGAAGGTAATGATAAGTGAGCTGTAATAGTTCAAATTAATTTACTGTTTTCCAGAGACTATGCTAAGCACCTGTTATGCATTATCTCATTTATCCTTCCACCAAATGAATGGTATAGGTTCTATGATTATGATCATTTCACAGAGGAGAAATTCAAGGGATACAGAGTTGAATAACCTGCTCAAGGGCACAACATAAGGAGGAAAGACTTAGCCAGGCATGTGCTCTCAACCACTAATTTATGATGTGGAACCTGCGCCCAAGGATCTGTTAATCTATTAGCATTAAAAAGTTGACTTCATGAAACAACAGGGACAGATGCTGTAGAATTAAATGATAAGTTGTGTAGGCTAAACCGTAAGTTCTATGGGAATTCAGAGCAGGAAGATATTAAACCTATGGGACATAAAGTAGTCATGGAAGACTTGATGGAAAATGCTCTGGGTTCCAAAGGATAAGGAGGAGTTAGTTCAACAAAAAAATGGTGAGGTGACATTTAAGGAAAGTGGCATGATGACAGCACTTAAATGTTAGCATTTATGATGGCAAAAGTGAAGGAATGCAATGAAGAATAACCTTGGCATTCTGGAGGATGGAGAGAAGGAAATGAATTAGAATGGAAAGGACAGACTGAATCTTCTTTGTCCTCTCATCACTTCATCTTATTATCATTATGATTTTTATAATTTAGATCCCCTCTTCAGAATCTGATAACGGCTATGCATCCTCTTTCCCTATTAAAATGTATATACATGCTAAAACCTGGATTATATGTAAGCACTACAATAGACCCCTTATATAAAAGATCTTCTTCCCCCAAACAAGCCCACTCATGAACCTCTGTTTCAGAACCCCTGCACTAAAAATGTCTAGGTTGGAATGTTTTTTTCTAGGTTAAATAAAGCCAGGTACCAGGTAGAATGAGAATTACCTGGAATAGGAAGACCTGGACTCTATATCTTGGTAATTTCAGATTCAGTCTAGGAACTTGATATCCATGTTCTAAAATACTCAATGCCTTCATTTGGGAAGTATTTATAGAACACCAAGGATATACAAGACTCTCTGTGCTGAGCAGTGAGGAAACAGTCTAAAAAGGGACCCTGCCTCCAGAGAACTCATGGCTCACTCCCTTGTCTTGATTTTCACTCTTTCATTTCTGCTCATCACCTAACCTTGCCATTCTCCTTGAGTTGCAGGAGGTCTCATCATTTTGCAGGGTTTAGGATATACTCCATTACTCTGACACTTCCTTTCTCCATCCTATGTTCTTCATTCACTTCACATTTGCCTGCTGAACAAAGTCTTTTTAAATAATTTCATTCTCACCTCTAAGTTTTCTAAAATACAATTCTAATATGTGCATGCTCTCTCTCTCTCTGTATAGACAGATAAATATAGATATAGATATAGATAGATAGATTAGATAGATAGATAGACAGACAGATAGATAGACAGAGAGACATCTGGAAGATCATTTGGCTTATAGAGAGCTAGGCATCTTTAAAGCTAGAAAGGTAAAAACTTGACTCAACCACTTCCAGTCTAGAAAGTCTTGGAAAAGATGAAACCCCCTGGCCTCAGTTTTAATATCAGATGAGTAGGGATAATCATCATGTCTACATTTCTCAACTATTGCATTTTTTAAATAACCTACACCTAGTGTCTGGCACTCAGTAGTTACTCAGAAAATTGTAGGACATTCACTTTTCCATCTGTATCAGCATATGTTATGTATCACTTCACATTTTAAACTCTTAGCAAAACCCACCTTAAAACTTTTATTTTCAAAAAAATGTTAGAATTGCATGTATTATTTAAACTTGGGGCAGTGGGAAGGTAGATTTTTGTAGTGACAAAAAAAAAGCAGTATTAAATAATACCTTCTTCATGTATTGCAACATTTGGCATTACACCTGATTTCAATTATTAGATGGTGTTGCCTAAATACGGTTCTCTACTTCAAATGAGATACATGTCCAAATGACTTGATTAACCACATAATGAGAGATTTTTTTTTTTTACTTTACAACATCAGTTATGATTACATGTGGTGCTAGGGATAAATTTCAGCACCAGAAGATCTTGTTAGATCATTGTTCGTAATCAATTAGTCGGTGTAGAGGTAGGGCTATAAATTCTTTAGCTATCTTCTCTCTATAGCTTTTGATAATTTCCTTTATTCTTTTTATTAAAGATATGACACTCAAGAAGCACCCTAAGCAGTTGTCATTGCTTTGCAGATGGTTTACAAGTTACATCCCTTTCTGGGTCAGTTTCTCACTCTGACAGAAAGCAGGGGTCCACTGCCATCCTGCCTGCCTGATGGTGACAGGCAGACCCACGCTAGACTCCCTGAGGATTTGGGACAAAGCACACAGTGCCTTGGAAAATCACTGTGGATGCAAAACACCACCATTAAAGAAACTATTTTAAACTAAATTGATTCTTTGTTCTTTAGCCAATTGGCTAATCCTCCTCTTGAGACATGCTTCCATTTAGAAAAGCTAAAAACACGGCTCGTGGCCTGAGACTTAGAGGAGACGAGGGATATGCTGACATAGACATTAAGTAGGATTGAGCCGAGAGGGCAGCTGCATCCTGATGAGCTACTTTAGGATTTCTCCAGGATCTGCAGTCTTGTGGCAGGAGCACATCAGTAGAAGGGGCAGTTCTAAAAGAAGCCAAGGAAAACTGAGACAGGAAGGCCTGAGTGTCTGAATCAATGACGATGCCAGCCAGGAGGGTCTGTCACAGGCATGGCAGCCACTAGATTCCAACAGGGACCCTCTTCCCTGCTGGGATTTTTGAAATAGCTCCAGCTTCCCTGAACTATGTGAAAAATCTCTGGTAACCAGGTCTCCACCTTCACAATACGGTCTTGAGATAATCCTTGGGAGTTAGAAGCAAAACAATTGAATCTGCCACATTGAGCTTCCATAAAGGAGGATGGGGGAGGGGAGGTGTATGTGGGAAATGGGGGAAATGGAATGAGTCTAGGAAGACAGGGTCATAGCCAAAGCCTCATAAACAGCTCTCTTAAAGCAAGTATTTGTAACAATTGTCTTTTTTCATGTTTACCTTTTTGCCCTTATTTCATTATTACGTGGTGTCTGTTCAATGAAGAAATATAGAGAAACAAAATAGAAACAAGTCACAAATTCTTAGAAATTCTTCCAGTCATTTTTCTATATATGTGTTGATGTTAATATGCATCTTCTACATAAATAAAACATATTATAAATGTTTTTAACATAATTATACATTATTCTTTCAAGTTTTATAGAATGTATGCATTAATATTTTTAACAATTACATAGAATCCTATTGTATTACTAAGCCATAATTTAAAATTTAGTTTCCAATTTGGGGACATGTGTGTTGTTTCCAAATTTTTAGCTATTGTAAGCAACTGAGAAGGGAATTCTTGAACATACGATAATATGCATTGTTCTAAATATCCTGGTAGGACATGTGGCTTAGTCACCCTTTTCACCCCATACCCTGGTTTCAATGTCTGCTTTATGATAGGTCACGTAGGCATGGGATGTTTCCTGGGGTAAAAGGAAGCACAGCACCACACACTCAGTCCAAATTTTTCCAGGAGCTGGGTCATTCTAAGCATTCTCAGAGGTTCTGACACTATCAGCACCCTCAAATTTTTATTGAACAATTGCTTCATGGGAAACACACAGGCCACATGCTTCCCAGACAGACCAGCTGATGCAACCCCAGTAAGCACCACCTCAGAGGCCACCGGAGTTGTATTCCACCCCAACTTACAATGAATCTAGGTCAGAACTGACTCTTCCTGCATCTACCTTAAGAAATTCAGAACAATGAGATTATAGGATATGGTTCACTTACTCCCACTCTGTTTTAAATGGTTTGGGAACAATTTTTTAAACATTGAAACTTTAAGATTGATTGGCTTAGGAATCTGTACTGAAGGAGGAGTGAGTTGGAGTAGGTGAGTGTAACTATCTCCAATTAGAAGTGCCATCCATACATGTAATAAAATATTCAAAGGCTTCCCAGGGATGTCAACTTATTCATAATTGATTTAAATGAATCACTGAAATAGAGTCCTTTAATCTCTCGTATAACATGTCTCTGAAAAATTAAAATTGGAATTACAGTAAAATTTTTTAAAAATCCAGCAAGTGTTTCAGTTACCTAGATGGGTTTGTCATTTAACACAACTGCTTCATGAAGTATCCCCCACCCTCGAGGTGGTTCAAGATTTAGGCTCTATGGTCTTCAAGATAAAATACAACCAGGAGGATATGAATGGCATTGCCCTTCACGTAAAAAGTGAAATTTTAAATTATTTCACTTCTGCAGAAAAAAAAATGAAAAGCAAACAGAAGGAGAAATCCTTAAACTGCTCACCTTCACTGTATCTACGTTGTTAAGTCTAAATGCAGGTGTATAGAAGAGTACCAAAAGTAGATCACTATGTGGCTTCTGTCCCATGTCACGTTTGGGGGTATTGTGTGGTCCTAGTTGACCAGCTTCTCCAGAGGCCACTTCTCCACTTTGGTCTAATTTGCACATGTCAAAGATGAGTCCTACTTAGGTAGGCACCATGAGTTCAGACAGTGTATTCTGACAGTGTTCTTGAAAGATAGATAGCAGGAGCAAGCTGGTGGCACCGGCCAGATACAGTCAGGGACCAGATAACTGCCTAACCTGAAGGGTTTCCATCTGGAGACGATTCTCAGAGTTTTCTGGAATCTTCTCCCTTTCTTATACCTGTATTGAGTCTGGATCAGTTACAAGGTGTTTTTTGTTTTGTTTTGTTCATAAAGGGAGCTTAAGCTATTCTTGTAAGGATGACGTATTAGTCTGTTTTCACACTACTATAAAGAACTGCCTGCTGGGTCATGTATAAAGGAAAGAGGTTTAATTAATTCACAGTTCTGCATGGCTGGGGAGTCCTCAGGAAACTTACAATCATGGCAGAAGGCAAAGGAGAAGCATAGCACATCTTACATGGTGGCAGGAGAGAGAGAGCACACAGGGGAAATTGCCGCTTTTAAACCATCAGATCTCCTGAGAACTCCCTCACTATCATGAGAACAAAATGGAGAAAACTGCCTCCATGATCCAGTCACCTCCCACCAGGTCCCTCCCTCAACACATGGGGATTACAATTTGAGATGAGATTTGGGTGGGGCACAGAGCCAAACCATATCAGGTGAGCTTTATTTTAAGGCTCATGAAAGTTACATCTGTACTGAGATAGGCTTGTCTCTAGAAATGGGACTTAGGATTTTAGGTCCCATGGTCAAAGAGACCCAGTGATCCCCAGCCAGCATTAAAAATCCCCAGGCCAGTTTACATCATTATTTCTAAGTGACAATGTAGGCCCTGCAAGATGTTTGGGTGAGTCTTACAGTTATTCTTCATCTTACAGCATGATGTGTTTCTTACAGTAACTACACCCTGAAATCTCTTTGCAGTGATGTAGTGTTGACATCACTTCGTACCAGCTGATGAGACAACTGGGAACATCCCCTCCCAAACCCATGTTCAGTGACATCCAGTTAAGTTAAATTGGTCATGATGGGAGTATTTACACCATGAAATTGGCAAACTCTACTAATCAAGGCCTTTTCTTTTCTTTTTCCCTGAGACTCAGTTGTTAATCATTTACCAGTAACTCACTGCTTTATTTTTTTATTTTTATTTATTTTTTTTTGAGACAGAGTCTGGCTCTGTCCCCCAGGCTGGAGTGCAGTGGCACCATCTTGGCTCACTGCAAGCTCTGCCTCGCGGGTTCACTCCATTCTCCTGCCTCAGCCTCACGAGCAGCCGGGACTACAGGTGCCCGCCACCACGCCCCGCCAATTTTTCTGTATTTCCAGTACAGACAGGGTCTCACCATGTTGGCCAGGATGGTCTCGAACTCCCGACCTCGTGATCCGCCCACCTCGGCCTCCCAAAGTGCTAGGATTACAGGCTTGAGACACCGCGCCCGGCCAACTCACTGCTTTATAACCTGGCCCACAATCCAGGAATTCACCTCCTCTGACCAAGTACTGCTGGTGCAGAGGTAAGCCTTGGGCTGACCACACACACACTCATAGGAACACTCAAAAAGTATTTCTTTACTAATTAATAAAAGACTAATCTTAGACTAGTGAATGATAGGCATTGTCTTCTATCCTAAGAAAAGAATGAAATTCTTCTCCTAGTTCCCATTTTCACTGTAATATTCTCAAGACACATTGACACCCTGAACTCTCACAGCAGTTAAAATAAGAAATTAAATTAGGAACTCTTGAGCAGCTTATTATAAATTGCTCAAATGTCCATTTGTCAAACCATTAAGGTTTTCAGAATAGTCATGACCCTTTCCTGAGTGTTCTGGTTAGTGAATAATATATACCTGCAAGTATGTCCCTGATGTCCAGCCCCCAGTGAGCACTTAGCGTTCAGGTATGTTGATTGGCTCATGTTCCACAAAACTCAGTGTCAGATCCTAAATGAGAGCTGCTACTTTCCTGCTGTGAATTAGTATCTTTCCACATGAATGCATTAAATAGCCATCGTTAATAATCATTCATGCGTGGAACGAACAGACAAAAGATTTGCAGGTTATAAGTCTACACACCAACCTCATTTGTTCATTGATTTATTCAAATTTCATGGCTAAGATAATAACAAATTTTAACTCTACTAGCTTACATGGATTTTAACACTTTCTCTGCCAGGCTGCATTACCAAATGATATATTTTACAAATCTTTTGTTTAGGGATAAAGAATAATTGAATGGAGATCAGACATTTATAAAATACTTTATGTATCCCACTAAAGACCAATAGTTCACAGAAGCTTTAGTCAAACATTAAACCACTCTATGTAATCTGCTTTGGCTGTGTCCCCACCCAAATCTTACCTTGAATTATAGCTCCCATAATTCCCATGTGTCATGGGAGAGATGCAGTGGGAGGTAATTGGATCATAGTGGTGGGTTTTTCCCATATTGATCTTGTGATAGTGAAAAAGCCTCACGAGATCTGATGGTTTTATAAAAGGGCAATTCCCCTGCACACACTCTCTTGCCTGCCACCATGTAAGGCGTGACTTTGCTCCTCATTCGCCTTCTGCTATGATATTGAGGACTCCCCAGCCATGTGTAACTGTGAGTCAATTAAACCTCTTTCATTTATAAATTACCCAGTCTTGGGTATGTCTTTATTAGCAGTGTGAAAACAGACTAATACACTATCCCAACAGTTCTTTTTAATAAAAACTCTGAAACACCAACAAGCTGCTTGGGCTTAAAAAAAAAAAAAAGACAATGCCACTTTTGTTTCCCTAAGTCCATAAGCTCTTTGAATATCTGAGGCCAGATTTTTATCTACTGGAACTCATTAAATGGGATAGAACCAATCACCTATTGTAACAAATTACCACATACTTTGTGACTTCAAACAACACAGATTTTCATTTTACAGTTCTAGATGTCAGAAGGCCAAAATGGGTCTTAGCTAAAATCAAGGTTTGGCAGAGCTACATTCCTTCTGGAGGCTCTAAAGAAGACAAAATTTCCCTGCATTTTTCATCTTCTAGAGGCGGCCTACATTCCTTGACTTGTTGTCGCTTCTTCTGTTTTCAAATTCATCAGTGTATCATTTTCAAATTTCTCTCTTTTTCTCCTTCCATCATTGTATCTCCTTTCCTCTCTCTGCCTCTTCTACTTCCCTCTTCTCTTTCCCTTACAAGTACCTTTGTAATTACATTGGGCACATAAAGTAATACAGAATAACCTCCCCACTTCAAGATTCTTAATTTATTCATATGTTCAAATTCCCTATTGTCATTGTCATGTAAGGTAACATACTCACAGTTTTTAAAGATTATGACGTGGTCATCTTTAAGGGTTTATTGTTCTCTTTGCCACAGTGAGGAATCTGCCATGGGAGACTAGAAAGATAGTAGCTTTTGGTGTGTAGTAAAATCAATTGGCAAAAGTATTGCCTACATTAATTTGGAAGATAGAAAATGGATTTGTGCACCTGACTAAAGAGATTTCCAGGCAGAAGACTGAAAGTGCCAACTGGCTCTCGTGTATAAGGAATAGAGAGATTAGATACAGAGAGAAGTATTAAGTATGCAAGCAGAATTTCAAGGAACTAGAGATCAAAGATGTAATAGGTTGGAAAATAAAACTATTTCACATTTTTTACTGTCTTTAGTCAGGAAAAGACTCAAAACTAAGAAATAGCCTCAGAGTTGAGATCAAATAAAAGGTTTATCTATAAGACCTTTAGTTAAAATCTCAGAAAGATTTAACAGAGCACCTAGTTAGCCCCTCTCAATTAAACTAAAAGTTTTCTAAAATCTTAAAGGCAATGTCCCACAGCACCCTGACACAACAGAGAGAGGTCTGCCTTGAAAAGGGTTATGGAGTGACTTTGGAGGCATGAAATCAAATTTATAGAATTCCCACTGAGTGGCATGTGTAAAATTTTGTACTAGCTTGAACTACAAGAAGCAGAGAAGGTTCAAAATGAAAAGAAACTCTGGATCTCCAACTTTCTATAAGCAGGAAGCAGATTGAGAAAGCTACTTAGCTGCAAACACAGGCTATTTCTTTTAGAAAAGGGAAGACTAGAGGGTAGAGCTAAGAGCCAAAGAGAACCATGGATTAGAAAACCATTCTCAAGAAGCAGAACTGGGTCCTAGTCAAGGAACATTTCTTTTCCTAGAACAAGAAGCCCTGACACTATGCACCTGGCTGAATTTCAGAATTGCTATGGGTCAGTGACAACTATGTGCCTCCTCCTACCCTTGTCCTTTTAGAATGAAAATATCTAATGTGTTTATGTTGACTCTGTCTTCTGTATCACCATTGAGTATTAGGCATCAGGGATCAAGTGGCTTATCTTTTTAGTTCACAGATCTCAAGATCAAGAGAAGCTCACTCAAAGTCCTCATCCACATCTAGATCAGATTCAGATCATGAATTCATAAAATTCACTATGGTGTCATGAGTAAGTAAAACTTTGGGAACCTTAGAAGGTGTAGTCATATTTACATATGGAAGAAAATAGACAGCAGGCTATCACTGAATGTTTGATTAATCACCCCCAATAGATCACACCTCCCAGGACACATACTCTTGCTAATTTTCCTACTGCATTGAGTTAGAGCTTGGCTTCATGAGTTTCTTTGGCTAGTGATACATCAACAAACATAACTGATATGGTTTGGCTGTGTCCCCACCAAAATCTCATCTTGAATTGTAGCTCCCATAATCCCCATGTGTCATAGGGGGGACCAGGTGGGAGGTAATTGAATCATGGGGGTGGTTATCCCCATGCTGCTCTTCTCATGATAGTGAGTGAGTTCTCAAGCAATCTGACGGTTTTATAAGCACTTCCCCCTCCGCTTGGTTCTCATTCTTCTCTCTCCTACTGCCTTGTGAAGAAGGACATGTTTGCTTCCCCTTCCACCATGATTGTAAGTTTCCTGAGGCCTCCCCAGCCATGCAGAACTGTGATTCCATTAAACTACCTTTCCTTTATCTAGTGTCTTGCAGTTCTTTATAGCAGCATGAGAACAGACTAATACAGTAAGTTGGTACAAGGTAGTGGAGTGCTGCTGTAAAGATATCCAAAAATGTGGAAGTGACTTTGGAACTACATAACAGGCAGAGGTTTGGAACAGTCTGGAGGGCTCAGGAGATGACAGGAAAATGTAGGAAAGTTTGGAACTAGAGACTTGTTGAATGGCTTTGACCAAAAAGCTGATACTGACATGGACAATAAAGTCCAGGCTCAGATGGAGATGAAGAACTTGTTGGGAACCAGAATTAAGGTGGTTCTTGCTATGTTTTAGCAAAGAGACTGGTGGCATTTTGCCCCTGCCTTAGAGATCTGTGGAGCTTAGAACTTGAGAGAGATGATTCAGCATATCTGATGGAAGAAATTTTTGAACATCAAAGTGTTCAAGAGGTTACTTGGGTGCTGTTAAAAGCATTCAGCCTTATGTTTTCACAAGGATATGGTTTGGAATTGGAACAAGTCTAAAAGGGAAGCAGAACATAAAAGTTTGGGAAATTTGCAGGCTGGCAATGTGATAGAAAAGAAAAGCCCTTTTTCTGAGAAGAAATTTAAACCAGCTGCAGAAATTTGCATAAGAAATGAGGAGGCAAGGCCAGGCATGGTGGCTCATGCCTGTAATCCCAGCATTTTGGGAGGCTGAGGTGGGCAGATCACAATGTCAGGTGTTCAAGACCAGACTGGACAATATGGTGAAACCCCATCTCTACTAAAAAAATACAAAAATTAGATGAGCTTGGTGGTGGGCACCTATAATCCCAGATATTCAGGAGGCTGAGGCAGGAGAATTGCTTGAACCTGGGAGGCAGAGGTTGCAGTGAGCCAAGATCGTGCCACTGCACTCCAGCCTGGGCGACAAAGCAAGACTCTGTCTAAAAAAAAAAAAGAAAAGGAAAGAAACAGAAATGAGGAGCCAACTGTTAATCACCAAGACAGTGGGGAAAATGTCTCTTCAGGGCATGTCAAAGGTCTTCAGAGCAGCCCCTCCCATCACAGACCCAGAGGCCCAGGAGGAAAAAGTGGTTTCAGGGGTCAGGCCCACGGCCTTGCTGCTTTGTGCAGTCTCAGGACGTGGTGCCCTGCATCCTAGCCATGGCTGAAAGGGGTCAAAGTACAGCTCCAGCCATAGCTTCAGATGGTCCAAGTCCCAAGACTTGGCAGCTTCCACATTGTGTTGTGCCTGCAGGTATACAAAAGTCAAGAATTGAGGTTTGGGAACTTTTGCATAGATTTCAGAGGATGTATGGAAATGCCTAGATGTCCAGGCAGAGGTATGCTGCAGGAGCAGAGCCCTCATGGAGAACCTCTGCTAGGGCAATGTGGAAGGGAAATGCGGAGTTGGAGCTCCCTTACAGAATCCTCACTGGGGCACTGCCTAACGGAGCTGTGAGAAGAGGGCCACAGTCCTCCAGACTCCAGAATGGTAAATCCACCCCAGTTTGCACCATGCACTTGGAAAAGCCGCAGACACTCAACACCAGCCCATGAAGGCAGGCAGGAGCAGGTCTGTACCCTGCAAAGCCACTGGGGCAGAGCTGCCCAAGGCCATAAGAACCCACCCCTTGCATCAGCGTGACCTGGATATGAGACATGGAGTCAAAGGAGATCATTTCACAGCTTTAAGATTTGACTGCCCCACTGGATTTCAGACAGACATGGGACCTGTACCCCTTCTTTTTGGCCAATTTCTCCCATTTGGAATGGGTGTATTTATCCAATGTCAGTACCCCATTGTATCTAGGAAGTAACTAACATGCTTCTGATTTTACGGGCTGATAGGCAAAAGGGACTTACCTTGTCTCAGATGAGACTTTGGACTTGGACTTTTGGGTTAATGCTGGAATGGGTTAAGACTTTTGGGGACTGTTGGGAAGGCATAGTTGTGTTTTGAAATGTGAGGACATGAGATTTGGTAGAGGCCAGGGGCAGAATGATATGGTTTGGCTATGTCCCCACCCAAATCTCATCTTGAATTGTAGGTCCCATAATCCATACGTGTCATGGGAGGGACTAAGTGGGAGATAATTGAATAATGAGCACGGTTATCCCCATGCTGCTGTTTTCTTGATAGTGAGTGAGTTCTCATGACATCTGATGGTTTTATAAGTGACTTTTCCCTCTTTGCTTGGCACTTCTCCTTCCTGCCACGATGTGAAGAAGGACGTGTTTGCTGCCCCTTCCACCATGAGTGTAAGTTTTCTGAGGCCTCTCCCGCCCTGCAGAACTGTGATTCAATTAAACCTCTTTCCCTTATAAATTACCCAGTCTAGGGCAGTTCTTTATAGCAGCATGAGAAGAGACAAATACAAAAACACAAATAGAGATTTGAAAAAAGCACATGCATTTGGAGTTTGTCCTCTTGAAATGCTTCCCCCAACAACCATGGCTCAGTCCATCTTCCTTCAGAATGAACGACCACTGGAGGAAGAATCCCAGCCATCTCAGCTGACCCAGCTGAACCCAGCCTCCAGCCAACTTTCTCACTCAATGTACCCATGTGATTATGTGCAGACAAAACCAGAAAAGAAAAACAAATCACCCAGCATACCCACAGAATCATTACAGAGTAATAAATAACTGAAACAGGAATTTAACAGAAGCATGGGCTCAGATGCTACTGAGAGCAAATGAAGCTGAGTTCCAATTTAATTGCCCTTTTTCTAGTACCTACAGTCAACCTATCTCCCCATCTACTAAACCACCCAGGCTTCCACTATAGCTTCCCTTCCATTGGTATTAGATTATCTCTCATAAATCTCATTCTTCATAACCACACTCTAACTCTTGTCATCACTTGCCTTCACTCCAGGACTCCCAGAATTCTGTTTATGGATTTTCCATAATATTTGACCATTTAGTCAATGTTTAATGAGTTTTTAAGATAACATTAGCCCTTATGTGATTCATCATCAGGCCCCTGTATTGTAACAGCCCAGTTTATAGGTTATAAGTGTGTCATTGACATAAAGTTTTATCAAAAGGAACTGGCATAGTAGCTTGTTTTAGAAGACACTTCTCTTCCTCAAAATATTTTGTTGTTTTTGCAAAAATATTTGGTGTTATTTTAAGTACCTTTCTTTTCCCCTCAAGGTTCTATCTAAGCTTGGGCTTTCAAGCAAAGTCTAAGAAAAATTAGAAACATCAACCACAGAGATTGATGAGGCAGATCCAAATACTTCAGTGCCCAAGTGCCTCCTGGGAAGTAACTTCCATGCTTGGGAAAGGACAGTTACTCTTCCAAGATTGTAGCTCACTATATTGTCTCTTAGAAAATGAAAGAGGAAATGATCCAAACAGGCTCCCTTACTCACTGCCAAAAACACTGGAGAGAAACAAGATTTTCCCTATATTATTTTGGCTGCTGCTACCTTCAAACTCATGAGGTGGGCAGAACAGTACTATCATTTCCGCTTTATGAATAAGGACTGTGGCTTCAAAAGGATAGGGGACTGACACAAGGTCACAGGGCTTGCATGGGATATAACCACAGCTTAAACTCAGATCCCTCTTTGAAGCAGGATTCTGATAATTACTGCTTTTTGGAGAAACTTGGATCCAAGCCCTAGATATTTCCCTTACTGGACTGGTGAATTTGAGCTTGTTTCGTTACTTCCTGTGCCAATTGTGGATAACAGTAGTTGCATTACAGAATTGTTATTAAGATTAAATAAGTTTGGGTGGAGGGAAAATAGCAATTAACAGCAGTTAAGTATGTAGATACTGAGCCAGACTGCCAAGGTTCAAATCCCAGCTCTGCTACTTTGAAGCTGGGTGACCCGGGCAAGTTGCTTAACATCTCTGTGCCTCCATTTCCACTACTTTAAAACAAAGATTAAATAATAGCCTTATCTCATAGGATTTGTGGAGATTAAAGATGGGCTAATATATGAAAAGCTCTTATAACAGGATCTGACTTATAGTAAGCACCAGCTCTCATTATGTTAAGCCTGGCATAGAAGCAGCATCCAACTGGTTATACATTTAGTTCTCTTTCTACTGCTCTGTGATACTTTGAAAGTTTAGAGTTCACAGATTGACATCAAATGTCCAGTTTCTGAACCAAGAGACACAACTCCTCTTAGTTGGCACTGTCGAAGAAAAAAATCCTTACCAGAATGAATAGAGAATTTGTCTCTGCTTTGATGAGACACAAATAAACTTTTTCTTGCCTGACTGTAGTTGACTGTATTACATAAATTATTCACTAAGAAAGAAGAAAAGATTAAACATTTCTGGACAAAAAAGACAGCCCCAGACCACCTAAGAAAGCTCCGTGGTCCCTTGTAGTGTAGAGCAGACACGCTTAAGGATCAATTTCTCAGAGAGAACCAAGACTGTGCATCAGTGATTCTACAAACCTGTGACTCTGTGCTGTGGGGATAAAGGAAGAAGTCAATCAGAAACGTTAATAGATTCAGCGTCTGAAAACAGAGGAATTTAAAAATAAAGACAGAAGTTCTGTGCATATCCCAGGGAGCTCCATCATATGCACATTTCACTTTTACACTTTAAATACATGCTCTCAGGTAAAGGAGAGAAGGAGAGTTAGAGAGATTAGGAGACAAAGAAATAATAACACAAAAAATGCAGTAGTTGATTCCAACCAAAACACCCCTCCGTGATCCTGTGCCTGGAAATGAGAGTGACATTGGGTCATGTCTCTGCTCCCTTCTCGGCAGATTCCCATGACCATCTCACCTCACCACAGAGAGTTATGGGGAACTGCTTTCATAAAAATGGCCCCAAATCTAGGATTACAGAGAGCTGCTTTTATACAAATGGCCCAAAATGCAAGCCAACCCCTTCCCCTGGTGCTCCACCAAAGAAAGAGCCATGGGCTCCTACCACGGAGGATGAACTGGAAGCAGTGGATTTTCTGACACAAATGTCAGCCTCCAATGAATTCTCTTCCTAAGGATTTTCAAGTATAATCTCAACAACAGATTTTCATCTTTTATGCAACTCTTCTGTTCTGTGTTTTTTAGAATTTATGTCACGGTGTTTCCTATCTGAGTCCATAATGTAATCTAGAAGAAAGAAACTTCAGTCCTTCTATAATGCAAGAGATCAGGCCTTCTCATTTCACACCCATAAATTTAATTGGATTGCATTTTGATGATTTATAGTATTGCAGTCTTGTAAAGAAAAGGAAAATAGGGACATTTATCACTGCTTCTCCGATCCTAACAACTATCATGTCTTCAACCCATATAAGTAACTCAGAGTATGGAACCTACAGCTGCTGGACTTCAGCTGCATTGCCCAGATGGAATGGAATGTTTGCTGTAATAAAACCAAGAGATCTATTTTTGAGGAAAATTTAGCATAACTATAGTAATATGCTTTCACCTTCTGGTATGAAAGTGGTGCCATGGGCAGTAGGACTGGTTTTAAGTTTATCCAAAACTAATTTATACTCAGGGGGTTAAAGTGTTACTTCCCCCAGGAAACTGCATATGTGTGGAGGGGGACAGAGGTACACTTGAAGGGACTTTCTGAAAGAGAACTTTTAACACAGAAGAGATTTGGGCAGATAAATGTTTTCATTAAGGTTAAAATTTCTTTCTTTTCTTTTCTTTCTTATTTTTTTGAGACGGAGTCTCGCTCTGTTGCCCAGGCTAGAGCGCAGTGGCACGATCTCGGCTCACTGCAACCTCTGCCTCTCGGATTCAAGCGATTCCCCTGCCTGAGCCTCATGAGTGGCTGAGATTACAGGCACCTGCCAATACGCCCAGCTAATTTTTGTATCTTTAGTAGAGACGGGGTTTCACCATGTTGGCCAGGCTGGACTAGAACTCCTGACCTCACGTGATCCACCCACCTTGGCCTCCCAAAGTGGTAGGATTACAAGCGTGAGCCACTGCACCCAGCCAGTGTTAAAATTTCTTAAACTCCTAGTTTCATTTTATATATAAAATAAAACTGGACTTACCCTCTTTTCTCTTTATTCACTTAGTTATCTGTGTGTTAAATTCAAATTTTAGCCTAGATTATGTTAGCAAAAAAAAAAAAACGCAACATCAACTATTTCTGAATTGATAGCTGCTGAGTGGTATCTTGTTGAATGTATGAAGTGCTCATTATTACTCCTATGTTACAGCTGAGGAATCTGAGGTCCTCTGGGATATTAAGTAACATTCCATGGTCTCATAAATGACAGAGTGAGGACTGAACGTAGGCCTTCTGACACTAAAGTGTCTTTTTACTTTATGATAATCCAGCATCTGAAAACAGAAGAATCTTTTTCAGGAATCAACTCTGAATTGCAGGACCAGAGTAAAGGCAGCTAGTCTTACTCTTTTCTCATAGTCAGAGATACCTCCACTCTGATATGAGTCACTGACCAAGAAAATAAAGAAGAAGAAACACCAAGCCTTCTTATCCTTGGCCGTCCCTGTCTGTGCTAAGCCATATCAAAAGTTACAGTGTCTTCTCTTTCTTAAGGGCAACTCTTCTTCCCCAACAGACAGCTGGTAAAAAGGGCATACAATCTATGGATATCACAAATTAATCCAACAACATCCTAACCAAAATCAGAGCAAAAGATGCTTAAAAGCCTATAAGAATTCACTAAAAACTAAATCTAAAAGTGTAAAAATTTTGGAAATTTAAGAATGTGTTATAGAGAAAGAGGTATTTGGGCACCAATAAAATGGCACCCAGACTGCTTGCTGATCACTCCACAGAGGAGAAGGGCTGGTTCTATGTTTAATGTATCAAAAATTCTCAGTGGTGGCTCCTGAGCCTCTTCAAGCCAGCAGCTTTCTCCTTTTCTTGGCCTCTGTGAATCAGAACTGCAGCCACCAAAAAGCACTGGCTGCAGCAGGAAAAGTTAAAAAAAAAAAAACAAAAACTGGGTAACTTTCTATCCCTCAGGCAGATATATGCAGAGTAGGCAAAAGCAAAAATTAGAAATTCCCCATCACTCTGATGCAGTCTTTCCCCCAGGATTCTCCCAGACCACTATGCTGTCCACAATAGCAATATGTGTTTCCTCACCCAACCACAGAAGGCTGACTTCTTCAGCAAACATGCTGTTTTTCATGCACCTTGATTCTGTCTCTTCTATATTTCAATTTTCTAATCCATTTCTTCCAATAGCTTTCATGAGAAAAGGGGAAAAGAAAGCTTTCAAACTATAATGTGAAAGTGTACAAATGAATAACCATAGGAATGTGCACTTCTGGATGTATTTAAGTGAGCATTTTGATTCTATTGACAGATCACAAAATGAAGTGAATACTAAAAAATAAGTTCATTTCTCAAGCATAATTCAAATCTTCCAAAATCAAGCAGAAGCCCAGATTATTTGATTACGTGATCTTGATAATAGCTAATCATGCATTGTTACTCAATTATGTATGGGAACAGCTTAGTTGTGAGCCCTTGTTTGTGAGTGTTATCAGTGCCATTCCAATCCAACATTTAGACACTTAAGTTTTAAATATGTATTGTATCTTACCACTTACAATGATCCTAAATAATGAACTCTCTGAGGTACAATTTATTCATTTGTATAATGAGGTTCAAATAGTATAATACCCTTTCCAACCATCTCGTTTTCTAAAAATAGTCTAAGACCTTTAATATACCTGAAATATAAGCATTTTATAAATTCTTATTTAAAACAAATGAAAGTCAAGAAACTAAATGAAGCAATCAAAGCAATGGACAAAAGTCAAGGGAACTGGGTTCTAGTTTTGATGCTTTACTATCTGCTCTGTTTATTGTTGCATTAAAAAACACCAAATCTAGTGGCATAAACAACAGTGTTTTGTTGCTCCTATTATTCACTCTCACAGGGCTTGGTGCATGAGTCATGTTCAAGGTTTTTTCTAACGTGGTTGCAGTCTGACAGTGGCTGGGGCTGGAGTCACCTGTAAAGCTGCCTCACTCATAAGTCTGGCCAGTGGCACTGGTTATCAGCTGATATTTCAGCAGATGATGTTAGCCCAAATCCCTATATGTAGGCTGGACTTCCTCACAGATGACAAGAGGGAGCATTCCAAGAGCTAAAGAGAGCCAGGAGTGCTGCCTTTTGTGACCTAGTCTGGGAAGTCATCTAGCTTCCCTACTGCTCCAGTCCATTCAGTACAAGTTAGCCACGAAGGCCTGCCCATATTCAAGGGGAAGGAAATTAGGGGCCACCTCCTGAGAGGAGGAATGTCCAGGAATTTATAACATCATTTTTGAAGTTACCCCAATGGCTTTGGTCAACTCACTTAATATCTAGGGTGCCGTGATCAATAACTCATCCAAATTTGTCATTTTAGGGTCTAAAATTTGAATATACAACAGCAATTAATTCAGCTGCGGATAGTCTGTTCTCACGCTGCTAATAAAGACATGCCCAAGATCGGGTAATTTATAAAGGAAAGAGGTTTAGGGCCGGGTGCATTGGCTCAAGCCTGTAATCCCAGCACTTTGGGAGGCTAAGACTGGCAGATTACGAGGTCAGGAGTTCAAGACCAGCCTGACCAACGTGGTGAAACCCCGTTTCTACTAGAAATGCAAAAATTAGCTGGGCATGGTGGCAGGTGCCTGTAATCCCAGCTACTTGGGAGGCTGAGGCAGGAGAATCATTTGAACCTGGGAGGCAGAGGTTGCAGTGAGCCGAGATCGCACCACTGTACACCAGCCTGGGTGACATGAGCGAAACTCCATCTCAAAAAAAAAAAAAAAGGAAAGAGGTTTAATTGACTCACAGTTCCACATGGGTGGGGAGGCCTCACAATCATGGCAGAAAGCAAATAAGGAGCAAAGTCACCTCTTACATGGAGGCAGGAGAACTCCCATTTATAAAACCATCAGATCCCATAAGACTTATTTACTACCATGAGAACAGTATGAAAGAAATAGCCTTCATGATGTAATTATCTCCACCTGGCCCTGCCCTTGACAAATGGAGATTATTACAATTCAAGGTAAGATTTGGGTGGGGACACAGTCAAACCATATCAAGCTGCATTTCTCCAAATATTTGATTTTTCAAAAGAGTAATAGCATTATTAATAATTAACATTCATTGTGTGATTACTATGCTAAATGCCTTAAATATATCCTATAATCCCTATGTCTTAGGTACAATTATCATCCCCTTGGGTCCCTATAGATGCACCTTAGACTCAGTAATAAGTTAACAATCAACAGAACTAGCAAAATCTATGTTTGCAATTCCCCACATAAAGAAAAATTGTAAACATTTCTTTAGAATTTGGTGACAGTAATGTTATTTTGGTTTAAGACATATTTTCAGTACTGATCATTATTGGGGAATGTTACTTATTCTTTATATGGAGAATTAACATAACCTCCTCAAGTCTCCTTCCCAAGAATAAATCATCCCCAAAGAGATGTCCTTTAATCAGAGGACAAACGTGTGTTATGATTCTGCCTGCAGACCCTCACAAAAGGTCCCTTGAAACCACATTTGAGGATACCCATCTATTAAAGAAAACTCTCCATCTTCCCTCAGAGGAGACATTCAGCGCTTATAGCAGGCTGGACTGCAGTGAAATTCTGAGAGCAGAACTTAATAAAAATACCAAAGCCCAAGCCCAAGTATTATTGAACACTAAAGAAGCCTGCTCCTTCCCCAGAGCACTCCATTCTGACCGGTCTTATTTTTTAAAACACAGCCACAACCTTAACAAGAGGTGCATGTGAAAGCCAATCCCAGCGTGATCAGGGACTCAGCGGAAGAGCAAGTGTGTGCAAAGGCCAGGGGTGAAGTTAGACAGAACCGGCACCCCCACTGATTATTGACATATTGACTAACTCAGAAAAGTCAGAAAGTCAGGCCATCCCTGAGTCTTCCAAATCCACACCACTTTATTGTAAATGGAAAAGATCCTTGCAAAGAAGGCAGAGAGCACGATGCAGAGGGAACGAAACAAGTGCAGGCCCAGGTGCGGCCAAACCTCCATCATTTCCAAACGACCAGAATGACAATTTGGAAAAGGTCAGATTTAATTCGACACAATCGCCCACAGGGAGCCTGGAGTCTGTTCTGTGTTAGCCTTGGATTTAAAAAAAAAAAAAAAAAAAGGAAAAAAAAAGGAAAAGTAGAAAATACCTAAAGAAAGAAAGGAAAGAGCAGACGCTGTTTAACTTCCCCTTGGGAATTCATTCTATTAAAAAATGTTTTCATGCACAATCGGCACTCAAGGGCCTGGGGTTTTATTGTGTATCAGTGGAGCAATAAGTGTATGCAATAAATAAATCTAAAACTGAGGTTGCTCAAATGAAAATATGCCTGAAAAAATAATCAAACTAGCCTCTTGAGAAATACAGAGGAAAGTCCAGATAAATTTAATAACAGAAATTATCAAAATGGTTGCTATGCTGTTAGATTTTTACCAGTTTCAAATACCTGGTGAGTAGTCACCGCTATGCTGTGAAATTTCTGTTAAGTAATTAGTTTTGAAATGTTGCCCAGACTGGTATTGTTATATGCTCTTCAAAGGGGGATTGGAAAGGCTGTGATTGTTCTTGTTTATTACTCCAGGAAATCTAAAGCATCATCAACAGGATGTTTGTGGTGGCACTGGCTGTGTCAAGATCTGGACCACACTAAGCCACAAAAAAAAAAAAAAATCAACCCAGGCTTTGTGGCTTGTTCCTAATAGGCTCTTTTCAATACAGCCAGAATACTCATTTTCTAGCATTCTCTGGAAATGCAAAGAGATTCCAGAGCAGAGACCTTGCCCTTAAAAAGCTCAATTTAGAGAAATGAGCAATGATGATGAACAGTAGCTCTATAAAATAGTAAACCACTGGATCACAGCTTTGTTTTACAGTTTCCCACACTGGGTGCGTTAATTATTTTTCCCCGTCATCATAGGTAGTCACTTTTTTACCAACACAAACATTCAGAATTAATGTTGCTACATGCTTTCTATGTGTCAAGGACTATGCAAGATGCTTTCAAATGTTTATATCTTATTTGATCTTTCACCCATCACCTAGGTTCAAACTGTAGCTCCTCTTCATACTACAGGATTTGGGTAAGTTCCTTAACATTTCTGAGCTTCAGTCTCCTTATAGGTATATTGGATACGATTATTGCATCTACTCATATGATTATTGTCAGAATCAAAATAATGCTTGTATTTATTAAGTTTATTTGTTGTAAACAAATAAAAAAAGACTTGAAAAAATAAGTTTGGAGAAAATGGAAAGATTAACGAAAAATCTGGAGGATCAGGCTCTAACCAGATTAGAAACTAAAGATTCCCAAGAAGTGTTCATAGCAGAAAGCACTCCACAGCCTGTCAGTAGTGTTGCTCACACAGTGAATGAACTCTAGCCATTGCTTTCAGTTACTTTGTTCAATATGTAAGATTCCAAAAGCAAAAAGTCTAATTAACCATACTCGGATTATGTGATTGCCCTTTAACAATACTTAGTGAAGCAAAGAAAGATCTGGCAAAGGGGACCCATCAGCTCCAATGATGGCAAACAGGAGTCCTGGATCTACACTCCCACCAAGATCACACATACTTGGGGAGAGGTAAATCTCCCATAGAAAATCAAATGCTATTAGGAAAGGAGAATGAGTGCTACGTAGCCATCCAAGATGAGAGAAGTCTACTACAACATGAAATGCATGGTATATCTCAGGACTTAGTAAATGGCCATTTTCCATGATTTGGTTATTATTATTCACATTGTGCAATATAAAAGTAAATAAATAAACTAACACGCTAGGAGGTTAGTTCATTTTCCTAAGTTATACACAAAATTAGCCAAAGCATCTAAATTCCAAGACCAGCACTTTTCCAATGGGAAGAATTAGGGTAAAAAGTTGGAAAAAAGAAAGAGTTGTTTAGAAGGATGAGTACTGAGCAAAATCTGTTCAAGATTTTTGGTTCTTAAACTTGCTTTTCCTTGGGCACAGCATGAATTTTCAATGTCACGCTCTTAAGTTAAAGCAGCCTGATCTGTGATCTCTGGACATCCATACCTTTGAGGTCAGATATCATTACTCCTCACTGAGGAAGCTTCCTGCTCAACAAAAGAAAAGCCAAACTTCCTCAGAGAGGTTAGAAGGGTGTAAGTACAAGTTTTAACCTCCTGTTTTCTGATGAAATGGATAGGGAATATAAGTGTTTACGAAGTCAGACACACATGAATTTTGCAGCTAATCTCACACGTAGGAAAGACCACCTGAGGCAGCTGCGATAGCAGAAGGAATTGGTATCTTCTAACTGTTATCTAGAGAAGTTTTCCCAAGCCTGAGACCCCAGTCACTTCTAATTGATAGCAAAGTCTGTTGCCCGCAGCAAACACTAAAAATTGAAGAAAAAGAATACATCTGGTCTCATGGGTAGCTTCTCCACCCCCACCCCACCATCACGTCTCCAAGAAAGTCAGTTGAGCACATGGCAAAGGTCTGTGTGCTCTGGATGGGGGGAGATGTGCTAAAGCTGCATATACTCCTCCAAAATTCCAGCATATTAAAACAGTTGCTTAGAGTTCCCTTTGCATAAAAACCAGATAGACCTTTGGGGAGAAACCGAAAGAAAATTTTAGGAAAGATGGTTAGATCCTTAGACATATGAATAAATATTTCTGGAAGATACAAGTGTTGGGGGAAAAATATATAAGAGGATGTGGAGCTTGGATATGATGAATGGGGCAGATGCTTACACTAAGGAGAGAAGTGTCAAGCCACCTGGATTCTGCCTTGAGTCACTGGGTTTTAGGATTGTCACTGAGGGACACTTTTTGAGGATGGTGATAACTCTGGTGCTCTCCAGGCCCTGGAGCTTGACTCAAGTCCCTGGGCAGAAAAGACTGCACAATGAAGAGTCAGTCTTCTATAAGAGCTGTAATAACTGAAGGAGAGAGACTAAGGTGGGACAGGAGCAGCAGAGCTAAGAGCAAAGCTGCAAATGGCAGAAGAGGAAGAGGGTGGCAGATGACCCTATGGAAAAGAGAAGCAGCTGGGATTGGAAGCAAAAGCCCCAAGGGGGGGCCACAAAACAGCAGAATGAAGTGTTTCACCCATGGAAACAGAAGCAGGAGAGTGTTATCAGCAACAGAGAAGAGCACACAGGCACCCATAAAACCAATGGGAAAGGCAGGCATAGGGGTCAACCACACTGTGACTGCTCTTTGTGGAAATCAGTCATGTGCACGTGAATTCAACTATGCACACATGTGGTACCATCCATACCCATGTGCATACTGACTGTGTGCATGTGGATACCAACCCCATTCACATGTATACCAACTATATGCATGTGAAGCAACAACCATGTGCACATGGAATACTGACCATGTTCGTGTGGATACCAACCACACCCACATGAATACCCACCATTTGAATGTAGATGCCAAACTTATGAATGTGGCTATCAACCATATGCCATTGATACTGACTATATGTAAGTGAATATCAACCATGTGTACATGATTACAAACTACGTGGAAGCAAGCATATTTTCTAAGGAATCCTCTTACCAACACTAAGAGGTACATTATTAATCCTGTTTCACAGATAGGGACACTGGATCTCTGGAAGGATAAGTAACTTGCCCAAGGTCACACAGTTAGTATAACCAGGGTAAAAACCTAGGCCTGTCTCACAGCCCACATTTTGTCTCCATTGCATTATGCCCATATCCATGGCTGATTCTCACCCCCAAACTTCACCCCCACCCCCTAAGACTGGCAAAGACCTGTAAAGAAAATCTAACTTTTATGGAGTTTTACCATATTAAGTGGCTGGAGTGCAGTGGCTTGATCTCAGCTCACTGCAACCTCTGCCTCCCGGGTTCAAGCGATTCTCCTGCCTCAGCCTCCCAAGTAGCTGGGATTACAGGCGCATGCCACCACGCCTGGCTAACTTTTGTATTTCTAATAGAGATGGGGTTTCATCATGTTGGTCAGGCTGGTCTCAAACTCCTGATCTCAGGTGATCCGGCTGCCTCAGCCTCTCAAAGGGCTGGGATTACAGACATGAGCCACCACGCCCAGCCTAACTGGCTGTTTTTATAAACAGTGTCCAATATCAATTTTACTTGGTTCAACATTTTCCATATAAGCCTTGTTCTAAGCACTTTACATATGTCATCTCATTTGGTCCTCACAACAGTTCTTATTTGGTAAGTATTCTTGTGGTACCCACTGACTAGATGAAGAAGCTGCAGCTGAGGGAAGTTAAGAAACTTCATGATTACACAGCCAGTAAGGGACAGAACTCAAACACAGACTTATCCACGATGCTAAGCTGCCTTCCTTCATATAAAAATTAGGAGAAAAACAGGAAAAATATTTATAAAGTCATCTATGTTTTCTCTTTTTTCAGGAATATACCTTTACAAAGTTATTCATTCACCAACTATTTATCGAGGGCTTATACTCTGTTAGGCTATCCATATCTTGATCTGACTTTCACCTATGGAAAAAATGTGCCCGTAGCACATGTGGCACTCCATCCACAGAGTGTTTCTCCAATTGGAAATCTTAAAGTCAACTGAGAAGAGTTCTGCCCTCTTTTCTTCCTTCTTTCTTCCTCCATTCTTCCTTTCTTTTGCTCTTAATTCCTTTTCTCCTTTTTTCTTATTCTTGTGATATACCATTTGCTTTTTAAAAAAACCGTAATAATAATTTGTGATGGTTTATAGAGACAAACAAATCAGAGCATGTGTAGAAAACGTCACTAGTCTCTACCTGCCCAATTCCAATTGCCCCCGAAAAATCCCAAGTTAGTAGTTTAATAGATATCATTTTGCACTTTGTCCATGCCAGCACTTACTAACTTATGTAGATATTTTCAACATACATATACAGGCTGCAACATACAACAGTCACGTATATTTTGCCGTACAGCTCTTTACAATTGAGATGTACCATAAACATTACCCTGAAACTTGCATCTTTTCCCTTAATACTGTATCTAGAATATTCCTACATTTCCACATATTCATTCTTTTTTATATTTATATTATATCCACAAAATCTCATAATGCAGAAGTCAGAAGACTACACAGCCTGCTGGTCAAAACTGGCCCGCCACCTGTTTTTGTAAATAAAGTTTTACTGGCAATCAGCTACATTCATTTTTTAATGTATTTTCTACGGCTGCTTTCTTATTTCAACAACAGAATTGAGTAGCTGCTACAGATAGTATATGGTACTTACGTCTAAAACTAGTATCTTTTAAAAAAACTATTACACTTCTCTGATTAATTTAAAAAGCTGAATATTCTTTCATATATCTATTATTCAACACATTTTCTTACCTGTGAATTGCCTGTTCATTTTCTTTGCTAATTTTTGTACTATGCTATTAGGAGTATAATATACTTTTAAGCAAGCTTGCTCTGAATACCACTAGAATTAGCTAGAATCCTGGCCCCAATACATATTAACTGTGTGACATATGGAATGTTACCTGATTTTCATGTGCTTCAGCTTTTTAAGCTATAAAATGGGATGGTAACATTGCCCCACCTTTTAGAATTATTGTAATGATATAACAAGGATTTTAAACATAGCTATTCTTCTTATTTATTATTTCTATTTTCTTTCTCTCTCTTTTTAAAAAACAATCTGTCTAATCAAAACTCTCTTTTTTCAAAACCAATCTGTCTAATCAAACAGCAAGTGTATTCTGCAAACTCCCCCTTGAAAATCTCCAGGATACATTCAGTGCGTTGTATAACATCTAATATATTCAGAATACTGAGAACTTCTGAAGCCACCAAATATGTGTTTGGCCTCTAGTGAGGTCTAGGAGTTGCATAGCTAATAGGATTAGAATATTCTGGTGGTGTGATTTTTGGGTAGTGTGGGAATAAATATCTTTTCATTATTTCGTTTAATATATGTTTCATTTATATGATCAAAAACCTTTTCTGTATCAGTCTAGTAAATCATAAATGAGTTTGACTGCAATAAGTGAGGGTCCTGCAGGCATTCCTAATATTGGTTTTATTGTACAGGGCAGTAGAAGATAGAACCCCAAATCCACCGAGCCTGTGATAAACCTTGATTGATAAAAGTAATTCCCACTAAATTCCCATTGCCTACAATTTAAAAGAAATACCCACATCCCCTCCCTTATCTTTTATCTATGCATTCTATTAAGCTTATGTGTACATGTCCTATCTTAGCTACTAAATTGCAAATAGCTTGAGGACAGACTAAGCATCAGGCTCACTTTTGTGACCCTCACAGCACACAACAGAATATGTTCCACAAAGCAAGAGTTCATTAAATAATAACTGAATTAATGAATATCAACTGCCTTAAGTTTTTTGGTTCTCCTAAAAACAAAGCAAAAGAAAGAAATTTTAGTTAATTTAGGGCTTTGGGTCATTGAGTTCCAATTAACTGACGTCCTACAGGAACTGGAATCTCTCTAGCAGTTCTTCTTTCATGAGAGAACATTGGAACCTAGAGAACCTGGAATTCCTGATGGGGTCGGATTTGGAATTTACAACATAAAAGTTGAATAGATTTTGTCTTGAGTTTTCAAGACTTAGATTGTTAAAATAGAGCAGAATAATAATAATAACATTTGGAACCAACACCTAGTAAGCAGGTTACATATATCAGTTAATCCACCCCAAATACTATAATGTCGGTAATATTCTCATTCCCATTTTGTAGATAAAAACTCTACAGCACATGGTGATTAACTAACTTGTCCACGGTCACACAGCTAGGATGCGACACACTAAAATTTAGCCCCACACATATGGCTCTAGGAACAACACCTTCTTCTCTACATTGCAGTAGAGACATTGCCAAACAAAGTCACCTAGGAACAAATTGCCAGAAGAGGCCAGATCTCTTAAAGCACTAGAGTTAGAATAAGAAAGCATGAGCCTGACTCCTGGACTAACAGTTACCTATAAGCAAAACTTCAAGCAAAAAAGTCAAACGCCTTTCTTGGACCTTGGTTTTCCTCATCTAAAATGGGGATAATACCAGCCCAGAATCTACCTTACAGTTATCTAAATTAGAATGACATAATGTATATAACAAGCACTTTCTAAACTATAGAGCAAGCTATCGTGGTCATAAGCCCAAATATACTAGAATCTTGCAGTTTATGTTAGGAGAAGTGCAATAAGAGGTAGGGAATACATTTAAAAGGAAGTGTTAGTTGTACTCACTGACCCTCAAAAAGTAGATACAAGTAGGCAAAGGGGAGATGTTCAGAATACTTATACCTCAAATTCTTTTTTTTTTTTTTTTTTTTTGAGACAGAGTCTCCCTCTGTGACCCAGGCTGGAGTGCAATGGTATGGTCTCGGCTCACTGCAACCTCTGCCTCCCGGATTCAAGTGATTCTCCTGCCTCAGCTTCCCAACTAGCTGGGACTACAGGCACGAGCCACCACACCCAGCTAATTTTTGTATTTTTAGTAAACATGAGGTTTCACTATGTGGGCCAGGCTGGTCTCGAACTCCTGGCCTTGTGATCCACCTGCCTCGACCTCCCAAAGTGCTAGGATTACAGGTGTGAGCCACTGGCCTGGCCTATACCTCAAATTCTAAGCACTCCAGATTGCCTAGGCCATCATGACACTGTAGCTGAATCATACAGCTAATTATTTCAATTATCCCCATTTCACTGCAGTGATATAACAGGGATTATGAGTTGTATTATAAAGAGACTAATTACAATGGCAAATTTCACCAAAAAGATTTAAAAATAATTTTAAGTATGTTGCCAACCCTATGGGTTATTAAACGTCGTTAGACTAGAATTAACAGAAAAGGAACTTCTAAAATTAGAGAACTCTACATCTGTATGGCAGGAGGAAGGAGAGGAGAGAATTGGCCAGAGCTATGTGTGATGATGCAATTCTGTGGTTAATTTCTACTTTTCTAGTCCCAGCCCTTTCCTTAGGCTCGTCCCTCTATTAAAGTTCCCTTTCTTCTACCCATTAAAAAATGTTGAACCTAAATGCCACCTTCTCCATGAAGCATCTCCTGGTCACTGCAGCCAGAGAGGATCTCTCTTCTCTGAGAATCACTCTATTTTTATTGTATTTCTCACAATGACTTAGAAAAGACTAAGCTCTTATAACAAAAGAAAAAGAAGACCCAGAAATATGGTGACATGAACAAGATGAAAGTTTATGGCTTTCCTGAAATGAGGAATCCAGATTGGGAAAACAACTCTGCTCAATCCAGTCATATGGAGACCCAGATTCCCTCCATGTTATGGCTGTGCCATCTTCTGGGGCATTGTCTCCCACATGGTTGAAGCTGGGCCACAAATATATCCATAAAAATCTTTAGGTAAGAGAGAATAGCATAAATCCATGGAAATCATTTTCTTTTAAGCAAGAGAAGCAGTGCTTGAACATAACATTTCTGCTCGCATTTCACTCATGGCTGCACCCAACTACATGGAAGGGTAGGAAATGCAATTTCTCACCAGAGGAAAGAGAAAACAGTTCTTTTGGAAAACTAGTTGTTCTCCACTCCAAATTCTTATGGTACTTCTAAAGGGCCTTTTGATAGAGTTCCTTGCATAGGTGTTTTATTTTCTCAACTCATTGTGAACTCCAGAAGTGCAGGGGTCACTGAAGCTCACAGGATTGGACTTCCGTACCATGGCAGCTCAGTGCTCCACACTGAGTTCAATTTGTTGAAATGAATGGATGAATGTTCAGTTTTTCACAGAAATACCATGGGTCCTTTGTCTGCTCTTTCTCTTTGTAATATCTACCTCAATTATAATTACTTATAAATTTATCTTTTTAATATCTCTTTCTTTTATGTACATTGTATCCCTTTATGACACTACAATAAAGACAGAACCAGGTCTGATGTGTATTCTCACATAGGAAGTACACACACAAAAAATTATTAAATAATGAAGGTGTATATTTGTCAAAAGTTAGTGCTGGCTCATTAAGAAATGCCTGAAATGAGAGTAGGTATTGAGGACTGTAATGGAGACAGGAAGGCTGGCTACAAAATGCACTCCCTTCATTCCCGTTGGTGTTGGGTATCATCTTGAGGGTGCGTTCTGTCCAATAAAATGTGAATACATGGGCAGAAATGAGACCCACCACTTCTAGCTTTTGACCATGTTAAACCTTCAAGGTCACTTTTCATACATTTTTTCTTTGCCTGTTGACAAGATACAAGAGAGGAGATTAAGGCCTTAGGGGATGGTGGAGCAATGGGCAGAAATGACAAATGTCCCTGAATGATCATGTGGAGCACCACCATAGGGCCTGCATGAAAGTAAGAAATAATTTCCTTTGTATTGAATCATTGATGTTTTGGGTATTTTTGCTGAAGCAGTTTGCCTACCCTAACTAATACAGGAAGAGAACCCCAGATGATGCTGATATTTCTTACATTTTTTCAGCAAGATGTTCTACTTTTCTCATTTTCAGAAGTGAAAAATAGTCCTGAAAATACTTTACTAGGAATGGCCCATTGCTATAGTTGGGACAAGCCTTACTCTTAGGTCATACTGATAGACAAGGGATAACAAAAAGATGCTCTGACCAGGATCATGGCACCCACCAAAATGCCTGAAATTCTCACAACTAAAAATTCATTATTTGTAAGTTTTAGGATTTGTTTTTCAAAACAGTTTTACTGAGGACAAAGGACATACAATAAACTACACACATTTTAAATGAAGAATTTAATATGTTTGTACATATTAAAGCATCACCACAATTAAAATAATAAAAAAGCATCACCCCCAACCATAAGTTTTCTCATGCCCATTTTCAATCCATTCCCTCCTTTCCTTCCCATGCCCTCTTCATGACACCCTCATCCCAGGTAATCTTTCATCTGCTCTCTGTCACTATGCATTAGGTTATATTCCCTGGATTTACTGTTGTCCCCTCAAGTATCCTTGGGGATTTTTTTCCAGGACACTCCTGTGGATATCAAAATCTATGGATGCTCAAGTCCCTTATGTAAAATTGTGCAGTATTTGCATAACTTTCCCACATTCTCTTTTATACTTTAAATCATCTCTAGATTATTGATAATACCTGATGCATTATAAATGCTATATAAATAGTTGTTATACTGCATTGTATTATTTTTATGTTGCATTTTAAAATTTTTTCAAATATTTTTTATCTGTAGTTGATTGAATCCACAAATGCAGAATCCCCAGATAGAGATTCTTCTGTATATATAAATGGAATCATACAATATGCACTGTTTTTTGGTCTGGCTTCTATCATTCCCCATAATTATTTTGATACTATTTCACATTGTAAAGTGTGTCGATAGCCCATTCCTTTTATTACTGGGTAGTATTGTACTGCATGGATATATGACAATTTGTTTATTCATTCACCCATTGATGGACATTTGTGTTGTTTCCAATTTGGCGCTATAATAAAGCTGCTACAAACATTGGTGTAGCAGACTTAGTATGGGTATGTGCTTTCATTTCCCTTGGATAAATACCAAGGGATAGAAGGACTGGGTCACGTAGTAGACACATGTGTAGCTTTTAAAGAAAGTGCCAAACTGTGTACCAAAGTCGTTACACCTACTTGGCATTTCTGCCAGCAATGTATGGGAGTTCCATTTCCTCTCTATTTTTACCAACACTTGGAATAGTCAATATTCTTGATTTTAACCATTTTAGTAAGTATGAGTGATATCTTATTTGCCAGAAGCAAAAGTCCCAGAATCCACTTTTAAAATGCAACTTTGACATTGTCAAAAGAAGCTGAACTATAATGGTAGAACAACTGGTTACGAGTCTTCACAATATCATATATGTAGGTACAACTTTGCCAAGGCAGGAGGATATTCCAGGGAATGCTACATGCAAAGACTTGGAAGTCTGAAAGAGCATGGGGCAAAATGACAAGCAGTTCAATAATGGTAGAGTAGAGTATGAAGTAAGAAGTAAAGAGTGGCAATAGATAACTCTATAAAAGCAAGGAGTGGCCAGTTCATGAAGGGCATGGTATGCCATGTAGATGAGTTAAGATTACGACCTTGAAAATGGGGAGCTCTGAAGTAGAGGGTGATGTATTCAGATTTGTGAATTAGAACCTTCAACTCTGTGAGGACCATGCTGGAGGAGAGATGAATCCACAGGAAGAGAGTCCATAAGAAGATCATTATTTTAGTGCAGATCAGAGATAATGGGGACCTGATCTAGTACAGTAGCAGGAAGGAGAGAGAGAATGGAAACTGAGACACACAGGAAAGCCAGACTTAAGGGATAATTTCCTGGAACTTAAATGACTTGCTTTGAGCAGAAATATAGGTAGGGTATCTCCTCATAAAATAAGAAACAGGCCAGGCATGGTGGCTCACACCTGTAATCCCAGCACTTTGGGAGGCAGAGGCGGGCGGATCACAGGGTCAGGAGATGGAGACCATCCTGGCTAACACGGTGAAACCCCGTCTCTACTAAAAATACAAAAAAAATTAGCCGGGTGTGGTGGCAGGCGCCTGTAGTCCCAGCTACTCAGGAGGCTGAGGCAGGAGAATGGCATGAACCTGGTAGGCGGAGCTTACAGTGAGCTGAGATAGCGCCACTGCACTCCAGCCGGGGCGACAGTGCGAGACTCTGTCTAAAAAAAATAAGAAGAATAAACAAAGGTTGGAAAGCAGATTTGTGGGAGAAGCTGCTAAGTTCATTCCATTTCTCCTAAGATTAAAGTATCACTGATTGTGAAAATGAAGGCATGTGGAAGTCAGATTTGGCCTCATTCATTCAAAATAGGTATATTAATTCTTATCTATGTGCCAGGTATAGTAGGGAGATGGAACTATGTGGTAAAGGAAATAAGAATAGAATAGAAACTAGATATCACCATTTCACTGCTAGTTTGTTAGTTTTCATTTATCTTAGACAAGTCTTTTGAACTCCTGGTTTACACATCTGTAAAACAGAGGTAATAATGGCAATCTTGAACATTTACAATACAATAAAGAACAATACTATATGAAACCATATGATAATTCAAAATAGAAAATGCTAAGAAGCATACAATAGATATAGAGAGTTTGGGAGCTTCAGAACGGTGTCTACTTCCAGTTGGCTCTCTGGCCATACATTGCAATATATAACTATTTATGTCCTCATCATTTTCAGCCACAAGTGATGGCAGAATCTTGAAGGAATGAGCCCGTAAAGCACTTTAATGTAGTAATAGGAAAGTCATGTCACAGTATGCCAATCATGGCTCAGGCAGCAGGAGGCCTGGAGAAATATGTCTTATTCCTCCCAAAGGCCAGTGTTAAGGGATATCAGAGAGAAAACATAAAGTTGCTCAGGACCACTATCACCATGTGACTCTGCAGGAAAGCAGAAACTGTTCATAGGTTTGCAGGCTGTTCCCCAGCTATGAGGGTGCTTGTCTCAATGGGAAGAACAATTTTCAAGGTATCAGAAGACTAGCAAATTAGTTCCAGCACTACCACATAATAGCTATGTGACCTTGGGAAAGTCACTTACCTTCTTTGGTTCTCTGTGCCCTCACCTATAAAAAGTAAGGCTTAAAATCATCTCCCCTAACCCTGCCATCTCTAACAATGTATGTTTATCTGATACTTTTCTGCAAATTGGACCTTGAAAGGGGAGCGCCTTCCCTGTGCTGATAAATATAGTCTGTTTGTTCAGCAAGATTAAGTAAATAATAAATATTCTAGCCAGGCACTGTTTGGACTGTGACACAGTTTAACAATGCTAATCTGCTGCATGGCAGTCAAAGCCTGTATCAGCTTCACATATTTATAAAGATGTCCTTGTCATCCAGTGCTTGGGTCAATTTTCAACTCACATTTGCCTTGGTGACTTCATTTAGCTACCTCTCTGCCACTGGTTTGTTAGCTGGGTCTTCAGCACCTAACAGACGTTATTCATGCAGAGCAAAAGAAAATCTCTACATATATTGTGGAATATAAATACTATTAAGTGACCCAAGGTTTTACTTTAGGAATCTGGATTTCCTGAGAATGATTTTTGCCCTGGTTTTGGTTAATTTGGCTAATCTCCCCAATTCAGCACCCTGGACAGGGGTACCACACTGAGTAAGCTGATAGGCATCATTGGGAGAACCCAAGCGTCTGTTTGATGGATTGAAGAAAGCTGCCTTCGAACTTAAATAGAGCAGAATATCTTTGCAGGCAGCGTAGTGAAGAACTGTCTTAGCCAAAATGTGCATGCGCTGCAAATGAGAGGTTGCTGTTTTCCAAAGAAGTACTCATAAAGTGAGGGGAGGCAAGAAAAAAAAACAACTCAGACAACTCTCACCAGTATCTATTATTGTAAAACGCCAGAAGCAATTATGATGTCATGTATTGTCTAAAATTGGGGCAGTGAGACAGCCTGAGATGCAGTTGGAGCTAATAAACCAAATAAAATCCGCCGAGTTTTACTGCATTGTATTGTTTCTTTACACAATTAAAGGCAGTGAGAAAGGCATCTGCCACATTATACTTGATTTATTCCTTCTTTATTTTCTCTTTTCTCTTCCCTTCCTTTGTTAAAAATAAAGTATGTGAGATAGGTTTGGGGATTTTTAAAAAGCTTTCCTGGATAGATCCAATGTAACTTACTGTTGCAAGCCTTGAAAATATCCCCTGATTAAAATGTGCTTACCTGTTTTGTACTCACTTCAGCAGTAAGCATCTTAAAAAAGAGCAAAGAGCTTCCCACCTTAAATGAGAAAGAGAAAATAAAAATGATGCTTGCCACTTGAGATCTTTCTAATAAATTCTACTGAAGAGGGTCCTGTGCTATGGGACTCATTTCCAAGATATTTCTTTAATCAAGATTCTAAATGCAAATGCAATATTAACTTCCTTTGGATCTGACAGCATTAAGTTTTTTAAAAAAGTCAACAGCTCCCAGCACTTTGGGAGGCCGAGGCGGGCAGATCACGAGGTCAGGAGATCGAGACCATCCTGGCTAACACGGTGAAACCCTGTCTGTACTAAAAATACAAAAAATTAGCCGGACATGATGGCGGGCACCTGTAGTCCCAGCTACTCAGGAGGCTGAGGCAGGAGAATGGCGTGAACCCGGGAGGTGGAGGTTGCAGTGACCTGAGATCACGCCACTGCACTCCAGCCTGGGTGACAGAGCGAGACTCCATCAAAAAAAAAAAAAGTCAAGAGCTTTTTTTTTTTCTCATTTTCAATGTAATAAAAACATTCCTATTTTCTATGCAGTTTTCAGATAAGATCAATTGTTTTATTTATCTCAAATACTAACAAGGATTGAGCTGCCAGGAGACTTCAGGACTCAGCGACCCCCAAGTTGGTTTTTTCCCTGGGACCTAGCCAGGTGGTATTTCACACATTTTAGGAGAAGCCACACAAGCTACTTCTTTGGAGTTAAACCAAGGAATGTATCCAAAGAGAGGTGGATTTTTTGTTTTGTTTTTGGATTTTTAATATGATTTATTTTCCTTCACAAGCTGTAAAATCCTTCACATCTCACTGACAGGAAAAAAAAGAATACAATTCAATGATATCAGAATGTGCACAATCTTTTCAACTGAACCCAAACTGCTTTCATGGGTCACATTTCTACTTACCTCAGGCTTCTGTGTTTTCTTTCCGTCTCTCACCATTCCAACTTACGGTGAATAAAATCTCCATGCAGTGAACATATTAATTATATAAATTGCATCTTCATGTAAGTTGTGTGAATTCTCAGGTCACATCTGTGGAACACCAAGGCCAAAAACACCCAACTCCACAGGGATGTTGTTTGCTATGCCCTTTTGGTCATCAGTAGATTGATTTTCATGTTCTGGCTACACAAACAGTTAGCAAAGCTGAGCATTGTTTCTTGCTTTGCACTGAAGACCCAATTAGCCAACACAGTCAATGAACAGGTCAAGAGTTGAGGTTCAAATGGGCTCCTCAAGGCCAAGTCTGTCTGTTTGAACAGCTTTCCACCGACCTTTGTCCTCATCACAGGTGATCTCTTGTAAACGTGTCATCAAACTCCATGTGCAGAGCTAAAGAGGAAATAAATCCTGGTTTATCCAAATATCATGTGTCACTGCACAGTCAAATCAAATGGCTCCAGAAAGATCATTACTGATAAAGAATAAACTATTAGCACAGAAATGTAAAGACTCTCGTCAGAAAAGGCTCTGAGCTGCAGAGATAAATAAATACACAGTGAATATTTAGATATATCCTGTGTTAAGAGCAATTTAAATTCAGTGTTACTTTTAACTCATAATAGACCAGATGTGTAAGTCTCAGTGTTTTGGTGATCCCCTGTCAGTAAAATAACAGGACTATCTTGTCATTGACTACACTTAAGTCTGCCACTATAAATTCACATCAGATTTATGACTTTCTGAGCCTTCTTGGCAGAGTTACAGGCCAATAACACGTTAGGAATGGCATTCTGGATAGCTGTTTTACTCACCCCACATTTTATAGATTATAGTCTTCAAGACACCAAGGGGTCGTAAGACTCAGATAATAAATCTACCAGAGATTAGAGTTATAAGGATCTTGTTAAACATCTGACCCACCCAGTGCACTTGCAAGGATAGGTCCAGTCTATTTGTCTCCTGTGAGATGAAGTTGGATATATAGGCTATACAGCCTGCCCCACATGGAGAACAAATTAACCACAAGGCCAACCAACTTGTTCCTCTGTAAGTCAACGTCAGTAGGAGTGGTCCAGGGTTCTCTGTCATAGTAGCAGCACCTGGAGTGAGTAGCTCTCTGACACTGCCTTGTTGACATGCTGAAGGGAACAAGGAGTTGGCTCTCTTGAAGTCTTTACAATTTTCTGCAGCCCCTGGCCCCAAAACTCATGAAACTGACACCTCTTGGGAACTGGAACAGAAATATGATGATCAGAATAGAGGCACGAGTGGCCACATATAGACTGGCCTTTCATGAAGAGGAAGATATTTTCCAAAGGCTGGATCCACTCATCTGGAAGCATTTTTGACCAGTTCTAAGCATGCAGGTGGAAAAACAAAACAAGCTAAACAAAACTATCAGCCCTAACTTCATAGCACTTGCAGCCTAGTCAGATAGACAAGCAAAATAAGTGATGCATGACAGAGCCACCTAATAACCACTCTAAGACACATCCCTGGGGCTCACCCTAACTTCAAATGGCTGTCGATTTTTACTCGTTAGTATTTTTCTAGTCTATGTAACAAACTTGCACGTGTATTCCCTGTACTTGTAAAAGTAAAAATTAAAACATTTTTTTAAAAATTCTAATCAATGTTCTCTTCCTTTCGCACCACCAGTACTTTAAAAACACCAGTTCACCATCGGTTCACTTCTATGCAGGTACATTGAGTAAAAGGAAGCTAACCGACATTGTCTGAAACCTGCCTAAAATGAAGCAAGGGCCAGGGTGTCCTCACACAATGTTTCAGCAACTTGTTTTATTGCAGTCCACACAGAGGCTCCAAATCTCCAAGAAGACGAAACTAGAGAAGATGACAGAACACTCTTAAAGTTGTAATAGCTTTGCCAAGGTCTGTGTCCTAATTCTTTAACAACATCCTATCTTTATGCTTATCTTGTGCCTTATTCAATCCTACTCCCCAAGCTCATTATCACTGCCCAGTCAGTGGACACACTTGATCTAACCTGTTCTTTGGCAACACACAGTGGTGAAGCACACATCTCACTTCCCAGAAATAAGATGCCCAGAAATAAGATGCATCCTAAAGTTATGCAGAGGTAGAAACCACTGAGTTTAATATAAAACAAGTTCAGGATGCCTTTTTGAAAACTAGTATCCCCCTGCCTCTAATCCCACCATTAGAAAACCACCTGGTTGAGTCTTGATTTTGATTTTTTTAACCAAAATCACTGTTAAAAATAAATATCCAGTGAGAACTTAAATCGTTTTCCACGTTACAAGACAGGGTCTCTTCACATCTAGTCCTACCTAAGCATAAAGCTTGGGCTTTCCTTTCCATAATGTCCCTGCCTCTCTAAGCGTAATGACCTCCCTCCTATATTTTAAGACTCTTATGTATGTCCCAAGCCACAGAAAAAAATGAATTCCCCCCACCCCCACTGCCCCCAGATTTTTGATGGCCTCATGAAGTCTCATCACAGTTATCTTCCTACCAGACAATCCATGAGCCACCTGCAGGCAACTCTCCATGAAAAGTTCAGATCTCACAAGGGCAATGAGGCTAATGGCTCCACTAGCACAGCTCCTCCACCTGCCTGAATATGGCCAGTCCTCTCCCCACTGGCAGTCGGCCTGTGATGGCTGAGCTTCCAGGGTACTCTCTGGTACTCTGCTTGGCTGTTCCTATTACCCACCCCACAACATGTCTTCACTTGCTTTGCACCACATTTCTCATGAACTCACTTCTCTCCTGCCTCCCCTCCACTAAGGTCCAGTATCCTCCCTGCTCCAGCTCTCTTTCATGCAAGGAGATGAGGCAATGAGTAGCCTGGCTCTCTAGTTCTTACTCTATCCTCTGTCAACTTCTCTGATTGTGGCACTGCTTCCCTTAGAACCCACTTTGGAAGTAAGAAAAGCAAACCTGACTGTTTATTCTCATTCTTAAAAGCCATATGGATGCCTCTGACCAAACAGTGGATGATCACATAAGACAAATGGGGAAAAAGAAACATGAACATTAACATTTCAAAATACGTCTTGTTTCACCAAGTATTGGCATTTGACACTTGAAGAAAATCAAGGAGCTATGGATTCCCTACCTCCAAGGACTGCTAAAGGATGAATATAATACATGTGAAGTGTTTAACATGGTACCTGGAACACAGTGAGGCTCAGAAAATATTCGTTATTCTTCTTATTATCAGGAAAAAGGAAAGCTAATTTGGAAGTAGCCTAGGAGAGACAAAAGGAAAAAAACAGTGAACATTTCCATCATTGCTCAAGCTTGATGGAAACCAACAAGACCAGGCCTGCCATCTTGGTTTCTCCTCTCTCCCCAGTTTCACTTTGACTCAACTTTTCTCCTATGGCAGCTTGTTATATCCAAAAAAAAAAAAGCCCACTTGATCTACACTCAGACTCTAAGTTAATTTTCATCCTTTTCTTTGAAATTTTCTAGCAGGGATTCTGCCGTGACTGTAATTATATCCAAACACTTTTACAAAAATTCAGTGTCATCTGTATATTGTAGAAGACAATATTCCTTCCGCACCATTGGTGGCACCATTAGCTCTCCAACAACAGGACACTGGGTGAAATGGTCCCCTTCGAGCCACACAGAGACCCTTTGACAACAGGTAAATATTACAAAACTGTGCATTAGAACCCGAATCTAACACACTGTCACCACAGGGAAAGCCAGTTTAAAATCATAAATGTCAAGATATAATTAACTTAAAGGTCAGGTTTAATTATAGTTGTTGAAAATGAAATACACTAATTACTGAAACCATGTCGGAAAATTATTTTAATGGTTGGAAATGTTTTGTCGGTGCCTTTGTTTCTACAGAATGATGGTTCCTGTTGCTTGATGAAAAAACATGGTGACGAGCATTTGCTTCCCTGCACAGATAGAAGCAGAGAACAAAACAAAGTTGATGAAAAAGCTCACAACTCCAAGCAGCCCCACAGAACAGTTGCTCTATGTTATTGTATTATTAATCATTTTCTTATAATCGGTGCTTTAGATATAATTTTAATGAAGCTTCAAGAAAAGCTCAATGCATTACATTGTAACAACAGAGGAAGCACATTTATCACTTGGTCTGTAGGTTTAATGGCAAAGCAAATCAATAAATAAACAACCGCTGAGAAAATAACTCAATAACTGGAAAAAGTTGTTTTGCCTGTAGGATTCCTGATATTTCTACTGGGAATATTTATTGGCTCACCTAAGTATTTTTCTTGTGATTTTATCATCTCTTTCCTTTGGGCTTCCAAGGAATAAAAAGTTTGAACAATCTTTCATTTAATTTTATGTTTTGTCTGCTGTTCTTTTTTTAAAAAAATAAGTGATAATATTTTTCAAAATTTGGCTCAGTTTTAAAGGAAAAAAATATTTATAATAAAAAAATTCCCAAGAAATGTAAGTAACAAGCATGCACAAGTTATTAGAACTCTTCATAATTGGTAGAAAATTCCTTCAGAAGATTTAGTCTGAATACTGATATAACCCCATAGGGAAAAAAGAAGTTTTATCCAGTGTGGTTCTCATATGGAGATTAGCACTCCTGAAGAGAACTAAAACATCAATTTTTGGAGGAAAAAAAAATAGTTAAAAAAGGTAAGAACCTACAGAGTGTGTTTTGTCAAAATGGAGAACAAAAGGCTAAGGAAACAGTGTTTTACTCTCTGAAAGACACATTGAGGGAGACAGTTTTAGTTGAGAGAGAAGCTGCATGACACCAAAGCATTTAAATAGCTCCAAAAGAACCCACTTGTGACAAAGCGAGAGCAGAGCTATTCTCCAGTAAGCCACAGACAATGCAAGGAGAGTCTGCACTCTGCTCTAGCTCAATAATGCACAAAGAAAATGGCATTTAATTAAGAGTTGCCTGCCTTCCAGGTACTTATGACATTGAAATTAGTGTGGACATAAGGCACTGAAGCTGACATCAACATAGTTCATCCAAGAAGTCATTTACTTAAGATTTACAACCCACTGTAAGAGAAAAGTGAGAATTTATGAAAGGTTTCCATCTGGCAGGCTATATCATTAGCATTCAAACTGATAGCAGCAATGATTTAAATTTCATAATCTAAGTGAAGATATGCATCAAAAATTCTTCTAAAATATGTCTAATAGCTCTAACTGACTTCTTTATTAGAGTCTGCCTGTGAAAAAAATGTCAGATATCAATGAAGAAGTCATCAAATGTTAATTTTAGTCTATCCAACTGATAGAAATTCATAATAAAGTAGCATCATTGTGGCTGAAACCGCCACCTAAGTTCTCTGAAAGAGATGCAATAAACTAACTCCTTTTCATTGCTTTAAAAATAAAACCCAATTGCCTTGTTTCATCTGGTTATAACAAGCATTTTAAGTCATAACAATGATTATTTATTAAATATCAATAGCTATTTTGGGGGATGGAGGGGGGAGAGAGTGCAGCCTTTGGCATGTGTTGCTCAGAGCTGATGAATAAATCCTGTTAACAGAGAGAAGGAAATACGTATAAATCGCCTACTGCAGGAGAACCACGGTCCCATCCATTTTTCTGAATTAAAGCTCACTGTCACTACAAAATGCCCTCATGTTGTCAGAACAGGACTGTGTAAGAAGATAAACCCTTGATATTCTCCCTTAAAAATGCAGACAGATAAATGTTTAAAACAATAAGAAACGTGGTTTACATATCAGAATATAACATACCACGACTTAGAGCACCCTCAGATGATACTGGGTACCAGTTTAAAATACATTTAACTTTAAAGGAAGTTAATATATTTCCCTGGGTTTCATGTACAATGCTGCAGAGGTAAAGAGAAAAATAACAGTTACAGATTCAGAAGACAGGCTGGAATTGAATTTGGTTCCACCACATTTTAGCTCTGTGACCTTGAGCAAGCTATTTATCCTCTCTAGTATTCTATTTCCCCATCCAGAAAACAATACCTACCTCACAAGATTGTTGGACGAGAAGTGAGATGTTATATATGAAGTTCCCAGCACAATGGTTCACAAAGAGTTTTTAGATATGCAAAGCTTATCTAGGAATATCCACAGAAATGAAAATAGGATGTGTTCTATGAAGCTTCTAGACACCCCCAAACCTTGAACCTGGCTGTAGGAGTCGAAGACACAAGGTGTGACAGAGACATACCTTGTATACAGTGCACTTTATATATTATCAGTTATTTTTCTTTGCTAAGGAACAGCCAAGTATGTCCATATATGTCACACAAATGTGCCCAGAAAAATAGGCCCCTCCATAACTCTAGAGAACACCGTGATTGCTTTCTATGTTGGGCAAATGTGGTCATAATAAGTAATATTTGCCAGATATTTCTTGCTCTCTGCCTCCCATGCATAAGATAGTCCTGTGTTTCCTGGCTTTTTTGCGTGTTTGAATAGCGTCATGCTAATAGTTACAAGTAATGAATCAGAAATACAAATAACAGTGGGATGGAGCAGCCTCTGTGAGACCCTGTCTTTCCTCCGGTACGATAACCAGCGGTGTCTGAGACAGTGGACGCTGACTCATCCTGAATCTCTGAATGATGGTGTAGAGAAAGATGCCAGCCAATTCACAATGAACCTGGACCAGGTGCAACAAATAAGCCTTTGTTGTTGCAAGTCACTGAGATTTGAGGATTGTTTGTTCTCACAGCAGGCCCTGACTGTCCTGACTGATGCAATAGGTATGTTCTACTGGAATCTGATGAAATGAATGAGAAATGAAGAGATAGGTGTCCTCATTTTTTTAATTATTGTGCAATTATGTGATCACTCAATTCTACCAGAAGCAGGGAAGAAGGGATCAAGGTAGACCTTATAAGTGATGCTTGAATTGAATTGTGATCTTAAAATATTTGAGGGGTTTATTAAATTGATTGGAAGGAGGGGCTGTAGAAAAACATTTTCGACACAGTAAGAGGTGGAACTCTTAAAGATTTGTCTAGAGAGATAAACAAGATGAGAACAGAGGGACATCATAAAGCCTCTACAAAGTCTGGACTTTATTTGATCAGCTAGAGGCTATTCTACGGCAAAATCTATGGCGGTTGATGGTGAAATGTTGAATACATATGCCTGGACAATCCCAGATTCTGAGTGAAATAATAACAATGACATCATGACAACCACTGGTGGCAAATGCCACATGGTGTAACCCACAACTTAGAAAAGATTGGCTGCTGATCATTCACAACCCCAAAGAATAATGGAATTCAAAATTGTAAAATTTACACTTAAAAAGTAAATTATTCCCAATCTTTAACACTGAAACTCCGTTAATAGCAGACATTTGGTACACAGTTTACAAGTTATCCTAATGCATTGATAATTTCCAACAAAAAACTTCTACTGTGGGCAATGGAAGCCATCAAAGAGCTCTAAGCAGAGGAGTGACATGACTGGAGGTGCACATCTTGAAAAAATTTATTTAGAAACAGTGGGCTGGATGGAATGGATAGTGTAAAATGATGGTTAGGACACCATTTAGGAGACTGTCACAGTCATAAGCTTTTACAGCTTATAAAAATAAGAAGGTGGGTGTGCCCGTCTACCAAATTCCAAAAGAAATTTTCCAAGAGAAAATTTGTCTTTCTTGGTATCTGTGGTTATTTGAAAACTATTTCCAAATAAACTCTTTTTTTTCTCCCAGTAATCTCTCAGTGGCAGTACTTTTCAACTTGGTTTCTACCACTTGGCTTTCCTTGCTTTCTCTCCTCTCTCACTATTGCTTCTTCTCTCCCCTGGGAGAACTTACAAATGTGCTTTAAGACCTCAGGCGGTTGATGGAGTGGGGTACTCTGTTTTTCCCTAGAAAACCATGGTTATAACAGTCCAGGTCAAGACAATGAAGGCATGAACTGACATGAAATTCAGAAATGAAATAAAGAAGAGATAGAAAAAGGAAATGGTAAACTACTGAATTCAGTACAGCTTGTATATTGTCAGGGGAACACACTTTTCTAGTTGGAAAACAAGGTTCCTGGAATGCTGTAGGCACTCAACAAATATTTGTTGAATAAATAAATAAATCTGAAAAACAAAATGCAAAGCGCCAAATGTATGTTAGGATGTATGAAGATGGATCAGCAATGACTCCTGCACTGAAAGACTTTCTTGTGCTGCTGTTAACACAGTATCTAAAGGCACGGATGGAAAACCTGTTACCAACGCCACTACCTCTCCTTCGTTTTCTGCACCCATAGCAATCATTTTAAATTGGCCACTATGATTTTTCACTGTTGAACCTACACACATAATCAGAAAATCCTTCAGAAGACAATGTCCTAGAAAATTATTATCAATTGATCAGCGATGACAAGGAAAATGAGACCTAATCACCTAGTCACCTATTTGTCAGGCTTACCAATACGCTGAATGAGTTTGCAAGGAATTAAGCAGCAAAACGAAACAGAAAATAATACATTCTGTGTTTTATTCCTACTCTCCATTTAATTATGTTTCTGTGTCCTAACGGACGACAACTGGAGCACGTGAGGTGAGCAGATACTGACTGACAGGTCCCCAGTCTCGAAAACGGGTAACTGAAAGCTAGGCCTACGTGGGTTGAGAAAGGATGGGAAGGAAGAAAACATAGAGTGGGTAGCTCGGCCTATAGAAAGTATTTATTTTAAGAGAAAAAGAAGAAATTTGTTCTATTTGTTTAGTTAATATAAAATCTGCAAGGATGCCTCCTACTCAGATTTTTTCAGTCTAAGCCATCTAAGGTAAATAAGAACCGTGAAAACCACATCAGACTGAAAAGCAGAAACTATGTCTAACTCTGCTCTCTCACACGTCATAGAGTAAGCAGCAATAACATCAGCCACCCCTCAATTTCCCAATTAGTACACAGGGAGTCAGAATAACTTCCAATAATGATAATGGCCACTGATGGAATGCCTAATGTGAACTAGACAATATTCTAAGCACTTTGCATATATTATCAAAGCCAGGAATATGTCTCCCTTGGAATCAAGAATAGTGAAAAGGCATTCTCCTTTTGCTTTAGCTATAATATTTTCCCCATGTGACACACGACAGAAATCCGCGCTCAGTAAGATTAAAGAACTCATGGTCACATCACGTAAGAAACAAAGATGGCATTGAACTCAAGTCTGTCTGGTTCTGAAGCTAATCATAGTAACCATTATGCTGTCTATATAGAAACTGTTAAATGCCATTTTTCAAATTACAATCAGGCAGTTGGGCTAAGACTGAGGCTTCAGAAAACAGTACAATTCCTGTGTGCTGTGCTAACACTTCTGTTCAGGAACGTCACATTGACAAGGTTCTGAAAATGAACTCCGTTCAGCAAACCCACCAGTTTAATGGCTACCCGTGTGTGCTAGGTGCTAGTTGACATCAGCATATAAGGCACTTTATGAAGTCTTTATTGACCTGTAAATGTTGCTCCCACTACTAATGGAATAGTACTTATGCACCATTGGACTGTGGAAACCTCTACCACTAGGACTCACTCTGAATGTTAACCCGGGCTAGCTGCCATCAGATAAATGAAGAACTGTGGCTGGTTAATCTTCCCAGGACCACAACACAGACACAGTGGAGTCCTGGTGAACAGACTCACTCTCTTTTTCAAGAAGCAGACATCCCTCCTTAGCATCTGAAATTACTAGATGATTTTACATTGCATCACACAAAAAACACGATATTCTGGAAATGTGCTTTCTCAACATTTGGCCCTTCAAACCTAGGGGAAGAAAAAAAAACCTGGCAAAATTATTTGGAAGGATGAAAGACGTAAATGCTGTTATAAGTGTCTCTCCAATGGTAAATAACCAAGCTTTTACTGGGCGAATGTAATTAGAGACAGATTTCAATGCCGCTTGGATACAGCTGTTTCTGTCCTCCTGGCTTCAGACTGTTGCTGGATCATTCTGCGGCCATTGGCAATTTAGCCAATCAGTTCTGCCTCGGTGCACCCAGCTGACCTCCTTCTCCACCGAGATGATGGACCTGCCTACGAAGACAGCTCAGAATTCCAAAATGAGGTACCCAGATCTCAAAGACACCTTGAAATATGCACCTTCAGTGACACAGCTATCAGGTTTTGCCTTATATTAGTATTTGTTCTGGGTGTGTTTGTGTTTTAGGAGGCCCTTGGGGAAAAAAATATTCCTATAATCAGCCTGATGCTGCCAGGCAATGGTTTTTGTTTCTCCTAGATATCCTGTCACTGCCAGGTAATGGTTTTTTGCTTCTCTTAGATATCAGAAAGAATTAAGGGAAAGTATTCATTGTCCACTTTTCTAAAGGAAGGTATGTAGAGATCTCTGTATAGCACTCAGAGAGAGACTTTTGACCAGACACAGAAAGACAAATATGAGGTAATCTCACTTCTATCTGGAATCTAAAAACTCAAACTTACAGAAGCAAAGGGTAGAACGGTGGTTACCAGGGGCCAGATTGGGGGCAGAGGAGGAATTGTGATGATGAAAAAAAAAAAGAGAGAAAACATCTGCAACAAAAGGAGATGCATGTAGATGTTCAAGGCATATTTTTAAACCATGCTTACTTGCTTTTTATGGGTATGTAAAACTAGGGTAAAGCTTGTCTCTCGATGCCCTAAGTATGGTAATATAAAAGAGTGACTGGATGTCACAATGGACCTGACCTTAGGTTAATCACCAGTTGCCTCAACAAAGACTTAGCTACAAGCTTCAGAGTAAACCACTTACCACCACTTTAATAACAAAAAAGCCTTACAAACTCCTGACCCAATCTCCTCAGGTCAGAAAATCTCAATTTCTACATAGGACTGGTAATAATACAGATAGTACTTGTATTTGTTAGAAAAAAAAGAAAGAAAAAATCCTTAGACCAGTCTTGGTCTGTTGGTGTTCTGCAGTTTCAGCATCCTTATCATAAACAAGAATCAAATGATAGGGAAGAGAAGGGAGAGAGCACCAATTTGGACAGAATATAAAATAATCCAATTCCACCCTAGATTGTGAGTAACTAGAGGACAGGAAATGTGACTCTGGTCATAGCCCTGGCCTCACAACACTAAACACAGAACTGTCTCTTAAAGTTTCTCAGCTTGGCACAGTGGCTCATGCCTGTAATCCCAGCACTCTGGGAGGCTAAGGCAGGGGCATCACTTGAGATCAGGAGTTTGAGACCAGCCTGGCCAACATTGTGAAAACCCATCTCTACTGAAAAAAAAAAAAAAAATACAAAAATTAGCCAGGCATGGTGGTGCATGACTGTAGTCCCAGCTACTCCAGAGGCTAAGGCAGAAGAATCGCTTGAACCCAGGAGATGGAGGTTTCAGTGAGCCAAGATCGTGCTGTTGCATTCCAGCCTGGGCAACAGAGTGAATGAAACTCCTTTTTTTTTTTTTTTTTTTTAGACAGAGTTTCTCTACAAATGCTTACTGAATTGGATTAGAGTAAACAATGATGTACCAAGTGTCTAGGGAGGATAACATTTGGGACTGAAGAGAATAACATTATTTTATTACAGCTTTAAATGTAGTCCTGCTTTTGTTTTCAAGGAGACTGCAAATAGAACAACTTCTTGATTCTATTGGTATTAGAGTCCTAAACACAAGGAGGCAATATATCACTGTCTAAAGGCAAGGGGTCCAGCAAATCATCACTGAATACTATCTCAAAAGGTTACTTGGTCAACCTTCAAGTTAGTGACAGTTTCCAAGACCTCTCTTTCCTTTTGTTCTAAAGGACATTATACTTAAACAAAATCCAAAGTCCTTACAATATGAGTTACTATTGCTGGGTAACAAATGACCTCAAATTTAGCAGCTTACAACAACAATTTTTCATCTCACACAGTTTTTAAGGGTCAGGAATCTGGAAGTGGGTTTAGCTGAATGGCTCCAGGTCTCTCATGAGGTTGCCATCAAGCTGTTGGCTGCAATTTCAATGATCTGAAGGCTTGATCAGGGCTCAAGGACCTATGTCCAAGCCTACTCGTGAGGCTCACAGGGCGAACCTCTTCATAAGGTTATTAATAAGACAGCCACTGGTTTCTCTGGGAGCAAATGATCTAAGAAAGAGAGACACACACACACAGGGATAGAGGGAAAGAGAGAGAGGCCACATTGGTTTTATAACCCAATCTCAGAAGCCACATACCACCATTTCTGCCATACTCTATTGGTAACAAAGACTCACCCTGGTAAAGTGTGCAAAAGGACCACATAGTGTATCACTGGGGACCACTCAGGAGAGTGGCTACCACATTTACCAAGACCCATAGCGCCTTACAAACTTCTCCCTGCTTGCCTCCCCAAACTCACCTCATGCTATTTTCCCCCATGCCTGCTACGCTCCAGTCAAATGGTCTTGTGACAGTTCCTAGAACAACGTGAAACTTTTCCCCCCTCAGTCCCTATTTATTTGCTCTTTTCTATGCCTGAAATGCTTTTCTTCTGCTTCTAAAACAGATCAATCCTTCTCATCTGATTAAACACCATCTTGTCTGATAGGCCTTTACACAACCTCTACTTCAAAAATTCTCCATCCTGTGATACCCCATTATTTATTTCTTTTATTGTACATCTGTGCTTATGTTTATTCAGATAGACCTTCCCACACCATCTACTTGAAAAAACTCTTCACCCTGTGATACCCCATTATTTATTTCTTTCATTTTACATCTGTATTTATGTTTATTCATGTATCTATCTGCTTATGGCATTTTCTAAATACAGTAAGCACCATCAAGACAGAGGCCCTCTCTGCCATGGGCACTGTTGTATCTCCAGTGCCTGGCACAAAATTGATGCTCATGAATATTTATTGTCTGAATGAAAAAGGCAGAGTCAACAGTTCTTCCCAGTCGCTGTCTTGTATTCTAACCACCTCGACTCACACCTACACAGTGGGCCAGGGACATTTTCCCAAGTCAAGCCTCAAAGCAAACCTTCTAACACGTATTCCCCACCACACTTCCTTCATCTCCTAACTCAGTTTCCTCTGAAATGATCACCAACAATACAGTCTAGACTGATTTAGCCCCCTGAAGATTTTCTTCTCCCACCACCTGGTATGGCACCAGGCTGTCCTTTAAAAATCTCTAGAATGTCACCCCATAACCTTCTGTTTAATCTAGCTTTTCTTTCTCTTGCATCTAGTTTCTACCTGGTTGCCTCATATTCAATTTCTACTGCCCAAACTAATAGTTTTAGGTCGATGCTTCAGCACATTCTGTTGGCATGGGCTCTAAAGCTCAGCAAAACCCAAGGATGCTAAATTCCTGACCCCTCACCTGCAGGCTTGTGGCAAGGCTGGCTCCATACCCACACTGAGCCAGAACCCTCAGGACCCCTGCTTGAGTCCAGTACTCAAGCATTAGCTTGAATTTGAACCATAGAAAAACTTCAGACAACTGGTGACTCCTTGTTTGTATCTGGCCTCTTGTTGTCTAGAGATCTTTTTATCGTTTTGTATTAGTTCATTTTCATGTTGCTGATAAAGACGTACCAGAGACTGAGCAACTTACAAAAGGAAGAGGCTTAATCACAATCATGGCAGAAGGCAAGGAGGAGCAAGTCAGGTCTTACATGGATGGTAGCAGGCAAAGAGAGAATGTACCAAAAGGGGAAATACCAGATGCTTATGAAAGCATCAGATGTCATGAGAACTCACTCACTATCACAAGAACAGTATGGGGGAAACTGCCCCCATGATGCAATTATCTCCATCTGGCCCTGCCCTTGACATGTAGGGATTATTAAAATTCAAGGTGAGATTTGGGTGGGCACACAGAACCAAGCCTTATCACATTTGAACACTCATGTGTAAGGTTTTCAAATACTCAAATTCTCTGAGTTATCTTTCTTCAATTGGACTTTGTTAGAGCATAATGGCTGATCTTTAACAGAGGCAGCATATGCAGAAATACTTTACTGAATATTTTACTCCATTATCCCTAATTCTGCATTGCAATGTGAAATCCACTGGTAGACATGGGTTCTAGACCTAACTCTGAACTTATCCTCAGTTTCCTTATCTGTACAGTAATAATATAGGCCTAGATTCTCTGAAAGGCCTTCCTAAATTCTGTCATAAGTGCAATACATAATGTCAAGGCACATGTGGCTTTTCCTAGTTGTTTATGTCTGATTTTTTTAGGTACTTCTGAAGCTGGATGCCAGTTTCTTCAGCAACGTGCCTGAGATGGAAAGCCCCAAGTCCTCTCTTTGCTTGTTTTGCTTGATCCGGATGGCCTCCTTCATCTGTCTGGATGCTTCATTCTCCTTCTTTCCTCAGGGATATTTTAGAATCAGCTTCCACAAAGATGAACATTTCTTTACCCTGAGACTTGTACTAACCTACAGGGACGTTGTACAAATCACCTTTGGCAAAGATATTCTCATTCATTACTGTGGCTCAACTTTCTAATCAGCCAAGACAAGAATTCTGTCACATTTAGAGAAGGCTGAAGGCTTTCTCTGTTAACTTCCCAGATGTTTCCAGGATCAGGAAAAAAAAAGAAAAGGAAAAGAAAGAAATCTAAATTGTTTTAGATTTTAACCTGAAGGCCAAAATACAGATACTTTAGCCTCTTTTGGCTCATTACTGAAAGATATTTCCAAGCATACTCTTGAGAATGACATAAAATATTTTCAATTTGCTTCATTTTCATGGTCAGAATTATTGTGCTAGTTTTGGGGTCTAAGAATTAGAACTGAAGTCACACTCAGAGTTTGTCAAGTGCTTGTTAAATTAAAAAGAAAATAATAAAATAATATTCTGTACATATTACATTCTGTGTTTTCATACATATTACCTGACCGTCACCCTTTACTGTTTGTTACCTGTTAGGTAGGCAATGAATTAAGAGACTATATTGTCTTTATTAGTAAAACAAAAAAAGTAACAAAAATATCATTTTGGTAATTTTTAATGTAATAATAGTGTTATTAACAAGCTTCTAGGAGAATTTTCCAGCTAATAATTGTCATGACATTTTCAATCACAGGTGCTTTTGTTACTAAACAGTGACTGACGGGTAAAAAAAAAAAAAAGAGATAATTTTCATCATGCTTCAGGAACCTCAGAAAACTTCTCAAGTTTTTGAGAGCATTAAGGGGTTGAGCTTCCTCAGTCTGACCCCAGTTTCTCCATATTCTGTTAAAACAACTCATGTCAGAAAATATTTCTTTCTAATCTTCTTTTTTTTTTTAATTAAATCCCCACTGATAATTTTTCTATAGAAAAATCAGGAGATATAGTTCAGAGTCTGTGGTTGAAGAATCCCACTTGGGCATTCCTATCAGAGGCTTTAAACTAAGAAGATTTCTTCAAAGCCTATCATGAGAGAGTCTTTCAGTTATACAATATACCGAGAAAAAGAAAATGTCTCAAAATTATCTTCTCTTGAGTACCAGGCCCTTCTGTTTCCTACTGCACACATTTTAGCTATAATGCCATCTATTTAAATTCACTACTTATTATCCACCTTTTCCTTTGAGGTTATTAATTATTGTTAATATGCCTTCAAAACAGGTTAAAGTCATGCAAGCAAGTGAACAACTCAAGGCAGGAGAGACATTTCACAAGCCTGCTTCATTATCATAGTTCATCCAATTATTTTTAATAAAATGATGATATAAAGGACTGGTTAGAAAAGACCAAGAAACTTTGGGAAAAGTAAAAATTGTTTTATTTAAAACACATTAAGTATGAGAAATGTGACTTGCTTAATACTAGATTTCCATAGTTTTATATGGACGTATAAACAAAGGCATAGATTATATATCAAAGCTCTATACTGAACCATTTGCATTAAGGCAAAAGAATTAAGCAAATCATGGTCTGTCTTTATTGAATATATCAAATACTTCATAAATGAGATACCAACTGTGTTACCTAGAAAAAGAATATATTTTTACATATATCCCAAATGTTAAAAAATAAATATAAATAAAAAGAAAGGATTAAAATGGCAAGAAGAATAAATCAACTTTTAAAATCTTAATTTATTAAGATCATTACCATTTTTCTTCTGATTTCCCTGCAAGCAGAACCTATGATAATGTCATCTGTGTTTTTGCGTTGCCCAAGAATATTCCCCAAAACTCAGTTTAAATCTCTCTCTTTCTTCCTTTATAGTTAGGTATCAACTGAGAATTCTTTTTGTTTTCTGCTAAGAACTTGGCCAATAACAAACAAATGAAACAATGAAAGCCTATAGTCCTTGCAGATTTGGCCATTATAAATCTGGAGACTTGCGCAGTTCAATAAAAACACCACATTCAGAAAAAATTAACCCAACTACCACAATGATTTAAAATGAGTGCAAATGTATTTGTTGTCTAACACACCACCAGACACAAATCAGAGGGTAAGCAAGGGATACACAAAAGGCTACAGATGCAGAAGGTTTCACATGGTTTTTCTCTGCTCCTGGGAATTCAGCTGCCAATGATGTTATCTACATTAAATAATAATAATAATAAATAAATACCTTGCTATGCTACTTTTCATTGCTATCTCAGAAAAGCTACATATCCACAGATGGGGCTGTTGACAAACACTGGGCTCTGCTGGTTCTTGAATCACTCCCAACAGCATCCAACACTGTGAAAGGCCACATCTTCAACAGGGAGTGAACAATATCTCTACCTTTAGCCTTCCAGAATCTCTGAAAGGCCCTCTCCCTGCAGACATTTCTTTGTAATTGACACCACAGATGGGCCTAAGTATGCTATTTTCCCTAAAAACAAAGGAGGGTATAAATTTTTAAAATACAGCGTGCTCTACCCAGAGGAGACAGAGATCAGGTTTTTGTACTTTAAAGCACAATGTCTGTCTGCCAAGCAAAGGATGATGAACCATTCCCAATGACTATTTCCAAGGTGCTGGGTTAAAGCACTTTTTGCATGTAGTTAAAATCAAGCAGAGTCAACGGAAAAAATTCCCCATGAAATGGCTTTTAGATGTCCTTGTTCATTGTTCATACAAGCAATTATCTTAAAAGGAGATGCTTATCTGTTCCAGTCACTAACATTTATACCTATCCAAGCCATGATTAACCCCTATTGAAAATTTTGTTTTCATGGTTATTATGAAACTTAATCATGTTTATGGATAAAGCCAGCTTAGACATTTGAACCAGGCATCTCTTGCAGAACAGTCTACATCATTGTAGACAGACCACAAAACACCTTCTAGATAAACGCTCCCTATAATCTGTCACCAAAGCAATATGAAGTCAATGTTCCACAGATAATGGGGAGGAGAGGAGGGACTTCTAAAATATTTTTATTATCTTCAAGATACATGTAAGGGAAAACTGAGACATATGTGTGTGTGTATGTGTGCATACATATGTAATATTTCGATATTGTTAGAGTAAGTGGATAGATAGATAGATTGATAGATTGATTAATATAGATTGGCCAAATACCTCTCTTAACCCACATTAAACTCCCTTCTCTTCAGGAGTAGAGAAGCTAGAAAATTCATATAAGGATAATAAGTATGTGTGAGGAATTTTTCCCCAACAAAATGCTAATATATAAGTAAATGGCATCCAAAAGTTGTACCTTTTTACTTGAAACAACTTTTATTGTAAAGAATATAAACTCACTCAAACACAGAAGTAGCGGTTGTTACAATATCCAAAGGCAGGAAACTAAACATGGTCAGGCCTCTCTGGAAATGGTAAATTCAGAAACTGCATCTTCTCTTTCTGTTTCTCAGAGGCCTATTTCTATATCTGTTTATACGCTCTGTTTTTCTTGTTTCTCTTCCTAAATGCCTCTGTGTACTTATGTTACACAAGGCCCAACATGGGGACCCCAGCCTCTGATCTTTCAAATTTGGTCTTCTTAGTCAGACTTTCTGCTATGTGCTTCTGCTTAGTTCAAATTCCCAAGAGATAGATTCTGGTTATCTGTTGGTGAAGCAATGAATTCACTGGCCCTCAGTCAGAGATTCCTCCCTGCCCAACAGCAGTGCCTGAGAAGTGGGATACCATGGGATACATCCGCTTGCAGACAATACGGCCCACTTTCCAGCCGTGCCTTTGGAAGTCTGGAGTCTGAGTGAGAAGCAGCAGTCTAATCCTGATGTTTGACATGGGCCTGTGATGAATTACAGAGGTTCAGCTCATTTGTCATCTACACAAGCTTCCTTCTTGTAGTGCGAAAAGTTAAAAGCTGTATCTCCCATATTCCCTTGAAGACAGATTTCTGAATACAAACTAGTTTCTGCTCATTATAAACACTCACAAGAGATTTTAGAAGGTGAGCATGAGGTGGAGTTTTTTATGCTGTTTTGGTTTTCCTGTGGCAAACATTGGGGTTTACTGCCACAGCATTTGATGTCCAGCCCTGTGCCTCACAGAAGTTGGGATAAGTCAGAAAACTGGCCCTGAACCACAGCCAAGCTGGGGTGTTCGTGAGGACCACAGCTCCAGGGGAGCCTCTTAATCCCCCATATTCCCAGCAGAGGAAGCAGCTTCCCTGGGAGATCAGTCTAGTGCGTTGGTTCCAGGGATATTCCCATGGGCCCAGCCACATCCAAAACACATCAACTTCCAAAGATTTCTTATGCACCTAGGTCCTTATATTAAACCTCTTTCTGCTAAAAAAAAAAAAAAAAAAAAAATAGCCACGGTGGTTTCTCTTTCCTACCACTGAAAGGGTCATTGAGCCCAGTTCAATAGGATTTAGTATCCCAATCAAAATCTAGAGGAGAGAGAAAGATAATCAGTCAGGGAGTGTCTCATAGGAGCTGAAAAATCACCCTGAGGTAATTAAAAGGTTTAGGCTCCATTTGTTGACTAAATATAGGGTATGCCTTTGAATAAAACCTATAAGGTATTATCCAAAATGTCCCCTGTTGATGAAAAACAGACCTGACAGTAAAGTGGTAAGAACGGATTTCATTCGGAAAGCATTGTGATAGAGGACACAAAAAAGCCCTCAGTATAGAAATGAGTTCAATTCAAACTATGATAAAGAAAAGTGGGGATTTACAGCCAAGGTATAGAGTGAGGTATCAGTGGATGGATAAAGGAAACATTAGGGTTGTGGAGGATGGTGGCTGAACCGACTTAAGAGGATTCTTGCTGAAGCCAGGCCAGGGTGATCAGATATCACCTCATGAACTGTGGGGATAAGGAATTTGATCAGATATTAAGGTGGTGGGATGTCTACCTGCAGGAATCTCTCTAAACTGACTTAGGAGGATTTTTGCTAAAATTGGATAATGCAAAGATAGACGTTTAAGTCCAATGGTCTAGGCCTAATTGAGAAGAGAATTCAGAGGAGCCTGACTGGAGAGAGTCTTTGTAACATCTACCCTGACCCAAGTGGTACAGGGCTCAATTGTTACAGCAAGGGGCTCTAAGGAATTTAAAAAAGTAAGCCTGACCTCTTGGTAATTAAGAAAAGTGATTGTCACATTTTGAAATCTACAAGAAGCTAAGTGGAAGAACAAAGTTGCTGATGGGACAGAAAATCATTCTCCTTGCACCAGCAAGATGACCACCATGTTGAGATTAACTTTAGCAGCCACAGAAACCACAGTGACAGATTAAAAACTGGACTCTTGAACGGAGACTAGCAAGGATAGTTGCAGCAGGTGAACATTAGTAGAAGCCAAACTATGAGACATCAGAATAAGTAGGCAAAATCCATATTCCCATCAACCAATACTGCAGTCTAGCCTTTCTAGTCTGTGGCTCAGGGTCATTCCTACTAATACGAGTGTGTGACCACATTTATGATCTTATAAGTAAACACACTACTTTTATCTTCCTTGACAAAAGTAACACGAATCTAAAGAAAGGCTTAATCAAATACTCTGTTATTAAAGTTCAAGGGATAAAGTCAGAGGTGAAGATGCACTCACACATAGATTTGAAAACCAGGAAGAATATGGATGAACCCAAACGTATTTGGAATTAAAAGAAGAAGAAAAAGATTTAGAAACTGATAACAAAAAAGAAAATAAGAAAGACCAATTTCATAAGCAAATAAAGAGGATAACAATGACAATGGTAAAAAGAAATTGATTAAACAAAATTTACTGAGTGCCTACTATGCCCCAGGCATCATTCTAAGCCCTGAGGATATTTTAGTGAATAAGAAAACAAGAAGAAAAGAGGTGACAGGTAATGAGACTTAAGAAATTCTGAAGGTAGGTTAGGGTAAGATCAATGAAAGACTTTTATAAAGCAGTTTTGAATTGTCCTTTAGAAAATAAGAAGCCATTAAATTTAATTTTTTTATTTTCAAAAAGATATTTCTAACCCATGTTAGAAATGGATTAGAAATAGCTAACATATAACATTTGGAGAAGATAGAAGAGTTAGGGCCTATAGGAATAGTTCAAGCAAAAATCATCTTCTCTTACTTTTGGATACTTTCTAATTACTTCCTATCTTGAATAATTAGATAACATTAATCATAGTGTATACATACATACATATGTTTATTGCAGCACTGTTCACAATAGCAAAACTTGGAACCAACCCAAATGCCCATCAATGATAGACTGGATAAAGAAAATGTGGCACATATACACCATGGAATACTATGCAGCCATAAAAAAGGATGAGTTCATGTCCTTTGCAGGGACATGAATGAAGCTGGAAACCATCATTCTCGACAAACTAACACAGAAACAGAAAACCAAACACCACATGTTCTCACTCATAAGTGGGAGTTGAACAATGAGAATACATGGACACAGGGAGGGGAACGTCACACACCTGGGCCTGTCAGGGGGTGGGGGCAAGGGGAGAGAGACCATTAGGAGAAATACCTAATGTAGATGATGGGTTGATGGGTGCAGCAAACCACCATGGCATGTGTATACCTATGCAACAAACCTGCACATTCTGCACAGGTATCCCAGAACTTAAAGTATAATAATAATAATAACAGTAATAATAATAAAATCATAGTGGAAAATGCAGAATGAAAAGTGTTTCTTGTTTTGGTTTGCATGTAGAAGGGTATAGGGAGTACAATTTGTGGCCTATTGAATTTGAAGTCCCTATATCTTTTAGAAGTCAGGCTTAGTTCAATAGGTCGATGATTGCAGTTTAAGAATTATGTCTTTCTGTTAAGGTTAATGGACATGTTTGGCAGACCAAGAGAAATAAAACCATCAGTTTCTCCAGAACACAAATCACTGGGGGCTTGGAGTTTACCCAGATTTTCAGTACAACTTCAACCGCACTAACTCTGTCTTCTCTCAATTTTCCTCCAAAGATGAATCCCACGCAATTGTCACCAGAAGTTTTCATAATCTTGAAGGAAGTAGCAGGTCACTGATTGCTCAATTAGAAAAGCTTCCAAACAGATTTTTAAGTCAACTCCAGGGAAGCCAAGTAATAGTGTCCAAAGGCACTCAGTTACACAATCAGGACTTAGTACAAAGCCTAATGGACTGATGTGCAAAACGAGTTGAGTTTGAAATAACAACAACACTTTATAGAAGTTTAAGTACATCTTCTGGACTGAATATGCCACATTATTTACTCTCTTCCCCTTCCCCGACTCCCCTCCACCTTACCAAGCCCTCAAGCACTATCATCTCCTAATGCACAAGCAGCATGATCCGAAACTCTTTGGCCGTAGTTTATTGGACACGAAGTAAATGTCTGAAACAAATTGAGCCATTAGATTCTTTCTCCTAGGAATTATCTCCTGGAAATCACTTAATTAAAGCAATGCACATTAGAAGGTCATAAAAACATAGGAACTGAGGTTGCCATTTTAAGGTGGTCTATTTTGAAGAACTATATGCAAGCCGATGAATAGCTTCAGTCAGAGAAAAATCAAGCAGATCTACAGCATGAATGATAAATGATGTGTGGTTCAAGAACAAGAAAGATAAAAGTGGTGAGTTTCTGACATCATTCCAGTTTCTTGGGGAATGACCCAAGAGCATCAGGGACAAAAATTATCAGTGTATGGATGCTCTTAACCTTCCCCTTTATCCTCATTAGCCTCTGCCAATGGTCTCCCTTTATCCATACTTAGAGGAACTTTATTTTTGCAGGCCAGTTTTCCTTTAAGTTGGAGGTTCTAGGTAAAGTGCTGGCAAAATGGGAGGAAACTGGGAAGAATTCTTGCCTGAATCAGAAAGATTTCAAAAAGCCAGAGAACATGTACCAAAATAGAAAAATAAAGTTGGGGGAACACTGACTGTCAGAAAAAGTTCTAGAGGTAGCTTGTTGAATGAGACTCTAGAAAGGTCTAGGGATCAAGAGAAACAGGAAGGAGATCTGTGCAAGTATTACTGTGGTTTGTGAATTAGGTTATTTTTAATGTTTTTCAGAAGACCCGAGAAAATAATATTCTTATTTAATATATTTTGGAAGCTGGACTATGCTGGTATGAAAATGGCTGGGTACTGAGACATAGGACATGAGGGCCTCTAGATTTATATGGGCTAAGCCTACAATATATTTTCTTTTTTTTGGCTAAATTCAGTGAATTTCCATTTCTTGTTTCAGAAGCCTTCTTTAGACATCTTCTAAAAATTCTAAGATAGAATCCTGAACTTATTTATTGTGCCACCTCTCCAACCCTGGCTGCAATACAAGGCTAGGTATCCTTTTCTTATTTTACAGAAGAAAAAGGAAAAAAAAAAACTCTAAGATCTTTTAGGAATGGAGAAATATAGAATTTGACTATCTTTTCCCTCAATAGGAACCACTTTTCATTTACATAGAATTCCTATATTTGTGGAAAGTAAAAAATAAACAGGCAAATAGTAAAATACATACCAAAAAAACTTCTGTCTCTGTCTTTTAATTCCCAGTACCCTAACATACTTACCCTTTACCCTCCCATCTCCCCTCCCCCATTTAATGTCCCCTAAATGTAATGATATCGAGTTCATTGCCATTTAAGTCTTTCCTCATTCAACAGCCAGGGAAATTGTCATTGGTATGCAAACTGGTCCCAGGCAAGGAACATTACTCTTTAATCTCCTAATTTTAATTGGTATGCCATCATGCAGACTGGTGCTGCTAATGGCCTAGTTTGTAGATTAAGACCAGCAGACCTGAACTGCAGTGTGCCATTAATTACAAATAAAAACAGGAAAAACACTGAACAATGATAAACGCGACCATTCCAAATCAGAGAGAAGATGATTCTTCCTCATCTCCTCCAAGGTTCATGACCCTATTTCAGTGTCCATTTGTAACAGGATTCAAATTAATGCTTTCTGCTTGGTCAGATAATTTCAGAACACTTGGTAAATTGAAATGATTTGCTGTGTATATACCAGTGCGATTGTCTGCAGCAGGAAATGTTGCTGAATGATTCTCTCACGGAAGACACCGTTTTAACTGATAGAGCTGTTTCTTTCACTAAACAAATATTTTAAATGAAAAGTCTCTTTCACTGTTTAAGGAAAGCATGTTTTCCTCCTATGAAATTAACTATTGTTATTACTTCTGGTGTCTTTTCAACATCCAATAAGCAAAGAGTCTAATACGTGTAATCTTTTATAGAGTCCACACATATATCTATCACCAGTGAAGAAAATGAAAGTTCCAAATGAAAAGGAAAGTTACATATCTACATAGATGGTAGACAGAAGATAGATAGATAGATAGATAGATAGATAGATAGATAGATAGATGATAGATAGATTCTATGAAACCTGGGTAGAATAGCCTAATTAAGGGGTGAATCTCTTCATCTCTTAGAGGAAACAAGAACCACTGCCAAGAACAAAAGAGTAGATGAAAAAAAAAGATTGCATTACTTTGCAAAAAAAAGATATAAAATACAACAATGTATTAATGCCTGTTATTAGTTAAATTTTGTCACCCCAAATATATGTTAAAGCCCTAACACCAAGCACCTTTATTTGTACCTTTATTTGGAAATAGATCTTTGCAGATGATTGAGTTATAATGAGGCCATTCTGGTGGGTCCTAATATAATATGACTGGTGCCCTTTAAAAAGGAGGGAAATTTATACACAGAGACAGACAAGCACAGAGAGAGGATAATATTTAGACACACAGGGAGAAGATGGCTATGGCTATGTGATTTCAGTGATGTATCTACCAGCTAAGAAACCTTAAGAAGTGTCAGAGAATACCAGCTAGAAAAGACAAGGATAGATATATCTACAAGCTGAGGGACACCAAGAATTATCAGCAAACAACTAGAAAAGGCAAGGAAAGGTTCTCCCCAGAACAACCAGAGACAGCATGGCCCTGCTAACACCTTGATCTTGAACTTCTAGCCTCCAGAACTGTAAGACTATAAATTTCCATTGTCTTAAGGCATTCAGTTTGTGGTACTTTGTTACAGCAGATCTAGCAAACAAATACAATGCCTATCTCGATTCTGTACTCACTTTCTGGCTGTCACTATTCTAACCTACCTGTGTTTCCTCTTCGTCTAAGGAGTTTAGTTTACAGAAAACCTTAGAGAAACAACAAAGAGTAACTAATAGTTCTTGAGATCTTTCAAAACCCAGATTATTTCATTCTTAAACAACCCTGAAGTTATATATTATCATCCTATCTTGTCTGAAGGGAACACTGGACCTCTGAAACATTGAGTGTCTTGCCCAAGGAAACACAGATAGAAAATAATAAAGCTGAGATTTGAGCCAAAGCCAAAGCATGTTGCTATAAGAGGCATTCTTCTATATCACACTGCATTTAACAATGTTTTAGGCTGAATAAAACAAGAAAAAAAATTCTGGAAGGACTAGTGAACTTTCTGGAAAATAACCACATCATTTCAAAGCCAATGTTGCTGCAAAGTAGAATGGAAGATTCTGGTGACAGAAGAGGAGGGGTGCAGGGAATTAGTGAGGGGAATGGAAGACAGGGTCTGCAAGACCCTGCTCCTCCTTGACCCTGAGGCCAGGGCATAGGACTCCTAGGCGCTACTCTAGGAATGTGGGTTGTGGAAAGGCACAATAAAGACAGAGTTGTCCCTCTGCTACAAGAAATGTGATACTCCTTACTCAACCCCAGAAATCCAGCTTCACAGTGGGGAAAAAGAAAAGGTTGTTTTTGCAGACATTGGCCTCTAATCAGATATCTGGGCTCATTTTTGGAGCTGGTATTGTAAACAGAGCAGGTGCCCAGAACCTGTCCCTAGCTGTGCAAAGCAGTTGAAGGCATCTAGGGAGTACAAAGATAGTGTAGGGAGAACAGAAGCCAAGAAGCACATTCTTTTCCTTTGTCAGAGGAGAGAAACTTCTTGCCCTGATAGGGGGTGGCCTTCTGCTCCTCCATTATAGGAGGCTATTTGAAGTATGTCAAACACTCCCAGACCACAAGGCAAAAAAGTCCCCTCTCTTTCTTTTTGCAGCCACAATGATTGAGTATCGGCATCAGCCTGGGAGCCCGTTGAGATGGTTTGTTGTTTTTCTGTTTTGTTTTGTTTTGTGCCAATAATAATATTTTCAAATCTTGTGCCTCTGAGACACTGTCCAAAAACAGCTGACAACCAGCACAACAAACACAACTTTTCACATGAGTGAAAATATATATATATATATTTCTTTTTTTGAGACGGAGTCTTGCTGTCTCCCAGGCTGGAGTTGAATGGTGCAATCTCGGCTCACTGCAAGCTCTGCCTCCCAGGTTCATGCCATTCTCCTGCCTCAGCCTCCCTAGTAGCTGGGACTACAGGCACCCGCCACCACGCCTGGCTAATTCTTTTGTATATTTAGTAGAGACGGGGTTTCACCGTGTTAGCCAGGATGGTCTCGATCTCCTGACCTCGTGATCCACCCGCCTCGGCCTCCCAAAGTGCTGGGATTACAGGCGTGAGCCACCATACCTGGCTCACATGAGTGAAAATAAAAGTCCTTAAATAATAATAATAACCATCACATAGTTTCTGATCATTATATGTCAGGTCCTGAAGCAAGTGTTGTGCAAACATTACATCATTTAATCCTCTCAGCAATCCAGTAAAGCAATTATTATCACCATTTTACAGAGGGAGAAACTGAGGCTCAGAGTGAGCAAATTGACTTGCTCAAACCCAAGCAGCTAGAAAATGATAAGGCTGCCATGCAATCCTGGGCTTATTTTATCCCTAAGCCTGCATTCCATTTCCTACAAATAAAGAGATGGTTTGGGGGTGGGAAGTTCTGATAAAGGAGTGGGGAGACTGATTGCCCCTGCACAAGCTTCCCATTCCATTTACATGTTTTAGGCCCGTTAGCCTCCAGGGTTGAATCAGAGCTGGGCAGGTGACAAGGGAGGACCAGGAAGCCGAGTCATGAGCAGAAGAGTCCTCAGCCAAGGTGGAGTTCATCAACTCAACAGCACTAGAGGCTTAGAGAACAGTGCAGTCCTATTGGGACAAACAAGAGCCTCTTCATGTTGCTCCCCAAAAGCTCCACATTCACCAGGGGTACACATGTGACTACTTGGCCTAAACAAAAAGGTAAGGGAGCCCTTGTCATCTGTCCCATCCAGACCAAGGTGACAAATGACAAACGTGAGGCTCCAAATCAGCAGATCATGCATTTCCTGAAGAAGCATCACTTACAGCTTCCATCATTACGGCAAGTGGTTCTCAGCCTTTCTTTCCAACCCAACAGCTGAGAGCTATTGCCCACCCAAGTAGTGACAATGGCTTCCAGAAAGTTATAAGGAAATGGGGAATTCAGTCTGTCATCTGACATGGAAACTCATTAGAGGCCAAACCTGATTCCAAGATGTCTGTAGGCATCCACAGAAGAGTGAGCTTCAGGAAAGAAACTGTTTCTTACTCACTTAAGATTTTTAGCACAGTTTGGGGAACAAAGACTATGTTCAGTGATATAGTTTGAATATTTGTCCCCACCCAAATCTCATGTTGAAATGTAATCCCAATGTTGGATGTGGGTCCTTGTGGGAGGTGTTTGTGTCACAGCGGTGGATCCCTCATGGCTTGGTGCTGTCCGCATGTTACTGAATGAGTTCTAAAAAATTCTGGTTTGTTTAAAAGTGTATGGCACCTCCCTCTCTCTTTCTTTTGTTCCCACTCCTGCTATACAATGTGCCTGCTTCCCCTGGGCCCCCTTTGCCTTCCACCATGATTGTAAGCTTCCTGAGATGTCCCCAGAAGCCAAGCAGATGCCAGCAACATGCTTCCTGCACAGCCTGCAGAACCAACAGCCAATGAAACCCCCTTTCTTTATAAAGGACCTATTCTCAGGTATTCCTTTATACAGCAATGCAAGAACAGCCTAATGCTTTCACTAAGTATTTATTGTAGAGAGGGATAGATGAATGGATGGTGAGTAGTATTTGAAGTATTCGAAGTATTTGAATACTTCAAAAGTATTCGAAGAGAAAACTTGCCAAAACTTAGAGTAAAGCAAGGAATGGGGAAAGAAGATGAACTATCAAGAGAGCAGGAAGAAGGACCATTATTTATTCATTCAACAAGCATTTAGGGAGCTCCTACCATAAGCCAGGCACTGTCTAGGCATTGGGGATACAGAGTCAAGAATCCCTACCCTCACAGAGCTTACATTCTAGTGGGGGAAGGATGGTCAATAATGTAAGAGATTACTAAGTATATAGTACATTATGTTCATACTGCTAAAGCCTACAGAATTAAGATAAATCTATACGTGGGAAAGAAAAACAAAAATTGTGCCTTTTTTTTTCTTTTCTGACTTTGCATGTATTCAAAAATCCATCCGTGGAATTTACCACATTAATAAAGGGAAAAAATATGATAATCTGAAAAAAAGTGATTATTAGAAAAGTCATTAGAAAGTGATAACTGCTATGGATACAAAAAAGGGTGAGGTGGGTGGAAAATTCTACAGGCTGCTGTGGTTTCATAGAGCATAGTAATGAGAGGCCTCATTGAAATTATGCCTCTTGCAAAGTTGAGGGAGTAAGTCATGCAGGTATCTGGGGAATGACAATCAGTGTCAACAAAGACAGACAGTGCAAGTGCCCTGAGCAAGGCCTATGCCTGGAGCACTTGAGGGACAGCAGAAAGAGAGTGTGGTTGAGATGATGACAGAGGGGGAAGATTCAGGAATTCACACTGGGAAGGCCATGGTGGAGGTGCAGGTTGTGGAGCTTGGGCAATTCTACTGAGTATAAAAGAAGCCAAGGGAAGGTTTTGGGAAGATGATTAATATGGTCTCACTTTTACACTTTGGCTTCTGTGTTGAGAATAGACATGAGGTAGGATAAATGGGTAGGGTCTGAGAGATTATTTAGGAGGCTGAGGAACAATTCAGGTGAAAGACGATGTTGGTTTGAGCCTTGGAAATGGCAGTGCAACTGCTACTAATTGTCATGTGTTGGTGTATTTTTGAAAATGAGCCTCTAGAATTTCCCAGTAGGCTGGATGTGAGAATGGAAAAAAGAAGTCATGTATAATTCTTTATACTGTTGGCCTGAGCAACTAGAGTTACCATTAACTCAGATGGGAAAACTGCCAATGGAGCAATTGTAGAGAGAGACGAGCAGTCAGCTGGGGACACTCATGTTCAAAGCATCTATTCCATGGAGATGTAAATGGTGGTGTTGGATGCAAGACTCTGAAATAGAATGGAGATGTCTGGCTAAGAGATATAAACGTGGGAGTCACCAATTTGTATGTGATATTTAAAGCTATGAAACTGGATGAGATCACCCAGGCAGTGAGTGCAGATGGAGAAGAGAAGAGGACCAAGGACTGAGCCCTGGGGCTCTCCAATAGTAGGAAATAAAGGTCAAAGAGAAAGAGATGAAAAAAGAGTGAGAGAAAGAGAGAGACACCAGAAAGGAGAAAAACCAAAGGAGGATGGTGCCCTGGAAGTCAGGGGAAGCAAGGGTTTCTAGAAGGAAGAAGTGAGCAAGCATAATAAATGCTGTTGATATGTCCAGTAAGACAAGAGCTAAGAATCAACAACTGGATCTAGCAATTCTGAGGTCACAGGTGACCTTGACAACAGCTAATTTAATAAAGTGGTTGAAGCAAAAGTCTGACTAAAGGGACTTTGGGAGAGAATGGGAAGAGAGAAGTGTGAAACAGTGAGAACAGACACATATTTTTGAGAGTTTTACGGAAAAAGGAGAAGAATGGGAAAAGAAAAACAAAGGAAGAAGAAAATAAATAGCACACCAAGGAGTGGGGAGTTGGGAGCAGCCCACTCCAGTGTAAGCAGCAAGATGGTGCCTTATCTGTAGTGAATTTTAAAACAATGATTTTTAAAAACTGGCACAAAGTTAGTCAGCTTTATATTATTATCATTGGAGAGCTGTTCTAAACAATGTCTGTGATAAAATACTACCCATTCAAGCCTGCTTCTCTCACCACCACTATTCATTTGCTTCACCATTGGAAAGAATAAAGGAAAAGAAAAAAAGATTAATTAAAATGTATTTTGACTTCCACATAAAATCCCTCTCTACAAACTGTGGTGGTACAAATGCAGTATAGCATCTGTTGTCAGCCCCTTCCTGGCAATAGGTAGAGTGGCGCATTGGATCATTTCCCAACCTCCTGATTTGGGGTCTCATATCATTCCGTTTTGTCTTATGGAGGCTGTAGACTTCCCAGACATGACCCTAACAGAGCAGAATGGACCTTCAAAAACTAGTTTTCCTCTATTGTGTTGAAGAAGGCATTGTTGGGCTGGTTCCACCAGCAGATCTTCACATGCCACTGTATGTAAAGGAGATGCCCTCAAGCCTCACCCTGGATATATCAATCTATTAATCAATAAATGAGCCAGCAATTTTTAATGAAATGCCTACCTCGTAGACAGTTCTATGCTAGATGTTGTAGAAAATTGAGAGTCAGAACTTCCTTTGTTAGACATCTATCTAATCATTACCTTATTGTGTTCCCCCAAATCATCCCTAATAATGAAGTTGTCATCAAATCTTGGCTCTCTAGCCAGACGGCAGTTAGATGTTGCCACAAGACTGCCTTATTGTCAAAGGAAAGTGAGTAACAGTGGCACGTGTCCCTTCTGTGTTGAGGACTTCAGATAACAGACACACTTCCCTATATTCTCTGTCCTCTTCCTCTTGGCTGGAACCCAGGATGCAGCGGCAGGGATGCAGCTTTGAATGTGCAGAAGACAATGCTCAGGGGATGAAAAAGGAATGACTTAGAAAGAGCTGAGATTCTCAATGATCACATAGAACAAGATGCCCACCTAGATGTGTAAAATGACAAAAGGTCAACACAATAACATTTAAGCCAAGAATCTCAGAATCTAATTTGGGATGGAATTTTGCATCTTTCCTAACTAATGTGCTTTTCTATTTCCAAAACCTTCCACATCTCCTCAATGCCAGGAAAATAAAGTGAACATTGTTCAACGCCCACACAAGGCCCTTCACTGTCCAACCCTATATCACTTTTCCAGTAGTGTCATCTTGCACTCAAGGCCCCATCTCTGGGTGAAATTCAATGAGGTGTGGAGATCTATACAGGCCTAACATGTTAAATAAATCAATAAATGTGGTCAATTGATACTAACCTGAAGGCAAAGTTAAGACCCTTTTAATTTATTTATTTATTTATTTATTTTTGAGACTGAATCTCATTGTGTCACCCAGGCTGCAGTGCAATGGCACAATTTCCGCTCACTGCACCCTCCACCTCCTGAGTTCAAGCGATTCTTCTGCCTCAGCTTCCCAAGTAGCTGGGAACTACAGGCATGCACCACCACACCTGGCTAACTTTTGTATTTTCAGTAGAGGCAGGGCTGGGTGTGGTGGTCTATGCCTGTAATCTCAGCACTTTGGGAGGCTGAGATGGGTGGTTCACTTGAGGTCAGGAGTTTGAGACAGGCCTGACCAACATGATGAAACTCTGTGTCTACTAAAAATACAAAATTAGCTGGGTGTGGTGGCGCATGCCTGTAATCCCAGCTACTTGGGAAGCTGAGGCAGGAGAATCGCTTGAACCTGGGAGACTTAGGTTGCAGTGAACCGAGATTGCGCCATTGCACTCCAGCCTGGCCACAAGAGCAAAACTCTGTCTCAAAAAAATACAAATTAAAAATTAAAAATTAAAAAAATTAAAAAAAAATAGACGGGCTTTCACCATGTTTCCCAGGTTGGTCTCCCAACTCCTGACCTCAGGTGGTCTGCCCACCTTGGCCTTCCAAAGTGCCAGGATTACAGGTGTGAGCCACCATGCCCAGCCTTAAGATCCTTTTTAAAAGGATCAGTCTCTGGCCTGACATGGTGGCTTACACCTGTAATCCCGGCACTTTGGGAGACCAAGACAGGAGGATTGCTTGAGCTCAGGAGTTCAACCAGCCTAAGCAACATGGTAAAACCCGGACTCTACAAAAAATACAAGTATTTGCTGGCTATTGTGGTGTGCACCTGTAGTCCCAGCTACTCAGGAGGCTGAGTTGGGAGGATCCCTTGAGGCCAGGAGTGTGAGGCTGCAGTGAGCCATGATCTTGCCACTGCAATCCAGCCTGGGAAATGAGAGAGAGAGAGACCCTATCTCAAAAAAAAAAAAAAAAAAAATCGCCTTTTTATAGTCTCTGACTCTTTCAGTGTTAGAAACTGACAAGAGAGGACTATTTTATAACATACTTTTTAAATTGTGAACTTTTTAAAGGCAATTTTAGGTTCACAGCAAAATTATAAAGGAAGTATAGATCATTTTCATATACCCTCTGTCCTTACACACACACACACAACCTACCCATGATGAACATCTCACATGAGAATGATACACGTTTACAATTGATGAACCTCCATTGACACATCACTAGCACCCAAAGTCCATAGTTTACATTAATGTCCGCTCTTGATGTTGTACATTCTAAGAGTTTTTGACAAATGTATTAGTTACACTGCCCTAAAAACCGTCTGTGTTCCACCTACTCATCCCTTCCCTACACCAAGTCCCCACCCTTACATGTGGGACCAGGAACTGGGGAATCAACCCATGGATTTTGAAAATGTGAACTACACATTTCTTCCCTTTAGCCTAAAGAGAAATTCATTCCTGCACATTTGTTCATTTTAGGAGCAGCCAGTGTTGCAGCAATGTTTTTACTCCTGATTATAAACTAAGAGATTTACAAGGACCCATGACTAAGAATATATTTCTATCTCCTTAACAACTACAGAGTCTGGAGCAAGATGATGATGTTAGGGAAAATTAATAATGCCTCATCGTTGTTCACAAGTCTTGTGGTATACTTCACAGTTTTCCAAATTCTTTTACATACAGAGACTCATTTGTTTTTGTACATGGCTTTCCACTCTGCCTACTAGAGTTTATGCTCCATGTAAATAGAAACTTGTAGTATTTATTTGTGTCTCTTTATTTTGATAGCTACTTGTTGTTAAGTGCTAAGTAAGTGTTCTATAAATTTAATTGGATTTAAATTCATAGTAACTCTGGGAAATGGGTGGGACAAGCAGTAGCATCACTACCAGACTGATGAAGAAAATGAAGTTCCAATGTAAAGGAACCCTCCCGTTTATGCAAGTTGCGGAATCTTAAACTACATGAGTACAGGTTGGGGGGGAATCCCTAATCCCAACTATAATTTAGTTCTTGCCAAATTATCAGGGAAAAGATTGTCACTTAATTTAACTGGACTTGAAGAAATAAAGAAATGTAACATTTCTCACATACCTGGATTTTTGAAATAGGATTCATATTTGCTACATGCTCCTGCCTTTATTTCATGACTTATCAACCCTGGACAGCACCTATTAGCTCTTTGCCATGAAGGATAAATAATTTGGTTCATTAACACTGCCTTCTACCTTCCCTTCCTGCCTCAACCCCCAATTTGTGTTGATTATATTATTAGATTTTTATAACTTGGAATATGACAAACTCCATTTCTTGAATTTTCAACTTTAACCAGTATTGACAGCTTGTAATTAAAGAGAAGAAAATTACTTCCTTTATTTATCCTTTTCCTTACCTTACTTTTCCTTCTCACCCCTCATTCTGTGGTTGTCAATGTATATGACCTTTACATTCTGTTTCGTAACTCTAACCTCAGGTGCAACAGATTCTGCCTATATATGCACCTATGCAGCAACTCAAAATTATAAAACAGTGTTTGCATTTGGGTGCTTATGCAAGTATTATTCAATGTAGAATCAAATAGTGTGGCTCCACGCATGGTGAAGGAAATATAACCCTATATATTGAAGCATTGTTGGTAAAGGAAAAATATTTTCAGCGTCTTATTCTAAAGCAGTTCTTCTCAAACCTGAATGTGCACATACATCACAAAAGAATCTTGTTAAAATGTGTTTGGTCTCTGTTGAGGCCCAAGACTGTGCATTTCTAGCAAGCTCCAGGTGATGTCAATGGTGCCTGCCAGTTCATGGACTATACTCTGGGGAGCAAGTCTCTAATGAATCCTCTTTTCACACCTTTTCAACCCCCATCATTTCTTCTGGGTCATAGTGAACCTCATGTGTTTTTGAAATCCATTATTTTCTTCTTTCGTGAATTTCCATTTCCGCCACTCTTAAGGCTTCATTTAGAAAATTCCATATGATCTCTGTCTCAATTTTCAATTCCCTACAACAGAATGTTAATTACTTATCAGGACCCCTTTTAAAATCAAGAGCCTGCTTTGGGATTTTTAAGCAAAAGCATTTTCACTTTGTTTGTTTGTGTGTGTGTTTGTTGAAATGGAGTCTCGCTCTGTCACGCAGGCTGGAGTTCAGTTGGTATGATCTCAGCTCATTGCAACTTCCACCTCCCAGGTTCAAGCAATTCTCCTGCCTCAGCCTCCCCAGTAGCTGGGATTACAGACATGCGACACCACACCCAGCTTGTTTTGTATTTTTGGTAGAGATGGGATTTCACCCCATTAGTCAGGCTGGTGCTTAGTTAAGTATTCTTATGGTAAACTCATGTTCATCTCTGAACTCATTCATGTTTATTTTCTTGCCTAGAACTCCAGACTTAAAAGATCCTACTTCCAGCCAAGTGCCAAAACATTTTAAAACATGTTAATCAACAAAGTCAACTGCCTCCAAAATGCCATCTCCATCAAAATATATCAAGGCTTCATCTTAATTAAACATTTTCCTTCTTGAAATTTACTAATTGGACCCTGCTCCTTGAAACATGATCCACACCCTTCCCAAAAGTATATCTTAATTTCTTATGCAAAAAAAAAAATTAAAAAGCTGCTTTATCATTGTGACACTTACAAATGGCACAGCGAAGAAATCATCACCTAGTCATTTAAAAGTATCTCTGAAAAGGTCTATAATTCATTCTCATGGCAAAAACTACAACATGAAAAGCAATGTGATAAATAAATCCAGCCTAGAGAAAATATAGTTATGAGAAGGAAGAAAAGGATGCAATTAATCCATTTTTTAAAAATCTTGAAATAATGCTGAGGTGCTCCCTGGATTCCATATCTTGAAATATGACTAGTCATTTTTTTTTATTTATCCTACAAACCCTGATTACACAAAAGCAATTATGAGAAAATGTGTAATAAAACAGCAGGTGATGCTGAGTGGAATTCAGAAAACTGCCTACAGGGGAAAAAAGGGAGTCATTCATTGCTAAGCATCCCTAAACACTATGCTTTAGGAAGAGTAGTGAATATAAATTTTAAATATTTGGAAACTTCAGGATGTCTTGAATAAAAATATACTCCCCTCCCCATTTTACAGCTTGGGAAAACTGAGTCAGCAATCATCAATTGCCCTAGATTTCTGCAGTACTTAACCCCAGAAGGGCACTCGGAGCACAGTTTGATTTAGAAGTGTAATTAGGAACCCTTCTCTCACTTAGCCGAGTCACCTGCTGTCTTGTTGCACACTTCTACTAAAATTAAATGCATTAATTTTTAAAACTGAGTCCGAGAGAGGCCCATCTGCAGTGTAATCAAAGTAAATTATATTATTAAGTGTTAGGAGGTCCAAGGCACAAAATAAAATAAAATAAATATGGATAAAAGACTAACAATGCCCTAGGCAAAGAGCTAGGGAACTGCTGATCATATCACCATTAAGCTGTTACCAGCAGCTTTAATATACAAAGTATATTAAATATTTTATAATATATTTAATATAAATATCATATCATATAATATATTTAATATAAATTAAATATCATATAATATATTTAATATAAATTAAATATTACATATAAAGACTCAGAATATAAAGACTAAGGCAGTGAATGCAAATATTTTTTTCCTAGCAGATAATTTTTTCCAGTCAGAAAGAAAACACATTAAAAGTAGAATTACTGCTGTGTGATGAAACCCTGACATAAGTAGTTAACTGTTTAGATTACATTTTAAAAGTTTATCGGGGACCATTTGTGAAGTTATATATTGTCACCCAGTGGGCTTGGTTTTATGAAACTTCACATTCTTAAGTTTGCTCCCCACATGAGGAAAACCACTCCATCCCTTGCTTCCTATATCCTGTCTGTTTGATAGAGATATCTTTCAAAATTAGAACTCACTAGGGTCCAGGGCTCACTCTTAATTTTAGGTAAGTTCTATGATATGCCTCTGCCCAAGGTGTCACCTAGAGTTTTCGAGCATTCCTCTTCAAGAGTTAGGAAACTTAGGAAACTCCCAGGGAAAACTGATCCTTTCCACCTAAGGGAACATAATGGTAACTACAAGAGAAACCTTGGGTATAATGCAAAGATGTTAAAAACCTGAAAAATACCAGACCTAGGGCAAGGAGCTTGATAAGAAGGGAAAAGGACTCAGGCATTGGGCAAAGAAAGAACTAACCAGAATACAATAGGATGAAAACCTAAAAGAAAATTCAAGGAAGCATTCCTTTCCCCAAATTGAAACAAGTTGTTCAAGGAGCATAGAGTGGCAAAGGCTAAATGTACTCTAGGGGTGTCTTGAAGGGGAATAGGGGCCAAGGAATAATACATCAACCTTCTTTGCTTCTATTGCTTTGAAATGGTTTATGCTGCATTCTTTGGTTCAGTGACTCCTGAGATCTCCATAAAGCAAGTCACCCTAGCTTTAACAACATTAAGAATTCCTTGGCACATCTATGTGCCCACAGTGATTCAGACCAGGAGTTGGCACGCTGTAGTATGCAGGCAAATCCAGACTGCTGCCTGTTTTTGTAAGTAAAATTTGACTGGAACATAACCACACCCATTGATTTAACTACTATCTATGTCTGCTTTCGAGCTACAGCAGCAGAGTTGAATAGTTGGACACAGAAACCATATGGACGATGCTTTAAATACTATACGGCCCTTTACAAAAATGGTTGGCTGACTGCTGCTACAGACTGCTCCCCCTTCAGCCCCCAACACAATAACTGATTTTGCAATAGCACAGGGCAACTCTGGATTTGGTCCATTACCACTACTCCAAAGGTTTTTTTTCCAGTATTTGCTGATAGCATTTGACGTATTATACATAGTGAAGGATTGTAGCATAAAGCAGAAGAACACAGGACCCAGAGTTGACTAGCTGGGTTCAAATCCTGTCTTTGCCATTTACTGGCTGTGTGACTTTGAGCACGTTGTTTGACGTTTCTGTGCCTCTGCTTCACTCATCCATAGTAGACAACCTGTTCGCCAACCTCCTGATATACATGTACTTCTGTATTCACCTCCACTTAAGTATAGGCTGGACCTAATGACATGCTTCTCATCAATGAAATATGGCAAAATCAAGGGGATGCCACTTCTGAGATTGGGTTACACGAAGACTGAAACTTCCGTCTTGCTCTTCCATTCTGTTCTCTCTTGCTTGCTCTGATGAAAGCCAGCTTCCCTGTTGAGAGATGTCCAATGGAGAGGTACACGTGGCAAGGAACTGAGGGAGGCCTCTGGCCAACACCCAGTGATGACCTGAGACCCTCAGTCCAATCGTTTGTAAGAAACTAAATCCTGCCAACAACCATGGTGTGAGCCCTGCAAGGGCCCTGCAAGGACTACACCTCCATCTGAGATCTTGAATACAGTTTTATGAGAGGCTCAGAGTAAGAGGTACCCAGCCAAGATGTCACCAGATTTTTTTTACTCATAAAACCTGTGAGATAATAATTGTTTGTGGTTTTAAGCAACTGTTTGATGATTTATGATTTATATGATAATTTGTTAGCAACAGCTAACAACTAGCATTATGAAGAATAAATTCATACATATAAAGTGCATACAATTTTGCCTACCAAATGTTCAACAAGTGTTCGTTATTATTGGCTTGCAAGCTTGGTTTTCTTACTTCACTTCCACTTGCATTGCTTCAATTAGCGTGTAGTGGTTAAGACCATGAGCTAACTGTATCACTTCACCTCACTGAACTCTGTGTCCTCACTTGTAAATGTGGTTAGGAAAAGAATATCAAACTCACAAGATTTTTACATGTATTAAGTGGTGTATGAGTTTGCTAGAGCTGACATAACAAAATGTCACAGATTGGGTGGCTTAAACAACAGAAATGTATTTCCTCACAGTTCTGGAGGCTGGAAGTCCAAGATCAAGGTGTTAGCAGGTTTAATTTCTTTGAGGCCTCTCTCATTGGCTTTCAGACGGTTGCCTTCTCACTTATGTGTTCACGTAGTGATTTGTGTGTGCACATGCCTGGTCTCTCTCTCTCATTCTCTTGCTCTCATCCTTTCTCTCTCATTTTCTTATTTTGTCTCTCTTAATCTCTTCTTATAAAGACACCAGTCATATTAGATTAGGATTCACCCTAATAACCTTATTTTAACTAAACTGCCTCTTTAAGGACCTGTGACAGGTTGAATGTTTGTGCCCCACAAGACTCATTGTTGAAATTTCGTTTCCAAAATGGCAGTGTGGAGAGGTGGGTCCTTTAAGAGGTAATCATGAGGGCTATACCCTCATAAATGGATTAATCTATCCACAGATTAATGGATTAATGGGTTAATGGATCAATGGATTATCATGAAAGTGGCACTGGTGGCTTTATAAGAAGAGGAAGAGAGACCTGAGTCAGCACACTCAGTCCCTTCCATGTGATGCCCTGAGCTGCCTTGGGCCTCTGCAGAGTGTCCTCACCAGCAAGAAGGCCCTCGCCAGATTCAGTCCCTCAACCTGGGACTTCCCAACCTCCATAACTATAAGAAATAAATTTCTTTTTAAAAATAAATTAGTCTTATATATTCTGACATAAGCAATTAAAACATGGTCTAAGACAAGGCCTTATCTCCAAGTCCAGTCACATTCTGAGGTACTGGGGGTTAGAGCTTCCACATACAGATTCTGGGGGAGATACAATGAAGCCCATAATAAAAGGATAATTCCAAGAAATTATTTCTAAGAAATGACTTGGGAAAGTATGAAGCCCACAAAAGGCAGAAAATCCAAGTTAGCTCTTATTAATATTCTTTCCAATATATATATGGTGAAGGAGCTAGGGACATGCTGATATGGTTTGGCTGTGTCTCCACCTAAATCTCATCTTGAATTGCAGCTCCCACCATAATTCCCACAAGTCATGGGAGGGACCTGGTGGGAGGTAATTGAATCTTGAGGATGGGCTTTTCCTGTGCTGTTCTCATGAGAGTAGATAAGTCACAGAAGATCTGATGGTTTTATAAAAAGGGGAGTTCCCCTGCAAAAGCTCTCTTGCCTTGCCTGCCACCATGTAAGACGTGTCTTGCTCTCCTTTCGCCCTCCACCATGATTGTGAGGCCTTCCCAGCCATGTGAAACTGTGAGTCAATTAAACCTCTTTCCTTTATATATGACCCAGTCTTGGGCATATCTTTATTAGCAGCAGGAGAACAGACTAATACACATGCCATCCCAAAATATGCCTGCTTTGTATATTGATTATTTCATGCAGAAAATATTGGAGAAACTGTACTTGTAGAAAAGCTATCTGATCTGCCATTTGCTACAGCAAGCCATAAGAATTCCTTCGGGAGGGGTGCCTTTCCCTATACCAGGGTGAGAAAATAACCCCTGATCACCAGAGAGGATATTGTTGCTGCTATGGGCCTGAATAAATTCCCTGAAGTAACCCTTATCTTCCACTAGCTTTACACCACCAATATATCTCCTAGTGATACCCTTAGAATTTACTGCTCCTAGCCTAGAGATCCCTTTGTCCTGTCATTTCTTCATGAATGTATTACTATTTGTCTACAAAGTATAAAAGCATCTTGCTTTGGCTATTCCTTCAGATGTTGCTCTCTTGTGAAGATCCCCATGTACATGTGAAATTAATAAAGCTTGTATGCATTTCTCTGGTCAGTCTGTGTTGCATCAATCTAGTTCCTAGACACAGCCAAAGATCTCACATAAGAACTAAGGTAGTGCGATTTTTAGCCTCCCCTACAATGGAATGCAGAATTTTTAAGCTATGAGGGGCTGTAGAGGTGCTGCAGTCAAAATCCCTCACTTCAGAGAAGAGGACACTAGTAGCCTAAAGGGAAAATTATATATCAGAAGCCACATCAAAACTTTTCACTTTCTAACTTACCAGTGGATACATTTACTTATCCCAAATCACAGGATAGATGCAGAAATCTGGGATGTTGGCTTGCTGGGTATAGAACACAGGCACTCTAAAATCAGGATTTTAGAACTGAAAAGAATCTTAAAAACTATTTTATTTAGTCTTCTTACAGAAATAAGAAACAAGGTGTACAGGTTCTCCAGTTAATAATGTAGGCAGGCCGGGTGCGGTGGCTCACGCTTGTAATCCCAGCACTTTGGGAGGCCGAGGCGGGCGGATCACGAGGTCATGAGATCGAGACCACGGTGAAACCCCGTCTCTACTAAAAATACAAAAAAAATTAGCCGGGCGTGGTGGCGGGCGCCTGTAGTCCCAGCTACTCGGAGAGGCTGAGGCAGGAGAATGGCGTGAACCCGGGAGGCGGAGCTTGCAGTGAGCGGAGATCGCGCCACTGCACTCCAGCCTGGGTGACAGAGCGAGACTCCGTCTCAAAAAAAAAAAAAAAAAAAAAAAAAAAAAAAAAAAAAAAAAAAATAATGTAGGCAGGAGTTGAATTCATGTCTATTATTTCCCTGAAGAAAGTTACACTGAATGGCTACTATATAGCAGGCATTTTGCTGGACACCAAGGATAAAATGGTAAATCAAACAGATATGTACACTACTTTCATGGAGCTTGGAGAAACAAACAACAAAAACTACAATGCAGTAGACTAAAGACTCTCCTTTGACAGCTCCCCCTTCCCTAGACCACCAACTGTTGCTTGGTCCTGCACCCTTCTCATCTCTGTTCCTTCACCAACTGCTCTCATTCTTTCCATGTTTTCAAATACAATCTTGATGTTGATGACTCCTGAAAGTGTATCTCCAGCTGTGACTTTTCCTCTCAGCTTCCAACTCCTGTATTGAACTGTATCCTGGACATCTCAACTTTGATCATTAATCAATATTCCAAACTTAACACATTTAAAACCAAATGCTTCTTTCTTGAGTCTTCTCCATCTCATTAAATGAGTATCCCCCTGTGTATCCAGCTACTGAGGCCTATAGAGTAAGTAGGAGTTAGCCAATCAGAAGATTACACAGTAAGTGAGGACCTGCATTTGCAAAAATCCAAAAACAGAAAGAATATGATGTATTTAAGGAATTGGAAGTTATTCATGGCTTGAGTACAGAGTTCAAGGCAGAGAGTGACAAGAGATGAGGTTAGGAAGGTGTACATGGCCCTGTAAGTCATGATGAAGAGTTCAGGTTTATGTACAAAGTCATGAGGAAACACCGAACTGCTCTAAGCAAGGCATAAAAGATTAAACTGCATTTTTGAACACTCTGGCCACATTAAGGACAATCCAGAAAAGAACAGTACTGATGGTAGAAAGCATAACTAGGAGGCTATTGCAGTAAACTCTGGAAAAAGGGGATAATGATCTAAACCAAAGAAAAGACAGGGGGGATGGAGAGAAGCAGAGAGATCTGAGAGATATTGCATAGGTAAAACAACAAACATGGGGGTTGTGTAGTTAGGGTTGTGTTACAGTTCATTTTTTGTTGTTTATAACAGAATACCTAAAATCGAGTAATGAAGAAGTGAAATTTATTTCTTACAGTTCTGAAGGCTGGGAAGTCCAAGGTTAAGGGAACTTATCTGGTGAGGACCTTCTTGCTAGTCTGCAGAGTCCCAAAGTGGTACAGGACATCACACGACAAGGGAACTGAGTGTGCTAGCTCAGATTTTTCTTCACCTTCTTATAAAGCCACCAGTTCCACTTCCATGACATAAATTCATGAATTAATTCATTCATTCATGAAGGCTGAGCCTTCATGACCCAATCACCTCTTAACAACCATAACTCTCAATACTGCCAACATTGGGGACTGCATTTTAACAAGAGTTTTGGAGCAGATCAATATTCAAACCATAGCAAATTGCATTCGGTTTCATGTAATAGAAACCCACTGCAATGGCTCAACCAAATAAGTTTTAGTTTTCTTACATTACAAAAGTCTGAGTATAGACTGTCCAAGAATCTGTGTCTACTCAAGGAAGCCGTCAAAGATTAGGTTCTTCCTAGCTTCCTGCTCTATCATCTAAAGCATGTGGCTCTTATCTTCATGATTGAAAAACCATGTTCTATCTGCAGGCATTGTTTCTGCAGGCATTGTTTCTGCGTTCAGGAAAGGAAATGAGAAAGAGGAAGGCAAAAAGTTTGAGCCAACTTAGCCTGTTATTTAATATCAGGAAAGAGATAGGATTCTCAAAAGTTCTAAGAGACTTCCATTCTTATCCCACTGGCTGATAGCAGGTTATATGATCACCCTTAGAGTCTCAAGAGGTGAGTATTTTTATTGGATTATATTACTGCACTTAAACAAAATCAGTGTTCTGAGTAGGAAAGAAAGGAAGAATGGATATTGGGTAGGTCTCTGTGAGTGTCTGCCATAAAGTCTGATTGGATTTGATGGCAAGAAAGAATCAAGATTATTGCCCACATTGGTTTAAGTGATCTTACTCCCACAGCCATCACAGTAGGAAGAGAAAGAGTGGGAGGAAGGGGAGACAAAGGTTAAAGGGAAACATGAGTTCCACTTCGGACATGTTGAATGTGTACTATCTGTGGGACAATTACTCATAACGAAGGTCGGGAGCTCATAAGAAAGTTCTGAACTAATGATATATGGCTGAAAGTACTACATGTCTCATCCAAATACCCATGACCTTTCTACTATATCTGGCTGATCTTGTAAGCTTCAAATCCTTACTCTTTTAAAACCTCTAGCCATTTATGACTAGTACTCTAGTGATCCTCTCTGAAGTCATACAAGCTTTTTAATTCATCCATTAATATTGCATTTTATGTTGACCAGAATGCAAAGAAAATAGAATTTACATGGCATCAAGCTAAGCAGTTTTTATTTTATTTGCTACCTGCTGTTGGTGTGTTTTGCCTTCTCAGGATCATTCCTGAAAGGGGAAAAAAAATGGCAAATGAGAATCACTCATCGCTTTCATTGGAGGCTAACTGATGGGAGATATTCCAGCACTAAAGAAATAACATCTTTTGGCAGGGTTGACATCAGTTGACATTTCTCATCCTGGGATTGGACAGGAACATCTGGAATCCTACTAGAGCTCGCTGGCAAACCTTGGATCCAGCTGCTACACAGTTAGACCACCTTTGTGTCCTAATCTCTGCATACTGCTTTTGGCTACTCCAATTAAGTAATTAGATTAGATTAATTAATTAGATTGGCCTACTGGTTCAGATATTTGTAAGACTGTTTTACCTTACAATAGAACAGTCATTACATTTCACACTTTAACCCAGTCCTTGTTAACTGGGAAGATTCGTTTTAAAACAAAACTCCCTATAGAGAATTCAGAATAGACAAAACTTAAAATGAGCCATAGGAAGATGGTTCTACAATAGGAACTATAATAATACTGCGTGATAACATTTTGAAGCAGCAAGACACATCTGCAGAAGATTACCAGCATGGTAAACATGTGGCTTCTGTTGCAAATAAATGGATAAAACATTGTATAACACTGCTGGTGGGCAGAGGAACAGAGGTATCTTTCAAAATACATAAAACACTACAGTTTTTAATTGTAATCACTGAAGTGAATCACATTATCAAAGAGCAGCCTATAGAATTTCATGTTAATAACAGGAAAGAGAATTGCAGGAAATTTAAGCTCCTCTAGAAATATGCTCAATATTTTCTCTGTTGCATCTCCTTTTCTTTGCTTATGCTAATTGTTTCAGCTTTTCTCAAGGTAATTGCCAGATCACAGCCTCCTAGTCTTCAGATTTTAGTTGTAGACCCACTGTCCAAGTCAAGAAAGAAGGAAATTATGAATGCTATTCAACAACTATTTCTGGCTTTCCATCTTCCTAGCCATTTATGATTTATGGGACCACATAGCTAATTTTGGCCAATGTGTTGTGAGCAAACACATCTTATGTCATTTCTGAGCCAGTATGAGATCCTGTTGCATTTCATTTAACTGTGTCAGTTTCTGACAACATTCAAGACAGTGGATCTCTGAGTGACCAAGATGGGCTGATCTCCCACTTCCCCACCTCCATTCAAAATTCCACAATAGAAATTTATCCAGAATAGGCCGGGCATGGTGGCTTATACCTGTAATCCCAGCACTTTGAGAGGCTGAGGCGGGTGGATCACCTGAGGTCAGGAGTTCGAGGCCAGCCTGGCCAACATGGTGAAACCCCGTCTCTACTAAAAATACAAAAATTAGCCAGGCGTGGTGGAGGGCACCAATAATCCCAGCTACTCAGGAGGCTGGGATAGGAGAACTGCTTGAACCTGATAGGTGGAGGTTGCAGTGAGCCGAGCTCAAGCCACTGCACTCCAGTCTGGGCAACAAAGAGTGAAAGTCTGTCTCAAAACTCCACCCCAAATCAACAGAATGTACATTGTTCTCAGCACCACACCACACTTATTCCAAAATGACCACATACTTGGAAGTAAAGCACTCCTCAGCAAATGTAAAAGAACAGAAATTATAACAAACTGTCTCTCAGACCACACTGCAACCAAACTAGAACTCAAGATTAAGAAACTCACTCAAAACCGCTCAACTACATGGAAACTGAACAACCTGCTCCTGAATGACTACTGGGTACATAACAAAGTGAAGGCGGAAATAAAGACGTTCTTTGAAACCAACGAGAACAAAGACACAACATACCAGAATCTCTGGGACACATTTAAAGCAGTGTGTAGAGGGAAATTTATAGCACTAAATGCCCACAAGAGAAAGCAGGAAAGATCTAAAATTGACACCCTAACATCACAATTAAAAGAACTAGAGAAGCAAGAGCAAACACATTCAAAAGCTAGCAGAAGGCAAGAAATAACTAAGATCAGCGAAGAACTGAAGGAAATAGAGACACAAAAAACCCTTCAAAAAATCAATGAGTCCAGGAGCTGGTTTTTTTTAAAAGATCAACAAAATTCATAGATGGCTAGCAAGACTAATAATGAAGAAAAGAGAGAAGAATCAAATAGACGCAATAAAAAATGATAAAGGGGATATTACCACCGATCTCACAGAAATACAAACTACCATCCGAGAATACTATAAACACCTCTACGCAAATAAACTAGAAAATCTAGAAGAAATGGATAAATTCCTCGACACATACACCCTCCCAAGACTAAACCAGGAAGAAGTTGAATCTCTGAATAGACCAATAACAGGCTCTGAAATTGAGGCAATAATTAATAGCTTACCAACCAAAAAAAGTCCAGGACCAGATGGATTCACAGCCGAATTCTACCAGAGGTAAAAGGAGGAAATGGTACCATTCCTTCTGAAACTATTCCAATCAATAGAAAAAGATGGAATCCTCCCTAACTCATTTTATGAGGCCAGCATCATCCTGATACCAAAGCTTGGCAGAGACACAACAAAAAACGAGAATTTTAGACCAATATCCCTAATGAACATCGATGCAAAAATCCTCAATAAACTACTGGCAAAACGAATCCAGCAGTACATCAAAAAGCTTATACACCATGATCAAGTGGGCTTCATCCCTGGGATGCAAGGCTAGTTCGACATACACAAATCAATAAACATAATCCAGCATATAAACAGAACCAACGACAAAAACCATATGATTATCTCAATAGATGCAGAAAAGGCCTTTGACAAAATTCAACAGCGCTTCATGCTAAAAACTCTCAATAAATTAAGTATTGATGGGATGTATCTCAAAATAATAAGAGCTATCTATGACAAACTCACAGCCAATATCATACTGAATGGGCAAAAACTGGAAGCATTCCCTTTGAAAACTGGCACAAGACAGGGATGCCCTTTCTCAACACTCCTATTCAACATAATGTTGGAAGTTCTGGCCAGGGCAATCAGGCAGGAGAAGGAAATAAAGGGTATTCAATTAGGAAAAGAGGAAGTCAAATTGTTCCTGTTTGCAGACGACATCCTTGTATATCTAGAAAACCCCATTGTCTCAGCCCAAAATCTCCTTAAGCTGATAGGCAACTTCAGCAAAGTCTCAGCATATAAAATCAACGTGCAAAAATCACAAGCATTCTTATACACCAATAACAGACAAACAGAGAGCCAAATCATGAGTGAACTCCCATTCACAATTGCTTCAAAGAGAATAAAATACCTAGGAATCCAACTTGCAAGGGATGTGAAGGACCTCTTCAAGGAGAACTACAAACCACTGCTCAATGAAATAAAAGAGGATACAAACAAATGGAAGAACATTCCATGCTCATGGATAGAAAGAATCAATATCGTGAAAATGGCCATACTGCCCAAAGTAATTTATAGATGCAATGCCATCCCCATCAAGCTACCAATGACTTTCTTCACAGAATTGGAAAAAACTACTTTAAAGTTCATATGGAACCAAAAAAGAGCCTGCATTGCCAAGTCAGTCTTAAGCCAAGAGAACAAAGCTGGAGGCATCACGCTACCTGACTTCAACTATACTACAAGGCTACAGTAACCAAAACAGCACGGTACTGGTACCAAAACAGAGACATAAACCAATGGAACAGAACAGAGCCCTCAGAAATAATGCCGCATATCTACAACTATCTGATCTTTGACAAACCTGACAAAAACAAGCAATGGGGAAAGGATTCCCTATTTAATAAATGGTGCTGGGAAAACTGGCTAGCCATATGTGGAATGCTGAAACTGGATCCCTTCCTTACACCTTACACAAAAATTAATTCAAGATGGATTAAAGACTTACATGTTAGACCTGAAACCATAAAAACCCTAGAAGAAAACCTAGGTGATACCATTCAGGACATAGGCATGGTCAAGAACTTCACATCGAAAACACCAAAAGCAATGGCAAACAAAAGCCACAATTTACAAATTGGATCTAATTAAGCTAAAGAGCTTCTGCACTGCAAAAGAAACTACCATCAGAGTGAACAGGCAACCTACAGAATGGGAGAAAATTTTTGCAATCTACTCATCTGACAAAGGGCTAATATCCAGAATCTACAATGAACTCAAACAAATTTACAAGAAAAAAACAAACAACCCCATCAACAAGTGGGTGAAGGATAAGAACAGACACTTCTCAAAAGAAGACATTTATGCAGCCAAAAGACACATGAAAAAATGCTCATCATCACTGGCAATCAGAGAAATGCAAATCAAAACCACAATGAGATACCACCTCACACCAGTTAGAATGTTGATCATTAAAAAGTCAGGAAACAACAGGTGCTGGAGAGGATGTGGAGAAATAGGAATACTTTCACTGTTGGTGGGACTGTAAACTAGTTCAACCATTGTGGAAGTCAGTGTGGTGATTCTTCAAGGATCTAGAACTGGAAATACCATTTGACCCAGCCATCCCATTCCTGGGTATATACCCAAAGGACTATAAATCATGCTGCTATAAAGACACATGCACACGTATGTTTATTGCGGCACTATTCACAATAGCAAAGAGTTGGAACCAACCCAAATGTCCAACAACGATAGACTGGATTAAGAAAATGTGGCACATATACACCATGGAATACTATGCAGCCATAAAAAATGATGAGTTTCATGTCCTTTGTAGGGACATGGATGAAACTGGAAACCATCATTCTCAGCAAACTATCGCAAGGACAAAAAACCAAACACTGCATGTTCTCATTCATAGGAAGGAATTGAACAATGAGAACACATGGACACAGGAAGGGGAACATCACACACCAGGGCCTATTGTGGGGTGTGGGGAAGGGGGAGGGACAGCATTAGGAGATATACCTAATGTTAAATGATAAGTTAATGGGTGCAGCACACCAACATGGCACATGTATACATATGTAACTAACCTGCACATTATGCACATGTACCCTAAAACTTAAAGTATAATTTAAAAAAAAGTGTCTCAAAAAAAAAAAAGAAATTTATCCAGAATGAGAACTAAGCCTTCATATTTAAAAACACTGAGGTTCAGGGTTGTTTGTTACCACAGCATAATTTGGTCTATTTTTACAAATATGAAGAGACATTTTTTTGTATCTAGACTACTAAAATATTGTTCAACATGTTCCTCTGTGTACTTTTGTAAAAATTTTAAGAGACCTAATTTAACAGAGAAAAAGAATAGTTATTAACAGTACTTAAAACATGACCTAAATTAGTACAATTATTAATATTAGCATCTGCTCATTTTTAATAATGACAACAATGCTACTTTCATCTGTAAGGGGATTTCATTCTTTTATTATCACTTCTTTCTGATTTCAGAAGTAAAATATGTTTATTGATAAAAATATGAAAATGCACAAAAAGCAGAAATAGAATTTTAAATTACCCATAATACCTAAACTCAAGGATAACCACTATTAATTTTTTACATATAAACTTCCAGTCTTTAAAGTAGGGTTCACATTTTCAATACAGCTTTACTTCTACTTTACTTAACAATGTATTGTCAATATTTCTCTTTATCATTAAATATTCCTATTCATCATTTAATGGGTGAATGGTATTCCATCACATCGATGCATAATAATCTGTTAAATTAACTCCCTACCACTGAATACTTAATTGTTTCTACTTATTTTTTGCAAAATAATATTTATCTACATCTATAATAATTTTCTCAAAACCAATTTTTAGAAATTCAACTGCTGCATCAAATAGAATGTAAAATTTACAGGTTTTTGACCTTGTTTGCCAAATCACACTTCAGTAATGTATTTCATAGTCCATCCAGCATTATATGAGAATATTTATTTCTTACATTCTACTAACATTGGAAATTCACCGGCATTGTATCAAACATGAAAATCAGTTTCAAATTTGTGTTCAAATTTTATGCATTCAAATATATTCCTCTTTTCCTTTGCGTTTTCTTTGTTAAAAATGTCTTTTGAACTCCCAAAATATGTTTACCTACATTTTATTATAGATCTTTTATTGTTTTATTTGTTAATATTTATTTAAATAAGCCATCTGGATTTTTTGTTTTCTGTTTGTGTAATACGAAAAACATATTTAACTTAATTTGTTGTTTTACTAAGTAGTCATTTTTTTCCTAAGCCATCTAGTAGATAAACTATTCATTCTCTGTGTGTATTTGGGTCTGCTTCTTGGCTTGTATCAATTCCATAGTGTTTCAATTATCGAGACTTTCTTAGCATTTTTCTTATCATCTAAACAAGCACACACAGGCAGGTAGGTGTGCATATATACATACACACACACATTGAGGACAGTCATTATTTTTCCTTTTTGAATTACCTTTCAATTCTTCAGAGTGTTTTAATGTCTAGAAATCTTGAGCATTTCATGTCAGGGGCAGCACCGGACCTGATGCAGCAAGATCTCTCTGGCAGTGGAGGAAGCTTGAGATGAATTGTGCAAGGCAGATGACATTATGATCAGGGCTGGCAGATGGAACGTCTTCTCAAGAACGTTTCACTCTTTCTATCTAAGAAATATGTCTTTAGTTTCTTTTTTATCTTTTCTTTTTTTTTTTTTTTTTTTTTTTGAGGTGGAGTTTTGCTCTTGTTGCCTAGGCTGTAGTGCAATGGTGCGATCTCAGCTCACTGCAACCTCCTCAGCCTCCCAGGTTCAAGTGATTCTCCTGCCTCAGTCTCCCAAGTAGCTGGGACTACAGGTGCAGGTTACCACGCCCAGCTAATTTTTGTATTTTTAGTAGAGACGGGGTTTGACCATGTTGGACAGGCTGGTCTTGAACTCCTGACCTCATTATCTGCCCGCCTTGGCCTCCCAAAGTGCTGGCATTACAGACGTGAGCCACCATTCCTGGCTGTCTTTAGTTTCTTAATATTTACATGTGCTGTGAACAAGACACTGTCCCTGTCATTTGCATGTTAGAAGGGAAGAAACCAACAGAGGCAATTGTCATACATTGTGATCAACTGCTCCAGTAAAAGTGAGTTCAGGGCTTCTGCCTAAGAACACGGACCTTTAACAAGCCTGAATTAGATAACTGCAAATATCCAGGTCACACTTTGGGATGCCACAGAGAAACTGTAATGTAAACCTCTGTCCCTTCTCGAAAAGGTCAGGATTTTCCAAACACCAAGTCCTATAGTAGGGCAGCAGGTCTAGATTCCGAAGGATGCCAGTTAACCATGTCCTGCATCCACTGATTTTATTAGGCATGCACCACTACAAAATATAAATACTAAATAATTTACTTAAGGCATTTCCGTTGGAAATAGTATGCATGATTAATTTTGTCCTTGATGCGAGATGAAAGCTGAATTGTTTCTATCTAATTGGCAGTTCCCTTCAACAGCTTATTTTCATTAGTAACCACTTGTCATTGCTTTTCTTGATGCAAAGTAAACATCATAATGATTCAGAATGCTTTTAGGCTTTGGATGAGATTTTCTGCTTCTGACTCCAAATAGAGACAATTCATAGACAGCCCCGTAAGGAATATGAACTAAGACTGTGATATTCACAAAGCGGTCAGTTGACTAGTTTCCCTCAAGAGCTTATCAGAAATACAAAAACTCAGACCCCAACCCAGACCTACTATATTAGAATTTTCACTGTGACAGAAAAACCCCAACGATTGTTTGCACATAAAATATAAGAAGCTCTGACCTACAATACATGGGGGAAACTCAGAGCCCAAATATCTCTCTCGCCTCCTTACTCCATCATGATATATTTGGGGCTTAACCATTGCATGTGTGATGTTCGACACAGACAAAGGGTTGGATCTAAGAAACAGTATTTTTTTTTCCTTTTTTTTTTTTCTTTTTTTTTGAGACTGAGTCTCGCTCTGTCGCCCAGACTGGAGTGCAGTGGCACCATCTTGGCTCACTGCAAGCTCCACCTCTCAGGTTCACGCCATTCTCCTGCCTCAGCCTCTCCAGTAGCTGGGACTACAGGCGCTCGCCACTACGCCCAGCTAATTTTTTGTATTTTTAGTAGAGACAGGGTTTCACCGTGTTAGCCAGGATGGTCTTGATCTCCTGACCTCGTGATCCGCCCGCCTCGGCCTCCCAAAGTACTGGGATTACAGGTGTGAGCCACAATGCCCGGCCAAGAAACAGTACTTTTGTTTTTTTAAAACCCACTCTTAGTTTCACCTGAGCTTGTGTCTGCTCAAAGACTGTTGCTAGGATGTCCCTTCAGGGCAGAAACCAACTAAGGTCAAATTCTGTTTTTAGTATGAAAAATTTAAAAGAAATGTCCAACATTGGGTATGTGCTTTAAAAAAACGTTGGGGGGGGGGGTGCTTGTTTGAGTCTTTCAGGTAATAGAATACTCTCCAGCTGTATGAAAAAAATGTTATAGGAGATGAATATTCAGTGAATGGCATTCACACTGTAGTGGGATGCTTTGTGAGAGACACTTTTGCTTCTCTCTCATGTTTATGGAATTCTAGAATTTCAAGATTGACAGAGTCTTCAAAGATCTTCTGGATCTCACCTCTACTTTCTACTCTGCTTGAACACCTCTGATGATGGGGGACTCATTACCTATAGAAAGGCAGTCCCTTCCATTTTATGGAAGTACAAATGGTTAGAGAGCTCTTTCCTCCTTTGACTTCAAAAATATGCTTCTCTATAGTTTATTTCCTGTGATCTGGGATCTTGGCCTTTGTAATTCATGGAATAACTTCATCCTCCTCTTCATAAACTAATCCCTCAAAATCCGAAGTCACTTACCATGCTTTCTCTTCTCCAAATTCAGCATCCCCATATACTATAGATTATAAGGAGTAAGAAAAGAAAATTAACTACAATTCGAAGTCAACAACAATTTCTTATGGTTTAGACTTCCCTGGCCTGACTATCTTCCCCTGGGTATACTTCAGTTTCTGTCCAAGCACGTCCATGTATGAATACTTTCATTCATTTATTCAGCAAATATTTATTGAATCATTGATTGCTTATTGAAAGTGAGGCACTATTCTAAGCACTGGAGATATAGTAGTGAATATAATCAACAAAATTCGAGTCCTTGTGGAGTTTACATTCTAGCTGTAGAAATAAATAATAAAAATTGCTATGGAGAAAAATGAAGCTGCGAAGAAGGAATAAAGAATATTTCATGCAGAGTAACCATAAAAGCCAATATTTGAGCAGAGACCTGAAGAAAAAGAAAGCAATCCATGTGGGTGTGGGAAAGAGCATTCCAGGCAGAGGAAACAGCAAGTGGAAAGCCTCCAAGGAGAGAATACACATGGTGTGGTCTTGGGACAGAAAAGAAGCCACCGGAGCTGGGCCTAAGTCACCTCAGAGGTGAGGAGTCAGGAGCTGATTTTACAGAGACTTGTAAACCATTGAAAGGACCTTAGAGTTTTTTCTCGGAGTGAGATGGAAAGCCACTGGTATGTTATAAGCAAATTAACAACATAATCTGACTTAGTGCTAGATAGCCCCTCTGGCTACTGTGTAGAGAATAACTGGGCAGGGTAGAGAGGCAAAGAGGGATTGGGGGTTTGCAGGAAAAGCAAGGAAACCATTGAGGACACTACAGCAATAAGCTGGGAGGAAAATAGTGGCTTAGATGAGAGTGGTAATGCTGGAGAGTGCTAATACTGCTATGAGCCAAAGCCATTCCACAAGCAATCTTTCTGTTCTCAGTACTGGTTTTCATGGGACTCTCATTCAATGTAACCTATAATCTTTGCAACTTAATGCAGGGAATATGTGAATCCATAACTCCAGCAAGCTCTAGTGATTTCTCCAAAGAAATGCTTGAGCTCTCAATTCCAAAACTCTCTCTCTGCCTAACCTTCTAAACTTTCCTAGAATACCTCAAATTCTTCCTGGATACTGTTCTAGCATCTGGTGATATGGGATTACCGGATCCAAATGCATGCCATTTGCAACAGCGAGCCCAGAAGAGCAGACACTGGCAGGGTATTATCCATGTTCCCTCTGAACTCACAATTCTTTGAACGTTGATTGCTGCCTAAGACAAGCACCTATGACTTTTTCCCTACTGGATTTAGAGGACTCAGCCCAGGAGTGGTGTAGGTCAGAAGGACAAGGAATATACCATTCCCAGGGGCAGTGCTTTTAATGATGAAAGTTGGAGGATAATACCCCAGGCTACTTTACCCCTTGGGTGGAACCACACTGAGGCATATTCTGCCCTATCTCTCAGAGGCGCTTGTCAGAAATTACCCATACTTGCCCACAGGGGTAACCTGCTCATTAACACTCACTATGTTGGTTCTTTTTCCTTTTCCACCTCATTTCCCTATTCCTCCTCTAGTGTTTCTTGGCACTATGTTCAAAATAAGTTATGTGATTCAAATCTCCGTCTGCTTCTGGGGGAACCCAACCCAAGACAAGTAGTACAAAGAGAATAGTAGAGAGCCACTCCTCTTAGCAATGCAGCGGGCAGACTTTTCTGAAGACAATGAGCTATCTCAGTTAATTCAGTCAGTTACAGATCAAATTCCTTGTTCTACTCTGTTCCCCATTCTCACTACTGCACTTGAATAGCATTTAAAGTTTTTTAAAGAATATTATTAACAAAGGAGTAATTATTTGTCATTTTAAAGAGTGGAGAGGGAGATGACATAACCAAGATAACAGAATAGAAAGTCCAGGATGTTCCCTTTCCCCACAGAGAAACCAATTCAACCACACATGGACCAATTCCCTTTGTAAGAAATCCGAAGAAACTGAGAGGCCCCTGCACCCCAGGTCAGCGCAAAACCAACTGCATCAAAATCAGTAAGAAAATCTGTGGCACCCACTTGCCACAACCCCTCACTTGCCATTGAGCCCCATAGCTCGATGTAGTGCGATTGGAGGAAAACTGTCAATTTCTGGCTTCTCCTTGGAGAAAGCAAGAGAAGACTAAAATATCCACCCAATGTGCAGGATTTTTAGGTGTTGCCTGAAGGACTGGTTTCTGTCTCTCTTGTCTCAGAGTGCTGATGTGACCCAGCATACTCCAGATCACAGAAGATCACTGCAAATGGAAAAGAACTGGGTGGCTTGCTTAAAAGCCAGAGAATCTGGAATACCACAAAGAGGGACCAAGGATGCAAGAAATTAAGAGGTCCTGGAAAAAAGAAGAAAAGCTGGCAAATGCCTCTAATTGAGAATGTACTTAAACAAATCCAGAAAAGATGCATCCACAGAAAATGTTCGAGAGGCCTCTGGAATCTTTAGCCAGGCTGAATAGGAAAGGTCTTTCCTTGTCTAAAGCCGTTCTATAAAGACTGAGAGAAGCAACTGTTTCTTTTTAATGTGCAAATCCCAGCACAAAGTTACAAGGCACATGAAGAAATAGGAAAGCATGGCCCAATCAAAGAATCAAAATAAATCTATAGAAACCAACCCTAAAGAAATGAAAGCCTATAAGATACTTGACAAAGAATCAAAAAATAACAGCCATAAAGATGCTTAGTGAGCTCAGAAAAAATGATACATAATCAAAATTAGAATATCAGCAAAAAAAAGGAAATATACAAAAAAATCAAATAGAAATTCTGGTGCTGAAAAATACAATAATTGAACCAAAACATTTACTAGAGTGGTCCAACAGCAGACTTAATCAAGCATAAGAAAAAAAAATCAGTGAACCTGAAGAAAGGTCATTTGAAATTATTCAGTAAGAGGAGCAAAAAGACAAAAGAATAAAAAGCATGAAGAAAGCCTAGGAGACTTACAGATAACCAAGAAGAAATGGATAAATTCCTAAAGACATACAAGTATTAAGAGTGAATCATTAAAAAATAGAAAATCTGAATGTACTAGTGATGAATAAGAAGATTGAATCCATATTCAAAAACCTCCCAGAAAAGGAAAGCTCAAGACTACAGGGCTCTACTGGTAAATTCTACCAAACTTTTAAAGAAGAACTAATGTCAATCTTTCTCAAACTCTTCCAAAAAATTGAAAAGGAGGGAATACTTCCAAACTCATTTTATGAAGTAAACATTATCTTAATATCAAAGCCAGACAAAGACACTATGAAAAAAGAAAGCTGTAGGCCAATATCGCTGATAAATATAAATTTTTAAATCTTCAACAAAACACTACCAAACTTAATTGAACAACAAATTGAAACTATTATGTATCACATTCAAGAGGGATTTATCCCTGAGATGCAAGCATGGCTCAATGTATGAATCTATCTATATGATATGTCACATTAACAGAAGAATAAAAATCATATGATCATCTCAATAGATACCAAAAAAGCATTTGACAAAATTCAGCACCACTTTATAATAAAAAACGCTCAACAAACCAGGAGAAGAAAATTACCTCAACATGATCAAGATCATATATGAAAAAAAAAATGGAGCTAGCACCAAACTCAAAGGTGAAGAACTGAAAGCTTTTCCTCTAAGATCAGAAACAAGCCAAGGATGTCGAGTCTTACCACTTTTACTCGCCATGGAACTGGAAGTCCTATCTAGAGAAATTAGTCAAGAAAAATAAATTAAACTTATCCAAATCAAGAAAAGAATAAGTAAAATTATCTCTGTTTGCAGATGATATGATCCTATATGTAGAAAATCCTAAGGTTCTTTTAGTTTCTAAAATAATCCTGTTGAATAAACAAATTCCACAAGGTGGCAGGTCTCAAAATTAACATAAAAAATTGGTTATGTTTCTACACCCTAACAACAAACAATCCAAAAAAAGAAGTTAAGGAAAATAATCCCATTTATAATAACATCAAAAAATAGTTTGAAATAAATTTGTTGGCCAGAGATATTTGTACACCGAATGCTACAAAACACTGGTGAATGAAATTAAAGAAGACACAGATAAATGAAAACACATCTCATGTTCATGAATTGGAAGAGTCGATACCGTTAAAATGTGCACATTACCCAAAGTGATCTATGGATTCAATGCAATTCCTATCAAAATCCCAGACTTTTTCACATAAACAGAAAAAATAACCCTAGGCCAGGCGTGGTAGCTCACGCCTGTAATCCCAGCACTTTGGGAGGCCGAGGCGGGCAGATCACGAGGTCAGGAGACTGAGACCATCCTGGCTAACATGGTGAAACCTCGTCTCTACTAAAAATACAAAAAATTAGCTGGGCATGGTGGCGGGTGCCTGTAGTCCCAGCTACTCGGGAGGCTGAGGCAGGAGAATGGTGTGAACCCCGGAGGCGGAGCTTGCAGTGAGCCAAGATCGCGCCACTGCACTCCAACCTGGGCGACTGTCTCAAAAAAAAAAAAAAGAAAAAGAAAAGAAAAGAAAAAAAGACAAAATAACCCCAAAATCTATAAGGAACCACAAAGGACCCCCCAAAAGCCAAAACAACTGTGAGAAAGAGCAAAGCTGGAAGTCTCATACTTCCTGACTTCAAATTATATCACAAAGCCACAGTAATCAAAACAGTATAGTACTGGCATAGAGATGAACCTATAGATTAATGGAACAGGAGAGATACCCTAGAAATAAACCTAGTCAACTTGCCTTCAACAAGGATGCCAAGAATATATAATGGGGAAAGGATAATCTCTCCAACAGATGGTGTTGGGAAAACTGCACATTTAGTTATAAAAGAATAGAATTGAATCCTTATTTTACTCCACACACAAAAGTCAACTCAAAATTCACTATAAAATTAAATATAAAATCTGAAACTATGCAACAACTAATAGAAAACATAAGAGAAAAGCACTATAACTTTTTTCCCCATGATTTCTTGAATATGACACCAAAAGCACAGGACACAAAAGCAAAAATAGACAAAAGGGACAACTTTGAAAACCTTAAAATCTTCTGCACAGCAAATAAAACAATCAACAGGATGGAAAGGCAACCTATGAATTGGAAAAAAATATTTCCAAATCATATATCTGATAAGGGGTTAATTTCTAAAACATGTAAGAAACTCCTACAACCAATTGCAAAATAAATAACTCAATTTAAAAATGGGCAAAGACCTTAATTAAATAGACATTTCTTTTAAGAAGCCATACAAATGGCCAGTAGGTATATGAAAAGATGCTCGGCATCACTAACCATCAGGGAAATTCAAATCAAAACCACAATGAGTCCGGGCACTGTGGCTCACACCTGTTAATCCCAGCACTTTGGGAGGCTGAGGTAGGTGGATCATTTGAGGTCAGGAGTTTGAAACCAGCCTGGCCAACATGACGAAAGCCCATCTGTACTAAAAATTAGCCAGGCATGGTGGCGGGTGCCTGTAATCCCAGCTACTCAGGAGGCTGAAGCAGGAGAATCACATGAACCCGGGAGACAGAGATTACAGTGACCCAAGATCGTACCACTGAACTCCAGCCTATACAACAGAGTGAAACTCTGTCTCGAAAAAAAAAAAAAATCACAACAACACAATGAGATATCACCATATCCTTCACATCTGTTAGGATGGTCATTATTTAAAAAAACAAAACAAGACAAAACAAAACAAAAAACAGAAAATATCAAGTATTGGTGAGGAGGTGAGGATGAGGATGTAGAGAGATTGGAACCCTTGCACACCATTGGGGAGCAAGATACAGGCACTCTATGGAAAATAGTACAGAAGTTCTTTGAAAAATCTGAAAATAAAAATACTATATGATCCATCCGTCTCATTTCTAGGTATGTATCCAAAATAATTTAGAGCAGGATCTCAAAGAGATATTTGAACTCTCATGTTCATTGTGGCATTATTCACACCAATCAAGATGGGAAACAACCTAAATGTCTATCAAGGGATGAATGGATAAAGAAATATGTAATATATATATGCAATGGAATATTATTTAGTATTTTAAAAGAAAATCCCATGGTTTGTTTTAGCATGGATAAACTTTGAGAACATTATGCTAAGTGAAATAAACCAGTCACAGACGGACAAATACTTTAATTTTCCACTTACATGAAGTATCTAAAGTAGTCAAACTCACAGAAGCAGAAAGTAGAATGGTGGGGAAAGTGAGGTATTATTTGTCAATACAGTTTCAGTCATGCAAAACAAAAAAGTTGTGGAGATCTGCTGTATAACAACGCATACATAGGCCTGGCATGGTGGCTCACGCCTGTAATCCCAGCACTTTGGGAGGCTGAGGCGGGCAGATCACTTGAGGTCAGGAGTTTGAGACTAGCCTGGCCAACATGGTGAAACCCCATCTCTACCAAAAATACAAAAATTAGCCGGGCATGGTGGCAGGTGCCTGTAATCCCAGCTACTCAGGAGGCTGAGGCAGGAGAACCACCTGAACCCGGGAGGTGGAGGTTGCAGTGAATAGAGATCATGCCACCGCACTCTACCCTGGGCCATAAGAGTGAAACTCCATCTCAAAAGAAAAAAAAAACGCACATATAGTAAATACTATAATACCGTACTGTCCACTTACAAATTTGTTAAGAGGGTAGATCCCATCTTATGTGTTTTTTACAATTAAAAAAAAGAAATTATGCCAGCAAGAGTCACATACCTATGCATCGAAATGTACAGTCAACAAATTACAAATGGATAAACCATTTTGGATAAGGCCTGCACCTGCAACCTAGAATGACTACCACTTTGTCTCAGTGTTATCACTGACCAGCTGTGTAACCATGGGCAACTTTCTTGCCTAGTCTGGGCTTCAGTTTCCTCGGTAAAATGACTAAAATAAATTACCTCTAAAGTTGATCCTAACAAAGTTTTATGACCCTGAGTTTCTGGTTTACTCAGCGTAACCTTCATGACAAGAAGCAAAGTTATCAACCAACTGTCCTTAGACAGACCTAATTTTACATTTTCATGTAGCTCATTGAGGCAATTTCTTCCCTAGTCTATTCCTTTGTGCTGAACTTTTTTAAGTTTGACACTCTAGATATCCGTGTGCCTCAAGCAAAACAGTTGACAGAAAGCCATGAACCCATCATGCCCTGATTCATAGGAAGTAATTACTAATAATCCTAATTCTGGTTCATAGTTTGCTTGTCAGTAATTACAGCTGCAGTTGAATGCTTTTAGCATTAACCATCAGCCCAGAGTTGCAGCTCCCTCCTCATCTCAGGGAAATGGAACTGTGAGTACCTTTCAAAGCAAGGTTTGCTGCTTTTTTGCCTGGAACGCTTTTTAATTGGGTATCATTTGGAAACTTCTAAATCCCATTTTAGAGCTTCTGGTCACTGCGTTACTTATTGCAGCCCTAAAAGCTAGTTATGAGGCATGCCTGAACAGTGCGAATGTCAAAGCAAAAATTACGATCATCTCTGCTTTCTTCCGAGAATGAAAAGAGCCATCATCTTGACCTTTTTTTTAATATACTACAAGAAATCTAAGATAACAAAGCTGTATGAGAAAGTACTTATGAATTTGGGATTGAAATTGCACTTCTAATTTAAGGGTTTTCCATCTAGTTAGGAGGGTTTAAAATTGTTAGGTTGTTCAGAAACCCACAGACTATGTAAATGTACAATTTTCGTATATCCACCCAACTGCCTGACTTGAAACTTTAGTCATCTTTACCTTCGCCCTCTCTTCCCCACCCACATCTAATGAGTCAACAAACTCAACCCATTCTACTTTTCTAATGATTTTGGAATTTACTCCCCCACCTCCACCCCCATTACTGCTGAAAAGGCAATTAAAGATCTCATTACTTCTTAAGCGGCTGAGTGGTTGGCTTGATCCCAGCCCCTCTCCACCTCAGGACTCTCCTACACGGACACAAGAGATGGCTTTACTAAAGCACAAATTGGAGGCTGATTTTCTACTTATAAATACATGATGGCTCCCTGGGGCATAAATGAGTCAAAGCCTTAGTTTGGTACTTCCTACTTCTTTAGCTTCTTCTCTTAGACTTCCACTTCATCACTTCCAGCTGTCTAAATGCCACCCACAAGACTTATTATTTGTCATCCCTTGAATTACAAAATGCTCTGTGCACTTGCAAATATTTCTGTTAGCTCTTTTCTTTGCCAAGAATTCCCAACTTTATATACTGAAATCTTACTTATCTTTGAATATGAAGCTCACCCATCAATTTCTATTAAACTTCCCACAACTCTTTTAGAACAGCTCAATTGTCTTTCCTACATGCTTCCCTAGAACATTTATTTATTCACCCATTCATTTTTTTTTCATTCACCAAATCTTTAAGAAGCAACTAAATTCTGGAGATATGGACTCCTGCCCTTGGGAAGCCTACCTTCTTATAGACTATTTCTACCACATGGATGCTAGCTCATAGTCTTTTTACCCATATTTTAATCAGTGTCCTGTTTCCTTCATTGGACCACAAACTCCTTGAAGGAAAGAGATTATGTTTTATTCAGTGCCCAGAACAATGAGTGATTTTCAACTAATATCTATTGAATTTTACTTAAACAGGATTATCTCTTGAGTATGTATGTACATGTATGTATTTGTATTCAAACAAAGAAACTTACAATACCTTATACTTTGGTAGCTGTGCGCTGTCCTAGACATCATCTATATGTCACTGTCTAGCTTAAAACAAAACAGATGCTGGTGCAAACATCTCACCAGCATTAGTGGAGGTCATGAATTAGAAGCAGTTATCACAGTGACTGGCATCTGAAATTGCTAAAAAAAACACAAATCTATCTTCAGCTTAATTTGAGTAGCCTTACATTTTTTAAGATTCAAAATAAGCTGGTCTTTAAGTTTGATGGACTTTTCAAGTAAGAACGTCCAACAAAGCAAGAGTTTTCATCCAACCCATTTCCTCAAAGGGTTTACCATTCAATCAGTGATAGTAGAGGCATTTGCAAAGAGTAGAAAAAGGTGAATATTTGAATTTCTGTAAGAGATCTGGGTTTCAGGACCAGCTCTGACATGAATAACTTCTGGAAAATCACCTCATTTCTCCGTTACTTAGTTTTCTTATCTGTCAGAGATGGGGACATTAATAACACTTTTACCTCTCTTGAAGAGTTTTGTGGATAAAAATATAACAACTATAAAATTAGCCTGAAAAAGGTAAAAGCTTATCAAATGTGAGGTAGTATTTGTAATAGTAAAAACTTATGAAAGGCTGTCATGACTGAATGATCTCTGAGGGATGTCCCCAAGCACATATAAGGCTGTTTGGTAAACTGATACACACATGGTCAGGGATTTAGTGGCAAGAGATAATAAATCCTCCCCAGGTCCTCTTGGGGCAGATAAGAAACAAGTATAGCCAAACCTCAGTGACCTGTGATAACAAGGCCAGGGATGATACGGATAAACGGATTTCACAGATTATCCAAAAATATAACTTTTCCCAATTACGACCTCTAAACTTTTGCAGAAATTCCTTAAAAGGAGCCAAATTACTTTCACCTGGACTCATAACCTACATGAGTTTCACCACCAGTCCCTACCCCTTCTCGTGCCTAGATACAGCTGCAAAAAAAAAAAAAAAAGAAGAAAAAGAACGAGTAAATCTGCTGGGGCAGCTGCCATACCTAATGCTGAGCTACCCGTGAGAACTCAGTACATTTTATTTTCAGAGACCGATGAGGTGCTGGCCCTGTCTATATTTTCCTAGTGCAAGGAAAAAGCAACCTAGGGCCTGCCAACCCAGAAAATTCTGTAAGTGACCTCAAACCATGGTAATTTCCCCAAGCCGCCTGAAGGAGCTTGTCCCTTCAACTGATCCCTTGGCAGCAATGAAATCAGGTCTTGGATAATTCCTAATCCAGAATTTTTCTGCAGATTTCCAAAGCTGGGGCAGGAAATGGCTTAGAAATGAACAAATCTGTTATTTGAATTATTCAACAATTCTTTCCCTGACAACCCCATGAGGGAGTTGCTTTCCTGTCATATCTCATTATGAAAGCTTTTCTTTCCCTTCTTTTTGCTGCTTTTCCTGAAATATTGGCAAGATAATTCAAAAACACTGTGAAAAGCACCTTGGGAACGACCATCTGCAAAACAGCAGCTCCATAGGTTACATGCAGCTTAATCTTACTTAGGAACTCAAGAACAAAATGTAGGCAGGTTAAAAAGCAGGAAACCATTGATACCCTCGCAATGGGAATTAGAGCAACATTGAGAAAAATGAACTAGCAATGACACCTACTTTAAGTGGCTTGCATTCTCATTCACTCATTGATTCAATGAATGTTTGTTGAGTGTTTGCTCATGCCAGACACTCCAAAGAGTACATTTGGGTTCTGTCTGTCCAGTTTCTAGAATACTATCAGTAACTGCAGCATGCAATTCTCCTCCAAATCTGTCCATTTTGCATTTATGCCAGTGAAATAAGTAAATAGAGAGAGTGTAAGAAGGTAGTATGACAGCCATCCCAGTTTGCCCAGAACTAAGGGAGTCCCGGGGACATAGGACTTTCCAGGTTTTTTTTTGTTTTTTGTTTTTTGTTTTTGCCCAGACCAGAATGCAGTGGCATGATCATGACTCACTGTAGCCTCAACCTTTTGACCTCCCAGGCTCAAGTGATCCCCCTGCCTCAGCCTCCTAAGTAGCTGGGACCATAGGTGTGCACTACCACACCCAGCTAATTTTTTTAATTTTTTTGTGAAGACAGTGTCTTACTGTATTGTCCAGGCTGGTCTTGAACTCCAGGGCTCAAGGGATCCTCCCGCCTCAGTCTCCCAAAGTGCTGGGATTATAGGCATGTGCCACCATGCCCTGCCTCAGATTTCAAACTGAGAAAGTCCTGGGAAAATAGGGATAAGCTGGATTTGACCTTTGACAGTCTTTTGTGTGACCTTTGATGATTTTTTTTTTTAATCCTTAGGCCTCAGTTTCCACATCTGTAGAATAAAAGCACAAGAAGAGATTATCTCTAAGAATTACCTTCAGCTTCAGTATTCTAAGAGTGAATTTAACATGTTTTTAGGCTTAGAATGGGTTCTGGAGAGGCTATAAAGATATCAGGAGCTCCTTAGAAATATCTATCCACAAATAAAAATAACACCATGTTAAAATCCGGCTAGATTCCCAAGATTACAATGATCTAATCTAAACTTAAGCCACTCCTTTTAATTAAACATCTGTGTTCTTTGCCTCCATGCCTGGATAAACTTAGCTCAGCACAGAAAAAGTTCTATTCAGAAACTGTGACAGAGAATCCCAGAGTCTGTTCCCATAATAAATAGCTCAAAATTATATTCAGCTGGGTTCCTTAAGCAATTAAGCAGTGATCATCTCATAGTATTTCAGGTGAAATAGACTTTTGTTGCCATTAGGTGCTTTTGTATTATGGGTAAGATCGTAGAGGGAAAGGAGCACAGACCACGTGAATAATCACATCTTTGAAAGAATCACAAGAAATCAGACGGGAAGATGGGGAGAGGAATGAAGCCTGATTCAAATTCTAACGCTAGCTTAGACAAAGACTTTACTTTTCCTGGACTTTAATAGCTTCATCTGTAAAATGAGAAAAAAAACATATTTCCCAGGGTTGTGTGAGGGTAAACTTGATCTTTCTTTTTTTTTTCTGAGACAGAGTCTTGCAGTGGTGTGATCTCAGCTCACTGCAAGCTCTGCCTCCCGGGTTCACTCCAGTCTCCTGCTTCAGCCTCCCGAGTAGATGGGACTACAGGCACCCACCACCATGCCTGGCCAATTTTTTGTACTTTTAGTAGAGACGGGGTTTCACTGTGTTAGCCAGGATGGTCTCCATCTCCTAACCTCGTGATCCGCCCGCCTCAGCCTCCCAAAGTGCTGGGATTACAGGCGTCAGCCACCACGCCTGGCCCTAAATAAATTTTATTTTATAAACTCATCCTTATATTTTATACATATAGTGTGTGTATATATATATACACTATACATAATATACACACATACTTTATTATATATAGTTTGTATATATGTATAAAAACTACTATATATACACTACTATTCATATAAAATATAAAGAAGGATTTATAAAATAAAATTTATTTGTATATAAACCTATATATAATATATAACTTGAAGGATTTACAAAATAAAATTCATTTATATACAAATCTATATAGAATTTGTACTATATATAATATATGCTATACATAATATATAATTTATATATAATATATAACTTTTATATGTTATATATTATATATAAATTATGTGTGTGTGTGTATATATATATATATATACACACATTATATATGCAGTCAACCCTTGAACAACCCAGGGGTTAGGTGCACCAACCCCACACAGTCAAGAATCCACATATAACTTTTGAGTCCCCCAAAATTTAACCACTAATAGCCAATTGTTGACCTGAAGCCTCACTGATAACATAAAGCTGATTAACATATATTTTGTATATGTATTATATACTGTATTCTTATAATAGAGACAATATTATTAAAATTATAAGGAAGAGAAAATATTTTTACTGTTCATTATGTGGAAGTGGATCATCATAAGTGGCGCATGGCCTTTAGGCTCATTATTTTCATGTTGAGTAGGTGCAGAGGAGGAGGAGGAGGACGGGGAGGGGTTGGTCTTGCTCTCTCAGGGGTGGCAGAGGAGAAGAAAACTCATGTATAAGCAGACCCATGCAGTTAAAGGGTCCACTGTATAAAATACTTCTAAAAACATTAATAGAGAATACGTACTGTCCAACTGCAACAGTCCTTGATATGAACAGCATTTCTAAATGCCAAAAAGGCCATGCAAATCTAGAGGGATATGTTGTGAAAGATTAAGTAGCAAAACCACTATCTTTAGCTCCTTCAAGTCCCATCAGATCCGCTTTTTGGCTAACCCAAGAGTCTCCCAGATTAAAATAGGAAGTAAGGTGTCATTGAGCTCCCCTCCATGTCTCTGAGGAGTATTTTCCCTTAAATTGTTGGAGACAAACAGCAATCTAAGAATATTTTGTGATCTATAGAATCTCATGCTAACAAAGGCCTCCAGATGCCCTACTCTGGTTATGCTTTCTCCAACTTGGAAAAATGCTCACCCAGACCCTGCTTAAGCAGAGTTGGGAACAGAGAACTAATGAGCTCCTATAGTTTTTATCCTGCCATTTTGCCTTTATTTAATGCATCTTCCCAGATTCAGTTCATCATTGGTCCATCTGATTGCATTCTTTGGGATTTTTGAGGCTAATATGTGCTAAACTCCATGCCTACCACTCATGCAGTAGGTACTCAATAAATGGCATTGTTCTCCCTTACACTACTTTCTTCTTCCTACATAATTACTGGCTCAAATTAGGGCACAGTTAGCATTCTTTAAAAAAAGCTTTTCCTGGCCAGGCACGGTGACTCATGCCTATAATCCCAGCACTTTGGGAGGCTGAGGCGGGCAGATCACCTAAGGTCAGAAGTTCGAGACCAACCTGGCCAACATGGTGAACCACCCCCCTCCCCCGACCCCGCCGCTCTCTACTAAAAATACAAAAATTAGCCAGGCGTGATGGCGGGCTCTTGTAATCCCAGCTACTTGGGAGGCTGAGGCAGGACAATTGCTTGAACCTGGGAGGTGGGGTTTGCAGTGAGCCACGATTGCACCACTGCACTCCAACCTGGGCGACAGAACGAGACTCTGTCTTAAAAAAAATTTTTTTTAAAAGCTTTTCCTGATGTCCAGGAAGACCTGCCATGGGCTGACAACCAGGATATTCCTCTGGGAATTAACAGGGAAAATTCAAGAGGAAGAGAGGAGAGCAAAGTGGCAATTTGGCACTGGGAGGATCTGAATTCTATTTGCAAGGAAAAAAGACTCCCTTGCCTTTAGATTGGCGAGTAGCCCATGAGCTGCTGAAATTTCAATCCAATGGTAAAAGTATATTGCTCCCCCAGTCCTTACACCCTTATACCCATGGCATGGCAATGCTGTCCCAAGTTTGATTTAACTTTCTTGCCAATACACGGGAACAGGTTGTTAGAAAACAATTATCTCAAGACCTCCCTCAAAACTGTGCTGTTTTTCAACCCCATTCGTGTTGAGATAGCAGTGTACGATTGCAGAATGATTTATCTCTCAGTACTGATCTGTTCCTACATTACTGGACATTTCCTCCACAGCTGATTCCATCAATCATGCAATCATCTGAGCAGCTCTGCAGCCCATGCTCCTCTGACAGAGCCACACTTTTGCTATTTATCTTCCATGGCGTCTCTCACTCTTGTCAGTTTTAATTCTGCTCCATTCTCATTTTCTTCTCCTGTCCCCTGAGGGCTCTGTCTGGAACATACTATTATTCAGCATTTACAGGGATGTCACTTGAAAAATGTCACCATCGGAAATGACAAAAATTCAGGGATTTGCACAGAATCATCTGTGCCCCAACCACCATTTTGAATTTTTAGACCATGATGTAAATTCCACAACTACCCATGAATCTCTAAAATTATTGACTTGGTTCAAAGGAAGCCTTAGGGCAAGAGTGTGACATTTGCAAAAATCCTTCCAGTTTAATTGCAAAGGTTTCATTTTGGAGGAGACTTTATTCAACTTTCTATTTTTAGAAAAAAATGTAATTTAGAAGTGCTCACACCATTATTAATGTTGTCACACAAGTGAGGCCTCAAGATCTATCCCTAAACCTCTAAAATTTATCATTATGAATTGTCTACATTGTATTATCAAATGTATTTCTTTTTTAATAACGGAGTTAAAATGCTTACTTAACTAACACCCACATAGCATTTTTGCTGTCCCGGGACCTGCTCTAAGCATGTATACATACGTTAATCGTCAAACCAAAATGTTATTGCTGTCAAGACAGGGTATTTGGGCAAACTGTTTAAATAGAAGGAGAAGTGCATTTATTTATTTATACTATACCCTCAACTTTTTCACATTGTCTTTCAGATGCTGACCACAATTCTGAAAATAAATATGGTGATTTGCATGTTCATAAAAGAGAAAGATGAAGGACTAAAAAGTTAGCAGACTCACAGAGGTGGCTCAGCCAGTATCTTAGCCTGTATCTGTCGATTCCAGACATTCTGCTTCTCAGTGTCCCACCATGCCGATCTCTATCTTTGCCTTTGGAAAGGGATCTGATATGCCAGGTTATTGTAAAAGCTTCTTTCTTAAAGTTTTGGCTCAACCTTTGTCCTGGTGTAACATCTTGTCAGTCGAAGCTCGGCCATCTTTTTGTATCAGCCTCAGTGCCAATTCACTGTGTCCAGATTTATCATGAAGGAGGTGATGAGGTGGAAAGTGTACTTGCCTTTTCCCTAGATTGGACTAGAGTGACACAAAATTCTGGACCTGTCCTTGGGCCTGTACTGGATGCCAGGTCACATGAGCTGACTCCCCTTACAAAAATAAAAGCATCCTCCCCCTGGTATAGCCAGGCTCACCGGAGTTCTACACCTGAGTCTGGGGCCCAAGGTCCAGCTAGGGAGAACGTTCATTTAACTTGCTTTGTTCAGTAAGCTATTTCCCCTAAAGGGTTCTACATGGAGCAGTGACTGGACAATGGGCAATAATTATTTCTTTGTCCCCTGGCCAGTCTCACATATCACAGACAACATGGAGGAAGCTCAGCTGGACCAGAAGAGCCAGAAATTGGGAGCATGCAATGGCAGATCATGAGGGCAAGGCCACTCACCAGCAGGGAGACCCAGTGAATGGGGAGCAGGTGGCAACAGGAAAGACTGGAGGCCAGTCTGATAGGAAGGCAAACATCAGCAAGAGGCAATTCCGGGATCATTTATGGGAAACCGAGGCATGGTCTGCAGAGGCAACCCCCCCACACACACTTCCAGAGAGATGAACGGAGACCTGATCTCTGAGAACCCAATCTTCTGAACAAGTTGTCAACATGCTAATAAGCATAGTGTCTTACTCTGTAGCAGGTACTTTTGCTTTATGTGTTATTAACTCTCCATCTTCTCAACAATCATATCCAGCAAGTGCTACTTCTATCCCCGATGTACGTATAAATTTGTCCAACCATGTAGCTCATAAGCAAATTAACTGTAAATTCCAAACCTAGATACACCGACCCTAGAAACTACACTCTTACTACTTTCCTACTCACCACCATCTCTTAAAGTTGAGGTGAGAACTAAGTAACAAGCACTTATGAGCTGCAAATTTAAGTGGAAAGCACTAGTCCAAGCATTTGTTTGAAAACCCCCACACAATTTGTACAACAACCCTATGAGATAGTGTGTCCGTCAGCATTTGGTCAGAAAAACAGAAGGTATTTTGCACGTTCTAAGTATCAATAGTTCTAATGCAGGAAATTAGAGGTTTGCAGTCTTTTGGAGAGACTTAGCAATGAAGTTCAGGGAAGCCACTAGGACCTTTCTGCCTGCTGCTGTGTTTATGCAAGTGGGAGTTGACACTCACCCAGAGGCCACTGAACACCTTAAGGACCTCTGGGAAGGTCTCTCTGGCTTCTCAGCCAGCATCCCTGAGATCGGTGATTCTTAGGCTTACCTGAAAGCCATTATAAATCTGTTATCCACCTGCCCACACATTTGCCTGCAACCAACTCCCTTAAAACATAATGGCTGCTGCTTCTCTTGTTTTAGGAAAATCTCACACAAGTGCCTCTCCTTGGCAGACTCTACACAAAGCCATACACAAAAAGATGTTCTAAGAACCACAGTTATTGGCTTCTCCACAGTACACGGGAGATTTAGAAGGCAGTAAAGATGCATCAAGTTGAGAACAGATGATCTGGTAGAATTAGGTATAATTCGTATACCCATTTTACAGTTGATGAAACTGAGGCAGAGGCACAAAGCGGTTAATCAATTTATGCCTAATCACATAACTTTAGTAAATGATAAAGCCATGATTCAAATGTAGAGGGTCTGGCTCCATAATCTATGTTCTTGACATTGCATGAGATTGTTTTCATGGACGACTTAACTCAGCACAGCTTGGCACACCCGTTAGTGTGTTGGTGGTTGGGTTTTTATTCTTATTGTTGTGGTGTCTGGGTTTTTATTCTTATTGTTACATTTCTTGTGTTACTATATTTGTTTTTCTCATAATTAGCACAACTGGGATTGCTCAGCTAATACCCATGGAATGTTGGACACCCCCACTCACAGTCTGCCCCATATCTCAAGGCAACCTAAGACGGGTTTTCTTCCTCTAATGAATATATCATTATGACTTAGTCCAAGATTTCTAAATAATTACCAGTTCCAAAAAAACAGCATCCTGAGTATCCACAGGTGTGTGCATGAATACAAGCATACATGCACACACATATGCGCACACACACACACACACACACACAGTCTTTATGAGCACCAACGTAACTGTATTTCAATGGATGCGATTGATGGGGGCAAGTTCCAGGAGCTTTACCCAGGCAATCCCGGCTGGCCAATTATTACAGGCAGCCTGCTCCCACCTATTCACCACACAGAACACATGTCAAAATGCACTCGGAAACAACCCTAGGCTGCAGCACACTGAGAAAGTGAGGCTGGGCATCGGACTTGCTGACTTTGGGCTGCCCGGCATTGCCCGGAACGCGTGTGTGGTCTCTGATTCCATCTCTAGATACTGCAGGGAAGGCTCTGTAATTGGAAAATGCTGCCCAAGCAGAAAGTCTGCCTTGCTTAATAAACAGGGCTCTCTGAAGAAGTTCAAAATTACCAGAGGAGAAACACAGCCTGGTGTTACCATCAGTGTTCTAGAACTAGCTGAAATTGATCCAAGGTTTTAGCTGCGATCTTTCTCCTACAGCTCATTTAACCATGCAATTAGGCAGTTAAGTAGATGCAAAATATTTAAAATTAAAGATGCTTCTCATCAAGCCAGTGGTCAGAACTTTTTAAAGTAAATGATCAACTTGCTCTTTCTTCGTTCATCTCTCATTCCTATCTATCCCCAATCATGCTTAGGAAAAAAAAAAAAAAAGAAAGAGAGGGTGCTTATCTTAACTCAGCAATTTCATGATTTCTATCAAATGGTAGGAGCAAAAATAAGAATTTGGAAGATTTCAAATGAAAACGCTATAGAGCAGAGCAAGGGCACAAACACGTGGCTAATAGTGTATTTTGTAAATGTAAGGGAGAAAATTATGCATGAATACAAAATTTCCATGATAGGAAGGTGAACAGCCTGTTTCACGACTGCAAATTCAATGCTGGAAATCACATCACTCTGAACAGGTATATAGTATTATATTCCGATTGAGAAAGGAATGCCATGCAAATGCACTCGGCGAAAAGGTAGCAGAGGAATATTGCATCTTTAATAGGATTTTTTATTCAAATGTGCTGAGCCAAACCATTTAAAATTGCATTTGAATAGTAAACAGATAACATCATCGTTTTTAAAAATCTGCACACTTGTGCCGGATCAACAGAGAGCCTGCAAAATAAAGACAGAGAGAAGGAGGTATCAGCTCTGAATAGAAAATAAAATTAAATATGACTTCTCGGTCATGAGGCTTTCTTCAGGCCTCAAAAAGGTAAAGCAAGGTTAACTCCATCCTTCATCAGCACAACTCCGGGAAGGTTTCTGAGCCAGCAGCTTCTTCCTCATCAATGTACGTTTTACGAGCACAAGTTTAATTTGAGTGAAGGTTTTTCTTGCCTCTTCCACCAAATTGCTTTAGTTTCATTCATCAATTTGCATTATTGGTGTTTAGTACAAGATATCAGGGAAAGGTGAAGGAGAAATGCAATCAGACAATGGTCCCCACAGAATTAAAATGCCAGTGATTCAAATGCAGAGGACATCTAAGGATGCCCAAGAAACCATAGTAACCATCATCCCTTCCAGGAAAGCCTCAGTTTCCCGGAATCCTCCCAAATGAATTCTTATGTTAGACGAAGTTTCTACATAACTAAAAGCTAGACCTTTATGTGAGCAGACATTCCTATCAGCCTCAGTTTTCCAGAAATATTTTAAAAACATTTTCCTACATAAGGTATACAGTTCAGTGCTCTGTAGGGGAAGGGGGTCTTTTGTCTACTTTAATTAGCATTAGTCAGGAGAAATTTATAGGGGAGAGGAAGAATTTCATGAGTCAGGGAAAGCATAGATGGCTGTAAGGTGAAGAATTCCTCAAATTTTGGAGAACTTCTGAGGCCAGGGTTTTGTGATCTGTCCATGAGGTGATGTCATTTTTCTCTTTTCTGTGTAGTTTATCTCACCAGGTTGCCATCCAGCCTTCTAGTACATTCTGTTCTCCTTGAAGAAAGCATCTTGGTAAAGGAGTTGGAGATTTACACCCAGAAAGGCTGAACTGGAAGTTTCTGGTGTGTCCCATCCAGAGGAACCCTGTAATGGATCAGAGGCCAGTCTGAAGCTTGGCTATAAAGCAGGGAGAGGCACAATCGGAATCAGAGAATCGGCACAGTAGAGATGCTAGATTGTATTGTGCTTACATGATGACTTTAGGATATTTTTTTTTTTTGAGACAGAATCTTGGTATGTTGCCCAGGCTGGCCTCGAACCCCGAGCTCAGGTGATCATCCTTCCTTTCAGCCTCAGTGAAGCTGGGATTACAGGTATGTGCCATCATGCCCAGCTTCTGAAGAATTTTTTTTTTTTTGTCATGGCCCAATAACTTTTTAAATTCTATTTACAAATTTCTAAATACATAATAGTGAAAACATCAAAAATATAAAAAGGTATTCAGACAAACTGTCTCCCACTACTGTCCTCTAACTGCCCTGCTGTCATCTCTTTGAATAGGTGACCATCTGCTTTTTCGTTATTATTCATCTTTTATTTATTTATTTATTTATTTATTTATTTATTTATTATTTAGAGACAGAGTCTTGCTCTTGTTGCCCAGGCAGGAGTGTAGTGGCATAATCTCCACTCACTGCAAACTCCATCTCCTGGGTTCAAGTTATTCTCCTGCCTCAGCCTCCCAAGTAGCTGGAATTACAGGGGTGGGCCACCATACCCGGCTAATTTTTGTATTTTTAGTAAATGCAACGTTTCAAGGCTGGTCTTGAACTCTTGACCTCAAGTGATGCACCTGTCTCGGCCTCCCAAAGTGCTGGGATTACAGGCATGAACCACTACACCCAGCTGTTATTTTTCATCTCTCCAGAAAGTTTTGATGTGTTTGAGTCATGACTTCTTGGCTTCCTCAAGCATCTTCTAGACCCTGACATGCTTGACATCTCAGGCCCTCATTTTTCTCTAAGGATCAGACTTCTCGGTTTTTATACTGATCATCTTTCAAGAAATGAAAGCTTATCTTTTCATTCCAATTCAGAACCACCACCAAGATGTTAATAATATTTTCAGACACAAATACAATTTCTTAGTACGTTTGATCATTGTTTTGGAATATGAAAACTTTGTTTTTTCTCAGGTAAATCCATCATTCTGAAATGATCTTTCACTAATGACAATTTAAAAGGATTAAAACCAGTCTTACTCACCCATACATTAATTTGTTCTCTTTGAGTTTAAAGGTAGATTTTATTATCTCAGAAAATACTGTTGATGATATTTGCTATATTTTATGGTATCTGCAGGTTTTGTTTGTCCAACAATCAGTCCCCCTACTTTTGGTGACTGTACCCCATTCTTAGTTGGAGAATAATCCCTATTCTCAGCCCTCGTGTTTCAGATTGAGTTGATACAATGCTTTAACAACAAGAATAGACATGTGACCCTTTCCAGGCCAATCAAAGTCAGATTTCCCATGGCTACTGTGATTTGTTTTGGGATCATCACATGACCCAAGCAGACCAATGAAAACTTGACCTGGCCCTTTTATTGTCTGTCTTGGGAAAGAGAAATTCTCTGTACTCTAGAGTTACTAACCCAGGAGGTTTGTCAACCCAGAGCTGCTGGAGGCCATCCTGCCACCCACTGATGGACCTTACCCAGGAATGAAGTGATTTCATAGTGTCTGTGGTGGCAAATTACAAAGAAAAGCAGAACTGAAAAATAGAGAAAGACAGATCCTAATTGTTTAATATCTGAATCCAAAGTCTCCTTTTCAAAAATGTGAACTAACTAATCCCCTTTTGTTCAAACCATTTGAATTGATTTTTTGCCACTAGCAACTAAATGAGTCCTTTTATAGTATTTAATTGCAGTAGCAGTCAACCTACATTTATTCTATTTAAAACTGATCATTGGTTCACTCATACTGCCACCAACACTTCTGTGAGACATAGTACTGTACATAGACCAAAAAGCTCTCCAAATATTATTGCTTACCTCTTTACAGACACTAAGCATTAAAATATGCTGGTACCACGTATCAACTGGTATGAGATATTCGGCTAGTTCCAAAACCTGATGAATTTCCACCCGGATTGGTACTTAAGGTCCTAAAAAATATTTTTTGGAGGCTGACACTTGTAATCTCAAGAGTTCATCTAGTCCAGTAATTTCCACGTCAGTAAGTTCTGGCCCCACCTGACCTCAGAATCAGAACCTACAAGAGCAGGACCCAAGAACTGATACTGTTAATGTCTTAGTACCAATATCTGTCTTAGTCAATGCAGGCTGCTATAACAAAATGCCATAGACTGGATGGCTTATAAACAACAATAATTTATTTCTCACAGCTCTGAAGCCTAGGAATCCAAGATCAAGGTGTTGATAGATTCAGTGTCTGATGAGCGCTAACTTCCTGGTTCATAGATGGTGATATGGCTGTGTCTCCACCCAAATCTCACCTTGAATTGTAATAGTCCCCACATGTCAAGGGCAGGGCCAGGTTGAGATAATTGAATTCTGAGGGCGGTTTCCCCCATACTGTTCTTGTGGTAGTCAATAAGTCTCATGAGATCTGATGGTTCTGTAAGTGGGAGTTCCTCTGCACAAGCTCTCTTGCCTGCCACCACATAGGTAGTCCCGTTGCTCTTCCTTCATCTTCCGCCATGATTGTGAGGCGTGAGTCCCTTAAGCCTCTTTCCTTTATAAATTACTCAGTCTCGGGTATTTCTTTATTAGCAGCATAAGAACAGACTAATACAGATGGCTGTCTTCTCAATGTGTCCTCCCATGGCAGAAGGGATGAGGGTGCTCTCCAGGGACTTTTCTATAAGGGAACTAATCCACCTCCACTTCACAACCTAATTGCCCTCCCAAAGGCCCCACCTCCTAATGCCATCACATTGGAAGTAAGAATTTCAATGTATAAATTTTGAAGAGACACAAACATTTGGTCTCCAGCAATTAACAAAAGCCTCTTGATGGGCATTATGCATTCAGCCCAGAACTAGTCTTCAATCCAGCCTATCTCCTAATTATCAAATGAAACCCAACAGTCGAACCCTACCTTTGTTTTCATGAGATCAAAAGATACATCTTCCTGTATCAAAATTCCTACTGTTAGCCTCTTACAGCTTTGTATTTTCTTATTCTGTCTTAATACACATACAAACTTCATTCATAAGGAAAAATATGTCACAGGCAAATTGCACTGACATAACAACCTGCATCAATGGTCAGGAAATCAGTAGATTCCTCCTACTTTTGCTCACACTTCCATTTTCAGTATTTAAAGATTGATTATTTAAAATCCCTCATTAGTAACTTTTACTAAATACCCCAACCATGAGACTGGGAAATCAAAAGAATCTCATGATCAAAATCATCACTGTGTTCAGTTCATGATGCCTATAGAGTTCTACTGGTGTCAGTGACCTAGCACGGTGCTAGATATAAGAGTAAGTTTCAATAAATATTTCTTGAGCACAAACCATGATCAGATAAATGAAGAATTCACTCTATCAAGACTAGAGCACATTCTCAATCAACTCTTTTCTGAATTAAAAAGCGCTCATCTTGCATTCACCTAAGGAAATCATTGAAGAAATGGCCATTCTACAGCTCAGCATAGAAGGCTGTGACCATCCAGGACAGAGTACTCACACGCAAGAGGCTCAACTTAGAATCCCTTAGAGGTCGTAAAGAGGATTTCTCTCTATCCCATATGGATCAGAGACTGCAAACTTAGATGCCCACAGGAGGCAGGCATTTAAGGACTAAAATAAGGGAGGTATAAGTTTTATAGTCCTCCAATTTTTTCATATTCTATTTTTAGTTCCACAAAACACACTCAGTCTCAGTGCTGCCGAACCACAAGGTTTAGAGCAGCATGCATTCTCCATAGGGGTGATATCATTCACAAGGGGGCAAAAATTTGTTACTGAGAAGTGCAAAATCCTTAGGTAGTACAATGGCTTGTGGTCTTCCAAATGACCACCACAGATAAACCAATACACAGTGTATTTATGTTATTAAAATATTTTGGGGATAGATGGGCAATTAGGAGGGGAAAAATATCCTCAAAGGAAACTTTCTTAGGATAATGATAATGATAAAAATGTTGAGAAACATCAAGAAACTGGAGAACTTTGGAATCTAAAGGGCAGATGTTTCTCAGCTGCAACTGATTTGTGGCTATGTGAAAATGTGGCAGAGACGTATTTTTTAAAAGAAACTATAAATGTAGATATTTCGATAAAATTTCCCAATTATTAAGTGTTTATTTTAAAAGAAAATCAACAATAATTCTTTATGGACCAAACAAATTATATCTCCAGGGCCATCTGGCCAGCCAGTGGCCAATGTATAGTCAGCCTCCTCACTGGAAATTTGAAGGAATTGTTATGTCCTTAAAGCATTTGGTGATTGCTAATCAGTTACATTAGACAAAGAGCAAAGGCATTATTTATGCTGCACCTTTTTAGGGAACGCTTTCATCATTTAATCTGAAAGTGAGCCATTTGCCCATTGGCAAATTTGAGAAACTTTTTTTTTTTTGGCTAGCCAATATTAACTAAGGTGTCAATAATCTTTGAAAAGGGGCCTTAGTCATTTCCAAAGCTATTTTTAAAATGAACAGAACAATTATTCCATGGAAAGAGTGCTTGTGATACATTCAGGCTTTAAAGTTCTGCTTTTCAAACTCTGAAGCCTAGTTCCTGCATAAGTAGAGACTTGTTTATTCTGCTTATCTCAAGCCATAGCGAATACTGTCCCTGTCTCTAAATGGTCAGATTTCTGCCTGCCATATCTTAATTCTGCCTTAAAGCGATAACTCCAAAAAGTTAGAGACTGTGTTTACTGAACTTGTTATACTCACACAAAAGGATGCTAAATATTTGATGATAATCTTCCCGTTCTTTGAATTAATATGAGTGCCAATCTGAACAGCACATGTTGAACGAAAATTTTATTTTAATTGCATTTCCCATATTCCCTTCCCTTCACATAAATTATAAGAATAAAATTAAAGTCAGCTCTAAAAAGTGTGTCTTTCCTCCTCTAAATGACATGCAGACATTAGTTTTGCCTTAATCACTTTTCATTTGAGCAGCTTAGGAAGGCTCAGCATGAATTTTTTATGTGTCAGATATACTCCTCCACCTACTCAATCCCTTCCTGCTGTTTCCCGCATTTTTCCCCCATCATGCTTTTACTTTGGAAAATCTATTTCCTCCAAGATATTCAGTGTTTTTTTTTTTTTTTTTAAAGTACTTTTACCCCTGGTTTGCTGGAACAATGCTGAGTGTACAGGAATATTGGTAAACTCAGCAATTCAACAGGCAAAAATGGAAAGGAAGTGTCAAAGTCATTGGGGAATGTGGGGGACACCCATTAGGCATATCCCCCTGGGCTTGAGGAAGCCCTGAAATGCCTGGGAAGCATTTTCCTTTCCAAGATGCATGAGGACTTTGTTATTTCCTATCCGTGTTCACCTAGAGGAGCTAAGTTCGGGAATTAAAATTTAATAAAGAATCAAGTTTGAAATTCTGCACCAGTACACAATGCTTATAAATATACCACACTGATACTATCCGGGTATTATAAATAATACATGTAATGTTGATTAAAATTTTGATGTAAATTTCTAAAAACTTTATTAAAGTTGTAAAATAACTGACATGGGTTGTTTATAGTTAGGTGACAACTTAATTAATCAACTTTTGTCTCCTCTGCAATAAAGACTAGAAGAGCATATTCTCCACTTTATTTTTATCCCTGAAGAATGAGCCAGAAAACACAAAATTATCTCCCTTTCAAAACACCAAATTATCTTTCTTTCAAAACGGTCCGAGTATTAATTGTGAAGCATAACAGCACATAGTCATTGCCTAGACTAATAATTAATCAGGAAAATACACATCTCTGACATTCAATTGGTGAAGAACTAAAGTGATAACCAGGGAACATTTATTCACACTCAATCCGGAAATGATCATTTTTGTCTTGGTACAGAGAAAATTTTCAATTTTCAGGTCACTAAACAATTTAATTCTTTATTAGAGATAAAAAATTAAACACACAAATCATCACTAGATGAGAGAAAATGCATACATACTCACATATATTGCACGCTGGTTGTCTCAGGATTCTTGTTGAATCAGACTTATCCCTTTTTAAATGAGAAATCCCAGGCTGATATTGAAAATGAATAAGATGATGGCTAGAGTAATGTTTTAGATAGCCAGACTTTCATGACTTTGTTATTGTCCTTTTGCAAGAGTTTTATTACAAATGAAATACTCTAAGAATTATAAAAAAAAGATGCCTGTAATTATTGATGCAGGCTCTATTCATTCATTCATTTACTCAATAAACTTACTGCCTGCCATGCCCTATGGTGGCATCAGGAGGGTTACCAGGGTCAACTAGATGCACATGGTCTACTGAGTTTACACTGCAGCAAGAAAGACATATTATGGACATAAATATCTTTGTGGAACGGAGATAGAGCCAAACCCACCTGGATTCAAATCCCAGTTTCATTTGACTCTTTGAATCTCAATTTTCTCATATGCAAAGTATGTCTAGCAATATTACTTATATCATAAATGTTATCATGACTCAATGGCATAATTCATAATAAATTCTTAGCACAGTGTCAAATATATAGTAAATCTTCCATTTAAAGAGTTAATTTATCCTCCTTCTATAGTTGTAGTGTTGTTGTGGTGGTGGTGGTCATTGTCCTCTAAAGGAGTAACTGTCAGGATGTGAGCTCTTAGCATACAAGAGGGGAATATGATTTATCATTACCCAGATCTGCACTCTTTCAAATTACCCCCACACCATGATTATTCTGACTCTCCCTCGAGGCTCAACCATGTATAATAACTGTCTCCTTAAACCATGCTTCGAATCTGAATCATGTTGCTATTTATCAGCTGGCATTGCTAACGTGAGCCCTGGATTAGCCATTAAGCAAAGTAAGTCTATGCTTAGGACAGGAAGGGAAGGGAGGGGACACCTGGTGGTTTTCTCCCTAGTTAGGAGAAAAAGCTAGTTAGGTGCATGCTTTTAACTCTTTTACTGTCACACTCAACTTCAGTGGAATGTTTTTTTATTTTTGGAAACGGAGTCTCACTCTGTCGCTCATGCTGAAGTGCAGTGACGCTATCTCAGCACACTGCAAGCTCCGCCTCCCGGGTTCACGCCATTCTCCTGCCCAGCCTCCGGAGTAGCTGGGACTACAGGCGCCCGCCACCACGCCTGGCTAACTTTTGGTATTTTTAGTAGAGACGGGGTTTCACCGTGTTAGCCATGATGGTCTCGATCTCCTGACCTTGTGATCCGCCCACCTCGGCCTCCCAAAGTGCTAGGATTACAGGCGTGAGCCACCACGCCCAGCCAGAATTTTTTAATTATTATCTCCTTGGAGTGTTTGACTTTAATTTCCATTGCTTAGGAAATGTTTTCTTGGCCATGACGAGTAACTAAAGTTTAAAACTTTGGTTTGAAGGTGTCATCAGATATCACATTTGTTGTTAATCTCGTGGAGTGAGAATGTCTGGTTCCCTTCCAGTGTCAACACAACTGACTGAATCTGGCTAGCACTTAACTCATCAGCTGATTTGTGTAACAGACCCTTAAGCTCTTGATTTTAAGCAGTGGTAGGGCCCAGGAGGAGCCACTGTTGGACAGTGCTTAGGGCATCAATTGGCCATACGCTAGCCCTGTTAAATATCCATAGGAGTTTACAACCTCTCTGTCTCCGGTATCCTGATAACCACTTTCCCATAGATATGTGAGCTTGACTCCTCATGACTGGAGATAGAATTGCATTGATGATTTTCATAGGCTCAAGTTTGCATGACCTCTCAACATTTTCCAGCCTAACCTCCTATTGGAGGTCTAAATCCTATTTCTTCTTTTGGTGGCCCTATAAGTCTTTCTGCTGCCCTTTTTGCTGTGTTCTGCTACTTATTGTGACTATAGCACTTTTTAAAAAATATTTTATTTTATTTTATTTTAAGTTCCAGTATACATGTGCAGGTTTGCTACATAGGTAAATGTGTGCTATGGTGGTTTGCTGCACCTATCAACCCGTCACCCAGGTATTAATCCCTGCATGCATTAGCTATTTTTCCTGATGCTCTCCCCGCCACACCTCACCCTCCTGACAGGCCCCAGTGTATGTTGTTCCCCTCCCTGTGTCCATGTGCTCTCATTGTTCAGCTCCCACATGTGGTGTTGGGTTTTCTGTTCCTGCATTAGTTTGCTGAGGATAATGTCTTCTAACTCCATCCATGTACCTGCAAAGGACATGATCTTGTTCCTTTTTATGGATGCATAGTATTCTATGGTGTATATGTACCTTGAAATACTATGGTGTTCCAGAACCTACAAGGAATACATTTTCTTTATCCAGTCTATCATTGATGGGCATTTGGGTTGATTCCATGTTTTTGCTGTCGTGAATAGTGCTGCATTGAACATACACATGCATGTGTCTTTATAATAGAATGATTTATATTCCTCTGGGTATATACCCAGTAATGGGACAGTTGGATCAAATGGTATTTCTAGTTCTAGGTCTTTGAGGAATCGTCTCACTGTCTTCCATAGTGGTTGAACTAATTTACATTCCCACCAACAGTGTAAAAGTGTTCCTATTTCTACACAGCCTCTCCAGCATCTGTTGTTTCTTGACTTTTTAATAATCACCATTCTGACTAGCGTGAGATGATATCTCATTGTCGTTTTGGTTTGCATTTCTCTAACGATCAATGATGTTGAGCTTTTTTTCATATGTTTCTTGGTTGCATGTATGTCTTTTTTTTGGGGGGGGAAGTGTCTGTTCATATTCTTTGCCCCCTTTTTAATGGGGTTATTTGTTTTCTTGTAAATTTGTTTAAGTTCCTTGTAAATTCTGGATGTTAAACCTTTGTCAGATGGGTAGATTGCAAAAATTTTCTCCTATTCTGTAGGTTGTCTGTTCACTCTGATGATAGCTTCTTTTGCTGTGCAGAAGCTCTTAAGTTTAACTAGATCCCATTTGTCCATTTTTGCCTTTGTTGTAATTGCTTTTGATGTTATCCTCATGATATCTTTGTCCATGCCTATGTCTTGAATGGTATTGTCTAGATTTTCTTCTAGGGTTTTTATAGTTTTGGGTTTTACTTTAAGTCTTTAATCTATCTTGAGTTAATTTTTGTATAAGGTGTGAGGAAGGGGCCCAGTTTCTGTTTTCTGCAGATGGCTAGCCAGTTTTCCCAGCACCATTTATTAAACAGGGAATCCTTTCTTCATTGCTTGTTTTTGTCAGGTTTGTCAAAGATCAAATGGTTGTACATGTGTGGTCTTGTTTCTGAGATCTCTATTCGTTCCATTGGTCTGTGTCAACTACAGCACTTTGAATGTATTTCCAGTATAGCCCAATTTGATTTGTGCTATTGTTATTTGTTTACATGTTTACCCTTTCAGGATAACACCTCACCCATCTTTCAGTTCACAGCAACTGACTCACACATACATAGTAGGTGTTCAATAAATATTTTAAGCAAGTAAATTTATAATTTAATGAAAAGATATCAATAGAAATAGCTGAAATGTATGTAATACTTCTTATCAGAGTCATAATTAGATTGAGCGCTAAGTAATCTAATTAAGCATAGAAATGTTCTCTTAGATTCTTTCATCACAAAAGTTCCTAGACGTGAAAACCCAAAGTTTATAATCAGTGACTCTCAGATGGTTAATACAGAATGTGTATAGGATATTCAGTCTTCTCAGAAAATATGAAAGGCAGTTGAGATGTTCTGGGTCACTTGTATTTCCACCTTCCACTGCAGTTCATTATGAGATAATTAGTTAAATATCAATTTATCTTGAATTATTATCTTCTTCCAGCAACTAGCCTACTTTTCCGAACCTCTTCCCAGCAACACACCTCAATACAATTGTCTATTCTTGCCATCTCCATCCACTCCCTATATTAATTGTCCAATAACAGTCCTCAGTACTTATCTCAATGGACTTAATAGCAGCATGTGGCATACTTTATTGTTCCCTTCTTCTTGAAACACTCTCTTCTTCATTCAGCCACTTCTCAGTCTTCTTGGCTGGTTTCTCTTCATCTCCCTAACCAGCAAACGTAAGTGCATCCACACAGTCCTTGAACTTTCTTTCCTTCTGGCTCATCAGTCACTTCTTTAGAAATCTTATCTAGTCTCCTAGCTTTAAATACCAACTATACACAGAAGGCTCCCAAATTATTAGCTTTAATCCAAACTCACCCATCAATTAAAGTTACAAATACAACTGCATAGATTACATCTCCACCTGGACGCTTAACAGGCATCTGTTTGCCAGACCCCTGTTAGCTACAACAGTCATGACACCAGGTTCAAAGCATTGAAGAAGCTACTCAGGGCTGGAAAATAAAATACTGAAGGGAACTTACATACAAAGCAGTCCAGCGGTGGCTTCCTGGCCAGGAGAACCACCACGGCCTAAAGAAAACATGCAGTTTATGTAGCATTTTTCACTTAGCACCCTCTTCCTAACAACCTCCACCTGAAAACTGTTATTTAACCCAAAACAAAGGACCTCCATCCCATGTACAGGATAGTATTGGAGCTCAGATGCTCTTCATAGATAAAGAAAGAATCTCTAGGTTGGACACTTTAGGATTCCTTAGCTCAGAGCTTGGCACATACATTTAGGTGGGTCTGCCATACAAGGTCATTCTTGAGTAATGCTTAAGTTATTACTGCCAGGTGCATCTGCCATATAGCATCTCTAATCCAACATGTCTAAAACTGAACTTTTACTATTCCTACCTCATATCATAATAACTGTTTCTTTTTTTGTGGTTACTCAGACCAAACTCCTGGAAATTATTCCTGACTCCTCATACCTCACTGCCACTCTACTTGCAAATTCTATTGATTCTGTCTTCCAGATATATCCAGAATCTGACTACTTCTCACCAACTCCACCCTGGTCCAAGGTCCATTATTTTTTGCTGAGACTATTACAAACGTTTCCTAATTATCTTTCTGTTTCTACTTCTGTTCTCTCCACAGTCTATTCTCAGTACACTAACAGAGTGATCCTGTAAGTGGGATGATGTCATTCCTCTACTCAAACTCTCTGATAGCTTCCATTTTATCAGAGCAAAAGCTGACATTTTGCAGTGGCCTGTAGGATGTTGTTATTTGTCATTTCTCCATCTCTCCGGTTTCATCTACCATCTCCCCTTCACCCACTCTGCTCCAGATATGGTGGCTTCCTTGTTTTTCCTCAAACATATCAGAGCCTAGAACAGGTTTGACAGAGGGTAGGTATTTAATGACTATTTGTGGATGGAGAATTGAAAGAAGGAAAGAAGAAGAAAGGAAGCAGGGAGGGAAGGAAGGAAGACAGGGAGGGAGGGAGGGAGGGAGGGAAGGAAGGAGACAAAGGCTCAAATATAGCATTCAAAAGTAAAGTGGCTGTTTTTAAAATAATATGCTTTGTTATTTTAACAGTCAGTAGAAATACTCTTTAAAATACATCTGAGCAGAATTTGGATTTTTGATACCAGCTTTAAAGCTAAATTGTAGGGGTTTGTAACCATTCTTACCATTCTATTTTCAGAAAATTATCTAAGTGTCCACAGACAAATGGAACAAACACATTATAGAGTCTCAGAATGGTTTCAGAAACAAAGCATTTTATATCCAAAAAAAAAATTCTGAAGTATTACTTAGGAGCACAGGCATTCATTTCATGGACAAATCAAAAATACAATCTGAAGAAATTGATGTTATGCCAAAAAAAAGTATACAACTTAAGGGAAAAATTGGGTTGAGAGAACAGAAGTGACCACCCAATTATACCGGATAAAAAAATCAGAATAAGTCTCCATAAACTTATGATAGACACAGTTTTTTAATACTTTGTGGATCAATTTCAAAGGCATTCTCATTGACCTGCAGAAATCACAGATCTGGATCTATAAAACTTCATTTACTAAAATTTTAATATCCTTGATATTGTTTTAAGAAAAAGCATCATGACCTTAAAGTCTACAAACTGTGGAAACACAGTAAGTTTTGCATCCAAACCATGAACTGGAGGCTCTGCAGCGATACAGGAACAAGGGAATGGATGTCTACCAAGAGAGAAGCAAAAAGCTGATGTCTCTGCCTGCCCTACAAAACTAAAAGTCCTGATATGATAAAGCATTTCAATGTTTCCTTTCTTCTATCTTTCTACTCCACCTAAGTGGTTTATTCAGATAACTAAAGCTTGATTGTTAGCTTTTTGTTTTCCTAAAGGGTATTGCCTGCTTGCCTACATTATCAAGCAGAGTTCATTGAATGTAATTTAACTTATTTCTGATGGCTCAGCTGCTTCCAGAGACATAGCATGATATAGGAAAAGAGAATTGGACTTTAGCAACAGAGGAAGGCCCTGTCTCAAAAGAATAAAAAATTAAGAATTGGAGTTTAAAGACAGACTGATATGAGGGACTACTCCTGCTTCCACTCACAAGACATTTGACCTTAAACAAAGTTATTTAAGCCCCCTAACCCTCAGTGTCTTCATCTGGAAAATACATACATTAACACTATTTCTCCAAGGATCCAGTGGGATACGCACAAGAGCAGCACTCAAAGATGCTTGTGACTTGTCACCTTGCTTCCACACCCATCGCTAGCACAGCCATTCGGGACCACACTAGCTGCCAAGCATGCGCTGGATGAGAAAATTGAGATTGGCCTTTCCACACTGCATAGATCCTAGTACATTTTTCTGCTACCCCAAACCCCCTTGTTCCCAATTTCTTCTTTCCAGATCGTCAGCCATTGTGGTCCCAACATGCTTTGCAGCCAAAACTATTGTCTCAGCTATCACAGTTCTCACACCAAATTGCTAGACATTTTCTGGCTCCTCCCTCCTATAGGATCTTGCTGGTGTCATTTGGCCCATCCTTTGCTGCTCTCCTGGTTTACAGCTTCTATTCTACTGTGACTGGCACCAACTCACTGTGGTACTTAGAATTACAGAAGTTTAAATACACTTCAGATCTCTTATGTAAGTCAGTATCATGAACTTTAATGCATGGACTTGGGAATGGCAGTTCAATCACCCAAGATCTTTTTGTAGGGGACAGTGGGCAAAGGCAGGATTTCAACGTCTATCAGAGTCTGAATACCAGCTGTAGTCCAAGACAGTATTAACCACTGACAGGAAGATAGGTAATTAATAATAACTGATATTTGCTAAGTGGTCTCTACCATTTTAACTACAAGATCTCTTTTAGAAGTGTTATTTTTCCATTGTACAGGTAATTTGCCCAAGTTCACCAAGCTAATAAGTGGCAGACCTGGGATTTAAGTTTCAGGTAGTGTGACTTAAAATCTTTGGCTGCTTCCGCTGGGCCACACCACCCTCCCAGGCAGCCCTCCAAGAGCTCCCAGGTGAGCGTGTGGGCTGAAAGAGAGACTGAGAGGATGCACTTCTAATGGAAGCTGGTGGAAATGGACTAGGATGTGGTGGATAGGTGGAGAGGAGTTGAGAACTGGGAATTAAAGAGGCAAAAGAAATAAGAATGAACTAAGCAAGATGCATTCAGAAAAAGTAGGCAGTAGTGACTAAAAAAGGGACAGGCCACCACAGCCCAAACCTATAAACACTCAATGGGAAAACTGTTAGGTGCCTTGGGCCACATCCTTCAAATAAGTCAAATATTATCCATGATAATGTAGTTCACAACTTCCTAACCAGTATGAAATGTAGCATGACGTTAATCCCTTTAGTTCTCAAGGATGGGGCCAGGAGACCAAAACCTCTAGGTAAATTCGTTTATTTTTTCCAGCATATCTGGACAGTGCAAATAGTATCATGATGTAAACGAGGTTAGGAAGCCTGGGATAACTATTCCCATTCCTTGTCATTCTCTCCATGATGCCAGTGGGCTCTGGTACCTTCGGAATATTGAAACTTCTGCAAACCTAAGCCCTTGAATTGGCAAGAAAGCCTAGTTTGGAGTGTCAAGAACTTAGAAAATTATATGAAATAAGATTGTCCAAGCAGTTTACAATATCTGAAGGGATCTAATAGTGCATCAAGTAACAAAAGCAAATGCTTCCACTGAAAATAACATTGAGGGTTCCAGCAGGTTCCTGGTAATCCATCAATTCACAGGACATACAGCAAGAGAGATAAACAACCAGGGTCCCTCAGAGGGAATGAGGCAGGGCTCATTCTTGTTTCTTGTGACTCTGTATCCATAGCAGCAAGGCTTATTCCAGACCCCCTCACGCAGGGGAGCTGAGATTGCTGACACATTTTCTACCCAGTTCAGGATCAGCTCAGAAATTGCCAGGATCTGAGGGTGGGTATCTTGATCTATTTGTGCTGCTACAATGAAAAGTACTGTAAACTGGGTATTCAACAAACATTTCTTTCTCATTGTCCTGGAGTCTGGGAAGTCCAGCCTCCAGCCACTGGCAGATTCCATGTGTGGTGAAGGCCCATTCCTCGTAGATAACACTGTCTCTCGAAACAGCTCTCTGGGGTCTCCGCTCTAAGGTACTAATCTCATTTATGAGAGCTCTGCTCTCATAACCTAATTACCTCCCAAACACCCCACCTCCTAATACCTTCACATTGGGCATTAGGGCTTCAACATACGAATTTTAGGGGAACATAAACATTCAGACCATAGCAGTGAAAGAGGAAGATCACCAACTTAGTCTAGTAGACTCTGAGGAAGGCACAGGCAAACCTCATACATTTCCCCATGGCCTAGCATCTTGAAAATTGTTGACCTGCTGAAAGAAGGTGGCATCCCCTTGGAAAGGACTGTTAAAAGAAAAACTTCAGCCAAATTAAATTTAAAGGAGTTTAACTGAACAATGAACGATCGTGAATGAGGCAGCCCCCGGAATCACAGCAGATTCACAGAGGCTCCAGCACAGCCACATAGTGGAAGAAGATTGATGGGCAAAAAAAAAAAAAAAAAACGGAAATGACATACAGAAATCAGAAGTGAGGTACAGAAACTACTAGATTGGTTACAGCTCAGCATTTGTCTTATTTGAACACAGTTTGAACACTCGGCAGTGTATGAGTGGTCGATATATGGCTGCTGGGATTGGCCAAGACCCAGCCACTGTTACAGGCACACACTCCCAAGTGAGGTTTTCAACCTCATCTACCTATTAAGTTAGGTTACAGTTTGTCCACAAGGACTCAGATCATAGAAGTATGGAGTCCGTCTCAGGTCATATTTAGTTCGCTTTTACAGGACACAATTAGTACATGCAAACAGGGGACCATGCCCCTATTCATCCTGTTCCATAATCAGAGAAGAGGACAGGAGCATAGCATTTACCACTCTCTCCCTCAACACAAAGCCCAAACTTGTCGCTTGGTGTAAAGACCCCTTCACAGGCCTTCAGGACTTTTGGTGGCTTCAGGCATCCTCTCTCTCCACTGCAGTGATTTCCATTGCCTCCAATTTACATTAATCCATCCCTGCCCCGGTGCAAGTCCTGAAGTCATGAACCCTGGCGTTTTTCACCACACTTTCAACCATCCAACCTCTGAGGGTAATTCCACGCTTCCGAACCCTCATCTGTGCCATTGACACAGCCTTTCGGAGGAAGCTGCGCCTCATTTCGTTCTCATTACTGGCAAATATAAGACCAGGAAAATGTGTTGGCAGGTCTTGTGAATTTCTGGCTCCCTGCAAAATCATTCATTCCCACAGTGCTGATGTCCCATCCCCAGGTGACAACCACGCTTTTTCTACAAAACCCACCAAGTGCTCTATGTCTAGGGAGAAAAATGGCCAGGAACAAAGGCAGCAGCCAGTGGCCCAATATTTATTCAGCCCCTTCTGAGTTATTGTCTGCTTGCTATTTCCTCCCATTCCAGGACTTGGTTTATTCTTGAATGAAGCTTCTCGTCCCCTCTTTCTTATTCATCATAGCTAAGAATGTCACCTCTAAAACCTTTTGCTCGCCCCTGCTTTGACCAAATAATGTAGCCTCCCAAGATCCTCCCTTGGCACTCAATATTATATCAAATTCAAATAAATCACAGTTGACTTTAAAACCCTCAAGCAATTCGTGTCTGCCTACATCAACTCCCACGCTCCTCAGTTGCTCTTGTCACATGAACCTCCTCACAGCCCTCTTGCCTCCACAACTTGCAATTCTTCCTGCCTTTCTTGCTCTCTCACCCACCTGAATGAACCTCCCATCCCTAACTATCAAATTACTGGTTTGAGAAGAAACAGGAAAGGTTGAGTCAGGTATCCCGATGCATATTCTTTCCCTGCTAATTTCTGGCGCTCTGACCTTGGGAAATAGCAGTTATCATAATGATAACAAAGGTGGCATTTATGAAGCACTTTTATGTTTTTAACCCCTTTAATTCTCACAACAGCCCTATAAGACATGAACTACCATTATCCTCATTGTAAGGATGTGGAAAATCACCCAACCTCTCTAAGCCCAAGTTTTCTGATTTAAAAACTGGAAATAATAATATCCGCTTCTCAAGGATAAAAATTAAAAAATATATATGCTAACACAGTGAAACCCTGTCTCTACTAAAAAATACAAAAAAAAAAATTAGCTGGGCATGGTGGTGGGCACCTGTAGTCCCAGCTACTCGGGAGGCTGAGGCAGGAGAATGGCATGAACCCGGGAGGTGGAGCTTGCAGTGAACCGAGATCATGCCACTGCACTCCAGCCTGGGCGACAGAGCGAGACTCCATCTCAAAAAAAAAAAGAAAAAAAAAAAAAAAATATATATATATATATATATGCAATACACAGCATATAATTTATGTCAGTTTCCTACCTTTCTAGCCCCATTGTCAAGTCCACCTTATTCACTATTTCCTACAATGTTTGTCCCTCTCAGAATTCTCCACTCATCTAAATAAAAGAAAGACTAGTGCTCTTCTTCAGCAGTTAGATATTGTTCCTTCCTCCTCTCCTCCAAAATGCATAAGAGCTACACACTAAGTTTTTCTTAAAGGAAACAGAGATCATATCTGCTGTGTGCCAGAAACATAATGACCTTCAGCTCAGCAGCGCTGCTTCATACACTCTGTTTATGTTTGAAATACAAGTGTGACTTTACCTTTAGAAGGGGGAGCAATTGCCTATTAAATATGTGAACCGAGGCCTTTTCCCTCTGCAGAGATCTTTCCTCTTTCCCATCTGTTCACTGAAATGCCTTCACCAGAGGACAAAGCTTGTCATTCCACAAAGCCAGACTTATAATACAAATCTCACTGAATGAGTTAATTCTTGGATGTGACTACAAGTCACTGGTTTCAAATCTTCTCTTGCCAGCAGGGATTGGCAGAGATGAAGAGAAACAAGAAGCAGAAACACAGGCAACACAGAGTTGGTTGTGTCCACTTAGCTATTTATCCCAGAAATAACACCATGCTTTGCCATGCCTAGTATAGACATGGCTACAGTGACAATCAAGGTGAAAGATACAGGTTTTCATGTGATTCCTTAACAAAGAGAAGATTAACTATGCTTGCCATCTACCTATAGCCAACCTAGAAGGCTTACCTCAGTTTACAAGGTAAGCCCCCTTTGTTACTTCACTTATAACCTTAATGTTATTTGATAATTAATATTCATTCATCCACCATCCCCTAAAACCAATAAAATTACCAATATTTCACATACTTCAAGGTAGGACTAGAATTTGCCATCCTTAAATAAATAGCATCTCATGTAAAGATTATTTTTTCCATGTTAGTAAAAGACACTGAATAAATATTAATACCTATAATTATTTTCCTGTAATAAATAAGGTGAAAAAATAGTTAGTGTTGTTGCAGACGGCCTCTAAGATGTCCACAGAGATCCCTGACCCTAGTATTCACACCCTTATACTAGTCCCCATCTTCTCAAGGATGAGTTGGACTCACTCACTTGATTCTAATTAATAGAATATTGTCAAGATGTCAGAGGTATTCAAACCAGAGCGACTCTATGTTGAATGAGGGCTAGGAAAAAGGAGGTTGGGATGTGCCGAGCTACATTCCGAGGAGATTAGGTATCCCTAGCCTCAAGATGTTTATGGCTAAGGGAACAGGTGAATAATGTTTACTAAACAGACCCAGGCCCAGGAATGTCCTGATACCATGAGAACAAAAGCATACCCAATTTTGCCTTAAAGATAATAATATCGATCCTTGCAAAACATAGTAATTAAGAAAATTAATCCTTTATCACAACCCTTGTCATAGAGTACATTTCTCCATGATTTTTGTTGTTGTTGTTATCCTATCTATAAACAAGCATCATACTTAGGTGGGGGCGTTCCACCTCTTACTTTTGGGAACACCCTGCTCTGTCTATGGAGTAGCTCTTCTTTTACCCCTTAATTCTTAATAAACTTGTTTTCAGGTTGCACTGTGGACTCGACCCTAATTCTTTCTTGTGCGAGATCCAAGAACCCTCTCTTGGGGTCTGGATCGGGACCCCTTTCCAGTAACAAAAGTAACGGGATGTCACTTCCGGGATCAGGGTCTAGACAGATTGTGGCTCGTGCCGCCTTTGGTAGTCACTATCTTTTTTTTTTTTTTTTTTTTTCAGGCAGAGTTTTCACTCTTGTTGCCCAGGCTGGAGTGCAATGGCACAATCTCGGCTCACTGCAATCACTGCCTCCTGGATTCTCCTGCCTCAGTCTCCCAAGTACTGGGATTACAGGCATGCGGCCCAGCTAATTTTTTGTATTTAGTAGAGACAGGGTTTTACCATGTTGGTGAGGCTTGACTCGAACTCCTGACCTCAAGTGATCCACCTGTCTTAGCATCCCAAAGTGCTGGGATTACAGGCATGAGCCGCTGTGCCAGCCCAACCTCTTTCACTCTCTTACTTGCCCAGGGGAAGTCAGCTGCCATGTTTCATCCTGCCCTATAATGTCCACATAGCAAAGAATTGAGACAAGCCTCCAACCAACAGCCAGAAATTAACTGAGGCCTTCATTCCGACAGGCTGCAAGAAACTAAATCCTTCCAACAACTACATAAGTGAGCCTGGAAATGAATCCTCCCCTAGTCAAGCCTTCAGATGAGACTGTTGCTCTAGGTGACGTGGTACCTGTAATCACGTGACATTGAACAAGAAAAATACCCAGATAAACCATGCCAAGATTCCTAACCCAAAGAATTTGTGAAAAAATCAATATTTGTATTTTAAGCCATTAACTTCTCAGGTGATTTGATACACACCAATACATAACTAAGACAAGTGCCTTTTGAACTCCTTTTCCCTTAAAATCCCAGAGGATTTAACATGACTTTCAGAATTATAAAAAATAAATTTTTATTTCAATATTTTATTTAAATTTGTGGGGTGGTTGGGATAGAGTCTCACTCTGTCACCTAGGCTGGAGTGCAGTGGCGCTATCTCAGCACACTACAACGTTTGTCTCCCAAGTTCAAGCAATTCTCCTGCCTCAGCCTCCTGAGTAGCTGGGATTACAAGCATGAGGCACCACGCCTGGCTAATTTTTGTATTTTTAGTAGAGATGAGGTTTCACCATGTTGGCCAGGCTGGTCTCGAACTCCCGACCTCAAGTGATCCACTCACCTCACCCTCCCAAAGTGCTGGGATTACAGGCGTGAGCCACCGCACCCAGCCTTTTATTTAATTGTTAATGGAATTCAAAACATCAGACAAGCTACAGCCTCCTTGTTTTCTGTTACTTATTCTAATGCTAAAATAAAAACAAGCATTAAGACATTCTGGATTTTGTCACTCATAAGCTTCTGGGGATTTTTAAAATTAATATTATAATTTAAGGATTACGTGATATAGTGGGATTTTTAAATACCAAATTAACAATATATCTCTCTGGTAAGCACCCATAAGCTTTCTTTGAGGATTGCAGCATTTTAGAGTATCTAGATAACATCTAAAACATCAGTTTGAATTAAGCAAGCTGAGCCTTAGGGGGTTAAAAGATTCTCCTGTGGTCCTATTATAGAATTAGCACATGACAGAGCTCAGACAGAAACCTACACTTTCTGATTCCAGAGCATTGCTCATTCTATCTCACTACTTTGAGAAACCAAGAAAGCATGGCCAGCTGTAATAATCTTGTCCATTTTACCCAAATAAAGATGGAACATTATTGGAGAAAAATTAAAATGCCCTACAGCAGCACAACGATCCCTGGTTTGTTGTCATCATTTTCAACTTGCAGTCTGCATCTCAACAGCAAATGGCTAATTGACTGACCGGTTTATAAACACTCTTGATTTCACAAGTAGATTTTATGGGGCAAGAGCTCTCTTTGGGGTTAACTTGCTCTTTGCATAGGTTAATTTAAATAGCAGTGAAAATTCAGCTTGAAAGGATAATTACAATATTTCACCTCCTTTCATCTCAGGTTATGTAAATGAGGCTTTAATCTTCTCATGGTTCATATTATATTAATACCGGGAATAAAAAGATCTCAATATATAGTGTGCTGTCAATCACGTTAGAACATGCTCACACAATCGTAGTGGGCACAAATTGAACTAATTCCCATAATCATGTGCGGTGCATATTATCAACAAGTAAACAGATGGACTTGTAGCTTGGCAGAGTTCTCACTTGGGCAATGTAAGTTGTCATTTTGATTTGATTGCAAAATTTGGGGGTTTTTTGACATTTCTGCAATATCAAGTGTATTTATTGAAAAATTAGGGGTAGCCCTAAAGAAGCAAATTCAACTTCTGTCCCCTTTTAATCTACGGTTTTCACATCCTGCCAAAGGTGATGCAAGCACTAACCCTGAGTGACAGGACCTCGATGTAGCCTTATCCTGTGCTTTGCACCACAGCTCTTGTGGGAGACTCTGTCATTCACAGTATTGAATAGTGAAAGGTGATGGTTAGAGACATGTAGCATTGTCTGGTTTAATAAATATCAGGAGGAAGCTGGCAGATAAGTTTTAACCCCAGGGCATTTAAAAAAATCAAAATACTGTTCTCCATCCATATAGTGTTCACACAACACAGTATGTTTATACTAGAGTTTAGAGACAGAGTAAAGTTGTTCTATTACACCTCAAGGGCAAGCTTAAGGTCTAATTCCTCCAGGAAGACTTCTATGATTGTCCCAACTCTAAATAATTACTCCTTCAACTATGTGACCACAGGACCTTGTTAGTGCCAATGAAAGGCAGTATATGATTGGTTAAGAGTATAAGTTCTGAGAATAGACTGGCTTCAAATTCCACTACCACTACTCACTAGCTACAGATTTCAAGCGAACAAAGTAACCTCATAAATGTCAATTTTATCTATAAATGAGGACAGCATCTGCCTTGTAGATTGTTTGACATGATCATATAGAGAGACTAGAACTGTAAGGGACACCTTATAAACCTTAGTCCCTGAGTATTTACTATGCACCAACCAGGAATATTCACTTATTTTATCTCTTTTAATTTCCATAATAACCCTCTGAGTTAGATATGATTTACCCCACTTTACAAATGGTAAGCCAAGGCTCAGGGAGTGTAATCAACCAGCTTCATGACACACTGTTAATAAGCTGCAGAGCTAGTCTCTGAACCATGGCGTTCTGGGTTCAAAACTTACATAGCCCATCTCTATAAAATGTCACCACACATCACCACTCTTGCACTTCTGAAAAGCACTGTCTTCAGTCTTCAATAGTTCTAGAATACCTGAATGCATACATATCTAGCTCCCTCACTGCATTACGTTTCCCTGGGGTAGGAATTGTTTCTTATTCTTCCTGGGATTTCTAATGCTTACATAACATTTAACTTATAATAGATGTCTATTACGTTTCCTTGAAATAAAATTAGCTAGTTGCAGCTTCCCTGCAGAAACTATTACCCTTTATTAAGGAAAAATTCCTAACAAAAAAGAAAGGCCACAAATTTCCTTGAGTGAAGAAAAGTGTTGAAAGATGAGCAGACACAGTCGTGGGCCCTGAGCTGTCAAAAACTCAGAATGGAACTGAGAGGCTGCCAGAGGCATCTCTCCTCAAGCCCACCAATCAGTGTACACTTATTGATTATCTTCTGGATGCTGAACTAACCTTATGAGATCAGTAGCTTCCAAACAACTAGACCAAACTGATTTCTGACACCCCGAAAAAACTATACAGGTGACTCTCTAACTCTAAAGAACACTGAAGAACCTCTATTTTAAGTTGTTCATAAATTTTATATTCCATAACAGGCTATCTGTCACATGTAAGTCTCCTCAGAGAAGGAAGTTGCACTTTTCAGTTCCTACTGAGGAAAAGAAATTTGCAGATGCTGCTCCTCTCTAGAATAGATAAATGTCAGAAATGTAGTCCCCTTAACATGTGGGGTGATGAAAGGTTTATGTTGTCTCATTTTTCTGTGTTGGTAAAAATGAGTTCTTAAAGTTTTAAAGACATAGACAAAAAAAGATATTTGTGAGAATAAAGGATTGATGAATAGGGACAACTAGATTTTCACAAGCAAAAGAATGAAATCGGACCTCTATTTTATACCATATACAAAAATTAACTCAAAATGGATTAATGATCTAAATAGAGAAGCTAAGATTATAAAACTTTTGGACGACAACATAGGGGTAAATCTCCATAACCTTGGATTTAGCAATGGATTCTTCAATATGAAAACAAAAGCATGGGTGACAAAAGGAAAAAGTAGATTAGATTTCATAAAAATAAAAAAAAATATATCATTAAACGACATCATCAAGAAAGTGAAAAGAAAACACAGAAAGAAAATATTTGCAAATCATAGATCTCATAAATGTTTGATTTCCAGAGTGTATAAACAACTCCTAAAATTCAACAAGAAGACAAGCAACACAATTTTTTAAATGGGCAAGGCACCTGAATGGACATTTCTGAAAGAAAATATACAAATGGCCAATAAGCACATGAAAAGCTGCTCAGCACCAGTCATTTGAGAAATGCAAATTAAAACTACAGTGAGATAGCATTTCACACCTCCTAGAATGGTTATAATTTAAAAAAAAAAAAGCAACAAATATTGGAGAGAATATGGAGAAATCGCACAATCAGTGCATTGTTGAAGGAAAGTAAAATGGTGAAGGTGCTGTAGGAACCATTCAACCGTTCCTCAAAAAGCTAAACATAGAATTACCGTGTGACCTAGAAATTCCACTTCTAGTTATATACACCAAAGCATTGAAAACAAGGATTTAAAAAGCTAGTTTATTCCAGAGTTATTCATAATAGCCAAAAGGTGAACACAACACAAGTGTCTATCAACAGATGAACAGGTAAACAAAATGTGCTAATTGCATGCAATGGAATATTACTCAGCTATAAAAAGGAATGAAGTTCTCATAGATGATACAACATGCATGAACCTTGAAAACATGCTAAGTGAAATATGCCAGACACAAAAGAACAAATACTGTATGATTCTATTTATATGACATATCCAGAATAGGCAAATTCATAGAGACAGAAAGTAGATTAGCAGTTACCAGGGGCTAGGGAGGGGGGAAAATAGGGACCTGTTGCTTAATGGTTACAGAGTTTCTGTTTGCACTGGCAGGATGATGAAAAAGCTTAGGAAACAGCAGCATGGTTGCACAACATTGTGGATGTAATTAATGCCTCGAACTTAAAGTATAATAATAAAAAAAATTGCAGGTAACAGAAGAGCATCTATTAAAAAAAAAATTCTACATGATGAGAGAGTATACAACTCCGTTTGAGTGAGACTATCTCATGAAATGACAAAAAACAACTTATGCTGAATATAGTCTAAATTCATTCAGGAACCTAGAGGGTAAAAGCAACACCAGAAGAATTACACTTCGGGGTTTGTGGTGAAAATGGTTTACAGAAAAATGTTATTTTCCTCTTGGGGATCAATCTGCTGTTTTTCTTTAAATGTCTTACATAAACTTCTCCCAAGCAATAAAGTGGCAATTGTAATAAGAAAGAGCATATATTTAGACTCTTAAATGTCTTCTCAAAATGACAAACATTGAGTTTTACTTAGAAAAAGGTAGTGATTACAAACGGGCCAGTAATTTATGACGGGACTTTAAACCCAACGTTTTTCCTTGCACACCATGTGACAGAGAACAAGAAATGGCTATAAAGTAAAACTCTGAAAGCCACAGTCCTACATGAATGTTAGTAAGCATTTGCAGAACATGTTGGAGGAAGCAATAACTGATTCTGCTGTCCCAGACTGGATGAGAGGCACCCCTTAGCAAAGAGGTATTAGTAAGACTTACTTGGGATAAGTATACTTTACACACAGATTTCAAAAATCCATATTTTTAAAACAAGCCAAGATTTACAACACGCAAGTCAAACTAATGTTTATGCATGTAGTTTTTACAAAGGAGCATTTTTAGAATATTCTGAACCTCACTTTATTTATCCTTGACAGTGATAGTCAAAGCCTCGCATGAGAAAAAAATGTGAAGTGTTAATGTCACTATTATGTAGGCACCATATTTCCAATGGAATTGGGAAGTTGTTCAATAATAAGCTCTGTTATGAGGTGCATTTTTGGAAAGGAACCAATTCTGGAAAAAATTCATTTGTTTATTCAACAAAGAATATTCGAATGTCTCTTATGTGAGGCAGTTTGATTTCAAATCCAAGAGTGGATTTTTGGTGTCTCTATCTTTTCCCTAATATCTGCCCTTTCTCTCCTAGCACATTGGGAGGCTGAGGTGGGCGGATCATTTGAGCCCAGGAGTTCGAGACCAGCCTGGCCAACATGGTGAAACCCTGTCTCTACTAAAATTACAAAAAATTAGCTGAGCGTGGTGGAGTTACGCCTGTAATCCCAGCTACTCGGGAGGCTGAGGCAGGAGAATCACTTGAACCCAGGAGGTGGAGGTTGTAGTGAGCCAAGATTGTGCCACTGCCCTCCAGCTTGGGTGACAGAGTGAAACCTTATCTCAAAAAAATAAAAATAAAAATATCTGCCCTTTCTCTAAGACACCATTCCCCTTCTCTATGCCACCCCTAACCTCAGCATGGAACCTATTCTCTCCTCCCTTAAAACTTAATTTCTAGAAAAATTCTAATACCCACTCATTTTTGTCTCCCTTTCTCCAGTGCTTAAAGGCAGGCTCAGCTCATAAAGTTTATAGTTTATTTATTCAAATAAAATGATCACATATTTGCTGATGAATGAATGTATAAATGAATGAATGAACTTTACCACGTATATTTGAATAAAAAAATAAATAAATCTATGTTCTCAAAATCACTAGCTAGAATAAAAGTCCTTCCTCTTGACAAAAGATTTATACATTTGGATAGAAGAACCCTGAGAAAGTGAGGCAAGAAAATCTAAGGCCAAACAAAATTGAGTTTCTTCAATCATTTTTTAGTTTAGTGTGGTTTGTTTTACTTTACTTTGGTCATCTTAAATCTCTGCTACTAAAAAGTGGAAGACGTGCATTTGAAGAGGTGTTTACTCTATAACACTTTGTAATGGATGATAGCATCAAACACTCACCGGACAGGGAAGAATTCAGCATAGCCTTTTATTCTTGGCTTTTATAGTCATACTTACAGAGAAGAGCTTCTACTAGTTACTTTATAAACTATGTCTTAAAGACAGGCTTGAATAGATTATAAGTTTTGACCCTCATTGTAATTGAGATAATTTATGTTTCCAACAGTTAGCTAATGTACGTGCTGCTTTCTAAATAAACAATAAATTTTATCTCATACAATGCAGTCCTCACCAGAAAGAAGAAAGCTGAGCCACAAGGCAGGTTGGCTCCCACTGATCACGGGGTGCCTGCTCCCTGAATGCAGGCAAAATTCCTTAGAGGAACTGCCATGCAATTTCAGAACCCTCTTGGTAATCAATGTTTCAGCGAACTGAAGTCAATGGATAATTGCTATTAATATGTTAGATGGAAGCCTCACATGCTTTGGAGTCAGACATACTTTTGAATTTCAGTTGTATTTCTAACAATAAGAAGGAATAATAATTTTCCTAGGCAAGTTATTTAACCTCCATAAGCTTTGATGTCCATAGCTCTTCAAAGCTAGTGTGAGGAGAAAAGAGTAAAGTGTCTGGTGAAGAGTAAACACTCAATATATGTTAGCAACTAGGAAAATGACATTGGATGTGGTAGTCATTAAATTCATGTGAAGTTTTATGTAATTTCTCAAAAGTCACTCTGGTAGAAAAGAAGAATTGGAATTTGAACCTACTACATCTGTGTGACCCCAAAGTCCAGGGTCATTTTAGTAGCATAGCTTAGTTTATTGACCATCACATCTTTTAACACAGCCCAAAATACCATCATTGTAGTGAACCATTCAGCTGGGGTTCTCCAGACAAAATGATAGAAGTACAATAAATTCCATATAATAGCCAATCAATCATGGTAGCTTTCTGGGGCCATATTATCAACATCTTTAATGTTGCACTCATATATTTAGCCTTCCCCTCAGCATTATCTAGCAGCAGAAAATCATTCCCTTATGATAACATTCAGCTCTACTGACGTTATCAGTTAACCAGCGACATTCAATTAGTGAAACGCCAGGTTCTCCTATTGAAAACACTTCAGGAAAGATTTCTAGATCTCAAAAACCGACCACAAACCTGAGTGGTGTTTAGAAATAGGAAACTTGTGTTGAACTGCATGGAGCTTTGGGCTTTCAAAATGCCAGTCCCTTTGTACTTCTGTCTTTTTCATCTCAAATGAAAGGGTTTCATCAAACCATTGTTCATGCCTTGCCATGTTGATAATGTGAACAGGTTCACAGAGAAGCACTAGAGGCAAGACTTGTTCTCAGAAACATGACTTGCCATTGCCCACAAGAACAAATATAACACAATAAATTAGACAAATGGAAACTAAATTAGATGAAGGCAAGGGAAAATATAGGCATGTCAGGAAGCTAAGATCAGGGGATAAAATTAAGCGAAGACATAAAAGTGATATGATTTAGAGGAAATAATACTGAGCTGAAAATAGAGCTGTGAGGTTCTGATGGCCAAGGATTTACCTATTTGTATAAATTAATTTTATTATAACATTCATATTGTCTATGAGAAGAGGAAAAAATGCATGCTAATTTCTTAGAAGAAATGATGTTTTTTCCTGGAACTTTATACCAGAACTGCTCAATAGAAATACAATTTGAGTCACCTATGAAATTTTAAATTTTCTAACAGCCACATTTAAAAATGTTAAAAAAAAATGACATTGGTTTTAACATTTTATTTAACCCAATATATCCAAAATATTACCATTTCAACATAGTCAATATATAAGACTACTAAGATTTTTTATGTTTTTACATGCTGTCTTCAAAATATGATGTATATTTTATACTCATAGTACATCTCAATGGAGATGTACTAAATTTTTATTAGAAATACTTGATCTATATTTGGATTTCACAAATGGACTGTTGAAAAAAAGTAGCTTCACATACCCACACTGTTCCAACATACCCACACTGTTCCAACATCCTTAAATGTTCTCTGATGGCTGTGTTCACTTTTACATTTGATTTAATTAAAAATTAAATAAAATCCAGTTCCTCATTTGCACTAGCCATATTTCATTTGCTCAGAAGTCACATACAGACAGCATAGATCTAAATGAAAAGTTGTGTCCAGGCCTTTACATAGAGGTTACTGAGTAAAATAAAATACAGTATCTTCAGCAGTACCCCTGCAAAACCTCCATTTCTTCAGAGAATTTCTCCATGTAAGCTGAGGGCATAATGCCAAGGCCCAGCTCAGAGTTAAGCACAAGGGCAAGGCCATTACGCCTACTCATCCTGCTCTCTGATGTTTTGGAATGGAGGACCTCTCCAGATGCTCTTCAATCCACTCTCTGTCTGTATATTTCCCTTGGCTGAGTTTTTTATTTGCACACTAAAGAAGGTAATATTCACAGACAAAAGTCTAAAGTTCAAGTAACATTTTTATTGATTAAGAACAATGCGTATGTTTTGGAAATCACTTTTTGTGGGAAATTGATAAGTACCTCCAAAAGCTAGGTCTTTAGAAAAAAAAAAAAACTTTATATATGTATATATAAAGTTCTCTTCAGAATTAAAGAATTAATTTTAAAAAGTTCAGGAATCATGTAAAAATAATACACAATTCTAATACTATTTAAATACTATTGAAACTGAAAATGAAAGAATATAGAAGGCATTCTAATTTATTTTTATCAAGCCACCATAAACTTCATATAAAAGCCTAAAAAATATTTCACAGATAAAAGATAATACAAATAATGAAATTAAATTTAAAATGTCAAATTTCATTTATAAATAGATGCAGTGGTTCATCAATGAAATTTGAAAAGACTTTGCACTATTTTACTCTTCTCCATTTCCTGATCTCCGTAATTCTGTTACGAAAATAAATGAACTCAAGCATATTTATGTCAAAGAATACATGAGAGAGAGGAATAATCACAATACAAAAAAAAAAGGAGGGCTTCATCAGAACTCCCGAAGTGAAAATCTAAAGAAAAAATGTCCCATTTTTCTCATTTGCTGTTAATTAAAAATGCCAATTCTGTCTACAAATCAGCTTAGTGAGGAACTTTCCATTGAAATGAAAATATCCATCTCTAGGGGAGATTCCCAGTGGGAAGCGGTCCTCTAGCTCCACACTGTCTCCAGTGGGGCTCCTGCGGCAGCCAGGGACGATTATCTACACCATGGGACGTGCAGAATAAAGGTTAAATGATTATCAAAATGTGACCAACATCTGAGCAAACAGCATGCACCTTGGTGGGAGGGATATCCATTTCAGGGCAAATCACAGCCAACTATGGAAATAAACTTGTCCGATGCAGGCTGCTGTGGCATTCCTAGCTGCAGACCTTCTCCCAGGCTGCTGGTTCCTAAGAAGGATTCCAAAGTGGCTCAACAGCCCCTGGCCCAGCCACCTCCAGCTTCCTGAGCTTCCTAAGGCTGGTTGTAGCTACACAGTCTTCACTTCCCATTATCACTTTCATGGCTGTGAATGTCAGAGATCACAGTCTTTGAACTCACAAGTACCCACAGGAGAGAGAAAGATAAGAAAACAACAATATTTGTGTAAGTGTGAGGCCTCAGGAGGGAAGAATTTTAGACCTCTTGGTCCTTACAGTTAAGCAGGATGAGAAGTATTTTGGGCAGACTATACTACAAGTAATGAGATCTCTCTTAAGGGAAGTTGGTGAAGTAGACTTATTGTGGGCCAAACATTATTTGAACAGCATGAATGATCTCATTTCATAAAACAGAATAAAGTAGATTCTATTGTTATCTTGATTTTTTCAGATAAAGAAACTAAGATACAGAGAAAGTAAGTAACTTGCCCAAGGTCTCACAGCTAGGAAATGGGGGAACTGAGATGTTAGCCTTAGGTAGTGATGCTAGAGACTCTACTCTTAACAGCAGTGCTACAGTGCCACCCTATGGGCCTGCTGGAAAAATCCACGTGTCAGTGAATCTAGTTGTTATGGACTGAATGATCGTGTCCCCCTAATATTCATAGATTGAAACCTAATTCCCAATGGGTGGGCATTTGGAGGTTTGGGCCTTTGGGAGGTGATTAGGTCAGGATGATAGAGCATGAATGGGATTAGTGCTCTTATAAAAGAAGCCTCAGAGAGCTGCCCTGCCCTTTTTGCTACGTGAGGTTACAACTACCTGTGAACCAAGAAGCCACCCCTTACTAGACACTGAATCTGCCAGCACCTTGATCTTGGACTTCTAGAACTATGGAAAATAAATACATATTGTTTAAGCCACCCAGTCTATGGTATTTTGTTGTAGCAGCCAGAACAGACTAAGAAAGCAGTCAAATAAAAATCTAATCAAGATTTAAACCTAAGGAATAGAGGAGCACATTAGAAAGAACTGATGGAGCCTGAATGCAGTGGCTCACACCTGTAATCCCAGCACTTTGGGAGGCCAAGGTGAGCAGATCACTTGAGCCCAGGAGTTTGAGACCAGCCTGGTCAACATGGCGAAACCTTGCCTCTACAAAAAATACAAAAAAATTAGCCGGGCATGGTGTTGCATGCCTGTAGTCCCAGCCATTTGGGAAGCTGAGGCAGGAGGATCACCTGAGCCTGGGAGATCAAGGATGCAGTAAGCTGTGATTGTACTGCTGCACTCCAGGCTGGGTAATAGAGTGAGAACCTGTTTTGAAAGAAAGAAAGAAAAAGGAAGAAAGGAAGAAAAAGGAGGGAAGGAAGGAAAGAAGGAAAGAAGAAAAGAAGGAAGGAAGGAAGGAAGGAAGGAAGGAAGGAAGGAAGGAAGGAAGGAAGGCAGGCAGGCAGGCAGGCAGGCAGGCAGGCAGGCAGGCAGGCAGGAAGGCAGGCAGGCAGGCAGGCAGGCAGGCAGGCAGGGAGGGACGGAGGGAGGGAGGGAGGGAGGGAACAGAACTGATGGTAGGCAGTGACTCTATTTAAATATAAAACTTAACAGTTGTGTGAATTATATACCAAACAGAAAGTAAACCTCGAGCATTATGAAAGGTGTAATCAACAAAAATTGGGAGGTAGAAGGTGAGCAGATAGGTCAAAATATTAACTTTTTATGGCAGCAACTCAAATTCCAAACGTAGTTTTTAAAAAAAATGATAGTGATGTCAACTTCTTAATGTTTTCTTCTTAATAATCTCTTTAGTGGTATCTTTGAAAAAAATATTTCTTGCTGTAAAAAAAGAAAACCCATTTAAAATTTTACCTTTCCTTCATTTTCATTTGTTCAGTTTGAATGAAAATAAAGTTAAAACTTTTTTAAAATTTTGAATTTTAAATAGTTGTATTTTTAACAACTATCTTATATTTATATTTTACTTTGCATATTCAATAGCACCAATAGCTTTGTATCTTATTCTTGTAGAAGTGGATATAGAATCATATCTGGAATGATGAGTTGTCAATATGAATGTTGTTCATTTCCGTAAGCTTGTATTTGGGAAGTTTTTATTATTATTCTTTCCATTGCTGTTATTAGAATTTCATTTATTCAATTGTCACATATTTACTGAGCAGTTACAATATAACAAGAATTGTTCTCAGCTCTAAGGATATACAGCAATGAGCAAAACAAACTCAGGCCTTGGCTTTGGAGCTTCTGCTCCAGGGAGACCAACTGTATTAGTCCATTCTCATGCTGCTATACACAACTGCCCAATGTGGTGGCTCACGCTTGTAATCCCAGCACTTTGGGAAGCCGAGGAGGGCAGATCACAAGGTCAGGAGATCGAGACCATCCTGGCTAACATGGTGAAACCCCATCTCTACTAAAAATACAAAGAATTAGCCAGGCTTGGTGGCAGGCGCCTGTAGTCCCAGCTACTTGGGAGGCTGAGATGGGAGAACCGCTTGAACCCAGGAGGCAGAGGTTGCAGTGGGCTGAGACCATGCCATTGCACTCCAGCCTGGGTGACAGAGTGAGACTCCGTCTAAAAAAAAATAATGAAATAAAAAATTAAAAAAAAAGAACTGCCCAAGACTGAGTAATTTATAAAGAAAAGAGGTTTAATTAACTCACAGGTCTGCATGGCTGGGGAGGCCTTGGGAAACTTACAATCATGGCAGAAGGTAAAGCAAACATGTCCTTCTTCACATGGCGTCAGGAAGGAGGAGTGCAGAGCAAAGCAGGGAGAAAAGCCCCTTATAAAACCATCAGATCTCAGTAAGAACTCATTCACTATCACGAGAACAACATGGTGGTAACCACGCCCATGATTCGGTTACCTCCCACCAGGTCCCTCTCCTGACAAATGGGGATTATGGGAACTACAATTCAAGATGAGATTTGGGTCGGGTCAGAGCCAAACCATATCACTTGCAATAAACAAATAAACACACACCATCGTGTCAGGTATTGAAGAACAAGAAGAAGTAGACAGTCATAACAGGCAGAGTGATTTTTTACTAAAGTGATGAAGTAACCTCTCCAAGGTGGTAACATTTCAATGGAAAACTGAAAAAAGTTCAAGAGGGAGCCATGCAAGATCCTGAGGAAAAACATCGATGAAGAAAGAAAAACCAATGCAAATATCCCAAGGCAGGAAAGATGTAACAGGGTAATAAGGGACCTCAGTGAAATTCAGCACCGAAGCTTTCAAACTTGAGCCAAGTACTTAGTAAGCCTGTATGGCATGCTCAAATTCAGGCTATCTACTGCCTGGGTAATGTTCAAATTTGAGCTAGCTTTTACTCATTTTCATTTTTCTATTACCTCTTTGACAGCTCCCAGCCTCACACAGCAACCTCCTTAGACCTATTACATCGAAGTTCTTATTGTGTATGAAATATTGAAATTAGCAGATAACCTGTCTATTTTCCCAAAGCAGCGATCGCCCAAGTGGAGCATGTTAAATGCTTACATAAGTAAGCTAATGGCAACATTGAAAGTTTTATTGATATTAAACCCCTTCAAAAGTATCTGACAACCTGGCTAAAAGCATGTATACTGTGTGGATCTCCTTTGTTAATGAGGCAATTAATCGTGAGAATTACCAAACTTCACTGAGAACCCAGCAGGCTGCTGTGAAAATGGAGCTCTGGGCTTCTGCAGAAATCCTCAGTCAAGAAAGGTAGCACCTCGGAGCTGAGAAGGCCTGGTGTGATTGACAGCCGTGTTTATTGATTTTGGATTTTGAGAACAACTCCCAGGGAGCTGGTATCAGCAAGTCAGAGGCAGAATTTGATGAGGCAGATGGGACCCTGAGGGAAAAGCTCATAAGGCAGAATAGTGGAGTGCCCCATCCCTGACCCTCACAGGCACGATAAGAGATGGTCTCTTTCTCATTTTAACAGGGATTCATTCCCACCAGGCTGCATCTGAAGAAGATGACAGCCCCAAAGAGCAAGACTCTTTGGAGGAAAAAAAATTAAGCTTCTTAAGTGCAAACTTTCAAACTGCCACAAACAGGCAAGTGCTTCAGGAAAGAAAGAAGGAGCAAAACATCTGGTATCCAGGCTTCCACCACATCCACAGTCGGGATTCTGTTACAGATATGAAAGGGGCATAGTGTAGACAATATCTAATTATGATTTAATGACTGGGAAATGAAGAGAAAGGCTTGAAATCCTCTTCCAAGTGATATCTACTTTGCATTTTTTAAGCTTTCATTTATTGCTTTGTAAAATAGAATGTATTAATTTAATGTCTGCTATTAATTAATTAAATGTCTCTGTGTATTTGTGTGTGTGTGTGTGTGTCCCATCATCTGCATGTGAACAGATTCTAGCAGTATTTCCAAGAAGACATTTTGGTAAGGGAGTCTCGTCTAGCACATTCACCACATCATCTGCCAGGAGGGACAGATGATGGGATGATTAAAAGCAAATGAAACAGCAGATCATCCCTGTCTCCTAAACCCACAATTCTAGACACTCTCAGGTGAAGGAGCACCAGGGTGTCCTGAGGGTTTTGTCACCTGTGCAAAATAATGATGTTCTTACTTCTATCATACACAATAGGAAGTAACTTCTCTGGCAGAAAATGTGACTACATGATACGTATGCAAAGTCAAATCACAACCGGAAACACAAAGGCCCCTGGAATAAAAAATATATACTGTTGACCTAGGAGGGCTGTGTGCCTCTGGAGAAGATTTTTACATCAACATCCTCTGGATATGTGGTCATTTACCTTCTCATCTCTTCACATTGTGCTATATTTAAGCATTAACAGGGGCCAAGGTTTTTATTAAAAATTATGGGAGGACGATCTAGACCATCCTGGCTAACACGGTGAAACCCCGTCTCTACTAAAAATACAAAAAATTAGCCAGGCATGGTGGCGGGTGCCTGTAGTCCCAGCTACTCAGGAGGCTGAGGCAGGAGAATGACGTGAACCCAGGAGGCAGAGCTTGCAGTGAGCCAAGATCGCGCCACTGCACTCCAGCCTGGGCGACAGAGCAAGACTCCATCTCAAAAAAAAAAAAAAAATTATGGGAGGACAAATTTAAGTTGTAAACATTCAAATCTAATGGCTAACTTAATTGATGTCTGCGAATTAGAAAATGTCCTGTTGTTTGATCCTAGAAGTACAACACTCTGTCCAGTGTGGTCGGTGGGAATGTAGTGTGAGGCTTATACCACTGCTCTGGGTGCTGGTCCAGGACCTTCCCTCCTCTTGCCTACGACCCACTCCTCCCTGCCCTCAACAACCTTGCTGTCATGCCTAATAAACTCCCAAAGGACTGGAGGAAGTCATTGGGAATGCAGCAGAGACTGCAGGTTGTCCATTGTGTTAGTTCGCTCTCATGCTGCTAATAAAGACATACCTGAGACAGCATAATTTATAAAAGAAAGAGGTTCATTGGACTCACAGTTCCACATGGCTAGGGAGGCCTCACAATCATGGTGGAAGGCAAAGTGAGAGCAAAAGCACACCCTACATGGTGGCAGGCAAGACAACCTACGCAGGGGAACTTCCCTTTATAAAACCATCAGATCTCGTGAGACTCATTCACTATCATGAGAACAACATGGGAAAAACCCACCCCCATGATTCAATTACCTCCCACCAGGTCTCTCCCACGACACATGGGGATTACTACAATTCAGGGTGAGATTTGGGTGGGGATACAGAGCCAAACCATATCATTCATCCGCCAAACTCATTCTCTCAATCTTCTAAGTTGAATTGAATGGACTTGAAGGTTAATGCAGGCTGCTTAGCTAGACTACATTTCCCAGCCTCATTTTGTTCCTGTGGGTCTGGGTTGCAGGGAATGGGATGCACTTCCTCTGCATGCCCTCACCCCTCTGGAACCTGAATGGGACATCAATCCAGCTTCAACCATGCAGAAAATGGCAACACTCTAGAGGATGGCCAACCAACAACTCGGAAAGTAGCTGCCCTGACAACTTGAATTGTTCACACCAATGCTGTCTCATAAGAGAGAAATAAAATTCTTCATTCTTTGAACCATTGTATTTTCAGATCTGTGTGGCAGCTACTTAGTTTTACCCTAGCTAACACAAGAATTAATGACAAAACCTACTATAGTGGTCAATTTCTTGTGTCAACTTGACTAGATGAAGAGATATCCAGATAGCTAGTCAAACATTATTTCTGAGTGTGCCTGTGAAGGTGTTTCTGGAAAAGACTGGCATTTAAATCAGTAGACCGAGGAAAGATCTGCCCTCACCCATGTGGGAAGGCTTCATCCAATCTGGTGAATCTGGTGAGGGCCTGGATTGAATAAAAAGTTAAAGGAAGGGTGAGTTCTTTTTCTCTCTCCTTGACCTGGGACATCCATCTTCCCCTGCCCTTGGACTCATACCAAATTGCACTGCCAGCTTTCCTGGTTTTCCAGCCTGCAGATAGCATATCATGGGACTTCTTGGCCTCCATAATCCCTTGAGCCAACTCTCATAATACTTTTCCTCTACTATATCTATATCTATATATATCATATTGGTTCTGTTCCTTTGGAGAACCCTGACTAATATTGTTCCATGAAAGGGTCGTATATGCAAAGTAGCCCACAAATGCTGAAGGAGCCAAGAAACCAAAGAACAAAGCAGACAAACACAGTTTGTCAGTAAAGAGTGGAACTTGCAGATGAAAATGGAATTGGGGGGCCACAAGACAGGTAGATCTCCACAACAATATACTCCCCAGACCCGGGGCTTATATACCATAGGGAAAGGTACATGTAATCCATAGAAACAGTTAAAGGCAACCCTTCAGAAAGCTATGTAGGTCAAAACCTATAATTTGTGTGATAACATCAAGATTGCTTTGATCTAAAGGCAGAATTTATAGCGAGTACAACTTCCTACACTAGGCATGGCAAATAAAGTAGAAATCAGGAGACGTTCATGGGACTGCAGTTAATCATAAGTCAACATGGCAGATTAGCATCCAAGATGGAGCCACTTTTGCATCCACAAAAAAACACCTATGCTGTGAATATACAAGAAATCCAGCCATTAATTGCTATCTGGCTCGTTGCTCCTTGATTAACATGTTTCCTGCTTTGCTAACCTCTCCTTTCACCTATAAATCCTCCTCCTTCCAGATTTATCTGCAATGCCACTCCTCTACAATGAGAGCCAGCCACACGGGCAATCTGTTCCACAGAATCTCATGGTTATGTCACTCAAATGCCTCATCCAAAGTCTGGCCCATAGAGGGTACACAACTACTTTCCTTTCTGCCAATTGCTTACTGTCTTCTTGCGGATTTAAATATGACTTTGAGGACTGTGGCTTGGATAAGCACTTGGATGGTACACCAGTTAAGATGAGGAACTGAACAACCATGAAGGGAAAAGAAGGTGGGCTGTGGAGAGTTCAGTCACCTGAACAATTCTCTAGAAAACTAGTTCTAGGACAGAAATTGAAATATGATCTAACAGAAAAAATCAGTACAAAAAAATTAAAACAGCCTATCAATAATAACCAGAATTGTTTGGGTCAGTGAGTACCAGAACTGGAAGGAAGAGAGAGGGAGACAGAGAGAGAGAAAGAAGAGAGAGCCTTCCTTTCTTTTTTTTTTACCTTTCCTTTTTTTTTTTTTTTGAGACAGAGTCTCACTTTATCACCCAGGCTGGAGTGCAGCGGCAGGATCTCAGATCACTGCAATCTCTGCCTCCTGGATTCAAGCAATTCTTGTGCCTCAGCCTCCTGAGTAGCTGGGATTACAGGCATTACAGGCATGTCCCTTTACACCTGGCTAATTTTTGTATTTTTAGTAGAGACAGGGTTTTGCCATGTTGGACACACTGGTCTCTAACTCCTGGCCTCTAAATGATCCACCCACCTTAGCCTCCCAAAATGCTGGGATTACAGGCTCGAGCCACTGCACCTGGCCTAAGTTGGTGTCAGATTTTGAAAGAAGTCAGAAAAATAGGTCAGGAATAGATTGTGCCTAAGTTACATGTCAGGTAATGGAACTTGAAATTTATCCTCCAGGTTAGGGTCAGTCAAAATTTTAATAGAGTCTAAAACGTCCTATATCCATTAGAGTGAGGGCATCATTAATTTGTATTGATAGCCATGATGAGTTGAAAGTATCCCTGCTTAGTAAATAAGTAGATTCGAATGAGGATCCAGTGCACATCTATTTTCCTTTTGTTAAGAATGTAATGATGCCGAGTTCCATGATGTCATTTTAGTGGAATTAAACTTGAGTGGTTTAAAAAATGATGCTTAGTTTAGGCTGCAGCCAAGTTACATGGAACTTAATGTAGTCAGTTACATAGAAGAAACGTAGTTAGACTGAATTCACCTATTTGTTCATGGAAAAAAATTTACTTAGGTAAAATTTATTTACTAAAATTGTAAATGGACCACACCCAAAGTTCAGGTTGAGCTCTTGGTTGCAAGCAACAGAAACCCAACTTTCTGACTCAACCCCTCTCCCAACCCCCACACACACAAAAGAAAATTAAAAGGAATTTACTGGCTCCTATGTTAGGGAGATTCAAGAAGAGCTAAACCTCAAGGGAACAGCTGTATCCCCAGCCTTAAAATTGCATCATCAAGATGCTTATCTATTCCGACTTTTATATCTATTTTCTTCTGCTTTGCTTTTCTTCTCCAGTTGTTTCTCACTACATTGTAAACAGACAATGTTCACTAGAAAATCCAAATGTATATGCTACCAATTTAGCAGGCCCCAGAGAAAGAAGAGTTCCCATGCAAACATGGGGCTGAGTTAGGACACAAGCCTAAGGTCAACCTGACTGGTGTCCTTATAAGAAGAGAAAACTGGACACACACAGAGACACCAGGGATGTGCATGCACAGAGAAAAGACCATGTGCAGAGATGGAGAGAAGGCGGCCATCTGCAAGCTGAAGGTCGAGCCCTCCGGAGAAACTCAACCTGCCAACACCTTGATCTTGAACTTCCAGCCTCCAGAACTGTGATAACATACATTTCTGTTGCTTAAGCCACTGTCTGTTGTGTTTTGTTATGGCAGCCCTAACAAACTAATATAAACAAAATACTGGAAAATTAAATTTCTACCTGTGGTAGATTAAATATCACCACAAGTTATTTGCAATTTCTCCCATAAAAAGGAGCCCATGTCCCCACCTCTTGATGCTGGGCTGGCCTTAGTACTTGGTCTGTCCCCTTGTAATGAAGTAGGAGTGACACCGTGACCCTTGGAGCTCAGTTCTCCAGGGGACTTGCAGTTTCTGTCGCTGGAACCCAGACACTACATGAGAAAACCAGACCAGTCTCCTCGAGGATGAGAGACTGTGAGGATGATGTGCAGAGACACAGTCATCCCAGCTATTCCAGCCAGACCTTCTGAAGCCAAACATGTAAGTGAAGTGAGACCATCCTGGAGCAGCCAGCCCCCAGCAGACTCACCAGCTAAAAGCAGCCTCAGCAGGCAAGGCCAGCAGGAGAACCACCAGCGAACCCACAAAAACATAAGAAATAAGAAACTGTTACTGCTTTAAACCACTAAGTTTTGCTGGTTTACTATATAACAATAGAAACGGAAAAATTCGTAACACAAACGGAGCTGCAGAATTTTGTTTCTTGCTTTGTGGATGTGGTATGTACAAAAGTATGTCACAACCAAATTGTACTGCTTAATATTGCCTCAAAATTTAAGTAGATATAAAAATAAAACTATTTTATTAAGCATATTCGAATAAGGTACTTTAACACAGGATCAACATATGTGTGATTTTATCAATTAAAATAGCAACATTTTTCAGATTTTTCATTTTGCTAGGAATAAGTCTATTACGAATATCCCCTTTCCTGTTGCTCTGATTATCTAACTGACGGATGGTTGGAAAGCAGGAATTTTCACTCATCTGTAATGACTCTGTAGGTACTGTGTGATTGTGTGACTCAGTTTTTCTTCAGTCATTCTTATCCTTCATTTAAACATGTAACCAGGAGCAAAATGTGTAACAGTAAAATTAACAATAAAGTTACAAATTATCAATGGCACCACAATGTATTATATATTTACTTGAATTAGACCATCATTTTAAGTTTTTACTTAATTAGCTTTTATTTATTTTTTATTTATTTGCAGAAATGTAATTAACACGTTGCTGAAGACTGGTCCACTGAGCACTGTTTGCAAAATGGAGCCCCACTGACACCTCATCACCACAGCTGGTGATGCTCCCTCAGTGGTGGCCACGTACTGCTGGCTGGGCATAGAAAATTAGCTGGTTGTGAACAGTTTATGTGCTCCCCAGGCCTCCAACACTTTCTTCTCTACCCCATGAGGATGTCAGAATACAAGTGAATGAGAATGGCTTCATCATCATAGAAAATTGTACCTATCTCTGAATACATTTTGAGTTCTAAAACTAATAAAAATCCCAAATTCATGTTCCTTAAGTCTTTATTATTATTATTATTACTATTATTATTTTAAAGACAGGTTCTTGCTCTGTCACCTAGTCTGGAATGCAGTGGCATAATCCTAGCTCACTGCAGCCTTGAACTCCTGGGCTCAAGCAATCCTTAGTCTCCTGAATAGTGGAGATTACAGGTGTGCGCCACCACACCCAGCTTTTTAAACTCTTATTAGGGAAAAATTGTGTAGAACACACAGATTTTGCCTTCTAGTAGTGGGTCATGAGGATGGGATTGCAAATTCCACTCTAGATTGTGCAGGGTCTGAAGGATGGGAAGGTTTTGAGTTATGTGGTCACTGTGACGCATTTAAAAGACCAATCCAGATACAAAGTGAAGAACTGATTAGTGTTATTATGTAAATGTCCATAAATGGTTAGGAACTAATTACAAAGGTCCAGTCAAGATATACACAGTACCTGATATAAAAGATGGCCCCCAATGCACCACCCCTCCTAGTATTCATGCCCCATGGAATCGCGTCCCTTTCATCTCAACTGGACTGTGATTCACTGGTGAGCAGTAGATTGCAGCAGAAGGGATTTCCACGGCTAGCTTGAAAGAACCCTCACAGCTTCTACCTTGGTCTTTTGGAACACTCATTTTGGGGAAAGCCAGATGCCAGGTAAGAAGTTACCTGAGACCACCCAGACATGAGGAAGCACTATAGAGAAGCTACATAGAGAGGTCACATGGAAAGAGATGTTCAGCCTCCAGTTCTTCTAGCCATCAAAGCTCAGGCACCAGACACAGGAATGAAGACACCATCTTGGACATAGAACTCAGATGACTCTGGAGATAACTGCAGTTCTCATTGACATCTGGCTGTAACTTTGATAGACATCTGAAGAAACAACTGTCTAAATGAGCCCAGCTAATGCGCACAAAAGAGAGAGTGCGAGAGAAACAATAAATGTTTAAGTGAATAAGTCTTGAAGTGGTTTCCTATGCACTTATACTAACCAAAATTATCTATAGGAGATATTACCTGGTAACATAATAGAACATTGTTCTAAATCATGTCTGTTTTCCTCTACGATAATATTAAACTAAACATCTATTTAAAGTAGAGTGTGTTAGTTTGCTAGGGCTATCTTGACAAAGTATCACAGACTGTGTGCCTTAAACAATACGAATTTGTTTTCTCAAAGTCCTGGGGGCCAGAAGTTCAAGATCAAAATGTCAACAGGTCTGGTTTTTCCTGAGGCCTCTCTCCTTGGCTTACAGATGACCACCTGCTCACTGTGTCCTCACACGGCTTTTTCTCTCTGGACACAGATACCCCTGATGTCTCTCTTTGTGTCCTAATCTCCTCTTCTTATAAGAAAACCAGTCATATTGAATTAGTGCCTACCCTAATGGCATCGTCTCAACCTAATTTCCAAGTACGGTCACACTCTGAGGCCATGAGAGTTGGAACCTCAACATATGAAATTCAGGGGAGACACAATTCAGTCCATAACACTTACTGACCACGGCAATGCTGCCACAAGGTTGTTTCTATTGTGAAATAGCATCTGTGATCTATATATAAATGAACCCAGACTCAATAAATGACTGAACAGGGAAGGGCTAAAGGACTTACCTGAATTTGAAGGGGATTTCCATGGATGACTAAGTAGCATAAATGCTGAGTTAAATACCCATCTCCCTCTATAACTCTCTATACTTACATCCATCTATCCTAGAGATATACTTGCTGTTTCTTGTCACTATCACCTGAAGGCCTAAACAGGGAAGAGATTAAAAGGCCATTTGTAACTCTGTATGCCTAGCTAGTGCACACTCAGTGCTTGGCACTATGAGTGTTATAAAGAAAAGCAGGAATTTGCTTTTCTTGCTCCTGGGGTACTCACAGTAAAGGGCACGGTGGGGTGATAAACACACAAAGTGCCCTGAAAACCAGGGTAAGGCTAAAGAGACAGCGCTTGTGCAGTCTGTGTCTCTGAACATGACCACACAAACACACACACACGCACATGCATGCACACATCACGCTCCACTTGGGAAATCTCGAAGGCTCTCAAGATAATATTTGAGACATGACAGCAAGTCAGCAGAATTATGTGATTCATTTGCCATCATCAGTATTGATTTACTTGCTGCCCTAAGAGAAGCTCTATAACCTCCCATTTTCACTGAAGGCAAGGCCCTTTTTGACAGCAGCATGTGGAGAGTCTATTAGCTCACTATCAAAGCCAGGGCTTCAGACCAAGCCCAGACAGCTTAATTTTTAGGTTTTATTTCCCAACTAATGAGTCCACAGCCTCAACCTAAGGCTTAAGCTCTTCACCCCTGGTTTAACTTTACCCAGTCCCTGAGCCCTTCCTTGTGTGTTCTAAGATGACATGCTGCTCAGCTCCCTTGAGGCTTAGTTAAACCTCACTTCTGTGAGTTTCTGTGTTGCTTTCCTATTGAGTCAGCAAAATATAGTCCTCTATTATATATCCCTTTTCTTGTTCCAGAAGGAAACTCTACTTTAGATCAATAGATACACCTACTCTTTGATATTATCTATTACAAAACTCAAAACTCTTTCCCCACACCCACTTCTCTCATAGCATTTATTTCGTATCTAAATCAAAGTCCTTTCCACGTTCTGCTTTCAACTGAGGTTGTTGGGAATTACCTGCCTCTTCCCCTAGATCCTCATTCTCATAAGGAGCAGGGCCCAACAAAGGCTCTGGAATTCCACTTGGGGGAAGATTTGGGCGTGATGATCTGATTGGAAAGGGGCTGGAAACTTACTTTGGCATTCATTTTTATAGCAGGTACACTGATTTTACTTTGATTTTATCTATTTATTTGGAGTTGCTTGAAACTACTTGCATTGCAAGTTTCCTATTTTTTACTTCCACTCATGTTTATTTTGGATGGTATTATGGACTTGCATCCCCCCCAAAATTCTTACATTGAAGCCTATCTTTGGGAGATAATTAGGATTAGATGAGATCATATAAGGAAAGCCCTTATGAATGAGATTAGTGTCTTTATAAGAATCTGGAGACAGCATGCTTTCTTCTTCTATCATGTGAGAATAAGTGAAAAGAATACCATCTGTGGATCATGAGTCAGGCCCTCACTATCACATGATCTTGGACTTCCCAGGCTCCAGAACTGTGAGAAATAAATGTTTGTTGTTTAAGCCACCCAGCTTATGGTATTTTGTGATAGTAGTCCAAGCTTACTAAGAAAAATTAGTACCAAGAGTAGACACTATTATAACAAATACCTAAAATGGTGGAAGCAGTTTTGGAACTGAGTAAGGGGTAGAGGCCCAAAGAGTTTTGAGATGCATGGTAGAAAAGTCTGGATTATCATGGACAGACTTGTAAAGGTGATTCTAATGAGGACTCAAAAAGGAAACAGGAGAACTATAGAGAAACCTTCTGACTTCCTAGAGAATTCACAAGTTATCATGAACAGAATGTTGGTAGAAATATGGACAGTAGGCCAGGAGCAGTGGCTCATGCCTGTAATCCTAGCATTTTGGGAGGCCAAGGCGGGTGAATCACTTCAGGTCAGGGGTTCAAGACCAGCCTGACCAACATAGTGAAAGCCTGCCTCTACTAAAAATACAAAAATTAGCCAGGTGAGGTGGCACACGCCTGTACTCCAGCTGCTTGGGAGGCTGAGGCAGGAGAATCACTTGAACCCAGGAGACAGAGGTTGCAGTGAACTGAGATCATGCCACTGTACTCCAGCCTGGGCAACAGAGCAAGATTCTGTCTCAAAAAAAAAGAAAAACATAAAAACTGTGGACAGTAAGGGCCATTCTGATGAGGTCTCAGATGGGAATGAGGAACAGGTTATAAGATAATGGAAAGGAGATAATCCTTGTGTTTATAAGGTGGCAAAGAATTTAGCTGAAATGTGTTCATTTCTAGTATTTTGTGGAAGGTGGAACTTGTGAGCAAGGTAATTGGTTTTAGCTGATAAGATTTCTAAGCAAAGTGTTGAAGGAGCACCTTGGTTCCTCTTGACCATTTATAGTGAAATGTGAGAAGAGTGCTCTTGAAGATGAAATTGTTAAGCAAAAAGGAACTAGAATGTAAAGATTTGGAAAACTCTCCACCTATCCAAATCACAAAAAAATGAGAAAACATGTTTGGAAGAGAACACTAAGGATGTGACCAAGCAATTCTTTAACAAGGAGATTAGTGTGGGCTTGAACCATGAACTTAACCAGCCACCCCAGCAGGAAAACTGCCAGTGTGAAGTGATGGAAAAGAATGAAGGAACACTGTCAGATTTCTTAAATTTTATAGGACAAGATTATAGTGCTGTTCAACTCAGAACATGTGCTATTCTTTAAGGCAAGGGAAGAGGAACCCCAAAGGCAATTCAGAGCTCATCACTACCTCTTCAATTTCAAAGGGTGAGGAGGCATCGCCTGGATTTTAACAGCATAGATGGTCTCCACCCACAGCTCCATGCCTAGCAGAGCTTTGGGAAAGTGGTGGAAATTATGGGTACAATAAAGGCTCCCCTCAGATTTACCCTTAGAGTTGCTGGTGGCTGTCATAAGTCTTGTCCGTAGTAATATTTCACAAAACACCTGGCATAGTACGTACAGAGAATGCAACATTTGACTATAGAATGACACACTGAGATGAATGTATGATCCAGAAAAGGACAGAGCAAAACAAAGCTTGAGAAGGCAGAAGACCACAAAGCCAGTTCTAGTGCAGGTTCAGCTCATACAATTACAATTAGGCAGCGTCCAAGATGACCACATGGAGGCCTGAGAAATATTTTAAAATAAAATAAAAATCAGCCCAGTACTAACAACAATTTCACTGATCCCAGGAAACATAACAGTGGGTCACCTTGAAGCAAGCACTGCAAAAATTTAGAGAGAAATATCAGCTACCAAGTGGTGGTCAGACATTACAGCAAAATTAAGTTCCTCTGACTCTTGAGTGCCAAGCTCTCTCCATAGGCATCTTGCCCATTAGCCTGCTGGTGTCTTGATCCAATACCCTTGAGGGCTGTAAGTAGCAGCTTTACAAGGGTAATTGAAAGAGTATTACTGGTTATTTATCATCTCTTGATCACCTAACACCATGGTACCCTATTAGGATGAACTAGTAGACACTGCGCAAAAGATTGCCTCGGCTGGAAGATTTTCAGCTGCTTATTTAACAGGAGACAAGCAAAGCAAGATTCTCCTCAAATCCTCTCATTTTGGACCAATATTATGTGTTAATTAATCTTGATTACTCTATACAATAAGCATATTTGAGGAAATTAATCAGCACTAGCCTCGGGTAGTGTCCTAATTAACAACATGCTGAAACAGCGTTCTCCTAGTAAGTGTAAATACCGTGTTGATGTCATTTGCAAGACAACAGTATGACTGTGTACTAGGCACACATGCTAATGAATGCGATACTGAATATTCAAGAACTTTCTGTCCTTCGACCTTTCTGACTTACTGTCTTAGCTGGGTGGTCATGTATAGTCAACTACTGGCAGAATATGTGTCTCAGCTTCTTAGGATATTTTAATCCAAAAAAAAATACAACATGAACAGGAAAAATATCATAGAGGTAAGAAACCTTAAAGATCAATTATTCACTTTATTCCACCAGGCCCTACAAGCTGAAACAGAGTTGAGCGAGATGTGATGGAGAATGCAGATAATACGTTTCTCATCTACTTTGCATGTTTGTTAATGGAGAAATGGAGTCATCGATAAGAATGTATGATGACCCGCCCATGTCCACTGAAGCTGCATGTGACCTTGGCCTTCCTTTAACACCCTTTCCCGCTCCCAAATCTCCCTTACATTTCACTTTCTCTATACCCCAGCAGTTTCACATTGGATGTAGGACTCCCACATCATGGAGAAAGAAGAGGAGAATCACAGAGAGTAGAAAATCAATGCAATCTCTTTATAAACCTATCTCGGATTTGGCTCAATTTTTCCATAGATGCTGACTCTAATTCCATGAAAGGAAGAGCCCCTTTGCAAAGACTGAGCTGGAATGAGGAAATGAAGTTGACAGTGATTTGGGACTGTTATTTGTAGGTAGAGGCCAGAAAGCTGATACTGGAATAAAGCATCTGCCTACTCATTTACTCCAACAAAAATAACAGAATGAATGTGGAATAAGGTTTAAATTGGTCCAGAGAAGCCAATGACTGTGGAAGGAAAGAGAAGGATCCAGTGTTAGGCAGAGGGGGATGTTGGTTTGTAATGCAGTTTCAACCAAGGTCTCGGCCAACCCCACAGGGAGTTCTGGAACTGAGATGATCCTTCAGACCAACAAGATGCAGGAAAAAAAATCCATTGTTGAATTTTTATATTTTTAAAGACACAGGTTCTCAATGTATGCGTGTGTAATTTATTTCAGGGCAGGTTCTCAAGACAGCAAACTGAGATGGAAACTAGCATGCAGGAAGTTTACTGACTACTGTTCTCAGGAACAGCATGGGTGAGAGAGAAAGGAAGAAAACTTTTTTTTCTAAGTCAGTATTATAGATTCATCCATAGGAAAAAAATTATCAAGAGCCTATTATATGCCAGGCACTAGCCATTAAGGATATAGCAATGAATAAATCTTCTAGTCCCTGCCCTCATGGAGCTTTTGTTCTAGTAGGAGAGTCCAGCAATCCACTGGCAAACACGTATCTGTAATGTAACATCAGGTATTTGTAAGTATTATTCAGAAAAATAAAGCAAGGGTAGGGGATAGAGTGGTACAGATGGTGATTTCAGATAAGGTGGTCAAGAGACGCCACTGTGACAGGGTAACATTTAAGGAAAGACTTGAAGGAAGTGAAGAAATGACCCATGCATGTATCTGGCTAAAGAGTATTCTAAGAACTGTTCGCAAAATACACCCAAGAAACACATCATTATTTTTAATAACTCTCTGAGTTTCCATAATATGGATGCTCCATAATTCACTCATCTACTCCTTAGTAAATGAGCATTCAGGAAGCTTCCAACTTTTTTCCATTGCAATAAACATCTTTGTGCACATATATCTTTAGTTATTGATTACTTTTATTTTTGTGGAATAAATTACCTGAAGGGAGATTTCTGGGTCAAAGAAAATATATATATTATATAAAATACATACATTATATTATATAAATATATATATTATATAATATATTTATATTATATAATATATATTTATATAATATAATGTATGTATTTTATATAATATATATTTATATAATATATGTATTTATATTACATAATATATATATATATATAAAATTTTTTTTGAGACAGTATCTTGCTCTGTCGCCCAGGCTAGAATGCAGTGGCACAATCTCAGCTCATGCAACCTCTGCCTCCTGGGCTCAAGCCATCAGCCCACCTCAGCCTCCCAAGTGGCTGGAACTACAGGCACATGCCACCATCCTGGCTAATTTTTGAATTTTTTGTAGAGATGGGGTTTCCCCATGTCACCCAGGCTAGTCTCAAACTTCTGAGCTCAAGCAATGAACCCAACTCAGCCTCCCAAAGTGCTGGGATTTCAGGTGTGAGCCACCATGCCCAGGCCCATTTTTTAATGCTTTTTCAACATTATATAGCAATTCATAACCCCACTGATAATGTATGAAAGGTCTCACGTCCCCTCATTCTCACCAGTTCTTACCAACTTGTCTTAGTTAGTTCAGGCTGCTCTACAAAGTACCATAGAATGGATGGTTTATAAGTAACAGAAATTTACTTCTCATGGTTCTGGAAGCTGGAAGTCCGAGATTAGGGTGCTAGCATGGTCTGATTCTGCTGAGGGCCCTTTTCCCAGTTGCTGATGGCCAACTTCTTGCTGTATCCTCACATGGTGGAGAGAGGGATTGCTGGTCTCTTCATCCTCTAATATAAGAGCACCATTTCCATTTGTGAGGACTCCACCCTCATGACTTATTACCCCTAAAAGGCCCCACCTCGTAATGCTTTCACTTTGGATATTTAGGCCTCAGCATGCAAATTTGGGGTTAGACACAAACATTCCATTTATAGCACAACTTTTTAACCTCTTGCCTTTGCTGACCAGTATGAGGGTCTCATTTTTTTTTTATTATTTGAATTTTCATGATTACTAGAGAAGCTGAGCAGCGTGTCCTGTTTTCTGGCTTTTCTTGCTTACATCCTTGCTGAGTGGCTCATTCATGCCCTTTACCTCATTTTCACTGAAGTCATATGTCTTTTCCTTGACAATGTGAAAGAACGTTTTGAAAATTAGGGATATTAGCCCTTGCCATTCATATGTGTTGCAGATGTTCTTAAAATTCTGCCAATCTATTGTTTGATTTTCTACTCTATATGATGCATTTTTTTCTATACAGAAGTTTGTTAATTTCAAGTAAACCAATCAATCCGTCTTTTATGAACTCTAATAAGATTTAGCAGAGATAAATGCAATTTTTTTTTTTTTTAAGACACAGTCTCGCTCTGTCACCCAGGCTGGAGTGCAACGGTGCCATGTCGGCTCACTGCAACCTCTGCCTTCCAGGTTCAAGTGATTCTCCTGTCTCAGACTCCCGAGTAGCTGGGATTACAGGCACCTACCACCATGCCTGGTTAATTTTTGTATTTTTACTAGAGACGGGGTTTCACCATGTTGGCCAGGCTGATCTCGAACTCCTGACCTCAGGTGATCCACCCACCTCAGCCTCCCAAAGTGCTGGGATTACAGGTGTGAGCCACTGCACCTGCCTGATAAGTGTAAATATTATCCCTTATCAAACTCAGACTTAAAGTTCAGAAAATCCTCTTGCCAGAGATTTTGAGGTTGGGAAATTAAGATCATTTAAAAAAACAGAATTTGAGAAACTGAAATCAGATCTATGAAAGTCCTTTGAAATATATTTTGCATTCATAAAATAAAACAATAAAGACATTATAAGTATAAATCAGTAACACAGATACTATAATATTAATTGCCATTTACCATTCCTGCATAAAACTTTTGAGTGTTTCTTAAAATTTTGGTGCAGTGCTTGTAAATTCTACTTATTTTCTTCTTTGCCTGGATCCTCATTCAAATGATCAATGCCTTCTTGATTGCATGACTCAGAAGATGCTTCTGTCCCCTCCCCGGATCACATGTCTATCAAATCCTCTCTCTCACATCTCGACTCCTGGCTCCTTGACTCCTCCTCACAGATGTCACCTGAATACCCTTATGAGTTTACTGTGCTTTATCTTCCTTTGTATCCCCAAGGATTCACTGTGAAAATCTCCATCCTTCTTCTGCCATCTGCTTTATCTCCCCTTTTCACTCCCAACTCCCAATTTCCTCTCTTTCTAATTACTGCCAGCAGAAGTGACTCACAATCCACACAATTCTGTTTTTCTGGAACTGAAATTCCAACAGTTACCAAACAGGTGTACAGAAGTAAGTTTCACTTCTTGTACTATATCTTGAAGTTGGAGAAAGATTATCAGCCTTGAATTTCGTTCAGAAAATCACAAACACTGCTACGGAAGACAGTTAACCTGGTTTAATAACCCTTCATGTAAAATTGATCCGGGGTATTAGTTTTATACAAGTTTGACATGAGCTAACAAAAGTATAATAGTATTATGGAGATTGAAAACATTTATAGATATTAATAGAAAAATATATTCAAATCCAAAGAAGGACCTAATCTTCTCAGTGGCTGTGGAGAGTGGGGGGATTATCTTCATCAACTCACATCTTCCTCAGCCAATCACAGCTAACTAGAATAGCGTCAACGTGATTGGCTTAGATCAAACTGATTCTCCACTGTGGGCTAGGACTGGGGCTGGGATTGGCATCCCCTGAAGCACATGGTCAGGGAGGAGTACAGATACCTAAAAAATAAAATTACATTAGAAGATGTAAGGAGAAATATTTGTTTCCCACTCCTCATGTTTCCTTCCACGTTGTAGGGAACTCTATTAATATAGAACTCTGGGCCCCCTTTATTCCTAAATTGATTCAATTCAGGTCAGTGGGAAGGTGAATGGAATGGTATATTTGATTCATAAATTTGGAAGGATAATTGGCCAGGCTGACCCCAACACCTCACCCCACCCCTTCCCTGTGATTGAACATTTTGAAAAGCATGCAGTACCCCCTATGCATATCTGACTAGGACAGGACTCCAGGCAGGAAGGGCCTATAGCTTGCTGGGTGGCGGAGGTATATTGCAAATTCAGGGGGACAGTTAGCCCTTCCAATGCATGGAAGGAACACCAGAAAATCAACAAGGTGTAAAAATAGTGAAACAAATTCTTTATAGATTTCTGGAAGCTTCTGGTGTACAAGAGCCCCTAGTTTGGGGCCTGAAATGTGAGGACAGGGTGTTATGATCTTTGTGGTTGCTAAATGTTTATTTTGATCCTGTTACAGATATGCAGAGGGCTTTAACTGCCAAGGCCAGACCAAGGTATAGTAAATATAACATCTTCCCAGAATGGATCATTATTGCTCAGAGCACCTACATCCGTATGGCAGGATCCGCATGGAAGGTCTAAAGAAAAGGTGTCTGGGTCTCATCAAAGGACTAGGACTCAGCAAAGCAAAGGCCACAGGGCCCCAGCCAGGAAGGGGCCTCCCCAGCACAGGCCATACAAAGTTTAGCAAAAGCGACCTTGCTCTTCTCTCCTCAGCAAATGTAGGTGCCTTCATCAGGCATAGAGACTGTCTAAGGATGCAGATTATGCTTGCTTGGCCTTGAACTTTGCTCAGCTTTTCGTAAGTAGGCATTGCCTTTGGTCAGGTTTACCAGAAGCAAACCCTAACACAAGGATTCATATATAAGCAATTTATTTAAAAACTGCTCCTGGGAGAAAATGAATTAAGGAATCAAAGGACGAGGGGAGAAGCCAAAAAAGGATGCAATTTCTGATCAAGGTGCAGCCTCAGTCTGAACCATCAGGGGTGTCCTGGAGTATAAATTACATCACAGGATTTGTCCTGACTCAAGGCAAGCATGCTGGGTGATTAGACTCACCAGCACAAGTATGGAAGTTAGCAGTCTGAGAGCCTGTGGGGGTGATTTTTGTCTTATTGAGGATCTGGTCTTGATTCTGTAATTTCTGAGGCCCAGAAGGAATTTCATGGAGCAATGGCCCAGGTTGAAAACTCTGTTCCACCCAGGTATTGACAACTCCTCTAGCTGAAATGCAGCAGAATTAGACGTTGACAAGATGAATTTTGGCCTTGATGCAGATCTACAAGCCAGATCTCAGAAACCACACACTAAGAATGGATTGGAACAGAAAGAGAGTCTGGATTCCTAGCAATTTTATGGAAAAAAAAAAAAAAAAAAAACTTACAAACAAAATCTCTACCTGGTGTAGACTCCCTAACTTTGGACTTTATTTTGCAAGAGAAAATTAACATCCAATTTATTTAAGTTCCTGTGTTGTCTCTCTGATGCTAGCAGTCAAACAAAATTTCTACCTAATATAATTGGTGAACTATCTTCAGGAATTTTTAAATCCTAATTTATATCAGTGTTAGAAGTCAAAATCCTATTTTGCATTTAATTTGGGTTTCTTTTTTTTTGGCAGTGCAGGGATTGTTGAATTTTTAATTTCTAAATTATGTTCAACATGTGTCATATATATTACTTCGCTCATTCATGCATTTATTCATTCATTCCTCCAGCAAATATTTATTGAGCACCCACAGCCTGCAAAGTAGTATGCTAGGCTCTGGGGATGTTAGACAAACAAGACAGAGTTCCTTCCTCTAAAAAGTGCAGATTTAGTAGGAGAGACAAAGCAGGGAAACAGATACTACAGTGCAAAGTGTCAAACACTATGACAAATGTTTGACAGAGGGGTTGTGGTATCCTGGAGGATATGAGTTATTTCACCGGTAGCTGGAGGCAAATGTGCAAATCGCAGCATACTCTGAAAAGAGCCACAAAGGAAAAGACTGTGCATGTCCTCTCTCTACTCTGAGAGGCCTTTGAGTCATCAGCTGGGTGATGCAGCTGCCCCTTCTGTTGGAAAAGAAACTCCAAGAGCAATCACATCTGTACGCACACAGTAAATAAACTGAAGTCTAGAGGTGGGAATGCAATGTGATGAAACTGCCAACCACATACACAATTCTTTCTCTTACTCTCAGCTCAAAGTCCATTGAAGGAAATGCAGACAAAAGCTGTCCTTGAAAAATCTTTGTTGTCTCCTTTTTCTTTGTCTTGTTTTACTGCATCATTGTGGTTTCGTCTTTGTATTTTTTCTCATGAAGATGCCCTTGTGAAATTTACCCAAGATTGAATCTTACCTTCTAGTCACATTTAATATTTTCAAAACTGCAGTGAGTTTGTATCAAATGGCAGCACAGTTATGCCCTGAGACGAAAGAGGGTTTTTTTTTTTTTTTTCTGAATTACTTTAAGGGAATTATTCTCTTGCAAAATTTTCTCTTTGCCTTCTGGGTTAAAAGAAGCAATTATGGATGGTGAAACCTGGAGAATAGACTCTTGGAATAGACTTACTCAGTATATAAAAAGGAAAGGAAGAGAAGGAATGAGCCATGTTGTCTTTTCAACCAGATCCTCTCCCCAGGTGGGTTCACTCACCCACGATTAAGTGGGAGATGAGCTGTTGGGAGTGTTGGCTGTGGATCACACCATCTTTGTCACCAATTACTGTCTTGACCACTGCCTCCAAGGAGTGACCATAAACAAAGCTCAAGCAGCTTTTTACTAAAACATTTCAAAAATAAAATCATAATTCTCAGAGTACAGAGGAATAGCTATGATCATCTAAATCTATCTTTTGTATGATTAAAAAGAGAAAGAACATGGGGGTCTCCCATTCATTTTTCATAAAGCCCACGCTTGGTCACTCCCTACACCAGCTAAGTGCTGAACCCTTCTTTATCTGATATTTTCTTTTCCCTTATCCTAATTCCTTCACAGTTTTAATTCTTTCTATTCTACTGAAGTCTCCCACCTACATCCATGTGGGGTTGATAGGATCGAGAAAAAAAAAAGAAACAGCTGCAAGAAATGAGATGTAAGTGACAGCGAGAATTCAGCAGAAACATGAAACGAGAACAAGAAATGACAAGAAAGAAAGATAAGTTTCCCAAGACTGTGTTGGGATATTACGGGGAAACCTTGGTCTCCCACCATCTAAGCTACTGGTATTCCAACTAATTTAACCTAATGGTAAAGGGCTGTGTAAACCCAGCAGACTGGGGAGCTTGGAAATGTGCAGGCAATCGACATTTAGTCATACTTATGCATAAAACTCATTGGAATGTCTGCTGCTTCTTGTTATAGAGTAGAAAGTTCCAACAGGGTATCCAGCCAATATACAACAAAAAGAACATGTCAGATAAGCTACAAAATCATAGTTTAAAAAGACTTAAGAGCTGAAGATGAAAAAACACCTAGATAAACTAAATTTCATAAAATGCCAAGCCCTAGAAGACACCACAGCTGCCTTCATCCCTGGGGGAACAATGAGAAGGGGAGGAATTGGCAAAAGACGAAAATAAGGAGACCAGCTGAACTTTCTATGAACTATTAATGGTTATAGATGAGCCAATATTGTGGATTAAAATACTAAAGGTCCCAGTGATACAATGAGTCTGCATGGAGGTAGCACACCAAAGCCTCAGAGCAGAGCAAGAGACATGAGAAATCTCTCATTGGTACAATAAGCCTTCATGAAATGCAAGAAAAAAGCTTCAGACAGGCCTTCCCCATGTGTACTGCAACTGTCTGGTAAAGGTTGGGGACAGGACAGCAAGGTAGAAAGATATTTATATTTTTCCGGATGCATAAAGCCAGAGGAGAGTGCTGGAAAGCAGAGAGAACTTCAAGTGATCCAAAAAGTTGGCAGCCAAGTCGTAAAACAAAGAGAAGCTCCCCACAATTCAGAAAGCAGTAGCTAAGCAAGCTAAGCTATAAAGCGTAAAAAGTTTCCTGAGTCCTGCTCTGTGGAAAGGGAAGTCCTGATATTATCTTCAAAATACTTGAAACCAGAATGGACTGGATCTAACTAAAACTGCAACAAGCCCAGACAGCTCAACTAAAGATTAAATCAACTCAGCCTCATGCACTACCGACCTGAAAGAAGGAGGTGTGGTCTTTTCTGGAGGGCATTTTCATTTACTTCAATATATACTATAGTTTACACACATGACGAGCAGACAATCAAAAACTGTAAGACTTATGATGATGTAAGGAAATATGACCCATACTCAAAAGAATAGTAGTTGGAAGCATAGCCACAGATGCCCCAGATCTCAGAATTAACAAAAAAGACTATAAAATAACTCTGATAAAAGATTAATAAATCCATGAGCAGATGAGGCATATCAGCCCAAAAAGGAAAGCCATAAAGAAAAAACAAATAGAGATGCTAGAAATGAAAACTACAATATCAGAAATAAATCATTTATATTAGGTCTTAACAGCCAAGTATACACAACAGAAAAAAATAACGAATAAGTCTGAAATCATTCAATAAAAATTATTCAAGTTGAAATAAAAAGGCATAAAAGAATGAAAAGTGGAAAAAAGTACCCAAGATCTATGAGACACATTCAAATGGTCTAATAACAAGTAAATGGGGTCCCAGAATGTAAGGAGAAAGAAATGGAAAAGATAAGGGCAGAAGAAATATTTGAAAATATAATGACTGCAAGTTTTCTAAAAATGATTAAAGATATATTCCAGAGGTTCAAGAAAATCCATCAGATTTGCATCAAAGAAATACTAAAAGAAGTTCTTTAGGATTATAGATAAAGATAACAGATGGAAGTATGGATTTGCAAGAAGAAATGATGATTAACAGAAAAGGTGTTATAAATATGTGTATAAATACAAAATACCTTGTGTGTGTGTGTGTGTGTGTGTTTCCATTTTTTTAAACTATTAATTTTGTAAACCAAAATCTGTAACTTTTTTGTGGAATTTTTTAAACATATAGAAGTCAAATATATGATTCAAGATAGACAAGAAAAGATTCAGAGGCTATAAATGGAATTATAACATTGTAAGATTTTTACATTGTTTGTTAAATGGGATACTATCATTTGAAGGTAGCCTGTGATAAATTAAAGCTGCATGTTGTAATCAAGAGCAACCACCAAAAAAAAAAAAAAATTACAAAAAGTCAATAGGGAAGATAAAATGGAAAATTTAAAAATACCTGTTTAACCCAAAAGATGGCAGGAAAGGAGAACAGAAGAACCAAAAATAGATGTGATAAATAGAATATAATTGTATCAATGACTGTATTAAATGTAAGTGTATTAAACGCTCCATGTAAAGTATAAAAATTGTACAGCTGGACACAAAAGGAAATTCAATTATATGCTGTTGACAAGAAATATACTTCAAATACAAAGGCAGGTATAGGCAAAAAGTAAGAGTGTGAGAAAAAATATACCATCCAAACACAAAGAACAAGAGAGATAATGTGGCTCTATTAATATAAAACAAAGAATATTCAAGACAAAAAAATACCAGAAATAGAGAACTTTAGTAATCATAAAAAATTCTTTCAAAAATATATATATAATTACCCTAAATGTGTATGTACCTAATGACAGACTTTAAAATACGTTGAACAAAATTTGACAAAACTAAAAGAAGAAACAGACAAATCCATAATCATAGTTGGAGGTTTTAATACCTGGTAAAGAGAAAAAGAAGGGAATGAGACAAGGGGAAATGCCTCAAGGAAAACAGGGGTTCAATGACATTCTACATGGGATTATGACTTGTTTCCCAAAAGTACTTCGTTTATTAATACATTGAAAATAAGTGACTTGTTTCTCTCCATTTCTTTCTTCGCTTCTTGTGGAAGTTTTCCATTCTATGTTTTCTCTTCTTACAACTCCTTGTTTTCCAGAAATCACTTACAAGGAACATTCAGTTACCCACTGCTCCACTAGAAAGTTAGGCTTCTCTTGTGGCATTCCACAGTGAATCCCTTCATCAACATCTGGATCTTACAAAATGAAGTACCTCAGTAAGCTATGAAGAGAAAGGACGTTCTACCCCCTTCTACTTTCTGCTACCTCACCATGATAACCAATCCTATCATCATCATCACAACTGGCTCCTTCATACCTTTAAGGTCCCTTCAAAGAGGACATCCTTGACCACTTCCCCTAAAATATATATCCCCTTCCATGAGTATGCTCTCTCAGCAACCTTTCTCTCAGCAATAAAATTAATGTATCATTAATGAATTATTGGTAGGTTTTTTTTTTTCTCTCTTTCTCACCTAGACAGTAGTGTAGGATCTAGGACTATATCTGTCTTGTTCACTCCATTAAATTTTAGGAATGGGAATCCAAGACTAAGGGAGGCTATGCTCTTTGGCCAACATCACACATCTAGAAAGTGACAAAACCAGGATTCAGACACTGATCAGCCCAGTAATTCTCCTTCCCCAACATCCAACATGCTGTGTGAACTCCTGCATGCTGATATGATCAATCAATTATTCAAGATTTAACAGAACTAAAAGAAGAAATAGAAAAATCTATCATCATGATTATATGTTTTAATGTTTTAATTTTCCTCAGTAGAGGGGAAAAGAAGAAAGTACGATGAGTAAATTCTAAGTAACTGGCTTAAAATACAACCCACAACAGTGTTCCTTAAAAGTAATTCACTCAAGTTTCCTGAATAAGTCATTTTCCCATTCACCATTTTAAGAGGGCAACACAAGCTACTGTAAAAAAAAAAAAGTCCTGTAATCTCAGTGACTTTACACAAGAGATGTTTATTTTTCATTCTTGTGAAGTGTAAAATAGTGTTCCTAATTGACGAGCAACTCTCCTGCAAGTGGCCATGTAGCAATCCATCAGCCTCAAGCCAAGAGAGGGAAAAGAACCTTAAATATCACATGTGGGAAATATCTTTAAGGGGGAGGTCTGGAGACAGTATATATCAGTGCTTCTCAAATTGTGACACGCACTAGAACGCAGGGAAGCAAGCATGCAGGTTCCTCAACCCCACCCCCAAAAATGTCTGTTCTCTAGGCCTGGGCCAGGACTCAAGAGTCTGCATTTCTAACAAGCTCCTAGGTGATGCTGAGCCTACTATCTGGGAACCACAGATTGAATAGCACTAGTATATACCACTTCTACTGACATTTTATTGGCTAGCACTCAGTAATATAGCCACACTCAACTAAACAGGGTCTAACTGTATGCTAACAAAGAAGAGGAACTGGGTTTGATGAACAGCTGGACAGTCTCCACTACATATGATTTTTTTTTAGGTGGAATCTCACTCTGTTGCCCAGGCTGGAGTGCAGTGGTGCGATCTCGGCTCACCATAACCTCTGCCTCCTGGGTTCAAGTGATTCCCCTGCCTCAGCCTCCCGGGTAGCTGGGACTACAGGCATGAGCCACCACACTCTGCTAAATTTTTTGTATTTGTAGTAGAGACTGGGTTTCACCATGTTGGCCAGGCTGGTCTCAAACTCCTGACCTCAAGTGATCCACCTGCCTCAGCCTCCGAAAGTGCTGGGATCACAGGCGTGAGCCACTGCACCCGGCCCCTATATGATTTTTCTAAATTACTAACTTATCCAGGCAATCAAAGAACCAGGAAATCAAACAAGAGAGATTAATAAACTAAAATTACAACTCCTTCTTCCAGTCAATCTTTGACCTTGAATAAGATTTCTCACTTAAGGAATCACAGTCAATTAAGAAAGATCAGTGGCTACGTTTTGACAAATGATTCTAATAAACTGAGGCTAAGAATGAGAAAGGAAAATAAAAGACCAATAAACGTGCATGCACACACACACACACACACACACACGATATTAGCAAAGGAGAACCACATTTGTGTACCAGGATCTAGGCAAACCTACTCTTGCAAATAGAAATGCTAATGGGTCCTTAATTCCTGATAAAATATTAGCAGTGCTGTAAGTACACTCACGCATCTCCAGGAGACCACATTTAATGCATATAACTCCCTGACCTTTAAGATTTTACTTATATTTATCAAGATGCCCCTAAGAGTCCTTACTCTGTTCCCATTTAGCCATTGGTCATGGGATAACAATGCCCTATGGTGTAAGTAATTGCTCAGAATAGTCATTGCCCTCCAGGGTTTCTTTCTTTCCCAGAAAGATTGTGTCTCCAGGATTGGTGGGACTTAGAGAGGTTGTTTAGTCTCTTCTGGCCTTCTGGCTAGAATATACTTAAAATTTGTTGCAAAAGATAGAAATCTGAACTTCACTCAGTAACCCTTTCCAGTTTTCATCCACTTTTCCTAACAAGGAATTCTGACTTAGTTTAACTTAAGTAACTCTCATTGCAGTAAATTCATTTTTCTCTCTTTTTGCCCTCAGGTGAAACAAGATATTTGGCTATCAGTATCATAAGTTCAAGAGCTGGTCAAAGGCTTAGTGATCCAACGCATAAATGATCTTTACTAACCACTATAATATATGACTCATCCTCAGCTTAGCACTTGGGACAAAAAGTAGACAAGTCTGTTATCTCGGCAGTAGGAAGTTACTGTTAGTAATAACACAGTACCAATAGTTTCAAATAATATTTCTTTTCTTACTTTTTGTTTTTGTTTTTGAGACAGAGTCTTGCTCTGTCACCCAGGCTGGAATTCAGTGGCGCCATCTTGGCTCACTGCAACCTCCGCCTCCCGGGTTCAAGCAATTCTCCTGCCTCAGCCTCCCAAGCAGCTGGGATTATAGGCACCCACCATCATGCCCAGTTAATTTTTGTATTTTTAGTAGAGACTGGGTTTCATGATGTTGGCCAAGCTGGTCTCGAACTCCTGACCTCAGGTGATCTGCTTGCCTCAGCCTCCCAAAGTGTTGAGATTACAGGCGTCAGCCACCATGCCCGGTATTCCATAGTTTCTCTGTAACTATGAACCTCAGAGTAGTATAGTATAGACACAATGGGCAACAGTAAAGTCCCTTTTCCTAGGAATCAACCAAAATTAGATTCTCAGGATAGCGGGGACATTCTCACGGTCATCTGGGAGCTGGTTGCAATTGTCTTGAGTAAGCAACAAGAAAGTTATCCTCAGCACTCCCTCCAAGTTCAGTGCCATTCATGATTCATTGAGTGCCATGTCAGGGCAAATGCTGAGATATGCTCTATGACTGATTTGGTTTGGCTGTGTCCCCACCCAAATCTCATCTTAAATTGTTGCTTCCATAATTCCCATGTGTTGTGGGAGGGGACTGGTGGGAAATAATTGAATCATGGGGGTGGTTTCCCCCATACTGTTCTCATGATAATAAATAAGCCTCAGAAGAGCTGATGGTTTTATAAGGGGTTTCCCCTTTTGCTTGGCTTTCATTCTCTCTTGCCTGCCACCATGTAAGATGTGCCTTTCGCCTTACACCATGATTGTGAGGCCTCCCCATCCACACGGAACCATGAGTCCATTAAACTTCTTTTTCTTTAAAAATTACTCAGTCTCAGGTATGTCTTTATCAGCAGGATGAGAATGGACTAACACAATGACAGACAAAAATCAGGGCAAGACTTGGTTGCTGTCCTTCTGGAAACTAAGAGAGAAACAGTCTATTTCAGGAATGGAATTACATTTCCTCCAAATGTCAAATCTCATTGGTTGATGGTGGCTGTGCTAAGTGCTATGATGAGAATTATGAAGCTTGGTCTAAGGTCAGTGAGAAAGTACCAAGGACTAAGTAGCAGTGTCTGCTCAGGACACAGAATGAGGGTGGCAGCATGTTTTCCAGGTATTTTCTATCTCCATCTAGTATTTCAGACTGAGACTCTACCCAGATAGGAGAATACTGTTTACCCTATCTACCACTTTCCATCATTGAAGTTTCCTGCAGAAAAAGATAACGTCCCAAGAAGAGGCCACTGGGCCTCAGAGACTTGGTTGGTTAGCCGTTGTCTTCCCACTATTAACCCCCGGCAAAGAAGCAAGACTTTGTTACTTTCCTTTCCTCTCCCAAAAAGAACACTTGAATCGCACAAAATCTGATCTTCCCCCATATATGTTTGGTGTGATAATTCCTGAAACAAAAAGCAGGTACAAGGTGAAATTACAAAAACAAACTTTCTCAATATCCAAGACAGGATTTATTTTTCTTTCTCCTTGAAGTTTTCTCACTTTGGCTCTACTCCCACAGAAGAGGCCTCTGTTGCTCTCCCTTTAAAAGTGTGACCTGAGAATGAACAAACACATCTTTCCTGAGACAGCCTGACATTTTTATAAAGTGCTTTATTAACATCGGAAAGAAAAAGGAAATCATTACAGAAATGCAATGGTGTAAAAATAGTTTGGTTTCCAAAGCTCCGGTCTGTGATCCTAAGTATATCAATAAATAACAACTAAAAATGACCCCCCCAAATTCCTCATCCTCAGGCTACTACCCCCAAGTCTTCTAGCAAGGACCATTGCCTGGATCCCTTCCCATCTCTCAAAAGTGACCTTCAGGTACCTTCTTGTCATCCTGACCCTAGGAAGTAGTACAAGAACAAGTTCCAACCTCTTTCACAGTTCCCACCTCTCATCTAGGGTCTTCCTCCTCAATTTCAGATCCAAGTCACATAGCCAGTTGCTGAAATGTGTTCATGGCAGTGGTAACTGGCACTCCCTGAGAGCTCATGAAGGATAACTGCTCCTGCTTTTACCTGCTTTCACTGAATTCTGTAAAGACCTATTTGGTGGAGTCATCCCTCCATCTCCCCACCTATACACATAAATTGTCTTACAAAAGTCTACCCACTAGAATTTTAATATACCCTAACTCATTGACCATGGCTTGGCAAGAGAAGCTCTGAGGGAAGGAGAGACTGAGGCTGGTCCAGGCTCAGTGGGAAAGAATGCAATGATCAATTAGCAATCTCTGTCATGAGTGTGGGAAGTCCACTGGCATGATCCACAGATGTATTTAGCAGCCCCAACTTGAATTGCATAATAATCATAACGACAATCCAGAGTGAGCAAATAAGAAACAGGCCATTCTTTTCTGTCAGCTGGGCCAAGAAGCATTCATTTGGTCTGTGTGAGAATGCAGCTACAGCAATCATGGAGGAAAATAATGCCAACTTTGCAGACTAATGATTAATCCACTGTTCTAAGTAGCTCTAGGCCTTTTCCATCACTCCTATTCTACTTTCAGCCAAAACGTTGGTCATCTTTAAGAAAACTTACACTTGTTCACATGATATCTGTATTCATCCTCTGTTGTGACATGGATATGTTGGGAATGCTGTGGTGATAACTTTCTTTTTTTTTTTTTGAGACAGAGTTTCACTCTGTCACCCAGGCTGGAGTGCAGTGGCGCAATCCCAGCTCACTGCAAGCTCTGCCTCCCGGGTTCACACCCTTCTCCTGCCTCAGCCTCCCGAGTAGCTGGGACTACAGGCACCTGCCACCACGTCCAGCTAATTTTTTGTATTTTTTTTTTTTTAGTAGAGACAGAGTTTCATCGCGTTAGCCAGGATGGTCTGGATCTCCTGACCTCGTGATCCGCCTGCCTCAGCCTCCCAAAGTGCTGGGATTACAGGCATGAGCCACCGCGCCTGGCCAATGTGATCACTTTCTTCAACACGATCAGGCCATAACTGCTGACACCAAGCAGCTACCTGAGCCACCTCGCTCTCCAGCTTCTGAGTAAAATTGAGAAAGGCTATTGGGCTGCAAAACCAAATAGAATCCATTACAAGTTTATCTTCTTCTGGCTAAGTTATATGTCCAATATAGAAATTAATCATAATTTCATAGATTAAGAAAAAGGACACGTGGTTTCACTCTACGAACAAATATCCAGGAGTTAAAATGCAAGCACTCTCGTAATGAATATGAAACAGAAGAGTTCCATATCTAGTCCACACTTCTGCTCTTAACTTTGGCTCTCACATTGCATGAAGCAGGAAAAAACAATAGGCTTGGCATGCTTATACATCAGAGGCAACCATATCATAAAGACTATAGGGGCCAGGTGTGGTGGCTCAAGACTGTAATCCCAGCACTTTGGGGGCTGAGGCAAACAGATCATTTGAGCTCAGGAGTTTGAAACCAACCTGGGCAACATGGCAAAACCTTGTCTCTACAAAAAATACAAAAATTAGTCAGGTGTGATAGTACATACCTGTACTCCCAGCTACTTGGGAGGCTGAGGTGGGAGGATGGCTTTAGCCCAGGGAGCAGAGGTTGCAGTGAGCTGAGATCAAGCCACTGTACTGTAGCCTAGGTGACAGAGGAAGACTCTGTCTCAGAAAGAAAGAAAGAAAGAAAGAAAGAAAGAAAGAAAGAAAGAAAGAAAGAAAGAAAGAAAGAAAGCAAGCAAGCAAGCAAGCAAGCAAGCAAGCAAGCAAGCAGGCAAGCAAGCATAAGAAATAAGGAAAAATTAGCATAGCAATAAAGAGAAAAAGGCAAAAAGTTATCTTACAAATTGTTAAAACTCTCAGGTAACAACAGATAATATGCAAATAAGAAATAAGGGAGGTGTTCTACAGTGTTTCTCGCATATATTAATACCTTATTAACACCTTATTAAGATTCTCCTAAGAATTGCAAGCTTTTCAGGATAGGAAAAAATGTTCCCATTCAATCTACACTGTAGAAAATGGACAGGCACAAAAGGAAGCAGGTGTAAGGTTAAAGTAGTTTGCCTCACTACTGAGGCAAATTCCTGGCATTACTGGTGTCTGGGTTTCTGGTGAGACATTATCAGATAATTTAGAAATGAGGAAAATAAGATTGGAGTTAGAACCTTAACACCAATAAAAAAGAAATCAGAAAAGAGATAGGCAAATTTATCTTAAGGAAATAGAATAATTTGGCCGGGCGCGGTGGCTCAAGCCTGTAATCCCAGCACTTTGGGAGGCCGAGGCAGGCAGATCACAAGGTCAGGAGATCGAGACCATCCTGGCGAACACAGTGAAACCCCGTCTCTACTAAAAATACAAAAAAATTAGCCGGGCATGGTGGCGGGCACCTGTAGTCCCAGCTACTCGGAGGCTGAGGCAGGAGAATGGTGTGAACCCGGGAGGCGGAGCTTGCATTGAGCCGATATCACGCCACTGCACTCCAGCCTGGACGACAGAGCAAGACTCTGTCTCAAAAAAAAAAAAAAGGAAAGAAAGAAATAGAATAATTCATGTAATTAACTCCCTTAATTCAGATTCCATGCCGAACAGTCTTTTTATTGTGATTTCTTTCCCATGTCATCTGTAGTGGGTTGAGTTGTGTCTCCCAAGGAGATATTTGCAAGTTCTAACACCTGGTACCTGTGGACATGACCTTATTTGGAAATAGGGTCTTTATAGATGTAAATAAATTAAGGCCAGGCACGATGGCTCACACCTATAATCCCAGCACTTTGGGAGGCCAACACAGGTGGATCACCTGAGGTCAGAGTTTGAGACCAGCTTGGCCAACACGGTGAAACCTTATCTCTACTAAAAATACAAAAATTAACCAGGCATGTTGGTGGGTGCCTGCAATCCCAACAACTTGGGAGGCTCAGGCAGCAGAATCGCCTGAACCTGGGAGGCGGAGGTTGCAGTGAGCCAAGATCATGCCACTGCACTCCAGCCCGGGGGACACAGCGAGACTCGGTCTCAAAAAAATAAAAAATAAAAATAAATAAATTACAAATCTCAAGGTGAGATCATCCTTGATTTAGGATGGGCCCTAACTCCAATGACTGATATCTTTATAATAGAATGGAGCAGAAAATTTGAGACAGAGAGACGCAGAAAAAAAAGGCCATGTAAAGATAGAGGCAGAGGTTGGAGTTATGCTGTGATAAACCAAGAAATTTCAGAGCCACCAGAAGCTGGAAGAGATGAAGAAGAACCTCCCTTAGGGCCTTTGGAAGGAGTGTGATCCTGCCAACACCTTCAGTTTGGAGTTCTGGCCTCCAAAATTATGAGATAAAAAATTCTGTTGATCTAAGCCAAAATTTCTATGTCAATTTATTGTAGGAAACTAACATACAGTCTGCTTTAATGAAAAGATTGCACTGACCTAAGGACTAGTGTCTAGCCCTTAAATAGATATGTTACCATTGTACGTTTTTAAGCTGACATTCTATTTCTTTAAAGCCATTCATACCCTTGGTGTATTAGCAAAATAGGTTAAGTTATACCTCAGTGATAACCCCAAATCTAAGTGTCTGGACATGCTACATGCCCACCAAGGGTTGCTGGTAGATTGTGATCCACACAGTCACTCAAGAACTGAAAATGTACCATGTTGTAGATGTGCCATGTGGAACACACAGCATATTTGGTGGCAGCAGCAAAAAAGTGTGGAGTCCTAATAAAACAAGTAAGCAACGACAATGAAGGGGCCCCAGGTAGGGGAGAACAATTGTTCTGAGGTTAATCACAGACAACCCGCTGGCACAACATCCTGTTCCCAAATACCTCTTTCTGTACATAGTCCCAACAGCACGAACTTATCTGCACATAGCCCCTCCAATACTACCCTATAAAACTTCCCTCCAGCCCCTGTCTCTTGGCAAACAGCCCCTTCTCTGCCATGCACCCTTGCAACATATCTTTGTATTTTCTCTAATAAATCTGCTTTTCCTTACCTACAACTGTACTGGTAAATTCTTTGACCATCTGCAACGGTAGGCCCAGCCAGTCGCACCCATGCAGAAAGCACATAGAAATCTCACACCAATTATTCTATCCCTTAACCCAGAAGAAAAACACAAAACTTCTGTTCAGAGTCCACCAGCAAAAGCTAGTCACATGGCCCTGCCTTATTGCAAGAGCAATGATAAATACATGGGAGTAAATAAAATATTTTGTGAGCAAGACTTTTGTTATCACACTTATGAATCCACATGGGTAAAAAGAATCTCTTTTCTCTGTAGTCTCAAAAGGGAATCTACTGAGACTGTAAGTTTGAAGTTTAGTCCTTGAACTGTGGCAAACTTCTTTTGTGCTTCTTATAGGTACACCAGGTGACTTTATCTGGGCCACATACCATCCTACTATGTCAGCACTACCTGCAAAGAAAACATTTTAAAACTATTTTTAATGTCTACAGTACAAGAATACTGAAGAAGCTCTCCAAGGTCCAGCCCAAGTCTAGCATTCTGTGACTTTAATTCCAGACCGACTGTAACTTCTGGCATCATGGTACAAAGGTGCAAGCCATCCCACCCCCACCCTCCTTTCAGGTACTATAAAATTTTGAGGCCAGGTGAGGTGGCTCATGCCTATAATCCCGACTCTTTGGGAGGCCTAGGTTGGGGGATTGCTTGAGGCAAGGAATTCAAGGCTAGTCTGGGCAACATAACAAGACACTGTCTCTACAAAATAATAAATAGATTAAGAAGAGTAGCCAAGTGTGGTGATGTGCACCTGTAGTCCCAGCTACTTGGGAGGCTGAGGCAGGAGATTGCTTGAGTCCAGAAGTTCGAGGCTGCAGTAAGCCATGATCCCACCACTGTACTGAAGCCTGGGTGACAGAGCAAAACTCTGTCTCAACAAAAAAAAAGGATTCCTTGGAATTCTCAGGAAAGATGGTATCCTGGGACACTGAAATATTTTTTCAGTTGCAGGACCAAGACAAAGGCCAAAAAAAAGAAATTTTTCACCAAACCTTTTACAAATTCTCCCTGAAATATCTATAGACCATTGTAACTTACTAAGTGGAGCCGTATAAACATAAAAAAAACTTTGATAGTCTGAATCATTTGGCACCTGAGGGTCATCATTCTTTTTTTTTTTTTTTTTTTTTTTTTGAGGCGGAGTCTCACTCTGTCCCCCAGGCTGGAGTGCAGTGGCGCAATCTCGGCTCACTGCAAGCTCTGCCTTCTGGGTTCACGCCATTCTCCTGCCTCAGCCTCCCGAGTAGCTGGGACTACAGGCACCCGCCACCATGCCCGGTTAATTTTTTGTATTTTTAGTAGAGATGGGGTTTCACCGTATTAGCCAGGATGGTCTCGATCTCCTGACCTCGTGATCTGCCCGCCTCGGCCGGGTCATTATTCTTAACAAGACATTGTACTTAGAGTAGGATTAGCCCTCCCAAAGCAGGAGGAAAATACTTCACCCTGAGGGATTCAAATTATGGAACTGTTCCAGATGAGTTCTCGCCTTCCAAAAATCATTTGGAATCACACCTATCCTATTTCATCCAGGTCTCAGGAGCCTGAATCCAGTCCAAGTTTCCTTCTCACCATTTTCAAACAACAGCAGCAAAATCTGGATCCCAATAATTACCACTGAGTATGATTTAGGGGAAAAAAAGTAAACAGTCTTCAAATTGCGATCTGCTGCAATTTCCAGCTGAGGTAAACAAGCTTCACAAACACAGACGTTTGCAGAAAATTCTTCCTGTGCTGGTAAAAAATGTTTTCAAATGGATGCAGGTGGTCCTGGTGAGATTCCAGCACAGCATTGGGTATTCCCTTAAGGGCATGTTCCCTTCCTGCTACTTAACTGTTATTTTTGTCTACAAATTAATAGGTGCAGCTAACCCGGAGTTGGGATTTAACCAATGAATGGGAAATTGGAACCTCAGAGATTGCTGCACAAAGGAGAGAAGCTAGGTTGTTCCCACAAGCCCTGTCAGCTCCGGGTAATGATGACTTAAGGTCAGAAATAAATATCTTTCCTTCCAAGGCAACCGGCCTGAAGGAAGAGCAAAGGAGAGCTCATTTACCCTACAGCAAACTATCCAAAAATGGTGGAACTTATTAGAAGAAATGTCATGTCCTGTCCCCAGCATTGCACTGTGCTGCTTGCTACCCATTTACAGCACGGAATCTAGAGAACTCTACTTTCTATCTTCATTCAATGGCATAGTTGGACACCACAATGAACAAGGTCCCGAAGGCTGTTACACAAAGAAGGATAAACCAGATTCTGCCCCAAAAGACTAGCTAAAGAGGTGACACTTATCTAGATAATTGATTAACGAGAAACAAGAGGCTGGGTGCAGTATATGATCTTAATTTCCCAACATTAAAATCTCTGGCAACAGGTTTTTCTGAACTTTAATTCTAAGTTTGATAAGGGACAATATTTACATTTATCAGGCCAGGAGTGGTGGCTCACGCCTGTAATCCCAGCGCTTTGGAAGGCTGAGGTGAGTGGATCACTTGAGGTCAGGAGTTAAGAGACCAGCCTGGCCAACATGGTGAAACTCCATCTCTACTAAAAATGCAAACATTAGCTGGGCATGGTGGTGTGTGCCTGTAATCCCAGCTACTTGGGAGGCTGAGGCAGGAGAATCACTTGAACCCCAGAGGTGGAGGTTGCAGTGAACTGAGATGACACCATTGCACTCCAGCCTCGGTGACAGAGCAAGACTCCATCTCAGAAAAAAAAAAAAAAAAAAAAGAGAAAACAAGAATGCTGCATCTGTCCATGGGTAACTTTCTTATGGTTAGTTTAGACTTGAAAACGAGGCGTTACTACTAAAGCTTCTGAACAGACCTGCTTTCTCAGGCATTCTTAGTCCATATTGACTGAATGAAGATGAATGTGGTGCTTTACCTTCTCAACAGATTCTGCTGAGGGTTTGATAAATCCAAATGATAGCCCAAATTTAAATGATCCAGATTAATCTATCGATAAATGATTACCTACTACCTATTGTGATAGACTAGCCAGGATCCTTCACTCTTTCATAAAAACAACATCCCAACTTTGTTCAGTGAAATACTCCTTGCTTCAATCTCATTTGATGAGTTTACATCAGTGGTCCCCAACCTTTTTGCCAGCGGGGGCCAGTTTCATGGAAGACAATTTTTCCATGGACCAGGGCAGTGGGGATGGTTTGGGGATGATTTAAATGCATTACATTTACTGTGCACTTCATTTCTATTATTATTACATTTTAATATATAATGAAATAATTATACAACTCGCCATAACGTAGAATCAGTAGGAGCCTTGCACTTGTTTCCCTGCAACTATATGGTTCCATCTGGGGGTGATGGGAGACAATGACAGATCATCAGGCATTAGATTTTCATAAGGAGCAGACAACCTAGATCCCTTGCATGCACAGTTCACAGTAGGGCTCACGCTCCTATAAGAATCTAATGCCACCACTGATCTGACAGGAGGCGGAGCTCAGGCAGTAAGTAATGTGAGCAATGGAGAGCAGTTGTAAATACAGATGAAGCTTCACTTGCTCATCTGCCACTCACCTCCTGCTGTGCAGCCCAGTTCCTACCAGGCCATGGACTGGTACTGGTCCATGGCCCTGGGGGTTGGGGAGCCCTGGTTCAGATGACATTAAACCCACACCTGGCCTGGCTAATGAGAACATTACATCCTTCAGCCGCCAGGATGGACCAACATAAGCGATCCAACTAAAACCAATGACTTTTGCTGGGAAGACAGGTGAAGAGACAGAGAAAAACAGAGAGAAACTGTTTTGTCTTCTCATTTTCTTGTCATCCAGAAGCCTGGATTAATCGGAGCCAGGTTGCCACCCAGAGGGAGAGGCCTGAACTGAGTGACCATAGAGATAAACCAAGAGAAGCAGAACTGAAGGATGGAGAGAAACCAGGACCTGACAATCACTGGTGACATCATTTGAGCCTAAATCCAGCCATGTCTACAGGTGAGCTCCCCAAAACTTTTCGATTAAGTCAATAAATTTCCTTTTTTTGAAGTTGTTTAAACATATTCAGATAGGAGGTTTTTGTTACTCCACACTGAATTAGTAAAACTTTGCATGTGCTTAACACTGGGAAAGTAATTTTAAAATATGAAACACATAGACTCTTCCAACAAGAAATGTACATGCTAGTTAATAGAACACATATTATGGTACACAGGAGTAGACACTCATTGTTATGGTTTAAACAACCTGGCACTCTGATAAGTTTTCAGAAAAATAGAGCCTGACAAGTTATTATAGTTCCATGGGAAAAGGAAGTGGGGTTACCCAAGGTCCTGTTTTTAATTCTAGCTATTGAGTACAAAAAGGACCCATTACAATAATGATTTGAGAGTCTTTTTAGAACAGATTTAGAGACCTTGAAACCTCCACCCACCACCATAATTTCTTGCTTTATTGTTCAGAGTGCCTGAAGCTTTAGATTCTGAATTCTAAGTTCTTCAGGGTAAAGACCTGACATTGGAATCTCAGCTATACAAAGCACAAAGAATGTCAGAGATGCTATATAAATTATACACAGCAGCAGTGATGACAGAAAAGGAGTTACAAAGAAATTGTACTCCTCAGAGCTTTATGAAAATAATATTTCACATTGAAACAAGAAAATCTGGGAAATAGTTTGTACTGCATAGAAGTGGAAAATTGGGAAGTTAAGATCTGTGTTTTTAATATGTCATGATTAACTTAGGAATGAAAATTTGAAATTTATGATCTGGATCACTCTCCCTCAGTGAAATAATGCCTTGTGCTTATTTTTGTAAACTATATAGAAATGAATCTTTAGGTTAAAAGCCCAAATCCTTTCATGGAGCCATTTCTTCCTTTAGTGATCTATGCATTTAGAAAATTGGTATATAAAGTAATATATTAAGATGAAAACTATAAAACATTTTGAAAAGTATTCAGAGTTTTGATGTATTTCAGAAAAAAATATAAAATTACAAAGTTTTATAGGCATAGGAAATGATACAAGCAAAAATAGAAGATCCTAAGAGATATTTACAAATGATAAACAAGTGTGAGGTATAGACAAAAACTAATTGACATTGGCATCCCCTGAAGCTTTTCCTATTTTCTCTTTCACCTATCCTCCCCTTCCGCCTATCCTCCCCAACAAAAAACAGATAAAAATGCCCCATAATACAGATACCCAAAGGGCAACTACATGTATCCTATAAAATAAATGTTCAAGCTACCACTAGCTCTTTGTGACATTCAATAAATCAAGAAGGAAAAACTGATCAGACTTTTTTAAAATAACAGCTTCATTGAGATGTAATTCACATGCAGCTAAAGTTTACCCTTTTAAAGTTTACAACTCATTGGTTTATCATATATTCACAAACTACTGAAACTGCCTCAGGAAAGTCTGTAAAGAGATTAGTATTTGTCCAACTCATTTAGGTTATCTAATTTGTTGCCATGCAATTATTCATAATATTCCATTATAAACCTTTTTCTGTATATCAGTAGTGATTTCCTTTTACTGTCCCTAATTCAAATAAGTTTAATCTTTTCTCTTTTTTACTTGGCCAGTTTAAAGTTTGTCAATTTAAATGACCTTTAAAAATAACCAATTTTTTGTTTCAATTATTTTCTCTATTGTTTTTCTGTTCTTTCTTAATTTCTGCCCTGGTCTTTATTATTTCCTTCCTTCTGTTTGCTTTGGGTTTAGTTTGCTTTTCTTTTTATATTTGCTTAAGTTAGAAGGTTAGGATATTGATTTGAAATCTTCATTTTTAATATAGGTAGTTAAAGCTATAAATTTTCTTATAAGCACTGTTTACGTTGCATCCCATAAGTTTTGGCACATGTGTTTTTGTTTTCATTCATTTCTAATTATTTTCTAATTCTCTTTGTGATTTCTTCTTTGACTCATTAGTTATTTAGGAGTGTTTTGTTTAATTCCCATTTATGTGTAAACTTCCCAAATTTCCTTCTATTACTGATTTCATTTTTGTCCTTTTAATCCTTTTGTCATTTTAATCCTTTAAAATTTATTGAGGCTTATTTTATGGCCTAACATATAGTCTGTTCTGGAGATAGTTCCATGTGTGCTTCAGACAAATATGCATGTTGCTGTTGTTGAGTGTCATGCTCTATAAATGTCTGTTGAGTCTAGTTGTAGTCTTGTTCAGGTCTTTCATTTTCTTATTGATCTTAAGTCTGGTTGTTCTATCCATTATTAAGAATGGGTTATGAAATCCTCCAACTATTATTGTTAGATTGTCTATTTCTTCCTTTGATCCTATCAGTTTTTGCTTCATGTATTTTTGGTGCTCTGTTGTTAGGTGCATATAGGTTTATAATTAGTGTATCTTCCTAATGAATTCACCCTTTTATTATTATAAAATGTCTTTATTTATCTCTAGTAACAATTTTTATCTTAAAGTCCATTTTGTCTGATAATGTAGCCACTCTAGCACTCTTTTAAGGATTGTATGCATGGTATATATTTTCCATCCTTTTAATTTCAACCTATTTGTGTCTTTGATCCTAAAGTATGTCTCTTATAGAAGCATACATGTGGATCACAGAGGGTTTGTTCAGTCTGCCAATGTCTGCCTTTAATTGGATAATTTAATCCATTTACATTTAATTAATTACTGATAATGTAGGATTTATGTCTGCCATTTGCTGAGACAGGGGAGTTCTGTGTATCTTATGTCTGTTTTTTTTTCCTCTATTCCTCTAATACTGCCTTTTTTGTATTAAATAGGTATTTTCTTGTATATCATTTTAATTCACTTGTTTCTTTTACTATATCTTAGAAGTTATTTCCTTAGTAGTTTTCATGAGGAATACAATTAACATCTAAAAACAATCTAATCACATTAATACCAATCTAACTTTAATAGTATAGAAAAACTTTGCTTCAGTACAGTCCCATTTCCTCCACCCTCCTTTGAAGGACAGGTCTGCTGGTGATACATTCTCTCAGATTTTGTTTTGGTTTTCTAGAAATACCTTAATACCCCCTTTATTTGTGAAAGATAGTTTTGCTTGATATAGAATTATTGATTGACAGGTATTTTTCTTTCAGCAGTTTGGATATGTCATTCCACTGCCTTCTCACCTCTACCATAGGAGGTGAGTTGTTAATCTCCTTGAAGATCCCTTGAACATGATGAGTCACTTCTGTCTTGATATTTGCAAGATTCCTTGTCTTTGTCTTTTTCTTTTTTTTTTTTTTTTTTTTTTTTGAGACAGAGGACAGAGTCTTGCTCTGTTACCCAGGCTGAAGTACAGTGGCATAATCTCAGCTCACCGCAACCTCTGCTTCCTGGGTTCAAGTGATTCTCATGTCTCAACCTCTCAAGTAACTGGGACTACAGGCATGCACCACCATGCCCAGATAATTTTTTTGTATTTTCAGTAGAGACAGGGCTTCACCATGTTGACCAGGCTGGTCTTGAGCTCCCGGCCTCAAGTGATACACCCACTTCAGCCTCCCAAAATGCTAGGATTACAGGTGTGAGCCACCACATCTGGCCTCCTTGTCTTTGTCTTTAGATAGTTTGGCTATCATGTGTCTGTTGTGGATCTCTTTGGGTTTCTGTTCTTGAAGTTTAATGAGTTTCTTGAATGTATAGATTAAATTTTTATCAGATTTGGAAAGTTTTGGATATTATTTCTTCAAACACTTTCTGCCCCTTTCTCTCTCTCCCTCTCCTTCTAGATCTCCTACTATGCATGCATTAATACATTTGATGATGTCCCTCAGGTGTCTAAAGCTCTATTCACGTTTTTTTCTTATTGTTTCTCAGACTGGATAGTCTTAATTTACCTGTCTTCAAGTTCATTTATCCTATCCTTGTTGGGTTCAAGTCTAGTACTTCTCATAAATTTTTCATTTCAATTATTGTTATCAACTCCAGTATTTCTATTTGGTTTTTTTTTTTTCAGTAATTTGTATCACTTTACTAATATTCTCTATTTGGTAAAGTATCATTCTCATACTTTCTTTTTGGTTCTTTAGACACTGATAGCAGCAAGGGGCAGACAAATGCCTACGCAAATGGGGCACGTCCCTGGTGAAACACACCTTCAAGCTAAAAAACAACCTGAAGGCTGAAAGACTGGACTCCTGGTCCTGGATGAAACCCAGACCCAGAGTGAGAATTTCTGTTCATGTTTGCCTGCCCTTTCCTGATTGATTCTTTCTGAATAATGCCTTTTAACCAATCAAATGTTGCCTTTTCCACTACTACCTATGGCCTGCCCCTCCCCTATTCTAAGCCCATAAAAGCCCAAGACTCAGCCACATTGGGGGTACTTTCCTGCCTTTTAGAGGGACCACCCCATGTTCCCTTTCCCTGGAAAGCTGTTTTGTCACTGAATAAAACTCTCCACCTTGCCCACTCTTTGATTGTCAGTGTATCTTCATTCTTCTTGGACACTGGACAAGAACTCAGGAACTAGTGCACAAACCAGAGTCAGCCCGGGTAGGATGATTTGACAGGGCACCTCCTACAGCAGGTAGCATGCCTCTAGCATTGCTGACTGGAGGTCCCTGACTGGCAAAGGGACAAAGAAATATCCTGTATCACTGTCAATTAACAAGAAAGATTTTGTTACAATAGTATGATAAAAACAAAATCTCAATGGCTTAATCTTCATATTGTATATCTTATTCCTACTACACATCTAGAAGTAGGGTGAGGGGAGATCTATAGCCATCACACAGAGACCCAGGCTAATGGAGGCTTCATTTCTACAAGTGATTTCAACATTAACACTACATGGTAAAGTGAGTCTCTCACTGGTTCTTTTTTTAAAATTTTTTCCATAAAGTGAAAGTAAATTTATTAAGAAGGTAAAGGAATAAAGAATGACTATACCAGAAGCAGAGCAGCCCCCACTGGTTCTTAAAGAGCTTGGATTTCATTGGCCGAAACAAATCACTTGACCACACCTAACTCTGAATGGATCAGAGGTGTGTAATTCTATCATATGACAGGAAGAAGAGAAAAGCCAGTTTATGGACAGTTAAAATGTCTATGACCATGAATCTTATCATTTTATTCTTTATCACTCTTAATTTAACAAGGACTATTTAGTGCTAAGTATAGATGTCAGTTTTCAGAAGTCTGCTTAACAAGTAAACACAGAGAAAAACTGCCTAGTAATATATTAAATTTTGGTCACTACTCAGTTTATTTCCCTAGAGAAATCTGGTATAATAAATTCCACTAGCAGAATTCTGGATTCTCCTGTTAGAGTTGGCAATGATGATAACTCTGGGGATATGGTGCCCCCAAATGATACCATTTAGTGGGGAAAAAAAAAAGGCGGTAGAGTTTCAGTGTCATTCTTAATATCTATTCCTTCATTTAACAGACAATGATTGGCCAGCACACACTACTCTATTTCACTCATTTAAAAAACATTCCATAGCAGTCTATTATTTGGCAGATTCTGTTCTACAAATGTGCATTAGCACCTGCAATGTACTAGAAACAAGCAATGCCAAGATGAATTCAATCCAACTCTACCCTGAAAAAAGTACACAGACCAATGGAAGGTAGCGGTCATGTGATTAACAGACTACAATAAAAGGGTAGTGTTTGATAGCCAAGTTTTACTCTCTCAGTAAAACTGACCTTCCAGACCCATGGAAAGCTTCAGAATGTCTGCCCTCCCACTCCTACCAAATCTACAGTAGAGAAAACAGGTAATTGGGTAGGATAAAGTAATGGCCCCACTTCTAGGTCATTGATTTTCAAATTTTCATACATAACAGAAGTACCTAGAAAAACTGATATCAATGTAGATTCTCAGGGCCTATCTCAAATGTTCAGATTCAGTTGATACAGTCTTTGCTGTCAGACCCATGGGTGACAGTTATGGATTTTATTGTGTCTTCCAAAAACTTCATATGCTGAAGTTCTAACCTTTGGTATTCCAATATGTGAGCTTATTTGGAAGTGAGGATGCTGCAAATATAATTAGCTAAGATGAGTTCATATTAGGGGTGGGCCCTAGTCCAATATGACTGTTACCTTTATGTATTACTCTGCTTGGGCCCCCATAACAAAATAGCACAGACGAGTAGCTCAAACAACAGAAATGTACTTCCTCACTGTCTTGATGCTGATGGTCCAAGATCAAGGTTAGTTTACCATCAGCAGGCCTAGTTTCCTCTGAAGCTTCTTTCAGTGGTGCCTCCTCATGTGGACCTCCTTCGGGTCCTCACATGGCCATCTCTCTGTGTGCCCACATCCCTGGTGTCTTTCTATGTGTCCAAATTTTCTCTCCATATAAGGACACCCATCAGATTGGACTAGGGCCCATCCTAACCTCATTTTAACTTAATCATCTCTTTAAAGGCCCTACCTCCAAATATAGTCAAATTCTAAGGTATCAGGGTTAGCATTTTCAACAAATAGATTGGGCAGAGGGAAGGCAAACATAATACAGCCTATACACCTTATAAAAAGGGAAAATGTAGACATAAATGCACACAGGGAGAATGCCATGTGAAGATGAAGGCAGAGATCTGGTGACACAGCTGAGGCCAAGGACACCAAAGACTGCCAGCAACCCATCAGAAGCTAGGGTAGAGGCCTGAAACAGATTCTCCCTCATGCGCTCAGATGGAGCCAACCCTGCCAACACCTGGATCTCAGACTTCTAGTTGCAGAACAGTGAGACAATCCATTTGTGTGTAGTCCAACATTTATGGTCCTTTGTCACAGCAGCCCAGCCAACTGATCCATTCTCCTTTCCCGCCACAGTCAATGCCACCAGACGTCCTGGTTAATAGTCCTGAATTTCTTTGCCTGAGACCTTTCCCTGGCTGCCAGAGTTTACAGGCTGGGGTATTAATGCTCCAGAAGCCACCTTCAAATAAGAAGTGATGGAAGTTGGTGTGTAAATACCCCAGATTCCTGCCCCTCAGGAGTAATAAATGTTCTGTAGCACAGAGTTCCTCTAGAGTATTAACCTTCAGTTGCCCCAGCCATAGGAGGCTTGATAACATACTTAAAATCAACTGACTCATCTTCTCTGCCCTCTTCCCCAATCCCCTACTGGGGTTTACTTCACTGCCCCCACTTTACTCAATGCTTGCCTCAGACTCTGTTCCTAGAGGTTGTAAATTAAGATATCATTCCAGGGTGGGGCCTTGAGATTTGCATTCTTTTTAAATTATACTTTAAGTTCTAGGGTACATGTGCACAACGTGCAGATTTGTTACATAGGTATACATGTGCCATGTTGGTTTGCTGCACCCATCACCTCGTCATTTTAACAAGCTCCCCTGTCACTGGAATGCAGGTAGTTTGTGGATCACCACTGGAGGCATGCTGTTTCGGGGAATCCAAGTTCTATCCCTGAGGCCAGTGAGAGAAACCCAAGTCTACATAATTAACTCCTATTGGTTCCTATCTGGCATAACCATTTTGCTGAACTGAGTTTTTATATGACATCCTTGATCATTATAAGTGAAATAGGAATTAAAAACAAGTCCTAAATTCATCATGAAACTCTATTTCTAAATTCATTATAAAACTCTCACCATATATATAAAATTCCTCCCAAGATTTTTTTTTCTCTAAGAATTTTATGCCAGAAAAAATTAAATTTCCTCTAAGGACCCAAAATGCTTCTCTGTAATAATGAGAGGTATGGATTTGCTCTTTTTCCCTTTTTGGCCTGGTGACCAGGAAGCTCTAAGGCAAATCAGATGCTCAGTCACTATTATTATGGAGCCCACATTCATATTTGCTTCCCATCTCTTTCATGCGCTTACATTTCAATTCTACCTATATTTCCTTTCTGAAAGAGTCAAGGGAAAGAGAATAAAACAAACATTAGAGTGTGAATGAAGAATAATAAATTTTCTAAGGTTACCGAGGCACCAAGCCAAACAGCTTTTCCTCTACATTTTCTATGATGGAGTTTCTCCCAAGGAAATTTTATGTGGAGCACTTCATTGGCAAAGAATATCTAGGTGAAAGGGATTCTGAGTAAAAATGATTAATGGCATTTGACCTGAGCCAGACCCCCAGTTACACCTATTTGGCCTCTAAATCTGAATACACTGTATGCTGAAAAACAAAATATGTCCAGGAAAATAAAAAGATTGACTCAGTCAATAGGATCCCCAAAGGGAAATTTTACCATTGCTGCATAACTGTGGTTGGGAAAGAAAGCACCCATGCACACTTCCTCTTGGGAAACCCTTGTTGAGAAGACAAGAGTTCTGTTTTCCTTTCAGTTCAACTCCAGAGTGGCCCACTTCAGACAACAGCAGTTTTAACTACTGAGTCACACTCCCCAAGCCCAAATTCCTGCCAGCCCCATGGGGGCTTCAAAGAAAGCTTAGAGGCTTTACTGTGCAGAGAACATGCTCAATGGTACCCTGAAAGTGATAGCTTCTCTTCATAAGGAGAGACACAGAGAAAAGACACAGGGACTGATACTCAAATAGAGACAGAGTGTGCAAAGCACAGATTCACCTTCTCTAGCAGTTGTCTTTGCAGAAAGTTCAGCATATTGTAGGCATTCAACATTTTGAGTTTGAGACATAATTTATTGATTCAACAACATATTATTTAATTCTTTCAACGAAATCCTCACAAGACAGGTAAGAGAGAAAACCATTTGTATCTCAGAGGTGGGCAAAAAGAGCACAGAAAGACTGTGACTTATTTGAAGTCATATATGGCAAATGACTTAGAACTATTTATTCCCAGTCACTCCCTAGCAACCTGCACCTCCTCTTGGGTTTGATATCTCAGTTGATATCATCACCACCCACACAACCTCTTTGGCTGAAATTCTCAGAGTCAAGCACAGCCCCTCCTGCTCCTTCTCCTCCTATATGAATTGCCACTAATTGCTTCTGTCTACCCCGGAGTCTAGCCCCTCCTGTCTGTCCTCATGGCCATGACCTGGCTCCCTCTTTGTCTCTCATCAGGACATTCAGCTAGTCAGGTGGTTTCCAGTCTATTCCATTTTGAGACCATGTTTGCAGAATCTGAACTAAGGGACTAAGCAATTGTGTTAAAGGAAGGAGAGGAGTGTTCCCTGCTCCAAAGGAACTTACAGTTGCAAGAAGACAGACAGAAAATTCCAGTGTGTGAAAGTGCTAAAATGGGGCCATGGGGCCACAAGGCACAGGCATCCATTAATTCATTCACTGAACAAATACTTACACAAACATTGAACAAACTCTATGCCAGACACTAGGCGAGGTGCTGGAGATCATCTGTGAGTAAGACCATCCAAAGACCCTGTAGCCATGGAACTTGTACTTTCATGGAGGAGACAAACAAAAATATTCCATTGATGATAGATGAGATAAATGATAGATGAATAGAGAGAGGGTAATATAAATTACTGTAAATAAAAAGGAACCCAGAGGGGTATCAGTATAGGTTCTAATACAAACAGGGTGATTGAAGAAAGCCTCTCTGAAGATGCCGTGGGAGCTGCGACTGGAAGAAGTGAAGCAGTGCACCAAACACTGATGCAAAACCTCCAGGCAGAGTGAATGGTAAGTATGCACAGCAAACTGTGCAACAGGAATGTGCATTTCCCTCCAGCCAGAGCCATAGCCCAGGAAATCCTCACAGAGAAGATAAACGTGGGCTGACTGAAAGAATCAATGAGGCCGCCAGGGATGGTGGCTCACACCTGTAATCCCAGCACTTTGGTAGGCCAAGGAGGGTGGATCACCTGAGGTCAGGCATTGGAGACCAGCCTGGCCAACATGGGGAAACCCTGTCTCTACTAAAAACACAAAAATTAGGCAAGCATGGTGGCATGAGCCTATAGTCCCAGCTACTCCAGAGGCTGAGGCAGGACAATCACTTGCACCCAGGAGGCAGAGGTTGCAGTGAGCCAAGATACCACTGTGCTCCAGCCTGGCGACAGAGCGAGACTCCGTCTCAAAAAAAAAACAAGAATGAGGCCGGGTGCTATGGCTCATGCCTGTAATCCCAACACTTTGGGAGGCCAAGGCAGGTGGATTGCCCGAACTCAGGGGTTCGAGACCAGCCTGGGCAACATAGCAAAACCCCCCTCTTCTAAAAATACAAAAAATTAGCCAGGCATGGTGGTGCATGCCTGTAATCCCAGCTACTCGGGAGGCTGAGGCACAAGAATCGCTTGAACCCCAAGAGGGGGAGGTTGCAGTGAGCTGAGATCGTGCCACTGCACTCCAGCCTAGGAGGACACAACAAGGCTGTCTCAAAAAATAAATACATAAGTAAAAGAATGAGTTGCTGCCAGATGGAAAAGGACAAAGAGCGACCGGCTGAGGGCAGACACAGGCAGAGCACAAAGCCAGGAGAAAGGAGTGGTTTCTCCTGGGATCTCCACATAGAAATATCTGGCCACCACATGGCTTTGAACTGTGCCACCAGCTTCCTATCCCATGAACTCTCCAGGCTTTTTGCCTCGTCTTTGTTCAATTTGAGCCATCTTTTTACACAGGCATTTCACCAAGAGAAGCTCTTTGAGATCGGAAGCTCCTATTAAAAGCTGGCCCACTCGCACCACAGTGAAGGCTTTGGCCCATTTCCACACGCTGGACTGGCCTGAGGGTCCTGATGAGAACCAAGGGGGTGGGGAAACCACAACCTGGCCCACAGGTTCCCAGGGAGGTGCCCTGCAGCTTTCAGGGGTGCCTGCCCTCCATTCTGGGCATTAGCTCAGGATATGGGCTTGGATATCACTTTGCTTCACTGACTTTTTTGCAACGCTAAGCACTGCCTCAGTGTCTCCATCTGTTACACTAGGACCAAAAGTCTGTGCCCTCCCCTTGCTTTTCAGAGCCCTGTAAGATTATTTATGCATAGCCTATAAAGCCTGGTAAACTCCTCCAAGCACAGCTTTATGCAAATACAAGATTAAGCCTTCAGTGGCAAGCAGAAGGTGGGTTTTCATTTCTACATCAGCTGTCTTTATTTTTTTGCTGTAGAAGGAAATCTATCACTCCAGTATTCACAACTGGAGGGGGAAAAAGTTCCTAATTTTACTTCCATATAATCCAGAAGCATATGGCTCCCAGATCTATTGCAGAAGAAGCCAGAAGAGGCCAGATGAGGCCTCACCAGGCAGAAGGAGCACAGCAGTGGCAAGCACTAGGACAAACAGCAGTAAAAGAAAGAAGTAATGGCCGGGTGCGATGACTCATGCCTCTAATCCCAGCACTTTGGGAGGCAGAGGCGGGTGAATCATCTGAGGTCAGGAGTCCAAGACCAGCCTGGCCAACATAGTGAAACCCTGTCTCTGATAAAAATAGAAAAAATTAGCCGAGCGTGGTAGCAGGTACCTGTAATCCCAGCTACTCAGGAGGCTGAGGCAGGAGAATCACTTGAACCTGGGAGGCGGAGGTTGCAGTGAGCTGAGGTCGTGCCATTGTACTCCAGAATGGGCAACAAGAGCAAAATTCCATCTCAAAAAAAAAAAAAAAGAAGAAGAAAAAGAAGTAATTAGGCCAGGCTGCAAGAGGAGAAGGGAAAGAAAGAAAGTAGGACACACAGCAGAGGTGGACAACCAGCCCTTACCATGCACACATCCCCAGGATCAGGAGGCTTAGAGGAGGCACCAGGAGAAAAACCAGCAGCTCATTGCCTTGTCTCATAAACCAACTGCTTCTGCGTGACCCCCTGCAATCCACGGAACCACCTGAGTCTCAATCATCTTGCTGAGAACTTGGGTATCATCTTTGGGTCTCCCTGTCTTCTCACAGTCTAGTTAAGGAAGCTTGTGAGGCACAAAGTAGGGCTTTAAAGACAACCCTTAAATACTAAAAGTTAGCCATAGTGGTGGTGGGTGCCTGTAATCCCAGCTACTTGGGAAGCTGAGGCAGGCGAATTGCTTGAACCTGGGAGGCGGAGGTTGCAGTGAGCTGATCTCGTGCCATTGCACTCCAGCCTGGGTGACAGAGTGAGACCTTGTCTCAAGAATTAAAAATACGTAAAAATAATAAATAAAAAGTTAAAGACAACGTTTAACTGGAAAACAAGACTATTCTACCCATGAAGTAGCCAGAGCCAGACCACACCTATCTCCTGGAATGAGTTCTCCCATCAAGAAGTGACTCCTGTCTCCAGTCGCTTCACCTGTTTCCCAGACCCATCCTCCGCTCCCACCTCCCTATCTGAGGTTTACACCTGCCCTATGGGACCCTTGACTTCTCAGCCAAGAACCAAGCCCCATCCATGCATGTCTGGCACTGACGCTCTATATTCAGGCTTGTTATGTCTCATGTGGAGGGAGGCATGCCAAATTCTACCTCTGCAGTAACTACTGAGTCTTTTATCCACTTACTCTCATGCATTTAACAAATAGGCACACCACTCCTACCATGTGTCACACACAATCGTGAACACTAGGACTCAGATGCACAAGCAGGAGAAGATTCCTGCTCTCAGCTTAGCACTGGAGAGAGAAGAAACGCCAATAGGAGAGGGGTAGTTGATGGGTGTCTGGACCACTAAACACAGGTGGTCAAGGAAGGCCTCTCAGAAGAGGTGATATGTGACAGATGAGAAAGAGTCTGCCATGCAGAGATGTTGGGGGGAGAGAGGTGAGGCGTGAAGGAGGACAGCCAGTTCAAAGGCCCTGGGGCAGAATCAAGCTATATTCAGAAACCAGAAGGAGCTATGTGGCTGGAGCAGAGGGAAAGGGAGGAATTGGTAAGAGATGAGAGCAGAGAAGTTCCTCAGGCACCAGACATTCTAGGGCCCTGTTGGCTATAGTGAGGATTGAGGGTTTCGTAAGCAAAACTGGAAGGCATTCAAAGGTTTAAAACAAAGGAGTGATTTGTTCTGATCTGGGTATATATTTAAAGATCACTGTGGCTGCTATTTGGAGGGAACAAAAGGAAGAAGAGAGGCCTATAGGGGCAGTTGTGGGGTCCAGGTGGGCGAGATGATGGCTCTGGAGAGGGGGCAGCCATGAAGATGGTGGTCCTTCCTGCTGTTCACCTGCCTTCATGCAGACCCTCTTCACTTCTTGCCCAGACTATTACAGTAGCTTCTGAATTCTTTATCCTTCTTCCCCAATCTCTCCCACGTCAAATCAACTCTAACACCACTACCTGGTAATGCATCCTAATGATAGCTGTGGAGCCACTGCTGGATGCCTGTGGAATCCGATTCACCTCCTCCTTATTTGCACATCACCATCACCCAATTTAGGTTAATGAGAAGCATGTGAGAGCCTACAGGGTGGTGCCTCCCAGAAATCTATGGCTTTCCTGAGATAAACAATAACAGACTTGGCTGATATGAAACCTTGGCCCAGTTTTGCCTATGGTACAGGCACCATGCCCAGAGGTGGCATGGCCACCTGTTAAGGATGGTGAAGCTCAAAGCTAGAATAGACCTAGTTCCCAAGAGCATCTTTGAGCCCCTGGAGCATCCCCTGGATAGCCTGCCTCTGAACTCGTTTTTTTAGCTGAGGAAAATGAACCTCTATTTGTTTAAGCCACTGTAGTTGAATTTCTATTAAAGGCAGCTGAACACATTTTCTCACCACAGCAAGAAGCTCAGGGAATGAATTCATCTACAGCAGTAGAAGATGTTAGCCCCAAGCATGTGGCTCATAAAACAGAGGGAGAATCGGGTTCTGATGAAAGCTAAGTCACTATCATATAAGGATTTTCAATAATACAAACTCTTAGTTTCTGTTGGGTAGTTGCTAGAATTCCACGATCTCCATACGGGCAGATGTGCTAATAGAAGAACATTGGGCCAAGGCCCAATGGCTCATCTCCCCAAGGGAGCTTGTTCTGGATGCCCAGGTTCACTCCCCTAAACTCTGTGCATAGTGGGAGCATCCAGAGAGGCCTCAGAATGTGAGCTCCGAAGCAGTCACCTAAAAACAAATCACTGCCAGGCACAGTAGCTCACGCCTATAATGCCAGCACTTTGGGAGGCAGAGGCAGGTGGATCACTTGAGCCCAGGAGTTCAAGACCAGCCTAGGCAACATGGCAAACCCCATCTCTACTAAAAAATAAAAAATTAGCCAGATATGGTGGTGCATGCCTGTATAGTACCAGCTACTCGGGAGGCTGAGGCAGGAGGATCACTTGAGTCTGGGGAGGTCAAAGCTGCAGTAAGACAAGATTATGCCACTGGACTCTGCCTGGGCAACAGAGTGAGACCTTGTCTCAAAAAAAAAAAAAAAAAAATCACTTCCGTTAACTGTTGGGTGTCAGAAGGCTAGATAGGGTCTGGAACAGAGACAACTCCTTCTCCTATAATTGTAATAGGTAAATTGTAACCATAATAAGTTCATTGCCTGAAGCACACAGCAAGTCAGTGCACCAAGGCATTGAGTTGCAGCAGAGAAAGAAGTTTAATCACAGGGTCACCAAACAAGGAGACAGGAGGAAACCTCAAGTCTGTTTCCTTGAGGAGTTTGGGGGCCAGTTTTTAAGGGTTTTGGACTGGGCCAAAGTGTGGAGATCATTGATTGGTGTGAGAGTGAAGGATTTAAGTCACGGGTCAAGGAGGTAAAGAAGCTGTATTCTCATGCTGATTTGGTTCCTCTGTGAAGGTCTTTTAACTGGTTGGCATCAGCTGTTTTGCTGGAATTCAGGGTCTGCTTAAGCAATTCTGAAACAAAAGGCTTAGGATTCTAATGTCAGAAATCCTAGCTACGGAAACAATGGGGATGCAAGTAGCCAGTGTCTAGCATTGAGTGGCTTTCAGTTACACGGAAGTGGGTCAAAGTGCAGCCTGGTTAATGCTTATAACTATATTTCTGTCCAGAATTCTTGTTAACCATGTGAGAACAGCTCCACTCCAAGGTCCAAAAGAAACTCAGAGGTGGGGCCAGGGGCATCCATGGAGGCCACCAGTCAGGCTGAAGCATAACATTACAGGCTCTGGGGCTGGGTCCAGACCCAGGCAGGCAGCATCTCGAGGCCCTGTAGTTGGAAACAGGAAGGTTTCCCAGCAGGGAGAGGGCAGAGCATATGAGTCACCAGGGAACTCCTTAAAATACAGATTCCAAGTCAGTTGGTCTGGAGTGAAGCCTGAGAGTTGCTAACAAGCTCAGAGGACGCTGAGGCTGTTCAACAGGTGACCACCCTTTGAATAATGAGGAGTAAGAACACAGAATAGGGAGTGTGCCCTCTGGGTATAACCAGGAAGCTACTGGGAGGTATGTGTATGTGTTGTGCAGATGTGTGTGCTCATATTTTGACAACTGGGATGAGCAGGGACTCAGTATGAATCAGATGAGTGAGAAATGGCGTTTAATACTGGGCAGGTTACCTATTGTTGACACGAATTAAATCCTGTAAAAATATTTAAAGAGGTTTATTCTGAGCTGAATATGAGTGACCATGGCCCTATTTACCGTCCCAAGAGGTCCTGAGAACATGTGTCCAAGGTGGTTGGTTTACAGCTTGGTTTTATTCATTTTTGGGAGACATAAGGCATCAATCAATACATGTGAGGTATACACTGGTTTGGTCCAGAAAGGCAGGCTCACCTTTCCAGACTGAACCAACGTATACCTCACATGGTTTGGTGGGGGTGGGTAGGGAGGGAGCTTACAGATCACAGGTGGATTCACAGATTTTTCTGATTGGTAGTTGGTTGAAAGAGTTATCGAAAAACCTGGAATCAATAGAAAGGACAGTCTAGGGTAAGTTAAGAAGTTGTGGAGACTGAGATTCTTGTTATATAGATGAAGTCTCAATAGGTGGCCACCCTCAGAAGCAATAGATAGCAAATGTTTCCTATTCAGACCACTAAAAGGTGCTAGACTCTAAGTTAACCTCTTCAGGATTGGGAGGCCCTGGAAGGGGAAAGATCTAGTTACCTTAACAGAGATTCTTTACAGATGCAAATTTTCTCCCACAAAAGATGGTTCTGGAGGGTCATTTCAAAATATAGCAAAGAAACATCTGGGGATAAAGAAGTTTGATTTTCTTTTTTATCTGTCACGTGATATTATGCCAGCGTTGGGGTGGAAAGTCATGTTATAAAGGGTTAAATAAAACCCATTTGATGAGATTTTGTGGTTGGTAGGGCATGACAAACCTTGGTCCCTCAGACAGGAATTTGGGCAAGAGACGAAAAGGTCAGAGTTTAGTCCTCACTATGCAGAAAAGACATTGCTGAAGAACGTCCCAGGACAAGAGACACCCTTAGGAGCCCTGCCCGGCCACCATCACTGCAGCTGTGAGCGCTGCAGCACATGACTGGGGCTGGCATCCTCTTCAGATCCTCAATCTGTGTGGCTGCAATACACAAACTAGAGAAGCTGTCAGTTTCTTCCTATGCAGTTCAGGTCTTCCTATGCAGCTTCCTATGCAGCTGCCAGTTTCTTCTTGTGCACTCGGTTCTGACTGTGGTAACTGAAACTGAGTGCTAGGACTGAGTAAGGTCCTTGGAGTTCTTGGACTTGACACAGAAAAAAATAAAATAACCCAGAAAGGTCAATACATTCCTGCAGAGCAAGCTGGTGCTCAAGCCATGTGATCTAAATATAAGAAGGGATTTGACCTCAGTTTGAATTCTAAGCCAGTAAAGACAGACAGATTGCTTACCTCTATAATCAGTGAAAACAATAAAGCTATTTTCATTTGAAAGAAAGTAAAAATGCATAAAGGGCCTGGCCTTCTGAAAATTGCCCTAGATTGACTGCAAAACCAAGCATGCCCACGCTTTGCCAAACTTAACCTGTACCGGCAGCTCAAATACTTAAGTCACAAGAATGTTCTTCTTTGCTCTTAAATGTGGACATGGGGGGAAAGTGAGGAAGAAAAGGAGGCTCCATCTAGAGGAAATATAAAAGCTGGAGTGGATTTTTCCTCTCCTCTTTCAAGCTTGTTTGCAGCTGTGTGAAGAAAATGTCCTGGTCTGTTCCATCACCCTCGGTTCTCATTTAAGCTGCACTGAGACTGTATTTTGAATAAACAGAGCACAAGAGCAGTGCTTTAGAAAGAACTTCATAGAGATTGAATGGATAGCAGAGAAAAGAGCCTAAAGCATGAAGATCTTGGGGCTCAGAATCAAACCTGAGTGTCCTAGGAAGCCTGTGTTTTCTTTCTCAAAAGTTTCATTTTTCTTCTTATCTCAAATTCTGATATCATCAGTTTGGGGTGGAAAGATTTACTCTGGGAAGGATTGAGCCCCAGGAAGGAGCCCATTCGATCTGGTGCTGTCCCCAACCCACCCCACATGCATACAAACCTCCAGCTCAGCCCACAACAGCCCTGACTCTATCTTGCTGGCTGCCAGGAAGTCAACTCAGTGAGGCTGGAGGCCACACCTGCTATCTCCCTCCATATTTGTTCAATAACTTTGTTCTAGGATTCTCCGTTGAGGCCTTCGAATCTTTTGTCTCAGGAAGATACAGTGTCCTTGGGCTGGGCACACTGGCTCACACCTAAAAAAAGTGTCTTTATGAGTAAAAGAAATTCCCTTTTATCCTGATACGGTTTGGCTATGTCTCCATGCAAATCTCATCTTGATTTGTAGCTCCCATAATTCCCCCGTGTTGTGGGAGGGACCCAGTGGGATATAATTGAATCATAGGGGCGGTTTCCCCCATACTGTTCTCTTGGTAGTGAATAAGTCTCATGGGATCTGATGGTTTTCTAAGGGGAAATCTCATTTGCTTGGTTCTCTCATTTCTCTCTTGCCTGCCACCATGTAACACATGCCTTTCACCTTGTGCCATGATTGTGAGGCCTCCCCAGCCACATGGAACTGTTTAAACCTCTTTTTCTTTATAAATCATCCAGTATTGGGTATGCCTTTATCAGCAGCATAAAAATGGACTAATACACCTTCCCTCTTCTCATTGGCATAAACCTACCTGCAGAAAGCTCAGACAGACCAGAGCATGTCAGTCACCATAAAGAAGGAAAAAAATTAAACGTTGATATGATATAGATAAGGAAGGTTGAAAGATTTCTGGAAGTTTTTCAAGCAATATAGCAAAAATGTAAACTTTATAAAAATTAAACTTGTATTGTGAACATAGAATTGTTGTGAATCACAGATTTTTTTTTTTTTTTTTGGTGGGGGAGGCAGTTAAGGAAATAGAACCTGGCAAAGCATTAAGGTGTTCAATCAGTTTGCTCTTGAGTTGCTTTCAAGTAGTGACCACAGCCTTGCATGTCGCTGCTTGGGGTTCTGGGGTTTCAATTGCAGCTCTTGTTAAATGCATGTTTCATGGTCAATTAGAGCTTGAAAAAAATTGAAGTAGGAGAGAGGGCTATCCAAGTGAGTAAGTTCAATTGATAAAAGCCAAAGGAAAAGATCTACTTTCATATTCCAAAGCATGTAGAAAAGTGTCTTATGTTCAGCCCCTCTGATAATAATTAACCCAAGAAGCCACTCAAAAGATGTGCCCCAAGACGTGCGTTGTAAAGCAAAAGTAAAACATAAAGAAGTGAAAGATGAAACTAGAAAGAATAACTCAAGGGATGAGGCTAACTAGATCAAAAAGATTCATAGTGTGGAAGATGACAGATCTAACAGGATTGAGGGGGGCCCCGAGTCTAGCTCATAGCTGATACAGTTTCTCCAAGTACCTCTGGGAGAGGCTGAAGGGGGCTGTGGTAGAGCTGTGGTGTACTGTAGTGAAAAGAAAACCAGAATTGGGGATTTCAGGGCCAGTCTTAGATGGTGGTAGTTAAACATCTCACCCAGTATCCATTCTAGAAATACCTACTGAGGATCTGCTAGGTGCCAAGCTCTGAGATGGACATTATGGGGCTGTCATGAACAGTATAGACAGGCCTGGAAGAATGCATATATATATATTTGCATGTGTAAATGTGTGTATGTACATATTTATGTCCCTGTGCATACAAATACACACATACAATTGCAGAGAAAGTCATAGAATGGAATGGACAGCTCTAGGGAAATGCTTATTGAGGAGCGCTGACCTGACCTAAGGTTAAGGAAGCCTCCCTGAGGACGTGATGTTTAAACTGAGCCCCAAACCTTATAAAAGGAGAAGGAGGAGGAGAAAAAGAGTCAGTTATTGGGTACTTACAATGCATACAGCACTGTCCTAAACATTTAGCATGTATGAACTCATTTAATTCTTACAACTTTACAAAACATGTACTATTATTATCCCCATTGGGTAGATAGGGAAACTGAGGCATAGGGATGTAAGTAGCTTGGCTAAAGTATCCTCTCTGATGTATCAGTGATGGTCCTAGTCACCTGCAATGACTTTTAAAAATCTCCAAAGAATAACTGAAGTAAACATGATGCGATGGACAAACTCAAATGCCACTTTGCGTTTTTAATCTCTTCAACCCCCAAATCATTCTCTGCAACAGGAAGAGGCAACAGCCATGTGGCTGTGAGGGCTGGGCTGTGGGGGCTGCCCGGGAGCTGTGCAGCTTATGATGGAAGGCTCTCCTGTGCCCTTCAGTCACAGTCAATACATGAGTGGACTCTGGGGCCAGCCTGCCTGGGCTCCAATCCCAACTCCAGCACTTATTAGCTGAGAGGAGTGGGTGACTTATTTCTGTCTGTGTGCCTCTGTTTTGTCATCTGCAAAATGGGAATAAGTATAGCACCTTATTATTATAAGGCAATTACTATAAGGTATTACTATAAGGAAGCCTTGCCTTTGAACTGGGGTGGAGAATCATTCAACACTAATTTATGTAGTTTTGTCCAAAAATTTAATGCTTTTCCAAAAGGGGTCATATGTGTAAGCCAGAGGTAAAGCAGGTAAGGCTTCATGGAGGAGGCAGAACATCATGCATTCATTCAGCAAAGATTTCCTGAGCAGCTGCTAAGTGCAGGCCATTCAATATTCTAACAGTAAGAGAACAGATAACAGCTAGTGAATTGCTGTTGCTCCAAGCCTCCAGGCCACCCCTGCCCAAGGGCTTCTCCTTCAGGATCCTGGGACTTACCCCCAACCCACCAACCAAAGAGGCAGAGAGAGACTTCCAGAACCTCAGGACCTGCTCTGAGGCTCCCATACCCATGTTCTTTAGCAGGAGAACACAGTCTAGTGAAGAAGATAAAGAAGTAAATGGCTTCATCCATGTCCCTACAAGGGACATGAACTCATTTTTTATGGCTGCATAGTATTCCATGGTGTATATGTGCAACATTTTCTTAATCCAGTCTATCATTATTGGTCATTTGGGTTGGTTCCAAGTCTTTGCTATTGTGAATAGTGCCACAATAAACATACGTGTGCATGTGTCTTTATAGCAGCATGATTTATAATCCTTTGGGCATATACCCAGTGGTGGGGTGGGGGGACGGGGGGAGGGATAGCATTAGGAGATATACCTAATGTTAAATGACGAGTTAATGGGTGCAGCACACCAACATGGCACATGTATACATAGGTAACAAACCTGCACATTGTGCACATGTACCCTAAAACTTAAAGTATAAAAAAAAAAAAAAAGAAGTAAACAACAAGTTACCAAACAGTGTGGCAAGATCAGAAATAAAACTGCTCAGAGAAGGGAGCACCAGCCAACAGCCTCATGGGTGGGGCATGATAACTGGCTTTACCAAGGAGGTAATTACTGACACCAGGCATAACTAGGAGCCACAGAGAATCAGAACCCCAGGCCAAGGGGACAGCAGCAGAAGAGTCCCAGAGGTGAGAAGGAGCAGACTTTGACATGTTAAGAGGTCCAAGAAGCAAGATCACGGGGCATCTTTTAAGAGTCTTTTGAGGCAAGGAGACTAGGAAGGTGGGTGGGGGCTAAATACTGGCCAGCCTGGGATGTAATGAGAAGTCATTCAGGGACAGGAAGCTGGGGAGTGCGTTTTGATAAAATCACCCTTGCAGTGGAGTGGGAAATGGACCAGAGGTACAAGAGGATGGAGGCAGAGAAGTTGGTAAAAGAATCGGGATAAGAAATGACAAGGTTCCCAATCTAAGTAGGGACAGAGTGGGTGAAAGATGACAGGGGGATTGCAAAAGAAGCAGAAAGGATGGGTGCACCTGCTGAATGGAGAGGATAAGTGAAGTCGGGCAGTTCAAGGAAGGTGTCCAGATTCTACCCAATCACACAGTACATGGGATGCCACCTCTCAAGTCAGGGTACCCCAACAGGAAAGACGATGGCCAATGATATATATGGAGGGGACAAGAGATCATGTAGCCACTGCCATTGTGAGACGGCAGCCAGAGGGACTTTTAACAAATGTGCAAAAGATGACATCACTCCTGTGTTAAATTCCTACAATGTCCCTCTCTCCCTCAGAATAAGATCTAAGTCCTTTGTTCCCTTAATCACATAATCAGGCCCCGGCATCTCTCTAACCTCACTACCTATCCTCGGCTTACTGTTTTTCAGGGACACTGGTCTCTTTCTTTTCTATTTTTATTTTTATTTTTTGAGATGGAGTTTTGCTCTTGTAGCCCAGGCTGGAGTGCAATGGCATGATCTCAGCTCACTGCAACCTCTGCCTCCCAGTTTCAAGTGATTCTCCTGCCTCAGCCTTCCAAGTAGCTGGGATTACAGGCACGCACCAACGTGCCTGGCTAATTTTTGTATTTTTAGTAGAGACGCAGTTTCACCATGTTGGCCAGGCTAGTCTCGAACTCCTGACCTCAGGTGATCCACCCGCCTCGGCCTCCCAAAGTGCTGGGATTACAGGCATGAGCCACCACGCCCGGCCCTCTTTCTTTTCTTTATATCAAACTCATTCTTGCTCCTAGATACTTGTCCTTTGCTCTCCCTTTCATGTAATTTGTGTTTCTCCCTATTTTTCTTGTCATCCAGAACTCCTCCTAATGGTCATCTTCCCAGAACCACTCTCTCTGACCACATGACCTGAGGTTGCTGACCCACCTACGCCCAACCCAGCTATTCGCTGCCACCTTTCTTTCTTTCTTTTCTTTATAGTCTGAACAACTATCTGAGATGATCTCAAGGGTGCGTGATTGATTAGTCTTTTTCTAGTCTCCCCCACTGAGATGTAAGTGCCATGAGGGTAAAGGTTGGGTCTGCCATTTTGCCCCTGTTCTCCCCAGTGCTCAGAACAGTCCTGGCCTACAGTAAATAGTCAGTAAATATCTCTGAATGAATGAAGGGACTCAGGGGCATGGGACCATCCATAGTGTTTGGTTTTGACTTTGGGGGAATACTGAGGGGGGAATGGGGTATACAGTATTATCAATCAAGTTGATAATAAGAAACAGACATCACACTCATGGGATGTTTAAGGTGAGCTTAGTAAAGAGACTCTTTACAAAGAGGTGTGCAGAATGGAGGAAATTTACAAGGGATGAGGAAGAACCCCAAGGTTAAGAACAGCCAGAAGCTGTTACTTCTCCTGGTGAAAGGCATAAGGGAGACAGTTCCTAGACCCCAGAGGCAGTTGCAGGCACCTGCATGAGCTGGGAGCAACCCAGAGAGAAAGAGCCTGAGAAATAACCTCATCCTCCCAGCACTGGTCTCCTGTCAGTGCCTCTCATGGGATGAATCCAACCAGAAGCCAAGGAGAAGGGAGCCCAGGTGATGAGATTCCTATAGCTCAGCCTCTCAGGCAAAGAATGTGGAAAAAAAAAAAAAAAAGAAAAAGTAGAATGTGGCCCTGAAGGACAAAAGGATGTAACCTGTGCATGGTTTTATCAGCACCGTCAGAACACATACAATAGAGAAGAAGTGATTCATCAAGATGAGGCTGGACGAACAACAAAAGCAACGTATTTCCACCACGCATACAGAGTGACAAAAAAGAGCCTCATGATTTATAGTCCTTTGGGTATATACCCAGTAATGGGATGGCTGGGTCAAATGGTATTTCTAGTTCTAGATCCCTGAGGAATCGCCACACTGACTTCCACAATGGTTGAACTAGTTTACAGTCCCACCAACAGTGTAAAAGGGTTCCTATTTCTCCACATCCTCTCCAGTACCTGTTGTTCTATAAATCATGCTGCTATAAAGACACATGCACACGTATGTTTATTGCGGCACTATTCACAATAGCAAAGAGTTGGAACCAACCCAAATGTCCAACAACGATAGACTGGATTAAGAAAATGTGGCACATATACACCATGGAATACTATGCAGCCATAAAAAATGATGAGTTCGTGTCCTTTGTAGGGACATGGATGAAACTGGAAAACATCATTCTCAGTAAACTATCGCAAGGACAAAAAACCAAACACCGCATGTTCTCACTCATAGGTGGGAATTGAACAATGAGAACTCATGGACACAGGAAGGGGAACATCACGCTCCGGGGACTGTTGTGGGGTGGGGGGAGGGGGGAGGGACAGCATTAGGAGATACACCTGATGCTAAATGACGAGTTAATGGGTGCAGGAAATCAACATGGCACATGGATACATATGTAACAAACCTGCACATTGTGCACATGTACCCTAAAACCCTGAAGTATAATAAAAGTAGATATACATAAAAAAAAAAAAAAAAAAAAAGAGCCTCATTTTCCATCACCTCTTTCTTGTCCCTTTGGAGTACAGCCTTCTCTTTCCTCCTGGAGCTCCACCCCCCAACCCCCCACAGCTTTGCACTTCCCTTTGCTTGTCAGACATGGGAGCAGCACAGTGCTGCAATCTGTAGAATCATCCTTTACATGTTGGCATTGCCTTGGGTTGTGGTGCAGAATAAACTGGAGGCATAAAAACAGATCGGTGCTCTGAAATTCTCACTGAGCTCAAAAGCAGCAGGAGACAGTAGAATAAGAGATTTGAATTTCATGCCCTCATCACCTGGGCCACGAGTTTTGAAAATGCAGAATTTTTAAAATGCTTACCTTGGAAATGACAGGACTCTAGCTTGGAATCCTCAGGAGGATTTGGGCTGCCCCATGTGTTCCCCCACAGATCTGGGTGTCTGCTTTTTCAGCACAGAGTTAAAGCCTGCAGACGTGGGTACACATATTCCATGATTTCGTTGAAGTATTTTGTGTCATTTGATTCTTAGGCATCTAATTCTGTGTTTTGTCACAGTCTCTACATCATAGGCATAATCAAGCATTACCTATTAAAATCTTTAAATGTAGTAGTGTTTAAAGTCCCTTTCTTTCATGTAATAGAAACTTTGTGGAGGGGAGAAGAGAGGGAAAAGTTTAAATTCCATCTTCCTCTTGTCTAAGGAGGCATACGCCCTGTGGGGATGGACATCTTCTACCTTAGGAAGAGCTGGTGCATGAAAATATTCCTACTTTCAGGACTTGCACTTCAGTGAATGGCAGTGCCAAGCAAGCCTGACCCCCAGAGCTCCAGGCCCTCAGGGGTTACCATTTGCTCCTGGGATCCCCCATCACTATGAAGACACCTCCTTAAAGGGGCCCCCACCATTGAAGGATATCTGTTTTCTTCCCTTTACGTCATTAAAATCAAAGATCGATGCTGTGCTCTGGGAGGGATTTTGCAGGGCCAATTGGTGCCCCTGATAGATTAAGCAGCAGTGCCTGATAATCAAAAAGTTTTCTCTTTGCAGAGTCACCCTCAGGCTTTAGAAATAGCCTGGAGTTGGACTGGGAGAGCTGTACGCAGGCCCTGGGCAAACGCTGGGCTCTGTGATGGCCCCGCTAGAGGCTACATGTGAATAGTTAAGAAGAAAAGTGGAAAGAGAGAAAATGAGAAAATTGGGGTGATGGGGGAGAAAAGGAAGCAGAAAAGAGAAGGGAATAAAATAAAGATTAACATAATGTGTCCATGGTCACTCATCTAGAAAGTAGGACAGGCAGGACTTAGATTCAAACCTGGGTCTATCTGACTCCAAAGTCTATCTTCCTTCCTCTGTAACAGGAGAGGAACCACAGGCTATTCCCAGCATATGAAGGGTACTCTTACAAGGAGAATTCTCAGTTCATCTGTCTAGTTCTCCTGACTTCCACAAAAGCATTTTCAGTGTGAGCCAGACAATGGGCTGGGTGTTTGAGGCCCAAAGATAGACAAGACATAGTTCTTACCCTTGAAGAATCCACAGTTGCACAGAGAGGTAAATGTGCCAACAAATAACTACATCCAAAAAATGTAGTAAAAATAAGAACATAAACAAGTATAAAATGCCAACAGATCACAGATGGAGGAATAACAATTGATCTAGAGAATATGACAATGATATTTAAAGATGGGTTTATTTGATATGGGTTTCAAGGGATGATTAGGAATTTCAACAACAGACGATGGCAAGAAAAGATATTACCAGCAAAGGAAGAGTTATTCCAAAAGGGAAATATGAGAACAATATGTGGACATGATGAAGTGACAGATTTGGTTCCATAAAAGCATGAATGGCCCAAAATGGAGAAACTGTCCTAGAAAATAAGAAATTCCCCACTGCTGCAAAGGTCCAAGCAAAGTGTAGACCAATCGTGTGTCAATAAAAGGGCATCATGGGGAATTCTGCTTAGATTCCTTGATGCTCTTTGCAGTGTTCCTGATTCCCTCTGTCTGTGACTGAACCTTGGCTCACTCTAGAATTGGAATATGGTGCCCTGATGAAGGGCACAGTCTTGAAATCAGACAGTCCTGAATTGGAATCCCAGCTCTTCACTTGCCTGGGGTCATGTGACTGAACCTCTCTGAGCCTCAGATTCTGCACCTGTGGACACTATCGCCTACCTCACCTGTTAGAATTAAATGAATTTGTGGTGTAGAGAACTCAGTAGTGTCTAGAGTGGAATATGAGTCCACAATATATAACCACGAACAATGACATTATGATTAAGCAAAAGGTGGTGATATGATTAGGCTTTGTGTCCCCACCCAAACCTCATCTTGAATTGTAATCCCCATAATCCCCACGTGTCAAGAGAGATGAGGTGAAGGTAGTTGAATCATGGGGGCGGTTTCCCCCATGCTGGTCTCGTGATAGTGAGTGAGTTCTCATGAGATCTGATGGTCTTATAATGCGTTCTTCCCTTCCTGCCCTGCCGGCTTGTAAAGAAGGTGCCTTGCTTCCCCTTCACCTTCTGCCATGATTGTAAGTTTCTTGAGGCCTCCCCAGCCATGCTGAACTATGAGTCAATTTAGCCTCTTTCTTTATAAACTACCCAGTCTTGGGCAGCTCTTTACAGCAATATGGAAACGGATGGATACAGGTGGGAACACCACTGAGGAAGAGTAGAAGATAGCTTTGACCTGCTTTATCACCTACGACACTCTTAGGTGCTGGGGTGGCAGTCACTAATAAGTAGGCACCATGGACATGGCAGGGAAGGGTAAAGGAGGGTGACTTGTCTGAGTGCAGGGGTTGATCCTATCTTTATTTAAAATTTTATATTTTGTTTCTTATAGATTATTTTTGCATTCATTTTGATTTTTTAAATATTGCGTTAATATTTATATTGATTCTTGGTCTTTTTTAGTGCTGTCTTAAATTTAGGCAAATGCCTCACTCCCCTGATCCTGCCCTAAGGTGGACCACCTACCTGTCCCCTCCCCAGACCATTCACTGATGTGCCCTGGAATAAGCAGCCCATATAGCAGCCTGGCAGGTCCCAATCTTTGCTTTAAGATCCTCCTTCCCAGGACCCCCTTGCCTGTACTGAGGGTCCCATGAGGTCCAAAACTAAATGAAAACAGCTTTTAAGTTTGTGTTAATACCTGACTTCACTTGGTTCATCTTTTTTCTTCTTTCTTTTTTTGCCTGCCCTATTATGAATTTTATAAAATAAAATTTAAAAAAACTTCAGAATTGGAAGGCAAGAGCTTTCCACTCAAAAATCAGCCTGAATTGTGTCAGTATCTTGAGAAACCAAAGGAGCGAATTGAAACTAATACATACAATTCACATAACCTCCAAATGAGTAGTCTTCATGCAATTTTTGCCAAGAGCCTATGCTCAAAGGGCTTGTTTTCCAGGTGTAAAGTGTAGCAGGCTTCTACTAAGCGATAGCCAGACATGTTTTGCAAAGTGCAGAAGCCTTAATAAGTCTCCACGTTAGCAACTTCCTTAAGTCCTGGTCCTGCTGACTTCTCTCCCTCTGCACCAGCCCTAAACGATGTTGTTAAGTAATTCAGTTTGAAGAACTCTTATGGAGATCAATTTTACTAACGCGCACACAGCATAATAGAGACTGAGCTACTGTAGAGAGAGGAATCACTTTTTTTTTTTTTTTAAATCAGAGAACAAGAACAGGAATTACCGATCAGGTTGGAGCCGTGGCCTAGGGATGGCTTCCCTATGGATTAACATTTCCTGACTTTGCACTTTGCAGAAAGGTTACAACTATTTATGTTATGTGCAAGCTATGCATAGTAATTAGAACTTCTGCACAGCTTTAACCATGACAGTTGGTGGGATTTCAATGCAGACATCAAAGGCCCTGAATTTCTGATGACACTTGTCACTCAGAATTGGCAGCAAGAGCCTAGAAGAAGCCTACACTTCTCTCCCTCTCTCTGCATCACTCTCTCTTTATATATATAAAGCAGTACATATTTTATATACTGCATATATATTTATGTATGATAGCTTCTATCATTCCAACGTGGTCTTGATTCTTTTCTCAATTAACCCTTCTGTTATACATTTTTATTTTCCGAATGTAAACAGTTGCATTGTGAAGTCTGCAACTTAGCGACTATTTGCAAGATAGAGATCTAGTTCAAAGGCAAACCTTGATCAGTGTAATAACTTATTCAAAACGTGCTGTGTTAATAGAAGGCAGGCATCAACAAGTGACAAACCATATAGAAACAAAGCATTTTAAAAGATGTGGCCTTAAATGCTTTTAAAAAAGCATTTAAAAGATATTCTAGAAACTACTCAGAATCATTTTGGACAAAGACCAAGTGACTGCCTTGGTCTATTTGGGCTGCTATAACTGAAAGATTCTCCCCGGGGCCTGAAAGCTTAAGGGAATGAATAATTCCTCCGTTCTCAGGCCCAGTCTCAAGGCGCAAAACTACTTGCACCAGCAGCGTGCACCAGCAAGATAGCAGAAGCAGGAAGAGAGCCGGCTGGAAGACATACACCCTGGCCGGAAGACACCTACACTTGAAGATCAAGAAAGAGGCCATCTGGGTACCACGTAGCAGTTATGTCAGGCTAGGACACTTCCTGTTTACAGGAGACTATAAAACCCCTGCCCTGTCCTCACTTGGGGCTGACACCATTTTAGGCCTCAGCCCACCTCCACCCAGGCGCTCATTAAAACAGCATGTTGCTCCACACTGCCTCGTGTTGTCTGTTGGCGCACCCTTGGGGTTCGAACCAATACAAGAAACTTTCAATAACAAAATACCATAAACTGGGTAGCTTATAAACAACAAAATGTTGTTTCTCACAGTTCTGGAGGCTTGAAAATCCAAGATCAGGGTACCAGGAGATTCAGTGTTTGGTGAGAGCCCATCTTCTGCTTCATAGATGGCACCTTCTGGCTGCACCCTCACATAGCATAAGGGACAAGGGTCTCTCTGGGAATCCCACTCATGAGGGTGGAGCCCTCATGACCTAATCACCTCCCAAAGGCTCCACCTCCTAATACCATCCATTTGGAGGTTAGAGTTTGAGCATATTAGATTTGGGGAGACACACATTCAGACCATAGCAGTGACCTGTGAAGTTTATGCACATTAAGCCCAGCAATTTCTGATTATGTGAGCAATCAGACTAAGACCCTGTATATCTTCTGGTGTGCCCAAGTGTTCTATAGAAAATCTATTCTCTTAAAAGCCATGATTTTCCAGTAACAGAGCTCCCCATTTATATGCCTCTGTGACTCAGATTTTCCCAATATAATTTTGGCTATATATTAAGTGCATTTGCAGCTTGAGCCCACGAAAAAGTAGGACATCAGAGAAGCATTAGATCACCCGGGCTACTTCATACCACTTAGAAGATTAGTAATCTACAAGGACATACAAAACTTGTTTTAAAATGCCTTTTGCTTTCCGGCATCTGACTTGAAATAGATTTCCAGGAAGAGAAGATAAGGGGATGGGAGGACAGGACGAAAACTAACATGGATGGGGCTCTGTTAAGCATCACACACTTTACTAGGCACTCACAGACCTTCTCACATACTCTAGGTTGTAATGATTTGGAATAATCAATCCTTTTGCCTTTTTCTTTATTTTCAGAGAAACCCATTTACTGCAAAGTAACTTGTGTATCTCATTTTAATGAACGCTTTGTATTAGTTTGGTTGCAAGTGACAGAATCTCAATTCAAACCAGTTTTGGCAAAAATGGAAATTTATTGGCTTTACTGCAAATAAAAATTGAGAAAACAGATACGGGGGAAGAGCAGGCATGCAGCCCAGTTTGATGACAACTGGAAAAGCCTGGAGATTGAATCTCATCAGGATTTTTTCCCTAAATCTTCTTTTTTCCTTTTGCTGTTGGTTTATTCTTCTTCAGTGCACACTGCTTTTATCCTCACGTTGGAGATTGGGGGAGGGGGGACATGCCCTCCGCACCCCCACTCCAAGCACTTGAGCGTAACATCATACAGCCTCTACTTCAGGAGGGGGACTAACCAATGTCTCTTAAGACCAAAAATCCCAGAGAGAAGATCCATTGACCTAGCCTGGGTCAGGTGCTCAAAGTGAGGGTTCAAGATGGACACAACTGTGTCGGTGGTCACCACGGTGATGGGACGTGAGCACTTTCCCAGGAGAAAGGGGACGGCGTGCATAAGGCCTCTTTGAGTTCCCTCCATCCATCCAGAAAATCTCTCTCTCCTTGGTAAATGCCTAGTTTTATTCCTAACACATGAAAGGCTTCAGTAAGTATTGGTTGAATGTCAAGGGTTAAAAAACTGGAAGTAGAAGAAAGGGAAATGAGCAGAACAGACAAAATCCAGGGCTGACGATGATGCCAGTTCAAAGTAACATCTCTTTCCTGCAGGGGAGCTCACTACCTACAAAAGTGCCATTGAAAGCCCCAGGGGAAGTCACTCAAGGGTGTTCAGAAGAAGTGAGGATGCCTCTCCCCTCTGCTGGCTCTCAGCTGGAGCAGACCCTCAGTCCATACAGATAAGACGCTCCAGCTGCCAATGTTCCCAGGCTTATTTTATCTTCCCCCGCAACAATATTATTTTTCTTCCTTTTAGCAGCTGGTATGAGAATCCTTCCCCCAGGGAGAGACCCAGTTTTGTCAGGCAAGTGCTTTGATCAACACACGCAGGGGCTTGGGTCAGCTGGTGCTGGGATCAGAGCAGCAGGTGGGGCTGCTTTCCTCCTGAGAGGAGGGAGAGGTGGAGGAGCAGAGGGAGGAGATGACAAGTCATTGGCACATCCAACGAAGCCTCAGAAGAAAAAAGGCTCTAATGGTGTGAGGTGCCTGGGCTCTGCTATGTGAGCTCTCCCCATGACTCCCTGCGTCCTTTACAAAACATCAGCAAGCCCCATTCACTCAGGAGGGTGGACTTCTTGGGGAAGCCTGAGAAGGGAATAGATTTTGTGTCAAAGTCTGAGTGGGGCACATGAAGAGTCTGACTGCGTGGGCAAAGGAGGCAGCACTTGGCTTAGGTTCCCAACGCACAGATGGGAAAATGACCTGCATGCCATGCCATAATGTGCACCTGCTGGGGCCCACACAGGGCACCACTGCAAGTGTCCAAGGTGAGGACAGCTGGCCTGCCCTTTCTGTTCTGTAAGGGAACAAGTCCAAGTTCTAACAAGTCCATCTGTTATGTCTAGTCCTTGTAAACAGGTCCCAATTTCCTGTTACTTTACTGGGTGGGTGTTCTGACCTGAGGTCTCTGACCCTCTCCTCTTCTCTATTATCTCTCTCTCTCCCTCTCTCTCTCTCACCCTCTCTCCTCCAATCCACTGTGCCGTGCCTCCCTATTTGCTGTTTATCCCACTGTTGTCTGGAAAACTCTTCTTTCTCTTTCAGATCTCTCTCTCTCTCTTTTATATATATTTATATTTATATATATATTTATATTTATATATATATTTATATATATATTTATATTTATGTTTATATATATATTTTTATATATATATTTATATTTATATATATTTATATATATATTTATATATATTTATATATATATTTATATATATATTTATATATATACACACACACATATATACATATATACATACATACATATATATACATATATATACATATATATACATATATATACATACATATATATACATATATATACATATATATACATACATATATATATATATACTTTAAATTCTAGGGTACATGGGCACAACGTGCAGCTTTGTTACATAAGTATACATGTGCCATATTGATTTGCTGCACCCATTAACTCGTCATTTACATTTGGTATTTCTCCTAATGCTATCCCTCCCCCTGCCCCCACCCCATGACAGGCCCCAGTTTGTGATACTCCCCGCCCTGTGTCCAAGTGTTCTCATTGTTCAATTCCTACCTGAGTGAGAACATGCGGTGTTTGGTTTTCTGTCCTTGTGATAGTTTGCTCAGAATGATGGTTTCCAGCTTCATCCATGTCCCTGCAAAGGTTATGAACTCATCCTTTTTATGGCTGCATAGTATTCCATTGTGTATATGTGCCACATTTTCTTAATCCAGTCTATCATTGATGGACATTTGGGTTGGTTCCAAGTTTTTGCTATTGTGAATAGTGCCACAATAAATATTATGTGTGAATGTGTCTTTATAGTAGCATGATTTATAATCCTTTGGGTATATACCCAGTAATGGGATCACTGGATCAAATGGTATTTCTAGTTCTAGATCCTTGAGGAATCTCTACACTGTGTTCCACAATGGTTGAACTAGTTTACACTCCCACCAACAGTGTAAAAGCATTCCTATTTCTCCACATCCTCTCCAGCATCTGCTGTTTCCTGGCTTTTTAATGATGGCCATTCTAACTAGTGTGAGATGGTGTGGTTTTGATTTGCATTTCTCTGATGGCCAGTGATGATGAGCATTTTTTCATGTGTCTGTTGGCTGCAAAAATGTCTTCTTTTGAGAAGTGTCCGTTCATATCTTTTCCCCACTTTTGATGAGGTTGTTTGCTTTTTTCTCGTAAATTTGTTTAAGTTCTTTGTAGATTCTGGATATTAGCTCTTTGTCAGATGGGTGGATTGCAAAAATTTTCTCCCATTCTGTAGGTTGCCTGCTCACTCTGATGGTAGTTTCTTTTGCTGTGTAGCACCTCTTTAGTTTAATTAGATCCCATTTGTCTATTTTGGCTTCTGTTGCCATTGCTTTTGGTGTTTTAGTCATGAAGTCCTTGTCCATGCCTATGTCCTGAATGGTATTGCCTAGGTTTTCTTCTAGGGTTTTTACGGTTTTAGGTCTAACATTTAATTCCTTAATCCATCTTGAACTAATTTTTGTATAAGGCGTAAGGAAGGCATCCAGTTTCAGCTTTCCACATATGGCTAGCCAGTTTTCCCAGCACCATTTATTAAATAGGGAATCCTTTTCCCATTTCTTGTTTTTGTCAGGTTTGTCAAAGATCAAATGGTTGTAGATGTGTGGTGTTATTTCTGAGGCCTCTGTTCTGTTCCATTGGTCTATCTCTCTGTTTTGGTACCAGTACCATGCTGTTTTGGTCACTGTAGCCTTATAGTTTAGTTTGAAGTCAGATAGCGTGATGCCTCCAGCTTTGTTCTTTTTGCTTAGGATTGTCTTGGCAATAAGGGCTTTTTGGTTCCATATGAACTTTAAAGTAGTTTTTTTCCAATTCTGTGAAGAAAGTCATTGGTAGCTTGATGGGGATGGCATTGAATCTATAAATTACCTTGGGCAGTATGGCCATTTTCACGATATTGAGTCTTCCTATCCGTGAGCATGGAATGTTCTTCCATTTGTTTGTGTCCTCTTTTATTTCCTTGAGCAGTGGTTTGTAGTTCTCCTTGAAGAGGTCCTTCACATCCCTTGTAAGTTGGATTCCTAGGTATTTTATTCTCTTTGAATCAATTGTGAATGGGAGTCCACTCATGATTTGGCTCTCTGTTTGTCTGTTAATGGTGTATAAGAATGCTTGTGATTTTTGCACATTGATTCGTATCCTGACACTTTGCTGAAGTTGCTTATCAGCTTAAGGAGATTGTGGGCTGACATGATGGGGTTTTCTAAACATACAATCATGTCATCTGCAAACAGGGACAATTTGACTTCCTCTTTTCCTAATTGAATACCCTTTATTTCTTTCTCTTGCCTGATTGCCCTGGCCAGCCCTTCCAACACTATGTTGAATAGGGGTGGTGAGAGAGGGCATCCCTATATTATGCCACTTTTCAAAGGGAATGCTTCCAGTTTTTGCCCATTCAGTATGATATTGGCTGTGGGTTTGTCATAAATAGCTCTTATTATTTTGGATACGTTCCATCAATACCTAGTTTATTTAGAGTTTTTAGCATAAAGATCTGTTGAATTTTGTCAAAGGCCTTTTCTGCATCTATTGAGATAATCATGTGGTTTTTGTCTTTGGTTCTGTTTATATGCTGGATTACATTTATTGACTTGCGTATGTTGAACCAGCCTTGCATCCCAGGGATGAAGCCCACTTGATCGTGGTGGATAAGTTTTTGATGTGCTGCTGGATTCAATTTGCCAGTATTTCATTGAGGATTTTTGCATCAATGTTCATCAGGGATATTGGTCTAAAATTCTCTTTTTTCTTGTATCTCTGCTGGGCTTTGGTATCAGGATTATGCTGGCCTCATAAAATCAGTTAGGGAGGACTCCCTCTTTTTCTATTGATTGGAATAGTTTCAGAAGGAATGGTACCAGCTCCTATTTGTACCTCTGGTAGAATTCGGCTGTGAATCCATCTGGTCCTGGACTTTTTTTGGTTGGTAGGCTATTAATTATTGCCTGAATTTCAGAGCCTGTTATTGGTCTATTCAGAGATTCAACTTCTTTTTTTTTTTTTTTTTTTCTGAGACAAAGTCTTGCTCTGTCATCCAGGCTGGAGCGCAATGGCAGGATCTCCACTCACTGCAACCTCTGCACTCTGGGTTCAAGCAATTCTCTTGTCTCAACCTCCTGAATAGCTGGGATTACATGTGTGTGCAACCATGCCTAATTTTTGTATTTCTAGTAGAGATGGGGTTTCACCATGTTGGCCAGGCTGGTCTCGAACTCCTGATCTTAAGTGATCCACTCGCCACAGCCTCCCAAAGTGCTGGGATTACAGGCACAAGCCACTGGGCCCTGCCCAGATCTCATCTTTAAGGATCCTTTTTCTAGGGAGGCTTTCCCTATCTCCCCAAAGCTAAGTCCATGTTCCTTTTATGTGATCAGGGTCTCCTGGCTCATCTCAAACATCACCTTGATCATGTCGAGTTATGATGGTTTACTTGGAAGTTATCTGCCTGTTTCTCCCCCACTAGACTATAAATGCAAGGAGGGCAAGAGCTAGGTGTCTGCTTTGTTCACAATGCCATCCCTAGCCCTCTCCAAAGTACAGTGCCTGCCACATAGCAGGTGCTCAATGAATATTTGTTGAATTTATTGAAGAAACCTACTAATCTGCTAACTCTTATGATCCACCTGGCCACTGTGACAACCTCCAGGAAACAAACACATGGGCCCAACGGCATCAAATATGTGCTCTCTCTAGGGCAGCTGAGTGAAACCATAGAAGCAATGGCAGTACCTTCTAGAAGCCTCTTCATTGTCCTTGCTCTCTAAGCACATGAAACAGACACAGTACAGTCCTTATTCTCAAACGAGCCTGAACTCACACGAAGAATAATGGACACACAGAAAGCCAAGGCACACCCACAAAAGACAACAGCAGAGAGAAGGCAGTGAGCAGTTAAAAGCCACAGAGGAGAGGTCTCTTCCAAGAAGAGGCAGGGACCATCCCCAGAGGACTTGGCAAACAGCATCTGAAAAGGTGGATTAGATTGGCAAACTGTTGAAAACATGAAGACTCTACTCTTCACGTCTCTACATAAAGGTAGCCATGGGAAAACCAGAGCCACCCTGAGGTGGGGGAAACCCTTGTAGCTAGAATCGATGATTCACAAAGGAAGAGGAGAAGAACCAAAAGCCGAGAAAGAGCTCAGATAGATCATGGAAGTCTGAACTCCAGGTTATAGAGTTTGCACCCTGATCTCTAGGTAATAGAGGGCCTTGGAGAGCTTTAGGGTCATGTTTCCCTCAAAGTAGAGATCGGGGTCAATTAATCTGGCAAGATGAAGGAAGTGTCAGAAGAAGGAGGCTCCAGCAGCAGAGGGGTAGGCCAGGAGGCTGCAGTAGTGGCAGTGAGGTCAGAAGGGACTCATCTCTTCCAGATCAATCTCTACCATGGAGGCAAAGTGAGGAAGAAATGAAGTGAAGGGAAAGGAGGGCCAGGCTTGGGGGGTGCATTGCGAGCAAAGAAGGATTTGATTTTTTTTTTTTTTGAGACAGAGTTTCACTCTTGTTGCCCAAGCTGGAGTGCAATGGCATGATCTTGGCTCACTGCAACCTCTGCCTCCCCAGTTCAAGCAATTCTCTTGCCTCAGCCTCCTGAGTAGCTGGGATTACAGGCGTGCACCACCACGCCCAGCTAATTGTTTCTATTTTTAGTAGAAACAGGGTTTCACCATGTTAGCCAGCCTAGTCTCAAACTCCAGACCTCAGGTGATCTGCCTGCCTCGGCCTCTCAAAGTGCTGGGATCACAGGCGTGAGCCACCGCACCCGGCCAAGGAGGATTTGATTTTACCTGAAGTATTTTAATTCTTTACAATAAAAATGTATTTATGTGAAACTTAAGTGATTAAAAAGTATTAAAAATTTTTGAAGGAACAAGCAAGGGAGATAATAAGAAAGAAAGAACTAAAGGAAGTTGAAAGAAAAAGAAAGATTGAGGCAGAGCAGGAAGAAAGGAAGACAGGGAAGAAAGAAAATAAGAAAGTATAATTCAGTAGATTCAGGAGGATTATTCACTGAGAAATATTTACTGGATGTCTTCAATGTGCCAAGTGCTCTTATAGGCACTAGGGTAAAATAATAGATAGAATAGAAAAAATTTCTTCTGTCATGGAACTTATATTTAATGGGAAAGACAGATAATAAACAAGCTGATGCATAATTCTAAATAGTGATATGAAAATTTTTTAAAAAGCTAGCAGTATAAAAGGAGAATGTTCCTGCTATCTATTATTATATAAATACCAACCACCAAAGAGTGAGTTTTAATAATCATCATCCTTTGTTTTTTCTCTTGATTCTGCAGGTTGGAGGGGGCTGAGTGGGGACAGCCCATCTCTGCTCTACTCAGCATCTCTGGAGCAGTTCTGAGGTTAGAGGCTGGAACCATCTGGAGCCTTTTTCTCTCACCTGTCTGGAGTTGATGCTGGCTGGCAGCTGGCACCTGACATGGTACTGTTGGCTGGAACATCTCATGGCCTCTCCATGTAGTATAGGCTTCCTTACAATATGGTGGGTAAATCCCAAGTGCTAACATCCTAAGATAGCTGAGAGACAGGGGGAGAAAGGGGGCACTAGCGGTAGGCTGGCACTACCTTGCGTCTTGTAATCTAGACTCAGGGGTCCTCCAGCACCACTTCCATTGCATTTTCTTCCTAGAGGTGAGTCACTAAAGCCGGTCCATATTCAAGAAGTGGAAAATTGGATTCCACCTTTTTATAGGAGGTGTGCTAAAGAATTTGTAGATGTCACAGACTGCCATGTGAGGGAATGGTACGTATACTAGATGGTTAGTAAAAGGGACTCCAAAATCCATATCAGTCAGGATTCTCCAGAAAAACAGAACCAATAGGAAATGAGATAAATAGATAGATTGATAGATATGATACACACATACATATATGCACAGATCTATGTAGACACGCATGTACAGTACATATATAAGCCTATATACATATGTATATGTATATGCAGGCGTGTGTGTGCGTGTGTGTGTGCATGTATATGTAGATATAAACAGTTATATTTTAAGGAGTTGGCACATACAATTGTGGGAACTGGCAAGTCTGAAATTCACAGGTCAGGCCAATAGACTGGAAACTCGGGCAGAAGTTAGAGGATTGGGAACCACTGGAAGATTCTGGGCAGGGGAGTAGTATGATCCACTTCACTCCATTTAAAGACGGCACTGGCTGCCGGGGAGGAGGTATGCTGGAAGGATTGCCCAGTGTGAGCAGCTCCCAGGTCCACGAGTGGGGAAGGATGGGGCGAAGAGGCACCATGCAGGACAGCCCTGAGCTTCCCATGCCTGCTGATGGAGCACAGTCTGCCATGAGACAGAAACGAAGAAATCAACCTGGGAACTGGCTTACGGATTCTGTTAGAGAAAGGTTAGTTTTGAAACAAAAACTGTACAGCCCTCTAGAATAAAAGCAGTGGGAATTCGGGCCTAGAGCTGGCCTGCTGGCTCAGGGCTGCAGGTATGGTTCTCAAAGGCGGGGCTTAGAGGTGGTGTCTGAAACCATGGGCCTGAGGGGCTCAGGAAGGGCGAGAGAAGGAAGAGGGCACAGGACCTCCCAGATGCCAGCTCCGTAGGGTTATCTACTCATGGCCACAGACAGAGGTTTCACGTGTTGAGAGAAGAAAAAGAAAACAGTTTGAAGAGAACACTCCTCTGTTCTCAGCCTCCTGAAAAGGTCACGCGTGTGATGAGGTATTAAAGGCAGTCCGGGAGACAGTTGAGGGCCAGCAGTATGCAAGCATGCATTACTTATGAGACTCCACTGAAATGTAAATTGGGGTGAGTTTATTGGTTCCCTTGGTCTTAAATGGAATCATAAAGTATTCATTGGGTCCAGCGAATGCCTTTCAGATCTGGAGCTCTGCAAGAAATACGCGGCATACTAAGGTTACATTAATAAAAAATAAATAAATCTGTGTCCAGGAAACTCGTGCTTGTGCACTATAAAACTGCCCATTCTGTAGATATTAATGTTTAATGTGTTTGTAAAAAGCAGTCGGCTTTGCCGAGCACATCAACAAAAACATCCCTCACCCCTCAGTACTTAACATCTCAGCACGTCTCCTAAGTGCTCTGGTGGAGAACACGCCAGCCTGGGAGGGAAAAGAGAGTTCTGGACAGCGCCTACGGGAGCCACATTAAAACGCAGCTTCCCTAAGAGAAAACGTGCTCGCTTCCTCACCCAGCAGCCGCTGCTACTGATGTGCGGGTAAGTCAGACTTGCATACCCACCTCCACATACAACTGGCTCGCCGTGCTCAGGAGAAACAGTAAGAGAAATTGCTGTTCTCAACTGAATACGTAATGACTATAGAAAACTGTTTAAAGAAAGGCACTCAAAAGATAACTGCTGCAAAACAAACAAGATTTGTTTTATGGACAAGATCTGATAAACACCTGACTCAGAGGAGCACAAATATTTCTTTTGCTTCAGACCACAGACGCAACCCCACCTGTTTCCTAGACGTTTCTAGAAATTTCACACCAATCGATGGGCATCATCACTTTCCTAGACACGTCTGATCGGCCGTACTTGGTAGCTGTGATGTTCTGCTTTTGGTCCTGACTCAGTGCAGAGAAATCTCTGCTTCTCCTAAGCTGATCTGCAGTTGGGAAACAGGCTGCCACACCTAGACCTGCTGACCAAGCCTTACCGTGTTACCTTTCACCTTGAGGAGCCACTAGGAACTAAATGGTAAAATAAGAACAGACAGTTACACAGAACAGAGCTGAACACTCAGGAAAGGGAATAGATACTTTAACCCAGCATCAGGTGCCCCACCCCGCTCACCAGCAAACTGTAGCGAGGACCTGCAAAAAAGGAGTGGGAACAACAGCTAGAGACAGTCTCTCTCTCTCTCTCTCTCTCTCTCTCTCTCTGTCTCTGTGTGTCTCTCTGTGTCTCTCTCTGTGTGTCTCTGTCTCTCTCTCTGTGTGTGTGTGTCTCTCTCTCTCTGTCTCTCTCTCTTTCTCTCTGTGTCTCTCTCCACATTCTGGAATTCAGTAGATCCATTTTCATTTGTGTCTAGACTTCAGCACCCACTGACTGTGTCCCTGATGTCATGGACCAAGCTCTCCCTGACAGAACAAGCCTTCTAGCTTTAGAAGTGCTGGGAGAAACATGGGCCCTGCTTCTTATATGGTAAGTGGAAGCCAGGCTTAAGATGCTCCAAAGGAAAAACTTTGCTTCTCACATCCAGTATTGTGGAGTCAATCGTGTTCCCCAAAAAGATATGCTGAAGTCTGAATCCCTGGTACTTGTGAATGTGACCTTATTTGCAAATAGGGTCTTTAGAGATGTAATCAATTTAAGATAAGTTCATCCTGGCTTAGAATGGGCCTTAAATCCAATGACTGGTGTCCTTGCACGGAGAGAGAATTGGAGACACACAGACATAGAGGGGGAAAGACTGTGTGAAGACGGCAGCAGAGACTGGAGGGACTCTGCCACAACCAACAAATGCCGAGGACTGCCTGCAACCACAAGAAGCTAGAAGAGCCAAGGAAGGATTCTTCCCTAGAGCCTTCAGAGAAATGATGGCTCTGCCAACATCTAGGTTTCAGACTTTAGTCCTCTAAAACTGTAAGACAATACACGTCTGTCGCTGTGAGCCGCCCAGCCTGCAACACTGTGTTATGGAAGTCCTAGAACACGAATGCACCCAGGGATACCTGTGGGGAAGCTCAGGAACAAAAAAGAGAAATCCCTGAGCTCAGTGGCACCAATGAGACCACGATGAACATGAAGACAGTCACAACTGGCCCCAGAGAGGCCCCCCATCAGGGCCACACTGAGGTTGCCAATAAAGCCCAACCAGGCAGGATGTGCTCAGGACATATCTGTCCTCCTGAAGTTTCCAGGCAGTGTCAGCCACAAGAAAGGTGTCTCCAAGAGCCTTGGTAAGCCAAGGCAACAGAAGAACGGAGATTAGAGGAGTTGACCACCCAGAGAGGCTGAGAACAGGGTGGAGGCTCAAACCACTGTCTGCCCAGGCAGCCGTGTCACATCATGGTCTGCTCCAAGGAGGGGGGACTGACTGTCCCCAAATAGTTCCCCTCCAGCCTACCACTAAATTGTTTATTTCTAAAATGCCTTAGCTAAGAAATACATAAACCACTCTCCACTGGTGCCATGACTCTTCCCCACTGGGATCCAGGAGGTGGAGCAGGGCCTAGTAGAGACTAGACACTCCATAGCAATGAGCTGAATGACTGCACTGTGGAGGAATGCATGATTTGGTAAAAGCAGAGAGAAGAGAGGAGCCCCGCTAGATCCCAGAAAGTTAAGTGGAGGGGAGTCGAGGGCTGCAGGAAGCACAGCAGAGAGGGGCTTCTGGAAATGGTGGGCAGAATGGGTGCCTTGGAGGGTGGCTCTGAAATGCCAGGGTCACTTAGTGACCCAGACTTTGCTAACCCTCCAGCCTTCTCTCTCTCCCTTATGTTTTATGCCCAATTCCAAATTGCTTCCAGTTGTCTGCACTTGCCTTGCTGTTTCGGGCATCAGGCCTTTGTGCATGCTGTTCCCTGAGCCTGGAAGGCTGTCCTGTTGCGCTCTCCAAAACCATTGCTTGTCATCCCCTCCTCTAGGAAGCCCTCCTGGATAACCCCACCCAGTGCCTACTTGCACATCCCACGGTATTGCAACAACCTGGGCCCTTCCAGGGCTCCCTCTTTAGCTCACCTCTGTATCTTCAGAAACTGAGACAAACTCCAGGTGAATGTCTAACTTAACTGGGGCGGGATGGGATGGGATGGACAGACGGGACAGGACGGGATGGGAGTAGGGGGATGTGGAGAGGCAAGAAGGACAAGGATGAGGATGGGGCTGGCCCAAAGAGGGGAAATACCAACTGAGGAATGGGCCAATAACCAAGACAGATTTGGGGTCTGAAGGGATTCTGCCTGGAATAAACCTGGTTTTGAGTTGTCTGTGAATGCCCTTTAAAACAGAGTGTGGACATATTTATTTAGGGAAGAAACTAAAGTAATGTGAATCGCCCCGTTTTTTATTCCAAGTCCTCCTGGTTTGGCTTCTGGGATCTGCTTTCCCCAGGCAGCCTCACGCTGGCCTCCGGCAGCAAACAATCTTGTGGACAATTAATGTCAGCTGTTCTAGAAAGTCAAACCGTGACTTCTTGGAATCAAGTCTGCCATCAGCTCTTTGAAATGGACCTGCCTCCTTCCCCTTTTCTCTCTTGAATGATGAGGAAGTGAATGAATGAATTAGTGAATGAGTGAATGAATGAATGATGTTTATCATGGCAGGATAAATAATACTTGGCCCTAACAACAAGCACAGCAGTGTGGAAACAGCACAGGTTTTGGAGTCAGATGGGCCCAGTTTAATATCACTTCCTAGCTCCCTGACCTTCTGCAAATGGCTGTACCTCTGAGGGGCCCCAGGCTCTCAGCAGCAATATGGTTGTTAGCGAGAACTAAAGATCAATATATAAAGTTTCCAGCACATAACAGGTGCTTCGTATCAAGAGTTTCCTTCCTCATTTCTCCGTCCTCTCCTTCCTCTCTCCTTTGTTCCTTCCTTACAATCACTAACATTTGATATACATCTGCCAGATGCAAGCTTTGCATGCAAGGGGCTTTCCTGTACATCATCTCATTTAATCATTGCTCACATCCTTACGGGTGAAGGCTAAGGTTAAATGCCCTCCTGCATTTGTTTTCTAGGGCTGTTGTAACAAAGTACTACACACCAGGTGCTGAAAAATCACAGAAATTTATTATTTGACAGTCTGGAAGCTGCAAGTCCAAGATCAAGGTGTTGGCAGGGTTGCCTCCTTCTGAGTGCTGTGAGGGAGAATCTGTTCCATGCTCTCCCATCGCCTCTGGCGGCTGCTGGCATTCCTTCGCTTGTCGATACGTCACCCCAGTCCCTGCCTTCACCTTCACATGATGTTCCCATTGTCTGTGTCTATCTCTGCATATAAATTTCCCCTTTATAAAGGACACAGTCATATTAGCTTAGGGCCCATCCTCATGATGTCGTCTTAACTTGATCATCTGCACCGCCCCTATCACCAAATAAGGCTACCTTCACAGGTCCCGAGATTTCAACATCTTTTGGGGGACACAATTAGACCCATAACACCTCCCAAAGGGGAGAACCAAGACTCATGCCCTTATCCTTCTGTCTCTCTCCCTTTCTCCCCAGAATTGCCTTGAGTTTAGCTTTCCATGCAACAGTTCAGGAAAAATGCAGTGTGAGCGCTCTCACCACAGGGAGACTGCTTGGGGGACAGCAGGTCAGATTGGAAAGAGATCTTAAGTATCTTCCATTATGATACTATCATTTTACAAATAAGGATATTGAGGTCTGAAGAGGGACAGCAACTTGTCCAAGGTCACACTGCTGGATAGAAATGAGCCAAGGCTAGGACTCAGGTCCCAGATTCCCCCTGCAGACCTTCTCTCTGCTGCAGATAATTCCTCCACTAATTCCACACCAAGAAGCTGCTAGCTCTTACATTCACACTCCCCATTAATGTTGAGAAAGAAAACATTTCTTAAATTTCTGAATAAAGCCTTAAATGCTCAGTTGCATCAAATGACAGCAGTAAGCGAAGTGTCTGTTTTAACCAGATGAAGAGACTATTATTATTATTATTACGATTCTAATACTCAGGTCAAAATTGTCAGCAAGTCCAAGAATGCCAGTTGTGTCCAGTTTGAAGAAAACAGGTATAGAAAACGACCCACAGAAATTGAGTCACAGTTTCAGGTAAATACATATTTAATTCCTTATGTATTTTTTATATTTTGTTTTGTACAGGACTGTTTACCCAGTTAATGGTGAAGTGGAATGTATTGTCACCAAGTTGCTGGGGTTTTTTTCTTACTCAGTCTTGAAGTGCCCCCTAGTGAAATGTTTTTACATTAAAAAAAAGTTGAGAATTAAGCCAAAAACAAGATTTTCAAAAAGTGGAAGAACATTTTAGAAAAAAATGCGGACAAATTGGAGGTGGAGGGATGGCTCCTTTGTTTTAAGGGGATTTGAACGTGATTATTTTACAATCCATTCCTGAGCCCTTTTCTATATGCGCCCTCACGCCGGTTCCCTTGTAGACTCATCCCTGAGAAAGGAGGGTTTTACCTACAGAGCGCACAGCAGAGAAATCTTGCAAGCTGACTTGCAGCCAGGCAGAGGGGAGCAGCCAGCCCGCCACAGACACTGTGGCCACAAAAAGGCCAGGGATTCCACCATTTTTCCAAAGAGATGTTGTGAAACCTATGCCAACACTAGGTTTGTGCTTAGGCCGTTTTGGGGAGCATCTTTTGATGTGAGGAAATCTGAGAGTCATTCCTTGGTCACTGCAAACCATGCAATGCTGTTTGTCTGGAAAACAGCATTTGAAAGGGGAGCTTGCGGAGGGAAAGGGAGAAGGGAGGAGGGCATATTGGAATTCTCTCTACTTTCTGCTCATTTTTGCTATAAACCTAAAATTGCTCTAAAAAAGTGTGTTAATTTTTAAACAACATTTGACAGAGCAAACAAAACCCAAAGAAAGTAGTCTTAAAAGGCAACTAAACATCAGCTCCACCTAATTGACAGTTTGCAACCTTGACTATAAAAAATGTGCATTTCCAGTGCCCACCTTCAGAGGTTCACATTTAATTGGTTTAGGGTGGAGCAGGCATTAGTCTTTCAAAAGCTCCCTCAAGCAACCTGATACGCAGCCTTGGTTGAGAAACATGGACCAAAATGAGGCCCCCTGCCCAGACACCAGGCTCTCACCAAGTTTCTTCTGGAATGTGATTTGGGTTCCCTTGGGTTCCTCCTCCTACAGGCAGGAGGACAGGAGCCACTGGCCATGCAGAAGAGAAGGACATGCAGTATGCCCTATCCCCTGAGCCCCTGTGGCAAGTCATTAAAGTGGCTTCCCAGGTAAGCAGCTCACAAGAGGATTCGGCTCTCCACATCAACTCGAATAATCTGGGTAATTTGATAAATGGGGACGGGCCACAAAGCAGTGCTGCAGTGTGGGCTCCTCCCCAACCAGAATGCAATGCTCAGGAGGGCAGTGTGCCTCCCAGGAAATGCACCTGATACTGACCTGACGAGGCTGCTGGGAACAGCCCAGGGGCCACAGGAGCACCACACAGGCTGAGGTCCTAGCCATGCATCTGTCCTCAGCATTTCCTGGCCTCCGTCTGTTCCATCACCACAGGTCTCAGGCCTGGACACTCCCCTTGTTCTTTGCAGAATGGAGAAGGAGAGGCTGGTGGGAAACCCTCCTGATGACTTCATATAAAAACAGGAGCTTCTCAGCAGTTCTCTCTTTTTCTCCCTTTTAAGGGAAATTGCCATAGGATTCAGCTGTAGATTGGATGTGGGAACAAGCCAAGGGAATGTCCAAGGTCATACCACAAAAATGGTGGCAACTACCAATTTCAGTGGTTCCCAAATGCTAATGCTCTTAAGAATCACCTGCAGCTCTTCAGAAAGATTCCCAGATTCCTAGACGCTAATTCAGTAGGCCTGGGCTGGTTTCCAAGAATCTATTCAATCGTTCAGCAAATATTTAATAAGTTCCTACTATATGCCAAGCTCTGTTTCTGGGCCTGGGAACATGGTATTGAACAAATAGCCCTTTGCTGTCATGGAGCTTACATTCTAGTGAGTGCGATCTGCATTTTTAACAAGCTGTGTATGTGTTTTAGGTGCAGGAAGTTCCAGATCATGCTCTAAGAAGTGCTAATCATTCAACGTGCTCACATTACAGATGTGGAAGCTAAGGATCAGACAGGGAGGTAACTCACCATGAATTCCTCTGTCCTGTCTGAGGGCCAGTGCTGCCAACACCAGCCCCTCCTCTTGGCCACACTGTCTAGAGCCATCCAAACATTCTGCAGATGAGACTTTTGTTTTGGTTACTCCTTTCCATATCAGAATCGAATAAACACCTGCATTAGCTGCTAATCTTATATGTCTGAAAATCAAATGACCAGTAGTATGGTTGTCTGATCAGCAGTCACACAGCAAATCAAGGTCAGAGGTGCCAAGAATGTGAAGGGTTGTACTTCCCACCCTCTCTCAGGAGCACAGTCCCTGCCCAGGCCAACTGCAGCCTTCCTCTGGCCTTAGGATCGCCACACTCATTGCACTGCGGCGTGGGGCAGCAGTTCCTGTTACTGAAAGGCTTCTGCAAAATGCTGATTCCCAGGCCTGCCCCAGCCATCTCTGGGGATGAGACTTAAGAATCTGTATTTTATAAATGCTCCCTGGGTAGTTCCGATGTTATTTCCAGGTGTGGAAACTACCAATATAGGAGGAATAGCACAAGACCGTATTATGTCAGAAAGATCCGGGGTCAAGCCCCAGCTCTGCCCCCTATTAGCTGCGTGGCCAGGGATAAATTGTTTGACTTCTCTGAGATTCAGTTCCTTTATCTGTTAAACATTAAACTGGAGTAAATATACTTTCCCTCACAGAGTTGAGGGTGAGGATGAAATTTAAGAGTGTTTGCAGGTGTCTGGTGGAGTTGGGAGCCCATGTGCAGTGGGCACAGTCAACAGCTACATTTACTGATAAACTGCAGCCCTGAGCAGGCCTGGGAGTAGCTCACAGTAAGGCTCTAGACCCACTCAACTGTGGGCGAGTTATTTCACTTATCTGAAACTCAGCTTTCTCACATTAAAATGAAGATGATGCTAGTCATCATAATAAATTGAGTTGTTTTGAGGATTAGAGGAAGGGTGAAGCAAATGTTGGCTGTTTTTATCACGTCCTCCTTCTGTACCATTGCTCATTCCATTAACTTTTTTTTTTGTATTTTTTTAATTTTTATTTTACTTTAAGTTCCAGGATACATGTGCAGAACGTGTAGGTTTGTTACATAGGTATACTTGTGCCATTGTGGTTTGCTGCACCTATTGACCCGTTCTCTAAGCTCCCTCCCCTCACCACCCACCCCACAACAGGCCCCAGTGTGTGCTGCTCCCCTCCTTGTGTCCATGCATTCTCATTGTTCAACTCCTACTTATGAGCAACAACATGCAGTGTTTAGTTTTCTGTTCCTGTGTTAGTTTGCTGAGGATGATGGATGAAGCTGGAAGCCATTAACTCTTTTTAAAGCCTAACAATCATTCTACCACCTATTTATCCCAGCCAGCTGCAAGAAGCCATCAAGATGTAATGGGAAAACCAGAGGCTAAGGAAGCCAAAAGTTCTAGGTGTAAATCTCAGCATATGGCCTTTGCAGTATGTGTCTTTGATTGTTTGCATAACATCTCTGAACCTCAGTTTAAATGCCATCAGTGAAACAGGCATACAAGGTTCTCCAGACCTCAGGAATAACATTTCGATACTCGTCTAATGCAGTCTGACCCCTCTGCTATGACTTTTATGAGCTTCCTCTCTCATTGTATTCCTGAGAGCCTGTAAGGAACCTTTCCATGTTACAAAAAGCAGACCCCTGAGCCAGCACCTCTGCTGCTCCCCTCTTGCTGTCATGCTATAATTGCCTCTTCAAGCCAATATCCTCTACATTCTACTATGTCCCAAGCATGGGACATCCCCTTTCTATTTTTCCTGCGAGCACCAGTAGCATAATTTGTGGTGTTTTTGTCTTGACCAAAGGCCTGAGCAACGCATCAAGAAGTCTCAATATTAAAAAAAAGACTCTCAGTTTCTATCAGCTCTATCAACTGCCCCAGCCCCCAAAATCCATCAGCTTTGTCCCTTCTTGGAGACTCCACTGAGAAAGCAAAAGGGACTAGAACTTCTTGGAGGATGGAGGGACAGTGTCTAAACAGGCCTCTGTGGTGGAGCAACAGCCTAGAACACACGCGCTTTGACAACAGATTTGAGACTGTCACCCAAGAAAAAAGAGGAGTCTCTGCCCAAGAAAAGCTGAGTAAGGGGATCCAGAGAATGACCACTGCAGAGGCTTTGCAGAGGAGGCCCAGTGGTCACATGGAAACCGAGAACTCACAGCTGTCAATGACCACTGGCTCCACAGGCCCTATGGCTCTTGTCAATGCAGGAGAGGCCAGATCCCTAGCCACTGACTGTCCAGCCAGAGTGACACCTGTCCACGCCACAGCACTGCCTGGCATCATCCAAGACCCCATGTGAATACACAAGAACACCCCAAGACACCTGGGAACACAAAGGTTGATGGACAGGGACACTTCACTGGGTGATGAGGGGACAGAAAGCCTCCCTACTTGTTTCAGAGGGAATTCCACACCTCTCCTAGTGACCTCTATCAGGGGTTAGTGACAGCCCTCTTTGTGTCTGAGGCCAGCTCTGCTCTTTCCCCACCCCACAGGGAGAAGCGTCATTGTTCTCTGACACTTGGCACCCAGCAGACAAGGGCTCCAGCCAGAACCAATGTGCTGCTTGGTGGAGGTGCTCAGCTCCCTGCTCTCAGGAGGTCCCTCATTTCTGTATGGAATGGTGGATAAAAGACATCACACATTTGACAAGAACTATGGAACTGTACAACACACAGAGTGAACTCTAACATAATTTTAGTTATTACTACTGTACTAATATGAGTTCATCAACTGTAACAAACATCCCACACCAAGGCAAGATATTAACAGTAGGAGTGCCAGCTGCAGTGGTTCACATCACTAATCCCAGCACTTTCGGAGACCGAAAGTGAGGATTGCTTGACCCCAGGAGTTCAAGACCAGCCTGGGCAACAGAGTGAGACCCCATATCTACAAAAAAATAAAGCAGGAGGATCACTCGAGCCCAGGAGTTCAAGACCAGCCTGGCCAGCATAGTGAGACCCCATCTCTACAAAAAATCAAAAAATTAGCCTGGCATGGTGGCACACATCTGTGGTCCCAGCTACTCAGAAGGCTGAGGTGGGAGGATACCTTGAGCACAGAAGTTCGAGGCTTCAGTGAGCCGTGATCCTGCCACTGCACTCCAGCCTATGCGACAGAGTGAGATCCTTCTCAAAAACAAACCAAAAATAATAGAGAGAACTGGAGAGAAGAGGCCACGGAGAATATGCTGCAATCTCTGTATTTTCTGCTCAATTTCTATAAGCCTAAAACTGTTAAGTTGTAAAAAGTTGGGGAGCATTGGCCAGGTGAGCTTCCCTTGCAATGGAACGTATGGTCTCACCCATCAGAGTAAGAATCAGTTTAAATGTCAGCCAGGCAAATAGATAATCATCCCTGTGCAGAAAAATGAAGCCCACCTGAGCAAATACACACATGTGTACGCCCACCCCCTCCAGCCCTTCTGGGACCCCAGCACAGTGGCCCCACAATGAGACCACTAAGTCTGGGGGCACGGGGCCACCCTTCATGCACTCCACCCCTGAGGTCAGAGAGGCCCCGGCACCTCCTTAATCGTAATGAGCAGTAAAATCAGTGTAAGTGAACCAGCCCACAGGAGACCAACAGTGGGGGCTTTGTATTATATCCCAGCCACTCTCAGGGCTGGGAGTTATTTGCTCACAAAGCTGAATACTTTTCTCTGGGGCTGCTTCCCGCCAGCAACATTTCCCCGCATCTACCTCCTGTTAAATGTGTACAGAAGATCGCAGCAGCCAGAAAGTCTGCGTGCCCCACTGGGCGAGCCCCGTTAAATCTGTCCAGGGCTGATGAAAGCCACGTCTGCCCACCTTGACTTAGTCAATTTGTCGGCTCTAGCGAGGGAAAAATTACATGGAAAAGAATGGCCAATTTTAAGACAGAGGTTGCTTTTTCATTATTGTAAAACATTTAGTATAAAGGGGTATTTATCACCCTTTGCTTACTGCATTCGGCTCTGCTTGCTAAAAATAAGGAGTGCAACATTCCCATTATCCTGCAGGTGGTTACGTTTGCCTCAGCAAAGCTACCAGGGCGTTGAGTAGCAGCCCCCCTTTGCCAGGAACACGGCTGAGGGAAGTTTCTGTGCAGCGACTCCACCAGGTGCCTTAACAAACGCCAAATGACACCACATGATGACAATAACCAAGTGGGAGGAAAGAATTTGGTGGTTTTAAAAAGATGAAAGCATCCCTAATGCAAAATTTTCCCTCTGTGCAGAACGCCAAAAGACATCTTTCCAGGAGATGCCTATCCTCTCGGTGCCTCCAGCTCACCCCCTTGCTCACCACTCTCCCAACGCCCCTCACACATTCCAGGTGGGTATAGGATTCTCCACTCTCTGCTCACATACATGCCCTTTTAAGAGAAATCTTTAGTGAGGCATTTACTACAACTTCCTCTCCCCACCCATGTCCAGGAAGAGCACTGCACCTCCCAGAAGGCCTGGCCCATAGACGATGCTCACTGCACCTCCCAGAAGGCCTGGCCCATAGACGATGCTCAATAGATATTTGTTGCCAGAGCAGAGAAGGGAGGAACAGTAACGGAGAAAGGTGGGCAACTCGGGCTCCATATACAGGTAGGGAGAAAGCAACTCTCTCCCTAAGCAATCTGGCCATGGTGACAGCCTGGGAAAAGTGATGGTGTTAAAGTAGGTGGCTGGGCTGACATGAGCAGGGCAGAAGAGGCACCCTGCCCTGCCCCTATGCCAGCCCCTGGCCACCAGGAATGTCAGCCAACCATCAGGAGCTTATGGCCAGTTGGTTGTTAAACTGTCTCTGTAAAATAATTGGTTGCTGCCACTGCCAGGGAAAGGCAGTCTCCTAGTAGACAGAAAACACCTGAAGCTGGTGATCAGCCACTTCCCAAAAAGATCTCAAGAGTTGGGCAAGTGGGCTCAGGCATGCGCACTAAGAGGCAAAATGGCAGAGTTTAACTGGTACATGACCTTCCCCTAGGAACACTGAACTGGTAAGGGAAGAACGCCTCAAGTGAGCACGTGCACAATTTCCGTAAATACACTGTGCGTGTGGCCCCTCCCCAGCACTGGCAGGCCACCACGCCTGCAGACAGCTTGCTCCAAGGGAAGAATCAGGGGAGAAGAAACACAAACCCCAAAACCATGCCAATGTATGAAACCCCAAGTCAAGGATGGGATAGGGCACTGGGAGCTCTCAACATCACCCACATCGTCCTCTCCCAAGTGTACTTCACTTCCTTTCGTTCTTGCTCTAAAACTTGTTAATAAAGTCTACCCCCTGCTCTAAAACCTGCCTTGGTCTCAACCTGCATTATGCCCCTTGGCCGAATTCTTTCCTCTCAGGAGACTAGAATCAAGTTGCTGCAGACCAGTCCAGATTTGCCACTGGTAACAATGGAAGGAGACAGATACAACCAGGAAGACTGATCTGGCCCATGATCTCATGCAACACGGCTCTATCTGTGGACCACTGCTGGCTTTATAACGAAATAAAGCAGCTACTAGCTGCAGTAATCAGTGCAGACCAGCAGACGACCTCTAACGGTGAGCTTAAGAGGCCTTCAGCTCTGATAGATTTTACTGAGGTGAATATATTAAAGGCAATGTCCCAAATTTGCAAGGTATCCAAAACTGGAGTGGTAGATACCAAGATCAATAATGACAAAAATAATAATTTTTATTAGTGGTCAAAGACCACCAAGGAACACACTTGTGACTGGGTCTGTCCAGTCATTGCAAAGAGAAAGACAACACACCACAGAGAACCATGCCCCATCTTAGCAAGACGGTGATAGAAAGGCCTGGTTTTAAGATTGGGGTTTGTATTGGGGGATGGTGAAAATGTTTCGAGGAAGCCGGGCTTTGCTTTGGAGATAGCTGGAGGGAGCACTTGTAGAGCTCACAGCCCAGGGACATGGGTTCACTGGAAGACTCAGATCTAATCACAGGAGTAGAGAACACTGCCCCTCCTCCAACACCTTGCTACGTCAATCAGAGCTGGAGCCACTCAGGAGAGTGTCAGGAAGTGGGAGTAATTCTGTGATTGATTATCCTCATCTAGAAGGCAGGAAGAACAGGGTTCCCTAAAGACACAGCAATCATTCGCATTGGCCAGGAATGGGAAATGATTGGTTGTTGGTTGTGGTTTGGACAATGTCCTCACTTTGTCTGCTCTCAGTCTCGTCTTGGTCATGATTTCTCAGGGTCACAGCATGGCTGTGTTGTCTGCTGTTGATGTTCTTTGAAATTGTCTGTGTTTACAGAGAGAACACTGTGGCCCTGTTTGAGTGTCAGGCCAGCTTCTGGCTGTCAGGAGCTGCATTTTTCTTTCTCAGCACCACTAATGACTACCATTGAGTTATTCATTCAACAAATATTTATTGAGAACCCACTATGTGCCAGGCACTGTTCTAGGCACTAGGAATACAGGACCAAGAAGACTAACAAGGTCCCTGCCCTGTGGAGTCTGTAATCTGGTAGGGAAGAGAAACAGTTCTAACAATGAGCAAATAAACATAGGTCAGTATCATGTAAAACTAAGTACGCTAGAGGAAAATAAAGCAGGATAGGGCTAGAGAGAGACATATAATATTGTTGTGATCAGAGGAAGCCCTCAAAAGGATGACATTAGGCAGAGCCTAAATGAAGTATAAAGCAGTCAACCATGAGAATACTGGGAAAAGCCATCTCAACAGCAGAACAAACAAGAGCAGAAGACCTGAGCAAGGAACGAGTGTGGCATGTTTGGAGAAAAGCAGTCACCAGTATGAGTAGAGGATGGTGAGACGAGCAGGGTATAAGAGGTGAGGACTGGGAACATAGGGTTGGGCAGGGGCTAGGTCAAGGCCTCAGCCAGAATTCTGACACTGCACTCAGGGTCCTGCTCAGCTGAGCCTTTAGTGACTTGCACCTTGTCACTCCCTGTTCTCAACATCTAAAGATTTCCATCACAAATAAAGTTTGAATGGGGCAGGAAGTGGGGAAGCCTGGATTAACCAAAATGCAAATTTTCAAAAGGAACTAGGAGCAGCTCCAGATGAAGTTCGTTGGGTTCAACTCTGAGCCCCACATTTAAGAAGGACAATGATAAACCAGAACACACTCAGGGAAGATTACTGGGTTGTCAGGGAATAGTCTGAGAAATCAGATCATGTGAGAAACTTGTCCAAATGTTAGAGGCATGTGAACCACAGCAACTCCATCTTGAATAGGGGCTAGGTAAAATAAGACTAAGACCTGCTGGGCTGCATTCCCAGACAGTTAAGGCATTTTTAGTCACAGGATGAGACAGGAGGTCAGCACAAGATACAGGTCATAAAGATAAAACAGTTGGCAGTAAAGAAGCCTGCTAAAACCCACCAAAACCAAGATGGCGACGAGAATGACCTCTGGTCGTCCTCACTGCTACACTCCCACCAGCGCATGACAGTTTACAGAGGTGATGACAACATCAGGAAGTTACCCTATATGGTCTAAAAAGAGGAGGCATGAATAATCCACCCCTTGTTTAGCATATCATCAAGAAATAACCATTAAAATGGGTAACCAGCAGCCCTTGGGGCTGCTCTGTTTATGGAGTAGCCATTCTTTTATTCATCTATTCTTTTAATAAACTTGCTTTCACTTTACTGTATGGGCTCACCCTAAATTCTTTCTTGTGCAAGATCCAAGAACCCTCTCTCAGGGTCTGGATCTGGACTCCTTTCTGGTAACTCAAATACCTGAGGCTACTTATTTTAAAAAGCAGAATGGGTGGTAAAAAATGGAAATAATCCCTGATCCTGTGCAAGCAGCAAAGTCAGTGGACAGGAGACCTTCTTCTCTTGCCTCTGCCTTAAACTCTTGCCAAAAGACACCTATACCTGTTGGGTATCAATGGGACAACCAGCTTGCAAATCCTATCTTATTCAATCTCAACCAGCTATTATGATCTCATCATACAGATATCAGAGAAACTACTTGAAGAAGTTCATATTACTGTAACAACAAACATTGATTAAGCACTTATGCTAGGTCAAACATGTTCTAAGCACCAGTCAAAAATCATTTGCTCTTTCCACTTTATGAGGTGAGTTCTTTTGCTGTCCCCATTTTAGAAAGAAGAAAACTGAGGCTTAGAGGAGGGGTAACTTAGACATAAGATACGGTTCCAGGATTTGAACCAAGGCTGTTAGATTCTGGGATCCCTATTCACAGCCACTAAGCAATACCACTGCCCATAAGTGGAGGAAGAGTGTTAAATTTGGAGCCCTAGAGTAGCTAGCTGTGGTCCCTTCACTCCTCCCTGCTGCCTTCATGCCAAGTGGCTAGCTAGTCAAGAATTCTAGAAAGGTTCATAGTCAAGGAAAATGGGAATGGGAGACAGAAGAAGGAGAAGACATTTAAAAAGATAATAGCCCTGTATGGTTAGAGGTTGCCCAGGGCTGAAAGGAGAGTGGTGCTCCATAAACATGGGGTTTCCTTTGGAGATTATGGAAATGTTCTAGAACTAAACAGTGGTGATGACTGCACAACATCGTAAAGGTATAAAATACCACTGAATTGTACACTTTAAAATCGTAAAAATGATCAACGTTCTGTTGTATGTATTTTATCACGACTTTTTAAAGCATGGCATGCACTCATTACTAAGCACCTTCGAATTCCTGCCAAGTCCCTTCTTGCCCTGTACGTCTTTTCCAGTTCCCTCCTTAGACTGTGAAAGAGAAGCAGTTGACTCTTCATCAGGTTGGCTTCCACACTATTTTAGGAGTAGTCATCAAGATCCTAGGATAGTGGGCTAATGTGGGCTGGACAAATGTACAGAACAGGAGCCTTGGCTTTCTTTTAAAAATGTTTGGAATTTGCTTCTTCGCTTAATATATCATGAACAGTTTCTCCTATTAATATCTGCATAATATTCCATTTTGGGTTATATCTTATTATGCCTTAATGTTCTGGTTGGTTCACTTTTACAAATGCACTGCAGTGAACATCATCATGTATACATCTTTGCACCCTCCTGTGGATATTTTTAGGCTCTTTTTTGTGTCTACAGAAAGAGCCAATCTCCTTGGACCCTGCCATCTGTCTTCCCCAGTTCTCACCCGACGAGGATCCCAAGAGCTCACTTCGGCTTGAGCACACAGCAGAAGACCCTGAGAGATTTGCACAGAATTTCCTCTCAGCCCTAGATCTTCATTGACAAATATAGTCATACTTTCAGAGGGCATTTATTTATCTTCATTTGCAATTCGAATCATTCATTTAGAAAGCATTTGCAGACTTTGTTCTAGGACATTAAACCAGAGCATGGGCAGCAAGGAAGGTAAACCCACTATTTAATCAAAGGGATTTAATCAAAGGGGAAAAAAGGAAAAACATTTTACTGGGGGCTCCCTAAGCTCACTGGACAGTTTCTTTCTTTGTAATAAATTCATCTGAGAATTGTAGTTAGCAACGGTCATTTCTGAAGCTCTTTTCTTTTAAAAAGAAAAAGGGAAGGGGATGTGCGTTTTATGCAATGAGATCGCTGCAAAAGGTTTGTATTCGTCCTGCTCAGTGCTAATCCCCACATTCAACCTCCACGCTGCTGTCGCTGAGTCAGCGCCGTTCCTTTAAGTGACCTGATTCTGTAATTCCATTATTAATATTATGAAAATGGCTTTCCTCTACACTATTTTGTGCTATCAATGGAAAAACCACAGTTCCAAAATGCATTAGCTGTTGCAGGCTCCGGCAGGATTATTTGCATCAATATAAACCGAGTTAATCATCGGTCCATTTGAATAATCAGTCACGTGGCGCCCGCCCCTCGCCGGTGGCTCTGCGGCACCCGCCGCGGGGAGACGCGGAATTTCATTTGGGTCCCGCATTCTCCTAAGCACTGCAGATTTTCCTGCTCGCTATCGCGGCAACATCTTGCCATTTACTTTGCAATTTTTCCTCTCCTGCCCTGACAGTGATGTAAGCCCGTTTCCGGCCCCCTAATCAGCCGGTCGGAGGTGGTAAATGGCATGTGTTAAAACCGATAAGCGTAAGGACAGAAAGAAACGTTCATTAGGAAAAATAACGAGTCCGGGAATAATAAATGTCAGAACAGCGAAGATGCCTCTTATTTTTTCACGGTATTAAATTGTCTTGCTGTCTGAGGCCTTGAGCTAATACTTAACTGATTTACAATTTTCAAAACCAAAATTAAGGCAGAAGGGGATCTGGGGCAAGGTGGAGGTGCAAATTAGATGCTGAGTGGGAGGCTTTTGATGCGCTCCGACCTAAGCATCTCTCCTTGCCTAAGCCTCCCTATATTGCCAGGGATTTCCCACCGACAATATTGTTGGCAATTATTACAAAATTAGGGAGTTTAAGGCTGGGGAGAAAAAACAAACAAACAAACAATAAATTAAATAAATAAATAAATAAAAACAGGAGCCAAAGAAATCTTTTAAAAATGCAAATCAGATCACTTTACTCCACTTAAAACCATACTACAAAGTCCCATTGCTGCCGCAGTAGAATCCAAAGCTCTGCACAAGGCCACATGGCTGCAAGATCAGAACCTACCTGTCTCTCTGTATTGCTCCACTCTCTGCCCCTCCACGGCCTCCACACAGCCTCTGTGTTCCACCATGCTGGGCTTGCCTCTTACCCTGGGAGCTGTTTGCTCTCTTGGGCCTCTGTCTTTCTCTGAGCCTATCTGCCTGCCTACAGTTTAGCAGGGGCTTACTCTGCCTTCTGCTTCCAGATGATACCACTTCCTCTGATGCCTAAAGAAGAGGTTGTCCCACCAATTTTTCGAACACTCTACGAGTCCCCTTTGTAACACCCTGCACACTAACAAGTGTTCACCCTCTGTAGTGGGTGGAATGGTGGCTCCTACAAAGATTTTTCCATGTCCTTACCTCTGGAAACTGATAATGTGACTTTATTTGGAAGAAGAGTCTTTGCAGATGTTTCTCTTAAGGAACTCAAGATGAGATCATCCTGGATTATTGTGGTGAGCCCTAAACTCAGTAAAGTGTCCTTATCGGAGACACACAGAGAGAAAAGGGAAAACACCATCTGAAGTCAGAGGCAGAGACTGGAGTGATGCAGCCACAGCCAAGGAATGTCTGGAGCCACAAGAAGCTGGAAGAGGCAAGAAAGGATTCTCCCCTAGAGCCTTCAGAAGGAGGGTGACCCTGCTGACACCTTGACATTAGACTTCTGACACCCAGAACTGTAAGTGAATACATTTCTGCTGCTTTAAGCCTCCAAGTTTGTAGTAACTAACTTGCCAGCCGCAGACAACAAATCTGCTATCTCTCTTCCGCAGACTATAAGCTTCTTGAGGCCAGGTTATGTCTACACTGCTCACCAGTCCCTCCAGAGACTAGCACAGTTCCCAGCACATAGTAGAGCTCAATATATCTCTGTTAAATCGATGGATGGATGCATGCATGCATGAATGAATGAACAGTGGTAAAGTGCACAGTAGTATAGGAAGAAATAATTTTCTTCAGCATACATCTCCAGCCTATACATATCTAAGTAGAATAACTGTGTAACCTAATGGAAAGAGCTATTTTGTTTGCTAGTGACAGAAACTAACCCAAGCTATGGGACAGTGTCTTGAGAACAGAAATGGAGCCAGACCTTGGAGGACCCAGGAAGAAGAACTGGGAGCAGTGTTATTGCTCTATCTCTCATCTCAGCAACCCCCATCCCAAAAAACACACACATAGCTGCTTCACTCTTCTCTCTTGCAACATAAGTTTTTTCTGCTTCTGCCTGGGAGAATCTGCCAAGCAAACCTTGTCTTTGGGGCAATCCTACTACCCAAAAGAGTGACTCTCTTTCTCCATCCCAATCTAAATTCTCAGGGAAAAATCTCTGATTCGTTAAACTTGGGTCAAGTGTCCACCTTTTGTTAATCAGGGGCAAAGAAGCAAACATGGCTATAAGGAGTGGCCTACCTTTGCAGTTTTTTTTTTTTTTTTTTTTTTTTTTCAGGAAACTAATTTTTATTTATTTTTTCTTTTTTTTAATTATACTTTAGGTTTTAGGGTACATGTGCACAATGTGCAGGTTTGTTACATATGTATCCATGTGCCATGTTGTTTTGCCGCACCCATTAACTCGTCATTTAGCATTAGGTATATCTCCTAATGCTGTCCCTCCCCCCTCCCCCCACCCCACAACAGTCCCTGGAGTATGATGTTCCCCTTCCTGTGTCCATGAGTTCTCACTGTTCAATTCCCGCACATGTATGTTTATTGCGGCACTATTCACAATAGCAAAGAGTTGGAACCAACCCAAATGTCCAACAACGATAGACTGGATTAAGAAAATGTGGCACATATACACCATGGAATACTATGCAGCCATAAAAAATGATGAGTTCATGTCCTTTGTAGAGACATGGATGAAACTGGAAACCTTTGCAGTTCTTAAAACAGAGGGACTGAGCAGGTAATGCAATAGACGCCCTCTCCAGCTACTCTGAGCTTGTCCTATATCACAAATATCTGGGTGGCCTAATGTCTCTGGAGGCACTGCAGCCTTCACAAGCTAGCAGCCTTGTGAACAGGTGGACATTCAGTACATGAGAGTAGACTTTGATAGTCAGCTTGCACTCGGCCCTAATACACCCAGACTTATGCATGTTACCTTTGAATAACTGCAAACCACAGCTGCACATGCAGTGCGGACATGTTTCCTGGGAAATCTCGAGGAAGCTACACCCAGAGCTGCACCAGCCTGAGCAGGAACTGGAGGCCGGCCCTAAAGCTGGAAGATGATTTCCTCATGCACAGCACGCTCACTGCTAACTGGCCAGTGCGGAGTGCAAGAAACACGACCCACAAGAGGACATGCTGGAAATGATGCCTCCCTGAGAAATGAAACCCCCAGAAGCCTTTGCAAAGGACTAGGAGTGAGGTTACTTTCTGTCTGTATAAGCTAGAGGCTCAGGCTTTTGCAGATACGATATCATAGGGAAAAGCCATATTAAAAAAAAAATCCAGAATAAGAGAAAACTACTTAGAGGCACTTATCATAATGAAGCTACATTAAATTACAACAAATAGATGTCCTCTTGAAAGAACTTGCACAGATAAAAGGCCTCAACTGGCTGAGGAGGACTAAGAGTGTCAGAACCAGAAATGTCAAAACCAAAAGGGAAACTAACAGGAATCTAATTCAGGGGCCTCGCTTGACAAATGGTGAATTTCCAAGGGGATGAAGGGACTTGCCCTGTCTCATAATAGCTAGCGAGAAAGCCCTGGTTAGAAGTTAACTCTGCAGGTCCCTAGTGGGTCCTATTATTGCCTCTCTTTCCCCATACAACAGTAAGCAAAACCAAGAGAGAGGGTAATTAAAGAGTGTTAAAGCAAAGGAAGAACAAAAACCAAGAGAAAGCAAACAAACTCATCCAAACAAACCAGAATGTAGTAGTCAAGAAATAACATAGTCGCTCCCTCTGAAACCAGCCTGGGATACTGTAAGTGTGCAGTGAAGAGCATTTCATCAATTGCTAATTGCTGATAAGGGTAGGGCTCATCGTATACACACAACAAAGTCTCTTTTGAAAGGACAACAGTCAGTTTACAAGAATATTCCGTAAGGTCATTTTCTCTTTGTTTCTTTCACAAAACAACTATGTTCTTTTGTGTGTGAAGACAAAGACCAACAAATTCTTACTAGAAGGAGGAGTGACCAGTGGAGGGGGCTCTTTGAGGGAGTGCCCAAGCCATCCTCCCAGGATGCTAACTCTTGATGACCTTCCCTAAGAAGCTAGGGCAGGTCTACAGGGTGGACAGCTGTTCCACATTAGCTGAATTAAAACAGGAACACCCCCAACCCAAGCCTGTTCCAGCTGGTCATCGCCACTGGAATCATAGGTCAAGCTGAGCTAGCTAATGAGCTGCATTGAGCCAGGCCTAGACATGAACTAGGAAATGTGTCCATAGAAATTAATATATCCATTTTCGCCAATGAAAATTTAAAACGGTTAACTCCAGTCATCAAATCCATTTGGTGCACACTGATCCTATTGCCTTCCAAACCAAACTTCCCTCACTTCTCTTCCGATTAACTTCCCAGAGGGCAGCTGTGGTTTGGGTAGAACTTCAGAGAATCAGCTCCTCTCCAAAACCTAAAGAGAACACAAGCTGAGCTCTTGTGCCAAGTCACTACAATTTGCCTGTCTGGGGGTGAAGGCTGCACACACAGAGATGAGAAGGAGAAGCCGCCACTGGGCCCTGTTCTGTCTCATGTTGCACAGACACCCAGGATAGTTGGGTGTCATGTGTACAGAATAGAAAGGAGCCATCTGTGTTGTGTCTGGTGCTCTGGAAATAGCAACCTTGCTCCCGTATCTTGCTCCTAAATTTCTGGGTCACATTCTCTTGGCACCTTCTTTTTAATTAAAGAACTAAAGCTTAATGAAGGTCCTCGACATGGAAAGAGACAGGACCCCAAGGAAACAGAGAAAAAGCAGATGCATTTGGGTGGGCAAGGAGAAGTAGGGCCAGAGGATGGGAGGTCAGCAGGCACAAGAGGGTGTGCTCACAAGAGAGTGGGAACAGATAGAGCTAATGGGGTTGAAGTTGTGAGTCTACCCTGAGGCAGACGGAAGAGTCTGGCTGTCAGGAATCCTCTTCTGTGCTGTGCAGAATGGAGGTGATAACCTGTGAGGCCCACTGGGGCTGTGGAAGACCACACATAGGCAAAAAGATTCATAGGAAAAGTGCATCTTACTTTCTTGCCACCCACAATAGGAAGGCAGAAGATGCTGCCAAGCCCCATACAAGTTCCAGGCCAGGTTCCAGCAACCATGACATCTCAGATCCAGGACAATCATGCCTGATTCTTCCTTCCTGATCCTGGCAGGCCCACTGATCCCAGCTCTCCAGCCTGATAGTAAAATTTTTCAAGGACTCTGTTGTCCTTCACTGTCCCTGGGCCTTGGTTGGAATCACCCTCCCCTAATGTCAACTTTTGGGCAGCAGAGGTTGAGGTATGGGTGCTTTAATGCCCAGAAGACAGCTGGACTCCTTGTCCGTGCAGGCACCTTCCCTCCTAGAACACTGAAGGGGGAGGCAACATTTGCCAATTGCACAAAGCAATAGTTACAACCAACTCTCAAGAAAATGGGAGTGTCTTCCCATTACTGGTTCTGTGATCCCTGGATCTATCAAAGAAAACAATCTACTGAGTCTGTTTTCTTTTTTGCCAAACGAAAATAACAATAGATAGTTATTTTGTAAATTTAGATGAGATAATCCATGTAACGCACTGAGCATACACATGCTCAGTGAATGCTAGGTATTATATAAAATGCTGCATCAGGCCAAGCACAGTGGCTCATGCCTATAATCCCAGCACTTAGGGAGGCCGAGGCGGGTAGATCACTTGAGGTCAGGAGTTCGAGACCAGCCTGGCCAACATGGCAGAACCCTGTCTCTACTAAAAATACAAAAAAAATTAGCCGGACATGGTGGTGCACTCCTGTAATCCTAGCTACTCGGGAGGCTGTGGTGGGAGGATCAAGTGAACCTGGGAGGCAGAGGTTGCAGTGAGCTGAGATCACGCCACTGCACTCCAGCCTGGGTGACAGAGTGAGACTCAGACTCAAAAATAAAATAAAATAAAATGCTGTATCATTATCATTCACCTACAGTTGCATAAATAAAGATTTTCGAAAGACCTTCTGCGAATGAAGATCTGCTTCAAACTGGCTTTATGCCTCAGCCTATTCCTTTTGCAATTGGAATCTTCTCTTAGGTAATGCCTGTCCTCTTCAACACATGTGCCAATTAATGGCCCCGTCACCCTGGCTACATCAAGAGTTAATGCAGACTTTTCACTAGATTGCTGTGTGGAGGTTATTCTGCATATCTATGCACTTCGCCATTCATTCATCTCCGACCCCCTTCCATACTCACAAGCACAGCAGCTACTTTAAAAAGAAAATAAATAAAAGGCTTTCAGGAGACAGAAAAAATGTCTCATCCCTGTTCTAGTCTCATGATGCACTGACGCAGAGGAGTGTACTAGAGCCCATGTTTAAGTTCATTTGAATTAAATCGTGCATTTGCTGACAAGGGTCTCTGTCCAATAATAAAGGTTGCCCACACTTTTGTAGTTCAACCCTAGGGACAGCAACCACTTTGTAAGCGTCCAGGATCACCTATGCATTCATTTATCTCCTTACAAAATAGGTCCTTTGCAATTGTCACTTAAATCTGATTAGGATGAGGAAATAAAAGGAAGCCAGGATTTAAACAGGCTAGTGAGCTTAAATGAGATTCTATCGAACACACAAAATCATTAGCAAATGTGAATATGATTGATGTAATATTGCATTAGGAGCTGTTTTAAAAAGCGTTCATTTTGCAGTATTTATTTATGGGAAGGCCATTGGTTTCTCTCCCCACACATTTCCTCCTCACCACCCACTTCAGTGTTTGATTTGCTTTCCCTCTAAGATGTTGATACAAGACAAGCATCATTCATTCTAACTAGCTTCCGTTAGGCCCCTGTGATGTGCCCTGAACTGTGCCAACATTGAGACCCAGAAATGAAAATGTCGCGGGCCCTGCCTCACCAGGACAGTGGTGGAGTGTGCAGCTGTGCATGCTAAGGGCTAGAATGCAGACATAGGGAAAATGTTTGGGGCTGCAGACAAGGAAGAGGGTTGCTCATTTCAGAACCCTAAGAAGACACCACCGAGAACACATTTCAGAAGAGCTTTTAGGGGTGAGGAGTTCACCAGGGAGAGAAGAGACCTTGTATGTGGAGGAAATAGTAGAGATTTGAAGGACAGAAAGGGCTTAATGTATTCATAGATAGCAATCGCAACATAAAGTCTAAAAGGAAAGCGATTCACGCTAGGTATCAGGTAAATTATTGACCACAAGTAACAGAAAGCAATACCACCAGTAAGTTGCCTGAACCATTAAGACAATTATCATTTCTTTAAGAAACATTCTAGGAGTCTGTGGTTTCTACCTGGTTCCAGGGTCCATTCTGTGCCTCAGCTGTTATCAGATACCCAGGCTCTGACTATTCTTTTCTTCTACCATCCTCAGCGTGTTGGCTCTCTGCCCTCTTGCTTTTAATTTGCATTTGCCTTGCTTGTCACCTCATGATTGCAAGATGGCTGCCACAGCTGCAGACCTCACATCCTCATGCTAGTGTCCAAGAAGGAAGGAAGAGGTGGAGCCAATAGGATTTTTTTAAATCAGAAAGTAAAAGCTTTCCAGAACCATGCCCTCCTCCTCCAACTGACTTCTTCTTAGGTCTAAAAATAGATAATTGTCCACTCCTTACATATAAAGGGAGAAGGGATAAATGAGTATGTGGCAAAGGGAAATGGAATACCGTGACTGGATTGAATCAATCCTGATTTGTCCCTGAGGAAGGATACATGTTTGGGTTGATAACCAACAGTGCTGTTGAATTTATTATGGAATATCTAAGACATACAAAACAGCTTAAAGGATAATGTAATAAATAACCCAGTATTCACCATCCAACTTCAAAACTAATTCATTGCCAACATAGTTAAATCCCCCATATAGGACCCTTCTAGATTCCTCCCGTTTCTTTCCTCCCAGGAAGAACCCCATCCTGATTTTAGAGATTTATCATTTATTTGTATTTATTTTTTTCTTCTTTCTCTCTCATTCAATAGCTCTCTCTCTCTCTCTCCCTTTCCATCTATCTACCTATTGAGAGAGAAAGACCTCTACTCAACTTACAGAATTTTTTAATACATTGAACTTTCATGCAGATATTATACTACAAGTATTTGTTTGCAAATTGCTTTCTTTAATCAATATTATGTCTGTGGAGTTAGTCAATATTGATTCATGTAAGTTCTAGTTCATTCCTTTTCACCGCGATATGAAATTCTGCATAGAGCTTAATTTATTTCTCCCCGAATGGACACTAGGAAGTTTCCAATATTTTACTATTGTAAATCATACTTTTATGATTATTTTTAATGTTTCCTGACATATATGTGTGTGTGTATATATATATATGTCTATATGTGGACATAGGTATGGATATGCACATCTATATGAATGTGTATGTATGTATACATGCAAATTATATATATGAATTCATATCAGGTATGTATCTAGAAGTGTAATTCTTAGTAATAGTGTATGAATATCTTCAACTTTAGTGGATGTTGCCAAATTTTTCTCCAAAGTGGCTGTAACAATTTTCATTTCCAACAGCAATGGATAAGAGGTCTCATTACCCCACATCCTAACCAAAACTTGGTACCGTCATACTTTTTAGTGAGTTTTTGTCAACCTGATGGTGTGAAATAATGCCTAATTTTAGCTTGCTTGCTTTTTTTTATTATTATTATTATATTTTTTTGAGATGGAGTCTTGCTCTGTCACCCAGGCTGGAGTGCAGTGTTGCAATCTTGGCTCAGCGCAACCTCCACCTCCTGGGTTCAAGTGATTCTCCTGCCCCAGCCTCCTGAGTAGCTGGGATTACAGGTACACGTCACCACGCTAGGCTAATTTTTTGTGTGTTTTTAGTAGAGAAGGGGTTTCACCATGTTGGTCAGGCTGGTCTCAAACTTCTGACTTCGGATAATCCACCCCACTTGGCCTCCCAAAGTGCTGGGATTACAGGCGAGAGCCACCGTGCCCGGCTTAATTTTAACTTTAATTTGCATTTTCCTTATTACTTGTAAGGTTAGCCACCTTTACACGTGTTTATTAGCAATTGATGTTTCCACTTCAGTAAATTATCTCTTAACCATTTTGCCCATTTTAACTAACCTGTTTGTCTTTTGCCTTTAAGAAGTTCTTTACGTATTCTAGGTATTCTTTATTTCTTCCTGTAAGTTATCTTTTTATTTTCTTAAAGGTAACTTTTGACAAACACGTTTTGTTTTAATGCAAATCAAAATTTTCCATTTTCGCTGTGGTTTGCGAGTTTGGAATACTATGAAATTCTTTTCAACATTACGTTTACAAAGATGTTCTATTTTCTTGTAACCGTATTTAAAGTTTCATATTTAAGTCCTTCCAATTAGGTCTTTAAGCCACATAATGTTAGGAATCTCATTTGATTATTCTCCATATTAATAACCAATTGCCAAGAAATAAAAACATATTATTGATAAATGCCCAGTTTCCCACTGCTCTGTAATGCCCACCACGCGTGCATGGAATTGTGTGTGGGCTCTCCCTCCTGTGCCAGTGACATAGTTGCCTGTGCCAGCACCCTTCATCTGTACTCCAGCTTCACCTTGGTCTTGCTATCTGGTAGGAAAACTCCCCATGCCTTGGTTCTTCCCCTTCACAGTTGTCCAGGCGTGGCCTTTGGCACAGACTAGAATGTGGAGGTACCCCTGTTCCCATTCAGCCTCTTCCAGCAAGTCTCCACCACTCTGGCTTCTTTACCGTTTAACCCATTAAAAGCATCCCTCACCTTTTCATTTGCACATTAATCAAAGAGTAGGTCATTTTGTACTTCAAGTTGAAAGATTCGTTTCCCATTTGAAGCCCCATCTGAAAACCTACCCCATAAATAAGCAGAATTGCATTCACCAGTACAACGCCAGCATAGCAGTGAAACGTGGCCTGAGCTCACTAGTGAGAATTCAGGAGGGGAGTCTGAATTTTTTCATGCTTAACTGCAGCATCCCCCAACAAAAGCCAAGTAAAGCCACCATGCAGAGGGACTTCAGGAAATCTCAGAGTCAGATGAATAGCAGGAAGGAATGGGGATTGGAGTGGAGGAGTTTTATTGTGACTCCATGTTTCCCCTCTGTCATCATAGGCTAGCGCAAGCCCTACCAGCACCCTCAATTCACTCTCTTCCCATTTTTTCCTTTAACCTGATTGGGCAAGAAAGAACTTTCGGGTCTACCTCTTCCAGGCCTCCCCAGGATGTCCAAGGTATCAGGATCTAATTTAATGTACAGATTTTCTAATCCAGTTCCCTGCCATTAATCTCTGTTCAATTCTCCTAAGAAACTCTTCATTTCTGTTTATATATTTCTAACTTCTACTTGACAAGTATTCAAATTATAAGCATCTTCCAAAATGTTTTAGGGGATGGTATAATCTAGATATATGTTCCATTTCACAGACAAGGAGCTGAGCGTCAGGAACATGAAGCAACTCGTTCCAAGATTTGTGACATAACTGGGGCTGGAATGTCCAGGCCAAGCTCTTTTCTCTTCTTACACATCCCTCCTCTCTCGTTGGCCTTCTGGCCCAGGGAACAAAAACTCCTGTGCCCAGTTTGGCTGACAAGGACCTGCCATGCCCTTCTTTGCTAAGAGCTTTCCAGGAAACCACAGTGAAGTGGAACTTGGCTTCAAAGAACAAGGAACTTGTTGCCCCAGCTGTGCGGGGTGTGTACATGCATGTCGTGTGTATGCACTTTAATAATTGTGTGCCTGAAACTCTGCAGCAATGGTGACCCCTCACGCCAATTCCCTTTTAATTCCTATGCCCTTAGCACTCCACCTAAGGCAAGCAGTTTTTTAAGCTCTTCACGCAAGGAGGAAAAATCTTGACACCAACTTAAAAGCTCTATTCACCAGCAGGAACCATCATTTTGCTATTGGTGTGGAGACCTTGACTGATAAGCAGGGCCAGCCACCCTGTCCAGAGTTCAGAAGCAAGAATTGCGGAGTGTGTTAGCGCAGGTGACAAGGGTCACAGGGCAGCTTGCTCAAAGAGCTCAGCGGCCGCAGGTAGACTCTCCCAAAGGGCAAGCAGGTCGAGCTGGTTGGAACATGTTCATTCCAGCAAGGGCAGGGTGGTTCCTTCGCATTTGTGTGTGTGCAAATGGTTATCAGGTTCCCCAGCCCTGAGTTCCCTCTCCCATGTGCATTTCATGTCTAGTCCAAAGGGCTTGGGCTGAGGTCCAATAACTTACATTTCTGGCCTGTTCCCAGGAAAGCAGATGCTACTGGAACATGAGCCACCCTGTGAGGACCACAGCTCCAATTAATTCAATTAAACATGGTAAGCACCTCAAATCTGATGATAGCTCTCAGGCTCCATGGGAACAGAGAAATAAATAGGATACAGTTCATTCCTCCAGGAGCCTCAAGAGTCAAACACCTCCCCTGTGGGGAGGTGGGGTTGCTTCTTATGCTTTTGAGATAAGCCTGTGTTTCCAAATCCCAGCGAATCAAAAGAGCCATCCAGGAAGTGAGTCCATGGGCAATTATAAGGGTGACTGCACCTGTAAAGCTTCAAGGGGTCTGAATGAGGATAAGCATCATCCTTACAAACTAACACAGGAAGCTGATGGCCTGATGGCCAGGATGCTTGAAAATACACAGAAGCCCAGGCTTCTTCGGGAAAATACAGAATTAGTACATCTGTGATGGAATCTGGGAATCTATATTTTCAACAAGCTCCCCAGATAATTTTCATGATAGTGAGAATTTAAGACAGACTTGATGACTGGGTGTGGTAATCTCAGCACTTTGGGAAGCCGAGGTGGTCGGATTGATTTGAGTTCAGGAGTTCAAGACCAGCCTGGGCGATATGGCAAAACCCCATCTCTACAAAAGAAAATTAGCCGGGCACAGTGGCCCACGCCTGTTGTCCTAGCTACTAGGGAGGCTGAGGCAGGAGAATCGCTTGAGCCTGGGAAGCAAAGGTTGCAGTGAGCCAAGATCGTGCCATTGTACTCCAGCCTGGGTGACAGATCAAGACCCAGTCTCAAAAAAAAAAAAAAAAAAAAAAAAGACAGACTTGAATTAAGTCACAGTGTTTTTAAAAGCCCAGACCTTCTACTACCAGGAATGTCTTAAAGTAACCCTTTAGTACTCTCACTTCTATTATCTATTACCTGGCACGAATTATTTCTAAAATAAGCTGGATCCCTCCCATAAAAAAAATCCTGAATAAAGAGCCCTGGAATACAGGGAGAAGACAAAAAAAAACGGGTGAGACCAAGGACAGGTACTCTTAGTAGGCCTGGGTGGAAGGCACTGAGAGTAGGGTCCATAGGTCACATGGTAGATTGCAGATGGCCACAATGCTTCAGAGCTCCTCCTAAAAAGAAGTGAAGTCTACCCACCCCTTGAATCTGAGATGTCCTTGTGACCTGCTTTGAGCAACTGAGTATGACAGACGGGACATGGGACAAGTTCCAATCCTAGGTCCCAACAGGTCTGACAGCTTCCCTTTTTGCAGGACTTGAAACCCTGCTATCACCCTGGGAACAAGGCCAGGCTAGCCGCGGGAAGATGAGTAAGACCTCATGGGGAAACTCCAGTCAAAAACCACCCTGATCCTTCCTAAGCCAGCAAGCCCCAGCCTCCAGCCACAAATGCTTGAACAAGATGGACCAGACACTCTGGAGCCCAGTCCAAATTACCCGCAGAGTCAGGAGCCAAATGGATGGCCCTTGTTTTAATCCACCAAGTTCTGGGGTGGTTGTTACATAGCATAAGTTGACTGATACAGGAAGGAGGCCAGGGAATGTCTGGGCAATCCTAAAAACCAATTCCATCACTGGACCATTCATTTGCCTTGGGCCAGATCTAAGCATTGTGCCCCTGCTATGTGATAAAGCCACCCTCTGGGTCCCCCACACCTTGCTTCCCCAAAAGTTCAAAGCTTTTCTCTGAGTAGTAAACTGGAAAACTCATCCTTCTAATAACCCAGCTTCGCTCATTGCCCCATTGCCCTAAACCCAGCCATAAGATTCATGAGAGAAGGGAAACAGCAGCCATTACATCATTTGCTTCAATTTCCACATAAGAAAACAGAGCAGGTCTGTCCCCAGTATACACACATCTGAGTGTCCTGCAGCATCTAGTGTATAACTGAACCCTCAAAGATTCTCCATGCAGTGGGGCATTCATGCTGAACTAACTCTTAGCAAATGGGGTTGCTGCCTAAGCAGGTGGCAAAGTGATATGGTAGAGTAAGCAGTGGGCCACGGATCTGAAAACCTGGGTTCCAGTCCTGCCTGTCATCTTGGGCTCTCTGGATGGGCACTTACCCTCCCTGAATTCCAGGTCTTCAACGGTTGGATTTGATCACCAAGACATTTCTAGGGTACCATAGAACAAGACCTGAAGCTCAGGTAAAAGATCTGAGCCCCAGTTCTTGACAGAGCTGGCTTTGTGTATGTGCAACTGTCATGCCAGACCCCTGTTGATTCCAGCAGGGATGGCACCATGTCCACGAGGCCAAGGAAGAGACCTGGGGCTGGCAAACGAGACATAGGGTATAAACAGTGCAGTCCAGGACCAGCGAGCTAGACAGGAAAACTGCTCCTGTTTGTAAAAAGCATGCAAGTTATATGACATTTTCACTTAGGAACCTCCACCTGGCAACTTCTATTTAACCCAGAACAAAGGGCCTCAATCCCCTGTCCAGCATGTGTTCCAAGGGATGGGCCCTAGGGGTTCAGATGGCCTTATAAATAAGGAGTGAGTTTCTGGGTTGGCCACTCCCGGATTCCTTAGCTGAGAGCTCTGAATACACATTCTTCAGAGACCATAGGGTCATTCTCAGCGTATGCTTCAGTTATTGCTGTCAGGTGTATCTGCCATACAGCCACCCAGGCAAGTTGCACAGGGCTCCAGGCACAAAGATCCCCATACTTGGTTTAATACTCAATTGTTGCTATCTTATAATCTTCGTAATTTTATCTTTGAACTTGGTGTTATTGTTTTGTTTTGTTTTTGGTTTTTGGGGTTTTGTTTTTTGCTTTTTGTTTTGAGACAGAGTTTCGCTCTTGTTGCCCAGGCTGGAGTGCAATGGCACAGTCTTGGCTCACTGCAACTTCCACCTCCTGGGTTCAAGCGATTCTCCTGCCACAGGCGCCCACCACCACGCCTGGCTAATTTTTGTGTTTTTAGTTGAGACAGGTTTCACCATGTTGGCCAGGCTGGTCTCGAACTCCTGACCTCAGAGGATCCACCTGCCTCGGCCTCCCAAAGTGCTGGGATTACAGGCGTGAGCCACCGCGCCTGGCCTGAACTTGGTTTTTCTAAGTGAAGTCTGAAGAGACAGTAGAGCATGCACATGAGCCCAGGAAACCCATGAAATATGCATATCTGCCTCTGTCCCTTGATAGTACATTTGCATACAATGCTCATGGTTCCCTATGAGCACAGAATTCCAGTGCATCCAAGGTGTGGGGGACTTCAGCAAAACTCAGGTCTATGACTGAATACGGGAGACACTGACAGCCCTGAGAAGTCATGCTTTCTGTTCAAACCACAACTTGCTTCAAGAGCAGAAGGAAAGCAATAGTGTTTTATGGCATCCAAACAACCAAGGAGCCTGCCGTGGGTTCAGTTGTGTCCCTTCCTCCCCCAAAATTCATATGTTAAAGCCCTAACCTTGAGCACCTCTCAATGAAACCGTATTTGGAAATAGGGTTTTTGCAGATGGTAATTAGGATCAATTAAATCAGAATGAGGTCATACCGGGATAGGAGGCCCTACTGCAATACGGCTGATGGCCTTAGGAAAAGGGGCAGTGTGGGCACAGCACACAGACGGGGAAAATGCTGTGTGAAGATTAGTTACGCTGCCACAAACCAACCAACTGCCAGGAGCTAGGAGAGAGACCTGGAAGATCCTTCCCTATCCCCTTCAGAGGGAACAAAATCTTGCCAACACCTTGATCTCAGATTTCCAGCTTCCGGAATTGTTAGACAGTAAATTTCAGTTGTATAAGCCACACAGTTGGTACTTTGTTATGGCAGCCCCGGCAAACAGATGCAGAACACACTATTTTTTCTTCCTCACATTACCTCCCTGTTAGTCAACCACTAATGCAGAAAATGATGACACAGAAGGAAAGGGAAAGACATGCGACCCATAAATCCTTTTCCTTTCTGTCCTTCCTTACGCCATCAGTAAGCAAAATGTGGAGAGTGCTGGTAGCATGTGTGCATATCAAACAGTGAAATAGCCAGGCGCGGTGGCTCACACCTGTAATCCTAGTACTATGGGAGGCCGAGGTGGGTGGATCACTTGAGCCCAGGATTTCAAGACCAACCTGGGCAACACAGTGAGACCCCGTCTCTACAAAAAATCAAAAAACTAGGCGGGCATGGTGGCATGTGCCTGTGGTCACAGCTATTCAGGAGGCTGAGGCAGGAGGATCACTTGAGCCCAGAGGGTCAAGGCTGCAGTGAGCCATGATCCACTGCTGCTCTCCAGCCTGGGCAACCAAATGAGACCCTATCTCAAAAAAAGTAAAAAAATAAAAAAAGTGAAGTAAAAACAACTGAGTTAGTTTTGTGCAGCATTTCTACTGTACTATTGAGAACAAAATATATATGCATTTACAAGCTATGAACGAGTTATATAATTTCGATGATTCTACATTCAAGTTAAATGCTATTATGTTTGCATTTAAAAGTGGCATTGCACAATATAAAGATGAACAGTGAAATTCATGTGAACAATGCAAATTTTAATTTTTCTTTCCTTAGAACATTAAAGAGCAAATATGAAACACCGTGACAAGTTCAAAAAGAGACCAGGGAAAACCGGAAAAACCTTTTTCTATTTCACTATTTTTAACAGCATGTTTGCCCCTGCTTTTGAAAAGGGGGACCTGCATTCCATTTGCACCGGGCCCTTCAAATTATGTAGTCAAGAGCTATAGGAGGGCCGGGTGCAGTGGCTCATGTCTGTAATCCCAGCACTTTGGGGGTACGAGGTAGGCAGATCACCTGAGGTCAGGAGTTCGAGACCAGCCTGGCCAACATGGCAAAACCCCATCTCTACTACTAAAAATACAAAAGTTAGCCAGGCATACTGGCAGGCACCTGTAATCCCAGCTACTCAGGAGGCTGAGGAAGGAGAATCGCTTAAACCTGGGAGGCAGAGGTTGCAGTGAGCCAAGATCACACCACTGCACTCCAGCCTGGGCAACAGAGTAAGACTCCATTTCAAAAAAAAAAAAAAAAACAAACCTACAACTCTAGGAAATGCTGTTTCTACTCAGGTGCTCTAAACTTTGCTCTTCTCCAACTCCTAAGTCTGGATCTTTCTGATTTTACCTCTTAATAACTTTACATTCAGCTAGAAAACAAATGTTATATAATCACAATGCTCAGGTATGCAAAAATTCACATTTTTTAGTTCTCCATGACTGATACTTAGTTCTTGAGACTCCATTTACCATTTAATGATAGAGGAAAAAAATTTTGAAAACTCAAAGAAAACTCGGTGATGTGGAGATTTGAGTTCGGTCAAGTCAGGATACTCTCTCTTTTGCTATTTACATGAATTTCACTGTTCGTCTTTGTATTGTAAAATGCCACTTTTAAATGCAAATATAAGAGCATTTAACTTGGATGCAGAATTACTAAAGTTATATAAATTGTTCCCAAGGGAGAGATTAAAATCTAAGATGAAATCCTTGACTTCCCACATTTATCCATGCTGATTTATGTTGAGATCTACAATTCCAGTTAGCCTTTGGTCATCGATCCTCCTGCCACTGCAGATGTGGCGAAATGCTCACATCCTGGTCTGCGCTCCAGTCCACCCAGGTCCTCTGCATCCTTTTCTCGCTCACTGAGAGGCCAGGTCCAGCAGTTCGTCTCAGCTTCTTCTCCCTTCTCTTGGGTCTGTTAGAGATTCGGGGGTTTGACTTAAGTCTTCCTATCCTGGACCAGGGGTTGGCAAACTATTGCCCAGGAGTGAAATCTGGCCGACTCCCTGTGTTTATAAATAAAGTTTTACTAGAACACAGTCATGCCCATTCATTTACATTTTGTCCATGGCTGCCTGCACTCTACAACTAGAGTTGCAACTGAGATTATATGGCCCACAGCCTAAAATACATATCATCTGGCTCTTTATAGAAGAAGTTTGCCAGCCCGTGACTTAGATACAGTGGCTGTTACCTTACCTAGTGTCATTTCAATGAAGTAGCTACTATTTTCTGTAGGAAGCTTTCTGCTTCCTTGAGAAGCAAGACTTAAGTCCTTTTTACTTTGCAGAATCCTACAGACTTGCCAGGATTTTCCATCAACTCCAGGGACATTTGCCTATGTCCCAAGATGAAGAACCATCATTGCCTTGACCCAAGTGACATTCTCTCTGCCTGTCGTCTATCACCAACAAGTCATCAGATCTTTCTCACCACTTTGGACAAGAAAACTGGCTTTACATCATTGTGCATTGGGCACTTGTATTAGTTATCTATCGGCGTAGAATACATTTACCCCAAAATGTAGCAGCTCAGAAAAACAAACACTTATGATCTCATGGTTTCTCCGGGTGAGGAATTTTGCATGACTTCACTGGAGGCCTCTGGGGCTCATTGTCTCTCATGAGAGTGTGTCAATCTGTTTTTGACTCTGCCACCATCACCTCAAGGCTCCCTTGGGTGAGCATCTGCTTTCAGGACTACCAGCAAGTCTCAAAAGGTCTGCTTCCAAACTCACTCACATCTTCTCTCCATAGGGCTGCCTTGTGACACAGCAGCTGGCTTCCCCCAGAGAGAGAGACAGCTCCCAAGACGAAAGCCACAGTCTTTTAATACTCTACTCTTGATGTGACGTCCTGTCACTTCTGCCATGTTCTATTTGTTACAAGAAAGTCAGAAGTCCAGTCCACACTCAGAGGAAGGGGAATCGAGCTCCACTTCTAAAAGGGAGGAGTATCGAAGGATGTGTGGACATGGTCTTAAAACCACCACATCCCAGCACTCTTAGGCTCATGACAAACTCTGGCCTCAAAACACCTTTTCCAAAAAACCCTGGGCTATCAAGACAATTGTGTCTACCACAATCTCTAAAACTCCATTCAGAAACCTGTTTGAAAACCATTTGGGGGCATCTTTTTTTCTTTTTTTTTTTTTTTTGTTTTTTTGAGTCAAAGTCTGTCTCCATCACTCAAGCCAGGACCCTGGCTTGAGTCCTGTGGCATGATGTCAGATCACTGCAGCCTCTACCTCCCAGGCTCAAACCATCCTCTCACCTCAGCCTCCCAAGCAGCTGGGACTACAGGTGAGCACCACCATGCTGGCTAATTTTCTTTTTTTTTTTTTTTTCTTTTTTTAGAGAGACGGGGCTTCACCATGTTGCCCAGGTTGGTCTCAAACTCATGAGCTCAAGCAATTGGCCAGCCTCAGCCTCCCAAAATGTTGAGATTACAGGCATGAACCACTGCACATAGCCCATTTGGTGACATCTTAATGCTCCCTTCATCTCACTCTTCCCATAGAAACAATGAGTAGTTTGGGGTCAAAAAAAAAAAAAAGCCAGCAAGAAAAACTTTGGCTATTATCTTCTAATTTTATCCTATGGTATTAACTTGAAAAAGCATTTTGGATGTCTAAAATCTATCTGCTCAGACAAAGAAATCAAGCTGATAAGATGAAATAAATGAATACAGGTAGCCACAGCAATGCACCATACATCCTCCGCAGTTCTAAGCACATGACTATTTGGGTAAACATTTAGATCCACATAAAAATATTAGCAAGCCAGTCTTTCAGAATCAGATCACTGGAAAGAATTAACTGAAGAAAATCAAAGCCACTGCTCAAATAGAGTCCATTCTTTACAAATATATATATTTTCTTCTCTCTTCCAGGGTCCTTGCTCAATCCCACAACGACGACCCTGGAATTGTAAAAGTTTCATAATGTCCAATTTTAAGATCTCAGCCATGATTAAGACTAATCAAGAAGATTAAAAATATTTCTTCACTTTCCTCCTTCTAAGAATAAGTAAGCATAAAAGTAATAGCCGCTAATTCTTACGTGCATGTTACCTGTTACTTTGTTAGGCACTTTACATACATTATCTCAGGTAATTCTCATGCTCACAACACCCATGCCAGAGCAATATTGCTATCTTGTTGGTCTTTTTTTTTTTTTTCAGATGAGAAAACAGGCTCAGATAAATTAATTTGTTTTCCCCAGGTCACATGCTATAAAATAATGAAGCCAGATTTCTAGCCCATGTCTGAGTCCTGGGTCTATTCTTTTTACAGTATTACCACACAAGGAATAAACCTGATACACACATCTACCTGGAACATCAGTAATGTATGAAGATGAAGGCAGAAATACTGTTTCCCTATTAAAATAAATATGATTATATTATGTGTAGGAAAAATTAATATGCATTCAGATCAAATGAATGTCATGCTTTCAGCCTGTGAATTTGGACCACACATCAACATCTCTGAAAAAATTGGTTTCTCTGGGTTGCAGTCGAGGTTTCCTGCCAGAAAAGAAAGTTCAAGAAGCCCAGCACCCCACACCTCTCCCAAGTAAGTAAGTAGCAAACTGAGAAGAATATCAAGACACTACATAAAGTTTTTTGATTTTTCATTTTAAATACTGTCTTGATTCCTCGTGGGACTTTCCCAATGCGGAAACAGCGATAACTGTACAAGGGAAAACAGATGATTATTTTGCTCGTTCCTGTGTCACCCTGCCCTCCTTGCCTTTGAGTTCTCATGCAATCCTATTGGGATCTTTGCGGGGGAATGAAACATTTTGATTTGCTTGTTGATTTCAAAGACAGCTCCCTGGGAAATACAGCGATTGTGTTCAAATTCACCTGAGTAAAATCTTTTTGCTTATTAGAAAACAATCTTTGCAACAGGAGCAAGCCATACATGAGATGCAGAGATCAGAAATGAGAGTCTTTCAGAAGGTTACTAGTATTTCCTGAGATGTGCTAATGTGTCATATTTGACAGGAAAGTGAAGAGAGCAAAGTGGGGCCACCTGAAAGAGCACAACTCAATCACTTAGACCTCATTCACTGAAAATTCAGACATGCCGGAGCTAACAGACCACTGCCTGCCATTTAGAGAGTGAGGATGTGTTATAAACGCTGCAGATGTGGACCTCATCTATTCCTCATGACAACCACTGTGGGGAAAGAATTGCCATCCCCATTTTGCACGTGAGGAAAATCATGTGTAAAAATGATGCAAGAGATCTGGGAATTTCCATAGGTCACTGAGCTAAAAAGTAGCAAGGCTGAGCCCCCAACTGGTTCTGCAGGGCCATCAATCACAGAGGCCTGCTAGACCCCAGAAGGTCCTGTATTATAACAGTCATGGCATTCTAATTTCTGATGTAATTGGAAGTCTTTCCTACCAGAGCCTTTCACACCCTTCGGAATGCCTGGGGGAAGCAGAGGCCAGCAAAGCAACTGCTTGAGTTCCTGAATCCATGAAGTGCCAGAGCCGTGGAGAAGCAGCAGGCAGTCCCTGGTGTTGTCACCACCAGGGCGGTGTATTTTCACAGCATCATCCAATTAGGAGATAAATGCAGATTTGCTTTTCTAAACAAAATGCACTTACACCAACACTCAGCTCTCCTTCCCTTAGCAGCTGAACAAATTCTCAGGGAAAGCTACCGGCTACAGAGGAGGCTTTGCGATCATTATCAGGTATTGTTTGGTGAGTGATTCCTGGAGGCTTACCCAGAAGCTGTGGCAAACCCCATGATGATCCCACACTTCTGCTGACAGTAAACCTGAGCTAATGAAGGATGATAGCTTCACCTGTTGTTCCACTTTCCAGACCTCATTCCAGTGCCTCTGATTGGCTGAATATAACCCAAAACCATGTAGGGAAAAGAATTGGGGCGGGGCGGCATATAAGTAGTCCCTGATTCTTCCTTGCAATGCAGAAGAGAGTGGACAAAGAGGCAGTAATGGTATTGAGCTGACCACAGCCAATGGTATTAATAAATAGTATATGCATCACCAATTTATTATCCCAGTGTATAGATCTGGGACTACTAAAGGGAATTTTTTAAATGGCTGCCACCATCATATCATTAATCTATGGCTACATAAGAAACCACTCAAAAATTAGTGCCTAAAGCAACAACTGTTTACTTGGCTCACAGTTCTCAAGGTCAGCAATTTGGGCTGTGCTCCGCTGGTCCTTCTTGCGTGTCTGTGGTCAGCTTCCAATAAGTCAGGTGGCTCCATTTCTCAGGGTGCACGTCTGTTGGCTGGGACAGTGGGGATACTGGGCCACATTTCTCTCATCTTCCAGAAGATTACCCAGGCTTGTTCCCATAGAAGCTGGCAGAGTTCCAAGGGTATGAACAGAAGCTGCCAAATCTTTTGAGGGCCATGCTCAGAATTGCTTTCATGTCATTTTTGCCATATTCTACTGCACAAAGTGAGTCACAGGGCCCACTCCACTTCAGAGGACCGAGAAACAGACTCTGCTCCCTGAAGAGAGAAGCCACAAACCCATATTCCAGTGGGACGGCATTCACAGGGTGGAACCATGGGACTTTCACAAACGTTTTCGGAAAGAGTAAGGTAAATAAAGTTCAACATGTTTTTCAAGCTCCTTGCAGGACTTTAATACATGGAAATAGATGATCAGTCTCCAAGAAGAAGGCGTAATGTGTAGGGTCCCCACAACTTAGGTAGCCACAAAGCCCTTTTGGTTTGGGGCATCTTGTGGGCCAGTTGCTCTGGGAATCATCTCTGCAAAATGCCACTCAGCCCCATTGTGAATTTCCAGTCTGAATCAAGGAAGAGATCTGTTTTCATCACTGAGGGGATGGAATGTCATCAATGGGGTAGACATTGTGTGGGGGAGAATGCCTTGTTTTATAGCGGGGCAGAGCGGGGAAATAAAGTGCCCTCTAGTACCTTAACCTTTGGTTTCCAGCCTGGAAAGACCACAGCATGTGTTCAACAGCCTCCCTGAAGTCATTATTGCTTCTGAGCCAGCTGAATTGCTCGATAATAACAATTTTTTGCACTTGTGGAATGTGTTTCCTCCGAGGAGTACCAAGTAATTTAGAATCACTTATTAATTAATCCTCAGCCCCCACATGAGATGAGGATGCGTTATTATGCATCTTTAACAGATGTGTGAAGTGGGTAAACAAAATGACATTAAGCGTCTGCCCAAGGTCACTGTGCTGTCAAACTCACTGGACACCCTCCCAGCTCCGTAGACCTCACTCGTCATTTTGGGTGCCTCTCTCACAGTGGCAGCGAAATTCCTCGGAGCTGGGTTCCGGCCATTTCAGCAAAGTCTGTGTTTACTGAATCAACCATGAGGATTTTGCTGTCTCATTTCATGGGGGGCGGTAGGGGGTGGGGTGGGGGCTTCATTTTTACTATTCTGCTTTTGGGTTTAGTGTTGATTTGAAAATTTAGTGTTCGGGTATCCAAGAAGAGCTGGTTCTACTTGCACTTATCTTACATTTTGTTCACAGAGACGTCACTTACTCGGGGAGAATGTGCACTCACCAAGCTGAAACAGGGTGCCGCTGCCCACCGCCTGCGAAAGCAGGACTGAGAAAGGAGGAGGGAAACATGTGTTGTCCCCACCAGGGCCCTGTATTTTCACAGCAACATCCAGTTAGGAGATACATGCAGACTGGCTTTTCTGAACAGAATGCACTTACCCCAGCACGCAGCTCTCCCGGGGTCCACTTCCCTTAGCAGCTGAACAAATTCTCAGGGAAAGCCCCTGACCACGGAGGAGCCTGCGCCATCACTTTCAGTCACCGTTTCCAAGCTGTTTCCGAAAGGAGTTCTTCCCTAAATATGTGTTTTTCCACACATACAAACCAAACCAACCTTAGTGGGTTTATTTTTGTAAAGGGAAGGGAGAACCTGTCACATCGAAATAGCTACAAAGCCCATCGAAAACTTAGACACTGCGGGGTCTAGTTAAAACACGTGTTTTAACTAATATCCCCATGGCCACTTAATGAGAGCCAGGGCCAGCCTTCTGAGCTGCACAAAACCAGCTGCAGCTACCCCTGGTGAATGAGAATAGGCACTTCAGAGGACCCAAAAATCTAGGAGCTGGTAAGGAGCACTTCTTGCACATGGTCACTTCCAGGGTCAACTCGAGGGAAGAAAGTTCTGCAACGTTTAGAACTTGGAGAAACACTCTTTTGATTCGATGTGGTTCGGGTTGTGCAGACTGACAGAACTTCATCTGTCTTTCATTCATTCCCTCTTTCATCAAATGTTTATTGAGCACAACTGTGCTGAAGGCCTGTTTCTGGGGCTCTTGGAGGATGGATCCAAAGCCTGCAGCCTGGAATGAAACGTTCAATGAATTCCTTTCCTCTCTCTCTTCAGGCCTGTGTGCCAGGCCCAGTGCCAGGCTCTGCCTGAGTACCTTATGAGTCCCACTCCCAGAAGCTTAAGGTGTAAATCAGAACCGTCTAGGAAGCAATCTAATTAAGGCTTCCTGGTAGACCCAAATGCCCCAGGTCTCAAAGGAAGAAGACAATGATGGTGGAGCAGGAGTTAGAAGAGTAGAGACCACCATGCGTCCAGATCATGGTGTGTTGTAAAAGGGGATCTCAGGCAGAGAGGGGCACTAGAGTGCCAGGGGACAAGTGTATCATTGTGCCTGAGGACCGGCCTGCAACTGGCAGCTGTTGGCTCACATCGTGAAATTCCCATGGGACTACACCAGCATCTTTTCATACTTTCTCTCACTGTGAGCCACAACACTGCTTTTTTTGTTCCTGGGTCCTGAGATTAATCTTGTATGTCTGTGTGTGACAGGTGGAAGTATGTCCTTACACGTGTTTTAACTAATGGCTCATTACTGGCTGAAATTTATCATCTTCAGCCCATCCTTGTCCCTCCCATCTGCCTTCACCTGCTAAATCCTCTTGATCATATTCCAAAGCTGTATTTTACTGGTTTGAATCTCGTCTCTGCCACCACATGGCCCTGGGTAAAAGACTTAATTTCTGAGTTTCACCGCTTGCATCTGATAACATTGTGAACAAGAAATGAAATAACCTACATAAAGCACTTGGCACACAGTTGGTAGCCAGTAAATGTTAATTCTTTTTTATCCCCCTTCCAACTTCTTCCTGTGCGTTCCCACTGCGGGTTGCTCATCCAGCTATATTTGACTTAGGTTAGAGGCTGCTTTGTATAATAGTGACAACTGGTCCTTTATATTGATGATGAATAATTTAAAGGGAAGAAGAATCTATATTGACAATAAGGTAACAGAGATAGAAATAAAAGCACAGCCTTGGAGTGGGGGCGGGGCGGGAATCATAGCTGATTTGCATATGCACATTCACCAGGGAGTTAGAACCAGTCATTTGTTTATAACCCAATCCTATAATTTCAAATATTTACAAAGCATTCATCAAATCATACACAACCCTATTTTAGAAGAAAATCTTCCAGACATTGGCCACATAAGAAACTTACTCTATGTTCCAAGCGACAAAAGTAATTGATGGATGATGATAAAACAAATTGCTACCAAAAGGGAACATAAATATGGAACCAAAGAACCCATGAGAGGATGAACATGTGACACTGCTGAAGGATTTGCTGGCTTTGGCTGGATCCCTGGGTGACTGCCAACGTCAGTGTATATGTAAGTTACTAAAATATGTACCACATAGAGTGCAAAGTTTGGCAGACACCTGAGAAACAGCAACTAGTGGATAATGAATTAACACATATACCATTCGGAGACAACTCCATTTTTTTCTGACCCATTTGGAAATGAAGCATTAAAAAGGAGATCCTCTAAGAAGCAAACAGAAATGCCAGCTCTCTACCAACGTTCTCTTTCAAGAATTCTTCCCAAATTTAGTGTGTTAATGACTTGTTAAAAATCAAGTAACCCAATATAAGACGTCAGTTATCTACTGAGTCTGATTTTTCAAAGACCAACCATTTCACAAACCAAGTTAGAAAATATCTTTCCCTTATAAGCAAATAAGACTATCTGGGGAAAACAATAAGGGAGTAAAAAATTCAACATCTTTTCGACTCCACCTCTTACACCATGAAGAACGTTTTTGCATCTTCAGCAGGGGGGTTCCTGGTCTAAGTCACCAACCAGGTGCCTAAGCCACAAAAGTACCAGAGAAGGACCAGCCAGCACCTAAATTATCCACCAGCCCCTCCCTGTAACTGGCTGGAGAAAAACCAGAAGCAAATCTTCAAATATCTTCCCACTCTGAGTCCTGCTCAGCACAACAGTATTGCTATAATTCCATGCTCTTTGGGGGGAAGAAATGTACCTTCACCTGCATTTTATTTTGAATCAAATACATTTTGGGCAATCGAAAAGAGATGATTATTAATTGCCCCCACCCTGGCAATGTCTTGGGGTTTAATTCAGAACAGTAATGGCTCTGGGGATAGAAATCATGTTTGAACTCTAAGTCAGCCCTAGCTTAACACGTTCCCTCACCAAGCAGGAATCAGGAAAAGTGGTCAGATAGCAAGACAAGCCACAAGGTCACCAGAAGGCAACCTTCCAGTTGGGGGAAGGTGACCACATTTCAGTGGTGAGGGAGAGGTGACCACCTTCCAGTTCTAAAGAGAGCAGCAGAAAAAGCAAGAATCAGCGGCTGTTCATCCACAGAGCTGTACTTACATATGACCAGGGAGACACAGACACACAAATTACAGATATACTCACACGTGCAATACACATGCTCAGCAGTGTGAACCACAATAAGGATATCCCTGTTGGTAAGATGAGTGGGCTTCACACACACACACACACACACACACACACACACACACAGAATGCATGCTTTCTGATACACGCACATGTGCACAGATCAAGAAACATTTTCTTTAAAGAGATTCATAAATGAAGAAATAAGCTTTTTCTCTGCAAATTTGGACCTCTCTGACCTTCTGCATTGAAGGCATGGTATGATTAATCTGAGCTAACGCAAGCCTCATCACGTTAAGGGTGTGTGCCAGCCTCAATTTGGCGACCTCCACATTTTCTATAATAATAAGAGATCCTTACATCGTTGCAGCTCTACTTAGCATTCGGGGTGTCAAAATCCCCTGGGACCCCAAAACCTCCCTTGCTGTCACTTATCATAATGTAGTAGGGCAAACATAATAGATTTCATCCAACCCAAGTGCACAATTGGGAGATGGTTTTTAAATTTTATTCAGTAACGAGAGTGGTTTTATTGTTGTAGATACTGGAGGAATACAAATCGGCCAGATTTCTCGTCCATAAAAAAAGCCGGCATTAGAGTCAGGAAGAATGTGAAGTTGAAAAGAAGAATTCTTCAAGATTTATGTGTAAATAAAGTTAAAGCACAAAACGGGGAAACCGGACTCTTTAATGTGGCTCTCCTTTGGAAATATTTATACAAGCCTTTGAACTGAGCCCAACAATTCAGAGTTGATGGCATGCGGTGTTCTCAACATCTTATCAAATATTAAAAACCCCATTCTGCAGAACAACAACACTTTACATGCCGAAAAGGCAAAATAATATTTAAGCAAACTCCCCTTTGTTTCCACCAAGAGAAACTTGAGCACTTTTTTTCACCTTTTACATTTTCGGAAGAAACATCTTTTCCTTTGCTGCAGAATCTATAAGAAGCTGGCAATCTGGAAATGTTGATTGCATTCATCCTGGATTCCCCCAACAGGACCTCAGGATCTCAGGCTCTGAGCAGGGCTTGAGCACAATCCCAGGGCCTGGGCCAGATATGGAGGAGGCAACTGGACTCCACGGCCCTCCTGTCTCACTTGGTATGAATGAGACAAGTAGGCTGGGCACGGTGGCTCAGCCTATAATCCCAGCACTTTGAGAGGCAAGGCGGGAGAATCACTTGAGGTCAGGAGTTCGAGACCAGCTTGGCCAAATGGTGAAACCTCATCTCTACTAAAAATACAAAAAGTAGCCGGCCATGGTGGTGCACATTTGTAATCCCAGCTACTTGGGAGGCTGAGACAGGAGAATCACGTGAACCTGGGAGGCAGAGGTTGCAGCGAGCCGAGATCGCGCCACTGCACTCCACCCTGGGTGACAGAGCGACTCTCTCAAAATAAAACAAGACAGTTAACAACAGTGAAAGTCACTGTGGCCTGAGATGATCTGGGAAAGCTTTCTGAAAGAGGCAGGAATGTAGCTGAGCCTAGAAGCAGAGCATGTACCTAGGCAGCTGTTTCAAATTCCACATCTTACGTATACTATTCCCTCTACTGAACCGCCTCTTTTACCTTCTCAGAAAACACCTATGTAAGTCTAAACACAGGACGTCTCTCCACTGACCTACCTTTCAGCCCAGTTCTTCCCTTCCTGCTCCCTCCAGCCATTCAACTTTTGCAAATTCTGCCGATTACACAGCGAGCATTTTGACAAGAGAGCTTGATTTCACATGGGGCCTCCCGACCTGAGGTGTGAGGAGATTGTCCCCAGGTGGAAATAAAGATCTGGTGCTTCCCATAACAAGCGCTCATTAGCCAAAGGCTATAGTGTTGAAAATACATGCTATGTATAAAAGGTGACTTGTCTTCAAATTTTTCTTGTAACTAGAAAGATTGTCAGAATTTTAAATGCTCCACCACCCTAGCCAACATGGTGAAAACCCATCTCTACTAAAAATACAAAAATTAGCCAGGTGTGGTGGTGCGTGCCTATAGTCCCAGCTACTTGGGAGGCTGAGGCATGAGAATCACTTGAACCCAAGAGATGGAGGTTGCACTGAGCCGAGATCCCGCCACTGCACTCCAGCCTGGGCAACAAAGTGAGACTGTGTCTCAAAAAAAAAGAATGTGGATATTTATTTGCTTGAATTCAAATAGTTCTCTTTAGAACTACCTGGAGTTGAGGCCTACCTGGACAAAAAGATCACCAGGCCCCATGCCTATTGGGGGCATATTTGGAATGATTGCTAGCGGGGTGGAGCTGGGCGCTGGAGGCACTGAGCGGGAGGAGAAATTCTGTCATGGAGACAGGTGTGTCCAGGTAGGCTTGGTGAAAGACACACAGATTCAGCCTGGGTCCTGAAGGACGCAGAAGCGGGAGGATGGTGGAGAGGAGGTGAGAAGGGCGTCTGGAAGGGCCAGGAACAGTGGGGATGGGTCGGCATGATCCCTGGTCAGGGGTGAGGGAGGAGCCTCTGTGACAAGATTGGGCTGCTTCTCCATGTTGGCAGAGTGGGCCGCTGCGCTTGCTAACGGGGGAGATGACCAAGACCAAAGGTTACTTATGACATTTTTCTAGACATCTAATATGAGTGTCGCCCAACTGGAACCACAGGCCAGAGTCCATGTAGTCTGTGGGAAGAGGGGTATGGCCATAGTGGAACAATGGGAAAACTGTGTAAGATTCAGGGCATTTAACTTAGGGGTAGAGAGGAGTGTCGCGCTGAACCCCTACTGACTCCAGTGGGGAAGGTACTAGGTTCAAGAGGCTGGAGAGGAGACCCAGTGCCAGCAAACGAAACGAGATTTTTGGGGGGTTTTTTGAGACAGTCTCCTTCTGTTGCCCAGGCTGGAGTGCAGTGGTGCCCTCTCAGCTCACTGCAGCCTCCGCCTCCTGGGTTCAAGCAGTTCTCTTGCTGCAGCCTCCCGAGTAGCTGGGATTACAAGCATGTGCCACCATGCCTGGCTAATTTTTGTATTTTTGTACAGATGGGGTTTTACCATGTTGGCCAGGCTGGTCTCGAACTCCTGACCTTAAGTGATCTGCCTGCCTCTGCCTCCCAAAGTGCTGGGATTACAGGCATGAGCCACCACACCCGGCCCATGAGATTTTATTGGAGGCTTACAAACAGGGGAGAGGATCCATGGCCGTGGGCTGGGCAAGATATCTGCCTTCCCTACAGTAAAGTGGTGGCAGCTGGGCAGGAAAACCACAGCTACTTGCAAAAAGCATACAGTTTATGTAGCATTTCCACTTAACACCTTCTCCGTAACAACCTCCACCTGGCAATCCTCACTCAACCCAAACCTCAGGGCCTGAATCCCCGTGTTCCATGGCGTGGGCCAGGGGCGCAGAAGTTTCTGATAGACATGGAACAAATCTCCAAGTTCGCCACTCCTGGATTCCCTAGCTCAGAACACACATTCAGGTGCATCTGCCATACAGAGTCCTTCTCAGGGTACACTTAAATTAGTGCCATCATGTGCACTTACCTACACGTGTGTCCGGAATTGGTGGGTTCTTGGTCTCACTGACTTCAAGAATGAAGCCACGGACCCTCGCGGTGAGTGTTACAGTTCTTAAAGGCGGCGTGTCCGGAGTTTGTTCCTTCTGATGTTCAGATGTGTTCAGAGTTTCTTCCTTCTGGTGGGTTCGTGGTCTCGCTGGCTCAGGAATGAAGCTGCAGACCTTCGCAGTGAGTGTTACAGCTCTTCAGGCAGCGCGTCTGGAGTTGTTTGTTCCTCCCGGTGGGCTCGTGGTCTCGCTGGCTTCAGGAGTGAAGCTACAGACCTTTGCGGTGAGTGTTACAGCTTATAAAGGCAGTGTGGACCCAAAGAGTGAGCAGTAGAAAGATTTATTGCAAAGAGCAAAAGAACAAACCTTCCACCGTGTGGAAGGAGACCCGAGCTGGTTGCGACTGCTGGCTGGGGCAGCCTGCTTTTATTCTCTTATCTGGCCCCACCCACGTCCTGCTGATTGGTAGAGCCGAGTGGTCTGTTTTGACAGGACGCTGATTGGTGCGTTTACCATCCCTGAGCTAGACATAAAAGTCCTCCACGTCCCCATCAGATCAGTTAGATACAGAGTATCCACACAACGGTTCTCCAAGGCCCCACCAGAGCAGCCAGACACAGAGTGTCGATTGGTGCATCCACAAACCCTGAGCTAGACACAGGGTGCTGATTGGTGTGTTCACAATCCCTGAGCTAGACATAAACGTTCTCCACATCTCCACCAGACTCAGGAGCCCAGCTGGCTTCACCCAGTGGATCCCGCACCGGGGCTGCAGGTGGAGCTGCCCGCCAGTCCCACGCCGCACACTCGCACTCCTCAGCCCTTGGGTGGTTGATGGGACTGGGCGCTGTGGAGCAGGGGGTGGCGCTTGTCAGGGAGGCTTGGGCCACACAGGAGCCCGTGGAGGGGGTGGGAGGCTTAGGCATGGCGGGCTGCAGGTCCCGAGCCCTGCCCCGCGGGAAGGCAGCTAAGGCCCGGGGAGAAGTCGAGCGCAGTGCCAGTGGGTCGGCACTGCTGGGGGACCCAGTACACTCTCCGCAGCCGCTGGCCTGGGTGCTAAGTCCCTCATTGCCCAGGGCCGGCAGGGCCGGCCGGCTGCTCCGGGTGAGGGGCCCGCCAAGCCCACACCCACCCGGAACTCCAGCCGGCCCGTAAGCGCCGCGCGCAGCCCGGGTTCCCTCTCGCGCCTCTCCCTCTACACCTCCCTGCAAGCTGAGGGAGCCGGCTCCCGCCTTGGCCAGCCCAGAAAGGGCTCCCACAGGGCAGCGGTGGGCTGAAGGGCTCCTCAAGTGCCACCAAAGTGGGAGCCCAGGCAGAGGAGGTGCCGAGAGCGAGCGAGGGCTGTGAGGACTGCCAGCAGGCTGTCACCTCGCACAAGGAGTCAGGGCTCAGTAGAAGTAAGGATGTCGTTCTCATAATAGAAGGGCCAGGTCATGGCAGACTTTGCACCTGGGTTAAGTTGTTTGGATGAACCCAAGAAGGCAGAGAGGTTTCCTCTCATGTGCCATTTGTGAGGAAATCATAGCACCTGCCTTGAGGGCTAAGCTGAGAAGGACATCAGCTCCTCAGAATTTCCCACAGACCTCTGCGTGAACAGCCCTGTTCCCCTCCCCGACTGCATTTCCCACCGCTGCGCCGAGCTGGGCTCACCATGGGGAAAAATGGCCCAACGGTTAGCCCTACCCCTCAGTGGGGCCATCTTTACGTTGACACAATGCCAACCACAACATTCCCATCCCTGAGCAAGTTTATGCAGCAACTGTAACACTTGAACCCTGGCTGGGAGAGGTCCTTGTGGAGTTTTTCCAACTCTAACGTTTTAGGATGGAACCAAGGTGATAAAAACACAAAAGCTTAACTACTACTTAGATGGGGCCAAGATGAAATTGACCAGGCTTTTATAACAGAGAACTGCAGAGTCCCTGTTCACCTTCGGCTGTCAAGTGGATTAACCAGTACTCAAAAGGTGTTTCAAAACCCAAAGCACCACACCAAAGAATTCAACCAGTGAAATATTAATGGGTTGTGCTGGAAGATAAAATTAAATACTTAGTATTTGTCGAATACCAAAGCAAATTACACCAAATAACTCAAAACGAAATATTCAATTAGCTGCTCTGAACCGGATTTGTTCTGAAACCATTAATCTCATTAACACACACAACTTCCCTTTCACAGTACCTGCTTTGTTTTTGTATGAGGCCGACACGCAGCTCACATTTGTCTACTTGTGTATGTAGATATCTCTAAGAGCCTCCTCGTAATACAAACTGTGTTTCTGCTTCCTTGCTTCCCATATTTGTGGGTAACATTCATTATCCACAAAACAAAATAAAGAAATTGCTCCAAATGAGAAACAGTCGATGTTTCCAACTGCACAGAGAAGGGGCTATTTTTCCAATGTGCACTGCAGATGTGGCAGCTGAATGCATGTGCACACGAAAACGCTAAATGAACAGCCCGCATAATCGTGACAATTATACGTCGCAATATGTTCTGTTTCTACTCATTAACTCGGGAAGTTCCAAGGAGGGGTAAAAAGTCGGTCGTTCTATTCTCTTAAAACTGCAGCTCTGTGGACTCTACCTGCTTACTGATAAATTTGACATTATTGAAAAATACTGTAATAAATTTAGAAACAAAGATTATTCCCACTGAAAAATTATATAATTAACATTTTGAAAGCAGCTGGAATCGGGAGTATTGAAAATAATACCAATACAATACTGCCATCTAGAGGAATCTTGGAGAAACCACAGCCCTTTTTTATTTTTCTGATTGCCATCTTCCAGTTGTAAAATCAGCAGCGTAATAAAAGGGTTTGCTGGCTGGTATATGTGATAATGATGGGGAAGGGAGACTCGCAGTTCCAAATAATGCAATCTTTAAATGAGAGATCTCAAAATTTTTCTTCACGTCCCTGAATTCTGAGGCGTCGGAGAGGTTGAGGAGGGGCATGTTAACCAGAAAAAGAGGGGCAAACTCAGACCTCCATGAGGCCCGCCAAAAGCCTGAATGCATGTGCAGCCCAGTCTTAGTATTGCCCTTCCTTTTTTTGCGTGTTTTCGTTGGCTGTTTGTTTAAGGAAAGCTGAAAATGTGTGCATGTGTGTGAAATCTCCAGATATTTTAATTTGGCAACTTCTAAAAAATTTAGCTGCACGGTCTGAATAAAACATGTCTGAGGACCAGCTTTGGCTCAAAGACAGCGAGTTTGTGATCCTTGGGATAGAAGAAAAAATATTGCCAGTGAACACTGACCAAATGAGAAAGGAAGAGAGAACCCAGGGGGCTGTTACCAGCTTAGAAATGTGTCAAGTGCTTATGTGCCACACTGAAATGCCGGTCTAGTCAAGTGAGAAGACAAGATTCGAACACAGCATTGGCTTTAGCTGTCCTGCCCTCTGTACACCTGTGCAGTGTAAGGCTTAATGAAACCGTGCACCGCCTTTTTTTTTTTTTTTTTTTGAGAAGGAGTTTTGCTCTTGTCACCCAGGCTGGAGTGCAAGGGTGCGATCTTGGCTCACTGCAACCTCTGCGTCCCAGGTTCAAGTGATTCTCCTGCCTCAGTCTCCCGAGTAGCTGGGATTACAGGTGTGTGCCAGCACGCCTGGCTAATTTTTGTATTTTTAGTAGAGACAGGGTTTCATCACATTGGCCAGGCTGGTCTCAAACTCCTGGCCTCAGGTGATCCGCCCGCCTCACCCTCCCAATGTGCTGGGATTACAGGCGTGAGCCACCATGCCCGGCCTGTGCGCCATCTATCTGCAAATGCAGTAAGCGGTTTCCCCACTCACATGCTGGTTCATCAGTAGGTTAGGCCAGTCCTTTCTCTAACCCTGGTTACACCTGAGAAATCTCCCCCAAGAGTTCATCACCAGGTGATGGAGGACACAATGGGAGAGAAAGAAAGGAGAAGAAAGCACTAAAATAAAGTCAAAGACAGAAATTGCCAAAGAGGACGGGCTGTTGTTCTGATGTTTTCAAATAATCACATCATTGAACAAGGAAAAAAAATCATAACTAACAATGGCCACAATGTCAAATAACCAAAAGAGACTTAGAGAAAAAAATGTGTATAAAGTGATGCCAGACTCTGTATGTGTCTCTATTGAGTAAATAAATTTTTGCAGGTAGGGAACACAGTGCCAAGCAAGTTGAGAGGGTGCCATTGATTTGCACTCTCAGCTAATTTGCACTGAGGTGCTCCAGCTCGTTTTCCCTCTTGGTTAAATAATTGAGGGGTTATAACTGTCACAGAACAAAGAAAATCACGACATGTGTATCACAACTTTTATACCTGATTCCACATACTTCTGATAAACAGACTAAGGAAGGACATTTCAAATATGTGTATGGGAGAGATCGGGAGGGAAAAGTTCACGGGCATGAACAGTCAGAGAGGTGAGGGAGGTGCAGCTTCCCAACTCGCCCTTCTCTTTCTTGTTCCATTGTTTCAATGTATGAAAAAGGAGTGTTGAAATGTACTTTTGTAATTGTGGATTTGTCTGGTTCTTGCCTTAATTCCATGAGTTTTTGTTTCATGCATTTTGAAGCTCTGTTATTATGTACTTCTTATATAAACACACATATTTAGGATGTGTGTGCATTGCTGGTAAATTAACCCTTTCCTCATATGAAATGTCCCTCTTTATAAGTAGTAATAATCTTTGTCTTGAAGGCTACTTTGTGTGAAATCGATATAAGCATACCAGCTTTTTTATGCCTACTATTTTGTGATATATAATTTTCCCCTCCTTTTTTACATGTGTATTTATACTTAAATTTCATCATTTATGGGCAACACACTGTGGGTCCTACATTTTTATTCAGTCAGAAGTTTTCTGCCTCTTGAATGAAGAGTTTAGGCAGTTCACTTTAAGTAATTATTAATATGACTGGGTTTAATTGTATTATCTTGCTATTTGTTTTGTGTTTTTCCAGGCTTTTTTTTTTTCTTTCTTTTTCTGAGACGGAGTCTTGTTCTGTCACCCAGGCTGGAGTGCAGTGGTGCAATCTCGGCTCGCTGCAACCTCCGCCCCCCAGGTTTAAGCAATTCTCCTGCCTTAGCTTCTGAAGTAGCTGGGATTACAGGCACGTGCCACCACACCTGGCTAGTTTTTGTATTTTTAGTAGAGGCGGGGTTTCACCATGTTGGCCAGGCTGGTCTCGAACTCCTGACCTCAAGTGATCCACCTGCCTCGGCCTCCCAAAGTGCTGGGATTACAGACATGAGCCACTGCACACGACATTTCCATTCTTTTTTGTTTGATCTTGTTCCTCCATCTCTCCTTGCTTGTTTTCTTTTGAATTAACCAGATTTTTACTATTCTGTGTCTTCATTGAGGTTTTAGCTATGTCTTATTTTTTATAGCAGCTGCTGTAGTGAGTACAACATTCATCGTTACCTTATCATACACTACAGAGTAATATTCCACTTCACGTGAAATGCAAGGTGCTTTCAAGAGTGTAGTTTCATTTTTGTTCCCTGAGCTATTATTGTCATATTTTATTCAACATATATTGTAAATTTCAAAATGCAATATTACCTTTGCTTCAAAGTGTTATTTTCTTAAAGAAATTGAGAAGTAAGATCAGGCACGGTGGCTCACTCCTTTAATCCCAGCACTTTGGGAGGCCAAGGCAGGAGGATTGCTTGAGGCCAGGGGTTCAAGACCAGCCTGGCCAACATAACAAGACCCTGGATAAAATTTCATCTTCCGATTGATCTCAGTTTTAAGAAAAGATAAAGAAAAAAAGAAATTGAGAATTAAACAGACAGTATTTTTTATATTTATCCATGTATTTAAAATTTCTGGTCTTTACTTTCCATAGGTCTGAGTTTTTATCTAATGTCATTTCTTTGGAGGCTAAAGAACTTCCGTTAGCATTTCTCATAGTGTAGATCTGCTGGCAACATATATTTTCAGCTTTTTAAAAATGGATCTGAAAATCTATTTTATTCTAATTTTTGAAGGATATTCATGCTGGATAAATTTAGCATGAAAACACCTGTCTTTGCTGACAGTTTTCCTTCTTTCAATGAGTTTAAGAAGTTCTTATATGTCTTCTGGCCCTCATTGCTTCCCAGTAGAAGGCATTTGTCATATGCATCTTTGTTCTCCTGTGTTGGGTCTTTTTTTCTTTGGCTTCTTTTAAGATTTTCTAAGTGGAGTTCTCTTTGTACTTATCTTGTTTGGGATTTACTGAGCATCTTGGACGAATATTAATTTTTTTCTACCCAATTTGGGAATTTTCAGGTATTATTTTCTCAAATATTTTTTCTGCCCATTCCCTCCCTTCTCCCTTTCTTGAATCCCAATTGTGTGGATGTTAGACAACTTAATAATCTCACATGATCACTAAGTCTCTGTTGATTGTTTTCGTCTTTCCTCTTTTTTTCTCTTTCTTCTTCAGATGGAATAATTTTTATTGATTTCTCTTCAAGTTCACTGTACCTTTTCTTGTGAAGTCTCCAGTCTGCTGTCAAACCCATCCAGTAAAGTCTTCACTTCTAACAGCGCACCTTTCAGTTATAGAATTTTCATTTGTTTCTTTTTATAATGCTCATTGCTCTATTGAGGTTTTCCATTTGAGGTTTTCCACCTGTCCACTTATTGCGGCCATTTTTTCCTTTTTACCTCTGAACATATTTGTAATGGCAGTCTTAAAATTTTAGTCTTTACAACATCTGAGTGATATAAAACTCTATTCCCATCAACTAGGTTTTGTTCCCTTGATCATCAGTAACATAATTCTAATTTCTTATATGTCTAGAAATTTTTTGTTGTATGCTGGGCATTATGTGTGATACATTAAGAAGAGTCTGGATTATGTTGTCTTCTTTAAAGAACATTAGTTTTGTTCTGCAAAGCAGTCAGTTGGTGCCAAGTTCGCCTACTCTGGCTTGGTTTTATTCCTTTTCTAGGGTGGTTCTGTTTTACATTTATTCCTAGTCCAGGACATTATTACAGGAGTTGGCAAATATTGTCTGCATAGGACAAGGTAGTAAATGTTTTGGCCTTTCTGAGTCAAATATGGTCTCTGTCTCATTTTCCTTCTTCCTCTCCTTTCCCCCCTCCTCCTCTTCCGTCACCTTCTCCTGATGCTGCTGCTTCTAAAATGCAGAATTATTCTTGGATTGTGGGGTGCACAAATCAAGCCCATAAGCCAGATTTGGCCACAGTTTTCTGACCTCTGCCCTAGAACATGATCCTACTCCTAGCATTTGGCCTTTATGAGGTTTGAGGCATTCATTGAAAACATTCCATCTGGTTTGTCCAAAACTCCAATGTCTCACAGTACCATACAACCCCTAGCCAATCAAAAGCCACTCTCTGCTAAGCCTCATGAAGGCTCACTCAGTGTATCTGCCACCTAGCCCTGAGTGAAGGACCCATAAGAAACCCATATCCTCCTTATCTGCACTAAAGTCCATAAAATGCACCAGACAGAAAGCTGCGACTGTGTGGTTCACTTGTTGTGTTTCTCTTCTCTCAAGGAATACAGTCTCGCATTACTCGTTTTTCAGTGCGTGAAACTAACTTCCTCATATTTATTGACCTGTTTTATATTTGCTTGTGGCAGATCAGCTACGCTTATCAGAGCCAGAAATGGAAGTCCCTATATGTTATGCTTTGAACAGGTTGTGTTTTAGTGACTATGAAACCTACGAGTGGAGCTGCATAGGGGCAGATTATAAGGAATGGGTGGGATGTGTAAAAATACAAATTGCTAGTACAGGACACTGGATATTACATCAAGGAGTAAAACTTCACAGGGAAAACACACAGTTGATAAGAGAAAAGGGTTAAGGACTGATCAGGGTAAACACAAAGATGAAAGCTACCTGAGAGCTAAATGGGGAGAGTTGTCCAGTGCAAGAGAGCTCAGCCTTCTCTGGCTTAATTTTCTTCTCTGAGATTTTACATTTTAGGAATGTCCCAAAGAGTTGTCAGTGTCCTCACTGTCTGTACTATGTCCTTACCCTCAGGGGACATAGTGATTCAAATCTTATAAAATGGTTATTCATTGCATCTTTGTAAATGATTTGGCTCTCTTCCATTCCAGTATGATCAATTACTGTAATAAAAAAGGAGTCTCACCACCATTGAGTCCTGTCATCAACTTCTGGCTTTTCTCTCATACTTCCCTGAAGGTTCTGCTACAAGCTACAAGCTGAAAAGTAGTCTTTGAACAGACAGACATTCTCAGAACCTCAATGAAAAGGACGAGGTACTTTTACCCATCATTACTTTAAGTTAATAGACTCATTACTTAAATGAGTACAGACTTCCAAGCAGAAACCACTTAAACAACTACATATTGTATGTAGCAAGGGAGTCAGGATTTTTAGGGCTCTGTTTCAGTACGGAAGCAGCAACTTTGTAAAAGCAGAATGTAATCTCTAGAGCCAGTGTGAGTAATAATTACATGAGACTGAATGAACTGATAAAATGAATATAATTGTGGTTGTTTGTGATATTTTTAATTTACTTATTGTGTATTAACATTATTTTTAATATTCTATTTTGTTATAGGCACACAGTGAAGCCCTTTTTCTTTCTTCTTGACCTATCCCTAGCCTTTAAACTAAGGGTCATTGAACTATGGTCCATGGGCTAAATCCAGCTCACTACAGGTCAAATGCAGCCTATGACAGGCAAAATCCAGATATGCCCCCTTTTTACATACTGTCTATGGCTACTTTCACATTACAATGGCGGATTTGAGCATAAATCTTACATCAGACACTCATGGCCTACAAAACTGAAAACATTGAGGTGGCGCATGCCAGGAGTCCCAGCTACTCAGGAGGCTGAGGCAGGAGAATCGCTTGAACCCAGGAGGCGGAGGTTGCAGTGAGCCAAGATTGCACCACTGCACTCCAGCCTGGCGACAGAGCAAGACTCCATCTCAAAAAAAAAAAAAGAAAAACTGAAAATATTAATTATCTGGCCCTTTACAATAAAAGTTTGCTGACCCGTTTTAGACTATGCTTTCGCATGCTAAAATGAAATATTATTAAAATAGTGTTTTATTCTCACTGACACCTCAAAATTCAGGGACAAATAGTTTTAAGTTTCTTTTCCTTTAAGAGCAGGGTAGTTTTTGCAAGGAGCCAATAAGAAGCTCTTGTTGTTGTTGTCGTTAATCAAGATAAAGTCGGAAAAAAATCAATTGTGTAACCAAAGCCTTAAAGTGTTATATTAGAATAAATCTTATTTAAGCAGGTATGGCAAGTCCCCATTGATAACAGGAGTTGTGTTTCATATGTGGAACCAAGGCTCACAAAGCCCTTCCAGGAGATTGGTCTATTCTATGGCTTTTGGAGTTCTGGATATTTAGTTAGAGCAGGGAATGACTTCCTAGCAGACTAAGTACCTTAGCATATTGGAAATGGGAGGAGGAAGAGATCAAGAAAATAAATTCATCAACACTTACAGGTACTCCAAGCGACACTGGCAGAAATTAATTTCTTGGGGTTGGTTTCCTAGCTTCAGGACATGAGCACAAATGAGTGATACAAAGTTCTCTGGAATAATATAGCCTGTTGAAAACACAACACTAGATTCCCTGTTAGTTCTTATGACAGAAGTTAATTTTTTGGCCTTATTAGTTGCTTAACACTATATGGCACTGGATTTGCTGACCATAGTTCAAGGAAATTTACATATACTAATTAACACTTCTCACTGCATTGTTAATTAACAGGACAAAATAAAATAACAACAGCTTTTGAGATCAAGAATAATATTCAGGGACTATTTATGATCACAGAGGATGGCTATTAGAAAAAGTATCCAAGAAAGAAGAAAAATGGCGGCTAGGAGGCAGGACTATCAGCCCCCACTTGGACAGATGAAATAGTGTGTGGAGACTCACATTGTGAACTTTTACTCCAAGAACTACTGCAGGAACATACCAGGAAAGCCAAAATAATTCACAGACCCTTTGAAGCAAGCGGCTTGTTGCTGCAAGCTCCCTAAGATAGCCATAAAACTGTGAGTGCCCAAAGTGTGAGAAGGGGAAGGCTGCCTCCAAACACACATCCTGACTAAAGGACCTGAAAATCCAGATCACCAGAGAAGGATTTAACCTTACCTAGAGCTGAAATAAACTTAGAGAGCCCAGTGAAATATAAAGGTAGAAGATGTCACGTGCGTCCATGTGAAGAGACCACCAACAGGCTTCGTGTGAGCAACAAGGCTGTTTATTTCACCTGGGTGCAGGCGGGCTGAGTCCAAAAAAGGAGTCAACAAAGGGTGGTGGGATTATCATTAGTTCCTATAGGTTTGGGATAGGCATACAAAATACATTCTCAAGGGCGGGGAGAATATTACAAAGTACCTTCTTAAGGGTAGGGAAGACTATATTGTATCAGAGTGGGGCAGGAACAAATCACAATGGTGGAGTGTCATCAGTTAAGGCTATTTTCACTTCTTTTGTGGATCTTCAGTTGCTTCAGGCCATCTGGATGTATACTTGCAGGTCACAGGGGATATGATGGCTTAGCTTGGGCTCAGAGGCCTGACAGAAGAAGCAGTGAGAAGAGCCCTGTGGGCACTCCCAGTCCCCAGGGAAGCCATTTCTGACTTTGTCTCACAGGGGTCCTTGGGGAGGGCTGCCAGTAGAACTGAGGAAGGGCCATAGGCAGAAGGAAACTTCCAGATGAATTTTGTAATAATTTCATAAGCATGAACCTTCCTGGGCAGAACCTTCCAGGGCAGCAAACAGGAAGTACAGATATGAGCACAGAAACAAGTGGGGAAGGGTGGGGCCTGAAAGCCCTACCTGCATTCTCAGTGGGGAGGCTTGTAGGCTGGGGCGAGATCTCAGCCCTGCTCTCCTGCTGCCTGGATATAAATTTGGTGCTGGTGGCCAGAGTGAGACTAGCCTTGCTGGCTGTGTGGGAACTGGGTGAGGCCTATCACTGCTGGCTTTCCCCCACTTCCCTGGCAACCTGTATGACCCAGCAAAGGCAGCTGTAATCCTCCTGGGAACATAATTCTGTTGTCCTGAGAACCATTCCCCCATCTCCCATAGTGGCCACAGCAAGCCCCACCCAAGGGAAGCTGAAGCTCAGGCATGCTTTATCCCTGCTCCCATTTGATGGTTTTTCTCTACCTGCTATGGTAGCTGAAGACAAAAGACATAATCTTTTGTGATTTCTATGGCCCTGCCCATTACCTGAGAAACCTGAATACTTATCCAGGTGACCTTAGGGCAAGCTTCTATCAGCTGATGCTCTCTTGAAAGCAAAACCTGGCCGGGCACGGTGGCCCATGCTTGTAATCCCAGCACTTTGGGAGGCCAAGGCGGGCGGATCATGAGGTCAGGAGATCGAGACCATCCTGGCTAACACGGTGAAACCCCATCTCTACTAAAATAACAAAAAATTAGCCGGGCATGGTGGCGGGCGCCTGTGGTCCCAGGTACTCGGGAGGCTGAGGCAGGAGAATGGTGTGAACACAGGAGGTGGAGCTTGCAGTGAGCCAAGATTGTGCCACTGCACTCCAGCCTGGGCGATACAGCGAGACTCCATTTAAAAAAAAAAAGACAGCAAAACCTCCTGGCTGGAGGCCAACCAAATGCTACCACAACCAGCATTTGAGAAAACCAGTGAACGAAACAAAACTACAACTAAGGACCCTCACAGAGTCCACTTCACTCCCCTGCTACCTCCACCAGAGCAGATGCTAATATCCACCACTGAAAAACCTGAAGACAAATCACATTACAAAACTCTTTACAGACACTGTCCAGTACCAGCCCAGAGCCCTGTGGCTCTGCTGTGTAGTAAGCCCAGAAAAGCAGTAACAATCACTGTAGTCTGGTTCTCAGGAAGCCCCAGCCCTAGTGGAAGAGGGAGAGGGCCACATCAAGGGAGCACCCAATGGGACAAAAGAATCTGAACAGCAGCCCTTGAACACCAGATCTTTCCTCTGACATAGTCTACCCAGTTAAGAAGGAAGCAGAAAAACAAATCTGGTAATATGATGAAGAAAGGTTTTTAACATCCCTAAAAGATCAGACTAGCTCATGAGCAATGGATCCAAATCAAGAAATCTCTGAGTTGCAAGAAAAAGAATTCCTAAGTTTGATTATTAAGCTATTCAAAGAGGAATCAGAGAAAGGTGAAAACCAATTTAAATAAATTTTTTAAATAATACAGAATATGAACCAGAAAAATCTCCAGAGAAATAAATAGCACCAATAGAAAACAATCACAATTTCTAGAAATAAAGAAACACTTAGAGAAATGCAAAATACACTGCAAAGTTTCAACAATAGAATTGAACAAGTAGAAGAAAGAACTTCAGAGCTCAAAGACAAGTCTTTCAAATTAACCAATCTGACAAGGAGAAAAGAATCAAAAGAAATGAACAAAGCCTCCAAGAAGTTTGGGATTATGTTAAATAACCAAATCTAAGAATAATTGGTGTTCCTGACAAAGCAGAAAAATCTAAAAGTCTAGAAAACTTATTTGCGAGAATGGTTGAGGAAAACTTCCCTGGCCTTACTAGACAGCTAGACATCCAAATAGAATAAGCTCAAAGAACCTCTGGGTAATTCATTGCAAAAAGATCATCACCTAGACACATAGTCATCAGATTATCTAAAGTCAAGACAAAGGAAAGAATCTTAAGAGCCCTGAGGCAAAAGCATCAGGTAATCTATAAAGGATTATCAGATTAACGGCAGATTTCTCAGCAGAAACCCTACAAGCTAGGAGGGAGTAGGGTCCTATCTTTAGCATCTTTAAACAAAACCATTATCACCAAATCATCTTGTATCCAGTGAAACTAAGTTTCATAAATGAGGGAAAGATAAAGTCTTTTTCAGACAAACAAGTGCTGAGAGAATTCACCACTACCAAGCTAGCACTACAAGAACTGCTAAAAGGAGCTCTAAGTCTTGAAACAAAGTCTCAAAATATACCAAAATAGAACCTCCATAAGACATAAATCCCACAGGGCCTATAAAACAATAACCCAATGGGAAAAAAAAAAAAAGAAAACAAGATATTTGGGCAACAACTAGTAATATGAACAGAATAGCACCTCACATCTCAATACTGATGTAGAATGGCAGAATGGATAAGAATTCACAGAAATTCACAAGTATCTGCTGTCTTCCAGAAACTCACCTAACACACAAGGACTCACATAAACTTAAGGTAAATATAAACTTAAGGGTAAAGGTGGAAAAAGATATTCCATGCAAATGGACACCAAAAGCATCCAAGGGTAGCTATTCTCTTATCAGAAAAAAACAGACTTTAAAGCAACAGCAGCTAAAAAAACTCAGAGGGACATTATATAATGATAAAAGGACTAGTCCAACAGGCAAAGATCACAATCCTAAATATATATGCACCAAATACTGGAGCTCCCAAATTTATAAAACATTTACTACTAGACCTAAGAAATGAGATAGATTGCCACACAATAATAGTGGGGAACTTCAATACTCCACTGACAGCACTAGGCAGGTCATCAAGACAGAAAGTCAACAAAGAAACAATGGACTTAAACTATACCCTGCCACAAATGGACTTAAGAGATTTTTACAGAACATTCCACCCAACAACTGCATAATATACATTCTATTCATCAGCACATAGAACATCAGCATATGGTCTCTAAGATAGACCATATGATAGGCCACAAAACAAGTCTCAACAAATTTAAGAAAATCAAAATTATATCAAGTACTCTCTCAGACCACAGTGGAATAAAATTGAAAATCAACTCCAAAAGGAACCCTCAAAAGCATGCAAATATATGGAAATTAAATAATCCACTCCTCAATGATCATTGGGTCAATGATCTTGAAATCAAAAAGGAAATTTTAAAAACTCCTTGAACTGAATAATAGTGACACAACCTATCATAACCTCTGGGATACAGCAAAAGCAGGGCTAAGAGGAAAGTTCATAGCATTAAATGCCTATATTACAAAGTCTGAAAGAGTGCAAACAGACAATCTAAGGTCACACCTCAAGGAACTAGAGAAACAAGAACAAACCAAACCTAAATCCAGCAGAAAAACAGAAATAGCCAACATCAGAGCAGAACTGAATGAAATTGAAACAAAAAAAAAATACAAAAGATAAATGAAATAAAAAGCTGGTTATTTGAAAAGATAAATAAAATTGATAGACCATTAGTGAGATTAACCAAGAAAAGAAGACACAAGATCCAAATAAGCTCATTTATAAACGAAATGGAAGATATTACAACTGATACTACAGAAATACAAAAGATGATTCAAGGCTACTATGAATACCTTTACAAGAACAAACTAGAAAACCTAGAGAAGATGTATAAATTCCTGGAAATATACCACCCTCCTAGATTAAACCAGGAAGAAATAGAAACTCTGAACAGATCAATAACAAGCAGTGAGATTGAAATGGTAATAAAAAATTACCAACAAAAAATAGTCCAGGACCAGATGGATTCATAGCTGAATTCTGTCAGACATTCAAGGAAGAATTGGTACTAATTCCATTGAAACTATTCCAAAATATAAAGAAAGAGGAATCATCCCTAAATTATTCTCTGAAGCCAGTATCACACTAATACCAAAACCAGGAAAGGACATAACAAAAAAGAGAAAACTACATACCAATATCTCAGATGAACATAGATGTACAAGTCCTCAACAAAATACTAGCTGAGTTCAACAGCATATCAAAAAGACAATCCACCATGATCAAGTGGGTTTCATACCAAGAATGCAGGGATGGTTTAACATACGCAAGTCAATAAATGTGATACCCCACATAAACAAAATCAAAAACAAAAATCACATGATCATCTCAATAGACACAGAAAAAGCATTTGACAAAATCTAGCATCATTTTATGATTAAAACCTTCAACAAAATCAACATAGAAAGGACAAACCTTAAGGTAATAAAAGCTATTTATGACAAACCCACAGCCAACATTATACTGAACGGGGAAAAGTTGAAAGCATTCCCCTGGAGAACTGGAACAAGACAAGGATGACCACTCTCACCACTTCTATCCAACATAGCTCTGGAAGTCCTAGCCAGAGCAATCAGACAAGAGAAAGAAATAAAAGACATTCAAATAGGTAAAGAGGAAGTCAAACTCTCACTGTTTGCCAATGATACGATCATATACCTAGAAAACCCCAAACACACATCCAAAAAGCTTCTAGAACTGATAAATGAATTCAGCAAAGTTTCAGGATACAAAATCAAGGTACACAATCAGTAGCACTGCTATACACCAACAGCAACCAAGCTGAGAATCAAATCAAGAAATCAATTCCTTTTACAATGGCTGCAAAATAAAATAAAATACCTAAGAATATACCTAACCAAGGAGGTGAAAGACCTCTACAAGGAAAACTACAAAACACTATTGAAAGAAATCACAGATGATACAAACAAATGGAAACACACCCCATACTCATGGATGGGTAGAATCAATATTGTGAAAATAACCATACTGCCAAAAGCAATCTACAAATTCAACACAATTCCTATCAAAATACCATCATGATTCTTCATAGAACTAGAAAAAACAACCCTAAAATACATATGGAATTAAAAATGAGGCCACATAGCCAAAGCAAGACTAAGCAAAAAGAACAAAGCTGGAGGCATCACATTACCCAACTTCAAACTATAAGGTGATAGTCACCAAAACAGCATGGTAGTGGTATAAAAATAGGCACATATGGCTGAGTGCAGCAGCTCACTCCTGTAATCCCAGCACTGTGGGAAGCTGAGGAGGGAGGATCACCCGAGGGTGCGAGTTCAAGACTAGCCTGGCCAAAATGTTGAAACCCCATCTCTACTAAAAATACAAAAAATAGCCTGGCGTGGTGGTGGGTGCCTGCATTCCCAGCTACTCAGGAGGCTGAGGCATGAGAATCTCTTGAATCCAGGAGGTGGAGTTAGCACTGAGCTGAGATGGCACCACTGCCCTCCAACCTGGGCAACAGAGCAAGACTCTGTCTCAAAAATAAATAAATAAATAAATAAATAAATAAATAAAAATAGAGAAATAATAATAGGCACATAAACCAATGGAACAGAATAGAGAACACAGAAATAAAGCCAAATACTTACAGCCAACTGATCTTCAAAAAGCAAACAAAAACATAAAGTAGGGAAAAGACAACCTGTTCAACAAATGGTTCTGGGATAATTGGCAAGCCACATCTACAAGAATGAAACTGGATCCTCATTTCTCACTTTTTACAAGAATCAACTCAAGATGGATCAAAGACTTAAATCTAAGACCTGAAACCAAAAATAGTCTAGAAGATAACAGAAAAATCCTCTAGATATCAGCTTAGGCAAAGACTTCATGATCAAAAACCCAAAGGTGGATGCAACATAAACAAAGATAAATAGATGGTACTTAATTAAACTAAAAAGCTTCTGCACAGCGAAAGAAATAATCAGCAGAGTTAACAGGCAACCCACAGAGTGGGAGGAAATCTTCACAAATTGTGCATCCGACAAAAGACTAATATCCAGAATCTACAAGGAACTCAAGCAAGTCTCCAAGAAAAAAAACAAAGAATCCCATCAAAAAGTGGGCTAAGGATATGAATAGACAATTCTCGAAAGAAGATATACAAATGGCCAACAAACATAAAAATGTTTAACATCACTAATGATCAGGGAAATGCAAGTCAAAACCACAATGTGATACCACCTTACTCCTGCAAGAATGGCCATGATTAAAAAACCAAAAAGTAATATAAGTTGGCATGGATATGGTCAAAAGGGAACACTTTTACATTGCTGGTGGGAATGTAAACTAGTACAACCATTATGGAAAACAGTGTGGAGATTCCTTAAAGAACTAAAAGTAGATCTACCATTTGATCCAACAATCCCACTACTGGGTGTCTACCTAGAGGAAAAGAAGTCATTATATGAAAAAGACACATGCACGCATGTTTATAGCAGCACAATTCACAATTGCAAAAATATGGATCCAACTCACAATGAGTGAATAAAGAAAATGTGGTGTATATATACCATGGAATATATACCAGCCATAAAAAGAACGAAATGGCATTTGCAGCAACCTAGATGGAGTTGGAGACCATTATTCTAAGTGAAGTAATTAGGAATGGAAAACCAAACAGCCTATGTTCTCACTTTTAAGTAGGAGCTAAGCTATGAGGATGCAAAGGCACAGGAATGATTTAATGGACTACGGGGACTCAGGGGGCAGTGTGGGAGGGGGTGAGGGATAAAAGACTGCACATTGGGTACAGTGTACACTGCTCAGGGGATGGGTGGACCAAAATTTCTGAAATCACCGCTAAAGAACTTATCCATGTAACCAAACACCACCTGTTCCCCCAAAACCCACTGAAATAAAAAATATATTTTAAAAAGAAATTGACATAGAAGCCTAGCACCTGCCCCCTCCAAATTTGGAGTATAGACGGACATGGATGCCAGGTGGGGAAATGGTTTTCTCTAAGTGGCTGTGTTGTTCTGAATTCAGATTTCCTTGGCCGGCTGCTAGGATTCATGGAGTGGCTCCTCAAATCTACATTCCATTCATTAAAAAACTTGCAAGTTGCTTCGTCTCAGAGAATTTTGAACTGGAAAGAAGCTTATGAGGTCATCCTTCTCCCTTACCTCATGTCATCTTTTCATCTTTTGGAAGAATTTCCATTTAGTAGTCTCTGACCTAGAGTCACTTGTACTTTCTTCTAAGATCTTTCTGGAAACTGACATGCAAAATCAGCAGCAGTGGCAGCAACTCACCTTTCTCCTGTCCACATTGGTACACATTTGAACATTTTACTGAGTAGCTCCATAGCTATCTTTTATCTAGATTAAATAAACTTTTTATTTTCCTGAAAAAGAAACAGTGTCCAAAACCTGGAATTAAGCAAAAGAGATTTTTACATGTCCTTTTAGTGCTGTGTTGAACATTGCATAGCAGGCCTGCCCGGAATTCTGATTCTCTAGGAGTGTATGCCTTTATTTGACTTGCTATTTATTATTTAGGATATTTTTCAGCTTGTAAGGGTGGATATTAATTGTAGAAAGCTGATAGAAGTTATTCTTTTTCAATAGGAAGGAAAATGAAACTCATCCCTGGAGAGATGCAAATGAAAATATTATAAGGTTATGGTTTATTTTGCATGTATTTAAACTATCTTATTCCAATGACTTCATATCCCCAGTCCTTTACATTTTCTTGAATTCAGCTTTACCATGCTGCTGGCCCTTTCACTAAAGAGTTTAATGATTCTTTGATATCACTTCCTTTAAAAAAAAAACTTAGATGTATAATCATTGGCTATCTTCCTGGATGCTTGGATAAGATATGAAAGCAAGAGAGTTCAGAATTTTTTTCTTTTAAGATAAAGATTTGAGCTTATTTCATAATGTGAAAAAAAGCCATGGAAAGAGAGATGTTAGAGAAACAGTAAAGATGAGACAATTAATGAGTCAAATCCCAGAAAGAGCAGGAGGGCAAAAAATTCAAAACACAAATGTCCGGATGACTCTTGGTCACAAAAATAACTTTTCCTCTGATAGTGAAGAAAGGAGGAAAGGCTGGCTGTATGTGTACACACACACACACACACACAAAAAAAAAAAAAAAAAATTTTGTAAGGGCAAGAATTTGAAGACGTTCATACCAAATGAACAGTCTTACTGAGAGTCAGGATTGGGTGGTCCAGCAGATGATGTGAAGAGATCATATGGATTTGAATATTCACTGATGGAAACAGGAAAGAGACCTTATTGGAACAACCGGGGAGTCAGCGGTAAAAAGGGAGTTGGCTGTACTCATCTGTGGCGGGAAATCAGGGATATGCAGGAAAAGCTCGGGTGATTGCAGTGATGTGCTATTGGATTCGGGTAGGTCAATGGAGGAAGGAAAGCCAGCATGTGGTAAATGGACACAGAAAACGTGGGTGATATGAAGCATAGGATCCATGACAAGGCTGAAAAGGAGAAGTGGAAGCAAAGGAGTTGGCCCCCTGTTAGAGTAGGCAGTTTTGGCCAAAAAGGCACAGGAAGAGGTTGGGTATAATGAGTCCACAGGTAGACAGTTCCAGAAGATGACAAGATTTCCATGTGAGTATCATTGGTGTCTGTCACTCAAGTAATACAAAGGTCTCATCTCAACCTCTCAAAAGACTTTGGGATGGGATGCAGGGACAGGCTGGGAAATATGGCTTCATTGAAGAACATCAGTGTGACGTAGAGCTTTCACACACTGGTAAGGAGTAAGAGGTTCTTTTTTCATAGAGTCAGCGTTTGACCTACCCCCAAGACATTCCATGTGAGGCAGGGCTGAAGATCACAGGAAAGGGGAGAAGGGTTCAGTCTTGCAAAGGACTCACTTGAGAGGGACCCAGCACTGTGGTAAGCCTTTCTCAGGCATCATCTCGTGTAATACCCACAGCAATAGTGAAGCAGCATTATCAGCATCCCTGCTTCATCCATGAGAAAACAGGCTCTGAGAGGTAAGTTATTTGTCCCATGTCATAGGTAAGAAATGCCAGGGCTCTCGTGCTCAGAACTATCAGACTCCAAAGTCTATTTTCATAATTACTACAGCACATAATCCCCCCAAAATAAGGAAACAGGATTCAGGAGAGGGAGAGAAGTGGGAAAAGGCACTCAACAATTTATCAATTTAAATTTATCAATTTATCAAGATAAGCATTCAGGCACTTTGTTTTTTCCTAGGAGGAGAAAAGCCCTAGGTACCACGACACAGGTGCCCTTCTACACGTAGTAAAACTGTACCCGTGTCCACAGGAAGAAATAATGTTTTCAAAAATTGAGAATCCATTAAACAAACATACACCAGGAATACAAAGGAAACCCAAAGCCTTTGTACCCGTTGTTCCTGACTGTTCCATCTCTGCCTGGGATGTTCTTTTCTAGGTATTTCCATGACTGTCCCTCACTTCCTTCATTTCATTACTCAGATGCCACCATCTACTTAACACAGGTCTTCCCTGACCACCCAGGTTAAAAGTGAGACCCACTATCTCCACCGTCACTACTTGGGCACTCCCTAGTACCTTCATCTAACATATTGCATATTTTATTTGTTTACTGTCTGCACCACTGGCATGTAAGCCCCATGGGTGCAGGGCTTTTTGTCTGTTTTGTTTACTGCTATACTCCTGGCATCTGGAAAGATTTCTAGCCCATGATAGAAATGCAAATATTTTAAAATTTATCTCCAGGTCAAGCAAGTGTCCATTGACACCCCTGCATTCACACACATGCACACACACTTGTCCTGAAGAGCAGAGTTCCCAGGTAAAGCTAAACATGAGAACTCGGCTTGTGCCTGTGGCATACATTTCTAACTCTACTCAAAATCCACTCCGTCCTTCTTTCTTATCAGTAGAACCCCAATTGTGTTTGAGGGCAGAAACATACAATCAGTCAATCAATGAATCAGTGCTAACCCGCTACATTTATCAGCTTCTCTAGCTGACGATGACTACATGGCATCTCAGTTCTGGCCAACAAGCTGAAAAGTGAGGTTGTCGGGTGAGGCTTCCCAAAAAGCTCTTTACAAGGGAGTAGCATCCACTGGCACACACCATCCTGCCTTTGCCCTTCTTCTTCCTGCCATGTGAATGTGATGTCAGCGGTTACCTTGGGCCATCAGGCAATTCAGGATGGGTAAGTCTGCTTAGTTTTCTGTGACTTGCAGCTGAATGCGATCCTGTCAAAAACCCTGAGGTCAAAGTTGTGCTTTCCACTCTTCTCTCTTTAGCAAAAACGCCACTTCCTCAGCAAAGCCCGTCCCTGCCTTCAAGTTGTTAGGCCTCCTTCAAGTAGTCTCACAGCCCTGTGAACCCTTTTTTCATAGCACTAATAACAATCGTGGTAATTTACTTATGGATTTGTTCAACAAAGTAGGAAAGGGCTGTGCTTCTTGTATTGTTTGCCCTGCACACAGCACATTGTATTCTCTCACTGTATAATTATTGAAATAAGATTGAATAAGAAATCACATTAATTATCAGATATGTAGTATAGCCATTAAATGCTGAGTGCAGGAGAGGTGGTAGAGACCAAGAGCGGATGGGCGAAATCACTTTACTAAGCAAAAACCTGAAAGGAAAGAATGTGTTCCTCCTATTGAGTCTATTCAGGTATCACTCATCCTTCCGAGTTCAGCTCTAAAAATGTTTCTCCAAGAAAACATACTGGACATACTAGTCACTTTATGCCACTTTGATCTCCTCTTTTCTTGGAATCCTCCTGTAAGACAATGAAAATAGAGTATATACAAGTGCAAATAACACTCACTTGTATTGGGTAATACTCTTGAACTGTTTTCTGGTCATTCCATTTGCAATGGCCTTTACCAACCTGGAGCTGGAAGGCAGCAATTGTGTCTGTTGTTCATTTATTCACTCATCAGGCATGCAATGTATTCCGTGCCTAAAGTGCCAGTTCTTGGGAGTTCGAAGCTACACAAAGCAAAGTCTCTGCTCTTATGTAATTCAGTCTGTTGGGCAAACAAGTAAACAGGTCATTGCAATATGATGTGTCAAGTGCCGAAATAAATACAGAAAATTCCGCACATTCAATGGCTTCAGCACAGGAGTTCAAGACTAGCCTGGACGGCATGGAGAAACGTCTCTACAAAAAAGAAAAACAAAAGCTGGGGGGCTGGGTGCGGTGGCTCATGCCTGTAATCCCAGCATTTTGGGAGGCCAAGGTGGGCAGATCACCTGAGTTCAGGAGTTCGAGACCACCTTGGGCAACAGGGTGAAACTCCGTCTCTACTAAAATACAAAAAAAAATAAAAATAAAAATAGCTGGGCATGGTGGTGCGTGCCTGTAGTCCCAGCTACTTGGGAGGCTGAGGCACGAGAATCACTTGAGCCTTGGAGGCGGAGGTTGCAGTGAGCCAAGATTGCGCCACTGCACTCCAGCTTGGGGGACAGAGTGAGATGCTGTCTCAAAAAAATAAAAATAAAAAAGAAGAATCCCGGTGTGATGGCGCACACCCGAAGTCCCAGCTACTTAGAGGCTGAAGTGTGAGGATCACCTGAGCACCCGGGGAAGTTGAGGCGGCAGTGCGTCATGATCGCACCATTGCACTCCAGCCTAGGCAAGAGTAAGACCCTGTCTTAAAAAAAAAAAAAAAAAAAAGGAAAGAAAATTCTGCACATCACAGAAGTGGTATCTCACCCAGGTTGGGGGCATGCATGGAAGTCTTCCTAGAGATATCGGAGTTAAAGGTTTAGCTAGTTGCCCAAGATGGAAGGGGATGTTCCAGGCAAAAGCAGCAGCTTGCCTTACTTCAGAAATTGCATGAAGTTCTGTGTGACTGATCAGGTTATGTCCACAAAAGCCATGAGGCCAGAGGAGTAAGCAGGGCACAGAACATCAAGGACCTTTGCTAGTCTTGGTTTATATTTTATCCCACAGGCAACAAAAGGCATAGAAAAATTTTATTCAGAGAAAATCCACTGTGCAACTTAGCTCACCAATGAAAGGATGAAGCGGGTAGTGAGGCTGGGTTCAGTTTGCTTTTTGAATAATATGAGAAATGAAGAAGCAAAGACCCAGGGCAGTAAATAAAGTGGGGCATTCACTGAGATATTCGGGGAATGAAATGGACAAGATTTGGTGAGTTGACAACAAATGCACCCTTCCCCTCCTCTCTCCTTCCCAAGGTCTCATGCCCAGGCCTATTTACAGGTTCATTTTCTTACCTTTAAGTCAAAGGCAACCTCTAGTAGAGCAGTTCACTGTTGCACCCAGGCTCCGTTTTACGCCCCACACACCCAACACCCCTTTTAATTTCTTGTCATTGTACTTTTTGCTACACATACACATCTTAAATGATAACAGAAAGTTTTTTAGTGGAGAATAATCAAGCAACAAAGCCACATTTCTTATTCCGCAAACGTTTTCCAGTACCTTAGAGGTGGTGACCTTAAATTTCCCTAAAATCTGATGCCACCACACCCTGGAAGCCAGAGGTCTGTAGAAATATTTCAGCAGTTGTTTTCACACCTGGGAAAATTAGCCTATGTAGATATTTTAGAGCTAAGATGCCTCCATTAAAGAGGTGGTGCTTAACGAGTACACAGAGGATGTTCTTAAGAACAAGAATTGCAACACTGGATGGCTGCTAGCAGTAAAACCCCTATCAAACTGAGTACATCTGTAGCAAGAGACGAACTATTTTGACCCATATAAGATTTCTTAGAGATCTACTTTTATAGGGAACTAGAACCTGGCAGGGCAAAACAGCACCATGTGGGAAGTGGATGCTTGGCTGTTGCTTCAAGGTCTGGTGATTGAGAATGGCTGAGCCACTGTGACTTCCTGGGGCAGAGCAGCTCTCACCAGGAGGAGGTGAACTGCTCTCCTTCCCTTCAGAGAGCTGCTCTCCCTCACTTTTGGAGGTTAATGAAGATACTGTAACATATCCAGTAAAAACTGAATCACCTGGATGCTGGAGACTCTGGCCATCAAAATGCTGCCACTCATGAAAGACTGTGCGGCGTTTGTCTCAATCCCATCACACTAACAGGAAATCAAGATGTGGACTGAGGCTTCTCCATGATCTCCTGTCTGGGCCTATATGGAACACTGCCCTAGACAGGACCCTTTGAGAGCTACTTCAGAGACTTTGTAGATACCCAGAAAAGCCCAACCACGGGACTGAGGTCAAATCCTGAAACTTGGCCAGAAGCTCACTTGACATCAGCTGATTGAAGATAGCATCAGGGCTACCCTGACAAATCTGAAGGACAGTGTCTTTCAACAAAGTCTACCCTGTTTGAGAGGGGATGAACTGTCTTTAATCCATACTCTCCAGGCTTACATGAGATTGCTCAAATGCAGTGTTTCTGGCAAACACTTTGCTCCAAAGTAAGTCCCCCCACAGCTAGTAGCAGGTGCTTCCCTGGAGCTCAGTAACTGCAAGCTCATTTGCCAGAACCAGGCCGCTAGTGAGTAGAAACCCTAACACTAACTTGCCATTGGTCCCCTATGCTTCTGTCACAGCCAGTCTCTCCGTGTCCTCAACAAAACAGCACCATTAAATTATCCTTGATTTAATAAATACTTTTGAACTATACAATCCCTCTCCCCACTGGGCCCCACCTCCCCAATATTCACTTTTCATTTCTATCACTCCACTCATTACAAGGACTTTTGACTGACCTGTCTCCTCTATTAGATACCAAGTTCCTTTAAAGAAGGGACCTGTCACCTTAGTCGTTATACCTTCAGAATTTATCACGGTGCTTGGTATGTGGTAGGCTATTAAACGTTTGTTGAATGACTTAAGCAGATCCTATATTGTCTCTTGCCTGTAATTTTTTGGGGAAAATCCGCCTTGACCATATAAACAAGGTGAAACTCTCCCATTCAAGACCCCAAATCAGGAGATCAATAAGACTAAAACCTAAATCTAGGTTTTCTTTCATTTACTTCCAAAATCACTAGGAAAAATACATGTATCATTTTTTGAAATCACTGATTAGTTAGTAAATGAAGAATACAAGAATAGCTATATTTCAAAGACTAGCTAACTGTGCCAAAGACTTAGAAAAACAGTAGGACACCAAGAACTTAATAGGCACAAAAACAATTCACTAAAATAAAAAATACACAAGGCTAAGAAAACATGAAAAAACTTTCCAACCTTATTAGACATTATTTACCTATTAAATTAACAAAGTTTTAACCATTCGGAAAAGGTAGCGTGAAGTTAAAGGGCACTCATACACATTCAAACACTGAATGGAGGGTGGTTACCAACATGGTTATATGAATAAGAAACCTTAAAAACAGTTATGTCCAAGGCATGTGAGACTACATATGTGTATATATACATATACATGTACATATATATTAAAATGTAAACTAAAAATCCTTATATTTTTCTGTAAACTTCTAAAACTATATGCCCTAGGAAACCAAAGTGTTGATTAGACTTTATGCAGTATGACTTAGAAATTAAGAACATGGCTCTATCACTAACTAGCTATATGACCGTCAGCAAGTTGACGTTTTGGGCTTAGTTTCATCAGTAAAATGGTAATAATAATAAAAGTATCTACCTGACAGAGTTGGTGTAAAGATTAAATGAGAATATAAATTAAGAGTGTAGAACAGTGCCTGGCATATAGAGTGCTCAATAAATGTGAAATGCTCTTACTCCGCATATCAGAAATTTAGAAACAGCCAAATGTTTAATGACAGAATACTTCAAAAGATTATGGTAAATCCATACAATAGCATATTATTATACAGTCATTAAAATGTTGCTCATGGAGAGTTTTTTAATGATGTTGGGATAATGCTTATATTAAGTGAAAAAGCATGATATAAAATTGAATATATAGTATGATTTCAATTATGTAAAATATACATCAATATGTAGAAAAAGATCTAGCAGAAAGCATACTAAAATATTAAAAGTGATTATTTTGGGTAGTAGTATTTGACCTGCTTGCTATTTTCTTCTTTATACTTTTCTATCATCGATTTTTTTTTTTTACAGTAAGGAAAATATTGCTTTTAAAATCAGGAAAACATCATAATTTTAAAATGTTAAAGTAACAAATGGATAATTTTAAAAACTTACAGAAATGCCCAACTTTTCACATATAAATGATGTAATACAGAAATTACTGTAGCTTTCCAAAACTCAATAATTTCCTGTTGAATTTACAAATGTATATACTGTATTAATGCAAAGTAATTATCGCAAGCAACATAAAGCAGTAAATATCCCTTGCTGGAATTTGTTTATAAATGAGTGTCTGAAATCGAGCACAAACAATGCACACGCTCCCTGACTGAAAACAGCCCACAGCCCCTTTGGCCAGCCTCCTCCACTCTAAGCAGCAGTGCCGGCCCCCAGCTGGTCCCGCTCCAGAGCTCCCTTCTAACCCAGGAGCAGCAGTGGGACTTGCTGGCAGCTCCTCCCATCTTCACTCCGTGCTCCAGCAACTTTTCCCTACTCTATTCATCCAACTGCAAAGTTCTCATTCCTTTTGCAATTTTCAAAGAGAAGAACTCCTCCTGTCTGGTTATAAGAAAAAGAAGGATAAGGTTTTCCCTTCACTCTGAATGAACACTCCAGAACTCTTTTCAGTTCTTTATGCACAACTTTTCCCCTCTTCAACAGCTTTCAACCCTGTGTTCCTCAACCCTACCTCTCAGGTTATCTTACCTTATCATTACTGCAAAACACTACGTTCATTTCAATCCGTTTTTGCCCTTACAGAACTCAATCTATTAAGTATATAAATATCAGCCAATATAAATACCATTCAAGTTTTTAACACAATAGTAATAAGGAGAATAAACAATCACAATTTACAGGAGACATCAGGAAATTGTTCATATTCTTACTAAAGTATTTCTTTAAAGCAAATCTCAAAAGAAACTTCTGGTTTATCAATTAGCATTTTCACCTAAATAGCACTGGGTTAGACATATATTTTAGCCATAATGCTGAAAAAGCATTCTAACTAAAATGTATCAGTTGTTCATCCAAACATCCATCTGCATTGCAGTAACCAAATCATTTATGATTGAATATTTTTAAAGCAGTATAAGCAGAAACTCCCTAGATGTTAACATACTTTGTCGCTACATGGAACTTAACTCTCTACTGTTTTTTTAACAATAAAAGCTACCCTTATACAACCCACCAATTTAATGAATACCATACTTTATAAATTAATACAACACAATCTAAACGCACCATAAATTTGTATTTGTTAATCTTGATATTAGAACATTTATACATTTCAAACTACATAAAAATATGACAAACAATATAAAATAGAAATTTGTTGACAACTTACGTCCAAAACATCACTATTTCTTATATTGCAACTAAGCAACAAGACAGCTTACACAGCTCTCCAGAAAACATATAGTGTTTTTTGTGGAGTGTTATCAACAAAAATCAGCACAATCCCACACAGTAATGTCTCCAATTTATTATCTTTTCCACAGTACACATTTTTCACAAACCATAAATCCTTTGCAGTTATTCAAAGTGTGTAAACAATTGCCTGAATCCCCATATCCCCCACCTCGGCTTAAGGTTGTGAATGTTTTAAGTCCTTCAATCAAGTTTCAACTCTTCCACTTGCATAAGGAATCAAGAGCCTTCTCTCTTTAAATTATGTATATTTTATCATACAGCCTGCAATGCAGTAAATCACAGTGAAAGCCCTGGGGAAAACAAAACAACATGATCTTTACAGCGGGACTTGAAACTTCACAATAGTAAATGCAGTTAAAGAAGCTTCCCATGATAAAAGTGTGGGTTTTCATTTCCACAAATCAAGTCAATTAGAAACCCTAGGTTCTACTTAAAAACCCATTTTGATCTAAAAGTGAAAACAGTCCCCTATCCATAGTCATTTTATAAACTCTATACAGTTTCACTTGCAGAGATTTTTTTTTTTTTCCAGTCTGGAAAACAGTAGTGCAATTAGTTTTACTTCTTTTAAGTTATTTAGTCCAGGATGTAAATAGCTCTGTGGAAAGATAAGAAGATGCTCTGGTAAACAAGAAATTTTTGCAAGCCCATGCTGGCTTACGAGTCCATTAAAGCTTGTAAGTCCATAGTGGCTTTCAACAAAATGTTGCATATACATCACTAAGAACAAAGCAGAAATAAATAGGCAGAAATGACTGTAAACTGTCTCATTTCAATGATTTTTCAGTAATAACTGGCTTGATGAATTGATTATATATAGTCACTTAAATAAGCAGACAGTAGACAGTTGCCCTTCTGGACGTTCCACTATGGCATCCGGCCTGGAAAGCCCCAATGGAGTTACATTCCTAAAATTAAAAGAAACCAAAAAAAAAGGTGGGGAGTGGAGGGTGGGGGATAATAGTTTACAGATGCCACTTGAACAGGATTCCATCAAGTCAGCCAGTTCACTTAGATTTCTTCTTAAAAAGGCTTTTGATTTTTGATGGCTTTTTGCTTTTCTCTCCATTATGACAAAGGTCATGTGGGATGCTGCTTATTCTGGCAACACTTGGGGCTTCCTGAACTGGTTTACTGTCATTGCCAGCTGAGGAACATGATGTGTGGCGAGGCTTAGGCACCGGGATGCCACTGGAAAGCTGGTTCATGCTACAGGATTTCTCCAAAATGCCATTGTACACTTTGCTTGCAGGACTGAAGATCATACTCTTAGTTTCTGTCAGACCTACACAGTCGGGAGAAACCCAAGACACATCTACAGTTACAGGCGAATCCCCTCGGGAGGAATCCTCTAGGGACACCTCATCTCTTGATACCTTTCGCGGAGATAATGTTTGGTATATCTCGAGGCTTAAAGGAGGAGACTGTTTCCTTCCAATGGAAGAATTTAAGGAGTCACATTCTGAAGCTGTGTCTGGCACTTCCCTGAATGAAACACAAAGGTACAAATTTTAAATCAGTATGTTCTTAAGAGTACTAGCAGACATTCTAACTAAAACAACTTTCATTGCTTTTTGAAATTTAAAAAGGGGAAATGATACGATTCTATATACATTTCAGCAAAATTAGAACATTACTTCTTTAAATAATATGGCTTCTCAAAACTCAATGTTGGATTTTTAACATAAACCATAATAATGAAATCTTACAAACTACAGACAATATATGTTACACCTTCTTTTTGTCAAATAAATTAAAATGTTAAATTTTACAGGTGATTCAGCTATCATCTCAGCTACTTTTATGTTTTGTTTCAATACTATTTTTTTTTCTAAATCAGAGTTGATGCTATTTTAAAAGATGAATTTTAGTCACTGCCTCTCCCTTTGTCATTAACTTGATGAACTATAGCTTTGTTAGGAAGGAAGAAATATACATGAAAGGAATTACACTAAAATTTAAGTTCCACCAAATTTAAAAGGGGGGCAGGGAATCGAGGCACATCAGAGTATGGCAGTGGAAGGGAGGGGCAAACATATGATGCTATTTTTTAAAAAAACAGACATTCGGTAAATTCTCACAGCATTATTACTTTTGAATGTTTTCCTCCTTTTCTCCACAGTGGAAAAATAAATTTTGTAACCCCACAACCAACATACAGTAAATGCCATCACCCATTCCTTCAAATCTCTCTCAAATCCACCATTCCTTATTATGCCCCCTGCACCCATCCTTCCTCTGGAACAGCCAGGAACTCACCTAAATGATTCCAATGGCTTCCTAATTGGTCTCCCTGCTTTCATTCTCATTCTTCCCTCCCAGTTACTTCTCTACACAGCCATTAAAGTGATTTTTAAAAACTCGAGCAAAACATATCATTCACTTACTCGAAACTTCCCAGTGCTTTCTCTCATACTCAGAGTAAGATCCAAAGTCCTTGTCAAAGTGTACCAGGCCGTGTACTGTGGTCCCTGGCTGTCTCCAACTGCACACTCCCTTGTGTTCCTGTAACATGCCAACCTCGAGACCCCTCAGGGCCCTGCACTTGCTGTTCCCTCTGCTTGGTGTTATCTACTCTCCATCTCCACGTGGCTTACTTCTCCGGGTATGCAGGTTACTGCTGCCTCCCCCAACCACCTTATCTGAAACAGCATTCTCTTTCCTTTTACCTGTTTGTTTGCAAACCCAAAATTTACCAAAACCTAAAATGATATTTTATATTAACTTGTTTATAGGCAGAATCCCAGAAAAAAAAGAAATAAATAAGGACAAGGAGCCTTATTAACTTCTGTCTTCTCTGCACTAGAAGAGTGGCAAGCTTACGGTAGGTACTTCATAAAAATGTGTTGGATGAATGAATGGAAGGGTGAGTGAATGAATGAATGAACAGAATGAGATATTAAAGAACAGGGATCACATCTTACTCACTTTTTTCTTTTTGAGAGCTTTACTACTTAGTCTCATTCACTTTTGCACGCACTGAGCCCAAGGTGAATACTGTTCACTTCATGAAAGGAAATGATTGAGAAATGAAAGGGAGAGTCAAGGTAAAAAGTGGCCAAAGAAATACAGTGTGAGAAGGGAACAGAGCTGAAGGTAGAACAGAAAGGCAAGAGCACATATGATTATAACCCAGCAGCTGGAACTAGGCCAGGTCCTTGTCTCACTTGTCTTGGCAGCTCATGTTATTGGCAAATGCACCTCTCATAGCAAGGACTAAATTCATATTTACAAAATGAATAAACTAAATGATCTCTTACCTTAGATGGCCTATGATTACTGTCATTTTCATGTTACTGATGTACACATTTGCTGGAAGTCTGGCACTTATTTTTGATGAATATTCTATGTTAATACCACATTTTAGATACATATTGATTGCTGAATTTAGTCATTTCTATATACTTAACTCACATGTCTATGAAGATTGTCTTTACTACAAGCTCTTAAAAGGTACAAAATCCCCTAAAGACCTAATGGTTTCATATAATATGCCTACGTGTGCATTATATAATTATATAATTATAATTATATATACATTATATAATTATATATAATTATACATTATATATATTTTTATTTATAATTTAATTATATATAATTATACATTATATATACATTATATAATTATAATGTATAATTATAATTATATAATTATACATTATATAATTGAATTATAAAATGAATTTTATAATTCAATTCTCAAATGCTTTTATAATTCAATAATGGGTAGTGCTAACAGAAAGCAAGAAACAGTTCAGATATGAGGAAATGATCAGACTCGGAAATCAATCATTGGTAGAGGCATTTCTGCAAAGCCTTTTTTTGGAATGGCTGTCCATTAATTGAACAGAATATATCACTGTTCCCTAGATGCTTCCAGAGTCAGAAGCTGATTTAGTTATAATTTTATGAATTTATTTTCTCTTCTGCTATGTGGCTTGGCTGCATTGTGTGTGAAATTCTAAGTTAGGCTAAAAATATTTTAAAAACTAGCCTCTAAACTCTAAACAATGTGTGAAAAGAATACTGATTTAAGTCAGGAGACGGGTTCCTAAGATGGTCCTACCATTAATCAGTTGTAAAAGCCTCAGCAAATCACTTGATCTCTTGAGGTCTCAATTTTCCTATCTGTTAAAGTAAGAAAATTTGATTAATCACTAATGTTACCTTCTAGTTCTAACATTTGAATTCCGTAATGACAATAATCCAAAGTGTTGCTTCTTCTGCATAACTAATCTGACTTGGATAATAAGATCTACTACAACTTCAAATTTTATTTTCTTGCAGAGTCCATATTCTTTGGAATGTTGAACTTAACTATGTGTACCACTTACGCTATTTTTTTCTATTTCTTTTTTTCCCCAGAGTGACATGGAGCTGAATTCACACTTATATAAGAAAACTCAAAATGAGGTTTAAATGAGCATATATGTGCATAAGGCACAGAACATTAAAAAATCAGTAAATATTCCAACAGAGCGAGACTCTGTCTCACAAAAAAAAAAAAAATCAGTAAATATTCAAAATTATTATTTTGTAAGGATTCTGGTGGTTCAATAGAGGAGAGAGACTGAAAATGAAGAGTAAGAAAAGTTTTCCAAATTCAAATTTATTCTCTTATTTATGAGAGCTAGCTATGAAATTTTGACATTGCTATTGAAATGAGAACTGAACGTTCCATCAATGCAGAAAGTTTTATTAGACAGTGCAGCTCTCCAGTTTTCCTTCTGATTTCCAGAAACCACACAAGACCAGTTCTGTCAGTAAAGTCACCTTGCTGGTGACTATGATCATACTGCAAAGACAGACGAAAGCTAGTCATAAAATGTTAACCAAGCAAAGTCGCATCAGATTCTCCAACTGCAATGAAGATATAAAACCTGCATTATCTCCTTAGGAATATGCTGCACTGATCACTTGCAAATCATAAAATTTTCTTTTACTACCAGATAATTATGAACGAAAAATGATTATTGATGATAATGTCACCTAAAGAGTCACAAGATAAAGAGTGTGGACCACTCCCTTTTGCTTCTCATAGAAGAGGGTAATGCCTTTGGGAACACATAGCTACTCTGGCAATACCTGAAACTAACACTCAATACCATACTGCTTTTAAAGAGGAATGTGGTTTAAGAACGGATGTCCTCAAATTAAGAGTTTCATGCAGCACTGATGTCATTAAGTTGGACCGAAATACACTGCTGCTATGCCCATTTTGTTAAGTTACTAATTTACTTTTCTAAGTTCCTGACATTTTCTTAAACCTTTGGCATATGATACTGCTTATGTGTTAGCAAGTACCAGCACATAACAGAATAAATCATTAAGTGACAACAAATATTTTTAAGTCAGTCATATCTGATATTTCTTCGTGTTCAAGTATATTCAAGCTCATGCTTTTCTATTTTACATATAAAATTGTTCATGACAAGTTTATGCTCTGAGATCTGAGTCAACTGTGTCCAGTGACCTCTAAGCAGTTACATCTCAAAATATCTACCTACATGTCTGTGGTAGGCAGAATTCTAAGATGGCTCCCAAATTCCCAGCCCCTGGTGTACACACACCTTCTTCCAGTTTTCCAATCAAACATAAAAATGGATGCTGCTGTAAAGGGATTTTGAAGATAAAATTAAGGCCCCAAACTAGTTGATCTTAATATAGAGAGATTATTATCCAGGGGAGCCTTTTAAATTTTAGTCTACAGATCAGAGAGACGGAAGCTGGAGACTCAAAGCAAAGGAGGAATCTACAGCAGAGAAATCCTCTATTGCTGGCTTTGAAGATGGAGATCCTGTGGCAAGGAACAGTGGACAGCCTCCAGGAACTGAGAGCAGCCGCCATGCAGCTGACAGAAAGCACAGACACGGGGACCTCTGTCCTGGAGCCACAGGAAATGAAGTTCGCCACAACACATGAACGTTGAGAACTGCAAGCTCCAGATGAGAATGCAGCCTGGCCAACACAATGATTTTAGCCTTGTAAGGCCCGGAGCAAAAACCCCAGTCACACCAGGCTTGGAATTCTGATGTACAGAACTAAGAGCTAAAAAATGGGTGATGTCTGAGGCTGCAAAGTCTGTGGTACCTTGATATGTAGCAACAGAAAATGGAAACATGCACCACTCCTCCCACCCCCTCCTCACACCTTACCCCCAACCCAGCCCCAACATGCCCTGTAGGTTATTCACTGCCAATACCATTGCTTTTCAGCAGAGAAGTAAATGGCCTCTTCCTCCTCTTCACTTCGATAAAGCGCAGGGCAACTTGACACTGAGAGGATATCTGGATCAGGGGAAGGCAAGGAGTGTGGTGTGTGCTGGGGGTGGTGAGGGTGCCGAGGGTGTGACGGGTGGGGGGCGTGTGGAGCAAGCTGAGCTCGCTGAGGCTGAGGCGAGGACGGCACAATGCTGCGGCGCGAACGGCACAGGCTGCTGCTTCTGGCTAATGATCCAGGAGGTTTAGCCATGGTCCCTGAAAAACACCAAGAAAGAAACATGCTCATGAAGTCCAGGGTTCCCTTTACAGTCACCACAAATAAATATACACAAAAGAACTGATGTCACTAATATGTCACTGTTTCATCTCCCTTTATTGAAGTTACTGTACAGTTATTACCATTCTCTACTACCTACACTAGGAAAGTTAAGAAATAGAAACAACAAAAAAAACAGGTTTAAAAAACAAACAGAAGTGAACATAAACATGAGACTTTAAGAGAAAATTTAAATGTACTAACCAAAAAGGCTTAAAAATTTACCTAAGACAACAAATCTTTAAATTTAAAAACCTGTATTGTATCACAAACTATTTATGACTGTTAACATAAAGACAGGACAACAGAATAAAGTAGGCAGCAATGGATATCTCTTGAAATATCACAAGTTCTTTGAACTCAATCAGTTTTAAATCAAGGAAATCACTTAACTACTGTATGCACAGTCTCATAGCTGGTTAGGCAGAGTTCAGAGCAAAACTTGTTTCTTGAACACCCACTACTGTGGAACTAAACAGAAGTCTTAGATCCAACTGTTTCTGCTACCAGTCTCAGTTGAGACTCATGCAGGTGGGTAAACAAACTTCCCCTACATCTTCAATGTCCTCACTAAATGGGCATTCCATTTCTTACTCTTAACTGAACGAACATAACTCACCTAATAACAACCTTCTCAAGCTGAAGCTGTTCGCTCCTGCATGGTTCAGATGCTATAGCATCAGGACAAAAGGTGGGTGGCTTCGCTTCCCAGTATTGTCTGCACACTCTTACTTCTACATCCTTTTATACAAATGCATTCCTGCTGAAGCGAACGCTATTAAGGGACATTACTGAGTCTTCCACCTTCACTTCACTAGTCACTTCCTAGACATTCTCTCTCTTACTGGTCCTTACAACCCATCATCAGCGTGGGCAACTTCACTTGTAAGACCTAGCCAACACCTTGACCAATCAAGGTTTTCATCTCTTCTCCCCTGACCTTCACTTCTACTCCACCACACACTCTCACGCCTTATCCCACCATCATTCAGAACTGTTCTATCTTTGAATGTAAGTCAGGCTGGGCATGGTGGTTCACACCTGTAATCCCAACACTTGGGAAGGCCAAGCAGGGAGAATCACTTGAAGCCAGGAGTTAGAAACCAGCTTGGGCAACATAGTGAGATCCTGTCTCTACCAAAAAATAAAAATAAAATAATAAATTAAGACATTAGATTTAGATTCCGACCATGGTCCACCTTTCCAGTTCATACACTGTGTTCCTTCCACTTATCTATCCTACTGTCAACCCAAGCTCAAGGACCTTACTCTACTGATTATTCCTTCTCTTGCCTTAATTGTCATTGTCTGCCTTTCCCCTTCCCACAGCATTTAAAAGCAAATTCTGAAAAGACAAACATAAAGAATGAGCAAATGACAATAACAGCAACAAAAAACTCCTCTACCCCAGACTGATTTTCAGCTGATATCTTTCCTGTTTATGAAGAATTGTCTATGTTACTGTCTCTACTACTTCATCTTCACTCATTCACCAAAGAAACTGTACAGTGCTTACTTACATATTCACAATTTCACTGAAACTATTCTCAACCAGATCATGATCTACCTCACAGTTGCTAAATTCAATCAGTACTTCCATCCTTCCTTGACATCTGACCAGCATCTAACAGTGATTATTACTGTGTCCTCTGCTTGTCTTCTCTGAACATATTCTCATCTCCTCTTTTACCCACCCCTTGACTGCTGGTCTTCTTCAAAGTTCTGTTCTAAGCCTCGTTCTGTTCTTGTTCCACTTAATCTTCCTGAGCAAGTTCATCTACTCACACGACTTCAATGATCATTTGTAGTCTACAGAGGCCCAAATCTGTAATTCCAGGTTTAATCTTTCTCCTGAACCCTTATATCCAACTGCCCGATGGACACATGAATGTGCCACATGTGCCCAAACTGAATTCAGCATTTTCCTTCCCAAACTCGCTCTTCCTCCTGTGTTTCTTAGCTCAGTAAATATTATCACCACCTACCCAGTCATCAGAATTGTAAACACAGATATTCTTGACTGTTCTTCCTACACCATAATCCACATCTAGTTAACCACAGGGTTTCTACCTCTCTAATCTCTTTCAAATCTGTCTGCTCTCCTACACCCTTACTGCTGATGGATTGTATTGGACTATTGTACCCGTATTGTATTATAAAATCCTGATTTCCCCCCTCCAATTTATTCTCCAAATTGCACCTGCAAGTTCACTCGAAAATGGGAGAGGAAATGAAGGTGTATTGCTTAAAATTCTTGAAGTGAAACCCCTGACCATGGATCAGACTGCCCTCCTTACTCAGCCTCTGTTTTGAAGCTGGTGTCCCTCTGTTCTGTCACAGGAATATTAGGAGCAGTATATCTTTCTCAGCTCCTCGGAAGTATCACATTCTCTCCCACCTCCACGCCTCCTTTCTCCAACTCTCCCTTGACCTCCAATTTCAGGTCTTTGCTTAAGTGGCATTTCATCCAGGAAGGTTCCCAATCCCTCCAAGTTTAAGGTCAGTGTTTTCCCTTGTGTCTGCTCAGCAATACCATAGTATATTTCCCTATCGCATCATTTGTCTCAATGCACTGCTCCATTAGACTCTAAGTTCCATAAAAACAATCACTATGGGCCAGGCATGGTGGCTCACACCTGTAATCCCAGCACTTTGGGAGCCTGAGGCGGGCGGATCACGAGGTCAGGAGATCGAGACCATCTTGGCTAACACGGTGAAACCCCGTCTCTACTAAAAATACAAAAAATTAGCCAGGCGCGGTGGTGGGTGCCTGTAGTCCAGCTACTTGGGAGGCTGAGGCAGGAGAATGGCGTGAACCTGGGAGGCGGAGCTTGCAGTGAGCTGAGATCGCGCCACTGTACTCCGGCCTGGGCAACAGAGCAAGACTCTGTCTCAAAAAAAAAAAAAAAAAAGTCACTATGTATCATGTTCAACTTTGCATCACAACACCAATCTATCATAGTGCTGAGTAAAAAGTAGATGCTCAATAAGTATCTGCTCAGTAAATCAATGAATAATACAAACAGAAATAGCCACTGAAATAACATGATGAATTGAAACAAAGAAAAATAAAGTAAAATTAAAAGTAAAATAAAGTATAATTAAAAGGCTTTTTCCAAACACAAATAAATATAATATGGAAATATTTGTAATTTAGCTGGTAAACAATTTTCTCTCACTTATTTATAAGGATTCATAGATAAGAGAACTATAGGGCTCCTGTAAATCTTTAGACTGATGTTTTCACTTTGCCAAAGAAGAAAATATGTCTTGTAAATACTAAAAAAGAAGTGTCCAATGTCACACAGATAATGAAATTCTACAATTCTTGGCATATACTGCAGTCATCTGAGCAATCACCCATTACTTGGGATATACAGTAAAACCAGCAAGATTCAGTCATGATGGTAAGTATGGTGGGAGAGGAATCGTCTGAGAGGAATCAGGATTCACTGCTTGGAAAAATGAATACTATCTACAGAGATAAAAAAAAAAATATTGCATAAGCAAGTTTTAAGAAGGAAATAGTTTATGTAAGAAAAATTCTAAGTAATGCAATAAAGAATATAATAAAGATAAGAATCAGTAAACTTGTCACATCTGTAAGTTTTTTACAACTTCACAATCTTTTCAAAAATATCTTCTTACGTATATTGCCATCTCTTTTGCCTTAAAAAATCTGTCTGTTAGAGTTATGTACACTTAGAGTTGAGGGTTGTCCTTCCTCCTTGTTGCTTGAAGAAGTCTATATAGGGCTGAAAACATTTGCAACATCACAAAATTTATGGAAGATTAAAAAGTAGTGCACTTTGGCCTTGTAACAAGTTATCTTTTACAGAACGCAAATATGAATGTCTTATAATACTTCCAGGCCATTAATCATTCCTAATGAAGATAAACATTCATTCACGTCTGTGATTTATCACAGTAGGTAAATGACACATTAAAGGTCACTGTATAGGAATCTATTTCTGGGATAACTTTTCATTCTAATATTGATAATTACCTATAGAAGCAGAGCAGTTTAATATGACCTTATATTTATAAACTATATTTTAGATGTTTCTTATGTTGAAGAGCATAAAATTTTGTTTTCAATAAGGGATTCCCCTCCTAACAAGAACCAAAAATAAGCAATGTATATACTTCTGGTTCTAACAACATGGCAGTCAAAGGTAACCTGACAACTATATCCCAACTCCCATCAACACAGTTTAAATACCCTCAAACATTCTGATATAATGGATAAAATATAACAATTGTTTTAAACACATAGCTGAGTTTGTAAGGAGAACAGAAAACTCTCAGAGATCAAAACAAAGACTAAAAGTATATGCGAATGGGCCTGCGAGTGACATGCAACTGTTATGGGAGGTTATCGGTCTCAGTAATCTATGGGTTTGTGGTTTAATTTGGGGACATAAGATTAGGCTTTGGGCCCATGTTAGGTATTGGAATAGTAACTCAGTGTTCTGGATAAAAGCCTGGACCTAGAAGGGCTACATTACTCAGTGAAAGGGTAAAATTCTAACCAATGAGCAAGCAAATTTCTTTTATTTCAAGATCTCTAAATATAGGGATTTTAAAGGGCTTCTGTGAAAAACTCAATACTCTGAGCCTATATCTCATATTAGATTGGAGAGCAAGTTCATACTACCAGAGGGTGTATGAAACTGTATTCCAAAGAGTTCACATAAAAAACTGGTCCTACCTTGGTGATATCCTTGAAACTACTGTCAGAAGCAAAGAAAGGCATTCTGAGGGGCACTTTACCACTTACACAGTATTTTCCAGGGTGGAATAATGCCAATCTCCTTAACAATAGCTAAGTAAAAAATTATAAAACAGGAGAGAGAAAGCAACCCGCCATGCAAACACAAGAAACTGCTGTAACAATTGGTCAAGAATATCAAATAAGAGGATTATCAAACGAAAACTAAAAAATAGGGATTTTTTTTTACATCATGAAACTATATAACAATAAATTGAAAATATGAGAAAAGAAAGCATTAAAACATAGATTTGATGAAGAATCAAAGAGAACTAATAGAAATGAAAACAGTAATTAGAGTTAAAAATTCAAAGGATGAGTTAAAACTAGAACTGAAGAAATAATTAGTAAGCTAGAAGGCAGATCTGAGGAAATGTCTCTAAATGCAGCATAGATAGATAAAAAGACTATAAAAAGAAAGGTTAAGAAATGTGGAAGATAAGATGCAATATATAACTAATAAACTAATACTAGTACTAATATTTCTACATAACTAATATTCCAGAAGGCATGAATAGAAGAAAAAATAATATTCAAAGAGATAATGGCTAGTGTTTTTTTCATAACTGATAAAAGACACATCCTTCACATTCAAGAAACACACCAAATATTAGCAAAAAAAAAAAAAACCGTTTAAATCCACACCCAATCATATTATAGGGAAACCACATGACAACAAAGACAATGAGAACGTTTTTCAAGCAATCAGAGAAATGGCAGCTTATCTAAAAAGAACCCGAACCAAGTTGACGGACTACAAACTTCTCAACAGCAACGACAACCTCAAAATAACTGAGAAATAATTATTGAAAACTAATTGTTAATCTGGAATTTTATATCCAGTTACATTATTACTCTCAAGTGAGACTGAAAATAAAGATATTTTCAGGCAAAGACTAAGAGAATTTATCATTCCCAGTTGCTCACTGAAGTAGCTTTTACTGGAGAACATATTTTTAAGAAAGAAAAAAAGAAATGAATAACAAGCAAAATGCAATGATAAACAGAGAAATAAACACATAAGTATATCTAAATTATGACTGAAACAACAAAAACAGTGACTGTTTTGAGAGACATTTGAAACAAAACAAAATACCAGACAACGTTAACACATAATTTAAGATGGGAGAGCAGTGGTTAAAATTAAAGCCTCTGAAGATCCTGAATTGTTCAAGAGAATGAGAGAAGATAAAAGGTGTGAAAAACAGAAACCACAAAACAAGATTCCAGAGATAAAATTCAAACAGATCAGCAAGGAGAGTAAATATATTTGGATTAAATTTGACTTAGCCAGAAACATATTCTCAAATAGGATACAAAATAAAACCAGTTATTGCTATTTTCTTACAGAGATATATCTAGTGTCTAATAATGGAAAAATTTAGAAGAAAGTGAAAAAGATATACTAGGCAAATATTAATCAAAAGAAAGCTATTATAGATATTTCAATATCCGGTAGCATAAACTTAAAGGCAAAAAGTATTAGCCATAAAGCAGTGTCCACATAACTATAAAAGGAACAGTTAATCTGTAAAGAAGATATTATACCTGAACTTGTAGTCACCAAATAACTTAGTACAAACTATATAAAACAGAAATGGGCAGAATTGTAAAGAGAAACTGACCACCATGGGAGATTTTAACAAACATCTCTCTGCAACTGATAGAAGAACAGACAAAAATGTATAAGTATACAGAAGATTTTTTCATAACACCTGATTTAACAGACTGTACAGTACCCTGTAACTAACAAGAAAATGTAATTTCCAGATATAGACAGAACCATTAAAATATATGACCAATAAATACTAAGTCACAAGGCAAGTATCAGGAAATACAAAAAAAGTCATATTGGCCTATTCTCTAATCATGCACAAGTAGAAATCAATAGGCAAAGATGTTTTTAAAAACCAATAGACAACAAAAAAACAAAACATACATACATATTTGGAAATTAAAACATATGCTTCTAGATAATTCATATTTCAAGGAAGTGACATATTAGTAATTAAAACCTTTTAATATTTGATGATCATAATCAAATTAATATATCAAAACTTGTGCAGATGGCTAAGGTGGTTCTTAGAAAATTCATAGCCTTAAAATAATATGAGAGAAAACAAAGACTCAAAATTCATGTGGCAGGTGCATAAATATTAAAACAAACAAGTAACAAAGTAAACCCCAAGAAAGGAAATAAAATAGCAGAAATAAACAGACAATATTAACAAAACAAACAGGCTTTCAACAAGAGTGAAATAAAATAGACAAACTGTCAGCCTGATAAAGGAGACAAAAGAAGATGTAGATAAGTAATTATTAGGAACAAAAGGAGATATACCTAATGCTAAATGACGAGTTAATGGGTGCAGGAAATCAACATGGCACATGGATACATATGTAACAAACCTGCACATTGTGCACATGTACCCTAAAACCTAAAGTATAATAAAAAAAAAAAAATTTTAAGGTATAACAGATTTTTTAAATCATATAAAATAGTATAAACAACTTAAAGCCAATAAATTTTAAAACTCAGATAAAACACAATATTCTAGAAACATGTAACTTCACAAATCTACACTTTTAATCATTAAAGAAATTAAATTAATACTATAGTTTAAAAATCTGTTCCTTGCCAAAACATATATACATCAAGGTCAATTCATAGGCAATGTATTTAAAATCCTCAAAGAACAAATAATCCATACGTTAGACTATTTCAAGGTATAGAATAAAAATCATACCATTTGTTGGGTGATTATTGTAGCCCAGGGGCTGGTTCCAATACCAAGTGTTTTACAGGTATTACTTAATTTAAATTTTGACATATCTCCACAAGGTAGGCTACATTTTACAGAAAAGGAAACTGAAACTCAGGACAGTGCCTCCCACTCAGTGCCCTGAGTAAAAGGTAATGCAATTACTATAAGGTGAAGCAAAGAATCAAACCCAAGCAGTCTTGTTCCAGAATTCCACATCTTAACCCTACTTTACATTGCTGCCTCTCTAAAAGTAGAAAAGAATGGAATGAAAGAATAAGGAGTATAGTATTCCCCCTTATCCTTGGCAGATACATTCTAAGACCCCAGTGGATGCCTGAAACCATGGATAGTCCCAAACTCTATACACACTATGTTTTTCCTATGCATACATACCTATAATAAAGTTTAATTTATAAATTAAGCACAGCGAGAGATTAACAATAACTGATAATAAAAAAGAACAATTATAATAATATACTGTAATAAAAGTTATGTAAATGTGGTTTTCCCCCACCCCCACCTCGAAATATCTTATTGTACTCTACTCACTATTTTCAGACCACAGTTGACCACAGGTAACTAGAAACCATGAAAAGCAAAACCACATATATGGGCAGAGGGGGACTACTCTTTGATTTATTTTATGATGCTAATATAATCTTGATACCAAAATCCAAGATAGTGTCAGGAAGAAAAATTACTGGCTAATCCAATGGGTGATTAAAGATGCAAAAATCCTAAATAACAAACCAAACCCAACTCGTTCTAAAAATAGTACATTGTGACAAACATAGTTTCACTGACATTTAAAGGATTTATTTAAACAGATTAAAATTCAGCAGAATAAAAAACGAATGATCACCTCAAATTATGCAGAAAAATAATTTGGTAAAATTTAATATCCATTGATTAACAAAAAAATATCATTCTTAGCAAGACAGAAAGAGAAATGACTTTCCTCAACTTAAAAGTAATCTACCAAAAACATACAAAAAAATACTTCGTGGTGAAATTCTGGCAGCATTCTCTTTAAAGTCAGAAATGGCAATCCCTATTGCCTGCAGTCACCACTTTCATTCAATATTTTACTGGAGGTCTTAGCTTGGGCAATAAAGAGGAAAAAACCTACTAGTATTAACATGAAAAATCCAAGACTACCATAAAATACTTAAATGTATGTTTCTGTATTTGGTATTCTGTATTCAGCACACCAATCCAACGGCATTTCCTCATCAGCAACAAGTAATCTGAAATACAGTTTTATAAGAAAGGTAACATATATAACTACCAAAAATTTATTAAGGTACCTAGAAATTAATATTTTTTTAAAAAAAGCAAGACCTGCACAGAGAAAATAAATTATCAATTTTATTTAAAGATATAAAAGATCTCGATAAATGGAATTTATTAATAATTCTCCACAAATTCACAAATTCAAAAAAAATTTTTTAAACCCAATGGAACCTTTCATGGAATTTCATAAGCTGATCTTAAAACTCAGAAGATTAGTTAAGAGCAGAAATTCTGAATTTGAACAATAAAAGAAGCCTTGGTCTTATCAAATATCAATACTTTTTATAAAACTCTAGAACAGGGCCAGTGAAACAAAATGGGAGAGCTGGGAGCACTTATGTATCTATGGAGAGAAGTGGTATTATAAGTCAGCAAGGATAGAACAGGAATGAAGCTGAGACAACTGTTTACCCATACATCAAGAGATATATTTAGATTCCAACTTCACACTATGAACAAAAATAACTTCTAGGTGGATTAAAGGACTAATGGATTAAAGAAAAACTTAAAAACTCTAAGGAGAGCAAACAACCTATCATCTTCTGAAAAAGACATAAAAAACACAAATCAGATTCACAATTTGCCATTAAAAAAGCCAGTCTAGAAGATATTTGCAACCCTCAAATAACCAGAAAATAGAAAGTACACTTCCACATCAGTATGGAATCCTGCAGGGATTCCACAGCAAGAATAAGCAACTCAGAGACGAAGAAATCTGAACAACAAATGCCAATAAAGGAAATGGTACTCAACCTCAACAGTCATCAAGGAAATAAAAGTTTTCGTAATTGTGAGGTGTCATTTCATACCCACTCGAGTTGCAAAACAAGTAAATCAGATTATTCCAAGTGCTGATGAGGATACAGGCACACAGGCACTCTTATAAAACAGTGGGTATGTAAACTATTTTGAGAGCAACTTGACAATGACTAGTAAAAGGTGCCTTCCCAATGACCCAGCAGTCCATTTCTAGGTGTCCACACAGAGAAACTCTCAAAGTTATGCACAAGGAAATACAGGTAAAGATGCTTGTTGCACATTGTTTGTAAGGGCCAAGAAAGTAGAAAGTAGAAAAACGGATAAACTATGGATTTTTAAATACAGTAAATAAACATGTAAGTTATGGTTAACTCATTAAGCAGTGACTTTAATTCATCTCTACATAAACATGAAAAAATTTTGAAACATAACTTTTGAGCAAAAAGAGTTGTAAAATATCACCTAGTTTGATAACATTTATATACATTTCTAAACACGCAACAATTGTATATAATGTTATGGATATATATGTATGTAATAAAAGTACAAAAGGCTTTAGCATAAGTCACAACTTTAAAACAGTGGGGAAGGGGAGGCAATGTGGTTTAGGTGTATTTGTAATAGTTTATTTCAGACAAAAAGATAAAGAAAAATGTTAAAATCTGTTTATCTTTTTGGTAGGCGGGCATATTATTTTCAGTCACTTTAAGTGTGTGTGGACGGCTTTATAAGAAAGTTTAAATAAATTGTTATCACATTCTCACCAAGGAAATCATTTAGCAGATACTTAAAAAGTAATAGGAAAAGATATTTTAAAAAGTAATAGGAAAACAACAATCACCCATTCCCCTATCTACACAGAGCTAACCATTGATATTTTCTGTTTTTTCTTTCCATATAATTAAACATAGTATTATTCTGTGTATATTGTTACAACCTTTTACTTTGTTCTTAACATACTACAGGCATGTTTCCTTGTCATTATTTTAAACTAGTAAAATTTACACATAGCCATGGTAAAAAAAATTTTTTAACTGCTCAGGAGGGTATAGAAATGAAGAGCCTTCGTCCTTCCCTAGACTTCCAGTGCCGAGAGTTTCCCATTTATCAGGTCCAGAAATTAGGCTTTTCTAACTAAGCAGAGTGGAGTACCTCTGTGGTGCCACTGGGTGGAGGCAGAGCTCTCAAGTTGTAATCTTTGGCATGAGTTACTTTTTAGAGATAATAAATTTGATCACAGCATTTCTTTCTTTTTTTTCTTTTTTGAGACTGAGTCTTGCTCTGTCGCCCAGGCTGGAGTGCAGTGGCACAATCTCGGCTCACTGCAGCCTCTGCCTCCAGGGTTCAAGCATTTCTCCTGCCTCAGCCTCCTGAGTAGCTAAGATTACAGGCGCACGCCACCATGCCCAGCTAATTTTTGTATTTTTCGTAGAGAGGATTTCATCATATTGGCCAGGCTGGTCTTGAACTCCTGACCTAGTGATCTGCCTGCCTCAGCCTCCCAAAGTGCTGGGATTACAGGCATGAGCCACTGCGCCTGGCCTGATCACAACATTTCTAAAACATTAAATTTAAAATCAACTCTTGTACTTTTTTCTGATTTAAAAGTTTAAATTTGCCTGTATTCCACAATCACTTAAAACTAGAATAATTATTCACATTTAGTACAATTGTTTCCTTTTAATGGACATACGGATATCCAATACTTCCGCCCCCAACCCAAAAAGTGTTTTTTAAAAAGCAAAGAAAAAAACTAGTTAATCTAGATAATGCACCTTCCTGCACAATTCAGATATTAAACATGGATTTTAAGGAGGAAATTCAACTTTTAAAAGCTACAGTTTTCAAACAAAAGCATGTACTTATGAATCAGTGTTGCAATTGGCAAGCTTAAGGGCATATAATGCAAATAAACAAATACAAACTGACAATATTCTAACTGCAGAGCAGGCCCAGATCTAGACATAACTTTGCAACCATCAAGACCTTGCAGTGTGGAGCAAGTGAAATGAATGCAGTCAAACACTTCTAGTTTTGCTGTATTTACAATCTGTCCACTCTTCCTGCCTCCTTTAAGAGTTGAGTGCCGCCTCACTCTCCTTGCATTAACTGCCGTCAAACCAGAGAAGTAAAACCAGCAAAATAATACAAGTACATACCTAGAGTTAGTTAGTGGTAGAGCTAGGATTCAAATCCCTGTTTCCAAGATCTTCCCCTAATTTTTATTTCTACTATACATTAAGCGGCCATTTGAAAGGATATTTTCCCTGAAAGCTCAGCACTTCATTCCTACACTGATTTGGCATTTACAGTGTGCTATCTTTACTGTCAATTATGTTTTTATGTGACTCCTCATTTCAATTTAATTACAAGCAATGTTTTAAAAAAAAGTCTTATATTCAACAATATAATGTTAGATGTCACAGTTGCTCAAATAAACATTTAATAATCAAATTTATAAAGCATTCAGATTTCTTTAAAGTGTGTGTATAAATATATAATATAAATATACATAGACAAAGTATTTATATATGCATTTCATATGGTATTCTCAAATAGTAAATATTTAAATTACTAACAAAAAGAAAGAGAAAATGAAGGATAAACCAAATTTTTTCTCATAGATTTCGAAGCACATGATTCCTAAAAGGACATGGGAGAAAATTACTTTGAAACCTGTACCAACACCTTTTGTTGAACTTACCACTTACCGGGAAATTGTGACACTATTGGAGGTGTGTCTTCATCTAAGTCATCAACTCCTCCAGCAATTGGATAGGGTGGAATGGAGACTCTGGGCATCACCACCCAGCTGTGATCAGAATAAAGGGAAGAGGTCAGGCTGGGGAGTCCTGAGTTATGGGCTATCTGAAAGCCACAGATCTTCTCAATTTGTTGCCAGCGAAAAAGTCGTTCTCGTAAACAAGTTGTCAACTCAGAGAGAGCTTTCCTGGAAAAGCCAATAAAGAAATTACTTACTGCATCAAAAGGTCTTTAATATGGCACTGAAAAAAGGCAATACATGAACAGACCATGGCAATTAACTAATTTCAAGAAGAAATACCCACTCTTAAAACTAATGTAAATTATGTAATTATATAAATGATAAATATAAATTGTTTACAAATTACCCATTTTAACACAATAAACAATAAAGCAAATAAAAGCGAAAACAACATTCTTACTTTGCTTCCAGAATTTTGTGGTCTACCTCATCCAGGGAGGAGCTGTGTGCAACGTGCAGAGTCCCAAAGACTGTGCTTCTCTTCTTTTTAATTTTTTCTGCCTAGAAACCGAAAAGGACTAAATAAGGGCTAGGTTTGAAAAAAATACAGACATTTTTGTATATATAACATAATAAAGCTTATTTTGGTTTTGAATATATTAGCAATCATAAAACCAGTAGAGAATTACTAGCCAAGATATCCCTGCATTCCAAAAAAGAAAACAGACGAGGGAGAAAACGTGCTTTCCTAAGCCAATCGATGTAATTCAAAACTTTATTCTGGAGAATTTTTCTCTTATTTCTATGGTTCAGGAAGGCCCGAATCTTGTACTAAAAGTAACAGAAAAACATTAACTATATCATACTATAATGGTGCTAGTGAGTGAACTAAGCTTTTAAATTTTTTTGCTAGAATTCAGATTACGACTTATTCTCATTCCACACAATTTGTCAAAATTAATTTCCAGTAACTACTAACCTGAATCAGATATGAAGCAGCAACCTAGAGGAAAAAAGCTCTGTATAAAACTTTTATGATAATGATAAAAAAGAATAATGTTTAAAACAGTAAGGTCACTTTGAAAAGTATACACTTCTCCAAATGCAGTAATTTTAATTTAAAGCTTATGATTACTAGAGTCTATTTACACAATAAATTCCAGTTTGAAAAAAGAATCTGTAATAATAAAACTTTTATTCAGATCTGTGTATCCCAGTTGAGTAATCCCTCTAAGAATGCAGCCTAAGAAACAAATTTAGTAAACTTTGAAATACAAGAGAGTACCTCATCTTTAGCAATAGCTAGCTGCATTTCAGCGTTTTGTCTTTTAATATTGTAGTACTGCACTTCTACTTCATGTGTTAACTGAAGCCATTTCTGAAGTGCATCTGGAACAGACCAACTGCTTCTCAGTTCAAATTCTTTTTCGGCCTTTTTCAGAGCCATGCGAACCTGGAAGAAGGAAAGGAAGGAGGCAGGAAAGGAGAGAGGGAGGAAGGAAGGAAGGATTAAAATATTTTTTAGAACCCAAACTAAAAGAAAAAGCTATTTTAATTATGCTCTTTGTAAACATCGTTTTAAACTGCAAAGTCTAAATACAATAGATTTCTAGCATTAAAATTAAGGCTGACAACAGAGCAAGACTCCATCTCAAAAAAAAAAAAAAAATAAGGCTGAGCTTCAAGTGCATCTTAAATCCACTAAGCAAAATTGTGAAATCAAGGAGGGTAGAGAGGGCTTATTTATATCTTAAGCTGCAATATTTAGTTTTGTACGTTATGAAAACCAGACTCCACTGTGGGAGAAAAAAAATCAAGGGTATATACAAATTAAAACTGATCACATTTTCCCATAATGCATATTTCATTTATGAAGTATTATATAAAGAAGTGTCCAAAATTGAGTGGGTACACGTTCTACTCCTAACGTTTCCAGAAGAGCCTACTGTAGCTCCTTCACTATATACTCATTTTTTAAAAATTGTATTTTTCTGTAGTTTTTCATGACATCTTCTTTATGGCCAGTTATTTCTTACTGTTTCCAAGTATATCTGCCTATTATTGTCTGTTTTACCACTTCTGCTACATAATTCACTGCTTTGAATACACCAGAAAGTAGCTAAGTGAACATCTGCAGAGCATGTACAGATTTTGAGAAAACAGATTCTGAGTGAGAGTCTACTTGATTTTTCTCATGAGAAACTATGCATAGTCTTCACTATAAGCATGTCATAGTATTTCTTCCACCTGCCCTTTAATGGAGACAGACAATAAGTACAGAAAAAACAAAAATGCTTGGTGGTTAGTTGATAAGTGCTAAGAAAAAGTACCATAAGGAAAGCTTCACTAAGAAAAGACACAGAACGAATAGATAATTCATTCTTGGAATGATTTACTTAAAAACTAGCAAGAGCTTTCAAACTAAAGATGTATAAAGATACAGGATGTAATTATGAAACTGTACACATACACTCACACTCAAGACCTTGAGGCAAAGCTACGAGCGACTATGGAGCATCCTGCGTGTCGAGCACCACCCCACAGATTAATTTTCCCCAAAGTTAACTAAGGACACTGAAGACCAAAGGAATGTTTGATCTGAACAAACCCAACTTATTTGAATAAACTTTATAGTGTGCCAGAATAAACCAACAAGAGTACTATACACAAACTTCTGATAAAGAAATAGAACAGCTGTCAGTTAGTGTGAAAACAAACAATTGTGTAGAAAAATATATTTTAAGATTCCAAAATTAAAAACAAAATTCACAATGCAACACTAGGTGACAGTTCAAAAAGACACATTAAAGTAAGGGGAAGAGCACTAACTCACTGCAAACGAATCCCAAGCAACATCTGCCTACATAACTAACTGCAATGGCTTGGGACAATACTGTGTTTAATAAGTCAGTTGGGTAAGCTGTGTGGCGTCCCTGCTAATCTCTCAGGGAGATAAAATTTAAGCTCAGCTTCATGCAGACCTGCATAATACCACAAAATGTAAGTCCGCAAGCCCTTCTTCTCAGAAGATTTTAAAACTAAAATTTCTATACAATTTTCACGTTCAAGGAATTATACAGAGAATCTCAAAATTCATTCAAGTTACTCTCTTTAATCATAGATTTTTCTTAATATTTCCATAAGTGTATTTCCCCTAAAAGAGCTCAAAGGAAACACATTTAACATAAAAACTACTTATATATTTTTAGCATAAATTGAAGCTGAACAATGTTTAGATTGATTGCCAAACAATGACTCAAACTTGTGGAAAGTCTGACCTTCCAATAGTGGCAACTATTTAACTGTTTTCTCTGCTATTACTCATAAATGTTTCATTTGATCTAAATCCCAACCCTTAGTTTAAATCACATTGTTGTTTATAGGGGAATGAACACAGAAAAAAACTGAGTAATAAACAGCTTTTGCAAACAATATATAACTGTTTAAAATGTAATAGTTATTTACATGATTTTTGTATCTTAGGAATAAAACAACAGTAAGTAAAAATATGATGTCACAAAAACAGCCTAAACATCTGAAAACTTGGTTTTTAGACCCAAGTGTATTATTTATCATCTCTGTAACCTTCAGTAAGTTCCTAAGGCTTATTGTCTCACGTATAATAAGGGTATTATCACTTGCCCTGATTAAAGGCTTCCTGAGACTTTTTCTAAGAAACTAATTCGTGAAAACTACTTAAATCACACAAAATATAATAAAGCAGTACTATTAGTCACCCAAAGTCTCTGTTCTAGGAAAAATAACACTACATAAAAAACATACCAGATTTTCCTGACTTCTAAATTTATGTTGATTATTCTCCAAACAAAATACAGTAATTCCTTGAACTACGTGGAATTGTGGGTTATGTCATATTATACATCATTTCTCAGTTAAACTTATTTCTACAAGCAAAGCTTTTAATAGCAGTATAAGAAGACACAGACTTTGGAATATGACATGCAAAATCTTGCCTTTACCAGTTAATAGCTGTGTAACCCAAGGCAAATAACTTATCTGGCCTCTCTACACAGCTCTTTGTAAATGAAGATAATACCTATGTGTTGTGAGGATTAAAATTTATGAGCAAACCACTGGCAATGTGTGTAGCATACACTGCTGGCACACAGTAAGCCCTCAGAAAATTGTGTTTCTTATTAATGTAATCATGCCAGACAGTGTTCTTTTTAAAATACCAATTTCCTTCCTTTAAGCCACCTTTTATTGACCCAGGATCTAATGAGATTATTCATACCAATAATACCAATACATCATATTTTGGTAACTTCGGGGTCTACTGAGGTGTGCATGGTCTCTCTCCCAAAGCTTCAAGTTAGAATGTCCATAATTCTTGGGCCCTTTTTTTATATTGTCTCTTCTCCCTCACTGTGAGGCAGTCACCTGTGAAGTACTACCATCAGTTTATATCTCTGTAGAAGAATTCCAAACTACTGTTTTCTGATTCGCTCCTTTTTATGTACAAAGTTTAGAAAGACAGAAATATACCAGAACAAACCGAGAGTTGGACGTCTTGGTGGAAAAAGGCAGGGAGTTCTTACAGGAGTGCAAAGGGCATAGTACCCACTTCTCGGATACAGTATGATTTCGACTAGGCCTTTTTTGTCAACTCCCTGATTCTTTGCTACATTCTGTGCTGATATGGTTTGTTAGTTGAATGGGGCATGACTGTAAAATACATCTAAGAGTCCTTAGATGGAAGAGCTCCAAAAAACAGACATCTGGGGGTGTGAGAGAAGGAGTGGTTAACAGTTATAAAAAAGATGGCTGTGTTCAGTCAGACATATTCTCATAAAATGACAATCTTGAAGGAAACAGTAACGCACAGTGCATATTTTCTCATGAGTTGATCTTAAGTCCTTCATCACTTAATTTGCATTTCTTATTTAGCACTCTATTAAGAAGGAAGCAACAGCGCATAAAATGAAGTGGAGGCAGAACACCTAAGTTCTTGCCCCTGCTTTATAACTGAGTCACCTCTAATTTTGAGCAAGTTTTATGACCCTCATTTTGTTCTTCGGTTTCATTATCAGTAAAGAAATCATCAAAGTCAGAAGGAGGAGATGAGACCACAGAAGTAGAGGCTGGAACGATGCGCTTTGAAGACAGACGAAGGGGCCATGAGCTGAGAAACGTGGGTGGCCTTTACCAGTGGAGGAGGCAAGGAAAGGAAACATGTCCTCCCCTACGGCCTGCAGAGGGAACACAGTCCTGCAGGCTCGCCTCAACTCACTCTGACCTCCAGAACTTTACGATGATAAATTTCTGTTTATTTAAACCACTAAGTTTGTGTCTTTTTTTTTTTTTTTTTTTTACAGTGGGAACAGGAAACTAATGCATCTGTCTATAATTAAATTCTGCCAGCCCCTCACCTTCTCCAAAGGACTCTGTGCAATGCCTAAATGCCTATATTCTATCTTAAGTAACTGAACAGGAGAAACAGGTATTGGAGAGGAGCTTCAGAACTTTCAGCAGATTATGTTCTAAAACTATTTAACAGGATTGAAATGAATGTTTAATAGAAATCCTTTACCTTTGCAGAGAAGTTCAAAATTAGATATACTTTATCTTACTACATTATAGTCAGAAACTTAAACATATTACAGATGTTAAACAAACACCTTAAATTTACTCAAGACAATGAAGATGGCAAGGTAAGATTTCATGAATGAGTGAACATGATGGTAACTATCTTTCAGTTACTACTGTGTTATTTTGCTATATGAACTTCGATCAATGCTAACAACATAAACAAATGATTCTTTTATCAACTGAGGAACAGTACACAATGGAACTAAATGTAGGAAACTGAAGAAAAACAGGACCTGGCTCCTCAGAGTGGCAATGTTAATATCTTTACAAGTGATTTTTTTTTAATGTAAATACCTGTTCCAATTCCTGTTCTGCATACTGACGTCTACTCAATTCACATTCAGCTCCCTCCCTTAGCTCTCTCAGCCGACAAGCCTCCTCCTTTGCATAATTGATTTCATCCATCATTTTGCGCTCTAAATTTTGCTTTTCTACAGCAACATTTCTGTTTTCTTCCTGTGCCTTTTCAAGCCTTATAGAACAATAAAAATAAAAATTCCTCACAAAAATTTCCAGTTTTATTTTTTTTACAAAATAATGAATACTGTGTCAAGCAATTAAATACATATTTCAATCAGAAATCATAGCATTTTTCATTAGCCTTAAATTTGGTTAATAAAAATATCAGGCAACTTACTATACAGCTATTTTGGTTATCCTGGGCTCAAATGACAGGGAAAGCAGGGAAATACTCTTCCGCAAAAAGCTTTTCAAAAATTCCTAATTATTTAAATCAAGTTAAAAATAAAACTTAACTACACATCTAATTCCACTATATTTGACTTACCTCCACTGTTCTTCTACTCATTTATTCTCAAGTATACACACTTATAATAAATCTGTAATTATAAAAGTATACTTTTCTAAAAATGTGAAATCAAATATGCATATATTCCTGATGTGTATAATAACCTAAATGTGTTTAAGCATATGCCCATATTACTTTTTTTACAAATTGTATTTGCCTACATAAATGAGTTATGATTTTTCTGAACTTACCTCTCTTGTAAGTCCATTAGACTTTGCTCTGCAGTTTGTAAGCTCTCTAAATCTTTCATCATTTTTGCAACATGTTCTTTTGATGTCTTATTCTGCGTATAAGCAAACCAGCACCCTCCAACACCAATTACTATAGAAACTGTGAGGATAAAATCTTTCATCCAGTTATGAGGTGGGCCTATTAAGAGAATTACAGATGATTAAATTAATCTTTGAGTATGACAGTGCCTCAATACAAAAAGGCACTTTTTAAGTAGTATCTAAAACAAAACCAAAAATTGGAGATCTCTTTCCCATGCACAAGCTCTAGCCTTTTAAAATTCTTTCTTCAAATAATGACTGTGCTTCTTGTAACTCTTTGATATACCAGACTTATAGAAGGGCAGAGGCAAACCCATATAGACACACCATGCCCCTGCTGGTGGGAGAAGGAGTGGCCAAAGTCATGGGGACCCTTGAAAAAGCAACAGCACCTCCAATCATATGCTGCCAGAATGGTCTTCTGTGGGGTGAAGGGAGTCATCAAAAGTATCACCACCATCATCCCAACTCCCTTCCTTCAGTCAAGCCAGGCAGCTGTCACGTTTCTGTCACACTTACAAACCTGATCACTCACCAAAATGTATTTTCCCCAAGGAGGCAGCTATATAACTAATTAGGTTAGGTTAATCAGTGGTTCTCAAGGCTGGTGATAATTCCTCACCCACCCCTAGCAGACATTTGACAATTCTGGGTTGTCTCAACTTGGGGGAGTGGTTACTGGCACCTAGTGGGCAGACGCCAGAAGTATTGCTCAACACCCTACAGTGCGCAAGACAACCTCCTCCCTGTGTCCCCTCTGCTGAAAACAAAGACTTATCCAGGAACTATCCTCCAGCCCAAAGAGTGACTAGTGCTAAGGCTGATAAAGCCTGGGTTAAATAGGAATAACGATTATCCAATTTTAGGTGTCTATATGCCAGAGATATGGGGGTTACTGGCATGATGTTAACCCCCAGCCTTATGTCTGAAACAAAGAGTGAGGAGCCAGGGCCTACTGCCTTCAGTGATACAAAACACAGAAATCACTATTCAGATTTCTTGATTTAGCCCAGTCAGTACACACTAATTTTCACGGGGCTCTCTGGAACAGAGACACAATGATAGCTAATATATTATTTTAATGCTCCACAGAGATACAGCTCACAGTGAAAAACTGCCTAAATACCCAGGCCTCCAACAGAAACATATTTTGAAGTTTGGTGACAAAGAGTTCTACAGAAGTTCCTAGGCTGACAAGTCTGGGGTTTGGCTATGTTTGTGTAGTGTGATATGTAGCATGCCCTATGTCAGTGACTCTCAGTTCTCCATATTGCCAGAGTGTACACCCTCATCCTTCCACCTGTAGTGGAAGAAATGTACTGCTGAAAGCTACAATCTCAAAAGCATTTTTTATTTCTGCCTCACACTGAGATGTTCAATTCACGTTCTCCTTCAACTGTGAGCCCTATTCTCTGACCATAAATAACAATAAATAGATAAATAAGGTCCCACACTCAATAATAAGCACTACAGACTGGAAAAGATTTTTAAAAAAACTCCTTTAAAATGTATCTCTGTTCATTTGACAATGCTGGTTTTTAAAATAAATCTAACATAAGTGTTCTGACTACGGGGCACATTCACTCAATCATTCTAAGACAAACATATTTAAAATCATTAACTTTTTAATTGGTTTATTTAAATATTTGTTTACAATCTTTTTTAAGACTAGTTTGATTTCTTTTCAAATGACTTGGCAATATAATTTTGGGGGCTTAGAAAGGGGTTAGTTTCAAGATTAATAAAATATGAGTATTCCTGATCAAGTTGTAAATAGAAACAAATTCTATACTTTAATTCCTATTTTTACCAATCACTCACATGAGAAAAATTGGACAGAATCCCACAGAAGATAATCCCCCAATGGATTCAGTCTGGAAGTGAGGACAAGGAAAAGGTTGAAAAGGGCATCATCTCTATGGAACGCTCGGCATTTCAGCAGTGTTCTATTTCCTAGGGTTTGTAATTTCCACCAACAGTGCATTTCCACCAACTCTCATATGGGGAGTTCCAGCTGTTTCACCAGCTGCTCTTTTAGCCCAGGCCAAAAAAGAACCACCAGTAAAGTCATGAAATCTATTCAACCAATTCTAGTTACCCTTTTTTAGAAGGGCCATTCCCAAGATGGTATCATAGAAACCTGAAAATCTCCTAACTCCAAGAATACAGGCAGAATAAACATTAGTTTCCTACTTTATAACTTGTGGAAGCCACTTTTCTTGTATTAATTTTGTTATTCTTTTTTGACTAAAAAAAAAAAACATAATTCCTTTAAAAGGTGTACTTTTCAAACACTTTCTCCCAAAGCTTTCTGAAAAATTTGAAATTAAATAAAACAAACATATTAAACTTCTCTTCTGGGGAAAAAATATTCCTGTCAAAGTAAATAAATACAAGGTTTATTTTCTTTACAGATATTGCATAACACTTTCTCAAATGTTTCTCTTCAAAACAATCAAATAACATTTTCTACTTCTTGCTCCTGCCAGTAGAGTTTGTTAATTTACAAAGCTTCAAGTGAGTCTTTGCTTTCCATCTATATCTAAAAAACCCTTTTCTTGGTGTTTAGTGAAATTTTAGGCTCTACTGCTTCACGCCATCAAGATGGTTAGACTGTATTATTTTTTAAGAGATTCCTCAGTGAATATCCCATTACAGTAACATCAACATTAAAACTCCTCCAAAGATCCATAGTTTTAAATCTAAAAATCCTAAATTTACAGCTAAATATAGTTTTTTATATACAACTTCTTACATTAGTAACCAGCTTTGAAAATTTCACACTCATGTTTCAGTGACAGAAAATCCCATCCTATAAATCTTTTAAGATATTATTATACTTCTTTCACAGGTAATAGATGATTCTTCTTAGAGGCCTACTATCTTATTTTTCTCTTTCCTTAAATAACACAGAGATGATCAGGATATTCTTTTACATCATCCTCTGAGTGAGAGAGAATACTAACGTGTTAGAGGTCCAAACAAAACCACATCCAATGCCTTGAGCTGAAGCTTTTGTCTGTGACTCCGGTCACTGATTTTCAACTGGGAGATCATAAATGAAGGCTCGTGCACTGCTATCCTGTTTATTTGAAAAACACACACATATATATATATTAAATGAAAATATTTCTAGTATACAAATTTAAATATTTGAGCAACACATTTAATCCTTTACATATTACTGATGATCACTGTTGGAGCTCATCCATGTATGATTTAATAATTTGTTACATGTTTCAAAAACTTCTTCAGTGCAAACTTAGCTGTAGGAAGACTCCTGTATGTTAATAATTTAGTAGCTACATTGAAAAAGCTTTGGTTTTCTAAGGTTACTTTCTGTTATGACTTACTATAATTTAGAAATTTATAAAGTTGAAAAAAAATTTTTTTTTTTTTGAGACAGAGTCTCACTCTGTCACCCAGGCTGGAGTGCAGTGGTTCGATCTCAGCTCTCTGCAACCTCTGCCTCCCGGGTTCAAGCAATTCTCCTGCCTCAGCCTCCCGAGTAGCTGGGACTACGGGCACATGCCACCATGCCTGGGTAATTTTTTGTATTTTTAGTAGAGATGGGGTTTCACCATGGTGGCCAGGATGGTCTCGATCTCCTGACCTCATGATCCGCCTGCCTCGGCTTCCCAAAGTGCTGAGATTACAGGCATGAGCCACCATGCCCAGCCTAAAGTTGAAAATATTTTATAATCATTAATTACTTCTGTCATTTATTATCCTTTCACAAAGGATAATAAAACCATAAGTAACATCTACAGCAGACCTTAAAAAACAATTTAGTTTTCAATTTAGATCATACTGATTTTCTTTAAAAGTATCAAAAAATCTGTACCTTTAACATTCTCACGTTTAACTGTTTAAAAATTGAACAAAGTACACTGAAGTCACAAGTGGGAAATAAAAAGCCTTCATGGATTGAGGTAGGTAGGTAGAGGAATTTATATAAGAAGAAGTACTAAACCATTTTATTAGCTATGAAGAAAGCATGTAGGAGGCACAGGTAAAATAAGGAAATAAAATCACTTTAGTATGGACTGTAAATACAAGCAGCCCAGTATTCAACTAAGATTTCTTAACAACCAAGTATGATGCTAGTGAAGATTTCATTACACAAAGTCTAATAATAATAACAATGACAATAAATACAGGCAGATAATACATGCTGGGTCCTGTACCAATGACTTAATACTCAAGAAAACCTTATAATAGTATTTCCATTTTATAGGTGAAGATACTTGTGAGAGGTTGAGTAACTTGACTAAGGTTACATAATTAGTAATAGGTAAGGCAACGATTCAAACCCAAATATGTACGATTCCAAAGACTACTCTGAAACACTACATTTTGTATAGAAAGATATCAGTACTCTCTAAGTATGGAGAAATTACAGGAACTCCTATGAGGCATCTATAAAACCTTAAAGAGCGAAGAACTCTAACATTCCCTCTCTAAAATGCCTTCCTTTATCTTCTCCACAGGTACTTTCCTATAATGCTTCCCTTACACCTTTAACATGACACTTATCAAAATGCATGAAGGCAAAGACTATGTCTTATCTCCGTATCCCCAAAGCCTAATGTAGTACTTGCCAAAAGTAGAAGCTTGATAAATGTTTGTGTAATAGCTGAATGAACATATGTATGGATGGATGCATGAATAGCAAACTGTCAATAGACTAAGAAAGACAATGAGATGTAGTAAAAAATATATAACAAAATTTTATGCAAGATTCAATATGAGTCCAGAGATAAAAATGATTCCACCTGAGTGGGTAAGGGTGTCAGGGAAGGCCACATAGGCCTGAAAGAAATGAGGTGGTATGTGTCAGGTGAAGAGAGCCTTAGTATAATGTTTGGTAGTAAGAATTACAGAGTATAGAAAACACAGTGAAAGGTTTAAGATAACCACTACAGCCAACAGAAAACATAGTTTTGGCTACCTTTAGTAGATGTAAAGGGTTTTAATGTCACAGAAAAGAAACATCATAATGGACTGTTGTAGGCCAACCATCTAGAATATGTAATACATTTTCTTATACATTCTTGTAACTAGCTCTTATGTCTACAGATACCATATAAAGAGCTCTGGAACTTTACATAATAATTGAAATTAATTGATATTGCCCCTTTAAGTTGACTCATCTAATTTCCATTACTATATAACAGGGGCTTAGGGAAGAGTTTACTGTTTTCCTTTCTCCTCCACTAAAAAAGATTCCAATGGGCTGACCTGAAAACTGAACTTATAATGTTTTTCTATAGTAACATGTTCACTATTTAAGGAGCTGATCTTGACAAGTGTGTGATGTCACAATTTTACCAGAATTGGAAGCATCTCTGATCATCTTTACTTAACCAAAAGAAATGAGTAGCTATAACACCGATTGTCAAAACACAGATTAGCCTATTTTATTTCATGTTGTTGTCATATAAAGAAGTTTCTCAAAAGGCAACAAGAAAATTCCTATTGTTCCTCATACCCAGGGCAACATATATAAATTAAAAAATTCTAATCTCATTTTAATGTTCGACTCTGTTTTAATATAAGAACTTGTTTTAATTAAAATAACTGTATTTTATTTGATTTTTGTCTTCTTTCGAGCATCTAGTTGTACCATGAACATAAAAGATATTCAGTAAGTACTTATCGAATTGACTCTTATCCCCATAATTTCATCATTCTAGTCATATGTATAATAAAATCAGAAAACTAATGTTGATGTTCAGAATACATTTAAGAGAGATTTGAAAACTTTCAACTTGATCCCAAATACAAACCTCAAAGCAACAATGGATACTTATCTAAATAGGGCATGTAAGGAAGCTGACTAGGGACACAATGTATATATTTCATTACATATAATGATTAGATTGTAGTAACTGATTAGAATCTTTTTTCATGTAGGAAATCATCCAGGGAAAAATAAAACTTAAGAAGCAATCTTGTAAGAGTAAAAAATTCTGGTAAAATCATTGCAAATTTTGACATTTAAATCCTTCAAGATTATTAAGTTAATTAATTAGAAACTATAATTTCTAAATTATATCATTTGGTATTTGCAAATGATACAATTTATATATAATTTAGAAAATAAAATTTAGAAAACTGGATTCAGACATCTAAGGGATAAATTGGCAACCTGGACTTTGCTATCAAATCTATCTGGGTTTAAATGCTGCCTTGGGCGAAATGTTTAACTTGTCTCTGACTTGGTTTTTTTAACCTCTAAAATGGGAAAGACAATATATACCTCATTTTAACCATGAGGGTTAAATGAGATAATATAAAATACTTGCATGTAGCATACATTTTTAAATGGTTGCTATTTTTTATTAATTTCATTTTTAAAATTCAGGTATAACGTATAGACACCATATTTCGATGGTTATTGTCATTTAAAATGTCACAAGAAAGAGATGCACATTAATCCATTCAAGTAGATGTGTTCATAAAAATGAATCAGTATTAAATAAAAATGTTTTTCTTAGTCAAAAGTTGACCCTTGATGTTATTTACAAATGATATAGTTGACCCATCTTCTGAAACTCAAAATCATGTTCCTTGGAAGTAATTTTTCCAAGAGCCTGATTATTTAGACAAGAAAAATTGATTAAAACTTGAAAATGCATAATTTAGAAAGACTAAAGAATGGATACATTTATATTTCCTTTGTGCCCTCAGCCACGGAAGTAATTTGTAGATTCAGTATGGGAAAACATATAATTCTCCCTCAATGGAAAATACATTTGCATAACAAAGACTCACCTGGGAAGCGTCGTTCCTTTGACATTGTTGTCTCTAAAATTCTTCTCATATTGGGGTAGTTCAACAAACTCTATCAACCACTGAAGAGTGTCTTCAAGGGTCCAATTATGAACTGCAGGAGATAAAAGGGGAATGCGTATTTTAAACACACCTGCTTTCAGAAATACATATTCTATAATTTCAGAGAATATAAAGATGTTAGATTGCATTTTCAATTTAATCAACATTAAGTACTACAACTGTATCTAGCACTCTACGAGAAGAAGAAAGCCTTACAATCAAAAACAGAAGTGATAGATAAAAGCAATTAGGACAAAGATTAGCACGATTAATTCTAAAACAAACACCTATACAAAGTTTGTAAGAATGAAATAATCTATCATTCCTCTGGTTGTAGAAAAATTACCAGATACATACTTGTTCATTCTTTCATCTAGCCATCCACCCATATAGTACTGTAATACTGAAAACATTCTGAATACCAGATTCCATTCTAAGCACGGGGCATATGGCAGTGAATAAAACGGATAAAGTCTTTGTATGGAACTTAAATTCCTTTGGGTTTGGGGAGGGGCACTTTAGGAAAGAAGGAAGAAGAGGAAGGGAAATTTCGGATAGTGATTAACTTAAGAAAAGCAGGAAAGATGTCACAGGGTAAGCCTCTCTAAGGAGTTGACATCTGAGACCTAAAAATTGCAAGGAGCCACACTGTGAAGATATGGGTGAAAAATATCCCAAAGAGAGGAAAAGGCTAGTAAAAAAAAAAAGCCTTCAGATGGAATGAACTAGCAGTGTTTGAGAGACTGGCAGAAAGTCAGAGAGGAGCTAGGTCATGAAAGGCTTTCAAGAACTCTGGATAGTTTTCTAATTTCAATAAAAAGAAGGGGAATAATCTTTTTTTAGAATATTGTTCTTCAATGTGGAGAATAGATTGTTCACAATAAGACTAAAAATGGTCCAGTCTTATCATGAAATGCGGAGAAATAAGAAGACCATTCCTTACAAAATTGCCTAGACAGGAAAGAGTTACCGTCTTAGGACTATGATAGTAGTAGATAAGATGACAACAAGGAGTCAGATTCAGGATATATTCTGGGGATAATGCTATTAAGATGTGCTGATGAAATGGACAGGGGCTGGTAGCTAAACAAAAGTCAAACGTACAGAGGGTGCTACCATCAACTGAGATAGAAAAGAATGGGGAGGAAAAGATTGGGGAAACGAGCAGGGGCTGGTGATAGAGATCAAAAGTTGTTTTAAGACACGTTGTGTTTGAAGTATGCATTTGACATTTAAGTGTAGATAATAGAGTAGCAGTCAGATCTGCAAGTCTGGAGCTTAGCAAAAAGTGAGGTTAGGAACAGAGGTATTGGTGGGAAGTCATCAACATACAGATGATCTTTAGACTAAATGACATCAACCAGAAAAGACAGCTATTAATAGATTCTAGAAGATTGGACCTAAATCAACAATAAAACAACTAGCATCTCTTCTCCTGGATATTTATTTTAAATTAAGTCCTTTGTATGCACTTTCTTAGGTCTTAAAAAAAACTTATGAGATTCTAACATAATTATCTTTATTTTGGAAGTTAAAAACTAAAAAGCTAATGGAACCAACAAAGTAAGCAGCAGGACTGGATTTGAACTCAGGCAAACTGTCCACAGAACAAAACTTTATACTACTCTAAAAGTAGTAATACTAAATAACAGCAAAGATATAAACAAGCAGTTGAGCACTGGATGCAGTTCAGAGGTTTCTGCTTATGAAGAGTAATGATGAGTTTATGCAAAGGGAAGGATTAAGTGTGCTTAAAAATGAATAGTTCTATACTGTCTGCATTTAATTTCAGGGTTTGGGAAAACACGATGCTTATAGACTACAGAAGAGATCAAGGGAGAGTGAAGAAAACGTGAGCAATAAAAGCAGATCTGGGAATCCATCTGTATATAAATAAATCTGAAAAAATCTTTCTGATAAGCTACATAAAAATATGAATTCATACTTGCAAGCAAAGCTAGGTTTCCATCAATCTGCCTTTTTTATTAAGTGTTCTTTAGAGAAAAAACTTATATAAACCACAAACAAAAACCAAAAACATTTAAAACTAGATGTGGTAACTGATGGTTTTATACTGAAACAAAGCCTTGACTGTTCTCCCCTTCATGTGTTCCTACCATAAAACCTGGACATGGGCCTGAGGCTGCTGTATCCATTTAACCAAGTAACAGGATGTCAGCTGAAGGTTCAGGCCCTGGGTGTTTTCCACTGAATTTAGTGCATTGAAAGTAGACTTTTTACTCTTAAGTTTCTTCCTATTCAAGATGAACTGCATTGAGAATTGCCCTGTCCTGACTGCCAAGAAACTCATGGTGCAGCTGCACCTCACACACCCACACAAAATCCCCAGCCAAGAAAACAAGATAAGATTCTCTCTTTCTATGACTGTTCAACAGTGAAAATTCCTGATCTAAACACTTCAGCACATCAAAGTCATCCCACAATTTCCAGTAAGTCAGTATAGAAATGAAGAAAAATCAAATGAAAAAGAACATATTAAAACTGCCCAAATCTTAGTAATACTTAGCAAATTGAAAATTGCAGTGGTCTTGACAACGAATCTTTAAAACAACATTCTAACAGAACCGTTTATTTTGGGGGGAGATTCACTTCTCCTTTTGCCGTGGTTTCCTTGGTGATACTTAGTAAACACCTTCACTTCTCTTCTCATGACCAGGACTTGCATTTTACATTAGCTTTCTCTGTTCCAAATACTCTAGTTGTCTTTCAATTCTTAAGACAGATCATACTATGTCCTTCTTCAGGGCCTCTGTACGTGCTGTTTGCTGAGTATAAGCTCCTTTTCGCTATCCCTCCACCTTTTTGTTTCATTAAACGTTCGTATCTCAGCTAAAACTTTAATTCTTCAAGTGAACCTTTCTGAACATTACTATATAAGCTTTTTTTTTTCTTTTTTTGTAGAGATAGGGTCTTGCTATGTTGCATAGGCTGATCTCTTGAACTCCTCGGCCTCTCAAAGTGCTGAGATTACAGGTATGAGCCACCACACCCGGCCCCTGATTACTAATCCCTTAGTAGCTTTTATGCATAGCATTTAAATAACTATAACTACTTATTTGTATGATTATTACTTCAACAACTGTTTATCTCAATAAAGTATAAGTCTTCTGCTCATCACTCTAACCCTAGCACTTGGTATAAAGGCACTCAACAAATTATTTGTGGGATGCTGTTGAATGAAGTAGAACATGTTTAATTAATAAGTCTAATGAAAATCTATTTTTACATTTTAGTGGTGAGACAAACAGAAACAGGGATTTGTATGTATAAGAAATCTTTTTTTAACATTTTCTAAATTTCAATAGCTTTTGGGGTACAAGTGATTTTTGGTTACATAAGAAATTCTTGATGGTAAAAGAATTACTCATTTAAGAATTACCTGGTTCCTTATTACCTGCCTCTCACTGGTCTTTTATACATGCTGCTGTTAAACAACACTTCCATCAGAGGGCAAGGAGAGAGAGATACACCATTCCTTTTAAGGTATCTTTCCCAATCTGCAGAGCTACAGAAATGCCAACTTCTAAAATGTTAACTTATATTGTTTCTGCTTGAAATTGTGGCCAGTGCTATAGGTCAGTGTCTCAAAGCGATTTTTGGTAATTTATTCTAAGACTAATGAAAAGAACTCTGGAATGGAAACAGACCTGATTTTACTCCCAGTTGTGCCACTGATTCAGGATAATATCATAGCCACATTATTTAACTACAGCTCAGATTCTCTTTTTTAAATTGATGTTATACATATTTTGGGAGTACATATGGTATTTTGATACACGTATACAATGTGTGATGATCAAATCAGGGTAACTGAGCTATCCATCACCTCAAACATTTATCTTTTCTCTATCTTGGGACCATTATAATTATCTTCCAGCTATTTGGAAATACACAATAAATTACTGTTAACTTTAATTTCCCTACGTTAGTATCAAATACTAGAACTTATTATTCCTTCTACCTAACTGCATTTTTGTACCTATTAACCAACTTCTCTTCATTCCCCTCTTTGCTTCCCAGTCTCTGGTAACCACCATTCTACTCTCTACTTCCATAAAATCCACTTTTTTAGCTCCTACATCTGAGTGAGAACATGTGATACTTGTCTTTCTGTGCCTGATTTATTTCACTTACCATAATGATCTTCAGTTCCATTTTGCTGTAAATAACGGGATTTTATTCTCTTTTATGGCTGAATAATATTCCATTGTGTATATGCACCACATTTTCTTTATCCACCCACCTGATGATGGACACTTAGGTTGATTCCACATCTTGCCTATTGTGAATAGTGCTTGCCAATTGTGAATAGTGCTGCAGTAAACATCAGAGCGCAGGTATCATTTGGAACAATGATTTCCTTTCTTTTAGACGTATATTCAGCAGTGAAACTGCTGAATCATATGCTAGCTCTATTTTTAGTTTTTTTGAGAAACCTCCATACTGTTTTCCTTAATAACTGTACTATTTTACATTCCCACAAATAGTATATAAGAGTTCCCCTTTCTCCCCACCTTCGATAGCATTTGTAAAATTTTGTCTTTTTGATAACAGCCATTCAAACTGGGGTGTGATGATATCTCACTGTAGTTTGGATTTGCATTTCCCTGATGATTAGTGATGCTGAACATTTTTTCGTATACCTGTGCGCCACTGGTATGTCTTTATGCCTACTCAGGTCTTTTGCCCATTTTTTATACAGATTATTTGTTTTTCTGCTATTGAGCTGTTTTAGTTCCTTATATATTCTGGTTATTAATCTCTTGTCAGAAGGATAGTTTGCAAATTTTCTCCCATCCCACAGGTTGTCTCTTCACTTTGTTCATTGTTTCCTTTGCCATGCAGAAGCTTTTTAGCTTGATACAATCCCATTCGTCTGTTTTTGCTTTTGTTGCCTATGCTTTTGAGGTCTTAACCCAAAATGCTTCTTGTCCAGACTAATGTCCTGAAGCCTTTCCTCAATGTTTTCTAATAGTTTCAGATCTTACATTTAAGTCTTTAATCCATTTTTAGTTGATTTTTGCATATGGTAGAGATCTAGATTCATTCTTCTGTACAGAGATATCCAGTTTTCCTAGCACCATTTATTAAAGAGACCATTCTTTCCCCAATGTACATTTTGGGTGCCTTTGTTGGGAATGAGTTGGCTGAAAGTGTATGTATTTATTTCTAGGTTCTCTATTCTGTTTCACTGGTATATGTGTCTGTTTTTATGCCAGTACCATGATGTTTTGGTTATTATAGCTTTGTAATATTATTTGAATTCAGGTAGTGTGATGCCTCCAGCTTTGTTCTTTTTGCTCAAGGTTGCTATAGATATTCATGGTCTTTTGTGGTTCCATACAAATTTTAGGATTTTTTTTCTATTTTTGTGAAGGATATAATTGGTATTTTGATAGGGACTGCATTAAATCTGTAGATCGCTTTAGGTAGTAAAGACATTTTAACAAGATGAATTCTTCCAATCCATAAGCATGTCTTTCCTTTTTTGTGAATCCTCTTCAATTTCTTTAATCAGTGTTTTATAATATTCTTTGTAGAGATTTTTCACTTCCTTGGTTAAATTCATTTCTAGGTATATTTTTTGGTACCTATTATAAAGAAGATTGCTTTCTTGATTTCTTTTTCAGAGAGATTGCTGCTAATGTATAGAGATGCTACTGATTTTTGTAGGTTGATTTTGTATCCTGCAACTTTACTAAATTCATTTATCAGTTCTAAGAGTTTTCTGGTGAAGTCTAGGTTTTTCTAAATATAAGATCATGTCCTCTTCAACCAAGGATAATATGACTTCTTCCTTTTCAATTTGAATGCCTTTTATTTATTTCTTTTGCTTAATTATTCTGGCTAGGATTTCTGGTATTACGCTGAATAAAAATGGTGAAAGTGGGCATCCTTGTCTTATTTCAGATCTTAGTGGAAAGGCTTTCAATTTTTCCCCATTCGGCACAAAACACACAGCTTTTGGGCTTGTCATATATGGCCTTCATTGTGTTGAGGTATGCTCCTTATATACCCAGTTTGTTGAAGGTTTTTATCATGAAGGGATGCTGAATTTATTAAATGCTTTTTAGCATCTATTAAAAAGATCATATGGTTTTTGACCTTGATTCTATTGATGTGAGGTAGCGCATTTATTGATTTGTGTGTTGAACAGTACTTGCATCTTAACATGCAAAATAATAAAATTGATCTAGAACACCTTTAAAATTCATTTAAACTGGGCTGTGTGTGGTGGCTCATGTCTGTGATCCTAGCACTTTGGGAGACCAGGGTGGGTGGATCATTTGAGGTCAGGAGTTCGAGACCAGCCTGGCCAACATGGCAAAACCCTGTCTCTACTATAAATACAAAAATTAGCCAGGCATGGTGGTACACGCCTGTAATCCCAACTATTTGGGAGGCTGAGGCAGGAGAATCTCTTGAACCCAGGAGACAGAGGTTGCAGTGAGCCAAGACTGCGCTACTGTACCCCAGCCTGGGAGACAGAGTGAGACTCCATCCCCCACTCCTAAGAAAAATTTCATTTAAACTGTTTCTATGATTCCATTATAATAAACAAGAGTTGGTATTTATTAATGAAACATTGCTAAAGTGTTAGCCTAGAATAGTAGATTACAGAATACTGAGAGGGAAAGAATGGCCCTAAGAACTTTCAGGATAGCCATGAAAACTGCTAACATTTATTAAGTGTTCATTAAATACCAGGAGATTTGCAAACATTATTTCAAATGATCATTGCAATAAGCCTTTTAAGTAGATACTTTTATCATCATATTGAGTCTAAAAGTGTATGGAGGCGAGGTTCTTAATTAGGTATAAAAGATTCGTAAATGGTCAAACCAAGTTACAGACCAAACCCGTTTCTACAGTTATTAAACACTGTGCAGTAACACTGCATCTTTAAAATAAGCTAAGTGGTTCTAATAATCAGATTAGGTACCACAGATAGTTTATGGTCTAGTCGTACTTGCAGCCATACTTGCAGCTTTCTGTACAATGTTCCCCCAGGCCCCACTGCCTCTCCTTCAATGTGGAATGTTTTTCCTTTCTTCCTTCTTTGCCAGGCTCGCTCTTCTTTAAGACTCAGATAAGAAACACCCTCCTTCATGAAGTTTTCTCTATCCGCTCATTTCCAGATTAGAGTTGCTCTTCTTTGTGCTCCTTGGTCACCTATACTTATATCTGCCATAGGATTTATATCATAACGTAATTGTCCATGTTCATCTTATCCTCTGGATGATGAGTTCTTAGAGGGCAGAAACTTGTTATTTTACCTAACACAGTCATGATTAACGCACACAAAAATGCCACATTCCTTTGGGACTATGGGGCTTTATATTTTACTATACATTTTTACATACATTCTCATTTAATCCCCAACAACTACCTTTGAAAGATATCAGTTATCTCCACATTCTATACAAACAATCTAGGCCAAGAGAGGCCAAGTGATCACACACGGTCACACATAATAACTGAGAGAGCTAGAACTGAACTCTAACCTTCTGACTGTAAGTCCACTACTACTATAGATAGCTGATTTAGAACAGCTCACTGTTTAAAATTTGAAACATATTTTCTGTTAGAAACAAATCTTTCAGACACATAGTACTAACAGTAATGCCAAAGTTAAATGTTACATATGAGCAATCTGCCACAGGCAATTACATTAATGGACTCAGGATTCTCCTAGAGACATCAAGTATACATTGGGGCCTACTAAAGCACTGGAGGGAGTAACAGAAAAGCTCAATGGAGCTATGTCTTCATCATGGAGGTGTATCCTACAATTTGGAAGAGAGGCTCTAACAGCCTGAAAGACAAGATTTCAAACAGCCAGGAGATTCAGAACTGCAGCACGGCTCTGGAACAAAGGAGATGGTGGGGGATGGGAGAGTGGGGACAGGATGGTATGTGGAACCAAAATTCCAGGAGATGAGAGGGTATGGAGAGGTAGAATATGGGGAAGGGCAGGACTATACATTTGTGGATTTTCACAGGAAAAGAGGGTTCTCCTTTTCATTACTCCTCACCCATGCTGCTATCAAAAGGGCAACTTCTACAACAGAGAATGAAGTTCCTGATTCTGCACCCAAACAGTTTCCCTTTCTTCTCCCCATCTATTTGTTACTTTCGGTCCCACCACCATGTCACTATTTTGGACCAGCACTTAAAAAGGGATGAAAACTGTGCCTAAGAGCAGAAAGCTTTTTGACAGCAGCGGGGTCCTAATCACAGGGAGAATGAAGAGATTGTAAGGGGTGAAAATAGCCACCAATAGAGAAGAACAGCAACTGGCTGTGGCCACCCAGCTGAAGCAGCCTTCCAAAAAAGACACGAGTCATGCATAGGTACATCCCAGTTGTACAACTAGGTTTAAGTGAATGAAATACTCTAGCTGAAAGCAATCTCTTCCTCCCCTGAACTTCCATACTGCTTAACTATTTCTACCAAATGGCACATCATATGGGCTGCCTTACTTTGTAACTGTTTGCTTATATCTTACGTTCCTACTATATTGCAAGCTGCTATAAGACAAGGACTGCAGAAAACACATCAAGTTGCCATTTAAGTATTAGCTGAATGTATAACTGAATTTTTGTCTTCCTTAAATAAAAGAACCTGTTTTGTTTTGTTTTGTTTTGTTTTTATCAATTTGCTATCCCATAGTTGTGTGAAAGATAAACAATACTGTCTGCCTGATATCTCACTTTAAAGCAGCACTGGTGAATCCTTGGCTCCAGAACAGAACCAAAGAGACTTATAACGTAGTGGAGGTAGCAATTTAAAGTTGTGTGGTCGACAGTGGTATCAGAAGAGAATTTGTGTGCCTTGCTTTAAGCAAACCTGATATAAACAAATCAGTATAAAAGATGAATTTTAAAAGATTAAAATATATGTATTTACTTGTTCCTTTCATCTGTAAAAGGCAATCTTATAAAACCAATGAACCCAAAGCACTTAGCCATATGCCTGTATTATGTTACAAGCCTAAAAACACAAAACAGCCTTCTAGTGAAGTACTACCATATAACTTTTCATTTGTTATACTTAATATAAGTATATACTATCCAAAATATCTTTAAAGATGATCTGTGAAATCACCTAAATACTGTGGGGGAAAACTTAACTTCTAATAATAAAGTATTTTTGTATATGTAGAGACATGTTAATAATAGTAGTACCAAACATTTTGTGAGCACTTGGCAATTTCCAGAAACTGTGCTACATGCTTTACATGCATCATCTCATAAAACTCAAAAACCCTATGAAGTAGGTATCAGATGTAATATTATAATCCTTGGCTTATAGATTAGGAAGCTGAAGCTCAGAATTTAAGCCCCTTGCTCAAATTCACACACCAAGTAAGTAGTGGAAACAGGATTTAGAACTACGCCCACTGAGTTCAAAGGCCAACTCTTAACCATCTCCTTCGTTCTGAGGAAACCTCAAACCTCAAGATACAGCCGAATTCACCATCAGCTGTGGCAGACCTTGGATATAACAAAGATGCACATTACATGTATTCTGCTTTTTATTTTTTAATAGCTTTCATACTACTTTTTAAAAACTGCTATGTCCTAAATTTATGATTTTAAAAACATTTGTAAAGTCTTTCTCAATGTTAAGAAAGCAACTGGCTTGTTAAGAATTTTTTTAATTAAAAAAAGGCAACTGGCATAAAAGTTTCTTTGGGAAAATTAATGTATTTTAGGGAAATCAACTTCTGATATCCTGAGACGGGAGAGTAGAGTTAAAAACAGTACAGACTGTTACAAACAGTATGTGTTACAAACATACACTGCCTTCTCTTAAAGCATGAAAACATCTTTATATCTACCAAAAGGTTTGGCAAGGGGGTCAGGAAGAAGAAAGACTAAACATTATTAATAAAAGTAACTATATTTAAAGTTGGCTATAGGAAATGTTGAAAGAAGCTAAAAACTTATTAGCAGTTTGAAAAATATTCGTGTTATTGCAATGTTTATATAAAATACCATATTCTAAAACAACACAGGTGTACACCAGTATTCACTACTTTTAAATCCAATTTCAATTGAGTGTTACAAGTTACAAAAATCTCAGTTTCTCTTTACACTGATACACATAATTTATCACAGGAAAACTGAATTAACCTACGGTTCAATATTGCAGGGATTTAAAAATTAGATTTTTTAAACTAATATAAAAGAAAGAAAATGAAAACTTTTAAAATCTAAAAGTTGAATAAGTTTCAGGCCTTTCACATTTCATCCTAACTCAGTTGGTTTTATAGACTTCCTGGGGTCACTTCTGAACGAGACTTTAGATGCTCAGCTGCTCAGCACAGTCAAGACAGGCTTATGTTTAGAACAGTGCCAGAATGTCAGCTCATTTGCACAGTGGTCAGCAGGGCATGTCTTTGTAACATGGAATAAATTCCTGCAACATGCTATATTTGGATACCTAAAGCCACACCCTGAACTTGAGTTCAGATATTAGTAACTGGACCAAAGAGAAATACACACTTTTGCTCATGAGCTCCTGTTCTTTAATTATGCAAGAATTACATGTAATTTTTAGAGACACTAGGTAAATGCTGGCAAATGTTTGAACATTCAGAACTTAAAAATTACCAAGGGGTTTTGTTCCCAACAGTGGTACAGGGGACACTGAGGGAAGGCTTTATTACCTTTCCTATTAGAAACTCCAATCTTATTATCAGTGAAACTAAGTGTACTATCAATACCTAGTTCTATGAAGATGGTGAGAAATAACAAAGGTACATCTTAAAATTAGAAATTGAAGGCTGTGTGCAAGTGGCTCACACCTGTAATCCCAGCACTTTGGGAGCCAGAGGCGGGCAGATCACTTGAGGCCAGGAGTTCGAGACCAGCCTGGCCAATATGGCGAAACCTTATCTCTACTAAAAATACAAAACAAAATTAGCCAGCTGTGGTGGCATGCACCTGTAATCCCAGCTACTCAGGAGGCTGAAGCAGGAGAATCACTTAAGCCTGGGATGTGGAGGTTGCAGTGAGCCGAGATCGCGCTACTGCACTCCAGCCTGGGCAACAGAGTGAGTGAGACTCCATCTCCAAAAAAAATAAAAAAATTGGAGAAATAGTGGGTCCCAAAATCGTATGGCTGTTCTGCAGACAGTGTTTCTTGTTCATTCTATATCCCCAACATGTTATACAACGCCAAAAATACAGCAGGCACTTAAACATGGAATGGCAGGTACATAGTTGGAACTCAATTAGTATTTATTGGACGAGTGAATGGATGACAAAATGATTCTGTTAACCAAGACTGCCAAGGAAAATGTCACTTTCATTGATTCTTTTTAGAATCATTTCTAGATAAAACAACAAACTTTCAAAAGTGTGACTAAGCTTCATAAAACAAAGAGGGTGCTATTTTCCAAATAATGACAATAAAGAAACATTTCAATTATAGTTTTTCAATTATAGCTTTACAACTGTTTGCTTTAATTTTCTGCTATTAACTCTTTTTTCTCTTAGAATTTGAAAGTTTCTTCAAAAGATTTTCTGTACGCAACTTGGAATTCCTTCATCCAGCAAATATTTACTGACTGCACAGTAATTACTTTGGGCACTGGATTAAATAAATAAAACATTAGAGTCAAGGAATTATTACCAAGACTACCAGAAAGCATGATGTAACAAATGTGTTAACTTTTAGAGGGAGTTTAACAAAAAATGAATACAAAAGCCTAGTTAATAAATACCTTCTTTATTATATCAAAGGCCAGCTAAAAATTGAGCTTTCGCTGCTAGTTGCCAAGCAATTTCCAGGTAAGAAGACACAATACATTCAAAACTTGTAAACTGTGGTTTCTTCAATAATAGAAAAATTAGCCAATTCCAATGGTAGAAATATTTTCAAGGCAACTGTGCTCAGAAATTTGTTTGATCTTCAATTACATATGATTTTTTCCTAGTGCATTTAGCATTTAAACACCTAATAATTCACAAATATTATTAGCTACATTTACCTAGTATATAACATTTTCCAACTTGGGCTTCAGCTGGTATACATAGCAGTGGTTTAACTAATACTATTAGTGGCAAAAATAACTTTTAGGAAAGTTTGTTTAATTGTAGTACTGACACAATGGTTAAGGGATTAAATTACTAAATAGGCTCCCCATTCATAGGGGACCTTTGTCGACAGCCAGAGAATCATATGAGAAAGGCAAAATGTGAATAATGTGCTTCAGTAATCAAAATAAACTCACAAAGATTGATTCATTTACACCAAGTTACTGGATAGTGTTCATTCTGATTTTTCTCCCAAGTTTTTTTTCAATTTTCAAATTCATTTTAGTGTCTTTCAATTGCCCAGAAGTCATCTGGTCCCACATGGGGATGAGACAGGCTAATAGTAGCTAGTATCTCTATAATGCGGACAATACGGTGGCAGCCTTGTGAAGGCCGAGGCCCACATAAGGCAGGCCCCTGAACGAGGTAGCAGCCCGTGGGGTCAGGACCCTGCCTATGTACAGAGGGACTGAGCAACTAAGTAAACATATTGAGATAACAGAGCCAAGCTTTCACTGTCAGTGAAGGGAAGTACAAATAGAAAAAGGAGTTAAGCTAGAATTAACCCAAAGTGTTGGACTAAAATTGGAGTTTATCAGGTATCAGTGTGAATTCATGATTTTCAGTATAAAAAAGAAATATAAGGTGTGTGCATGTTTCTTAACTCTGTCCACTGAGGTCTGGGAACAACAATATCTCAGCAGCAATGAACATACCTAGTGCCCAAATCTTGGTTTCTAAATAGCACTTTAGCTAAAAATAACCAGGGTTCCTTGGAGAAATGGCTGTTTCCAGGATTGAGGTTAAGAAATAACACAATGAGCCTGGATACCTTTTTGTGCCAATAAGTAGGGAAAAGCTCAAAAAATGACGGATATCAAGGATATATAAAAGAATAAAGGATATCCTTAATCCTTAAAAAAGGATATAGAAGAATATAGAAGCCAGTTAGAAAGGATATAAAAAGACATAGAAGCCAGTTAGAAGGGCCTCCCATTAACTAAATTTGGGACAATTTGAGCATCAAAATCATAATAGTAACAAACTCAAAACTAACTGAATAAAATAGGATATAAATAAATAAATGCAGAAGATCAATCTTCAAAGCATTCATAAGTTTTTGAGAATCAGTCTTTCTCCAATTCCTAGTTTCAAAATATGTCTGTTATCTCCCACCATCTTCACGGACAAGATGTTGATATACACTCTGTTTAAATCTCTTCCTCATAGTAGAACGCCAAATAAATAATAAGTAGAAGAAATGATGGAATTCAAAAAGTTACCACTTAGCAACCATGTGAGCAATAATTAAGTCAGGCAAAAAGCATTTATAGATGCTAGAACTAAAAAGTGAAATGAGGAATGTGATTTTAAATAGTCCTCAAGTATCTCTCCACCAAAAAAAAGAAAAAGTATTAATTACACATTTGTTGGGTGTGGGGGAAATGCCTTTAGTTGCGAAAACACAGCAGACACTATATTCATCAAATGACAAAGATAACACCATTGGTAATAAGGCAAATGATACCAAGTGCCACCCAAAATGATATAATAAAAAGAATCACTCCTCTGATAGTCCAGCCCAAAATGCATAACCTGGGTCTAACAATGCAAAAATATCAAACAAATCCTAATTTAGTTATTTACTACAAAAGTGACGTTTTTGAAGATTCCTGGCCAACGTCGTGAAAGTCCAGGCAGTATTATGGAATTTTTCCATACTGAAGACGACTAGAGAGACAGGACAACTGGGTACAATGCATTATCCTGCATCCTTTGGCTATAAAAGGCCATTATTAGGGAAAATGGTGGCATTGGAAGGGGAGGAGAGGATATCTAGACACAAGTGTATATGGGAGTTCTTTGCTCTGGTCCTGCAACTTTTCTCTATATTCGAAATCACTTTCAATTAAGAAATTAAAATTTAAAAAAGAAATCTTTTAGTTCTTCTTCAATTATGCAGGTAGAGAATTCTACTAATTGCGAGCTTCTCCATTACTTTGTAGCTTGTGATTTTTCTCCAAGAAAGTATGGTAGCCTTTTAACAATATTAATAACAGCAAACATTAGGCTTTATTAGCTATCAAATACTGTTCTAAACTCTATATACTTGTTGACTCATTTAATCCTCAGCACAACCCTCTAAGATGGGGGGTGGGTACTTATTAGCAAGATTTCACAAATAGGGAAAGTCAGGGACAGAGAGATCAAGTTATTTGTCCGATGTCACAAATCTAGTAAGTGTTATGTAGAGACTTGAATACAGGCAGTTAAGCTCTGTGTTCTTACTCACTTTTGGATTTTGTCTATCTGGGAAAGAATAGCTGTACCTTGGGGTTTCTATAGGTATGAGTATTTAAGAAGCCTCAGAGAATCCCTAAGTTTACTTGTTGCTGGATAGTTCAAACATCTTTTCGTGCCAGAAAGTAAGGAAGGGCTCCTTATGCACAATATTAGAAGTAAAGCTTCTAATATGTAATCTCGTCAACCCACAATATTGAAAAAGCTTCTAATATGGATTTAAGATGTTTATCTAGCAGAAAAAATAATAAAGCACTATAAAAATATTTATGATACCTTTTGAAAACTAGCCTTTAAAGGAAAACTGATTCCTTTCTTGACTCTGTTTGCATTTGGAAATAATCTGAAATTTTAGTAGTCTTTTTAGAAACACAGTGATTACATTAGTTTAAATTACTAAAACACTTAAACTTTTCCATTTCTCAACTTTTATGGGCTAGAATTTGTAACAGTCTTCCCTCAACCTGCTTCAGATTATTTTTCTTTTTCTAATTGCCTATTCAATAATTCCCATTTATATTCCTTGGTAACTCTTTGTTCTCTGGCAACTGATTGATTTCCCAGATCCAGAGGCATGATCTGGTTTTAACTTTTTCCTTTTTTTTTTTTTTTTCCCCAGGCTCCCAGCTATGCCAGTGAGGAAGAAAGTATTCTACTTACTCTGGTCTAACAGTGTTGGAGACAAACCAACAAGTTACTAACAAATAATTAAATTCAGAGTCCTTTTTAAATCATAAATTGCCCTTTCTTATATTTGATGTTATATGCAAACAAAATATTTATTATCTAGGAAGTAATGATTATTTGTTTTAACGGAAGTGTTGACAAACTATAAATGATCTCTAAATCCTGCCTAAACAATTTACTTGCAAAATAAGCAAATTCTTATATTCTATAAGACAAATATAAGACCTATTTGTAATTTATACACGCCTTTAGTCTACACTAAATACTGTACCCATTTGGCATTTTAGATAATTATGATCCTTGCATTCTATTAATTTAAAGAAAAGTGGGGCTGGGCCCAGTGGCTCACGCCTGTAATCCTGGCACTTTGGGAGGCCAAGATGGGAGGATCTCTTGAGGCCAGGAGTTCGAGACCAGTCTAGCCAACACAGTGAGACCCCCATCTCTATAAAAGTAAAATAAAAAAGAAAAATGGAAAATGTTCATAATAATATCAAATGAATTTTCAAAAACATACTACCAAATCTTTCATTAACAAATACAGAAAATGAAGACAGCACAATAAACTATAAAACTATCATTTCTTATAGCAGGTGAAGTCATATAAAAGTACTGCTTTTCCTATATTTGATAACAGCAAATTATTACCAATAACTACTTAAAATTTAATAAAACTCTTTGTAATTCCATAAAGGCATGCCCTCCTAGATAATTATCTGGATGCCTTCCTATGTTTTAATTGTATTTGCTTTAAATGAGTATATTTAAATATTCTCACTTAAATATGCTCTCCCAATTTTATAGTTGTTCCTTTTCCTCTTGGGAAGGCCTCATTTGGCAAAAATTCACCAGTAACCCAAACGACAAGAGCTCTAGTACAGTACGAAGACATGGCACTGCAAAAACCTTCCACATTCTTAAGGTTTATTGTAAAGTATAACAGTAGTTGGTATTCTTAGACATTACTAAAGTGTGACAAATACTATTTCTCTTTTGAGAGTGGCTAGGTCATGAAGAATCATCTACTCCTCAAATTTACCAGTATTCAGAAAGCATCTCTTTCTCAAGATTTCCAAACTAACTCAACACAGACAGCACCTACATTTTGCTGCCTCAAATTCACTTTTCTCCTCCTCCAATGATGCTTTTAAAAATACCTATGTTTCATCTTTAACAATACAGACATGTTTGGAGATTCTAGGTAAACTCACCTAGGGTTTCAAAGTAAAAAGTACCAGGCAGTAGTAAAAATCTGTAATAGCCAGGAAGATTTTGGAAGTTTCCAGTGTTGAGAGTTATATTAGCTCATTTCATTAAAATACCAAAATGGGATTTAATAAAATGTCTCTATTTAGGAAGTGATACACTCAGTTACCGTAAAATTCAGAGTGGGACCAGAAGAGGCCTTTGAGAAAATCCATTTATGGTCCAAAAGTTTTGAACTGCAAGTTTCAGGAACTTAGAGATGTTCTGAAAGAGTAGCTATATATCACATGACCCATGCTGCCAGACACCACCCACCCAACCCTGCATCCTTTCAAAGTTTTCTTCTTCCTGCTCTTTTCAAAGTCTAGTGATTCTTGGTCATTAATCTGTAATGGTTGGCTGGCTGGCTGCTAGGTTACTCCCTCTCTCTCTTCCTTCTTTGGAGACAAGACTCCTAATCACCTGGGGTAGGCAGATGGGGAAAGAAGTAATCACAGGACCCCATTCTGGAGGTCACAGCAACAGATCTAGATTTGGCCACAAGACCTAAGCCAGTTATTTTCCGGCATTTCTCTAACTAGAACAGGCAGGGAAGACTCCTAGTTCTCTTTGGCCACAATCCTAAGAAACATAAGCCTGCAACTACCACCAGCCACAGAACTAGCCTCTAGGAAACACAGGAGGAGAAAATAACACCAAAATCCAGAAAGAAACAGAGAAAAGACAGGACCTGGGCCAGGATGGATTAAGCCCCTGACTACACACCAGCACTCTCCTATTAAATAGGGATAGTTTTTAAATTAAGATAGTTTGATCTTCTCCTGTATCAATTATTTCTTAAGTGGGTCATTCCATATATATATATGAATATATATATGATTTAAATATATATGTATATGTGTATATGTATATATGATTAAACTCTCCTATCATTTAAAAAAATTATTCACATTATCTGCCTTCATGTATCAGAGTCCCATTTCTTGACTCTTCCTTTTTAAAGTCAACAATATTTATTGTCAGTACTTCCTGTTTAATCCATTCCAATTAGACTTTTACTTCCACCCCTACAGTGAATCTGTCTCTGTTAAGATCAATAACCTTAACTTCGACTTTGCCGATCCAATTGTCAAGTCTCTGTTGTCATCTTATTCAGATTTCTGGAACATGTGACATTGCTTTTTCTTAAAATGCTTTCTTCAGTAAGCGTCTAGGTCCCCACACTCTCCTGGCTCTCCTCCTATCTCACCAGCCATTTCTTCCCAGCCTTCTCTCCAGGGTCCTCCTCTACTTCTTGACCTCACAGCGCTCAGTCCTTCACTCTTTCCATCATGATCTCAACCAGTATTTTTCAATGTTTTCCCCCATTATTAACAACCTCCCCATGAGACTGTTCAGATTTCTGGGTTTTTTCCTAATTACTCCTATTCCCAAGAAATGTCAATGCCACATAAAACCTGGGAATGAACTTTTATTCCTGTCCATGTCCCCCACTAGTATCCTGAATTCAATTCCACAGCAAATCCTGCCAGCTATTTCTTCAAAATATATCATGAAATCAGACTTCCCAGCCATTTCCTTCTCACCAGATTACCATCACCTCTCACCAGTTCGCGCAAAGCCTCAACAGGTCTTCTATTTCTACTCCTGACCCCTTCTCCTCAAGAGTCTAATATTCACACAGTAATTACAATAATCATTTTGAAAGATAAATCACATCACTACTTTGCTCAAAACTCCTAAATGGAGTTATACTTGCAATATACTTACATTATCCATATAGTAAATCTCAAATTCCTTACTGGCCCTACCACGTCCTGTGAGATCTGTCCCTGCCTGTCTCCCTGATCAATTTAATTTGTCTCCCACCACTCTCCCCATTCCTTACTACTTTCTAGCTACATGAACCTTCCAACAGTTTCCTAAACACTTTAAGGTTGTGCCAGCCATAAGCCTTGGCCTGGCTGGTCCCTAAACCTGGAATATACTTCACCCAGATTGTCCCCTGGCTCACTCTCTAGTGCCACTCAGATCTATAACCAAAAGCCTCTTCTTGGGGGACTTCTTCCCTGACCACATTATCTAACTAGCCATTGTTCCATCTGCTCGCTAACTATACTGTTACCCTGCTTTATTTTTTCACATAAATAACCTGTACCAGCAGTTGTGTGAGTGTATATGTAGCTACACACATACATACATGCAAACTTGTTCACTGTCCCTCTAAAAGAGCGTTAACTCCATCAGGGTAGAATATCTATTTTGTTCAGTGCTCTATCCCCAAAGCCTAGAATAATGCCTGTCCTGTCTCACAGGAAAAATAATTTTTTTTTTTTGAGACAGAGTCTCACTCTGTCACCCAGGCTGGAGTGCAGTGTTATGATCTCAGCTCACTGCAACCTATGCAACCCAGGTTGAAACAATCCTTGTGCCTCAGCCTCTCGAGTAGCTGGAATTACAGGTATGCACCACACCCGGCTAATTTTTGTATTTTTAGTAGGACAGGGTTTCATCATGTTGGCCAGGCTGGTCTCAAACTCTTGACCTCAAGTGATCCACCTGCCTAGACCTCCCAAACTGCTGGGATTACAGCATAAATTTTTGATTATACATAAAGAAAGCAGGTGAGTCTGATTTTTGTAACTTGCAATCAATCAAATCATTGCTGATCAAGCATCTTTACAATGAACTTCTCATTACTTGAGGTAATTTGAGTCTCCATCTCTTGCCACTAAAAAAAAAAAAAAAGACTCCCAAGATGGCCGAATAGGAACAGCTCCAATCTGCAGCTCCCAGCGTGATCAATGCAGAAGACAGGTGATTTCTGCATTTCCAATAGGTACCTGGTTCATCTCATTGGGACTGGTTGGACAACGCGTGCAGCCCTCAGAGGGCAAGCTGAAGCAGGGCAGGGCATCGCCTCACCCAGGAAGTGCAAGGGGTTGGGGGATTTCCCTTTCCTAGCCAAGGGAAGCCATGACAGACTACCTGGAAAAACGGAACACTCCCGCCCAAATACTGTGCTTTCCCCAAAGTCTTAGCAACCAGCAGACAAGGAGATTCTCTCCCGTGCCTGGTTCAGCGGTCCCACACCCATGAAGCCTTGCTCACTGCTAGCGCAGCAGTCTGAGATCTAACTGCGAGGTGGCGGCCTGGCTGGGGGAGGGGTGTCTGCCATTGCTGAGGCTTGAATAGGTAAACAAAGCAGCCTGGAAGCTGGAACTGGGCAGAGCCACCACAGCTCAACAAGGCCTACTGCCTCTAGACTCCACCTCTGTGGGCACGGCATAGCTGAACAAAAGGCAGCAGACAACTTCTGCAGATTTAAATGTCCCTGTCTGACAGCTCTGCAGAGAGCAGTAGTTCTCCCAGCACAGCGTTTGAGCTCTGAGAATGGACAGATTGCCTCCTCATGTGGGAACCTGACCCCTGTGTAGCCTAACTGGGAGACACCACCCAGTAGGGGCCAACAGACACCTCATATAAGCAGCTGCTCCTGTGGGACGAAGCTTCCAGAGAAAGGATCAGGCAGCAATATTTGCTGTTCTGCAGCCTCCACTGGTGATACCCAGGCAAACAGGGTCTGGAGTGGAACTCCAGCAAACTCCAACAGACCTGCAACTGACTGTTAGAAGGAAAACTAACAAACAGAATGGAATAGCATCAACATCAACAAAAAGGTCATCTACACCAAAACCCCATCTGTAGGTCACTAACACCAAAGGCCAAAGGTAGATAAAACCACAAAGATGAGGAGAAACCAGAGCAGAAAAGCTGAAAATTCTAAATCCAGAGCGCCCCTTCTCCTTGCAATCAAAGGATTGCAGCTCCTTGCCAGCAATGGAACAAAGCAGGACAGAGAATGACTTTGACAAGTTGACAGAAGTGGGCTTCAGAAGGTCGGTAATAACAAACTTCTCGGAGCTAACGGAGGATGTTCGAACCCATCACAAGGAAGCTAAAAACCTTGAAAAAAGATTAGATGAATGGCTAACTAGAATAAACAGTGCAGAGAAGACCTTAACTGACCTGATGGAGCTGAAAACTATGGCACAAGAACTTCATGACGCATGCACAAGCTTCAATAGCCAATTTGATCAAGTGGAAGAAAGGGTATCAGTGATTGAAGATCAAATTAATGAAATAAAGTGAGAAGGCAAGGTTAGAGAAAAAAGAGTAAAAAGAAATGAACAAAGCCTCCAAGAAATATGGAACTATGTGAAGAGACCAAATCTACATTTGATTGGTGTACCTGAAAGTGATGGGGGGAATGGGCCCAAGTTGGAAAACACTCTTCAGGATATTAACCAGGAGAACACCCCCAACCTAGCAAGATAGGCCAACATTCAAATTCAGGAAATACAGAGAACACCACAAAGATACTCCTTGAGAAGAGCAACACCAAGACGCATAATTGTCAGATTCACCAAGGTTGAACTAAAGGAAAAAATGTTAAGGCAGCCAGAGAGAAAGTTCGGGTTACCCACAAAGGGAAGCTCATCAGACTAACAGTGAATCTCTTAGCAGAAACCCTACAAGCCACAAGATAATGGAGGTCGATATTCAACATTCTTAAAGACAAGAATTTTGAACCCAGAATTTCATATCCAGACAAACTAAGCTTCATAAGTGAAGGAGAAATAAAATCCTTTAGAGACAAGCAAATGCTGAGAGATTCTGTCACCACCAGGCTTGCCTTACAAGAGCTCCTGAAGGAAGCACTAAACATGGAAAGAAAAAACCGGTACCAGCCACTGCAAAAACATGCCAAATTGTAAAGACATCAAGGATAGGAAGAAACTGCATTAATTAATGGGCAAAATAAACAGCAAACATTATAATGAAAGGATCAAATTCCCACATAACAATATTAACCTTAAATGTAAAAGGGCTAAATGCCCTAATTAAAAGACACAGACTGGCAAATTGGATAAAGAGTCAAGACCCATCAGTGTGCTGTATTCAGGAGACCCACATCACGTGCAAAGACTCACATAGGCTCAAAATAAAGGGATGAAGGAAGATCCACCAAGCAAACGGAAAGCAAAAAAAAAGCAGGGGTTGCAATCCTAGTCTCTGATACAACAGACTTTAAACCAAGAAAAATCAAAAGAAACAAAGAAGGCTGTTACATAATGGTAAAGGGATCAATTCAACAAGAAGTGCTAACTATCCTAAATATATATGCACCCAATACAGGAGCACCCAGATTCATAAAGCAAGTCCTTAGAGAGCTACAAAGAGACTTAGACTCCCACACAATAATAATGGGAGACTTTAACACCCCACTGTCAATATTAGACAGATCAACGAGACAGAAAGTTAACAAGGATATCCAGGACTTGAACTCAGCTCTGCACCAAGCAGACCTAATAGACGTCTACAGAACTCTCCACCCCAAATCAACAGAATATACATTCTTCTCAGCACCACATTGCACTTATTCTAAAATTGACCACATAATTGGAAGTAAAGCACTCCTCAGCAAATGTAAAGAACGGAAATCACAACAAACTATCTCTCAGATCATAGTGCTATCAAATTAGAACTCAGGATTAAGAAATTCACTCAAAACCGCACAACTACATGGAAACTGAACAACTTGCTCCTGAATGACTACTGGGTAAATAACGAAATGAAGGCAGAAATAAAGATGTTCTTTGAAACCAATGAGAACAAAGACACAACATACTAGGACCTCTGGGACACATTTAAAGTAGTGTGTAAAGGGAAATTTATAGCACTAAATGCCCACAAGAGAAAGCAGGAAAGATCTAAAATCGACACCCTAACATCACAATTAAAAGAACTAGAGAAGCAAGAGCAAACACATTCAAAAGCTGGCAGAAGACAAGAAATAACTAAGATCAGAGAAGAACTGAAAAGAGATAGAGACACAAAAAACCCTTCAAAAAATCAATCAATCCAGGAGCGAGTTTTTTGAAAAGATCAACAAAATTGATAGACCTCTAGCAAGATTAAAAAAAAGAAAAGAATCAAATAGACACAATAAAAAATGATAAAGGGGATATCACCACCAATCCCACAGAAATACAAACTACCATCAGAGAATACTATAAACACCTCTATGCAAATAAACTAGAAAATCTAGAAGAAATGGATAAATTCCTGGATGCATACACCCTCCCAAGACTAAACCAGGAAGAAGTTGAATCTATGAATGGAACAATAACAGGCACTGAAACTGAGGCAATAATTAACAGCCTACCAACCAAAAGAAGTCCAGGACCAGAGGGATTCACAGCCGAATTCTACCAGAGGTACAAAGAGGAGCTGGTACCATTCCTTCTGAAACTATTCCAATCAATAGAAAAACAGGGAATCTTCCCTAACTCATTTTATGAGGCCAGCATCAACCTGATACCAAAGCCTGGCAGAGACACAACAAAAAAAGAGCATTTTAGACCAATATCCCTGATGAACATTGATGCGAAAATCCTCAATAAAATATTGGCAAACCGAATCCAGGAGCACATCAAAAAGCTTATCCACCACGCAGTCAGCTTCATCCCTGGGATGTAAGGCTGGTTCAACATACACAAATCAGTAAACGTAATCCATCACATAAATAGAACCAAAGACAAAAACCACATGATTATCTCAATAGATGAAGAAAAGGCCTTCAAAAAATTCAACAGCCCTTCATGCTAAAAACTCTCAACAAACTAGGTATTAATGGAGTATCTCAAAATAATAAGAGCTATTTATGACAAACCCACAGCCAATATCATACTGAACGGGCAAAAACTGGAATCATTCCCTTTGAAAACCAGCACAAGACAAGGATGCCCTCTCTCACCACTCCTATTCAACATAGTGTTGGGAGTTCTGGCCAGGGTAATCAGGCAAGAGAAAGAAATAAAGGGTATTCAATTAGGAAAGGAGGAAGTCAAATTGTCCCTGTTTGTAGATGACATGATTGTATATTTAGAAAATCCCATCGTCTCAGCCCCAAATTTCCTTAAGCTGATAAGCAACTTCAGTAAAGTGTCAGGATATAAAATCAATGTGCAAAAATCACAAGCATTCTTATACACCAATAACAGATAAACAGAAAGCCAAATCATGAGTGAATTCCCATTCACAATTGCTTCAAAGAGAATAAAATACCTAGGAATCCAACTTACAAGGGATGTGAAGGACCTCTTCAAGGAGAACTACAAACCACTGCTCAACGAAATAAAAGAGGACACAAACAAATGGAAGAATATTCCATGCTCACGGATAGGAAGAATTAATATCATGAAAATGGCCATACTGCCCAAGGTAATTTATAGATTCAATGCTATCCCCATCAAGCTACCAATGACTTTCTTCACAGTATTGGAAAAAACTACTGTTCATATGGAACCAAAAAAGAGCACATTGCCAAGACAATCCTAAGCAAAAAGAACAAAGCTGGAGGCATCACACTACCTGACTTCAAACTATACTACAAGGCTACAGTAGCCAAAACAGCAGGGTACTGGTACCAAAGCAGATATATAGACCAAGGGAACAGAACAGAGGCCTCAGAAATAACACCACACATCTACAACCATCTGATCTTTGACAAACCTGACAAAAACAAGAAATGGAGAAAGGATTCCCTATTTAATAAATGCTGCTGGAGCCATAAAAAATGATGAGTTCATATCCTTTGTAGGGACATGGATGAAACTGGAAAACATCATTCTTAGTAAACTATCGCAAGGACAAAAAACCAAACACCGCATGTTCTCACTCATAGGTGGGAATTGAACAATGAGAACTCATGGACACAGGAAGGGGAACATCACACTCCGGGGACTGTTGTGGGGTGGGGGGGAGGGGGAGGGACAGCATTAGGAGATATACCTAATGCTAAATGACAAGTTAATGGGTGCAGCAAAACAACATGGCACATGGATATATATGTAACAAACCTGCACATTGTGCACATGTACCCTAAAACCTAAAATATAATAATAAAAAAATAAAATAAAATAAAATAAATGCTGCTGGGAAAACTGGCTAGCTATATGTAGAAAGCTGAAACTGGATCCCTTCCTTACACCTTATACAAAAATTAATTCCAGATGGATTAAAGACTTAAATGTTAGACCTAAAACCATACAAACCCTAGAAGAAAACCTAGGCAATACCATTCAGGACATAGGCATGGTCAAGAACTTCATGTCGAAAACACCAAAAGCAATGGCAACAAAAGCCAAAATAGACAAATGGGATCTAATTAAACAAAAGAGCTTCTGCACAGCAAAAGAAACTACCATCAGAGTGAACAGGCAACCTACAAAATGAGAGAAAAGTTTTGCAATCTAGCCATGTGACAAAAGGCTAATATCCAGAATCTACAAAGAACGCAAACGACTTTACAAGAAAAAAGCAAACAACCCCATCAAAAAGTGGGCAAAGGATATGGACACTTCTCAAAAGAAGATATCTATGCAGCCAACAGACACATGAAAAAATGTTCATCATCACTGGTCATCAAAGAAATGCAAATCAAAACCACAATGAGATACCATCTCACACCAGTTCGAATGGCAATCATTAAAAAGTCAGGAAACAACAGGTGCTGGAGAGGATGTAGAGAAATAAGAATGCTTTTATACTGTTGGTGGGAGTGTAAACTAGTTCAACCATTGTGGAAGTCAGTGTGGCGATTCCTCAGGGATCTAGAACTAGGAATACCATTTGACCCAGCCATCCCATTACTGGGTATATACCCAAAGGACTATAAATCATGCTGCCATAAAGACACATGCACACGTATGTTTATTGCAGCACTACTGACAATAGCAAAGACTTGGAACCAACCCAAAGGTCCATCAATGATAGACTGGATTAAGAAAATGTGGCACATGTACACCATGGAATACTATGCAGCCATAAAAAAGAATGAGTTTATGTCCTTTGCAGGGACATGGATACAGCTGGAAACTATCATTCTCAGTAAACTATCACAAGGACAGAAAACCAAACACCACATGTTCTCACTCATAGGTGGGAATTGAACAATGACATCACTTGGACACAGGGCAGGGAACATCACACACAGGGGCCTGTCAGGGGGCAGGGTACTGGGGGAGAGATAGCATTAGGAGAAATACCTAATGTAAATAAGTTAATGGGTGCAGCAAACAAACATGGCACACGTATACCTAGGTATCAAACCTGCACATTGTGCACATGTACCCTAGAACTTAAAGTATAATAAAAAACATACATATATATATATACTAAAACCAAAACAATATCCTAAAACAGATTGGATATAGAAGCAGCTATAAGAATCTAACTATCCTCTAATAAGTCAGACATTGAAGAGGTTTGCAAAAATGCAAGACAATGTTAGTCTTCTCATTATTTTTATTTTGGAAAATATAATTTATTTTAAGTAAAAAGATTACTTATATATTTAAAAAAGACTTAGACAAACTGCTCAAATTTTAAAATGAAACTTTGTAGTAAAAAAGAAGATATACTATACTGTAATTTCAAGCCACTCAACAAAGCCTGTTGAACAATCAGTTATGCAGAGGAATTTATTAAGCGTTTAGTTTTGTCATAAATTCAGCCTCCCATACTTAATATACTGCAGTTCCATTAGAATCTAGAGTGATCACTCTTTTGGGCATTCTTGAAAACCACTCAAAGAATCCAGACACAGTCCTAAAGCATATATTCACTAACTTAAAACTTCACCTTCCCTCATTCAAAAGTTTCCGATTTACACATCTAAAAGATAATGCAGTCTAAGGTCATCAACAGATTCATGCAGTTGAGCATGCTCATTAAAAACAGATGAGAGAAATTTAGACAACTGCCAAAGCAGATCAATCTTCAACTGTCTCGCACTGCAATCTGGGATATGCTTACCTTTGCTAAGGTCACAGGCTCTGGATCAGTGGGAATGCAGCTAGCACACAGAAACCTATTATTATTCATTGCAGTAGAGCTGTAGCACTATCATTAAAAGTCTCCCACAAAATATTTGGTACTGGTCAAAACAGGGAAAATAATGATGTTAGAATTCTATATGCTTACAATATATAATTCAGAAACTAAGCAAATGCATAAGCCAATTTAAAAGTTAAGGAATCTCTTGGGCCTCCCTTCTCTAATTACTTGCCCCTCCATTGCCGCTTTCCCCATCCCGCCTCCATCCCCTTCCACAAAGTTCAAGACATTGTTCAACAAGGATTGTCACTCAAATTCATCACGGAAAATGAATTCTAAGAAGGATTTAAAAATTGTTAGTGATATGCCTGTGAGTCACTGCCATCCAGCAATGGAGAATTATTCTGTCAACAAGTTTCTTGCCTGTCTGAGCTTACATTATTTTCTTATTAGCCTAACAAAATCTTTTCAGTCCATAAACTGACACAATTATCCATGAAGAAAAAGAAAGCTGACATGAAACAAAATATGTAATAAGGCTGACATAAAACAAAATGTATAATAAGACTACTTCTAACACATAGTAGGTGTTCAAAAAGTAATTGCTGAATTATTTTTTAATGTTCAACTTTAAAAATATCAGTCCAGTGCTTCCCTTTTGTCTTTTAAGTAACCCAGATCTACCAGTTCTTAAAAAAACCTTCTACTTGATCAGACTACCCATTTAAAACTACCATTACATTTCCCTCCATTTTCTTGCCTATTCCTTAAACAGGGGGTCACCCACTGTTTCTACTTTGTATCTACTCATTCTCTTAAATCCTTTCATTGTGGTGAAATACCCATAACATAAAATTTACCATCCTAACCAATTTTAAGTATACAATTCAATGGTATTAAGTATATTCATATTGTTGTGCAACCATCATCACAATCCATCTCCAGAACTCTTTTCATCTTATTACACAAAACTGAAATTCTGTATCCATTCAACAACTCCCTGTTCTCTCCTCCCCACAGACCCTGGCAACCAACATTCTACTTTCTGTCTCTGTGATTCTGACTACTCTAAGTACCTCACGGAAGTGGAATCTCGCAATATTTTTTACGTGACTGGCTTTTTCCACTTAGCATAATGTTCTCAAGGTTTATCCATGTTGTGCATATGTCAGAATTTTCTTACTATTCCATTGTATGCATATTCCGCATTTTGCTTATCCATTCATTCATCGATGGATACTTGGGTTGCTTCCACCTAAATCTTGCTCAAGATTTGAGTGTGTGTGAGTGTGCATGTGTGTCACTCCATTCCCCATACCAATATTTAAATTTCCTGAAGGTTAATGATTTTTTTTTGATACAGGGTCTCAGTCTGTCATCCAGGCTGTAAGTGCAGTGGCACAAACATGGCTCACTGCAGCCTTGACCTCCTGAGTACACGTGATCCTCCTGCCTCAGCCTCCTGTGTAGCGGGGACCACAGATGCATACTACCAAGCCTGGCTAGTTTTTTTTATTTTTTGTTGAGATGGGGTCTCGCTTTGTTGGCCAGGCTAGTCTCAAACTACTGATCTTCCTGCCTGTTAATAATGATTTTATTCTTGCCAAATCTAATGGGTTTTTTCACATATATCATATTTCTCTGTGTCAAGCTACTGGCCACTTTTCATCTTTCCTCTCTCTAACCCCCACTGTTGGAGGAGAGGTGGGGGGAGGAGGAAAGGGGAGAAAAGAAATCACTTACGAAGATGCATACAATGCAAACAGAATAAAAGATGAAAGATGTCGCTGGACCAGGAAGATGAAATGAAGCTGTTAAAGGCACTTACAAAATATATGAGATCCTTAATAACAGTTACAAAAGGCAGACAAGGAAGCAAAATCAGTCACAGGATTCACAATATAAACACAAAATGTCTGCTCAGCAGTACATCTATTCTTATTACTGAGACCTAAATGAAGAATTATTCAGGAGGACTCTTGGCAGACACTTTGCAATATGGCAAGTCTATGCGCCCTACTACATTACCATCTATCCCTTCCTGAAAACACTCCCCTCTCTAGATGCTCATGACACTGTGCCTTCCTGATTCTCCCTCCATGTCTCTGATGGCCATTACTGATTTCATTCATCAATTCTTTGCCTTTGCCTTAATGCCAATCTTCCCCAAGGCTACTCTCTCCCTTTCCTTCTTTTGGTGAACTCTCAATTTATATGACTTGAATTATTATACCTTTATGTGAGTGAATCACAAATCTCTTTGTTTGCTTTTAGAACATTGCCCTTATGCAACTATAATCTCCTAGTGATAAACACCTGCTTTGCATTTTTTTTAGCTACTTGGCAAGAAAAGTTGCTGGAAATAAAAACGATAAATTTCCTTCTATGAAAACTGCCATTCTGGTTCATTTTGTCAGACTGATCTAGATTCTTAATTTCAAACTATTAAGTAATTATCTGATTAAAACACTGAAATCAAAAGTATCTAAATGGTCTATTATTTTCAACATCCTGAAAGAATTAATGTTGATGCAAAGAGAGTGAGAAACAGAAGATTATCCAAGGGTTAGAAGAATGCTTACTGAGGACCTTTTATCGAAGAGGTTCTTATCTTTAAAATATAAAACCAGATGAGATGAGAAAGATAGAAAGATATAAGCTTTAGTTGTTCTATTCTATGCACAGTAACCATCCAGAGAGTGAAATGGTTTTTAATTATAAGATACAAAAACATGCTAAGTGATTTATTCTATTTTTTATCATTCATTTCCTCTGAGCTATATATTTATATATGTAATATATACATAAATATACATATCAGAATCATAGAAATGTTTAGAATTTTTAGAAAGATCAAAGGTCATATTCAAATTCAAAAGGCTGGCTAATACCTTGGAAAGTTTTAGTTTTCATTGTATTAATATTTGTAATTTACATTATTTCTATTACAGTCGCTACTAAAATGCTAAGTAACATTCAGTTAAATGGGGGGAAAAGACTCAAGTAGGCATAAGACTTGTCTGAAAAGAAAAAAAAATTAACTGACCATCTTTGAAGACAATGTCATTCTCAACGAACAAGTCCTTTATTCAAAAGCAGCAGGAATATTTGTTCTACATAAAGTAGAATATAATATAGTGACTCTCCTGCAATAACATACATTTGAAAATCTAAAACCATTTCCTGAGTCCCTCCTTCCCACCTCTTTCCCAAAACAAAGACGGATAAAGGAAAATGTAACACACACTCATACGCAACTGATTTCCAACTACTAGGAAAAGGGTAGAAAGGACAATATGATGTCCAAAAAAGGCTACTGTTTTCTAGATAATCCGTCACAGTGAAAAGTGGACAGCCCTCATTTTTACCTTCTGCAGAAGGTTCTGTTACTGTACTCCAACCTTGAAGTATCCCTTGAGTCTGTGAACATAGCAGACGAGAAATGTAGAATAATTCAGGTGTACAGAAAACCATAATAAGGCAAACTCACAAACAGTCTTAGAATAGTACCTCCTTAAATCATAAGAAAAGCTTCATATGTTGAATTATATACTGGAAAACTTGTTATGTGAGAAAAAACAAGGCTCAAAACATTTATTTCACGTGTTCCTACAGAATAGAATTGTCAAGTTTTCTACAGGACAGAGAGATGTGATAGGTAGTTGGTCTCTGCATCTTCTTCTGAGAGGGGGTCTCTATTTCAGAATAAAACCAAGAACAATCTATGTAAAGAAGGCAGGATTGTCTCAAAGTATCTTCCACAAACTAAAAAGACAGAATTAATCCCAGCAAATCAGCATATGCAATGATCCAAAATCTCCAAAACTCAAGTGTACTTAAGTAAAAGAGGAAGAACGGACAATAATAAAACAGAAAGAGAAAGAGAAAAAGAAGAAAATTAATAAAACCAAAACAGCCCTGATGGGTAGATTTGAAGTGAAGGGAATAGAGACATTAAAATGCTAACATAAGGTCATGATTAAGAGCAATCAGCAACTTACTGTGAGTGCTATGAACTTATTTGGATAATTTTATAAAAAGAAAGCTATTTGATAATAAAGGGAAACGGGGGTAAACTCTGTATGAAGTACAAAAATCAATTCTAACTAATGATTAATACAAAACAATGTTTGCCAAATTTGTAAATTAATCAAGAAAGACTTACACTATTTTTCTAGCAAACCCACGTTAAACTCCCTTAAATGTTGGTTGACAGAGTGAATGAGCAACATACTGGTGTCACCTATTCTCTTCACAGAAGAAACTTGGACTATTAAAGACCTTTTGTTAGTGGCAGAAATGATGACACCTGTTACTCTGAAACTACACTCTACCTCAAGAATGGACCTTCCCTTGCATAAGGTGCTTTCTGTGAACAATTAAAACTCAGTCCCTCCACTGTGTCTATAACAAGAACTTCTCCTAAAGCTAAAAGCATTGTAGGAAACCAGAAAAGTGTTAAAACCTGATTTACTAAAAGAGCACAGGTATTTGTAGCATATTAACAGCCTTGTGTTTTTTCAATGAGTTATATTAAATACAAATATCCTCCTATCTATTAATCTAGCACAGTGTCTCTCACTGAAGGAGTGACAAGAGATGAAAAGTAAATGTTCCTTAATGCAGCTCGTCTGGCTTTACTTAACTTCTGTAGGTGGATGGACATGCTTTTCCTTTTATTATCCCACAGTGCCTTCTACATAATCTCAGTTACTGATCATAGCACATCCCTTAATTACTTGTTAAAAGATCTTTCTCCAACAGACTGTAGACAAGTGGAGGACAGAGAACACATTCTTCATGTGTGTATCGTTTGTACCTAGGACAAGGGCTTTCTCATAATAAGCATTTACTAGAAAATTTTTCATGTATGAATCAGTTAAATAAACCCCCCTCCAGGCCCAGTAGATCCAAAAATCACAGGGAGAAAAAAACTGGAATTCATTCTAAACACAGGAGAAAAGTTAACCCAAATCTTCCTTTAAAACACTGCTCAGAATTCATGTTTCATTCTTCCCACTCAAAGCCACATTATATTCAACTCAATGCTAATGTTCCTGCCAATAGTGAATTTGTCTTTTTATAACTCTTCTACATTACCAAGCCTTCTAAAGCAAAAAGCTATAGTAGCTCTTAATACTTAGTACAATGATGATAAAATGCTAAAATACACTACCACCTCCCACACAGTAAATATTGCTAATAGATAATTGCTAAAATAATATCCTTTTTTGCTACCAAGACAGATACAGACCAAGCTTCCTTAATACAGTGCTCCAGCAAATCACTATGGATTGGTAAGCACTGGAGTATGAGTGGAATCATACTTGCCACTCTTGGAGCTGCTCATCAGATTTACACAGAGACTCACTACAGTCTGGTCTCCTCTGACCCAATCTCCCAGTATTCTCCAACTCAGCTGCCTCTTCCAGCAATATGAGTCTGCAATATCCCATAAATGTGCCATGGTCAGATTTACCTTACAAAAACAGTAATAATAGATATCTGTTCATCACTTACTATGTGGTAGACAACTTTTACTCTCATTTAACAGATGACAGAATTAAGACACGAGATGGTTACGCACTACATGGTAAGAGCAAAAGACAAAATTTTTAAAGTGCTTATTATTATCTCACATACACTAAAAATGTATTATCTCTTGTGTAAATTATGCTTAATTGAAGGATTTAGCATTTAGATCTGGACTCATTTTAATGTGCTAATTTGTATATCCCTCTCTTTCTTATTTCTATGAAAATTTTATCTTCCAAAGTCTTGTTGAAGAGCCATCTCCCTAATGAAGTCTTCCCTGTAATAAATCTGTCCATTCTCTTAGATTCCTACAATCTGGTCATTTATATAGTATTTAATCAAACCTTCTTGAATTGCTATTTAACATTTCATCTGCATACATGCAAAACATCGTTAAGCTCCTGGAGGAGAAAGGTTGTCTCTCATACTTCCTTATTTTCTACTAATGAGTGTGATGCATATTGTAAATATACAAATAAATATTTTGTTGATGGATGCCACAAAGATAACACTATCTTATTATCTGCAAGGCTTACGTTTTAAGTTACTCTTCTGATAATGCTAAACAATACACACTTTTCTATTTACAGTTTTTTTATTCTAGTCTCATTGTAACCAACATCATACACTTTAAAGAGCTGGTGGATTTTATCAACATTTAGAAATCCCTTTATACTTTCATACCCAGAAGAAAAATCTTATGGCTATAAAGGTTCTATATATTTTTAAAATATGTATAACTTCCCTTACTTTTAGGAATTTTATATCCATGGTCAGAAATTTTTTTCTTTATATTTCCTTTTATAAAATATTTATATTTTCACTGTCCTAAACAGAAAGAAAATACTCTTGGTCATTTAGTCTCTGGCTAGCCTTTAAGTACACTTGAAAATAACCATTATTAAGTGCCTGTATCTTTCTTCTCTCAGACTATTTCAGTTGCTTTAAATTTTTAATCCTTAAAATAAATAAACATTATCTTAAATTTCCAAATGTCTATTCAATTCGTAAAGCCCAAAATTAAACAGTGACCTTAGGTAGGTTAAGACTTGTGCTGAACACGATGGAAAGATTACCTCATGGTTGTCACATGTTATAATAACTAACCCAGTGAGTTTTCATTTTAAAAACAGTGTATTACTTAATCAGTTTTTTATCTACTATAGTCTCTAAATCTTGTATATAACCAATAATTTTCCATCTACATTTTCCTGCATTAGGTATCTGGCTACTATCTAAATATAATCAGTAATTCTTACAACGTTTCCAGTTTATCAAAATCTATCTGAAATATAACACTAGTTTTTAAATGGCTTTCATTTGCATTAGACAGTTGCCATGTGCAACTTGACCAAGCATTCTCTCTACACACACACACACACACACACACACACACACACACGCACTGCATTAAAGTCATTGCTGAAATTCTATTTGAGGTCAGGATCAACTTCTGCATAAAACAATCTTACTTTTCCGCAGTTGACAACATTCCAGAAAGATCTTGGGTACATTTCACTGTCCAGAGTTTGCACACAATCATGGTACATATATAGCTTAGTCTGTTCATTTTATCAATAAATATTGTGAGACTAAGTCAAAAACAGTATAAAACTTTGAATATGGCTGAACTTTTTAGTTTATTTCACATTATTAGTGAATGAGAGAATCAACCTTTACTAGGTGCCTAACAGGTGTTGCCATAAATTATGTCAGGTACTTTTATTACATTACTGATTTATGTCACACAAGAATTACATTTTATGAGTAAATTTTCCAAATCTGTCCAATGTCTCACTGTTCATAAATAGAAGAGCCAGAATTTAAAGCTGTATAGTTTGAAAGCCTACATACTTCCTATAGCATGCCACCTCCACTTTCACTTCTAGCAAATTTTCAGGTAACTAAAGAAGGAGGCTGGGTGTGGTGACTCCCACCTGTAATCCTAGTGCTTTGGGAAGCCAAGACAGGAGGACTGCTTGAGGCCAGGAGCTGGAGACAGGACTGGGCAACATAGTAAGATCCCGTCCCAACAAAAAACAAAAAATAAGCCAGTCGTGGTGGTGCACGCCCATAGTCTCAACTACTCCAGTGGCTCACTTGAGCCCAGGAATTTGAGGCTGCAGTGAGGTATGATCACACCACTGCACTCCGGCCTGGGTGACAGAGCAAAACGCTGTCTATTTCAAGAAAAAAAAAAGATGCCATGGGGGAGCTACTATTTATGTTCTACTTCTTGTCTCCTAGAGCTCCTGGGTCAACCCAAACACCACCTTCTGTGTATAATAGTGAGCTAATCACTCCCTCCAGTGAGCTATCTCCACACCCTAAACTTACTCCTATTATTGTACCTATCACCTTATAGTGTAATTATTTGTTTTCTTTGTCTTTCCTACTCAGCAATTTGCTCTGTATACCCCAGATCCATGTTTAAGTCATCATTAATCCCCAGGATCCAATGCAATGCTTGTTTAGCACCTAATAGATACAGTCTACTTTGCTGCATGTGCTTCTGTAACATGAATTAGTTTATGTGCCACTAGTAATTAGGGGTCACGTCAATGCAAAAGTCACATCATTTCATATGTGACTTTTCCAAACATGGTATCATTTCACATCGCCAAGTAATATCAAATGGATGCAAGGTATACTAACTGCCAATACAGCAAGCTACAAACAGGAGCTTCCACTTACCCTCCTTCTTCATCTTTGCTCAATTTGGCCAGAGCCTCAGTCTTGGAAATGCTTGTTGCTCAGTTCTCATCTTCATGCACTTTGCCCTTGTCTTCATTTTTTGGCAACCTCAACTCTACTAGAACCCCCCATCTATCCTTCTATAAAGTTATCTTCATTTTTTTAAATGTAAATTCCTATATCTACTATATAGTATGTATTGATTAGGAATTTAAAATTCTTTTTAGCAGTACAAGTATTTTTTTTTGAGACGGAGTGCAGTAGAGCACACTCCCAGATTCAAGTGATTCTGCTGCCTAAGCCTCCCTAGTAGCTGGGATTACAGGAGCATGCCACCAAGCCTGGTTAATTTTTGTATTTTTAGTAGAGACAGGGTTTTGCCATGTTGGTCGGGCTGGTCTTGAACTCCTGACCTCAGGTGGTCCGCTCGCCTCGGCCTCCCAAAGTGTTGGGATTACAGGCATGAACCACCGCGCCCAGCCTGTACTAGTACTTTTACTAATACTGTTAATGCCATGGCTAATAAGTTGTATAGGTTTTGAGTAGTCTCCTTCAGTCCCATTTTTCCCATAAACTGTCATTTTTAAGTTCACAATTTTAAAAAACGTAAGTTTTTAAGAAATGCACATAATGTCTAATAACAGAAATGCCTGTACTCAAAACATTTGACCAACTTAATTACTAAGCATCCAGTACTCATCAGGCATTACACTTTCATTCATTCAACAATTATTTACTGAATATCGAAGTGAATATTCACTACTAAATACAAAGTGAATGCACTGCGCTAGGCACGGGAGACACAACAATGATGAGCAAAGATGAATGCATATATTTGCACGTGTATGTATGTGTGTGAGTGCGTGTTTTTTATATATATGTATATACACACATACACACTTTGTGTATAAATACACATATACACACACACCCACACATTTTTGTATATATTCAAGCAAACAACCTTGAATTACATGTTATTGTTAAGGGTATATTCTAATCTCTACTTCAGCAGTTTTCAAACTTTTTCAGAAGACCTACTTTTCGTTTCTCCAGAGAAATTTTTTTTTTTCAGGCTTCCAAAAACATTGTTTTATTTTTTAAAGATTGGAATGATTAAGCTGCTGTTATCCAAATACAGTCCTGACTAACCTTTGTAAGCACATACTGTGCTTTGGAGTGGCTTTGTCTAGTCAAAGTCTGATTGCCAGCACAGAGGGATGGGTGACTGAGATGGTCCTGTGTGAAATTATGTTTGTTCCAAGTTACTCAATTGAACTAATCATTAAAACTGTTCACAGAAAGAATGGGGGAAAAGAATGGTTTCTTACCATGTTTTAACTTCAACAGGTTTTGGACCTGGAACTTTATGTGGACCTGGAACTTTCTCCTCTGAAAAGAGACCATTTTGCTTTGGGGGCATAAAAATGACAGGAGTTCTGAAAATGATCAATACTGATGAGTACAGGAAAATGAGCTGATGTTCATCTAAATGATTGCACCAAAGACTCCAGAGAAATTTTAAACAGAAACAAAATATAACAGATAAAAGCAGAGCCCTGCACACTCAACATGCCCTGTCTCTGGGACTCCTCCTGGAGGCTGAATGTTTTAAAAACCAGTGCTCTAGCAACAATACCCCACCCTTCCATGACTCCTTTAATAAACAGAGTCTGACATGGGTTGAGAAAAATCAATTAGGTCATTACAAAGCTTCTAGTGAAAGTTTACTATCACTTGACTCCTCTCTCTTTCATCCCATACAGCTGCATTACTAGGAATCCTGAGACTACTTCTCCCAGGCTCTGTAAGGTTATATAGCCAACTGGGGCTTAGAGAAAAGGAAGCAGAGAGGAGATAACTTAGGCCAACTGTTTGAACTGGGGAAATCCCTCATTATCATAATGGTTAGATCTCAGATTAAGGTGAAAGCCTAGGGAAAAAGAGGTTTAAGAGGTCATTCAACTTGAAAAGGCCTTAGCTTAAAAAAAAAAAAAAAAATCAAGCAAACAAACATTCTCATAGATCACAAAAGATCTCACCAAAGTCACTAGGGTGGGAAAACAAAAAGGAGTTTAAGAATAGAGTCCTCTTTATTTAGGACACATTAATAAACAAAACACACAAAGTTCCCCTGCCCTATAACACTTACATTCTTGGGGTGAGGCAGAGAGAGAAGGGAGATATATACAATGAATAAGTCAATTATATAGTATCTTAGAAGGTGATACATGATGGGGAAAAGGAAAGTGTGAAGCTGAGTAAGAAAGATCAAGAGTACCTGAAAAAAAAAATGAGTAAAAGGGGAGGTTAGCAATGTTAAACAGGGTGGCCAGAGTGGTTTCACTGAGAGCAGAGCCCTTGATAAAGACTTTAACAAAGGAGGTGATGGAGTTAGCCATGAGGACGTGTGCATTCCTGCATTTGTGGAATAGCAACAGGTCCAGAATGAATGGAGCACAGTGAGTGAGAGAGATGGATGGAATAGAAGAGGTAAGAGATGAGAGTGAGGTGGAAATAGAAGGCAGGACATGTAGAGGCTTACAGGCCTTTGTAAAGATTTGCACGATTACTCTGAGCCACTATAGAGTAATGAGCAGACCTAATTTACATTTTAGAGTACTCTGCTAGGTGAAGAAGAGACTACAGCAGAGCATAAGCAAAGGGAGATGAATTAGGCTGCCACAATTATCCAGGCAAGAGATGATAGTGGCTGAACAAAGGTAGTACAAGAGCTAAGTGGTCAAATATTTTTTTCTTCATTCAAACATAGGTGGGTTCCAATCAATATATTACATATTTTAATCCTTAAAAAAATACTAATAGCAATAGACTTTGTAATGGATCTCCACCTCCCTTCTTAGTATCTATGGATTGCAGAGCTATATCATGTCAATAAAGTAAGTTTGTTGCTGAGTTCCCCACCATTTTCACTTTTCCTCATGAAACTGATATTTGTTTATTTCTATTCCTATAGAAGCTCATGTTATTTTTAAATGGTGTAGGGAAGAGAAATGGAGAGGTTTTTTTAAAATCTATATATTTTTCTTTGAAGTCCAAAATTGTTTTCTTCTTTCTTCCCCCAATCCAAGTGTATTTCAACAGAAACACATGTAAGCAAGCTATCTACCATCTTCTACACTAAGAAAAATACTGAGCATTGGTGGGACAGTTTTATTTATTTTCCCGCTTCTAAAGGTTATTATAATGACTCAAGTAAACTTTATTATTTCTTTACACTCTTAATTGGTAATCGGTCCCTTTAATTTCATTTAATTTTTCAGAGAAAAATATATGCTTACAACATAATTGCTGACTTTCATGAAAGAACAAAAGCGTTAGAAACAAGGAATTTTAGTTGAGTTACTGAAAACAAAATGTAAGTTTAGTGGACTTGTAAAATTTTTTAAATTTTAGTAACTTCCTAGTATTAGGAACCAAGTTGAGATTTTTAGATCACAGACTTTTCCCGTACTAAACACTTACTGTCCATAATACAGCTTGAGAACTTAACAGTAGAAAAGGGAATAAAATACCAATTATCCAATTTTATCATACAACTATTACGAGACATCATAAAGGATTTACTTAAGAAAAAGCTTAACAGTAATAGCCTCCTAAAAACATTAGGAACTATTCTCCACAACTAAAAAGAAAACTTGATGTTTCCGTATGTTTATTTGCTAAACCTTTTATAATAATGTCATGTAATAGCTGAAACAATGCTTTACAACTTTAGGCTCTCAGACATGCATTATCTTATTTATTCTACTATAATTATATGAGAACAGCCTGCTGCTTAATGACTCTCAGAAAGATAAAAATCACCTTTCAAAAACAAGAAGGGAAAATCATTTACTAAAATATAAATATCCTCACAGAAATGTTATTTTGATTTTTTTGGTAAAAGCATACTATAAGTGAGTTAAGAACAACTAAGCAGGCTAGATGTGCAGACGGGGAGGGAGCCAGATCACGAAGGCAGTCTTACCTTCTGATGTTTTCCATCGTTTCCATAAATCCTCAATCGTTATATGTTTATCTTCTCTGTGCAGATGGCTGTGTTTATTAGTAGCATCTTTATATTTCATATCTTCTCTGATGAACTATAGAAGAGAAAACACTAAGTTAAATATAAATTCATTACCTTAGTCTTGATAACTGGAGAAAAAGATAAAATCTGATATCCAGTGGGTGACTATTTTCAAAGAGTAACTGGTAAATTTTTGGTATTGTAGTCACATTATTCTTACATGTTTGTAAAATGTATTTAATGAAATGTCTTCTGCTACTAATCATAATGCCACCACCACCAGCAACAGCAGTAAAAGTACTTATTCAATGTTTATTATTTACCAGGTATTATTCTAAGTTATATAACAAATAGGTGTATACAGTCACCCCCTCCGTATCTGTGGGTTCAGTATTCGTGGGATTGAGAATATTTGGGGGAAAATAGATGGCTGTGTCTGTACTGAACATGTACAGAGTTTTAAAAATCATTATTTCCTAAACAATACAGCAACTATTTACACAGCATTTACACTGTATTAAGTACTATAAGTAATCTAGAGACAATTTAAAGTATATGGGAGGATGTCTGTAGGTTATATCCAAATACTGCATCATTTTTATATACGGGATTTGAGTATCCATGAATTTTGGTATCCGTGAGGAAGAGGGAGTCCTGAAACTAATCCCCCACAGACACCAAGGGACCACTGTATATCTATCCATACAGAGAAAGTCATTTACCTTTACAACAGTCCTATAAGAAAGTATTATTTATCTTCGTTCAATAGATGAGAAACCAAGGCCCAAAGAGGCTAAGTAATTTGCCCAAGGTTGAAAAAATAATGACTATCAGAGCTGAAATTCCAACACAAGCCATTTGGTTATATTCAACAGCATAATATACTGCCTCAATATCACTGCATTCATTTTTACCAAATACTTGGTGACAGAGATGTTTCAAAACATAATAGATGATAATCTTTTCAATTACTGCATCATATTTCTATGTTCTGCCTTTTTAAAGCTACCACTTTTAATTCAAAGACATTTGATTATGGTGTTTAGAGCTAAAGTATACTTTACAAAACTGAAGTATACCTTCTATTAATCTTACTTTAAAATATAGAGAGAGATAGGCTGAGGCAGGAGAACTGCTTGAGCCCAGGAGTTTGAGGTTGCAGTGAGCTATGATTGCACCACTGCACTCCAACCTGGGCAACAAGGCAAGAACCTGTCTCTTTAAAAAAAAAAAAAAAAAAAAAAAAAAAAAAAAAAGGCATTAAAATTATCTTTGCTAAAAACTAACCTGTTCTATATTACTTTTTAAACCGTTTCCCATTGTCTAACAATAAAAAGCAAACTCCATTTTATGGCTTAATACCACTTATTAATCTTATCTCTGAGAATCTTTTAGGCCTTATCTCTTGATACTTTCCTCATATATGTACCCATTACTCTAATTATGTGAAACTAATAGTTTTTAAATTGTTTATGCTTTTTCTACCTCAATATTTTTTTATTTTTCTTGCTTTGTTATTTTATGTGGTATCTTTTTTTTCTATTGTTCCAAAACTATAAGATCACGTAAAAGATTTCAGAAGTCCACAATGCAGAAACTGAAAATTCCCCCACAGCTACAAATGCCAGAGGCATATTTTTCTGACTGTAAAAGTCAGAACTGGCAATGAACATCACCTTCAGACAAAAGACCAAATTCTGCCTGAGTAGAGTTGTTCTCTACTGAAACTAAACAAGAAAATTTTAACAACTGTATAACATTGAGCAAACCATTTAACTTTTCTGAGGCTCAACAACCTTGGGAGCAAAATAAAGAAACAATGTTCTAGGATCAACAACACTGTTGAACATGTGGTCATTCAGCAGAGTAGTGTCAGCATTATGGTAATTAGAAAACACTTCCACAGCATCTGGGCCAAGCATATAATATGCTCACCTTGTCCACCCTGAACATATATATTGGAAATTAAAAATCGTCCTTCGTCATCAAACGTTTGAAAAGTACTAAACTAAAAAAATCTATGTAATCTGTTGTCTGCTCTAAATAGTGCCTTAAGTTAGTTATATTTAAGGGGGCCTGCCTGAATGCTCCAAGTCCTCCTGTCATCCAACTCTTCTTGACTGACACCTTCAAAATCCAGTAGAGACTACCAAAGAGATGCTCAGAAATTGTCTCTATCTTGGAAAAGGTCCAAGAGCTGGAAAGAAATTCTAGACTGAAAATCATAATGATGGACACAGTGGGGAGGAAATCTGTCTTGGAAATGGTCCAATCAGTTGGAACAAATGGCAACTGTTTCATTTATGTAATATATATTAAAAACAATGTCCTAAAAAATTATCCTTACTACACGAACACAAAAAATCTAAACGTGGAGTTCTGTGATTTCAGGATCAAGATATTTCAGAAAATAAGCAAATTTCCACATGACTAGATGTGGTATTCTAGCCACTTAACTATTTTAGAAAAGCCAGAATGAGCTTATGGATATATGCCAAACATACTTAACAAAATAAAAGATTTTTTTAATTTTTTAAAGCTTTTGAAGATACCTATAGCTCATCTGGTATAAAAGAACTATCTATTCCTAAGAAAGTTGGGTGAAAATTGAATAAACACAATGAATTGTATTTTCCCTGGAACTACCATCTAAAAATACTTGTTTTAAAACAGAAGTATGACTCCAGGATATCACAATAACTCATAATAAACCACATGAAATAAAAGTATATTCTGTATCTTACAGATCTTCAACAGGCTGATCACAGAATGTGACCAGAAACCAGTATAATTACAAATATTTTTGTTTGGAAAATGTTTAAATGAACCAAACACACTAAAAATCATCAAGTTCTATGGAACCTTTTCCCAGTATCCTAAAGAAAAAGGCATATAATTCTGACTGTTCAGACTTTTCAAAAACTTTATTAAAAACCCCTCCCATTTTAGCAATGAAGTAGGGTAACTAGAGAAATTTTAAAAGTCACCAATAACTGAAAATGCATACAAAAAAGACAAATATTTCTTCTTTGTATTCATTTGTCAAAAGACAAATACTTCTTATTTGGAATTCATGAATTGAGAAATCTGAAAATAGGATCTGAAATTCAACGACGTGAGTCTTCAAATAATGTATGGCAAATAATGTAGAGTTCCCTGGTAAATACATCCAGTTATATGCAAACCTACTATAGGGAATCCTAAATTGACAAGGTACATAAGGGAGTGCTCAGCAAATAAATGACGACTGAATATTCTTTTTAAAAGATTCGCTCAGACGATTCTTTTAAATAAACTCTTCCAGTACCACTGAAAGTTAATGCTTTACATATCCAGTTTGGGGAAGTTAGTTTTCATATAATAAACTGATTTCAGTTTCTCATACCTGTAACTTAAATGCTGTATTTGTGCTGTTATTTTTATGACACCACTTTAATAAAATCTGATATATGTTATTATAGACATATTCTGGGGCTGTATTCAGGCCATACCCTTTTCCCAGACAAATACTCACCAATATTAGTGTAGATCCCTTTGTGTGTCTAGTCACCCCCTCTCAATCTATCATCCACAACCACAGCTATCTGATCAAAGGACTGACAGACACCTCACCTAGAGGGGAACAACCCTGAGCCTGTGCCTGGATGGCAGGATTCTTCTCACAGGAAATTATAACTGAGATCACGAAAAACTGGACCACTTGGCCATGGCTCTGGACTTTTAGGGTGATAAACACACTGATGTTGAATGTACCATTTTATGAGTAGTGGAGATGGTCTAGGTGGTAAGGCAAACAGATGAAGCCAATAAATATGCAGAAAGAGAAAATAATGAAAGAGAACAGAGGTGACCACAGGGAAAGACATAGCACTAAGAACAGCCTCCATTCTTGGTGACTTTCTACTTTTAGTTCCTCGGGAGGCCTGTTTTGCACAATTTATGTCCTGATTCGCATAAGTCTGTTTCCCCTTCTATTTTTAAATACATAATTTTAAGACCTCAATACTCAAGAGAGGTGATTTATCATCATAGTTAGGCATGCAGACTCGAGTCTGACATATACTCAAAACCTGACTCCGCTACTTACTATAAGACATTTGCAAGCATTTAACTGCTCATTAGCCCCATTTTTCTCTTCTGTAGAATGAGGAAAATAAAATTGTCTACTACATAAGGTTACAAAGATTAAATTAAAATGCATACATAGTGTATGCAGAAGTGTTAGACAAAATATTTTGAGTGGTTTTTATATGTCAGTGTTGAATTACTGTCAAAGTTTAAAACATGAATAAATGAGCATCACTCTGATTACATTGGAAGGTTTAATACATGTTTTGGGGAATATCAGACATTTACGTAAGGTTGCCCAATACACCCATTTCAGATATCCTGAAACAAAACACATAACAGGGATGCAGCAGAAAACCACAGTTTCTTTACTGACAATGTAAGCAGAGACTTTCCCAAATGACACCTGTCATCAAAACAACACAATGTCCAAGGTCTGATATGTGAGTCAGTAAAACCGATGGGTTCTTCATAAACAATTGCAAGGTCTTGAAAATACTACTAAAATAGCTTAGTATAACGTCTCAGAGGAAAAAATCCACAAGAAAAGTACTACTATTATTCCCACTTTTAAAGATGAAAAAAGTAAGGCTAAGAGAGAGTCAGCAATGTATTCTATTTCATATAGCTATTTAAAAGGAGACCCAATTCCGGAAGTAAGTTTTAAAGAATTCTAAAGTCTGAGTTCTTCACCACCATGCTCACCTGGATGTTCTGTATAAATGCATGGATTCCTAAACTCTTAGATGTGATAACATGTTAATAGAGCATGAGCTGCCCATGTTTCTCTCTTCATCTTAAAACTGTTCTAGCAAACAGATAGCACAGTGTTTGAGAGCACAGACTTGGTCTAGACTACACAGATATCCCAAATCTCCTACTTGTTTTATGACTGTAGTAAGTTACTTGACTCTCTGTGCTTCAGTTTTCTCACCTGCAAAATGGTCACCTTCAAAGGGTTATGAGGATTAAGTTCTTTATTTCATATGAAGTGCAAAAAAAAAAAAGTGCTTGGTACATAGTTGATACTCAATGTCAACTATTTTAATTTTATTGTAAATCATTTATTTTTCAAAATAATGAGCTGAATTTTTACCTTGATTTGCATATTCTGTATGATTTATTGGACACGAATGAAGACAGTGTGAGGTACTACAAACACCAGCTGATAATCACTGGTCTAAGAATTAAATCTACAAAGAACAGCAATACCAAATCTTGACCGAGACTCACAACCCAACACACCGTAATATGTACAGAGATAGAGGTTACTACTAAGACATTCCTCGTTTTAATAACCTTGATCTTATCCTCTGATATGGTTTGGATGTGTACCCACCCAAATCTCATCCTGAATTGTACTCCTGTAATTCCCACCTGTTGTGGGAGGGACCTGGTGGGAGATAATTTGAATCATGGGGGCAGTTTTCCCCATACTGTTCTCGTGGCAGTAAGTCTCACAAGATCTGATGGTCTTGGTCTTATCGGGGGTGTCTGCTTTTGAATCTTCCTCATTTTCTCTTGCTGCCGCCATGTAAGAAGTCCTTTCACCACCCACCATGATCCAGCCAAAATCTACCATTAGACTTTGGCCTCTGATGCCAGAACTCTGCATACCTAAACACCCACTTGAGTGCTTCTTGCCATCCATTACTTATGCATGATCAATACTCACACAATCATATAAGTTAACATTATATCCAATCACCATTACATCAAAAATATATATAGCAAGTCATTTGGAATTAACATTAATATTCATGTTAATATTCACTTTAAGTAGAGGTAAGTAATTCAGATTTAACAAATGAAAAAAATCTCCTTCTGTGTTTTATTTGCTAAAATTTAGTAAGTCAGAATTTGCATTACCAGCAAAGATGAGGTTACAGGGACCGGATTTACCATACCCACAGGCCCTCAAAAAACAACTAAAAAACAGACACAATATACAAACAACAGTTTTCAAGACACTGAACACAAGGCACCGAACACAAAGAACAGTGATCCCTGAGAGACCAGTAACAAACAACTGTGCCATATGACTGCCCTAAATGAGTTCCTGGAGAGAATTTCTAGGAAAAGGTGCAAGAAGAGGGAACTCAACAGTGCCAGGCAGTTCCCCTGAGTTGAAAAGATGGGACTTTGTGTGGGAAATGGCATATTCATACATCTGTGGGAGTACAAACTAGTGTAACCTTTGTGGGGGGCAAATTCTAGCAGTATCAATTAAAATGTTAAATGCTCATTGCCTTTAACCAAGAATTTCCACTTTTCAGAATTTATTCTATAGTAACGCTCACATAACAGTATAAAAAGTTCAAGAGTTTTCATTGCAATATTATGAATAAAAATTTTATGACTATCCAAACTGCCCACCAGTAAGAAACATTTGACATATTATGACATCATCAGGGCAAAATGTAAAAGCAGGTATATCCATTTACCCTTAATAAAAAAGAAAAGCTTACAATATAGCTATCTGATATTTAATAAAATTACATCGGTTGAGTTTGATCACTCTGGAATATTTTTCATGCTGATTAGAAGCTATGATGGCTGATCTGATACATTAAAAAAAAGAACAACAAACCTATAAAAGCTTCTAATGTACATTTTCATACTCTCCCTTAACTTCTAGCCTAATGTTACTTGGATCCACCAAGGCACTGCTTGATAACTCCCAAGAACAACACAGAACTGGAACAAGCATTCCCAGAGTCATAGGGTAACATCAGAGGAGGCATTCTATCAAAAGAACAGCTTTGTCTTAGTCCATTTTGTGCTGCTATAACAGAATAACTGAGACTGGGTGATTACTTATAAAGAACATAAGTTCATTTTTCTCACAGTTCTGGAGGCTGGGAAGTCCAAATCAAGGCACCAGTATCATCTGGTGAGTGCCTTTTTACTACATCCTAATATAGCACAAGGCTAAAGGGCATGAGAGAGCACCCACTCCCACAGGCCCTTTTTATTGTGGCACTAATCCCCTCATAGTCTAAGCACCTCCCATGAGGCCCCACCACCCAACACTGTTGCATTGTGGATTAAGCTTCCAACACATAAATTTTGGGGAACACATTCAAGCCATAATGCTTCTCCCAATCTGAATTCATGGTTTAAGAGAGAATCAAAATTTCTATCTATAACAGGAGTGTGTAGATTGTACCATAGGTATGCAGTTTTTGTAGATAAGAGAATACCAACAAGACAAAAATTACATATTGAAGAAGCTTTTAATTTCAACAGAAATCAACTGAAAGCTGTTTCGTGTCATAAAAACATAAAGACTACAATTAGTCTGAATGCTTAAAACATGAAATAGCTGTCACTGGTTCTTTTTGATACTAGAGCTCTAATTAAGTTGCAGAGCACTAACAGTGGAAATATACTGCAGATAAGATTATGTGTTATATGGAGGGCCAGGTAATTATTTCTAGTATCCATCACTGAGAATACCATGTGCTATGCTTACTTTCACTGTTTAGTGAGTACCTATAAGCACTTAAAAGAAAGCTATATTGTATTTATAAAATACAATTTAGAAATATTCTTCTTTAAAATATCTTAAGTATTCAACTTGATTAATATTTTTATAAAGCAAAAATTCAAAAACTTATGTATGTATTTACATATGATTTTATGAACATAAAGATTGTTACAGGAGAAAAATCACAAGCAGTAACACTGATAATGAATGGGGGATGGGATGGGCTATCAGGAAGATAAGAGGAGGAGCCAAGGCGGAAATACAATATTTACACATTAAACTGTGAGCACCTGCTTAAGTTAACACACACATACGCAAATTCAACAATGAAGACCTTGAAGTAAGACGGAGGCATTTCAGAGTGAGACACAGGAAGCAGACCTAAAACTGTATCAGAACTGTTCCTCAAGCACACTGATTAAAGGTTATTACCACTTTCTTTGGAAAGAGAAGCTGGATACCAATTTCATAACCACTATAGGGCCTTTATTTCATTATACATAAATACAATAAACCACACATAGTTCTCATCGAAAAAGAAACTTTACATTAGTACTTATCATTTTAATGATGAGTTATATAGTTCCTCTAGTCACTGATAAAAGAATTTTTACTACTTAACTATGTTAAAATACATACAGGACTGTGAGATAAAATAAAGGTCAATAATTTAGACCATAATACCGATTATACCAAAGTAAATTCTGGAGTTGCTACTTTTAGAAGTATTTTGAATGAACACAGACATTGATAATTATGAGAAAGCTTTGTGGCACTCAGCATTCAGAGAATAACTCTGGCTATAAATATGGATAATATTAATAAAACCCAACATATAATGTATCGAAATTAATTTGTCAAGATTTACTATGTAATAGGATATGGAAAAATAAGAGACTATCTAAACAAAAAGAAAAGCAATTCTATCCTAAGTCCGTAAAAAGTGATATTGGAAGATTAAGATTGAAGAAAAAATAATATTCTACAAAGAAACAAAATGAATACATTGTATGTACTGTGTCAATTCACTAGGGTGTGCCTTACCTATCATCACCACTTAATATTCATTATTCTGTAGTTCTCATTTTTACTTCTCAAGGAAGCTAAAAAGAATCTTCTAACAACCAAAGACTTGGTTTCTGGGAAGTTACTAGCCCTTTGTTACCCAATAATCCCAAGACTAGTAATGTTCACTGCAATATTAATTATAATTTCCTTTAAAAAAAAACCATAGAATTAGTAATATGTAATTTATCCCACAATATCAGAAAATGAAGGCATTTCCAGAATACTGAAGACTGCCTCTTTTAGCACCAAAACATTCTAATTTTAAGCAATTTTAGTGGAAAACATTCTAAAATAAACTGCCTTATCATATGAAGTTTTGGGGAGGGGTTAAAAATTTTTTTTTATAGAGACAACGTCTCACTATATTGCCTAGGCTGGTCTCGAACTCCCGGGATCAAACAATCCTCCCAACTCAGCCTCCCGAAATACTAGGATTTCAGGCCTACGCCACTGTTCCTGACCAAATACAAGGCCATCATTTTGAGCACTACTTTTTGCAATCATGTCACGGTCTGCCAGTTCGTCCCCTCTATGGAGATGAATGTTTGCATTGAGGAAGCCTAGCCAATAAGACTATTCCTATTCCACAGGGAGGGGCTGGAGGTAGGCATATGACCATGTCAGAACTATTAGAACCAATATGAATCCCACTCAGCACTTTCGTTGGAACACCTGGAAAAAATAAGCTCTCTCTGCTGTGGCCACAGAAAACTAGCAGGATTTGACCTAGAGCTGTTGAGAGATATACAGGGAAAACGAGCCTGAGAATATGGCCAGTAAAGAAAGCAAAGCTGAGAGAAAGTGACAGAGTTTTGATGACAGGTGTTCAAGCACAAGAATCCAATCATGCCTGAACAATTCTAGATTGTTCAGCTATGTGACCCAATACATTTCCTTTTTGCTTTTGTAAATTAGAATGGAATTTTCACCTGCAATATCCCTATTATGGAATGTTTACAGCACGTAAAAATTTTCCTGATTATAAAGAAAGATCCCTGTATATATATTTTTGCCAACTTTTGATGATTTCTTTTGGATAGGTTCTTAGAAAGAGATGGACATACAATTATAAGGCTTTTGATACATACAGTCAAGTTGCCTTCTGGAACAACTTTTATTTATTTATTTTTTCATGTGTGCAAAGTACAGCTGTTAAAAACAAAACAACAGAAACAGAATGAAGAGGCCGTGGCTTCCGTGGGGCAGTGCCAAAGCAGAGCCCCAACACTCAGACCTGGGGAGGAAGCACTTTATGCTCCAACAGGTCTAGGGCTGGCAAGCAGGGAGATGGGGTCTCACGTGTTGGCCCTAGTGGCAAAGAATGGAGATCTGGTGAGGCTGATGGAGGGCTGGAGAAAGCCTGATCAAGATGCGGCTGTGGCCTCAGCCCCCTCCTCCAAGTCCCACACTTCTGACTGCAGATAATCAGCAAAGAGAGCCCTGGCCCAGCCAATTTCCCCCGCTCCCCACACTGGTATTATGAGTACCTAAATCAAGACATTTTCACAAGCTTTATCATTTTTATATATATTTGTACCATTTGAAAAATAAAATGTAGTACGTTTCGATAGGAATTTATAATTTTAAGATTATAAATTCTCAAACTTATATTAACTATTTGTATTTCGTATGTAAAATGTTTATTCCATACTTATTTTAGTATGGGAATCTGTCAGTGTCCTCTCTAATAAAACAGAGAGACAGAGATGAAAGAAGAACAGCATCCCTCCAATCTCCTAAGTTCGGATGTTATCATGGGAGAATACAACACTTGGAGCTACCGCAGCCACGTCCAACCATGAGTAGAAAGCCAATGAAAGAAAAGCTAACACAGAGACCAACATATCACTGAGCCTCTGTACTAACCTTAAAACCATTTAGCCCCTGACTTATGATACTGCATTTTCAAATATTAAACTCCTATTGTTCAAGCCACTTGAATTCAGGTATTCTATTACTTGCAGCCAAAATCATCCTAAAATATAGTCAAATAAAACTCTAGCTTGCTAGTCCCCATCTCTTAGGTCTAGTATACAGGGTCTGGAATCATTTAATGACCAGTAGTAAGCGAAGATGGTTTTTGACACAGGGAAATAACACACTAGACCGAGAATTATAAGAAACCACAAAACCAAACTGGTAAACTGATGTAATAAACCAGATTATCCAACTGCATATTTTTATGTCTATGCATCCTTTTTCTAAGGATTAAGGGATATAAAGCCATTCAAAATTTGTTTCAGCTTTGTAGGAAGCAAAAGGAAAGGGATATGCCATCAGAAAGTCAGAAAATAAGAGTGCACAGAAGTGCAAGCACACAGGAGCATGTGCGCGCACACACACACACACACACACAGAGTCAGGCGACTACAGCAGCAAATAGTTAGGCCCCTCACACAGAGAAGAAAGATATCTGGAAGTAAGAGTCAAAGCTATGACTTGAGCAGTTCCTCTCATCAGATTCTTCCTCCATTACTAATTTTAAAGAATCAGGTTTGATCAGACTACATTAAGGGAACTGACAGGTTCTTATCACAGGTTCCAATAAGTTCTATTAGGTAATCACCTATATTTTCTTCTAATTTTGGTATAGTTTCACATTTGTCAATTTTTTAATATATCTGGTTTATTTTTGATATAAGGTGAAAGGTCAGAATTGAGTTTTATTCTCTAAATCTTTACTCATTACTCAAGCATTACTTATTGAAATAACTTTAATATTCCCAATAATCTGCAACACTATCTTTATACAACTGAAACATGGTAGGACATCAATATTTGCCTATGGTTGAACCTAACCATAAACACACACAGTTCTGTTTCTGGGATATTCCATTTACTTTTTTCACTTTAATACTAATAGAAGAAAAATAATGATTTTTGCATGTCCAGCTAACATTAATGACATCATATACAAATGCAACAATTTTATATACAAGACACGTAGCACAAATCTAACTGACATCACTATAATGTTGTAAACATGCCATGGATTCCGAGACTTTATTTTCTAGAGCAGTTTTAGGTTCACAGGCTTGTTAAGTTCACAGCAACATTGAGTGAAAAGTACGAAAAGTTCCCAAATACAACTTAAATTTACAAGAAAAAAAACCCATTAAAAAGTGGGCAAAGGACATGAACAGACACTTCTCAAAATAAGACGTACATACAGCCAACAAGCGTATGAAAAAGGCTCAACATCGCTGATCATAAGAGAAATGCAAATCAAAACCACAATGAGATACCGTCACACACCAGTCAGAATGGCTATTATTAAAAGTCAAAAAATAACAGATGCTGGAGAGGTTGTAGAGAAAAAGGAACACTTTTACACTGTTGGTGGGAGGGTAAATTAGTTCAACCATTGTGGAAGACAGTGTGGCCATTCCTCAAAGACCTAGAGGCAGAAATACCATTCAAACTAGTGTATCTCATTACTGGGTATATACCCAAAGGAATATAAATCATATCTATCATTATAAAGACACATGCATATGTATGTTCACTGCAGTACAATTCACAATAGTAAAGACATGGAATCAACCTAAACGCCCATCAATGACAGACTGGATAAAGAAAATGCAGTACATTTACACCATGGAATACTACGCAGCCATAAAAAGAACAAGATCATGTCTTTTGCAGGGACGCAAATGAAACTGGAGGCCACTATCCTTAGCAAACTAACACAGGAACAGAAAACCAAATACTGCATGTTCTCACTTCTAAGTGGGAGCTAAATGATGAGAACACATGGACACATGAAGGGGAACAACACACACTGGAGACTCCCAGAGGGTGGGGAGTAAAAAGAGAGAGAGGATCAGGAAAAGTAACTAGTGGATACCAGGCTTAATACCTGGGTGATGAAATAATCTGTACAACAAACCCCCACGACACACATTTAACAATGTAACAAATCTGCACATCCTGCACATGTACTCCTGAACTTAAAAGTTACAAACAAAAAAGTTCCCAAATACTCTCTATTCCCACAACACATACTTTATTCATTTAAACATTCACCATGTACTATTAGATTTTAAAATCTTTATTGAACCACCTTCACAAATCCATATACATAAGAACATATACGCATAGTTAACAGATAGTGTTGGGGAAAATACTATTCGTGTGATTGATGAGGAAAACAGATATTCATTGATTGTTAATTGGCAAACAATATTTTGTAACTTTGTGTGAGAAACTTCTCACAAGTTACTAGAAAAGATTATTACACAATAGAAAAAATAAACTTTTACGATACTAGTGTGAGCTCCTTGGTATCTTGTCACTCTTAATTGGAGTATTTAGTAATGGCTTCTATTTTAACAAATTTTAATTTGCATTGAGATAAAACACTATGAATGCACAATGCAATTATTCACAAAAATATTTGCTGAGTATCTATTATGGACCAATGGTGGGAACAGCGCAAGACAAAAGAAACAAAAATCCCTACCCTCAGAGAGCATACTTCCTAGCATGTGAGACCCAGAAACTAAGAAAACAAGTCAATCAAAAGTATATTGTTACGCAAAGCATGTAAGGTTAATCTGCTAATGAAATAGGGAATAAAAATACTTAAGTATTTTGCTTGTATTTTAAAAATTAAAGAACAAGTAAACCATAAAATAAGGGGGGAAAAGGTTATCTTCAAAGGAATGGAGAAAATACGGTATATGAGACAAAGACAGAAGTGATACTTTTTGCATCTACTTTGTTTCATAGATTAGACTGTGGAACCATGTATATATATTTGTATAAAACAATAATTATAAAAACAAAATTAATTTTAGAAGGTAATCCTTAAAAATCACAAGTAAAATAAAACAATTGAAGCTAACCACATTATCTAGATAGTGGTATAACCATACAGTTCAGAACTATCCTCACTGATTTTAATCATATTTGCCTAGAGGGATACGTCTTATAAACAAAAAAAAGAACTCCAAGATAATTAAACTGTTTTTGGTAATTACACCACTGGTTTTAACGTTAGTATTCTTATCCTGACTAGTTATGCTGGTATTGTTAAGAATCAAAATTTTCAGTGTGACTACAGGAAAATACAGGGGTAAGACCAATAAAGTTAAATTAAAACCCTGTAGTACTAAATCTGAATCATAAATATCAGACTGAATTCATAGTGTATATTATCTTTGAAAAAAAGAAAGTAACAACAAAATATTTCTTAGCCCCATCCACTGAGAAGACATGGAAACAATGACTAACAGAGCGCTGCTAACACTTGGATTGGGGTCTATCAGATACTGTTTCCCACTAAACAAAATTAAAGTTCCTTGAAAAAACAGCTGAAGAAAGCAGAACTCTGGGGCCAGAAATGTACAAGCTGGACGTGGAACATTTTGTCACTGTGGAAAGCAAGAAACCTATCAAAGGCGAGGTTGTGCCTAAAGGATCCAGGTGCGAGCCTAAGTAAGTTTCCACTGGCCAAAACTGGGGCAATTTAAACAACAACAAAAAAGATAATAACATAGCCTGAAGCTCATTTAAAATCACGAGTTCATGATACTAAACATACACACAAGCATGCCTCTCATCGCCTTTAGAGGATCCTTGGAAACTACCTAATTATTTTGAATATGTGTAAATAAGGGGAATCAATCAACCATTTTTCTTGCCTTTCCTATACAAACAGGAAACCAAATAATTGATGTGTTAAAATGTTTCTTTAAAGAGTATTCCAATTAATGAAAAAAAGGATAGAATTAAAATACTGGCGTTTTTCAACCATTAATAAGTTAATGAATCCCAGCAATGATCAACAATGGCAGATGAGATCACAAAACATCAAGGATGATGCCAAATTTTTGGGCCCACTCAAAGATTGTTATAATGCAGCTGTTTAAACAGCAACTCCATTGTAAAAAACAAAGACAAGAGAGAAGAGATTTGAGTCAAGCAGGAAATCAGGACTCAATTTTAAACCTTAAATTTAAGATGACTACTAGATATCTAAGTAGAGACGTTGATGCAGTTGGATATATGAAGCCAGAGCTCAGGACTTGGTTACAGGGTATGTAAAAGCCTCGAAATTAGGTAAGATAGCCAACAGGGTGAGTATAAATAAGCAAAGCAGTATACAGACTAATATTTGTAGTTCAAGGAGATAAAGGGGAAACCAGAAAAGAAACTGAAAAGCAGCAACCAATATAGTAGAAATAAAATAAGGAGGGCATGGTTTCCTGAAGATCAAGTTTTTTAAAAAATTGCTTTAAAAAGGAAAATATATTAAAACACATCATGACACTAGTGAGTGATATGAAGACTGAGAACTGACCACTGCATAGCCACATGGACATCACTAATAAGCACAGTAAGAATAATTTTGGTGATGTAATGAAGTCAAAAGCCTAAGTGAGCTCAAGAAAAAACAAGAAGAGAGAAACAGTACAGAAGTCCTTTTGAGAGTTTTTGTTTTCTAATCAAAGGAGGGAAGAATGAGGGAATAACCAAAGGGAGGAGAGTCAAGAAGTTCTTTTGTTGTGTGTAAAGGTAAGAAAAATAATGCCAGGTTTGAACACATGAGCAAGTTACAGTAGAAAAGGGAAAATATGGTTGCTGAGGAGAGAAAAATTGCAAAAGGACTGCCCTAGAGTAAGGATAGGGGATGAGATCAAGTACACAGGTAAAGAAATTCACTTTGCAAGGACACAGACAGTGAATCCACAGTAGTAGGAGAGAAGATAAAGCTTATGGACACAAATGCAGACGGTGAGCCCCCAGTGGTTATCTGACACAGATAGTGAGAGAAAAAACTTCCCAACCCCAATCGTAACATCTACAGTTAGTTGTTAGATCGCTGGGATAAGATTTTAAACATATCACCAAGTATGGGAAATAAACTAGCAATGGAATTTATTTTTAAATTAGTGACCAAACAATACACAACAGGTTTTATAGTAATACAAAGATTTCTCTTCATTGTCTTCTACAAAAGAAAGTGAAAGTTTTAAAATCTGAGAATCAAATCTTAATTGGGGTAGTGGCTACATGAGTGTGTAGTTTTCAAAATTCATCAAACTATACACCTAAAATCTCTACATTGAATTGTATATAAAATATAACTCAAAAAACTTTAAGCCATTAAAAATTTGAAGAAATTCATTATGTTATATAGGCACAATTTTATTCATTAAAAAGATACTTACCTTTAAAAGGTACTGCTCATCTCTTAGGATCTTTAAGAAAGCCAATATTTAGCAGATCCCATTAATTTGCTACATAGTATAATTTTTAAATGTCCTTTTTTAAGGGGAGAAAGTAAGAATTTAAATCTCGCTGACATCAGTGAGATTCAGGGTAATAACTACAACCCATTTCTTTGAACGTGAAAATCCTCTATCAATATTCAGGGAATACTGGCTTATTAGGCCTTCTGCTTATAATCTACAGAAAGAATTTCATTTCCCCCATCACCACACATATGCTCTGTAACTAATGTGGGACAGGTAAAACACAAAGAATGAACTGGATAAGGAATGGAAAATGAAAATACGGGTCAAGCTAAACTACAAACCAACAAATACCATAAAGGAATAGGGCAATGCAAGAGATTACTTTGGCTTGGAAGAAGGATGATAGAAGAAAATACAAAAAACAAGAAACAGAGAAAATATTCCACTTGAACTAAATCTTTAATCTTAAAAGATGGTTTGACAAGCAAGATGAAACAAGACGAGACTGAGCAAAATCCTAAGGGAAATGCCTGTATACTCATGAGAATACAGGATGTGTACAAAAAGCTGTCTGTCAGTAGTTCACTTTGGCTAAAGAGCACACGAAGAAGCTGCACAGTAAATGATCATGGCTACAAAGGCAGAATATGACCAGACTGTAAAAGATCATGAATGTCAAACTAAGAAGCCCAAACCATATTTGGAAGACTATGGCAGCAGTTCTCAGAGCATGGTCCCTGGACCAGCAGTATCAGCATTGCCTGGGAATCTATTAGAAATGCAAATTCTTGGGTCTCATCCCAGACCTATGGAATCAGAAACTCTGAGGGTGGGCCCAGCCATCTGTGTTTTAACAAGTCCTCCTGGCAATTTTAATGCATACTAAAATTTGAGACCACTGGATTATGGGGCTCTAATATAAATTTTTGAGTATGGGAGAGAATAACAAAATATTATGTTCTAAAATGTTTAAACTAAATAATAATTGTCAAAATGGATTTCCAAAAAGGAAGCGATAAGCAATGGCAAGACCAGTTAGAAATCAAATAATAATAATAAAACTCAACTCAGAGAGGCAGACAAAGCAGCAAACAAAGATAAGGCTGGAGCACTGAGCCTCAGTTGTAGGTAAAATAGTGATACCACTAATAAAAACAACACCACATTTAAAGAGAAATAAGAATCAGTGTTTTTAAGGAAGGCAGTGATTGGTCTAGCATGAGACTTTCTAAAAAGAAAAGCACAGACAGAAAGCAATGTATTTCATTAGCACTTAGGACACTGAGTTGGAGATCTGCACAGGCCAAACATGAGAATGGAATTGTGGATAGAAGAAAGAACTAAATATTTGCAGAAGTGATCATTAAAACCATGGGCCTGAATAAAATGTCCTAGGAAGTGAAAGAAAGAGGCCCAAAGATAAAAATCTTACTGAAAACATACACTTAGGGTGGAGGAAAAGTAAAAACAATGAAGAAATCAGAAAAGTAGGCAAGAGCAGGAAGCAGGAAAACCAAGCATGTTCTTTTCAATCCTATCCTCAACAACATTAAGACCCCGGTCAGACCACACGATTCGCTACTGAGTAAACCGGCACACGAGGGGCTTGCTTTAGTACTTCCCTGTCCTGCCCCTACGTCATGGCATGTGCTTCCTATCATCTAAACCCATGAAAACTATTCCCATTTCACAAAGTCCGTCTTAACGACTCTACGCAGAGCTTTGTTTGATGCTCCCCTAACAGATGTGCATCACAAGAGCATGCCACGATTCATGTGGCACTATTAGGACATCATTTGCTGTAACATGCCTTGTGGTATATACATACATGACATTATATGCCCTACTAGACAGTAAACTCATGGGGCCTATATTCAGTTTTTCAATCTGACCCATATTTAGTACAGTGCTAAATATATAAACGAGAAACTTCAAAATCTTACATGTGTTTTGTTTTTAACTAAGTGGTCAACAATGCCCTTAGGCCTTTTTCCCAAGCCATTCAGGGGGCCAAAGAAAAGAAAACAAAGGGAAAATGAGAACAAAACAAAAACCACACATAAAAATTTTCAAACATCCCCAATTAACACTTAAAAGAAATTTTAGGTATTTTTATGATATTAAAAAATACTAAAGGTCAGTTAGCAAGGACTGACAATTAAAGTAAAAGGCTCTTAAATATTCATTATCAATTGTTTGTAACATTTTCAGGATCCAGGCAAAATATTCTTTAATTTTAAAAAGTTCTCTTCATCCGATTCAGCCCTTTAGATCCACTAAGATTATTAAAAGGCCAGTGGGGTGGTACAAAGCATGTCATCAATATTTGGTAGTACCAATGCTAAGTCAAGAACAATATCAGGCCAGATCCAGAAAGGCCAAGATAGAAAGTCTAATACAGATTTAATAAGCAGGGGAAAGCAGAAAGGTGAATCCTCCAGCGAAGCTCAAGATAAGACTCAAGATAACACTTGGTAGAGTCCTTAAGATGGACCTTTTCAAATAGGAATAGTTTTCACGAGTTTAGATGACAGGAAGCACATGCCAAGATGTAGGGGCAGGACAGGAAAAAAGTACTAAAGCAAGCCCCTAGTGTGCTAATTTACTCAGTATGGTAAGATTCAAACCAAAATACAGGAAACAGGGTATGAGGTCCTAGTAAACGAACTAAATACCCGGAAGTTTCCAATATTAACATTAATAGACCATCCAATATTAACAGAAACCCAGTTCAAGAATGTATGCAGAGAGCCTCTTTTAGCTTCCACGGCTCAAAGCTGAATACAAGTTAAAAATCTAAAAATTAAAAAAAAAACTGGAAATTATGCCTAAACATGTTATGAAGAATGAACAGCAGTTGGAACAGTTGGACTCTAATCCTAGTGCTCCTTACATACACTATGTAACTTAAATAACTTAATTTCTCTGAAGCCTCTGTCTCCTTATCTGTACGAGAGAACACTTCTGTCCATCTCAAGAAAAGTACTGCTGAAGATAACGTGAGACAGCATTAAATGTGAGGTTATCTGAGGATAAGAACTATTTACCTTACACCTCCCTGATATAGCTTAGCACTTTACCTTACGACAACCCAAACAGCTTTCTAGAGCAGAACTCTCTCCTGAGACTATGTGATCAGTGACTGCAGCAGTCAGTCCTTGGAGAACTTCCTGCAGGCTAAATGCTGGATGGGTTCATAGGAAAACTTAGACTATTACATAAAATTCTTCAGATATGAAAACTTAGTTACCTTTGTTTTTGTGGTAAAAACACAAAAGATTTACTCTCCTAGCAAAGTTCAAGTATATGATACAGTATTATTAACTACAGTAACTAGCTACACATTAGATCCCCAGGGCTTTTCATCTTATAACTCAAAGTTTGTACCCTTTGACATGTGAGGTGATGAGACTGCGATAATAATCATTTCACAATGTATAAAGATATCAAATCACCACATCATATACCTTAAATATATACAATCTTTATTTGTCAAATATACCTCAATAAAGCTGGGGACATTTTTTTCTTTAAAAAAAAAAAAAAAAAGAAAAAATTTGGGAAAACTAAGAAATGTGCTACTAAAAAAAAATTCTAAAAGTCAATGAAAGAGTCAACATTATTTTAATATAAGAAAAGGTTTAAGCTATTTAAATGTATTTCTAGAGAATAAAAAAAACAAAAAACAAAAAAAAATCACTTACCTGCAAAAAAGAAAAAGGAATGGAAAGTTGCTGAGTGTTTCTGTCATGTTAGTAGAAAACAAGCTATACAATACAAAAAGACTCAGACTGATAAACCAAACTGAGGTACAGCCAGGGTTTAGCAGTAGCACAAATCTTGGCACAAAACTTAGATCAATTTAATAACAACTTTGTGAGGGAGCAAGACAAAGATAAAGGTAAGTACAACTGAAGCGGGCTGATAAGCCATATGGAGAAGGTGATTATATGGCCCATTTGCTTAGGACAGTCCTCGTTTACACCCTCTGTCTGGATGTAATTATTAATAACACTCTCTTTCACTCAGAAAAAATGCCAGCTGGGATAATAAATTATACGGCCATCCTATCTATAATAACAATAATACAAGGCTAATAATGTTAATGTTACAGTAAAGGCACAATTTAATTCATTTGTGAAATGGGAATAAATAAGTCTGTACTGATCAAAACATCTTTTAAGGTGAGATACTATGTGAAGTGTCCTAAACTCGCAAAAAAATATATTAGATTAACGCAATGCCATGCTGTGATGCTGAAAACGCTGAGGGAAGGAGTCGGGAGACGGCAGGACTGGCAGTACCATCAGGCTGGAACTGAAAAAGAGAAGCGCAGACACATCGTCCTGTCCTAATTCACACTTCTACTCCCACTGCTCTGCCACCTTCCGGTCTGTAACAAAGTTTAATAGGAAAGTCTTGTTGAGGTAAACTAAAAATGAAACAGAAATGAGAAATAATTTTTAATAAAAAATACATAATTACCATATGGTCTGACTAACGAAAGCAAAAAGAATTTGGTAAAGGGGCTAAAAGAGTCATTAGTTGAAGCAGGGGTTGTGGCAACTCCCAGAAAAAGGCAAAAGGCACCAGGCACAGTGGCTCATGCCTGTAATTCTAACACTTTGAGAGGTTGAGGCAAGTGGATCGCTTGAGCCCAGAAGTTCCAGACCAGCCTGGGCAACATGCTGGAACCCCATCTCTACAAAAAATATAAAAATTAGCCAGGCATGGTAGCTCATGACTGTAGTCCCAGCTACTTGGAAGGCTGAGGTGGGAGGATGCCTGGAGCCCAGGAGGTCAAGGCTGTGGTGAGTCATGTTCATGCCACTGCACTCCAGCCTGGGTGACAGAGCGAGATGCTGTCTCAAACAAAAAAGGCAAAAGGCACTGGGTTGAATGTTTCGATGCTCCATACTATGAAATGATTTCAGAAGTTCTTGGCTCTTCATACACAGATATGATACTACAGTCAGTTATTCTCAGTTTATAAGTAGATTGCATTTAAGAGTATGTATCCACTATGTGAAGCTTATCTTTCCACAGGAACTATGTTATGGTGTTTAACTTCCTAGTTCACCACAAAATCCTATTTAATCTGTATATAACTGAACTATATACAACCAATGGTGTTTCTCAAATGGCCTATGACTAAGACAGCCTCAAGAAGAGGGAACCCTCTATAATAAATCAGAACTCAAGCACAGAGATTAGATAGTCTGGATGGTAAGAAATAGTAGGATAAGAGAAAGTTCTTTGGTTTCTATTGTGGTTGCTTTGAGGGACAAGTAGATACATGACTAGAAACGCTCTGGGAGAATCAGCTCTTATCAAATGTCATAAACAAAAAATAACTCAACAGCAGTTGGTAAATGAACTGGAAAACCAAGAGACAGAGAAGATACTCCAGTAAATAGGTTACTATAATTGTCAGGACATAAGGCCATAAGTACTAAACTAAATAAATGCTGGGACCAGGTAGAAATTTCACAATTTAAGTAAGAAATATTCTAAGTATAATATAAAATCATGAGGTGTTTTCTTAAGATCTGTCTCAATAACTTGCACAATGATTCTTAACCATCTAGGTTACAGAACCATCTTACTTTAAAAAGCAAAAGATCCTCCCTCACATAAAAAAGACAAATACAACCCTGCTTTATAGTAACTGAATGTCAATGACTTCCTGTAAAACATACAAAGAAATTTTTAAGAAGGCACTTGGCAAAAGTAAAGTCACAAAATACAGGAGCAGAAAACAAGGTATCTTGGAAGAGCATCACAGTAGTATTTATATTTATAAATACTGTGTCTGAGATTATAAAAAAAACTGCAAAAGTATAATGCAAATAACTATAAGATTTATCGAGGTACAAAGAGTAAGTCATGAACCATATTTTCAAAGACCTAATCATAAAAAAATAAGATTTGTAAGTACACTGTGTACTCATAAAAGGTCAAGATAAATAGCTTCCAGCTACTATCAGAGTCCTGAAGGTCTAGTGGTTCTCAAACTTCATCAGAATCTCCCAGAGGACTTGTTAAAATGGATTGCTAGATCCCATCCCCAAGCTGCTGATTCAGTAGGGTTGGGGTGGGGCTCAAGAATTTGCATTTCTAACAAGTTTTGATGTTAAGTTAATACTGCTTGTCAAGGGAGCATCAATTTATTTACTCCTTAGAGCAATTTCTTGGAACTACACCAACTCCATTTTCCCTCCTTTCTCACTCTGTAAGCTAAATGAGAAGTATTAGGGTGGCCCTAACCTTTTTCTATTTGATATCTTGCTTCTAAAAGATTTTTGAGTGCCTATCTCATTTTGAATAATTTAAACTATAGTTACGTATAGGTAAACAAAGAAGAGGTAACCAAAATGACAAACAAGTATGTAATGCTTAGCACACTTTGGTGAGTTGCTGAATATCAAAATACCTTACACATACCCTATAAGATGACTTCCACCTACTTAAGAATCTTTCTTCCAGATTCCTAATTACTTCCTGGGTCTCTTCGGATCAATAGATACCCACACTCCAGATATAAATTAAACTTTAAAATAGAATTTGCAGCTAAAATATAAAGTCATAGTGGTAAATTTATAGGAAAAGATTTTTTTTTAAAAAAGTTTAATCATGTCTTCTCTTATCAAAATGATATCTACATTTTCTGCCTTACTCATTCTCTGCTTTTTTTTCCTAAACTAGTATAAATAAGTGAACTTTGTTCTTTTTTATTTTTTGAGATGGAGTTTCGCTCTTGTTGCCCAGGCTGTAGTGCAATGGCGTGATCTCGGCTCACCACAACCTCCACCTCCCAGGTTCAAGCGATTCTCCTGCCTCAGCCTCCTGAGTAGCTGGGATTGCAGGCATGCGCCAATATGCCCATCTAATTGCAGGCATGTGCCACCATGCCCATCTAATTTTGTATTTTGTGTAGAGACGGGGTTTCTCCATGTTGGTCAGGCTGGTCTCGAACTCCCGACCACAGGAGATCCACCCACCTCGGCCTCCCAAAGTGCTCGGACTGCAGGCATGAGCCACTGTGCCTGGCCTTATTCTATTCTTATATTACCACTTCTTACAAGTATCACAAGTATCAGAACTAATTTTAATCATAAACTGCACAGTGGATATCATTAAAAGGTCAGCAACTAATGTGCTATATGATGAAGAAACCTGCAAACAGTAACCATGAAAATTAGAGAAGAATAAATATTAACATTAGCAAGTGTCTCTAGAACTTGCTTTCTTGAGAAATTCTCACAATTGTCTGTTCTTATGAAAATGGAATGAAATCTCTGTGACTTATAACATGACATTGCTTTACAATTCATTAGCACAGTGGTCTCCAAATTTGGGTTGCCCACACCCAAAAAGGATGTATAATCTAATCCACTTGAAATTTTGAGAAAATATTAGAATTTACATTTACATTTAATTTTATCTCATTTTATTAATTTATATTTTTGTGGGTATTTTTTTTTTTTTCTTTTTTTGAGACAGTCTCGCTCTGTTGCTCAGGCTGGAGTGCAGGGGTGCAATCTCGGATCACTGCAAACTCCACCTCCTGGGTTCAAGCGATTTTTCTGCCTCAGCCTCCCAAGTAGCTGGGATTACAGGCACGTGCCACCACACCCGGCTAATTTTTGTATTTTTAGTAGAGATGGGGTTTCACCAAGTTGGCCAGGGTAGTCTCAAACGCCTGACTTCAAGTGATCCTCTCCCCTCAGCCTCCCAAATTGCTGGGATTACAGGCATGAGTCAATGCACCCAGCCATATTTTTGCAGGTATTTTAAAAACATGTAACATTAGTACAATAGTTTGAATGTGTTTATATATAGTATGTAATATATATGTATCTATACACACTACTTATATACAGCTATTTATTTTAAAATTATATCAGGAAGCACATACTCAAAAACCTTTTTTTCTTTCTTTTTTTTTTTTGAGATGAGGTCTCGTTATACTGCCCAGGCTAGTCTCAAACTCCTTAGCTCAAGTGATCTTCCTACCTTAGCCTCCTGAGTTGGCTGAGATTACAAGTGTGTGCTACCACCCTCTGCAAAACCCGAAGCATATGATAAAAACAGTCTGGAAAAATATGAGGATAATAATATAGAAACAGTTTGGAAAAACATGACAGTAGAGCCACTTTTGACCTATAGAAAGTCATTTTCTTTTTTGCTGCTATCAGAAATGCTAATTGATTCAACAATGCCATTTGAAGGATTGTATTTGAACCACAGGTTTCTCCACATTTGCATCAAATCTACTAGGTATCCTTCACCTTTTCCTCAACTTGTAAATCTGTTCAGCAGAAGACTCACTTCTATACATAAAAATCCATAATTTTCTTCAACATATAACTTTTCTGTTAACTTTCCAACTTCCCCTTAATATTTACCTTTAAGTAAGATAAAATGTTTTCATAAGAACAGATATGAAAAAATGAAGAATTCCAGACACTAACTTTTTTTTTTTTTTTGAGCTCTCAATAGCAGTTCTGCAGACTAGGAGTGCTGGCCTATGACTTGTGTGCCCTCTGCATTAAGCACTTAAATATATCAGGGTACAGAGACCTCTTACCTCAGATTCACTCTCCCACGAGCTCTTTTATGTTTTCCACTGTTGCCTTATTTTCTTGATATCCACAGATCATATCAGCATTAATCTGCTGCTTTCTCATGTCTTTTCTCACTTCTAGTCTCTTATGTACATATTGATTCTTTATTACTTCTCAATTCTTTCAGGACAAGTGTTTTTTTCCATGAAATGGCCTTTGTTTATCTTCGCAAAGCCAACATCTAGCACACTGTCTGGCAGACAATAGGTGCTCAATAAAAGATTGCTGAACCCAAGTTTGTTTCTTCAGCTCTTAATTATTGTTCTGTTGTTGACAAGTACTAAGCAGTTGCTGCTGCTGCTTAGCTCCAGAGAGTGCTCCTAACCCATGATCACCATGGGCTCTCCATGGTCACTTACAGGCCCAGGCCATTCCAAAAGTTTGATTTCCCAAATGTTTGTTCATTAAACAAACATTTATTAGATGCTTATTAAGTACTATTTAGACATTTATAGCCAAGAGATACCACCATGAAAAATTTAATAAATGCAAAACAAAAGCAACAAATTTAGCAAACAATGTTCTATTTATCATTTGCTAAAATGACTTTATCTTTGATCAGATGCTAAAGTAAGTTTAGTGTCAGTACTAATGAGTTATGTTAAAGTCACTGAAAAATCTGTGTGGTGTTATTTTGGTAGCAATTATCAATTTTCAGGAAAAAAATTCAATTAAACAAAAACTGACTGACCACTTACATTATGCCAAACTTAAGAGACAGTTTGTATTACAAAAGTTCCTTGTCAAACAGACGTAAGATTTACCATCCTTTTGAAGATTAATAATCTACGTTAACACAGAGAAACGACAAACACTAAAAATCAAGAACATGGGTTCTGGAGTCGGCCTGGCTTCAAAACCCCAACTCTATCATTTACAAGCTGGTAACTATGGGCGTATTGCCTAATCTACCAAACTGTTTCCTCATCTGCATATAAGATAATAAGGGTAGATTCTTAGCTAATAGGGTTGTTATAAGGAGTCCATACCATAGTACATACAAAAGTGCTTATACTATGGAACAAACAGTAAATGCTCAATAAATGTTATTTTAGTATATAAATCTATAAATTTAAGTTTAAGAAGTCCTACAAAACTAATGCAGCATTTCCCAATTTTGACCACATAATCCATTTTCCCATAAAACACTTATTAACATTCTCGGCTACTTTGTGTGGTGATTGCCATTATTTTCCAGAAAGAATTAAAGTCTCTATTTTTATGGTATCAAGTTATATTAACTAAACAAATCATGAAATTATGAAAATTTCAGCATACAGGAAAGTACTTCAGTAGTTATAAGTTTACAGACAGCAAGACTTCTCTAGCACCTATGCCCTTCCCTTCCCTTTGCCCTGCTTGTTCTTTCAGAAGAATGTCAAGTGATCCTTCAGTCAAACAAATTACACTGGTACATCTGTGCATGTAATTAGAGTCACCATTCACTGCAAAGCTCTACTCAATAGACAACTTTTAATCAGGCTTTAAAATTCTACACATATCCTATTACAAAGATGAACACAATGGGTTTTATTGTGGGACATTTCCAAAACAAAGCCTTTTAAAGGAAATTTTATAACTTTACTGCTTTTATATTCTATATTTCTATGGCTTGAGAATCTCCCATCAAATATTTCTAGTTAGTAAATTATCAAAATAAACTGTGGTAAGCAGTCTCTGAAATGGCTCCCAATGATCCCCACATCCTTGTATTTGTCTCTCCATGACGGTTGACTGGACCTAGTAACTCACTTCTCATGAGTAGAATACAGCAAAAGTGATGGGACGTCACTTCCAGCATTAGTCACAAAAATATTATGACGTCCACATTACTGCCCCTTCTCTTTCTCTCAGAGCTCCCTCTCACTCTGAGAGAGTGAGACAATGGGCTGAAGGAACCCCATTGTCATGTTATAAGCTGCCTACAGAGAGACCTATATGGCAGAAAACTGGTATCTCCAATAGCCATTGAGGACCTGTGAGACTAACAGCTATATGAGTAGGTTTTTAAGTGGATCTTCCCCTAATCAGGCCTTGAGATGACACAACCCCAGCCGATATCTTAATTGCAGCCCTGTGAAAGACCCAGAGCCAGAAGACCCACCTAAGCTGCACTAAGATTTCTGACTCACAGAAACCATGAAATGAGAAATGTGTGTTGCTTTAAGCCACTAAGTTTTGGGGTCATTTGTTACACAGCAATAAACTAATACACAAGTTAGAAGTTAACCTTAGAAAACTTCAGCAAAAAATAGATGTGTTTAATCTTTTGGACACAATACCCAACATAATTCAAAACACACTGCTCAATTTTAAAATGCATCGCCTTCTTTTTTGTCTAATCCTAATTTTGCCTATTTTCTTAAGTGACTCTCCACAGATACATCTGTGTTGTTAACTAAGCTTTCCAAGAGGTATAAAAACTATGGCAAAGGTATTGTGAACGCAGCATACGTAACATAAGGAATACTGAAATACTAGGTACAATGGACTTTTCAGATAAGTAGGTCTTAAAGTTGATTTTGTTTTATATATGTATATCAGACAAACTGATAAGAAAAAATCTCTAAAACTACCTATTCCAGGTGGTAAAATGAAAAAAAAAAAAAAAAAAAAAAAAACAAAGAAAAACTAGAACAAGGAAAGGAATGAAAAAATGTTCATTCAAAGAAAAAGAGGGAAAGGTAAGAACAGAAAACAAAATTCATACACACTAGCATCTATGATAAAACTTTTCAGTCACAAAATCAGCAATAACAATGTGAACTCCACTGCTGTGCTCAGGGCAACAAAACCATTAATTTCTCTTATTTAAATTATTTGTTGATCAAATACCTACACTTTCCAAAATTTCACTAAAATTGACAGAACGTGCAACCTTGAATGCAATCAACAATTCAATCTTAACAGGTCACAGATTCTGCACACATTGACATCTAACCTTTTTTATGTTGGTCCAGAAGACGATGACCTAGACAGAAAAAGCTTTATATCCTATTCCTCATCTGAAACACCCCAAGTACTCCAAATTCAGTTTTAACATAGCCCTGGAAAGTTATCAGATATTTATTCTCTTACTTGTCCAAGTACTGTACACATGATACGCTTTAAGTGTTACCCTCACTTTACCTGCCACCCTATAGAACATTACAGCCCCCATCATCTCTAACTGATAATGATCCCCCTGCCCCTGCTTATTTATTTTGTTTAGTCTCCTTCCCACAAGCCCTACCTGAATGTTCACTTGAAGGCACAGATTTTGTCTATCTTGTTCCTAATCTACTCCAAGCAACTATTTGAGTATCTGGTATAAAATAGGCCATCAGATATTAGCTCAATATTAAATAAATTATAAAAATAAAGAATTTTTCATATGACCAAAATACAAAATAGAGGATACTAAAGAGAAAAAAAAAATAAGTTTTTAACCAGAATTTTCAAATGCTAAATACTTTTCTGAATTTTTTTTAGAAAAGCAACATTTCAAAACAAAACAAAAATCACAAGAAATTAAGTACTTTAAAATTTGGGCTAAAGTCACAAGAAATTAAGTACTTTAAAATTTGGGCTAAGGTTTCCTATTAAACTTATAAAGTTTCCTAGTGAAGGCCAATAAAAGTCCATAAAAGAATTATTGTTTATTTCTTTCAAAAAGACACTTTAACAAGAAATACAAATCAAAATGCACCTATATTGAACTGAAGGACTATAGAACAAGTGCAGAATTAATAATTCATCCTTTAAAGCATACAAACACATCACACATGGAGTCTAGATCAGTGCTGTCTAATAGAAATAAAATGTGAGATACATACATAATTGTTTTCTAGAAGTTACACTGAGTAAAAACAAAGGAAGTAAATTTTAATATTATATTTCATGTAACCCAATATGTCTAAAATATCTCCAACAGGTAATGAATATTTTCAAATTAGATATTTAATATTATTCTTCTCATATAAGCCTTCAAAATTTCAAGTGTGTTTTATACTTTATAGCACACCTCAACTTCGAATGCTCAATAGCCAAATATGGCTAGTGGCTATCACACTGGACAGTGGATTTCTACATTCTTTTAGGTAACAGCAAAATATAAAGGCATGTTGTGTTTGCATTTAAATAGTAAGAGAAATATAGAAAGATATCATCTTCTGTTTTTAAATATTAAAATTCACCTCTCATATCAAAGAATTCTAAGCTCTACTTTTTAAACCTAAGTTTTATTTAGTTCTAACTTTTATTACAACATGCCTAAAATTCCATTGAAATTTAAAAGACTCAATAAGAGTTCTACTGAAATATAAATTACACAGCCATGTATGCTTAATTTGTTTTGCAGAGCGGTAATAACACTTTGCACATGTGCATTTAATATCTGATAAAGGCTGGCGCATGCCTGTAATCCAAGCACTTTGGGAGGCCAAGGCAAGAAGATTGCTTGAGACCAGGCTTTTGAAACCAGCCTGAGCCACACAGCAAGACTCTCATCTCTACAAAAGTAAAAATAATTAAAAATTAAAAGAGTGTATCTGATGAGGTAAAAAAGATTAAAATAACTTGTACTTCTAAGAATTATAATGCAATCAATTACAAATAGGCTGTCAAATATCTGCAAAAGCTTCCTTGATACCTTCTCTGTGTATATATCATGCACACTTTTAACTGCTCTTTCCTTTGAAGGTATTTTTAATGATTCAGGAAATGTGGATTTCTGCTATTTTTCGTATTTAAATATTTTTGTAATTGTGGTGTGCTATGATTTGAATGTTTGTCCTCTCCAAAACTCATATTGAAATTTGCCATTGTGGCAGTGTTAGGAAGTAGGAGGAAATAGGGAGGTTCTGGGAGGTAATAGGGCCATAAGGGCTCAACCCTCAGGAGAGGAATTAATGCCCTTATAAAAGGGAAAGTTAGACACCTTTTGCCTCATGGGCCTTCTACTTCCATCCCATAAAGAGAAAACAGTCCTCCCTCTGGGCAACGCAGCATTCAAGGAGCCATCCTGAAATCGGAATCACCAAACCTGCCAGCACCTTGATGTTGGACTTCCCAACTTCCACAACTGTGAGTCAATAAATTTCTGTTCATTATAGATTACCCAGTCTATAGTACCCTGCTATAGCAGCACTAGACTAAGAAATATATTAATATATATTTATATTATATATTAATATATAATAATTATATATTTAATATATTTTATAATTACATAATGTATATTATATAATATTTTATTTATATTAATGACATGTTAATATATCATATATATAATGAGAAATATATTTGGTCTTTGTCCCAGGTTCCAGGCACAGAGATCCTAAAACCCTGGAAATTTCCTGATAGGTGAGTCTTTTGTTATTCACTATTGCCCCCATCCACCAACCTGAGTTTATGCTAACAAAGTGATTTAGGATAGGGCCCTAAATAGCTTCGGGATAAAGCTGGTTACTAGAAAGACCAAGTAATTAGAGGTTTGTAACTTTAAGTCCCACCCACTGACCTCCAGGAAAATTGAGCTCTACAAAAACTCTGTTACAAGGTTCAGGATTCAAAGAGCTTCCAGGCTGGTGGGCATATCAAGGTGCTGGGAGGGTGGAATGAAGAAGACATGGAAGCTCTGAGCACACCGCCCCCATACCTTGCCTTATGCATTTCTTCTATTTGGATGTTCCTGAGTTGTAAACTTTAAAATAAACCAGTAAAGTGTTTTCCTGAGTTCTGTGAGCCATTTTACCACGTCATTGAAACTGCAGAAGCTCAGTTTTTGGGTTAAAACCTAAAACTGCACAGAGTATTCATCTACTCAACACTGTATACTCTCAGAGTTGACACGGAATTTGTTTGACAAAGCTAATCCTGTCATATTGTAAATGACTAAGAAAATGTACAATAATAACTTCAAAAAACCTCTTTGGCTTAGAGAATAAATTACCTCTATAAATTACCTCTATTTTATAAAAATATAAATATAAAAATATAATATAAAGAGAGAAAAGGAGTAATGATAATGATGTTGAGAGAATGAATCATCCACTCAGTATAATAAAATGGCTCACAATAAATGACAACTAGTTTACGTTGTTTTCCAATAACAGTAAAACTCTTAATAATCCATCAATTTTACCTCACTCAGTCTTCCTTATGACCAACAGAATATATAGTTCAAATACTTTTTAAGTTGGAAGCTATGTAAGATAGAATATCATATAGTCAGTGGTTCTAGAAATAAATATATAAATTGATCTACTTTGAACCGAAAGTAATGATTTTAGTATCACTGGCACTGACTGAGCTCTAATCGAATGATTTTAATCACAATAAATGGCTGAAATCAACTGATGCAGAGACACTAAACATAAGACTGAAGATTTAATATCTGACCTAATAAGCAATTAGAAATCACTAAGTCTCTTAGCTATCACACTCTCAAAATGATAATCATGATGGATTAGAAAGGAAAAACTTAGAGACAGTAATCTAGACACAAGATAATAAATACCTACATTAGAACAGAACAAGCAAATAACTAGAATAGATAAAAGGTAGTGGGGAAAGGAAGAAAAAGGAACATATTTTAAGAACACAAGAGCTTAATTTACAGCAGGGGTTGGCAAACTACAGCATGCAGGCCAAATATGGCTGGCTGCTTGTTTTTGCAAATAAAGTTTTATTGGAAAACAGCCATGCCCATTAGTTCTCGTACTGTCTATGGCTGCTTCACACTATAGTGGCGGAGTTGAATAGTTACAACAGCAACTACAATGGCCCACTAAAGCTAAATAATTTGCCACCTGGCCTGTATTCGTTTCCATTCATTATAGTACTGCCATAATAAAGTACCATAAATTGGATGGCTTACAACAATAGAAATTTATTCTCTTACAGATCTGAAGGCTAGAAAGAAGTTCAAAATCAATGTGTCCACAGAATCATGCCGTCTCAAAGGCTCTAGGGGAGAATCTGTTCCACGCCTTTCTCTTAGCTTCTGGTGTCGGCAGCAATCCTTAGCATTCCTTGATTTGCAGTTATATAAAACTAATCTCTGCCTCCACTGTCACAGAGTCATCTTCTCTCCTGTTCTGTGACTCCACAGGGTGTTCTCCTCTCTTAGCGGAACACCAGTCATACTGAACTACGAGCCCACCCAACTCCAGTATGACTTTATCTTAACTACATCCGCAATGATGCTATTTCTAAATAAGGTCACATTCTGAGGTGCTGGGGTTTAGGACTTCAACATATGTTTTCAGAGAACACATTTCAACCCATATCTTGGCCCTTTACAGAAAAAGTCTGCCAACATCTACTTCAGAAGTAGAAGAATCAAGAAATAGGTCCAGAGGTGCAACTGAACAATGAGAGATTTAAAATAGCAAAACCGGGATTTTATTTTACACATACTAAGTTTAAAGCAACAGTAAGAGCCCTCTAAAAACATCAGGAAGAAAGCAAAAGGTCAGGGATCTGGACTGGCCTAGAGATAGGGGAATTGGGGCAATCTGAAAACGGATGGGCATTCTCAAATAAACGTTTTGTATAGCAAGCCAAGAACTGATCTTCAGAGAATGTCTCCGTTAGATAACAATGTTACTAGACACTGTCACTGTTATATCACATGAGACAATAATGTAGAAAATAATGTAATTTACTATTATATAATCTGAAGGAGAAGCAATTCAACAGTGACAAATCCAACAAAGTGACTGAAGAGGCCTGAAAAATGACCAGGGGATTTGGTTAGAATGAGACAACACTCAAAGAAGACAACTTTTAGGGAGAAACTAAGACAGAAACCAGACCGGTAGGGTAAATGGGAATGCTTAAAAACTAAAGACAGTAGGTACAGTAAATTACCATGCTGGTGGTCTCCAATGAATCACATTTCCTGGTTATCTATATCTTTGTAGAATCTTCTTCCACACAGATTCTGAGCTTAGCCAAATGACTTGTTTTGGCCAATAAATTAGCAACCATTTGCAAGCAGAGGAATGATAAACACTTGCACATGGGAACTTGCCTTCTTGGAACACTAGCTGCCGTGCTGTAATAAAGTTTGGGCTAGGCTCTTGAATGATGAGAGGTAACATAGAAAGAGATTACACAGAATAAGAGGCTGTCTTAGATACTCCAGCCCCAACAGAGCTCCCAAGAGAATGCAACTTCCATAGTGAACTCAGTCCATACCTAAGGGTACAGAAAAACTGCCCAGCTGGGGCCAGTGATCCCACAGAATCAGGAGAAATAATAAACTGTTGTCATTTTAAACCACTACATTTGGAGTGGTTTGTAAAACAACAATAGATAAAATACGGTCACAATAGGATACATGTGTGAGAAATACAAGAACATGAGATGGAAAATTTTTATAAAACTGGAAGACTTATATCCAAATGGTGGGAAAAACAGAAAAACCATGTAAATGTTTATAGAGGGTAAAATTAACGTGTAAAAAGAAAAACTAAAGATGTTGAAGATGAAAGCAATGAGCCACATGAGGAAAGAGAAAATTGAAGACTAGAAACAGAAATGCAGTCATTCTGTTCTGAGACAATAGCAAGGAAAACATTTTTCCACCTACTTCATCACTTTCCTCTACTTCAATTCCACCATCTTTGTCATCATCCATTTGTTTATGTATTGTTTGAAGAGCTTCCAGACTAAATCTGTCTTCTTCTGTAAAGCATGGTGGACTCAGTGACATGCAGGGATCTGAAAGAGAACAAAGGGCAATTACTAACTTGCCATACCAAAACAAAGGCTATAGTTAGAGAGTATAATTTAAAAGAAAACCAACAGAATTAAACTTCAGACTAAGTTAAACTAAGAGACTTTAAAACGTCTAGCAGAATATTCTTCACATCAAAAGTATAATATATGAACACAACTGACTAAAAATAAATAATCCAATTTAATTAACATCAGGCAACTACAACCAGGAGTTATGCCAGTACTAACTTTAGGTTATCTAAAATCTCTACATCTTTAACCATTTCTTCTTATACAACCTGAATATTTACTAATCATGATTTACTAATCATTCCCCCTACCAAAAAAACAGATGACCTCCTTCCACTAAAAAAAAAACACTAAAAATCACAGAATACAAAGTGCTATTTTTGCACAATCCAGTTTAATCAAAATGAGTCCTAGAAAATATCACCAAAAAAAGGGAAAGAAAATGTAAAATAGTCACATGACCCTTTTGTTTCCATTTTTCTATTTAAGATAATCCAAGAGTCTACCCATATAGCTTTTTTCAAAATACATAAGTTCTTAGGTTCAACTACGACAACAACAAACAAAAGAAAAAGACTAACCAGATTTTTTAAAATCTTGTTCTTCATGTTATCTTTAATATACATTTACTGGTCAACCCTTTCCCTGTGGAATATATGTGAATCCTCACATTCAGGTTGTCAAAAACTAAGTTAGAAAGCATGAAACATTTTTCAATGGCTTAAAATCAGACTGATGGAAATTACTTCTTGTGCACATAACTAGCAAACAACCTATGTATCAAAATGGGACAGTTCTGCCGAAGCTTCACTTACACCAGTCTGGCTGACTGGTGGACTGACAAAATTCTAAGAACTTACTTCTCTTCTACCAAGTCACTACAATAATATTCCTTTAAAATGCCATCAGAACCACATATATTTCCAGAAATAGTATAGCCTTAAAGTTGAAAGTGGTTAGCATAAGACAGAGGTTAGCCACAGCTTAGTTACCTCATCGATAGTTGGTCTATCATCTGGCCCTACTATCAATTAGCTGTCATTAGTTAACTGTGGACAAATCACTCGTCCTTGTGTCTTAGTTCCCTCATCCCTAAAATAAAGCAAGTAGAGATACTAAGATCTATTGCAGCTATAAGGGCGTAAGAATATCTAATTCTGTGCTTAGGGGAAAAAAAGCTGGGAGAAGAGAAGCCAATATTTGAGGCCCACAGATAATTTAATTTAAAAAAAAATTCAAACTGATATTACCTAACATGTTCCAATTACAGCTGAAAAAATATTTTGGTGATTTAACATTTTTAATAGTTTTAATTCAAAATCTAATTTTAATTTCTTTAGTCTTAGAAGGGGAGTAAACAGAAAAGAAAGGAAACTATAAAAGTAGGAAATGCAATTATAAGTTCTGTATGATATATAAATACATGTACATACAAATATTTGAAACGCCAGTCAAGATTTGCTAAAACCCAAGAACTTAGAGGCATAATGGTCAATTATGATCCCGAATTCACAGAACAATCAAGACCCTGATATGCCCATAAGTTTGAATTTATTTGCAATTATTTAAAAGATACAAAATAGAAGATAAGAGCTCAGGTACCAAAATGACATATAGTGTAAAGATCTGAATATAACATGTAATTGCCTCCAGCAGACCTGTTTTTTACACATAGTTTAATCTGCTAAAAAACACAGTGAAGGTGTTCATTGCAACTGGTGTATAAGGAAAGGGCCAGCATCTCTCACTCTGGTTAAATAGGCTTTGTTGTGAAAGTCTCTAAGAGGAGTCAACAGTGAGGACCATATAACCATAGGAAGCTTTAAGAGAAATTAGGAGCAACATGACTTGAAAAAAGTCATAGGAAAATAAAATTGGTAATTATTTACTTAAACAGGCATATTTCATAAACACTAGCTAATCTAATAAAATACTCTCTCTCAAGTCTACTTCAAGATGTTAATACTTCTCCATGAAGTCTTTCATAAACACTATTTCCTAGTGATCACTTCCTTCTCTGCACTCCATTCAATCCACTCAACAACTATCTAATGAGCACCTACCACATGTCAGGCACCAGAAATACCATGGTGAACAAAACAGACAAAAATCCTCATAAAACTTATATTTTACTGGGGACTATGAACCTAACAAGATAAATAAGTAAAAGGTATAGGCATGTTAGTAGTGGTAAACATTTAAGGAGAAAGTGAAAAGCAGATATGAAATGTCAAGGGATTTGAAATTTTCGATTATATCTTCATTTTCTAATCATTCTACCTAAGTCCTCACTTAATGCTGTACTTGATTAAGCTTTAATTGCCTTATGTGTCATTTTTGTCCATACAACTAAGATTATGAACAGGGCAGGGACCATGTTTCTCCACTTCTCACATAGTACCCATTTTAGCTGAACATATTTTAAGCCTCTGATAAATTCTGTTACTTCATATATTAACTAAATTACAAACTTCTAGGCTTCTATCCTGTGCAAGGCAGTGACAGGCATTAGGAATTAAAGAGATAAGAGAGTATCCATACCCAAAAAAGCTCACAGTTTTGTGAAAAGGAAGACACGTAGACTCCTACAATATATCATGTTAGGTAAAAATTTTCTAGAGGTAAACTTGAAGAATTTTAAATCATCTGTAGTTGATAAGCTTGAGAAAAGAGAACAGCATGCCTAGAAGCAGCATCGGACGTTCAGTGACATTAAAAAAAAACACAGAACATTCAGAAAAATGCAAGTGGTTTAATATGTCTGTAGTACAGAGATACCAACATACAGAGAAGAGAAGATCAGGTAGAGATTGCTAAAAGGCCAGATCTCTAAAAGCTCTGTATTAATGGATTTCAAGGAGGGGAATAACACAACCAGATTCATTTAAAATCTCTGGTGACAATGGAATGGGATGATGGCAATTCACCAGATCCCTCTGGTGACAGTGGAATAGGACGGTGACAAGACTGAGAGACACAGCTGACAGTCAGCCTGGCAGCACTCAACAGACCATGCCTCCAAGGAACAGAAACGGTAGATGATGAGACTGCTCTAGGGTTAGGTGTTTTGCCAAGTTTGAGCCGCAGAGGAAAAACGAGTTGAAGTTATGGCAACAGTGATCCATTTCTTCACATGAAATTGTATTTCCTTTAAAGTATGACACAAGGCTTTTACAAATCTAATTTAGAATAGCTGCCAATTCTGAACTCTATTACCTGTTCTAATGTCTCTTTTCATTTTTAGTTGTTTACCTTCTAGGTTAATTCAGCACATGTGATCATTTTAACTCAAATTAGCGGGCCTATACTTATTTTAAAATATACAACCTGCTAAAAAAGGTCTGTGCCTATAATTATAATGGTTCAAAGGCAATTGCTACCAATATTGTTCTCCTTTGCTTATATTTTATAGACACTTTCTTTAGCTACCCAAAATGCCCCAGTGGACATCAGGTACTCCACACTAGTACATCTTCCTCATCTAAACAGAATTCATTCGCTAATTTAAACATGATATGGAGTGCCTATAATATGTCAGGCTCTGTGCTTGGTGCTGGGCACACAAGGCAACAACTAAGACAAATGTCCTCCCCTCTGCCCTCACCTTGTGTTAAATGCAACACAGTGTGATATAGCTTTTGAGTATTATATGCTAAGCACTCTTTTCTCTAGATTAACAGCAGCATTTTGCGCTGAGGGAAAAGGAACCAGCTGCAACAGAATGAGACCTAACCCAAGTCAGCTATCAACACCATTATTAAATTCCACCTTGCTTTCCTGTAATTAGAGCCAAATGCTCAGTATGGTTCTACAGAAAGTAAAATGAATTAAAATTATTTCACCCACTAAGAAATATCTACTACAGGCTGGGCACAGTGGCTCAATGCCTGTAATCTCAGCACTTTGGGAAGCTGAGGCAGGCAGATCACCTGAGGTCAGGAGTTCGTGACCAGCCTGGACAACATGGCGAAACCCCATCTCTACGAAAAATATAAAAATTAGCCAAGCATAGTGGCACACTCCTGTAGTCCCAGCTGCTTGGGAGACTGAGGCAGGAGAATCGCTTGAACTTGGAGGCGAAGGTTGCAGTCAGTCAAGATCATGCCACTGCACTCCACTGTGGGTAATAGAGTGAGACTCTGTCTCGAAAAATATATATAAATAAAAAATAAAAAAGGAAGAAATATTATCCACTACATTCTAGAAACCAATACTATTTTATCTTCATAATTTATTCCCTGCAACCCTGTATGGGGCAGATAATATCTCTATTTTTCAGATGAGGAAATAAGACTCATGAGTAACTTGCTTAAGATCATACTCCTAAAAATGACAACTGGGATTCTAAGTATTCACAACTCCAAATCCACACTCAAGTGTCAGTATAACGAACATAAATGGGTGAGTGCCACCAGCATGAGAATTAAGTACCGCTATCACGGATATTGCCAGGACCTGGCTGAGGAGCTGACTGCACCAAGAAACATAAATGTGCCCCGTGGAAGGAGATCATCAGACACTTGCAGAATAAAATTCACAATCTAGAATACATATCTATACTTCCTGCCTTACTTTTCCTTTAGATAATCTATCTCCACTTCAATTCACACTCCCCTTGAACAAACCATTATATTAAGTATATTATATTGTATCATAACTTTACCCTAAGCTTGATTGAGAACATGCATTGTATTAATTTTTTATTCTCAGTATCTACCACAGTAAGTGACATATTTGTTGAATGGTTTAAGTATATGTAAATATTAGAAGCCAAATGAATTAGCTTCTAAATACAATTCATTTATGTAGCAAATACCTAAATGCCAGAATCTAGGTTAGAAGCTGGGTACACAAAAGGCAAAAACAAATAAATAAAGTTAAAGATGGCAGATGCAATGACAGATATACAAATAAACGATGGTGACAAAACTAAGGGAATAGTCATGTCTACATGCACAGCAAGAAAGGCTTCAAAGAGAAAATGACATTTACACTGATTCTTGAAAGATGAGCAAGTGTTCTCTAGGAAGACAGGTATAGGCAAGAACATAAGCTAATGATTATTATATAACAAAAGGGTGATAATAACTATCAATATGGAGCATCCTTGTATTTATATTGCATAGAATATACTTATATAAAAATTAAGTGTTACACATTTCACTTTGCCCACAAAGTAGGCATTATTCCCATTTAATTCGATAATTAACAGAAAAAGTATAAGCGAAGGCCAGATCATGGAGAGATCTACAGATTAAGTCCTAAAGTGACAATAAAGGAGAAAAAAACATTAATAAATTATTCACTGAAAGCCCTAACTTGCATTTTCCTCCATCTGCAAAGCTCTTTCTTCCAAATATATCCATGGTTGGTTAACTCCTTTCATTCCAACTTAAATGATCCTCCTCAGAAGCTGTCTTATTTCCCTATGTAAGATAGCCTTCTCCTTCACTGTTTCTACTTGTTTAATTTTTCTTCATAGCGCTTTACCACAGGGCAGTATATGAGTTGATTCATTTGCTTACTAACTCTCCCACCATAATGCACCCATGAGATCACAGGCATTGTTTTGATCATTCCTCTTTGCCCAGTGCCTAAACCAGTATCTGGCACACAGTAAGTGCTCAAAATATATTTGTTTACTAAATTACTTATCTAACTGGACTTTCAATATAAATATATGTTTACTAAATTACTTACCTAATTGGATTTCCAAAATGTTTGAAAGAAAAAAGCTTTTCAAGTAATAATTTGGCTGATTAGAAAAGCAGGACGGAGAAATTAACAAAATTCACCTTTTAACACTGAATTTAAACCTAAGTAGTTGGTAAAAATCTAATAACATTACTCTTCTGCTTAAAACTGTTCAGTATTCCCCAGGCCTAAAGTATAAATTCTATTCACTGTCAAATAGTATTGTTTAAATACTTATTGAACAAAATATGCAACATACCATGCAAAAATAACCAAGGGGAACTTTAAAATATTTAAGACAGTCCTCATACTCTCGTAATAAAGTGAAAACTCCATGAAGTCAAAAATAAAGTCTGTTTTATTGATTACTATACAATATTACTATGTATAGTTACTATACATAGTATAATACTGTATTACTATATATAATTACTACTGTTATACATCTTATATGTAAATTATTATTGTATGTTACCAAATCTAATACATAATTTGCCTTTTACATGTAAGCAATTGCATTTTCAGTGACCTTATGAAAGTTCAACTGGATTTTGGTAATTGGGAGTAGAAAAAGGGAAAACAAGAATAAACACAAACAGGAAATAAGATGAGCTCTGGAACCCACAATAAGCACAGACTGGCTAGCAGGCTAGTTCTCAACTGAGAGTGGTAAGGCCTCCTCCCTGCTCACTCACCCTCTCTCAGCTGCTACTGGCGGTCAATGGCGGGGGTGTTGTGGAGGGCAAGAATACTGAGTTAACTGCAATGCACAGGCCTGACAAGTCCCACACAACACAGAACTGTCCTCTGCTATACCAACAGTACTCCCCAATGGAAAGAAGAAACACCAGCAAGACAGATGAAGTAGCAATCAAAGGTGAATGTGTCAGTTTCATTTTTAATCTACAGCATATGTTTGCTACCAAAGAATGCCTATCACAACAGTCTAGGCAAGAAGTAATAGAATATAAACTACAGAAATGATAGTGGGGATAGAAAGAAAAGATCATACTGAAGTGAGTACTAAATATATTAAGAGAAAACAGACAAATATGACTGGCATTTCAGGCCTAAAAGTCATCCTAGGTAAAACAAAGGTACATTTTCATCTATCTAGCTGAGCCACACCAAACACAGAATTATAAAATGCATCAAATGCTATTCCCTTTGCCTTCACTAGAGGAATAAATATAGCATATTCTATACTTTGCCATCCTAGTCAATTGATATATGTGGGGAATACAGTTCAGAAACTTAAGAAATTAAGAGCTTAAGAAAGAAATGAAGCTGAAAAAAGTAAGTGAAATCTTTAGAGCTAGGTTCCCTCCTATAAGATTATTTAAGTCAGCAAATTTCATGCAGAAAAGAACAACTAAGAAGGGGAGCCAGGTGACTCAATCACAAACTGAGGACTGCAGCCCACTAACAGTGTTTAACAGCATATGGCGCCGAGAACTTGGCTTACCACGCTGGCAACTATTTAATGAATCTCATGATTAGGATTTTCTTAATTACTACCACAGAGAGAACTTTTTAAATAAGTATTGTTTGTATTTAGTACTTCCACTAATTGCTCAAGCATTTACCAAATCAAATACTTCAATACTTCAAATATTCAATGTGAGTATTTTCAGAATAAATTCTCGAGAAAATTTTCAGGTGTCATTTTTCAATATACCAAAGACCTGATTCAAACTCAAAAGGAGAGTGAAGAATGTCTTCCTTCTCTTCTGATACCCTCTCCAGGGCAAAGTCTATTTCATATTCCTAGTATTCCCTTATATTTCCAGTATCTAGCATACTACAAACACCTAGCACATAACAGGACTAATGGCTACTTCTCCAAAAAGAGTAATGCATAAATAATAAAAGCTGCTGCATATTTTTTAGAGAAAAACGAGTTTCAGCCTTTTATACATGTTACCTATTACATGATGATAGGCATTCAAAAAATACTAATATTTATTGAGAGCATATACTACATGCTAGAACAGCAAATGAGAAAGGGAAAGTTGTAACTGGATTAGGTATACCAAATGCTATACCAGGAATGCTATAAAAATGCAGGCAGAGGACTCTAGATAATCTCTGATTATCTATTCAGACTTTTGAAAAGTTCAACAATTAAAGGAGACAGACTTTACCAACAGAGGGCTGAGAAACCACTGCAGATGTTCTCTGATTATGGCTTAAGTACTACTCTAAACAGAAAATACAGGACCTTTGGTGAAAACTCCTTCTGACTGATGACTGCCTCTTAGAACTCTGAATCTCTATAATCACTCACTTTGCATAAAAAGTACCTGCTAATTTACCTGGACCCTAGCAAAAACAAAGTAGTTTCCCCTGATTGTTAGCTAAAAGTTCCCCTAAATAATTGCTAACTTCATCTATACCTTTCCAATGTTTTATTTCATGTTTTCATTTCACTTCATTTATTTATTTATTTATTGAGACACACTATTTATTTATTTGAGACATGCGATTTATTTATTTATTTATTTATTTATTGAGACACACTGTCGCCCAGGCTAGAGTGCCATGGTGTGATCCCAGCTCATTGCAACTTCCACCTCCTGGGTTCAAGCGATTCTCCTACCTCAGCCTCCTGAGTAGCTGGGACTACAGGCACCCGCCACCACGCCTGGCTCATTTTTGTATTTTTAGTAGAGACGGGGTTTCGCCATGTTGGCCAGGCTGGTCTCGAACTCCTGACCTCAGGTGATCCGCCTGCCTCAGCCTCTCAAAGTGCTGGGATTACAGGCGTGAGCCACTGCACCCAACCTCAAATGTTTTAAATAGACTATCATACAAACTCAATTCCTTAGGTCCCTTCCCACCTTCCAGAGACATTTAAGAAGTTATCATATTCTGATTATTTCACTCCTACATATGTCCCCATCTGTACCCCACCACACCACCACCAAGCAACTTAAATTCCTACTAATCTCAGAACCTCTCTAAAGGTAGGAACCAGAAGGTAATGCCTCCACCTCAACAACCTCAACAACTGTCTTACTAATATGCAATTCATTTACTAACATACTCTTCTATCCAAAAAGTATCTACACTTATATTCATGGTTAACCAATATGTTCCTTCAGTTCAGTGTATCTAAATAAACAAGTAGGTGTATTCATATAGCTGTATTTATCTCTATATTCACTGACAGCTATCTAATTTTTTTATTTTAGTTTAGCTTTTTGTTTGTTTTTTTGTTTTCTTGTTTTTTTGAGACAGAGTCTCACTCCATCACCCAGGCTGGAGTGCAGTGGCATGATCTCAGCTCACTGCAACCTCTGCCTCCGGAGTTCAGGCAATTCTCCTGCCACAGCCTCCCAACCAACTGGAATTACAGGCGCTCACTCAGATAATTTTTGTTTTTTTTTTTTAGTAGAGATGGGATTTCACCATGTTTGGCTAGGCTGGTCTTGAACTCCTGACCACAAGTGATCCACCTGCCTTGGCCTCCTAAAGCGCTGGAATTATAAGCGTGAGCCACCGCGCCCAGCCAGCTTTCTAATTTTCTCCACTGTTTTATACTATAAATTCCTAGAAAACAATGATGTTTCTGTATATAACATTGTAGCATCTGTCATTATCTTAGAAAATAGTTGACTAGGTGCAAAAAAAGAAAGTAAACAGGTGCATGCAAATTTCTTGACTCCTGGTTCCCAGGGATGCTATTGAAAACTTAATGAAAAATGTCTTAAGCAAAAGATGTGGGTGCACACATATACAGAATCACAGAGGCAGTTCTCAACTTCTCTCCAAAGATCAGAAAAATCTCATTGACTTATACAAGTGAAACCAAAGTGACCAAAATAATTAAGAACCAGGATTCCAAGCAGCACTGGCCCTTTTGAGACCCTAGCTCATGCTACTAACATTTTCATTAACAATGTTATGAGCACAGAGTAGTGGAAGAGCTTTGCTTATTTCTATTTATTTTGTGTTGTTTTGGAAGGCAGAATATGATAATTCCAGGCTACAACCACAACATTATGAACGTACGCAGTGCTACTGAAATTGTATGCTCAAAAACGGTTAAAATGATCAATTTTATGTTACGTATATTTTACCACAATAAAAGCTACAACCAAACATAAGCTACAGTGAACAAAGATGATTACTATTATCTTAACTATATCAACACTAGAGAAATATAGAGAATATTGTTCTTAGTTCCAGGCACTGATCCAAGTGCAATACATTGTTTTACTTCTCTCTCAGTACAAGGACTTTTAACAACAATCATGCAAAATAAAATAAGTATCACAATTTTACAGATGAGAAAGGTTGAATACTCCATAGAGAAAAAAGGAACTTTCAATTCATTCTCACCCTGCCACTTACTGTATAACTTCAGGAAAGTTATAACTACTTTGCCTTAATTTCCTCACCTGCAGAATGGAAAAATAGCACCCTTGCAAGGCTATTGTTGGAATTACATGATATATCAATGTATAAAACACCTAACAGGGTATGGCACATATTTGTAACTCAATAGATAACTAAATACTATCATGGAGAGAGAGGAGTAAGGTGCCTACAGTAATTAGTTAATAAACGACACAGTCGGAATTCAATGCTAAGTCTCCTGAAATCTAAGTCTAGCTTTTTGTTATATTACTGTTACCTTAACAGTTATCAAAAATATCTTTTATTTTCCTAAGAGACAAGGTCTCACTCTGTTGCCAAGGCTGAAGCAGTGGCGCAATCATAGCTCACTGCAGCCTCAAATGCCTGGGCTCAAGCAATCCTCATGCCTCAATTTCCCAAAGTGCTGGGATTACAGGCATGAGCCAACGTGCCTGGCCCAAAAATATCATTCTTTCACTTAGAATGAAAATTAGACTTTGTTATAAATCTTTTGACTGATTCCAAAACCAAATATAGTCTAAAATACAAAGAGAGAGATAAAAGTGGAAATAGAGCATTTACTGTATTATATAAAACAATGACTGTGGCCGGGTGCAGTGGCTCACGCCTCTAATCCCAACACGTTGGGACGCTGAGACGGGTGGATCACTTGAGGTCAGGAGTTTGAGACCAGCCTCGCCAACATGGTGAAACTCTGTCTCTACTAAAAATACAAAAATCAGCTGGGTATGGTAGCATGTGCCTGTAATCCTAGCTACTTGGGAGGCTGAGGCTGGAGAATCGCTTGAACCCAAGAGGCGGAGGTTGCAGTGAGCCGAGATTGCACCATTGCACTCCAGGCTGGGCGACAGCAAGACTGTCTCAAAACAAACAAACAAACAAACAAAATGACTGGGTGCCTTACTTGACTATCTAATTCAAATGCTGTGTTAGTCTCATACTACCACTTCTCATGATGACTAAACCAAGGTTCTCACAGGAAAAGTAATTTGTCCAAGGTTAAACACCTGGTTAACTGTTTTGCTGAAATTCAGCCCAGGTCTGTCCAAATCCAAAGAACTCTATCTTTCCCTATATCTCACGACCTGTCAAGAAAAAGGTTTTCTAGTTTTAAAAATACCCAAAAAAGAATATCGTGAAAGTAAATTCCAAAACACCCAAAAAATACCCAACTCTAAAAGCAGGTTCATTAAAGCTATCACTTCCTAGAAGTATAACCTCCAAAGCACTGTTTTCAAAAAGGAAATGTTCATTTGAGACGTAAGTGTTGCTATGTGTTTACTGGATTTTTTTTGAACAATTATTTTTTAAAGTTCTTAATGTTTCTAAGTGAAAACATTTCCAACTGAGAAGCAGAGTCCCACCAATTTGCTCTCAGCAACAAAAATGGATAATTCCCCTTCCGCGTACTGTTCCAAACTAACAGATTTACAAAGCTATGCTACAATCATAAGGGAAGAGGGGAGAATCAGACATATGTGTGCTGTGCCAACAGCACAGCAAGGGAAATGAGGCCAGACCAGGGACTTGATGTTCAATGATATTTGTAAATTAAGTATTTTTAAGTTGGGAACTGCTTATAAAACATGGAAAGAAACAGCCAACCAATCCCTTTTCTCATGAATAAACCTCCAAAAATAGAAAGCCTCTGTTTTGTTTTTGTTTTGTTTTGTTTTGTTTTGGGAGGGGGAAGTCTTACAAAACCCTTCCATATTAAAGTTACGAAAATTTAGCTTCCAACACACATGGCTCTAAAGTAATGCACAGTTGCAAAGTGTACTGAAATCTTTATTGATAATTAAAACACCAAAGCAGAAAATGTAATTGTGTCTCTCAATGTTAAAGAAACTATTTTCTGAGTTTTTTTTTTTTTAATAGCCTCTTTAAGACATCCAAAAGCAAGAGAGAGAAAATGGAGACTTCAGTACTTGTTAATAGCCTGAAAAAAGCCTTCACGCAAAAGCTGAATCAGGCAAAGCATCTGTTTAATAGTTTAAGAGAGAAGTGACAGCTAACTCCAAGATCACTAACTTCATTGTTCACCATGGTCCTTTCCACCCATCCTTTTTCACATAATGTTTTTATACCATATAGTTAGAACTATATAGTTCTAAGTGTTTACTTCAACTCTTCCATGATAATGATTTAAGGACTCTCTCTCAACACCCAGTTTTACTGAAAATAACACTAAAAATAATGAAATAATTTAATTAATACATCAAAATATATGCATATTAGTTAATATTGTGCTTCCTATTCAAAAAATTCTCCTTAGGAAGATATCCACACTCACTCCAACAATTTAGCCACTATCCCAAATGCCTGACACTCACTAATTACCCAAAACAATTACACCAAAGCACATGCAATGTTTTCTGCATATGCTTTTTTTTTTTTTTTTTTTTTGAGATGTAGTCTCACTCTGTCGCCCAGGCTGGAGTGCAGTGGTGCAATCTCGGCTCATTGCAAGCTCCACCTCCTAGATTGACGCCATTCTCCTGCCTCAGTCTCCCGAGTAGCTGGGACTACAGGCGCCCACCACCACGCCTAGTTTTTTTGCATTTTTAGTAGAGACGGGATTTCACTGCATATGCTTAATAATAGCATAATTTCTTACATTCAGTGTGCCTTTAAACTTTGGAAACTGCTCAGGCAATCAATCTACAGAATATCATTTCCAGTCCAAATGAGGTACCACGTGCTAGGAAAGAAAAAAAGGTATTCTCATGTGGTCCACAAACTGTAAAATAAATTCCAATTCATTAGCCCTGAAATTTACTAACATTTTATATTTTTTAGAATATACTATTAATATCTTAAATTTTTTTGAGATGACACCCCATCTTCATTATGATCGCACTAGTCCAATCATTGTATTACCTATTGCTGAAACACTGCAATAGCTTTTTTAAAAAAAAAAAAAAAACTTGTATTTTGGGTTAATGGATACCTCAGCAGGTTTGTAACACAGGTAAACTGTGTGTCACAGGGGTTTGGTGTACAGATTAGCATAATACCCAGGTAATAAGCAAAGCACCCAATAGGTGGTTTTTCAATCTTCACCTCCCTCCCACCCTCCACTCTCAAGTTGACCCAGTGTCTGTTGTTCCCTTCTTTGTGTCCATATGTACTCAATGTTTAGCTCCCACTTATAAGTGAGAACATACAGTATTTGGTTTTCTGTGTCTGTATTAGTTCGCTTAGGGTAACAGCCTCCAGCTCTATCCATGTTGCTGCAAATGACATGATCTTGTTCTTTTTATGGCTGCACAGTATTCTATAATACCTTAATTTTTAAAAAATGATGATTTAAAAATAACTTCATAAATTTCTGGATTAAAGATATAAAACTGGACTTATATGTATTTTTATGTCTATATATTTTATGTATATATATATATGTGTGTGTATATATATATACACACACACACATAAACAGCCAACTAAACCAGTTATTAACAGTTAAATACAAGAACAATATAATTTAAGATACAGTAATCCCTTTTATCTCATACATTTTCCAAAATGCTATTTTTCTCAGTGTGAACTAAAAGTAATGCAAGTTCTTAATGTATGTGTTTTGTTCAGTGCTATATTCCCACCCAGAACACCACTTGGCACATAGCACCCAGTAAGTATTTACTGAATAAATAAATCAGTATAGAAATTTAATACATGACCATGGATTTAGCTGATTTATATTTTTCTATGTTAATTATGCTACAAAATTTTCTCTTTTTCATAAGGATCAACAAAACACGGCCAAGACTGTAAGAAAGGACTAAGCACATCAGTTGACAGCAACACCATTCCTAAAATTGCTCAGGTCAAAAACTGTTTCTTGATTATTCTTTCCACACACATCCATCCAACTTCAGGAAATCTGGCTCTATCTTCAAAATATTAACCAGACTCTGCCCTTTTCTAAGCCACCAACATCTCTTGCATAGATTACTGCCCCTCACCCTTTGATGTCCTCTCTTGCTTCCTTTCACAGCTTAACCCATGGCCACTCATAATCACTCACCTACAAACACCCTCTACTTCCTTGCCCTTCTCTTATTTCATCATACTTGGCTAGCAAAGCTATAACCTGGTTAAATCTAATTCTTCAACTACTCTGTATCTCAATATGGCTAATCATGATGCTTTAAATTAATAACCACAGACCGCAACTGAACCCTTAATGCTGCCACCCAAACATACCATAACTTTCTAGCCTATTCACTCTCCCATTCTATTTCATATCTTCTTGATCCTCAACTCCAATGCCTCCTTCCTATCCTTTTTCATAGTGAAGACTTTGCTTCCTATACTTCACTGAAAGAAAATATTTTTCATGACGCTATTTGAAGAGAACTTCCATCAACTCCCACAACCCACTCAACCACCTTCCCTTGTCTATACTTTCAAACTGTATCTGTGCCCACTGACACAGATAAATTATCCAAGTTTCTATATAATGCCAATCCCTACACTTGTAAACTAAATCTCTTAGCCCCTCAAGGGCATCATTCCAGGAATTAATTCATCCTTTACATTTTTCTCACAGTGAATTGTTGCCATTGGCATATAAACATGCTGGGCTTTTGCTCCCATCCTTTAAAAAAAAAAAAAAAAAAAGACAAAACACTCTCAACCTCACTTCACTACTTCTCCATTTCTTTCTTCCCTTTGCAGAAAATCTTAAAAATATTCTCACTGACTGTCTCTAATTTTTCTCCTCCCTTTCTCTCTAAAAATCCACTCCAGTCAGGCCTCTGCTCTTACCACTCCACCAAAACTGGCCTGGTCAAGATCACCTATAACCTTAACATTACTAAATCCAATGGACAATCTCATTTATCATGTTATTGTGCCTATAAGTAAGCATTTGCCACAGCTGATCATTTTCTTCCTCATTTAATTTCCAGGAGAGCACAATAGCCCTGTTCTCCTTACTGACTGCTCCTTCTCAGCCACCTCTAACAAAGGCATGAGAAAACTTTTGAGAATGATAATTATGTTCATTATACTGACTATGGTGATGGCTTCATGAGTATATACATATATTAACACTTAGCAAATTGTACACTTTAAGTATGAACCATTTATTGTATGTCAATTTTACCTGAAAAACTGTTTAAAAAACAAAACAAGAAACAAACAAAAAACCTGCCAGCCTGTACATGCCATTCCTAGTCTCCAAGATTGCTCAGAAAACAGAATTATTAAATAGACCCTAAGATTAAAAAAAATCCCAGCCACTAAGAACAGTTAGCTCCTTTCTCATCCAATTATCTCTCAATAACTTGGCTCTACCGTTTTCAATTAAACAATTATTTTCCTAACAAAAAAAAAGAATCAGATGGGTGGTATCGAATTTGACATTCTTTTTGTCATCTATTATCATTACAGGATCAGAAATAACCTGCTGCCTTCTTTGTTTCTTCTCCAAACCTAACATCTGAAAACGTCTTTTATTATTCTTAGTATTCTCTGCAGGCCTCAGCTGAGCTAGCCTTTAGTATTACAAAGACAGCTGTCAAGAGATTTGTGCCATTTTCTTATTTATTATAAGTTATATATCCTCTTTTCTATCTTTTTATAATTTTATGCTTTTGTCTCAATTAACATTTACCAGTATCAGGTACTTCAATAAATGCCATTAAGAAACAAGTAGATAAGTAAAAGAGTACTTGAAGCATATAGAAATACCTAGTTCATTAAAATATTTTGCAAAAATCAAGTACATTTATGCACGTGTGTAAAAACAAAACCACTGAGCTAGTGAGACTTCACGGAAATCAAATGTCCAAGGAGCCTCTCTGTTTACAACTCCAAACATTTAACAGAACTCATTAGCAATAAGAGATGCAAGGAGACATATGTTGGACAATGTCAGATTTGTATTTTGTAACAAATATTCGTACAGTTGCAGAGTGTGGATTTAAGGACAACAGACTAGAGGTAGGGGGCCAAGTTATTTTATTATCCCAAGCAATAAAATTCTAAACTAAGGCTGTGCTAATGAGGTAAGGCCAAAAAAATTTTTTTACAAGGTACATTTTACTATTTCGTAGAACTCTCACTAGTTCCATTACAGTATGCAGCCTCCATAATACAGAGATGTCACCAAACAGGAAAAGACCTTATTCATTATCAAGCACAAAGACAGCTACCATTTCCTTTTGTATTTTCTAATATTAGAGAAAGACACATCTAGGTATTTAAACTAAATTTCTGAATGATTAGATACTAAAAACTAAACACATACTATCACAAACTTTTATTTTTGGCCCCATAAACAACATGAAGAGTGTTCTTACAGACAATCCAAGAAAACTCCACCTACCACATAGTAGACTGGAACTCTGCAATAGCTCCCCTGCAGCTCAGGACATGAGGAAAGGACAAGATGCAGTGTGGCATCAAATGGATAGAAATGCGCCTTGGAGGACACACTGTCAAAAGACTGACAATTACCGCATTCTTCCTGCCTGCAGAACTCAAATCAGAAATTTCTAAGAAATGATTTTGAATGATCTAGAATGAAAGAAGTCATTCATAAAACAGTGCTGATCATTTTAAAGTATATTAGCTTTGTTTCCTGAACTGCTGTTACTGTGTAGGTCCTATACTGAAAAGTCTTACTCCATTATTACCATAATCCAGGCATAAATTTAGCTTCCATCTAGAGACATGGCTTTGTCAAGAAAGACGTGATTTCTCTCCTAAATGTAGCTATACTCTTAACACTTAGGATTAAAGTTCTTTGCAGATCAGTAATTTGAAGGTAATCACAAGACTAGGACAATCTTTTTCTTGTTTTAGTTATATCTCTTTTATTATTATTATACTTTTAAGTTTTAGGGTACACGTGCACAATGTGCAGGTTTGTTACATATGTATCCATGTGCCATGTTGATTTCCTGCACCCATTAACTCGTCATTTAGCATTAGGTATATCTCCTAATGCTGTCCCTTCCCCCTCCCCCCACCCCACAACAGTCCCCGGAGTGTGATGTTCCCGTTCCTGTGTCCATGTGTTCTCATTGTTCAATTCCCACCTATGAGTGAGAACATGCAGTGCTCGGTTTTTTGTCCTTGTGATAGTTTACTGAGAATGATGGTTTCCAGCTTCATCCATGTCCCTACAAAGGACATGAACTCATCATTTTTTATGGCTGCATAGTATTCCATGGTGTATATGTGCCACATTTTCTTAATCCAGTCTATCGTTGTTGGACATTTGGGTTGGTTCCAAGTCTTTCCTATTGTGAATAGTGCCGCAATAAACATACGTGTGCAGGTGTCTTTATGGCAGCATGATTTATAGTCCTTTGGGTATATACCCAGTAATGGGATGGCTGGGTCAAATGGTATTTCTAGTTCTAGATCCCTAAGGAATCACCACACTGACTTCCACGATGGTTGAACTAGTTTACAGTCCCACCAACAGTGTAAAAGTGTTCCCATTTCTCCACATCCTCTCCAGCACCTGTTGTTTCCTGACTTTTTAATGATGGCCATTCTAACTGGTGTGAGATGGTATCTCATTGTGGTTTTGATTTGCATTTCTCTGATGGCCAGTGATGATGAGCATTTTTTCATGTGTTTTTTGGCTGCATAAATGTCTTCTTTTGAGAAGTGTCTGTTCATGTCCTTAGCCCACTTTTTGATGGGGTTGTCTGTTTTTTTCTTGTAAATTTGTTTGAGTTCATTGTAGATTCTGGATATTAGCCCTTTGTCAGATGAGCAGGTTGCGAAAATTTTCTCCCATTTTGTAGGTTGCCTGTTCACTCTGATGGTAGTTTCTTTTGCTGTGCAGAAGCTCTTTAGTTTAATTAGATCCCATTTGTCAATTCTGGCTTTTGTTGCCATTGCTTTTGGTGTTTTAGACATGAAGTCCTTGCCCATGCCTATGTAGGACAATCTTCTAAACACAAACATTTAGCTCTTACTATTTCTGACAGTGTGAGAAAATAAGTGAGAACAACATCTGCATATTGTCTAATTATTAAAAGTTCAAAGCCAGTTCTCTCCTCTCCATCTCTCTACCACTTCCCTAAGAAACAACCTCATCCCTTCTCCCGAAGTGTTCCTGTAATGGTCTCCCTATCTCTAGCACCACCATGCTACAATGTATTCCCTTTTACAGCTACCATATCTCTTCAGAATATGAATCTGGTCACATCACCACTTCTGTTGAAACCCTTCAGTGCCTCCCATTCCCCCAAAAAGAAGACCAACCTCCACAGCATGAAATACAGGCACACTGTGATCCCTGAAGAATCGCTTTGCCATTGATTCACTCTATAAAGCCATCCTAACCTTCCTAACAGTTAGATGCTTCCTACTCTGCACTCTTAATAACATTTTATGCATAACTATTATAGTTGCAAGTAACTGTTTACCTATCAACCCATATCCTCCTCCAAATAATCAGTCTCTCAAAGGGATAAGAAGAATTTCACAAAGACCACCAAGTCTGGAGTCAGACCTAAGCTCAAATCGCAATTCCACTATTTACTAAAGATGTAATCTTCGGCAAACTTCTTAACATCTTTGGATCTCAGCTTCCTCCACCGCAAAATTAGCATAAAATATTCACCCTCATGGGTTCCAGTGAATAATTTTAAAAATAAAGAATAATAGTTCTAGAAAACCATAGATTTAATATCACTAACAACATCTATAAGGCCCAAAAAGGAAAATTTATTTAAAGGACAAACTCTTCTCTGTGACAGACACAAGTTATACCTTCGCAATGAGGATATATGTAATAAATGTTTTTAAAAGAAAATGTTCTGATTTTCCAAGGAAAAAAGTCACAAGCCTATAAAACAGCTAAACCAGCATTAAATCTTCCCTTCAGCTTTAAGTCAATAAAAGTATAATGAATTTAATATGTTTATTGAATCCTCATAGAAATTAGTATTTAAACAGAAAGAACATAGCCTCAGTTCCTAGAAATTTTTTATTCAAAACACTTGACAAATTTAGCATTTGATGGTGTTACCTCCAAAAAAAAACTACAAGTGTGATGAAAATTACCTAAGTAAAAATTTTTGAAACTTACTGAAAATGTGCAAAACCTATTTTCTACAAAGCTACACGGACAAGCACGCTTGGGATTTTAAAACTGCCTCTGCAAACTTGGGCCCCTCCTTGTAGCGTGTCCTAGGTGTCTCCCCATCTCTCAGGCAGCAAACATCCTGGAGAGGAAACGCAAGAAGGGAAGGAAAGAGGAAATTCTTAAATGAGATCAGACTCAGACTAGGGGACAAGGATCAGCAACTGAAATATGTGCTGTGCCTTTTGAAGGGTGTGGGGAGAAAAGACAATGCTGGAGGGAAGAGGGGGCTGCAGCCTGGGATTTCCTTTTCCTGCTCTTGGCTTCAGTAAGCTACAGCAGTGACAGAAAGGAATGAAGTCCCCTTCCAGGGGATAAGACACCACAAACACTGTGCAGTGTATTGAGCCTTCAATGCTGAGATAATGATAAACCCTTCCATTTGTAGTATCGACTTCAAGAATTTGAAGAAAATATTAATTTTCCAGAGTACACCTGGAGAAAATAAGGAATTAAGTAGAAAAACTGGATTCCAAGAAACTATCTCTAACAATTAGCTTGAAAGTTTCATGCCAGTTATAAATTAAGATTTTACTAAAATTATACTGAAGTAATAGTTCTTAAAGTAAAATTGCAACTGAATTTCTAGTACAAAGCCATGCAGTAACCACACAGGACTTTACTTCTTACTGTATTACATGAATTTTAATCCCTGAAAAGTATAACAAGGCTCTCTTTGTCTAGATTCTGAGCGGGAAAAAAATTCAATAATTACTTTGACAGCAGTTTTAATTATTAGTAACTTAAGAAACTAAAGTCTTAAAATTCCTCTTTCCCCCTAATGTCATGTATACTTTTCTACTTAACTCTTGGGGATAATACACTCAACTATGTACCTGGAAAAGTCAAAGCTTCTCTCAATTACCTAGTATTTCATTTGAAGAGAGGCAAAACTGAAAAAGCCCACTGCTTTGGAAAGCAGGAAGACTGGGTTGCAAGGTCAGTTCTGTACACTAGCTACTTAGAGATAACCTTGGGCGTTTCTCTAGCTTCTGTGGCTTCTATTTCCTATAAACTAGAGGGACTCACACAGATTTCAAAGGCTCCTTCTACCCCCTCTCTTTGAACATTTTGCCTACATTCCCTAATTTCAAAACTTTCCATTTATGGTTAATAAAGGACTTCTCAGTTTATCCTCATGAAAACTATATGAAATAGATACTTGTTTTACACATGCAAAATGTGAGGCCCAGAAAATAAGAGACATTCTCAAGACAGTAATTGGCAGAGCCAGAAGTAGAATCTAGCTCAAAAGCCCTTCAAAGATTCCTTAAAAATTCATTATTCAGAAATTTTACAAGTGTGAAAAGCTTAAAACACAAATCTAAACAATTGTATTAAAGTAATACATAGTACAAAGTCTATTTTTAAAATGTAATTTTATTCAATAGGCTAAATAGTTGTTTACAGACAAAATGCATGTAGCATGTACCTCAAAAAATAGACACAAAACAGATCAATTCAAACTACTTAGGAAAAAGTATTCATCAGTGACTGAATTTTTCACTTATAACTATCAGCTCTGTCATCAAAGAAAGATGCTTTTACCCTATATTCTTCAAAGAACTAAAAACTAAACCATCTAGGAGTTTCTCCCACAAAGAAACTTCTAAACCTTGATTGTTTCATTACTGAGTTCTAACAAAAATCAAGGAAAGAATTCCACTCTCAGACAAACTCTTCCAGAGATTAGAAAGAAGAAACTTACTTAAAAAGGTAGTGAAACACTTATACCAAAACCAACAGAACAGTACTAGACACGAAAATTATAAAGCCAGCCTCACTCATGAACATAAATGTAAAGCTCTAAAAATTTTTGTAAATTAAATTTAACTACAAAACGGATAATAATACATCATGACAGTTGAGCTCATTCCAGGGACGGAAGATTGGTTTAACATTAGAAAATAATTTAACATAATTCACATTAACAGGTTAAAGGTAGCAAACTCAAGTAATCATGGGAATAGACGTAAAACAGTAGCCCATAAAATTAAACATTAATGCTTGATAAAATGTATAGAAATATAAGGGAATACCTTAATCTTGACAAATAATCTATAGCAAACCACAGTCATTAGTGAGGAACAAAAGAAGAGTTGTATTATCTTCATTTCTATTCAAACATTTACTAAGGTTCTATTCTACTACAGTAAGGAAAAAAAAGAAATCCAAGGTATAAAGACTTGGGATAAAAAAACTGTCATTTGCAGAGGAATAATCTAGAAATAAAATTAACAAGAATTTAGAAAGATTGCTAAATTTTTTTAAATGTATAAAAATTAATTGTATTTCTAAATGCCTGCAGACAGAAAATGAATTTTTAATGTCATCAAAATGCATCAAATGCCTTTTTAAAAATTCACACATTCAAAATGATACACAAAGAAATGAAAGGAAAAATATCCCATTGGTGTCTTCTGTAGATTGCTAGGGTATCAACTCATTAATCTAAAAACTGATACATAAGGGTGAAAAAATGAGCATTTCTCCTGCCTTTTCTTTATCGACTGTATTTCATGAAAACCAAAATACTGATCAAAGTTCTTGACAGTCCGGCTAATAAATGCAGCATAAATCAGAAAATCACTATTTTGCAACACCAATATATTGGATTTAGGCAACAATCATCAATAGTGATGATTAGATGAAAGACTAATGGAAAACCACAGCCACTACATGAAGGATTAATGAAAACTTTATAAATGGAGGAATGGAGTTGACAATACCTGAACCCACTGATCAAACTTAGTAATTCAAAAAGTGGGAAAACCAAACATGGTGTGACTCCTGATGTAATATAACAGGAAGTACACAGTACTTCTACGAGGTATTCTTGTCTAAAAACTTAAGACCAAATCTAACCAAGCTGCTAAATCTTACTATCAGTTTAGAGGAAATGAGATAGAACAAGTTAAATGACACAATAAGGAAGGAATCAGCCAAATCCAAATTAGCCCAGAAGACAAATCAATTGCCTGAGGAAAAAAGAAGTGCTGTCTGAAAAGTGAACATAACTAAAGCAATCAATCTTATGTGAATTCTCATTTCCATCAACCATTTTTTAAAATACATGTTTGGGATCAAGCACAGTGACTATTGTCTATAATCCCAGCACTTTGGGAAGCCAAGGTGGGCAGACAGCTTTAGCCCAAGAATTCAAGACCAGCTTGGGCAACACAGGCAAACTTCGTCTCTACAAAAAATTCTATAAAAATTAGTCAGGCATGGTGGTGCACCTGTGGTCCCAGCTATTTGGGAGGCTGAGGCAGAAAGATCGCTTGACCCCAGAAGGTCAAGGCTACAGTGAGCCATGTTCACACCTCTGCACTCCAGCCTAAGTGACAAAGCAAGACCCTGTCTCAAAAAATAAATAAAATACATATTTGAGAGAGAAAATGTAAATATGGACTAAGTATTAGATGATATTAAGGAATTATTTTTAAATTAAATATGATGCTATCCTGGTGGTTACAGTTTTCAAATGTCCTAATAAAGACAGCAATGCATAGTGAGGTATTTACAAGTGAAATGTCACGATATTTATATATCTGATTTGCTTTGAAATACTCAAAAGAAACAAAAGAGCAAAAATGTCATAATTCTTGAAGCTTGATAATAGAAATTCATTATACTACTGTGTCAACTGTTGTATTTACCTGAAAATGTCCATAGTAAAATCCAATCAAATTCCAATTAGAAAAGCAGCGAAAGACATGAAAAAGAGGATACAGAGATGACAGATAAACATAAGAAAAGATGTTTAACACTGCTAGCCATTAGAGAAATTCAAATTATGACCACAATGAGATAGCACCATAGGCCTATTACAACTAAAGTAAAACATACAGAAAGTACCAAATGCTGGTGAGGATGCAGAGAAACTCTCTCTCTCATACTGTGCTGTTGGGAATGTAAAATGGTATTGCCACTCTGGAGATCAGTCTGGTAGTTTCTTAAAAAGTTAAACATCACTCCTGGACATGAATGTTTATAAGCATTTTATTTGTAAATAGGCCCATAGTGAAAACAACTCAAATGGCCTTCCATGGGTGAATGGTTAAACAAACTGAGGTACCTCCATACAATGTAATATTTACTCAACAATAAAAAGGAACAAACAACTGATACTCTCAACAATTTGAATGGATCTTAAGAGTATTATGCTGAATGAAAAGGGCCACCATCAGAACATTTCATAATCTAGGATTCCACTAGCATAACATTCTTGATATGGCAAAAGTATAAAAGTGCAAAACAGGATTTAGGAATAGGGTTTGACTATAAAGGGGAAGCATGAGGGCATTGCTTTGTGATGACAGAGCAGTCCTGTGTCTTGAAATGTGATGGTTATATGAATCTATACAAAGAATTATACACAAAGACATACCAATGCATGCAAAAACTGGTGAAGTTGAAGTCTGTAGTTTACTTAACTGTATTATGCTACTATCAGTTTTCCCCAGTTTTGATAATGTACTGTATTTCTGTAAGATGTCACATCTGGGGAAAACTTCCAATTTTAAAATTGGAAGATTCAATATTACAATGTATACATAAAACTGCTTGTGAGAATACAGTTAGTTCAAAATAAAAGCGTTTTTTAAAAAAACAATTCAGGCAAGAAGAGTCAAGGCATTATCTCATATGAAGATACGAAATTTTCATGTGTGGATGAGAGTGTGGAAGATAGAATTCTAAATTGTTCCCAAGATTCCTGTCCCCTGTTGATACACCCTGTATAATTTAGGACTTGTGAATATGATGGGATTATCACTACTGTGATTATGTTACATTACATGGCAGAAAGGATTTTACAAACGTAATTCAGAGCCCTAATCAATTGACTTCACTTCAAAAGGAAATTTATCCCAGGTGAGCATGACCTTATCTAATGAGCTCTTAAAAGCAGTCACAGAGATAAAAAGTGTGAAAGAGATTCACCTGCTGGCCTGGAAGGAGCAAACTACCATGTTGTGGAGAGAGTCACGTATCAGGCAACAACAGGCTATTCCTAGGAGCAACAAGTGGTCAAATCAAGCAACTGAAGACCTCAGTAGTACAACAAGGAACTGAATTATCTCAACAATCTGAATGAGCCTGGAAGAGGACTCCACGCTCCAGATGAGGACATGGCCCAACCAACACCTCAATTTCAGCCTTGTGAGAATTTGAGAATCGAGGTAAACCATGCCCAGACTCATCACCAACAGAAACTCTTAAATAACAAGCATATGATGTTTTGAGATGCTGAGTGTATGGTAATTCATTATGCAGCAGTAGAAAACTAACACACTGAGTTTATTATTACTCTTCTTCAAACACCCTTACAAAGAGAATGACTTTGAGGTAGTAGATAAGCCAAAAATAGATCCACTTACTTTTCCAAACTAATTTAAAATTTGTCTGAAACTCAGGCCCTCCTGTTCTGGCTGAATGTTTCAGGAGAACAAACCACACAAAGAAGTTCTATGGTTTGGGACTGCAACTCTAGTTTGCTCTCATGAATGACAGAGCAAGATGGAGACTTAAAACTGATGAAACTGGGTTATGGCCAAATACAACAACATAAAAAAAAGTTTTTTGCATTTCTCATCCCAACTTAAGGTCAAAATCTTGCCTTTCTCTGGCCATACTAAAAAATGTTAGGAAAAGGAGAAAAATATTTGCAAGTTCATGCTTCCTAACATGCAAAAAAACTCAAAACATATGGATCCATGACAGTATTTGTTATCGTAAACACTGGGAACTGGCAAAACCATTTTGAAAATAAAAACATTTATGTTTTGAATCAAAAGATGAAGTACCGAAGAATAAATACAGTACCTAGGAATAAATACAACAAGCTGCAAGATCTCTAGGGAAAAACTATAAAACTTTATGAGAGCCATTAAAACAGACTTAAATAGAAATAATTATCAAATACTTATTTATGCATTTATTAATTTATTTTGAAGACAGAGTCTCACTCTGTCGCCTAGGCTGGAGTGCAGTGGCGCAATCAGCTCACTGCAACCTCTGCCTCCCAGGTTCAAGCAATTCTCCTAACTCAGCCTCCTGGATAGCTGAGATTTCAGGCGTGCGCCATCATGCCCAGCTAATTTTTGTATTTTTAGTAGAGACAGAGTTTCACCATGTAGGCCAGGCTGGTCTCGAATTCCTGGCTTCAGGTGATCCACCCACCTTGGCCTCCCAAAGTGCTGGCATTACAGGTGTGAGCCTCCGCACCCGGCCAGAAATAATCATCAAATTTTCAGACTTGACGACTGAATGTTATAAGTATGTCAACTGCCTCCAAATCAATTTAATAGAACCAGTGCAGTTCCAATAGGTTTTTTTCCATGCAGCTTCACAAGCTAATTGCAAACTTTATATGAATATGCAAAGGGCAAAGAATAGCCCAGTCTTGAAAAAGAACAAATAAAACTTGCTATAGCAAATATTAAGACATATAAGATGACAGTGACTTAAAAACACTGTGAGTATTGTCAAAGCAATAGAAAAATAGATCAGTGGAAAAAATAAAGAGCCCAGAACAGACCCGCACACATACCGACACTTGCTATACGACACAACTAGCACCACAGATTGGTGGGGAAAATTCAAACTTGTTTAAAAAAAAAAAAAAAAATGGTGCTGGAATTGGCTGAACATCCACATGGAAGGAAAAAAATGGAAATCAGACCTAATTCTCAAAAAACACAAAATCAATTCTCAGTGAATAAAAACCTGAATTTGAAATACAATCTAAGTTAAACTAAAGACAATAAAAGACAGAATAGAAAAGGATTACTTCAGCAAGACACAAAAAGCTTTAACTATAAAGGGAAAATCCAGTTAATTTGGCAGTACTCTCATTAAGAACTTCTGTTTATTAATACACCATATACATATATACACATAAGTATATAAAAAGACAAGGCAAAAATTCGGAAGAGATATTGCAATTGTGATCAAATATAATAGAAATATAAAGAATTAGGCCAGGCACGGTGGCTCACGCCTGTAATCCCAGCACTTTGGGAGGCCGAGGCGGGTGGATCACGAGGTCAGGAGTTCGAGCCCAGCCTGGCCAAGATGGTGAAACCCCATTTCTACTGAAAATATAAAAATTAGCCAGGTGCAGTGGCGGGCACCTGTAATCCCAGCTACTCGGGAAGCTGAGGAAGAAGAATCGCTTGAACCCGGGAGGCAGAGGTTGCAGTGAGCTGAGATCACGCCACTGTACTCTAGCCTGGGTGACAGAACAAGACTCTGTCTCAAAAAAGAATTATCTGTAAGGAAAAAACACACCAACTCAATAAACAAATGGACAGAAGACTTAAATAGACAATCTCCAAAAGAGGAAATCTAGGTAACTAGTAATATGAAATGATGCTCAACTTCAAAAAAAAATGAATGTTTAATACCAATGTTCGTGACACTGGGAAAGTAAACTGATACATCCCCTTTGGCAAATAATCTGGCATTACTAAGTAAAGCTGGTATCACCTAACCCAGCAACCTCCTTGGTTACACACCCTTGAGAAACTCACTCACAAAAATGTGCAACACAGAAATATTCACAGAAGTACTGTTCATAAAAGGTCAAAACTAGAAACAAAATCTTCATAAGAAAAGTGGATAAACTACAGTGTATTCAAAATTGGAATACAGAAACAAAAATGAACACAGCTACACAGAACAAAATGGACAAATCTCACTTTTTTGAGCAAAAGCAAGACAGGCAAAAAGCACATACAATGATTTTATTAATACACAGTTCAAAAAAGACAAAACTAAATAATATTATCTAGGTAAACATACATAAATTGTAAAAAGTAAAAAGAAAGTATCATGACAGAAATAATGACAACTCTGGCAGTAGGAGAGGTTGTGATTAAGAAGAAAGACTATGGGGAGGGGGAACTTCTAGGGGTGCTGATGAAGTTCTATTTAGTGACCTGAAGGTGGTTTAACAGTTCCGTTTATTATTCCTTAGACTACATACACATTTAATGTTCTTCTGTGTATTTTATATGTCACTCCAAATATATTTCACTCTAAAACTGCATACATTAGTGCCACCATCAAGGACCAGAAGGATGCAGGGGTAGTGATTCTAACACATCCCCATTCAACTCACCTGTTTACCTCATGCAGAAAACAGATGAATCTTGGAGAATGACAGTGCATTATTATAAACTTAACTAGGTAACTCCAATTCTAATTGCTGTACCAGATGTGGTTTCACTGCTTGAGCAAACTAACACATACCCTGGTAACTGGTTTGCAAATATGGATCTGAAAAATCCTTTCTTTCCTCAACGTGTGTTAATAAAACTGCCAGAAGTAGTTTGTTTTTAGCTAGCAAGATTGAAAGGCAATACACTTTCAGTCTTACCTCAGGGTTATATCAACTCTCCAGCCCTAGGTCATAATTTAATCCAGAGACCTTGACATAACCCTAACCCTAACCCTAACCCTAACTCAGGTTATATATGTGTGTGTGTATATATATATATATATATATATATATATATATGTGTGTGTGTGTGTGTGTGTGTGTGTGTGTGTGTGTGTGTATGTGCTAAATTTGGCTTCATTCTCATAATGCAACTAACACTGAATGCTGTATTTTCAGTTTTACTGCTCTTATAAATAGCCTGGTAACCAAGGTAAACAATTTGTATATCTGAAAGTTACATTCTGAATTCACCCAGGCAAAACATAAACCTGAAAAAATACTCAGAAATGAAAACTATGTCACAAATATCACACATTAAAATCCTACATGCTTTATTCAAAAGAGGATCCTTCATACCATCAAGATTTACAATTCAAGCCTTGATACTCCTATTTGCCAGTCTTAGCAGATACCAAAAAATAAAATGATAGCTGTCCAGTAAATAAGCTGATATAATTATATGCTGATGACTCCATTTATTCACATTCAAAAACAGGGAAGCAAATCTATGGTATTAAAGTAAGGACAGTGGTTAACCTTGGGCAAAGGCACATAGTGGTTTCAAGAGGACATGAAGGACTTCTGGGTAAAGGCAACATTATGTTTCTTGATCTGGGTGCTAATAACATGTGAGTATTCACTTTGTTAAAAATGGTTGAAATGAGCTGTATACTGATGATTTGAGCCCTTTTCTGTACTGTTATACTGTATTTAAGTAAAAAGCTTTTGGAAAACTAGATATCACAGCAATTCAAAACCATGAAAAAGAAGGTTGAACATGAACAGCGGAACACAAATCAACAATCCTTAAGAATATCTGTGTTTTTGCATGTGTACTAACCCTAATATTGTACCCATTAACTGTACCCACTACATTCTGATTAAGAAAGTAGAGAAATAAGTAACACGTTTTAGAAATAATTTGCCTCCAAAATGTTTGAAATAAAGCCAAGTTTTATAATTCAAAGGAGTCAATGTTCAATTACTCAAGAGGCAAAGTACTGGTTAAGGATGTGAATCTTGTTATGAGAATTCTGTCTCACCCACTTGCCAGTTCCGTGAACTCGTGTTTAACCTCTCTGGGTCTGTGTTACATCACCTATAAGATAGGGATCTACCCCAAAAGCTTGTAAGGACTAAATGAGTTATTTCACGTAAAGCATTCAGAACAGTTGCCTGATATATGTAAGTACTCAATAAATGGCTGTTCACTCATGTGGGATACTTAATCCCCCAATGGTGCTAAACAAACAGGGTGTTTCTACTACAGCCAACTGACAGATGAACACTGAAATGCAAAGAGCCCCTTCTTAAAATAGCTTGTACATTACCCTGCCTATACAACGAGACAATTTCCTGTTAGTTTTCTTTATATTTAAATTTCCTAAAGTAGTTGCAGTAGAAGCAATAAGTCACACTCCAGCTCTATTCTGGTTCTTTTCTAAACCTTTATTACAAACAGGTTTAAGAATTAAATAACCATTTCGAGCAGAGCATCATCATAGAAGGAAACTGTAGGATTTTAAAATACAGTAACAGCTAATGCTTTCTAAGAGTTATTATGTGGCAAACACTGTACTAAACATTTTCCTGTACTGGTCTTTATTGCTCACAACAACCCTATTAAGTGGGTATGTTGTTCACCCTGACTAAAATGGCCTAAGTCTCTTTTACTGGAGAACACATTTTATTTCATTTTTCTCACCTTCCTAACCAGGCACACACAGTCTCCCACATTGAAGGGACTCAGGGCTGTTTGCAGGAACCGGTTCGTTATAAAGATGATCGCCTGTAACTCTCAAGCCCAACTTGCATTTGGGTGAATTCTAGAGTGAGCACCTTCTTTTCCAGAGAAATATAAGGAACTCAGGTATCTAATCCCATTATTTCAGTCCCATTTGAGATAACTTCCTTGGTTTGCTGAGAGGCTCATCCATTTGTGACGTATTAATCCAGGTAACAATCTGATAATACTACTGTTCACAGTAACTTTTCAAAGAATAAGATAAGTGCTGAGGATCAATTTCATGGCTATATAATATGAAAATAAGCTATCACCATCATACCAAAATACATAACCTTGCAGATTTACATGGTTCACTCAGCACAGCTACACACTTTAACACTGTACATGGTGCTTTGTTTCTGTCAATTACAAAAGGAACATTTCATACAGCATTAAGTCTCCTTCAAAGAGATTAATAAACATAGCAGCAAATTTTCATTTTTAAATTAACCTTCAAAGAGTCTTTTCATATCTTATTTTAATTACACAATTCTATTTTTACTGCAGCTGTGTTACAAAGAATAGATCTGTTAAACTGCTTGCCCACCATAATGTAACTTATTATACACTTTCGGCACCTCAGGCAATGTCCTAGCATATACTAATATACCTCATTCCTGTGTTTCTATAATATAGTAATTCCAAGACACTTCCAATCCCTCTATTTTCCAAGGGAAAAAAATACCTAATTCACTGAACATTAAATTATATACAATATAAGACAGGTATATATGTGCATACATATGTTTCCAGTTTAATCCTTACCATGACCTTGAAAGATAGTGATTATCTCTTTATTTTTAACCCAAAGAGAAATTGAGGCAAAGAGATTCTGAGTTAGCAAATAATATACCATTTACATGCAAGTTTATTTATAAAGCCTAGTTTATTCCTTTATTTCACACACTGTTTCCCTCCCAACCTTCCCCTCTTTCTCATGCTTCAAGGCAGGCTTCTCTGATCATCAGTCCCCATGGTAGAAAAGACACACAAGGCTGGGTACAGTGGCTCACGCCTGTAATCCCAAAACTTTGGGAGGCCAAGGTGGGTGGATCACTGGAGGTCACGAGTTCGAGACCAGCCTGGCCAGCATGGTGAAACCCCATCTCTCCTAAAAACACACACACACACACACAAAAATTAGCCAGGTATGGTGGCGCATGCCTGTAGTCCCAGCTACTCGGGAGGCTGAGGCATGAGAATCACCTGAACCCAGGCAGCGGAGGTTGCAGTGAGCCGAGATCACACCACTGCACTCCAGCCTGGGTGACAGAGCGAGACTCCATCTCAATAAAAAAAAAAAAAAAAAAAAGAAAAGAAAAGAAAAAAAGTAAAGACACACAGATAGCACCTGGATTTACATATAATAGTTCAAGCCATAAAAAGAGACTAATGGGCCAGGTACAGTGGCTCATGTAATACCAGCACTTTGGGAGGTCAAAGCAGAAGGATTGCTTGAGCCTGGGAGTTCAAGACCAACCTGGGCAATATAGGGAGATCCTGTCCCTACAAAAAATACAAAAATTAGCTAGGTATGGTGGCACATGCCTGAGTTCACCCCCAGCTACTAGGGAGACTGAGGCAGGAGGATCACTTGAGCCTGGGAGGCAGAGGTTGCAGTGAGCTACAATGGCACCACTGCACTCCAGACTGGGTGACAGAGCCAGACCCTGTCTCAAAAAAAAAAAAAAAAAAAAAAAAGAAAGAAATTTAAGAAACTAGGTTTCTAGATAAAACCAGAATTATAAGGGGGCATTGCTTCTTGGCCTTTTGGCTAAGATCAAGCGTAGAATTACAATTGAGGGAAAAAAATTAACAACAACTGAAACTTTACAAAACTGGAAAAAAATGAAACCACAATTAACTTATTATTAATAGAAAGATCAACCCTTTTCATGATATCACATTTTTACAAGAATCACCATAAGAGAAGGTCAGAAAAGAATCAGTCTTCATCTTCTCATTAGTTTAACACATCTTTTGCCAAAGCAATCTCAACCCCCAATTACAAGGGACAGTGTATTTAACAACACAGAAAAGGGAAACCAATCATACTCTAAATAATCAAAGAAACAAAAACATGACATTTCACTGAAAATACCAAAGATTCTTTTTTAATAAAACACTATTGGGCACTCAAAAACACAATCCTTCCAGAAAGCAATCTGTCAGTAAATACATACAGATAGATATTTTTTAAACCTTAAAATATTCATATCTTTTAACTTAATAGTATGCTTCTAGGAAGCTGCCCTTAAAATCCAAAGTGGAGAAAAGATTTAGGCAAATAGATGTCTACAACGATATTTTTTAAAGAAAAACTGAAAACTATCCAACAATGAGAATCCACCCAAAAATGAGGAAATAATTTATATCTTCCATTCAATAGTCAAGAAAAAGCTCAGGATACGTTGGATTTTTAAAAGATGCAAAATTCCACCTAAAAGGATTGCAACTTGTCTTAGTCCACTCAGGTTGCTATAACAAAATGCTTTATACTGGGTAATTTAGAAAGAACAGAAATTTTTTTGCTTACAGTTCTAAAGGCTGGGAAGTCCAAAATAAAGGCACCAGCAGATTCAGTGTCTGGTGAGGGGTCTCTTGCTTTACAGGTGGCACCTTGTTGCTATATCCTTACATGGCAGAAGGGAAGGGCAAAAGTGGCTTTTTTTTTTTTGAGATGGAGTCTCATTGTGTTGCCCAGGCTAGAGTGCAGCAGTGCAATCTCGGCTCACTGCAACCTCTGCCTCCAGAGTTCAAGCCATTATTCTGCCTCAGCCTCCCAAGTAGCTGGGACTACAGACATGCACCACCACACCGGGCTAATTTTTGTATTTTTAGTAAAGACGGGGTGTCACCATATTGGCCAGGCTGGTCTCAAACTCCTGACCTCAAATGATCCGCCTGCCTTGGCCTCCCAAAGAGCTGGGATTACCGGCATAAGCCACTGCGCTCAGCCCCCTCTGGCCTCTTTTATAAGGGCACTAATCCCATTCATAAGGGTTTTGTCCTTATGACCTAATCACTTACCAAACGCTATACCTCTTAGTACCACCATCACCTTGAGGGTTAGGTTTCAACATATAAATTTTGAGGAGACACATACATTTGGAACATAGCACAACTACATAAAATAATATTACATATACATATAAAAAAAGAACAATACCAAAATGGTTCTTTCTGAACAGTACAATTTGTTTTATTCTCTTGTCTACACTTGTATATATTTTCCAAGTTCAAAATAAGAGAACCTATGTATGTAAGAGAAGAATAAAATAAAAATAACAAAGTACCGATTTTAAGAATTCTAAGATCTTTGAAAAAAATCACTTCTAAAACTTTAAGTTACTGTATCTGGTTTAAAATGCATTCGATATTTCCTCTAGCTTAATTCTAATTTGGCTATCCTCAGAAAAAAGAAAATTATATGTGTATGTATATATATATACACATATGTGTATATATATGTGTATATATATGTATATATGTATATATATACATATGTATATATGTGTGTGTATATATATACATATGTATATTTATATGTATATATATACACATGTGTATATATATATATATATATGAAGGTTTATGCACAAAAGGTATGAACCAAGGCATTCATCCAAAAAGCTTTATGGAGTACATATGAGACAATGTGTACTACCTAGATACTACATGAGTACAAGGGCCCAATCCTTTTACAGTGTATATTTCTGTGGATAAGTATAGATAACAAGTTAATAAGCATATTAAAATGTAATTTCTGGTTATAAGTATTATAAAGGAAATTAACAAAATACTGTGTATGTTTATCAGGGACAGCAAAGGCAGAGCCTGCTCCTATAGGAAGTCACCAAAAAAAGTCCTGAGAAAAATACAAAACCAAAAATATACTGCATCCAGACATGCAAAAAGATGAGAAGGAACAATCAAGATGTGGGAAACCTCAAGTGCCAGGGCCCAGAAACAGAGAAAGAGTTTCACATACTCCAGCAGCAGAAAGGAAGCTGGGTAGATGGAAATGGTAAAAACAGATGAAGCTACAAAGGTAGACAGGGGCCAGATCATGCAGCAATTTGCAGGCCAGCGTAAAAGGTTTCTATTCTATCATAATTACATAAGCCACTAAAGCAGGGGGGAGAAAATTATCTTATGTGTACTTCTGAGATTAGACCGCAGAAGGTAAAGAATGATAACAAGAAGTTAGGAAGGTACTGCAGGAATCCCAGTAAGAAGGAATGGTAGCCTAGACCAGAGTGATGGCAATGAAAATAGAAAAAAGCAGAGAAACTCAAGACATAATGTGGTGGCTAGAACCCATAGTATTTACTGGCAGGAGGTCAGAATTTGGGCGATGAGGGCCCAGAACAATAAAGTATACCTCTTAGGACTCTGGCTGAATCATTACTTACAAAGCTGAAACTTAAAGTGTGTTTCTAATGACAAGGAATAGTTACACATATTATGAAGTATCCATGAGATGGAATATTACCAATGTTTGTGGAAGGCTTGCTTCTCTTTACTATCTATGAGATAATGGGCATGATACTTATATAGTCCTTTGGTTTCCTCAAATAATTACTACAAATAATACCTACTGCTCTCAGAGTTGTTGGGAGAATTAAACGTGAACCTATGAAAAACACAACACAATTACTATGTAAAGCTATCAGAATTCATAGTAACAATATCCCACCACCCAGAATAAAAAAGGTATTCAATAAATGTTTTGTAGTTGAATAGACAAGCAGATAAAAGAAATGGTATAATATCCCAGGTCACCTGACTCAATCCCATAATCCTTCTACAAAACTATGCACTCTTCACCACAGGCAGGTAAAAAAAAAGATTATCAGTTTCACAACCGTTAGATTGTGAAATCAACTAAGTGAAACCATGAAATCCTCATTAGAGATTTTTGGTACAAATTATACAAAAATGGAAGATCTATGCTGTCATGTCGATTACATAATTAAGTAACTACACAGTCAAGTAGATTAACTAGAATTATAGGTAAGTTTCTGAGTCACAAAAGTAATTGAAAAGTTTACTGGCCTACTTACAGGCTGATGAGTCAATCTGAATGCAATACAAAAAGAGCACATGACAGGGGAGAGAAAGTGCAAGAAAATATTAAAATAAAGTCAAAAGTTAGACAGTGATAAGGTTTGGCTCTGTGTCCCCACCCAAATCTGACCTCCAACTGTAATCCTCATGTGTGGAGGGAGGATCCTGATGGGAGGTGACTGGCCCACAGGGGTAGTTTCCCCCATGCCGTTCTCATGATAGTGAGGGAGTTCTCATGAGAGCCGATAGTTTTAAGTGTTGCACTTCCTTGCTCTTTCTCTCTCTCTCCTGCCACCATGTAAGATGTGCCTTGCTTCCCCTTCACCTTCTGCCATGATTGTAAGTTTCCTGAGACCTCCCAAGCCAGGTGGAAGTGTGAGTCAATGAAACCCCTTTTGTTTATAAATTACCCAGTCTCAGGTAGTATCTTTATAGCAGTGTGAAAATGAACTAATACAGACGGGGAATACAAGTGAGTGGCTAAATAAGAGAACAGAACACAAAACCTGGAAGGAAAGGAAAAAGAGATATACCAAAAATCAGGATTAGTCAGATTCTGAGAGACAATTACAGACTAGGAGAAGGAGGTAATTACCTCTCCCACCCGCAAGGCCCAGGCAAAGATCCACTGCTCCTAGGGGAGAGATAGAAGTAGAAGCCTACTATGCTTCAAGGACACAGACACCCTCCTGACCCATGATCCCATACCAAAACTAATCAGAAGTATACTACTGCTAGGGGAAGGACAGAAAACTCTCTGTCCCAAGTACTACCTCAGTCACAAGGCAAAATTTGGCTGCCATGGCAGGGGAGAGATTAGGGGGAGAAGGGACGACCAAAAAGGTTCTACTCTCAAGACTCAGGCTTACGAGCCCTACCTAAGACTGAGGGTAGACCAGGAAAACCAAGAACTTCTCCACCCCCATCACAAACCTAGCACATAAAAGAATCCACTATAGAACAGGATGTTGCTGATAGCTGCCAACAGAGCAGTGTCTTAGTCCCTTTGTGCAGTCATAACAGAATATCTGAGACAGTGTAATTCATAAGGAACAGCAATCTATTTATATTTCCTCACTGTTCTGGAGGCTGGGAAGTCCAAGATGAAGATACCAGCATCTAATGACAGCCTTCTTGCTGCGTCACTACATGGCAGATGGGCAAAGAGAGAGACACAAAAGGGAGCCACACTTGCCCTATATTTAATAACAACATTAATCCCACCTATGAGGGCAGAGCCCTCATGGCCTAAGCACCTCTTAAAGGTGCCATTTCTCAGTACTGTTACAAGGGCAATTAAATTTCAAAAGGAGTTTTGGAGAGAACAAATATTCAAACCATAGCAAGCAGGAACACCATGCAGTCCATCCAAAGCACAAAATAACAGCAACTCGCCGCCAGAGAAATTTAGGTCTGTGGTGCACTGAAGGTGATGATAGTAACAACAGAGCCATAGCCAGCCCAAGCAGTGACAAAACTAACTCAACCTACCATACTAACAGTGTGACAGAGGAGGTATACTCATTTCTAGACACAGGTTCTTCTATCATTCAAAAAGTATGAGACACATTTAAAGAAACAAAAAAAAAAAAACAACCCATCGTCAAGAGATAAAGCAAACAACAGAACCAAACAGAGATTACCCAGATGTTGGAACTAATCAGAGATGCTAAAATAACTATGATTCATAAATATGTTAAAAGAGGTAAAGGAGAAGATTAATATGTTAAAGGATCTGGACAACATAAGAACAGATAGGAAATTTTAGCAGGGATACGAAAACTATAAGAGAGTCAAATGGTAATGCTAAATTTAAAAATAAGAATTTATCAAAGATGGAGAATCCCTTTGACAGGATTCTTCATGAACTTAGGTCAACAGAAGTCATCCAAACTGAAACAGAAAAAAAAGGGGAGAGGTGTTTTTTAAAATAAAGAAACCGTAAGGAAACACCATTATCAAACAGTCTAACATATACTTAATTGGTGTCCCAAAGAGAGAATAGAGAACGCAAAGGAAAAAAGAATTATCTGAAAAGATAATAGCCAAGATTTTCCAAAATTAACAAAAGACGACCAAGATCCAAAGAGGTCAGAAAGCCCTCTTAAAATTGGTTAAGTTATAGTTACCTTAAATCAGGCAAGTCAAAGCAAAAGGTTAATACAAAAAAATATAACTTGAAATAATTAACTACTGGAAAGTACATATGTAACAGATATTGTAAAAATATTTTCTATCACCTATAAAAAGATGACATTCTATTTACCATCTCCACATGAAAGTAAACTCAAATGGTCTAAAATAGAAAAAAGACAGTAAGAGACAGAAAAAACCTGAACTGTAAAGTAAAATCCAATAATTAAATCCAATAATTAAACACATACTATAGTTTTCTGCCAAAAGGCACTAAACCAGTGAAGACATTGATTATATTGCTTTGGCCAAAAAACCGTCAATTTTCAGCAAGTACATTAAATAAAGGCATTTGGTTATGAGTTACAAAAACAACTATTATATATAAATTTAGTAAATCCTCTAGATGATAATTCCACTTTGTGAAAATTCTAAAACCTACAAATTTATTTATGGTTTCTCATTTCCACTATTGTGAGAATTTTTATGTTAGAGTAATTGGAAAAAGAAGGGATCTAGAGATTGATCAGAGTAAAGCAAGGCACAGCGAGTTTTAAGACTTTTAAAATGCAACCCTGAGTTAAAGGAAACCTAGGTAAAGTCCACTTGGCCTTAAAAATGTATTCCTGTGACTCAAAAGTGGGAAGTGCTACGATCCAAGGACCTACCTAAGTGGTGGGAACAGAGCCAGGAGAGACTGTCCAACATCCTCATGTCTTAATATAAAGGCTCTACAGGAAGAATTCTAATTTTACCAATACCCTGTTACTGAAGTGGTTTCATCCATAGTAGCGGAGAAATTAAAGACTTCTTAAATAAGTTTACCCCAAACCTTTTCCATTTGATTCATCCAAATCAATCAACATGTCTGAGACTGTGTGGACCCCTAAGACGTGTGAATCAACAATTCCAAGTAACAAAAACAAGACATCTAGCTTTTCCATGGACTGGACACTGAGCCACTAATATGCTCCTTTGTGTACATACTATATACTACAAGCGAAAATGGGTTTTCGAACATCTCATAAGCTACAGAAGGAAATACTGAACTCTTCCTAACAACAAAAGGATGATAAATGGAAACTAGCTTTTCTGAATTACTAACTCAGAACATGCAAATGATTACTATGGTACTTTCTTTTAGCAAATATAAATATTAATAAGGGCTTTTGTGGGGCTACAGACTCTCCGAAGCCTATTTTTCCCAAAGGTCTGTTTTTCAATTTGAAATTCTGCTAGTATAAGATTTTTCAAGAACATCACCATAATAATTAGAAAGGAATTGTCTATAAATATATGATGTCTTGCTTGGGAATTTGTATTTAACTAAAAACAGCTCCCATTTATCTAGAAACCTTGAAGACTGACGAAATACAAAGACTTATTATCTTTTCATTCCTACAGTCTGTTCTCACGTTGTTACATTATAAATTAGAGGCCTAAGACACATACAGGCTTCTTACTCCTTTACTAATCTAAAATATAAAGAAAAAATAATCCTAATTATTAACATATTTAGGGCTTATGATGAATCTATCATCACTACCAGCCACCTGCCTGAAAACAAACCTAAAGACTTCAAAATGTAAAACTAAATTTTTAGTACACTATAAAAGTTACCAGATAATTTTATAAACACATTTAAACAACTCATCATATTCATATATAAGTTTGGTTACATTCAGAGGACCAGCATACGTGCATATTTCTATAAGATTTTTAAACAGATCTCATAAAAAATACTATATAGCATATGGCAAAAATAACACAAAACTAGGAGTTAATAGATCTGAGTTCTAATTTTAGGTCTATTACACTAAGTTAAACTTGATAGTAAGTTAAGAATATGGATATGCTTTGTATAAAACTCAAAGAGATTTATCATTGTGAATTGTATAACTGATACTATGAGTCAAAAGATTAATAAATAAAACCAATATGCCATTCAGCTTCAATTAAAGGAACCTGCAAACTAGTGAGTACTGGAATGTGCAGCAATTATAATACGAAGAAGCTCCCAATTTTATTCTAAGATCACATACTGCATGTAGCAAAACTACATTTGCCCAACAAATAACCACAGCATTAAAAGTAAAATTATGACAGCAGCAACTTCATTAGTTTAGTTTTCTCCTACTTCTCTGGCACCTAAAAAGTGTCTGCTCTCTAGCACAAAGCAGACATTCAAACATTTGTTTAATAAATATCCTCCACAACTAAGTGGCACAATGTAACTTCACAGTCTATGCCTAATACTTATTGATTTTACTACTTCCAATTTCATATTAACCAGCACTTTAATGTTCTTAAAATCTGTGAGACTATAAATCAAATATAATTGTAACCTTTTAAATAATCCCATTCTTTTATTTCCCTAAACTCGAAAAGGTATGAAATTATTCATTAAAAGAGGAGAGTTCATACTTAAGCAAAATGAGTAATATATTAATAATAACTGCTCGGTTTATGTAAATGAAGAACTGAAAGCTGATCCTACAACATTTGTCCACTAGAAGTTACCAGTCACCAATAAAGATGTGCCACAGTTCTTCCTAAAAGTACTTCACAGTACTTGGCATTGGGCGGACGTTGGGGGTGCTGGGGCCTAGTGCTCAGGCAAGACTCTTGGGCAGGCAGATGGCTTCTCGGTGGCAGGATGTAGGGGCCTCTGTGCGCCGGAGATCTCTCCAGTACCAAGCGCAGCTCAAGGACAGCAAGGAGCTGCAGCCTGTGGCCAGCCATCCAGGAGACCCCTGCCACAGCCCTCGGTTCCGTGTGCAGACAGTTCCAAAGGAGGCTGCCCCTGACAGCCGTCAACCTCAACCTCTGGGGAGACCCCTCCTGGCAACACTTGGAAACCCCAGAGCCAGGGCAGCAGAGCCTCCAGGCTGCAGATAGCTCAGCTAACAGTGCCTCAGGTGCCAAGTCCCAGAGAATCCAGGATCCTGACACCAAATGGCTGGTGGAGACTCAAGTGAAGGCCAGGAGGAGGAAGAGAGGGGCACAGAAGAGCAGTGGATCCCAGACTCACAGCCTGAGCCAGAAGAGCACCCAGCTGTCTGGAGGCGCCCCTGCCCACTCAGCCACAGACCCCTGGGAGAAGGAGCATCACTGCCTCTCTGCCCGGATGGGTTTGCGTACCCACTCACTATGGCGGTTGAGGCGGGAGTCTGCCTTCTAGAGCCCTTACCCCTTGACAGAGCCCCTCTGCTCTCCCAGTGAGTCTGACAGTGACCTAGAGCCTGTGGAGGCAGAAATTCAGCATCTCCAGAAGCTGTCCCAAGAGCTGGACGAAGCCATTATGGCAGAAGAGAGTGGTGATATGAGCATCTCTCTCATTCACGACTGAGGAAGTGCCCTGCAGGAAACAAGCCCTGTCTGATCACCAAAACTTCACACTCAAGTATGTCTGTGCTTCCCCATGAGCTTCCTGGACAAAGGAGTCATAGTAACCCTGGGCCACTGCTAACAAGGACCTAACAAGGCACCCAGAGCCCCCCTGCTCTGGCCACATCTAGCCAAAATGATTTAGTTCAGAGCTAACACAGTAGCGATGAGAATGGAAAGAACTTTTTTTTTTTTTTAAAGACAGAGTCTCACTCTGTCGCCCAGGCTGGAGTGGAGTGCAATGGCACGATCTCAGCTCACTGCAACCTCCACCTCCAGGGTTCAAGAGAGTTTCCTGCCTCAGCCTCCCGAGTAGCTGGGATTACAGGCACCCATCATCATGCCTGACTAATCGTTGTATTTTTGTAGAGACGGGGTTTCACCATGTTGGCCAGGCTGGGCTTCAACCCCTGACCTCAGGTGATCCGCCCGCCTCGGCCTCCCAAAGTGTTGGGATTACAGGTGTGAGCCACCACACCCGGCCTGTTACCCTCTGAATTAAACCCAAACAAGGTAACAAGGTCTACGAGGCTCTGTACCATCCAGCCCTTCCCTTTTCTATAGCCAGATCTCATCCAACATTCCTCCTCCCTCAAGATGCTGGGTCAAAATGATACTCTTTCCCTCTTCAAATAATTTCAATTCTTTCTTGCCTCAAAGTCTTTGTCCATGTGGAATGCTATTCCCCAATTCTTCAGACTTGGCTCTTTATTGTCCTTCAAGATGCCACCTTAAATGTGACCTTCTCAGAAGCCTTCTCTAACTAGCCTACCTAAATTAAAAAGTGCCCCACATTATTTTCTATTTTATGTCTCTTTTGTTCCTTAATAGCATTTCTCACAACTAAAAATAGTATTTGTATTTTCTATCTTCCCAACTGAAATGCAAGCTCCATGAGAACAAAAACCTCAACCTCATTCATCTTGGTGTCCCCAATACTTATCATATGCTTGTAATATACTTGGCATTCAAATATTTATTAAGTAATTTCACATTTTAAAAAAATCACTGTATGAGCCTATTATTAAATATATCAATATGCACACATATCTATAAAAGATTGTAAAAAAAATTTTTGATGTTATCTTTGTTATTTTTAGCTGTTGAAGTAGATGTATTTTCTATATTTACTTTTCAGTATGTTCTAAAATTTTTATAGTAAACCTTTAAACTCAGAAATTAAAGATTTTGCCGGGCGCGGTGGCTCACGCTTGTAATCCCAGCACTTTGGGAGGCCGAGGCGGGCGGATCACGAGGTCAGGAGATCGAGACCACGGTGAAACCCCGTCTCTACTAAAAATACAAAAAAAAAATTAGCCGGGCCTGGTGGCGGGCGCCTGTAGTCCCAGCTACTCGGAGAGGCTGAGGCAGGAGAATGGCGTGAACCCGGGAGGCGGAGCTTGCAGTGAGCCGAGATTGCGCCACTGCACTCCAGCCTGGGCGACAGAGTGAGACTCCGTCTCAAAAAAAAAAAAAAAAAAAAGAAATTAAAGATTTTAAAGTCTAACATTTCAACTGCAAAATGCTTTAAATCTTTAAGTCATATAAAATAATAAAGGTACAAAATGACTCAGGCTTATGATACAACTAATTTTTTTTTAATATCATGCTGCTTCTCAATGTCACTGTCTATACTTAGCTTCATATTTCTACAGCGTGTTAACTAATCTCGGACCACTCGTGGTCCGGTTATTTAGATCAACTAACTGCCTCAAACTATGTCTTCATACTTTTTTAAATGCAACATAAAATATCTTAATAACACTCAATAAATCAAAGCACATTTCTACAACTATCCTACCTCTGTATCTATAGATAAAAAGAAAAACGATAAGTCAATAATACCTGAATACTTACCCTTGCCAGGCTCTATTCTAAGCACACATACAGTAATTCATTTATTCTTTGCATCCCATTTTAGAGATAAGGAAATTTAGGCACTAACAGACTAAATCATCTACCCAAAATTACAAAACCACTGTCAGACTGGGATTCAAACTCAGGAAATCCTGCCCTAGTCTAGAGGCTATGCTCTTCATCACACTATACAAAAGTGGAAACGGGCCAGGCATGGTGGCTCACACTCATAATCTAAGCACTTTGCGGGGCCGAGGTGGGAGGATTGCCTAAGCCCAGGAATTTGAGATCAGCCCTGGGCAACATACTCAGACTCTGTCTCTATCAAAAAAAAATAAAAAAAGGGTGAAAACAGACTTATGGGCCAGATAAAAGTTCAAGATATAAGATGCTGTGCTTCTTAAAAATTACATTCTGTCATCCTTATATTTATGAAAACAAAGCCCAAACAGAAATTATGCACTTATCAAAAAGCTGAGTCAAACTGAACAAACCGAGTCAAAGTTTAATTTTAAAAAGGACAAATTATTGGGCCTCAGATATATTTTAGGAGTCGTATTCCAAGATTTCAGAATATTTAATAGCAAATTTTGTTATTTACCAAAAATAAATGAAGGAGAAACTCATAAGGCCATTGGACAATAAAGATCTAGAATGTAACATTAATCACAATGTTTGTATCTGCTACTTCTCCAGCCTCATTTCCTGACTCAACTCCATATATACCTTATGCTTTAACATAAAGATCCTTGGCACGGGGGTGATTTTTAAAGTATGAACTATTTGAGAGCAATCCTAAATTTCTGTTATATGTACTAACTCATAGAGATAACCTCACAGGGATTCTCTAAGGATTAAATTGGATGAAACATACAAAATGCCTGGCAAAAATTTAAATCTCACATGCAAATACGGATGATGCTGCACTGCGAACGGGCCCAGCAGTGACTCTGTCATCCTGGGTATTTGGTAATTCACAACCATATTTAGCATTCTCAAATGTCAATGCCTATAATAATCGTCACTCCTCACCCAGCTTCCTCACTTCACACCTATGGTTTTCCACCATGCCTTTCTCTATCTGACAAACTCATACATTCTCAGCACATACTTCTACTCTGGATATTTTAAGAAAAAAAAAAAAAGGATTCACTAATAACCTACTAATAACCTGCATCTCCACATCAAAATTAGCAACTCCATCTTTGTAATTCAGTAAAATACAGCACACAGCCTTAGGCCCTTTTACCCTTGTCACAATGTATCATCACCCTTTAAGTGGGTATGCCTTCTAGTAGACTACAAGGTAGGGTGAATATCTTACTGATCTTGAAATTCCAAACACCCAACTGGTGTCTGGCACATAGGACTCACTGAAATTTTTTGTTTGCTTGCTTGTTTTTTAATAAAGTATACAAAAGAGTGAAAAAGGAATGATACCTGAAAACATGTATATCTATCATATATCAGTTAAAATTTTTTTTAACTATAGTTATTTATAATTATACTTTGTTCCAAAGAACCGGGAAGGGAGATTTATTTTTTAATACTGCAAATGTATAACAAAAACTTCCATTAAATATTCTAATATATATTTTGTTGTAACTTCAGTAAGGCATAATGACAAAAAGTAGATATATTTAAGGTATACAATTTGATTTGATACATGCATACATTATGAAATATTCACCACAATGAAGCTAATTCACATAATCCATCACATCACATCCTTACCTTTTTTATTTGGTATGTTAAGAACTCTTAAGGTCTACCCTCTTCACAAATTTCAAGTACAGTATATGGTACTATTAACTACAGTCATACTGTTACACATTAGATCTCCGAACTTATTTATGTTGCATAACTGCATCTTTGTACTTGAAGTTTCAACATCTCTCCATTTACTCATTTCCCTAGCCCCTGGTAACCACCACTCTACTCTGTACGTTTGATATTTTCAGATTCCATGCAGTATTTGTCTTTCTATGTCCGTATTATTTCACTTAGCATAATGTCCTCCACGTTCATCCATGTTGCCGCAAATGGCAGGATTTTCTTCTTTTTTAACGCTGAATAAGATTTCATGGTGCATGTGCATATGTATCACATTTTCTTTATGCATTCATTGATGAACGTTTAGGTTGTTTCCGTATCTTGGCTATTGTGAAAAATGCTGAAAAGAACACAGCAGTGCAGATATCTCTAACAGGTATTTTCAGTAAATGTAGCAAGGATACTAGATAAGCTACCACAGTAGTGGCCTTTTAAGAAACAAAACATTTATACATATTTTCATATTTTTAGATTATGCAATCCACTCTCAGGCAATTTTCAGGTTTACATTAAAAAAGGTTTTTTTTTAATTAGCCATCTGTGGTGCCTCACAGCCTGGGAGGCTGAGGCAGGAAGATTGATTGAGTCCAGGAGTTTGAGGCTGCAGTGAGCTATGATCATGTCACTGCACTCCAGCCTGGGCAACAGAGTGAGACTACATCTCCAAAAATAAATACATAAATAAATGTTTTTAAATAGTCAATTTCAGCATCTTTATACTTCCAGTTATTCATACCATAGCTGACACAAAACAGTCACTAAATAATGTTTAAAACTCTATGCACACACAGATATATTCACCAACAACTGGCTTTCTCACTTTAACCCTCTATAGTTCTTTTTAGGACCTATATATAACAGACCTAGAACCAAACAAACTTTTTTCTTTCTTTTTTTTTTTTTTTGGAGACAGGGTCCCACTCCGCCGTCCAGGCCGGAGTGCAGTGGCCTGATCAGGGCTCGCTGCAGACTCAACTTCCCCCAGGCTCAGGTGATTCTCCCATTTCAGCCTCCTGAGTAGCCAGGAATACAGGTGCACATCACCACGCCCAGCTAATTTTTTTTGTATGTTTTGAGGAGATGGGATTTCACCATGTTGCCCAGACTGGTCTCGAACTCCTGGGCTCAAGTGATCTGCCCATCTTGGCCTCGAAATGTGCTGGGATTACAGGCATAAGCTACAGCGTACAACCCCAAACAAACACGGCATAAACATCAGAGGGTATAGTTACAAATGCAAATTCAAAAATAGCCATGGGTACCTACAATTGCACTTTAGCTTTTCTTTCTTAATGTGGTACCCAGAAGAAAGAAATGGCGAGGATTAATACAGTCTGAATATGTGTGGCAAAGCAGAAATAAGAGCTAAACATGACAATGGTTCAAGGCATTGGGGAAACAGAGCGAAAATTACATATAGTCATTAACGAAAAGGTTAGAGATTTATTGCTGGACAATAGGAATAAAGAAGGGGGATTAAGATTATCTAGTTATCCAACATCAGATTTTTTAAAAAAGAAAAAAAAAGACAGTAATAGAAAACATGGGCCTGTGCAACTTGCAGTGTGCTGAGTAGGAGACAAAAACTTCAAACAAGGGCTTAAAAAGCCTTTTTACTTATTGAGAATATTGTAAGAAACTACAAATCACTTTCACTACCCTAGGAGGTTTTGATGAGGCTGCTTATAATAAGGCTGTTTAGTATTCTGTAATCACATAAATGAGATATTCATTTCAAGCATTTTTTGAATTAAAATCCCAGCATTTAATTCAATAAAATAGTTGTTGAGGTGTTTCAGTTCCATATAATATCAAGTTTAGGAAGATCAAAAAGAGGTAGAGAAAGTGAAAATGACTAGAGAAAAAAAAGTTACACAGAGGCCAAGATCCATAAGCACACATAAAAACAAATTCATATGCAAAAAGAAACACTCAGACAGATACAGGTATTTGGGCTCTGAGATGAATGTTAGTTCAAGTAAACTGCGCTTGCCAGGCTCTGTGGCTCCAGTCAGCCTGTGAGTACTGGAGGGGAGTTACCACTATCTTATGAAAACACCGAATAGACATTATTGAACATTCTGCAACTGCTCCTAGCCTTAATCCTGAAATTGTTTCACTTTAAAGGATAGAGCTGACAAAGCCTAGTAGAAAGGAAATTACTCTCGGGACTGTAGCCATGATGCTTGTGCTATATCGCACCAAGGGCCAAAGGAAATAAAGCCAAAAATCAAATCAATCATTGGCTTGGGGTTCCCTACCCCCAATTTAGAACTTTCCTAGTAATGAAGTTCTCCGAGGAGGAAACGTTCAGCTAGACTAGAGGAACAGGAGGCTGAGAACAGAGCCTTAAGAGGGAACCACCCTTAAAATCAGCAACAATGAAACTAGTCAAGGAAAACAGTTACAGAAGGTAGAATTAGACAGTGTCAAGAAAGACTGAATATCCAATGTATACTAATATAAAGATCTAGATGGCTAAAGAACAGAACAAACCTTTTAGATTTGGCATTAGAAATCATCATCTATAGATTAAGCTTGAAATTCACACAACAATGAAATTTGGAAGTTAATATTGAAACAAGTAATATGCCAGTAGTCTGAAATATTGTTATTCACAGCTAAGGGTTCAGGAGAGACTTCGACTCTTGACTTATAACTTTAGTTCAATCTGGAAACACTTATCCTTTTAATACATGGAATTCTAAAAGCTTTATATAAGCATTTTATGGCAAATATATTGTCTTTGGATATCAAAAGTTTTTTTGTTTTATTTGTAAAACAACTGGCAAATACATTTGCAACTGTTTTTCTGTTGACAACTTTGTAAATCATCCCATAAGCCCAATTATATTTTTTTAAAAACTAATCTTTATATTAAGAAATGGGCACATTTGAAATAAAGAAGATTCTCTATCACAAATAGTGTGTTTCTTCTTGGATTTTTCAAGGGCTTATACTAATTTAAATCATTCTATAAATTCTGTATGCTTAATGATAAAGATAATTTTTATTTCTTAGACTTCATATAAATAGCCAGATTCCTTTCTATGCTAAGAATAAAGCCGATTTTATAAAATTTCATCTAAACATTTTCATAGCCACTCCAATAATTAGAATTCTCAAGACCTCTCCTTCTAAATAATTTCCTAACTGGCATCCTTATCTCTGTTATCTCCTCATTGCCATCCACCCAGAATTAGCTTTCTCAAACACAAAGGACGTCACCCCCATCTTCAAAAACCACAATGCCTCTCACCTCCTAATGACAGGATATAGATCTGCAACTTCAAGAGTTTATTAACAAAACACTCTGAAAGTTCAAAGTGCCTTTTACCTTAAAAATTAAAATATATGTACATTTTCCCTAACGTGCATATTTAGAAACCTTCAAATAGTTTTATATCTCTCAAATAATCTAATAAAATGGATATGCCAAGAAAAGATATCATATTTGTCCTGGGTGTCTCATTCTTCCCAGTATACAGCCGAGTACCCCAGTTTTAAATGTGCTGACATTTTGATACATACTGAATAGACTAGGGAATTGTAAAGCTCTTGATAATTTGGCCCCAACCTTCTTTCTTCTTGCATTCCCCATTACTCTACATATACCTTATACTTAACTCTAAAGAAAAGTATTGACCCCCGATTCTTGCATATGCCTCCTCCCAGAAAGCCTTTTCACTTATCTCCACAAGAAGTCCTACCTATACATCAAGGTCCAGCTCAAATCCTGCCCTCCTCTAGGTAATAATCTCTAACAGCCTCTTCCTTTCTCCTACACTTTGCAGTCCCTTGTGGTGCTAATCACAATCCATCGCATATTGTTTGTATAAGGATGCATACAACATACCAGCTAAGAATCCAAGCTTTGGAACCAGAGAAACCCTGGTCAACCTCTAACTCTGCTACCTACTAGATGTGAGCTTGGGCAAGTTACTTAAGATCATCCAGCATGTTTCCTAATCTACTATATGAAGATAAAGACAGCAACAATAGAAACTGAGGACTACTTGTGGGGGAGGTAAGAGGAGGGGTAAGGGTTGAAAAACTATTGAGTACTATGCTCAGTACCTGGGTGACGGGATCATTGGTAACTAAAATCTCAATATTATGCAATAAACCCAGGCAATGAACCTGCATGTGAATCTAAAATAAAAGTTGGAATCTAAAACGAATTTAAAATAAAAGTTGGAAGGAAAAAGAAAACAGTAGCTATCTAACAGGATTAGTCTCAGAATCAAAAACAGTGATGTATAATATAAAAAGCACTTGGCACAATACTAACACGTAGGAATAGTTTAATAAATGTGCCTATTATTACCTAGTCTGAGTCCAAAATGGTGAGACCTACATCTAATTCTTTTTTTTAATTCTTTCCCACTTCTCTTTTGTGTTATTCTGCTTGTACTTAATAATTATTTAGTTAATAAAATCTGATCAATTCAGAAGTAAATTCCTAGGTAGATCTTAATGACGTAAAGTCCAAACTCCAGTAAATGTCAAAAATGGCTTACTATCCACATTATTAGCAGTTAGTTTTAGTATTAGCTTAGCCAATATGTACATTAACTATCATATTACATAAATGCAGATCTCTGACAATCACTGTGAAAGTGTTCACACCACAATTATCATCAATGATTAGGCCACTATCAAAAATCCTTGATATCATTACGCGAAAAGAGCCTAAATTAATCTGAAAACACTAGCATGTATCCAGCCACAAAGCAAGCCTTTGGCAAGCTACATGATCCTGTGTCCTCCTTTTGCATAAAAGGAAGCTAAATCTTGGATCCACTTTTCTAACTGGCCCTCTGAATTCTTCCTGTGCTATGAGATTCCCAACTGAGGCCAGTTCTGCCATGGTATTCTTAAGAGTACCAAGGGATGCAATGTTTCCAGACCAATTAGATTACTACCGATTCTTAAATGTTCAGAATCGACTAGATCAAATGGATATGAACAGATTCTTTAATCCTGTAGTTAGCAACAATAATACAACTACAGCAATGACCAAAGACTGGTGAAATAAAGAACTGGTAATGATACTTAAAGGGAAAGAGAAAGAGGATACAGTAAATGATGGCTTTAGGAAGTTCAGAAAGAGCAACGTCACAAGAGGAAGAAAGGTCTCTCAGGCTATCTGAATCCACTTTGAGTCTACAGTCACAGTGGAAACATTAACATGTGTAAGTTATTCGTAAAATATTACTGAAAGCAACATACATATCCCACAGGCAAACCAACTACTAATAAAAATAAATAAGGAATACAACTGATTTCATTAAAAGTTCAGTTTAACATTTTCCCAATGACAGTCATGCTAATTTGAGATATTTCTATCTAAATTAATGAAAGCCCCACAACACAAATGTGTGTAACAGTAATGGGGAAAGTGGCCATTATAAATGGTATTATATGTTGAACTAAGAATATATTAAATTTTAACTGAGGTTTTAATACTTCTAAGATACATGTTTTTATATATGTATATTTCTAATAACATGCCAAATCAGTGAAATGGTATTACAGTTAACATAAAACCTTCATACAGGCACTAAAGAATGTACTTTAATTCATTCTTTAAAAGGACAGAGGCAAATATTTTCAGTTAAAATTTGTTATTAAAAATTCTGAAACAATTAATTCCATAAGAAATAATGTAATGTTTCAATTATTTGGCATTTTTTTGTTTGTTTATTTCCCTTTCATAAGCTATTTCTCAGCGACCCTATCTGGGTGAGATTGGTCACTCCCTACCGGGATCAATTCATCAACTCTAAATCTGTTAGGCAAAGAAGGAAAAAAAAAAAAGTATTGTTTTGAGTTATGAAAGCACTGCTTTAGAATACAATCACCAAGCTCTCAGTCACCTATCCCTAACTTGCTTTAAATTTCCATCACTTTCAAAGTAAGTGCCCTAAATATATAATAAGTGCTGTGTACGTAATTTAAAACCCTTACTATATAATGTTATAAATACTGGTTCCGTCTCGTCAAAAACATTTGTACAGTGAACTCTGAAAAGGTAATATTTAAAAAGGAAAAGAAAATATAAACCTGTATTCATTATGACAATGGGTCTGTTTATTTGGATGATTTGTATAGTTTTGAGCAAATAAACACAGGATAATTTAAAGGCAATTTACTCCTAAAGTACACTAAATCCCTAAAGTAAAACACTTGAGAGGCAAACTGCAGTGAAAAAGAATGTTTTATACATTTTATTAGTCAAAGGCTAACTCTTACGGAGCTTCTAAAGGTAAGTATTAAAAATGCCAATCTCGAGAGGAAAACAGAAAAGTGATTTTGGCTGTCATTTTGCAGAGCTATTAAGAATACTCACAGCTAAATCACAACTTTAATCAGGAGCCAAAGAGACCATTTCTTCTCTCAGAATGCTTTCAAAAATTTTCAATTTTCAAAATTCACGTAAGGTTTAGTTCTCTTATTACTGATGCTCTACTCCATCTCTATCCATTAACGCTGCCTAGAATGTGACACCACACCACAGTATTTTGTAAATTCAGTCTATGGTTTTACTTCCTGAAGTGTACACTAATGCTAATAAATTAGGTTCTAGGCTTTGCATAACATTTACAAATAGAACCATAAAAGAAAGCACTATTCATACAATCTTAAGAATGGGAAAGAGCCCTATAGAGGCCATACAGTTCAAAGAAATTTTCAATATTTTCTAACTTCATCATAGATTTTCAGTTTACTTTTACCAAGTGCCTATATGGGTGCCTATATGGGTGCTATTGACTGTTTTTACATCAACTTATTAAAATAACAATTTAATTTGTATATTGTGTAGTTTTATGATTTAAACTTTAAGTGGAAATGTTTAACTTGTTAAAAATCAATATTCTGACAAAAGGAAAGTAAAAGAACATTAGAAATAATTCCGGGTATTCTTCTAGCAAACTTATTTTAAAGCCCTATGGCACAAACTCATTTTGTGTGATACATCGGATTTTTTTCCAATAAGAATCACCTTTTTCCCCCAATGCCTTAAATAAGTATAGAGAAATTTAAGTCTTAAAAAGGATTGTAAATGGCTTATTAAAGTTCCATCTGAGCAATTTTCTTGATGTGATCTACACAGTATAAAATATACTTATTAGCAGTCAATACTAAATTTTCTGAATTGCTTGCCTTTTTACCAATTACTTTTTGACAGAGCATTAGCCAATTATGTATTAACCAAATTTTTCTACTCGAGAAACCTAGAACCACTTACACCTTCTAGAAGCCTAAATATTTCTGCTCCTTCCCTTCCTGCATGAGGCATTAAATCTTCAAATTATAGTCTTATCTATCAACTTTCCTAATAATCACTATTCTTCACTATACTGTTACTTGCCACATTTTTATTTGGAGAATAAATATTATTCAAGCATAAAGCTGTCTGACCTATCTTCTCACTCAAACTATACTATGCTCCTAATACTGATTATTCTATAATCACTTTATCCCAGTTACCCGATTGGTAGGTTTGATGTATCAAGTTCCATTTAATAAGGCTTGATATGCTTCAGGGTAAAGTTAAACATGCTGACCATTATGTTCTATACTCTACATCCTCCAAAGCTTTTAAAGTTTACCAACATCCTTCTTCTCTCTAGAATAGTAAATATCCTATCATAGAACCCAGAGAAACTGCTTGGCTTTAAAGAATATAGTTTCTGAGCACTTGTCAGAGAAGCTGTTAGTAACTTCCAGACGCCCGCTGGACTATCGTTTTGGTTAAATTAATCACGGGTCATCTTGTGCCACTTTAAACTTTTTAGTCTTACAATAATTGTAGGAAATCTACAGACCTACTTTAAAAATAAGCGAAATACTAAAAAAAAAAAATCATTATTTTAGCTCCATTACTTTTCCCAAAGAAATCATTTCAGGGTCCTTATATCATAACTTTTACTTAAACCACAACTGATCCATTGTACGTAACACCGGAAGGCTTTAAAAAGGATACAATTCTGCACTTAACCTTACACAACACGTTTCCAAGTTTTCAATTACGAGAACGTTCTATATAAAAAAAAAAAAAAGGTGCTGGTGCAGTCTATCAGAACTGTGCTGCTAGCTGCAAGCCCCGAGTATGCTGCACTTTGCAAATTTTAGGTATAATTTCTGGTTACCTGCTGAGGTTTCTGCACCCTTTGTCACCCAGTGATGCTCCCACCACCAAACACTTTCCATCACTTAAAACGGACCCCACAAAAAATGCACAGTAAACTTAGGCATTTCTGCATACTAACACGGAACCACTAATATCACTCGGTATTAAGGCTCTCAAAGAATTCCCTTTAGCAGGCTCCCCTGGGACGTTGTGCTCAAGCGGGGCTTTGAACCGGTGAGACTGGCTGCCAGCTGCCTTTGCAAAAGCAGCACCAGAGGTAGACTCAATACCGCAATGCTGCTGCTGACTTTTTCTAGCAGCTTCAAAAATAAAAAATAAAAAAAAAAATCAGCCCAGTCCCCTGCAGACCCTGCTGGCACTTCTGCAGCACGAAAGAGAAACCACCGCATTGCTCAGCTTGGAAGATCGGAGAGCCAGACTGAAGGGAGGGGAATCAGTGCCGTCGAGAGGCTCGGCGAGGGCGGCGTGTCGGGGTGAAAAGGGAAGACGTCCGGAGTGCAGGGGACCGCGACGAAGCAGCAGCCAGGGCGCCGCATCGCGCCCTGGCCGGGGCCGTGGAATAGCGGACGTCCGGCAGAGATGCTGGCCTCTGCACGGAATGGGGGTCCCACCGTGACCCGCCGAGCCCCGCCCGCCTCCTCCCGGCCCCTCACCTGTCATGACCGCCGGGCTGTCGCCGGCCGCCGCGGCGGGAGAGGAGGCGGCAGTTGCGGCAGAGCCAGTCGCCCGCCGCCCGCGGAGGTGCCGGGGCACAAGCTCGCATCCGTCCGCCGCTCCGGCTACCAGCAGCCCGAGCACCAGCAACGCAGCCCAGCGCCGCCGCCGCCGCAGCCAGCCCCAGGCTGGGCCGGGAGTCGAGGCGGGATGAGGGCGCCGAGGAGGAGCCGGGTGAAAGCTCAGCGGCGCCCCGGCCGCCTGCAGCTCGCCCGCTCCGCGAGGCGCCGCCACCGTTGCCGGCGACTCCTCCGGCCGCCCCCGCCGCCTCAGACGCTGGCTCCCGCCGGGCGCCAGCCTGGTCCCGTCGGCACCGGCGGCCTCCGGAGCTCTGATCCCGGCTGCGTTCATTGGTTCCGGTTATTTAAAAAAAAAAAAAAAAAAAAAAAAGGTGATGGGTAGAAAGGTACGGCGTCTTCAGGCAGTGCACGACACCCGCGCTGCTGCTGCGGCGAGACCGGGAACCGCTGCTCTGGCGCCGCCAAACACCAGCCCCAGCGCCCGCGCCGCCGCCGCCGCCGCCGCCGCGGCGCATCCCCCCGCCCCCTCCGGCCCGCGCTGGTCGTAGTACCACGCTCCGCCGGGACGCCTCCCTCCCCTCGCACATTCGCTCGCATACCAATCCCCCGCCTCCCTCAGGCCCTCCACAGCGCAGGCGCGGCGCTGCTGTACTGCGCGTGCGCGGCACCCCAGCCCCGCCCCGGAGGCGTTCCTGGACGGAAGGTAGTACCGCGGGGCGGTTGCTAACGCTTTAGCGAGCCGCGACGATAGGGGGCGGGGAAGAAGGGGGAAGTGTACCTCTCCCTCACTCACGGCACCACCGCGAGGGGGAGTGGGGGCTACAAGGGGGCGGAGAGAAGAGTCCAGACGTCCCACATCCTGAGGGCGCGTTTCAGCCTCGTGGAGTTGCATGGATCAGGAAAATCTTGCAATCGGAAAACAGCAGCATCCACGTAATTTCAATATAGGTAGGGCTTACAAGTGGCTGTTTAGACGCGGTTAGCATAACTTAGCGCTTTATTTACTTGCCAAACATTTCACAAAGTGCCTGCTATGTGTGAGTGTACCAGGCATTGCTCTAACCGTTTTACACATTTACATGCTATAACTCCAAAATTATCGTTATCCCCATTTTACGAATGAGGAGAAGAAGGCCCAGAAATGTGAAGTTGTCCCCAGTATCCCACAGCTAATTCATGGGAAATGAGCGAGATTTAGCAGCCACTGAAAAGGCCTATTTAAGAGAATTTACTCTAGCTTCTGACTCTCCTAGGTATAGACATTTACCTGAACTCATCACCTTCCCACCCCCATCCCATCCCATCGACTCTGTGCTGTATCCTGAACCGGCTGACAGAACAATGATGTAGACTTGACTCGTTTTCGCCAACCTGGAATGAAGCAAAGTTCTTGTGCACCCAAGATCTGCTCTCTCTTGTAAATCCTGTTCAGACCTGGTCATTGCTCTGGATAAATAAAGAACCGGAATCTTTCTCATCCAAACTAGTTGCCAGCATATTTTTAAGGCCACCTCCCTTCAAATTTAAAAGGAAGTGTTGAATGTAATGTCACTATAAATTAAAAGCCCTGGAAATTCACACGCAAGGAGGCATTCGCTCTCCCAGGGACACAAAATAGTTTAAAATTTACAGATAGGGTTATTAAACACGAAGATCCTTTTGCTATTGGGTTTTGTTGGTTTGATTCTGCTTATTGGTTTGTTTGCTTGCTTTCTCAAGCCAAGAAGATACTCAAATTACATTCTCCTAAAGTATTTCTTAGGTAGCCTGTCCAAGATAACCACACATATCGTTTATTGTGGAAGGGCAGATGCACACTTTAGAAAAGAATCAAGGATATCTTTGAGGCTAAGTCAATCTATCAACAATTATTTCTCAGCAGACTTCTTGTGGGCATAGTGTTCAGGTGGCAATTCTTTATAGGGCAACAGGGAGATTATATTTCCCCTGCTGAAAGGCACAGCGATGAAGTCACACCAGAGTGCTGAGTGCCCACCAGAGAAGATAATTCTGCTAGGGGACCAGAACAATATAAATAACAAGCTTGTTCCTGCTCTCCAGGAGGCATCATTTCATTTATTAAATGTTTACTGAGTACCTAGTATGTGCCAGGCAGGGTACTTACTGGTGAGGGTTAGGCAAGAGACACTTGAAAAAGGCAATTAAGTCAGCAGTCAGGGCTATGAGATAAACAGCACAGTCCCATGACTAAGGCATCTTACAATCTTTTTAAGGAGATAAAATTTACACCCATTAAACAATTAGAGGCTAATACAAGGTAGTAATCAGTTGCTAAATGGTGTAGTGCAAACTGTTACAGCAGTAACAGTATAAAACCACGAACAAATTAACAAATCACAGGGGCCAGGATTCTTTAAACAAAGATGATTTAGTATTTTTTTCTTCTTTTAAAGATAGGGAGGGTGTTGACATTGAGAGTGTATTGGAGTTATAAGTGTTTATTCCTCTCACTACTGGAACCGGAAAGGAACTAGGGATCCGGCAAGCACTAAAAAGACCAAGGCCAGGCAGGCCAGGGGCCAGGAATAAACCCTCCACCGCCGATCATCTTTGCCGCAGGTATAGAAGTTTCCAGCTGTTAAATGAATAGCCAGAATGCACCTTGCTGAACAGAGGTACGTGTCACTGTGCATCACAGCTTAAACCTAAGAACAGAAAGGAGGAAATCCATTCCTTGGCAAGAAAAGCCCAACCCTAGAATTATATATGTTTCTATTTGCAAGCCAAACATAAACACAAGACTCCAAATGAGGCAATCGCTTACTTTTCTCCCCAGGTTTCCTTTCCCACCTCCACGCTTTTGTTTTCCCTTTCCTTTCCCTTGTTCTCACCACCCCAAAGCTTTCTCTCCTTCCCTGTCGCCAAATCCCATTCAAAATCTACCCTGAGGCCCTTTTCCTTGGCACCTACCCGACTCCTACAGCCAGCCTATACCTCTCAATGTCCAAACCTCATGATATGCCTTTTTTTTTTTTTTCAGAACGTCTTCACTGTTCCATTTTCACCAAATCATGACTTCAAACACCTGATGGGCAGCATCGAGCTCTAGAATCAGGCAAACCTGAAAGAAATAGCAATTCCACCACTTTTCAGCTGTGTTACGTGCAGACAGGTTAATCTGTCCTCAGTTTCGCTACTCTTAAATTGGGGATCCAACCATGCCCGCCCCACAAGATTGTTGGCGGCGGCGGGAGAATAAACAGGGAAAGCCCTTGCGCGGAACCCGGCACACAGGTGCGTTGCCATCCCTTGGGGAGAACTGGCTCTGGGCGCGCATTCTAAGCGTGTTCTTGGCTTAGGATAAACGCATCGTACTTTGTCTGCCCATGTTGTTTGATTGCATTTTCTTGCAAATCCCAAACTACTGGGCGCGCCCTGCACAGATGCACAGCGGGATCCGTGCACCGGCCCCTCCCCATCCCAGAGGCAAGCCTGCCCTTCCCAAGAGTCGGAATCCCTATCTCCCTCTTCTCCCCTCGCTCCCGCACAGCCCACAGCGCGCGCCAGCTCGGACTCGGAGAACCGGTTCCCGGCCGGCGGGCGCGGCAGGGCGCCTGCGCCACCGCAGCCCCGCGCATGCCCACTGCCTCCTGCTGGCTTCCTCCAGGTGTGCGAGTTCTCAGGCTCCTGGGTTCCGGGACGCCGCGCGCCGCTGCCCGCCCGGCTTCCGGCTCCCACTCTGTGGGCTAGGCGCCCGGCCGCCGCGAGATGACGTCACCGCGTGGGCGGGCGCGGCGGGCTGTCAGTGGGGAGGGCGGTGGGCGTGGGGCGGTAGTAGGGGTGGAGGTATAGAAGAGGGGAATTCCGGCGCCTCGCCCTTCCACTGATCGTCTCCTTCCCGTCTTTGACTTCCCCGCGTGGCCCTGGAATGTCGGGACTGACCCAGCAGGGTGGTCCAGCCTGGTTCGCTTGCTCTTGATGGTGAAGCTCCTCGGATAGCTGCCTTTGGTGGAAACCCTGTTAGGTACCGAGTTTTCCCGCTGACTCTCGACAGACGCTAACAAGGGACTCGAGGTGCTGAGAACTTTGGAAACACCTCTAAAGTGATATAGACAGTGTGATGGCTCCATTCGATCAATGAAGCCCTAGCATAAAAATGGGGTCCTCAATTGTTTAATAAAGCACTAGGAATAAAAGTGACACCGTGGAAGTAACTCATTAGCAAGACCCTTGCTCCCTAAACCCAATAAAGCATGAGATAGTCCTCAAGTGGTGTAGTGAAGATGGAAATTTTTATTGCTGCTTTCTTTGGGAGCAGAGGAAGGAAGTCTTTTTAAGTGTCTTGCATCCAGGGTAGGAAGTTAAAAACTCTAGATTTAACTAACATAGTTTTTTAAAAGCCACTCAACAGAAGCAAGTTAACTTTGCCCGCTAAAGTCCAGTGCAGTCAGAGGGCATGTGGGGTGAGTCGTTTATATTATTAAATAGGATATGTTTGCTCTATACTGCTTAATTTGAGGTGTTACATGAATATTATTGATCACATGATAACTGACAGGTGCTGAAGCAGTAGGAATGTTGACATTTTCCATAAAAAGAGGACTAGAATTGTGATGGAGCTGAATAAAGATCATCACAATTGAAAATGGTGAGAAAATGATGGCTATTATCAAAAAGACGAATAAGTGTTGATGAGGATGTGGAGAAAAGGAAACACTGGTATACTGTTAATGGAAATGTAAACTAGTATACCCATTTTGGAAAGTAGTATGGAGGTTCCTAAAAAACTAGGAATAGAATTATCGTATGATCCAGCAATCCCACTTCTGAGTATATATCCAAAGGAATGGAAATCAGTATGTCAATGAGATATCTGCACTCCCGTGTTCATTTCAGCATTATTTACAATAGCCAAGATATGGAAGCAAACTAAATGTCCATCAACAGATGAATGGATAAGGAAAATAGGGTATATACACACAGTAGAATACTATAGAGCCTTAAAAAAGAAAGAAATTCTTCATTCACTGCAACATGGATGGAACTGGAGGACATTAGGCTAAGTGAAATAAGCCAGGCGTAGAACGACAAATATTGTATGACCCCACATATGTGGAATCTTAAAAAAAGTTCATCTCATAGAAACAAGAGTATAAAGGTGATTACCAGAGGCTGGTAAGTGGGAATGGGGAGAGGGATGGGGAAAGGGAAGATGCTGACCAAAGGGTACAAGGTTACTGTTAGACTGGAGGAATATGTCTGAGTGATCTATTGTACTTCACAATAGCCACAGTTAATGTCTATTTCAAAATTGCTAAAAAGATAGATTTTTAACATTCTCACTACAAAAAAGGTTAAGTCAATGAGATAATAGATATGTTAGCTCAGTTGAATTGTTCTACAATGTACATATAGCTCAGAACATCGTACCCCATAAATATACACAATTAATATTTGTCAATTAAAAATTAATTTTAAAAACATTCATAATGTCTGTGAGTTATGAAGCAGGAAGTCCCTACAGCACTTGAAGAGATTACCTAAAAAGGAATTACCTACTTTCAATCTTAAAGTATACAAAACACCTACTTTAGAAAAAGATGCCACACAACATATATCAGCAAGGAGAAGAAAAGTGGGCCTGTTTAAAAGCTTCAAAGGGCTGCCCACCTCCCTCTTCTTTTGTGGAAAATCTGTCCAGGGACTGGAAATTTCAACTCCTTAAGTTTGAATGTATAAAAAAAATGGCCATAAGTACCATGAAGAAACCCTTCATAAGGTGAGGAACTCCTGTATTTTTGTTCCAGTAAAACCAGGTCCTTATGCTAATACCTAGATAGAGGGTTGTTGTAAAGTAAAAATGATTGTAAAGGTGCCTGGTGCATAGTTAACTATTATTATAATTTAAACCCTTAAGGTATGAAAAACAAGAGCTCGTTTTGAGTTGAATTGTGCAAAAAAGGAAAGTAGACAAAAAGAATACACGAACAATCTACAAGAGCACATACAACAAAGGTACACACACAGAAATCTTTACAGGGCCATATGCCTAAAGTGACAGTCAAAGGTTCTCTAGAAAATAGGACCTGATGCAAAGGCCCATATAACCGTTCCTTAGAGAGTAGGATTTCCTTCAACAATTCCTTCAACCCCAGTGAAGCAAAAGTGAGGGGAAGGGAGACATCAGCCACGCACAGAAGGAGGCAGAAAAATATCAAGGCAACGCACCACTGAGCTGGCTGCTGAGTCTCTCACGATGCCTCCACAGTGGAGACCACTCTGTTTTGGAACAGTGCGACAAGAAGAGAGAAAAATGGAACTTTTGGCTCCCATCAATCAAAGGTTTCTGCAGAAGATGCAAACTCCCCCGCACTTTTCAGTCATGCCACCTGCCGCTCCAGGCAGCTGCCAGAGAAGCCAGATCCCTGAACAGCAGTGGTATTATCCATGCATGAGCTGAGCCGGCAAGTGAATGGGTGCCAGGAGCACTCCCCACTGTCCACCTGCAGCCTGCAGTTTCCCAGGAGCGTCTACCACCTCTGTAACAAAAGGGAAGCCCAGGGGGAAAAAAAAAAGGCTGGAGATTCAAGGCATTAACCAGGCATTATTAAAGTTGTGCCCTAAAGCAGCATGAGAGACCTGGAGCAAGGGGAACATCACATCTTGGCTCCTACCTTCAACGCAGCCACAGAGCTCAACAAGCCACGCTCCAAGGAAGATTGAAACATCCCTTCTGCAACCTGTAAGGATGCTATTATGGTGTAAAGTTCCTGGATAGTAATAATAGCATTCAACATAAAACTACTACCAAGTAAATCCAGGGGGGCACGTAAGCTGGGCTCAACTTTATGATAATGGCAAAGACATAGGAGAACCAAGGCATTGTGAACTAAGAGAAGCCCTTTGTGTTCATACATCTAATATTAAATGCATTTTAGGGTCAGGTAGTATATTAGGTGCTAAGATCAAAAATTAGCTAATTTCTAGTCCAGAATCCAAGGAGCTCACAGCCAGACAATAGCACCAAAAAGATAGATATTTCTTTTATTTATTTATGCTTTGTTAATTGTTTAAAAATATCTGTCACCATGAAATGCTGGTTCCACAATCTCTGGTACAGTTAAATCATTTTGAAGAATGATTAAAAGTGCAATGGCACGATCATGGCTCACTGCAGCCTCAAACCCTCTTGGTTCAGGCAGTCCTCCCACCTCAGCCTCCCAAGTAGCTGGGACTACAGGCATGTGCTACCATGCCTGGCTAATTTTTCTATTTTTTGTGGAGATGAGGTTTCACCATGTTGCCCAGGCTCTCTGGAACTCCTGGGCTCAAGCAATCCACCCGCCTCAGCCTTCCAGAGTGCTGGGATTACAGGTGTGAGCCACCGCGCCAGGCCCAAATTTCCCCATTTTATTAATATAAGGACACTAGCCATACTGAATTAGGACCAACCCTAATGACCTCATTTTAGCTTGATTACCTCTGTAAATAAACTATCTCCAAATACAGTCACACTCTGAGGTACGGGGAATTGGGACTTCAGCATATGAATTTGGGAGGGGGCACAATACAACCCACAAAATGCCTAAGTAAAGCAATAAACCTAAATCTCAAGACTGTCTTGAGGCTTAAATGAGATACTTACAGTATCTGATCCTGTACCTGGCATATAGCAGCCAATCAAACTGTAGAGTGGCAGAGAATATGATTTAACCACCAATAGTAATCTAAGTACAATCCCTAAAAAACTTTCTACATAAGTTGGCTATAAAAAATAATGAAAATGTTACTTTCTCTTAGAGTCAACCAAATGTTGCAGATGTAAGTATGTTTGGGTGACCCTAAAACTTGAGAAATGGATTTAGGATTTAAAGTTGGCATAATATGGATTTAGTGGTTCACCCAACAACAAGAGGATCTTCATTTATCTGTGTGGTAATTTGAAATGAAAGCTCTTTCATTTGCAAAGGGCATTAAGCTTTCATCATATATGTATCAAGTGACTACTAATGCCAGTCACTTGCTGGGCATCTGAGGTTAAAGAGACAGATCACCTACTCCCAAGATATGTTCCATCTAATGATGGAGACAGATTAACAAGTATTTACAGTAAAAATGTGATAATCAGGGTAAAAATAGAATGCTGCATAACCACAGTCCAACTGGGGCACTAGGGAAGATTTCTTAGAGGAAATAACAGTTAAAATGACTTTGAAGGTCAAGAAGGTATTACCAAATTAAAGGCTAACCAGAAAAAGAGGAAGCAAAGACATCCTAATCAGAAGTAATATCTGAACCTTTTTAAATATATAAAGTGAAAACTTTCTTACGGAAGAGTAAATATGTAGTCTTTGAAGAACAGCCATATTGTGTTCAACATTTTCATGTGAATAATTGGATAATAGATCTTTCTTGGCATTATGAGGCCTGTGTGTGTATGTGTGTGTGTGTGTGTGTGTACCATTTATTTTGACACAAAGTCTTGCTCTGTCATCCAGGCTGGAGTGCAGTGGCACAATCTCAGCTCACTGCAGCCTCAACCTCCTGGGCTCAAGTAATCCTCCCACCTCCTCAGCTTCCTGAGTAGCCAGGACTACAGGCGTGCAACATGATGGTCCAGCTAATTTTTGTTTATTTTTTGTGGAGACAGGGTCTCAAACTCCGGGACCCAAGCAATCTACCTACCGCAGCCTCCCAAAGTGCTGGTATTACAGGTGTGAGACACCACACCCAGCGACTGTTTGTGTACTGAACCACTTGGAAAACACCTAGTACACCATATTATCTGAAAGATGTAAGCCTAAAAGCCTATTTCTATATAATAGGCAATGTGATTAGACAGATGAAAGAAAGCTACATTAATGTGTACCAACAGGAGAAGAAATGGGTGGGACAGGATCTTTGGAAAAGCTAGCAGCTTACTGTTATAAAATGGAAGAAAGAAGTAACAACAGCAAAAGAGCTTCTGAAAGTTTGATAAATGGCATTTATTTTTTGGCTGCCAGGGAGCTCAAAGCTAACTTTGCTGTAAAATTTTAATAACCATGTAGAAACTTAAACCTATGTAACAGTTTACTCTTTCTTCTCAGTGTTCATTCCTGTTCTATGAAAATGGTGGTTCTACAGATACAAGCGAAGAATAAAAAAGAAGAGTCTATTGAATTTGGGTTATGTTTAGTTGCACATGTTGTCCTTAGTACATGCAGGAACAAAAGTAAAGTAAGCATTTAAATGTAATACGGAGAGACAGAGATTCAGTGTAAGAAATTTGCTACATGATTATGGAAGCTAACACCCATGATCTGTAGTTGATAAGCTGGAGACCCAGGAGAGCCAGTGGTATGGCTTAGTCTGAGGGCAGGAGAAAACTGATGTCTCTGCTCAAGCAGTCATGCAGAGAGGGAGTGAATCTTCTTTTCCTCACCTTTTCATTCTATTCAGGCCTTGAACAGATTGAGTGATGCCCAGCCATATTTGGAAGAGCAGTCTGCTTTACTCAGTCTACCAATTCCATTGCTAATGTTTAACCAAATATCTGGGCACCTTGTGGCCCAGTCATATTAAAATTAACTACCATATCACTGTATCTTAATGACTACCAAATCCATTACTGCAACTGAGAGCTGTACTCATACTGATAGTGGATACTGATAGTTCCACTTGGATGCATAATTAGCATCTCAAATTCACATGCTCAAAAACCATGCTCCTGATATTTTCCCCAAAACCTACTTCTCCTGATAGTCCCCATCTTAGTCAATGACTGCTCTATCCTTCTTCACATTCACCAGATCCTGTTGACTCTATCAATGATACAGAAAAATCATCTGATCTTTTCTTATCACCATACAGGTACCACTCTGGTACAAGCAAACATCAACTCTTGCCTGGGTTATTGCGATTTTCTCTTAGATGCTTTTTCCCTGTTTTGCCTGTGCCCTCCAGTGTCTATTTCTGATGCATCTGCAAGAGGTCATGTTCTCTCTTTAAAACCCTTAAACAGCTTGGAGTAAAAGCAATAATGATCAACAGGCCCCTGCATGATCTGGCCCCAGTTACCTTTCTGACCTCATTTCCTATTGCTCTCCTTCCCATTCAGTCTGCTGGAGCCATTCAGTCTCATCACCGGTCCTAGAACAAACTAGGCACAGCCTTTCCCCGGGGACTTTGCATTTGCTTTTCCTTCTGCCTAGAACGTTCTTTGAACAGATACTCACAATAGTTACTTTCTTATCTTTCTCCTTCAGCTCTTTGCACAGATGTCCCTTCTCAGTGGAGCCTTGTCTGACAACTCACTTTAAAATTGTAACCCTCACATCCACCCACAGATGCTTAACTTCCATGCCTGCACTGGCCTTCTGCATAGTCCTTATCACTACCTAAAATATTATAGATTACTTGAGCTTATAATATTGTCCATCTCTCCCACGAGAATGGGAGTTCCATCAAGGTAGGCATTTTATCCCCCGAGGCTAGAAGAGGGCCTGGTAGCATAGGCATTCAGTTACTATTTGGTGGATATTGAACGAATCAGCAGTGACTGAACACATAGATTCAAAACCCAAGTAGGAGTTTCTGCCAAAAAAAGGGGGGTGTCATTCACATATGGGTGTATGGGTGGAAGCTGGAATTGTGATCAAGTGGCAGGTTACTGAGTAGGGAGAATGTACAAAAAGAAGATTAAAGGGTTGAAATCCATCTTAGGAGCAGGCAGAGAAAGTTAGAATGAAGGAGCCTGAAAATCAGTAACAAGAGTGTAGAAGGAGAACCAGGAGAGAGTGAGCAAAGAGAAGGTAGACATACTCTCAATAAGAGTGGTTGGCAGTGTCCAGTGTAGCAGAAAGGTTAAGACTGGCACTAAAAAGTATCCATAGATATTGCTTAGTTTTTAAGAAAATAAATAAATAAATGGAGATCATCTTACACCATATATCCAACTCCAGATGGGTAAAGTGTTGAATGCAAAAATTTGATAAAGAAATATAATCTCAGGCTGGGCGCGGTGGCTCACGCTTGTAATCCCAGCACTTTGGGAGGCCGAGGCAGGCGGATCACGAGGTCAGGAGATCGAGACCACGGTGAAACCCCGTCTCTACTAAAAATACAAAAAAATTAGCCGGGCGTGGTGGCGGGCGCCTGTAGTCCCAGCTACTCGGAGAGGCTGAGGCGGGAGAATGGCGTGAACCCGGGAGGCGGAGCTTGCAGTGAGCCGAGATTACGCCACTGCACTCCAGCCTGGGCGACAGAGCGAGACTCCGTCTCAAAAAAAAAAAAAAAAAAGAAAAGAAATATAATCTCGATGGGTAATAATTTTCTAAGCTTAAAATAAATTATATAATTTACAAACTGATAAATTTGACTCCATTAAAATGAAAAACATTCTCCATATCAAAAAGAAGCTCAAAATGAAAATGTTAAAATAAAGTGGAAAAATATGTGCAATCCATTTGACAATGAGAATATTTTATATTTGAAAAAGCTCTTAACAATAAGAAAAATCTTAAGATTCTGATGCCTAAAAAGGTAAAAATATAAGCAAACATTCCACAAAAGTATAAATATAAGCAGTTGAAAAATGATCTACTTGACTAATGAAGTGCCAGTTAAGACAATAAGTTTTTTTCTCCTATTAACAAGGTTTAAAAATATAATTATGGCATATGAACTGAAACAGAATTACTTATATACTATCAGTAAACTATATGTGTACAATCCATTTTACACAGCCATTAAAAAATATGATATTCACAATAACCAAAAGGTAGAAACCACTCAAATGTCCATCAACAGTTGAATGGATAAACGAAATGTGGTACAGATTTAGATATATACACGGTGGCATATTATTCAGTCTTAAAAAGGAATAAAATTCTGATACATGCTACAACATGTATGAACCTTGAGAACATTATGGTAAGTGAAAAAAGCCAAACACAAAAGGATAAATATTATATGATTCCACTTATAGAAGTGATATTGTTTGGCTGTGTCCCCAACCAAATCTCATCTTAAATTGTACCTCCCATAATTCCCACATGTTGTGGGAGAGACTTGGTGGGAGATAATTGAATCATGGGGGCAGGTTCCCCCATACTGTTCTCATGGTACTGAATAAGTCTCACAAGATCTGATGGTTTTATAAGGAGAAATCCTTTTCACTTGGTCCTCATTCTCCTCTTGCCTGCCACCATATAAGATGTGACTTTGCTGCTCCTTCACCTTCTGCCATGATTGTGAGGCTTCCCCAGCCATGTGGGACTGTGAGTCCATTAAATCTCTTTTTCTTTATAAATTACCCAGTATCAGGTATGTCTTTATTAGCAGCATGAGAAAAGACTAGTACAACGAGGTACCTAGAATAGTCAAATTTCTAGAGAAAGAAAGTAGAGTAGTGGTTGCCAAAGTTGGGGAGGAGGGAATGGGAAGTTATTGTTAACAGTTAGAAGTTCAGTTTGGGATGATGAAAAGGTTCTGGAGATGGATAATAGTGATAGTTGCCCAACATTGTGAAAGTATCTAATGCCACTAAATTGTACACTTAACAATAGTTTAAATTGTCAATATTATATTATTTATTTTATATTTTACCACAATAAGGAAAGTCTTGAAAAAACATAGAAGTTTACAATAACCCAGTAATTACACTTTTTGAAATGACTCTTGTGGAAATAGACCAAAATTTATGTAAAGATGTTTATCAGAAATTTATTTATAATTCCAAAACGACTCTCTGAAACAATAGAATGGTGAAATACATGATGGCACATTCCCACTAACCTGGCAGCCCCAGGACACCAGGGACCTTGGCTGTTCTTGCTCTCCATCTCATCTCCACCATCTTCCTGTACTTGACACGTGGAAGATACTCAGCAAATACTTGTTGATTTCATTAATATGGTGAAATGCTATGTATGAGAATATTTATACAGGATTTTAATGATAGGAAAATGGTCTGTTATAATAAGCAAAAAAACAGGATAAGACTTGTAGGTATAATTTAATTTCAACTATACAAAACAGAGGTTCTTGGTATGTGAAATAATGAATTCCCTCATTGTTTCAGCCAATCTGAACTGTGGTTTATAACACCTGAAAACATCCCAAGGGATCCTTCCACCCACACAAGAACTTTACTCATAAAGAGTTCCTCATGCTTTCTCGTAGGTTATTAAGGAGAAAAGCAGAAAGTAGAAAAAAATAGTGGTACCATTAATAAAAGTTACCTGACAGCAAAGGAAAGAAACAGGAAAATTATTTAAACAAAACACAAAAAAGCAACCGTATCACTATAAAACACAGTTGGCTACAGCCATTTAGCATAGGATCGCAGTTTTACAGATTTGAATAACTTCTTCAGCTATTCTTACAATAATGGATATTTGTAATAATGATCCTGAGTCACTAATACAAATGTCCAGTTTGTGACAATATATTTTGTTTGAGAAGATGGAGCATTATATAACACAGTTTAGAAGGATTTTCATTACAATGCTTTAAATATTTCAAAGTTTTGGGACTCGTGAAATTAAATTCTTCTGGAAAATCCACTTAGCTAGAACTTCTCATTTTCCTGATAATATTCAAGAGAAATGAAAAGCTATTTTATTTGATGATCTGAAATTCTTGTATTTATGTTGGAAGTTGGGTTTTCCTAAGACCTGGAGTACATAACAGGTCACCTAGGATGGGGCAGAGGGCTGATTTAAAATGTAGTTTTCTCAGCTCGTCCCCTAAAGATTCTAATTTAGTGGGTCTGGGATGACATTTAAGTACTGGCACTTCTAACAGACACTTCAGATGTTTTGGCCTAGACCTGAAATAGTGGAATCAAGACATGAAGACTTAATTTAGGAATTGCTGGAGAGTTGCCTGCTTTATTTTAAGGTTATATAGTTTGGATGTCCCCTCCAAATCCCATGTTGAAATATTTTCCCCAGCATTGGAGGTGGACATGGTAGGAGGTGTTTGGATCGTGGGGCTGGGTCCCTCATGAAAGGCTTGGTGCCATCCCGTTGGTGATAATGTGAGTTCACACGAGATCCGGTTGTTTGAGAGTGTGTGGCACTTCCACACTCTCTTTCTCTTGCTCCCTCACTTGCCATGTGACAGGCCTGTTCCTGCTTCACCTTCTGTCATGAGTAAAAGCTCCCTGAGGCCTCCCCAGAAGCTGAGCAGGTGCTGGTGCCATGCTTTTACAGCCTGCAGAATCGTGATTCAATTAAACCTCTTTTCTTTGTAAATTACCTGGTCTCGGGTACTCCTTTATAGCAACACAAATAACTGCTTGACACAAAGGTAGTTGAGGATCATATCTGTCTTGACTTTACCAAGATTATATGATTCTGTTTTTAGCTGGAAAGAACTCTTGTTCTGCTATTAATAAAGTTTAAAATTTAGTTTGGGTTAACAACTTTATCTCAGATGTCATATTTACTGTTGATAAAATTGTAATATAGTATATGCCATTAATGGTCTCTGATGTCAATGCTACATTTTACCAGATGTCTTCATGGGGTGCTTCAGCACCATCTCTTCTTTCTCTGTTTGAGATGTTGAATCCCAACCTCTGATACCTAGATGAAGGATGAGTTATCTATAACACACTGGGAAAAGCATTATGTGAATATAGAAGAGTCTTAATCAAATGTATTACATGACTGAAAAGTTTGGGGAGACATGGATTTACTTGGATATGACACTGATATGTATAGACCTTAACCAAACAAGCATGAAGCTTTAAAAAGTGTCATGTGAACACGTTCCAAAAAAATTTTTAATACAGGAATTATTTTGCAACTCATTAATTTCCATTATGTTGTGTGTTTCTGGCAGTGGAAGAATTTTTGTTTCTGCTTCTTCTCCTTCCCCTTTTCTTCTCCATGACAAGCCTGCGCTCAGAAATAACCTCTAGTCACCCAGATATCCATAGAAACGTATCGTGCACGCTGCCTGAAAGACCTGTTCATTCTTAAAACCACAGATCATATATTACCTCCTCCAAGATCCTTTTCCTAATTGCCCAGGAAGACTTAGTTCTTCCTTTTTCTATGAAAGAACAGAGAAAAATGAAAATGTTCCTATGATTTCATTCATTCATTCAACAATTTAGCAACTACTCTGTTACAAATGCGTGTCGAGATGATATTTCATTAAGAAAACATGGAAATAGGCCAGGCACTGTGGCTCACGCCTATAATCCCAGCATTTGGGGAGGCTGAGGCAGGCAAATTGCTTGAGCCCAGGAGTTCAAGACCAGCCTGGGCAACATGGTGAAACCCCATCTTTACAAAAAATTAAGAGAAAGAAAGGAAAGAAGAAAGAACGAAAGAATGAAAGAAGGAAAGAAAGAAGGAAAGTGAGAAAGAAAGAGAGAGGGAGGGAGGGAGGGAGGGAGGAAGGAAGGAAGGAAGGAAGAGGAAAGAAAAGAAAAGGAAAGAAAGAGGGAGGGAGGGAAGGGAGGGAAGAAAGGAAGGAAAGAAGGAAGGAAGGAAGGGAAGGAAGGGAAGGAAGGGAAGGAAGGGGAAGGAAAGCCAGGTGTGGTGGTGTATGCCTGTAGTCCCAGCTACCCTGTGGTGGGGGGATCACCTGTGCCCGGGAGTTGGAGGCTGCAGTGAGCCGTGATCCCACCACTGCACTCCAGTCTGGGTGACAGAGTGAGACCCTGTCTCAAAAAAAAAAAAAAAAAAAAAAAAGAAAAGAAAATAAAGAAAAGAAAGGAAAAGAAAAGCAAAGAAAAGAAAAAGGAAAACAAGGAAATGTAAAGGGAGAAGCACACTTGAGGGATGACGTCAGGTGAGAACATGTTGAGCTTGAGTTGCCTGCAAACCCCCAAGATACGGCAGGTCCGGAGAGGAGATGCAGAATCCAGACTGAAGATGTAGTGGGGAGCCATCAGCAAAAGCAGGCCTGGGCAGAACCAGGTATACAGTTTGTGGGGCCTGATAAAAAATAAAAATGTGGGGGCCCTTGTTCAAAGAGCAGGAAAAAAGTGCCATTAAAATGACTAAAGGTACTAAGGCCCTAAAATATAAAATATTCCCTTTCCTCCAAGATCTCTCTTTCTCTCTCAACATGTCATGGTGAGTTTTAAATTCACTATTTAATATTGCTCTAAATAAAGATTTTAAATTACTGGCATGAATTTTACTGTTCATCTTTATATTGTGCAATGCCAGTTCTAGATGTAGATATTAGAACATTGAGCTCCTGTCAGAATCACTGACGTCACACCATTCATATTTTATGCCTTGACCCCGGAAGGTGTCTCAAGCTCGTCAGAAGAAATGAACACAAGCCAGACTCAGAGAAGCTAAAAGGAGAAAGAAAAGGTTCTCCCAGGAACAGAGTGGCCCAAAGGATCCAAAAATACACCTAGGGTAAGTTCAGACTCTCCCAGATGCTCTGGTTCCTGCCGTGGGACTTGGAAGTTCCATATGCACTTGAGCCTGACAGCTGCCATTTTCCCTCTCTCACCAGCCCGCATGCACCACACCTCAGTGAGGGGCTGGGAAGTCAAGTCAGGCATCTCCACTTTCCATGAGTCAGTTGTCCCAGCCCATAGCAGATGGGCAATCCCAAGGATATTGCAACCTCTGCATCAAGATGTGCTAGGGACTTGGATCACAGGTGGTAAGAGGCTGACCCCCATTAAGTCATACATTCCTTTTTTTTTTTTTTTTTGAGACAGAGTCTCACTCTGTCACCCAGGCTGGAGTGCAGTCATGCGATCTCAGCTCACTGCAACCTCTACCTCCCAGGTTCAAGCAATTCTCTTTCTCTTGCTCAGCCTCCCGAGTAGCTGGGACTACAGGCACACGCCATCATGCCTGGCTAATTTTTGTATTTTTAGTAGAGAATTTTGTATTTTTGGTTTCGCCACGTTGGCCAGGGTGGTCTCGAACTCCTGACCTCAGGTGATCTGCCCACCTCAGCCTCCCAAAGTGCTGGGATTACAGGCATGAGCCACTGTGCCCAGCCTCATGCACTCAGGCTAGGGTGAGGACAGCCGCTGTTGCCAGGCCTCGACTAGAGATGCAGGTGCAAGGACCAACTCTTCTTGCACCTGCACTCAGCTTCCTGCCAGGGTGGAGGATAGCAGCAGTCTTGGGGGGAAGGGTAGGAAGAGGAGAGTGGCAGGACCTGGGTGGGGAAGGTTGAAGGAACAGGTGGCCAAGAACTCTTCTCAGGCTGAGAAATGAGAAGAAGGGCAATGAGAAGGACAGCGCTTGAGCTGAAATGCTAAGTCCCTGGCACATGCTTGTTATCCCATCATACTTCACTCACAAAACATAAATTCAGAGATAACATTGTAAGAATTTCAAGACAGCAGCTGCAGAGCACTAACCCATGATCATGGAGCTCTTCTGAACGTGGGGCCCAGGGCAACTGCACTGACTGCAAGCCCTGGGTCTACGACATTTCCCACGAGGAGGAGAAAATAGAAGGGGACTAAGAAGGAACACAGGGAGCCTCAATATGATTGAGGTAGGTATGGGGGCCAGGGGAACAGCAGAAAAATGGGCAGAAACAAATAGGCAGAACCTATAAAGAACCAGACCCAGAGGCCAAGAGAACCATAGACTCATCTACGGTACAGTCTTCTCCTCAGAGGTCTACAGTGATGTCTACTTTCCCTACAAGCATTAAAAAAAATGAGCCAATAGTTAGAAATTAGAGGCTGGGTGCGGTGGCTCACACCTGTAATCCCAGCACTTTGGGAGGCTGAGGCAGGCGGATTGCCTGAGGTCAGGAGTTTGAGACCACCCTGGCCAACATGGTGAGACCCCATCTCTACTAAAAATACAAAAATTGGCTGGGCATGATGGCGGGCACCTGTAATCCCAGCTACTCAGGAGGCTGAGGCAGGGGAATCACTTGAACCCAGGAGGCGGCGGTTGCAGTGAGCTGAGATCACACCACCGCACTCCAGCCTGGGTGACAGAGTATAACTCAGTCAAAAAGAAAGAAAGAAAGAGAGAAAGAAAGAAGAATTATAAACAGTCTTATAAAAACCAAGCTTTTCTTTAAAAAAAAAAAATCAAAATATTTATCAATGCGGTGTCCACATTCCTCCATGGCCAAAATCAACCAGAGACAGCAGCAGCTGCTACCTTAGAAAGGACACATGCCCACAGTTTGACAGGCTTCCTGTGACTCACCCTACACTGGTGAACCCAGCTTCACCTGTGTAGACTGCAGCCAGCCTGTGGGCATGTGAGTTTGGAGCCTCGGGTCTGCATTGCATGTGCAATGCTGCAGAAGGTCAATCAGGAGGAGACCTAAAAATAGGCCATTGGATCTGGAAAGGAGGAAAACATTGGTGATCTTAATGAGAACAATCTGAATGGAGTTTTGGGATGGAAGCCAGATGGCAGTGGGCGGATAAGTGAATGGGAGGTGATGAAGTTGAGCCAGCAAGGGTAGAGACTAATTTTTTCAGCATTTTTTTTGACATAAAGGGGGGGGTGATGGAAAAGGAGATTGAACCCACCCAGCTATCCCTATGCCTCCCTCCTGCTCCTTCCCACACATCTTCTTTAACTAAATAAAGAAGGAAAGCAACATGAAATGAAGCAAGAGCTCTGTTTGAAATTTTACACGTTAGAAAAAAATCTATTCAAGACCAGAAGTGGAAATTAACTAGGCTTTTACTGTGCCCTATTATAAGTGTCATACTCAGAGATATCAATCGTAAGTATTTATTACTGTTGGAATTGGTGGTTAGAAAAATAAAGTTAGGCTGCTTGAGACTAATTCATAGGTTTTAATTTTTTAAAGCCACTTTAAAATTTTTATCCTATGATGACATCGTTTTTATGGCAAGTTTTAGAAAAAAACCCTTTTGTTTATATCGTAGAAAGAAAGCAGAGTTGCACAGTTTAGGAGCTACTCTGAAAACCCAGGGAACTATTTGACAGCCCTGTGCATGTTTCAAAATAGCAGGTAAACTACTTAAATCCTAAGATGTTGTATAGAATAAGCAACATTCCTCCATTCAATTCTTGAATAAACGAATCTTAAAATAAATGATGACATCTGTTTCCACCCACTGCCCCGTTGTTTGGATGTTTCGTGGGCTTGTTTGTTCATATAGAATGTAATTTGGAAGGCTGATATTTTATTATGAACATATTTAGGTTGGGATTTAGCAGGCTCTGCATTTTATGAAGGCTCTAACTTGGTCAAATATTCCCTATCCCAAAAGTGGAACTTACCAGAATTATCAGGGCATAAGGCCTCTTGCTTGCTGCTACTGGAAATGCTCTTTGATATGTTAACAGATTCTGAAAGGCGATTTAGGTCAGGTTTTGGAATCCTTGCAAACTAATCAGATTTTAACTTTGACTTCCTCTAGTCTTGACAAAGTACAGGAAGTCTGCTCCCTCCCGCTGTGGCCTACTCTCACCAACTGCTTAGAATGTGTTCTGCAGACTTCACCAGGGGTTCAGGAGATATGGAGCTTTCAACATATATAGTGTGTTTGTGTGATTTTATGACTTCTAGTGGATGTCAAGTACATAAGTCAAGCGATGCTTTTTTTTTTAAAGGGAGAAAATTGTATAATTCTTTTATTCTCGTTTTTCATGAAGTCATATATGTCAGCCAGCCTTTGCTTAATAAACTGCTAGATTTCTTTAAGAAAAAACCTTGAGCTGGTGTCTACAACTTTAAGTACCAACCTTTGACACTAATAAATACTTTCAGCCTCTACAATAAGCTGATACTGGTCAGCTTATTGTTTGAAATCCAAACTTGCAAGTCAGTGAGCCAGCTTTGTATGCATACGTCCAACAACTGGCCCATTCTACACTCAGATGCAGGTGGTATCGGAAGTTGCATGGGTGAGTAGGCTGAGGGTATGAGGAGGGAAGGACTTGGTGGCAGACAGAGGAAATGGATGGGAAAGGGGCCAAGAGAATGGGAAAATGAGCCATTCTCATTGCCTTTTTTCTCATAATTCAACCACTCTTTAGCCACAAGAAATATAGATTCTGTCCCCACTTAATCATTGAAACTGATATCTGCAAACCCAGTGGATTTTTATTCAACCTTTATTCTCCTTAACACCTTGCAGAATGTGACAGTCATATTTTAGGGGGAAAAAATGTCGAATTTTTTATAAAATCTCCTTCTCTCTGGGCTTATGTAGCACCAACTGTCTTGGTCCTCCTGCTATCAATACTTACTGTCCTCCTTTCTAACCAGCCTTTCTCTTACCTCCAACATTTCATCCTTCCCAGCCTCACCCCCACCCCACATGCATCCTTGTAGGTCTGGCTTCTCTACTCTTGCCCTTAGTGATCTCATCCAGTGTCCTGTTTTTGCTTGTCTCCTCCATACAGATGATTGCTAAATCATGTTATGTAGCCTCAGCTTCTTTGCCAAATTATAGATCAATATCAATGACTAGTGGAAAGAGCTAAGAGATTGGAATTTAAATCTAATGACATCACATATGTGAAAACTCCAAGTGCTATACAGATGCCAAATGTTATTCTCTGCCTTCCATAGCTTTCAAGCCACTTTCATTCTTCCTGATATCTTCCTGACATCTCCTAGGGGCCCTACCTTCTAGTTAAACGGGGAAAATTGTGGTGCCATCTTTGATTTTCCTCTCTCATTCATCTCATCCAACCAGTGCCTCTAAGTACTACATATTTGCCAGTCTATTGCATCTTCCTTTTTTTTCCAACTCATCACACTCACCACTAAGCAAAATGGTCTTTTCCATGCCCATCTCCCAATATGACACTTGACTCAGGCCTCAGTGAATCTCCATTGCTTACCAAAACCAGTACGAACTTTTCCACCCAGTATTGGAGCTTCTCCATAATATAGACCTTTTATGCCTCTGTGGCTTATTGACTTGCCACTCTCCTATTCAATCACTATGCCCCAGCCAAATAGGTGGATTTTTACTCCCCACAACCCCTCCAAACATTCCCACTTCTGGACACTTGCTTGGGACAGTCTCTCCAATGGAATGACTTTCTGTCTTCTCCCCCATCCTGTCTTCAAGGCAATATGGGTCTGGGTCCAGGCTGGAAAATAGATTCCCTCTCTAGATGTTTCAAACACAGGGAATTTGATACAGGGAATTGGTTTCCAAGGTGCTGGGAGGTTTGGAAGAGTAAATGGGAGAAACAGAGGGGTTAACGGAGCAAGAAAAGAAGCCATAGCTAAACTCCCTTGGGCTGAAGTCCCTACATTCACACCTGCTGCTGTGGGGTTTGCCAGTTCTGGATAGACAAAGGGACATGGCTGGAACTACTGGAACGGTGCTGCCTCTGCCTGGGCTGCTGAAATCTGGAATTCTCTTCCTCCCTGCAATCCCTGCTGCTGCTCCAGCAACCTCCAGCAGTCTTCACTCTCAAAACTGGTGCAGGACTCTTCTCTGCTGCTGCCTTTGGATTTTCCTCTGGACCCAGCTGGCAAGAGAGCCTAGGAAATGTAGTTTTCAGACACCTGTTCGTACCTCTACAGAGCATAATATAGAAGGGCAGCTGGGGGTGCAGGACAACAGGTGAAAAGCTGGACAATGGCCCAATACAAACACTACATATTCCCTGAAGTGTTTCTTGATTCCCACCTCCCTCTGCCCCTCCGACACTATCAGCTTCAAAAGACTTCTCCCTCTTCTGAATTTTGTCCATGGGTCTGTTTGAATTCATTTAAAATACATTTGTTGAGGAACCCCTCTGTGCCAGGCGCTGTGCTAGAAGCTGAAAATACAACTATGAGTAAGACAGACTTGGCTGCCATTCTTCTAGAACTTCATGGAGTTTAAAGTCTAGTTAAGGAGACGTACAATTAAATAAGCAATTACAATGTAGCTTGATGAGCATTAAGACAGGGGAGGTCGAAGTGTCAGAGCACATAAGAACGATGTTTAAACCAAACTGGAAGGGTCAGGAAGTGCTTCCAGAGGAAGCCAAAATCTGAAGCCAAAGAGGCAAGGGCCAGGGAGAAATGCTCTTGATAGAAACAAAATCATGTCCAAAGGCCCAGAAGTGATAGACAGGGAGAGAGAGAGAGAGAGAGAGCACTTCATATGCAACAACCAGAATGCACGTGGTGTAGGCAGCATATGCATTTCGAAGGGAAGAACGGGAAAGAAGAGAATGGGGAGAGATAATGGCTAGGGAAGAAAATAGGCATCATAGAACACAAGCCTGGTAAGCCACATCAAAGTTTGAACTTTACCCTAAGGACAATGGGAAGCCATTGAAGGTTTATAGTAGAAATGTGACATGATCAGATTTTCGTTTAGGAAGTTCATGTTGACTTCAGGGCAAAGAATAGGGTGAAGGGAGGCAGGGAAACTATTTAGGAAGGTGTTAGAGAAATCAAGAATAGTGGCTGAGACTAGGCTATGGCACTGGAAAGAAATGATAGATTCAAGAGGTGTTTAGAAAGGAGAGTTGATGTGTGCACCTGGGAAATGGAGAGTCAAGGATGGCTCCTACAATTCTGCCTTGCCTTTATTAACTGCATGAACAGAAGTGACACTGCTGAGATCGAGAATGTAGGAGGTTGAGGTTTTGGGAGTGTACTCATTTCTTATTGCTGCTGTAACAAATTGTCACAAACTTAGTGAATTAACACAAATTTATTATCTTATAGGTCTAGATGTCAGCTGTCCATGTGGGTCTCACTGGGCTAAAATCAAGGTGTTGGAACGGCTGCTTCCTTCTGCAGGCTCTAGGGGAGAATCTGTTTCCTTGCGTTCTCCAGCTTCTACAGGCCACCTGCATTCCTTGGCTCATGGCCCCTTCCTCCATCTTCAAAGCCAGTAGAGTTGCATCTTCTAAACTCTCTCTATGACTCTGACACTCCTGCCTCCCTCTTATAAGGACACAGGTGATTACATTGGATTCACTCACATAATCCAGGATTATCTTCCCATCAAGATCCTTAACTTATTCACATCTGCCAAGTAAGTCCCTTTTGCCACATAAGACAACATATTCACAAATTTCAGTGATTAAGATGTGGACATCTTTGGAGGCCATTATTCTGCCTACCACAGGGAGTAAGAGCTAAGGGCTCAAATATGAGTTCAGTTCTACACACATAGAGCTTTGTGAATATGGCACGTCCAGGTGGTGATGCTGAGTAGAAGGCATGATAGCTAGTTCTGAACCTTGGGAGTGGGATTTGCTTGACCATCTAAATGTGAGCATCATCAAAGTATAGAGGGAATTGAAAACATGGATGTAGATGGGGTCTCCCTGGCAAAATAGTTAGAGTGAAAAGAAAAGAGGAAAAACCTTGAGAAACATCATCCCTCAATGGATGAGGAGAGAATCCTATGAAGAAGAATGAAAATGAGTAGCCAGAAAGGCAGGAAGGACTGGGGGTGAGGAGCAGTTTTGGTCTCTCTTCAGGACCCCAGAGTCTCCCATCTCCACTTCTTTGCACATTTTTCCTCAAACCAGACCTTCACTATATTGGCATGTGCACCCCCCTGTAGCCGCCAGCCCAGATTGATGATTGTCTTTTATGCCCAATTTAAAATTCCAGGAGAGAAAATCTGATGCCCCCAGCTTGAGTCTAGGCATTGATCCAACCCCCAGCACTGCCCATGATACATAGTGGGCACTCAGTATTTGTTAAATGAATGAATATTTGCTGAATTAATGAAGTCAGAGATTCTCCTGTGGTCTAACCAGCTATGACCACAAGGCATCATCATAGAGTACACACATGGCTCTGGGAGACCAACCTGTATTAGTGCATTCTCACATTGCTATAAAGAACTACTGAGTAATTTATAAAGAAAAGAGGTTTAATTGGCTCATGGTTCTGCAGGCTGTACAGGAAGCATGGCTGGGGAGGCCTCAGGAAACTTACAATCATGGCAGAAGGCAAAGGGGAAGCAGGCACATCCTACACGGCTGGAGCAGGAGGAAGAGAAGGAAGGGGGAGAGGGGCCACACACTTATAAACAACCAGATCTGATAAGAGCTCACTGACTATCACAAGGACAACAGGGGTAACTCTGCCCCCATGATCCAGTCGCCTCCCACCACGCCCTTCCTCCAACATCGGGGATTTCTATTTGTCATGAGATTTGGGCAGGGACACAGATCCAAACCATATCACCACCTCTGAGTGGGGAAGATTTCTACATAAAAGTATACGCTTAAAAGTATAAGCAGACAGCCCAACATACAGCCACAGCTCTAAAGCCTACTTAGTATAATTCCTAGCACAAGGCAGTCATCAGTAAATCTCTGTGAATCCACCTACTGGCTGGGGCTTTGGGAACTCCCTGGCTGGCCACTAAGAGGCAACAGAATGTTTAGTGACACATTGTGTGGAAGTAACAAACCTGCACAAGTTCCATTATCCATGGCAGCTTTTGTAGCACAAGCTTCCTTTACCAACAGCTCCATCTGCTTTAAGATGCTTTAGAAACATTTCAGCTCTAAGAAGCTCCTCTTTCCTTAAGATTTAAATCTCACCTTTACTGCTACTGACTGAATGATTCCATTTATTTGACATTCTGGAAAAGACAAAACTATAGAGACAGTGGTTGCCAAGGGCTGGGGAGTGGCCAGAGGAGTTGACTACCAAAGAGTGCAAGGGAATTTTTTTATGTTGGTAGAAATATGATTTCATGACTCTATGTATTTATCAAAACTCAGAAATATACACTAAAAAGGGTGATTTTACTGCTCCTGAATTATACCTCAAAAAAGCTGACCCAGACTCCCCAAAAAAGAACCCCTTTCTTCCTGCTGATTCTTGTGTATGCATTGCATCCCTGATTTTTCTGTTGTGCCGCCTTCTAGCTTGGCACTTGTGAAGTCTGATTCCTCATGTCAATCTAAATATATCTGTTACCTGGCAATGTAAAGTCTTTCTTCGCTTGTCTCTGTGTGTGTCTGCAACTACGATTTCACCTCCTTGATGGCAGCGGACAGAGCTTACTTACATTTTTATTGTTTTCCTTTTGTTGACTCAGCACTCACTGATTTTGATGTGGTATATTTGTTTTTGGTTTTGTTTTGTTTTTGTTTTTGTTTTTGTTTTTTTGAGACAGGGTCTTGCTCTCTAATCCAGGCTGGAGTGCAGTGGCACAATCTCGGCTCACTGCAACCTCCGCCACCTGGGCTCAAGCAATTCTCTTGTCTCAGCCTCCCTAATAGCTGGGATTACAGGTGCATGCCACCAAGCCCGGCAAATTTTTGTATTTTTAGTAGAGATGGGGTTTTGCCACGTTTGCCAGGCTGGTCTCCGGTCACCTGACCTCAAGTGATCTGCCTGCCTCGGCCTCCAAAAGCGATGGGATTATAGGTGAGGGGGTATGTTTTCATCCAGAAGAGTGGTTTTGATTTTGATGAACTTTTTGGTAGCCTTTCATTCATTTGGTGTCCGGTCCAGCTCCTTCCCCTTTTCCTCTGAAGTCATTTGTTAAAACCTCACTAGATGTTATTGTACACATATGAAATGTTCTAACCAGACAGCATGTAAAACTAAACACTAAACAGGAAGATAGAATGGCTAATTATTCCAAATGTGACAAGTAGTAAGAGGACCGGTGTTTCTACTCTTTTGTCTTGAAAAGGAAAGGAGCTGTAGATTTCTGGAGTATTGTATTTTCTTTTCTCCCCAGTTTGACAAGCCACAGCCTGAAGCCTGGCAGGCCCAACATGCTTGTGTTTGCAATGCCAGAGTATGATTCTAAAAGGTATCAGGTTTCGAGAAAAAAACAGAATTCTACCTGTGGAGGATCAGGGAAGGATTTCCCACCCAGAGTGAGGCCTTAGGGCAAAAGGATTGTTTTACCGCAGTCATTTGCCAAAAAATCTGATTTCCTTGAGTTGCATGAAAAGACAAATCATAGTTTAAAGAATACAGTTTTATTTTTATCTTATCCCCTGGGAAAATTTGGCATGTGGAGTTCTTGATTTTAACTGTTAGGTGTTTAACATCACCCACAGCTTGCCCAGCATGTCGAAATATTTGTTGAAATTATTTTCATTTCAACACAACAACCAACAGGACAATACGATCAGGTGTTTTGCTTTTGCAAAGCAGCTTAAAGTTGGTACACATCATGAACCTGGCAGATATGGGAGCCTTACTAATTTCAATTAATAGCATCCTTAAACCTTTAAGAAAGGGATTAGCTGCCAGGCGTGATGGCTCACGCCTGTAATCCCAGCACTTTGGGAGGGCGAGGTGGGTGGATCACGAGGTCAGGAGATTGAGACCATTCTGGCTAACACGATAAAACCCCATCTCTACTAAAAATACAAGAAATTAGCCGGGCGTGGTGGCATGTGTCTATGCGCCTGTAGTCCCAGCTACTTGAGGGGCTGAGGCAGGAGAATCTCTTGAACTTCCCAAGCTTGGGAGGCCAAGCTTGCAGTGAGCCGAAATTGCGCCATGGCACTCCAGCCTGGGTGACAGAGACACCGTCTCAAAAAAAAAAAAAAAGAAAGAAAGAAAGAAAAAGGAAAAAGAAAAGGAAAAGAAAGGGATTAGCAAACTGCTGCCATGGGTCACATCTGGCCTTCCACCTGTTTTTGCAAACGAGGTTTTATTGAAAGCCCATCACGCTCATCTGTTTACATATTGTCTACAGCTGCCTTTTTTTTTTTTTTTTTTTCACTGTAACAGCAGAGGTGTGTAGTTGCCGCAGAGATCACCTGTCCTACAAAGCTTAAAATATTTACTATCTAACCCTTCTGAGAAAAGTTTGATGACCCCTGCTCTAAGAGACTGCATTTCTCAGAGTCAGTTTCAGAATCCCCATCGGTCCTGCACCAGGCCTCCTTATTTTTGAAGATGGAAATGGAGACACAGCATCTGCAGTGTGATCATCTCTCTCATAAGTATACAGATTTTATTTTCAATTAAAATAGGAAAAAATAATAAGATTATTGAGGTTTTTTCCCTAGAGAAAACCTTAGGCAAAGTTTCCAGTTGGCCCTCTTTGTGATATATGAAATTTGTGTCTGCGTGTATGTTCACATGCAACCTAAATAATAAATCTCTTAAAACAATTTATTGGAAAAAGCAATCACTCTCAAGCTTTTGATGAGTTATAGACCCGTTTGGGTATCTGCAAAGATCTAAATATCCTCTCCTCAGGGCTAAAAATGGGCATATACACTTCAATCAAACTGTGTGTATAGTTTCAAGAGCTCGCAGAGGTCTGAGGCTAGCATGTTCAGTCCAGGGAAATTACTCCTTTACTGAAGGGTGAGTCTCTATAGGCAGAGCTCCAGGCACTAACCAGTTTGAGGACAGGTCACAGGAGGTGTTAGGACAGTTCCAGCATTCATACAATAACATCTCAATCACTTTATTTTATAAAACCTGAAGCCTTACAGAGTTTTCAGGTCGAAGATGCCAGTTTGGGCCCTGGTTCTTTGTAATCATAGGCACAAACCAAAACTTTGAGAGCCTCTGAATTGTAGAAGCTTCAATCTGGTGGTTAGGTGATACCCAGTAACAGAAGATAACTGCAGAGGTCAGAGGAAAAAAAAAATCCCAGAAATATGCAAACACTGTATAACTCTGAGAGTTCTGTGAGCACCCCCAGCCCCGCCCCACATCTAATTACAAGGACTTGATCCCTTTCTGTTCCATCTCCCCACTAGTAGTGTGCAATGACAGCGATTTTGCAGGAACATCTAGTCTGCAGAGGGAACTAAAGCAATATGAAGATAACCCAGCTGAGTTAAAGATGGGAGCTGGGAACCATCCAGGGGAGTCTCCCACAGTGCTCAAGAGTCCTGGTCATTCAATGGTGTTTATTATTTGCATATACGCATTACTTATTCAAAGGCAAAAAGAGGGGGTAATTTGCAAGTGCCAGTCAAATTGAGTAAACAGTTATGTAATCTTCCTCCAAATTCAAATGTGAGGTTGAGTATGGCTCTGGTAGACTCAACTTCTTACACTTTTATGGGCCATGGTCACTGTGGGTCAGGAAACCATAACCCGATGGAATGGCCAAATCACTAAGGCCCTAATCCCTCAAATCCAGCTCCTGATGACTCCTGGACTCTTTTAGAGGCATGGAAGGGGTGCAGAAGCCATTGCCATTGCCCAAAGGTAAGATGCCCTCCGCCTGCCACTGGAGAGCCCTGTCACACCAGAGCACACTGGGCTGACACCTATATCTGTTTACGTTGCTTACTAAAGTCATTCCAGGAATGCAAAACCCCATGGCTAGATGGTCAGCCATGCTCTTTGTCCACACATATCACAAAAAGCTGCCAGGACTCAACATAGCAACAGGTTTTAGTCCTGGTGAGGTGAAAAACAAACAAACAAACCTTACCTGCCTCTAATAAACTTTTACTTTGAAGACTTGGTGATGCAGATTCATTGCTTAGCCTAGACACTTTCTCAGCTCAGCTATAATTATTTCTGTAGGTATGTGATCAGTTTATCCCTTTGAGAGAGGGGAAAAATGGGAAAATTCCACATCTTCATGCAGCAGCTTGCTGTCCTCCCTAACACCCACCCAAGACTGAAGATGAGTTAGAGGAAAAGGCCCTGAACTAGGAGTTAAAGAAGTGGGTGTTGATTTGAGCTTAGCCAGTTGCTAAGTGGCCTTGGGCAAATCATTCTAGCCCTTTGGGGATGTTTCTTCAGCTATAGAGGGCTTACGATGAGATGATTTCTAAATTACCTTCTAAATTTGAAATGTGTTTTGTGATTGCTTTGGAATACCTTGGGACATTCAAAGAAACTTTGACTCCTGCAGCGAGAACAGAGACTCAGGAGGAACATGGTCTGTATATTATTTAAACAACTGACCTGCGATAAAGTTTTTCCCATTAAGGCATTTGGTGCAGGAAAGCATTTTATAATAAACTCCCCATGAGCTCATTTAAAGCTCCATTTGAAAGCAAACATATTTTTCAAAGTGAGCTCCTTCTAATTACTTGTTATTTGAGCTTCATGTTTCCTTCCAATCTTGAGTTCTGGGCATCTGTGGATGCCCAAGCAAAGTCCATAGCTCTTAAGAAAGATAATTGGCTTGATAAAAGTTGTAAATACAGTGACTAAGGGATATAAACTAAATGGATTTGTCCTAATCTCCCTTCCTGAGTTCTTTCCATTCTCCTGCATCACAGCCTCCACCATCTAAAACAGTCCAGTAAAAACTAACATGTACTCAGTGCCTACCAATGACCAAGCCCTAGTGTAAGGGTGAACGTTAAACACAGCACTTACAACATTCCAGGCACCGTGCTAAGTCCTTCGTATTTGTTAATTTATCAGGGTTTCCTTACAGTCTTAGAAGGTAGGTACTTTTATTATCCCTATTTACCAATGAAGAAACTGAAGCACAGAGTGGTCAAGTAATTTGTTCAAGGTCACACAGCTAATAAGTGGCAAAAGCAGGATTTGAAGATGGGGGTGCTCCCAAGCCCACACTCTCAACCAGTTTACTGCACTATACTTGGACGTGCATACATTTGGGGAGCAGTGTCTTATAACAGAAGTTTTTAAAATGTCATTTCATGAACTATTTTACCATTCAAGCACAGGCTAGTCCCAAGATGATTTGGAAATGACAAAATGGTCTCCTTTTGATAACCTTTCAACACAAAACTACCAGCTCCAAGATTCTATGAAACAGCCAAAGTTGTCTCAGTACTTTCTTTTCGGCTCTGCTCCAGTAACGGAGTTCTAGCAAAGCTACCAGAAAAGCCTCCTTTAGGCCACGCTAGAGTTCACAGGTCATGTTGCCTCCTTCTAAGGCAGTTGAAGCTGGAGCCTAAGAGGCTGCAATTCATGTTCTTCATTGACATACTTTAAGTCTACCTAAGGGTGGTGATCAGAATGGGCATCCCTTACATTCAAACTCACAGCCTGTTGGTCCTCTGCCAAGCCCATTTAATAGAAGGGGAAATCAAGGCTCAGAGCACTTCATAAGCCTCCTGGGGACTACGCGCCTAAGGAAAGCCAGAGCCAGGGCCAGAGCTGGGGAGTTCTGACTGGTAGTTCTGGACAGTTTCCGTCTACCCTTTAACCCCATAGCTGTCAAAGCATCTGCCAAACGAGATCTTAGAGGAACCATTTCAAAGCTATTTTAAGTATATTCAGATATGGATTTGTCAGGTGACCTCCATTAATCTCAAAGCCTAATAAAACAGCTGGGCACCGTGGCACACATGCCTGTAGTCACACCTACCCAGGAAGCTGAGGCAGGAGGATCGCTTGAGCCCAGGAGTTCAAGGCTGCAGTGTGCATTATTGCACCTGTAAATAGGCACTGCATTCCAGCCTGGGTGTCATCACAAGACCCCATCAAAAAAAAAAAAAAAGCTCTAATAAATTGGTTCCATCCTCAAAAACATTTGCTTGAAGTCAGGGCTGAGTAGGTGAGTGCCAGCCTGATTTTGTTTTGTTTTGTTTTGTTTTGAGACAGTCTTGCTCTCTCGCCCAGGCTGGAGTGCAGTAGTGCAAACTTGGCTCACTGCAACCTCTGCCTCTGGGATTCAAGCAATTCTCGTGCCTCAGCCTCCTGCGTAGTTGGAACTGCAGGTGTCTGCCACCATGCCCAACTAATTTTTGTATTTTAGTAGAGATGAGGTTTCTCCATGTTGGCCAGGCTGGTCTTGAACTCCTGGCTTCAAGTGATCTGCCTCCCTTGGCCTCCCAAAATGCTTGGATTGCAGGCGTGAGTCACTGCGCCTGCCAATGCCTGATGATTTTGACCCAAAGGATAGATTTGGTGATGAAGAAGAGAGATTCCTGAAACAGTAATACCTTTAAAGTTGGCTGTTTTAATTAAGTGAAGATGAAAATAAAGTGTTTTCCACCTTTATAAGCATTTGCCACTTACTGTGATTGAATTTGTGTTAAGGAGCCAGGAAAGGCTATGGAAGAGCAGTCTCCATCAGTTCACCAGAAGTATCATGGCAAGGCCAAGCTATCATGGTTAAAAGTTAATCATTAGTTTCCTTTCTCCATGATACAATTCAATAAACACATTAACAGTTTATAAAAGAGGTAGTGAAACCTCCTGAGGAAAAAAATATTATGTAACCAGTTTAGGGGAGAGACTTGCCTTGCCTCACATCTCAGTAGGGGGTTGAACTGCACGGCTGGGAGGTTCTTTCCGGTTTCATAACAGTTATTATTTCTGGAAGGGTTTATCTTTTATTGCTAATAGCACTTCACTTTCCTCCATGCTCTGAATCTACGTCACCACCCACACCCAGAATCATTATAAACATCCACCCGCCACCGGGGCACTAACCCTCATGAAATTAAAACAGTAGTCTTTCCTGCTTGCCAACAGTTATAGACCTTGAAATGCCATTAGGCCAAACTTTACTGGACTCTATTCATTGTTAGGGTTGTGGAATATTGATCTAAACTCAATCTAACAAAATACATGCAAACATCATCTATAACAATGATTTTCAAAGAGAGAATTTTGAAAGGTATATTGGAGAGAGATGAGAAGCATTTTATGTTTGTAACAGCCGTAATATCTTAATACGAATGATCTCTTTGTTTAGAATTTAAAATTTAGTAATAATGCCACTTATTTTTCCCCCTCTAAATACTGTTCACCTACTATGAGCAGGCAGTAAGGGCACAAATATAAATCAACTTTAAACTGTTTGAAATATCCTCCTATTCATGATTATTGCTGTCACTGAATATGTATCCAGCAGCTAGACAGGAATTCCCTGATACTAGAGTTAAACAATGGGCAGGCAGAATGTGAAGTCCTATGTGCAGTGGAAATTAAATTGTTCTTTTATTACAAAAATATGATCTTTGAATTTTTTTTTTCACTTTTTATTTTTGAGATAAGGTCTCTTTCTGTCACTGAGGCTGGAGTGCAATGGCACGATCTCAGCTCACTGCAACCTCTGCCTCCTGGGTTCAAGCAATTCTCCTGTCTCAGCCTCCTGTGTAGCTGGGATTACAGGTGCATGCCACCACGCCTGGCTAATTTTTGTATTTTTAGTAGAGATGGGGTTTCGCCATGTTGCCCAGGCTGGTCTTGAACTCCTGACCTCAAATGATTCACCCGCCTCAGCCTCCCAAAGTGCTGGGATTACAGGCATGAGCCACTGCACCTGGCCTGAATTTTTAAAAATGTGAATATTCTGTTTTCTACGTCCTCCCAGAGGTAATGTAAATGGGCTTGAGTCTCATTTCCACACATTAACAAGGAGACTTTGGTTAACTTGTTTAACCACTCTGAGGCTTCATTTGAATAGTTTCTTCGTTAATAAAATGGAAATAATGCTCGGTATGGCTTAGTGGTTTTTTTTGTTTGTTTTTTGTTTTTCTTTTTGGATGGAGTCTCACTCTGTCACCCAGGCTGGAGTGCAGTGGCATGATCTCGGCTCACTGCAACCTCCTCCTCCCAGGTTCAAGCAATTCTCTGCCTCAGCCTCTCGAGTAGCTGCAATTACAGGCGACCACCACCACACCTGGCTAATTTTTTGTATTTTTAGTAGAGATGGGGGGTTTCACCATCTTGGCCAGTCTGGTCTTGAACTCCTGACCTCGCGATCCATCCGCCTCAGCCTCCCAAAGTGCTGGGATTACAGGCATGAGCCACCATGCCTGGCCAGCTTAGCTATTTTTATATGCCGTTACTAACAGTTAATGTTTATTGCAGGCTTAACTTGGACCAGGCCCTGTTTCAATGGCCCTACTCATCCTACGATATTATAGCAATGCTATGAAGGAGGTACTATTAACCCAGTATTACAGTTGAGAAAAACGAGGCACAGAGATTTTTAAGTAATTTTTCTGATGTCACACAACTAAGTGGTAGGGCTGGGAGATGAACCAAAAAGTCTGGCTCCAAATCCCTTTTACTTAACTAGTATGACCACACAATAGCACCTCTCAGATCATGCTACTTAACTAACTTGTGACAGGTCACTGATAGAGAAAATTGGCAGCAAATCTTCAAAACAGTGAACAATGAGTGTTTCCAACCAAAATACATTCACTATGGCCTGGATTTTTTTCTTAATGTCGAAAAATTAAAGAAAATGTCATTGAAAAAATAAAAATTACTGACTAATGAGGCATGCCCTTATATACCTAGTTACTCTTGAAAGAAAAGTTTAAAAATCCTAAATCGGCCAGGCGCGGTGGCTCACACCTGTAATCCCAGCACTTTGGGAGGCCGAGGCAGGTGGATCATGAGGTCAAGAGATCGAGACCACCCTGGCCAACATGGTGAAACCCCGTCTCTACTAAAAATACAAAAATTAGCTGTGCATGGTGGTGTGCACCTGTAGTCCCAGCTACTCGGGAAACTGAGGCAGGAGAATCGCTTGAACCAGGGAGGTGGAGGTTGCAGTGAGCCGAGATTGTGCCACTGCAATCTAGCCTGATGACAGTATGAGACTCTGTCTCAAAAAAAAAAATCCTAAATTACTGCATATGAAGAGGCAAATCAAGAAAATATCAATATAGATAGCCAACAAACATAAAAAAGAAAACATTCATCTAGTAATTGAGGTGCAGGAATATCCAGTGTGTGGAAGAGCTGCCTTGGTATAAATTTAAATAATCTTCTGCAGAGCAGTTTGGTAATGTATATCCTTAAACAGGCATGCTCTGTACCCAGCAATTGTACTTCTAGAAGTTTATTCTATACAAAGAAATGCATAAACATGTTTGCTTAAATGTTATATGTAATAAAAAATTGGAAAAAGTTTAATGAAGAACTTACTATGCATATGGCCATGTGAATTTATTCTAAGGAATATCCAGAAATATGTGCAAAGATGTATCAACACAGATGTTCATAATACTAAGTAAATAATAGCAGGAAAAAAAGAAAGAAAAGAAAATGACCCCACTGTTAAAAAGAAGGAATTAACTAAATTGTAGTGCAGTAATATAATGTGGAAACTATGTTGTAGAAGTTCATAAATATGCATATGAAAAAGACCCAGAGGACATACACTCAGAAGCTGACAGTCGTAATTTCAGAGTTGTAGGACTAAAAGTGAATTTTGCTTTATTTATTTATTTTCGTTTTCTGGATTTTCTGCATTGAGCATTCATTAGTTTTACACTAGTGGAAAATAAGAATATTATGATAGAGAGAAATATATTATTGTGAAAAGATACTTCATATCTGTGTTAGTCAACATTTGAAACTGCAAATGACAGAAAATCCAGCTGCAGTTGTCTTAATAAGAAGTCACTGCTTCACGTGCTTCCGGCATGGCTGGATCCAGGCCTCATGCACTGTTGCTAGAACTTGGTCCTTCTCTTATCATCTCTTTATCGCTCATCTTTCTTCTCTATTGCTGCATGTTCAGGAATGCTCTCCCCATGTGGTGGCAAACATGTCCACAAAGATGTCTAAATCCTCCCTCAGCAAATCCAGCCAATTGCCTTTTCAGTAAGAGTTAAAATAAATTCCTGGATCTTATTTATACTGGCCATCTTGGGATCATACACCCATCCCTGATCCAATCGAATAGCCCTGTGAATGGAATGCCCTATTAGTTATGCCTGGGCCATGTGCCCACCACTGGAGCCAGCAGTCAGAAGGTCAGCCTGGGTGGCTCACTAAGAGTCAGTGGGGTTCTGTATAAAGAAGGAGAGGGGAGGAATCCCGCGGAGGTAAAAACTATAACAAAGAAACAAAAATACACTGACGACAAGCTTTCAGTTTCTTTAGATGCTGCCTAAGGTCTGGCTAGAAAGAGTGTTAGCAACTTAAATCACTTAGGACTCTTGTGGTTGCAAGTGACAGAAAATCTAGAACATGCTTAAGCAGCAAAGATAATTTATTGGCTCACATAGCTGAGAAGTTCAGAGGTAAGGCTGGCTTCTAGTGGACAAAGCCACCCAGGATATGGCTCTTATCACCTCTCCATTGGTGACAGACCCATCTCCAGATTCCACACAAAGGCCCCTGCAACTCTGGGCTCTCTCCCCGTGGTAACAAATTGCTCTGGCAATTCCACACCCCACATCTTCACTTCACCCTAGGTGTGGTTTGGGGACAGAGAATCTCTTCTGTGTATCTTCCACAGAAACCCTGTTATTGTCACCTCTCTCATTAACCCAGATTATATCACAAACCCATCCCTGACCAATCAATGTGGCCTGAGGAATAGGTACACTGATGGGCTTGAGACATGTTTTGGCTGCATCCCCACCCAAATCTCATCTTGAATGCCCACATGTTGTGGGAGGGACCTGGTGGGAGGTAATTGAATCATGGGGGCAGGTCTTTCCTACTGTTCTTGCGATAATGAATAAGTTTCACGAGATCCGATGATTTCTAAAATGGGAGTTTTCCTGCACAAGCTCTCTCTGTTTGCCTGCCACCATCCATGTAAGATGTGACTTGCTCCTCCTTGCCTTCTGCCATGATTGTGAGGCCTCCCCAGCCATGTGGAACTGTAAGTCCATTAAACCTCTTTCTTTTGTAAATTGCCCAGTCTTGGGTATGTCTTTATTAGCAGCGTGAAAACAAACTAATACAGCTTGAGTCAAGTACAGTGTACTCCTGGGCAGGGTCAGTCTGGTCTGAACCACTATTGAGACTGGAAGGGTAGAGTGATCCCAAGGAAAATCAAGGTGGGGAAGGGTGGGACTGGACCCCTGCTGGAGAGGTAACCAGCAAATGTCTATCATGTCTCTACAAGAGTCTGACATGTTTTAAACTCCATCTAGTCATTCGTTTTAGAATGGGAAATATTTATTCAAACTATTTCCTGCTTGTGGCTTAGTGCATCCCTGCTGTTGCAGACTGACTATAGCTAATGTACTTGCCTAAATGAAGAAGTATACATTTATTACAGGTCTTCAACTGCATCTCAATGTTAACCATTTAAACGAGCCTGCTGTTATCAAGAGGGGTCGAAACAATCATAGCATTACATAAAGGGCCCTACATAGTCCACCGGCAGCCTTTTTTCCTCTTAAGCTGTAATAACCCAAAAACAGGATTTTTCAAAAAAATATATATTTCCATGGAACTTTATTTAGGGAAACATATGGGGCTTGGAAATGTCAGTACACTGGGAAGAAAGCAGGAAGTAAAAAGAGTTTTGTGCTCCTGTCTCTCTTATTAATGAAGTGGGTTCAAAGTCGTGTTGGGTTAGCAAGAAAAACAAACAAAATGATTCAGGCCTGCTCTGGGTGACATCTGTCCACTAGGACAGTCACTCACATTTGGCTTGGAAAGCTTTTCAGTAGATGGCACAGGCCAGGAAGGAGATGTTTTCTTTTCATCTCCAGAAGGAAGTTTGCACAAATCCCTTCAGAGCCAGGCTCTTGTGTGATAAATAAATGTGTCTCTGCCAAAGAGAGTAACAAGAAAACCCCAGCGACTGACAGCTTAAGACAGGGGTAAAAAATTACCGTGGCTAATGTCATCACAAATGAGGGACAGTTTCAAGTTTCCGTGATTAGAAATGCTTTGCACAGACGACAGCAGGGCTTGGCAGATGATGTGACTAAGTGATCTGTTTCCCCATGTGGCGACTGCTGCAGAACAATTCCCCATCTTGTCTTAGATGAGTCAACGGAATTCTGCTAAAGTGTCATAAAATGTCAAGGAAAACATTTCTGCCACCAGGGCTCAGGACAGCATGCAGGTGGAAGTGGAGGGAGAAGGGCCATGGAGAAAAGTGGTCTGCCTGGCCACCAGAGGTCTGCCACACATCAAGAACGGGTACCTGCTGGCCTGTGTGTGATGAGCAGACAGGGACAGGGACTTCCAGCACGACCACGGTGAGCCCCACCATGGCTTCTGACTGCCTGGCACAGTTACAGGACAGCCCCGCCATTGAACCGCTGGGCAAGGACCTGCGAATGCAGGCAAGTGCAGGGAGACCTTCTTTCTCCAGTCTCTCATTCTTGCAGGACTATTTTATCTGCTGAATTTTCCAGGTCCAAGATCTAGGTCCTGTGAGATTTCAACAGCCCAGAAACGTGGCTAAATCCCAAAGGAAAATAATTACTGCCTCTAAAACACACAAGGAGTACTACAAAACCTGTTAAAATAAATACCTGTTTACATGAATGCCCACAAAGCACAGAATTACACCCATGTCATCAACTGTTGAATTATTTAGAAAAATTTCATCACATTTGAAAACAATGTTAAGGGTAGATTTTGTTTTACTTCAAGCGTGCATGATGACTGCAGAGAATCAGAGCCAACTGAAAATTCAATGAGTTGTTCCTTTGCCAAATGATTTCAAAAACAAAACTATGATACTCCTTTGAAAAAATCTCAGCCAAAATTCTGTTTCTTGGGGAAGGTAGGAGCATTTAAATATCTTTGCTAAGATGTGGGGTGAGAACTTCAAAAGAAAGTGTGGCAAGGACACGAGAAGCTTTCATACACTCTGGAACTGCTAACTGCTCTTCATGTGCATGCTTGATTGCAAACGTCCTTTCTTCCAGGTGCCATATTGGGGCCCATGCACCCCTACAATAAATGCAGTGCAGGGGCCAGAGGGATATAGAAAGCTGAGTCGAGTGAATACCATTCATTTGGTAGCCAGTCAACAGATATTTATGTGCCCACTGTATTCCAGGTGACATTCTGGGCACTGAGAAGACAGCTGTGAAAACAAATTCCTGTACTGATGGAGCCTACAGTCCAATGGGGGTAAAGATGATCACCAAATGAGTTAAACACATAATATGTTTTATGGAGTAGGTGCTATGGTGAAAAGTAAACAGAGAGAGGGAAATTAGTACCACCATTTTGGAAAGCAATATGGAGGTTCCTCAAAAAACTACATATAGAATTACCATATGATCCAGCAATCCCACTTCTGTGCATATATCCAAAAGAATTGAAATTGTATGTCAAAGAGGTATCTGCACTACCACATTCATTTCAGCATGATTCACAAGAGCCTCAGTGCCCATCGATGGATAGATTTTTTAAATGTGGTATTTATGTACAATGGAATACTATACAGCCTTTAAAAAGAAGGAAACTCTGCCATTCACAACAACATGATGGAACTGGAGGACGTTATGCTTGGTGAAATAAGTCCAGCACAGAAAGACAAATACTGTATGATCTCAACTTACATGTGGACTCTAAAAAAGTCACTCTCATAAAAATAGAGTAGAAAGATGCCAAAAGCTAGAGCCCAGGTTGGAGGATAGGGGTGGGCAGGTGGAGAAGGGAAGAGATGGAGAAGAAAAGATGTTGATCAAAGAGTACAAAGTTTCAATTAGACTGGAAGAATACGTTTTAGTGATCTGTTGTACTGCATGGTAACTATAGTGAATAACAATGTATTACATATTTCTTAATTGCTAAAAGCATAGATTTTTAAAGTTCTCATCCTCCAAAAAGTAAGTTACTAAGATAATGGATATGTCAATTAGCTTGAATGAATCTTTCTACAATGTACACATAGATAAAAACATCACATTGCACCCCACAATTATATGTAATTATTGTCCATTAAAAAGCAAAGCAGAGGGAAAAATGTTGAAGTTTGCAATTTTAGAGTAGGAATGGGAAGGCCTCACTGAGAAGGGGTTATTTGAGAAAAGGACTGAAATTGGTGAGTAAAAAAGTCATGTTGATATCTGAGGGACGAGCATTCCAGGTCAAGGGAAGGGAAAGCTCAGTGGCTCTGAGTCATGAGATATTTGAGTAGTTTGAGGAATAGCAAGAGGCTAGGGCAGTTGTAGAGGGGTGACCAGGGCTGAGACTAGTATTTGATAAAGTCAGAAAGGTGTCTGAGAGCCAGACTGGGTAGGGCCTCATGAGTCACAGTAAGGAGTTTGAAATTTACTCTGAGTGAGATGGGAAGCCCTTGGAGGCAGAAGTGTGACATGATCTGATTTCAAGGTTAACAAGATTATTGTGGTCACAATGTTGGGCACAGACTGAAGGTGACAAGAGCAGAGGCAGGGAAGCCATAGCTTTTGCCATGATGATGACTGTGGCTATTGCCATCATCTGGGAGAGAGTCAGTGGCAGCTTGGACCAGGGTATATGTGGTAGAGATGATGAGAAATGACAAGATGCTGGATCCATTTAGACCATCAGTTCTTACTTGTGTCCATGTGGACGCTTCCCTCCTCTCTCCACCATTCCCCTCTCTGTTGAGGGGAAACAGATGCAAAACCACCCCAGAGCTGGAGCAGGACTCCAGGAGCCCAGGAGCACTGGCAGATGCCCTGCAGTCATTCCCACCAGGGGACGTCCTACCTTCACCACCTTGATAGTTCACACCCCACGGGTGCCCAAACTTCAGGGGCCACTGCCCTGGGAGAGGAAACAGACACCCCAGGTGAAAGCAAGCTGCTCACAAACACAAAAAGGAAAAAGAAAAGGTCAGCTACTCTTTTGTTTTAGAAACCAGTTAGTCGCTGGGGATTTCTTTTGTCTTTGCTTCCAGCGGCTGCCCCAGGAAGTCACTACCTGCTTTTGCCTGTTGAGCGTCGGTCTCCCTGGCATCCACTTCTTTGGGGATACCACAACCATTGTTTCCAGAAGCATAGACAGTGTTTGCACAAATAAGCTAAGCCCTGGGCTTTACCTTGCACCTGACATCAGGAAGGATGCACTTTTCCAGAACAGCTAATTTCTAGATTTTGATAATTATCCACTGGTTATGTTCTTGATTTTAGTACACAGACACTGAAGTATTTACAGGTACCTGGGCATCATAACTGCAACTAAGGTGACCAAATGACTTGCTTTGCCCAAGACTTCTGGGAGTCCTAGATGCAGTACTTTCAATGTTAAAATCAGGAAAGCCCCAGACAAACTGAGAAGAGTTGGTCATTGTAGCCACAACTGACTCTAAAAAGGTTCAGGATAAAAATGTGTTTGTGTGTGTAGATATAAAATAAATGTTGTAAATGTTAACGTTTGGGGAATACGAGTAAAGAATCCGTACTGTTCTTGCATCTTTTATATGTCTGAAATTATGTCAAAATTATAAATTGAGGCCAGGTGTGGTGGCTCATCTCTGTAATCCCAGCACTTTGGGAGGCCAAGGCAGGCGGATTGTTTGAGCCCAGGGGTTCTAGACCAGCTTGGGCAACATGGCGAGACCTTCCCTTCTCCCTGGCAACTCCCACCCCCATCTCTACAAAAAATAAAAAAAATTAGCCAGGCATGGTGGTGCATGCCTGCAGTTCCAGCTATTCAGGAGGCTGAGGAAGGAGAATCATTTGAGCCCAGGAGGACAAGGCTACGGTGAGCACTGATCGTGCCACTGCGCTCCAGCCTGGTCAACAGAGCAAGACCCTGTCTCAAAAATAAATAAACAAGTAAATAAAAATAAAAATTGAAAGAAAAAATTCCAACACCATTTGAAGATATGTTCTCCAAAGCAGGCTTGAACTTGTTTTTTTGTGTCGTGGCAGTACACACAGTGGCCCAGCGTTGGCACTACAACAAGCGGAGGCCCTAGATTGTGAAGTGTTATTCACATGGCAGGTGCCTGGACTTCAAACCACACCCCCACAGTATCCCAGCTGGAGAACTGGGACTTTGTCTTAGACTATACATACATACATATATATATATATATATATATATATATATATATATATATATTTTTTTTTTTTTTTTTTTTTTTTTGAAATGGAGTTTTCACTCTTGTTGCCCAGGCTGGAGTGCAGTGGCATGATCTCGGCTCACTGCAACCTCTGCCTCCTGGGTTCAAGCGATTCTCCTGCCTCAGCCTTTCCAGTGGCTGGGATTACAGGCACGCACCACCGTGCCCAGCTAATTTTTGTATTTTTAGTTGAGACAGAGTTTCACCATGTTGGCCAGGCTGGTCTTGACCTCCTGACCTCAGGTGATCCACCCACCTTGGCCTCCCAAAGTGCTGGGATTATAGGGGTGTGCCACCACGCCCAGCCTAGAATACCATATTTTAGACCCTAAACAAAGTATGAGACCAGTCAGAAAATGAGTGAAATTCAACTGTTATTGAATCCCTGATTGATTCTGTGTTGGGCACCATGTTGTGCACTTTCCCTCAGCTAAACAGTTTCAAACCCCACAGCAACCTGGGGGAGACTGCCTCGCTTCACAGATGCAGGAAAAAAGTCATCAAAAAAGTTGAACAGCTCCTCCGAGGGCACGTGACTACCAAGTGGGCAAGGTGGGATCCAAAACCAGCTCTAAATAACTGAAAAGAACACTAATGCCTATTAGTGGGGGTTAGTTAAAGGACGTTTGTTGATCCCTTCTGGAGAATATTAAACAGCTGTGTAAAAGTATGAGCTGTTGCTGCCTAAGCTGCTGGCAGGGTGCAGGGGAGGGGGTATCAGTGACTGATCGTTGAGTCAAGATAGCCAGGCAACATTCAGTTTGGTTGTAGTAATCCCTTTAGGCATGTGGGTATGAGTTTAATTTCTACAAGAGTGTATGTATAAAACTATATGCATACACACACAATTTGTGTTAACAGAAAGGTCAAAGACAAGAGGTCTCTCAAGCTTTAAAGTGTGTAAGCATCACCTGGTGAACTTGTTAAAATGCCTGATAGTACATCGCTCTGCTCCTACTAAAGTAGCGAAGGGAGGGACCCAGAAGCAACTAGAATCTGGAAGCGCAAAATTCAAGTTATTTTTCAGCGGTTTTGTCTTAGAGAGTGGGGATTTTAATTTTTAATTTAAAAAAAATTTCATATGATTGGAATATTTTTGAACAGGCATGCACCACTTTTATACGACTAAAATGTAGTACACCCAGCTTTTTTTCCATTCTTTAATCTGGAACAGTTCCTCATTCTTTGTCTTTCATGACATTGACGTATATTAGGTTGCTGCAAAAGTAATTGCGGTTTTTGCCATGAAAAGTCATGGTAAAAACTGCAACTATTTTTGCACCAACCTAATATGTAGAACGCCCCTCAACCTGGGTTTGTTTGATGTTTTCTCATGATTGAATCCAGGTTATTTATTTTTAGCAGGAATCCCACAGAGGTACCTGGTGTTGGTTTATCACATTATCAGGTATATTAACTTTGATCATTTGATTGAGGGGATTTCTGCCAGGTTTATCCACTGTAAATTTACGATTTTCCCCCTTTGGAATTTATATGCATGTTGTGGGGTGATATTTGGGGATTATGCAAATATCCTGTTTTTCATTAAACTCTCCCACTTGTTTTCTTATCCACTGAAAACGTCTGCCAGAATCAGTTATTTTTACAATGGGTTACCCAATGATTGGACTTCTTTTGTGAAAATATTTCATAGTGGAGAATCTTCGTAGGTTTGTGGAGGAACCAGGCAAATCACAGATAATTGCGGTGTAATGTAGCAATTGCTCCATAAAAAAAAGTAAAGTGAGGGATGGCAAGCTACAAGCCCCTGGGTAAAATCTAGCCCAACGCCTGTTTTTATAGGTAAAGTTTTGTTGGAACACAGCCATGCCCATCTTCTACTTACCTAGTGTCTGTGACCGCCTTTGAACTACAATGCAGTTGAGAGGTATAACCAAAGGCATGTGATTCACAAAGCCTTACAGGGTTGCTTCCTGGCCCTTAGAAAGAAGTTTCCTGACCCTTGATACAAGGCCTGTGGAGAGAACTCCTCTGAATGGTGCTTCAGTTCTGTGGAACTCACACACAGGGAGCATTCATTTGCTCTGCAGGCCCTCGGGGGTATTCCAAGGCAGGAGTGTTCCTGAACTAGAACCTAGTCCTATGTAGGCTTTCCCATTTAGGTTAATATGCACACTACAAAGGTGCCATGCCATCTCTTACTTAAAAGAGATTAACTCTGTTTTGTTTAGGTGTAACTATACATTACCAACAAGAAAGGAAATTATACCAAGTCAGAGTGACTAAATACAATTACCGTAATTAGCCTGACCCAAATCTTTTTATGTCAAGGCACTGACAAGTCCTGTCAGAATGGCCTCTTTATTTCTTTTGTACAACAAAACTCTGGACAGGAAGAACATTTGAACCATTCTCAGAGTGTGTAACATGAACACAGAACCTGTTTTGGCACCAGGCTGGTAAAGGTTACTGGGGAGGTTAAGAGTATCAGTTATTTACATGTGAAATCATGTTTATTTCCAGAATGTGCCTTGTTCACTAAAGTTCCCAACAGGATTAGGCTCAACTGAATGTGTTGCTCAGAAAGCTGTGTTTTGTAGTAGGAAGAGGAAGTTCTGGAAAATCAATTAAGAACTCAGAGTAACTTAATCTTGTTGATTGTTCTCTTCTATGGGGAACACCCATGTAATGCTAGAATGGCCAGCTCCAGGAAAGATCAGCGTTTTGGGCCAAGCTTCTGTGATTAAAGGAAAGGAGAGAGTTAAATATATTTCTAGTGAATTTTGGCCACAAAAAGTTGATCTGGATTTTTCTTTTATTTTTTATTTATTTATTTATTTATTTTTGAGACGGAGTCTCGCTCTGTCACCCAGGCTGGAGTGCAGTGGCGCGGTCTCGGCTCACTGCAACTTCTGCCTCCTGGGGTCACGTCATTCTCCTGCCTCAGCCTCCCTTAGTAGCTGGAACTACAGGCGCCCAACCACGCCCAGCTAATTTTTTGTATTTTTAGTAGAGACGGGGTTTCACTGTGTTAGCCAGGATGGTCTCGATCTAGTGACCTCGTGATCCGTCCGCCTCGGCCTCCCAAAGTGCTGGGATTACAGGCATGAGCCACCGCACCCGGCCCGATCTGGATTTTTCTAAAGCCAAAGCCACAATTTCTTATTGGCAAATGCCATCCACAGAAGATTCCTGTTTGACACAGTGTAGGGATGAGAAGGGGAAGATAATTTTAATGAGTGATATAGTTGTTATTAAAAATTATTGCTTTATGCTCTAGGGAAGAATGTGACTTTATTTATTTGTTTATTTTTGAGACAGGGTCTCACGCTGTCACCCAGGCTGGAGTGCAATGGTGCAATCATAGCTCACTGCAGCCTCAACTTCCTGGGTTCAGGTGATCCTCCCACCTCAGCCTCCCACATAGCTGGTACAACAGGCGCATGCCACCACATCCAGATAACTTTCTGAATTTTTTGTAGAGACGAGGCTCTTGCCATGTTGCTCAGGCTGGTCTTGAACTCCTGGCCTCAAGTGATCTGTCCACCTCAGATTCCCAAACCATTGGAATAATAGGCATGTGCCACCATGCCTGGCTGCATGAAATTCTAAAGCAGATAAAGCTATGAAAACACTGGACAAAATGCTAAAGATTTGGAAGGACATAAAGATGAAGCCCAGATAATTCCAGAATGGCAGAGGATGGAAAAGGAAAAGTAGATTGATCAGTGTAAGACTAAAGCACTGTGCTTCTGCCCAAGGCACTCACAGAAGGCAGATAGAAATTAAGCACAGGCAGCAAAGGACAGCTGGAAAGAAGAAAGGACCTTCCTTTTCTAGTCATCTGTAGCCACATCTGGCTACAATGCCCAGAGCAGGGCATTATTATACTTACCTTTAAATAAAGCAAACACCCTTTTACCCAGAAGAGTTGGGGAACAATCAGAATAACAAATATTCTACTTTCTCAAGAGCTCTTGAATTCCTTGCATTTCTTAAGAGTTTCCTAGACATTTTCACATATATCAATTTGTTTATTATCACCGCACACTCTGAAATTGGCATTATTAGCTCCTTTTTACAGATAGAAAAACAGAAAAGTAAAGTGACTTGCCCAAAGTTAGGCAATCCTCAAATCAAGCCTCTTGATCTAAAATCAGTGCATTTTACAGGGCACTACAGGGACTGTGGTCTACCAATGTATCTGTTGTTGGATGTGTCGCTGGTTCGAATGGAGACACTCAAATGGATGGGCTGCTTACAAGGTGTGGGCTGGGTACCGAGCACAAACAAAGATCAAGGTGCCCAGAGGCCTGCAAGAGTGGGGAGGAGTTACTACCCCTAAGAGCTAATGATGCTCCCCACTCGCTGAGTGTTGGAGTGTGAAGTCGGGCTGCTTGGCAGGAGCTGGCATGAGGAGAGAGACAGGCAGTGCCAGTGACAGGCACCGAAGTGGGGAGGAAACACCCCAACTTACCGCTCTCCTGGCCCTCAGTTCTTCAGCCAGAGCCTCCCACTGGCAGCATGGGCTGCCTCCCTGGGCAATGGAGTAGAATCCAGGAGAGGCGCGGGGAAGGAGTGGGGCTGTGAAAAGGAAGAGCTGGCACTTTGGCTTTCACAAAACTGGAAAACCCTAAAAAATGCCTAACATAAGAATTCAGTTAAACATAATTTGTACAGTCAGCCCACAGTACCTTATCTGAAGCTCTGTGGGCCAGATGTGTTCTAAAATTCGTAATATTTTGTATTCCAAGAAGAAAACCATGGATATAAACTATATATTATGTAACACACCCCAGCAGGGTCTAAGACAGCACTTTATAAAAAAACGCATTCACCTTTATGTACTGTAAGTGAGATAAATAATAACTATAAATAACTTCTCATTAATTTAGATCAGTGATTGCTATTACATGAATTTTGGTGCTAAACTTGCTCCTAAAAATTGGATTTCAGAATTTTTAGAATTTTGGAATTGTGGAGGAGGGATGAGAGATTATTGACCAGTTTTCTATTTTTCAAAAGATATTCAAGGATTTCTCTTTTCTTTCCTTTCCTTTTCTTTTTTTTTTTTTTTCTGTTTGTTTAAGACAGGGTCTTTCTCTGTCACCGAGGCTGGAGTGCAGTTGTGTGATCTCAGGCCTCTGCAGCGAGCCTCTGCAGTGAGGCTGTTCACTGCAACCTCAACCTCCCAGGCTCAAATGATCCTCCCACCTGAGCCTCCCAAGAAGCATGAACTACAGACATGAGCCACCACATCTGGCTAATTTTTAAAAAGTTTTTCTAGAGATGAGGCCTAATCATGTTGCCCAGGCTGGTCTCAAACTCCTGGATTCAAGGGATCCTCCCACCTTGGGCCTCCCAAAGTGCTAAGACTACAGATGTGAGCCAACACACCTGGCCTGATATTATAGGATTTTACGGCATTTTATTGTCATTATTATGAATGCTGGTTGTCCCTGGATAGTCTTTCTTTTACTATCAAATTGTATATATATATATATATATAGACACACACATTCATATATGTATATTTATATATGTATATATGTATTTTATATATATATATCCTTTTCTGAATACCAGAAAAATGGGTATTTACCTTATATAGCTTTAAATATTATTAATTAAAAGACAAAAGAGGATGGCAATTTACTTTGCAAAAAGAGGATTTGTCCTGGAAATGATTCACAGCAGCATTCCTCTAAATAGTAAGCACACTGGTAGTGACAATGTGGCTTTGTTGACTAAAAGCAGAGTTGCACACTCCTTTTCCTGTGTGGCATTGACTGCTATGTTAATAAAGACTGGGTCCCTGAAAGTGAAGAGAACATCTCTGGGGCTCCATCCATCTGAACGGTTGGCGCTCTCCGGAATGCCCAGGTGAGCAGCGTGAGGAATCGTTTCTTGGAATTCCGTGGGGATTGTTCATGGTAATTGTGTTGGCAGGCATTCCTGGTCTCCAAAGCTCTGAAAACTGCAGTTCTCAGAACGACTTAACAGGAAGCCTCACCCACTAACAGAGGAAGCTGAGGAAGGAAGGAAAGATGGCAGTGCTGGGGGAGGGTCCGCCTATTAAACAATGAGCAAAGTCATGTGCCTTGGGACCAAGTCTAGGTGGCTAGAGGAAGCACCCCCATTCACATCTTCCTCGCTGCCTCCCAAGACTCTGCTAGGTCCCTGTGTTCCTGCTGGCCCAGATCATTCCTCATTTCCCAGGTTGACTCAGAAATGTCCTTCCTCAGGACATTTGTGCTCAGGCCTCTGAAGCATTAGAGGCATTTGAACCACAGCAACTCCATCTTGAATAGGAGCTGGGTAAAATAAGGCTGAGACCTACTGGGCTGCATTCCCAGATGGTTAAGGCATTCGAAGTCATGGGATGAGTTAGGAGGTTGGCACAAGATACAGGTCAAAAAGACCTTGCCGATAACACAGTTTGCAGTAAAGAAGCCGGCCAAAACCCACCAAAACCAAGATGGCGACGAGAGTGACCTCTGGTTGTCCTCACTGCTACACGCCCACCAGCATATGACAGTGTACGAATACCATGGTAATGTCAGGAAGTTACCTCGTATGGTCTAAAAATGGGACACATGAATAACCCACTCCTTGTTTAGCATATCATCAAGAAATAACCACAAAAATGGGCAACCAGCAGCCCTCGGGGCTGCTCTGCCTATGGAGCAGCCATTCTTTATTCCTTCACTTTCTTACTAAACTTGCTATCACTTTATAGATTCACTTTGAATGCTTTCTTGCGTAAGATCCAAGAACCCTCTCTAGGGGTCTGGATCGGGACCCATTTCTGGTAACACCATCTCTGGACTACTCTTCTCCCTGCTCCTTGTCACCTCCAATTCCACTGCTTACTTATATAGTCCTTCATGACCTTCAAAGTCAATGCTCACTTCTTTCACAAGGCAGTAACTGCTGCCTTCTCTCCACTCTGGCACCCATAACACCCAGCACTCTATGACAGGCCCCAGTGTGTGATGTCCCCCTCCCTGTGTCCATATGTTCTCATTGTTCAGCTCCCGCTTATGAGTGAGAACATGCAGTGTTTGGTTTTCTGTTCCTGTGTTAGTTTGCAGAGAATGATGGCTTCCAGCTTCATCCATGTCCCTGCAAAGGACATGAACTCATTCTTTTTTATGGCTGCATAGTATTCCATGGTATATATGTGCCACCTTTTCTTTACCCAGTCTATTGTTGATGGTCATTTGGGTTGGTTCCAAGTCTTTGCTATTGTAAGCAGTGCTGCAATAAACATATGTGTGCATGTGTCTTTATAGTAGAATGATTTATAATCCTTTGGGTATATACCCAGTAATGGGATTGCTGGGTCAAATGGTATTTCTGGTTCTAGATTTTTGAGGGATTGCCACACTGTCTTCCACAGTGGTGGAATTAATTTACACTACTCACTTACTTCAAAAAAATTAATTCATCAGGAATTTAGTTAAAAACCTACCCCGTGTAGTGTGGTGCTAGGCTTGGGATTTGAAGATAGAGTTCCTGCATTCTGGAACTTACTGTCTAGTGGGAGAAAATAGGCAGCATCAGAACAGAGTGGCTTGATAGCACAGAAGAGGGACGTGTGACCCAGACTTGGTGTGTGCTCATAGGGTGTGGTCAGGGAAGGCTGAATCTTCAAGGACAAGTGGAAGGTGGGCTAATGAATGGTGGGTGAAGGATGCTCCTGGCACAGGGAACAGCATGACATGGGGCAAGCAGTTGGAGGATCAGAATGTGTCCCAAGAACTGCAATGAACTGAGTGTGGCTGCTATATGAAGGTCAAGCAAGAATGTGGCAAAGACAGGACCAGAGAAGGATCAAGCTGGACGGGGAGCAGAGGCCTGATCATAAAGCGTCTTGCAAACCTTGCTAAAGAATTAGACAGTTTAGTCCATGGTGCCTTGTAAGTGGCCTGGATAGATGAGTCACTCAGTTATGTCACAGGTCAAGATACAATTACCTGGTATCTGAGGTTGAGTTCCCACAGAAGCAGATTCTGAGACAAAGATTCAAGTGCAAGTAGGTTCACTGGGAGATGATCCCAAGAACTACTGAGGGACTGAGGGGAAATGGGTTAGGAAAAAGAAGGCAGCTGATACAGGGTGCATTGATCAGTAGGTTGCTGCTGTGAGCACCTTGGCTCAGATTGCTGGAAAACTGTAAGACATGCTTCAGAGACATCCCACTCAAGGGTGGAGGAGCCATTGTTTGGGGGCTGATCTCAGGGGCATTTATTCCCCATCACTGTGGCCTGCCCTGTGTGAGGGCAAGAAGGAGCCGCCAGCTGGAGAGAACCCACAGGCAGAGAACCCTGGGTGTCTGAAGAAGCCCTGGCCCCTGGCCATGTACAAGAACAGTGAGTGATAGGGTGCAGTGGGGCTCAGCGTCTGCCACATCCGGTTATTCAGATGGAATAATGTGGAAAAACAAGAAGGGTTTGCTCCTTGGCTCTTGCTATGAGAGTCAGGACTGGAAAGAAGTGGCACGCTCAAGGGAATAATGGAAGAGAGTTTGATGAAGGGACGATTCACAGAGGTGTGGGAGGGGAAGCACCAGGAGCTAGTCCTTCTAGGCCCCAAGAGGAGGGAACCCGGCCTTCTCACCACTCAGGTGGGATAACTCTGAGGCTGGCTCCCCACCATTGTCCAGCGGTCTCAGCTGAGCTGCTCAGCCATACACCTGCTCATCAGCACACCCTGTATTGGCCACATTTGCTCCTTCCTTTTCCTGATCCGCTTCCCTACTACCCTAAGTAGTCCTTCTTAGGATCACCTCCCAGTTAACCTACTTGGTGGAATAGGCTGAGGGCCAGAGTTGAGGGAAAGAGGGAACCTTTTTGAGGGAAGTTGAGGGAAAAAGGGAAAGAGGTGGCCCAATAACCTCTTTCTCCTGCCCAACAGGAGTGTGGTCTTAGGTAGAAAACTGCAGCCCTGCCAAATTACAGCTTGTTGGCAGGAACTGAAGGCAGAAACAGTGTCCCCTCTCTTGTCCAGTCCCTCAGCCATAGGAACTGAAAAACAGAGGCCAAGGAAGCCCTAGCAACATGGTCTGTCCCGAGAGAAGCGTCTGCAGGGCACAGGGCAGGGAGAGAAGTGAGAGCTCACCTGGAGGGGCAGACGGAGAAGACCCAACACGCCCTTCTCACAGCAGAGTAGCTTTTCACCTACCCTGTTCAGACCGGCTTCTACACTGCCAGAAAACTCATCACTTCATGGCAAAGCACAACTTTACCCAACAATGCCTTTTATTTGTGAGCACCTTACCGTTTACAATCACTTTTCACTGACCCTGTACTTCTTTTGCCACAAAATAACTGATCAGCTGGGCAGAGCAGGTGCTAATATCCATCCTCTGTTGAGCCAAGAGTTCAACTCTTATCTTTGGATTCAGAGTCCAGCGTTCTCTTTGTTACATCATGTCTTCCCAAGAAACAGGAAGTCATTGCTGCTCAGCAATGGCCACATTGTTCATCTTTACTATGACATCTTTGCAATAGCTTAGTTGGTACTTGGAGTCAGTTACCGAAGCCATGATTTCTAGAGGTCCCTCTTAGCTACAAATTTCTTTTTCTTTTTCTTTTTTGAGACGGAGTCTTGCTCTGTCTCCAGGCTGGAGTGCAGTGGCGCGATCTCAGCTCACTGCAACCTCCGTCTCCCGGGTTCAAGCTATTCCCCTGCCTCAGCCTCCCGAGTAGATGGGACTACAGGCGCCCGCCACCACGCCCGGCCAATTTTTTTTGTATTTTAGTAGAGATGGGGTTTCACCCTGTTGGCCAGGATGGTCTCGATCTCCTGACCTTGTGATCCGCCCACCTCGGCCTCCCAAAGTGCTGGGATTACAGGCATGAGCCACCACGCCCGGCCAGCTTCAAGTTTCTTAATATAATAATGATCTGATTTAATGTGTAATCTTAGAGGTGACCTAAAGTGAGAATATCTTAATTCCATAACTGTGCAGTTCTATGTAAAATCTACTTACACAGAGGGAGACTCACAGAACTAAAATCGTTAGATGCCTACTACGTGCCAGGGAACTTGTGTACGTCATTACTTTGCAGATGGATAGTATCATCTGACTCCACATTCCATATTCTTCTGCTTCAATAAAGGTTGCTAATGGATTATGGCTAAAAAACCCATGCTTGTTATTTTTAGAAACACAACAAACAAGCACAAATGCACTCAGAGGAATCATTTTTTGGGTCCTCAATGACGGCATGATGACGTCTCTTGCAAAAATGTGCCCTTCAGCTTTGCAGTCAGCAGTGGCTGGGAGCCGGGGCTCTGGAGCCAGACTGCCTGGCATCAGCCTCTGGCTTGTGACTTATCACTTTTTCACTAGGTAACCTCGCTTCATTCAATCTCCCGTGCCTCAGTTTCCCTGTCACCAAATTAGAGCTCATAATACTCCTTACCCAATAGTCATTACCCTTGTAATAAACATTGAATGAAGTTAATAGTGCCTCGCATAGCATAGGCACCTCAGTAAGATCAACTGTAATGATGTTTATGTCTGCATTGTCCTTATCAACCTGATATGTTCTGTAAATAAGTATGTCTTCAACCCATGGCCTGGCCTAGGGAATGTAGGGGGTGACCTTAAAAGGCCAAGAATCCAGGACCTAGAGAGAGACCTACAGGGGCTGGGTGCTTTCGTGCCTGGGCAAACTGATAATGCCACAGGCGGATGGGAGAGATGAACTCGCCAAGCAAGTGGCACGCTGAGGGGTGGGCGGTTCTAGTAGGAAACATATTTTGGTCTGTGGTTTCTCTGAGCCATTTTTGTCTTTGCCAAATGAGCCCCTTGGGAAAATGAAGCAGCTTGATCTATATAAATAACCACCATTTGGGAGAGGAAGTGAGAGATTTCCCTAGAGAGGGCGGGAAAGGGCTGTGGGGCTCAGTGTCAGGCCCAGCACCTGGCCCATGGGGGACACTCAGAACTATCCAACCAGTGGATGGTTTTCAATGGCTTTCGTTGTGAAAGGCCTTCTTCCCTCCTTGGACAGAGGACATTGTCTTGTTGCGGGTGGCGGCTACGGAGGCTCAGGTTCTGTTGGGCTTACCTTGGCTGAGTCAGGTCAGACACCGGTCTCCTCACTTCTAAGTTGAGGATGGGGGACTCTGGATCCCTGCTATGTCTCCTGAGAGAATGAAGGTTGCCAACACCCCTAACACACTCCATAGTGATGCTACAGGGGAAAGGACAGGGAGAGCTCTTGCCTTTTCATGGGAGTCAGAGAGTGCCGTGGGAAGGGGGTGTCTTTGATTTATTCACTCTCTCACCAGTGATTGAGTGTTATATTAGTTTCCTAGGACTGTGGTAACAACTGGGTGGCTTAAACCTTCAGACATTTATTCCCTCACAATTGCAGGACCAGTCTCCTTCTGAGGCTCTAGGGAATGACCCTTCCTTGCCTCTTCCTAGCTTCTGGCATTTACCAGCCATCTTTGGCATTCCTCAGCTTGCAGTTACTAACTTCAATCTTGCCTCTGTCGTCAGACGAGTTTCTTCCCTCTGTGTCTCAGTCTCTGTGTCTTCACATGGCTTCTTGCAAGGACACCAGTCACTGGTTTTAGGGCCTACTCTAATGGAGTATTACCTCACCTTACCTAATTGCATCTGCAAAGACTCTACTTCCAAATAAGGTCACATTCTAAGGTTCTGTGTGGACATGAATTTGGCAGGGGGCTCGTGGGAGGACACTATTCAACCCAGCACAGGTGACTTCTTCATGCTAGGCACCCTGCCAGCTGGCCTGGATATGAAGATGAGTAAGACCCCACAATCTGACAGTTACTGAGGAGACAGACACATAGTGAGTCACTGTAATTCCATGAGATTAGCATGAGCTAGTATCTTACATTTATTGAACTTTTACTAACTGCCTGGCACTATTCAGTGTACATTTAAACTCATAATCCTCATAGCAACCCTAGAGGTATGTAGTACTATTATCCCCATTTTACAGATGAGGAGGCTGAGTTCCAGGGAGGATGAGTACCTGCCACAGGTCACAGGCCTGGTCTCCCTGCCTGTGGAAGTCAGGGCAGGCTCTTCTGAGGAAGTGACACTGGAGTAGAGACTTGGATCAGGAGAAAGCAACAACTATAGGAAGGCTGGAGGGCGGATGGGGTAGGCAAGTGTTCCAGACAGAGGCAAAAGCCATGCCAAGCTTGGCAAGCTTGAGTCAGGCTCAAGTTTAGCAGGCATAGGGAGATGAAGGAGGCACCTGTGGCTGGATCCAGTGCCAGGCAGCAGAGTGGGGTGAGGTTAGAGAAGCAGGGCCTCTGAGGCTGTGGTGAGGAATCTGGGTCTGATGCTTTTTCTTTCCTTTTTTTTTTTTTTTTTTTTTTGAGACCAAGTCTCACTCTGTCATCCAGGCTGGAGGGCAATAGTGTGGTCTCGGCTCACTGCAACCTCCACCACCTCCCAGGTTCAACTGATTTTCCTGCACGCCAGCACTCCTGGTTAATTTAATTTTTGTATTTTTAGTAGAGACAGGGTTTCACCATGTTGGCCGGGCTGGTCTCGAACTCCTGGCTTCAGGTGATCCACCCACCTCAGCCTCCCAAAGTGCTGGGATTACAGGTGTGAGCCACTGCGCCCGGCCCGATTTGTTCTTTACACAAGTCTCTCTGGCTGGGAATGGAGAATGGACAACCGTGGGTAAGGGTGGACGTGGGGAGGCCAGATGGGGTCTGGGTTATCCCTAGCAGGACTTGCTGATGGATGTGAAGGGTGAAAGGGAACGAGAAAGCACTCACGTTAGGCTTGAGTGACTGAGGGATGAGGATACCCTGAGGAAGATGGGAAGGATGGGGTGGGGCAAGAGGCATGGCCTAAGGAAGGACTAAGTCAAGGGCTAAGTCTGTTAGGCACCCAGTGGTCCTTGAAGCCGCCAGACTGAATCTGGATGAGGACGCCGCAGCTGAGAATCCTGCTGGTACCCATGGCCGGGGCTGGGGTTCCCAAAGCTGGCTGCCCAGTAGAAACCCCTGGAGAGCATATTCAAAATACAGATTCCTGGGCCTCATCCCAGACCGAAACTTAATATACGAGGGTCCAGGAATCCGTAGTTTCAACAGGCCTAGAATGATGTAGCAATAGCTTACTTTTACTAAGCACTTCCTTTATGGATTTTTTTAATCTCATAAGAATTCTGCGAGCTGGGTCCATGTTCCCACCCATGTTGCAGCTGAACACACGAAGGCTCAGGGCAGCTGGGTAATTTGCTCAAAGTCTCATAGCAAGTTCCAGCATCTGTGGGAAGAGGAGCTGGGCCACGTGATCTCAAACCCTAAGCGGATTCCAGGCATCTCCTGAATCTTCACGCTGCTTCCTTTCCATCCGGAGATTTCTTTATTGTCCGGGGCTGACTTCAGGAAAGCCATGTTCTGCTTGCTCCTGAGGCTCGGTTCCAATATCTCAGCTGTCTGCCCATCTCCTCCTTGAGTAAATATTTAAATCGAATTTAAATTTTCCCTCTTCAACCTTTCTAAATAAAAATAAATCTTGCCTTCTGGACTGTGTCTGCTGCTTCCCGTTTATTGGAGAGCTCCATTTATCGCACACAGCGCTCAAATCACTGACAGCTGCGGCCTAGAGTCGCTCAATGGAGTCCTGGCAAAGTCGGGCCCGCCGCCTCCGCAGCTGCTGCCCCCTGCCGGACCTGCGCTACGCTGTCCTGGGCTGCGCCCGGTGGGGTCTGGGCCTGCAGCGTGAGGACCCCTTTCGCTTCCGGGCTCTTTGACCTTTTCATTTAGCGGAGGTCCTACTGGCTCCCTCCAGGTGAAAGGCTAGCGAGGGGCCACGTCCCAGACTGACTTCAGGCCCACGGTCACCATCACCAAACTTCCAGCTTTTAAATAACACAGACAGGGCCGCGAGCGTGTGGCTCACGCCTGCAATCCCAGCACTTTGTGGAGGCCGAAGCAAGTGGATCACCTGAGGTCAGGAGTTCAAGACCAACCTGGCCAATGTGATGAAACCTCGTCTCTACTAAAAACACAAAAATTAGCCGATGTGTTGCTGGGCGCCTGTAATCCCAGCTACTCGGGAGGCTGAGGCAGGAGAATCGCTAGAACCGGGGAGGCAGAGGTTGCAGTGAGCCGAGATCGCACGGTTGCACTCCAGCCTGGGGGACAGAGCGAGACTCCGTCTCAATAAATAAATAATGAATAAACAAAAATTTAAAAGAAAAAACACAGACTCAGCTGCTTTTTTGTTTTTGTTTTGTTTTATTTTTAAGGAGTTAGGTCCCTGGATCCTTGAGAGACAAATTGTCTGAGTGAGGAAGGGAGACTGCTGAGTTTGCCTGCCTATTGAATCCCATTTCGTTTCCAGAAAATTCCATCTTTCCTACCTCCATGCCCCCTCCCCCGTCCCCTTCTCTTTGCTGCAGTTTACCAAGACATACTAGCAGTAAAGATTCTTGTTCAGAAGGCCTTGCAAAATCAAAAATGAAAAAGAGACATTTCCCTCTCCTTTCCCCAGCCGTCCTCTCCCCTCCTTGTTCTGCCAGAAACCCCACTAGCTTGCCAGGAGCCACCCAGGAACAGATTTCCTGTCTAATCTGTTGCATCTGTTCACCCCCTCCTACTCCCTGTTAATCCCTCCAAATGCACCGTTTGCCACAAATGGGCATGAGACAACTGGCAGCGCGACCTCAGGGCTGATTCATGTGGCTCCAGCCACGCTCATTTGTTCTGTTTTCTCTCTGAAATGCAGGGAGGCAGCCACCTCCATTCTGCTCAGCGAAGTGACACTTGAGAACGCTAGTCACAGGGCCAGTTCCAGTCTGTGAAGCCAAGCCTTTGTCATTTATATGTTTGTGCTCATCGATTTTACGCTGATGATTTAGTTATATTTATCTGGGAATGGTTCCGATTCAAGCCATGGGAAAGTCAGGAGACTTGGGTGGTATTTATGGTTCAGTAATTGCCTTGTTGTGGGGCCCTGGCTCAGGAAATAATCCTCTGGGAGCCTGCATTTCTCCATTTTGAAAACAGTGAGAAATCTTCCGTGTAACAGCTATATGTCAGGTGCACTGAAATCTCTTCATAAAATATTGGTTCATTTTTTTTTCTTCCTTTTCCCTTTCAGTTATTCTGTAGTACCCCCAATGCATCCTTGGCACCCAGGAAATCTGTATAGAGAAGTGAGTACTACACTGTCAGGGACGGCATGCGTTCCCCTCAAATTCATATGTTGAAGCCCTAACCTCCAATGTGATGGTATTAAGAGGTGGGGCCTTTAGGAGAAAATGAAATCATGAGGCTAGAGCCTTCATAAACGGGATTAGTGTCCTTATCAGATGAACCAACACTAGAGCTTCCTGCCTCCACCGCATGAGGATACAGTGAGAAGGTAGCTACATGCAAGCCAGGAAGAGAGGCCTCGCCAGAACCAAATCTGCTGGCACCTTGATCTTGGACTTCCAGTCTTTAGAACTGTGAGAAATAAGTATCTGTTATTTAAGCCACCCAATCTATGGTATTTTGTTATAGCAGTTTGAGCTAATACATTATCATTCTAATATTTTTTCTCCATGTTAATATGATCACCTATAAACATCAATGTGCATCTATACAGATACATATATAAAGTATATGCCATTATTTCATATATTTTTTCTGTATATTGCTTTATTCCTCTAGCACCTAATGGAGTCACTTTTGTTTTTGTTTGTTTGTTTGTTTTTGACACAGGGTCTTGCTCTGTTGCCCATGCTGGAGTGCAGTGGTGGGATCTTGGCTGACTGCAACCTCTGCCTCCCAGGTTCAAGCGACTCTTGTGCCTCAGACTCTCAAGTAGCTGGGATTACAGGCACCTGCCACCACGCCCAGCTAATTTTTTGTATTTTTAGTACAGATGGGGTTTCACCATGTTGCCCAGGCTGGTCTCAAACTCCTGACTTCAAGTTATCTGCCCACCTTGGCCTCCCAAAATGCTGGGATTACAAGTGTCAGTCACCGTGCTGGGCCAATGAAATCGCTCTTAATTCACCTGGTTCAGGTTCAGTTTATACTTTTAAATGACCACATATAACTCTGGTGCAGTTCTATTATAATTTCTTCAGCTATTCCCATGTGGATGATACTCACTTTGTTTCCTGTTTTTTGTTTTTTTGTTTGTTTGTTTTTTGCCTCTGTTTACAAGGTAGTATACTTCTGTGTATCTAAGCTTTTTGGTTTTGAAGCTTTTGTTCCTATGAGATGGATTTTCAGGAGTGTGACTTCTGGATAAATGTGTATATATTTTAATCATAACAAATGTGGCCAGATTTCTTTCCAAAAAGATTGCATTAATACAGTCTCTCCAATACAGTATAATAATACTGTATTTCCAATCACAAATGTACTAAAATCCCCACATTCTCTTTAGCAGTAGATTATCAATCTCTCTCATTTTTTCACCTGATCAGAGTAAATTCTTGTCTCATTGTAACTTTACTTGGTAGCTCCCTGATTGCACATGAATTTGAACCTCTTTTCACATATATGTTGGTCACATGGATTTTTTTGTGAATTGCCTATTCACATCCAGAAAAGTACCACTTTTCTGTCGTGGTACTTATCCCTGTCTTGTTTGTTTTGTAAGAATTCTCTGTATATTATAGCTATTCACCCTCTATCTGATCTCTGAGTTGACAGTCTTCCCTTGCTCCCCAAGCTAGTGTTTACCTATTGACTTAGCATCTTAGTCTGGTTGGGCTCCTACAACAAAAGATTTTAGAGTGGGTAATTTATAAACAACAGGAATTTATTGCTTACAATTCTGGAGGCTGGAAAGTGCAAAACTAAGATGCCAGCAGTTTTGGTGTTTGGTGAGAGCCTATTCCTCATAGATGACAACTTCTGTGTCCTCACATGGCAGAAGTGATGAACAAGCTCCCTCAAGCCTATTTTATAAAGGCACTAATCCCATCCATGAGGGCAGAGCTCTTATAACCTGATCACCTCCCAAAGGCCTCACCTTTTAATACTATCACCTGGAGAATTAGATTTCGACATATTAATTTTGGGGGGACACTTAAAATTCAGATCGTAGGACTTAGCTTCTGGTATCTTTTCCAAACAAAAATTTTTCATATTTATCTGGTCAAATATGTGTATCTGTCCTTTTATAGCTTCTGAGTTTCCAATCTTAATTAAAAAGCTCTCACCCACCTTAGTTTTTTTGTTTGTTTGTTTTTCCTCTTTGAGACAGGGTCTTGCTTCATCACCCAGGATGGAGTACAGTGGCTCCATCACTGCAACCTCAACTTCCCAGGCTCAAATGATCCTCCCACCTCAGCCTCTTCAGTAGCTGGGACTATAGGCACCAAATACCACACCTAGTCAATTTTATTTTATTTTTTGTAGAGATGGGGTATCTCTTGATGTTCTCCAGGCTGGAAAGGTCCATTTTAACTTTCTTCTGACTGGATAATCATTCTAGCATCTTTACTTAATACCTAATTCCTCCTCATGAGATTAAACATATCATTTTTCCTCTTTATTTTTATTTCATTTTAGATTCAGGGGTTACATGTGCATGTTTGTTAGCTGGCATATTGCATACTAGTGGGAATTGGGCTTCTAGTGTATCCCTTACCTAAATAGTGAACATTGTACCCGGTAAGTTTTATTTCAACGCTCATCCCCCCTTCTACCCTCCCCCATTTTTGAATCCCCAGAGTCTATTATTTCCATCTTTGTGTTTATATGAATCCATTGTTTAGCTCGCACTTATAAGTGAGAATGTGCAGTATTTGGTTTTCTTTTTCTGAGTTAGTTCACTTAGGTTAATGGCCTTCAGCTCCATCCATGTTGCCGCAAAAGACATGATTTCATTTTTTATGGCTCTCTAGTATTCTATGGTATATATTTCTTTATCCCATTAACTGTTGATGGACACTTAGGTTGGTTCCATGACTTTGCTACTGTGAATAGTGCTGCAATGAACATATGAATGTGGGTGACTTTTTTATAATGTGATTTCTTTTCCTTAGTCTCACTACTAGTGAGACTGCTGGGTCAAACTGGTAGTTCTGTTTTTAGTTCTTTACGAAATCTCCATACCATTTTCCATAGAGATTGAACTAATTTACATTCCCATCATCAGTGTATAAGCATTCCCTTTTCTCCACATCCATACCAACATCTGTTGCTTTTGACTTTTTAAGAATAGCCATTCTGACTGGTGTAAGATGGTATCTCATTGTGGTCTTAATTAGCATTTCTCTGACAATTAGTGATGAGCATTTTTTCATTTTTTTTTTGACTGCTTGTATTTCTTCTTTTGAGAAATGTCTGCTCCTGTAGACATGGCTAGGATTGCCATTTTTAATGGGGTTGTTTGTTTTTTTCTTGTTGAGTTGTTTGAGTTCCTTGTAGATTCTAGATATTAGTCCTTTGTCAGAGGCATAATATGCAAATACTTTTCCCATTCTGTAGGTTGTCTGTTTACTCTGTTGATTATTTATTTTGTTATGCAAAAGCATTGTAGTTCAATTAAGTCCCGTTTGACTATTTTTATTTTTGTTGCATTTGCTTTTAAGGTCTTCAGCACAAATTCTTTGCCTAGGCCAATATCCAGAAGAGTTTTCCCTAAGTTTTCTTCTAGGATTTTTATAGTTTCAGGTCTTATACTTAAGTCTTTAATATACCTTGAGTTAATTTGTATATATGGTGAGAAACAGGGATCCAGGTTCATTCTTCTGAATATGGTGAGCTAGTTTTCCCAGCACCACTCATTGACTAGGGTTCTCCTTTGTCTGTTGTTTATTTTTGTTGACTTTGTTAAGGATCAGTTACATGTAGATATGTGGCTTTATTTTTGGGTTCTCTGTTCTACTCCATTAACCTATGTGTCTAGTTCTGTAGTGGCACCATGCTGTTTTAGTTACTATAGCTTGGTAGCATAATTTGAAGTCAGGCAGTGTGATGCCTCCAAATTTGTTCTTTTTGCTTAGGATTACTTTGGCTATTCAGGCTCTTTTTTGGTTCCCTATGAACTTTAAGATTGTTTTCTTCTAATTCTGTTAAAAATGATGTTGGTAATTTAATAGGGATCGCATTGAGTCTGTAGATTGCCTTGGGCAGTATAGTCATTTTAATGATATAAATTATTCCAATCCATGAGCATGGGATGTTTTTCCACTTGTTTATATCATCTACAATTTCTTTCATCAGTGTTTTGTAGTTGTGCTTGTAGAGATCTTTTACTTCTTTGGTTAAATGTATTCCTATTTTATTCCTTTGTGGCCATTGTGGGGGTTGTTTTTTTTTTTTTTTTTTTTTTTGGATTGAGTTCTCGATTTGGTTCTCAGCTTGAATATTATTGATATATAGAAATGCTACTGATTTCCATATGTTGATTTTTTATCCTGAAACATTACTGAAGTTGTTTATCAAGTCTAGGAATCTTTCAGAGGAGCCTTTAGGGTTTTCTAGGTATACAATCATGTCATCAGTGAACAGAGATAATTTCACTTGCTCTTTTCCAATTAGGATGCCTTTTATTTCTTTGTCTTGCCTGATTGCTCTATGACTTCCAAAAATAATTCTTTAAAAGTAGCTTTTTTGAGGTATAATTTACATATCATAAAATTTAACTTTTGTTAAGTGATTTTAGTAAGAAGTTGATAGTTTTACAACCATCATTGCAATTCAATTTTAGAACATTTCTATCACCCCCAAAAGTTTACCTGTTTACCTTCCAGCCTAGATAATCTCAGATATGCTTTCTGTGCCTGTAAATTTGCCTTTTCTAGACATGAAAAATCATTTTCATCCTATTTGAAACATAAATATATTATTAGATCTGTTCAGGATTCGCTATTTTCTTTTTAAATGTTTACTTTTATTTTCATTATTTTTGAGGCAGTCTTGCTCTGTTGCCCAGGCTGAAGTGCAGTGGTGTAGTCATCACTCACTGCAGCCTTGGTCTCCTAGGCTCAGGCGATCCTCCTGCCTCAGCCTCCCAAAGTGCAGATTACAGGCATGAACCACCATTCCTGGGTAGGATTCTCTATTTTTTCCCATTGAGTCTTTTGTCTATTCTTCAACTTAATAGAAATATTAGCAAAGAACATGAAGAGTTTTTGGGAAAAAAAATACAAATTATTCTTAAAAGATATGAACCCTCACTCCTGATAAGAAGTACAGAGGAAAACTATGCTAAGATATCATTTTTCACCTCTTATATCAGCAGTAATCCAAAAGTTTAGTGACACACTGTGTTGATGAGTTTTGGGTGAACACATTCTTACTCATTGCTGGTAAGAACATAAGCCCTGGGCAATTTGGCCAAATTTCAAATGCATATTCCCAGCGGTTCTACTTTTGGAAGCTTATTCTACAGATATATTTTCATTAAGAAAAAAAAGTACATATTTTGGAACATTGCTTTTTGTAACAAAATGTTAGAAACCATGTCCTAGGGGACTAGTCAAATTATAGTATATTCATACGATGGAGACATGAGGCTGCTGTATAATAAAGGACAAGAAAGCTCTTTTTGTACTACAAATACCTTAGAGGCATATTAAGCAGAAGCAAGATTCAATGTGTACAATGTTACCCGTTGTGTAAAAAACAATGGAAAAAAGATTTTTGCACTCATATCTGCTTGTCTATGTATAAAGAAATTCTGGAGGGATACATATGGTGGAGGGTAAGATGGAACTGGGCAGATGTGGGACAAAGACAGAAGAAAAATGTTCACTGTATGTTTCTGTAACTTAATTTTAATTTTATATTAAAAATTTACCTATTTTCTCGTAGCTATCCTAGGCATTGACTTTTCCACATAACTTTCAAGACAATTTTATTCAGTTCTCACCTTCCCAACACTACTGGCATTCCAATAGTAATCATATTAAACTTATATCTGAATTTTGAGAGGATCAAGTTTTGGTTTTTTTTTTTGAGACAGAGTCTCGCTCTGTCACCCAGGCCGGACTGCAGTGGCGCTATCTCAGCTCACTGCAAGCTCCACCTCCTGGGTTCACGCCATTCTCCTGCCTCAGCCTCCCGAGTAGCTGGGACTACAGGTGCCCACCACCGTGCCCGGCTAATTTTTTGTATTTTTAGTAGAGACGGGGTTGCATCGTGTTAGCCAGGATGGTCTTGATCTCCTGACCTCGTGATCTGCCCGCCTCGGCCTCCCAAAGTGCTGGCATTACAGGCGTGAGCCACCGTGCCCAGCCGAGAGGATCAAGTTTTAAATGACAGTCATCCCTCTGTACCCAGGACTTCCTCAGGTACTCAGACTTTTCTAGAGAAGAGCCATCACGGTGGAGGAGAATAAACAGCACCAATCATCCTGTAATCATTGACTCAATTCATTCAAACATTTTTTGAGCACCTGCTATGAGCCAGGGGATACAATGGTAAACAAAACAGGCAAAAAGCTCCCTCACAGAGCTTACGTTAGAGTGAAGGCAGATAGAGAGTAAGTGAATAAATAAGTTAAATCATGGTGCATTAAATGGTGATCAATATAAGGAAAAAATGAATCAAGGAACTGTAATAGTAGCTACCACAAGTTGGGGTAGGGGGATGCCATTTTAAATAAGGTGATCAGGAAAGGGCTCCCTGGAAATTGGTATTTAAGCCACGAGAAGGTGAGGGAGCAGAGCCTGTGCTGAGCCGGGAGGAGCATTCCAGGATGAGGAAATCTGGGCAAGGGCAAGCCTGCATGTGTGAGGGCAGCAAGAAGTCCAGTGCGGCTGAGCTGGAACGAGCAAGGTGAGTCCAGGTAAGTGAGGCCTTGAGGACCAGCATATGGAGTTTGGCTTTTTCCTGAGGTGGAAGCCACTGGAAGTTTCTGAACAGAGGCATGGCATGATCTGACTTACAGATTGAAAGGATCACTCTGGCTGGTAGCTGGAGAACAGCCTAAAGTGGCAAAGGCAGAAGCCAGGAGACTGGCTGGGAGCCCAACACAGTAATCTTGACAAGAGATGGTGGATGACAGTAACTTGGGCCAGGGTCACACCAGGGAAAATTCTGGATATATTTGGAATGTAAAGCCAAGACAATTTTCTGACTGATTGGCTGATTTTTTATTTTTGCAGTTATATTTAATTAATTGGCTGTTTTTTTTTCTTTTACTACTGAATTACAGAACTTTAAAAACGTTTTCTATGGCCTAGAATTATTTAAGTAGCATTTTAACTATCTGTTTGTAAAAGTTAAAACTCATCTATGACACCATCTGGTATTACTGTCTGTTTCAATGTTAGTTTTAAAGTCACCTTTTCCATATTCTCTATGGTAATTAATGTTTTTTAAAAAATTTTCCAGTTCTTTTCTGATTAATTTGGATATTTTGTATATTGTTTAAAAGATCATACTTTTTTTGTTTTCACTTTGTATAAATTTATGACTTTTAATTTCTTCTGTAACATGGTTGTATCTCCTTTTTTATTTTTAAACTTACATGTTTTTACCCTCTTTTACCCTTGATGAAGTTCATTTAATCTATTTATCTTTTCAAATAGTTTATTTTCATTTATTCTTTCATTAATTTTATTGGTTTATATTTCAGTAATGTTAGATTTTGTCTTATTAATTTCACCTTATAATTTCTCCTGGCTTATTTTCTTACTTTTAAAAAATTTAATTTCAAGTTTGAAAGAATTAACGAAATAAACCTGAAAATATAAATAACAGCAATTCTTGGCTAAAATTTTTTTTCTTTAAAAGTAAATTGGGATTAGTAGGATAGAACAGATATCAATATTTCTTTTTGCTCCTATAATATGCATCTTCCTTGTTTTTGGCAACTGAACATCAACTTCCTTTGGGGAACATGTTCTCCTTCATCCTCAGTCTACGTGATCCCACCTCCAAGCTCGAAGTACAGGCTTATGACTCAGGACTAGCTAATCAGAATTCTATATCTTTCTGGGTTCAGCCAACGGACACATGACCCAAGATGGACCAATCAAATCTCTTCCCAGCATTTGCTAGAAATATTGGAAAGATGGTCCCTCTGTTCTTCAGAGGTTTCAAGTACTAAGAAGTAAGTTGATCCGGAACTGTCAGAGGCTGTCTTTGTTGCCATTAGAACCAGTCTGAGAATGAAGTCTGAGAATAAAGTCAACATAGAACAGGGAAAGAAAGAGATGGATTCTTTTTTTTTTTTTCTTAAGACGAAGTCTCACTCTCTCCCAGGCTGCAGTGCAGTAGTGCGATCTCTGCTCACTGCAACTTCCACTTCCTGGTTTCAAGCGATTCTCCCACCTCAGCCTCCTGAGTAGCTGGGATTACAGGCACTCATCACCACGCCCAGCTAATTTTTGTACTTTTAGTAGAGATGGAATTTCCATGTTGGCCAGGCTGGTCTTGAACTCCTGACATCAAGTGATCTGCCCGCCTTGGCCTCCCAAAGTGCTGGGATTACAGGTGTGAGCCACCACGCCCAGCCAGAGATGGATTCTTAAGGACATCAATTGTACCATTGGTTGTCATGTCTGGAGCTGATTTGATCCCTTTGAACATTCTAGTTATGTGGGCAAATAAACTCCCACTTTTATTTAGTGAGTTTGAATTTGGTTTCTATCACACACCATAGGATGAATTTTGACTGACACAGACCTGGTGCCATTTTCCACGAGAAGTGGGTCTCCTGGCCGAGAGGGACTAGTCACCCCAGACATTTCAGGTCGCACCTCTCTGGCTTTCCCAGCTGCATCCCTCACTGTTCCTGACTTCCTCCTTCTTGGAAGTGCCCATCCCTTGGCCTCTTCAGCACTGCAACTTCCACATTACCTGGTTCTCCAAGTCTTCTGGTTGTCTGTTAGTTGTTGGTATTTCTTTAAGAATATCGGGGGGAAAAAAGTAACTTTTAATTAAAAGCTGGATGCAGTTTGAACTTTTGACTTGGGAGAAAGGCAGAATTGCTTAATTTTTTGGTTACAGAACCACTTCCTTAATAGGCCCATTTTTCTGGAAAAACAGGAAGGCTGCAAAGAGCCCAGCCTGGCCAGGGTAGAGGAAGGAGGACAGGAAGGAGCTGTGCTCAGGAGCAGAGGCCTGGAAGGCCTGGCTGGAACCCAGCTTCTCAGACTACTGTATGCATAGCCTTTCAGTACTGCAGGGAAATAGGACAAATACAGTATGTTTCTTCCTGGGGATCCATTTTACTCAAGGACTTGGAGAGAATAGAGTACTTATAAATTAAAATAGATATTCTTCAGAATAAAAGGAAAAATTCACGTGAATCTTTAAGACTTCAAAGAAATTGTATGCTTACGCAGGTTGCTTCAGTCAATGCATCCCAGATGTTCTGGTGATATACAATTAAGATATAATTTTCCCACCTTAAGGCCTTTTCCTGACCGCATATTCGCCTCCAGCTGGGCCTGTTTCATCAGATTCCTTTATAGCAAAACTCACTCAAAAAGTGGTGTCTAAATTTGCCATTGCCATTTCTTCTCCTCCTATTCTTTCTTGAACCCACCCGATCAGTCTTTTGCTCTGATTTCACTTCTGTTAAGTCCCTAGTAGTTTCCACGTTGCCAAATCCAATGCTCAGTTATCTGCCCTCAGCTCACTGGTCAGCAGCAGAAACTGACAGAATGTATAAACCTCTTCTTTTTTTTATAATAAGTATGATTTATTCATATACTGGAATATTATACAGCAATGGAAATGAACTAATTACGTTACATACAACAACCAGGATAAAAAAAAGAGTTTATTCTTAGCCTAGAAAAAAAAAAAGAATGTATAAACCTCTTCTGGAATATTCTTCATTGGCTTCCAGGACCCTACATTCTGCTAGGTCTTGTCTCACAGTGGTCACCCCTTTTCAGGCTCCTTTGCTGGTTCTTCTGAATTCCCAGATCACTTAGTATGAGGGTCCCCTTTGATGGCTGCTCTGTGCATCCACATGCTCTGATCTGTGATCTTAGCCAGTCTCACAGCTTTAAATATCATCTATAGGCTGACAACTTCCAAATTGATAGCTCCAGCCTGGACCTTTCCCCTGATCCAACTGCATACCTGACATCCCCACTTGGATGTCTAATATGCATCTCAGATATAATACACTCAAAAAGGAAACTCATCTGCCCTCAGTAAAACTGCTCCTTCACATCCCTTGTAAGTTGGATTCCTAGGTATTTTATTCTCTTTGAAGCAATTGTGAATGGGAGTTCACTCATGATTTGGCTCTCTGTTTGTCTGTTATTGGTGTACAAGAATGCTTGTGATTTTTGTACATTAATTTTGTATCCTGAGACTTTGCTGACGTTGCTAATCAGCTTAAGGAGATTTTGGGCTGAGACAATGGGGTTTTCTAGATATACAATCATGTCATCTGCAAACAGGGACAATTTGACTTCCTCTTTTCCTAATTGAATACCCTTTATTTCCTTCTCCTGCCTGATTGCTCTGGCCAGAACTTCCAGCACTATGTTGAATAGGAGCGGTGAGAGAGGGCATCCCTGTCTTGTGCCAGTTTTCAGAGGGAATGCTTCCAGTTTTTGCCCATTCAGTATGATATTGGCTGTGGGTTTGTTGTAGATAGCTCTTATTATTTTGAGATACGTCCCATCAATACCTAATTTATTGAGAGTTTTTAGCATGAAGGGTTGTTGAATTTTGTCAAAGGCCTTTTCTGCATCTATTGAGATAATCATGTGGTTTTTGTCTTTGGTTCTGTTTATATGCTGGATTACATTTATTGATTTGCGTATGTTGAACCAGCCTTGCATCCCAGGGATGAAGCCCACTTGATCATGGTGGATAAGCTTTTTGATGTGCTGCCGGATTCGGTTTGCCAGTATTTTATTGAGGATTTTTGCATCAATGTTCATCAAGGATATTGGTCTGAAATTCTCTTTTTTGGTTATGTCTCTGCCAGGTTTTGGTATCAGGACGATGCTGGCTTCGTAAAATGTGTTAGGGAGGATTCCCTCTTTTTCTATCGATTGGAATAGTTTCAGAAGGAATGGTACCAGTTCCTCCTTGTACCTCTGGTAGAATTCAGCTGTGAATCCATCAGGTCCTGGACTCTTTTTGGTTGGTAAGCTATTGATTATTGCCACAATTTCAGAACCTGTTATTGGTCTATTCAGAGATTCAACTTCTTCCTGGTTTAGTCTTGGGAGGGTGTATTTGTCGAGGAATTTATCCATTTCTTCTAGATTTTCTAGTTTATTTGCATAGAGGTGTTTGTAGTATTCTCTGATGGTAGATTGTATTTCTGTGGGATCGGTGGTGATATCCCCTTTTTCGTTTTTTATTGCATCTACTTGATTCTTCTCTCTTTTCTTCTTTATTAGTCTTGCTAGCGGTCCATCAATTTTGTTGATCTTTTCAAAAAACCAGCTCCTGGATTCATTAATTTTTTGAAGGGTTTTTTGTGTCTCTATTTCCTTCAGTTCTGCTCTGATGTGAAGGACCTCTTCAAGGAGAACTACAAACCACTGCTCAATGAAATAAAAGAGGATAGAAAGAAATGGAAGAACATTCCATGCTCATGGGTTGGAAGAATCAATATCGTGAAAATGGCCATACTGCCCAAGGTAATTTATAGATTCAATGCCATCCCCATCAAGCTACCAATGACTTTCTTCACAGAATTGGAAAAAACTACTTTAAAGTTCATATGGAACCAAAAAAGAGCCCGCATCGCCAAGTCAATCCTAAGCCAAAAGAACAAAGCTGGAGGCATCACGCTACCTGACTTTAAACTATACTACAAGGCTACAGTAACCAAAACAGCATGGTACTGGTACCACAACAGAGACATACATCAATGGAACAGAACAGAGCCCTCAGAAATGATGCCGCATAGCTACAACTATCTGATCTTTGACAAACCTGACAAAAACAAGAAATGGGGAAAGGATTCCCTATTTAATAAATGGTGCTGGGAAAACTGGCTAGCCATATGTAGAAAGCTGCAACTGGATCCCTTCCTTACACCTTATACAAAAATTAATTCAAGATGGATTAAAGACTTATGTGTTAGACCTAAAACCATTAAAATCCTACAAGAAAACCTAGGCAATACCATTCAGGACATAGGCGTGGGCAAGGACTTCATGTCTAAAACACCAAAAGCAATGGCAACAAAAGCCAAAATCGACAAATGGGATCTCATTAAACTAAAGAGCTTCTGCACAGCAAAAGAAACTATCATCAGAGTGAACAGGCAACCTACACAATGGGAGAAAATTTTTGCAACCTACTCATCTGACAAAGGGCTAATATCCAGAATCTACAATGAACTCAAACAAATTTACAAGAAAAAAACAAACAACCCCATCAAAAAGTGGGCAGAGGATATGAACAGACACTTCTCAAAAGAAGACATTTATGCAGCCAAAAAACACATGAAAAAATGCTCCTCATCACTGGCCATCAGAGAAATGCAAATCAAAACCACAGTGAGATACCATCTCACACCAGTTAGAATGGCCATCATTAAAAAATCAGGAAACAACAGGTGCTGGAGAGGATGTGGAGAAATAGGAACACTTTTACACTGTTGGTGGGACTGTAAACTAGTTCAACCATTGTGGAAGTCAGTGTGGCGATTCCTCAGGGATCTAGAACTAGAAATACCATTTGACCCAGCCATCCCATTACTGGGTATATACCCAAAGGACTATAAATCATGCTGCTATAAAGACACATGCACACGTATGTTTATTGCGGCACTATTCACAATAGCAAAGAGTTGGAACCAACCCAAATGTCCAACAATGATAGACTGGATTAAGAAAATGTGGCACATATACACCATGGAATACTATGCAGCCATAAAAAATGATGAGTTCGTGTCCTTTGTAGGGACATGGATGAAACTGGAAAACATCATTCTCAGTAAACTATCGCAAGGACAAAAAACCAAACACCACATGTTCTCACTCATAGGTGGGAATTGAACAATGAGAACTCATGGACACAGGAAGGGGAACATCACGCTCTGGGGACTGTTGTGGGGTGGGGGGAGGGGGGAGGGACAGCATTAGGAGATACACCTAATGCTAAATGACGAGTTAATGGGTGCAGGAAATCAACATGGCACATGGATACATATGTAACAAACCTGCACATTGTGCACATGTACCCTAAAACCCTAAAGTATAATAAAAAAAAAAAAAAAAAAAAAAAAAACTGCTCCTGTCCCAGCTCATTCAATGGCAGCTCTATGTTATCTATTGTTAGGCTTCAAGCCATGAGTCTTTATTGATTCTTCTTTTACTCTTACACCCTACAGTCAGTCAGAAAATTGTCTTGGCTTTATGTTCCAAATATATCCAGAATTTTCCCTGGTGCAACCCTGGTCCAAGTTGCCATCATCCATCATCTCTTGCCAAGATTACTGTGTTGGGCTCCCAACTGGTCTCCTGGCTTCTGCCTTTGCCATTTCAGGCTATTGTCCAGCTACCAGGCAGAGCGATCCTTTCAATCCACAAATCAGATCATGCTATGCCTCTGCTCAGAACCCTTTAGTGGCTTCCATTTCAGGGAAAAGCCAGCTGGTCCTCAAGGCCTCACTGAACTGAACTCTCCTTGCTCATTCACAGGTCAGCTCTGTGAGGGAACTTTTTGCCTATTTTGTTCACCATTGTATCCCCTGGCTCATAGCAGATGCTCAAAAAATGTTTGAATGAATTGAATCAATGATTGCAGGATGAATGGTGCCATTTATTCTCCTCCACTATGGTGGCTCTTCTCTAGAAAAGTCTGAGATTCTTTGTGGGAGGCAGCCAAGGACCATGCAGGGTTTGGAGCAGGGAAGAGATTGGTGACAAAGAGTTTTAGAGCAGTTGTTCTGGGGATAGTGTGGAGAATGGATTTGGGAGTGCACAGAGAGGATGGAGAGAAAACCAGGGGCAGGTTGACCAGTAGGAGGTCACTGTAATTGTCAAGAAAAGAGCTAAAGATAACCTTGGAGTTTAAGGGACAGAAAGCACTGCCAGAGAGGCACCGACATTTGGAACAGGCTCTACCCCACAGGCAGACTCAGTTACCATAAATGTCAGTATCACTTTATCATTTCTCATATAAGCAAATGATTTTAATAATTATTTGAATAGAAAAGTGAAAATATTTTTGCATAAAACCCCATTTGGCTGAAAAAAATGTTTAAGTTGTCTGTCTCATTCAGACTATATCTCTTCGAGGAAAGTGATAGTTTTTTGTTTTTCTTCAAGAAACATAGGAAAGTACTAATAAATGGCTCAACATATTTTTCTGTAATGCCGTCTCTTGCCTCCAAAATGCAAACTTTACAGCTGTACAGTAAAATTTAATATTATCTTGGTGATAATCTAAGAAATAAAACTCTGTGGCTAACTGCCTTTGCAACGCTTAAACATAATTCTGTCTCTCTTTCTCTCAATATCTATCTATTTATGCATCCTTCCATCCATCATGGTAATATCAATCATGGTTATAGCTCATCAGGTATGTTCCAGACACTGTTCTAGTTCCAGTCACATATGTGACTTCACTTAATTCTTATAACAACCTATGAGGCAGGTTGATTGCTGTAAAAAACTCACCCTAACTTCTCAGAATCTTAACACAATAAAATTTATTTTTACTCAAGTAACAATTCAGCGGAGATGTTTGGAAGGCAGCCTTCCACATGGTGATTGAGAGGCCAAGGCTCCTCTTATCTGATGGCAACATCATCCCCCAGGGCCTCAGAGTCCTCTGAAGTAACCTCAGCCAGCAGATGGAATAAGAGTACACAGGATCATCCAGAAAGTTTTGTTTATTATAAATTTAGAAGGTACAGGTGCAGTTTTGTTAACATGGATATATTGCCTAGTGGAGTCTGGGTGTTTAGTGTAGCCATCACCTGAATAGTTTACATTGTACTCATTAAGTAATTTCTCATTCCTCACCCTCCTTCCACCCTCTCACCCTTCCAAGTCTCCAGTGTCTACTATTTCATGCTGTATGTCTGTGTGTACACATTATTCAGCTCCCTCTTATAAATGAGAACATGTAATATTTGAATTTTTGATTCTGGGTTATTTCACTTAAGATAACGGCATCTAATTCCACCCATGTTTCTGCAAAAGACATGGTTTCATTGTTTTTTATGGCTGCATAGTATTCCATGGTATGTATACTCCACATTTTCTTTGTTCAGTCATCCATTGATGAACACTTTGACTCATGACTTTCCTGTGGTGCATAGTTCTGTGATAAACAAATCTTTTTGGTAAAATGATTTCTTTTGCCTTGGGTAGATACCCAGTAGTGAGATTACTGGATCAAATGGTAGATCTATTTTTCATTCCTTGAGACGTCTCCATACTGTTTTCCATGAGGTTATATTAATTTACATTCTCATCAACAGTGTTGTTTAAGCATTCCCATTTCTCTGCATCCTCACCAACATTTGCTATATTTGACTTTTTAATAATAGCCATTCTGACTGGTGTAAGATGATAGATCACTGTGGTTTTCATTTGCCTTTCTCTTATGATTAGTGATGTTGAACATTTTCAAATACTTTGGCGATTTGTTTGTCTTTTTTTTTTTTTTTTTTTGAGACGGAGTCTTGCTGTGTTGCCCAGGCTGGAGTGCAGTGGCGCAATCTCAGCTCACTGCAAGCTCCGCCTCCCGGGTTCACGCCATTCTCCTGCCTCAGCCTCTCCGAGTAGCTGGGACTACAGGCACCCGCCACCACGCCCGGCTAATTTTTTGTATTTTTAGTAGAGACGGGGTTTCACTGTGGTCTTGATCTCCTGACCTCGTGATCCGCCCGCCTCGGCCTCCCAAAGTGCTGGGATTACAAGCGTGAGCCACCGCGCCCGGCTGTTTGTCTTCTTTTGAAAAATGTCTGTTCATTTCCTTTGCCCAACCCAGAAAATTTTTATGGGCCAGATCTGGAAGTGACACATCATCCTCTCCCCACATTCTGTTGGCTAGAGAATTTAATCACACAGCAAGTCTAACTGCAAGGGAGGCTGGGCTAGAGAGCAGTCTGGCTGCCTGGTCAGGAATTGGTTTTAATTGGCACTTACCAATCTCTGCCAAAGGCCAAGTACTCAATTACACATGGGAACACCAAGGTATAGAAGTTTAAGAAACTTGCTCAAAGTTAAATTAGCAATAAATGATGGAGCTAAGATTCAAACCCAAGCTGTCTTCAAACTGTGGGTTCCTTACATTACAACTATGTTGAAGATACACTAAGGTCAATTTGAGGTGACAACAACTCATCCACATAAATGAAAAAAGGGAAAAAAGGTAACAATGACTTCCAGTACCCCCAGGGTGCTCCTGTTTACTTGCTTACTCTCAATCTGCTGTTTCCCCCGAAATGTTCAGCCAAGAAGGCCAGCGGCTCAGTGACTCCCACCCTAAGTGCTTGAGAATTTGAGAGGCAGCTTCAGGGATCCTTCAACTGCAAATACTTGTCTCTAAAGCATGTTGCCCTCTTAACAGGAAGCCAACTTGATAGGTAGGTAGGGTCATGGGGTGGGGGTAGGCTAATTGGAAGGAGTGAAGGGGCTGGTGGCACAAAGGTTTTCAAAGTGGTCCTTCTTGACACATTTAATTTCTGTCTAGGGGGCTATGTTCAGAATGTCACAGCAGATCGCTTATTGTAGGTTCTCTCATGGGGCCAGGGCAGCAGAAAGGGCCCTGATGACTTTGCTTTCTCTCTCTTCTCTGTTATCCACTGGTGGTGTGACTTTGAACAAATCACTGAATCATGCTCTGTGGGCCAGATGAGGAGTTTAGGTGTCAAAACATAGAGAGAGGCTCTTAGAACCAAGAGTATCTGATTAAAACTATGTGCCCTCTTTGCACAAAATGCACACACCCACCTAATTTTGCAGTTTACAAACTTCCTGATGGGTATCCAGAACCTCCCATTAAGAAGAGGTGGATTCTAGGCACTTTTCAGCTCTAATGCTCTTGCTTTCCAAAAGCAAAACAGAACCGCTCCCCTTGACTCTGCTGCCTCCTATGGAAGGAAACCTTCTAGGCACCCTCTTGGTTCCTGTGTCAGCCTCCCTGTGTGGTTTTCTTGGTGGTAAAGCACAGCCCCTCCCCTGAACCCAGGGTCCCTGGGATCCCATAGTCACCTGGAACCATGCCCTGAAAATCAGCTGGCAGCCGGCCTTCTCTGCAGAGGCTTGTGAAAGGGTGAGTCATAGTAGATCGCTCCTCTGATTCACAGGTAGCATTTATTTGACAAAGGAGGTTTAAGGGGACTTGCTTCCCTTTGTATCATCTAATCTTTAAAAATCACTTGCTTCTTAACTGTCAGCCGAGAGTTTCTGTAGGCAGCAGTCTTTCAGCTGCTCCCTGGGGAGGGAGGAGAGTGCTGGCTGCCAGAGTCCTACAGCTGTCCTGGGCACAGGAAGTCCACAGCTTCTTGTAAAAGGTAAGGGGAACTATAAATACAGTAAGAAGCCAGGAGCTTCCAAGTTCAAAGGAAGTCCGGATGTTGTCAAGGTCAGGCTCAGAGGAAAGGGGGTCCAGAGGGAACGTTCCTACTTCCTTCTGAACCTTCAGTAACCTCCACGAATCTCCAGGGAAAAGCCAAATCTCATGACTTGACACGAAAAGCATGTCAAGTCCTCTACACTTAGGCTTCAATCTGCCTTTCCAGCCCCACAAACTTGTGGCTGTGGAAGCCCCCTCAGTGACACCAGATGCAACTCTAGCTTTTCCAGGCACACACTCTCATAGTGCTGCCCTTTCGTCAGAGACTGCCCTTTTCCTCTTTTCCATCCATCTCCATCCAGTCCTTTCTTCAGGCCTGGCTCTAATCCCATGTCCACCTGGAAACTTTTCTAGATCATTACTCATATTAATAAACCTAGTTTCGGACAGGTGCTGTGGCTCACGCCTGTAATCCCAGCATTTTGGGAGGCTGAGGTGGGTGGATTGCCTGAGCTCAGGAGTTTGAGACCACCCTGGGCAACATGGTGAAACCCTGTCTCTATTAAAATACAAAAAATACAAAAAAATTAGCCGGGTTTGGAGGCACGTGCCTGTAGTCCCAGCTACTCGGGAGGCTGAGGCATGAGAACGCTTGAGCCCAGTATGCAGGGGTTGCAGTGAGCCAAGATTGCACCACTGCACACCAGCTTGGGCTACAGAGTGAGATTCCATCTCAAAAAAAAAAAAAAAAAAAAAAAAAACAGAAAAAAACTAGTTCCTCTTTATTGTGTGTCTACCATATGCCAGGTGCTTCACAAGCCTTATCACATTCAATTTTCTCAACAAGCTTGCAAGGCAAGTATTATCACTCCTATTTTGTAAGTGAGGCGATTGTGTTTGAAAGGGTTAATTAAATCTCCTGAGGTCATGTAGCTAGTAAATGGCAGAACAGCAATTCTTGTCTAATTGACTTCAAAGATACTGTGTAATGCTGCTGCACTCATGCACCCACCCACCCATTCATCATCCGGCCATTCAGCCCCATCTGGCTGCCATCCTTCCATCCATCCATCCATCCATCCATCCATCCATCCATCCACCCACCCACCTGTTCACGCTACCATCCTTTCAACTGGCCATCTACCCATTTACTTGCCCGTCCCCAAAAACCTACATGCAGCAAGACAGCTCTCTCCCACCTTCAAAGTCCTCTGACACTCAGTGTTTGCAGCACCACCCCCCAATGTTGGCCCAGTGAAATACTTGTCCGTTTCTAGTTTAGGCACTGCCTCAGCCTCCCAAGTAGCTGGGACTACAGGCGCTGGCCACCATGCCCGGCTAATTTTTTGTATTTTTAGTAGAGACGGGGTTTCACCGTGTTGGCCAGGATGGTCTCGATCTCCTGACCTCGTGACCCACCTGCCTCGGCCTTCCAAAGTGCCAGGATTACAGGTGTGAGCCACTGCGCCCAGCCGGTACTACTTCTTTAACTAGACTGGAAGCTCTAAGAACTGGGCTCTGGTGTCCCTCACAAAGCCTAGCCCAGCACTTTGGCGACATTGAATGCTCACTGGCAACTGGCTAATGATTGAGTACTCACCCTACTTTTATGGGCAGCCACGTCCCAGGAGCAAGAGGCAAGGTGGCTAGGCTTAAACGAGGCCATTCAAGAAATGTCAGCAGATGAAGTGTCTTTGGCCAAAGTCCTGAGCCAATGCCTCCTGGAACCCAAAGAAACTCTAATTTCAAACTCTTTCAAAACCTTTTGACAGGGACACACTGCTGTCAAGAAAATCCCGTAATGAGCATGGAGCTTTAGCCTTGAGATTGTAATCACAGGAAATGTAGTGTTCAGTTTCCTAAGAAACCATTATTCTTTTTCTTTCCATTCTGCCTGCCTACCCCTGTGTATTACAATGGAAACCTCTGGTGAGTGGAATACAAATCCAAAATAGTCTTCAATAGCAGCCAAAGTGGTATTTGTAAAAAGTTCCTAAAGACCCCAGTGCTATGTGGCACAAAGAAAAGGAATGATAAAAGTAGCAGTTGTCTGAAACTGAATCTGTTTCTGTTCACATATATGAAAAGACAAGCAGTTGTATTTACAGTCATCTCTACACACACACACACAGTGTACGTCTGTGTGTGCATGCAACGCCGTGGTCCCCACCCACACACCTGCCCATCCAGATTGAGTTCTCCTTTTTCTAGTCCTGCTCACACTTTGTGCATTATTTCTGCCACACTGTACTATGATCTCTTGTTTACCTGAATACTTCCTCCACTAGACGGAGAACTTCTTGAGAGGAATAACTATGTCATCATCATCGTCATCATTGCCATGGTAGTAATAGTTAACATGTGTCACTACTAACTATTGACATGGTTATCTTTTCTATGTACATTGTTGGACTTCATCCTGCCAAGACAACACTGTGCTCTTACAGTTCTTGGGTGCCATTTTGTTCTTTGAAGTCCTTTGCATATTTCAGCAAGGTCTATCTTAACTTTTATTTAATTTTTTAAAAGTTTTATTTTAAAAAGAAAAAGAAGCAACTATTTGGGAGAAATGTCAGGCTATCCCTATTTTTTCCCTTTATTGAATTTGTCATCCTAGAGACACTGTTGAATTGGATTGTAAAAACTACCAATGCCATGTCAAAATAATAGCTAGACTGGGTGGAGAAATAAAAAGACCTAGATCTGAAATGGCTTCTAACATTTCAAATGGCTATGTGATTTTGGGCTAGTCCCCGCACCACTCTGAGCCTCAGTTTTAACTCATGTGAAGTGGTTTCTTTTGGTGGGTATTGGGAGAACTAGGAAGGACCTAGGCCCAATGTTTAGCATGGCATGTGGCACCAGTAATAAACAATAATAAATTGTGGTTATTGTTACCATTATTTTCAACGTCAACATTCACCCTTTGATACTGCAGAGTAATATAAGCTAGGATTTAGTATGAATGTACATCGTGGCAGTTTTTAATTATCTAAAAATTATTAGCCAATGCTCCCCAAGGCAGAGAACTACTTTTCTTCTCATAAATTCAGAAAGTGCTTAGTATTAGAACATGAACCTGCTCTCCAAGAGATATAAGGATACTCAAACATGTTGTCACTGGAGGCCTTAGGAGCTTTGTAGGCGGAGGAAAGCAGAAGTAGACAGTCTTGGAAATGTCTCTTTGGTATGTCAACAGTGAGAAGAAACTGTGAGAAGATTTAGGAATGTCCATAACAAAGGTTTCTGATGGGCAGTTGGGTGGATTGCCCAGTGTTTCACCAGCCCAGCATACACTGGTAGCCTGAAGAAGCAAGGTGATGATGGTAGCCTAAGATCTGAGGTTGGGCTCCAGGGCTCCTGCCAAGTGCCTTGGGCAGTCACAAGATGGCTATTGGCCTAAGAGATAAGAGGCTGACACAATAATTTTTAATCTCTCACTGCCTTCTCAATACTGTACTTACGGAACAAAGAGATGGTAGTAAAGACCCAGTCTCCAAGATTCTTTACTAGGAGACCCACTTGGAAGAAGCCCAGGGGAATCTCCTGGGATTCTGGGTAACCCTTGCTCTAATGCTGTCAGTCACCATAGCCTTTGTCTTAGCCTGCCCAGTTTCTCTACCCCTACCTTAGTGTGAACAAGTTCATTCAGGTTGTTTTGTATGCCCGGGAAGGATGAAGAAGTTTTTATTAAGGGTGAAAAACTGGAGAGGCAATCTGAAGCCAAAGCCATTGAGTGGCCAAAAATCTCAACAAGATTAGCACACAGAGCTCCCAGGGGGATGGAGGATAAATTCAACTCTGACCTGGTTCCCTGTTGACCAAGAAAGAAACTTGAAGGGGGAGTTCTGGAGATGGCAACCACCAGAGGCACCTCTGGACCATTCCCAATGTTTTGAATTTAGAGAACATACTTGGGTGCTGCTCATACTTTCCCTAAGATGCATGATGGCCTAAGATGCATGGTTGCCTAAGATGCATGGTGGCCTAAGATGCATGGTTGCCAGGCATTGTAGGGGAAGTATGAGCAGCACATGTTTCTCTAAATTCAAAACCATGAAGAGCATTTCTTCTCAACTGATTCATCGTCACCCCCATCCTCCTGTCTTATATCTCCCCCATCTAGCTATTATTTTGATATTGTATTGCCAATCTTTACACTTCAGTTCAAAAAGCATACCCCCTTTATTTCTCAGAGATGACAAGTTCTTTTGCATAAAAGTGGAAAAATAGGATTGGCTAATATTTCTACCAAATAGCTTTTTTTTTAAATGTGCTCTTTATCTTGGAATAAGACATTCCAAATTTTTCTGATTATTCTGTTCAAAATGTTTGAATGCTCAAAACGTTTTTCAGGAGACCTTCAATCTGAAACCAAACATTTTTCTCTCATTCATTCCAATAGGTGTTTCTCTAACATATGGCAAGTCATTGTCAGTGATGAGCATTTAGAATTAATCACTCCTCATGCCTTTAATTAAATCTTCAAGTTGGGGCCAGGCGCGGTGGCTCACGCCTGTAATCCCAGCACTTTGGGAGGCCGAGATGGGTGGATCACGAGGTCAGGAGATCGAGACCATCCTGGCTAACACAGTGAAACCCCGTCTCTACTAAAAATACAAAAAATTAGCCGGGCGAGGCGGCGGGCGCCTGTAGTCCCAGCTACTCGGGAGGCTGAGGCAGGAGAATGGCGTGAACCCCGGGGGGCGGAGCCTGCAGTGAGCCGAGATCGCGCCACTGCACTCCAGCCTGAGACCCTGTCTCAAAAAAAAAAAAAGAAAAAAAAATAATCGTCAAGTTGGAAACTCCGAGATACTTTATTCAAAATACCCAGAGAAAACATGAGCAGGCTTCATTTCTTGTTGTAACAATGCCAGTTTTCCATAATCTGACCTTCACGTGACACCAGTGGACCAGAACCTTTCTTCAAAGCAGTGTACGTATTTTTATAACCTAGATGCTCAAGATGACGACAGAGGATTATCTTCGGTTATTAAAGATGTTGGAACATTCTTTATTACAGATGGAAAAAATAGCCCCGCGGTTAGTTATGATCCATGCTTGAAGCTGATTTGAGTTGTCTTTTGTTGTCACAAGGTGTGGACTCCAACTGTGGATTGTACATGATTATAAGTACCTACGTTCTTTAGGAACAATATTTAAAAGCAGATTAGATACATGACTCACACATTCTGCAGTTGTATTTTGCAGTAAATTGAGAGGCATGTTTGATCATAAAAAATTCAAATACACTTACAAAGAGAAAACGATCTGTATTCTCTTTCCTGAGCAAGCTGTTTTTTTTTTTTTTTTCAAGGAAAATTTTTGGATACATTGCTTTTGGGATATATAGTATGCTTCTATTTTCTTATTCCACACTGTTTTGTTTGTTTTATAAAAAAAAGTCAATGTTGTTTTTAATCCACACATCCTTTTCTTCTAGAATATGAATAAATAAATGATTGGTTACAAGAAACACTGGCATAGCCACAAGATGCCAATGTCAAAAGCAATCTAGTTTGACAGTAAAGCTTTTGGTTTAAGCTTTCTCTCTTCAGCACAGAAAGTACAATGCTAAATTTAAGACAAAGATGCAAAACTACATGTAATTAAGAGTCTAATTCCAGTTTTGACGTTTGGCTGCTGACAACTTTCAAGCCCCATGACTGCCCTTTCCTTTTGGTTCCACATCTGGACAAGCTGATAAGAAAACCCCAGTGCACCAGTGAGAAGTTCAAACCACGTAGTGTCCAGTCTGTGTGCAGGAGCCCTCCACTCAGCCCCACACTCTAACTGTGATAAAAACCCCAAGCTAGTCTCCTTTCCCTGCTTTCTCAAGCCATTTATGGACTTCCTTAGGATCCTACTCTGCTCTTTCTAGAAAGCCTCATTATGTAAGAAACCTTTCCATACCTTCTTGATATGTATGTGTGGCATCATCGGTTTTGACATCTGAACCAAATTTTGGGTTGGGGGAAGTCCATCCTGCCTCTGCAGGGTGATAAAAACAGTAGAGTGTGATTTCATTAAAACATCTTAAATACATATACATATCAATCATTACACATGTGAGCAGGAAGAAAAGCCACAAAGAAATACACCAAAACATTCACAGTGATTATCTGGGCAGTAGGATATGGGTGCTTGCTTTCCTCTTCATGTTTCTCTGTATTTTCTAAAATTTCTGCTATAAAGGTGTATTTTTTTATAAGCAGAAATCAATGTAACATGGAAGTGAGTAAAAAATGTTCTGCCTTAAGAGAAAAGAATTAAAATGCTCAAATCATTTTTATTAGTTTTTAAACATTTGCCTAATCCTGAATTACAAATACAAAAAAAAAAAAATCAACCTTGATGATCTATTCTTCCTCTCTCTTAAAAAGAAAACAAAGGAAACCTAAGTAGAAGTTAAGTTTCACGTTTTAGTAAAGTTGTAATCTAATCTTTGAAACTATTTGGACGTAAGTCAGCATGGGAAAACACATTTCTGCTAAAAATACCATTATCCTTAGGACTTAAAGGCTGAACCAAACTCATTTTAACCTAGAACCACTTAAAATGTTAATTAAAAAGGTATTAACGTCAGCATCCTGCATGTGGCCATTCCCTGTCTTGCAGATTTTTACCCTAGGAACAGTAGGTCCTGTTCTGTAAATTTCCTTTTAGATAGATTGGGGTGGCGAAAAGACAGAAACTATATAGGCCAGACACATATGACCTCCCAGTGGAAGAGGTTTTATTTCCCCCATCTTAGAGGTGAGAGAACTGACATCCAAGGTCACATCACTAGGAAGTTGCAGAGAACCAGTTAACCTGACTTGAGAGCCTCACTTCGTTACCCAGCCCCTCTTACCTCTAGAGAACCCCAATTCAACCTGATTTAAAGGGGCACCACAAATAATGATTTGATAAGAGCAATGGTCCTCAAACTTGGACTTGCACCAGAATCACCTAGAGAGCTGGTGAGACACAGAATTCTGTATCCCAGCACCAGAGATTCTGATTCAGTAGGTCTGGGATGGTGTCTGACAATTATTTCTAACAGGTTCCCAGGTGATGCTGATGCTGCTTCCCAGGGACCACACTGAAAATAGTGAGTGAGAGCAAGAACCTCAACTCTGGACTTTCCAAGACACATAGTTCAAGACCTGGATCCTAGAGGCCCTAAGTATTTATGTAATTTATTTGATGCTTAAGGCTGCCAGAGGGCCTGTATAGCCGCTGAGCCTTCCTGTCTCATAGACGGCAAATCACACATCAGGAACTTCCCTCCAGAGGTGCTAGGCTTCCTCCATTGTCCTCTATTGGCTAGTTAGTTACCCCTTAAGTGAAGTTTTACTAGGCCAATGACTCACTTCAGGGCCAGGAAATGTCTTCTCTCGTTTCAGCCCTCAAAAGCCTACATAGAAATAGTACTCTCAAGGGACGTGTTACAAGGCTGGGGAAAGCGAAGAGAGGAACTTAAGTCTACTCAGACCAGTTGCAGGAGACCAGAGGCCTGTCCCAAGGGCTGAAACAGATTGCACTGTGGGTACTTGGCTACTTGCTAGCTGGGACACTGGTCTTGGGCAGTTTGTTGAGCCACCTCATCTGGGAAATGAAGTTTTTCCTTGGCTGTCCTTTGGGAAACAATGAGGATTAATTATCGTCTGATGCTGTCAGTAGGGAGGAGAAACCTGCTCAATCTCTGAGCCACATTGCCTCTTTCAGTTCCTAGAGTAGCTTTCCCTAAATGGTTGGAAACTGTAAGGAAATTAAAGAGAGTCCCAGGAATCTTGGTGAAAAGTGTTATTCCAGAGGGTAAAAAGGTTATGTTCTGATGACCAGTTTTATCTGGCATGTGGTAAAATGCCTTGTTAAGTACTGCTTAGGAAAATGTCACTGAATAAGCCCCAAATAAATGTGGGATGATCCTAATTTAGAAACTGAGATTTTAAGAATCCTCTACTTGGCTGCCTTCATGTTGAATATCCTGAGGTCTCAGTTTTCCCCTTGCCTTTCTGTTCTTTCCTGTCAAACCTAGAGAAAGTGAATTAGCTTGCTCTTCTGTAGATGTTAACTTTTGACCCAGTGGAATTCTGGGTAAGTGTTTCACCATCTCAGAAATGGCCAGCTAAGGCTGTTGGAGATTCCTTAGCCCTGGCACATCCAGAGGGAAGCCCTTACCTAGCTACACCAGCAAGATTTCCCACTCTGCCACAGGCCAGGGGATGAGTCAAAACTTTGGGCTACAGCAGAACCCAGAGTGGACCTGCCACCACACTCGGCAAGTCCCACACAACCTGCTGATGACAGTTGCTTGGGTCTTGCCAAGGGAAAAATATGTAAATTATAAGCTGGAGTGAGAATAGTGCATGTTCAGTCCTGCCAAGCTATCAGACCACATCTTGCATGTCATGAATGGATCTGTGATGAAAAACAAATAAAGTTCCATCATGCCGTATCTCTTACGCACTCATCCCCGGGGCCCTTCTTATTCCACTGGTTTAAGCTCCTCTGTGTTATGGCCTGAGATTTTGCAGTTTTGACTTAGTCCAAAACCCAAGTAAGCATGTAGCAGACCAAGCAAGTGCCCCAGGTGCTGCTGGGAAGCCTGGAGACAGGAACCCAGGGAAAAAAAGAGAAGGACCCGGGGAAAGAAAGGTAGACAGATGGTGAAGGCACAGGCAATGAGAAAAAAGTATGTGTTTGCAGCCTTGGGGCTGCAAGCAGCAGCCTGATCCCAATTGTCTGGCACACCTAGATGGGTCTGCCCAGCACCAGGTGTGAAGTAACCTGGAGAGCCTTGTAAGAGCCTGAAGCACCTCCACCCGTTCTCCCGGAGTTCCTTTTTTGCTCTCAGGTGGAGTTAGAAGGCCAGGACTGTGCCTTAGAGAAGCTTTCCTTGATTAGATGCTATTTGTATTTATTGACATTGTTGAAGGAGGCTTCCGGTAGTTTCATTTTACTCCAGAAACTCTTAGGAGCAGCAGAAACTACCACTCAAGAACTTGTTAGAAATGAAGAATCTCAGGCCCCACACTAGATCTACTGCATCAGCATGTGAAGATGAGAAGCTCCCAGTATTCTTAGGAACATGAAGGACTAACCGTACTGTTTTAAGACCGAGCTCCCAAACATGGCTATACTTTGGATCACTTGGGGAGTTTTAACATATGCTATGCTCCATCCCCAGAGATTTAGATTTGATTTAATTGATAGGGGTTGTGGCTTGGGTATCAGGAATTAAAAATTATTCCAAGGGATATCAGTATGCCATAAAATTTGAGAATTATAGCCTAAAATACCTTTAGATTTCTCTCTAGATCAGTGTTTCTTAAATTGTAATGGAGACTGAAATAACCTGGAGATCTTATAAAAATTCAGAATCTCATTCAGTAGGACTGGAGCAACTGAGATTCTTCAGTTCTAATGGGGTTTCTGGTAATGCCAATGATGCCGGTCCAAGGGCTAGATTTTGAGAAGCAAGACCGTAAGGCATATGAGAGTGACCATCTGAAGGGAAAGGCAGTGAAATAAACTCAGAAAGGACCCAGGCGGCAGGGTAATATGGAAAAAAGACCTAAGGATTCATGGTTGAGCAGCCCTCGGTTCTGGTTCTTCCCCTACCACCTGTGGAATCTTCAACAAATTACATAATCTTTCCTTTCCTTTTTGCTTTCCTTCTTCCCTTCCCCCTTCCCTCCCCTTCTCTTTCCTTTCTTTCTTTTTTTTTTGAGATGGAGTCTCGCTCTGTTGCCCAGGCTGGAGTGCAGTGGCATGATCTTGGCTTACTGCAAGCTCTACCTCCCAGGTTCATGCCATTCTCCTGCCTCAGCCTCCCGAGTAGCTGGGACTACAGGCGCCCGCCACCATGCCTGGCTAATTTTTTCTTTTTTTTAGTAGAGACAGGGTTTCACCGTGTTAGCCAGGATGGTCTCGATCTCCTGACCTTGTGATCCACCCGCCTGGGCCTCCCAAAGTGCTGGGATTACAGGTGTGAGCCACTGCGTCCTGGCCTCTTTCCTTTCCTTCTCTCTCTCTCCCTCCACACCCCCCATCTCTCCCTCCCATCCCCTCCCCTCCCCTTCTTTTTTTTCTTACAGGGCCCTTCTCTGTTGCCCAGGTTGAGACGCAACTGCATCCTCAGCCTCATGGGTTCAAGCAATCCCCCCACCTCAGCCTCCTCAGTAGCTTGGACCACTGGCACGAACCACCACGCCCTGTAAATTTTTTGTAGAGACAGAGTCTCATTATGTTTCCCAGGCTAGTCTTGAACTCCTGGGCTCCAGTAATCCTCACACCTTGGTCTTCCAAAGTTCTGGGATTACAGGCATGAGCTACCATGTCCAGACAAAAAATGTTTCTGATTATCAGTGTCCTCAATTTAAAAATTGTGGTAAGAGGCCAAGAGCAGTGGTTCAGACCTGTAATCCCAGCACTTTGGGAGGCCGAGCCTGGTGGATCACTTGAGGCCAAGAGTTAGAGACCAGCCTGGCCAACATTGCAAAACCCTGTCTCTATTAAAAAGTACAAAAATTAGCCAGTTGTGGTGGCACAGGCCTGTAATCCCAGCAATCCCAGCTACTCTGGAGGCTGAGGCATAAGGATCGCTTGAGCCCAGGAGGTGGAGGTTACAGTGAGCCGAGATTGCGCCACTGCACTCCAGCCTGAGGGACAGAGAGAGACTCTGTCTAAACAAACAAACAAACAAACAAACAAAACCAAAACCAAACAAACAGGCAGAGCGTGGTGGCTCACGCCTGTAACCCCAGCACTTTGGGAGGCCAAGGTGGGCAGATCACCTCAGGTCAGGAGTTTGAGACCAACCTGACCAATATGATGAAACCCTGTCTCTACTAAAAATACAAAAATCAGTTGGGCATGGTGGTGGGCGCCTGTAATCCTAGCTACTCAGGAGGCTGAGACAGGAGAATTGCTTGAACCCAGGAGGCACAGGTTGCAGTGAGCCAAGATTGCACCATTGCACTCCAGCCTGGGCAACAAGAACAAAACTCTGTTAAAAAAAAAAAAAAAAGAGAGAGAGAGAGATGCCTAATAGAGCTATGTAAAGATATAAAGTGGCCTGTCCCAGCGTTTCCTGTAGAATAACACCAAAACAAGGAAATAAAATAAATTCTACAACTATAGTTCTACAAGCTATAATTCAATAAAACGTTCTTGAAATAAAAAAATTTGAAATTACATATTGAAAGAGCACACGATGAACTTCAAAATATGAACACAAAACAACAAACAGAAAGGTATATTTTAGTTATTACTTGGCTTAATGAAAAGGAAAAAAAATACTTAGAAAACCTAGGCAAAAACAGCAAGTGATTTATAAGGGAAAGAAAATTAGATGACCACCTAATTTTAAGCCAGAGAAAAATAGAATAACATATTTAAGACACACAAGGAAAGAAAATGTGAGCCAAGCATTTTACATGTAACTAAACTTACTTTCAAGAAAAAGAGTACATACAAGCTGTTATCAACATATAAACTTAAGATATTATTTTCTCCCATGAGCCCTTCTTGAGGTATCTAAATAGAAAACAAGCTTCAGACAACCAAAATGACTAGGATGACATTGACATAAGTACTGATGGTGGGTATTCAATATAATTACTTGTAGAACTAAGACTAAGGGGTTAAATGGACTAGGATATAGTCTGCTCTGGCTATATGCTCTGACAATGTAGACATAGTGCAAAAATGGGAAAAACATATAATACAGACATTTACAAACTCTTCTGTTGGGGTGAGTTTTGTTATCTTAAGACTATTATATGTGAATTGTTGGATAAAACAAATGAATGATTATAGATATTTTATCCCATCACCTCTTGTATTCTTGAAAACTATGATTATTAGTATACAGAAAAAAATTGTATATATATGAAAGCTTAAGTAAAAATACAAAGTCTGTATTTGAATTTGAAATTACCTCTGAGCACCTGAAAAGGCCTAATAACAATGACCAACCTACTAGCAATGATTAGCCCTAATGATCAGACTGTGGCCTTAAAATATTGTTTACTACTAAAAGATAACATGACTTCTTCGAGAATTGACTAATTTCAGGTTTTGGGTTAAAAGTGTATAAGATAAACTTGGAACATCTTGTCATGCCTGATGGCAAGTAAGCTTTCAATGATGACTAGAGTCATGACAAAAAAAACTTTACTCCTTGAAGTGACTGTCACTGACTGAAGATGGGAAACCTTGAACCTCAATAAGGATAAAAACTGCATGGGAATGAAACCCATAACATATCATGTTTAACTACATAAGTTCACGATGATATTAAAAAAAACTGACCACCTTTGAAAAATAATAAGATACCAACTCATTGCCTTGAAAACTGACAAATATTTGTTAGGATCAAGCAAATCCTGGCTTTCCTGTATGTATTTGTCTTAGTCCATGTTGTTCTGCTATAACAGGATACCTGAGACTGGGTAATTTATAAAGAACAGAAAGTTATAGTTCTGGAGGCTGGGAAATCCAATATCAAGGTGTTGGCATTTGGAGAGGACCTTTTTGCTGTGTCATCTGACGGTGGAAGGGCAAAGAGTAGCCACCCCGAAAGCCCTTTTAGTAAGGCACACATGAAGCTGGAGCCCTCATAGCCTAATCATCTCTCAAAGTCCCCACCTCCCATACCATTATATTGGCAATTAAATTTCTTTATTTCTTTTTTTTTTTTTTTATTATGTATATCTACTTTTATTATACTTTAGGGTTTTAGGGTACATGTGCACAATGTGCAGGTTTGTTACATATGTATCCATGCGCCATGTTGATTTCCTGCACCCATTAACTCGTCATTTAGCATTAGGTGTATCTCCTAATGCTGTCCCTCCCCCCTCCCCCCACCCCACAACAGTCCCCGGAGCGTGATGTTCCCCTTCCTGTGTCCATGAGTTCTCATTGTTCAATTCCCACCTATGAGTGAGAACATGCGGTGTTTGGTTTTTTGTCCTTGCGATAGTTTACTGAGAATGATGTTTTCCAGTTTCATCCATGTCCCTACAAAGGACACGAACTCATCATTTTTTATGGCTGCATAGTATTCCATGGTGTATATGTGCCACATTTTCTTAATCCAGTCTATCGTTGTTGGACATTTGGGTTGGTTCCAACTCTTTGCTATTGTGAATAGTGCCGCAATAAACATACGTGTGCATGTGTCTTTATAGCAGCATGATTTATAGTCCTTTGGGTATATACCCAGTAATGGGATGGCTGGGTCAAATGGTATTTCTAGTTCTAGATCCCTGAGGAATCGCCACACTGACTTCCACAATGGTTGAACTAGTTTACAGTCCCACCAACAGTGTAAAAGTGTTCCTATTTCTCCACATCATCTCCAGCACCTGTTGTTTCCTGATTTTTTAATGATGGCCATTCTAACTGGTGTGAGATGGTATCTCACTGTGGTTTTGATTTGCATTTCTCTGATGGCCAGTGATGAGGAGCATTTCTTCATGTGTTTTTTGGCTGCATAAATGTCTTCTTTTGAGAAGTGTCTGTTCATGTCCTCTGCCCACTTTTTGATGGGGTTGTTTGTTTTTTTCTTGTAAATTTGTTTGAGTTCATTGTAGATTCTGGATATTAGCCCTTTGTCAGATAAGTAGGTTGCAAAAATTTTCTCCCATTGTGTAGGTTGCCTGTTCACTCTGATGATAGTTTCTTTTGCTGTGCAGAAGCTCTTTAGTTTAATGAGATCCCATTTGTCGATTTTGGCTTTTGTTGCCATTGCTTTTGGTGTTTTAGACATGAAGTCCTTGCCCACGCCTATGTCCTGAATGGTATTGCCTAGGTTTTCTTGTAGGATTTTAATGGTTTTAGGTCTAACATATAAGTCTTTAATCCATCTTGAATTAATTTTTGTATAAGGTGTAAGGAAGGGATCCAGTTGCAGCTTTCTACATATGGCTAGCCAGATTTCCCAGCACCATTTATTAAATAGGGAATCCTTTCCCCATTTCTTGTTTTTGTCAGGTTTGTCAAAGATCAGATAGTTGTAGCTATGCGGCATCATTTCTGAGGGCTCTGTTCTGTTCCATTGATCTATGTCTCTGTTGTGGTACCAGTACCATGCTGTTTTGGTTACTGTAGCCTTGTAGTATAGTTTAAAGTCAGGTAGCGTGATGCCTCCAGCTTTGTTCTTTTGGCTTAGGATTGACTTGGCGATGCGGGCTCTTTTTTGGTTCCATATGAACTTTAAAGTAGTTTTTTCCAATTCTGTGAAGAAAGTCATTGGTAGCTTGATGGGGATGGCATTGAATCTATAAATTACCTTGGGCAGTATGGCCATTTTCACGATATTGATTCTTCCAACCCATGAGCATGGAATGTTCTTCCATTTGTTTGTATCCTCTTTTATTTCATTGAGCAGTGGTTTGTAGTTCTCCTTGAAGAGGTCTTTCACATCCCTTGTAAGTTGGATTCCTAGGTATTTTATTCTCTTTGAAGCAATTGTGAATGGGAGTTCACTCATGATTTGGCTCTCTGTTTGTCTGTTATTGGTGTACAAGAATGCTTGTGATTTTTGTACATTAATTTTGTATCCTGAGACTTTGCTGAAGTTGCTAATCAGCTTAAGGAGATTTTGGGCTGAGACAATGGGGTTTTCTAGATATACAATCATGTCATCTGCAAACAGGGACAATTTGACTTCCTCTTTTCCTAATTGAATACCCTTTATTTCCTTCTCCTGCCTGATTGCTCTGGCCAGAACTTCCAGCACTATGTTGAATAGGAGCGGTGAGAGAGGGCATCCCTGTCTTGTGCCAGTTTTCAGAGGGAATGCTTCCAGTTTTTGCCCATTCAGTATGATATTGGCTGTGGGTTTGTTGTAGATAGCTCTTATTATTTTGAGATACGTCCCATCAATACCTAATTTATTGAGAGTTTTTAGCATGAAGGGTTGTTGAATTTTGTCAAAGGCCTTTTCTGCATCTATTGAGATAATCATGTGGTTTTTGTCTTTGGTTCTGTTTATATGCTGGATTACATTTATTGATTTGCGTATGTTGAACCAGCCTTGCATCCCAGGGATGAAGCCCACTTGATCATGGTGGATGAGCTTTTTGATGTGCTGCTGGATTCGGTTTGCCAGTATTTTATTGAGGATTTTTGCATCAATGTTCATCAAGGATATTGGTCTGAAATTCTCTTTTTTGGTTATGTCTCTGCCAGGTTTTGGTATCAGGACGATGCTGGCTTCGTAAAATGTGTTAGGGAGGATTCCCTCTTTTTCTATCGATTGGAATAGTTTCAGAAGGAATGGTACCAGTTCCTCCTTGTACCTCTGGTAGAATTCAGCTGTGAATCCATCAGGTCCTGGACTCTTTTTGGTTGGTAAGCTATTGATTATTGCCACAATTTCAGAACCTGTTATTGGTCTATTCAGAGATTCAACTTCTTCCTGGTTTAGTCTTGGGAGGGTGTATTTGTCGAGGAATTTATCCATTTCTTCTAGATTTTCTAGTTTATTTGCATAGAGGTGTTTGTAGTATTCTCTGATGGTAGATTATATTTCTGTGGGATCGGTGGTGATATCCCCTTTTTCGTTTTTTATTGCATCTATTTGATTCTTCTCTCTTTTCTTCTTTATTAGTCTTGCTAGCGGTCCATCAATTTTGTTGATCTTTTCAAAAAACCAGCTCCTGGATTCATTAATTTTTTGAAGGGTTTTTTGTGTCTCTATTTCCTTCAGTTCTGCTCTGATTTTAGTTATTTCTAGCCTTCTGCTAGCTTTTGAATGTGTTTGCTCTTGCTTTTCTAGTTCTTTTAATTGTGATGTTAGGGTGTCAATTTTGGGTCTTTCCTGCTTTCTCTTGTGGGCATTTAGTGCTATAAATTTCCCTCTACACACTGATTTGAACGTGTCCCAGAGATTCTGGTATGTTGTGTCTTTGTTCTCGTTGGTTTCAAAGAACATCTTTATTTCTGCCTTCATTTCATTATGTACCCAATAGTCATTCAGGAGCAGGTTGTTCAGTTTCCATGTAGTTGAGCGGTTTTGACTGAGTTTCTTAATCCTGAGTTCTAGTTTGATTGCACTGTGGTCTGAGAGACAGTTTGTTATAATCTCTGTTCTTTTACATTTGCTGAGAAGAGCTTTACTTCCAACTATGTGGTCAATTTTGGAATAGGTGTGGTGTGGTGCTGAAAAAAATGTATATTCTGTTGATTTGGGGTGGAGAGTTCTGTAGATGTCTATTAGGTCCACTTTATGTAGAGCTGAGTTCAATTCCTGGATATCCTTGTTAACTTTCTGTCTCGTTGATCTGTCTAATGCTGACAGTGGGGTGTTAAAATCTCCCATTATTATTGTGTGGGAGTTTAAGTCCCTTTGTAGGTCACTCAGGACTTGCTTTATGAATCTGGGTGCTCCTGTGTTGGGTGCATATATATTTAGGATAGTTAGCTCTTCTTGTTGAATTGATCCCTTTACCATTATGTAATGGCCTTCTTTGTCTCTTTTGATCTTTGTTGGTTTAAAGTCTATTTTATCAGAGACTAGGATTGCAACCCCTGCCTTTTTTTGTTTTCCAGTTGCTTGATAGATCTTCCTCCATCCCTTTATTTTGAGTCTATGTGTGTCTCTGCACGTGAGATGGGTTTCCTGAATACAGCACACTGATGGGTCCTGACTCCTTATCCAGTTTGCCAGTCTGTGTCTTTTGATTGGAGCATTTAGCCCATTTACATTTAACGTGAATATTGTTATGTGTGAATCTGATCCTGTCATTATGATGTTAGTTGGTTATTTTGCTCGTTAGTTGCTATAGTTTCTTCCTAGCCTCGATGGTCTTTACAATTTGGCATGTTTTTGCAGGGGCTGGTACCGGTTGTTCCTTTCCATGTTTAGTGCTTCCTTCAGGAGCTCTTTTAGGGCAGGCCTGGTGGTGACAAAATCACTCAGCGTTTGCTTGTCTGTAAAGTATTTTATTTCTCCTTCACTTATGAAGCTTAGTTTGGCGGGATAGGAAATTCTGGGTTGAAAATTCTTTTCTTTAAGAATGTTGAATATCGGCCCCCACTCTCTTCTGGCTTGTAGAGTTTCTGCTGAGAGATCAGCTGTTAGTCTGATGGGCTTCCCTTTGTGGGTAACCCGACCTTTCTCTCTGGCTGCCCTTAACATTTTTTCCTTCATTTCAACTTTGGTGAATCTGACAATTATGTGTCTTGGAGTTGCCCTTCTCGAGGAGTATCTTTGTGGCGTTCTCTGTATTTCCTGAATCTGAATGCTGGCCTGCCTTGCTAGATTGGGGAAGTTCTCCTGGATAATATCTTGCAGAGTGTTTTCCAACTTGGTTCCATTCTCCCCATCATTTTCAAGTACACCAATCAGACGTAGGTTTGGTCTTTTCACATAGTCCCAAATTTCTTGGAGGCTTTGTTCATTTCTTTTTATTCTTTTTTCTCTAAACTTCCCTTCTCTCTTCATTTCATTCATTTCATCTTCTATCAGCGATACCCTTTCTTCCAGTTGATCGCATCTGCTACTGAGGCTTCTGCATTCTTCGCGTAGTTCTCGAAACTTGGCTTTCAGCTCCATCATCTCCTTGAAGCCCTTCTCTCCATTGGTTATTCTAGTTATCCATTCTTCTAATTTTTTTTCAAAGTTTTTAACTTCTTTGCTATTGTTTTGAATTTCCTCTCGTAGCTCAGAGTAGTTTGATCGTCTGAAGCCTTCTTCTCTCAACTCATCAAAGTCATCCTCCATCCAGCTTTGTTCCGTTGCTGGTGAGGAACTGCGTTCCTTTGGAGGAGGAGAGGTGCTCTGTTGTTTAGAGTTTCCAGTTTTTTTGGTCTGTTTTTTCCCCATCTTTGTGGTTTTGTCTACTTTTTGTCTTCGATGATGGTGATGTACAGATGGGTTTTTGGTGTGGATGTCCTTTCTGTTTGTTAATTTTCCTTCTACCAGACAAGACCCTCAGCTGCAGGTCTGTTGGAGTTTACTAGACGTCCACTCCAGACCCTGTTTGGCTGGGTGTCAGCACCGGTGGCTGCAGAACAGCGGATTTTCGTGAGACCACAAATTCAGCTGTCTGATAGTTCCTCTGAAAGTTTTGTCTCAGAGGAGTACCCGGTTGAATGAGGTGTCAGTCTGTCCCTACTGGGGGGGTGCCTCCCAGTTAGGCTGCTCAGGGGTGAGGGACCCACTTTAGGAGGCAGTCTGTCCGTTCTCAGATCTCCAGCTGCGTGCTGGGAGAACCACTACTCTCTTCAAAGCTGTCAGTCAGACAGGGACATTTAAGGCTGTGGAGTTCTCGCTGAGTTTTCGGTTGTCTGTGCCCTGCCCCCAGAGGTGGAGCCTACAGAGGCAGGCAGGCCTCCTTGAGCTGTGGTGAGCTCCACCCAGTTCGAGCTTCCTGGCTGCTTTGTTTACCTAAGCAAGCCTGGGCAATGGCGGGCGCCCCTCCCCCAGCCTCGTTGCCGCCTTGCAGCTTGATCTCAGACTGCTGTGCTAGCAATCAGCAAGACTCTGTGGGCATAGGACCCTCCGAGCCAGATGCGGGGCACAATCTCCTAGTGAGCCGTTTTCCAGGCCCGTTGGAAAAGCGCAGTATTAGGACGGGACTGACCTGATATTCCAGGTGCCGTCTGTTTCCCCTTTCTTTGACTAGGAAAGGGAACTCCCTGACCCCTTGCGCTTCCCGAGTGAGGCAATGCCTCGCCCTGCTTCGGCTCGCGCACAGTGCGCTTCACCGACTGTCCTGAACCCACTGTTAGGCACTCCCTAGTGAGATGAAACCGGTACCTCAAGCAGAAATGCAGAAATCACCCGTCTTCTGTGTCGCTGGGGCTGGGAGCTGGAGACCGGAGCTGTTCCTATTCGGCCATCTTGGCTCCACCCTCCAAATTTCTTTATTTCTTTCTTTTGAGACAGAGTCTCGCTATGTTGCCCAGGCTGGCGTGTGGTAACACAATCACAGCTCACTGCAGTCTCCACTTCCTGGACTCAAGTGATCTTCTCACCTTAGCCTCCTGAGTAGCTAGGACCATAGGCGTGTGCCACTATATCTGGTTAATTTTTAAAAATGTTTTGTAGAGACAGGGTCTCACTATGTTGCCCAGGCTGGTCTCAAACTCCTGGTCTCAAGTGTATCTCCAGCCTTAGCCTTTCAAAGTGCTGGGATTACAGGTGTAAGCCACTACACCCGGCCTAGCAATTAAATTTCAACATGAGTGTTGGAGGGTACAAGCTTTCAAATCATAGCAATACTGCCCTAAATTATTAAAATGCAATTTAGCAGTTCACAATACTAACATACTAAAAGAGAAAACTTATGTTATTCTCAATGGATACAGAAAAGTCATTTTTACAAAATTCAACCTTAGTTCCTAATAAAAAAAACTCTCAGCAAACTTGGAATAGAAAGGAAATTCCTTAACCATTACATATGAGCCTGCTGCTCATATGTAATGGAGAAAGAATAAGTGCTTTCCTTCTTAGATTAAGAACTTGTGAGGGATGTCACTCTTACAATGTCTACTCAATGTTTTCTTGGAACTTTTAGCAATGCAAAAAGACAAGAAAAAAATAAAAGAGGTATTGATATGGGAAAGGAAGCAGTAAAACTGCCTTTATCAACAGACAATATTATCATTTATGTAGAAAATATTAGATAATCTACAAAAAAAGCTACTAGAACTAATAAGTAAGTTTATCAAGGTTTCTGGTTATAAGATCAATATACAAAAATCAATTGTATTTCCATATAGTATAACAATCCAAAATTGAAGTTAAACAACAGCACTTAAAATAGCATCAAAAATATGAAACCCAGGGAAAATTCTGACAAGAGATGTTCAAGACCAGTACATTGACAACAAATGCAGAGATATACCATGGCAATATTGCCAAGTGAAATGGAAAAAGATCTAAATAGAGAGATATACCATGTTCATGGATTGGAAGATTCAGTATTATTAAACGGTTTAGACTTTATTGTGGAGATTGACAAACTGCTTCTATAATCACATGTCAAAAGCTGAACTAAGAGTGCTGATCTGCCAGGAATCAGAATAGCTGATTAAGGCAAAAAACTAAAATGAAAACAAGAGTCAAGCCTTTAGTCACTTGCTGTACTATGATGGTATAAGCAATGTGCCACCTCCCTTTCATTTATTTTCCCTGTAAAACAGCTCTGGTTGAGGATCAGGTGGATCAATGCAGTTGTGGAGAATGGTCTCAATGCCAAAAGAAGCCCTGCCCCCCAAAAGGCTCCTGATGTATTATGGTCCTGGGGACCAGGAGGTGAGAGAAGGGAAGGGGTAGGAGAAAAAAAGTACTGAGTATTGGGTTAGTGTGGAGAAAAGCATCAAGTGTCCCCTGTTTCTACCTAGATAAGGAGATCTTAGCAGAGGCACCTGAGGAAGGCCTCTGCAGAAAGCCCCTGTGCAAGGCTTCTAATAAAGAGGCCTCCAGGCAACATGCTACCCAACTTCAAACTATACTACAAGACTACAGTAACCAAAACTGCATAGTACTGGTACAAGAACAGACACATAGACCAATGGAACAGAATAGAGAACTCAGAAATAAGACCACACACCTACAAACCATCTGATCTTTGACAATCCTGACAAAAACAAGGAATGGGGAAAAGATTCCCTATTTAATAAATGGTGCTGGGAAAACCGGCTAGCCATATGCAGAAAATTGAAACTGGACTCCTTCTTTATACCTTATATAAAAATTAACTCAAGATGGATTAAAGACCTAAATGTAAAACTCAAAACTATAAAAACTCTAGAATAAAATCTAGGCAATACCATTCAGGACATAGGCATGGGCAAAGATTTCATGACAAAAATGTCACAAGTAATTGCAACAAAAGCAACAATTGACAAATAGGATCCAATTAAACTAAAAGCCTTCTGCACAGTAAAATAAACTATTATTAAAGTGAACAGACATCCTACAGATTGGGAGAAAATTTTTGCAATCTATCCATCTGACAAAGGTCTAATATCCAGAATCTACAAGAAACATAACAAATTTACAAGAAAACCAACAAACAAACAAACCCACTAAAAAGTGGGCAAAGGACATGAACAGATACTCCTCAAAAGAAGACATACATGTAGCAAACAAACATATGAAATAAAGCTCAACATTACTGATCATTAGAGAAATGCAAATCAAAACCACAATGAGATACCATCTCATGCCAGTCAGAATGGTGACTATTAAAACGTCAAAAGCAACTGATGCTGGTGAGGTTGTGGAGAAATAGGAATGCTTTTACACTGTTGATGGCAGTGTAAATTAGTTCAACCATTGTGGAAGACAGTGTGGTGATTCCTCAAAGACCCAGAGACAGAGATACCATTTGACCTAGCAATCCCATTACTGGGTATATACCCAAAGGAATATATATCTTTCTATAATAAAGATACATTCATGCATATGTTCATTGCAGCACTATTTACAATAGCAAAGACATGGAATGAAACTAAATGTCCATCAATGATAGACTGGATAAAGAAAATGTGGCACATATACACCATGGAAACTATGCAGCCATAAAAAGGAATGAGATCATGTCCTTTGAAGGGACATGAATGGAGTTGGAAGCCATTATTCTCAGCAAACTAAAGAAGGAACAAAAAACCACATACCGCATGTTCTAATAAGTGGGAGTTGAACAATGAAAACACATAGACACATAGCAGGGAGCAACACACACTGGGTTCTGTTGGGGGTGGGGGATGAGGGAGGGAGAGCATCAGGAGGAACAGCTAATGAATGCTGGGCTTAAAACTTAGGTGATGGGATGATCTGTGCAGCAAACCACCATGGCAGACGTTTACCTATGTAACAAACATCACATCCTGCACATGTACCCCTGAACTTAAAATAAAAGTTGAAGGAAAAAAAAAGATGACTCCCCCTCACCCAGAAAAAATAAAGAGGACTCCAAATGGAGGTACTTAGGTGAGGAATGCAGGCATGTGTAAGAGCATGGTCAGCCAGATGGGCCTGAGTCTGTGACTGCAAGACCCTTCAGGGACTGCAATGCTCTGGCTGTGCACCAAGTCTGATGTGGGGGTAGTCAGCTTCCTCCCTTGTGACCTGTGAGGTAAAGCCTTTGTAATTGCCTATAGTAGGACCTGAAAAATCACATGTAGACTTTGGCCAGGAGCCAGACTCCTTAATAAAGAGATGCAGAGACTCCACAACAGCCATAATTACTCGAAAAAAAAAAAAAGTTGGAGGGCTAAAACTACCTTATGTCAAATTCACAGGCATGAAGTTGTCCATAGTATTTCCTGCAGTTATATTAACTCTTTCATTTCTGATACTGGTAATATTTATCTTTTCTCTTTTTTTCCCTAATCAGTCTGGATAGAGGTTTACTAATTATACTGACTGCACTGAAGAACGAAATTTTTGTTTTAATGACACTATTGTTTTTGTTTTCTATTTCATTGATTTCTGTTCTGACCTTTATTATTTCCTTTATTCTACTTATTTTGGGTTTAATTTTCTCACTTTTTTCTAGTTTGAAAAATGTGATAAGAACACTTAACATGAGACATACCCTTTGAACAAAATTTTAAGTGCATAGTACAGTATTGTTGACTATAGCACAATATTGTGAAGCAGATCTCTTGAACTTATTTATTTTGCGTAACTGAAGCTTTATACTATTGAAAAACAACTCTTCATTTCACCCTCCCCCATCCCCTGGCAACCGCCACTCTGCTTCTGAATTTGACTATTTAGATACCTTATATAAGTGGAATCATGAAGTATTTGTCTTTCTGTGACTGGCTTATTCCACAAAGTATAATGTCATCAAGGTTTACTCATGTCATAGATGGCAGGATTTTCTTCTTTTTAAGGCTGAATAATATTCCATTGTATGTATATACCACCTTTCTTTATTCACTCATTTAGGTTGTTTCCATATCTTGACTATTAGGAATAATGTTGCAGTGAACATGTGTTCAAATCTCCTTGAGATCCTGATTTCAATTCTTTTGGATAAATATCCAGAAGTGAGATTGCTGGATTGTATGGTAGTTCTATTTTAACTTTTTGAGGAACCTCCATACTATTTTCCAAGCAGCTGCACCATTTTACATTCCCACCAACAGTGTACAAGAGTTCCAATTTCTCAACATCATTGCGAACACTAATCTTTTTTTTTTTTTGATAATAGACACCTTGACAAGTAGAAGGTGACATCTCATTGTGGTTTTAATTTGCATTTCCCTGATGATTAGTGATGTTGAGTGTCTTTTCATATGTCTGTTGACCATTTGTATGTCTTTTAGTTTTTTAATAGAAACCAAGATCACTGATGTGAGATCTTTCCCCTTCTCTATAACAATATAGGTATTTATAGTACAAATTTCCTAGTAAATACTGCTTTGACTGAATTTCAAAAATTTTGATGTTTTATTTCCATTTTCATTCAGTTCAAAATACTTTTGAGCTTCCTTTTTGATTTATTCCTTGACCTATGGGTTATTTAGCAATCTGTTAGTATCCTCAATAGTTCAAGATTTTTCCAGATATTTTTGTTATCAATTTCTAATATTACTCATTGTAATCAGAGCACATACTTTATATGGCTTGAATCCTTGTAAAGTTGTTGAGACCTGTTTTTTGGCCCAAAATATATTTTATACTCATAGGAGTTCTGTCTGCACTTGAGATTAATGTATATTTTGCTGTTGTTGGGTGGGGTGTTCTATAAATGCAGTTAGATGTATTTGGTTAATAATGTTGTTCTTCTGTATCTAAAATTAGTCAGATTTCAACACCCCTTTATCAATTATTGGTGGAATAGGTAGAAAAATCTAGAAGAAATAAGAACTATAGATTTTTCTACTTACTCATTCCACCAATAATTGATAAAGGTTGTTGAAATCTGATTAATTGTAGATTTGTCTGTTTTTCCTTGCACTTCTATCAGTTTTGCTCTATATATTTAGAAACTCTGTTATGTGCATAAATGTTTAGCACTATGCCTTCTTGATGAATTCACCTTTAACATGATAATGCTTGCTGCTTTGAAATCTCTCTAGTTTACTTTTGATTAGTGGTAGCATGATCTTTTCTCACCCTTTTACTTTTAACCTAATTGTGCCTTTATATTAAAATGGATTTCTTGAAGGGAGTATATAGGTAGGTCTCATCTTTTTTAATCCAATCTGACAATCTCTGCCTTTTAATTGAGATTTTTGTAGATTTTTTATTTAATGTGATTATTGATATGGTTGAGTTTTAATCTACCATGTTGTTTTTTTTCTATTTTCTCCATCTGTTTTTTGTTTCCTTTTTATTCCTTTTACACCATCTTTTGAATATATATTTTTATGATTCCATTCTATCTCCTCTATTAGTTGTAACTCTTTGTTCTTTTATTTTAGTGGTTGTTTGAAGATTTAAAAAATATATGTATTTAACTTATCACAGTCTACCTTCAAGTGATATCATACCGTGCATATATAGAATAAGAACCTTATGGCTGGACTTGGTGTCTCATGCCTGTAATCCCAGCACTTCTGGAGGCTGAGGACGGTGGATCGCTTGAGCTCAGAAGTTCGAGACCAGCCTGGGCAATATGGTGAAACACAGCCTCTGCAAAAAAAATACAAAAATTAGCCAGGTATGGTGGCAGACACCTGTAGTCCCACCCAGCTACTCCCTGGGAGGCTGAGATGGGCGGATTGCTTGAGTTCAGGAGGTTGAAGATGCAGTGAGCTGAGATCACACCACTACACTCCAAGCTGGGTGTGAGAGCAAGACCCTGTCTCAAAAAAAAAAAAAAAAGAAACTTAAACTATATATTTACATTTCCAATCCTACTTGCTGTTGTGCTATGGTCATACATTTTACTTGTACTTCTATATAAATCTTGATTTATTATTTTTGCTTTACATTGTTTATTTTTAAAATAGATTTAAATAATAAGAAAAAAGCCTTTCTATTTACCCACATAGTTATTATTTCTAGTGCTCTTCATTCTTTTATGTAAATACAAATTTCCTTTTAGAGCCATTTTTCTTCTGCTTGAAGGACTTCATTTACCATTTCTTTTGAGGCATGTCTGCTGGTAAAGATTTCTTTCAGCTATTGTAGGTGTGAAAAAAAAATCTTTATTTCATATTCATTTTTGAAGGATGTTTTCACTGGATAAAGAATTCTAGATAGACAACATTTTTCTTCCAGTACTTTAAAGACATTGGTCTACTGTCTTCTAGCTTGTAATATGTTGTCATCCTTAACCTTGTTCCTCTCTACAGATAGGACTTCTTGGGCTGCTTTTAAGATTTTCTCTTCATAATTAGTTTTAGCTAAATTTATTATCACGTGTCTTCTCGTAACTTTCTTCATGTTTCTTCTGCTTGGGGCTTGTTGATCTTCTTGGACATGAGAGTTTTAATTTTCATCAAATTTAGAACATTTTTGCCATTACTTTTTGAGATATCCTCCCCTGCTTCCTTTGGAGATTTCAATTACAAGTATATTAGGTTGTTTAAAGGTGACATACAGCTAATTGACTATCTTTTTATTATTTTATTTTTAGTTTTTAATCTCTCTGTATTTCATTTTGGATAGTTTCTATTGCAATATTTTCATGATTCACTAATCTTTTCTTCTAAATTGTCTAATCTGCTGTTAAAATAAGCAGTTCCTTTTCATCTTAGACACTATTTTTTAAATCTAGTTTTTTAATATCTTCCATGTCTCTACTTAACATGGCCAATTTTCCTCTGGCTTCTTTAACAAATAGGACAAAGTTATAAAAAGTAATGTTCTTGTTTATACATTCTATCATCTGTGTCATTTACAGTCCCTTTTGATTTATTAATTTTGTTCCTATTATGAGTCTAATTTTCCTGCTTCTTTGCGTGTCTGGTAATTTTTTATCAAATGCCAAGTATTGTACATTTTACTTTGTTTGAATGCTGGATATATTTGTATTCTTATAGTCTTGAGCTGTGCTGAGATGGGGTTAAGTTACTTGGCAGTCATTTAATCCTCCCGAGCCTTGCTTTTAAGCTTTGCTAGGTAGGACCAGAATAGCATCTAGTTTAGGATTAATATTCCTTCCTGAGGCAAAACCCTTTTGAGTATTCTACCCATGAATGCTGGTAGGAATAGCCACTCTTCCTGGCCTGTGTGAGCTCAAGAGATTACTCCCTTTAATCCTTCTGAGTAATTCTTTTTCAGCCTTGGATAGGTTCCTCACGTGCATGTTCTGAGGAAAGCTCTCAGCTGAAAAGTTGAGGGGATCTTTTGCAGATCCTTAGAGTTCCCTCTCTGTGCATCTCTCTTGTCTCTGGCACTCTGTCTTGTGAACTCTTGTCTTGGCCTCTTGGAACTCCCAATCCCATCTCTTCAACTCAGCAAGAAAACCAGGTTCCTCCTGGGTTCCTCCTTCTTATGTTACATCACGGAAACTTTACACAGGTAGCAAGTTAGGGCAACTGTAAGGGTCACTGTCCTTAGTGCTTGATGTCCCATATCTTGAGAACTATTATTTTGTATAGTCTAGATTTTGAGTTGTTTCAGATGAAGGGTAAATGGGTAAATTTGATTCTGGTTACTCCATTGTTTTAATCGGTGCAAGCTGCTATAACAAAATTTAGCAGCAGAGTGGGTGGCTTAAACTACAGAAATTTATTTTTCACAGTCTGGAGGCTGGCAAGGTAAAATTTATTCTGAGACCTCTAGTCTTGCCTTATAGTGCCGCCATCTTGTTGTGTGCTCACATGACCTCTTCTTTGTGTGTGAGAAGAGTGAGAGGGGAGAGAGCTACGTTCCATCATGGTGGCTGTACCTTGATGACTTGATTACCTCTCAAAGGTCCTGCTTTCTATACCATCACATTGGAGGTTAGGGCTTCAACATATGACTTCTGGCAGTGGGGCACAAACACTCAGTCCATCTCGGACAGAAATGGAAATCTATTCAAATGGTGTTTTGAGGAAGACTATCTCTGTAAGATATTAATAGTTTGTGTATATGCAATGCTGAGAAACTGTGGGATAAATAGAGTTATTCAGGTTGTTTATTGCAGGAATTCTCAGAGTATATAATGGACTAATGTGCAGTATAAATCTCCATGAGGAAAATACAGCACAAAACATTTCATTTATTTTTTATTAATCAATTGACTGAGATAGAGTCTCACTCTGTCACCCAGGCTGGAGTGCAGTGGCATGATCATGACTCATTACAGCCTTGAATGCCTGGGCTCAAGCAACCCTCCTGCCTCAGCCTCTCAAAGTGTTAGGATTACAGATGTGAGCCTCCATGCCTAGTCTCACAGATTTATTGCTCATGAAACCCTAAAAATGGCAGAGCACTTCTGATGCATCTTATTGTTCTGAGCTTGCTATTTTATCCATTACTACATACCTATTAATTGTATGTCCTTGATGATAAGAATAGATTCCTTCTTCTTCGTAAAGTGTTTAGTATTAAATATTCTATATGCACTATCTCATTTAATCTTTAGAGTACCCAGACCTATTTGGTTCTGATTTACATTTTATAGATGAAGAAATCAAGGCTTAAAGGTTAAGTAATATTACCAAGGTCACACAGTTAGTAAATAGTGGAGCTGGGATTCAAGTCCATGCCTGGTAAAATCTAAACAAAAAATATGGGTATATTGTGAAAACATTTGTTTGCAACAGTAGTGACTATTCCTTCTGTCTCCAGTCCAGGTGTTACTAATATACATAGTTCTCTACAAAGCATGGGTGTAGAAACTCTCCCCTCCTCTTTCAACTACCTCCCTCACATGGCATAGGTGTCTGGTGGTTACTTAGGAGTGGAGAAAGACCCGAGAATCTGGAAGGTGTCCTCACACAGTGGTTGCATATTTATATTGGTAAGAGAAGTCCGGAAGGTCAAGCAAGGTATTGTTCCTATTCTCTGGTTGAGGCCACTGAACTTGTCTTAGGGCTGAAATGCTGGGTTGGCCTTCTGTTGAGGAGAGTGTAGTTCCTGTTCCTCATACAGTGCTCCATTACAACATTTCTGTATTTGGCCACCAGCCTGGCATTATTCAGACCTCTGACAGAGTTGGGGAGCACTCTCAGGGTGAAGTTCTATTTGCCATCCTCAGACTCAAATCTTTCTTTCCAGACATGTATTCACTTCTTTACACTTTCTTTAGGCTCTCACACATGAAATACTCATTCATCTACTTTTCTCCTACACTAGGGGAGGAAATCCATCAACGTAAAAAATAGTATGCCTCTCTCCATATCTCTGTCTTTCACATACACTCTCCCCACCTCCCCACCATGGGTCAGTCCATCACCCAAGTCTTGGCAGTGTATCGTGCATGTGTTATGGGTGCAAATTAAGTTGTGTATTTATATTTCAAAAAAACCTTGCAGTGATTCCATTTATGAAGGAGGAATTATTTTGTCTGAAGATAATCCCTCCCCATGCCCAGAGTAAGGAGAAACAACAAATAGGCAGAAGTCAGAAGAGAGGAGAACCAAATTCACTAGATGAGAAAAAATAGGTGAGTCACCAAACTAGTGTAGTGATAGAGCAGAGACTACCACAACTCCTGCTGTCTAAGAAGCAGCTGACTTTGATTAGACCATATGAGGCTTCCTGAGGCAGTAGGTGCCCCTCCCCAGAGACAAATGATCTAGACCACAGCAGTAGAGTTTATTGCTCAGTCACCTCTGAGGAGACGGTTCATCTACACATCCCCGTTTATTCTACTCCTTATCAGAACTCACTCTCTAGGCATCAATTACCTAAAAACTTTCTTGCCTTAATCTGACCTGATTTGCTCCCCACTTCTCTCATCCCCAAATTCCCCTCCTTAATAAACCATCCCCCCACAAACTCTTTGGAATTCCCAACCCCTAATATGAGTTCATTAAAATCCTGGGTTTTTTCAGTCTCTTTTCTGGAGATGTATTCACAGTCTCACTTAACTAAAAGAAGGCTGTATCTTGGGGACATGGTTTCTCTGAAGCCCTTTCAAACTTTTTTTCTCTCCTCCCCAAAAGTGCTTCAGCACCAACCTTACTCCTCAATGCCAATTTTAGAGTGTTATTCCTCCTTCCTTCTTGCAAACCCCCTCTGCTCCTTCGAGGCTCATGCCATCTAGTTCTACTACTCTTCCCCCTCCATGCTGCTGTCGCCTACTAGTAGTCTCTGGGTCTTTCCTCCTCATTCTCAGGGAAGTGAGCTTGCAACTCAGTTTTATTCTTTATCCCTACCCTACTCCTATTGTCCTTTGTGGCTTCAGCATGTATGCTCATGATTCATCTAACATCATGGACTCCTGGTTTTTTGACTTCCTCATACTTTCAATGATATTTTCTTCTACCCTATTTTAGCTATCCATATGCCTTACATTTTTACATCAATAAAAATGGCACCATCTCCAAAATTTCAAATGCAAATATCACATTCTGACTACCAATATTAACCTTCCACGTTATGTGCCTTCAAAATTACCCTTCTCTCAGAAGTGCTTTTACTTTTTTGTTGTAACCTTTAATCCATTCTCCCCTCTTTATCCATATCCATCACCAAACTCTCCTTACCTTTTATTTCTTTTCTTTTCTAGTTTATATTCCATGAACCATCATTATAGGTTCTTCCTTGCAAACCTCAACTTCTTTGTTCTGTTGAACGAGATTTGGAGTTCAACAAACTGCACTCTTCTTCCTGCCTGAGTTCAGCAGTACTTGAGAGAGAAAATTAAAATCTAGGCTGATGAAAGCAGATGAAGATGACATATCATCTTTCTTACTGCTAAGTTAATCCCAAGGAATGTGACTTAGTTTTACAGCAAGGACTTTTAAAAACTGAGTTAGTCACGGGCTCCTCAGCTTTTAAAAACTGAGTTAGACACAGGCTCCTGAACAACTACAGCCATCTCCTCCCCCACCCCCAATTCCATACTGTAGGATCTGGACTCTGTAAAGCTCAGGGAATAGGGGAGCAGTGCAGAAAAGTTCACTGCGGGCAGCTGGATTCCGTGAAAAAGATGAGAGAAGGAGGTTGGCTTTAAATGCTCACTGTCATATCCCAACCTCATCAATAATATAATTCATTCTTCTCCAGGGGAGGAGGGAATGAGGGCCAGCTATCAGCCAAAATATTACACTGATAAATATCTTAAAATACTTCTTAAAATTATTCAAAAAAGAAGTACATTTCATTTAAAATTAGGTGAGCTGTAACACTTTCATATTTGATTGCAAGTTCTAGTCAGCAAATAAGAAATGAAAAACAACAGGCATACATATTGGAAAGAAGCAAAATTGCCTATTTATAGATAAATTACTGTACATCACCTAGGGATGCTGCAAAAAAGGATAGTAGAAGTAGTAAGTTCAGCAAAGTCTCAGGACACAAGGTCGATTACAACCAGCGAGCTCTTTCCACACAGAAGAAAACATTAGGACTTGGTGATATACTTTCCCTAACACCCCTCTTCCTCTATCACACTTGCCCAACTTTCTGTGGTCTTTTCCCTGTCAGCACCAGAACAGAAGTTTGTATTCAAGATACTTTTATGTATTTTATCTTACTTGTGTAGACCCAGAAAATCTGAGACAGGTCTCAGTTAATTTAGAAAGTTCATTTTGTCAAGGTTGAGGACTTGTGCCCGTGACACAGCCTCAGGAAGTCCTGATGACATGTGCCCAAGGTTGTTGGGATGCAGCTTGGTTTTATAGATTTTAGGGAGGCATGCACCATCAATCAAGTACATTTAAGAAAGACATTGGTTTGGTCCAGAAAGGCGGGACAACTCAAGGCGGGGAGGCATCAAGGCTATAGGTAAATTTAAACATTTCCTGGTTGACAATTGGTTGAGTTTGTCTAAAAACCTGGGATCAATAGAATGTTTGGGTTGTGGAGACCAGAGTTTTATCATGCAGGTGAAGCTTTTAGCTAGTGGGCTTCAGGGAGAACAGGCTGTAAAATGTTTCTCATCAGACTTAAAGTCTGTGTTGATTTTAATGCTGGAGAAGTACAGTCAGGCATGTCCGACCCCTACTTCCCTTTATGGCCTGAACCAGTCTTTCAGGTTAAATTTTAAGAGCCCTGGCTAACGAGGAAGTCCATTTAGATGGTTGGGAGGTCTTAGAATTTTATTTTTGGTTTACATTCGATCATTATCAAAACCACACAAGAGAAATTAAGACAGGCAGAATCACCTATTTTATAAAAAGCGTTATTCAAACAATGTGAATTTGTTATTATCATATGTTACAGTTAATACAGTAAACTTAATTTAGCTGCGAGGAGACAGATTGTCTCTTATTGCTGTCACAAACTATGACCCATATAGGAGCTCAAAACAATACAACATTATTATCTTACAGTTCTGGAGGTCAAAAGTCCTACAATCAAGGTGTCAGTAGGGATGCATTCCTTCTGGAGAGTCATGGGAGACTCCATTTCCTTCCAGCTTCTAGAAGCTGCCTGTGTTCCTGGCTCATGGCCCCTTCCTCCATTTTTAAAGCCAGTTGTGTGACACCTTCAAATCCCTCTGTGACTCATACCCTCCTGTTTCTCTGTTTCGCTGTCAATTATAGGAACACTTGTCATTACATTGGGCCCACCTGATAATCCAGGATAATCTCCCCATCTCTAAATTGTTAATAACATCAGCAAGTCCCTTTTGCCGGTAAGGTAACATATACAGAGTTTTCAGGAATTAGAACATGAATATCTTTGAGGAACCATTATTTTTCCTATCACAGGAAGGATGGTGCCATTACTTTAAGAAAGATGTGCTAAGATTCTATTGTCATAGGGGGTACTGTCTCTTACCACATTTGATACTGAAAAAGCAATCACACAAATACCTGTATACATTGAAGGTCCAGCACAGTACCTTGCTCAGAGTAAGTATTCGACGTTTGTTGAGTAAGTATATGTACACCACATATCTAAGAAAAAAGTTTTAAGGATAAAGAATAGTTGAATAAGTAATTAAAAACCATTTTCTAATTAATATGACAAAGGCATTGATAATACCTGAAGCCAACAGTTTAAGTTAAAAGGATAATTTTAAGAAGCCATGTGAATGATCAGCAACATAAAACTTAATCTATCTTCTCTGTATGTCAATATTGCTCCCCACCTCCTTCTGAATCTGTCTCACTTTCCCCTACTGTTTTCTTTATTTATTTTGAGACAGAGTCTCACTCTGTCACTCAGGCCAAAGTGCGGTGGCGCAACCTCGGCTCACTGGAATCTTCATCTCCCAGGTTCAAGTGATTCTCCTGCCTCAGCCTCCCAAGTAGCTGGGATTACAGGCATGTGCCACCATATCCAGCTAATTTTTCTTTTTTTTGTACTTTTAGTAGAGACGGGGTTTCACCATGTTGGCCAGACTGGTCTCGAACTCGTGATCTCAAGTGATCTGCCCACCTCAGCCTCCCAAAGTGCTGAGATTACAGGCGTGAGCCACCGTGCCCATCCTCCTCTACTGTTTTATTGCTAAATTGGCCAAACTATTGTTTATAAATATTGAAAAATATTTGTTAAACTTATTCAAGAAATAATTACATTTCCTTTAAAATTAGGTGAACTGCAACACTTCTGTATTCAATTGCAAGTTCTAGTCAGTGCATAAGAAAAGAAAAAAAAGCATACATATTTGAAAGAAACAAACAAAATTTTATTTATTTATGGATGACATACTGCATATATGGAAAATCCCAGGGAGGCTACAAAAAAGGATAGTAGAAGTAGTAAGCTTAGCAAGGTCTCAGGATACAAGGTCAATATAAAATATCAATTGTATTTTACATCTTAATAACAAAAGTTTGGAAATTGAAATAAAATACCATTATTTAAATACAATAGCATCAAAAAATGTGAAAGAATTAGGGATAATTTTAACAAAATATGTGCAAGAATTGTACACTGAAAACTACAAAATATTACTGAGTAAAATTAAAGCAGATCTAAATAAATGGAGAGGTATGCCATGTTTATGGATTGGAGGACTCAACATTGTTAAAGATATCAGTTATTTCCAGGCTGATCTATTAAGCCAATGCTATCCCAATAAAAATCAAAGCAGACTTTTTACTTCTTTTGGTGCAGGTTAAAAAGTTCTTTAGAAATGCGAAGAAGCTAGAATGGCCAAATAATTTTAACATACGTGAATAAAGTTAAAGGACTTACACTACCTGATTTCAAGATTTACTATAAAACTACAAAAATCAAGAGAGTGCAATATTGAAATTAGGTTAGACAAAAATTCATGAACAGAATAGAGGGTCCAGAAACCAGCCCATATATATTTAAAGTTTATAATCTTTAAAGTTTCTAGAAGAAAACATAGGGAAAAAAATATTTGTGACTTTGACTTAAGCAAAGATTTCTCGGAGAGGAAGCAAAAAATATAAACCATAAAAGAAAAACTAGATAAATTGGACCTCAACAAAATTAAAACTTTTTCTCTTTAAAAGACAGTTAAGAATATTAACTATCTCATAGTTAAGAAAATTAACTATCCTATAGGCTAGGAGAAAATTTTGCAAACCATATGCTGCATCCAGAATAAAGACTCCTTACAACTTTGTTTTGAGACAAAGTCTCCCTCTGTCATCCAGGCTGGAATGCAGTGGCAGGATCACAGCTCACTGTAGCCTTAACCTCCAGCCTCAAGCGATCCTCCCACTTCAGCATCCCCACCACTCCCACCAGTAGCTGAAACTACAGGTGTGCACCACCATGCCTGGCTAATTTTTTTTGTATTTTTTGTAGGGACGTGGTTTTACCATGTTGCCCAAGCTGGTCTTGAACTCCTGGGCTCAAGCCATCTTCCTGCCTTAGCCTCCCAAAGTGCTGGGATTATACGTGTGAGCCACCACCCCTAGCCTATAACTTAGTAAGATCATTGATTTAAAATGGACAAAAGATTTGAACAGATACTTTACAAAAGAATATGTATAAATGGCAAATAAGTATGAAAATATGCTCAATATCATTAGGAAAATACAAATTATAACCACTTATTAGAATGACTAATATGACAACACCAAGTGTTGGTAGTAAGGATTGGCAAACACTGGAACTCATATACTGTTGGTGGCAATGTAAAAAACTAGAACCACTTCAGAAGAGTTTGGAGGCCTCCTTCTAAGTTAAACACGTGCTTACACATAACCCAGAAATCCTACTCCTAAGGTATTTACCCCAGATAAATGAAGATATATGTCCACATGAAGGCTTGTGCACAAATGTTTATAGTAGCTGTATCCATAATACACCCAAACTGAAAACAACATGAATGTACATTAACAATGGTAAATAAATTGTGAAATACTCATACAATGAAATCCTAGGCAGTAGTAAAAAGGAATGAACTACTGATCACACAATATGGATGAATCTCAAAACATGCTGAGCAAAAGACGCCAGACACAAAAAAGTACATATGGATGATTCCATTTACGTGAAACTCTAGAAAAGATGAATCTAATCTTCAGGGACAGAAGCAGATGAGTGGTTGGAGTGAATGCGTGTATGGGGGATTAGATGGGGAGGGGCACAAAAGGAACTATTTTGCGTGATGGAAATGTTCTATATCTTGATGTGGTGGTGGTGACATGGGTATATACATCTGTTAAGCCTTATAGAACTGTACACTTAAACTGCATTTTATTTTACATAAAATATACATATAACTTTATTGTACATAAATTATACTTAATAAAGTTAACTTAAATGAAAAAAAGAGTGACTGAACTATTTCATTTTTTCCTCTGAAAATATTCTTTCCTTTTGGACTTCCAAAGGCAACTCCGCAAATTCCTTTATCAGTAAATGAGTGAATTAGAATAGATGATGTCATTCGTTCATTCAATAAATATTTACTAAAGTCTATTATGGGGCAAACACAATGCTAGATTCTAGAGATATACGGCTGAAAAAGAATACAATTTTGTCCTCGAGGAGTCACAGTCTAGTGGGAGTGAAAGACAAGCTAACTTGATTATAATACATCTTATGTATATGTAGGGGTTAAGGATTCATAAGAGAAGCAGTCTTCCCTGATGATGCAACACCTGAGGTGGGTTTTGATGTACAAGTAAGAGTTAGGTAAAGAGGGAAGAGAAGGCATTCTAAGCAGAGGAAGCTGTAAGGGCAAAGGGCCAAAGGCAAAATATGTACCTTGTATTAGGTACTTTGAGTAGTTCAGTAGGTCTGAAATATACAATTTATCCTTGTAAGGTCATGGTTGTGTCTTGATTAGAAGAAGTTAAAATATGCTACTCTAGTTTGAGCAGTGTGTAGACAGGGGTTCTACACCAAATAATGATAACCCTTATTATTGTGCATCACCTAAAAGGAAAATAACTGCCATCAGTTAGGATCCTTTCTGTTGCAAAGAAAATCCTTTGGGTCTTGTAAAAAAAATAGTCCAGAGGTAGACTGGTGCAGCATGATCTGGGGATCAACAAGGCCAAAAGAGCAGCTTTTCCTTCTCTCCATTCCTAGACTGCAGCAGCTACACACCCTACATTCTTTCATTTTCATATCCAGCTTCCCTGAAAGATTAAACCAAAGCTTCCTAATTAAGTTTCACTAGCTCTCGTTGGTCTCGATTTTGCACTGGTCCTGAAGCAATCCCCATGGCCAGAGGAACAGTACACAGTGACTACTTGGCTAGGACCCAGAGGTCCTGGGGATGTAAGTCAGCCTCACCTGATGCACATGGGGAAGGGGTAGATCACTAAAGAAAAATCAGAGCATTTGTGGAAGAAGGAAGACTAGATACAAAGGAGAAATTACGTTTTATAGAAAACAGATCCCAACAATTTCTGAGTAGGTCAAGGGATACAGACATATGTGGACAAATTTCTGCTTGCATCTTCCACATTTAGGACAGACAAGTCAATGAAAACTGCCTTGATAATAAAGTGACAAAATCAGAACACATATCCAAAAAGCTATCACTTAATACTATAAGCATCAAATGAGTGGATGAATAGTTTGATGAGAACAAGGAGAAGGGCATAATCAATTTAATTTATAGGCTCCATGGTATCTTCACAACAGAGAAAAATTTTCGGGGGGAGGCCTTGAGAAATGGAGAAGATTTTGGTGGAGAAAATAAACAGCCATATCTGGTTGAGAATCAGCATAGAACCTGGTGAGGCTGAAGTACAGGATAATGGATCATTGTGGGAACATAGGAATGAAAAGACCAAGCGGTGAAGAATTTTTCCTGTTATGCTACAGAGCCTAGCCTTTGTCCTTTAAGCAATGAGAAGTTGTTGAGTTTTTCAAGCATAGAAATGGCACAATCAAATCTCCATTCATAGAACTATGACTAGACTAGACTAGACACTTCTTCATGCAAGAAGGAAGGAGATAAATCTGGGGGGAGAGAAAAAGCTAAATTCTGAAGTAGAAGGCTGAGACAACTCAAGCTTAATGGTCTCTATTTTCCCTGCAAAATAGGAGAAGAGAGCACATGCTGAGTGTGGGGTATTGTGAAGTTAAGACAAGCTGGAAATTTCAATTAGCCAGAACATGGCCTTACCAAAGCATTCTCAACAAAACCATTATTCAATAAACTCTTCCATACTATAAAGTCATAACATATCACATTAGTGGGTGAACTGACATCCTGAAGAACCAAATACAATTTGCCTATTAGGCTACATCAATGCCAGTGTATCACTGTTCACTTCAATCTTTGTAATCACTGGCAGAGCAGATGTGAAGGGGGTGTCAAGGGTTGGGAGGAGATGGCACAGGAGGCTGCAAGAGGAAGGAAGCCAAATGAGGGAGCCTAAGGAGGGGTGGTTAAAGATGGAGCGGACAGGTCCGGTGTGGTCACTCAGGCCTGTAATCCCAGCACTTTGGGAGGCTGAGGCAGGTGGATCACTTGAGGTCAGGAGTTTGAGACCTGGCTGGCCAACATGGTGAAAACCTGTCTCTACTAAAAATACAAAAAATTAGCCAGGTGTTACGGTGCATGCCTGTAGTCCCAGCTACTTGGGAGGCTGAGGCAGGAGAATCACCTGAACCCAGGAGGTGGAGGTTGCAGTGAGCCGAGATGGCATCACTGCACTCCAGCCTGGGTGACAGAGCCAGACTGTGTCAAAAAAAAAAAAAAAAAATAGCATGGGTAAGGCAGCCCGATGACCCTCAGTGCAGTGTTTTAACAAGCAGCCAAGAGCAGTGCTTGGCCTGGGGTCTGCAGAAGCAGCAAAGTGGGTGGTTGTCAACCAGGTCTGGCTTTGGGATTCAGATTCAGATCTTCTGCCTAGAGCCACCTGTTTCAAATGAAAGGATCTGCTATGGCACGGTCCATTCATCTTTACAGACATAGTCTTAAACTATCAGGTTAAATGATAGAAATGCTAATGAAGTTGTGCATTCTTCATATATCATCTTCTACCGCTTGACCTTAAAATGTCATATACAAACTAAGTACCAACAATATCCTTCATTTGCTTGGTGCTTTGCAGTTTAAAAAATTACTTTCAAATATAGTATTTTCTCATTTGGTCCTACAGGTCCTTACCTACCTGCAAGGTAAACAGAGAAGATACAATAAGTTCCTACCATTTGTTGCCAGCCCTTCAACCCCAATTACAGATAAGAGAGCTTACATTATCTAGGGATTTACAGGAGAACCAAAATTCCATCTGAGGACCAGAATTCTCCAGTCTAGTGTACTAGACTATTACATTGCCCCTTTTAAAAAAGCTAACGCATATTCTCCTAAAGAAAAAAGCCAAAGATGGGCGTATCTATATGCATGTGAACCAGATCACTTAAAATTCACTCTCTTCCTAATATTTAGCCATTTTCTCAGAGTAGATAATAGTCATGGGTGTGTGCTGGTCCTGTCAATTAATGTTCATTTGCAAACAAAGAATGGCAAAGAATAGGATTATAACTGCATCACCTTCAAAAGCAATAAAATGGGGTTTATTAAGAATCAATCATGGAATAAATTATTATTCAGCTCTTAGTAAATCAACAAGCGTTTTTCCTAATATATACTGCCAAAATAAAAGACTCATAAAATACGTTTGGGTAAAACTTAATAAAATTCTAGGCAATCAATAAGAGTATCAATCTACTGAGTTACAGTTTTAGTGAAGTGATCAGCACCTTAAATTTGAAACTAAAATCAAAGGACAATAGTTTTTGGACTTTTTCCCCCACATACTATTATTCCATATTACAGAAATGGTAGGTCTTTTGGAAGTAATACAAAATAAGACCCTTCACTTATAATAAAGCCCAAAATAAGGCTGATGCCTTGCATAATGTCTGCAGTTTAGAATGAATGCCTACTACCTACTTTTAATCTCTCTCAGCTGCTCTGCCCTGGAAGTAAATCTTGTTAAACCAAGCTTCAGCAAAAGTGAATGTGGTTTTGACTCCTCATTCTCTTGGGTGTCTTCCTTGTATAGTTACAAAGTAACAGAAGTTAGCAACAAGCCTCGGCAATGTCAAGTCTTCTAAGCAAGAGAAGGAAGGTTGAGAAGTGAAAAGGGATCACCTATAATTTTCTGACTTTCAGAGAGTCAAGCATAAAATATTGTCAGATGGAGACAATTGTATTTGACCTTCCCCAGTAGAGATGTTTAAAGAGAGAAATAAAATGGAGAGAAATGTAGAAAATCCCTGGGGTGTAAAAAGTTGCTTAAAACATCATTTAAGCAACTTTTGAATTGCTACTTAAAAACATTATCTTTTTCAAGCATTCTCACACCCTACCCCACCCCTGGCTCTTAGTGAGGAGCAATTTATGAGACAAAACGATACATTATCTAGAGATAAATTTATAAACTGACATAAAAGAATTATCCAAGAAGCTATATTACCTCTTGAAGTTTATTACAGTATCTTTAGTTCTTATTGCATATATTATTACATGCCATTTACAAGTCAGGATTATATATATATATATATTATAATATTATATATATAATGCTCAATTTAGCAGAAGTTGTGTTTATTGCTTCTGTCTTGAAAATCAGCAGCATGCGATGCAATATTTGGTGCAGAGTTATTATTTCAAAAAGTGAGAAACTACTTAGGTTTAACTGAAGAGGGAACATGATCTTTATTGGCTTATATGCAAGGTTTCATTTTGGTTTTATGCAGAGTTTGCATAGTTCATGATTTGTTTCTAATGAAAAACTAGATGTGTTGTCAGTGACTATGAAGAAGATCAGGTGACAGTAGCAAACAGAAAAATTTGAAGAAGAGGCATAACTTTTAAAGTAGAAAGGTCAGCAAGAACTGCCTGAAACAAAAAATAAAAAGAATTATTAATAGCAAAGCGAAGTCTATGAAATAAGGTAAACATCATTACAATGTAATTTTGACACTAAGCTCCTTCTTCAGATTTGTCCTAAATCTTAGTACTAAAGCTACAACTTTCCTTCTCTTTTCAGAATATCTTAATGTTAGTACATGTGCAAAATGCTAAAATGTGCTGTAGAAAATAACCTGGATGTTAGCCTCAGTCTTCTTCAAATATACAAGGTACCATGAGTTTATAACAGGTTTAACATTTCAACTTGCTTCTATAAATAAGCATACATTATGAATCCTAGTCCTGTTATTCTAGTGTAAGGAGTAACTGACTGCAGGAAATCATCTTGAGATGGAACTAATGTTTATTCAGTTGCAAGATGCATAAACATCCTCTTCCCTTTAAACAAAAATGTAGGCAGCTATTTTAAGGAAAAATTTATATTTCTGTGAAAGATAACAAATAGAATAATACAGTAAGCACTATTTAATTGAACCATACTTCAGGTATAAATTATACCACTGAAAAGAAATCAGCTTTAAATAATTAACTCACAATTTAAAATAACCAAAAAAGCCCATGTATCTTCACTATATCATCCAAATACACGCTCTTTAATTCTCTCAAGTGGTTTTTCTTCTGTGAAAATAATGCATGGACATGAACAATAAAAAATGCAACATAAACCCCCAACTGTTTCTATTAAAATTACCAGGTATCTGGTTTCCCAGAGGGTTATAATGGTTTCCTATAATAATCTTGTTTATTACTCCTTCATAAGAAGACTTTTCTCAAGTAATTAAAGAAATTTGAATCCTTAAGTACTATTAGCTCAGAACTTAACAGGTTTTACCCGAGTTAAAAAATCTGGCTACAAGTAATGTGTGTCCTATGCAACAGACACTAAAATGACAGCCTGGCAATCTCTCAGAAACTATTTCCATCCCATCTGAGTGAAACTTATCCTTACTTCAGCTGCAGCCAGTGATGTCACCTCCATCAGGTTCACTGCTCGGAAAGCAAACACGGCAGCTGCCAGCACTGGAAAAGAATGCACACTACTTCAACTGCTGGCCTACTCATCAGCCCGGCACGGTTACTGCTATGCTATGCCCAAAACCCACTGCACGGAAACTCAGAACTAGTGCTTTACACAACCGACCACACCCCCGCATTCTGAGTTAAGGTCTTGTGATGCACGGAAATTGTCTGCTCTGGAAGACAGTGCCTGATGGCCAGACAAACTAAATACCACAGTTTTGAGAAAAAGGAAAATTCAGTGTTCTTAAAAAAAGAAAAGCCATTTTATAAGTTATTTCAGACCTACAACTTAAACCGTTTTAAAATGGCATGAAGATCTAATGAGGTTTTTTTTTTTTTTTTTTGGTAGAAATGGTATCTTACTATGTTGCTTAGGCTGGTCTTGAATTCCTGTGCTCAAGTGATCATCTTGCCTCACCCTCCCAAAGTGCTGGGATTACAGGGGTGAGCCACTATGCATGGCCTAATGACTGTCTTACTGATTAAGGTTTATTTTGGTGCAGGTATTTCTTACTAATGTAGTAGAGAGGCTTCTGAAACGTTATATGGAGGCTGAATTTTTAAATAGATTATGTTTCATATGTACCAAGGAGGTGTTCTGATAGAAACATGGCTTTAAAGCCTTTTCTTAAAAAATATTTTTATAATTTTTTGTTATATTTTTATACACAGCACTGACTTTCTTAGAGTGTCACAAATGGATATATCTGTAGGGAGGGCTGCTGTGGGATTGATCCTGACATTTAATTTAATGTTGGCTACAGGAAAAAAGAAGTGAAACTTCAAAAAAATACAAACATTACAGGACAACTTAAATGTCAATAATATACATTAAGTAGAAAACAACATTGGAGGCCAGGCATGGTGGTGGATACCTGTAGTCCCAGCTAACTGGGAAGCTGAGGCAGGAGAAGTGACTTGAGCTCAGGAGTTTGACAGCCTGGGCAACATGGCAAAAACCCGTCTCTTAAAAAAAATTAAAAAGAGCATTTGGATTATTGTTTCCATTAAACATACGCACATGGAAAAAGAGTAATGCTAACATGCAAAATTTACATAACCTACTGTAAAACTCCATGTGAGGGAGTGAGTCATAAACAACAGAAGGACCCATTTAAAAGGCAGGTGACCCTGATAAGGAGATGGTACTGCTTGGAGCTAACTCTTGACTTATCTCCTTTTCTCTCCATCACCAGTGATGGTAGTGGATTCTCTACCCAACAAGTCATTGAAGTTTAGGAAATTAATGGTAAGAAATATTCAAAATACTGGGCACAGTGACTTATGCCTGCAATCCCAGTGCTTTGGGAGGCTGAGACAGGAGCATTGCTTGAGCCCAGGAGTTCTAGGCTGCAGTGAGCTATGATTTTGCCACTGCGCTCTAGCCTGGGTAACACAGCAAGACCTTGTCTGAAAAAAAAAAAAGAAAGAAAAAGAAAAAGTAAAAGAAACATTCAAAATTATTTGGAAGACTGGTTCTTAGGTATATTGCATACCTAATGCAAACACATCTATTTTTTAAAATACATTTTTACAAAGAGAATAAGTCATTCTCATACCAATTCTGTGAGTTGAATACTATTAATAGCCCATTTTGCTAATATAGAGAGTGATGCATAGTAAGTGGGGTGACACGTTCAGAGGCACACAGGTAGAAAACGGTAAAGCCAATACTCAACCTTGGCTCTGGAGTTGTGCATCTAACCACTATGTGAAGATACTATTGAGACTGAAAGTAAGCAGCAACTACTCATCTCTGACATGAAAATCTGTGTGCTTTCCTAAAAATCACTGGCTCTGCTGTCTATCAGAATGGCTTTCCAGAGATGGCATGAAGGATGCTGCTACAGTGGTCCTGGACATTGTGCCTGAGGAACAGAAGTCAGCAGCCAGGCCTCTTAATTTCCCCAGATAAAGGCCAAGTGCAACCAGTGACTGGGAAGCACAGGCACTTTTCTAGGGGACTAGAGATTTTGGACAGTCAGGCAAAAAAGCATTAGAACTCGTTAGAGAGAAAAATTCTGGAGAAAAAGATGAGAATGGCAAAATTTTAAAAGTCAAGTCAGCTGGAGTTAGTGAATATGTAACAGTAGATACAAGAGATCTGCAACAAAGGATTTACTCCTTAACTGAAATGGAGAAAACATGAATACTTTAAAGTCACTGAGTTTCATGTTTACAAGAATATCAAAGAAAACTATTTCTGTAGACCAGCAATTTTTTACAGCTTCCTAATATCTGGAATCATATTTTATATAGTGCAGGCAATTTAGCAGTTAAAGAGTATGATTACTACTTCCTTTTTTGTATATAATTGAACATAGTTGCTGAAAGCTTGACAGGCTGGCCAAATTTTCTGCTCCAGCAGGAAAGAGTTTTACATAGTGGGAAACTGTTTCTCCAAAGGTAGATAAGAAGGGGAAAAAAAGAGCAGTTCACTAACTGACCTCAGCATCCAAAATGCTTATGTGCTCATAACCTTTATTTATCTTGGTGTCACATCACAGAAGTTCCTTTCCATCTGCCTCATGTTTGGTTTGCCCAGCCCTTCCACAGAACAGGTTTGTTTGCCAGGGAGGAAAGGTCTACATTTTGGGATATTTTCAACTGATATTATGCTTCATATGAAATACAGAGGCTCTAATATTTTCTTTTGGACTTATTACTTTAATTCTAAGCAATTCTATCAAGAACATTAAGATAACTTTGCTTTAAACTGTTCTTCAAGAGGCTCTAATTAATTCACAATTAAAGCCAGTGCCATTTATGAAAACATTTCTCAAGACTACATAGTAACCCACTTGATCAGAAAAAGGTGGTTCCAAAATACTCATACCAAAAGTGTATGAAACAATCAAAACTAATTTGTATACATTTACATGAAATTATCTACCCTGTGGTTCTTTATCTGAATTCCATGGTAAGGGAGCTTCCTTCAGTCTAGTTCCATTTCTAGATGTTCCAGAATTCCTCCCTGTAGATTTTTTTAAAGCACACAGGGAAAATGGGTGGAAGCAATAATGCAGACTACATTTCTACCTATTCTTCAGCAAACTTTTTATTAATTATTGAGCTCACAGAAGAGTGCCTGGCTTAGAGCAAATACAGTATTCAACATACACTTATTTCTCTTTTCCTTCAGTTTGCTAAGGGATGATAAGGCACAGAATGAGAGAATTTAAATTGAAAGAGGGCTTGAAGGTTTTCTAATTCAACATTTCTTTCAAGGTATGAAACCTCTTGACCCTTCACATAACAGTTAAAGAACCCATTCTACTTTTTCAAAGTCCTAATTATTAGAAAGTATTTTCTTATGCTGAGCCCTCCTTTTTAACATGCTTTAATGTCTCTTTAAAATGATACCGAAAGCTATACACAGTACTCTTCAAATTTTCTGGCACACTGAGAGGACAGACATTTGGTTAAAAGTCTACAATTCTCTCACTTGAGAAATGACAGTAGAAAACAAGGCTACTTAGCTTGGAAAATAGAATACTTTGGGGAGAGGCGAAAATGTGAGAGTAGAGAAAACATGATAATTACCTTGGTTTAATAGGGGTACATGTAATGAGCCATATTATCCAGAAATGAAATGGGCTACCAGGTAAGGCAGGGGATTGCCCAATACTGAAGTGTCCCAACAGAGGATAAGAACGGCTTGTGAACAATGTTTAGAAAAAGTTATACTCAACACCCTTGAGAATTCCTTCTCTTGCTAGATTATATATGTTACTGCCATTCAGCCAAAAGAAATGAGGGCAGACCATTATTTCCTAACTCATATTTGTATAGGTTTTTAAAAAAATTGAGAGAGAAGAATACTAGAAGTTGCTAAAAACATTAACCAGTGATATCTCTGATTATACCAGAGTAATTGCCACCCCGGGACATATGCTACCCAGTAACTATAACTAGAGACTTCTCAGCATTCAAGAATATGTTAAGGCTGGGCGTGGAGGCTCACACCTGTAATCCCAGCACTCTGGGAGGCTGAGACGGGTGGATCAATTGAGGTCAGGAGTTTCAGACCAACCTGGCCAACATGGTAAAACCCCGTCTCTACTAAAAATACAAAAATTACCTGAGTGTGGTGGCAGGCGCCTGTAATCTCAGCTATTCGGGAGGCTGAGGAGGGTGACTCGCTTTAACCCAGGAGGTGGAGGTTGCAGTGAGCCAAGATCGTGTCACTGTACCCCAGCTTGGGCGACAGAGTGAGAGTGTCTCAAAAAAATAAAAAACCCAAATATGTTAATATGGTACCTAGAGAATCTTCCTATCATATTCTTCTTCAACTAAGCTTTATTTCCACAGCAGCTCAGAGAGGTGATTTTATAATGCTATCAATTTAAGGTATGGAAACATTCTGCCAACTTTTCTGATTCCTATCTATTGTGAAAACATTGTAATTATTATTTGAATTTCCTGGTAATCTCACTAATAAAATAATTGAGTATATTGTGCACAAGGGAAGTAAAATAATGTAATAAATAAGAAATATATGCCCTCTTTGTAATCATATAATTGCCTTGGGCATACATCTGTTGTAAGAACTGCCTAATTATTAAATAAAAGATAAATATGTGGCTTTGAAAAAAAGATGAAATAGCTTTTGGCCTGAGAGAATAAAAGGGGAAACTCAGCCACCAGGGAGGAAGTCGGAGACTGTTAGCAAAAAGGAAAAGGTTTTAACTTCATTTATAAACAGACACAGAAGAGCTGAGGTTTCAGCCACGTAGGGAGGCTTAGCCTCAGTCTGGATCTTAGGTGTTGAGATGGGGCATAGAACAGACTGCTAAGGTAGCCAGGGGAGTCCAGAGTAGAAGGTAAGTATATCTACACTTTGCTGCACAGACCTCATAGGTGCTGGGAGATAGTGAGACCCAGCTGGACTAAAAGGGGAGAGGGAAAGGGAAGGGAAAATGAACTTTCCTGGGAGCTGGGAAGAAAGACTAGAAGTAGGCTGGTATTGTGCAGTTCCATAAAAGTATCAAGACTGCAGTTTTTGTTGGTACTTATCTTCAAAGGCAGATATATCTATTAATTGTTCATGAATTAGAAGTGACAAATAAATTCCAGTTACGGATGGTGAATGTTAGGAAGAAAAGGGGCTTTATTATAGAAACAGCATGTGTTCTACAAACAAGCATTTACTCTTACCAGCAAGAATTTCCAAAGAGTTGTATCCTAGGATTCTATCCCATAAAAGCAAGAGCTGATCTGTAGCTAAGTATCCAGAGAAAGCTCGAACCATCCACTTAAATGATATGCGAAGTCTATAAGCAAGGAAAAATAAAAATTAATGTACCACTGAAATTTTTTCTCACGAAAATGCAGTATCAGAAGAACCCAACCAATTCTATTGTTAAGGTAACTCCTTCAAGAGTCTTAGAAATCACCTGGGCATTTAAAACTTAAGTACTTTCTTGAAAGCTGCAAGGGTGCAGTGGTGAGAAACCATAAGTCCTCAAATTAGTGGTCTTAAAGTATTAAGAGGAAGAATTACACATGCTGGGTCATGTGTAATTGCACATTCTAGAGGTCAGCCTTTACAAAACCCACTTCTACATTCTGTTTTTCAGAGTGTATACTACTTAGCTATCAATGAACTGACCTTCTGATAGTCTTAAGAATTCCAGGCAATCCATAATAATTTGAATTTTTATTCAAAATACTTGAAAGATTGTTCATTGCCTACATATTTTCTCAATTTAATAAATTATTTTCTACATTTCAGTCAAATGGCTATATAGGATGAATAAAATAAAATAACAAGTATGAGTATAAGGACAAAAATAGTTTCAAAGCTATGAGACATTAGAAATAGATTTCTGATTTCAAACCCTTCATTTTACTTAGGAGGTTATAGAACTCTGAAAGATCAGCCAGAAAATTCAACTAAATTCCATTTTGCTTAAACAATTCTAAGATGTATGAGATCTTACTACTTACAGGTAGGTTATGTTACAATAACAATTTATCTCTGAAATCAGGAAATGAACTCTTTGGCTCTGGTGCCTTAAGAGATCAACCAGTTCTTCACATTTCTGTATTATCTATTAGCATCTAATATCACTTGACTGTCCCTGACAGGTGCTAGCCAAACTGTTTGCTGGAATTATCATATTTTGTCAATAAACATCTGTGCTATTCTCATAAAAGACAGAAAAGGACTCAGAGGTTGCCTTGGTTGGTGTCATTGTATTATCTTAAGACTGAAAAAGATCCTCAAGTTTCAGAAATTCCTCAATATTGCATAGCTATTATTCTAATACAACAAAGTACATGTAAGCACTAGTATTGACTAAGCTTTTTGGGTGGTTTTAGAATATCTCTTTATATATACGGAAGAAACTTTGGGCCACTGGATATTTTAATAACTTACAAAATACATTTGAATTTAAAGTCAAAATTATTAACTTCAGCTCACTTCATTTTACTCAAATTCTCATAGTGTCATATTTAAGGAATAGTGCCATACATCCCATCCACCAATATAGAAATAACATAGCATAGCTTTTTAGAAATAAAGTTTATTGTGCTATAGTTTATGTATAGTCATCTTCCAGTTTCACCTTCTGTGGTTTCAGTTACCCATAGCCAACTGTGGTCACCAACAGTCCAAAAATATTAAATGAAAAATTCCAGATATAATCCATAAATTTTAAATTGTGTGCTATTCTGAGTAGCCTGGTGAAAGCTCGCACAGTCCCACTCCAGATATGAATCATCCCTTTGTCCAGTGTATCTATGCTGTACATGCTACCCACATGTTAGTCACTTAGAAGCCACATTGGTTATCAGGTTGACTGTCCTGGTATCACAGTGCCTGTGTTCAAGTAACCCTTTTTTTTTTAAACTTAATAATGGCCCCAAAGAGTAAGAGTAGTGATGCTTGCATATTGTTATAATTGTTCTATTTTATTATTAGTTATTGTAAATCTCTTGCTGTGCCTAATTATAAATTGAACTTTATCATAGTTATGTATATATAGGGAAAAACATCATGGTGTATATACAGGGCTCAGTACTATCCACAGCTTTAGGCATCCACTGGGGTCTTGGAATGTATCTCCCACAGATAAGGGGAAACTACAGTATAGTAGAAATTACCCTTATTAGTGTACAGTTCAATATGTTTTGTATGAAGAAGAACCAGATGAAAATTATAGAACTGAAAAACACAATAACCAAAAAACCACACAAAAACATCTCACTAGATGGGATCCAATAGTAAAATGAAAATGATAGAGGAAAGAGCCAGAGAATTTGACTATAGATCAGTAGAAAATGTCCAATCTACACCATACAGAAAAAGGATTAAGAAAAAGTGAAGGGCTGTGTGTGGTGATGGCTGTAATCCCAGTGATTTGGGAGGCTGAGGCAGGAGGAATACTTGAAGCCAAGAGTTTGAGACCAGCCTGAGCAACAAAGCAAGAACCTGTCTCTATGGAAAAAAAAAAAAAAAAATAGACCTGCAAGGACCTGTGAGAAAATAACAAACCTTATTTTTCTTCATCTTCTTTTTTTCTTTTATATCAAAAGTTTCAACATTAGTGTCACTGGATTGCCAGAAAAAAAGAAGAATGAGTATGGTGCAGAAAAAAATATTTAAAGGAATAATGGGTCAAAACTGCCAAATTTGGCAAAAGACATAAACTTATAAATTCAAGCTTAGCAAACACCCAAGAGGATAAATCCAAAGAAATCTATGCCTAGATATATCATAATCAAAGTGGTAAGAACTGAAAACAAAAATCTTGATAGTAGCCACAGAAAAATAAGGATTGATATCATTTCTTCCTGAAGTGCTTGGTAGAATTTGCCAGTGAAGCCATCTAGGCCTGAAGTTTATTTGAAGGTAGAATGTGATTAATTAAAGAAGTATATTGGCTGGCTGCGGTGGCTCACACCTGTAATCCCAAGACTTTGGGAGGCCAAGGCAGGCAGATTGCCTGAGGTCAGGAGTCCGAGACCAGTCTGGCCAACATGGTGAAACCCCGTCTCTACTAAAAATACAAAGAAAAACTAGCTGCGCATGGTGGCGTGCACCTGTAATCCCAGCTACTTGGGAGGCTGAGGCAGGGGAATTGCCTGAACCAGGGAGGTAAGGTTGCAGTGAGCCAAGATTGCATCACTGCACTCCAGCCTGGGCAACAGAGTGAGACTCCATCTCAAAAAAAAAAAAAAAGAAGTATATTGTAAACCTCATGGCACCTATCAAAAACATACTTTAAAAGTATAAAAATCTAATAGAGGAGATAAAATGGAATAAAAAATGTTCAATTCAAAAGTAGGCAGAGAATGAGAAAAAAGGAATAAAGAGAACATGGAACAACTAAAAAAATTTAGCAATATAGTTGATTCCAATTCAATAATATCAATTTTATTAACTATAAATGGTATAAACACACCGATTAAGAAACAGACTGCCACATAGGAAGACCCAACTTTTGACAAGAAACCCACTTAAAAAAAGATATTGATAATCAATATGTTAAGTAAAAGAATAGAAAAGAATGTATCATGCAATTATAATCAAAAGAAAGCTGGAATGGCTATATTAATATCAGACATAGTAGATTTATTACTAGGAATAAAACAGGACATTATATAATAATAAAGTGATCAATTCTCCTAAAAACAAAGCATCAAAATACGTGAAGAAAAAAACAAATACAGCACTAAAGGAAGACATAGACAAAATCCACAATTATAATTAGAGCTGTTCACATTCCTCTTTCAATAATTAATAGAAAAAGTAGACAGAAAATTAGTGTATACAAGGTTTGAACATCATTATTAACAAACTTGATTTCCTTGACATTTATATGACATTCTGCCTGATACTTGCAGAATACAAATTTTTTTCAGGTGCACATGGACCAAGACAGATCATGTTCTGGATCAAAAAACAAACTTCAACACATTTAAAACAACTGAAATCATGTGAAGCATGCTGTTTAACTGCAACAGAATTAAAACAGAAATAAATGCCAGAAAGATAGTTTTCCAAATATTTAGAAATTAAACAATGTACTTTTACATAACTCATATTCAAGGAGGAAACCACAGGAGAAATTATGAAACATTTCTAATTAAATAAAAATGAAAATATAACATATCAAAATTTGTTAGGTGGAGGTAAATAGGTAATTTGAGAGAAATCTGTAACATTAATGCTTATATTAGAAAAAAAGAAAGGTCCCAAATCAATGATCTAACTTCTACCTTAAACAAGCAGAAAGGCAAGAGCAAAATAAATCTAATGCAAGCAAAAAGAAGAAAATAATAAATATAAGAGTAAAAATAAATAAAATTAAAGTAGAAAAAAACAGAGAAAAAGAATCAATGGTACAAAAAACTGATTCTTTCAAAGATGAATAAAATCGATAAACCTGTAGCCAGAATAATCAAGAAAAAATGGGAGATAATACAATTACTAATCTCAGGAATGACAAAGATGATGTCACTACTAACCCTATAAATATTAAAAAGGCTAAGCATAGAGAATATTATGAACAACTTTCTGTTTATAAATATGATAACCTAGTAAAAGACATAAACTACTGAAGCTTATTCAAAAAGAAATAGATAACCCAAGTAATCCTATATCTATTAAAGAAATTAAATTCAAAATTAAAAAACCTTCCAAAAGCTTCAGTTTTTAAAAAATTGATTTCTACCTTGACAATTAGAATTTTTACACTTTTCCTATATAGGAATTTTAATGTTTCTCATGTCATTGAAATAAATTTATTTCTTTTAATGAGTAAGGTATATAAACAGGCTAGAAAAAATATCATTTCAGTTTCTAGTAATGAACTAAATGTCCTCATCCTAGTAAAGAAAACTCTACTTATACTCCAATGTTCATTTCACAGTAGCAAAAAGAAGTCAATTTACTACAAGAATAAAAGTCTTATGCTCGGCCGGGCGCAGTGGCTCACGCCTGTAATCCCAGCACTTTGGGAGGCCGAGGCGGGCGGATCACGAGGTAAGGAGATCGAGACCATCCTGGCTAACACGGTGAAACCCCGTCTCTAGTAAAAATACAAAAAAAATTAGCCAGGCGCGGTAGCGGGCGCCTGTAGTCTCAGCTACTCGGGAGGCTGAGGCAGGAGAATGGTGTGAACCCAGGAGGCGGAGCTTGCAGTCAGCCAAGATAGCGCCACTGCAGTCCGGCCTGGGCGACAGAGCAAGACTCCATCTCAAAAAATAATAATAAATAAATAAATAAAGTCTTATGCTCAATATAAAATATTTCTGAATCATGAATAGAATTTTGTTTTTTAATGGCTACAAAGGAAAGGGTATCCACTCAGTATTATCAATGGATGATATGAGGTATTTTATAAAGGCCATCTCTAAGATGTCTGAAATTCAATGGTACTTTATAAAAAGGAGATTATATATCTACCTATCTCTATCTCCATCTTGATTGCTATCTCTATTTTTATAATCATTCAATCTTGAAACAACTCTGCAAGGTACTAATTCTCTTGATTTTTAAGATAAACAAACTGAATTATCTTAACATAAAGAAATTGAGGCTTTGATAAATTGAAAAAACTTCACCAGGATTGCAAGCTTAACAGAAATGGAATTTGAATCTGGATTAAATTTCCACTCACTGAGCTATCTATTTGCTATGGATTCAAGAGTGGAGAAGACAAATACTATACTATTCTATCTCCCACTAACTTCTTTTGTGGCCTCAAGGAGTTAATACTTTTTTCAAATATGCCCTCCTTAATAGGAGAAAATAGCTGCAGAGAGAAGACAGGAAGAAAACATTGATAAACCATTTGGAAATCTCTCTTGCTTTAGACATTTTTTTTTTGAGTCTCCTATATTTTGTATTTGATAAGAGTAATGATTCTTACAATCTTATGTAGCTTATTGATGGAGTCTAAGTTTCTACCAATTCAAAGACAACAACCTCCCCAAAAGCTAATCAACATGTTAAATCATCTTAAGAATTTGAAATATGAAACAATTATGTTAAACTTGACTAAAATATATACAAAACAGTACATTCCTTTAGAGGCAGTCACAAACTCTAACATGTACAGGCAGGTAACTTTCTTTTTATTATTATTATTATTATACTTTAGGTTTTAGGGTACATGTGCACAATGTGCAGATTTGTTATATATGTATCCATGTGCTGTGTTGGTTTGCTGCACCCATTAACTTGTCATTTAGCATGCTGTGGGTTGCGGGCGGGGCAGCATTAGGAGACTTTTTTTTTAAAAGAGAGAGACAGAACCAATAATCGTGAAGTCCAGAGATATTATACATATTCACTTATAACTCATACTGAGACCAATGAACAAAACTCAAATTTTAGGAAGGAGAAATCACAGTGTACAACCATTGATAGGTACCTGGTTTGCTTTCCTTTAACAAAAGACAGCCAACTTTTATAGTTTTCATAGGTTATTCTCTGATAAATGTGGCCTATACTGACTTAAGTTTAGTATGATCATGTTTCTCAGGTAGTATTTGTTTCCACAAATGTTTGCTTCAGTTTTGGCTGACACCTTTCATTATGAATAGAAATTGGTTCATTTTGGTGATTCTTGTACCAGACACAAAAATCCTAGTAAATAAGACTTTATTAGGATTTTGGTAATTCTTTCAAGAATTTTTGGCACAATGTTATTACAATTTACTACTTGATAATTATAATTTTATTAGGACAACTGTTAGCTTAATTTCTCTGAAAAATTACATATTTGCAAGTGCTCTGCAATGAGCAAAAAAGAGCTTTCTGTGAAACTATCTATTCTTCAATTAGGAGAGAAAAGTACTCACGGTTGAGCTCCAATTTCCCGTAGATGATAAAAGAGTTGGGGAAGATAAGTTTGAAGAAGAGTTTCAAACAGCAGACAGAGTGACACAATACCCTGGATACAATAATGAATCATAAGAGAAATAGATATTTTAATATTTAAAAATTAACTATGCCAACAAATTAGTCAAACGGAAAATGAGAAACTATCAACATAAATTTTCTTTATACTGTTTAAGAGTCAAAAACAGGAAATGCATTAATGGATCTCTAACATTGCGTTTGGAGATAAACTTTATCCTCTTTATGGATACTCACACATACAGATATGCTAAGGAGCCTCCCTTTTTACACAATATGCTCCCCACATAAACCAGTATGTAATATTTGGAGAGTCCAAGGAAAACATCACCTTACAGAAAACTTGCTACTTTGCAAGCCATGTATTATTACTTAGCCCCAGCAAAATTAGTTTTTATCTGAATGCATTTCAGTTTCCAGTTATTTCCCTAGTGCTATATAGCCACCTTCACTCTCCCTCCATATGTCCCTTCCCCTCCAGCCTCACTCACTAGGGAAAATACTGCCTGCTTTTCTCACTCTTTCTTTGAAATCTACCCCCAGGAAAAGACTAGCAGCTAGCTGCTTTAAATTTGCATCAGAAGTTATTGAACAAGAATGTTTGATTACTTATTATACACATATTTTTTAAAACTAAAATCTACTGTTTTTAAAAGGGCATTATTTGTAAAGTACAAAATTTAACCAATTTAAGCAGACAGTTTTTCAAGTACATTTATTATTTGACAACTCTGAATAAAGTCTTTCTTGCAGATTAGCATTCCTCAGAGTTTATCTTTGTAAGGAAGTTTTAATCCTCTTTTTGCGTTTCTAAAGAAAAAAAGACTGTCATGGTTCCAAATAGTTCAGTCTGGCTGCAAGCCAAAAAAGGAGGAGACTGCCTGTAAGTTTTTACTCCACTGAATCAAAAAAAAAAAAAAGGACAGAGGCAGGCCTGGCTCAATCAATTCGCTGAAAAAGGATACCCAGGGCCACCAGCATAGAGATAGATAAGAAATACCCACAGTTGCCCAGTGCCAGGCTTCAGTGCTCTGCACAGGGAGAACACCATGGGTGCGTACTATGCAGTCAGTTTTTTTAAACTCTGAAGCATAAAATGGCATAGAATATGAGTGTAGAAATATGATACTTAGAATTGAATAAAAGAAAAGAATTATTAATCTTAATTATTGGTCATATTTCTGATTATTCCAGATTAAATATTAAGGTAAGTTAAGAACAAAATCAAGTTCTCTTAGAGATAAGAAACCCAAGATAACTGGTGTTGCTTCATTTGTTTATCTGTAACATCCTGGAATTCTGTGATTTGCCAACTTTCACTAGCAATGTATGAGAGCAAAACTGGAGATGGAGGAAGGTGAAACAGGAATATATAGGCTTAGAATGGGGAGATAAAGAACAGCCATTTAATTTCATAGCAATAATACAGTTGCCTCTTTGGGGAAATTTAGCAGCCCTGACATATATTCCAATTGAATGTTTCACCTGGAGTAGCAGTCATGTTACCCACAGCAGGTCCAAAGGGGGAAAAAAAGTATAACTGAAATAAAATAAACACTGCTCTTAGTCAGGTTTATGGGAAGGGAAAAAAAGATATGATAAAGGAACAGCCAAAATAAAACAGATTAAAATGTTCAACTCCTAAATATATGCTTTTCCTTGACTCTTATATTGTAGGCCAAAGGATCATTTTATTGAATACAAAGAAAATATGTACTATTATAACTGATAATTAGCCAAATATGAAATTGGCAAACAAGTGACAAATCAATATTTGATTTTCATTAACAAAGAAGAATGATGATGATAATTATAACAACAATGGCCATTTATTTACTGAACACCTGCGAAGATCCAAGCACTAACTACACTGAGTGCTTTGTAGACTTTTCTACAGCACTAGAGATAATATATTATTTACTTCATTTCATAGATAAGAAATAAGAAAAGAAGGTAGGCATCTTTGCTAAGAATAATAATACAGACATTCTAATTTTTTAATATGTAAAAGAAAAAAATCATTTAAATGTAGTTTACAAGAGACTTTTTCTGTTTAAATTATTACCAAAATATTTAAATATCAATTTCATCTTCTCTGCCATTTTTGCAATAAAAACACATTGCTTGACATCACAAATTAAAATTTGTTGCATTAGAATTTGAGTAGAAGACTTTTTCTTAACGGAAAGAAAGAATAGATTACAGTCCAACCTAATTTGATCAAGTTTTTCTTATGAACTTACAGAAGGATGAGAAGAGATGGAATGGAGTCTGAAGAAAAAACGCACATACATCTCACGGAATATCTGATACAATTTGGAAGGTTCATGGTATAGAAAACAAAGTGGTGCAACTGAAAGAAAAAATTAATTTATAATACTGCAGAACTACTAAAATGTTAAGATAAATTTATAAAATATGTCATAATAAATCACTATTTTATAGTAATCATATACACTCACAGACAAGTTTAAAATCATACTACTTTTTTTCATTTTGAGAGGGGAATATATGCATATGTAAAGTTCAAACAGCCATTAAATATTATAAAGAAAGGAATATATTACAAACTATTATAATCCCAATTTAACAGATGCCTAAGAATGACATTATGGAATTATACAGAAATAAGAAAAGTTCCAAGTAACTTATAAAAACTGCATAAGTCAAATCTCTCCTTTTTTTAATTGAAGTAATAAGAAAATAACAACCAAGCAGCTTATTTTTACTTTCTCTCACAAAGGATTCAGGCCACATTTCAAAATTTTTAACTTTGGAAGTCAGCTAAGTAAAATAGATGATTTATGACTTTTAGAATCATGGTCTTCAATTAATTCAATTTGAAAATAAAGATTTTGAGTAATAGCTGTACACTACTGGTCTTTATCGCTATATCCCCATATATATTCATCAACTGAAAACAATCCTTAGGCAGAAAGGATTTATTTCTTTAATGAATGTAGAATTGATTGCCCCCAGTTTGTAGCAATTAATTAAGCACAGCTGGGTCAACTCAACCAGACATCCCACAGTTGAATGTCAGAAAGTCCTAATCTTGGATTGGAGACCTACCTGAGCATGTGATTATTCTACACTGACAAAGGTGGTCATGCTTTCCATCTTTTCAAGCCTTAAGTATTTTAGGCAGCATAGAGATAATGCAGATAGATACAACTGCATTACCTAAATATTAATTTTAATAAAAAATGCCTTACAGGGTAATTTCAAACAATATGTATTGGACAAGTAAGAATTTCTGGGGCTCTATAACCTGTTGGTAATGCTCTGAGAGCAGTAAGCACTAAGTAAGCAAGGAAGTCAGTGGGCCAGTTGAGCTCTCTTCTTTTTGACAAAGTAAAAGGAAAAATAGTAAAATATTTTGTATTCTTTCAAACACAAAAGTTCAATTTTCTGGGATAAAGGGCAATGCACAGTATTACTGATAAATAAGTCATTAAAAATTAGCATTGAAAGTGAGAATTTTTATTTTTTCTGAAGGGCAAAAGAGAAATCACTTTTGGGGGTAAATATCTAAATTCATATAAAAATAAATACTTGTATATATATAGAAAAATGTATATACAATATGTATTATATATAAAATTTTAAAAAGACAGCTATGTCTATTTCAAGACTAATTTTTAAAACTTATTTTATTATTAAATAAATTGCTACTTATAAAAACAGCCCAAATTAGGATATTTCATATATTTACAAATAGTAACTCATGCTCTAATTGCAATAACAACCTAAGAAACAACAGTGTGGTACAAATACATGGTATTATTATAAATCTAAGACTAAGGTTTGAAACTTCTTTATTTTTAAAAAATGATGCATTTTTTTCCCTCCAATTCTTAGATACTGATATGTGAAAACTTATAACCTGAATCTGAAGATGTTGTGGATTCAGTAATTATTAACAAAAATTTCCAGTGAAGAAATGAAAAGAGAATTTTAAAATAAGCACGTTTCTACGAATATATACGATATAAAAGAAATTTACAATTAGTTTTTATTCAAGATACCACAGTTGTTTATGTTGAATTCCTTTATATAGCTATGAAATGGAAAAGCTTTAGTCCATTATAGATTATATGTAAAAAAGATTTTACATGACTTAATTTTTAATTTTAAGCATCCTTTCCTATTTGGTTCTTCCATAAAAATAGATTTAGCTAATTATCTTTTAAACCAATTAAAGACTATACTGTAGGAATTTATGACACCATAATATACTATACACCTACAATAAAACTTCATTAATCCGCATAAATAGAATAGCAGAAGGTATTTTAAATTAGAGAAGAGTTCTGAGTAAATTTTTAAATAAATTACTATCTTTTGGTTTCCTTTTTAATGACAGCCTATCATTAAAGATCTGTATCAATATATAAAAGAGGTAAGTATTATAATTTTAAAGAAATATAGTAACTAAAACTGAAATGGCAAAGTACTAACTAGAGTTCCTTAGGGATGATTTGTGATTATTTTTGTATACTGGTTCTAAATAAGTGGTTGCTGGTAAAGTTTTTGTGGATGCCTAAAATAGTTTTCTAAAATGGTATAAATAAATTCTATATCAAACATTTTGCATCATTGTTAGCAAATGCTTTCCCCTTGGGTGTATAAACTGTAGCCTATTTAAATGACCATAAATGTGAATAGGCAGAGGCTGAGTCAGTGATATATTTTAAACACCAGAAGATCTTGCTAGAAGATTTAAACTTTCATGACATCAAGTATCCTCCAAATCATTCAAGTACAACTTCCAAAAACTATTTACTTGAAAAATTTTTGCAGTTGGAACTATTAAAGTAGAAAGATAAAAAGGTGAACATTTTTATTATTAGATGTAAAAATTTATATTATTAATCTTTTTGGTTTTCTATTTTAAATTCTTCACATATATAAGATAAATATGCTGTAAGGTCTCTATAATGTTATGTATTATGTTATGAAATTTTGGTTGCCCAAGAGAATAAAGCTGAGTACCCTATAATTCAAGCCTGTGACTAACACCAAGTATAGCATAAAGTCCCCAGGTACTTTGACTCTTTTTCATTGAACGATAGTTTTATATTATGTCATTCACCATGACCATCTGATGTTGAACAGTGATGTTTACAAAGAAAAGTGTTTATTGCAGATTCTTGGTACAAAGGCAAAACATTAATGTATTTCTGTTCATTCTAAAGGTAGGGGGTAGAAATAAAGGGGACAACAATCTTTAATAAGTTTATATGTAACACTTGAAAACTTAAAAATTAAGTGGCATTAAGGTGTAGAGAGTTCTTCTTTTTGCTAATCTTCATAAGCTTCTTGCATTCCTCATTTAATGACACATGAGGCCTCAGAGGCACTCAGAGCTCTCAAACCTGCACATGCATCTCCCACGTGTATCTCAGGTGACTGAATGCTCTGATGTAATTGTTGCTGTGCATATCAGTAGCCTGGAGAAATCACGAGCTCAAACTCAGTATTGTCCCTTCCTTAGCATTCTTTCTGACCTATTATTTTTAAAAAACTCTTAAGAGAATTACTTTAGGAATTTAAGCAATCTGATTTTACACCTATTAGAGCTAAATATTAATGTGTATCTCTAGTTTCCATTGGACTAAAAAATGGTAAACCACAGGACCATTTTCACAGTATATTCTAATTTGTCAAGCAATCACCACCTAACCAATTATGATGACCTCTTACTTTTAATATTTTAAAATTGGACATATAAAAATACTAAACTCAACATTTTATTTTATTTTTTAGAGATAGGGTCTCGCTATGTCAACCAGGCTGGTCTTGAACTCCTGGCCTCAAGTGATCCTCTCATCTCAGCCTCCCAAAATGCTGAGATTACAAGCATGAGCCACCATGCCTAGACTATTAAACTCAACATTTTAAAATGTTCATAATAACTTGTGGGTGATTAGAAATAAAGTGGTGTTCTTTTTGTTTAATTTTCTAATGTGTAATAAAAACAATAATTTTAAAAAATTAAGCCCCTATGGGGAACTAGCATGCATTTCACTTTATTTTTTCCTTTATTGTTTTACTATAGTAAAACAATTATATCTGTCAGTCATTATTTTTTAAATTGACAGATAACATTGTATGTTTTTATCGTGTACATTATGATGTTTTTAAAGCCCAACTTACCATACATTGAAAATCCATGAAAAGGGATAACACCTAAAAAAAAAAAAAAGGTATTTCTTTTCAATAAGTAGTAGGTCTACTGATTATTAGGTAAGCTTTAAATGGTTAAAACTGAAAATAAAAAGGTTTTCTATTTTTTGCTTCAACTTTGTTCATAAATGTCAGAAAGACTTAGTGATAGTAAACAACAAAAAGATATTTTTAATACCTTCAGAAAAGTAAACTAGAGGCTTTAAAACATATATCCAGTTAACATTCTATTAATATTGAGAAATCAAAGCTTTGAATATGTGTGTATATATATGTGTATATATATGTGTGTGTATATATGTGTACATACATATACATATACACACACTTGTGTATACATATATACATATTTGTATGGGTATATACACACATATATACACACACATATGTACATACACATATATGTGTGTACATATGTGTGTGTATATATATATACACACACATACATATACATATACACACACACAAAACAACAGGACAAAAACATAACGAGAGATCACAGAATTAAGTTTAAGAACTAATTATAATGGTCTCAGAAAGTCAATAGATTACGTCCCTCCTGAAACAACTTCATTGTGTATATTACAATCGAATATGCTAAAAGATAAGTGAGCTTTTCAAGGCACTTCTTGAAAACATTTTCTTTACAGAAAACACTATGGGTGTTACATAAACTAACTGAAAATTAATCATGGGATATGGCTTTAGAAGAAATATTGGCAGAAATACGATACAAATTCAGTATAATCTTCGGCAATAATTACACAGAAGTAAAGTACACATCCTTTTCAAAGAAATACTCAAAGCCTAACTTGGTGTGCTAAACATCTTCTCACATTCCAAGTAAAAAATGTGAATTTGTACAGCTTAGTTCAAAACAGAAGTTTTGTAATATATACCACCATATAGCTAACACGACTAAATCAGGTTGCAAACACAGCACAGAAGAAAGCTGCTAAGTTACATTTTTGAAAAATAATATAGAAATGCTTTATTCATCTGACATGTTCATAGGCAAAAATTTTGTGCTGGCGGTCATATAGAGTGAGTTCTAATAAATGATAGTTCAGTCTCAGTTTAAACCATGTCCAGCAATAGCAGAAGCATTAATTCCCAATGCAACTCATTACAATTTTGAATGGGTTTAATTTGGAAGGAGCTATTTTCTCATAGTGAGCCACTCTGGCTCCCTGAAATTTCTACTTAGTATTCTTAGTTCTGACCACAAAGGTCACACAGAACAAATCTAATTTATCTTCTATGTGAAAACATTCAGAAAAATTTGAAGACGCTGCTCTCTCTCCTGCCCCACCACCATCAGGATTTCTTGCTCCAAGACTTTATGAGTTTCTTCAATTTTTCCTTAGTTGAGGTGGTCTTGAAAAGCTTCCCTATTTTATTTTCTTCTAACCAGTTACAGTTCACTGCAGTCCTTAAAGTGAGGTGACTAAAATCTCTAATCATTTTCTCTCCCTACACACCCAACAGCTAAGACAGTGTTCTTGGACAGTTGTTCCTGGACTTCAGTAAAGGGTTATAATTTTATCTCTATTACATTTCTTCTTTGGTGAACCACTCCAGTTAGAGATAATAATCCTGAATTCTTATTCTGTTATCTAATGCATTCTCTAGTTCTCCTGATTCTACAAAACTGAAAAATTTGATAAGTATACCATGTTCTCATCAAAAGCAATATAAAAATGCTGAACATGACAGGGTGAAGACTAGAATTATCAGTAGAAACTCCTTTCATATTGATATCAATGCATTAATCAGCAACCTGTTGCGGTAAGGGCATGGACTGGATGTCAGACAGACAAGGTTGGGTTCATCTGGTTCTATCACTAAAGAGTGTGTGTGTGTGTGTGTGTGTGTGTGTGTGTGTGTGTGTGTGTGTCTTTGCATATGTCTCTTAACTTCTCTAAGCTTTAGCTTCCTCATCTGTAAATCAGAGATAACGCTAGAACTCACATAATATGATTAAATGAGATAATAGTTGTAGCTTAGCCATTAATAAATAGCTTAGGGCCTATACTATTTATTTAAGTAGCTTAGGCTATTATTTATTAATAAGCAAATGTTAATTGTTGATGTTATCACTTACAAGTTAGTTCATACTTCTTTGTTGTTTCTAGAAGCAATTTTATCAAAAATAGTATGAGAAAAGCAAAATTATTCTGAACTGGTATGCCAGGCCAACCATCTTCAGAATTTTCTGCAGCACTGCTTTAAGCTCACAAGTTAAAATTCTGAGGATCGACATTTTCTCTAGTCTTCTAGCACACAGATTCATGTTCTCCAACGTTTGCTGAATTTTATGTTGTGTATCAGTTTTCTTATTCCTCTCTATATGATTAGCCACCCCATTCTTTCAAAATTTCCTCCCTTTTCAAGTATTTAACACTTAATTGTAGACTTCACTTTCTCCTCACTAGGAGGCTGATGCCATTGACATGAACTCCTTCCTTTGTCTGTTCTTCATATTTCATCTGCTTTCTCACTTACAGTCCAGAGGAGGATGTATCCTTTTTCTTTTTCACCCAACATCTTCACCTGTGCTCTAAATCATGTTTCCTTGACTTCCACAGTGACTGGCAAGCAGCAGTCAGGTTTGCAGTTTGTTTACGTGTGGCCTGTGAGCTAAGAATGGCTTTTAAATATTGTAAAGGATTATTTCAAAAACAACAAAGAATAATATGGGACATGGACTGTTTGTGGCCAGCAAAACGTGAAATATTTACCATCTGGCTGGTTAAAGGAAAAGTCTGCCAAACCCTGCTTTTCCTGCCCCATCAACCATCCCTTCCCCTTTGCTGCACGTGCATCATTCCACACACATGTGCTGTGTCCCTGCGATGTGCCAGACACTGTTCTAAGAACTGTAGCTGCCATTTTATTAGGGACAAAACAATCATAATAAAAATAAATGAATACAAGTCAGATAGTAATAAGTGCTATAAAGAAAAATAATGGAGAGAAGGAGGACAAGGCCAGGCTAGGGTGGAGGAGGACTTACTGATAAAGAGCTCTGAGGCTGTGGAGGTGAGAATCATCTGACAAGGGTGACCTGGAAGCCCTAGCTTCATGTGATGATTGTCATAAACAGGGTTACCTTTACTGAGGGCAACTGGTCTTCAGCTGGATAGTGGTGGGATCTGCTCTTTACTCCTCTAACGAAGCAGAGTAGAAGCAAGGGGTGGGTGTATCTTATCAAAGTAATCATATCTTTAGTCTTTCGTATTTCACTGCATCCTTTCAGCCAAGGATGTTACAAATATTCTTACACATAATAATAAGAAGAAATAAGAAAGAAGAATAGGAAGGAAGGAGGAAGAAGGAAGAAGAAGTAGTCAATTTTTTTTTTCCCAGACCCTACTTTCCCATCAAACAAATCTCTAATCTCGCTCATTTTCTCAAAGCCAGGCTTAATTTTTTTTAAACTATATTCACTTCCTTTACTTCCTTATTATGTATCCTCAAATTCTCGCAAATGGTTTCCCATCCCCACGGACGTAACTTCTGATTGCCAAATCCAGGGGTTTCCCTTCTTTGTATGTTGTACTTAATGGCCTCACAGTCAAACTTGAGTCTACTATGGCATTGATGACACAATGCAGATCGGGCTTCTTGTCCCACAGAAACTTTAGCTGCTCAGTTTTTTGTGAGTGTTTATTTTGTTTCTGGCAGTTCTCTCTTCTGCGCACTCCTTCAAGATAGCTCCGAGACTCTGTATAATTGTTTTCTCTCTCGCTCTACCAGTATTCTCATTATTAATCCATAATACCAACCTTAAAAGCCCAGTATCCTCAGGCTTCTTCTGGTCTCTATTTTTGTAAATGACTCACCACCTCCCTAGTCATTCAGGGAAGAAACTTTTGAGTCATTTTTGCTCTCTTGTTCTCCCTTAGCCCTTATACCTAAATTGATTATGTACCTCTCCTGTCTCTTTTGGATAATGACCACTTAACTCTTCAGTCTTCATTCCTCCTCTGTACCCCACAAGCACTGCTCTAATCCCTCCAAATTGATCGCCACCCCTTCAGCCTCTGAGTGCAAGACAAGGGCTGTAGGCAATGTTCTTCTCTACCTCTGGCCCTGTCTCTGCCCTACTCCTTCGTAATTTTAAACAATAATCTTTCTAGAAAGATCTCCCTGATAGCCTTGATCCCTCCCCCTAAGCAATTCATTAATCGGTCCTCTTGTTTCAGTTGATTTGCCCTCAATGATTGAGGTACTACTCCTTCACGCTGTGTAATTCTGACTCCAGCACTTTCTACCTGTGTACGCTTACGTATGTTACGTAACCTGCTTCGTCATCCAAAGCTGCTTTTAGACTAAGGCACAGGGGCTCGAGCTGAGGGCTCTGTGACCCTCCTCCGGCTGTACTCCTTACCCAGAGCCAATGTTTCTCCTTCCAGACCTCATCCCAGGTACCCAAGACTCTGAAATTCTGAGCCCAAAGACTCCTAAGACAGCTTCCAGGGCCTGCATGTTCTCTTTGGTGGGGAAGAGAAGAGAAGAGAAGGCATATACCTCCTGATACACCTGTATACCTCAAGACAGAGAGGTGGCCAAAGGCTGGCTATTTGTGGAAACTGTGAACAGAGGTTGGACCTGCAGGCTTCTGTCCATGAAGCCTGTCCAAGGTGTGAAGTGGAGCCGTAGATGAGAAGTGGGTGGGGATACCACAGGCTAGGGAAGGATGAAGAGTCTGATAATTCTGAATTCAAACCTGGCCTTCCAGATTGTTACCAAAGTATACGTGTCAAGGAAAGAAAACAGAGTAGACTTTATCAGCTTATGAGTCTAATTTATAACTTTTAAATATTTTGACTTATGGTAGGTGGGCCTCTATTTGTACTCCTGCTCTGGGCCCTGCAAAGGTTGGAGAGGAACTTGCCTTCTACAATCAAGTGGAAACAATACCAATGAGGCGGTGAGGATTAAATATTATAATATATGCAATATGATTAGCACAATATTTGATACAAAGTCAGTACTTAAGAATTGTATTCCTTTCCGTATCTTACTGTCTTTTAATAATTTTTTATTTTTTTCTCTCCCAGTAGAATAAATCCTTTGAGCATAGGAACTGTTTTCTATTTATGTATCTCTATATCCAGAGACCAAGCACAGTGCCCAGAATATAACAGGTACTCATTAAATGCTTGCAGAATGAATATATGCATCTGTAGGGAATCTACCTCTATCATTTTTTAACCTTTTATTTCCTTCCCTACTGCCATGATCAGAATTCTGTCCCTAATAAACTCTTACCTATGGTTCTGTAAGAGCCTCCTAATTGGTATCCTTTCCTCCAAACTCTCACTTCTCTAACCAGTTTTTGAAATTAGAGAGCTCGTTATCTTTCAAAAATATTGAGACCATGAAAGAGATCTCTACATCCACTGAGGATTTTCCACTATTTATCCATCTACCAAATATTTGCTGAGCTCCTACTCATCTAATTAACAAATATTTAAAAACCCACTCTGTAGCCTCTGGAGATATTAAAATAAATATGACATTGTCCCTGTATTTATAGAGCTCACACTCTAGCCTTGTAATATAGGCTAAGTGTATACACAGTAAAATTCAAGACCTTTGATCTGGCTTTAAACATTCATGATTATGTCCTGCAACCTGAGCTACATCTGCCTCCCGCTTGGCATACTATCCTAACTCCATACACTCTGTGGTATAGTCACACTAGATTATTTATCATCACCAGTATCACTACAGTTTGATAGCTCTGAACTTGATAATTCTTTATCCTACTTAGCCATCAAAACCTTACTAAGGTCGGCTATAACCTCAGACAAACATTTCCTGATCTCTTAATCATAATTAAATGCTTATTCTTCTGCATTCTCATGGCACTTAGTTCATATTTCTAACACTATGATTGCACTATGTTTTGTGTTATAATTAGCTGTTTAACAGGTTGTTCCTGAGGATAGGAAATACATTGTATTCATCTGAGTATACAACTCATGGTGCCACGTCCATAGTTGATGATATACATCTTTGCAGAATGAAGAGATGAGTAAATCATAGATACAGAAGCAGCAAGAGAAGTATTGGTCTCTAGTTAGGAGATCAAAGTTCAATTGTGGGCTTAACACAAACCAACTGGGTAACCTTAGGAACATCATCAAACCTTCTGAGCTTCAGTAACCTGCCTGACACACAAAGGGGCTATGATTGCCTCTGATGTATTATCTAACCCTAAAATTAGACGTTAACAATTAAGTCTAGAGGAAATGCGAAAAAGATTGTGAGACTTGAAGAAAACAGTACCTATAAAGATTTTCCAATAGTAAGACTCTTTTTTTTTTTTTTTTTTTTTTTTTGAGACGGAGTCTCACTCGGTCGCCCAGGCTGGAGTGCAGTGACGCGATTTCGGCTCACTTCAAGCTCCGCCTCCCGGGTTCACGCCATTCTCCTGCCTCAGCCTCCAGAGTAGCTGGGACTACAGGCGCCCGCCATCACGCCCGGCTAATTTTTTTTGTATTTTTAGTAGAGACGGGGTTTCACCATATTAGCCAGGATGGTCTCGATCTCCTGACCTCGTGATCTGCCCGCCTCAGCCTCCCAAAGTGCTGGGATTACAGGTGTGAGCCACCACGCCCGGACAATAGTAAGACTCTTTAACAACTTAAAGGCCCTTTGCATTCTAGAAACTAAAAAAATTAAAAACCAGATTAGAAGGTCAATATTCCCAATGACACTATAGCCACCAGCTTCAGTTCCAGGGACTATCTAGAAGGAGAGCTCAAAAAACATTTCTTCTTTAAGTCCTTCTCTATATTCTTTGGTTAAGTCTCTTTTTCTTCCACCCGTCTTTTTTTTACCTTCCTACTGCCTCTGCTCTTTCATGTTATTTCCTTTACTAATTATAAACTTTTAACAAATAATTACAAAATTTATCTGTCTTTTCTAACTTTTCTACAATAAACATGTTGACATGTGAAAGAAAAACTCAGAGAGAAAAATAAGTTAATAAATAGAAGGCATATTTTGATGCCTTATAAAAGTGTAAGTACATATTATATCTTTCTAAGTACTAAATCTCAAAGCAGATTGCTATTATATAAAAACCTGACAGCCTGACTTAAAAAACACTTTTGCCTTCCTCTTTTAAGCCCCTGCACTGCAGAAACATTTCAACAAGTGGCTAAGGTAGTCAGAAATGAAGACATTATTAATATTTTCATCTTATAAAAATATTTATTAAGGATCTGCTAAGTGTAAGAATACCCTAGTCAGGACAAGGCACTTTTAATAAGAAAGCTTACAATAAATTAATTAGTGAACTACGAAGCAGCAAAAAGGGATGCAGATATTAAGATGAGTCATGTTTAACCACTTTTACTACATTTCCCCCAAGTTCTGAAATCTATAGCTTCTCTATAAGTAGCTAGGCTACAAGCTGCTTGAAGAAGAACTGTATTTCATACTGTGTATTATCTTCAGCATCCGGCACAGTGTCTTCCGCAAGTGAGATGCCCAGTAAATGTTAATGATGGAAATTTGAGCATTTATAAATATAATCAAGGCTTATAAATAAAATACTAAAATACAAAATTCATTTATAAATAAGTAATTAAGATATAGGACAGAAGGCTTTTGATAACTCAATGTTGAAAGAACAAATGACCAAAGAAGTCATACAGACATGAATTTGAATCCTGTGTGACTCTGGGAAAGTTACAAACCCTTGCTGAAACCATATTTTCATTTCTGAAAATGGAGATAAACAAGATCAACTTCAATGGGCTGCACTACAAAGCACAACGGAGTTAATTTATTTAAGTTGTGCCAGTGTAGTGTTCAGTCCACAGCAGATGCTCAATAACCCATAGCTGTTTTATGCTCTCAGAAGTGAAAGTGCCACATTAACATATCAGCTTAAACCTAAGAAAATCTTTTTTTGTCAGTATCAGATAAAGGCGCACTTCAGCTTAGCCAAGATTAGCCCGGGCTTAAGGCTCCAAAAAGAGTCTACACAGTCCGCTTTGTTGAAGGACGAGTCAGATTCTGGCAAACAAAATCCGGAGGCATAAGAAGCAGTGAAGAATTCATTAACACTGTAGGGTGCATACCACCTAGAACATTTCTTTGATCTTAGAGGTTGTCATGTTCTTGGCTAGTTTTTCAAAATCCTTCCCTTTGCCTCTCATCACTTCAGCCTTTCAAGGGTCAAGTTTCATTCACCTGGCTACCACCCAAAAGCATGTTTCCAGCAGGCGTCAGGATGCTTGGGGCACATCTCATATCTGGCCTCAGAGTTCTTCTACAAGTCTGCTATGAGTAATTATTTTCAGATTCTAGCCTTTCCTTGTGCATCTAAAGAAAGTCTAAAATATTAACTGCCTATTCCACTCAATGTGAATAACTTTATAAAGTGATGATTTATGGGCCTTTGACAAAGCTCAGAATGGCAAACATTGTCAACTAAAATAAATCTTGAACTAGATGAGATATAAATAGTAAATATGACTCAGAAAATATCCCTAATATTAACATGCTTTACACTTATTAAATATTTTCTCTTCATTTCCTCATTGTCTCTATTAATACTTAGCATTTATCGTTGTACCATAACTCGCCCATCTGATTCACTTCAACTTCACCCCAGTTGAAAGCATATTATTACTTAGTACAGTTTATTTAATTCATTTGTTGAAGTAATCATTTCCTCTGTTTATTCTTATTCCACATGTAGCCTACAGGTCAGTAAGAATAGAGATTGGGACAATGATTAAATTGTTTTCTAGTTATTTCCATTATCTTTCTGAATTAGAATGTCACATTATGGTTTTGTTACTCTATTTCAGTAGTTAAAATTTCACAAAACATCAGAACATAAACATATTTAAATATCAATCTGAAAATCTTACTTTAAAATTTTAGTGAGGTTTTCATTGAAGTCTAAAGTTATACCTCAAATGAATTTTAGAATATGAGATATTTTAAATTTATTTAATATGGATGACAAACTACATTGCTATTTATTAATTTGACACTTGCAAGAAGATTTAAAATGATATACTTTGATTATTTTTCTTCTAAGAGCCTTATCTAATCTTTGTTGTAAGGGGCTGTCCAGTGTACTGTAGGATGTTTATCAGCATCCCTCTCCCCTGGCTGACAACCAAAAATGTCTTCGGACATTGCCGAATGTTTCCTGATGTGTGTGTGTGTGTGTGTGTGTGTGTGTGTTGGGAGAATTGCCACTGGTTGAGAATTACTGCTCTAGAGTACTGAAACTCCCCTACCCAATATTCACTGACAATTGTTTTCTTCTGTCATGTAGGAAACAAATGGTATTAACAAATTTATGATGGTTGTTTATCACTTATAATTAAGTCAGTCAGATATATGTGTATTTTTCCTACAAGTCTGGTTTCCTTGCTTCTATTCTTATTCCTCTGTATTCTATGTTCATTCTCTTATCCATTCCCTCACTTATTCAATAATGTTTACTGAGCACAGACTTTATGCCAGGCATGATTCTAGGTGCTAGATATGTTGGTCACCAAAACTATTAAGGTCCTTGTTCTCTTGGAGCTTACATTCTAGTGACACTTTTATTCTACACAGTAGACAGGATGATCGTTTAGAAGTGTTAATCAGGGTTGGGCATGGTGGTTCATGCTTGTAATCCCAGAAATTTAGGAGGCTGAGGTGGGCGGATTGCTTGAGCCCAGGTGTTCAAGACTAGCCTGGCAACATGGTAAAATCCTGTCTATACGAAAAATACAAAAAAATCAGCCAAGCATGGTGGTGTGCACGTGTAGTTCCAGCTACTTGGGAGGCTGAGGTGGGAGGATCACTTAAGCCCAGGAGGTCGAGGCTGCAGTAGTTCATGATTGGGCCACTGCATTCCAGCCTGTGCGACAGAGCAAGACTTTATCTTGGGGGGAGAAAAAAAAAAAGAAAAAGCATGAATCAGGAATTGGAGGAGAGATGTCACTGAGAAGAGTGGAGTAGGAAACTCCTAAACTCCATTCCTCCATTAAAGCAATGGTTAAGCTGGCAGGAACTGTTAGAATCAACTTTTTTGAACTCTGGAATTTAATAAAAACTTACAACCACCAGGGGAATGTTTAATGAAGAAAGAATTTTAGTAAGAGAGCATATGGCATTTTAATTTGCCCACCTACCATACCCTACTCCCCAACTTCACAGCAGCCATGAAGACCATGGCTCACATTCCTGATGCAGCTTGCTGGTACCAGGGGGATCTTGTATCAAAAAAATGTGGTTGTGTGTTTTAACTTACATAGTAGCTACCTGAGGTACTGGCTGAGGAGATTGCCTTCATTTTATTTGCCTCATCTCTGAGTTTTTTCAGGACTGACATGGCCTGCCAAGAGGCATTTGTCAAAAGCATTTAAAGGAAAATATATACTAGCTGCAGCCACCTAGGAGAAGGAATAAAAGATGGGAGTGGTGGTATACAGATTGAAAAGCCTGGGAAGAAAGAGGCTGGGGAAGGAGCTACTTGGGGCATGAGAGCTTTGGAAAGCATCTGTGTATACAGGGGAATCTAAAAAATGCCCGAGAAGACCTTAGGCTCTCACCTCCGACTGCCTTTTAGGCTCTGTGCAAGCAGGAAGTGAAGGCTAAGATAGAGTTGTAAACGGCCTGGCTAAGCCTTGAAGGAGCGCCCCAATACCCAGCCAATCTGCAAAGACTGAGAGAGTGTTTTTTTATTTTTGATTCTAGATATTTAAGAAAATCCCTGTCAAATCACTAGCTGACTGTTACTCTAGTAAAATAAAGACTTCAGTGAGCATACAAGATGAAAAATATCTTTATAAAAATATCTGTATAAAATATCTTTATAAAAATCTTTATAAAAATAATTTAGAAAAGTCACTAAACAACACCTAGAACCCACAACAAGCAACAACAATGAATTCTTGGGGAGGGGGACAGAGAGACTCCCATTTCCAGTGATACCACAGTATAATATTCAAATTATTCCATTTTCGACAATAAAACAATTACTAGGCATGTGAAGAAATAAAAAAGTATAACCCACAGGAAAAAAATTAATAAAAAATCCCTGAGGAAGCCCAGACATTGGACTTACTAGACAAGACTTTAAATCAACTATCTCCCTAACTGACCTAGCTCCATCTACCTCTTCTACCTCACCTTGTGTCAGTCAATGCTTTGCTCACTATTGCCAGTCACACTGGCCATCTTGGTGAGCTTTAGACGATCAAGCTTATTCCTGCCTTCAGACATGCTGTATACTCTCTTCTGGAACGTTCTCCCATTTCATTGCATAGCATACTCCATATAGTCTGTCTCTGTTCATATTCCACCTCCTCAGAGGCACCTTTCCTGACTACTTGATCTAAAATGGCTATGCCCATCCCAACTTCCTACAATTTCTGCTCCCTTTCATTGTTAAGTTCATCATTCTTTGAAATTACTTTCATTCATTCATCCTTTGTTGATTGATTGATAATTGATTGATTTTATGTTCCCCTTACTAGAAGGTAAGCTCCTTGGCAGCAGGTACTTTATTTGTATCATTTACTGTGGATCACCCTCCTACAACAGTGAGCTAGGCTAAATAAATATTTATCAAATGAATAAAGACAATTTATATGTGTTGAATAACAACAAAAAATATAAAAAGCTTATAAAATTCTTCTGAGAAGTCTCCCTCAGTTCAGAAGTTTTGCTCACTAGCTGTTTGGTGAATCTACTAGAGGAAATCTGTCCATTGTTGATTCTTGAAATGAAGCAAGAGAACAAATGTCTGATGCCACCATGGCCTGTCATTTTCCTCCCAGGGAAGGTAATCACAGGCATGTTGGGGGTAGTGGTGAGAAAACCTCTGCCCCCCTGTAAGCACTGGCCTGGTCAGGGAATGAGAGTGTATCAGTGATCTGTAGGCTAACCTCTATGTGTGGTCCCCTGAGATCAAGAAAGCCAGAACAGTTTTGGTGGTAGTAGTGACAGAGGTGTCAAGATTTCAAAGTAATACTATCTTTGGCAGAGGTTCAAAACAGGGTGGGTAATATAAAAATGCTGCTAAGTATTGCCTTGAGCTTAAAAAAAGGGTGGGGGGGGACAGTAGATGGACTGGTCTTTGTCTCTTCTTGTTCTGAAACTTCAGAATCATTGCCCAAAGAAAAGAGTCCTCCCTGATTCTGGCAAGTTCTAAAACAACCTGAGAGGAGAAATGATTCTGTAGAACTAAATTTATGAACAGCTGTGGGCTTATCTCATTAAGAATTAAACAGTTTTCATTCTGGATGAAAATCTTTCTAGAACCTATCATATACATCCTCTACCTTTTTATTACATTAACTACTTTCCTTTCTTCCCAAATTCACTATAATGAGCTCAGCAACATCTTCTGAGGCAGTAGGGCATCCTGATAAGAATGTTGCTTCTGAAGCCAGACAGCTTGGATTCAAAGCTTGGCTTTGTCACTAACCTGTTGGGCAGGTTAACACTCTATACCTCAGTTTCTTTATCTGTAAATAGGGATAATATTAGTACCTTCCTCATAGGTTCTTGTAAGGACTAAATGAATTAATATATGTCATATACTTAACACATTGCCTGGGATATAGTACTGCTTGGAAAATGTTTGCTGCTGCTGCTATAACTATACTGTTACAATTATTACTATAGCAATATTTTTTTTGGTGTCTGGAGCTCATTATGAAGATGTTAAATTATAATATGCTGCAACTTAGTGATACCTTCTTAAAGGGCACAGCGTTACTAGCTTTTACATAAAATGGCCCCAGACTGATTTGCTGGAGTGGTCTAATACGCTGTTTTATAGCTCCTATATTTTCCTTTGTGAAGTCCCCTTTTTACTTCTCACTGTTGTTGCTATTTTTTCATATCTATATCAGCCTTTTCCATGCTTCTATTTTTGCAGGAGGCATAAAAAAGAGTTAACCAATTTGTTAGACATGTGTGTTAAGTAAAAGCTAATATATTCTAAACTAAGTTGAAAAAACACTTCCATGAATGGAGAGAAGAACTTAAGCCCATGGACAACTCTTCTGGCTATTCAGAGGTATTTTGTTATTGTTTCTTGCTTCTTAGATAAAATATAAAAAGTTACTATAAAAGTAAGTTTCTGGGATAATAGATGTAACAATGGTAATACATAAAGTTAAAATTAACAAACCTCTAATTGAGTTCAAATAAATACTCATTACAGTCCTATTACATGCTAGATACTGAGGCAACAAAAATGAATGATATGGTTCTGAACTACAAGAAGCTTGCAATTAAGAGGAGATAAAGTATAAACAAACAATATCAAGATAATATAGCTAGAGATACCAAAGAGTTTAGACCAGGTACTACGGGAGTCTAGAGGAAGGGCTCTTAGCCTAACCTGAGGATTCAGGGAAAGCTTCCTGAAAGAGGATCATGCCTAAACTGAGCTTGATGACAGCCAGGTGAAGAAAGGTTATATGGGCTATTCTAAGCATGGAAACATGAGAAGTGATGAGACAGGAAGCAGCATAGTGCTTTCGTGAGAGTATGTAGCTGTGGGTATAAATAATAAATAGTTTGATATTGCTGTAATTAAAAATAAGATGGGAAATGGTGGGAAATGAAGCTAGGAGGTAGACTATAGGGATCAGACTCAAGAGGTCCTCATATGTCATGCTGAGAAGCTTGAATATCACTTGTTAAGAGATGGGAAGCCATTAACAACACTTTGAGAAAAATGGCAATTTGCAGATTTTCACTTTAGATGTATAACTTGGTGAGCAGTGTAAAAGACAGCAAAACTAGAAAAGACTGTGGGAAGAGGGACCAGTTAGATGGCTGTTGCAATTAACAATCTAGAGATAGTAAGAACTGAAAGGAGACAAGGCAGTGAGGATGGTGTGGAAGAGAGGGTCCCCGATGTATTTAGAAGATAAAATTGGAAGGTCCTGGTGACTTATTAGATGAGTTGGGGACAAGGTGGGGAGAAATCTAGGATGGCTTTGAGTTACTAGGAAGATGATAATTCAATTAACTCAGAGAGAAATAGGTGAGTTTTTGTTTTTGTTTTTTAATTCAGTTTCTTTTTTTTTCTTTTGGGGGTGGGCACAAGAAGATAAAATAGTGAGTTCAGGCTGGAACATATTAAGCTTGAGGTAGTTATGGGAGAGGTACGAACTGGATATATGTTAGAGTAATTAACAATAGACAGAATCATAAAAGCAAATGGCAGCCCCTAGATAAAAGTAAGAAAAGAGAACAGCAGCAGAACAAGAGTGAGATATTAAAAGAGGGACAGAGGTAGATGGCCCATGAAACTGAGATTCCATATTGAGAGACACAGGGAGAGAACAGCGCCATGAAAGCCAAAGCCACGTATGAGTTTTAGATATAGTGATCAGTAAAGTTAAACATACTCATAACAGCTACATTTTCTGAGCACTCACTACATGTCAGGCACTTTGTGGTTTTATATACCATATCTCATTTAATCAATTATCCACATGGTACAGATGATGAACCTGAAGTTCAGAGAAGTCATGTAACTTACCTAAGGTCATAGCGTAAGCTGGCAGAACTGGGATCTGAACCCAAGTCTGCTGGATTATAAAACCCATGTTCTTAACTCTGCTGGAGTAAAAGAACTTCTTCAGGATGCAACTTAATATTATCATAAGGACTGCTATATATTGCTTTTCCAAGAAGCATATCTTAAAACCTGTCTAGTTATCTCAAAAGAATACTTAATGTCTAATGAGGTCATTATATATTTGATCACTTTATAACATCAAAATAGGTGATTTCAGTGATACCTTTTAATAATCTCTTTGCTTCATAAATACTACACTGGTCAAATTATGAGAACCATAAGGTACAATACAAGGTAATCCACTCAATTGAGTAAAGCCCAGCTCCAACAAACCCAAAAGGAAGTTCCTCGTTGGACTAGCTAGTGTTCTTCACAGGAAAACGAAGTGCCTTGGACTTAGATCTAAGCATACTCAGCTTTCTCACAGGTTTACTGTTGTCCCAGGGAGAATCAGAGAGAGTATGCATAATTTAGCACAAACCTACCACAAATGTGGAAGACTTCATTAAATTATACATTCTATGGAAGGTTTATTTTAGATAATAAATGATTATCCATTAAAGAGAGAATAAGAAAGTCACATTTTGATTATAAAAGTTGTAATTTTTTCACTTCCCACTAGAGGAAGCAATAGCATTACTCTTACCATTTGGTGGGTAAAAGACAGCATATTCTTCCAGTCCTAGTTTTCCTATAAGAGAAAACCATAGAGGATTTCAATATGATTAAGTAAATAAATCTTTAAAAATCAACTTATTTTGTGAATGTACTAACAACAGAATTTTAAAAACTACTATAAACTGATATGTCATTTCATGATATGGAATTAACTTAAAAATGTACCAGCCAATCTTTTGATATTAGCAAACCCTTTCATCAATTAAAGTAACATGAATATAAGTACAACAGAAGCGACACAAAACAACCAAAAGAACAAACGCTTTCAAGTTCCTTAGGCACTTAAGAAGAGAAGTATCTATTTATTATGCATAAAATTGTTTTGCTAATTATAAATAAGTTAATCTATTCATCAAAGCAAGTCTTAAGCTTTGTAATACTGTGTTTACACTTTTATGGAATGTGCTGAAAGTTAAAAATTAAATGACTAGCTGTATGGTGGTCATATTTTCTGAATACCAAAACAGTTCACATGATTTCAGAATGGGGCTGAATATTTGAAATCAGAATTGTCCCAGAAAAGTAAAGTATATTCACAATAATCAAATATTTAACAGAGTTTTAAAAAGTATCTTTCCTTTAAAACTCTTAAAAGTTCTCAGTTTTTTCCACCTTCCACTGAATATCTTTAAACAGCTTTTACTTCGACAGTTTTTCTAACACTTTTGAGTTTATTGAAAACTCGCTTGTATTTTTGTACTGGGCTAAGAGTAATATTTTTAGTTAAAAAAAGTTCATTTTATTCTTGTTAGGGGTGGTGACAGAGATGAATGAAGAATAAGAAGTGTGAGCAGTTTAGGTTAGGGTGGAGACAAAAAGGATTGATCTTGTGAGCAAGAAGAGAATGGAATAATGAATAGGTAGGCAGGTAGGTAGATAAAATTGATTACTGGGCTAGGTGCTGAGAGGCAAACATATATATGTTCCCTCAACCATGTGGTTTATAGTCCAGACTAAACCATGAAACATTAGGGTATATTTGCTAACTTTTCTAGCACAGACTTTAAGTGTTTAGAAGTTCAGAGGAGAGAGAAATGGATGATGGGTTGGTGGACATGGTGAGGTACAGGCTATTTCTTCAAGGACCTATGATTTTTAAGGTTGGAAAGTGGGAAGCCTTCCACATGCAGGGACTATAGGGAGGCTAGAATGAATATGGGGTATTGTGGAATAATCAGGGAAACAAAGTTAGTTAGGTTAGGACAGTATCAACTGGTCAAAGGCCTTAAAATCCTGGCTGAGTTTAGAGGTGAGCTCAGTAGACAAGTTTACAATCAGTTTTTCAGCAGAAGACTTAAAGAAACAAACAAAATGTTTCCATAAATTCAATTTAGAAGCAATGGACCTAAGAAAACCTTACATTAGGGGTAGCTGAAATCCAGCACAAGGTTATGTGGCCTCTCCTAGGGTAGGAGGTAGAGCAATCAGGCAGATAGTTCAGACATAAGAGATACAGGAGAAACAGTTTCTTTTTTCATGGAAATGGCAGAATGACCATACACAATGAAGTCTGAGCTTTCAGTGTTGGGTGTTCACCATTTAATAAAAAGGAAAATTTGGGGAGGGCATTCAGCTGAAGTTAATTGTATCTTCAGATGATGGTAGGACATTGATGTTTTATAAGCAGTTGGTGATAAAGAGGAGAAAAATAACTAAACTAGAAATTGGAGAGCTAAAAGCATATAAATTATATCAAAGTTTTGAGTGTGGCGGAGCATTTTGAGAGAAGTATAGATTGTTAAAAAAAAGTAGAAAAAGCAAATCTGTGTTATAAACTTATAGTTAGAAAGAAAAATAAAAGTCAACAGATATGACATAAAAACAACAATAAAGGGTAGAGCACACAGGGAAGACAGAGAAAGTAACTTGAAATGCTGCTTCAGGGAACCACTTTCTCGTGATTTGTGATAAATTACTTGGGCACTGATTTGAGGTATGAAAGGATGATTACAGTCATCTGAGAGAAATCTTAAGTAATTTATAATAAAATAATTTGGCAACACCACTATCTCCAAAAATAAAACAAATATTCTCGGTATGATTATGTAAGTCTTAATACTTCCTTAAAATTATTAAAAATTTACCTCTTATGTATGATTTTGGTGGCGAGGCACTGTTGAATGCAAAGTGACTCAACACAGATGTATCCCGGGAAAAACAAAGTAATACCTGAATATAACATTGGAAAAAAAAAATAGCAATGAAGCACTATTATAAAACCAGATAATTCATTATTTCTTACTCAGGAGGCATCCTTCAAGCTCAAGTACTGTGCCTTGCGGTGGGAAGAATGCCCTTTATCGGTATACCTTTGGTAAGCATTACAGTGGGATGCCAAGTTCTTCCAAAGAGTTCTCACTATTTGCTACCTCAACTTTGAAGAGCAGAAAATGCAAACTGCTAACTAACAGTTGACTCTTCTCTTGTGTCTTCTATCTGGACAAGAGAAAAAACACCTGGGGGAAATTTAACAGATGAAAAATGTATGGAGAAGACCCTGAGTAACTATTGTGACAGAGCAATTTGGGAAGTGCAGGAAATGAACTTGAGTCATGCTGGGATGCATCAGGCAGTTAGGCATGTCAGGGTGGGCGGGAAGGCAACTTGTGGTACTTAGAAAGGATAGCAGCAGCAGTAGAACAAGTGGTTGCCTAATAAAGGGTAGAAGCTAGCTGTCCTGACCAGTAGGGTAGAGTATGTCAACTCTATGTGGAGATGAAAATAGGCACAGTAGAAAGTCAGCATCAAGGATGCCCATTAGGAGGTACTAGATTGAGGACACCAGCTTGGAATTTGGGAGCAAGAGTCCAAGACACAGTAAGGCCATTAGTGACAGGAAATCTGGGTCTCGGTATTAGAAGACCTGGGATTCTAAAAATATTACCAAGAAAAGAACTCAAGATGACTGAAAAGGCAGAACAGGGGCACAGGGTCAGGGCTGAACTAGCAGCAAGAGTGAAGGGAGAGGAGAAATCCTTGTGTCCAAGACACAAGAAAGGGGATACAGCTTTGGAAAAAAGGATAGGTAATGGAGATTGGGCATCAGTCAGGTTCAATGGTGGAATGCATATCAACCACTGCCACTGCTTTGTTTTCATTATATTTTAAATGACTAGGTAAGTGGTATATGTTAATGACAAATTTAGAAATACAGAGTATTGGCTGGGCATGGTAGCTCACGCCTATGATCCCAGCACTTCAGGAGGCCAAGGCAGGAGGATCACTTGAGCCCAGGAGTTCAAGACCAGCCTGATCAACATGGTGAAACCTCATCTCTATTTAAAAAAAAAAAGATTAATTTTAAAAATAAAGAAATGCAGATGATCAACAAAAGGGGAAACAGCCATAATCCCATCAGTCTTAATAATTTGAGGTATATCCTTTCAGACTGCTTTTTAACATACTCATACGTATAATTTTTTCAAACCAAACAGGATTATACGTAATTTTCTTTCACTATTGTAAGATAAATATTTCTTAACATTTTTATGTTGCAGAATATTCCACTGTATGAAAGAACAATAACTTATTTAACCTGTATTTTTGTTGAACATTTAATTATTTCCACTTTTTCCCAACTACAAACAACACTAGAGTGAATTTACTTATGGCTAAATATGTACACCTTTAGTTATTTAAATTCCAAATCTGGACCACCTGTCTGGTCAATTGCTTTGGGCATTTTTAATTGAACGATGCCTCTCCCACATTTTCTCTACTTACTTCTACCTGACTCCTGTAAGCCGTAAAATTTACCTACATGTATTCAACCTGCCATGCCTTTTACTTACTTTTATCCCCCCTGTTCCATTCTGGATGACTTCCTCAGATTATTTTTTAGTCAGTTCACTAATTCTCTTCTTCTGCCCCTACTATGCACCAGGCACTCTTCCTTGTGTTTGGAATACATAAAAGGAAACAAACACAACACCTCTTTTATGGAGTTTAATTATGATGGAGCAGAATGTGTGTGATAAATAGCAAATATGATAGATAATTACATTATATAGTATATGAGGTAGCAAGTGCTATGGAAACAAGATAAAGGGGAACAGAGAAAGAGTGGCTGACACTTTAAAGAGGCTGTTCAGTGTAGGCTTCCTTGAGAAGGTGATATCTAATCAAAGATTGAAAGGAGTTGAGAAACCTAGCATGTGGATATATGTGCAAGAGCATTCCAGGAGACTTGTTAGGAGACTATTGACAGTGGCTTTCACTAAGATGGCAGCAATGTGTGGCAGATGTATGACACACCACCCAGAAACCCTCCTCTAGGAATGAAGGACTGACTATAGCAGCTGGTAGTGCTGTAGCAAATAGCCCTCAGCAGCCAGCTCTTTTCATGGACTACCTCTGCTGGAGAGAGCTATTTTGCTCAAATATCAAGGTCACACCCGTTTCCTGAAATGGCCTATATCTGATGAAGAGGATGCAAGGGGGAAAGGTCTGAAATTCTTGTCCCCAGCTCAGGATGGGTCTGACAGTTTATCCCATCTTTAGAACTCTCTGCAGCATTGGCTGAGGGTTTCATTTAAACTGTATTGCAGCTAGAATTGTCGTTATGCTTAATTCTGCTTCATTCACTGCATTTCTACAAGAGCACTTGCAAATAAACCTTGGGGCATGCTCGTCTCCATCTAAATTGGCTTCCCTGGGAACCCATCTTACAACACAGTGAAAGTGGGGAAAAGTCAGATTCTAAATACATTGTGAAGGCAGGGCCAACAGGAGTTACTGATAGATTGAGATGATATCTTGGAGAAAGACAGGAGTCAAGGAGAGTAACATGTGGAAGTTGAAAATAGAAGGATGTTTGATCTCAGTAAGTGGAACACCTTTAACTGAGACAGGGAAAGTGGCAGGCAGAACAGTTTGGGGAGTGAGATCATGGGTTCATTTTTCAACATGCTGAATTTGAGATGCCTGCAAGACATCTAAATGGAAAAATTGAAGAGGTAATTGGAGATATTTGTATGGAGTATAGAAGAAAAGTTTAAACTGAAGATATAAATTTGAGAGTTATCAACATATAGATTGGTACTGAAAGCTACAAAATAGGTGAGCTTGGTGGAATCATCAAGTGAGTGAGTGTAACTAGAGAAAAGAAGACCAAGAACTGAGACTTGAGGCATTCTAGGATATCGGAGAAAAGAGAAGGAACCAGCTTAGACAACTGAGTAGTGAGTAACCATCAAAGGTGGATTTACCATGATGCTCTGTGAGTGCTGCAAGTTGCTGGGAGACACAGAGTGTCCTAGGCAAGGAAAGTCAGTGTGTAATCAGAAAGCATTTCTATGTATGCATTTCTAGTAAACTGTTTAATAAGATCTCAGAAGAAAAAGACCTGAATCTCTATAGTTCTAATAATCTGTTACAAATTTTTCCTCATTCAAAACAAAAATACGTGTTCCTATCTGGTTTTGTATTTATAATATGATATTCTCTTTCTTAAAGAAGGCCCTCCAAATTGTATAAACTTTAGGGTCCGCAAAATGCTGAATTTGCCACTGGTGACTAGAAAAGTAAGAGGAAAACTAAAAAGAATGTGGTGTCTTGAAACCCAAGTGAAGAAACAGCAAAAATGAATCAAATGCTGTTGAGAGATTAGTTAAAAGGAGGATGGATAATTGGTCATTGGATTTAGTTCTTGATGACCTTGACGAGAGTAGTTTCAGTTCAAGTGGTAGGAGCACCATACACAATGTTTGGTACCTGCTTCTTAAAACAACATGGCACATGTATACATATGTAACTAACCTGCACGTTGTGCACATGTACCCTAAAACTTAAAGTATAATTTAAAAAAAGAAAAAAAAGAAACAATGCATTAAAGAGATCTTTTCATATCAGTATATACAGAGCTGCCTCATTCTTTTTAATTTTTTTGGTAGAGACAGGGTCTATTTATGTTGCCCAGGCTGGTCTTGAACTCTTGAGCTCAAGTAATCCTCCTGCCTCAGCCTTCCAAAGTGCTGGGATTACAGGCGTGAGCCACTGTGCTTGACCCGCTGCATTCATTTTTAAAGGGCTGTATCATGTTTCACTGAATATGTACTCCATGATTCATTTAATGGGTTACTCCCCAATACATGAACATTCACTTTCAACTTTATGCTGTTTCTGACAATACCAAAACAATTAGCCTTTTACTATATCATTTTACACATATGAGTGTCTCTGTAGAACAAATACATAGGAAGAGAATTGCCCAGTCAGAGAGTATACACATTGAAAAATGTGATGACTATTTGGCTGTATACTTATATCCCTTGTTTTCTTTTTCCAGCATTTCTATATGTTTACAGTCTAAAAGGGGGCTGTGTGAATAAGCTCAATCCCTCATGTTGCCTAACTCTATTTTCTATTACATAGTCGGAAAAGAGGGAATCCTCCCTAACACATTTCATGAAGCCAGCATTGTCCTGATACCAAAGCCTGGCAGAGACATAACCAAAAAAGAGAATTTCAGACCAATATTCTTGATGAACATTGATGCAAAAATCCTCAATAAAATACTGGCAAACCGAATCCAGCAGCACATTAAAAAGCTTATACACCATGATCAAGTGGGTTTCATCCCTGGGATGGAAGGCTGGTTCAACATATGCAAATCAATAAATGTAATCCAGCATATAAACAGAACCAAAGACAAAAACCACATGATTATCTCAATAGATGCAGAAAAGGCCTTTGACAAAATTCAACAGCCCTTCATGCTAAAAACTCTCAATAAATTAGGTATTGATGGGACGTATCTGAAAATAAGAGCTATCTATGACAAACCCACAGCCAATATCATACTGAATGGGCAAAAACTGGAAGCATTCCCTTTTGAAAACTGGCATAAGACAGGGATGCCCTCTCTCACCACTCCTATTCAACATAGTGTTGGAAGTTCTGGCCAGAGCAATCAGGCAGGAGAAGGAAATAAAGGGTATTCAATTAGGAAAAGAGGAAGTAAAATTGTCCCTGTTTGCAGATGACATGATTGTATATCTAGAAAACCCCATCGTCTCAGCCCAAAATCTCCTTAAGCTGATTAGCAACTTCAGCAAAGTCTCAGGATACAAAATCAATGTACAAAAATCACAAGCATTCTTGTACACCAATCACAGACAAACAGAGAGCCAAATCATGAGTGAACTCCCATTCACAATTGCTTCAAAGAGAATAAAATACCTAGGAATCCAACTTACAAGGGATGTGAAGGACCTCTTCAAGGAGAACTACAAACCACTACTCAATTAAATAAAAGAGGATACAAACAAAATGGAAGAACATTCCATGCTCATGGGTTGGAAGAATCAATATCATGAAAATGGCCATACTGCCCAAGGTAATTTATAGATGCAATGCCATCCCCATTAAGCTACCAATGACTTTCTTCACAGAATTGGAAAAAACTACTTTAAAGTTCATATGGAACCAAAAAAGAGCCCGCATCGCCAAGTCAATCCTAAGTCAAAAGAACAAAGCTAGAGGCATCACGTTACCTGACTTCAAACTATACTACAAGGCTACAGTAACCAAAACAGCATGGTACTGGAACTGCAACAGAGACATAGATCAATGGAACAGAACAGAGTCCTCAGAAATGATGCCGCATATCTACAACTATCTGATCTTTGACAAACCTGACAAAAATAAGAAATGGAGAAAGGATTCCCTATTTAATAAATGGTGCTGGGAAAACTGGCTAGCCATATGTAGAAAGCTGAAACTGGATCCCTTCCTTACACCTTATACAAAAATTAATTCGAGATGGATTAAAGACTTAAATGTTAGACCTAAAACCATTAAAATCCTACAAGAAAACCTAGGCAATACCATTCAGGACATAGGCGTGGGCAAGGACTTCATGTCTAAAACACCAAAAGCAATGGCAACAAAAGCCAAAATTGACAAATGGGATCTAATTAAACGAAAGAGCTTCTGCACAGCAAAAGAAACTACCATCAGAGTGAACAGGCAACCTACAGAATGGGAGAAAATTTTTGCAACCTACTCATGTGACAAAGGGCTAATATCCAGAATCTACAATGAACTCAAACAAATTTACAAGAAAAAAACAAACAACCCCATCAAAAAGTGGGCGAAGGATATGAACAGACACTTCTCAAAAGAAGACATTTATGCAGCCAAAAAACACATGAAAAAATGCTCATCATCACTGGCCATCAGAGAAATGCAAATCAAAACCACAGTGAGATACCATCTCACACCAGTTAGAATGGCCATCATTAAAAAGTCAGGAAACAACAGGTGCTGGAGAGGATGTGGAGAAATAGGAACACTTTTACACTGTTGGTGGGACTGTAAACTAGTTCAACCATTGTGGAAGTCAGTGTGGCGATTCCTCAGAGATCTAGAATTAGAAATACCATTTGACTCAGCCATCCCATTCCTGGGTATATACCCAAAGGACTATAAATCATGCTGCTATAAAGACACATGCACACGTATGTTTATTGCGGCACTATTCACAATAGCAAAGAGTTGGAACCAACCCAAATGTCCAACAACGATAGACTGGATTAAGAAAATGTGGCACATATACACCATGGAATACTACGCAGCCATAAAAAATGATGAGTTCATGTCCTTTGTAGGGACATGGATGAAACTGGAAACCATCATTCTCAGTAAACTATTGCAAGGACAAAAAACCAAACACCACATGTTCTCACTCATAGGTGGGAATTGAACAACAAGAACTCATGGACACAGGAAGGGGAACATCACACTCCGGGACTGTTGTGGGGTGGGGGGAGGGGGTAGGGACAGCATTAGGAGATATTACCTAATGCTAAATGACGAGTTAATGGGTGCAGCAAAACAACATGGCACATGGATACATATGTAACAAACCTGCACATTGTGCACATGTACCCTAAAACCTAAAGTATAATAATAAAAAAAAGAAAAAAAAAGAAATATATTTTTGAAGTATATCGAAAAAAAAATTTATGGCAGCAATAATAAACTAGTAGAACAAATCAACATATACAACAATAAACATATATAATTAGAGTAAAATAATACAACAAGAAAATATACTTACAGACAACTTTCTACTATTGCCTAGAGGAAAAACAATTCCTAAAGAAACATTTGTATTAACTTTCCCTTAGTTTAGCAGACTCGTAGAAGCACAGTAATTTTAGAAGAAGCTCCATGATTAAATATATCTCCCTAGAGTCCCTGTTGCCCTAGAGAAAACAAGCTATCTGAGACTGCTCTAAGGAGAATATTGGCACTTGTTAGGTGATAATGGCAGAAGTGGTAAGTTAGACAGTGCATACTGGTGTGCAATCCTGGGATACAAGCAAAGAGCTGCCAACTCTTATGCTAACCTGAGTTGTTTTAACTTCTGAGATTCTAATTTTTGTATCTGTATGGAAATGACAGTTCAATTATAAATCTGCTAGAAAATGGTATGATTATATGAAGATGACAATTTCAATCAAATATAACTAGAAAATCTAACCTGGATTAATTACTAATTAAGTAAAAATTAAACTTTATCAGGATGAAGCTATACATGATAGTAATTTACTTCATTTAGAAGAGCTATAAGAAACTGAATGTGTAAGTCTGACTATGCTAATATGGCAGAATTATACCTAAAATGTCTACATATAGCCATAAAAGATTTAGTTTGTCCTAAAGCTTTCTCTTATTTCTAGAAAATATATTTATGGTAAATGTTTCTGAGAAATAAATTATTTTTATAATAAAAAGCACATAAGAAATGACATATCAATTGGGCAATCACTTTAATGTAAAACTATTATAAAATTTTTTTCATTTGTGATACTCTTACATTTTTATCCAAATTGAGGCCGGGCGCGGTGGCTCAAGCCTGTAATCCCAGCACTTTGGGAGGCCGAGGCGGGCGGATCACGAGGTCAGGAGATCGAGACCATCCTGGCTAACACGGTGAAACCCTGTCTCTACTAAAAATACAAAAAAAATTAGCCGGGCGTGTTGGCGGGCGCCTGTAGTCCCAGCTCCTCGGGAGGCTGAGGCAGGAGAATGGCCTGAACCCGGGAGGCGGAGCTTGCAGTGAGCCGAGATCGCGCCACTGCACTCCAGCCTGGGTGACACAGCAAGACTCCGTCTCAAAAAAAAAAAAAAAAAAAAAAAAAAAAAAAAAAAAAAAAAAGAAAATTTCAAATGATAAATTTTCTTTTTTTTTTTTTTTTTTATTATTATACTTTAGGGTTTTAGGGTACATGTGCACAATGTGCAGTTTTGTTACATATGTATCCATGTGCCATGTTGATTTCCTGATCGCTTTTTAAAACACTCTGCCCTGATATAAATTTTCAGAAAATAAAGGGCAATGTGGTTTACTAGCTTTGAAAATGGACACCCCTGGCTTGGGGTCCTGATAGCTGTATGGGCTTGGGATCTAAGCCTCTGCTTCTTCATCTATAAAAGGGGAATAAAACTACCTCCTAGGGTTGTTGTAAGAATCATCTATAAAGTGGATTCTGGGAAGATGGTGCAGTAGGAAGCACCAAGAACCTGTCTCCCCACCTAGACAAAAATTGCACTGGCAGCAACTGTCTGATGTAATTATTTTAGAACTCTGGAGTCTACTGAAGTCTTGCAATTTTTAGGAGAAAGCTTGGATGGTAAATTTCAGTTAATTTTGATCAATGTCAGCTTCTAGCATAGCCGCATATATGCATCCCCCACCCCAATCCCATCAACAGGCAGGAATGCATGAATCCCAGGAGCAGCTTACAATCAGCTTAAAGGACCCAGAAAGGGAAAAAAGCAGCCCATCCTCTAAATATCTGGTATCTGTACTCAGATTGCTTCTTCTGACCAGAGAGGTGCAAACAAAGAAGTAAGGGTGAAGATCGGAAGAAGGAAACACTGTAGTTGAACCTCCCTTGATTGTTGCAAGCCCCTTCCCCTCTGGCTGAAGTAATTTTCAGAAAATTTAAAGGAACAATTCTCTCCCTCCTCTTCATTTTCTCTATTATTCCCTTTGGGAGCCAAATGTTAAAGACTAGGTCATTCAAAAACAACTGTGTATATGGGGGAAATTAGAAAGTGACCACATACGCTCAAGGAAAAGTAAAGACTAAGAAAAGACCCAACAAGATGTTAGATTTATACCTCAGGCTGATCCTGGGCAGAAGGAGAACAAACAACATTCAAAAAAACTAAAACTAAAACAATAACAACAACAACAAAAACCCTGGGAAGAAAAAGAAACTGATTTCCAGAGATTCCCCATTATTAGATTTATATGTCCCATTTTCAACAACAACAACAAAATCACAAATAATACAAAGAACTTGAAACATATGGCCCATTTAAAGGGCCAAAAAAAAAAAATTGACAACTGTCCTTGAAAAAGACCTGATGGCAGATTTGCTATAGAAAGACTTTAAAACAACTGTCCATAGATTCTCAAAAAACTAAATAAATGTGGAGAAAATCAAGTAAAAATATATGAACAAAACGGAAACATCATTAAAGAGATAGCAAACCAAAAAAGAAACCAAAAGGAAATTATGGAGCTGGAAGGTATAATACTAAAATAAAAACTCAGTAGAGGGATTCAAAGGCAGATTTGAGCAGGTAGAAGAAAGAATCAGCAAACTTGAAGATAGCGAAATGGAAATAATTGAGTCTGTGAAACAGAAAGAAAAAAAATTGAAGTTAACAGAGCCATAGGAACTTATGGGACACCATCAAGCCAACCGATATGCATGGTAGGAGTCTCAGAAAGATGAGAGAAATTGAGGAAGGGGTAGAGAGAATATTCGAAGAACTAATGGCTGAAAATTTCCCAAATTTGATGAAAGACATGAATATAAACACCCAAGAAGCTCAATAAACTCCATGTAAGATGAATTCAAAGAGTCCCATACTAGGACACATTATAATCAAACTGTTGAAAGTCAAAGGCAAAGAGAGAACTTTGAAAGCTGCAAGAGAGTAATGACTCATTAAATATAAGGGATCCTCTATACAAGTATTAGCAGATTTCTCATCAGAAACTTCAGGACCACACACAATGGGCTGACATATTCAATGTGGTAAAAGAAAAAAGCCATTAATCAAGAATCCCATATCCAGCAAACTGTCCTTCAAAAGTGAGAGAGATATTCAGACTCTCTCACATAAATGAAAGCTGAGACCTGACCTTCAAGAAATGCTCACAGGAGACCTGCAGAGTAAAATGAAAGGATACAAGGCAGTAACTAGAATCTGAGTGAAGAAATAAAGATCTTTAAGAAACACACATGGGCAATTATAAAGATAATACTATTGTAACATAGGTTTGTAACTCCATTTTTTGCTTTCTATATGATTTAAGAAACTCATACATTTGAAAAGTCATTATTTAAAAATCAGTATTATTGTAACTTTGGATTGCAACTCCACATTTTGTTTTCTACATTATTTAAGAAATCAGTACATTTAAAAGAATTTCTGATTTCTGGGTTTGTGTATGCACTGTACACAGATGTAATATTGTGATGTCATCAAGTGAAAGGGATGAGGATAGAGCTGTAAAGTAATACAAATTTTGTATGTTACTGAAGTTAAATTGGTATTAATTTAAACTAGAGTGTTACAATTTTAGGTTGTTAAATATAATCCACATGGGAAGCACAAAGAAAATAGCTATGGAATATACACAAAAGAGAAGAGAAAATGAGAAAGAAATGTAAACATTTCACTACACACACACAAAAAAAACCCAACTAAACACAAAAGAAGATAGTAATACAGAAAATGAGAGGCATAAAAGCTATAAGACATATAGAAAACAAATAGAAAAATGAGAGAAATATCTCCTCATCAGTAATTACTTCCAATGTAAATGCATTAAACTGTCCAATCAAAAGACAGGTTGGCAGAATGAATTTAAAAAGATAAAACTACACGTGATCTATAAGAGATTCATTTTAGATCTAAAGATATAAATATATTAAAAGTTAAAGGATGGAAAAAGATACTCCATGCAAATAGTAACCAAAAGAGAGCAAGGTGACTGTACTTATATCACACAAAATAGACTTTAAATAAAAGAGGTTATGGGAGACAAAAAGACATTATATATTAATAAAAGTTTCAATACAGCAAGAAGATATAACAGCTATAAACATTTATGTACCTACAACAGACTTGATGATGTATGAAGCAAAAACTGACAAAAAATGAAGGGAGACACAGAAAATTCTAGAATAACAGTGGACTTAAATACCCTATTCTCAATGATGGATAGAACCACTAGACAGGAAATAAGTAAATAAAGTATTTACATGATAAACCAACTAGAGTATTTACATGATAAACCAACTAGATCTAACAATATACTGAACACTTTACCCAAGAACTACAGCATACACATTCTACGTAAATGCACATGGGACATTTTCCAGATAGATCATATATAAGGTCACAAATTAAGTTTATATAGATTTTTAAAAAATAGAGATGATACAAAGTAGCTTCTCTGACCACAGAGATGGAGGTAGAAATCAGTAACAGAGGGAAAACTGGAAAATTCACAAATTTATGGAAATTAAACAACACAGTCTTAAACAGCCAATGGATTAAAGAAGAAATTATAAGAGAAATTATAAATACTTAGAGACAAATGACAAAACCATGACATATCAAAACTTACGGGACTCAGTGAAAGTGATGTTAAGTGGAAAATTTATAGCTATAGAGGCTTAGATTAAAAAACAAGAAAGGTTTCAAATCAACAGCTAACTTTGCAACTTCAGGAACTGGAAAAAAATGGGCAAACTAGGCTGTAAGCTAGCAGAAGAAAGAAAATAAAATAATAAAAAGTAGAGCAGAGATAAATGAAATAGAGAATAGGAAAACAATGGAGACAATAACTGAAACCAGAAGTTGGCTTTTCAAAAAGATCAACAAAATTAATAAACCTTGAGCTAGAAGGACTAAGAAAAAAGAGAGAAGACTCAAATTATTAAAATAAGAAATGAAACTGCAAATATTACTACTGACTCTACAGAAATAAAAAGGATTATAAGAGAGTACTATGACCAATTGTACACCAACAAATTGGATAACCTAGATAAAATGAACAAATTTCTAGAAACACAAAGTCAACCAAGACCAAATCACAAAAAAATAGAAAATTTGAACAGACCTGTAACTAGTAAAAATATTCATCAATAATCAAAACTCTGACAAAGAAAAGCCTTGGTCCTGATGGCTTCACTGGTTAATTCTACTAAACATTTAAAGAACTAACAACAATGTTTCTCAAACTTTTCTAAAAATTGAGCTGCGCATGGTGATGTGCAACTATAGTCCCAGATACTCAGAGAGTTGAGGCAAGAGAATTGCTTGAGGCCAGGAGTCCAAGGGTACAGTGCATGTACTATGATCAAGCCTGTGAATAGTCACTGTACTCCAGCCTGGGCAACATAGGGAGATCCTGTCTTTCAAACAAACGAACAAAACAAAACGAAACAAAGCAAAAACTCTCCCACACAATTAAAAAATAGAAAACACTTCTTAATTCATTCTATGAGGCCAGCATTACCTTGATACCAACACTAAAGACACTACGGGAAACCCCAAATAGCCAAAACAATCTTGAAAAAAGAATAACATCTGGAAGATTCCTACTTCTTCCAGATTCAAAAACTTACTAGAAAGCTATAATAATCAAAACAGTGTGCTATTGGCATAAAGACAGATGTACAGACAAACAGAATAGAACAGAACTAGAAATATACAGTCAAATGATTTACAAGAAGGGTTTGTGCTTGTCCTTTCTCCCATTACCATTCAATGGGAGAAAGTGCAGTCTTCCAACAAATGGTGCTAGGAAAACTGGATATCTATAGGCAAAAGAATGAAGTTGGACCTTTATCTAACACCATATCCAAAAATTAAGTCAAAATGGATCAAAGACCTAAATGCAAGTTCTAAAACTATAAAACTCATAGAAGAAAACATACTGCAAAATCTTCACAACATTGGATTTGGTGATCTCTTGGATACGATACCAAAGACACAGATGATAACAACAAAAAATAGGCAAACTGGACTTCATGAAAATTTTAAAATTTTGTGCATCAAAAGACACTATCAACAGAGTAAGAAGTCAACTCACAAATGGGAGAAAATATTTACAAATCACATTTTCAATAAGACATTAATAACCAGAATATTTACAGATCTCTTAAGACTCAACAATAACAACAACAACAAAAAAACAAGTTGACCCAAAAATGGGCAAAGGACTTGAATAGACATTTTTTTCCTGAGTAGATATATAAATGGCTAATGAGCACAAGAAAAGATGCTCAATATCATTAATCATTAGGGAAATGCAAATGAAAACTATAATAAGATAATATCATTTCATACTCATTAGGATGGCTACTATCAAAAAAAGAGTAACATGTTGGGGATGATGTGGAGTAACTGGAAACTTTGTACACTATTGTTGGAATATAAAATGGTATAGTCACTATGGAAAACAGTATGACAGTTCCTCAAAAAGTTGAAAGAAAATTCATTTCTTATAATATTATATTTCTATTCTGAAGCCATCACTGAGTTCTGCACTACTCCCAGAATTTATTTTCCCTTTATCTATATTTGCATAGAATTTATATATATTTCTATTGGTGGATTTATCAAATTATAACTATGAATTTGTCTTTCTCTTCATTTTTCACTAAGTCATGAGCTTAATAAATATCTTCTTTTGCTAGCACCTAACATAGTGCCTATATCAGAACATACACCAAATAATCTAACTAGATACATGAACAAAGAATATCTGACACATTTGGACCTTTTTAACTCCATTCAATAGCGTTAAAATATCTATAACTATGTCACACTTCAGTATCTCAGGACTACTACTAAGTATATGCCAGATAAACCAAGCATATGATGGAAGATTCGCCACACAACAGAAAGAGTAAATCGCCATGTCCTCCCTTTTACTATATATGAATTCTTTCCTATGAATATTTTATATACTTTGGACAATATGTTAACTTATGTAGTTTGTGAAAATTCCATTCAGTATTGAAGTCTGAAAATGGTATTGTCGAACTACTCAATTTACTTCCATTACGTAAGAGTTGTCTTCTGTCTGAATACATTTTGAAACTCTGACGTAATTTAAAACTTACAACACTTAAAAATGGGTACTTTAAGAATTTCATGCAAAATAAAAACTAACACTGGAATACTAAAGGATTGGCTTATTACTAAAAACATTATTTCTATAATATTCGGTATTGTTGCCTGTAAAATTTAGGTAACATTAACATGAGGTATTCAGGAACAAGTGCCTGCGTATCCTTGTAACATAGGCCCAGATTTTCTTTCTTTTTTTTTTTTTTTTTTTTTTTTTTTTGTGACGGAGTCTCGCTCTTTCGCCCAGGCCGGACTGCAGTGGCATGATCTCAGCTCACTGCAAACTCCGCCTCCCTGGTTCACGCCATTTTCCTGCCTCAGCCTCCCAAGTAGCTGGGACTACAGGCACCTGCCACCACACTGGCTAATTTTTTTTTTATTGTATTTTTAGTAGAGATGGGGTTTCACCGTGTTAGCCAGGATGGTCTCAATCTCCTGACCTCGTGATCCACCTGCCTTGGCCTCCCAAAGTGCTGGGATTACAGGCATGAGCCACCGTGCCCAGACATAGGCCCAGATTTTCTTTAAAGAAGGATTACTGGATATTTTCTCATCTGTATGTAAACACAGCAATGCCACATGACATCTAATTTTGCAGTGTAGTCACAAAATCCAATAAATGGGCTATGACCAAGAACATGGCCAGGAATATTAAATTTGCTATATATTGACAATTTTCCTATACAGCAACTGTGTTGCTAGGCAGCTCTGCTAAAGGAATGCCTGTAATTAATGACAAGAACAGGCTTTCTTCTGTCTTATTACACACATGCACACACAAACACACACGCACACACAATTTTTTCTGAAAGGAAAAAACAACTCAATTTCTGAAAACAGAATATTTACAATGCATAAAATTACATATGTTTTTATTAGTTAAAATAAATTTCTAATAATTCAGACTAATTGTAAAATGAATAATTAAAAAGTATCACCATAAAAGTGTTTTCTTAGTAATTATCCACATAAGGAAAATTTATTTTTACATAATTCCCAAAGAGAGATGCTTAGATGTTGTAATTATCCATCTATTTATGTTATGCGGAGAGATCCACATTAAAACTTATTTAGACAGAAGAATGGATAAAGAAAATGTAGTATATACAATACAATGGAATATTATTCAGTCATTATAAAGAAGAAAATGAGTTACGTGAGGCAACATGATCCTGGAGGACATTATATTAAATGAAATAAGGCAGTCACAGAAGAACAAATACTACGTGATTCTACTATATGAGGTATCTAAAACAGTCAAACAGATAGCAGCAGTTGAATGGTGACTGCTGGGCCTAGGGGGCAGGGGGAATATGGAGCTGCTATTCAATTGGTATAATGTTGCCGTCATGGGAGATGACTGAATTCTAAAGATCTTCTGTACAGCACTGTGCCTATAGTTAATACTACTATACTGTACACTTAAAAAGGTATTAAGAGGATAGACCTTGTGATAAGTGTTCTTACTACAGCATTTAAAAGAGGCTTATTTAATCATTTCCAAAGTACTAAAAGCAGGAGAAGTCATGAGACCTATGACTGAAAAAATTATGTAAAATCTAAAAACAATACAATTTGGACTAAAATATTAATAGAAATGGAAAATAAAGGTTAAAGCATACTCCTATAGTACTCACTGTTTGTGATACTGATTGAGCACCTAATCCTTTACATAAACACTTTAAAACAATTTCAGAATATTTTGTATGTTCATGTCCTGCCCCCTTAACTAGAATGTAAGCCCATCAAAGGTGGTATCATTTACACATAGTATAAGGATCAGTATTTTTTTTCTATCAGAGTCACTGGCATTCATCAACACTCTCAGATGTCCCCACCAACACAGGTTTCATCAGAGGTAGATCAATAAATATTTACTGATGCTCATTCTGCTTTTTCTCAAAATATGCATCCACTTATTAGTTCAGTTACTTATAAGTTTTCTTAGAAGTTTTCTCACATTTAAGTCACTTACATGTGGAAAAGATAAAAATGAATGCTCCCTTAAGGGTTAGTTCTGGCATTATTTGGAGAACTTGTTACTGCTCTCATTTAAAACAGATACCCTCACTGACTCTGCTTACCAAATGAGGCAGATTTATTACCTGTCAAGCCCCTTTTTACCACCACCAAAGAGGCTTTGTAGTTGTAACTTAAAAATGGCAATCCTCTTAACTCTGGTGACCAAATGGGACAAACTTCTCAAATGTACACTCTCTCTACCCAAACACTGAAGTAGAATAGTCACAGATTACTATCAGTCATGCCATTATTGGCCTTTGGCTGATATTATAATTTATGTGTTCATATGTTTGGTGTCACAACAGTTTCATGTTCTGGATCAAAATGGCATAAGGACCAAAAACTTTTAGCGAGTTAGTTAAATTTTTGCCAAGTGGTAGATATTTAGTTTATGTGGTTTTGTTTGTTTTATATCTTTGTGTGACATTAACCAATCTGTTTATGAGTCAGTTCATAAAAAAGGATTCATTACAACTATACTAAAATCTAAGGAAATCTAGAGCCCCATAAAATGATGGCAAAATATCAATTAGCCTATAAATTACTAACATTAAGCTTTTAGATAAAAGAAGAAAGCTTCCTTCTCAATAATGAAAAAGATAACCCCATCAATGAAAACAAGTACATGATGTTAAGGAAAATTTTTACTCAGTATCTACAGTATACTAGGCATTGGAATTAACAATAAGGACCAAAACACTTAATAATTTACCTGGGAGAGACAATTATAAAATAATCAAATAAACTATGATAAGTACTATAAACAAAAAGTATGGAAAGTACTATATAGTACTTTAAAAGCACATATTAGATAGCCATCACTTTGTGTGTGTTTGTGCAGATGCGTGAGGGGTTGGTCAGGGAAGGTGTAGCTGAGTAAATGATTATTTCTTTAAGCATGGTTTCCTTTGGCTCTCTGAATATATTTATAATGGCTGCTTTGAAGATTTTGTCTGTTAAGTCCAAAATTGAGAAATGAAGTAAAAATAGGAGTTTACTAGGTGAAGAGGGAAGGGTAACAGTCTTGCTTATAAAAGGAACTGCAGATCTTATAGCACTGAGGTTGAAAGGAGTATAGTGAACTTATGAAGTTAAAGATCAGGGTGGTTGGAATATAGAATGCCAGAGTGTCAGGTAGAGAAGCAACAATCCATCTGGAGGGGTGGGCCAGGTAATGCAGGGTCATGTAGACTCTTGTGAAAAATTTGGGTCTTTTGGTTTTAATCAAACAAGTGACATGAATTGATTAGTGTTTTTAAAAGACCATTCTGACTTTACTGTAGAACATGGATTAAAAGGTGGGGTGGCCAGCATTCAGCAAGAGAGAAAAATAGGAAGGTCAATTTACTTTTTAGTAGCAGTAAAGAAATGTAATAAAATACCCACAGATTAAAGACAATATAACTATTCTTTCTTTAGGACAAAACCAATAGAATTTTCCTGCATAACAAATTATGAAACTTTCAACAGATAAAATCCCACTAACTAATAAATCTTGAGATGAAAGAATTTTAAAATCCACATTTAAAAAGAATAAACAATCTGTAATCAATACTTTTATGGAAAAATCTAATCATTCTTTTTATGGCAAATCACATAAACTTTTTTTTTGTACCTCTGATATCTACATAAAGACAGTTTAGTCTAAACTCTCAGCTTAATAATAAGAATATGAAGGCCCATGAAGGTCTGGTGAATTGCCTAAGGCCACAAAGATATTTGAGGACAGAACTACTGAAACATGAGTTGAATAAAAGAAAAAAAACGCCATTCAATATTTATTTCAGCACTTTTGAGATTGTTTCATCGCCTTTGGCTTTTGACAGTTTGACTATGATATGTCTGGGAATGGATATCTGTGGTTATCCTACTTTGAGTTTGTTGAGTTTCTTAGATGTGTAGATTAATGTTTTTCATCAAATTTGAGACATTTTCAGCCATTCTTTCTTCAAATACTTCTGCTCCTTTCTCTCTCTCCTCTCCGTCTGGTGGTCCTGTTATAAATTTGTTGGTGAGCATGTTGTCCTAAACTTCTCTGAGGCTTTGTTATTTTCTTTGTTCTTTGAATGACATAATTTCTTTTTTTTTCTTTTTCTTACTCCTTTTCTTTTTATTATTATTATTATTATACTTTAAGTTCTAGGGTACATGCGCACAACATGCAGGCTTGTTACATATGTATACATGTGCCATGTTGGTGTGCTGCACCCATTAACTCGTCATTTAGCATTAGGTATATCTCCTAATGCTTTCCCTCCCGCTTCCCCCAACCCCACAACAGGCCCCGGAGTGTGATGTTCCCCTTCCTGTGTCCAAGTGTTCTCATTGTTCAATTCCCACCTAAGAGTGAGAACATGTGGTGTTTGGGTTTTTGTTCTTGCGCTACTTTGCTGAGAATGATGGTTTCCAGCTTCATCCGTGTCCCGACAAAGGACATGAACTCATCATTTCTTATGGCTGCATAGTATTCCATGGTTTATATGTGCCACATTTTCGGAATCCAGTCTATCATTGTTGGACATTTGGGTTGCTTCCAAGTCTTTGCTATTGTGAATAGTGCCGCAATAAACATAGATGTGCATGTCCCTTTACAGCAGCATGATTCATAATCCTTTGGGTATATACCCAGTAATGGGATCGCTGGGTCAAATGGTATTTCTAGTTCTAGATCCTTGAGGAATCGCCACACTGTCTTCCACAATGGTTGAACTAGTTTACACGCCCACCAACTGTGTAAAAGTGTTCCTATTTCTCCACATCCTCTCCAGCACCTGTTGTTTCCTGACTTTTTAATGATTGCCATTCTAACTGGTGTAAGATGGTATCTCATTGTGGTTTTGATTTGCATTTCTCTGATGGCCAGTGATGATGAGCATTTTTTCATGTGTCTGTTGGCTGCATAAATGTCTTCTTTTGAGAAGTGTCTGTTCATATCCTTCCCCCACTTGTCGATGGGGTTCTTTGTTTTTTTCTTGTAAGTTTGTTTGAGTTCTTTGTAGATTCTGGATATTAGCCCTTTGTCAGATGAGTAGATTGAAAAAACTTTCTCCCATTCTGTAGGTTCCCTGTTCACTCTGATGGTAGTTTCTTTTGCTGTGCAGAAGCTCCTTCTTTAATTAGATCCCATTTGTCAATTTTGGCTTTTGTTGCCATTGCTTTTGGTGTTTTAGACATGAAGTCCTTGCCCACGCCTATGTCCTGAATGGTATTGCCTAGGTTTTCTTCTAGGGTTTTTATGGTTTTAGGTCTCACATTTAAGTGTTTAAACCATCTTGAATTAATTTTTGTATAAGGTGTAAGGAAGGGATCCAGGTTCAGCTTTCTACATATAGCTAGCCAGTTTTCCCAGCACCATGTATTAAATAGGGAATCCTTTCCCCATTTCTTGTTTTTGTCAGATTTGTCAAAGATCAGATGGTTGTAGATGTGTGGTATTATTTCTGAGGGCTCTGTTCTGTTCCATTGGTCTATATCTCTGTTTTGGTACCGGTACCATGCTGTTTTGGTTACTGTAGCCTTGTAGTATAGTTTGAAGTCAGGTAGCGTGATGCCTCCAGCTTTGCTCTTTTGGCTTAGTATTGTCTTGGCACTGTCGGCTCTTCTTTGGTTCCATATGAACTTTAAAGTAGTTTTTTCCAATTCTGTGAAGAAAGTCAGTGGAAGCTTGATGGGGATGGCATTGAATCTATAAATTACCTTGGGCAGTATGGCCATTTCATGATTTTGATTCTTCCCACCCATCAGCATGGAATGTTCTTCCATTTCTTTGTATCCTCTTTCATTACATTGAGCAGTGGTTTGTAGTTCTCCTTGAAGAGGTCCTTCACATCCCTTGTAAGTTGGATTCCTAGGTATTTTATTCTCTTTGAAGCAATTGTGAATGGGAGTTCACTCATGATTTGGCTCTCTGTTTGTCTGTTATTGGTGTATAAGAATGCTTGTGATTTTTGCACATTGATTTTGTATCCTGAGACTTTGCTGAAGTTGCTTATCAGCTTAAGGAGATTTTGGGCTGAGACAATGGGGTTTTCTAAATATAAAATCATGTTATCTGCAAACAGGGACAATTTTACTTCCTCTTTTCCTAATTGAATACCCTTTATTTCCTTCTCCTGCCTGATTGCGCTGGCCAGAACTTCCAACACTATGTTGAATAGGAGTGGTGAGAGAGGGCATCCCTGTCTTGTGCCAGTTTTCAAAGGGAATGCTTCCAGTTTTTGCCCATTCAGTATGATATTGGCTGTGGGTTTGTCATACATAGCTCTTATTATTTTGAGATACGTCCCATCAATACCTAATTTATTGAGAGTTTTTAGCATGAAGGGCTGTTGAATTTTGTCAAAGGCCTTTTCTGCATCTATTGAGATAATCCTGTGGTTTTTGTCTTTGGTCCTGTTTATATGCTGGATTACGTTTATTGATTTGCATATGTTGAACCAGCCTTGCATCCCAGGGATGAAGCCCACTTGATCATGGTGTATAAGCTTTTTGATGTGCTGCTGGATTTGGTTTGCCAGTATTTTACTGAGGATTTTTGCATCGATGTTGATCAGGGATATTGGTCTAAAATTCTGTTTTTTTGTGTGTCTCTGCCAGACTTTGGTATCAGGATGATACTGGCCTCATAAAATGAGTTAGGGAGGATTCCCTCTTTTTCTATTGATTGGAATAGTTTCAGAAGGAATGGTACCAGCTCTTCTTTGTACCTCTGGTAGAATTCAGCTGTGAATCCGTCTGGCTCTGGACTTCTTTTGGTTGGTAGGCTATTAATTATTGCCTCAATTTCAGAGCCTGTTATGGTTCCATTCATAGATTCAACTTCTTCCTGATTTAGTCTTGGGAGAGTGTATGTGTCCAGTAATTTATCCATTTCTTCTAGATTTTCTAGTTTATTTGCGTAGAGGTGTTTATAGTATTCTCTGATGGTAGTTTGTATTTCTGTGGGATCGGTGGTGATATCCCCTTAATCATTTTTTATTACATCTATTTGATTCTTCTCTCTTTTCTTCTTTATTAGTTTTGCTAGCGCTCTATCAATTTTGTTGATCTTTTAAAAAAAACCAGCTCCTAGATACACTGTTTTTTTGAAGGGTTTTTTGTGCCTCTATCTCTTTCAGTTCTGCTCTGATCTTAGTTATTTCTTGCCTTCTGCTAGCTTTTGAACGTGTTTGCTCTTGCTTCTCTAGTTCTTTTCATTGTGATGTTTGGGTGTCAATTTTAGATCTTTCCTGCTTTCTCTTGTGGGCATTTAGTGCTAAAAATTTCCCTCTACACACTGCTTTGAATGTGTCCCAGAGATTCTGGTATGTTGTGTCTTTGTTCTCGTTGGTTTCAAAGAATATCTTTATTTCTCTCTTCATTTTGTTATGTACCCAGTAGTCATTCAGGAGCAGGTTGTTCAGTTTCCATGTAGTTGAGCGGTTTGGAGTGAGTTTCTTACTCCTGAGTGCTAGTTTGATTGCACTGTGGTCTGAGAGACAGTTTGTTATAATTTCTGTTCTTTTACATTTGCTGAGGAGTGCTTTACTTCCAACTATGTGGTCAATTTTGGAATAAGTGTGATGTGGTGCTGAGAGGAATGTATATTCTGTTGAGTTGGGGTGGAGAGTTCTGTAGATGTCTATTAGGTCTGCTTGGTGCAGAGCTGAGTTCAAGTCCTGGATATCCTTGTTAACCTTCTGTCTCATTGATCTGTCTAATGTTGACTGTGGGGTGTTAAAGTCTCCCATTATTATTGTGAGGGAGTCTAAGTCTCTTTGTAGATTTCTAAGGACTTGCTTTATAAATCTGGGTGTCCTATATTGGGTGCATATATATTTAAGATAGTTAGCTCTTCTTGTTGAATTGATCCCTTTACCACTATGTAATGGCCTCCTTTGTCTCTTTTGATCTTTGTTTGTTTAAAGTCTGTTTTATCAGAGACTAGAATTGCAACCCCTGCCTTTTTTTGTTTTCCATTTGCTTGGTAGATCTTCCTCCATCCCTTTATTTTGAGCCTATGTGTGTCTCTGCATGTGAGATGGGTCTCCTGAATACAGCACACTGATGGGTCTTGACTCTTTATCCAATGTGCCAGTCTGTGTCTTTTAATTGGAGCATTTAGCCCAATTACATTCAAGGTTAATACTGTTATGTGTGAATTTGGTTCTGTCATTATGACGTTAGCTGGTTATTTTGCTCATTAGTTGATGCAGTTTCTTCCCAATATTACTGTTCTTTACAATCTGTCATGTTTTTGCAGTGGCTGGTACCAGTTGCTCCTTTCCAAGTTTAGTGCTTCCTTCAGGAGCTCTTGTAGGGCAGGCCTGGTGGTGACAAAATTTCTCAGCATTTGCTTGTATGTAAAGGATTTTATGTCTCCTTCACTTATGAAGCTTAGTTTGGCTGGATATGAAATTCTGGGTTGAAAATTCTTTTCTTTAAGAATATTGAATATTGGCTCCCACTCTCTTCTGGCTTGTAGAATTTCTGCCGAGAGATCTGCTGTTAGTCTGATGGGATTCCCTTTGTGGGTAACCCGACCTTTCTCTCTGGCTGCTCTTAACATTTTTTCCTTCATTACAACTTCGGTGAGTCTGACAATTGTGTGTCTTGGAGTTGCTCTTCTCGAGGTGTATATTTGTGGCGTTCTCTATTTCCTGAATTTGAATGTTGGCCTGCCTTGCTAGGTTGGAGAAGTTCTCCCGGATAATATCCTGCAGGGTGTTTTCCAACTTGGTTCCATTTTCCCCATCACTTTCAGGTACACCAATCAGACGTAGATTTGCTCTTTTCACATAGTCCCATATTTCTTGGAGGCTTTGTTTGTTTCTTTTTAATCTTTTTTCTCTAAACTTCTCTTCTCACTTTATTTCATTCATTTGTTCTTCAATCACTGATACCCTTCCTTCCAGTTGCTTGAATCAGCTACTGAAGCTTGTGCATTTGTCACGTAGTTCTCGTGCCATGATTTTCAGCTCCATCAGGTCACTTAAGGACTTCTCTACACTGGTTATTCTAGTTAGCCACTCGTCTAATCTTTTCAAGGTTTTTAGCTTCTTTGTGTTGGTTTCGAACTTCCTCCTTTGGCTCGGAGCAGTTTGGTCGTCTGAAGCCTTCTTCTCTCACCTCGTCAAAGTCATTCTCTGTCCAGGTTTGTTCCGTTGCTGGTGAGGAGCTGCATTCCTTTGGAGGGGGAGAGGTGCTCTGATTTTTAGAATTTTCAGCTTTTCTGCTGTTTTTTCCCCATCTTTGTGGTTTTATCTACCTTTGGTCTTTGATGATGGTGACGTACAGATGGGATTTTGGTGTGGATGTCCTTTCTGTTTGTTAGTTTTCCTCCTAACAGTCAGGACCCTCAGCTGCAGGACTGTTGGAGTTTGCTGGAAGTCCACTCCAGACCCTGTTTGCCTGGGTATAAGCAGCGGAGGCTGCAGAACAGCGAATATTGCTGAACAGCAAATGTTCCTGCCTGATCGTTCCTCTGGAAACTTCGTCTCAGAGGGGTACTCGGCCATGTGAGGTGTCAGTCTGCCCCTACTGGGGGGTGCCTCCCAGTTAGGCTACTCAGGGGTCAGGGACCCACTTGAAGAGGTGGTCTGTCCGTTCTCAGATCTCAAACTCCGTGCTGGGAGAACAACTACTCTTCAAAGCTGTCAGACAGGGACATTTAAGTCTGCAGAGGTTTCTGCTGCCTTTTGTTCGGTTATGCCCTGCCCCCAGAGGTGGAGTCTACAGAGGCAGGCAGGCCTCCTTGAGCTGCGGTGGGCTCCACCCAGTTCGAGCTTCCTGGCCGCTTTGTTTACCTACTCAAGCCTCAGCAATGGTGGGCGCCCCTCTCCCAGCCTTGCTGCCAACTTACAGTTTGATCTCAGACTGCTGTGCTAGCAATGAGCAAGGCTCCATGGGCGTGGGACCCTCGAGCCAGGTGAGGGATATAATCTCCTGGTGTGCCATTTGCTAAGACCCTTGGAAAACTGCAGTATTAGGGTGGGAGTGACCCGATTTTCCAGGTGCTGTCTGACACCCCTTCCCTTGGCTAGGAAAGGGAATTCCCTGACCCCTTGTGCTTCCTGGGTGAGGCCATGCCTCGCCCTGCTTCGGCTCACACTCGGTGGGCTGCACCCACTGTCCTGCCCCCACTGTCCGACGAGCCCCAGTGAGATGAACCCAGTACCTCAGTTGGAAATGCAGAAATCACCTGTCTTCTGCGTCACTCACTCTGGAAGCTGTAGACTGGAGCTGTTCCTATTTGGCCATCTTGGAACTGCCGAATGATATAATTTCTTTTGATTTCTTCCAAGTTCACTGATTCTTCTCTGCTTTTTCAAATACACTTTTGAGTCCTTCTAATAAAATTTTCATTTCAATTATTGTACTTTTCAACTCCAGAATTTCGGTCTGGTACTTTAAAAATGTAATTTCTATCTCTTTAAAACTTCTGTATTCGAGGAGACATTGTCATCACACCTTACTTTACCTTTTTTTTTTTTTTTTCAAGACCAGGTCTCACCTGTCGCCTGGGCTGGAGTGTAATGGCATAACCACAGTTCACTGCAACCTTGACCTCCTGGGCAAAAGTTATCCTCGCATCTCAGCCTCCTGAGTAGCTGGGACAACAGGCACATGCCACTACACCCAGCTAATTTTTTTTCTATTTTGTAGAGACAGGGTTTTGCCACGTTGTCTAGGCTGGTCCCAAATTCCTGGGCTCAAGCAATTGTCCTGCATCAGCTTCCCAAAATGCTATGATTACAGGTGTGAGCCACTGCATCTGGCCTTACTTTACTTTTTAAAGCATGGCTTCCTTTAGTTCTTTGAATATATTTATAATGGCTGCTTTGAAGTTTTATTTGGTTAAGTACAACATCTAGGCCATCTTACAAGCAGCTGGAACTCATGATTGTTATTTGCTTATTTGTTTAGTGACTTGGTTGAAATATTTCATTTAAGTCTGTTTCTCCCAAAATATGAAGCCTCTGATGTACCTCAAAGTATGCCACCTTGAGCATACACACAATCATCTTTCAATGACACTGGCTTTAGCAGGGTTTTTTTTTTTTTTTAGACAGTCTTGCTCTGTCACCCAGGCTGGAGTGCAGTGGTGCAATCTTGGCTCACTGCAACCTCTACCTCCTGGGTTCAAGCGATTCTCCTGCCTCAGCCTCCTGAGTAGCTGGGACTACAGGCATGCACCACCAAGCCTGGCTAACTTAGCAGGCTCTTTGTCTCTTCCCCGATCTTTGTGTTAAACTTTCTGTCTTTCTCGATATCACAGCCAGGTATTAGGTTCCTCTAATTGCCAGCTGATTATTCTACTGTTTTCAACAATGTCCTCATGCATAAATTGTAACACAGTCTGATTCAATTAAATGTATGGTCCTTTGTGAGGTCATTTTTGAGGCCAGTCTTTGAGGTTTGTCCTATCCCATCAGGACTCCTCCTAGCTATCTCTGTCTCTGGCTTTCTCTGGTAAACCAGCTGCTATGCTTTTAGCTTGTTACTCTTAAGTGTTTACCATTAAAATCTTCATTGTTCAGAGCCCCATTAGGTTGGAACTTTCCTGTACTCCATATAAAGTTAGTTCTTTGAGGAGAGCTTCAGAGTTACTGTTGTTAAGGCTGTCTCCCATTCTGGCCAAAATCTCTGAGTCATTGCCCTGGAGCCGGGTTGTGGACAGTGGCCTACTTCTCTTGGAGTGACACTTCTGCTTTGTGAGAAAGACACTGGTGAGGGTGGTAGCCTCTGGTCTTCTCAGCTTGCCTTTCCCATGTGGAACCTCTCTCCCCTCTATAAACAAAATGAGGTGAAAGCAGTTGAGGCCCTAGTATTTTTGACCTGCTGAGTGGAGTCAGAGCTTTTGGGCAAGATCTCTGCCCTACGGGAAGGAATCTGACAACTTCCTGATGGTACTCTCTAGAATTTAGCATCTGCAACACGGAGCTGAGGGAGATAAGAAATACTGGCCATCTGCCCCTCCTATGGAGATACTGTAGCCCTCAACTAGGAGCTGGAGGGAAAGGGAGCCCCATCTTCCTAGCCACACATGGCTGAATTGAAGCTTCTGTCATGCTAATCTAGGGGTGAGGGGAGGCAAAAAGCAGGTCATGACTCAAGGGCCACAAATTATTTTTACCAAGATTTAGTAGCTTTTCTCAAATAAATGTTTTCTTGTTTGCTGACTTTTTATGTAACCTTAGGATAATTACCAGAGACTTTAAATACTTTAAAAAAAATAGTTTTCACTAGTTACGGTTTCCTGCTGAGGATGGTTCCGTGGAGCTTCTCTCAGACCACCATTTAGGAACTGATAATTTCCATTCTGTATTTTTGAAGTATAGAGGTTATTGGCAAACTAGTATTATTGTATAAATGAAGAATTAATTTTATTTATATAGGCATACCTTGGAGATATTGCAGGTTCAGTTCCAGACCACCACAATAAAGTAAATATCATAATAAAGCAAATCACACAAATTTTCTGGTTTCTCAGTATGTATAAAAGCTATGTTTATACTACACTATAGTCTATTAAGTACAATAGCATATGCCCAAAAATATACATGCCGTAATTTAAAAATACTTTATTGCTAAAAAAAAAATTGCTAATGACCATCTGAATCTTCAGCAAGCTGTAATCTTGTTGTTGGTGGAGGGTCTTGCTTCAATGTGTATGGCTGCTGACTGATCCAGGGTGGTGGCTGCTGAACATTGGGGCAGCTGTGGCAGTTTCTTAAAATAAGACAACAATAAATTTGCTGCATTGATAGACTCTTCCTTTCACAAAATATTTCTCTGTTTGTTGGCACTTTACCCACAGTAGAACTTTCAAAATTGGAGTCAATTCGCTTGAACCCTGCTGTTGTTTTACTAACTTTATGTAATAGTGTAAACACTTTGTTGTCATTTCAACAATGTGTACAGTAGCTTCACCAAGAGTAGGGTCCATCTCAAGAAATGACTTTCTTTGTTTATCAAGGAGCAACTCTTCATTCATTTAAGTTTTATGATGAGATTGAAGCAATTCAGTCACATATTGAGGCTCTACTTCTAATACCAATTATCTTGCTTTTTCCACCACAGTGACTGTTACTTCCTCCATTGAAGTCTTGAACCCCTCAAGGTTATCTATGAAGGTTAGAATCAGCTTCTTCCAAACTCCTTTTCATGTTGATATTTTGACCTCCTCTCATGAATCACAAATGTTCTTAATGGTATTTAGATTGGTGAATCCTTTCCAGAAGCTTTCAATTTACTTTTCCCAGATTCATCAGAGGAATCACTATCTATCACATTATATAGCCTTACAAAATGTATTTCTTAAATAAGACTTGAAAGTCAAAATGACTCCCTTATCCATGGGCTGCAGAATGGATGTCGTGTTAGTAGGCATGAAAACAACATTTACCTCCTTGTACATCTGCATCGGAGCTTTTGGGTGACTATGTGCATTGTGAATGAGCAGTAATATTTTGAAACAAATGTTTTTTTCTGAATAGTAGGCTTCAACAATATGTTTACAATATTAGGTAGACCATGCTGTTAACAAATGTGCTGTCATCTAGGCTTTCTTGTTCCATTTATAGAGCACAGGCAGAGTAGATTAAGCATATTTCTTAAGGGCCCAAGGATTTTTGAAATGGTAAACAGGCACTGGCTTCAACCTAAAGACACCAGCTGCATTAGCCCCTAACAACAGAGTCAGCATATCCTTTGAAGCTTTGAAGACAAACATTGACTTCTCCTCTCTAGCTATGAAAGTTCTAGATGGCATTTTCTTCCAATGGAAAGCTGTTTCATTTACACTGAAAAATCTATTGTTTAGTATAGCCACCTTTATCAATGATCTTTGCTAGACAGGGACAATTTGCTGTAGCTGCTACATCAACACTTGCTGCTTCACCTTGCATTTTTTAAGTTATGGAGATGGCATTTTTCCTTCAACCACATAAACCAACATTTGCTAGCTTTCAATTATTCTTCTCCAGCTTCCTCTCCTCTCTCAGCCTTGATAAAATTGAAGAGATTTAGGGCCTTGCTCTGGATTAGGCTTTGGTTTAGGGGAATGTTATGGCTAGCTTGATCTTCTATTCAGACTACTAAAATTTTCTCCATATCAGCAACAAGGCTGTTCTCCTTTCTTATCATTCACGTGTTCACTAGAGTAACACTTTTAATTTCCTTCAAAAACTTTTCCTTTGCATTTACAACTTGGCTGTTTGGTGCAAGAGGCCTAGCTTTTGGCATATCTTGGCTTTGGGCATGCGTCCTCATTAAGCATAATCATTTCTAGCTTTTGATTTAAAGTCAGAGACATGTAACTTCCATTGAGTTCAACATTTCAAGGCCACCATAGGGTTATTATTGGCCTAATTTCAATATTGTTGTGTCTCAGGGTATAGAAAGGCCTGAGGAAAGGGAGAGAAATGGGTAATGGCCAGTTGGTAGAACAATCAGAACACATGCATTTATCAATTAAGTTTGCCATCTTAAGGGTGCAGTTTGTGGCATTCCAAAATAATTACAGTAGTAACATCAAAGATCACTAATCACAGATTACTAAATCAGATACAATAATAAAGTTTGAAATATTGTTAAGAATTACCAAAATGTGACACAGAAATATGAAACAAGCTCATGCTGTTGAAAAAAATGGTGCTGATAGACTTGCTCAATGCAGGGTTGCCACAAACCTTCAATTTGTAAAAATAACAATATCTGTGAAGCACAATAAAGCACAATAAAGTGAGATATACCTGTATATTCAAAAATTTACTGAGTACTAAGAATTAGGTACAGGGCTACATATTAGCTACATAAACAAATTTTTAGAAGAAGATTTTTGTATTCTCCAACTTTTAATTAATAACTACCTTTATATTAAAATGGAATTTTAAGTCCACTATTTAAAAAAATAAAAAATTTTAATTATGCATTTGAAATCACAGGAATCTCTTCAAATTGTTTCTGGGGTTATTTAAAATTTTAACTTTATAAATAAGTCTTATAAAGTCTTTATACTTTAGCTCTTGGAACATATGATAAACCTTCTTGAGAGATGCTTATTTAACTTTATATCCTCTCTTAAACATATATACACCACAACACCATTATCAAACAAAAACTTGCTCATACAAACAGCAGGGACCAATTTACATTTAATCGAGCAGAAATTGCTGTGTAGAATCTAGGTATTTCCTCTATGACATCTGTATTGACATTCATTCAAAATCAAATTATTAATATGTACATATAATCTTTTAAAAAAAGAACATCATGTAGGCAATTCTATATAAATTGCATATTTTCTATTTATGATAAATGATTTTATTCTAGATGTGAAAAAGTAAGAATCCAAGCATCCACAATATCTGCAAATGAAATGATCAAAGGATAATCACGACACTCCAAATTGATTTTGAAACATTATTTATTCAATATCTTTAATTTTAAAACTATAATGCAAAATGCTTTCTCCAAACATCTTGGAATGGCTTAAATATGAATTTGACATCTGATTTAAGCATCTGTGCCAATAACAAAGATAGAAAACTTATCTGCCAATACCTCCTTGTTGTACCATATATGACAAAAAGAAACAATTGGGAACTCTTATTCTCCTATCTAATTTCACAGTAAAAACAAAAGGTAATCTTATCCCAAACTTAGAACATTTCATCTGACAAGCATGCCATGGATTACAAAAAGGCATAGTCAACAACAGAGATATCTCCTTTAAAGTATCATGATTTAGAGAACCTAAAACAAGAACACTATATATTTTAATTTTTAAACTTACCTGATATAAATAATCTTCAAATACAAAATAATAATCATCATTGCTTGCTGTCAACTTCACATCCTATAATTAAAAATAGACAGTACTGAAAAGAACCCAAATGGATCTGTCTGTAGTACTAAAGCATACACACAGTATTTAGAAGCACTACTGCAATAAATTTATTACTTCGTGATTATAAACTTCTCAATTAGATTTTATCATTGCTATATATTTACTGAACTAATATATGTGACACATTATTTGACCTCGAATTCCTCATACTTTTTAAGGTCCCACTAGTAATTCTTTAATATTTATTTCAATTTTATCTCCTTTTAATCTAATATTTAGATGGCTTAAAGCTAGAAAAGAAAAGCAGATGCAATCATAACATCCAGAAACAACCATAACAATCTGGCCCCAAATTACTGTTCCAATCTCACTGTTCAAGTCCAAATTCTTGCCATTCCCACAAAAGACCAAATATCTTCCATGCCTTTGTGATTATTCACTTGCAAGTCACCACTTGTTACTGAGAGCAAGAACTTTGATTTTCTGTATTATGAGTTTAAGGGCCAGTTCATTGACTTCCCCTGGATAGCATATTAGTTTCCTTCTTTAAATATATTCCTATTCTCACTTTCTGACTTGAGTCTACCTTAATGATTTCTATGAGCCTCCCTATGAGACTTTAGCCACTTTGAGCTCCAACATCTTAAATGTTTTTTGTATACGTAGTACCACCACAGTGCTTAGCACCTAAATACCCAATACATGTTTGATGAGTGAGTAAAATTAAATATGATAAAATTATTAATAGAAATTAATTATATTTTCCTGTGATATAATTCATCAGTATATAGGTACCCCTCTCCAATAACAAGCAAACAAATGAACAAAAGTCTAGAAAAATGAACTAAAACGTTTGTTTCCCCCAGGATTGTCTCTGAATATTATGTCCAGAGTTGGAACCTGCTGCTTGTGTGCTTCAGTGTAAAGAACATGAAATTCCAACAGGTTTAACTAAGATTTGAAATCCAGTTCCACTACTTTTAGCTGTATGACTTTGGTCAGTAACTCTGAGCCTAGATCTCCGTATCCATAAATGAGGATACCACCGCCTACTTCAGAAAGGATGGGTAAATGCCTAGCACAGTATCAGATAAAGAGTAAACATCCAGAAAGCTTTTTTTAAAAAATTCACCAAAAGTCCTTTTACTTATAATATTGTTCATCTATTTATAAGTAAATATAGATCCCAAATCTTACATGTATCCAAAATCTCCAGATGTAACTACACCATGTTTTTAGACCCAATATATACTAAATTCAACAAGTTGGGATGAAGGATACGAAAATCAAAACTTCAAAAAACAAACAAACAAACAAAAAAGAAGACAAACAAAAAATGTTTACCATCAAGAAGTCTACAATCTCACTGGCATGATAGTAAAAACATGGGAAAATCACAAAGAAATGTTACAAAAATCCATGGTCAAATAGCTCTAATAGTCTATAAAATTCAACCAGGCTGTTGAGCAAAGTAGCAATCAGGGGAGGATGGAAAGAGTTGTAGATGACTCTGGGGGTAGCGAATGTGTGCTAACTCTGAAAAAACCGTAATGACACAGATTAAGGAGAAAGAAATGGTCCATCCTTCTATGTCAGAAGACAACCTAGACAAAGGTAGAGATCACGCATTCTCAACAGGGGAATACTATTGCCTCTGTGAGCATGAAAACTGGTTCCTGGAGGTCAACAAATTTCACATATTACAATGGTATGTGGCCGATCAGAGCTCATCCCTATCCATCCAAATCTTATTTTTTGTTATTTACTTTTTCTTATTAGAGACAAGTTAATTAATCTCTCTCCAGGAGCGTGATAATGAAGAAAGGTTGAAAAACACTAGTATAAATTATCAGATTATAGTAAATAGTTGAAAACTATAGAAAGTATGGATACAAGGCAAGTTTGTTAAAAAAAAAAACAAAACAGAACCATTTAATAAATTAGCCTAGGGAGGGTTCGATGATGTTCTGTACTCACAACATCATTGGCTCAGAACATCTATGCTTTCCATCCTCCCCTGATTGCTATTATCAACCTGTTTCCATCCTCCCCTGATTGCTACTATTCAGCCTGGTTGAATTTTGTAGACTGTTTGAGCTATTTGACTACGGATTTTGTAACATTGCCTTGTTCCATTCATTCCTTTAACCTTTAAAAGAATTCCACCTTGTTTTCAGTTAAATTTAAAATAAGTCTTTGCTATAGGGAGCTGTAATAACACGGATTTTTTTTTTAAATGATCATTCCCTCAACAGCTGACTTCAATAATGTTTGGAGTGATTGGCAGAGCCCAACTAAGTCAAAAATAACCAGAGACAGGTATCTTCCTAAAAACATTCATGTTGTGCACAGCATAGATGCCATCAAAACTTTCATTCAATTCCTCAGGCACAAATTACTTTCTTCTTGGAACAGATTTTCTTTACTGACTCAAACTGAAATTCATTTTGGCGACAAAGAGAACTCTCATCCTAGCACTCCTTACTTTTTTTAGCTTTTTCACATGTGAGTTTCCTCTCATTTGATTAGAAAAGAGGCTAACGGTCTTACAGGCCAAAAGATCTCTTACATTTTTGATAAAATAATCCACTGAGCATAATTATTTGACCTCAAACTTAATAGTAGTACCTGTGATCCAAATCTAGTGAAAAACCTCTGTGAGATACAAGACTTTCCATCAAAGGACTGTATCCTCTAAACTCTCATTTCCACTTACTGTAGAGCTTAGTGGTTAAGAACACAGTTCTGAAATCAGATTGGCTAGGTCTAAATCTTGGCTTCACTACTTAATATGTTAATTTAAACAAATTTCTTTCTTTATCTCAATTTCCTCATTTGTAAAATAGCAAAATAACTACTTTCTGCTTTATCACACACGTGTCACTATGTTGCTCGTAAGTAAGGAAATGATGTTAGTATAACATGGAAATTGTATTGGTTCAGATGCAATTTTTCTTAAGCAAGAGGAGCTGGAGCAGAGGGAGGAGAATTATAACCATCAGCAGGAAAAAAAAAATGTCTTCAGCTCAGCTGTTGCTGCACAGGCATGAGACTTCATAGTTGCATTTTAAGAACATTAAAAATGGGCATTGGCACTGGGGCTCCCTCTTCAGAGGGGCACGCTCCGAGCCCAACACATTTCTCCACTGCTGTTCTCTTGTGCTCACCTTAACAGTAGCCCCAGTGGCCCAGAGCACCACTTCCACTTGCATTATTTCAGCATTTCTGTTTTATTATTTTTATACATTTTTGATAGCTCCTACCAGAGCAGCCTGCCTGAGCTGTCTGATTCTTCTCCCAGGCTACCAATGATTGCCTTTGTTAGTACTCTGATTACAAAGTTGCAAAAATTTCCACCCCAACCCTGTTTTGTCCATAAGCTCTGTTATTTCTAACACGTGGTTTTACAGAATGCAAGTTTTTCTGCAGAAAAACAATGCATTTATAATGCATAGCCTAAATGTTGGCATCTGCTACTCTTAGGTAGTTGTATGCATTAAATAGCAATCTATGTAAAGAGTTTGGAATACTATATGGCACAGTAAGCAGTCATTTGTTAGTAATAGTTATTATTACCCCTGGCCATGTTCTACTGAGACACATTTTCAGGTCCTCAATATGTAATCTTCTTTTCCCCATTTCTGAGACCTATAATAATATGCCTTTCTCCCTTATATTTCAAATCTAAATTTTAAATCTAACACTTTTAAACTGCCTAATATTAATTCAGAATTATTCATATCCTATATTACACATAAAGCATTCGCTACACCAGACCAATCTGGTTCAACTTCTATGAAACAGAGTTATGAGCTGTTTTTCAGTTGCCATGGACCTCCAGGTTGAAGGTCACATAACCTGAGCATGGCCAGATGAACCAAGCATGCAACCACAGGTGGAACCTATGTGATAGGACTAAGGAGTGGGGTCTGAATTAAGAAGTGGACACCACATGGCAGTATCCAGGATTCAATCAGATCAAGTCCTGGCATCACCCCATGGCAGGATCCAGTCCGATCAAACCTTTCTAGCTACAAAAACCCAGTGCTTTGGTGCTTGGCTTTCTATTGTGTACTGGAAAATGGACCCTCTTTGGCTCAGTGATGAAAGCATTAACTCGGCTCTCAACTTGATTATCAGATGCTTGGAGGCAAAAACTCAATGTGTCTCTACCTTAAAACCTGAGATATACTTAGCCATGTCTAGAAACTAAAAGAAATTAAAAATTAAAAATGACTTCAGTATAAAGAAAATAAACAAGTAGGCCCTAAAGAATCATAAGATAAAAATATCATAATCCAGTTTTGCTTTTCAGTTGCCTTTTTACTTGGTTTGTGTAGAAAGCTTGAATTTAGAGATATAAGAAATGCTTATCTTAATAAAAAAATAGGAGGACTAGGAAAGAATCATGAAGACAGCTTCAAAGGGAAAGAAGATAACAGAGAATGCAAACTGCAAATTTTGAACACCAACTTTAACTTTATATGTATAAATCTAATCACTTAAAATTATTTTTCAAGGTTAATATATATCATTATACATAGTACAGGCTCTGCATACTGAAGAATCTCAATTTTAAATTATATTAATGAAAAGGAAAAACTAAGCTGACTTTTACTTACTTTATAGATTAGACTGTCCACCAAAAGGTCATGTTGTATCACATTAGTCTTAAGCTGCTCATAATACAAGACATCCTAAATTTAAAAGTAAAACAAAAAATTAAAGGTCAATCACATTTATAAAGTCAGCCTCAAACTCAAATAATAATCAATAGTATTCTAAACACTAAGAAGGGCAGGAACTCAGTTTTATTCACTACTATAACCCTCATGCCTGACTAATAGTAGATGTTCAATAAATATGCTTACTCCTATCACTTAGGATAACATCTGGCACCTGGTGGGTATTCTGTCAATATTTGCTAAGTTAACTAGAATTTAACTTTAATAGCAAATACAATATTTATTAAGTACTTGTAGGTGCCAGGCACTATTTTACCCACTTTACATGAGTTAACTCATTTAATCCCAAACCAACAAAATGAATTAGGTCAGTGATTATTATTCCCATTTATGCTTGAGAAACTGAAGCCAAGAGAGAAAAGTAACTTGCTATTGAAGACCGTAAAGCTAGTAAGATTTAACCTCAAGAAACCTGGCCCCACAACCTATACAAAAAACTCAGAAGGATTACTTTATACTGCCTTTCTAATACCTAAATTATTACAAAATAAAAAGCTTAAGCATAACAAAGCACTCCTGGTAGTAAAAGCAATCATATAGGATATAAAGTCAGCTTTTAGTATTAGAATATGGTCCCATATGCTTGAGCTCAGGAGTTTGAGGTTACAGTGAGTTATGATTGAGCCACTGCTCTCCAGCCTGGGCAACAGACTGAGACCCAGTCTCTAAAATAAATAAATAAATAAATACAAGAATATGGCCACACAATATTATAAAATCAGATTAACTGCACAACAATGAGATTAGGCTAATGTTTAATGTAATAAAGAATAAGAAGTGGAAGAGAGGGAAAATGGAAAGTGGAGAGAATAAGGGAGGAAAGGAAGAAGGGAGAGGAGGGACTAGAGACAGTAATCAAGTTAAGCATCAGGTTCATAGTTGGTCGGGGCATTAAGGATGAAGGTAGGGATCAACTGGGTAATAGTTATGCTAACGAGAGATGGAAATATTATCTGGTTGCTTTAGCCGACCTGTGTATTCCTCCAAATCCCTCCTTTCACCTCTCAGGCACTTTAGCCCTATCCTCCTCTCAAACCCAAAGGCAATTTAGCACATGCGGATCTGTATGACTCCTCCTGACCTCACAGAAGAGTTGTGGGATAGGGTCGTCTGAGACAAGGAGGAATATTTACTGCATGTAGCTGCCTTGCCAGGATAAAATCTGACTCTATGTTTCCTGAAATATGATTTCTTCATCGTGAAAGATGTTTAATACATAGTTCTTTGGCTTAAGTCAAAGTGCTCTTTGCCTAACGATGATCTGGGCATTTACTGGCTATTTTTAGTCATTTAAATTTTAATTAAAAAGGCTTAATTGGTTCTCACTGATGTTTACATTTTTTAACTAAAGCAAAATTATTTTACTATTTTATTTATCTTCCATTGTATCTACTGAATCCATATCTCTGGCTAGAATGCAGGCTCCTTAATGGTAGAAACAGCATCTAATTCAAATATCAATTCCTGCCAGTTGGCATAAGTAGAGTAATGCAAAAGCTACGTTTAGGGTTTTGCCTCTATTTAAAAATAAGTTTAAAATTACAAACTAATATATGACCATTAAAATAAGTGAAACAATCTAAAGTAAAATAAAGAAAAAGTTAAACATCCTTTTTCCTTCCATTCAACCGTCCCAAAATAACTAATATTATTTGTATTTGGTATTGTATTTGTGGTGTTATTTGTAATTTGTATTCTTCCATGCTTATACCTATCTCCATGCTTATATGACTATGTAATCATAGTTGGGCATTTGTGTTGTCGTTTTTCAATATGAAATGGAATCATACCATACTCATCATTCAGCTTCTCTAACCTAATGCTATATCATGGTTTTCCTTCTTGTTAAACAATACACATTTAACTCATTCTTTTTAATAGTTACATACATTTTAATATTTTTAAAGCTGTGGTATAGATTTGTCACAATTTGTTTAATCATATCCCTATAGATGGATACTCAGGTTGTTTGTCCCTACAAATAATGTTGTAATAAATCTTAGGCACTATGTTTTTATATCTACAGAATAAATTGGCAAAGGCAGGATTATAGACTGAAGGCTGTATGTATTTTTTTTTTTTTTTTTTTTTTTTGAGACGGAGTCTCACTCTGTCGCCCAGGCTGGAGTGCAGTGGCGCAATCTCGGCGCACTGCAACCTCCGCCTCCTGGGTTCACGCCATTCTCTTGCCAGAGCCTCCCGAGTAGCTGGGACTACAGGCGCCCAGCACCACACCCGCCTGATTTTTTTTTTTTTTTCTTTTTTTTAGAGACGGAGTTTCACCGTGTTAGCCAAGATGGTCTCCAACTCCTGAACCTGGTGATCTGCCCCCCTCGGCCTCCCAAAGTGCTGGGATTACAGGCGTGAGCCACCGCGCCTGGCCAAGGCTCTATGTATCTTAAACTGGGCCACAAATTGCCTGACTAATCTCAGAAAAAAAATCAATTCACATTCCCACCAGCAACATGAGAGCACATTTTATCTATGTACTCACCTCTTTTAAACATTTTCATGCATGAGAAACATCTCATTGTTGTATTAATTTGCACTTTTCCCAACTCAATATAGTTGAAGAACCTTTCATATATTTATTGGCCATTTGAATTTCCATTTCAATGATTTGTCATTCGTAACATATACCTATTTTTCTATTAGATTATCTTTCTCTTAATAATTTGTTAGATTTGTTGTTTATAAGGAAGATTAACTGTCATTTGTATTGCAAAAATGTGTTACTTGATTTTGGTTTATGGTATAGATTGACAATTTATTAAAATTTTTATGTTTAATTTTTGTGGGTATATAGTAGATATATATACTTATGAGTTACGTGAGATATTTTGATATAGGAATGCAATGTGTAATAATCACATCAGGGTAAATGCCTCAAGCATTTATCTTTTGTGTTACAAACAATCCAATTATAGTCTTCTACTTATTTTTAAAGGTACAATTATTTTTATTATTTGTTGTGCTAGCAAATACTAGGTCTTATTCACCTGTTCTATTTTTTGTAACCATTAACCTTCCCCACTTCCCCTGCACCAGCACTACCCTTAGCAGCCTCTGGTAACCATCCTTTTATCCTCTATCTCCATGAGTTCAATTGCTTTACTTTTTAGCTCCCACGAGTAAGTAAGATCCTGCAAAGTTTGTCTTTCTGTGACTAGCTTATTTCACTTAACACAATGACCTCCAGTTCCATCCATGTTGTTGCAAATGACAGGATCGCATTATTTTTCATGGCTGAAGAGTATTCCATTGTATATTTGTACTACATTTTCTTTATGCATTCCTCTGCTGATGAACATTTGGGTTACTTCCAAATCTTGGCTATTGTGAATAGCGCTGCAATAAACATGAGAGTACAGATATCTCTTCGATGTACTTATTTCCTTTCTTTTGGGTATATATATAGGAGTGGGATTGCTGGATCATATGGTAGCTCTATTTTTAGTATTTTGAAGAATCTCCAAATTTTTCTCCATAGTGGTTCTACTAACTAACATTCCCACCAACAGTGAAGGAGGGTTCCCTTTTCTCCACATCCTTGCCAACATACATTGACAATTTTTCAAAAGTACTCTATGGCTTTGGGTTTTCTTACTTGCTTTGGGCAAGGCTCCCCCACCACATGTTTATACAAATATTTTCCTAATTTTATTTCTAAAATTGTCAATTAAATTTTTTAAAAAATATTTATAATCCACGTGGAATTTATTCTTGTACCTAGTTATCAAAAGGTCTGTTTTCTTTCAGAAAGATGGACAATTATCAGCATCAGTTATTAAATAAACCATGCATTTCCAATTGAAATAAAATGCTAGACCTGGATCTATTTACGGACTCACCATTCATTATTTTTCATAATTTATTGGGCTATTCTTGAACATTTAATCTCCATAAGAACTTTAAGATAATTTCATCCAGTTAAAAACAAAAATAATTCTCTAATAAATTTGTTTTGGAAAAACTGACAAATTTTATAATATTAAGACTTTCCTGTTTTTATGAATGACATTAAGTCTCTCCACCCAAGAATGATTCAGATCTCAGCTGTGTGACCCTAGGTAAATTAACAAGCTTTGCCGAGCCTCAGTAAAAAGATGAAAATAACAGCAACTTCTCTGTAGGTTGATGTGAGGAATAAATGAATTAATACATGTAATATGCTCTGAATAGTATCTGGCACAGGGTAAGTGCTATGTAAGAGTTGAACATTATTGCTCTTTATAGAGTATTATAATTTTCCTCATATGGATCCTGTCCTGCTAAATTTATCTTATAGATATTTTAATGTTTCTACCATTGTGAGGTATTTTTTCACTATTCTATTTCTAATTCATTATTGATAATAGAGAAAAAACTATTGATTTTGTATATTTATTTCATATCCCTGTTTGTAATTTTTAAAAAATCTATTGGGTTTTCTGGGTATACAGTCATGATCATCTGCAAAGAAGACGACTGTATCTCTTCTTTCCCCAAACATACACGAACTCATTTCCACATCTTCAGCTAGAACCTCAAAAACTATGACAAATAATACTGGTGAATAATCACTGCCTTACTCCCAATTCTAATGAAAAGAGCTTCAACATTTCTGTTTAAATTTATTATTGGTTTGGGGAAATAGTTGTATTATTTTTCAGTAGTTCATTTAAAGATTTGATTACAAATGGCTGCTGTGTTTTATTAATGTCATTTGACAACTACTGACATAATTGTAACTACTTGAAATATATTGGCTTTCCCCAATATAACCCTTTTAATGTCTAACAAAATATAAAGTAAATTTAAAAACTTATTGATATTTGCATCTAACAAATATACTATATACATAATAATGTTTTTTACTTTTCCTTATTCTCTTGAATAACATATCACATAGCTTAACAGTATTAAACCTTTAGTATATATATATATATTTTTAAAAATCATATTTTAAGTTCTGGAGTACATGTGCAGAACATGCAGTTTTGTTACACAGGTATATATGCGCCATGGTGGTTTGCTGCACCCATCAACCTGTCATCTACATTAGGTATTTCTCCTAACGCTATCCCTCCCCTAGCCCCCTACCCCCTGACAGGCCCCGGAGTGTGATGTTCTCCTCCCTGTGTCCATGTGTTCTCATTGTTCGACTCCCACTTATAAGTGAGAACAAGCAGTGTTTTTCTTGTTCTTGTGATAGTTTGCTGAGAAAGATGGTTTCCAGCTTCATCCATGTCCCTGCAAAGGACATTAACTCAACTTTTAGTATATTTTATTTAAAATTTTATTGGATGTTTAATATTCCTGGCTAGAAGATAGAAGTATAGCAGTAATCCAGATAGACAAGTAACCTAACCTCACAGAGCTTTAGACTAAATCAAGGCCTTTGTTAACTGGTGACTTAGGCATAAGCTTGGACAGAGTTCTTAAGAGTTCAGCTGTTCTTTATCAACCATTGTGCAGTATATTTTATTGACACATGGACAAAATCATATACCTCATGGTCCCTTTATTTTTTCAAAACAAAATTTTTATGTGGATTTTAAATTGTGAGTTTTCTCACAAACGGATGCAAATAGTAAGCTGAATTAAGTAAAACACATTATTTTCCCACCCAATTATAGTGCTTAAAGATCTAAAAGCATCTAAACCAGTTATGGGGCTGGCTGCTGTCTGAATAGCAGGAGAGTATGCAGTTAATAATTTGTACTCATACAAGGATCCCCACTCACCAATCTGAATAACTAAAGATGTTTCCCGAAAGATTAGACACAATCTAAATGCTATGAATAAATTAATATCTATGACTTTAGACAGATAACAGTGCTTAGACAAAAATCTATTCTCAATTCTGGAGGGAAAAAACATATCGGAGAATCTGAGACCTAAAAGAGACTTTGGAAATATCTAGTTTCTTTTCTGAATTTTCACATTTAAAAAATCAGATCTGGCCAAGTTAACTGTCATAGCTGGTGACGGAAATAGTTTCCATAATCCTCAGTCTATGCTATTTGATTTCAATAGTTTTTAGTGTAATTTATCCATATAACATGAGAGAAAACATTGGTAGGAAAGTCAGAATTACACCATAGGCTTACAATCGATGAGACAAATTTTTTATGTTAATATTTTAATTTATCCAATAAAATATATAAGGATCTATAAAATTTAATGATTACCAATATAAACAGAATAGTTTAAAAGGCTATTTGATATAAGCTCTGGTAATGTATATATATGTAAGAGTCATAAATCATGATTATAAAAAGCAATCTTTGAAAAACAAAGTAGCCCAATTTTTAGCATCAGAGAATATTTTAATTTCAGTACTTTTTTGGTATTTTACACAGATTTATACTGTCTTAAGAAAAACAAATATACTCTTGGGAAATGAAAAAACCCACAGAATTCCTAACAGTTTATAGCTAATTGTAAGATGAGTAGACAAAAGGCAGAGAAGGCATTTCAGGGAGAGAACAACATGGTGCAAAGACAATTCAACGTGTCTTGTAGAAAATATTGAGGTATAGATTATGCCTTTTCTTTTAGACATGATATATTTTTCTTTCAGACATATGATATATTTTTGAGTCTGATATATGTGAAACATATAACGGAGTTCTCTAGCCAGGGTCCCTAATCCCCAGCGTGCAGACTGGTACCAGGCCAGTCCATGGCCTTATAGGAACTGGGCCAGGAGGTGAGCGGTGGGCCAGGAAGCATTACTGCCTGTCAGATCAGCAACAGCATTAGAATCTCATAGGAGTGTGAACCCTATTGTGAACTGCACATGAAAGGGATGTACGTTGCATGGTCCTTACAAGAATCTAACTAATGCCTGATTTGAGGTGGAACAGTTTCATTATGAAATCATTCCAACCCACACCCCCATCCATGGAAAAAAAATTGTCTTTCATGAAACTGGTCCCTGGTGCCAAAAAGGTTGAAGACTGCTACTCTAGGCAACTAGAAATATAAATTTTAGGCTTAAACAAAAGCTTGTATTGAAAACACAGTTGAAGCCATTAGGGAACAGGTGACCTGTGGATGAGACAGTTCAGGGAAAATGAATAGAATAAGATCAAAATGGAATTCTGAGAAATACATGCACTTAAGATCCAGCAGAGGAATCCAAATGGAGACTAAACAAAGAAAAACGAGAGAAAGAAGAGCTAAGAAAACAGGGTGAACTAAAGTAAAGACCAAGAATATTTCAAGGATCAAGTAGGCACTGGTATCAATACTGTAGGTATAAGAACTAAAATATGTCCACTATTCCTTGGTGACTTTAATTAGGGTAGCTGTAGTCATGTAGTGGAGGTGGGTGTATGTCAGACTACAATCAACTGAGTAATTAATGAGATCAAGTGATTAACTCAGCATTACTTAACTCATATTAATACAATCAAGTAAATAATGAAATTAAGTCTAGCACAGAATTTTGTTTCACAGGTGTAGCTGTGAAAGGAAGGAAAGGGAGAGGGAGATGGCTAGGAAAGACATGAGGTTTAAGATTTACTTTTATTCCTAAGATAGAAAAGACTTGAGAATGTACAATGCTATGAGAAGGAGTGAGTAGAGAGGAAGAGGCAAAAAAAAAAAAAGATTTTTTAAGAGTAGATGGAACATGTACAAACATAGGGAAAAGAGAAAGTATGTTAAGGTGTTTAAAATACAGGATTTTTAAGTGTTTAACCAGAAGCTGAGATATCAGATGTATTAGTCCATTATTATGCTGCTATGAAGAAACACCTGAGACTGGGTAATTTGTAAAGGAAAGAGGTTTAATTGATTCACAGTTCCGCATGGCTGTGGAAACCTCAGAAAACTTATAATCATGGTGGAAGGCACCACTTCACAGGGCCACAGGGGACAGAATGAGTGCCCAGCAAAGGGGGAAGCCCCTTATAAAGCCATCAGATCTCATGAGAACTAACTCACTATCATGAGAACAAAATGAAGGAAACCACACCCATGATTCAATTATGTCCACCTGGTCCCATCCATGACATGTGGGGATTATAAGAACTATAATTCAAGATGAGATTTGGATGGGGACACAGCCAAATGATATCATTCCACCCTGGCCCCTCCCAAATCTCATGTCCTCACAATTCAAAACACAATAATGCCCTTCCAACAGTCCTCCAAAATCTCAACTCATTCCAGCATTAACTATGCTGATGCAAGAGGCAGACTCCCATGGCCTTGGCCAGCTCTGCCTCTGTGGCTTTACAGAGCACAGCCCCGCTCATGGCTGCTTTCACAGGCTGGCATTGAGTGTCTGCAGCTTTTCCAGGCACACAGTGCAAGCTGTTAGTGAATCTGCCATTCTGGGGTCTGGAGGATGGTGGCTCTCTTCTCACAGCTCCAGTAGGCATTGCCCCAGTGGGGACTCTGTGTGGGGGCTCCAACCCACATTTCCCTTCTGTACTGCCCTAGCAGAGGTTCTCCATGAGGGCTCTACCCCTGCAGCAGACTTCTGCCTGGATATCCAGGCATTTTCATATATCCTTTGAAATCTAGGTGGAGGTTCCCAAACCTCAATTCTTGACTTCTATGTACCTGCTAGACAACCACTACATGGAAGCTGCCAAGTCTTGGAGCTTGCACCCTCTGAAGAAGTGGCCTGACCTGTACCTTGGCCCCTTTTAGTCATGGCTGGAGCTGAAGCATGGGACACAAGGCACCATGTCCTGAGGCTGCACAGAGCAGGGGGGCCCTGGGCTTGGCTCAGGAAACCATTTTTCCCTCCTAAGCCTCTGAGCCTGTGATGGGAGGGGCTACTGTCAAGGTCTCTGACACGCCCTAGAGGTATTTTCCCCATTGTCTTGGCAATTAGCATTTGGCTCCTCATTACTTATGCAAATTTCTGCAGCCAGCTTGAATTTCTACCCAGAAAATAGGTTTTTCTTTTCTACCACCTTGTCAGGCTGCAAATTTTCCAAACTTTTATGCTCTGTCACCTCTTCAATGCTTTGCTGCTTAGAAATTTCTTCCACCAGATACTTACCCTAAATTATCTCTCTCGAGTGTAAAGTGTGAAAGGAAAATAAATCTTGGGGTCCCCAAATCACTAAGCTAAAGGGAAAAGTCAAGCTAGGGACTGGGTCATGCAAAACTGCCTCCCCTTTTGTTTCCTAAAAAAGATGATTATAAGATGAAAAGCTACCTACCTCCCCCATATTTTACCCACAAGGAAATTCCTAGTGAGCTTGAAGATCTTTACTGTAAGGTGTTTCTGTTAAAATTTCACTATGGCAATGTAAATTGATAGCTTATTTTTACAGGTGCAGTCACCTCCCTGCCCACTAGACAAATGCATATCTGATTGTTTCCCTGCCCTATTTTTTATCTATGTTATCTCATATAAAAAGGCAGATTCCCCACATTTTTCCTGGCTCCATTTGTCTATGTCATCTGAGGTTTAAAAAAAAAAAAAAAAAAAAAAAAAAAGCAGTTTCACTGAGCCAGGCATGAATAACTATTTTTCCCTGCCTACCTCTTACATAAAAATTGTGTACTTCTCAATACCTCGCTCTTTCCCCTTTAAATTTGGAGCCCTCAAAATTATCTTTGGAGAAGGCATAGGCCTGTTTCCAGGATGCACATCCTTAACTTTGGAAAACAAACCTCCTAAAATAATTGAGACTTGTCTTGTCATTTTTCTTGACTGACAAAAGTTACACAGATCTCTAGGGCAGGGACAAAACGCTGCCAGTCTCTTTGCTAAAGCATAACAAGAATCCCCTTTATTCCAGTTCCCAACAAGTTCCTCATCTCCATCTGAGACCATCTCAGCCTGGACTTCATTGTCCATATCACTATCAACATTTTGGTCAACACCATTCAACAAGTCTCTAGGAAGTTCCAAACTTTCCCACATTTTCCTGTCTTCTTCTGAGCCCTCCAAACTATTCCAACTTCTGGCTGTTAACCAGTTCCAAAGTCACTTCCACATTTTCAGATATCTATAGCAGCACCCCACTCTCTGCAGTACCAATTTACTATATGAGTCCATTCTCAGGCTGTTATGAAGAAATACCCAAGACTGGATAATTTATAAAGGAAAGAGGTTTAATCGACTCACAGTTCCACATGGCTGAGGAGGCCTTAGGAAATTTACAATCATAGCAGAAGGCACCTCTTCACAGGGCAGCAGGGGAGAGAATGAGTGCCCAGTGAAGGGGGAAACCCCTTATAAAACCAAACCATCAGATCTCGTGAGAACTCCCTCACTATCATAAGAACAGGATGGGAGAAACTGCTCCCATGATTTAATTATCTCCACCTAGTCCTTCCCATGACATGTAGGAATTATGAGAAGTACAATTCAAGATAAGATTTGGGTGGGGACACAGCCAAACCATATCACCAGATTTCAGTTTTTAAAAAAGCAGGGTATTGGGAGGCCAAGGCAGGTGGACCACGAGGTCAGGAGATCAAGACCATCCTGGCTAACATGGTGTAACCCTGTCTCTACTGAAAAATACAAAAAAAAAATTAGCTGGCGTAGTGGCGGGTGCCTGTAGTCCCAGCTACTCGGGAGGCTGAGGCAAGAGAATGGTGTGAACCTGGGAGGCGGAGCTTGCAGTGAGCCAAGATCGCACCACTGCACTCCAGCCTAGAAGATAGAGTGAGACTTCATCTCAAAAAAAAAAAAAAAAAAAAAAAAAAAAAAAAGGATTTATAGGGAACAAGGCTGAAGTCAGAAAGATAAGGTAGAAGGTTTTGTTTTTTTTTTAATCCAGGCAAGAAATGATGGTATTTTGAAATGAGAGTGGTAGCGAAACATGTTTAGGAGTTAAATCAAGAAGGAATTATTGAGTAATATAATTATTGAGTAATACAGTATGATATTCAGGAGTTAGGGATGACACTAGGTTTCTGGCTATGGTTCCTTGATGAACAGTGGTACTGAAAAAGGAATTTAGGAAGAGTGTTGACATCTTGAATTTGAGGTGCTTGTGAGATATACAAGTGCTTAGGTTCACTAAGCAGCTGCATTTGAAGTTTAGAAAAGAGAGATCTAAGAAGAAGGCATATAGATTTGAGGTAACTGGTAAATGAGGCTCTGGGAGTTTGTAATATTTGCTAAGGAATATATGAAGAATAGACAGACCCTCAAGAATCCTAACTGATAAGACAAAGAAGACCCTCCACAAATGAAGAATGCCAGAAAGAGCACTGTGTCACAAAAGCAAAGGAATATTTCAATAAAGGAATAGTCAATAAGGTTAAACACTGACAACAGGTCTAAGTGGTAGACATTTCATTTTTTTTTTTTTTTTTTGAGACAGAGCCTTGCTCTGTTGCCCAGGCTGGAGTGCAGTGGCATGATCTCTGCTCACTGCAAGCTCTGCCTCTCGGGTTCACGCCATTCTCCTGCCTCAGCCTCCCAAGTAGCTGGGATTACAGGCATGCACTACCATGCCTGGCTAATTTTTTGTATTTTTAGTAGAGTCAGGGTTTCTCCATGTTGGCCAGGCTGGTCTCAAACTCACAAAATTAGGTGATTCACCTGGCTTGGCCTTCCAAAATGCTAGGATTAGAGGCCTGAGCCACTGTGCCCAGCCTGACATTTCTTCCATTTAAATAAAAGTATTTGAGGAAAGGACCAGGTACTGATGCAATTAAGTTTACAAGTTTGGCAGGAAGAATTTGAATGTATTTCCAATGATGACTTCTGTTTTCTCTAAGTATCAGGAAGTGAAGTATTTTGCTAAGACTGAAGAGAAGGGACTGAAGAGAGTAAAGGTCAGAAACAGGCAGTGTGAAGACTAAGTGAGCTGACCAAAAAAATCTAGGCAGATCAGGCATCGTTAAGAGCCAACGTAAGGTTGTAAGAATCTTCCTAAGAAATCATTAAAGAAAATCTTAAATGTTAATATTAGTCTTGGCTATTGTTATTAGTAAGCAAGTACCTAGAGCAAAAGTAGAGGAACATTTTCTGTCTTTAATTAGCAAACTGAAATTTTAAAAATTAAACAATGTTTACTAAATATGGATATTTTGACACACACCTAGAAATGTGTAGAAAAGGAAATATATAAAAGCAATCTTCTTAAACCTATCAGATTTTCTTTAAAAAATGAAAGCTAGATAATATTCTATTCAGAGTATGAAAAGAATTAACTACTAGGAACCACAAGTATCATATCCAAAGTCTTTGTATTGAAATAGATTTTAAAGAATAGCTTTATGTTTGTGAAATGTAGAATCTTCCATTTACGTCTAACTCCTCAACTATGACTACAATTATATGTGCAGCTTATTTTATGTGATTGAAAAGCGATTCAACAAAAAATTCCAATAAGGTATTCCTAATAAAAAGCAGTATTCTTTTTCATTCTCTCTTTCTGTTTCTCTAATGTACCACCTACAACAATTATTTTGGAACTGCTATAGTTCATTGGGGTCACACTTTCATAGCTGAAATTAACTGCAAATGATAAAAGATGCTTTAATAAAAAAATCAGGGTTGCTTTTCTGAAAATATTAATTTCTATTTACAGATATTGAATAGACTTGTCACTTTGCAATTAGAAAACTCAGATGGCTATTAGCTCCAAAATTCAAGGGTAAAAACCGCCTTAAAATTTTTTTACTTTTACAAGAAAACATCTACAAGTAGTAAAAACGACTTTTGAACACTGTAAAAAATGATTACCTGGGATTATTATTTTATTATTATGTGGGATTATTAGGATGATACTTCTGGAAATATTCTAAATTTGTTTTAGAAATGGCAGTAATTCTTCTGCTAAGAGATAGAATTTGTTAATCCGATTTCTATACAGTTAAGTTGGCAGTGCATCTACAAAGTTAGATCAGGACAAGAGTTGTATCTTCTTCTACAAGAATTGATATACTCACCAAAAAAAGGCCCAATATATACTCAAACCTATTTTATAAACTATTTTCTCTAAAGTGTCACAACAAAAAGTTAGCAATATCATTTGTCTAAAACTGCTCTGAAATAAATTGCAAGCTTTATTGTTTCACAAAGGAAGCAAGTGATTTTTGACAGAACTGTTCAGAGGGAGATTTAAAACACAGTATACACACATGCACATATACATAGTTTGCAAGGGTTAGAGGTATAGTTTTTGTAACAATATTAATAATATTTGATTTTCTTTAAAAAGTTATTAATTATAATTTATTTATAGCATAATTAAATGTAATATGTAACTTTTATGATTACTTTTATTAATGGTGATCATTTATGTTCCAGGCACTATGTTAAAAGTACATGTATATTATTTCATTTAATTCTGACGATTATGTGATATAAATATTATTACCTATATTTAAGTGTGGGTTAACTGAGGTTTGAAGAAATTTAAGTACTTGCTCAATGATATATTTCTAGTGAGCTGGGTGAGCTAGAAGTTGAAACCAGGTCTGTATGATTCCAAAACCGATGTTTTTAACCACCAGGCTAGAAAACTATTAGTGTGCTATTCATTAAAATTTTTTAAATGGATAACTTCTATGATTAATGGGCTTAAGCAAAAAACAAACAAAAAAATCCCCACTAAGAATATTTCAAGAATCAATGTCTTACATAATTTTGTTTTATTTACTCTGTTACCCATCTGCTGGTGATCTCTTTTCATATTCATATTTCCTAAAATAAAATGTTCTTACATATAGAAAAATAACATTCCCACTTAATCTGTCAATTTCTAGAACCATAAAAATTGTGCATACTTCAAAGGTACCTATAGGGACAAAGAATTCATTTACTTAACCTGAGTTGCCCTTCTTTATTTCTCTGTAGTCTAACATCCGTATTCAACCACATATCTTCATGGATCTAAATTGTCAGTCTCCACTTCTCAAAATTTTACTTACTGTTTTGTTGTATATGTCAGGTCACACCATTTCATTAATTATTAATAACAAAAACTTCAATATTAAGCAGACAATGATTAAACTATATGTTAAATCTTATTTTAGAACCTAAAACTAAAGTGATTTTGAAAATTTAAAAAGGGGGTTCATAATAGATTAAGAAACAAAAGTTTTTTCAATTTTGAATAACTGGTTTTTGAAAAATAGATACCCCAAAGCTAAAATCTGACCCACCCTTTTTTTCTTCTTACCTCAGGTTGGCTGGAAATATTCAAAATGAGAGCCCACAATTCAGCTCTCAGTGCCGTGGGACTTCCTTGTCTGATGTACTGTTGAGCAGCAGCACTATCTTGTTCTGCTAGAACTATCAAAAGTATATGAAAATCTCCTTTGAAAACTCAGAATGTAAGAAACATCACTGAAATCTTCAATTATAAATCTTTTGGGAAGCTGAAATTCAGTCTTTCTATCTAACATAATTACACCATATCTTTACCTTTTAAAATTTATTCTCTGGATTTCAATACAGCCCTATTTGCAGCCCTCCCACTTGCACGCCTTAAGCTCTTCCACCTCCTACCCAGTCTGGATAAGGAGGGACTTAATGTAAGGACTTTGAGATCACTTTGCTTTAACTATAGCTCTATGGATCTGAAACTAGTATTGTGTGTGTGTGTGTGTGTGTCTGCATGTATGTATATGAAATAATTTTTAGATTCCATTATCAAGTTAATTCATACCTACGGAAACCCCAAATTTCTTATGCATATTCTACTACATCATGAATGTTCTAATATTTGGAAATGTATGGTACATGAAGTTTCATGTTTAAGAATTACAATATATAAGAATGTTAGCTATGATATTAATGACTTCTTAGTTATTTGCCAAAATCAACAGAAAACAGGGATTTTTAAAGACGCAGAAACAAAGATCTCATAACCTTGTAAGAAGGCTCAAATTATTCTTAAGAAGCCAAGTTCACACAATCAATATGTTATCTTTTGCTTTCATTTTAATTTTTATTTTCTTTAATAAAAATGTCAGCTATTCAGTCTGGAAATAAAGGTCCAAAAAAACAAAATGAAGCAAAATCAAAAAAAGACATACCAAAACAACTGCTAATGTTTATCTAGCCAGTATTGTTTTCTCATATTTTCTTCTTAAAAGGATATGGAAAAAATAATCTTATATTAAATGAAAATGACATGAGCAGAAGAAACAAAGGAATCATGAAATAAAAAAGAGATGAAGCATATTCTTTGATTTGCAATTGCTCTTAATAAAAGTGTCAAATCATACAAATAAATTCTAAATAAATACAATTTTTAAAAATTGAAGTACGAATTTGGTACATGACAATATAATTGCCATAGAAGGTTCATTCTGACACAAAGACCAATCTGTACTTCATATCTCAAAGACAAAAAAGGATTTATAAAAACAAGGAAAAGAATCTTCAAAAGATAGGGAAAAATTATTCCCCAGAAGACTAAGAGCCACTTTGGTTATTAAGCCACGCCACTGTGAATGGTCACTGGGAACCATTACAGTTATATTTTCTCCTGATGCGGGAGCATATTCCCATTAACTCTAATGAGAGGTGTGTGGGTGCATCAAAGACAGAACCTGCCTCTTTGATTTTAAAATGAAATTCTACTGCCGAATGGATTAAGCTAACATCCCTGAGGAATATGTGTCTGCATTTCCTTTTTAGTGAACCAGCTGTGTACTTCTTTCTCTGACATTTATTGATAAAGTCAAAATGATGCATTTTCCCTACTTATAAAGATTCTCATTATATAATCTACATGGTTAAATATTACTCCTCTTTAGGTTTTTCACTTTTCAGAGATTAAATTTCACTTGGAGGTTATTAGAGGCAGACATTTACCTGGGACGGTCTCACTTTTCAGAAATAATAACATTTATAATTAAAAGCTTACCTTTTTGCCCAATACGTACATGCTCATTTTCAAAAAGTTCTAAAAATTAAAAAAAAATTATTAGACATGAGTATGAGCAATCACATTTAGAACACCATTAGATACATTTTTCTGGTATTGATACGTTTAATGATTTTTAAAGCCAGATGGCTCTACAGAAAACTACAAGAATATCTTATATGTAAAAAAGTTTTTTCTAAACTGTTTAAAGCTAAACAATTTTTTGTTTAAAATTAAAACAGAGTTATGAGCATTTAATCAAACAAAAAAATGGATGAATGAATTTTCCCTTTGTTAAAACATCTCATAATAAAGCTAAACAATTTTTTGTTTAAAATTAAAACAGTTATGAGCATTTAATCAAACAAAAAATTGATGAATGAATTTTCCCTTTGTTAAAACATCTTCTCATAATACAAAAATGTTCCTATTCATTCATCTTTAATTTTTTTCTTAAAGAAAAACAAAATTTATTGACAGCTTCATTTACAAAATCCTACTTCCACTCCACTCTACCATTGGCTATCTAATAAAAGCCTTACTACTAGATAGGAAAAATCTCACTCTACAAATGCCATTTTAAAAGATTCTATGATGAGATTTTTTTAAGTACCAATCATAATGGAAAAAGATTCATGAACTAGACTATATTACATTTTTTAAAAAAATTTCTGTTCATCAAAAAACACTGTTAAGAGAGCGAAAATGTAAGTAACAGAGTGGAAGAATATATTTGCTGTATATATATCTGGCAAAAGACTCCTGTTCAGAATATATAAAGAACTCATCATAGACAAAGATAGATGACTCTCAGACACGAACAGGCAAAAGACTTAAATAAAAGGCTCTTCACAAAAGAAGTGACTTGAAGAACCAACAAACATATGAAAAGTTGCTCAACTACATTGATCTTCAGGGAAATGCAATTAAAACCACTATGAAATACACAACCACCACAGTAGCTAAAATGAAGACTGACAATTCGAAATGTAAAAGATGTGGAGCAAATGAATTTCTCATACAAAGCTAGTGGGGGTAGAACTTGGTACAAACACTGTGGAAAAGTGTCCAGCAATATCTACTAACACTGAACATATGTGCACATCCTATGACAATTAGCAATCCACTCTCAGTTATAAACCCTAATGCATACTTATGTTCACCAAGAGACATATACAAGAATTTCACAGCACCACCATTGATAATAACCGAAAATGTAAACAATACCATCAGCAGGATACTAGATAGTGGCATATTCATGCAATAGATTACAATATAGCAATGAGAATAAATGATTTATAATTCTCTACAACACCTTGAATATTATAAAGAAAAGCAAAAGAAGCCAAACACAAAAGAGTATATACTATATGATTTCATTTCTATAAGGTACAAAAATAAGCAAAACTAATCTATGATGTCAGAAGGCAGAACAGTTTTTACCCATGAGAGTGACAGAATCTGAATGTGTGCCTAAGGGTGCCTAAGGGTGCTTCTGAGATGCTGGTAATATTCTGTTTCTTGGTCTAGCTGACGGTTACGCAAGTGTATTCACTTTGTAAAAATTCACTGATCTGTATATACGTGATTTGTGTACTATCCAGTATGTATATTGCACTTCTATAAAAGTCATTTAAAAATTAGCAGTCATTTTTCTATTACCTGCAGTACTTGAAAACTCTAGTTTTGAAATATAAAATTGCAACACTAAGGAAAAATCAGAATTCTCTTAAAGAAAGATTAATGTATGTGTGGTACATTTTCAGTATTAGATAATTTTTTAGTTTTAAAAAATAATCCATAAAGCTGTTTTTTCTTTTTTTAACAACATATTTATTTATTTATTAAATTTTATTATTATTATACTTTAAGTTTTAGGGTACATGTGCACAATGTGCAGGTTTGTTACATATGTATACATGTGCCATGTTGGTGTGCTGCACCCATTAACTCGTCATTTAGCATTAGGTATATCTCCTAATGCTATCCCTCCCCTCTCCCCCCACCCCACAACAGTCCCCGGAGTGTGATGTTCCCCTTCCTGTGTCTATGAGTTCTCATTGTTCAATTCTCACCTATGAGTGAGAACATGTGGTGTTTGGTTTTTTGTCCTTGCAATAGTTTGCTGAGAATTATGGTTTTTTCACTAGAGTATTTGAGCCAGAATGCCTTATTCTTTTAGTTTATTGTAGTCCTAATATTTCGGAAGTAATTAGTTGAACAGATTATACAATGACTAAGGAAAGTGTCTGGGATCTGTAACATAAATCATTTATATATATAAAATGATTATATATAAAAATATATATAGTCTACATATATATGTATATAGTAACAATACAGTTTCATTTTAATCAGCTATGATTTCTGAGACTTAGTGACCAAAGAAGACAATGCTTCAGTGAACACTATAATAGCATGAAACGGCAGATGTAATACTGCAGCATACTATAGTGGGGCGAAGTTCAGTAAACTTTCAGAAAATAACAAACAGTATATTACAGGCACTGGAGATAGTTTTCACATAGAACCCCATAACCGGTTCTTCTCAGTTATCTTGATAAGCACATCACAAAACTGCCCATAACAACTCGATTTTTTTCATCCTCCTTGACTAAGGATTAAGCTAAAATTTCTCTTAAGATTCAAATTATAATCCTTTATGTTCATTTCAATTAATGTAGTTTATACAGTTCAAGATTTTCTTCTCATAATATGCCAAGAAATGTTTTATATTCTTAATTTTCACTGAATGAATAAAGAACAGTTGAATAATCAGGTAAAAATAAGTTGCCAGCCAATTCTCATTTTCTAATAAAAGCAGAGGATATTACTGTATGATAACAGTGCTTCATTACCCAAAGTAGTATGAAATAACAATAATCAAACAGACTTCTTTAAAAAATTTAACTAGTCAATTATGTGAAATACAATAATTTTGCTTTTTCAATGCTATTTTCTGTCCTAAGAATAAGAAGGCTAAAAAGTCAGAACCAAAATCTCCAACTTATACTCTAATTCTGTGTTTTTCAGAGTGCCCTGAGGGCCATTATGTTAACAGATGCATCTATATTAGTAGATCTTGCTCGGGAAAAAAACTTCTGTTAAAATGATCTTGGAAGATGCTAAGCTAAAATAATTTAGTTAAGACTTCTCATAGTCTTTATAAGATGGTAACATACACTGTGTATCTTAAGAAGGTATACAATACAGCCCTTCTCAAACCCTATTTGACACAAGATTCTCTTTTTCACAGGGCATCTTATGAGTGCTCCTGAGTATAACGCTTCAGGAAAATACTGCACTAACTGAGTATGATTTTTTCTTTTAGAAAGAAAATGTCTATTTAGTAGAACCCTCATCTAATAAGATTCATTATTACATACATTCAGACAATAATATCAGACATATGACCTCCTTTATCATGAAGGCTTATGAAAGAACACTGAGCTTGCTCACTCTGTTAACATCAGTCTTATAAAATGGTTTCCATAGTAAATGTGTGTGTGTGTATTTAAAATAAATGCAATGCATGTTCATGAGAGTTTGTAGAAATAATGGCTATGACTTTTTTTATTATTGTTAAATAAGGATTCTATAGTATAATTGTAAGGACTTTTTCTCCTGACTTTTATATAAAAGCTCATAAGTAAGAAATGCATTTCAAATATAATAACTGAATAGCAGTAATGATAAAACATAGGTAATAGACATTTTAAAGATGCGTAAGAACACAATTCCCTTAAGCCACACTTAAACTTAATTCTGAATATAAAAAACTTGCCTCTAGCCAAACACAAGTATTAGCAACATTTTCAAACATTAGCATTACATTTCCAACTTAATCAACGTGGAAGACACAGACTAAAATATAAAATAAGAGGTCGTCGGCCTCCTTCAAGCAGGCTTAGTGTTCTATGCTCCAACTGCCCTTTAAATGTAATAACAGCAAATACCACCTGTATCTTATCTGTCACTCACCACTATTTTTTCCCCTAAAAGCAGAGATTATGTCTTATGTCTATGTATTCTATGTATACCTCTGTATTCACCAGTCCCTGGCCCTCAGCAGGGTCTCAAACACATTTGCTATATTATGAATGAATCAAAGAAGGAAAATCTGCACCGTAAGTTTAAAAATACAGTATATTAAGTCTTCTAAAGCATAGATACTATGAGATTTAGAATAATTTTAAATAACTCTTAAAGATTATTTCAAAAGTAAAAAATAAAAATATAATTCAAGGCTGTGTTACTACTTCCTCTACTTTTCTTATATGACTATCATTTGCCATTAATAAAAGTATAAGATATTTTATTTTATAAGATATTTTACATCTTCTTATAAAATAAGAAAAAGCTGTCAAAGGTGGCAGGAGGGAGGCAGCACAGTATAGCAGACTTTGGAGACAGATTGCTTAGTTTTGAATCCTGGCTCTACCACTTACTAGTTTTGTGACCTGGAGCAAGTTACTTAACATCTCCATATCTTCAACTTTAATATGGAGATAATAATCCTACATCACATTATATAAGAAAATTAAAACCATATTGCAATACCACTATACACTGCCAGATTGACTAAGACAAAGATGAAATACACCAAGCATTAGTGAGGACATACAGCAAAACTACAACTCTCATACATTGTTGGTGGAAGTGTAAACTGGTACTAACACTTTTGAAAACTCACCGGCAGTTATTTAGTAAAAATGAACATATACAAATATGAATATGAATGAATGAATGAATGAATATTTCTAGGACCTAGAAAATGCACTCCCAGGTATATACTCCACAGCAGAATATAGATACGTTCACCAAAAAACACATACTAGAATGATCATAGTAGCCTTATCTGTACTATCCTCAAACTTGAAACTTCCCAAATATTTATCAACTGTAGAATAGATAAATAAATGTGTGGTATATGCATCCAGTGGAACACCAGAAAGCAAATGATCTATAAACACATATAACAATATGGCCAAATGTCACAAATATAATTTGAACAAAAGAAGTCAAACATCACAGAGACACACTGTATGCTTCTATTCACACGAAGTTCAAGAATTTGAAAAACTAATCTGTGCTGCCAGAAATCAGAATAGTAGTTATCTTTGTAATGGGGATTAAAGATTGAAAGAAGGTAGGAGGAGGGCTTCTGTTTAGTGTTCTGGGTATTTTAATAGGTGTATTCAATTTGTAAAAATTCATTAAGCTGTCCTCTTATTATATATGTATTCTTTTATATGCATTATACATTAATAAAGTATTTAAAAATGAAAATTGATACCATATAGAGTTGCTGAGAGGTTAACATGAGACAATATAGATGCAACATATAGTATGTGCTCAATGGTTATTTCTGATTATATAGTAATAATAATAGTAATAATTATGTAATATTGCTACTATAATAGTGGTAAGAGCCAACTTACTTATTTTATAGAGGAAGAAACAAGTCCAAAGATGTATAGCGACTTGTGCAAGTTACACAGTTAGCCAGTGGCAGAGGAAAGACTAGAATAGTGTCCTAACCCCTATGTAGTATTATTTCCACTACAATATGGTGCTCCCACACTTTAAGTAAATTTTTACTTCGTTTTTATTATAGCTAAACACCAATGTAGTATTTAATAAAAAGTACATTGAATTTATGCACAAAAAGGGAAAAGTTAGGAAAACTGCTTGGATTATTAAGGTTTAAAACACACTATTTTTAAAGCCTAAGTTGACTCAAGGTAGACGTCAGTGCTCACTTAACTTGGTGATACAAAAGTAAAAACAGATACTGATGGTCAGGAAAGGATGTTGCCAGCAAAGATTCTGACAACAAAAATAACTTATGTGTCTAATGACTTTTCAAAATCATTTTAAAGACTTTCAAATAAAAAGACAAAATTTAGTTGAACTCTAATAATTACAACATACAGGATTCTATTCAATAAATAACAGTAACCAAGGAGAGGCAAAAGCATGCTTAGTTTTCAGATATAAAAAAATTGCTAGATTAACTCAGAAATAGCAATATAAACCTTAGGCTCACTCTCATTTATCATTAATTATATGCTATTGGAAAAATACTAACCAGGAGGCACTTGTGTAGAATCATCTATACCCAGTTGTCCTATATTTAAGCCAAGTTCCACAAAGCATTCTTTCTGAAAAATAACATATGTAGAATTAAAATAGATCTCAGACTTTGCTGCACATTGTTAAAAGATCACCTTTGCCTTAACATTAGCTTGAATAAAAATCACAATGTGAAATGAGGCTTTGCTTTATTCAAATACCTAAAAAAGAAAAGGACATATTAAACATCTAAATAATAATGCATTAGTCCAAAATTAAGGAATGGAATAACCAGTGATTATTATATAATATTTATTATTTTCATATAAAATAATCATGAATAGAAAAGATATAAGCATTTAGGAAATATAAATATATAATGGGAAAGACACAAACATATAATGTTTATCCAAATGGAGAGCCATTAGCAATATTTTTCTTTCTCCTAATTTTTCCTACTAATAAAAGTTTTACTTCTTGCCTTTTGACCAATGAGTGCTGCCATTGTTTAAAAGAACTGTTTTCCAAAAACAGTTATTGATTTTGCCTTTTTAGGTAACAGACTTCTCAGTAAGGTAAGGAATGATAATTATCCTTTCAGTAAAAAACTAACTTTAAACCTTTCCTGAAACACACACACACACATACAAACACTCAGTATGCGTATCACTTACCAATTTTATCTTCTAAAATCATTGTTTAAAATTAACACTATGATCCTGTATTTGTGTTTTCTATGGTACTGTACTTCACTCAGATCTTAATCAACTAAACACTGCAAATATCCAAAACAACTTAAATTAATTTTTAAGTACAATTGGACCATCAAGTGCTCTGCTAAAATAAGGATAAATCAGATTTATTCTCCAGACTTCCTCTACTTATCTAGTAATGTCTAGGGAAAATAATAATGTTTGTCTGGTATTTTTTAAATATATAAAAACCTCACATTATTCACATTTTTATGCCCTAAGTAATTAAATATTTCTATTAATATTTTCCTCAGCATTTTGTTACTATTCTAATTGCTAAACCCATGCTTCCTTGTCCTTTAAAAAACGGAATTAGTTTTAACCCTTACTAATTATCTATTATTACTTAAGTTAGTGATTTATTAATGTCCTTTACAAGACAGTTATTCAGCCTAACATACACATATACACATTTCATTTTGTATAGATTTTAAATAACTACTACTATATTTCAATTTTTAATCTTTATCTACCCTTTAAAAAGTACTGCATCTTGTCCATGACTAAGATCTACCGCGGACCCCTGGACTGGCCTGCTAGCCCATGTTCTGATGTTAATGACATCGAAGGCACCCCTCCCGAGGAAATCTCAACTGCACGACTCCTACTATGCCCCAATTCAGCAGGAAGCAGTTAGAGCGATCGCTGGCCAACCTCCCCAACAGCACTCGGGTTTTCCTGTTGAGAGTGGGGACTGAGAGCCAGGACTAGCTGGATTTCCCAAGCCAACCAAGAATTCCTAAGCCTAGCTGGGAAGGTGAATGCACCCACCTTTAAACACGGGGCTTGTAACTCAGCTCACACTCGACCAATCAGGTAGTAAAGAGGGCTCACTAAAATACAACTTAGGCTAAAAGCAGGAGGTAAAGAAACAGTCAAATCATATATCGCCTGAGAGCACAGCGGGAGGGACAATGATCGGGATATAAACCCAGGCATTCAAGCTGGGAGTGGGCAACCCCCTTGGGGCCCTTCCCATTGTATGGGAGCTCTTTTTTCACTCTATTAAATCTCGCAACTGCAAAGAAAAAAAAAAAAAGTACTGCATCTTACGTTACCAATTTTTAATGATGGAAGAGGTAAAAATTTGTTATTCTTCCATTTTCAACCATTGTTTTCCATTTATTTTAAGGCACTCTTCTGTAATTGAAATCATTTGTATTTCTCTTTTTAAAAATAACCTTAATCTTCATACTACAAAAGGGACTTATACCCAACAAATGCTTTGATATTAGGTTCTATAATTAAAATGGAGAGTTTTACTTAGGCTAGGACATGTTAAAAAGCATAAACAGAACTCTGAACATCCATTTCCTACTTCATTGCTCTGGACTATTTTTAACTCAATGTCAGCAGACATGGACCCTAATCTCAGATTTCCTTCAAAACTCACCCCAGGTATCACATCTTCAGAGAAGCCTCCCTTGATATTCCAGGCTGATATAAGCAACTTTTTATGCACATATATTATCCTTTATCAACCTCTATCCAAGCACACAATCACATCATATTGAAATTGTATTTTTACTGCCCATCTCTCCACTAGCCTGCAGCTCTCGGAAGACAAGCAGTCTCTTACACACATTTGCACTCTGCTTCACTACTTGGCACAGGGCCTGACATAACAAAGGGGTTCAATAAATATTGAACCGCACTACTTAGCTCTAGTCCTAACTAGCTGCCTCCACATAACCAAATTAGTAAATAGGAATTTATCACAACTACACTTTAGAGTTAATACATCTCAGTTATAAGGGATTTCTGTTTAATATGTATGAGTCTACTTAACGTTGTAATTAGGTTTAAGGGTTATCCATTATAGGATCACAGGACTCACTGAGCCTCACCAAGTTCAATACTCGTACAGGCAGACCAGGGTCACAGATAAACCATGCATCCTGGAGTCAGAATCATTACATTGCCAGGCTGCATGATATAGGCAAGGCAGGGACAACTACCCATAATGACTGAGGAATAAAAGGACTAACTATACTCTTAATCATATAGCTACAATTTCTTGAAAATTAGCTACAAGCTTTTGGTTCTCCAATAGCTAAGAATGCATTCACATCAGTTTAGGGTCTCTTCAGACAGAATACATAGTAGTCTCATTCACACATAAGCTGAAACTTTGTCTAAATTATCCTTTCCCTTCTTTTTTACCTAGCAAACTCCTTCAAGTTGGCTGGTTTTAGAGTGTCATCACCTAATATTCATATGAAATTGCCTCTACATGCAGCAGTTTCAGATATCATCTATTGATTTTATATGGAAAATGAGGATTTTAGCTCATGCACATTCTCTTTCCATCCTTCAGTCATCATTAGTTCTTAATTAAATCCATATTAAGAGTTTGCATTATTGTGACTATGTATATATTTCACTGGTGAGGCATGTGGTACTTATCAATGTTTTCATTCTTATACTTTTTTCCACACTGTTTATAATTAAACTGATTTTTCACTTAAACAATTTTCTCTAATCATTTACCTCTTTTTCCTAAACCCATAACAACTCTGAAAAGACCCTCCTTAATAAAATTTCGCATGTGGTCAAGCCTGTGAGATCATCTGTACTTTTGGTGTTTCTCTTGCAGGCATCCCTCCTGGAACCTTCCAACCTCCTGCTCCAATCTAGGATTGTTGTGCTTCAGTCCAGTTGTACAGCCTTTGTCCTGGAACTTCTCCTCACTATCATTTCTGGAAATTCTCTCTTTGGTTGGGATCCTGTTTTCTGGGACCCATGTTTGGCTTCCTGTTTATGATCTTGTTTGAAGCACTTCTACCAAGAGCTCCCTAAATAAGAGTAACTATTTTAGATCAGTACATCAGAAAAGGTTTACTTCTCCTCAACATTTGATTGATTGTTGGTTACATATAGAATTCCAGGCTTGAAATCACTCAGGTTTTTAAAGACATTACTTCAAAATCTTCTGGCTTCCAGTGTTGCTGCTGAGAGTAAGATGCCACTCTGATTCCTGACACTGTATATACTCTGCTTTTCTTTTATAAAAAAATTTCAGTTTTCTCGTTTTCAAGTGCCTTGGTGGGGATCTTCTTTCATTCATGGCACTGGGTACTTGGTAAGCCTTTTCACTGGAGATCCACATCTTTCTTAAATTCTTATAAACTTAATTATATTCCCTCTGTTTCCCTTTTCTGGAACTCCTTTTGGTCAGATGTTAATCTTTGTAGATTGATCTTGTAATTTAAGAAATCTTTTCCCTCCTATTTTTCATTTCTTTGGCTTTTTGCTTCATCTTCTGATAAAGATTTCCTCAGCTTTGTTTTCAACTCATCTATTGGTATGTATTTTTTCATAATATATTCTTAATCCCAAAACCTCCTTTTCATTCTCAAGTGTTTTCTTGCATTAATGAAATTCTGTTCTTGCTTTGAGTAATATCTTATCTTTCTGAGAATATTAATGGTTTCATTAAAGTCTCCTTCTGGGAATAAATGTCCATTTGAAGATGACATTGGGTTTATCTTCTCCCATCACTATTGCCCTAAAAATGTACTGAATCATACACAAAAAAAAATTCTAAGAGAAATGTCCCCACTATATTGCTAAGCAATGTTATTTACTGAAAACATACGATCCTTGACTGGTAAACAACATTTGAAATGGAAAACTGTGAGTAGAGTATAAAAACTGACTGGAAAACACAGGCTTTAGCCACCTGTGTGGTGTCTCTTGAGAGGACTCAGGAGCTATGTTTATGTGCATTACAAGAAATTATTCCTATTGTGTATGAGACTTCCCTATGTTGTGCCTATGTGACTTGTCATTTTCAGTTGCATACCTTCCTTGTGAGGGTTGGGAAGTAGCATTTGGATGGCTGTAAGGACTCTCCGTGATGATGTACCTGCTAATGGCATGCTAGTATGCTGTCATGCTGTTTTCCATTCTGTTTCATTCACAAATTTAAGTTCACCTGGGGCCAGGTTATCGTCTATTGTATGCTGTGAGTGTGAATGTAAATCAGAACCTGAAATGCCTATTAGTGGTCATTCTCTAATTTGGCTATTTGGGTTTTGCTATTATTGTTGTGGTTTGGTTTTGTTTTAGTTTGGTCTCTCCCTCTCATACCGGAAGAATTCAAAAGTCTGGGGTTTCTAGGTTGGTCATTCCTATTTAGAAATGAGGTAATAAAAAACTGACTGGAAGCTCTGTCGGCAAGGGTCAGGCGTAGAATGCAGTAGGCTTCACTGTGAGGCAATTTTATAGCCAGCCAACTTCTTTTTTGTAAGGGTTCTCTGAATCCCTGTTAGTGTTTTCTCTGGCATTCTAGAGTTGGTTGAGGGTAAGGAAAAAGAAGGTGGAGGGTGGGGAAGGTAGGGTAGTGGTGGTAAGAATGAGAGTATTAGTCTCACCATTCAGCAGACTTTCACTTAATCGCTGTTTTCAATAGCTCATTCCTGTCCTGCTCTATGTCTGAGGTCTCCGAGTGCACAGTCTTTCTGCATCTGGATCTCTAGTGAATACACCTCTGGTCTTCTGTGGGGGAGGAGGAGTCATCTGAGTATGCATGGTGATGGGAATCTTGGGGACTAACTTCTCCTGATCCAGACTTTCACATAATCTCCATTTTCAGCCCTATGGCTCACTATGGTTTTCTCTGACATGTGGTACCTCTAATTCTTGAGCATTTCTAAGGCTCTATGGAGAAAATCATACTGCTTCTTGCATCAGTCAGTGTCTAGTCAGGAAATAGGTCATACCAGAAATGTGAACAGGGAAAAACAGAAGAAGCAAATGCAGAAAGCAACTACGACTTCTAGGCTAAAGGAAAGTAAACAAAGAAGAAACTAAGAACTTAGAAAAGGGTCCCCTGGCCCTGAATGCTGAGATTCATACCTCTGTAGAGAGGCAGTGTAGCTGCCACACAAAGGCAGACCAGGGGTAGTGGAAAAACTTGTCAAGGGGTAGCTTAGAGCTGGACTATTGAGGACCACTAAGGTGAGTGTTATTGAGCCTCCTGCATCCCAATCTGCTGACTCCTACACACAGGAACTAGAAATGGAAGCCCCTTCCTCCTGCTATGGCCTTGCAGTGTCCCTCTAGAACTTTCTATTGACAAAGCCTAACATCAGGCCTGCTGGCAAAGGGGAAATGTTTATAGGGTCCAGCTCCAGCATGATAAAGCAGAGCAAAAAGGAGAATTTGGAGCTGAAAGATAATAAACTGATGACTGACAAAAAATATAATGCCATAAATATACTTTAATCTCATTCACACTTTCTATCTTATAGAGACATTTAGGTTTAATCTTCTCCCCTGTTTAAGTCATTTATCATCAGCACTCTATCTTAATACATTAATGCCCAGATTTATAAGTGGCTTCCTAGTTTCACCAAAGACAGTATTTATATTTCTATGCTCCTTATTGTTTTAGGGTGACTTTGAAAGAAGGAGTGATAATTTCTTAATTCCACCATCAGGAAATCTCCCTACTTTTCATTTTAAAATGAGCTTCCTCACAAAAATATTATGGTCTCCAGAGCAAAGCCAGTCTCTAATTAATTCTTATGTTCTCCATCTCCCTAAGTGCCTCATCTTGTTACAAGCTCCATAAATTTTGTTAAATTAAATAAAATGTACTTTTTTAAAAATAATTTTACAAAACTCACAATTTTTCTCAATCAGTTTTATAACCATCCACCGGGCAACTGAATCCCAACAAGCTGTCCAATAAATCTATGCTGCTTATTAAAATACAAAATAAGCAAAAGCATTTATATGTCAATGTGAACTCATTTTTAGTCCTATTAGCAAAGCAACTTGCTCTCTCTATATACATATTTGCAATAAAACAATAAATGTCACTTTATTAATTTGTTTAATGAGTAGAGTACCCTATTGCTTTACATACATGCTGTATTAAAACATTTTTCTAATGGTTATCTTCTAAATGATGTTTATTTTTAAGTTTCTACACTTACCAATTCAGGGATGTCTTTTACTTTCAGTGGAACTTGAATTAAACCCAAATGAGTCCGGAAACTAAGAGAATCACTATTTTCATAATTTGGGTTTCGAAGATTAATTAATACCTTTAAAAACAAATCCAACAAAATTGGTTAGTTTCTTTATAGGATGTTTACACTTATAAAATTAGCAGGGATATTCTTAGTGTATCACCACAAAATTAATTACTATTTGGGTGATGAACATACTTTAATTACATTCTAAAATAGTATAAAAGTATATTGAAATGTTAAAATATAATGCTATAAATATACTTTAATTAGGATGGTTTTATATTCCAATGAATGATCTACAATATAAAACTCTACCAAGTTAAGAATTTACTTAAAAATAAAAACCTTTTGGTGGTTAGAAAAAATAAAAATTGCTTGACTATAACACTTTACCAGAGAAGGTGATAAGAAAAAAATCTTGCTTGATTGTAATATTTATCAGGAAAAATTTTAGAATCAATTCTAACACATTTAAAACCAGAAATTGACAATATTTGTAGAAAGATAATGAATACAGATTGCAGGGCATCTCTCTCACCACTCTTATTCAACATAATATTGGAAGTTCCGGCCAGTGCAATCAGGCAAGAGACAGAAATAAAGGGTATTCAAATACGAAGAGTGGAAGTCAAATTGTCTGTTTGCAGATGACATGATTGTATATTTAGAAAACCCCATCGTCTCAGCCCAAAATCTCCTTAGGCTGATAAGCAACTACAGCAAAGTCTCAGGATACAAAATCAATGTGCAAAAATCACAAGCATTCCTATACACCAATAACAGACAAGCAGAGAGCCAAATCATAAATGAACTCCCATTCACAATTGCTACTAAGGAATAAAATACCTAGCAATACAACTTACAAGGGATGTGAAGAACCTCTTCAAGGAGAACTACAAACCACTGCTCAACAAAATAAGAGAGGACACAAACAAATGGAAAAACATTCCATGCTCATGGATAGGAAGAATCAAAATCGTGAAAATGGCCATACTGCCCAAAGTAATTTTTAGATTCAATGCTATCCCCAAAGCTACCACTGATTTTCTTCACAGAATCGGAAAAAACTACTTTAAACTTCATATGGAACCAAAAAAGAGCCCGCATAGCCAAGACAATCCTAAGCAAAAAGAACAAAGCTGGAGACATCAAGCTTCCTAACTTCAAACTATACTACAAGGCTACAGTAACCAAAACAGCCTGGTACTGGTACGAAAACAGATATATAGGCCAATGGAACAGAACAGAGGCCACAGAAACAATACCACACATGTACAACCATCTGATCTTTGACAAACCTGATACAAACAAGCAACGGGGAAAAGATTCCCTATTTAATAAATGGTGCTGGGAAAACTGGCTAGCCATATGCAGAAAACTTAAACTGGACCCCTTCCTTACACCTTATACAAAAATAAACTCAAGATGCATTAAAGACAAACATAAGACCTAAAACTATAGGAATCCTAGAAGAAAATCTGGGCAATACCATTCAGGACACAGGCATGGGCAAAGACTTCATATCTTAAACACCAAAAGCAATGGCAATAAAAGCCAAAATTGACAAATGGGATCTAATTAAACTAAAGAGCTTCTGCACAGCAAAAGAAACTATCATCAGAGTGAACAGGCAATCTACAGTATGGGAGAAAAATTTTGCAGTCTATCCATCTGACAAAGGGCTAATATCCAGAACCTACAAAGAACTTAAACACATTTACATGAAAAATACAAATAACCCCATCAAAAAGTGGGCAAAGGATGTGAACAGACACTTCTCAAAAGAAGACATTTATGCAGCCAAGAAATATATGAAAAAATGCTCATCATCACTGGTCATTAGAGAAATGCAAACCAAAACCATAATGAGATACCATCGCACACCAGTTAGAATGGTGACCATTAAAAAGTCAGGAAACAACAGATGCTTGAGAGGATGTGGAGAAATAGGAACGCTTTTACACTGTTGGTGGGAGTGTAAACTAGTTCAACCATTGTGGAAGACAGTGTGGCGATTCCTCAAGGATCTAGAACTAGAAATACCATTTGACTCAGCCATCCCATTACTGGGTATATACCCAAAGGATTATAAATCATGCTACTATAAAGACACATGCACATGTATGTTTATTGAGGCACTATTCACAATAGCAAAGACTTGGAACCAACCCAAATGCCCATCAATGACAGACTGGATAAAGAAAATGTGGCACATATATACGATGGAATACTACACAGTCATAAAAAAGGATGAGTTCATGTCCTTTGCAGGGACATGGATGAAGCTGGAAACCATCATTCTCAACAAACTATCACAAGAACAGAAAACCAAACACCGCATGTTCTCACTCATAAGTGAGAGTTAATCAATGAGAACACATGGACAAAGGGAGGAAAACATCAAACACCGGGGCCTGTCAGGGGGTTAGAGGCAAGCGGAGGGAGAGCATTAGGAGAAATACCTAATGCAGGTGACAGGTTGGTGGGTGCAGCAAACCACCATGGCACGTGCATACCTATGTAACAAAACTGCACATTCTGCACATGTACCCCAGAACTTAAAGTAAAATAAAAATAAAATAAAATAATAATTATTATTATTATAATTATGATTGCAGGGCATCTCCTCTAAACCAAACTCACAAGGAAAAAAAATTTGAAAAGCAGAGCTTAAAAAAAGGTCATTTATATAATTTTCAAAAATAAGTGTCTGGGTGCAGTGGCTCATGCCTGTAATCCCAGCACTTTGGCAGGCCGAGGCAGGCAGATTGCCTAAGCTCAAGAGTTCACAACCAGCCTGAGCAACATGGTGAGACCCTGTCGCTACTAAAATACAAAAAATTAGCTGAGTGTGGTGGTGTGCACCTGTAGTCCCAGCTACTCGGGAGGCTGAGGCAGAAGAATTGCTTTAACCCAGGAGGGGGAGGTTGCAGTGAGCCAAGATCGTGCCACTGCACTCCAGCCTGGATGGCAGAGCGACACTCCATCTCAAAAAAAAAAGAAAGCAGATAAAAGCCAACTTAGATACTGACATACCATTTAATGTAGGAATCTTACTTCTGTAAGTATAAACATAGAATACGATTCTAAGGAAAATAAAAGTGTTTGCTAGGATTGTAAAGAAATAATGTTAGTGAACTACTGCTTACATTGGAAAAATACGAAACAACTTAACCCATTAGAAGGATTATTAAATAAAGTATGGTTAATTTATATACTAAAATACAGTATAATATGCCTCAATTAATATGGGTAATGACATGAAAAATGTTCATAATATATTATTATTTTAAAAGTATAGTAGTTATTGCTGTGCAATAACATTGTGCGTTATTTTATTTCAAATTTTATTCTCACATATAGTAAGAATAAAAGAGTAGTTATTGCTGTACAATAACATTGTGCATTATTTTATTTCAAATTTTTATCTTAGGTATGCTTTCTTATTTTTCTAATAACATGCATTTTTCAAGAAAGAATAATAATAATTTTTTCAAATATTTTTAAGTAAAACTCTTGAGAGAAAAAAAACCATTAGGAATCTAGTGGAGGGCGTGGAGCCAAGATGGCCAAATAGGAAGAGCTCCAGTCTACAGCTCCCAGCGTGAGCGACGCAGAAGATGAATGATTTCTGCATTTCCAACTGAGGTACCGGGTTCATCTCACTGGGGATTGTCGGAAAGTGGATGAGGACAGTGGCTGCAGTGCACCGAGTGTGAGCTGAAGCAGGGCGAGGCATCGCCTCACCCGGGAAGTACAAGGGGTCAGGGAATTCCCTTTCCTAGCAAAGGAAAAGGGTGACACACGACACCTGGAAAATCGGGTCACTCCCACCCTAATACTGCGCTTTTCCAATGGTCTTAGCAAACGGAACACTAGGAGATTGTATCCCGCACCTGGCTCGGAGGGTCCTACGCCCACGGAGCCTCGCTCATTGCTAGCACAGCAGTCTGAGATCAAACTGCAAGGCAGCAGCGAGGCTGGTGGAGGGGCAAGTGCCATTGCCGAGGCTTGACTAGGTAAACAAAGCAGCCAGGAAGCTCGAACTGGGTGGAGCCCGCCGCAGCTCAAGGAGGCCTGCTTGCCTCTCTAGACTTCACCTCTGGGGCCAGGCATAGCCAAACAAAAGGCAGCAGAATCCTCTGCAGACTTAAATGTCCCTGTCTGACAGCTTTGAAGAAAGTAGTGATTCTCCCAGCATGCAGCTTGAGATCTGAGAACGGACAGATTGCCTCCTCAAGTGGGTCCCTGAACCCCGAGTAGCTTAACTGGGAGGCATGCCCCAGTAGGGGCACACTGACACCTCACACAGCCGGGTACTCCTCTGAGACAAAACTTCCAGAGGAACGATCAGGCAGCAACATTTGCTGTTCACCAATATCCACTGTTCTGCAGCTGCCGCTGCTGATACCCAGGCAAACAGGGTCTGGAGTAGACCTCCAGCAAACTCCAACAGACCTGCAGCTGAGGGTCCTGATGTTAAAAGGAAAACTAACAAACAGAAAGGACATCCATACCAAAACCCCATCTGTACATCACCATGATCAAAGACCAAATGTACATAAAACCACAAAGATGGGGAAAAAACAGAGCAGAAAAACTGAAAATTCTAAAAATCAGAGCGTCTTTCCCCCTCCAAAGGAACGCAGCTCCTCACCAGCAACGGAACAAAGCTGGACGGAAAATGAATTTGACGAGTTGAGAGAATGCTTCAGATGATCAAACTACTCCAAGCTAAAGGAGGAAGCTTGACCCCATGGCAAAGAAGTTAAAAACCTTGAAAAAAGATTAGACAAATGGCTAACTAGAATAACCAATGCAGAGGAGTCCTTAAAGGACCTGATGGAGCTGAAAACCAAGGCACGAGAACTACATGATGAATGCACAAGCCTCAGTAGCCGATGCGATCAACTGAAAGAAAGGGTATCAGCGATGGAAGATCAAATGAGTGAAATGAAGCGAGAAGAGAAGTTTAGAGAAAAAAGAATAAAAAGACACATCAACAAAGCCTCCAAGAAATATCGGACTATGTGAAAAGACCAAATCTACGTCTGATTGGTGTACCTGAAAGTGATGGGGAGAATGGAACCAAGTTGGAAAACACTCTGCAGGATATTATCCAGGAGAACTTCCTCAATCTAGCAAGGCAGGCCAACATTCAAATTCAGGAAACACAGAGAATGCCACAAAGATACTCCTCGAGAAGAGCAACTCCAAGAAACATAATTGTCAGATTCACCAAAGTTGAAATGAAAGAAAAAATGTTAAGGGCAGCCAGAGAGAAAGGTTGGGTTACCCACAAAGGGAAGCCCCTCACACTAATAGCTGATCTCTTGGCAGAAACTCTACAAGCCAGAAGAGAGTGGGGGCCAATATTCAACATTCTTAGGAAAGAAAAGAATTTTCAACCCAGAATTTCATATCCAGCCAAACTAAGCTTCATAAGTGAAGGAGAAATAAAATCCTTTACATACAAGCAAATGCTGAGAGATTTGGTCACCACCAGGCCTGCCCTAAAAGAGCTCCTGAAGGAAGCACTAAACATAGAAAGGAGCAACCAGTACCAGCCACTACAAAAACATGGCAAATTGTAAAGACCAGACTAGGAAGAAACTGCATCAACTGATGAGCAAAATAACCAGCTAACATCATAATGACAGGATCAAATTCACACATAACAATATTAACCTTAAATGTAAATGGGCTAAATGCTCCAATTTAAAGACACAGACTGGCAAATTGGATAAGGAGTCAAGACCCATCAGTGTGCTGTATTCAGGAAACCCATCTCATGTTCAGAGACACACATAGGCTCAAAGTAAAGGGATGGAGGAAGATTCACCAAGCAAATGGAAAATAAAAAAAGGCAGGGGTTGCAATCCTAGTCTCTGATAAAACAGACTTTAAACAAACAAAGATCAAAAGAGACAAAGAAGGTCATTACATAATGGTAAAGGGATCAATTCAACAAGAAGAGCTAACTATCGTAAATATATACGCACCCAATACAGGAGCACCCAGATTCATAAAGTAAGTCCTTAGAGACCTAAAAAGAGACTTAGACTCCCACACAATAACAACGGGAGACTTTAACACCCCATTGTCAACATTAGACAGATCAACAAGACAGAAAGTTAACAAAGATATCCAGGAATTGAACTCAGCTCTGCACCAAGTGGACCTAATAGACATCTACAGAACTCTCCACCCCAAATCAACAGAATATACATTCTTCTCAGCACCACATCGCACTTATTTCAAATTGATCACATAGTTGGAAGTAAAGCACTCCTCAGCAAATGTAAAAGAACAGAAATTATAACAAACTGTCTCTCAGACCACAGTGCAATCAAACTAGAACTCAGGATCAAGAAACTCACTCAAAACCGCTCAACTACATGGAAACTGAACAACCTGCTCCTGAATGACTACTCGGTATATAACGAAATGAAGGCAGAAATAAAGATGTTTTCTGAAACCAACAAGAACAAAGACACAACATACCAGAATCTCTGGGACACACTCAAAGCAGTGTGTAGAGGGAAAATTTTAGCACTAAATGTCCACAAGACGAAGAAGGAAAGATCTAAAATTGACACCCTAACATCACAATTAAAAGAACGAGAGAAGCAAGAGCAAACACATTCAAAAGCTAGCAGAAGGCAAGAAATAACTAAAATCAGAGAAGAACTGAAGGAGATAGAGACACAAAAAACCCTTCAAAAAATCAATGAATCCAGTAGCTGGTTTTTTGAAATGATCAACAAAATTGACAGAGCGCTAGCAAGACTAATAAAGAAGAAAAGAGAGAAGAATCAAATAGACACAATAAAAAATGATAAAGGGGATATCACCACCGATCTCACAGAAATACAAAATACCATCAGAGAATACTATAAACACCTCTATGCAAATAAACTAGAAAATCTAGAAGAAATGGATACATTCCTGGACATATATGCCCTCCCAAGACTAAACCAGGAAGAAGCTGAATCTCTGAATAGACCAATAACAGGCTCTGAAATTGAGGCAATATAGCTTACCAACCAAAAAAAGTCCAGGACAAGATGGATTCACAGCTGAATTCTACCAGAGGTACAAAGAGGAGCTGGTACCATTCATTCTGAAACTATGCCAATCAATAGAAAAAGAGGGAATCCTCCCTAACTCATTTTATGAGGCCAGCATCATCCTGATACCAGAGCCTGGCAGAGACACAACAAAAAAAGAGAATTTTAGACCAATATCCCTGATCAACATCGATGCAAAAATCCTCAATAAAATATTGGCAAACCGAATCCAGCAGCACATCAAAAAGCTCATCCACCATGATCAAGTGGTCTTCATCCCTGGGGTGCAAGGCTGGTTCAACATATGCAAATCAATAAACGTAATCCAGCATATAAACAGAACCAATGACAAAAACCACAGGATTATCTCAATAGATGCAGAAAAGGCCTTTGACAAAATTCAACAGCCCTTCATGCTAAAAACTCTCAATAAATTAGGTATTGATGCGATATATCTCAAAATAATAAGAGCTATGTATGACAAACCCCAGCCAATATCATACTGAATGAACAAAAACTGGAAGCATTCCCTTTGAAAACTGCTACAAGACAGGGATGCCTTCTCTCACCACTCCTATTCAACATAATGTTGGAAGTTCTGGCCAGGGCAGTCAGGCAGGAGAAGGAAATAAAGGGTATTCAATTAGGAAAAGAGGAAGTAAAATTGTCCCTGTTTGCAGATGACATGACTGTATATCTAGAAAACCCCATCGTCTCAGCCCAAAATCTCCTTAAGCTGATAAGCAACTTCAGCAAAGTGTCAGCATACAAAATCAATGTGCAAAAATCACAGGCATTCTTACACACCAATAGCAGACAAACAGAGAGTGAAATCATGAGTGAACTCCCATTCACAATTTCTTCAAAGAGAATAAAATACCTAGGAATCCAACTTACAAGGGATGTGAAGGACCTCTTCAAGGAGAACTACAAACCACTGCTCAATGAAATAAAAGAGGATACAAACAAATGGAAGAACATTCCATGCTCATGGGTAAGAAGAATGAATATCGTGAAAATGGCTATACTGCCCAAGGTAATTTATAGATTCAATGCCATCCCCATCAAGCTACCAATGACTTTCTTCACAGAATTGGAAAATACTACTGTAAAGTTCATATGGAACCAAAAAAGAGCCCGCATTGCCAAGTCAATCCTAAGCCAAAAGAACAAAGCTGGAGGCATCACGCTACCTGACTTCAAACTATACTACAAGGCTACAGTAACCAAAACAGCATGGTACTGGTACCAAAACAGAGATATAGACCAATGGAACAGAACAGAGCCCTCAGAAATAATGCCACTTATCTACAACTATCTGATCTTTGACAAACCTGACAAAAACAGGAAATGGAGAAAGGATTCCCTATTTAATAAATGGTGCTGGGAAAACTGGCTAGCCATATGTAGAAAGCTGAAACTGGATCCCTTCCTTACACCTTATACAAAAATTAATTCAAGATGGATTAAAGACTTAAATGTGAGACCTAAAACCATAAAAACCCTAGAAGAAAACCTAGGCAATACCATTCAGGACATAGGCATGGGCAAGGACTTCATGTCTAAAACACCAAAAGCAATGGCAACAAAAGCCAAAATTGACAAATGGGATCTAATTAAATGAAAGAGCTTCTGCACAGCAAAAGAAACTACCATCAGAGTGAACAGGCAACCTACAGAATGGGAGAAAATTTTTGCAATCACTCATCTGACAAAGGGCTAATATCCAGAATCACAATGAACTCAAACAAATTTATAAGGAAAAAACAATCAAACCCATCAACAAGTGGACAAAGGATATGAACAGACACTTCTCAAAAGAAGACAATTATGCAGCAAAAAGACACATGAAAAAATGCTCATCATCACTGGCCATCAGAGAAATGCAAATCAAAACCAAAATGAGATAGCATCTTACACCAGTTAGAATGGCCATCATTAAAAGTCAGGAAACAACAGGTGCTGGAGAGGATGTGGAGAAGTAGGAACACTTTTACACTGTTGGTGGGACTGTAAACTAGTTCAACCATTGTGGAAGTCAGTGTGGCAATTCCTCAGGGATCAAGAACTAGAAATACCATTTGACCCAGCCATCCCATTACTGGGTATATACCCAAAGGATTATAAATCATGCTGCTATAAAGACACATGCACACGTATGTTTTTCACGGCACTATTCACAATAGCAAAGAGTTGGAACCAACCCAAATGTCCAACAATGATAGATTGGATTAAGAAAATGTGGCACATATAAACCATGGAATACTATGCAGCCATAAAAAATGATGAGTTCATGTCCTTTGCAGGGACATGGATGAAGCTGGAAACCATCATTCTCAGCAAACTATCGCAAGGACAAAAAAACAAACACTGCATGTTCTCACTCATAGGTGGGAATTGAACAATGAGAACACATGGACACACGAAGGAGAACATCACACACTGGGGCCTGTTGTGGGGGGGGGAGAGGGGAGGGATAGCATTAGGAGATATACCTAATGTTAAATGAGGAGTTAATGGGTGCAGCACACCAACATGGCACATGTATACATATGTAACAAACCTGCACGTTGTGCACATGTACCCTAAAACTTAAAGTATAATAAAAAAAAAGTTAAAATGTTGAGCTATCATGCCACAACATAGATGAACCTTGAAAACAGTAGGCTAAGTAAAAGAAACCAGTCATTGGTTATACAATAACCATATATGGTATAATTTCATTTCTATGAAATGTCTAGCACAGGCAAATTCATAGAGACAAAAAGTAGATTAGTGGTTGCCTAGGGCTGCATGGGGAAGAGAATGAAGGGTGACTACCAATGGGCATAAGGTTTCTTTTCTGGGTAATAAAAATGTTCTAAAAATGTGGTGATGTTGCACGATTCTGTAAATATACTGAAAACCACTTGAGTTGCACATTATAAATGGCTGAAATTTATGCTGTAAAAATTCTAGCTCAATAAAGCTGTCGAAAATGCTGGGGGTATTGGGGAAAAAAAAAGAATCTAGTGGAGGAGATTATGATGACAGAAACACTATCATATTTGAGGAAGCCATTAATGAACTGATAGCTAACAGCTGATAAAATATACGCTATAATACCAAAAAAGTGTCCTAAAATTGCAAACACTATGTTGACACTAAAAATATCAATAGTATTTGTTTTAAAAAAAATTAGCAAAGAATCTACAATTTTAGCCTAATTACCTAACAGCACAATTTTAGCCTAATTACATAAATAAGGAATCATACTGCAAGGGAAACTGACAAACATAAAAGATAGAAAAAGGAGAGGACACGCTTGTAATCCCAGCACTTTGGGAGGCCGAGGCGGGCGGATCACGAGGTCAGGAGATCGAGACCACAGTGAAACCCCGTCTCTACTAAAAATACAAAAAATTAGCCAGGCGTGGTGGCGGGCGCCTGTAGTCCCAGCTACTCAGAGAGGCTGAGGCAGGAGAATGGCGTGAACCCGGGAGGCGGAGCTTGCACTCCAGCCTGGGCGACAGCAAGACTCCGTCTCAAAAAAAAAAAAAAAAAAGAAAAAGGAGAGGAAACTGTAAATACATGAGTAACAGAAAAATAAAAATATTAGAAATGTAGAAACTGTAATTAAGGAAATAATTATTTAAAATATTAGTGAATTTAAGAAAGATCTCAGCATCAGTAATAAAAGGATCAATTAAGGAACTGTCCTCAAAGACACAATGTTATGAGCTATTAAGGAGAAAACATAATAAGAATAAGAGCATAAAAATTACATAAAGTTTCAGCTTTTAAGAGCTAGAAAAGGAAGAGTTTGGGAGAAACTTTTAGTGAGCTAAGAGAAATAAAGCCATCATCATAGAGGCAGTTTTTTACTAACCTGTCTCTTCAACATTAAAAGTAAACTGGTTACAATTCCAAAAGTTCTGAAATAATGTCTAACAAAGTTTTACTTTAGCAAATGTAAACAGATAAAATGTGAAACCTTCATTCATTGATTCATTTATTCATTCATTCAGTAAATATTTATTGAGCAGACTGTGCTAAGCACTGTCCTACTTGGGGACAGTGCAGTCAAGGACAGGATTAACTTACAGCTGACTTGTGGTAGTGTTATGCTAATCTCCAGGAATACCTGGAAGTCTAGTAGTGACCCTCGGCCAAGATGCAGTGACATGTACTAACTAGTCAGTTGTAATATGCTATTTTTTATGACCAAAACTAACCTGGAGGCATTCCACATCTGTTTATTTACTTTGTTTATTGAAAATGTAGATTGGTGGTTTGCATCTGATATAACCAGTTGGGGTAGAAACGACCCCTCAAAAAACTTGTGTCTTGGCTCTCTAGACCAAGATATCTCACATGTATCTTGATGGTTTATAACTGAAAGTCTAAACACATCCTGTGTAACTGAGAAAGGGCCCTGAGAGCTCTGTCGGAAGTGTGGATCTCTTTGTCTTTGCAGGTTCATTATTTCTCTTGCTGAAAGAAAGCCACATGTGGGTGTACCCTGAGAAGTCTTGTGAGTGTTGTCAATTATTTGACCCTGTGTGACTGTTGAAGCAGGGAACAAAACAGAATGAAAAGCTCTTGCCCCTGTAGAGCTTCCTTTGTAATGGAAAAAGGCAAGCAATAAGCAAAATAAATCAATAGTATGTTATATATGTCATGATAGACGCTGTGGAGAAAAACAAAGCTGGAAAGGGTATAAGGAGTTCCAAGCAGAAGAGCCAGTGAAACCTTTACTAAGAAGGCGATATTTAAGCAAAGACACGAGTAGTGAGGGAACATGCAGGTAGACATTTAGGGAAAAATCTTTGCTAGCAGATAAAACAAAGAGCAAAGACACTCAGCTGGGAGGAAGCCAAGGGTAAGCAAGGAGGCTAAAGTAGCTGGAGTAAGACCAATCAGAAGGACAGTAACCGGAGATGAACTCAGACAGGTAATGGGATATCAAATCAAATGGGGTATTTTAGGTCACTGTCATGACTTTGGCTTTTATTTAATAAGTAGAATGAGATGGGAAGCCACTGGATAGCAGAAGAGTGGCTTATTCTGAATTGCATTTAAAGGCCTTCCTCTGGAAGCTGTGCTAAGAACAGATCCTAGGTGGGCAAAGGTAGAAGTAGGAAGACCAGTTGGGAAGCTTGGATATAGCAGTGGTGGTGACAAAAACTGGATGTATTCTGGATATATTTCAAAGGTAAATATAATAGGATTACACGTGAAGTCCAAGAGAAAGAGTGAAATCAAACGTGTGAATTAAAATAATGAGTTCCAAGTGTCTACTGAAGGGTTCCACTTGAATATTTGATGTCTCTGTAACTTAACTAAGCTTATCACCTTCACTAACAGCCCTGTTCCGCCTCCTGTATCCTCTATCTCACGTCAAGTAACTTCTAGCCAATTACACAACCTAGATACTTGAAGGCGATCATTATCTTTTCTTTTTCTCATAGACCCCATAATTGATCAGTTCCCAAATCATCCTTAAAATCTCCTTTAAATCCGTCAAATTGTTTCCATTTCCAGTGTTGTTCTCTTAGTTCAGACACTCATCATGTCTTCTGGACTACTAGAACAGGGAATGGAATAAAAAAGAAAAAGATTTCCTGAGTATGTGTATGTGCCAGGCAGCAGGCTACGTGATGTACAGTCACTATTTTTTTCATTATTTTACTTTTATTTTTTATTATACTTTAAGTTCTAGGGTACATGTGCACAACGTGCAGGTTTGTTACATATGTATACATGTGCCATGTTGGTTTGCTGCACTCATTAACTTGTCATTTACATTAGGTATTTCTCCTAATGCTATCCCTCCCCCATTCCCCCACCTCAGTGTGTGATGTTTCCCACCGGGTGTCCAAGTGTTCTCATTATTCAATTCCCACCTATGAGTGAGAACATGCAGTGTTTGGTCTTCTGTTCTTGCGATAGTTTGCTCAGAATGATGGTTTCCCGCTTCATCCATGTTGCTATAAAGGACATGAACTCATCCTTTTTAATGGCTGCATAGTATTCCATGGTGTATATGTGCCACATTTTTAAAATCCGGTCTATTATTGATGGACATTTAGGTTGGTTCCAAGTCTTTGCTATTGTGAATAGTACCGCAATAAACATACCTGTGCATGTGTCTTTATAGTGGCATGATTTACAATCCTTTGGCTATATACCCAGTAATGGGATCACTGGGGCAAATGGTATTTCTAATTCTAGATCCTTGAGGAATCACCACACTGTCTACCACAATGGTTCGACTAGTTTACACTCCCACCAACAGTGTAAAAGCGTTCCTATTTCTCCACATCCTCTCCAGCACCTGTTGTTTCCTGACTTTTTAGTGATCGCCATTCTAACTGGTGTAAGATGGTATTTCATTGTGGTTTTGATTTGAATTTCTCTGATATCAGTGATGATGAGCATTTTTTCACGTGTCTGTTGACTGCATAAATGTCTTCTTTTGAAAAGCGTCTGTTCATATCCTTTGCCCACTTTTTGATGGGGTTGTTTTTTTTCTTGTAAATGTGTTTAAGTTCTTTGTAGATTCTGGATATTAACCCTTTGTCACATGGGTAGATTGCAAAAATTTTCTCCCATTCTGTAGGTTGCCTGTTCACTCTGATGGTAGTTTCTTTTGCTGTGCAGAAGCTCTTTCATTTAATTAGATCCCATTTGTCAATTTTGACTTTTGTTACCATTGCTTTTAGAGTTTTAGACATGAAGTCCTTGCCCATGCCTATGTCCTGAATGGTATTGCCTAGGTTTTCTTCTAGGGATTTTATGGTTTTAGGTCTAACATTTAAGTCTTTAATCCATCTTGAATTAATTTTTGTATAAGGTGTAAGGAAGGGATCCAGTTTCAGCTTTCTACATATGGCTAGCCAGTTTTCCCAGCACCATTTAGTAAATAGGGAATCCTTTCTCCATTTCTTGTTTTTGTCAGGCTTGTCAAAGATCAGATGGCTGAAGATGTGTGGTGTCATTTCTGAGGCCGCTGTTCTGTTCCATTGGTCTATATCCCTGTTTTGTACCAGTACCATGCTGTTTTGGTTACTGTAGCCTTGTAGTACAGTTTGAAGTCAGGTGGCGTGATGCCTCCAGCTTTGTTCTTTTTGTTTAGGATTGTCTTTGCACTGCGGGCTCTTTTTTTGGTTCCATATGAACTTTAAACTAGTATTTTCCAATTCTGTGAAGAAAGTCAGTGGTAGCTTTATGGGGATGGCATTGAATCTATAAATTACCTTGGGCAGTATGATTCTTCCTATCCATGAGCATGGAATGTTCTTCCATTTGTTTGTGTCCTCTTTTATTTCATTGAGCAGTGGTTTGTAGTTCTCCTTGAAGAGGTCCTTCACATCCCTTGTAAGTTGGATTGCTAGGTATTTTATTCTCTTTGTAGCAATTGTAAATGGGAGTTCACTCATGATTTCACTCTCTGTCTGCTATTGGTGTATAAGAATGCCTGTGATTTTTACACATTGATTTTGTATCCTGAGACTTTGCTGAAGTTGCTTATCAGCCTAAGGAGATTTGGGGCTAAGATGATGGGATTTTCTAAATACACAATCATGTCATCTGCAAACAGGGACAATTTTACTTCCTATTTTCCTAATTGAATACCCTTTATTTCTTTCTCCTGCCTGATTGCCATGGCCAGAACTTCCAACACTACGTTGAATAGGAGTGGTAAGAGAAGGCATCCCTCTCTTGCACCAGTTTTTAAAGGGAATGCTTCCAGTTTTTGCCTATTCAGTATGATACTGGCTGTGGGTTTGTCATAGATAGCTCTTATTATTTTGAGATACGTTCCATCGATACCTAGTTTACTGAGAGTTTTTAGCATGAAGGGCTGTTGAATTTTGTCAAAGGCCTTTTCTGCATCTATTGAGACAATCATGTGATTTTTGTCTTTGGTTCTGTTTATGTGATGGATTATGTTCATTGATTTGCATATGTTGAACCAGCCTTGCATCCCAGGGATGAAACCGACTTGATCTTGGTGGATAAGCTTTTTGATGTGCTGCTGGATTCGGTTTGCCAATATTTTATTGAGGATTTTCACATCTGTGTTCATCAGGGATATTGGTCTAAAATGCTCTTTTTTGGTTGTGTCTCTGCCAGGCTTTGGTATCAGGATGATGCTGGTGCCATAAAAGGAGTTAGGGAGGATTCCCTCTTTTTCTATTGATTGGCATAGTTTCAGAAGGAATGGTACCAGCTCCTCTTTGTACCTCTGGTAGAATTCGGATGTGAATCCATCTGGTCCTGGACTTTTTTTGGTTGGTAAGCTATTAATTATTACCTCAATTTCAGAGCCTGTTATTGGTCTATTCAGAGATTCAACTTCTTCCTGGTTTAGTCTTGGGAGGGTGTATGTGCCCAGGAATTTATCCATTTCTTCTAGATTTTCTAGTTTATTTGCATAGAGGTGTTTATAGTATTCTCTGATGGTAGTTTGTATTTCTGTAAGATCAGTGGTGATATCCCCTTTATCATTTTTTATTGTGTCTATCTGATTCTTCTCTCTTTTCTTCTTTATTAGTCTTGCTAGTGCTCTATCAATTTTGCTGATCATTTCAAAAAACCAGCTCCTGGATTCATTGATTTTTTGAAGGGTTTTTCGTGTCTCTATCTCCTTCAGTTCTTCTCTGATCTTAGTTATTTCTTGCCTTCTGCTAGCTTTTGAATGTGTTTGCTCTTGCTTCTCTCGTTCTTTTAATTGTGATGTTAGGGTGTCAATTTTAGATCTTTCCTGCTTTCTCTTGTGGGCATTTAGTGCTATAAATTTCCCTCTACGCACTGCTTTAAATGTGTCCCAGAGATTCTGGTATGTTGTGTCTTTGTTCTCATTGGTTTCAAAGAGCATCTTTATATCTGCCTTCATTTCGTTATTTACCCAGTAGTCATTCAGGAGCAAGTTGTTCAGTTTCCATGTAGTTGTGTGGTTTTGAGTGAGTTTGTTAATCCTGAGTTCTAATCTGATTGCACTGTGGTCAGAGAGACAGTTTGTTGTGGTTTCTGTTCTTTTACATTTGCTGAGGAATGCTTTACTTCCAACTATGTGACCAATTGTGAAATAAGTGCAATGTGGTGCTGAGAAGAATGTATATTCTGTTGATTTGGGGTGGAGGGTTCTATAGATATCTATTAGATTGGCTTGGTGCAGAGCCAAGATCAAGTCCTGGATATCCTTGTTAACCTTCTGTCTCATTGATCTGTCTAATATTGACAGTGGGGTCTTAAAGTCTCCTATTATTGTGTGGGAGTCTAAGTCTCTTTTTAGGTCTCTCAGGACTTGCTTTTTCAATCTGGGTGCTCCTGTATTGGGTGCATATATATTTAGGATAATTAGCTCTTCTTGTTGAATTGATCCCTTACCATTATGTAATGGCCTTGTCTCTTTTGATCTTTGTTGGTTTAAGGTCTGTTTTATCAGAGACTAGGATTGCAACCCCTGCTTTTTTTTTTGCATTCCATTTGCTTGACAGATCTTCCTCCATCCCTTTATTTTGAGCCTATGTGTGTCTCTGCACATGAGATGAGTCTCCTGAATACAGCACACTGATGGGTCTTGACTCTTTATCCAATTTGCCAGTCTGTGTCTTTAAATTGGAGCATTTAGCCAATTGACATTTAAGGTTAATATTGTTATGTGTGGATTTGATCCTGTCATTATGATGTTAGCTGGTTATTTTGCCCATTAGTTGATGCAGTTTCTTCTTAGCATCAATGGTCTTTACAATTTGGTATGTTTTTGCAGTGGCTGGTACCGGTTGTTCCTTTCCATGTTTAGTGCTTCCCTCAGGAGCTCTTGTAAGGCAGGCCTAGTGGTGACAAAATTTCTCAGTATTTGCTTGTCTGTAAAGGATTTTATTTCTCCTTCACTTACGAAGCTTAGTTTGGCTGGATATGAGATTCTGGGTTGAAAATTCTTTCGTTTAAAAATGTTGAATATTGGCCCCCACTCTCTTCTGGCTTGTAGGGTTTTTGCTGAGAGATCTGCTGTTAGTCTGATGGGCTTCCCTTTGTGGGCAACCTGACCTTTCTCTCTGGCTGCCCTTAACATTTTTTCCTCCATTTCAACCTTGGTGAATCTGACAGTTATGTGCCTTGGGGTTGTTCTTCTCGAGGAGTATCTTTGTGGTGTTTTTTGTATTTCCTGAATTTGAATGTTGGCCTGCCTTGCTAGTTTGGGAAGTTCTCCTGGATAATATCCTGAAGAGTGTTTTCCAGCTTGGTTCCATTCTCCCTGTCACTTTCAGGTACACCAGTCAAATGTAGATTTGGTCTTTTCACATAGTCCCATATTTCTTGGAGGCTTTGTTCGTTTCTTTTTACTCTTTTTTCTCTAAACTTCTCTTTTCGCTTCATTTCATTCATTTGATTTTTAATCACTGATACCCTTTCTTCCAGTTGATCGAATCAGCTACTGAAGCTTGTAAATGCATCACGTAGTTCTCGTGCCATGGTTTTCGGCTCCATCAGGTCATTTAAGGTCTTCTCTATGCTGTTTATTCTAGTTAGCCATTCGTCTAATCTTTTTTCAAGGTTTTTAGCTTCCTCGTGATGGCTTCAAACATCCTTCTTTAGCTCGGAGAAGTGTGTTATTACTGACTTTCTGAAGCCTACTTCTGTTGACTCATCAAAGTCATTCTCTGTCCTGCTTTGTTCTGTTGCTGGCGAGGAGCTGTGATCTTTTGGAGGAGAAGGGGCACTCTGGTTTTTAGAATTTTCAGTTTTCTGCTCTGGTTTCTCCCCATGTTTGTGGTTTTATCTACCTTTGGTCTTTGATGATGGTGACCTACAGATGGGGTTTTGGTATGGATGTCCTTTTTGTTGATGTTGATGCTATTCCTTTCTGTTTGTTAGTTTTCCTTCTAACAGTCAGGTCCCCCAGCTGCAGGTCTGTTGGAGTTTTCCACTCCAGATCCTGTTTGCCTGGGTTTCACCAGCGGAGGCTGCAGAACAGCAAATATTGCAGAAGAGCAAATATAGCTGCCTGATCCTTCCTCTGAAAGCTTTGTCTCAGAGGGGCACCAGGCTGTATGAGGTGTCAGTGGGCCCCTAATGGGAGGTGTCTCCAAGTTAGGCTACACGGGGGTCAGGGACCCACTTGAGGAGGCAGTCTCTCTGTTCTCAGAGCTCAAACACTGTGCTGGGAGAACCACTGCTCTCTTCAGAGCTGTCAGACAGGGATGTTTAAGTCTGCAGAAGTTTCTGCTGCCTTTTGTTCAGCTATGCCCTGCCCCCAGAGATGGAGTCTACAGAGGTAGGTGGGCCTCGTTGAGCTGTGGTGGGCTCCACCCAGTTCGAGCTTCCCGCCACTTTGTTTACCTACTCAAGCTTCAGCTATGGCAGATACCCCTCCCCCAGCCAGGCTTGCCACCTCATAGTTTGATCTCAGACTAGCAGTGAGCAAGGGTCCGTGGGCGTGGGACCCACTAAGGCAGGCATGGGATATAATCTCCTGGTGTGCCGTTTGCTAAGACTGTTGGAAAAGCGCAGTATTTAGTTGGCAGTGTCCTGGTTTTCCCAGTACAGTCTGTCATGGCTTCCTTTGGCTCAGAAAGGGAAATACCCCAACCCCTTGCGCTTCCCGGGTGGGGTGATGCCCCTCCCTGCTTCGGCTCACCCTCCGTGGGCTGCACCCACTTTCTGACCAGTCCCAATGAGATGAACCAGGTGCCTCAGTTAGAAATGCAGAAATCACCCGTCTTCTGTGTTGATCACGCTGGGAGCTGCAGACTGGGGTTGTTCGTATTTGGCCATCTTGGAACCCACTTCCTACAGTCACTATTTTTTAATCAAAATTATCCTAACTGATTTACTCAATGCTAATCTTTCCATATTCCAATATATTTTCCAAGGGTAATTTTCAAACACAGATCTGATCATGTCATTCTACTGCTTCAATGACTCTGGGGCTTTTTACATGCTAATCCCTCTGCCTTGACATATTTTTACATCATCATTTATTCACATTATTTGTTCATTAATATATATGTATTTATCCAATAGAACCTACCTCAAGAAAATCCTTAGGTGCATAAACAGGTCTGAAAAGGCTTAAATCTAGAATAAGATAGATTATAAGCAAAATTTCAGCTAATAATATATGAAGCCTTATTAAATAAATGTTAATCATTCTTTCATATGTTATCATACAGATAGATTAATTCAATCATTTCTTGAGAATCAATTATTTGTCATATACTGCATTAAGTACAGAGAACACTAAAATGAAAAGACAATTTCTTCCCTTAACGTCCTAGATGGCATTTTCTGGAAGAAATTAAGAGCATCCTATTCACAAATTATAATTATTTATAACTGAACTGGCCAAACGATGTCAATGTAACATAAAGGTTCTATATGAGAATTCTCAATGTACTTAAAATACAAACAATGCATTCTTAGTGAATTCCTCCAGTTGTATTAAACTATTCCCCCTTTTGAACTCAAATAACTATATATAATAACTCTATTATGGTATTTATCTCTTACCTAGTCCCCTACATGTATTTTTAGCAGTGGTAAAGGAAGGGGAGGAGGAAGGGTTATGTACATGTCTGTCTATACAATTACAGCCATCTATCATAGTAAATGAAATATAGTTGTTATTCATTTTATATTTACAAAATTGACTAGATTTTAAATATTAAAATGAACAAAAATAAATTCTTTAAAACATTTTAAAGTCTTCAAACGTATTTTTCACTATTTATCCTATTTTTAACAACCCAATATAATTAAGCTTGCACAATATTTACCTTAATTAAAAGACAAGAATCTCAAAAATCCACTGGATAATTTATAATTTTATAAAAATGTTTTTAAAGGCTGCTTTAAAAAAGGATAAATAAGGCCAGGCGCAGTGGCTCACACCTGTAATCCCAGCACTTAGGGAGGCTCTGGTGGGAGGATGGGAGGATTACTTGAGGCCAGGAGTTCAACAGAGAGAGCCAGGGCAACATAGCAAAACCCCATCTCTACAAAAAATAAAAACATTAGCCAGGCATGGTGATGTGTGCCTGTAGTCTTAGCTACTCAGCAGGCTGAGGTGAAAGGACACTCTGAGCCCAGGAGCTTGAGGTTAAAGTGAGCTGTGATCATGCTACTGCACTCCAGCACAGGTAATAGAGCAAGAAACTGTCTCTAAAAACACAAACAAACAAAAAGCTGCTCCTGATGTCTGTATTTATTAGTTGCATGTGGTGTCTGGGAGTTTGAGTAGGCCAGTCTAATTCTGGTTTTCCAGATGACAGAAAATTAATGAGAAGGAAAATTGCAATCTTCCCAAAAGAATTGTTAATTATGTTATTTTAGATCCACAGTTAAGAAGGCAATTATTTTTCCACTACTACATTCAGAAAAAACTGTTCACATACCTGGTTCATCAGTTCCCATTTCATTCCATTTATTAAGAAGTTCTTTCTGTTCTCCAACTGGCCTCTGGAAAAGGTAATTTTGAAACTGGTTTCATTTCATTTTTTGAAGTCTAGCAATACAACTAAAAACAAGAATCAATAACTTATTTAAAAGCTAAATAAACGACCATAACAGGATAATTTCATTAAACATGTTGAATTTGGGGGGTAACTGCATTTAAATTATTATTTAACTATTATGTTATATCTAGTCTCAATGGCTTAGTTAGAACATGGTGCTAATGAGTCCAATAAAAGAAGGCAAGTGATCTGTACTGGCCAGTAAATTTCACAAAGAAAAACTGCTCCTCAGCCACATACTACATCTCTTACCCCCATCCAGCAGTCTCAGAAAAGCATCACAAGGGGGACCGGCCAAGAGAGTGTGACTAAGAGTCAGTAGCATCATCTTCCTATAAGAAAGGCAGTATATACAATACTACATATTTAGACAGTTTTTAATATAAATGTATCCCTTTTTAAACACTATCCTTCCGGCGCCTTCAGTAATTTTCCCTTGGATATTATCCAAAGTATACCCACTACATCCTGTCCAACAACAAGGAATAAATAGCAGGTAGGGAGAATGAAGTAAAGGGAAACTGACTCTCTCCTACTTGTGAGCAGCTACAAAGAATACAGAACATCCCTCAAGTGTTTTTTCTTTTCTTTCTCATCTTTTCTCCTCAATGCCCAGAGTAACATAAATGTTGAGTATTAGATCTAAATAGAATTCCAGTTCTACAGAGAGATGACAAATTATCCTTTTTGTTTCCTATGTTAATACCGAAAGATGGTACCGTATTACCTATTACAAGATCACAGTATGCCTGAACTCTAACTGTGATTCAAGGAATATGGCTATTGTGCTAATTAGCCAAAAAGTAAGGAGACTAAAGGTAATTAAAATCTTTAAAGCACATTCCTAATCTTTACAGCCAAATGTCTAACTCATCTATACTACAGATTCATATTTCTGTTTATTTGCAAAGATACAGGTTTGTTATAATAATTATTATAGCACACAAAATAGAAATCTATATAGAATATACCCACATAATTGGCCTTTTACAGATTTTTGTTTCAAACCAAGTTGATATACTAGTAAAAATAAATAAATAGGCCGGGCGCGGTGGCTCACATCTGTAATCCCAGCACTTTGGGAGGCCAAGGTGGGCGGATCATGATGTCAGGAGATCAAGACCCTCCTGACTAACACAGTGAAATCCCGTCTCTATCAAAAATACAAAAAAATTAGCCAGACCTGGTGGCAGGTGCCTGTAGTCCCAGCTACTTGGGAGGCTGAGGCAGAAGAATTGCTCGAACCCAGGAGGCGGAGGTTGCAGTGAGCCGAGATCGCGCCACTGCACTCCAGCCTGGGTGACACAGCAAGACTCTGCCCCTAAATAAATAAATAAATAAATGTGCCTAACAGTTATATAACTTCATGATACTTTCTAGTATTTGATTCACAATGAAATACTTAAACAGAAAAATGTTTAAAAGTACCTTTCGTGCCAGTGGGATACTCAGTTCAGTGCACATACTATTTAAACTCTTCAAAATTCTTTTTTCCCAACTTCCCTGAAACATAAAAAACAATCAATTATCTTTTCCAGTAACAACACTAAAACTAATAAAAAAAATTAAAGATATTACAAATTATATAGAAATGGTAAGGCTGGTTGAGATTGGTTATCCTTATTTACTAGTCCACTCAACAAATACTGACTATTGCCTACTATATGCCAGATACTATCCTTTGTGCTATGAATTAAGCAGTGAATAACAGAAAGCCTCAGTCCTCAAATAACTGACATTTTAGTTGAGGATGGGAATGAGGATAGATTTTTTTAAAATGTCAAGAAGTCATGTGGTAATAAACATTATATGGAAAATATCAGATAAAAAGATAAGTTAAATTTAAGCAGTTTATAAATGTTTAATACTTAGGAATCTCATTAATGACCTAGTAAAAGGTAAAAATGTACAGAAATTATTACACTGTAATTTTTCCAAAAATGAAAATTTACCCCTAAATACTTCAGCATGCATATTCTTAGAATAAGGACGTTTTCCAACATATCACAATATCATTATCATACCTAAGAAAATTAATATTTCATGATGTCATACTTAGTCCATATATATTCAAATTTTCCAGTTGTCTCCAAAATATCTTTTACAGTTTTTTAAAATCTGGGATCCATTCAAAATTCATGCATTACATTTCATTGGTTGTTATGTCTCTGTCTTTCATAGCAGTTTAATCTAGAATCTCTCTATTCTTTTTTTTTTTTTTTTATGATACTGACTTTTTTCAAAGGTCCAGGCCAGTTATCTTTTAGAATGTGTCACAATTTGGATTTGTCTCACTATTTTTCATAGTATTGATTACTTTCTTCATTATCTCTTCTATTTCTTATAACATGGAAATTAAGTTTTAATAGTCCTAGGTTTGATCATCCATAAATACCATATTTTAATATAATATTCTTTTCAATGACAAGCTAAAATGCCATAATAATATTTTTTGTTTTTTTAATAAATGTGCCTACAGACCACTTCTAGCTCACTGAAACCAAAATAAAATAATACCAAAGTCCCAAAATTCAGACCTAATAAGGAAACAAGGAGAGAACTGTATATTACTCATAAAGAACAATTAATAATCAATAATCAATTAATGAAAGTGGAATAATAACAACAGTTCCCTTATGTGGCTGTTACAAAGATTAAAAGATGTTAATACATGTAAACTGACTCAAACAGTGGCATAATATGATAATTATCATTCAATAAGTGATGGCTTTTACTACAGCTATCATTATTCATAGCTTCTTCAACACACACATTCAAATACATTACTCTTTATCTGAAATTTGCTCTCCAAGCCCAACTCCCACCTCCAACATTCTTATTCTTGTCTAAATAAATCTTATTCACCTTTTAGGTATCAGCCTAAATATCCCTTCCTCCATTAAGACTTGTCTCACCTGGTCCCCAACCAAGATAGCATTAGGTGACTTTGCTTATGGGCTTTCATAACACCCTGTCCTCCACCTATCATGGTACAAATCACACTGTGTCCAGCACATAATAGATGCTCAATAATTAAACATATTTCTACCCTAAGTAATGTTGCAAGTATTTTAAAAAATTTTAATGCAATGGCCCAAGCAGTGAATGAACAGAAAAAATTCTTCTGAAGGATAAATATCGAGCTATGTGAAATGTATAAAGTTCAGTTTACTACATTTATAGAAATAGATTTTCAAGAATAAAAGCATACTCAATACATTACATGAAATAGCTCCCAAATTAACTCTATTTATTGGCTCATTCTAATTCTCTCCTTAACTATAAATAATTCTCTTAGATCCAAGACTTATTTGGTACCTCTTATTTGGGTACATTGTTAATGAGCAAACATTAATTATAATGATACAACCTACCTTCCACATTCAATATCTTTACACCCATCTTATTTAGATAAATCTCATTCACCTTTCTGATGTCAGATTAAGTATCATTTCCTCTAACAAGCCTTCTGTTACCTGCTGCCTCCCACCCCAAATGGTGGAGGAAACAGGTAAGAAAAAGTTTATTAAAAAATACTTCTAATTAAATGATCACAATAAAATAAAATTTGCATACATATTAAAAATCCAATCCCTGGATTTTTATTTATCCTATTATAAGGAACCAAATTGCTCGCTATTAAATTATGGTTACAAATATTCTCATTTTCAATCACTCATGCAAAGAGCTCTAGAATTGATAAAAAGGCATTAACTCTCAGACATAAAAACAAAATTAAAGTTATGAAATACAATAGACATCAATGTGCAGCTCATAATATACAGAGTTGGCCCTTGAACAACATAGGCTTGAACTGTGTGGGTTTACTTATATTTAAATTTTTTCCAATAAATATATTGGAAAAAATTCTGGAGATCAGCAACAATTTCAAAAAACCTCACAGACAAACCATATAGCCTAGACATATTGAAAATTTTAAGAAAAAGTTGGGTTTGATCTGAATGCATAAAATATATGTAGATACTAGTAGTCTATTTTTTCATTTCCTACCATAAAGTATACATAAAACTATTATAAAAAGTTAAGTTTTATTAAAAATGTATATATACTTTCAGACTATACATGGTACCATTTGAAGTTGAGAGAAATATAAACATAAAGATGTAGTATGAAATCACAACTGCATAAAATTATCTGTAGCACATACTATATTACTGTAACAATTTTGTAGCCACCTCCTCTTGCTATTGAATTCACAGTGAATTCAAGTGCTGTGAGTATCTGCTTGAAACCCTGGGTGATGCTAATCATCTCCATGTGAGCAGTTCCACAGGCCTGTAAATTGTGTATTGCAGTAAAAAGTGATCTCTCACAGTCTCACATTTTTTAATTGTGTTGAGCACAATATTGTCCCTGAATAATACCATGGGACCCATACAAAAAGCCACTAGTGATGCTAGAAATGCTCCCAAGAAGAAAAGTCATGACATTGCAAGAAAACATTGAATTGCTTGATATGTACAGAAGATTGAGGTCTGCAGCTGCAGTTGCCCATCACTTCAAGAGAAATGAATCCAGCATAAGGACCATTGTTAAAAAAAGAAAAGGAAATTCATGAAGCCATTGCTGTCGCTACACAACCAGTGGTGAAAATCTTGCATTTTTTTTTGCAAAATACCTTTATCTAGTATTGAAAATACAGCTTTTATGTGGGTGCAGGGTTACTAAAAGGCATACCCATAGACTCCAAATATGATTTGAGAAAAAGTGAAGTCATTAGATGACAATTTAAAGCAAAAGAAACGTAAAGGATCTAAAGCTGGAGGATTTAATCCCAGCCAAGGATGGTTTGATAATTTTCAAAATCAGTTTGGCTTAAAAATGTCAAGATAACAAGAGAAGCAGCTTCTGCTGACCAAGAGGCAGAAGATGAGTTCCCAGATGCCATTAAAATCACTGAGGAAAAAGGATATCTGGCTGAATGGGTTTTTAATGCAGAAGACAGTGCCTTATTCTAGGGGGGAAAAATGCCACATAGGACTTTTATTAGTAAGTAAGAGAAGCAAGTACCAGGATTTAAGGCAAGAAGAAATAGGCTAATTCTACCATTTTTTTTGTAAATGCAATTGGGTTTAGGAACAGGACTGCCCTTATCTGTAAAGATGCTAACCCCTGAGCCTTGAAGGGAAAAGATAAACACCAATTGCCAGGCTTTTGGTTTTAAAACAAGAAGGCCTGGACAACAAGAACACTTTTTCTGGATTGGTTCAATTTATGCTTTGCCCCGATGTCAGGAAGTATCTTGTCAGTAAAGGACTGTTTTTAAAGCTGTTTTGATATTGGACAATGCCCTTCGCCTTGCAGAACACCATGAGTTCAACATAGAAGATATCAAATTGGTCTACTTACCCTCAAACACAACGTCTCTAACTCAGCCTGTGGGTCTGGGTCATAGGGACCTTTAAGGCTCATTATATACAGCACCCTATGGAAAAGATTTGCCAATGCTATGGAAGAGAAACCCAATACAGAGATCGTCATGAAAGTCTGGAAGACTTATACCACTGAAGACACCGTTGTTTTTATGGAAAAAGCTGTGAAAGCCATCAAGCCCAAAGCAGTAAATTCCTGCTGGAGAAAACTGTTTCCAGATGTTGTACAGACTTCACAGGATTTACAAGAGAGTCAATCAAGGAAATAATGAAAGAGATTGTAGATATGACCAAAAAAGGTTGGAAGTGAAGGGTTGCAAGATACTGATTTTAGAGAAATTCAACAGCTAATAGACACCACACCGGAGGAATTAATTAAAAACAACTTGATGGAGATGAGTGCTTCCAGACCACTGTCAGAAAATGAGGAAGAACACGTAGAAGAAGTGGCGCCAAAAAAAAAAATTGACATTGGACAATCTGGCAGAAGAGTTCTGATTATTCAAGACTGCTTTTGACTTCAGTGTCCATATCATAGATTTTGCAACATGGACCTATGACTTCAGTGTCCGTATCAAGATTTTGCAACATGGACCCTTGAAACTAAAGCAAACAGTGAAAGAGGACTGGAACCATATAGAAATATTTTTAGAAAAATGAAAAAGTAAAAACGTCAGATGGGAGTTACAATGTATTTCTGTAAAATTACACCAAGTGTGCCTGCCTCTCCTGTATCCCTTCTACCTCCTCTACCTCTTTTGCCTCTGCCAGGCAAGACAGCAAGACCAACCCTTCCTCTTCCTCCTCCTCCTCAGTCTACTCAATGTGAAGATGATTTATGACCACTTATGATGAAGATATTTATGATGATCTACTCCCACTTAATAAATAATAAATATATTTTTCTTACTTATGATTTTCTTCATAACATTTTCCTTTCTCTAGCATTCTTTATTGTAAGAATATAGTATATAATATATATAACATATAAAATATGTGTTAATCCACTTAATGTTATCAGTGAGGTATCTGGTCAACAGTAGCCTATTAGTAGTTAAGTTCTGGGGGAGTCAAAAGTTATATGTGAATTTTTGACTGCACAAAGGGTCAGCACCCCTAAACCCCACACTGTTTAAGGGTCAGCTGTACTATACAAATTTTCAAGACTGCAATTCACAATTTTAAAACTGCATAAAACTTACTAAAAATTCAAACATGAAGGCCATTCAAAATAGAAAGATAACTTTTGGAATGACACCTAGACAAGATGTTGAATATTTGTTAAATTATCCTTTAAATAATTATTTTGGCAAAAACAGCTCATTCAGGTATTTTCTGTAAAGTGATGAATCACAGTTCTCCAAATAGATATCCCATTGTACCAAGAATTTCAATTTACCAACTCTAAATTTAACATTAAATGTAATATATAGAGAAAACAGTCAATAGAAAAAGTTACACAGAAAAGAAATTAGACATCATAAGAAAGTATTCTGAATGGAAAGAGTTGATGAAACACAACTATATGATTTACACGTGTTTACATGTGTTATTTTACTTGATGAAACACAACTATGTAATTTACATGTGTTAATGTATGTTATTTTACTAACCTATAAGATGTGTATCATTACTATCATTTTACAAATGAAGAAACTTAAAAAATAACACATGAAAGCACAACGAGAAAGACTATTAAGAATGTAATAAGTGCTGATTAAAACTTATTTGATTGAAGATGGCCAAATAGGAACAGCTCTGGTCTACAGCTCCCAGCGTGAGCGACGCAGAAGACAGGTGATTTCTGCATTTCCATCTGAGGTACCGGGTTCATCTCACTAGGGAGTGCCAAACACTGGGTGCAGGACAGTCGGTGCAGTGCACCGTGCGTGAGCTGAAGCGGGGCAAGGCATTGCCTCACTCGGGAAGCGCAAGGGGTCAGGGAGTTCCCTTTCCTAGTCAAAGAAAGGGGTAACAGACGGCACCTGGAAAATCGGGTCACTCCCACTCTAATACCGCGCTTTTCCAACGGGCCTGGAAAATGGCACACCAGGAGATTGTGTCCCGCACCTGGCTCGGAGGGTCCTATGCCCACGGAGTCTGGGTGATTGCTAGTACAGCAGTCTGAGATCAAACTGCAAGGCAGCAGCAAGGCTGGGGGAGGGGGGCCCGCCATTGCCCAGGCTTGCTTAGGTAAACAAAGCAGCCAGGAAGCTCGAACTGGGGGGAGCCCACCACAGCTCAAGGAGGCCTGCCTGCCTCTGTAGGCTCCACCTCTGGGGGCACGGCACAGACAAACAAAAAGACAGCAGGAACCTCTGCAGTCTTAAATGTCCCTGTCTGACAGCTTTGAAGAGAGTAGTGGTTCTCCCAGCACACAGCTGGAGATCTGAGAACGGGCAGACTGCCTCCTAAAGTGGGTCCCTGACCCCCGAGCAGCCTAACTGGAAGGCATCCCCCAGTAGGGACAGACTGACACCTCACTCGGCCAGGTACTCCTCTAAGACAAAACTTCCAGAGGAACAATCAGACAGCTGAATTTGCGGTCCACAAAAATCCACTGTTCTGCAGCCACCACTGCTGACACCCAGCAAAACAGGGTCTGGAGTGGACCTCTAGCAAATTCCAACAGACCTCCACCTGAGGGTCCTGTCTGGTAGAAGGAAAACTAACAAACAGAAAGGACACCCACACCAAAAACCCATCTGTACATCACCATCATCAAAGACCAAAAGTAGATAAAACCACAAAGATGTCACACTCCAGGGACTGTTGTGGGGTTGGGGGAGGGGGGAGGGACAGCATTAGGGGACATACCTAATGCTAAATGACGAGTTAATGGGTGCAGGAAATCAACATGTCACATGGATACATATGTAACAAACCTGCACATTGTGCACATGTACCCTAAAACCTAAAGTATAATAATAAAAAAAAAAGAAAAAAAAAAAAAAGAAATGATAAATGCTTGAGGTGATGGATATCCCAGTTACCCTGATTTAACCATTATACATTGTATGCTTGTATCAAAATATTATTATATGTGCCACATAAGTACATGTAACTATTATGTAGACATAATAATTAAACATTAAAAAATAATTTATTGTGAAAGGCTATTAACTCAAGGCATCTGAAAACTTCTTGTATATGCCTATTATAGAAGTGGTATTTGTTTGAGTTTGGTGCTAGGAATATGGGGTTGTTTTTGCTTTTTCAAGTGAAAGTCTGATTTCTAACTAGGTTACTGTGACAAAAGGAAAAAAATCATCAAAGTTCATTCTTGTCAGTGGAAATAGACAATAATTCTTGGTAATTTAATTACATGTCCCTTTAAAGAGCTCTAAATACATTAGAATAAGAGAATTAAATAAAGACAAGTAGATTCATTATCATCTTTATGCTAGACTCATGAAAGAATATATATTGCTAAACTTATTGACAAAATACTGCTTAATAAAAGTAGCATATACTGAGAAAAAAAAAAAAAAAACCACAAAGATGGGGAAGAAACAGAGCAGAAAAACTGGGAATTCTAAAAAGCAGAGCACCTCTCCTCCTCCAAAGGAACGCAGTTCCTCACCAGCAACGGAACAAAGCTGGACAGAGAATGACTTTGACGAGCTGAGAGAAGAAGGCTTCAGACGATCAAGCTACTCCAAGCTACGGGAGGAAATTCAAACCAATGGCAAAGAAGTTAAAAACTTTGAAAAAAAAATAGATGAATGTATAACTAAGATAACCAATGCAGAGAAGGGCTTAAAGGAGCTGATGGAGCTGAAGGCCAAGTTTCGAGAACTATGTGAAGATTGCAGAAGCCTCGGTAGCCGATGTGATCAACTGGAAGAAAGGGTATCAGCGATGGAAGATGAAATGAATGAAATGAAGCGAGAAGAGAAGTTTAGAGAAAAAAGAACAAAAAGAAACAAACAAAGCCTCCAAGAAATATGGGACTATTTGAAAACACCAAACCTATGTCTGATTGGTGTACCTGAAAGTGACGAGGAGAATGGAACCAAGTTGGAAAACACTCTGCAAGATATTATCCAGGAGAACTTCCCCAATCTAGCAAGGCAGGCCAACATTCAGATTCAGGAAATACAGAGAACGCCACAAAGATACTCCTTGAGAAGAGCAACTCCAAGACACATAATTGTCACATTCACCAAAGTTGAAATGAAGGAAAAAATGTTAAGGGCGGCCAGAGAGAAAGGTCGGGTTACCCACAAAGGGAAGCCCATCAGACTAACAGCTGATCTCTCGGCAGAAACTCTACAAGCCAGAAGAGAGTGGGGGCCAATATTCAACATTCTTAAAGAAAAGAATTTTCAACCCAGAATCTCATATCCAGTCAAACTAAGCTTCATAAGTGAAGGAGAAATAAAATACTTGACAGACAAGCAAATGCTGACTGATTTGTCACCACCAGGCCTGCCCTAAAAGAGCTCCTGAAGGAAGCACTAAACATGGAAAGGAACAACCGGTACCAGCCACTGCAAAAACATACCAAATTGTAAAGACCATCGAGGCTAGGAAGAAACTGCATCAACTAACGAGCAAAATAACCAACTAACATCATAATGACAGGATCAGATTCACACATAACAATATTAACTTTAAATGTAAATGGGCTAAATGCTCCAATTAAAAGACACAGACTGGCAAATTGGATAAGGAGTCAAGAACCATCAGTGTGCTATATTCAGGAAACCCATCTCACGTGCAGAGACACACATAGGCTCAAAATAAATGGATGGAGGAAGATCTACCCAGCAAATGGAAAACAAAAAAAGGCAGGGGTTGCAATCCTAGTCTCTGATAAAACAGACTTTAAACCAACAAAGATCAAAAGACACAAAGAAGGCCATTACATAATGGTAAAGGGATCAATTCAACAAGAAGAGCTAACTATCCTAAATATATATGCACCCAACACAGGAGCACCCAGATTCATAAAGCAAGTCCTGAGTGACCTACAAAGAGACTTAAACTCCCACACAATAATAATGGGAGATTTTAACACCCCACTGTCAACATTAGACAGATCAACGAGACAGAAAGTTAACAAGGATACCCAGGAATTGAACTCAGCTCTGCACCAAGTGGACCTAATAGACATCTACAGAACTCTCCACCCAAAATCAACAGAATATACATTTTTTTCAGCACCACATCACACCTATTCCAAAATTGACCACATAGTTGGAAGTAAAGCTCTCCTCAGCAAATGTAAAAGAACAGAAATTATAATAAACTGTCTCTCAGACCACAGTGCAATCAAACTAGAACTCAGGATCAAGAAACTCACTCAAAACCGCTTGACTACATGGAAACTGAACAACTTGCTCCTGAATGACTACTGGGTACATAACGAAATGAAGGCAGAAGAAAGATGTTCTTCGAAACCAACGAGAACAAAGACACAACATAGCAGAATCTCTGGGACACATTCAAAGCAGTGTGTAGAGGGAAATTTTCAGCACTAAATGTCCACAAGAGGAAGCAGGAAAGATCCAAAATTGATACCCTAATATCACAATTAAAAGAACTAGAAAAGCAAGAGCAAACACATTCAAAAGCTAGCAGAAGGCAAGAGATAACTAAGATCAGAGAAGAACTGAAGGAGATAGAGACACAAAAAACCCTTCAAAAAATTAATGAATCCAGGAGCTGGTTTTTTGAAAAGATCAACAAAATTGACAGAGCGCTAGCAAGACTAATAAAGAAGAAAAGAGAGAAGAATCAAATAGATGCAATAAAAAATGATAAAGGGGATATCACCACCGATCCCACAGAAATACAATCTACCATCAGAGAATACTACAAACACCTCTATGCAAATAAACTAGAAAATCTAGAAGAAATGGATAAATTCCTCGACAAATACACCCTCTCAAGACTAAACCAGGAAGAAGTTGAATCTCTGAATAGACCAATAACAGGCTCTGAAATTGTGGTAATAATCAATAGCTTACCAACCAAAAAGAGTCCAGGACCAGATGGATTCACAGCCGAATTCTACCAGAGGTACAAGGAGGAACTGGTACCATTCCTTCTGAAACTACTCCAATCGATAGAAAAAGAGGGAATCCTCCCTAACACATTTTATGAGGCCAGCATCATCCTGATACCAAAGCCCGGCAGAGACACAACCAAAAAAGAGAATTTCAGACCAATATCCTTGATGAACATTGATGCAAAAATCCTCAATAAAATACTGGCAAACCGAATCCAGCAGCACATCAAAAAGCTCATCCACCATGATCAAGTGGGCTTCATCCCTGGGATGCAAGGCTGGTTCAACATATGCAAATCAATAAATGTAATCCAGCATATAAACAGAACCAAAGACAAAAACCACATGATTATCTCAATAGATGCAGAAAAGGCCTCTGACAAAATTCAACAACCCTTCATGCTAAAAACTCTCAATAAATTAGGTATTGATGGGACGTATCTCAAAATCATAAGAGCTATCTATGACAAACCCATAGCCAATATCATACTGAATGAACAAAAACTGGAAGCATTCCCTTTGAAAACTGGCACAAGACAGGGATGCCTTCTCTCACCACTCCTATTCAACATATTGCTAGAAGTTCTGGCCAGGGCAATCAGGCAGGAGAAGGAAATAAAGGGTATTCAATTAGGAAAAGAGGAAGTAAAATTGTCCCTGTTTGCAGATGACATGATTTTATATCTAGAAAACCCCAACATCTCAGCCCAAAATCTCCTTAAGCTGATAAGCAACTTCAGCAAAGTCGCAGGATACACAATCAGTGTACAAAAATCACAAGCATTCTTGTACACCAATCACAGACAAACAGAGAGCCAAATCATGAGTGAACTCCCATTCACAATTGCTTCAAAGAGAATAAAATACCTAGGAATCCAACTTACAAGGGATGTGAAGGACCTCTTCAAGGAGAACTACAAACCACTGCTCAATGAAATAAAAGAGGATACAAACAAATGGAAGAACATTCCATGCTCATGGGTTAGAAGAATCAATATCGTGAAAATGGCCATACTGCCCAAGGTAATTTATAGATTCAATGCCATCCCCATCAAGCTACCAATGACTTTCTTCACAGAATTGGAAAAAACTACTTTAAAGTTCATATGGAACCAAAAAAGAGCCCGCATCGCCAAGTCAATCCTAAGCCAAAAGAACAAAGCTGGAGGCATCACGCTACCTGACTTCAAACTATACTACAAGGCTACAGTAACCAAAACAGCATGGTACCGGTACCACAACAGAGACATAGATCAATGGATCAGAACGGAGCCCTCAGAAATAATGCCGCATATCTACAACTATCTGATCTTTGACAAACCTGACAAAAACAAGCAATGGGAAAAGGATTCCCTATTTAATAAATGGTGCTGGGAAAACTGGCTACCCATACGTAGAAAGCTGAAACTGGATCCCTTCCTTACACCTTATACAAAAATTAATTCAAGATGGATTAAAGACGTACATGTTAGACCTGAAACCATAAAAACCCTAGAAGAAAACCTAGGCAATACCATTCAGGACATAGGCATGGGCAAGGACTTCATGTCTAAAACACCAAAAGCAATGGCAACAAAAGCCAAAATTGACAAATGGGATCTAATTAAACTAAAGAGCTCCTGCACAGCAAAAGAAACTACCATCAGAGTGAACAGGCAACCTACAAAATGGGAGAAAATTTTCGCAACCTACTCATCTGACAAAGGGCTAATATCCAGAATCTACAATGAACTCAAACAAATTTACAAGAAAAAAACAAACAACCCCATCAAAAAGTGGGCAAAGGACATGAACAGACACTTCTCAAAAAAAGACATTTATGCAGCCAAAAAACACATGAAAAAATGCTCATCATCACTGGCCATCAGAGAAATGCAAATCAAAACCACAATGAGATACCATCTCACACCAGTTAGAATGGCCATCATTAAAAAGCCAGGAAACAACAGGTGCTGGAGAGGATATGGAGAAATAGGAATACTTTTACACTGTTGGTGGGACTGTAAACTAGTTCAACCATTGTGGAAGTCAGTGTGGCAATTCCTCAGGGATCTAGAACTAGGAATACCATTTGACCCAGCCATCATTACTGGGTATATACCCAAAGGACTATAAATCATGCTGCTATAAAGACACATGCACACGTATGTTTATTGCGGCACTATTCACAATAGCAAAGACTTGGAACCAACCCAAATGTCCAACAATGATAGATTGGATTAAGAAAATGTGGCACTATACACCATGGAATACCATGCAGCCATAAAAAATGATGAGTTCATGTCCTTTGTAGGGACATGGATGAAACTGGAAACCATCATTCTCAGTAAACTATCGCAAAGACAAAAAACCAAACACTGCATGTTCTCACTCATAGGTGGGAATTCAACAATGAGAACACATGGACACAGGAAGGGAAACATCACACTCCGGGGACTGTTGTGAGGTGGGGGGAGGGGGGAGGGACAGCATTAGGAGATATACCTAATGCTAAATGACGAGTTAATGGGTGCAGCACACCAACATGGCACATGGATACATATGTAACAAACCTGCGTATTGTGCACATGTACCCTAAAACTTAAAGTATAATAGTAATAATAATAATAAAAACTTATTTGATTACCATTTTTTTCTGAGCTATACAATTAAAGCAGGAACTTAGAAATGACCCAGAACAGAGAAATACTATGACTAAGCATTGAGGAAAGAAAAAAAGAGCATGTCCAATTCAGAAAAATGGGGTTTTTTAATAACTAGAATGGGGGAAATGAGGTATATTATCTGAGATTTTAAATGATGAAACTACATTGATTTAGCAAATATTTATTAGCCACCTATAAAATACATGCCACTAAAGATGAATAAAACAGCATTCCTGTCACTAAGAAACACATCACTTTCGTGGTGGAAGTCAGGAGGATAAGACAGATATACAAATAATATGGGACAGAGATAGTTTGCAAAAAGTTCATAAGATCTGTATCAGTCCATATGTCATAAACTACAGAAAAAAACATGAAAGAATGAGCAAACAGAAAAGCTAGATATGGCTAAACTTGAACATTGTCAATTGAACATATACCACTTCCTTGAAAATCCTAAAAATAAGGAAAGAAAAGTGACCCCAGTTGCTGGCCATGTCTATCCTCTGTCCCATATCTATAACACTATGTCAAGGTGGAGAGGTCTTTTCCAAGGTATCTCTTGCAAGAACTTCAGTCAGATGGTAAGTGAAGTCATTTCCATTGAAATCTTGGATGGTCAAAGGAGTCAGTTCCATAGTTACCAGAAACAGGAATAGAATTTCCTGACAATGAGGGGAAATCCAAGATGAAGAAGCAAGCAGCTGCTTTCAAGCTTGGCCATCCTTTAGGTTTCCTCAAGAACTCTAATCTTAATTAAGTGGTATCCATTCATTCCTTTGTTCACTCACTGACTCACTGACTAATATATTAATATACTGAATGCTGTCTATGTGCTAAGCACAAAAGGAGGACAAGTGAGTAAATGTAGTAAGGAGCAGATGACCATTTAATATGAAAAAGACACTTTGCAAAAGTAGAAATATTTACCTCAAATATAACTTAACTCAGTGAAATTATGAGCTCCTTGATTCCAGAAGTCCTGGAGCAAAAGGAGATGAGAAGTGAACACTTGCCAGAGTTTAGACTGGATAAACCTGAGGTCCACTCTAGCTCCAGTTTTATAGACACAATTTTTCTCAGGTCCTATTCGTGGAGGTGGATAATTAGGCCCTAAGTCTTAGAAGAAATGCCAAAAAAAAAATCATGATTATGCCTGTGCTATTATTTAATAATTTCAATGTACATTTAGCACCCCAAAATAAATAAATAGATGGTTTCTACCCAAAAGACTTACAAAATAAATTCAAAGCTTTCATGTTATTCAAAAGGAAAGTGAATGGTTCTTAACATTTAAAATGTTCAGATAGGAAGACATCTACCTTTTACCCAAACCTATATCCTCTCTAAATGAAATTATTGTTGCCTTCAAGTAAATTTCCCTAATAATTGGAATCTATGGTATTGACTCAAAGGATTTCAGGAATTTCATAAATAAAGCAATTTCTAAGTATGAGAAGCAAAAAATTATAAAAGATTGATGATTATACTGATTTTTTTAAATTAGTATAGCATTACTACTTTTTAATAACAATGAAGGTAAACAAAATGTCTTTTAAACCATATATTAAACAAATAGCATGTAAAAAAACTTATGAAATTATAAAATCAGAAAACTATTTTATTCACTCCGACAAAAAAAACTAATTATAACCCAGCTATCTAATAGAAAAACATTTTAGTAATTCTTCTCTGATTATAAAAATAATATATCAAACAAAAACAACCAATATTAATATTTTTTCTTTCATTTTTCTATGCATGTATATGTGTGTAATTGAGACATAAAAACACATATATTTTGGATTAAACTGAAATTATATTGTTTTATATTTTGCTTTCTCCATATAAGTTTATAATGTATGCCTTTTCCTATTCATTATAATTCTTCAAAAATGGACGTTTTTGATGCCTATATAACATTGTTTCTTTCAGAAACAGCATGTCATATTTAAGCAAGCTCTACTGTTATTCATTTAGATTCTTTTAAATTTTTTACTATTATTACAAACATAAGTTTCTGATTCTTTCTTTTATACAAGGTTCTAGAAGTGGAATTACTAAGTCAAAGGGTCTGAATATTTTCTAGGAATATTCTCTATTTTTTGTTTATGCTATTCATTCATAATTTTTTAAAAATATCTATTATCTACTATGGGCTGGAGACTGTGCTAGATGTTGGAGATACAGTGGTGAAAAGAGAGACTCAGGTCCTACTTCACAGAGACTAAATAATCTAAATGATGATATGAACAACCCAAGTATTATAGTAGAGAAGTATAGGGGGCCTCTCATGTGGAGGATGGATGAGACAGGAAAAGTACCTGAGTATCTGAGATCTGGGAGTTAGAGAGCCATCCTAAACAATCTATCATCTCACTTGATAACATAAATGATGTGCAGAAGCTAGCCAGAAATATATGGGATGAGAGGAGGCAGTTTCAAGTACACCCAGAAACATATGGGATGAGAGGAGGCAGTTTCAAGTATAGCCAGAAATATATGGGATGAGAGGAGGCAGTTTCAAACAGACGCAGTGGCATAAGCAAAAGTTCTCCTATTGCAACAAGTGGAAGAGGTCAAGTATGATTAGAGAGAGAGAAAGTATGTGCATGGCAGGTTGGGGAAGAACGGTGTGAGAAGGCAAGAGATGAGACAAAGCTAGATCATTTCTAGCTTTGTGAGCCATAATAAAGAATTTGAGCTGTATCCTCAAGGTATTGGAAATTTTAGGAAATGGAGTGACAGTATAGAAGGCAAAAAGACCATTAGGAAGGGCGTGAGAACTGAAGTAATGCAAAATTAACAAAATTATCATTTTTGCCAAGGTTACTGGACTGATAGAGAACAGAATAAATTCAACCACATAGTACATCTTGAGTTTGCCTGAGCATTTCTGAGCTAGATAAACAGACTGAATATCAGGTAATGTAAATTCTGGAGCCAGGCTGACCAGGTTCAAATCTCAGCTCTACCACTTTCTCATTTTGTAAAGTGAGACCTAAGACCACATTGGTAACCCACCTCACAGGGTTATCATGAATATTAAATGAGTGAGTACATGTATAGCACTAGAATGGTACCTAGGATATAATTAGGGATCTATATGCTTATTAGTATTGTTTCACAAGAAAACTCATGCACTTATATTTATCACGCTGTATATCTTCAAATACAGCTTTCACTGAAAGGCATAGCAAAGTAGTTCCCAAGGTATTTTACATGAAAATAGGGTTTCATGATCAGTAAGCTTGAACAACACTGGATTAAATAAAATTAAACAGGTTTCTTTCCTGCAGAACTTCTCCAAACCTTTAACATGCCGAAATAAATTGTGAGCAACAAAATTAAAAAATATTAAAACTCAAAGTAGAAAATGAATATCCTTGAGTCCATACTGACATAAATAAATAATTGAATATATAAATAAATGGGGAAGGAGAGAAACTCTTTCATGCAGAAAAATTCCAAATAATTTATGTAGATACCCCTCCCTCAAAGAGGTGGAACATAATTCTCCACTCCTTAAGTATGGTCTATATGTAGTGACTTCCTTCCAAAGAGTACAGTATGGAAAGAGGGAAAAAGAGTAACATTACAGTGGAAAAGCCTCACAAATACTACCTCAGTCAGATGATCAGGGTTAACACCAACAGTGATAAATCATGCTAATAGTATGTACCCTGATATGATGTGATAAATGTAAATGGCACTTTACATCTGGGATCTTCCTCCAAAAAACCCACAATCCCAGTCTAATCATGAGAAAACATCTGATAAATTCCAAGAGAGGGATACTCTACAAAATATCTGAACGGTACTTCTCAAAACTGCCAAAGTCATCAAAAACAAGGAAAGTCTGATAAACTGTCATAGCCAAGAGAGTCTACAGAGACATGACAACCAAATGTAATGTGGTGTCCTGGATGGGATCCCAGGTCAGAACAAGGACATTAGGTTACAACTAAGGAAGTCCGAATAAACTATGGACTTCAGTTCATAATAATGTATCAACCAATATGGCTCATTAATTATAACAAATGTACCATACTAATGTTAAGATGTTAATAATAAGGGAAACTGGGTATGAGATCTATAAGAACTCTGTGCTAACTTCTCAAAACTCTTCCAAAATATGAAGTCCAGCAAAAATAGTAAAACAAATTGTGAGTCATCAAAAGGAAAGCAGTGTTCCTCAATTTGCAAACTTCCTTGTCCAAGGAACCCTTTTGTGTGGAGCATCCCTCAAGGTTAGTATTTAGCAGAAAACATTCTGGGAAATGCTGATAGAGAATAACAAGCTTCATAACCTCATGAGCCCAGAAAATTAAGTACCAGTGTAGCTTGCCAGAAACTGCACGAAGCTGATTTATAACCCAACTCTGAAGACACGATCAAGAGCTAAGTGAAGTTAAAGTAATTCATAAAACTTTAATTGAAAAAAAAATGAATTGAATTTTTCCAGGGTACAATTCAAAATATTTTCTGCCCATGTCTTACTGAATACAAAGTGAAAGGAAACACTAACTGGATTTTTAAAGCTTCTTTTTCATTAAAAAGGGCAAAGAATAACCTGGTAAGAAACCACTTGTATACTACTCCTTCCCAGTGCGCGGACGAAACTTCCTAGTCACTTCCCGCTAGTCACACAGCACTTTTTACTTTGTATTACATCTAGTGTCCAAGTCTTATTTCAATTACTAAACCTTGCAATTACTTGAAGGCAGAATCTGTATCTAATTTATTTCTGAATTTCTGCAGCATAGAATCTTCTACTGAGTAGGTATTCAGTAAATATCCTTAAAATAAATAGTGTAATAATTGGGAAAATAGATGGCTAACTCCTTTACTATCAATCCAACATAAAGTTACTAAGCTCCTGCTACATAAAGTCCAGTGTACTAGATGCAGCAGTTATGTAAAAATGTTTTTAAACTGTTACTTCTTTCAAAAGACATATAATAAATGTCAGAAAGATGTATACAGAAATTACTATAATAGGCCGGGCACAGTGGCTCATGCCTGTAATCCCAGCACTTTGAGAGGCTGAGGTTGCAGTGAGCCTGAGATCATACCACTGCACTCCAGCCTGGGCGATAAAACAAGACTCAGTCTCAAAAAATAAAAATAAAAAAAATCAATTACTATAATAAATTGCAATTTGTGCTAAGGGCCATAAAACAACAGGGAGCTATTCAACAGAGTTCAAGAGAGAGATCCCTTTCAACAGGGATAATCAATAATAACATCAGAGAAGAGATGCCATCTGAGCTGACCCTCACAAAATAGATAGGATTTCTGTAACACAAAACAGGGAGAAAGGGCTTTCCAGGACAGGAAAATAAGTGTTAATGATGCAAGAGGGAAAGGCAAAATGATTCACTTGGACAGGCACATAGGACAGTTATAAGACAGCAGAGACTGACAAAGTGGAAGGGGAAGGCTGAGGACAGATAGTAAAAATTCTTAAATGCTGGGCTCTGGAATCGGAACTTCATTTTTTAGGCAACTGGGAATAATCACTGAAGGTCTGTTAAAAGGCAGTGAGCTATAAGGGTTCGTCTGCTTATAATTAAAGTTAATAGTATTGAGAGTACCTAAGGAGATTGGGAGAGATAGACTGAAAGTTGGGAGGTATAAAAATAAGATAAGGATGTGAATTAAAGCACAATGTCTAAAATAAACAATAAAAGGCAACATTATCAGCATTATCACCATCATCATCATTATTGTGACTACTATGGTAACAGCCTTGGTAATGAAAAGAAAGAGGAGATTATAAGACTATGGGAAGAAATAATATATAGCACTTGATCACTAGTAACAAAAACAGGAAGGTCAGGAAGAGATGGTCATTTTAAAAAGAACTTAAACAGTTTTAGACATGCTAAGTTTGATCTCACAGAAAAAAAATGTGCAGCAGACAGTTGATCTCAGAGGATTGGAGCAAAAAGAGATGTGGCAACAAAAAAGAAGGAAGCTGTGGAAGCTTGAATGAGATAACCTGAATATTCTTTATAAAATGTAAGTGAGAAATGCTTAAAATGAGTGAGACAGAGGTTGAATTACGGGCCACACAAGCATGAAAAAGTTTTAGAACAACCTAAATGGAAGACAGACAATGAGTAACAAATATAATATTAGCAGACAGCAAAAAGAATCCACTGGAAGTTAAATAAATGAATTGAGACTAGATAATGGTTAACACAGAAATTACAAGATTTTCTCTTGAAGTGGTCAAAAAGTTTGGGAGAAGAGAGAAAGTAAACAGTAAAAGTAGCCTTAGACTAAGGAGTAGAATGGCAGACAGAACAGAAGTCTGTTGGGGAAGAGATTATGAAACGTAAGGAAGAACATGATGCAATACAAGTCATGTGATCCAGACTAGGTAGCTTTCATGGAAAGAAGAGAGAATTGCCCCCCAAAATAGGGAGCTAAGCAACTAAGTGTCTCAAAAAGAACAAATATAGAAAGACAGGTAGACACTTACTGATAGGGGAGGTAATCAGTATGGCCATGGTTAAAGAATCAATTAGCTCAGCAAACCTTATCAAGAGTGTTCTGTGGGCTGGGTACTATGCTAGATGCTGGGGATAAAAAGCACAATCTCTGCTATTGAAGAATGAATAATTTAGTGCAGGGATTGGCAAACCTTGTATGAAAGGGAAGATAGTAAATATTTTAGGCTTTGCAGTCCATGGGTCTCTATCGCAACCACTTCAGGCTGTCACTGTTGTGCAAAAGCAGCAACAACCAATATGCAAATGAATGAACATGACTATTTTCCAATAAAACATATCTTAGTGATTCATATAGTTTTCATGTGTCACAAGATTATGCTTATTTTGATTTTTCAACCACTTAAAAATGTAAAAAGTAGAAATTAAATTCCTAGTTTGCCAACCCCATAAAAATAGGTGGCAGGTTGGATTTGGCCCAGGGGCTGTAGTTTGCAGATCCCTGATATATATGGGAAAGTCCAGAAAGAAAAGAGAGGAGTATCATACATGTACCTATCACTCACATATATTCTCAGCAACTAGCAGTAAGCTCTAAGAGTGGACTTATTATTTACCTCTCTATCTCTTCTTTTCAGTCATGATTAAAAAAAAAAACCTTTATGTTTTGTTTCTTACACCTAGTATGTAAAAACTGATACTTTCTCTATACTGTTTAGAAATTTTCAATTTCACTAAAAAATATTCAGGCCCAACCTTCTTAGTTTTATTTTATTGAGTTTAAATCTTTATAACAAAAAAACCCCACAATTTTTTCAAATACGTATTATTTATTATGCTTTATGACAAATTGATAAATAAACATTAACTGATTTCCAGCCCTAAAAGATACCACCTAGAGATAGAAATATATACTTCCTCAAATATCTCCAAGGTTTTTATTTATATTGCTTCTTTTCACCATCTAATTTTGATGATTTTTTTTAATAAAAATAAAAGTTGAAAAAAAGTGCCTAATTTCCACTGTTGTGGAATGTGATGACTCTGCAGAAAATTTTCAAGAGCAGAAGAACCATGATGATAACTGTGGAAGCTGAGTGATGGGTTCGTGGGAGTTCTTTGAGGTACCTTTGAAATATTTCATACCAAAAAAGGTTTTAAAAATCCATCTCTGAGGCTATGCTGAAGAATGATGGTCGACTGACTGTGGTGCTCATTACGTGCCTCAGCAGTGGCAGTCACAGAATCCTGTTCAACCAGCACTGTGAGGAAGGCTTATGGACAGGACTGGACTGAGGGGAGGTGAGTGAGGCTATGCTGAGATGAAGGACAATTAAAAGAGCTAGGGGCATGCGCTAGAACCTCTTGAGCTTCCATTTTAACAACTATTCATAGTCTTTATGCTTAAATTATTTTATTTTGTCATTTTATTCTTAGTTTTTTGCCAACCCATTTTGATAGCAGGCTTATCAGAGTTCTATAACAGCATACAATTAATAGGTGACAGCCTACTGTGAGAACAAATATATTTTAAATACACTTTCAATAACACTGGTTTCAAAGGCCAAAATTTTAAGGAAAGAGGGTGTCAGTTCATTCACATTTCATTCCTTTAATATCACAGGCCATGAAGAATAGATTGCCACATTATACTTGTACCATATTTTAAATTGCAGGCCAGTATAGTAGATGATTTTTTCCCCTTCTACCCCATTTTTCCCAGGGTTGCCATAGTTAAATAGGTATGATCCTTGGTTACTGAAAATAAAATGGGAGAATGTACAAATACCATTAACATAAATTTAGTGGTTCTACCCCAGTATTTCATAATTAATAATACATACTCCTGACATCAATAATGATCTTTTGCTCTGTATTACATAACTTGGCATGAAAAAATAAAATGAAATGGAACAATAGCCAACCTGTGCTTTCCTCATGTATACCAAAGGTTCTTTAAGATGTTCAGGAGGTGCAGCAGGATGACTAGGTAAAGGAAACCTAGGAGCAAAAAGAGGCAGCTAAATATCACACATTATTCTCTTGGTTAGATATTACTTACCTCCGTAGTCCATGTTATAAACTGTTTTTCCAGTAACATTTCATTTTATATTCAAAATATATTGTTTTTATTAAGAAAATAGATTGATTTAGTCAACAAATACTTGGGCCATTCTAGGTACTAAGTATAAGGTGGTGATTGAGGTAACATTCTCTGTTCTCATGGACGTAACATTCTCATGAAGAAAGCCAATAATCACAAACACATACAAATAAAATAATATCAGATTGTAATAAGTGCCGTGAAAAAATGAAAGCAGGGTAATAAGACACAATAAATTTGGAGGTCAGTGAAGTCCTCTTAGGGGATTTTATACTTAAACCAAGACATCAGTGTGAAGGAGCCAACCATGCAAAGATCTGGGGGAAGAATATTCCAAGCAGAGGGATGGCAAGCACAAGAATTCTGAGGAGGTAATGCTTGAAATGTTTAAGGATCAGAAAAAGTCAGGGCCACTGGAACATAATGACTGAAGTGCAGAGTGGTATGAAATCACAGATAGAAAAGGCAGTAGGAAGACATGATGGTTCAATATTTATTTGGAGATTCCAATCCATTTCACAATATATAACTCCTCTTGAAATTAGTCATCAGACTTGTACCTACAGCAAAACAGTCATGTTCCAATAATCAAGAACCATAGACTGAATTCTCAAGAAATTCCTGGTACAAAGTAGGACAAAAGCATGTAAAAGGTTAATAATATTCGAAACCACTTGCATCTGTCCTGGAGCCTACATGTAAAAGGCTAAACTGTCCATAGAAACATTGCTGGAATAGAGAAAGGCAACCTATCCCACCTAATCTATAAGACAGTTTCACAAATTGATTATTTCTGGCAAATTATTTTTCTACTAAAATCTACATTTCATGTACCTTTCTCATTCACAAATGAAAAAAAAGTTAAGTCTCTAGATACCTTGATATTTCTTGTCTTATATGTAAGATAGTTTAAAAACTATCTCACATTGTCCAATATGCCATTTGCTTCCACTTTTAATGGTAATTATGTCTAAATTTAATAAAGCTTAGAAATTTAGGATTAAGGCCAGGCGCGGTGGCTCACGCCTGTAATCCCAGCACTTCGGGAGGCCGAAGCGGGTGGATCATGAGGTCAGGAGCTCGAGACCATCCTGGCTAACATGGTGAAACCCCGTCTCTACTAAAAATACAAAAAAATTAGCCTGGCGTGGTGGCGCATGCCTGTAGTCCCAGCTACTCGGGAGGCTGAGGGAGGAGAATGGCGTGAACCTGGAAGGTGGAGCTTGCAGTGAGCCGAGACTGCACCACTGCACTCCAACCTGGGCAACAGAGCAAGACTCCATCTCAAAAAAAAAAAAAAAAAAATTTAGGATTAAAATTGGACAGACTTTACTGATGATCTTAATAGTTAATGATCAAAGAAAGGTATCCAAAATACAGGTAACAAGAGGAGGCAACTTGAAAGTCATTCATATTAAGACCAAAATCAAGTTAGATATTTATTTTTTCAGAAATATTTAATGACAACCTACACAATATAAAAGAGATACAGAAGTGAACAAAACTGGCTAAAATATCTGCCCTCATGGAGCTTACATTTAGTAATATGCAGAGATAAGAGTTGCCAGATAGGAAAAATGCACAGAAACTTATACAGCACACTTGACTCTATTTTTTCTTGTCCCCCAAGTCTCCCTAAATAACTTAAGATGATGTACCTACTGACAGTAAACTATTTTAGGCAACCATTACTCCTTGCCTACATTTATCCAGCAGGTTCCTAAGTGCTTCCAGACTGTTTTCAACCTATTCACCAATTTGCCTGGATGTTGGCCAGAAGTGATGTCTTCCTTATTCACCAGTAATTGTAATTCCAGCATCTAGCATAATGCCTGGTACACAGTAGATAACAAATATATTGTTGAATGAATAAAATGCAAATTTGATCATGTTAATATTTTACTTATAATTTTAAAATGGCACCCAAATGCTTTTAGGATCCAGTCTACAAAGTCTTAAGAAGCACAATCCTGTTTATAAATCTAGAATCATCCTTAGCCATGCTCCCTTCACCTGCTACCATTCAGCCATACAAACTTTTCTACCACGTTTGCACCACACTCTTTTCCACTTCTAAATCTCTGAGCCTGCTATTCCCTTCTGCCTAAAGTGCTTTTCTTCTCTACTCTTTCTCCCTGACAAACTCTAGCTTAGCTTTCTGATCTCAGCCTGGATATTGCTTCCTTTGGTAAGCCACCATGGCATCCCCAAATCTAAGTTAAATGCCGGCCTTATGTGTTCCTTGTATTTCCCTAATCGTTGCACTTATTTTACTGCACTGTAATTGCCTCTTTAAAGTCTGTATGCCCAACTGGGATGTAAGTTCCAGGAGACAAAGACTGTCTAGCCTGTTCATTATCAACAGCACCTGGTTCTGTGCACAATAGCAAACATACAGTAGCATTTCAAACTAAGAGGGCAAAGAAGAACTGTACATTTAGGATGTTTCAGAGGTACCCAGGTCTACTGCTTGAGCATTCTCCCAGTGAAAGCCATGAATGTGTACAAAGACTTACCCAAATCTGTGGTCTAGGGTAAGGTATCCATTATCTAACATCCTTCCATTTTAGGCCCACTACTGTTTGACACTCATAACTCTCTAAGGTATGGTAGACATTTGGATGTATCTACTATAACAGCAAACTATGCTATATGTTTTTATAACATGCACATATAGAATAAGATTGTTAAGGTTTATGTACTTCTTTATGTTCTTTGAGGGAAAAAGAATAGGTCATCTAATTTCTTATAAACTACTCTGTACAAAGTACAATGAAGACTAAGACACAGAAATAAACTGACCTATTTTCATTTTGCATGTAAAGATTGTCTTAAATACAGTAAGACTAAGACTAATAATTGCACTGTCTCCTCAATTCAACAAATATTTGTCATGTGTTAGCATTGGTAGGTGGCTCAATAACTATTTGCTGACTCAATGTCATCTATTTGATGCTATAGGAAATATGAAAGAAATGTAAGACACAATTTTTGTTCCAGAACATTTTTAATCCAGTTAAGAGATAAGACACAGACCTATGTGAGACGTAGTAAAATGCATGGGCTTTGGAATCATATAGCTGGAGGTTAAGCCCTAGCACTGCCATTTGCTAGCTATATGATCTTCAACAAGTTACTTAAGTGTTCTGCCATGGTTTGAATGTTTGTCCTTTCCAAAACTCATGTTAAAATTTGCGATTGTAACAGTATTAAGAGGTGGGATCTTTCAGAAGTGATTAGGCCATAAGGGCTTCACCTACATGGGTGGGATTGGTGCCATTATAAAAGGGTGGGTTAAACCCCCTCTTGACCTCTCACCTTCTGCCATGGGATGATGCAGCAAGAAGGCTCTCACCAGATGCTGGCACCTTGATATTGGACTTCCCAGCCTCCAGAATTGTGAGCCAATAAATTTCTGTTTATTATAAATTACCCAATCTCAGGTATTCTGTTATAGCATCACAAGACAAACTAAAACATGGTTTAAGCCTCATTTTCCTCTTCCGTAAAATGGTGATCATAATAAATTTTACTTCATAGGGTTGTAATGAAGATTATATTGACTACGCCAATGCATATAAAGTGTTGGCATAAAATAAGCATTCAATCACTGTAAATTATCATTAATATAATACTAAATAGTTATTAACACAATAATAAATATATAACTAATTGTTTTAAATGAATGGAAAAGATAATTAAAGTATGCAATCTGAAATGGAGAGCGCTAACCTAGACTAGTTTAAAATTTCATGTAAATGACAAAATACAGAAAATTTTCTAGTGTATTTGTTAAATAAGAAACTGACTAAAATCTTTGTAATGCTTACTAAAACAAGTAAAACGAAGCGTGCTGTTTTCAGTCTGTATAGTCGGTATAGCTCATGTGTTCTATACCTCTATTAGGCATGAGGATGTGTATTTTTTATCTCCCGTTGTTTAATATTACCTAATGAATATTCATACTTTCCTTTTTGCTTTCCTTATTCATCCATCTAACAGTTGCTGCCAATGAAAAATGCAACAGAATACACTAAGTCTTCTTTATTCTTTTGACTTATGTTAGGGGAAATGTTTCTTCCCCATCCCTGATGTGCACTTCCATGTGAAAAGAGTTCCATTACTGTAACATTCTTGGACTCTCTCTAAGGCTTAACTCAGTACACTACAGAAGAGGTTTAATGCCTTATTCAACTTTTAAATTTGAGAAGAATAAACTGAACATACTGCCCCTGATCCAATGCTATTTGACTGGAAGGTTAAATCTATTTAATTCTGGAGTTCAGTTGAAAGACTAATTTTGCTCTCATACTAAGCTATGTCCTCCTATCTAGTCTTTATCAGTAATAAAAGTGTAATTTTGATCTCCCATCTGCTTTTTTGTTTTATCTTGTTTCTTAATTTGTTCAGAACCCAAGTGAGGAATAAAAATAATATCACTGGACTCCTTAAAAAAATCCCAACGAGTTATTCAGAAAATATATACTTAAAGTTCTATTGTACAGAATGCCAACAATATGATAATGAATAAAACACAGTCCCTCCTCTATCAAGTAAAAGGTCAAGTCTGTCACACAGAACAATTTTCAGGAATATTAGTAATATCACCTCAGATTGAGAATCCAGTGTTTGGAATTATACACAACAGGCACCTTTAGTACATATTGTAAATTTAAAACCTTACTTGTCATGATAAATGTCTATTCTTTTGGTGACTGCCAAAGGTACTGTCACAGTACTGTTAAAGGTATGGTCACAGTCAACTTCAATTATTAGATACACTTATATCTAACATTATTTAAGAATTCAAATCCAACTGGGAAGACGGATTTGAGCAAAGCAAAGAAGCAAATGCTAATCTTTAAAAATTGTATCTAAAGCACATGTGCATAGGGGTTCATCTGAGTCTCTTAATTTTAGAAACAATTCTGGTAAGCTGCATTATGTCATTTCCCAGTTAACGAACTGGAAAGGTCAAGTTGAAAATGGGAATGTTAAACACTAGAGAATGTTACAGACATAAATACAGTGATAACAGTAAAGGAAAAAAAAAAGGAGACATGGGAATGCAATTAGACTTGGGAACTCTGTTAGACTATGAACTCCATGAGGGCAGAAATTGTGTTTATTGTTCTATACTATATGCTTAGTGCTTAGTATGGTGCTACCACATGGTAGGTATTCAATAAATAATTGACAAGTAACAAACGTTGAAGAAACTACAAAAGCTAACATTCTGGATCTACATTTTTTTAAAATGGCAAACAGTTCTATACACCTTAATAGACCCTGATGTTAAATCTAAATAAACAAAAACATGGACATTCTTAATAATGACACCAATTTTGCCAAAGAACAAAAAAGATAATCGTGTTTAGAATGGACAGCTTATAAAGACACAAAAAAGTGTAATACCCAAAATGACAACAATAAGAAGAATGTTAGTAAGCTTCAGTTATCTGAAATATTAACTTCAGAGAAACATCTTATTCCCTAATTACACTAGATAAATGAATTGTTAATATAAAATAATGGTTGGGGCTGGATGCAGTATCTCCTACCTCTAATCCCAGCACTTTGGGAGGCCAATGCAGGTGGATCACTTGAGGTCAGGAGTTCGAGACTAGACTGGCCAACATGGTGAAACCCTATCTCTACTAAAAATACAAAAATTAGCCAGGTGTTGTGGCAGCGGCCTGTAATCCCAGCAACTTGGGAGGCTGAGGCACAAAAATCACTTGAACCTGGGAGGCAGAGGTTTCAGTTAAGCCAAGATCATTGCACTGCACTCCAGCCTGGGCAACAGAGTGAGACTCCATCTCAGAAAGAAAACTAAAAAAATTAAATAGTGGGTGGGTGGTAAAAAAAAACAAAAAAAAAAAACACCTATTTCTTATTATTTGTCAGGCAAGACGGTAGTAATTTTTAATTGTATTAACTTACTTGAAATGCTGTATAAATATTAATGATAAATAATAATACAACAAGTATATATAACAATACTGGTTTTGTTACTCACAAAGTAAATATAGCTAAACAAAACACTATTGTAAAATAGGTGGGAAAACTCACACACTCAGTTCACTATAAACAGCATTCTGAAGTTTCTTCTCCCAACCTGTTTTTTAAAAAAAGAATAAAATATATGAACATACTAGTTTTTAAATAAACATACATCATAATTAAATTTATTTTAATAAAACTTTGGCATCATATTTATTTGTGAAAGAATTTTGTCAACTGCCAATCCCTATGTAAAGCGTTATTAAACATTATTTCCTATACACTTACCATATCCCTTGGCTAACACTGGGTAGCAAAGTCATCAACATGATATTTTAAAATAATATCATTATTGCACCATTTTATCAGGTTGGGAGGAACATTTCCTTTTTCACTATCAAAGTGCTCAATGAATGTCACAATCTTCATCTTCACATGTTGTACTACTAAAGCTATAAGGAATGTGCCAAGGGAACAGCAAAAAACAGCCACCTGATGAAGATAGATGACAAGTATCTAGTTATAATTAACTCATTGGCAAAGTCCTGGACGACAGAGGCAGATTATTGTGAGTTACCAATGGTCAGACCAGTTAGCTCAGCTGCTAACTATCTGGGTCAACCACTTAACATCTCAGTTCCCATATGCAGATGTTGGACTAGGGAACCTCTCTCTCCTCTTGCTCTATGAAAAGTTAGAATTTTCTTTTTATTTTCTGTGAAAGCATAAAAGGAAAAAAGTCACAACTGAAAAGTAAAATGAAAAATTACTTAACTAAGGAGATACTTAATACCTTATGGATGTATTTATCCATCAGGATATTACCAGTAAGGTAAACAGTATTTAAATCCAACTAATGCAAAGGAGTCTTTCTCACAGAGTTCTTGAATTTTTGCACCATTTTGTTAAAATGTCTAATAGTTCTAATTCTCCCTAAATAGAAACCTATTTGGCCATAGTTTTCACAATTTTGAATGAGTAATTGGAAGGCTGGGGATAAAATATTATTTATTTTGCCTTGTAATGGTATCCAAGGGAGAGAATAGTCCCAGCTTCTTAGTTTCTGTTTCTGATTGGGCCAGTAAAGCCCTTTCCTCATCTCTCTTTTCTGCTTATCACTAGAGACAGAAACCAAAAACCATGGCTTCAGGCTGCTAAAAGCCTAAAACAAAACAAAACAGAACAACGACAACAAAGTAAGGTGGTTGTACAAGCTTGAGGGCTTAAAGAATTAGGAATAAATAAAACATTTTCTTATTTTGCCTTAAGTTATTAGGAAAAAAATTACAAACCTGATATTTTAAAGAATTCCTTAATATCTTCTTTCAGTGATTCAAGTTTTATCTCAGGTCTCTGAAGACTGGCCTAAGAATAATAATAAGAAGAAAGAAAGATAAGGAAGGAAAAGACATCCAAAGTAAATCATTTGGGTTGATATTTAGAACAAAGGAAATGTTTAAAAAGGAGTGTCCAAAAATGTATACTATTTGAAAAATCCTCTTTGAAGATACAGCTTAGAACTATCTAGAATAGCTTATAAGAAAGAAGACTTTCTCACTAACTCTTAAAGGATCTGTGATAGTATACTAAAGTCTACTAAAATTATAAAACTTGGAGATTATAAGTCCTTATCATCTTTATCTAGGGTCTCAAGTTGGAAAAATACTCAGATTTTATAAATTCATTGCCTTGATATTATATTAAATATATATGGCACCTGTACCTAATGACTAAAAAACCAGTTGCATCCATGTAAATAGATCTTTGCACATTGTCTTCCTCTTTGGATTGCTTCTCAATGTAAATGCATTGTGTATATTTGTAGAAAATACATAAAACTACTAGTTCATAAATGTGTGTTATTAGTGTTTTGTGTTTTTTTATTTTTTGGAACGAAGTTTTGCTCTTGTTGCCCAGGCTGGAATGCAATGGCACAATCTCGGCTCACTGCAACCTCTGCCTCCCGGGTTCAAGCGATTCTCCTGCCTCAGCCTCCTGAGTAGCTGGGATTACAGGCACCCGCCACCACGCCTGGCTAATTTTTGTATATTTAGTAGAGACGGGGTTTCACCTTGTTGACCAGGCTGGTCTTGAACTTCTGACCTCAGGTGATCCACCCGCCTCAGCCTCCCAAAGTGCTGGGATTACAGGCGTGAGCCACCACGCCTGGCCTGTGTTATTAGTGTTTTATCTTCAAGTGCATGTTTCCTATTCTACTGGTTTTTCACACTAATTTTTACCAAAAATATAATTTTTCCTACTTGTAATGGCTTTGATTACTCTCAAAGTGTTGATGTTCCATCACCTAGCTCTGTCAAATTCTAGCAGCATACTTCTTCAGAAGGAATTTCTATTAGAGGATGTCAAATAGAGTATTTCAAACCTAAGAAATCAAAAATTGGTCTTATCCTCCACTTACTGTCTTGTTCCTTCTCTTACATTTTTTAAATCTTCATCAATAAAATTACCATTTACCAGATCTTCCAAGTTAAAAACTTCAAATTTATTCTCAATTCCACACTAACTCTTCCATGATTCAATCCCTTTCTGGGAGATGGCACTGGTGGCAGCGAGATTTTTTTAAAAACCTCCTTGATTTCCACATAAAAACAGACCAAGCAACTAGACAGCAAAGCCAAATCCCTTGGAAAATATTCACAACAAAACTAGATGATAAGCTATCCCCCAGAAATACAAGCAGCTGAGGATAAACGAACTGCCACAAGACCTGTAAGATATCAACATCTGTACAGGAAGAAGCAGAAGAAAGCAATTGGCTATCTGAGGTAGTGAAAACAAAAGAAGCCCAAAGTAGTCAACAAACATACACTTGAACACATGATGAGCCAACTTTAGAGCAGAAGTTAAAACAGGGAAGGGTTTTGCCTGATTCAAATATAGCCAAGTGATATCCGAAGAGACTGGAGCAATCTAGTACCTATAAATTCTTAAAACTGACCAATCAAGGCCCCCTTTCCAAAGTCTGGAAATGTTGATAGCGTAATAAAAAAGGAGAATGTTAGGGAACTAACTCATTACCTTAAACACTGGTAAATAATGAAAAAGGCATTTATGCTGCCTTTCCTATTGGCACTATACCACTGGATATCCACACAGTAAAAGGGGAAATGACTCTTTGCAAAAGAATTCTAGCTAATAACTAAAACAGATATGATATAATTAGAATATCACAACTTTGCAATCCCAATGAATTACTAATTCTAGGCATTGAGCAAAAACAGCTACTAACATTGCAAAAGAGATAATTAGACATGATGTGGTTTTCAATGAAAGAACACTCTACTGCTATTGTCAGGCCAAAGGGATAACACCTGAGTCTGATGAAGCCTCTGGGTCCAACTGTCAACTTATAAGACCTACAAAGGGCAGAGGAACATGTTGAGCTATACCATGAATTTATAATAAGAAAAGTCTCCAGGCTATGGGAAATTCTAAAGTCACATAGCCTAGTTCTTCAGCTGATAAACTGTAAGGAAAAAGAAAGGAAGGAGAGAAAACCTATAGCTTAAAAAAAAAGACAAAGACATTTAAAAAATAGGCAGGACTAAGCTATAGTGTCTAGAGACATATATTTGATTAATAAAATTATCAAGGAATGCAGAAAATATAAAAATACTCAATGTCACTAATCACTAAAGAAATGCAAATCAAAAGTGCAATGAGATACCATTTCACACCAGTCAGAATGTCTTCAATTAAAAAGTCAAAAAATAACATGCCAGGGAGGCTGTAGAGAAAAGGGAACGTTTATACACTGCTGGTGGGAATGTAAATTAGTTCAGCCATTGGGGAAAGCAGTTTGAAGATTTCTCAAAGAACTTAAAACAGAACTACCATTTGACCCAGCAATCCCAATTACTGGTATATATCCAAAGGAATATAAATCATTCTACCATAAAGACACATGCATGCCTATGTTCATTGCAGCACTATTCACAATAGCAAAGAAATGGAATCAACCTAAATGCCCACCAACAGTAGACTGGATAAAGAAAATGTGGTACATATACACCATGGAATACTACACAGCCATAAAAAACAACGAGATCACGTCGAGCAAAATGGATGAAGCTGGAGGCCATTATCCTAAATGAACTAAGAGCAGGGACACAAAAACGAAACCCACATGTTCCCACTTATAAGTGGAAACTGAACATTGAGTACACATGGACACAAAGAAGGGAACAATAGACACCAGGGCCTACTTGAGGGTAGAGGGTGGGAGGAGGATGAGGAATGGAACTACCAATTGGGTATTATGCACACTATCTGGGTGACGAAATAATCTGTACACCAAACCCCCGTGACAAACAATTTACCTATATAACAAACCTGCAAATGTGCCCCTGAAACTAAAAGTTAAGAATAATAAAATATCTAACAGAACAGCTAAAAAAAAAAAAGAAATGCAGAAAAATGATTACCATAAATATCATGTTATCAGAAACGGAGGGGTTTGTGATTGGGATGCGGCAAATGGAGAGGTTTCCAGTGTGGCTGGCAAAGTTTCACTTACAGGGTGGTCATTACAAAGTCCTTCACCCCATAACAATACATTATAGATTTGTATCTATAATATAAATATAAATTTATATACTTACGGGCTAAAAAGGTTCAAAAAAGACAGGAAAAAATGTCCTCCCAATCTATACTTTCTCTCCATTTTAAAGTCCCACATTTAGCCTAAGACAAGTCTTTCTCATTTGAATTACTGCAACAACCTCTAAATTGGGCTTCTTGCCACCTTACTTAAATTGTGACCACTCCCACCTGGCATTCTCAAAACTCCCTTACTCTACTTTTTCTTCTTAGCATTTGTCACCTTCTATTATACTGTACGATTAATTTATTTACTATGTTTATTGGTATATCATCTATCTCATTACATTGCAAGCGGTAAGCTCCATTAGGGCAGATATTTCTGCCTTTTTTTTACTATCTGTATCCCAAGTGCCTAGAACCTAAGTTGTTTTCACACAGTAGGTGCTCAATAAATGTTTATTGAATGAATGAACCAATTTCTCCCTTTTCCAATCTATCTTCCAGCATTTCTTTCTAAAACATAAGTCTTTCCCAGCTGTGGCTCTTCACAGCCTACACAAGAAGTCTACATTTTTTAGCAGGGCATACTTGGTCCTTCACAACGTAGACCCAACTTATCTCTACAAATTCATCTCCTGCTGTTGCTCCACCAAGTTAACAACATCCTCTTCTCACACCTCCTCCCCACACACACCCTAGCCACAGTGAACTATATTCACTGATTTCCCAACTGTCAGTCCTTTAAGGGCTGTTCCTATTTCCTCAGATGGAAGTGCTCTCTCACTACCTTAGCAAACACCTGCTAGCTTCCAAGACATCCTTCAAATATCACCTCCTTTCCCTAGGCCAGGCAGCAAGGATAGAACATAATGTTCCTCTGTTTCAGCAATTATCAGATTACAAGGTAATTTTCAGCTCACCTATTTATCTTTCTGACTAGACTATAAATTCAAAGGCAAGGAATGGGTCTTTATTTTGCATTTCACCATGTTGGCCAGGCAGTCTGGAACTCCTCATCTCAGGTGATCCTCCCGCCTCAGCCTCCCAAAGTGCCGGGATTGCAGGCGTGAGCCACTGCGCCTGGCCTTTGTATTTTTTTAATAGTCTTTTAATTGTATTAGTCTATTTACATTTAATGAATCTACTGATCTATATGGTTTTATAATTCACATCTATATGGTTTTATAACTCATATTAATGTTTGTTTCTTATTTGATCTACTTCATATTCTGTTTTCTCTCATTTTTGCATTCTTTTGGATTATTCAAATTCTTTATTACATTTTCCTCTTCATTAGCTTATTGTACTGTTCTTTAGGTAGCTACACGAGAGTTACAGCACTTACTCCTGATTAATTATAGTTTTACATAAATTATTACTTTTACTATTTTCCTGTAATATAATGCTAGAACTTAGGACAATGTACTCACCCCTTTCTTTGTTTTTAACAAGTTCCTTGTTTTGGAGGGGAGGAAATTGGGTAAAAAGTAGAATGTAGTATGGTCAATATAATTTTGTCAAGCAATAATTAATGCCAGGGTGATACTTGGGATGCAAAATAAACAAGGAACTTGATAAAAATTATGTTTAAGTGAAGAGACTGTTTTCCAGTCAGCAAAGCAAGCTTCAGCCTAGAAATCAATAACAAAATATTTTTTAAAGTATCTCAATTGCTTGGAAATTAAGCAATATACTTCAAAATAGCCCTTGAGTTAAATATTAGAAAAATTTTAGAAGATATTAGAAAACATTTTAAACAAGAGGATAATAAAAATATGACTCATTAGGACTGTGGAATGCATTCAAAGCAGTGCTCAGAAGAAAAATTATAACCTTGCATGCATGTTTTATAAAAGAGGAAAGACTTCAAATGTATGGCACAAGCTTCCATTTTAAGAAACTAGAAAAAGAACAGCAAATCAATCTCAAAAAAAAAAAACAGGAGGAAATTAATAATAAAGAACTGATCTGAAATTAAGAGAAAATTAGTAAACCCCAAAACTGGCTCATTGATGAGACTAATAAAATTAATAAGCCCCTAGCAAAATTGTTCAAACACACACACACACACACACACACACACACACGAGTTACCATTATCAGAAATGGCAACAGATTTTTTCAGACATTAAAAAGAAATAGAGGTTTACTGTAAACAACTTTAGGCAAATAATTTATACAATTTAAATAAAAACAAATTCCTTGAAAAATGCAACCTATCAGAACAGACAATAGAAGCATAGAAAATCCAAATACTTCTATATCTATCAAAATGCAATCTGTATGGGCCGAGCACGGTGGCTCATGCCTGTACTCCCAGCACCATGGGAGGCCGAGGCAGATGGATCATATGAGGCCGGGAGTTTGAGACCAGCCCGGCCAACATGGCAAAACCCCATATCTACTAAAAATACAAAAATTAGCCAGGCATGGTAGCACGCGCCTGTAATCCCAGCTACTCTGGAGGCTGAGGCAGGAGAATCGCTTGAATCCAGGAGAGGGAGGTTGCAGTGAGCTGAGATTATGCCACCGCACTCCAGCCTGGGCAACAAAGTGAGACTCTCTCTCAAAAAAATTTTTTTTAATTAAAAATAAATAAATCTGTATTAAAAATCTGGCTAACACAATACTGAAGTACAACAAAGTTGGAGAATTCACACCACCAACTTCAAGATTTATAAAGGTATGCAATCAAGCCAGTGTGGTATTGGTGAAAGAATAGACAAATAGATCAATAGAACAGAATAGAGACGTAGAAATAGATCCACATAAACATCACCAACTCATTTTTGACAAAGGAGTAAAGGCAATTCAAGGATGAAAGACAGTCTTTTTAGGAAATGGTACTGGAACACCCACATGCAAAGGATGGGGGAGGAAGAGAAAGAGAGGGTGGGTGGTGGGAGTGGGGGACAAGAAATGGAATCTAGAAACAGACCTCGGACCTTTCACAAAAATTAGCTCCAAATGAAGCACAGACCTAAATGTAACACACAGAAATATAAGACATCTAGAAGATAACATAGGAGAAAATCTAGATGATCTTAGGGTTTAGCTATTAATTTCTAGACACAATACCAAATGCACAATCCGTAAAAGAAAACAATTGATCAATTGGACTTCATTAAAATTAAAAATTTCTGCTCTTAGAAGATATTGAAGAAAATAAAAAGACTAACCACAGATCAGAAGAAAATATCTGCAAAACAATTGTACCCAAATATACAAAAAATTCTTAAAACTCAACGATAAGAAAACAACCCAATTAAAAAATGGGCAAAAGATCTGAATAGACACCTGACCAAAGAAGACACACAGATGGCAAATAAACATAAAAGGATACTTAATATCATATGTCATTAGGGAATTGCAAATTAAAATAATAAGATATCACAACACACATTAAGATGGCTAAAACCCGAAACAGTGATAGCACCAAATGCTGGGGAGGATGTGGAGCAACCAGCACTCTCATTTCTTGCTGGTGGGAATGCAAAATGGCACAGCCTCACTGGAAGACAGGTTGTCAGTTTCTGATGGTTAACCACTCTCTTACCATGCAATCTATCAATTTCACTCTTTGGTATTTACCTAACATAGCTGAAAATTTATGTCCACACAAAAACCTACACATGAAGGTTTAAACCAGGTTTTCGTTGATGTTGTTTTTGAGATGGAGTCTCGCTCTTTCGCCAGGCTGAAGTGCAATTGTAGTGGGATTTTTTAGGGAATCAGAGAGACCGAGGGATTGAGGATATTTATTATTTAGGTGCACTGGCTCAGTCGGATTAACATCCAAAGGACTGAGACCTGAACAAAGAGTTAAGTTACCTTAGCATTTCATGGGGTAGGGGGAGATCTGTGCAGAGGGAAGCATATAACAGAAGCAAGAAATAAAGACAGTTATTCAATTAATTGAGACATGCATTACATCATTTCTTACTTTTCAAGGAAAAACATGTTTTACGGCTTGAGTTTATCTGTCTAGTGACCTTGCAGCTGCACAGCTAGAGAAACAGGGTCTTTACAATGCCTGAGAAAGGGAGAGATAAGGCTCACTAGTCACAGAAAAACAGGCAGTTAATTTTTTTTTAATTATACTTTAAGTTTTAGGGTACATGTGCACAATGTGCACGTTTGTTACATATATATACATGCACCATGTTGGTGTGCTGCACCCATTAACTCGTCATTTAACATTAGGTATATCTCCTAGTACTATCTCTCCCCCTTCCCCCCACCCCATGACAGGCCCCAGTGTGTGATGTTCCCCTTCTTGTGTCCATGTGTTCTCATTGTTCAATTCCCACCTATGAGTGAGAACATGTGGTGTTTGTTTTTTTGTCCTTGCGATAGTTTGCTGAGAATGATGGTTTCCAGCTTCATCCATGTCCCTACAAAGGACATGAACTCATCATTTTTTATGGCTGCATAGTATTCCATGGTATATATGTGCCACATTTTCTTAATCCACTCTATCACTGTTGGACATTTGGGTTGGTTCCAAGTCTTTGCTGCTGTGAATAGTGCCGCAATAAACATACGTGTGCATGTGTCTTTATAGCAGCATGATTTATAATCCTTTGGGTATATACGCAGTAATGGGATGGCTGGGTCAAATGGTATTTCTAGTTCTAGATCCTTGAGGAATTGCCACACTGACTTCCACAATGGTTGAACTAGTTTACAGTCCCACCAACAGTGTAAAAGTGTTCTCCACATCCTCTCCAGCACCTGTTGTTCCTGACTTTTTAATGATCACCATTCTAACTGGTGTGAGATGGTATCTCATTGTGGTTTTGATTTGCGTTTCTCTGATGGCCAGTGATGATGAGCATTTTTTCGTGTGTCTTTTGGCTGCATAAATGTCTTCTTTTGAGAAGTGTCTGTTCATATCCTTCACCCACTTGATGGGGTTGTTTTTTTCTTGTAAATTTGTTTGAGTTCATTGTAGATTCTGGATATTAGCCCTTTGTCAGATGAGTAGGTTGCAAAAATTTTCTCCCATTCTGTAGGTTGCCTGTTCACTCTGATGGTAGTTTCTTTTGCTGTGCAGAAGCTCTTTAGTTTAATTAGATCCCACTTGTCAATTTTGGCTTTTGTTGCCATTGCTTTTGGTGTTTTAGACATGAAGTCTTTGCCCATGCCTATGTCCTGAATGGTATTGCCTAGGTTTTCTTCCAGGGTTTTTATGGTTTTAGGTCTAACATTTAAATCTTTAATCCATCTTGAATTAATTTTAATATAAGGTGTAAGGAAGGGATCCAGTTTCAGTCTTCTACATATGGCTAGCCAGTTTTCCCAGCACCATTTATTAAACAGGGAATCCTTTCCCCATTTCTTGTTTTTGTCAGGTTTGTCAAAGATCAGACAGTTGTAGATAAGTGGCATTATTTCTGAGGGCTCTGTTCTGTTCCATTGGTCTATATATCTGCTTTGGTACCAGTACCCTGCTGTTTTGGCTACTGTAGCCTTGTAGTATAGTTTGAAGTCAGGTAGTGTGATGCCTCCAGCTTTGTTCTTTTTGCTTAGGATTGTCTTGGCAATGTACTCTTTTTTGGTTCCATATGAACAGTAGTTTTTTCCAATTCTGTGAAGAAAGTCATTGGTAGCTTGATGGGGATGGCATTGAATCTATAAATTACCTTGGGCAGTATGGCCATTTTCATGATATGGATTCTTCCAACCCATGAGCATGGAATATTCTTCCATTTGTTTGTGTCCTCTTTTATTTCGTTGAGCAGTGGTTTGTAGTTCTCCTTGAAGAGGTCCTTCACATCCCTTGTAAGTTGGATTCCTAGGTATTTTATTCTCTTTGAAGCAATTGTGAATGGGAGTTCACTCATGATTTGGCTCTCTGTTTGTCTGTTATTGGTGTATAAGAATGCCTGTGATTTTTGCGCACTGATTTTGTATCCTGAGACTTTGCTGAAGTTGCTTATCAGCTTAAGGAGATTTTGGGCTGAGACAATGGGGTTTTCTAAATATAAAATCATGTCATCTGCAAACAGGGACAATTTTACTTCCTCTTTTCCTAATTGAATACCCTTTATTTCCTTCTCCTGCCTGATTGCCCTGGCCAGAACTTCCAACACTATGTTGAATAGGAGTGGTGAGAGAGGGCATCCCTGTCTTGTACCAGTTTTCAAAGGGAATGCTTCCAGTTTTTGCCCATTCAGTATGATATTGGCTGTGGGTTTGTCATACATAGCTCTTATTATTTTGAGATACGTCCCATCAATACCTAATTTATTGAGAGTTTTTAGCATGAAGGGCTGTTGAATTTTGTCAAAGGCCTTTTCTGCATCTATTGAGATAATCCTGTGGTTTTTGTCTTTGGTCCTGTTTATATGCTGGATTATGTTTATTGATTTGCATATGTTGAACCAGCCTTGCATCCCAGGGATGAAGCCCACTTGATCATGGTGGATAAGCTTTTTGATGTGCTGCTGGATTCGGTTTGCCAGTATTTTATTGAGGATTTTTGCATCAATATTCATCAGGGATATTGGGCTAAAATTTTCTTTTTTTGTTGTGTCTCTGCCAGGCTTTGGTAGCAGGATGATGCTGGCCTCATAAAATGAGTTAGGGAGGATTCCCTCTTTTTCTATTGATTGGAATAGTTTCAGAAGGAATGGTACCAGCTCCTCCTTGTACCTCTGGTAGAATTCAGATGTGAATCCGTCTGGTCCTGGACTATTTTTGGCTGGTAAGCTATTAATTATTGCCTCAATTTCAGAGCCTGTTATTGGTCTATTCAGAGATTCAACTTCTTCCTGGTTTAGTCTTGGGAGAGTGTATGTGTCGAGGAATTTATCCATCTCTTCCAGATTTTCTAGTTTATTTGCATAGAGGTGTTTATAGTATTCTCTGATGGTAGTTTGTATTTCTGTGGGATCGGTGGTGATATCCCCTTTATCATTTTTTATTGCATCTATTTGATTCTTCTCTCTTCTTCTTTATTAGTCTTGCTAGCGGTCTATCAATTTTGTTGATCTTTTCAAAAAACCAGCTCCTGGATTCATTGATTTTTTGCAGAGTTTTTTGTGTCTCTATTTCCTTCAGTTCAGGCAGTTAATTTTTAAAGGACTCCAGCTCTTTCTCTTTCTCTTTCTCAGGGGGAATTGGGTTTTCTTACATATAACTGAGTTTCTGCTTACATATTCTTTAATTTCTTTTAATTCCTGTTCCACAGTGGTGCAATCTCAGCTCCCCATAGCAGTTTTATTCATAAGTGCTAAAATTTGTATGCAACCAAGATGTCTATCAATAGGTGGATGCATAAACAAACTGTGGTACATCCATACAATAAAATATTACTAAACAAAAAAAATCAGCTATCAAGCCACAAAAAGACAGAGAGGAACATTAAATGAATATTGCTAAGTGAAAGATGCCAGTGAAATAACTACATACCATATAATTCCAACTATATGACATTCTTAAAAGCAAAACTATAGAGACAGTAAAAAGTGGTTGCCGGAGTCTCAGGGAGAAGGGAGGAATGACCAGGTAAGCCACAGGGGATTTTTAGAACACTGAAACTATTCTGTATGATACTGGAATTGTGAATATATAAACACAGGACATCATGTATTTGTCAAAACCCACAGTAGCCATGTACAGTGGTGAACACCTGGAATTCCAGCTACTTAGGAGACTGAGTCAGGAGGATCCCTTGAGCCCAGGAGCTTGAGACCAGCCTAGCGAGAAAAATATAGCAAGACATTGTCTCACAAAAGAAAAAAAAAAAAACCTGCAAAATGCAAGACAAAGAGTGAACCTTAATGTAAACCATGAACTTTAGTTAATAATAATGTATCAATATTAGTTCAACTGAAACAAATGTACCACACTAATGCAAGATATTAATAATAGATGAGAATTGTGCAAAAGAGAGGGATAAATGGAAACTGTACTTTCTGCTCAATTTTTCTGTAAATCTAAAGTCTATTAATTTAAAAATATTCTCAAATAGAAAACTCCAGACATAGGCTTCATTGAAGAATTCTTCCAAACATTTAAAAAATAACAAATCTCATAACACTCTCAGGGCAAATAAAATTTTAAAAGGGAGGCAACCCTTCTCTACTAATTTTATGAGGCCAGCATAACCTACTGATATAAAACTTGAGAAAGATGGTTACAAGAAAGGAAAATTACATAACAATCCTTCTCACGACATTATAGCAATATTTATACCCTAATTCTTGAGTTCTGTTAGCTCCACTGTAGAAAGCCACTACAAAAGAATGTCACCCCCAGCCAAATAATAAGAAAAACAGTACAATATTCAAAAATCATACATTTTGAACCCATCAGGAAACTGAAGCTATAAGACAACCAAGTGAATTAAATTCCAAGTAGTAACAAGCTCCTTCAAGGACAAATGAGATTCCAAACTACTTCACCTTTGGCAGAGCACAGGAGGAAAAGGAAGCTACCATACAGACAGTAAGAAATGAACTAAAATGTTAACTATTATAGACAAGATGTAGGCTAGTGTGTCAGTTTGGAATAATTTTGGAACCCAAAATGCAAGGGGAATTCACACACATTTGCATACTCTTTTCCATAGGTCTATGCCAGGTGCCCATACAAAAGATTGAGAGCAGAAATCTACAAAGAGCACTCTGGTGGCACAGGTGTGCAAAAAGAGACAGGCTGCCACTGCAGGACAAGCATAAAACTGTTACCTTGACCAAACTCTCCTCTCATCTGAAGCAAAGGACTAAGAACACTGGGGAAGGTTCGGAAACCCTCCCATTCTGAAGACAAGGCAGTAATTCACTGCTTCTGGGGGTGGGATATATACAAAAACCCTCAACCTCATAGGCAAATAAGAAAACTCTCTTGGGCCCAGGATCCTACAACAATACAAAGCAGAGGTAAACCAGCACTAGGGCAGGGCAGGTACGGGTCTTTCACTCAATACTTACCACAGATACAAGGCAGAACTGGGCTGCCAAAGGGATAAGGGGATGGAACATGCCAAAGATGGGAAAGCTCCACACCCAAGGATAAAGCACATGGACTGAGTCAGAAAAACAGACGACTCATGCACCTACTGTGAGCCTAGGACTGAATAACAAAAAACAGACTTCTGCTGGGGACAAGAGCACAGAGAGATCTCCCACTGAGGAACAGGCAAGGAGACAGAAGAAAGTCAAGGATGTAGTAGAAACAATGAGAAAAACTCTGTAGTACCCTAAGATCTATGCCAAGCACAAAGTAACAGCAGTCTACTACTGGGTTTTGTTGTTGTTGTTTGTGTTTTTGAGATGGAGTCTCGCTCTGTCCCCTAGGTTGGAGGGCAGTGGCACGATCTTGGCTCGCTGCAACCTCCACCTCTCAGGTTCAAGCAATTCTCCTGCCTCAGCTTCCTGAGTAGTTGGGATTACAGGAATGCACCACCTCACCTGGCTAATTTTTGCATTTTTAGTAGAGACAGGGTTTCATTATGTTGGCGAGGCTGGTCTCAAACTCCTGGCCTTAAGTGATTTGCCTGCCTCAGCCTCCTAACTACCACTAGTTTCAAAGGAATCTGAGGCCTGTGATATAGTGAAGGTAATGACAACAATAACAAAACCCAAACCCCGCTTGATCCTTGTCTATATTGACTGAAGCCCCTACACTCAGTAACGATATAAAATATTGAAACAAAATTGTCTACTAGACCTAATTGACAATTATGGAACAGAAACAGCAGAATAAGCATGCTTTTCAAGTACATATGAAACAAACAAGATAAAACATATTCTGGATCATAAAAGTAAGTAAGTTTAAAATAGCTAAAATCATACATATTTTATTCTTGACCATAAGAGAATTAAACTAGAAATCAATCAAAGAAAGATACTGGTAAACAACGCATTTATAAATAACCTATGGGTTATTAGAACCCATAAAATCACAAGAGAATTTTTTTAAATTTTAATTGGGTGAAAATGGCAATAGACTACATCCTAATTTATAGACACAGATAAACCAATACATAGAAAGAAATTTAGAGCATTTAATAAGAAGAGAATAAAGGTCTCAAATCAAAAATCTAAGTTTCACCTAAATAGCTTAAAAAAATGCAAATTAAATCCAAAGCAAGCAGAAAAAAAAATAAAAGGAAAAAAATCAGAGCGATTGAAAACAGAAAAGCAACCAAACCAAGAGCTACTTCTTTGAAAGTATTTATATAATTGATAAATCTCTAGCCAGATTAATTAGGGAAAAAAGAACACATGGCCAGGTGTGGTGGCTCAAGCCTGTAATCCCAGCCGTTTGGGAGGCCAAGGTGGGTGGATCACGAGGTCAGGAGATCGAGACCACCCTCGCTAACACGGTGAAATCCCGTCTCTACTAAAAATACAAAAAATCAGCTGGGCATGGTGGCAGGCGCCTGTAGTTCCAGCTACTCAGGAGGCTGAGGCAGGAGAATGGCATGAACCCGGGAGGTGGAGCTTGCAGTGAGCCGAGATCATGCCACTGCACTCCAGCCTGGGCGACAAAGCGAGATTTCATCTCAAAAAAAAAAAAAAAAAAACCACATATGACAATATAAGGAATGAAAGAGGGGCTATCACTACAAATCCTACAGACACTAAAAGGAATATAAGGGGATCATATTTTTATACCAGTAAATTTGTTAAAATAGATTAAGTGCGACAACTTCTTGAAGCATAAAAACTACAAAAGCTTACAGAAGAAGAAATAGACAACCTAATGGCCTGATTATATTTTTAATTGATTTTTTTTAATTAAAAATGTGTCCATAAAGAAAACTCTAGGCACCAGTGACTTTGCTGGGAACTCTACCAAATATTTAAGGAGCAAATAATATTAATTCTACATAAATTCTTCCAGAAAATAAGGAACACTTTCCAAATCATTTTATAAGATCATCATTAACTGGTATCAAAAGCAGACAAGCAGACAAAGTGTTACAAGAAAAAAAAACTACAAAGAAATATCTTTTTTTTTTTTTTTTTTTTGAGACAAAGTCTGGCTCTATCACCCAGACTGAAGTGCAGTGGTGCGATCTCTGCTCACTGCAACCTCTGCTACCCAGGTTCAAGCCATCCTCCCACCTCAACCTCTCAAGTAGCTGGGACTACAGGTGCGCACCACCACACTGGCTAATTTTTGTATTTTTTGTAGAGATAGGGTTTTGCCATGTTGCCCAGGCTGGTCTCAAACTCATGAGCTCAAGTGATCTACCCACCTTGGCCTCCCAAAGTGCTGGGATTACAGGCATGAGCCACCGCGCCCAGCCACAAACCAGTATCTTTCATAAATACAGTTACAAAATCTTCAGCAAAATGTTAGCAAATTGAGTTAACAAATATATAAAAAGGATAATGCATCATAACCAAGTGGAATTTATCTCAGGAATACAAAATTGGTGCAACATTCAAAGCCAATCAGTATTATTCATCATATCAACATAAGCAGGAAAAATAATATGAACATATCTACAGATATAAACAAAGTATTTAACAAAGTTCAACATCCATTCATGATAAAACTCTCAGAAAACCAGGGACAGAATAGAGCTTCCTTAACCTGCAAAAAAGCATCTGCAAAACATTGCACTGGAGGCATTATCCAATACAATAAGTCAAGAAAAAGAAATAAAAGGCACACAGATTGGAAAGGAAGAAGTAAAACCGTCTTTAGTTCATTATGATACATGTACCTGGAAAATCTTAAGTAATCTACAGAAAAGGTACTATAACCAATACATAAGTTTAGCAAGTTCTCAGGATGCATGGTAAATAGATCAATATCAATTGCATTTCTGTATGTTAAAAATAAAAAATTAAAACTTAAGTCACCATTTATAATAGCATCAAAAACCATGAAATACTTAAGGGGAAAATCTTAACAAAGAGTGTGCAATATTTTAGTGCTGAAACTACAAAACACTGACAAGAGAAAATAAAAACAATATAAATAAATAAAAAGATAAACTACGTCCATGGGCCAGAAAATTTAATATTGCTAAAATCTCGATTCTCCCCAAATTGATCTACAGATTCAACATAATCCCAAACCAATTTTCAACAATTTTTGTAGTAATTTATAAGTGGATTCTAAAATTTATATAGCAAAGCAAAGGACCTAGAATAGCCAAAATAATTTTGGGAAAAAAAGAAACAAATTTGGAGGACTTTGATCTCAAGGCTTACTATAAAGTTACAAAAAGCAAGATAGTGTGGTATTGTATGATGAACAAATAGATGAATGGAACAAAATAGCCAGAAATTTTGTGTGTATGTGTGTGTGTAATTGATTTTCGACAAAGGTGCCAAGGAAATTAGCAGAGAAAGGATAGGTTTTTCAACAAATCAGTAATGGAAATACTGGATATCCATATGCAAAAAAAAAAAAAAAAAGGCTTACCTTGCACCATATACAATAATTAACTGAAAATGGATCACAAAATGGATCACACTTCTACATTTAGGATCACAGACCTAAATGTAGACGCTAAAACTATACAACTTCTAGAACAAACAAACATAGTAGAAACTTTTTTAAGACCTTGAGTTAGGCAAACATTTTTAGGTAGGGAACAAAAAGCACAAATCATAAAACAATTGATAAAAATTTGTGTCACCGAAATTAAGCATTTTTCTCTTTCAAAGACCCAGTTAATAAAATGAAAAGATAATCCACAGACTGGGCAGGGCACGGTAGCTCACGTCTGTAATCCCAGCACTTTGGGAGCCCAAGGCAGGCAGATCACTTGAGATCAAGAGTTCGAGACCAGCCTGGCCAACATGGTGAAATCCCGTCTCTCCTGAAAATATAAAAAATTAGCTGGGCATGGTGGTGGATGCCTGTAATCCCGGCTATTCGGGAGGCAGAGGCGGGAGGATCACTTGAACCTGGGAGGCAGAGGTTGCAGTGAGCCGAGATCACACCACTGCACTCCAGCCTGGGTGACAGAGGGAGACTTCGTCTCAAAAAAAAAAAAGATAATCCACAGACTGGGAGAAAATATTTGCCAGACGCATATCTGATAAAGACTTACATCATATAGAAAGAATCCTTACAACTCAACAATAAGAAGACAAACAACACGATTTTTTTTTAATGGGCAGAAGATTTGAAGACTACCTCACCAAAAAAGATATAAGCACATAAGAAAATGCTTAATATCATTAGTCATTAAGGAAATACAATAAAAGCTACAATCAGATACTATTACACTTCTACTAGAGAAGTATAATTAATTAATAAAAATAAATTAAAAACTGGCAACATCAAGTGCTATCAAGGACGCAAAACGACTGGAACTCTCAGAATTGCTTGTGGGAATGGAAAATGATACAGCCACTTTGGAAAAGTGTGACAGTTTCTTATAGAATTAAACATTACACTTACCATACAACTCAGCAGTTCCAACCCTAGGTATTTATCCAAGAAAAAAAGAAACAAATATCCAAGCAAAATCGTATACTAGAATGTATATATCAGCTTTACTTATAATCTCTAAAACCAGAAAGCAAACCAAATGCCCTTCACGCAATGATGGATAAACAAACCATTGTACATTCAAACACTGAAATATTACTCAGCAATAAAAAGGAACAGAACTACTGAAATATCAACAAAATGGATGAATCTCAAAAGCACTGTGTTAAATGCCAGAAAGCAGGCACAAAATGTACAAACTGTGTGATTTCATTTATATGAGTCACAAAAAGGCAAAGATCTCGATCAATCTGTGCATCCTCAGTGCCTAGCATGTTATAAAATATCCAATAAATGCTAGGTGGTGGACGGATAGACGAGGAATAATTGCAGGGAGGGTAAAGTGCAAGAAAGTGATACATTGACGAGAAAGCAGAAAGGTACTTGGGGGCCCAAGTCCACCCACAGGACGAAAAAAGTGAGGTAAGGCATGGTCCAAGCTACCTTCAGTGAGTCCAGCAGCTTAAAAAATTAGACCCTGTAAATGACTACAAGAATAGATAAATGAGTGAGTAAGCGTTTCTCTGGTCTGAAAAAAAGGTGTGATGCTCCCCACACTTCTTTAAAAATCTATTAACCACGCCTAGGGCTGAGGCAGCAGAGCTTGCGCCGGACAGGGAGGTGGGGTTTTGGGGGTTTTTTTTGTTTGTTTGTTTTTTGTCTGTTTGTTTTTTGAGCACCAGAGCGGAGCTGGAGAGGTCAGAGGCGAGCTCTGGCTTGGGTGAGGAGGGTGAAGAAGAGACATCGCCGCGGCCCCGCCCGTCTCCATCCCTTCCCACTCGGCCTCACTTACCCAGGCCTGCCGTTCCAGCTGAGAGTACAAATTGGAGCCCTTGAGCTTTTGGACTATCTGGGCAATAATGAGAGAGAGGTCCGACTCCTCCTGCAACATTTCCCCTGCCCTAGCCCGCCAAGCCGCGGGGACAGGCCGCCGGCGCGGAGCGAACGGGCTACCGGGTCCCACTCAGGGCCAGTGACACTTCTCCGGGACCTTATTACACTGGGACTCCTTCAGCGGGCGTTACCAGGCAACTGCCGAGCCTTGTGTCCGTCCCTCTCTGGTCCCCTCAGCGCCTGAACGCTACAGCATCTGCGTTCCGCCAGCGGAAAAAGACCGGGGCGGGGAGGACGCTTTTCACACCATTGTTCCTTCCTTGTCTGTGGTTGAAAGGCAAGAAAGCTCATTCCTTCAGAGCCACAGCGCCTCTGATGCACAAGGGGGGACACGGAGAATTGTGCGTTTTACTATATAAAGGATCATTCTCTTTCACCTCTCAATTTCTGCAGAAACAGGACTGTGGCACGCAATGATACTGCGAATTACAACCACGAATTGTTAGGCTCTGACACTAGTTGGGTAAACGTGTTACAGTTTCCGCCTCTGTAAAATAACACCCACTTTGCAGGATGTTGTGATGATTAGCTGAGGTAAAAATCGTGAAGGTGCCTAGCACTGTACCATAGCACTCCATTTTACTTCATTTTCTCTCGTTTCTATTCTCTAGAGTCTTTATACCAGGAATAAGTAGATAATCTCGTCTCATCTAACAACTACAAATTAACAAACAGGCATTATTGGTAGGTTTTCTGCAAAGTATTAGCAATTCGAGGATGAATAAGACATTGTCCCAGTCTTCAAGGAATTTACCGTCTAGATTCATCCTCTTCCGTATATTCATTCATTCAAGCATTTATTCATAATTCATTCAGCTTTCAATTTATTGAACATTTACATAAAAGGAACTGTGTGGGCACAAAGGTTTAATAAAATATGGTTCTTGCCTTCAAGGAAATGCACAAAAGATTTTTAGCAGAACTAAAAGTAACTGACTTAAATTATTGAATGACATCCCCAAAGGCCCACGGCACCTCCCTTCCCCCCAAAAAAGGCCTAGTGAATAATACACACATTAGAGTAACCTCACAAAAATAATCAAAATTGAGTTCAAATGTGTATATGCATATTTTAAGCAAAGCAAAAGTAGGATTTTAAGAAAACAAACCAAGATTGCTACAAAAGCTACTCTAGACTAACTAGAAACAAAGAGATCTCATTCAATCAAATGTAGATTCTAATTCAATAGCTCTCTGAGGAGAACTGGTAAACTGCATTTCTGACAAGTCCAAGAAATTGTGATGCCGATGGTCCAAAGACTACATTCTGAATAGCAAAGGACTGAAGCAGGAAATAATATGAATTCAAAGGGACCGGACCCGGGCCTCTATGCACAACACTCTGACATTTATAACACCACCATCCAGACTACTGGGATGATAAGTACAAATTCTAAATAACTTGGTAAAGTTGGTTTATCAAACCAAGTTTAGAAAGGGGCAGGCAGGAAAGAAACAAAGCACTTAAAGGCAATTAATGACAGTCTCTAAAATACAGTTTCTCTACGAAACATTCTCTCACAACTCAGAATTTCTCAAAGCTGCAGATAAATAGATATTGTCAACTCTTTATAGTCCTTCCATCTCAACTCTCCACCCATCCATGAATTCCCACCACAAACCTCACTTTGAACAGAGAGAAAGAGAGACAGAGAGAGGAGAGAGAACACTGCCATAACAGTCCCTTTGAGATTGAAAGAAGTGGAGTAATTAGCTGCCAAAGAGATAAAGATGCTTCAGCTGAAAAGATTAGTAGAGCGTTGAAGGGAATGATGAAGCTGTAGAGCAGAAGAAAAGGCATAGATAGTGCCTGGAGTCAGAAAACATTCTGGCTTCCTTCCTAGTATGTATCCTGGGAATTGCATGAGTCTCTTTCCCCATCAGTTTCATTTTCTTCTCTGTATCAAGACTGTAAAATGTCCAACTAAGGGGATAGTATGAGGAACAAATGTACCAAGTATTAAACTATTAATATATATTAATAAATTAAATATTAAAACAGTGATAATTAAATAAAAATAATGCCCAGTACTATTGACAAGGGAATGGAAGGTAACTAAATAAACATAGCAACATATGTGAAAGTGCCCAGAACAATTCCTTGCACAGATGGAGACTTAAATAATTTTGTTAAAGAAGAGAACAATTATAAGCTTAAAGCAACCATTACGAAGTTTGGATTTGATTCTGAACGCATGTCCAAGCAAAAAAAAAAAAAAAGTCCCTTAATCCTAATATTTTTAAATTGTTTTTTACATACATAGAAGCAGATGTGTCTGAGTATAATTTAATTACAGAATGGTCTCTGTTCTCTATTTCCAATTCGATTTAGCAAAACTTTTCAGAACACCTGCCCTAGGCAAGAAATGGCAAGGAACACAAAGATGAGTAAGAAATGCTCCTTTCTTTCAAGAAATTTCAGTCCCAAAGGAATGATGTAGCTGCCATACAAAGAGTTATAATGGTAGACTACTTCAGTCTCCCGCCTGTGTGTCTGGAAATTTTATTACTTTAAAGTCATTGTCTCACAAGAAACTGAAGGTACAGATTACCATCTCCATCCCACAGGGCAGAACTTGGCCTCAAAAATCTGGTGGCACATATACACCATGGAATACTATGCAGCCATAAAAAAGAATGAGTTCATGGCCTTTGCAGGGACATGGATGAAGCTGGAAACCATCATTCTCAGCAAACTAACACATGAACAGAAAACCAAACATCCCATGTTCTCACTCATAAGTGAGAGTCGAACCATGAGAACACATGGACACAGGGAGGGGAACATCACACACCAGGGCCTGTTAGGGAGTGGGGGGCAAGGGGAGGGAGAGCATTAGGACAAATACCTGATGCATGCGGGCCTTAAAACCTAGGTGACAGGTTGATGGGTGCAGCAAACCACCATGGTACATGTATACCTATGTAACAAACCTGCACATTCTGCACATGTATCCCACAACTTAGAGTATAATAAATAAATTTTTAAAAAAAGAAAATCCTTACTGTACCCAAGGTGGGTAGAGAATGGGAAAATCCTCTATTTCTGACATTTCAGAGTGACTAACAGATGAATAGCAAGAGGGGGTGCAATTTTATCTGAATAGTTAAAACTATACAAACAGAGAAAATTAAAATAGATGCAGAGGGTAATCTCCTCAAAATTCTCTCAAATTTAGGACAGAGGTACTTCTGGGCCAACATGTGTAGGGCTCTGGGCCCAACCCTGCCTTTCTCAGACCTGCTTGGTTTGATCTATTCTTCATAAAATGCTGTGTCTGATTTCACTGTGGAGGGGCAGAGGATACATTTGAAAACCACTGACTAGTGGTATCACATGGCAAGGTTGTGGAATGCATCAAAAACAACCTGCCAGCCTAACTCAAATTGAAACACCCTTCAAGGGTACACTGAAACATATCTTTACTTTATTCACATGAGGGTGGCTCATATAAACTGTACCATCTACAGTGAAAAATACTTTCCACTGTTGTTTTAGAAAGAGACTGCTTTTAACCTGCCATGTCTGCAGAATAAATTCAACTGTTTGTTGTCAGGAATTTACTTAGAATAAATAAAAATCATGATGTGTGTTGTGGGAATCACACATGTCACAGGCCTCACTGTCTTTGGGGACAAATGAGATCGTATTGATGTCAATTACCTGTCACTGGATAGTTAGCCCCAGTTGTTGGTACAAGACCCCAGGACCCTCTTCAGAGTCTCTTCACATTCCAGGAGTCCTCAGGAAGTAATACATGTGTGCTTAAAAAGAAATTGGCTCATGGTCTTCTGCTCTGCCTGCCTTGGTGATGTCTGATGCCCTCAAGCCACTGTCCAGGGTGCTTTTCCGGGTGCTACAAAAGCACCAAAGGTGCTTAAACCCCAAGATTCACAAAGATCTTTACGGGAAAAAAAAAAAAAAAGCCCCTTCTGCTTCTGATTGCCACCTCTCATTACAATGGCAGTCATACCTCATTTCTGAATCCAGGCTGAGTATCAGACTATGCTATCCTCCTCCACTTTCCCATCTTTCGTTCCTGTGGTCCCAGACAATTGCATGTGAATGGGGAGGACTGGGCTACTGGCTCCATGAGTAATCTCAGGGACCATAATGACTCCATGCAAAAGGGAAAACTTACAGGAGAAAACCTAACTGTGGTTTAAATAATAAGATCTTTATTATTACCAACAAGTCTGGAGGAGAGTCCCACGGTTGGTTCAGTGTCTCAGAAACGTCAAGTTTCTAAGCTCTTTCCATCTTTTCCATTTTACCACCCTTAGCATATTGACTTTCTCTCCCTGGCTTATCGCCACAGTCTCGAGATGGCTGCTGCAGTTCCAAATATCTTGTCCTATCGCTGTTTTGAAAGGCAGGAAAGAAGATGAAGTTGGAAGCCATCATTCTCAGCAAACTAACACAGGAACAGAAAACCAAACACCGCATGTTCTTACTCATAAGTGGGAGTTGAACAATAAGAACACGTGGACACAGCTAGGGGAACAACACACACTGGGGCCTGTTGAGGGGTGGGGGTTAGCGGAGGGAGAGCATTAGGATAAATACCTAATGCATGCGGGGCTTGAAACGTAGATGATGGGTTGATAGGTGCAGCAAACCACCATAGCACATGTATACCTATGCAACAAACCTGCACATTCTGCACAGGTATCCCGGAACTTAAAGTAAAATTTAAAAAAAAAAGGCAGGAAAGAAGGGAGAAAAATTTTTAAAGTTCTCAATGTATACATTTCTGTTTGAGTAAAGAATATTTTTCCAAGAAGCTCCCAAGAAGACTTACCCATAAATCTTACTGCCTGAAGCTTTGTCACATGATCACCCCTAGTTACAAGACAGTCTGTCAAGAGTTGATCTGGTGTTTCATCCTCAATTCTTGGAGAGAGATGAAGGAGTAGAAGAATGTTTGGTTACTTCTGCCGTGATGTCCAAAATGACTTCTATGTGAGAGTGCTGCTGGGATATGAACCCCTGTGAATGATATTTGGGCCACAAATAGACTACTTAAGAGTTAGACAATATCCAGATTACTTACCATTCACACAGAGTTGGTTGTGTGCAGTTTAGACTGAGAATCTAAATTATAGTACTTATCTAGGTGGCATTTGCTTAGTATCATGGTGACGTTTTAAAAGGTAAACACAAATAAGGCTAACCCATTGCAAAATAAGACCTATGAGTAGCAGATTACATGACAGGAGCAGAACTTTTGCAAATGTCATTGTACAAAAAGACAAAATTTTGATGACTTGTGAAGAAAGCAGCTTGTTCATAAATTGCTTTCAACTAAGGCCTCCTTATATCTATAAGCCACTCTTCTGGAATTTGAGATTATTCCCTCTGTTGAGTTGTACAAAAGAAATGAACATCAGAAATAGTCTATTCTCTAATACAACCTGTACAACTTGGGGCAACAGAGGTTTACTGATAAAAAGTGATGTTCTAGTTTGTCTAGGCACTTCCTCTAGGTTTCAGCTAACAGTACAGCAGGATTCACTTGACCTATTTTCTCCTCAATTCTCTGATCACTACTCTCTTCTCACCTCCTCCAGAATACACCTAACACATATGTAATTGCACGTGCGCTCTCTCTCGCTCTCTCTCTCTCTCTCTCGCTCTCTCTCTCTCTCTCTCTTATATTTCTACTCCAGAATGTTTCCTTTTTCATGGTTCTTTCTTATTTTGGGCTTTCTTCCATTGCCACCTGGGAAACTTACATGCCTTTTGCCATCTTTTTTTATCTTTTTTGTTCTTCCAGTTTTCTTGAAGGCCTAGCAATACGTACAAGACAAGCATATGTAATGAGAATAGGACAGCTGCAATATTGGTCCTTGAGATCAAATTGAAGATTGCAATTGGACCTGTCTCCATCCATTATGGAAGTTAGCAAGTTGTCCATATGGACACAGATGAGGAATTAGGATCAAGTTACAGGTCTGGAAATGTCAGAAGCACAGTAATTTGGGAGCAGAGCCAAATGTGCAGGCACAGCAAGGAGCTCTACTGCATAACTGGCAGGCCCACTATAGATGCCGTGCACAAGAAAGGGGACTGGGGCAGGGATCAAAAGCCTGTTACCAAGACTTAATCATGAAACAAACTCCATGTAGTGGACAGAGCAAGACCATGGATCCTGGAACAAAGTGGGTGTCTTAGCAAGGAGAATCCTTTTAAACAGGACACTGAATTAAGTGTTTGACATAAAGGAGAAGAGAGAAGAAAAAAGACAAAGACTGCACTAAGACAATAGTTCTTAGCTCAAAATTTCCTAGAATTCTCATGTCTTATCTAAAAAATTTATGAAACTATCTATGTATTCCAAAATATGCCTGTGTTTATTATAATATAAAATGGTTTTAACAATGCAACATCGGGAAAATGAATGCACCATTTTTATCCTTGGTTTTCAGTACACTCCAGACATATAGCTGTAGGCTCCCATGCAGTCTCTCACAAGTCCTAGTGACACTGAATCCAGTGGCCCACAGCCATACCCTTCTTGTTAACATGCCCTGTTGTGTCTTCCTTCCCTTCCCTGTCTCACTTCCCCACTCCCATACCAGTGTTTCCTAGAATTACCCCTACCAAATAGACTCTTTGTACTCAAATTCTTATTTTAGCATCTGCTTCTGGCGGAACCCAACCTGTCTAGTACCTAATACGTTTCCTGGAAGGTAACAAGTACTGAAGATGTGCTGGTTGAAGAAAAGAAAACCCGTTTCCAATTTTCCCCAGGAGGGGACTGTTTGGCTGGGTTCTTGCAACTTTAAGCATGACTTCCCAGACCAGCAGAGTCTCCCAAGCCTTGCATTGGAAACGAAAAATGACAAGAGAGGTGTATCACTCAAAGTTCCCAACAGGAGTCGAACAAATAGGAGAATACACACACATACACACACACAGAGAGAGAGAGAGAGAGACAGAGAGAGATTTTAAGGATTTGGCTCATGTGACTGGAGAGGCTAGCAAGTCCAAAGCCTATAAAGCAGACCAGCAAGCTGGATGTTCAGTAAAAAAAAGTTGATATTGCAGTCTTGAATCTGAAATCCATAGGACAGACCAGCAGGCTGAAAACTCAGGCAGATTTTCTATGTTCCAGCTTTGGGGAAGAATTCCTTCTTCTCTAGAAAACCTCAGTTTTTGCTGTTAAGGCCCTCAAGTGATTGGATGAGGCTCACTCACATTATGAAGGGTTACTTGTTTTACTTGAAGTCAACTGACTGTAAATGTTTTTCAAATCTACAAAAATACCTTTATAGCAACACCTAGATTACTGTTTGACCAAACAACTGGGCAACATAGCCTAGCCAAGTTGACACACAATAGTAACCATCCCAACAGATACAACAGGCTCATGACATAGCCCTTTACCTGGTCATACCTGGCCATGGTCCTGGTCATACCTTGATCCCAGAGTCTTATTTTACTGTGACCCCTCTCTTCATCTCCCTGACATCTGGACTCTCTCTACAACACTTCCTTTTTGATTTTTGGTTTGATGAGGCTCTGTGGCTCTCTGCCCTGCTGTGTTGTTGTTCTGTCCGTGACTTCTCTGCTGAATTGGATTCCACTCTTGGGGACTGACTTCTTGAGCGGGGTCCAAAGTCCCTTCCTGCCCCTCGCAGGAATTTCAATCCAGTGGTTTGTTGTGTAGAGCCTCAAACAAAGTGTGAGATTCTTTCCAGATCCCCCGAACAAAATGAAGTTTGGTTCATGGAACTACACATAAAATATATGTCAGATAGCACTTTTGTTAAGGAAAAGGAAAGGTGGCAAAATCAAACTGCAGTGCCTCGGGAGAAGGGGAAGGGCAGCCGTGATTTACCACTAGCATTTTTGTCAGAGCATTTTTTAATGACGTTACTTACTGTCAAAGCATACTAGAAACACTTTAAAAGCGCACCACTGACACATTACATCAGATAAATAAATCTTTCCATCTCAACTGACTCATTCGCTGGCACAACTTCACTTGACAATACAAATAAAGAAAGAGGACAGGAAATGTGGATGCTTAAAAAGTACATTTTTTGGTTTTCAGGGTGAGTGAAGATGTAACATTTTTTATAAATTTTAAGAATTATTTTTATATTCCTGAAACAAGAACCATCAAAATTAGAACAAACTTGGGAAGTCAAAACTTTCATCTCCTTTTGGCAACAGTGAAATGTGTTCTTTCCAAGGGTAAAATTAAGAGAATTGCTTCGAGTCACACAACAAGATGGAGGCAGAGTTCCAAGTTCAAAGCCAAATTTTCTGACAGTTTGTCCTGTGATTTTCTACTATCTTGGGGTGGGTGACTTGTTACTGTGTCTTTTCTTTTCTTTTCTTAATTTTTCTTTTTTCCGCTCCCTGCACAGATCCACAGAAAGAAACTAATGTATCTCATTTAACCCTTGTAACACCTCAGGAGGTAGTGGTTATTTTCTCTGATTTTTACAGACTAGAAAATGAACACCTGAAAGGTAGATAACTTGTCAAAAGTCACAATAAAGTCCAGAATAACAGCTGGGATTTGAATGCAACTTGTTCACATTTCTTCTCTGGGACAAATTTTTGCCTCACAAATGTTCAGGTTTCACTTTTCTCTAACAAGCCCAACTGGCGATGAAATTGACAATTCCAGAAGTTTTCGGAACTCCTCCTTTCTAACAATGACTATATTTAAATTCGATAACTTCTATTGGCTGAAAAGCTTATAAAGTATAAAAGAGGAGAATATTTCCCTTTTTCCATTGTGCATTCTGCACATCTCTGGAAAAACTTCCTCTGGACATCTGAAATCTTCCTCTACATTATTAATTTCTAGATATTAGAAGAATAATAAGATTTTATTACATCTTAGAGATGCAATCTTAAAATGTCAGAAACGTGATTAATAAGGAAAAAAGAATGTGGGGCTTTGCAGCTTGATAATACTATTTTGAGCTATTCTTTTTGAAAATATATAATATTTTCTCTAATAAATGGATAGACCTAAGGGTCGGTTTTGCTATTTCTCACTGCAAAGATAATAATAAAATTCAGAGAATTGTTAGTTTTGTATCAGAGAGCAATTATTTCTTCAAGCTATTTCTTCATTTAAATACACCTTATTAGACTTTGAAGTACCTTTGCATTCATCCAAGAGACTATTGTTTCCTTGGAAGGAGAGTTATGAGTCCAGCTTTTTTCTTTAGTAACTAAATGACCTTGTCAGAGACACTGGGATATTGTTATGTTTTAAAAAATTATTTGGAGGAATCTGATTTAGATGTAAACAGGATACATTTTCTAGGCTCTGCAAAGAGTGGAGATGATTCAAGCAGAAGAGTATAGTGATCATGAGTTTGGAGCTTATGGTCAGGTAGACACAGGTTAGATACTGCTACGGTATAGATGCTTATCCCCTCCAAACCTCATGTTGAAATTTGATCCCCAGTGTTGAAGGTGGAGCCTAAATGGAGAGGTGTCTGGGTCTTGGGGTTGATCCCTCATGAGGAGATTAATACCCTCCCTTGGGGGTGAGTGAGTTCTCTCTTTATTGGTTCTCATGAAAGCTGGTTGCTCCTTCCTCTGTTGCCATGTGCTCTCTGTATGGCAGCTTCCCTTCATGAGGTCTTCACCAAATGCAGACGCCCAATCTTGGACTTTCTAGCCATCAAAATTGTGAGTCAAATAAAACTTTTTTTTTTTTTTTGAGGTGGAGTTTCATTATGTCCTCCAGGCTGGAGTGCAATGGTGTGATCTCGGATCACTGCAACCTCTGCCTCCCAGGTTCAAGTGATTCTCCCCACTCAGCCTCCCAAGTAGCTGGGATTACAGGAACTTGCCATCATGCCCGGCTAATTTTTGTATTTTTGTAGAGACAGAGTTTCACCATGTTGGCCAGGCTGGTCTCAAACTCCTGACTTCAGGTGATCTGCCCATCTTGGCCACCCAAAGTGTTGGGATTAGCTGAGCGCGGTGGCTCACACTTGTAATCCCAGCACTTTGGGAGGCCGAGGCTGGCGGATCACGAGGTCAGGAGATCGAGACCACGGTGAAACCCCATCTCTACTAAAAATACAAAAACATTGGCCGGGCGTGGTGGCAGGTGCCTGTAGTGCCAGCTACTCGGAGAGGCTGAGGCAGGAGAATGGCGTGAACCCAGGAGGCAGAGCTTGCAGTGAGCCGAGATTGAGCCACTGCACTCCAGCCTGGGCGACAGAGTGAGACTCCATCTCAAAAAAAAACAAAAACAAAACAAAACAAAAAAAAAAAAGTGTTGGGATTACAGGTGTGAGCCACTGTGCCTGGCCCAACTTTTTTCTTTTTAAATAAGTTACCCAGCCTCAGCTATTCTTTTATAGCAATGCAAAACAGACAGAGGCAGATACCCAAGATCTTACCAGTTTTATGACCCTGGGTATTTTTCTAAGGCTCTTTACACCTCAGTTTTCTCATATATAAGATGTGGATAATAATGCTTCCTGCCTTATAAGATTATTATCAGAACTAAATAAAACACTGAGTGTCAAGTGCTTAGAAGCATGCCTGGTCCTTGGTAGGCCTCGGTGAATGTTTAAACCAGTGCTTCTCAAACTTTGGTGAGTATTAGAATCATCTAGAGAACTTCATAAAAATATGAAGACTAGGAGCCTAGTCTATTTCAATGAGCTTGAGACTTTGGACTCTATTAGATTTGTAAGTGGATACAGTGTCAATATCTAGTTGATACTGATACATATCAAAGATTGAGAACTGCTGGTTTAAACAGCAACAAAAAACACTTGTTCATCTTTTAAATATTCCAGGCATTTTGTTTAATGCCAAGGACACAAAGAAGAATGTATCAGTTAGGGCTCAGTTACAAAAAAACAAAAACCACCCTAGCTTTCTTAAACAGAAAGAAATTTGATCCAGACCACTAAACACAAGATAATTGGAAAGTCTTGGGAGCTAGTTCTAGACTTCCTTTCCAAAAATAGCTCTCAGAATCACACTGCCAAGGTGGCCCACCAAGGCAGCTGCTATCTTCACCGTGATCGGGGGAGGAGGAGTCAGAAGACAGCCATCAAGGACTGTTGAGTTTGAGGATACACTGCCTTAGCTGCCACCTACTGATCAAGAGGCTACCTCAACCACCGCAACTCTCTCAATACCCTCTGAACTGGGAACTGGATACTGCCATGCTGCTGCAGAAAAACACGGCACCTCCAGGACTGTGCTTGTTCCGGCAACACCTGCAGCAGCTGAAGATGGCCCCTGCCTCACTTCCACCTTTGAAATCTTACATGAGGTCATCTAATTGGGGGATTTAATTTACATTTGGAGACTAGAAGAAAACAATTTTTTTAATTTTATAAATTTTTAATATTTATTATTTACATATAATAATTATACATATTTGTGGGGTACAGTGTGATATTTCAATACATGTATGCATTGCAAATTGATACAACACAGGTAGCTAGCATGTTTATCACCTCAAAGTTTTATCATTTCTTTGTAGTGATAACTTTTAAGATCTTCTTTTTTAGCTGTTTTGAAATATACAATGCAAATGCCCATTAATCAATAAGTGGATAAAGAAACTATGGTATACATACATGATGGAATACTACTCAGCCATAAAAAGGAATGAATTAATGGCATTTGCAGCAACCTGGATGGGATTGGAGACTACTATTCTAAGTGAAGTAACTCAAGACTGGAAAACCAAGCATCATATGTCCTCACTCATAAGTGGGAGCTAAGCTGTGAGGATGCAAAGGCATAAAAATGATGCAATGGACTTTGGGGACCCAGGGAGAAAGGGTGGAAAGGGGGTAAGGGATAAAAGACTATTTTGGGTCCAGTGTATACTGCTCAGGAGATGGGAGCCCCAAAATCTCACAAATTACCATTAAAGAACTTACTTATGTAACCAAACACCACCTGTTCCCCAAAAACCTATGGAAATAAAATTTAAAAAAAAAGAAACATACAATGCATTGTTACTTGCTATAGTCACCTTACTATGCAATATAAATCCAGAACTCTTTCTTCCTATGTATCTGTAACCTTTCCCCATCCTCTTGACTGCCTCCCCGCCTTGGCCTCTGGTAACCACTATTCTACTCTCTAATTCTGCGAGGTCAACTTTTTTTAGATTCCACCTTTGCAAGAAATCATGTGGTATTTGTCTTTCTGTGCCTGGCTTATTCCCCTTAACATTATGTCCTCCAAGTACATCCATGTTGCCACAAGTGACAGGATTTCATTGTTTTTTATAGCTGAAGAATATTCCCTTGTGTGTATATATACCAACTTTTTTATTCATTTGTCTACTAACAGACAATTAGGTTGATTCCATTTGTTGGCTGTTGTGAATAGTCATGTGGTAAACATGAGAGTGCAGATATCTGAAAGGCAACATTGTAAGCTCTCTGGAAGTACAGAACCAGGCGCGGGAAGGAGGTTGGAAGGGATTCTGAGTGTCAGTCTACCATATTCACCATAGATGATTGTATTAGTCTGCAAGGGCTGCCATAATAAAGTATCACAGCCTGGGTGGCTTCAGCAACGGAAATTTATTTCTCATAGTTCTGGAGGCTAGAAGTCTAAGATCATGATACTATCAGGATTAGTTTCTCCTCAATCCTCTCTCCTTGCCTACAGACAGCTGCCTTCTTAATGTATCCTCACATGACCTTTTTCCTACAGGCATGCACACTCCAGGTATCTCTTCTTATAAGAACACCATTCCTATTAGATTAGGGTTCCACTTTTATGAACTCATTTAACTTTAATTACTTCTTTAGAGGCCCTGTTTCCAAACAGTCATATTGGGGGTTGGGGATTCAACATATGAATCTTTGGAGGACATAATTCAGTCCATAACAATGAGTAAGACAGACCTCTGCACTGGAAGAATTTGCCCCAGGAGAACAGGTTATAAAAATACATGGATACAGTTGCAGGTGCTAAATGTCACAAATGAAGTATCTAGACATTATGGTGAAAACAGCACAAGATGTAGGTGAACCTTTCATGATGAGTTATATTTTTCTGTACAGAGCTTATAAGTAGAACTCCTTAACCTTATTCTTCTTTTCCATTCTAGATGTAGGGTTCTAATACAAACTCTAGTGTTTAATAGTGAGGAAAAGAGATGGTACAAGACGTACCTGTAGGTGGTTGCTGAAATTCTACACAAACTTCCACTCCTTTGACTTCAAGAGTAACCTAGTTGTGGAAGGAAGGCAAGAGCGCTTTTCTCAATAGCACCCTGTTGATTAATTGAAAAATACATAATAAAAGGTAACGGTATTGAACATTCAATGAGAAATACACTTACATGTGTATCTCCTTTAGGCCTTATCTCAGAATTATCTAGACTTTACAGCTACTATGGTCTGACTGTTTGTATCTTGTTAAAATTCAGATATTGAAATCTAACCCCCAAGATGTTGGTATTAAAAGATGGGGCCTTTGGGAGATGATTAGGTTATGAGGGCTCTGCCTTCAAGAATGAGATTAATACTCTTATAAAAGAGGCCCCAGAGAGACACTGTCCTTTATAGCATGTTAGGATGCAGCTGGAAGTTCCCATCTATGAATCAGAAAGTGGGCTGTCACCAGAAACCAAATCTGCTGGCACCTTGATCTTGGACTTCAGAGCCTCCAGAACTGTGAAAAATAAATTTCTGTTGTTTATAAATTACCCAGTCTAAGGTATTTTCGTTACAGCAGTTTTCACTGAGTAAGCCAACAGGTGAGGAAACTAAGTGACTTACCATGGATCACATGGAAGAAAATGGGAGAACTTGGATTTGAATCAGGGCCATCTATTTCCAATGACTCTTATTTCTTGTGCCAGAAATTCTTATCCTCTGTCCTTCTGACTCATCCAAGATTCTAACTCTTAAAGATCATTGCAGGAAGCATCCCAATCCTGCAGTTAAAACCTTTGTACCAATAGCTGACTTTTTTTCCCTCGAATTTATTTCTACTTTTTAATCTTATTGCTGTCCTTTGAATATTTACCTGTAAAATCATTTGGTGCTAATTTTATTTTTTACATCCTTTCATGCACTGGCTCTGCTTATTTTATTCAGTCTTCTTTTTTCCAATGTCTCTGTTTGTCTTATGCTTATAGGACTTTCTTTCCATGTAACCCTTGATGGCAACTTTGAACTTAGTGTTCAAGAGGAAAGAGATCTAATTAAGGCCATGTGCTTTAGACACTCAAATATTCACTTAACACATATTTTTTTAGTGTCTTTCACGTGCCATGCTCTGTCCTAGACACTGGGGATTCAGCAGCAAACAGGATGGCCAAAGAACCTGATCTTATTATGCTTATACCCCATGGAGGAAATGGACTGTAAACACATAACTGAATTTTTTTTAAGGTGACCAGTTTAGATAACCATGGTTGTTTTGAAGAAAACGAAACTTGATGATGGGGTAAAGGTGTCTGGTATATGGATTGAGTGGTCAGGGGTTGTCTCTGAGGTGATGACATTAACAAGGCTGGGCCAAGCTACATTAAATTATTTTCATCATCCAAATAGTACATACATAAAGGTAGTGACTGCTTGTGTGAACAAATAAAAAACAAAGAAAAAAAAGCCCCAGGTGCTAGTGATGAAAGGTTAAGTAGCTATGAGCAGTAAAGCTCCTGAAGACCGATGAATAAATTTGGACAAAAATTGACCTTTCTCATTTGGTACAATCTCCGCTTTAGTAGGTTCTTTTCTCCTGTTTTCAGGGCACCAGGGATTTCTTTGCAAATCTCCCAGACAGATGAGTGTGAATCCTTAAAACTAAAAGAGATGTGTGGGCCGGGCACGGTGGCTCACGCCTATATTCCCAGCATTTTGGGAGGCCGAGGCGGGCAGATCACAAGATCAGGAGATTGAGACTATCCTGGCTAACACAGTGAAACCCTGTCTCTACTAAAAATACAAAAAATTAGCCAGGCGTGGTGGCAGGCGCCTGTAGTCCCAGCTACTCGGGAGGCTGAGGCAGGAGAATGGCGTGAACCCAGGAGGCGGAGCTTGCAGTGAGCCGAGATCACGCCACTGCACTCCAGCCTGGGCGACAGAGCGAGACTCCATCTCAAAAAAAAAAAAAAAAAAAAAAAAAAGATGTGTGAATATTCCCTCCTAATAGTAATCAGTAGAGCTCAAGGTTCAGTGTTCTAGAGACCCTGCCATTATACTGAAATTTTAAAATGATTATCGTAATGAGCATTTACATATATAATACATCTCATTATGCTGACAGTATGCTGGCTTCTGATTAAAAGTTGCAGCTAGATTGCTTCAGCCCTTTCTTTTACATGATATTTTCCCTTCAACTAATTTTTGGTTATATGAGTTGTGCTATTTCATATCTAACTAAGCTACGTTCATTTATTAAGCTAGTAATCATCACAGTCTGTGGCTTAAATTTTCAGTTATAGTCCGTGTAGAAATAAATTGTTATTTGATGATAATACAGATTTTACTGGGTTCATGACTAGAAATCTAGATTATAAAAAATTCAGGCAGTCATACGATATTTACAAATAGCTATACGTTTGTCATTATGTGGCTAAAATGCCCAGACAATTGACTGTTTAGTTTAGTTTTTGGTTTTGGTTTTGTTTTTATTCAATTTTCCTCCAGATGATTCAGAGTAGATGCATCCAAGGAAATCTTTGAATTTTAAGTGCTCAGTTTTCATGGCATATTACAAACTTTTACAATCAGCATGAGTCATCGGCTTTTCTCAGAAAGAATAGTTACTCTAAGGACTAGGATCTTGGTTTCTCAGTCAGTATTCTTAGGAATTCTTTGATCTTAATCTTGCCTGTAACCTTTGCTCCTTAAAATGAGCTTCTGAATTTTAAACACAAAATGAAAATACTGAGGAAAACATTAAACAAATAGACGATTAAGACTTTAATGGCTTTATCATTCAGCTAAGTGTTTTCCTTCCTCATGAGGCCAGGCAAAACAAAAAAGGAAAAATCAGACTTTTAGAGACTAACACATCATCTAAGATTGTTTCCTGTGATTTGATAAAGATTGGGAAAAGAACTGCTAAGTCTCCTGTCCTCTTCCGGAATGAAATTTATTCTGAAGGAATCATGCCAGTCAATATTCCCTAGGTTTGAAGTATGTAGAATAAATGTCTTTCCAGAGTCACCAAAGGCTTCTGAGCTGATAGAATGGTGTCTTGTGATACGGCAGACAGAGACCTGGACTAGGATTAAGGGGATCAGGCTCTCATGTCAGCTCTGCTGCAAATCGGGGTATAACCCTTTGGGTCTGTGTCTCATTTGAAAATATGATGTGGCTAGACAAGATCATCTTTCAAGATCTTCCATCAAAAATCTATGACGGGCCGGGCGCAGTGGCTCATGCCTGTAATCCCAGCACTTTGAGAGGATCACTGGAGCCCAGGAATTTGAGACCAGCTTGGGCACAATGGCAAAACTACATCTCTACAAAAGATACAAAAAAAAAAAAATTAGCTGAGCGTGGTAGCACAGCTGTAGCCCCAGCTACTCAGGAGGCTGAGGTGAGTGGATAACTGGAGCCCAGGAGGTCAAGGCTGCAGTGAGCCATGATTCTGCCACTGTACTCCAGCCTGGGTGATAGAGCAAGACTCTATCTCAATAAAATAAACTCTATGATGCTGTAAAGCTAACAAGAAGTCCAGCAGCTCAACAATACCGTATTGTAAGAAAGGAGATATTTGCTAATGTGATGGAAGAATCCATTATTAAAAAGCATCAGTTGACTTTTCTAGTATTCTGCTATCTATTAAGTGTTATAAATATGAAATAATTACAATATAAAAGGTTAATGTGGGGCTGGGCACTGTGGTTCATGCCTGGAATCCCAAAAATTTCGGAGGCCGAGGCGGGTGGATCACAAGGTCAAGAGTTTGAGACCAACCTGGCCAACATGGTGAAACCCTGTCTCCACTAAGAATACAAAAATTAGCTGTGCATGGTGGCACACACCTGTAATCCCAGCTACTCAGGAGGCTGAAGCAGGAGAATTGCTTGAATCTGGGAGGCAGAGGTTGCAGTGAGCTGAGATCACACTTGTGCACTCTAGCCTGGGCGACACAGCAAGACTCTGTCTCAGGAGAAAAAAAAAAAAAAAGATTAATGCAAGTAATAATGAAATACTGATTGACCTAGGGACAGAAGGTAATGATTATACAGATGAAAATAACAAATTGATAGGCATTGGAGTAGTAACATCTCCTACTGCTCAGACGTAGTTCTGTTACCTTTATGGAGCAACAACAAAAAAACTATACTATGCTCTGCCTGTAGGTCTAAATAACAACGTATCTCAAGAGACTTTCTTGGTCAACTAAACATTTAGTCCTCCGATTTTCAGGTTCCTTATTAAAGCATTTGGATCTTGCGGGTCTGACTAATCAGAATGATTTAGAATTTCTTGTTCTTAATTTTCTTGTCTATTAAATAAGGGGTTTCACCATAATAACAGTAAGATTCCCTAAATCTCTAAAATTCTGAGATTTTATGTTTTTGAATGGTTTGAAAATCTGGACTGAAAATTAAATTCAACCGATCTAAGAAGTGTATGCTATCAGCTATGCAGAGCTGGAAAGAGAAATACCTTACCAGTAAGCAAAATGGCTTCCTAAATGTGAAATTATTTCAGGGATCTAAAATAAGACACTTCCGAGTGCTATGTTTTCCCTTCCCTCCAGAAAAATCTCTCCTGTTGCCTTACTTATAGAATTAGAGATTAATCTGTTTAACTTATCTTCTGATAAAATACAAATGCCTCTGGAAAGGTCACGCATTCAACATTGTCAGCCATTCTTTCCTTTGTCGAATGATTTTTTTTTTTATTTGACCCTGTCTTCTTCCAAAAAGGATTTGAAGCTGCTTATTAGGAATGAGTTAAGCAAATGCATTTCTGAGATCAGATCTGATGAAAGCCCACAGGAGCCAGGGAAGAATGTAAGAAGAAGGACGCCACCAGCGAGAAAAGCTCTATGTAAATTTCAAAGGGCTATAAAAGTATTAGAGATCATTACCAATAACAGGGCAAGACTGGATGCTTAAAGATAAACCTGGCCTATTTCCCAGTGACTTCAACAGGTCAAATTACTCTTTCTTCTTCTTATGGGGCTTAATGTTCCTTGTCTAATTCTTTGGACATTTTATTAAGCAGAAATCTATTCATAATTTGCTCTTTACCTTCCTCATGTTGTTTTCTTATTTCCTGAATGGAACAAAATTCTATTAGTCACAGTTCTGCCTCGAACCATATTTACACAGTCTCATGATCTTCCCCATTTCCTGGAAATGCAAAGATCCTTTCTCTGTCTTTGCATAAATAGGTATCTATTAAGCTCAGGAAGGAAAAAATGACTTTAATTTTAAATGGCTCCCTCAACACTGCCAGAGCTTATAGTAGCCCAATGGGGATAGTTCTGGCGTAATCAGCAAAGAAAAGTAAAAGTCCATTTTTCAAAGATACAAGTTTTAGCCACACATAAAAGCTGCCAGAAGTTTTTTAATGGGACTATAAAGATTACATATGGTTTAGGTCACAAGGACAACATAAACTTAAGAAAGAAAGGAAAAGGTAGTTTTGAACCATGAGAATTGTTCTGAAAACATCCCACCTTACTGGAAGATGCCAGCCCAAGAAGAAAATCTACCATGGGGGCAGAGAGCCAAGAGAGAGAAGCAGGCTTCTTGGTGTAGGAAGCTGGCCTTTTGGAGTAGCCTTTTTGACCCTGCTAGTAGAACCTAATATTTTATTTATTTATTTGTTTTAGACAGGGTCTCACTCTGTCACCCAGGCTGGAGTGCAGGGATGAGATCACAGCTCACTGTAGCCTCAACCTTCTGGGCTCGAGTGGTCCTCCCACCTCAGCTTCCCAAGTACCTGAGACTATAGGCATGTGCCATCATGCCTAGCTAATTTCTAATGTTTTTGTAGATACAGATTCTCACTATGTTGCCCAGGCTGGTCTCAAATTCCTTGGCTCAAGTGATTCTCCCACCTAGGCCTCCCAAACTGCTGGGATTATAAGCATGAGCCACCCACCCAGCCTATAACCTAATCTTGAACACGTGATTAAACTATTCTATTAAGAAACTTTTAAACCACTACATAACTACTGACCTGCATTAGCAGTCTTCAAAACAGGACTGTGGGATCAGGATTAGAAGTTCGATTCATATGCATTTATCTCACAAAAATGAAATTAGGCTTCATTATTGTATTAGTCTGTTCTCATGCTGCTAATAAAGACATACCCTAGACTGGGTAACTTATAAAGGAAAGAGATTTAATGGACTCACAGTTCCACATGGCTGGGAGGCCTCACAATCATGGCAGAAGGTGAATGAGGAGCAAAGTCAAATCTTACATGGCAGCAGGCAAGAGAGAGCGTGTGCAGGGGAACTCCCCTTTATAAAATCATCAGATCTTGTAAGACTTATTCACTATCATGAGAACAGCATGGGAAAGACCCACTCCCATGATTCAGTTACCTCTCAGCAGGTCCCTCCCACCACACATGGGAATTATGGGAGCTACAATTCAAGATAAGATTTGGGTGGGGACAATTGTTATTTACTAGAGGCATGGTCCACACTCAGTCACCTATTCTCTAGCCATGTTGCCCATTCAGCATGGGAGGTGTACTGGTGGAAGAATTCCATGAGGAGCTGACAGTGGTAGCCACAAGTACTTCACTTTCAGTAGTTTGAGGCACATGGGCTTCAGCCAGGGGAAGTAGATTTACAGAGGTGTGCTCAAATTTCAGTTAAATCAACCTTCCCAAGTGGAACAACAGCAACAAAAAGATGTCGCAGAGAAATCATAGACCAACTCTATCACGTTAATAATGCAAGGACGCACACAAAATGGCAAATCTGTTATTTTGTGACTAGCTAATACAAGCCCTTTATCAGTCACATGACAATTTGTAAAAGAATGTAGAGAAATATATGATTAGAAGTTGGCCAAAATTTCTCAAAAATAATAATGGCTATCTGAAATATAGGTTTATATCCACTCTCACAAATGATCATCCTCATTGTAAATGTATCTTGTGGGTGAGATATTAATTATTGATAGTCTAGAAGCATCACAATTTGCAAGACCCTTAAAGGCTAAGCAGGCAAAGATTATGGGGAGACGGCAGAGTAGGAACCACCAGAATCTATCTTCCCACCTAGACAATAACTACACTGGCAGAATCTGTGCAATATAACTATTTTGGAACTCTGGAGTCTATTGAAGGCTTGCAAATTCCAGGTGAAGGTTAGAACAGTAAATTGCAGTCAATTTCAGCTCTTAGCTCAGCAGCAGCAATCCTATAGGGTGAAGCGAAAGGACACTGGACAGTAACTTGAATCAGTATAAAGAAAAAAGATCCCAAGAAAGGTAAATACATGCACAGTTATAAAAAGAAGTATTATTGTAACTTTTGTTTGTAATTCCATATATTGTTTTCTACATCGTTTAGGAGGTGGCCAATGAAGTAAAAAAAATATTAGTTTATGTTTTAGGGCATACAATGTAAAAAGATAATATCATGACATCAATAACTGAAAGAGGTGGGAATAGAGTTGTAAAGGAGAAGAGTGTTTGTGTATTATTGAAGTTAAGATGGTATACATTCTAATTAGAGCATTATAACTTGCAGATATTAAATATAATCCCCAAAGTAATGACAAATAAAATATAGAATGTACAAAAAATGAAATGAGAAGGGAATTAAAACATTTCACTACAAAAAAATACAACCAAACACAAAAAAAGATAGTATCACAGAAAGCAAGGGAAAAAGAAAAGCTATAAGGCACATATAAATCAAACAGGAAAATGACAGAAGTAAGTCCCTTCTTATCAGTAGTTACTTCAAATGTGAATGGATAAAATACTCCAATCAAGAGATAGATCGGCTAAATGGATTTTTGAAAGATCCAAATATACGCTGTCTACAGGAGACTCAATTTAGATACAAAGAAAGAAATAGATTGAAAATGAAAAGATAGAAAAAAGATATTTCATGTAAATAGTAACCAAAAGAGGGTAAGTGCGGCTATATTTATGTAAGACAAAATAGACTTCGGATCAAAAAAATTTATAAGAGGCAAAGAAGAGCACTATATGTTAGTAAAAGGTTCAATATGGTAAGAAGATGAAGCAACTATAAACATTTATGTACCTAATAACAAATTACCAAAATATATGAAGCAAAAATGAACAGAATTGAAGGGAGAAATAGACAGTTTTACAATAATAGTTAAAGATGTTAATAGCTTTCTGTCAATAATGGACAGAACAGAAGGGAGAAATAGTTTTATAACAATAGTCGAGGAAGTTAATAGCTTAATGTCAGTAATGGACAGAACAACTAGACAGAAGATAAGTAAAGAAATAGAGAACTGAACACATAATAAACCAACTAGCTCTAACAGACATATACAGAACACTAACCAACAACCACAGAATACACATTCTTCACAAGTGCACATAAGACATTTTTCAGGATACAGCATATATTAGGACAGAAATTAAGTTTTAATAAATTTTAAATGATAGGTATCTAAGAAGTATGTTTTCCAACTATAAGTGAATGAAATTAGAAATGAGTAACAGAAGAAAAATTGGAAAACTTATATTATTCAAAATTAAACATCATTTTTTTTTTTAGTTAAGGTCTCACTCTGTCACCCAGCTGGAGTACAGTGCAGTGGCTTAATCATAGCTCACTGCAGCCTTCAACTCCTGGGCTCAAGCAATCCTCCCACCTCAGCATCCTGAGTATTTAGGACCACAGGCACCCACCACCATGCCTGGTTATTTTTTTTCTTTTGTAGAGATGGAGTCTTGCTATGTTGCCCAGGCTGGTCTCAAACTCCTGGACTCAAGCAATCCTCCCAAAGGGCTGGAATTACAGGCATGAACCACTGCCCTGGCCAACAACACACTCAAACAACCTATGGATTAAAGAGGAAATCACAAGGGTAATTTAGTGATGAATGAAAACAAAAATATGGCATACCAAAACTATGGGACACAGAGAAAGTAGTGCTAAGGAGGAAATGTATAGCTATAAACACTAATAGTAAAAAGCAGAACTCAAATCAACAGCTTAACTTTACCATTCAAGGAACTAGAAAAAAAGTTAAACCCAAAGCTAGAAGGAAAGAAATAAGAGTAAAGCAGAGAGAAATGAAATAGAGAATAGAAAAACAATGGAGAAAATCAATAAAATCAAAGACAGGTTGTTTGAATAGATTAACGAAGTTGACAAATCTTTAGCTAGGTTGACCAAGAGAAAAAAAGAGAGACTCAAATTATTAAAATCAGAAATGAAACTGGGGACTTTACTACTAATTCTACAGAAATAAAAAGGATTGTATGAACAACTGTATTATAACAAATTGAATAACCGAGATAAAATGGACAAATTCCTAGAAACACAAACCTACCAAGACCTAATCACAAAGAAATAGAAATCTGAACAGATCTATGATTAGTAAGGAGGTTAAATCAGTAATTAAAAAATCTCCCAACAAAGAAAGCCCAGGACCTGATGGCTTTACTGGTGAGTTCTATTAAACACTTAAAGAAGAGCTAACACCAATTCTTCTCAAACTTTTTCTTAAAATTAAAGAAATGGAAACACTTCTTAATTCATCCTGTGAGGACAGTAATACCTTGATATCAAAGTCAGACAAAGATACTACAAGAAAACTACAGACCAATATTTCTTATGAACATTGATGCAAAAATTCTCAACAGAATACCTGAAAATGGAACCCAGCAACATATTAAAAGGAAAATATACCATGTCCAAGTGGAATGAGAACATTGTTCAACGTATGAAAATTGATAAATGTAATACACCATATTACTAAAATGAAGAGGGGAAAACCCAAATGATTATCTCAATTGATCCAGAAAAAGAATTTGACAAAATTCCACATTCTTTCATGACAAAAACCCTCAACAAACTAGAAATAGAAGGAAATTACCTCAACATAATAAAAGTAATATATGAAAAATGTACAGTGAACATAATACTCAAAAGTGAAAGACCAAAAGCTTTTCCTCTAAGATCAGACCTAAGACAGGGACATCTGCCTTCATCACTTCTATTCAATACAGTACTGAAAGTTCTAGCCAGAGCAATTAGGCAAGAAAAAGAAATAAAAAGTGTCCATATTGACACTTCCTTTAAAATGGAGGGGGCATGTGTGTGGATGGGGGTGTGTGTGTGTGTCTGTGTGTGTATCTCTGATTTCATATTGACCATTCTTCCATTAGATAAAGGAATAATATTTTTTCAGCTCGTTCTCCTCCTTTGAACGTTGTATGAAAAGAAAGTAAAAGTTACCAAAGCAAATTCAAGAAATTAAGAAGAAACAGAATTGTTCTTCCTCAAAGAAGAAAGTTAAATCATCTTTGAGAACAATTTGGGTGGTCTGAACTTTCTGGAAGCATTTGTATAAGACTAGATTTGCCTGTTGCAATATTTGGTAGAACTAGCTATTAAAATTATTTTGACCGGGTCGTAGTTCTTCACTTTCCCCTTCTCTGTTTTCTCCTCTTCCTTCTTTTTTAGGGGTGGTAGAATAGAGTTTTATGTAATTATAGATTCAGCATCTTTAATGATTATAGGTCCCTTTGGTTTTCTATTTCTTCCTGACTCAATTATGCAAAATTATATTTTCCTTGGAAATTGTTCATTTTATATAAATGTTCAAATTTGTTTGTATAAAATCTATATGATTCTTTTTATTATTTTGATATCTGCTTTATCTTAGTTTATCTTCCATTTCATCTTAATATATTTATTTGTACTGTCTCCTTTTTAATTTTTTAAAAATTTCCCCCAAATATATCTATTGTATTAAACAAAATATTTGATTTGGTTGATTTTCTCTATTGTATTTAACAGGAAGTAAAACTTATTTCCAAAAAAAAAAAAAAAAATCCAAACTGGAAAGGAAGAAGTTGAATTATCTCCTTTCACAGGTAATATAATCTTATAGGTAGAAAACTTTAAAGATTCCAGAAAAAATTGTTAGAATAAACAAAACCAGCAAAGTACCTGGATACAAAGACAACATACAAAATTAGTTGCATTTCTATACACTAACAACGAACAACCCAGAAAAGAAATTATGAAAACTATTCCATTAATAATAGCATCAAAAAATAAAATACTTAGGAATTGACTTATCCAAGGAGGTAAAAGATTTGTACAAAGAAAACTACAAAACATTGCTGAAAGAAATTAGAAAAGACATAAATAAATGGAAATATATATCATATTCACAGATTGGAAGATTTAATTTGTTAAGATGTCAATACTATCCAAGTGATCTACCAGTACAATGCACTCCCTATCAGAATTTCAATGCTGTCTTTTGAAGAAATAGAAAAGTTCATCCTAAAATTCATATGGAATCTCCAAAGACAACAAATAGCTAAAAGAGTCTTGAAAAGGAAGAGCCATGCTGGAGGACTCACACTTCCTGGTTTCAAAACTTACTACAAAGCTATGATAACCAAACTGTGTGGCACTGGCATAAAGACAGACATATAGACCAATGGAGGAGATAACCCAGAATTAAACCCTCCTGTACATGATCGAATAATATTCGGACAAGTGTGGCAAGGCCATTCAATGGAGAAAGGACACTCTTTTCAACAAATGATGCTGGGATATCTGGATATCTACTTGCAAAAAGTGAAGTTGGACTCTTTCCTAATACTATATACAAAAATTAACTAAAAATTAATTGAAGACTAAATGTAATATCTGAAACTGTAAAACTCTTAGAAGAAAGCATAGGACTTCATGAAATTGTATTTGGCAATGATTTCTTGGGTAAGGTACCAAAGGCATAGGAAATTTTTTAAAAAACAGAAAATTGGGCTTCATCAAAGTTTAAAAATGTTATGTGTCAAAAGACATTATCAGATAAAAAGGCAGCTCACAGAATGGGGGAAAATATTTGCAAATCATGTATCTGCTAAGGCATTAATATACAGACTATACAGAGAACTCCTAAAACTCAACAACAAGAAATGTAAAAACACAATTCAAAAATGGGCAAAGGACTTGAATAAACATTTCTCCAAAGAAGACATATGAATGACCAATAAGCACGTAAAAGGATACTTGACATGACCAATAATTAGAGAAATGCAAATCAAAACTACAAAGAGACACCACCTCACACCCATTAGGACAGCTACTATCCCCCTCAAAACACACACACACACACACACACACACACAATAATAAGTGTTGGCGAGAATGTACAGAAATTGGAAGCCCAGTGTGCTATTGGTGGGAATGCAAAATGGTACGGCTGTTGTAAAAAACAGTATGGTTGTCTCTCAAAAGATTAAAATAGAATTACCATATGATTCATCAATTCAACTTATGGGTACATACCCAAAATAATTGAAAGCAAAGTATCAAAGAGATATTTGTAAACCCATGTTCCTGACAGCATTATTCACAGTAGCTAAAACATGGAAGCATCATAAGTGTTCATTCACAGATGAATGTGTACATAAAATATGGTACCTACATACAATAAAATATTAATTTTAAAAGTGAAGGAAATTCTGACATATGCTAAACATGAGTGAAACTTGAGGACATTATGCTAAGCAAAATAAGCCAATCACAAATGAAAAATACTGTATGGTTCCACATATATGAAGTCTTTAAGGTAGTCAAAATCATAGGGACAGAAAGTAAAATGGCAGTTGCCAGAGACTAGGGGAGGGAAGAATGGGGAGTTATTGCTTGATAGATACAGAGTTTGATTTTCACAAAGTGAAAAGAGTTCTGGAGATGGATGCCTGTGGTGATGGTTGCACAACAATATGAATGTACTTAATACTGCTGAACCATACACTTAAAAATGGTTAAAATGATAAATTTTGTATGTGTTGTACCACAATAAAAAACCAACCAGGCAAAACATTAACGACCCCAACCAATTTTCAGAAGTATTTAAAATCATGTGATATCAATCTAGTACTTTATAACAGCATTTCACAAAATCGAATGATAAATATTTAGAATGGCCGTATGAGATATCTTAAAACTGAAACCAAGAAAGCCACACAGCAATGGAAGTAACACTCATTTTTCCCATGGTGGTGAAAACTGCTGAAACAATGCACTGGAAATAATACTGTTACAAACAAATACATATTCATCTGTCATAAAGTATTGTTGGAAGATGTACAAAAAAAAAAAACACTGCTATAAAATGGACCAAATTAGAACTGGCACAAGCTAAATGGTTTGGGAGGTTTATTATTCTGTTGAGAGAAAACACAGATGTTGCCAGCATGCTTTACCTGACAGTTTGTAGCATTCTGTTTCAGTAATGAACATAGGAAGGACTACTTTTGTGTTTGCGAACCTCTAAGGAAAGGTGTCCAGTAGAATTCAATAGTGAATTCACTGGAAAACGACTTTTATTTAAAAAGGAGAAAAAGCATGCCACACTAACACATCTGTGTTACCTGTGTGATATGGTTTGGCCATGTCCCCACACAAATCTCATCTTTAATTGTGGCTCCCTTAATTCCCACATGTTGTGGGAGGGACCTGGGGAGATAATTGAATCATGGGGGTGGCTTCCCCTTTTGCTTCACTCTGATTCCCTCTTGTCTGCCGCCATGGAAGATGTGTCTTTCACCTTCCACCATGATTGTGAGGCCTCCTCAGCCATCCAAAACTGTGAGTCCATTGAACCTCTTTTTCTTTGTAAATTACCCAGTCTTGGGTATGTCTTTATCAGCAGTGTGAAAATGTATTAATACACTGTGTTAGTGTAATTCCTGATAGGGCAAGAGTTTGATGGGAATAAATGAACACATTTGAGGAAAGGTTACAAAGATAAATTCCTTTAGTGGAATTTATATAAATATGCTTCAGCGAGATGGGGTGTGACAACAAAATACTTGGGAACCTGTGGTGAACTAAATTATTGGTCTCAGTTCTTTATTTTTCTGCTATAAAATTCTATGCCCTTGACATAGACTTATGGTGGGTGGAGTGTTCTTATCACCCTTGACTTTGGGCTTAATGTGGGACTCATTTTGGCCAATGGGATATTAGAGGCTGTTGCATGAGCACAGGCTTGAAATATGCTTGCCAATTTGGCTTGGCTCTGCTCACTTCTGCAACTGTCATGAGAAGAATATTCCCTGGGTGCTGGTAACCATTAGCCTGATCTCTGTAGTATGATGCATGCAGCAGGCCTGCCACCAAGCATCAATCCCAATCACCCACAGCTGGAAGCAGAGTTGCCCCAGACCTGTGAGCAAGAAATCATGCTTATGCCAGAGACCACTGAGATCCTGTTTGTCATCATTGCAGCAACAGTAGGTTAACTCAGTAGCCCACATACAATGTGGTTATCTCAAGGTAAGATCAATGTCAAACATAAAGATCTTCTTCATTTTTCCTTTATGAAAAACATAAATACTACAAATTTGCTAACCTTTTCTGTAATGACAAGTAAATGCCACTGGAATGCAACCTCGCTGGTTATTTTTAAGATAAGTAGGGTGAGGAGCAAGATGGCCAAATGGGAACAGCTCTGGTCTGCAGCTCCCAGCGAGATCAATGCAGAAGGTGGGTGATTTCTGCATTTCCAACCATGGTACCCAGCTCATCTCATTGGGACTGGTTATACAGTGGGTGCAGCCCATGGAGGGTGAGTCAAAGCAGGGTGGGGTGTTGCCTCACCCAGGAAGTGCAAGGGATTGGGGAACTCTCTTCCCTAGCCAAGGGAAGCTGTGAGGGACTGTGCCATGAGGAATAGTGCATTCCAGCCCAGATTCTATGCTTTTCCCATGGTCTTCACAACCCACAGACCAGGAGATTCCCTAGGGTGCCTACACCACCAGGGCCCTGGGTTTCAAGCACAAAACTGGGCAGCCATTTGGGCAGACACTGAGCTAGCTTCAGGAGTTTTTTTTCATACCCCAGTGGCACCTGGAATGCCAGCAAGACAGAACCATTTACTCCCCTGGAAAGGTGGCTGAAGCCAGGGAGCCAAGTTGTCTAGCTCAGTGGATCTCACCCCCACAGAGCCCAGCAAGCTAAGATCCACTGGCTTGAAATTTTCGCTGCCGGCATGGTAGTCTGAAGTCGACCTGGGACTCTCGAGCTTGGTGGGGGGAGAGGCATCCACCATTACTGAGGTTGGAGTAGGCGGTTTTACCCTCACAGTGTAAACGAAGCCACTGGGAAGTTTGAACTGAGCAGAGCCAACCACAGCTCAGCAAAGCCACTATAGCCAGACTGCCTTTCTAGATTCCTCCTCTCTGGGCAGGGCATCTCTGAAAGAAAGGCAGAAGCCCCAGTAGAGGACTTCTAGAAAAAACTCCCATCTCCCTGGGACAGAGCACCTGGGGGAAGGGGTGGCTGTGGGTGCAGCTTCAGCAGAATTAAACATTCCTGCCTGCTGGCTATGAAGAGAGCAGCGGATCTCCCTGCACAGTGCTCGAGCTCTGCTAACGGACAGACTGCCTCCTCAAGTGGGTCCCTGACCCCCATGGCTCCTGACTGGGAGATACTTCCCAGCAGGGGTTGACAGACACCTCATACAGGAGAGCTCTAGCTGGCATCTGGAGGGTTCCCCTCTGGGACAAACCTTCCAGAGGAAAGAACAGGCAGCAATCTTTGCTGTTCTGCAGCCTCTGCTGGTGATACCCAGGAAAAGAGGATCTGGAGTGAGCCCCCAGCAAACTCCAGCAGACCTGCAGCAGAGGGGCCTGACTGTTAAAAAGAAAACTAACAAACAGAAAGGAATAGCATCAACATCAACAAAAAGGACATCCATACAGAAACCCCATCCAATGGTCACTAGCATCAAAGACCGAAGGTAGATAAATCCATGAAAATGAGGAAAAAACAGTGCAAAAAGCCTGAAAATTCCAAAAACCAGAATGCCTCTTCTCCTCAAAAGGATCACAACTCCTCACCAGCAAAGGAACAAAACTGGATGGAGAATGAGCTTAACAAATTCACAGAAGTAATCTTCAGAAGGTGGGTAATGACAAACTCCTCCAAGCTAAAGGAGCATGTTCTAATCCAATGCAAGGAAGCTAAGAACCTTGAAAAAAGCTTAGAGGAATTGCTAACTAGAATGGCCAGTTTAGAGAAGAACGTAAATGACCTGATGGAGCTGAAAAACACAGCATGAGAAACTGGTGAAGCATACATAAGTATCAATAGCTGAATCGATCAAGCGGAAGAAGGGATATCAGAGATTGAAGATCAACTTAATGAAATAAATTATGAAGACAAGATTAGAGAATGTGAAGACACGTAATTGTCAGATTTACCAAGGTTGAAATGAAGGAAAAAATGTTAAGGGCAGCCAGAGAGAAACTATCTTCAGAGTGAACAGACATCCTATAGAATGGGAGAAAATTTTTGCAATCTATCCATTTGACAAAGGTCTAATATCCAGAATCTAAAAGGATTGTAGATTAAACAAATTTGAAAAAAAAAAAAAACTACCTCATTTAAAAGTGGGCAAAAACCATGAACAGACACTTCTCAAAAGAAGACATTTATGTGGCCAAAAAACATATGGAAAAAAGCTCAACATCACTGATCATTAGAGAAATGTAAATAAAAAATGCGATGATATACCATCTCACGCCAGTCAGAATGGCAATTATTAAAAAGTCAAGAAACAACAGATGCTGGTGCAGCTGTAGAGGAAGAGAAATGCTTTTATACTGTTGATGGGAATGTAAATTAGTTCAGCCATTGTGGAAGACAGTGTGGTGATTCCTCAAAGATCTAGAAGCAGAAATAGCATTTGACCCAGCAATCCCATTACTGGGTATATATCCAAAAGAAATCATTCTAGTATAAAGATACATGTACGTGTATGTTCATTGCAGCACTGTTCACAATAGCAAAGACATGGATTCAACCCAAATGCCCATCAATGATAGACTGGATAAAGAAAACGTGGTACATATACACCATGGAATACTATGCAGTCATAAAAAGGAATGAAATCATGTCCTTTGCAGGGATATGCATGGAACTGGAAGCCGTTATCCTCAGCAAACTAATGCAGGAACAGAAAACCAAACACCACATATTCTCACTTATAACTGGGAGCTGAACAATGAGAACACGTGGACACAGGGAGGGGAACAACATACACTGGGGCCTGTCAGGGTGGTGGGGGGAGGGAGAGCATCAGGATAAATAGCGAATGCATGTGGGGCTTAATACCTACGCGATGGGTTGATAGGTGCAGCAAACCACTGGGGCACACATTTACCTATGTAACAAATCTGCACATTCTGCACATGTATCCTGGAACTTAAAGTTAAATGAAATTTTAAAAACAAAACAAAACAAAAAAACACTACGTATTGGGTGCTGTGCTTATTATCTGGGTGGTGAAATAATCTGTACACCAAACCCCCATGACATGCAATTTACCTATATAACAAACCTGTACAACCCTAAAGTTCACTGGGTGTGTCCTTTCATGGTGGGCAAGCATAGAATTGGGAAAAGGAGGAATTCTATATTGGCTGTCTACCGCCTGAGCCCTAGGATAGCCATCATGTTGCAGACAGCACACTCCTCCATCAGATTAAAGACTCCTTTCTAATATTCACCCAAGTTCCAATGCCTCATCTTTAGCCCCATGCAAAGGAACCTCAACTTCCAAAAGTCTCAGACAATCTCTGCCCCCACAAAGAAGACCATGATTTTACCTCATATAAAACAGTTTAGTTCAATAGCTCTCAATCCCGACTACACGTTAGAGTCACCTGGGGAGCTTTTACAAAATTCCAGTGATTGAGCTGCAATCACTGATTCGCACTGATTGAGAGCCTGATTCGCATGTTCTGAATTGGGGCCAGCATATGGCTTATATTTGAAAAGCTGTCCACGTGGTTTAATGTGCAGCAGAGTAAAGCAGTTCCAGCTTCCTTGCTCATTGTTTTAGGTTTTCTGCTCTAGTATAAGACTGTATTCTTTTACATAGCTAAAGACATAATTATTCCTTTCACCCACCAAAACAGAATCCCAATTTATGACCTTTAACAAAACAAATAACAAGTAGAAGCTCTGACATTATTCATTTTCCTTAAAGTCTGCAAAGACCCTGTATCAAATTTGTAGGCTGGGCTCAAGGCCAAGTGCTTAAGTTTGTTCTATGTGGGGAGCTTTTCCTAACCCATAGAGAGACCAGTCCCTATATGGGTCTAGGATCATAGTAGTGGGTTGAATCTCAACTCTCTTTTCTAGAACAAACCTGGGGAGATGTGATTTTTCAAATTTTTATTCTTTCCTGATTCACTGCAGCAAACACTGCCATCTCTTCACTTCATTGAAACTTTATCCTAACTTGGCCAGAATGATGCTCAATCAGTCAAATCTCCCTCCTCATCTCTATTCTCTTGCTCAGTTTCATTTGAGCCCTCCCCCAGGCTCAGCAATTGGCTCTCAACTTTACCTCCTCTCCACACTTCCTCAAATAGGAAATTCATGGTGAGATCTTTAGCAATTTCATCCACCCTTTATTCTAAGAATTATGCTCAGTGCTGAGGATATGATGGAGAGTTTATATCAACATGGCCTTGACCTCAAAGGGCTTATGCTCTAGTGGGAGGGTACAAATGTATTCATGAAAGGCAACTGTTACAAACACAGGTTACCTTAAAAAAAGAGAGCGGGGGACATATTTCTGTAAGAGCATATAACAAAGGGACATGTCTATTTGGGAGATTAAGGAAGCTCTGACATTTGAGCTGGGATCTGGAGGATGAGTAGGTGAAACTGGCAGGTGGAATGGCTTTGGACCTCCCCAGTTGGTTGGTGAACTCCTTGAAGAGAGACATTGGGTCCAGAACTTTTGTTGTACCCAACCTTCAGCGTCAAGCTTCAGAAGCTCAGCAAGTATCTACTGATGTAAGATTTTCCCAGTAGCAAAACATTTCTGAGGTGACTATCTGTTGTTCTTGCCCATCTAGCACATCTCCTCTAGGTAGAGGAACTAATCCTCCCCTCCAATCGAATGATACCCCTCATCCCAATCCCTCAGCCATTTTCCTGTGGAAGACCATTGTCTCCCATGCCCTGGGCCATGGAGAATGGTTCCAGGATAGGAAAGTGACCAGGCGGGGCCCAGCACAGCTTTTCTCTGGGATTTCTCCATTTGGAGCTGAAGGGACAAGGAGATAAAAAATATGAAATTGAAGCAGCTGGTGGCCCATCCCCTTCCCTACCACATAGAGAAATCTCATTTTTTTTTTTTTTTATTGAGACAGAGTCTTGCTGAGCTGGAGTGCAATGGCATGATCTCGGCTCACTGCAACCTCTGCCTCCGGGGTTCCAGCAATTCTCCTGCCTCAACTTCCCGGGTAACTGAGATTACAGGTGCCCACCACCACACTCAGATAATTTTTGTAGTTTTAGTAGAGACAGGGTTTCACCATGTTGGCCAGGCCGGTCTCGAACTCCTGACCTCAGGTGATCCACCCACCTAGGCCTCCCAAAGTGCTGGGATTACAGGTGTGAGCCACCATGCCCAGTAGAGAAATCTCATCTTTAACAAGTGAGAATAACAAAGAGAGATTAGAAAATAAGTCATAAAGATGAAGTAGAGTTGTGAAGCGTTGGGGCCCAGTTCCAATTCCAGATGCCCCTGGAGCTTCCATGATTCCTACAAGACTTGCTTTAATGTTGAGAACTATCCCAGTTATAGGATTCATAGTTCTCTTAATTTCAGGCAATTTGAGGTGAGTTGAGATTCTACCTTTTACAACTGACAGAATCCTGATTAACTTGGCTCAACTCCTATTCACAAACAGATTTTTTTCTTACTTTTTTAAAATTTGATTTTATTTTACTTGAAGTTCTGGGATACATGTGCAGAATGTGCAGGTTTTTTACATAGGTATACATGTGCCATGGTGATTTGCTGCACCTATCAACACATCATGTAGGTTTTCAGCCATGCATGCATTAGGTATTTGTCCTAATGCTCTTTCTCCCCCTGTCCCCTACCCCAGCAGGCCCTGGTGTGTGATATTCCCCTCCCTGTGTCCATGTGTTCTCATTGTTCAACTCCCACTTATGAGTGAGAACATGCAGTGTTTGGTTTTCTGTTCCTGTGTTAGTTTGCTGAGGGTGATGGTTTCCAGTTTCATCCATGTCCCTGCAAAGGACATGAACTCATTCTTTTTTATGGTTGCATAGTATTCCATGGTGTATATGTGCCACATTTTCTTTATCCAGTCTATCATTGATGGACATTCGGGTAGGTTCCAAGTCACAAACAAATTTTTGAGTGGTCTAATTTGTCTTTAATTAATAACCAAATGAGTGTCTGTGATTTATTATAAGCAAAATTAACAAAGGATATGGCATTGGAGCTATAGAGATGAAAAAGAAGTTGGTACTGCTGTTATGACACAATCAATAGGGGGAACACCCGAGAAGTAGTTACAAAACTGTATGACAAGGACAATGACAAAATTACATACAGGATACAGTAATCTACTATGCCATTATAATTCCAATTTCATCTTGTCATTTATATGTTATGGAGAACTAGTATTTAAATCATGTTTGTCCTCTCACTGTTGTAAGTGTGCCAGTGGAAGATATATTTTAAAATGCAATGAAGCTTTAAAAAAAATAAACCTGACGATTGACCTTTTTTGTTCAACTGTATGCCCATTGTGATGATTAATTTTAGGTATCAACTTGCCTGGATTGGGGAATACACAAATAGCCGATAAAGCATGATTTCTGAGTGTGTCTGTGAGGGTGTTTCTGGAAGAGACTGGCATTTGAATCAGTGAACTGAGTAAGGAAGATCTGCCCTCACCTACTGGAGGTGGGCATCATCCAAGTGGCTGATAGCCCAGATAGAATAAAAAGGCAGAGAAGAGGTGAATTCTCTCCTTCTCTTTTAGAGCTGATACACATTAGAACTCCAGATTCTCTGATCTTTGGACTGGACTCTGGTACTTGCACCAGTGGCCCCCTGGGGTTCTCAGGCCTTTGGCTTTGGACTGAGATTTACACCATCAGTTTCCCTGGTTCTGAGGCTTTCAGACTTGGAATGTGCCACACTCCCAGCTTCCCCATTCTCCGTCTTGCAGATGACCTATCATGGGATATCTCAGCCTCAGTGACCATGAGAGCCAATTCCTCTAGTAAATTTTCTCTCATATATACAAGGTCATGCATTGCTTAATGATGGAAATACATCCTGCGAAATGCGTCAGTAGGCAATTCCGTTGTTTTGCAAACATCACAGAGTGTTCTTACACAAACCTGGATGGGATAGCCTCCTATACTCCTAGGCTATATGGTATAGCCATTGCTCCTAGGCTACAAACCTGTACAGCATATCACAGTACTGAATATTACAATACTAAATACTGTACTGTAGGCAACTGTAACACAATAGTAAGTATTTGTGTATCTAAACGTAGCTCAACATTAAAAAGGTGCAGTAAAAATATGATATAAAAAGACTTAAAAATGATAAACCTATATAAAGCAGCTTTATTATAATCTTATGGAACCACTGTTGTATATGCAGTCCACATTGACTGAAACATCATTATGCGGTATACAGTGTGTGTGTGTGTATATATATATATATATACGTATACGTATACGTATATATATATATATACGTATACGTATACGTATATATAAAAAGACTTAAAAATGATGTATATATACGTATATATACATACATATGTATATATACTATATATATACATATATACACATATATACATATGTATGTATATATATACTGTATACGTATACGTATATATATACACACACACTGTATACCATATAATGATGTTTCAGTCAATGTGGACTGCATATACAACAGTGGTTCCATAAGATTATAATAAAGCTGCTTTATATAGGTTTATCATTTTTAAGTCTTTTTATATATATATGTATATATAGTATATATACTATATAGTATATATATACATATATACATACATATATGTATATATGTATGTATATATGTATATATATACTATATAGTATATATACTATATAGTATATATATACATATATACATACATATATGTACATATGTATATATAGTATATATACTATATAGTATATATATACATATATACATACATATATGTATATATGTATATATAGTATGGTATATATATACTATACGTATAGTATATATATACTATACGTATAGTATATATATACCATACATATATATACTATACATATATATACTATATATATAGTATATAGATATACTTTATGTATATATATACTATACATACATATATATGTATGTATAGTATATATATCTATATATATATAGTATTGGTTCTCTTTGGAGAATATATAGTATATATACTCCGTCTCAAAAAAAAAAAAATTAGCCATGTGTGGTGGCAGGCTCCTATAATCCCAGCTACTTGGGAGGCTGAGGCAAGAGAATTGTTTGAACCCAAAAGGCGGAGGTTGCAGTGAGCCGAGATCGCACCACTGCAATCCAACCTGGGTGAAAGAGTGAGACTCCTTCTCAAAAAAAAAAAAAAATTTATTTTACTCCTGGTCTTAGAAACTTGGACTCTCCTTGCAGTTATCCCATTCCTAACTGGGCAGCTGTGGGCAGGTTACATAACAAGTTTGAGCCTCAGTTTCTTTATCAGTAAAACGAAGTAAGACTATACAATTCATAGAGTTATCGTGGGAGTTCAATGGAACATTATTTACGAAAGCACCTGGCAGAGCACCATGCATAGACAGTTTAAAATGTTCCACAAGAAAGATCTGCTTTCATTTCTATTCTAGAACAGAGATGTTCAACCTGTTTCCAAACTGCAAATGAATAAATAAAGTAACAGTTTTAAATTTATGCTTGTAATTAACAAATGACTTTAAAGAGTAGCTTGAACAAGAGGATGAATTTGCTAGAAATCTAGCCCAGTCTTTCCCTTTCATGTTTTGTGTTGGATGCTTTTACTGTGTAGGCAGCATATTGCTTATTTAAGGTAAACTAAGAGCCAGGAACAAAAGTGAGATTTAGATTTTACTTCATTTCAGCCACTCCCAAATCCAGTCCTGTATAAACATAACCAAAATGTAAATGTTGCCTACGGCTTTCTGGGAAGATCCTTTCTGAATATAAAGTACCCTGGGTAGACTGATAATACATTCTGAAATAAAACAAAGAAAATATACCCAGCTTGCAACAGGCAATCGTCTTCCTTGTCATTGTTTGGATAGTACTTTGCCCTGACATAAGCAGGAAGCCCTGTCAAGTCTGCATATGTGAGGACAGTGAAACGGGTGGTCCTGATGTGCTAATCCAAACCCTGGCATATGCAGTTAATACAACAAAAATCCTAAGCCAAGCCTGAATGGTGACTGGAACCTACTGAGTGGTTTCTTTCACGCTGTTTTCCGTACAAGGCATGTCCTTTTGCTGGGAAACTGGACGTGTTTGAAAAATGGCCAGCTCAGATAATTTCAGGAGTCAGGGATGGAAATTTTAGCTGTTTCAGATTCCAGTGGATTTGATCAGCTCCTGTCCTGTGTCAGGGTACTGAAGTTCTGAACTAATTGAGAAATGAGACGAAAGGGCCAGGTGCTGTGGCTTACACCTGTAATCCCAACATTTTGGGAGGCGGAGGCAGGTGGATCACTTGAAGTCAGGAGTTTGAGAACAACCTGACCATATTGTGAAACCCCGTCTCTACTAAAAATACAAAAATTAGCTGGGCATGGTGGCAGGTTTACAGAATCCCAGCTACTCCGGAGACTGAGGCAGGAGAATTGCTGGAGCCCAGGAGGCAGAGGTTGCAGTGAGCCGAGATAGCACCACTGCCCTCCAGCTTGGGTGACAGACAAAGACTCCGTCTCAAAAAATAAAATAAATAATCCCAGCACTTTGGGAGGCCGAGGCGGGCGGATCACGAGGTCAGGAGATCGAGACCACGGTGAAACCCCGTCTCTACTAAAAAATACAAAAAATTAGCCGGGCGCGGTGGCGGGCGCCTGTAGTCCCAGCTACTCGGAGGCTGAGGCAGGAGAATGGCGTGAACCCGGGAGGCGGAGCTTGCAGTGAGCCGAGATTGCGCCACTGCACTCCAGCCTGGGCGACAGAGCAAGACTCTGTCTCAAAAAAAAATAAAATAAAATAAAAAAAATAAAAAATAAAAAATAAAATAAATAAAATAAAATAAAATAAAGAGACAAAGGAGACAGGCTGATTGAGCCCAAGTATCGCCTTTATTGCTGATAAATACTAGCAACTGATGAGCACGGTGGCTCATGCCTGTACTCCCAGCACTTTGGGAGGCCCAGGAGGGCAGATCGCCTGAGCCCAGGAATTCAAGATCAGTCTAGGCTGCATGGCAAGACCACCCCTGTCTCTACAAAAAAATTTTAAAAATTAGCCAGGCATGGTGGTACATGCCTGTAGTTCCAGCTACTCGGGAGGCTGAGGTGGGAGAATCACCTGAGCCTGAGAAGGTGAGGCTGCAGTGAGCTGTGATCATGCCCGGGTGACAGTGTGAAACCCTGTCTCAAAAAAAAAAAAAAGACTAGCAACATGTCTGCAGGTAGGTGGATTTCCTAATTCTGAACCACAGAATTAGATACACTTCCTCAGCCCTAGATGTCCTGGGACCATCACCTGCCTCCCCACTTAAGGGAGAAGGAGAAAGCCAATAAAATGAAGGTGTGGAGAAGCAGAGGGAGTGGAAGGAAGTCAGCTGAGCATGCACAGTTAATTGTTCCTGATTTACCAATCTGAGGCATGCTTCTCTGGGGTGGAGACAGGCCAGTTTCCACAATCAGGGGAGGGAAACAGCAAGGGTGAGGAAGAAGCCTTGAGAGCACTGTGGTAGAACAAGAGAAGACATACATAAAGTATGTGAGCAGACACTCCAATCATCCACCCCTGCCTCCCAGGCCAGCCAAGGACTAAGCTTAGTAACAGGTCTCAGCTCCAGAATCCTCAGGCAGCCGCTACCAGTCTCCTAGAGCTGTCTGGTGAAGAGGAGCCTCTTTCTACCCTGGCACTGGCTGCTTCCACTTACACAATCTCATTCGATCTTCCTAGCAACCTTACAGGGACAATGTAAGGAGCTTTCTTTAGCTACTATTTAGCTAGTGAGGAAAAAGAAACCCAGGCAGTTTATAAAAACAACATGTGTTCCTTCCCTGAAAACTGACCAGTGTCCCTAGAGGTGGTCTCCAACTGCCAGTTCCTTCACACTATTTAAAGTTTTGAACCAAGAACACCAAGTAAGAGTGATTGGAACTGAGTCACATTAATGGTGATTCTCTAGAAAAAAGAACCCCAAATATCCAAGGGTAATGGCTGAATCACAAATTTCCTCAAGTTGCCTTGGGTCCTGCCTTTCCAGAGTATTAGATGTTGATCCCTTCACCAGATTATATGAACCAGCCATTATCTCTTACTTATCCTCTTTGCTTAAGGAGGATAATGGAGTTGCTTAAGGATGTTTGAGTTGCATTTCTGTTGCTGGCCACAAGAAGACACTGAAGAAAAGAGAGGCTGTTTACTCAAAGCTACATTCACACAATGATACAATCAAGATATGAAGCCAAGTGCTCTGTTTCCAAGCCTTGATGCACTTTGCGCCATATCCACTGCCATTCAGCATGAAGGTCATAGCCTGCGGTTACCCATTTACTGATCTTTGGCCACCCTCTTCTCACCTGAATCCCCAACACCACCATGCTAGACTGTGGCTCATAGTGATAAGCCCATGGGCCTCAGGGTCAGCCACAACTGGGTGTGGATCCTGCTTGGCCATGTGTTAGCTGTACAACTTGATAATGTCATTTAGCCTACTTAAGACTCAGTAGCTTTATAGATAAAATGGTGATGATGAAGCAGGAAAGTTTCCCTGACTCCTTTGTGGGCAGGAACTGGAGTGCATGGGCACTAGAACTAGCCGGCTCCTTCGGTGCCGGCAGGGGTGGATTCCACTCACTCAGTCCCACTGCATTCCACCCTTCGCAGGAGAAGAAGCACAGGTGAGTGGGTGCAGGAAGCGGGGCAAGCACTTTTGGGTGCTGGCAGGAGCAAAGCTCTGTGTGGCCCCACAGCAGCATCTAGTGGGGTGCATGCAACCCCCTGAAGCCTCAGAAAGAGTTCAAAAGTCAGCAGTCTTTTAGCTTTGCTGGCTACGAACAGCTTAAGTGTTAACAGCTCAGTGTAGGGTCAGTGTGACAGCCTTTCGCACCTGCACCTGAGTTCTTGTCTGGTGTCCAGGGGAAATGAGGTCACATGAACAAATTGAAGATGCTAAATGTGGGGGATTTTATTGTTGATGAAAGTGGCTCTCAGCAGGAAGGGGAGCTGAAAAGGGGATGGAGTAGAAAGATAATCTTCCCCCAGAGTCTGGCCATCTCCAGCCGGACTCCTCACTGAAGTTATGCTGTCAAGCCATCCCTCTGAAGTCAAGCTGCTTCTCTCTGAAGTCCAACCATAGTCTCCCATGTCCTACTGCCTCTCCTCTTCTCCTCTCTTCTCTCTGCTGGCAAAGCCTGGGGTTTTTATGGGCACAGGATGGGGTGGGGCAGGCCACGTGTGGTTTTGGAAAAGGCAACATTTGGCAGGGAAACAGGAATGTATGTTCTCACTTTGGGGTGTGGTTCCAGGCTTGAGGGTAGGGCCCTCGCCAGGGACCTGCCCTCGTGTGCCCAGAATTTCCCTGCCCTCTGTCCCTATCAATGACAATAGCACTTCCCTAATGGGGTTATTGTAAAGGTTTAAGGAGAAAATGTGCACGAAATACTTGACATAGCGCTTACCCTCTAGAAAGTGTGAAATAAATCTCAGCACAAATCATATGCAGTGGATCTTTATTATTTGCAGACTTCTTGTTTATGAATTTACCTACTCCCTAAAATTTATTTGTAACCCCAAAATAGTACTCATGGTGCTTTTGAAGTCATCCGTGGACATGCACAGAGTGGCAAAATATTGGTGTCACTCCATGTACATGTTCACAGCTGAGGTGGAACAAAGCAACGCTCTGCCTTCTAGTTTCAGCTCTCATACTGATATGAACAGGAGGCAGGGAAATAATGGGTGAAAGAGAGTGGTTTCCCGGCAAAGGCCCCACCCTCAAGCCTGGAACCACAGCTCTAAATGAGAACAGTTATCGCTGTTTTCCCACCCAAGCGTTACTTTTTGGCCTGCTACACTCCCCAGTCCTGTGCCCATATAAACGCCAGACCTCAGCTGGCAGAGAGACAAGCAGCTGAACATTGAGAGGAGAAGAAGCAACTGAGCATCGGAGACTATGGATAGATGCGGCTTAATTTCAGATGGCCCGGCTTTGGAGAGGAGCCCGGCTGCAGGCAGCCTGGCTTAGGGAAAGATCACCTTCTTCCCACACCATCCCCTTCCCTGCTCCTCTTCTGCTAAGAGCCACTTCTATTGCTTAATAAAATCCTCCACATTCATAATCTTTGAAACCATTCATGTGACATGATTCTTCCTGGATGCGTGACAAGAATTCGGGATGCACTGGGTGCAAGAATCCAAAAAGGCTGTCACACTGACTCTTCACTGAGCTGTTTAACACTTAAGCTGTCTACGGACAGCAAAGCTAAAAGAGCATTAATTGTAACATACCCCTAAACGCTGCTGTGGGGCCAGAGCCTGAAAGTGCTCACCCTGGTTCCTGCACCCACTCAACTGTCTGCTCCCCTTCCCACAAGGGGCCAAATAAACAAGCTACACATCTATTGCAAGTCCTGCAACAGAGTCAAGGGAACTCTCTCATCTCAATACTGTAGACAATAGTCCTTTTCATGATCTGTTTAACACCGCATTATTCCACATTTTCGTGCTTGTTTTTTGTTGCTAGTTTTGCTGTTTACAGTGTCTCCCATGCATAGTGCTGAAATCTTCCTCAGCACAAGAAGGCTGTGATATGCATTGCGGAGAAAAAACAGGTGTTAGCTAAGTTTCATTCAGGCATGAGTTCTACTGCTGTTGACTGTGAGTTGAATGTTAATGGATCAACAATGTATATTACATAAGGCATCTTTAAACACAAACACACATAAAACAAGGTTATATATTGATCAATTGATGAAATTGTTGTGACCAGAGGCCTGCAGGAACCTAACCTTGTAGTTCTCCTAAAAATAGCAGTTCAGAATTTGCTAATTCAGTGTTCATGGGAATTTTACAGAACACAACTATGGTGAATAATGAGAATCAACCGAAATAATAGTAATAATAATATAACAATAGTTATTTGGTATTACTAATGATATAGCAATCAGAACAATTATTATTGTTGTTGTTATTAAGGCAGGACAATTTGATTAGGACCATTGGCTTCCAGGCCCCAGGTCTTGTGATATAGAAGTTAGAGCTGCCTCTGGGTAAGAGTTGCAGCCACACCTGAAGGTGTGGATAAAGACGGAGGCATCACCACAGGCTTCCAGGGCCCAATTTGGTCATTATGCCTTATGCTGTCCTTTCTCAGATACAAGTGATCCAGCAAGCTTTTATTTCAGACTGTTAAAATGTCTATTGCAAGGTGTAGTTAACCTGCTTTGATGGAAGTCAGTGAGAAGTATTTTTTTTTTCATAAATTGTGGGGTTGCCAATGGGAAATGTTAACATGATGAAAGGGTTGAAAGAAATGCCTCTAGGAGAAAAGACCAACAAAATTGGTATTATTTTCCTCAAGAAACATCAAAATAGCCTTCCAATAAGTGAACGGACTGTCTCTCTTTGGTTGAGCTGTTGGTATAGCAAAGATTATTACCGGAGTTGAGATTTCTAGGGGAGTCCATGAATTCCAAGTTAATATTGAATCAATTACATTACTTTTCTTTAAAATGCTATCTTATTTCTATTGACAGTAAGAACAACACATGTTCATGTCTTTTATTTTAAAAATGTAGAAAAGAGTAAAGAAAAAAGTTAAGCTTGTCTGTCAACCCATCACTCCGAGATGACAGCTGCTATTTTTAGGAGAACTACAAGATTAGGTTCCTGCAGGCCTCTGGTCACAACAATTTCATCAATTGATCAATATATAACCTTGTTTTATGTGTGTTTGTGTTTAAAGATGACTTATGTAATATATATTATTGATGCATTATGGATTGTTGATCTAATATTTTGATGAATTGTTTTCTGGAATTTTTTATCTATACATTTCCTCTTATGGGGGAATTCTTGAGACAAATCCTCAAATTGCATCTGATACCTTTGGCATCAGAATCTAATACTAGTTTCTTCTCACAGAAACAGGTGAGCAAGGTATGCCAGCCAGAGTCACTGCCTCTTTTTCTTTAATGAAGGAAAACTAGTGTCAGCCACAAATCTCTAGTTGAGAGTTCTTGTTTAGCAAGCCTGTTTATTTGTTCTTCTGAGGGGTATGTGTCTCCTTAAATTAGGGAGGAATGTATTTGTTTTCATCTGAATGGGAGAAAGGAAGTTTTAAGTAGATTTCTGCACTGGTGCACAGTTGCTGCCCTGGGACAGAATTCCCTCTCCACCTGTTGGAGGCAACTTGACCATTGTAAGGAGAAGCGACCCTGCCTCTCGTTTCCAATCCAAACCAAGAATACCAGCACCATACTGTGGGAAAATGAGATAACTCATAAAAAATAGTTTTCCATCTTCAGGCAGGGAATGAAACAATGCAGGGAACATAATCACAAGAGTGAATACTTGTGTAGCATTTACTGTGTGCTGGATACTGCCCTAAGAACTTTAGGCATTGACTCATTGAAACCTATCAACAAACCAAAGAGATCAAAAGCCTTATTCCCATTTAACAGATGGAGAAAACAGAGGCATGGAAGGTTTAATGAACAAGGAAATTGCCCAGTCTCACAAAGCTAGCAAGTGGTGGGGCAGAGCTTTGCACCGAGGTAGTCTGGCTCCAGAGTCCAGGTACATAACCATTAGGTAAGCAGGCTCTCAAACAGCATCTAAATATATACATATATATATATATATATATATATTTTTTTTTTTTTTTGAGAAGGAATTTCGCTCTTGTTGCCCAGGCTGTAGTGCAATGGTGCGATCTCGGCTCACTGCAACCTCCGCCTCCTGGGTTCAAGTGAATCTCCTGCCTCAGCCTCCCAATTAGCTGGGCTTACAGGCATGCACCACCATGCCTGGCTAATTTTTTGTATTTTTAGTAGAGATGGGGTTTCTCCATGTTGGTCAGACTGATCTTGAACTCCCGACCTCGGGTGATCCACTGGCCTTGGCCTCCCAAAGTGCTGAGATTACAGGCATGAGCCGCCGCGGCTGGCCGCATCTAAATATTATTTGGGCATTGCATTTATAGAGAATGAAAAGCGTGAGAAACCCAGGTATATAAGGTATATGAAACTCTTGTTTAAGTCTTGAAGATTGATTATCTGAAAAGTAAAGGATGAAAAGAGGCACAGGGAACAAGGCAAGGTGGAAAGAATTCAAGCACAGGCATTAGAGGGACCTGGGTGTGAATCTCAGTGCTGCCATCTCTAAGCTGCCTTACTTTGGAAACAGCACTTCACATGTCTAAGCTTCAGTTCGTTCATCTGCCAAATGAACATAGCAATGCCTGTCTTGGAGGGTTGCTGGCAGGATGAAACACGACATTGATGCCTGTGCCCTGTGCTTTGCCTTCTTGTCCTCTGGCCCCCGTATAACCATGTGCAGCCACTGTGTCCACTTGCCCTCCACTCACCCATGTTTTAGTCACTTCTTAGTCATCACTTTTTAGTTTTCCCCAAAGAATACACTTGCACAGAAGCATTTGTAAGTAATATAGACTATACAGAGGATTGTGTAGAAGAGATGAGGAGGAACTTTACCTATCCCCCACCACAGCAACGACTTAGTATTTCTTTCCCCAGCTCCCCTTCTCTGCTAACCTGCTACAGAAGGGGATGGAGTGAGTGGGCAGTTTGAACTCAAAATCTATTTCTTTTTCTTTCTCTCCCTTAACTTTCCCCCAACTCTACACACTCTCAGCTTTCAGACTCCTCCTTCTCCCTCCAAGATCTTTCACCCCAAGCAACTCCATCCAACCATATTGCTTTGGCTCTAAGCCTCCTCTGAATTCTACACTCATATATGCATATTTGACACACTACTTAGCAAACAAAGGGTCCCCCAGTTATTTTATCAGGGCCCACTATCTTGGTTACTATTGCTGCATTTAAAAAAAAAAAAAACACCACAAAATGTAGGGGCTTCACATAACAGAAGCCTTTATTGTCTTTCTCACAGTCCTTTGGGTGGGCTGGGCTCAGCCTGGTGGTTCCTTGGTTGCACATGGGGTAAGCTGGTGTTACAGTCATTGGGAAACTGGAATGTCTGAGATGGCTGACTCGCATGGCTGGCAGTTGGAGCTGGTTCTCTGCTGAAAGCTGAACTGGAGCAACTTAGTTCTCCATGTGGTCTCTCCGCTTGGTTGGGCTTTTCATAGCATGGCAACTGGGTTCCATGAGGGAGCATTCCAAGCACTTGAAAACAGAACTTGCTACTCTCTTAAGGCCCAGGTTTGAAAGATCTACAGTAAAAAAGTTCCACTACTTTGTATTGGTCAAAGCAAAGACCAGCTTAAATTTAAGAGGAAGAGGGGCAAAGTATTTGTACGATCTTCAATCCACCACACCCATCATCTTGAAAAAGGGGCTCATGCCTATAATCCTAGCTACCCAGAAGGCTGAGGCAGGAGGATTGCTTGAACCCAGGAGTTCGAAACCAGCCTAGGCAAAAACAAGATCCCATCTCTAAAGAAAAGAAAAAACAGAAAAGAAAAGGGTTATAAATAACAGAATTATTTTTCTGTTACCCATCAAAGTACTTAGCATATAAATGCAATAATGAGATTTTCTGACTTTTACTGTTTTGTGGGTTGAAACATGAACATTGAAAGGTTTACAGTGATGAGAAGGCAAAGAATGGAAAGTACAGATTAAAAATAGACCTTAATTTTCACGTCTGCATACAAGCGCCCTCTTTGGATAAATTTTAAATCACAAACCCCAAAACAATTAAGATCATGTTTTTCAGACAGCGCTTCTTTATCTGCTCCCCATCCATGGCCTATTTCTCATCCCTTCACTCACCCTGGAGTGATCCAGGGCAGGGATGCACCCAAGTCTGCACCGCTCGCTGGCTCAGTGCCCCCAGCATGACACTCATCAGCTCATCTCTGTACCAAGACCCTGATTTGCTCTTCTTTTCTTCATTTTCTTTGCAGATTCAGCTTATTATTAGCTGAAGGATACATTTAAAATCTGACAGGGAATCAAAAAGTAATATATTTTGTGTTGCCAGTGAAGAGCAATTGTCAGACCCTAGCTAGCCACAAGAAGCAAATCCGAACATCCTCCAGTAGCTGTAATGAAAAGGAATAAAGAGGATTCTTTTTAACTGCCTTGCGTCTGCACCCACTTTAGCAGTAAAACATTCAGCAATAACCTTGTAAACAGAGCTGAGGGAGCTGGGGGGAGCTGGGAATCTACTTTGCGACCTAAATCGTTCCTCTTTCTAATTAAAAGAATCTCATAAGTCTAGACATGGATTAACTTAAGTTCCTCTAAAAGACAGAAAGTAATTTAGACAATAAAAATAATTAAACTTTCCAAATATGTAAGAGCAATTCTTAAGAGACTGGGGAAAACAAAAGCTTCTTCCTTTGCAATATAAATAATCTTCTGGAGTAGATCAGAGCTGACTTTTAGGCAATTTTGAGAGGACTGAAATCCCTTCATTTTGGACTCAAATTTATGATCCCTGATGACCTTCCAAGTGGATTTTATTCCATTGACTTTGGCCTTGTATGTGCAGATTTTAAAGGGGGCAAACGACACCAGAGGCTGATCAGTCACACTGTGCATGGTTTGCTTGATGGAAGGAGGATTGGCCTTTCAAGTAGTCAAATCTATGGATCGCTTCCTTTGTGATTTCTTCTATTGCTTTTATGCTCACAAAGTCCTTCCTCATCCCAGGATTGATTCAATATTCACCCACATCTTCTTCCAGTCCGTTTAGGATTCCCTTTTGTACAGCTAATTCTTTAACTCTTCAATGGCTAGAATATATTTTAAAGTATTGTAATTAACATGCATTACGTTTTTGGTGGGCTAACAACTTTGATACATCCTTCCTGTGTGTATGTGTGTGTGTGTGTCATAAGCGATGTCCTCACCTTATCGGTTTGTACTTAACTCCACAGTAGAGGCCAGAAACTGGATGTCCCAGCTGCCTTTGCATAGAGGGCACAGGCCTGTGACAAAGATTCCACCAATCAGATAGTTCCATGTGAAATTTTAATTTAGAAACCAGTGATGAGCAGAAGCAAGGGCCTCCAGAAATCCATTCTGTGGAGAGTGGTGGCACAGGCCTCCAGATTTCAGATACAATCATAGCAGTAGTTCTGTGGCACCACCCTTTGCCTGGCTACACGAGTGAGTGGAGGCTGGTATCTAGAAGGGAAGCTTTAGTGTTTCCACTATAGCTGGCCTGTTCTATAATTTGGGCTTTGTCCCTGCCTGCATAATCCTTGGACCCAATTCCTGTCCTTCTCGGAGAGTTTCAGGACTACCCTATCCTTTAATAATTTAATCATTTCCTTTTCCAGTTACACTAGCTAGGGAGGTTTCTGTTGTCTGCAACTAAGAACACTGACTGACTCAAGCACGCATGAGGTAAGAACTTATGTTTTTCCAAATAGCTAATCAATTGCCCCTACGTGGCTCATTGAAAAATAATAATAATAATCTATTTTTCCCACAACTAACTTGAAATGCCATCTTATTCTCTTAAACACACAGGGGTCAGTTTCTGTGCTCTTAGTTGTGTTTGATTGATCAACAGTCAGTTAAATTGTCTGGAAAAGGAAGGAGGGCAGACGACTACAAACCTTGTTCTGAGCTGCGACAGTGAATCTCTGCTTTCTGATTCCAACCACAGATAATTGTGTTCTTGCCTTGACTGCTATTCGTATCGTTTAAAGTAATGTGATTTTTACATTCTGAGTCATCACTCTCATTTTTTTCTTTAAACAAAGCCAACTGTGGAGATGTCTAATCCTCTCCATACCTGTGCCAAGCAAACATCTTGATTATAGTCAGAGAATTCTATTATTTAGCAATTTGAGGCTAGCAAATAAAAATTTGGGTGATGAATAGAGTTTTTCTATTTCACTGTATAGAACCGGTGGTGTAGACAGCTCTCTCTCTCTTCCTTGTAGGAAGGGTGGAAATTAAGGAACAAATATATTTAACCAGTAACCCTATGATGAAGGGGATAATGGTCTGGGTTGACTTCCAGCAAGGGATTCCTTGCTCCCAGCTGCCCCATTCTCTTCTTTAACCAGGTGTTCCCATGTATACTCGCTCTAGCAAGCCTCAAGCTCAAGAGGTAGGAAAAAGGGTCTTAATTTGTGCATCATAAGAACCAGGTTCAAATCCTAGTTCTACCACTCACTGGCTGTGAAACCTCAGGCAGCAGGCTCTGTATATGAAACAAGAGCCACATCAAGGTCTTGAGGGGTACATTAGTGTCCCAGATGCCGCTGTAACAAATGACCACATCTGGCTGGCTTGAAACAATAGAAATATATTCTATCGCAGTTCTGGAGGCTAGGAATCTGAAATCAAGGTGTTGGCAGGATTGGTTTCTTCTGAAGATTCCGAGGAAGAATGTATTCCATGACTCTCTCCTTAGCTTCTAGTTGTGGCCAGCAATCCTTGGCATTCTCTGACTTCCAGGCCTATCACTCCAGTCTCTGCTGCACCTTCACATCACCTTCCTCTTTGTGTCTCTGTGTCTTCTCCAGTTCTCATGAGGACATCAGTCATCGGATGTAGGGTGCACCCTAAATCCAGGATGATCTTGTCTCAAGATTCTTAATTACATCTGTAAAGACTCTATTTCTAAATAAAGTCACAGTCTGAGGTTCTGAATGGACATAAATTTTGGTGGGACACTATTCAATCTATTACAATGAGCAAGGACAAATCTAAGACTAGAGCCTGGCTGAAGTCAGTGCCTCCTCCCTCTATTCTCATCTGGATGCCTGGAAGACAAAACAAGCTGTGGGTCAGACCAGAAAGTTAAATCAGGTGAGCAAGAAATCCAGCTTATCACAGAGGAATAAGGCAAGAGGGAGATGTGGGGAGGTCTGCAAGACCAAGAGAGGGGCAGGGATACTTGGAGAAGTATGAATGTAACCAAAGGAGCAAGGGAGTTCCAGCAGAGGAGAGAGTTTACTGCTCTAGCTACCTGCAACTGTCCTCCCGCTTCCCTGAGAATTATTCCTGAATCAACTGGATCAGGTCCCAGCCTCTTTGGCTCCATAGGAGCCAAGTCTCTCACTCCCATGCAGCCTCTGAGTTGATGCTGACCAGACAGTCAGTTCACACCCACCAGCAGCTGGAGTCTGGAATTTGTTTGGCGGCACCGGTATCTGTTGTGCCTGGGAAAGCTCTGACTCACCAGGCCAGCTCTGGTCCAGAAGCCCTCTCTGTGTTTGCTGCATTCTCAGGTCCCTTCTGCATTACGTCCTTGCTTTTTACTGTGGTTCCCCACTTGGAACTAAATCCTGGCACATCTGCTGAGCTAGCCTCTCTTGTCTCTATGTAACTCCATCACTGGATTTTTCCGGACAATAATGATGTAGTTAAGACAAATAACTCTAGTAAGTCACATCTCAGTGACTTAACAACAACAACAAGTTTACCTCTAGCACACACAAACTCCGACACTGGTCAGATGACATTATATGGCAGTGTGCTTTCAGCGGTGACTCAGGCTCCAAGCTCCTCCCGTCACATGACTCCATCACCTTTGGAGATCTTTGCCATGTAGCTGGAGAACAAAACAGCATGGAGAATGGCAACATGCATTAGGGTTCTCCAGAGAAACAGAACCAATAGCATGTGTGTGTAGAGAGAGAGAAAGAGATTTATTTTAAGGAGTTGGGTCATGTGATTACAGAGGCTGGCAAGTCCAAAATCTGCAGGATGGGCCAGCAGGCTGGAGTTCAAGGAGGAGCCAATGCTGCAATGCAAGTCCGAAGACTGTTTGCTGGCACAATTCTTGCTTGCGGGAGGCCAGTCTTTTGTTTCCACCAGGCCTTTGATGAATGAGGCCCACCCACATTATGGAAGATAATTCTATCTGATTTACTTAAAATCAGTCCCCTGATTTTAAGGTTAATCTCATCCAAAAGCACCCTCATGGAAACATCCATAATATTTGGCCACCTTTCTGGGTGCCATGGCACAGCCAAGTTGACACATAAAATTAATCGTCACACGTGGTATACTTTATTGTCAGTCCTGGAATTGGCAGATATTACTTCTGACTATGTTCCACTGGCTAAAACTCATCACAAGGCCATGGTCTGTCCACAAGCAAGCTAAGGTATATAATCTTCACATGTGTTTAGGAAGAAGAAATGAGGCTGCTGAACACCTAGCTGGTGAGTTTTCAACACAAAGAATCCCGATCTGGGAAGGAACCACCCCAGAAACGTTGGAACTGAATGAAGAGGATGCCCAACAAATCGCCAAAGAGGGCAGATGGTGGCAGATGTAGGGGGAGCTGGGAACTCGGAGCAGAGGGCAAACCAAGGTCACACTGAGCAAATCTGTTACCACGAGTTTAATTTTTAAAATTCAGTAGAATTAAAATAATTTCAAGTTTTGACCAACAGCCTACATGGTATATTATTTTCGGATGACACAGCTGTGAAAATCACCAGAATAGAAAGTATATTACTATGTTTTAGAGTTTGTTTTTCCCAAATTCTTAGAGCATGGGAAGTCCCTTTTGAGAACCAACTTTGAAACCGGCATCCTTCCTCATCACGGAGTTAAGAGAGCATCAAAAGCAATGGTTTCCGGGTAGTAAGAATATGATGGTTAGAAAATGTAGGAAGTTGAGTCACAAATTACCACTATTGCCTAGTGCTCGTTATTTAAGAAGAGAATAATATAATGAAAAGAGCACATGTCTTGTAATGAGTCAAATAGAGCTTAGAAGCATGGTTCCACCCCATCACACATTAGGCAAGTTAGTTAATATTTCTGAATCTTACTTATTATCTTTTTGAAATGGAGATTAAAAAGCAAACTTGGCTGGACACGGTGGCTCATGCTTGTAATCCCAGCACTTTGGGAGGCCGAGGTGGGCAGATCACCTGAGGTCAGGAGTTCGAGACCAGCCTGACCAACATGGAGAAACCCCATCTCTACTAAAAATACAAAATTAGCGGGGTGTCATGAAGCATGCCTGTAATCCCAGCTACTCGGGAGGTTGAGGCAGGAGAATCGCTTGAACCTGGGAGGTGGAAGTTGCAGTGAGCCGAGATCGTGCTGTTGCACTCCAGCCTTGGCAATAAGACTGAAATTCCATCTCAAAAAAAAAAAAAAAAAAGTACCCAGAAGCAGAGTGTGCGATGTATGGTAAGTGCTCAAACTTAAAGTTACCTAGGAAAGCACCAGTTAGAATGAGCCAGGCCGTCTATCAAATGCTCAGCATATCTTATTTCATTGAACCATCACAACAGCATTATGAGACTGATACCATTATTGTTGTCATTTTCCAGATGAGAGAAACAAGCTCAAGAAAGATTTAATGACTTGCCCAAAATCACACAGCGAGTAAGTGTTATGACTGGGATTTTTATCCAGGCAGTCTGATTCCAGAGCTTGCGCTTTCAACTGTATGGTACCTATAATGTGTAAGGTAGAGCAAACATATATTGCAATGCTGGTTTGGATGCACAAATATATTATTGTTGGAACAGAACAGGGAATCCAGAAGTGGAATAAAGACAGGTTTAGGAAATATGATAAAGGTGGTATTTCAGCTTAGAAGAAAAAGGATGAACTTGCTATTGAATACATTTTCTTGGGAGTAATTAGCTATCAGTTAGAAAATTAAAATTTAGTTCCTACTTTACATCATATAAAGAAAAGTAGCCAGTCGCAGTGGCGCACACCTGTAATCATAGCACTTTGGGAGGCCGAGGTGGGTGGATCATTTGAGGTCAGGAGTTCGAGACCAGCCTGACCAACATGGTAAATATTAAAAATACAAAAATTACCCAGGCGTGGTGGCGGGCGCCTGTAATCCCAGCTACTTGGGAGGCTGAGGTGGGAGAATTGCTTGAACCTGGGAGGTGAAGGTTGCGGTGAGCCAAGATCATGCCACTGCACTCCAGCCTGGGTGACAGAGCTAGACTCTGTCTCAAAAAAAAAAAAAAAAAGAAAGAAAGAAAAGTAAACTAAAAAGTATTTAAAATGTATTGGAGAAAAGTCAATTATTGACTGGAGAAGATTTTCCTAATCTTGAAGTGAAATCAAGAAGATCTCTGTATAAGGAAAAACTAACAAACCCAGCTACGTAAATGTGGAGGGAAATCTTCTGTTTGGTCAATTAGAGTTAAATGAGTTACCACAGTATATATAACAGTATAAAGAATTTCTACAAAATCAATAAGAAAAATTAAAATGAACTGATTGAAATATGGTCAAATGTTATGTTAAGATAATTCACAGAAAATAATATTTTTGGCTGATAAATAGTAAAAAGAGCAAACTCTTCATAGTAGTAAAAGAAAGGATTTAAAATAGCAACAAGACTCCCTTTTCCACCTGTTGTCTGGTAAAAATCTTTAAAAAATGGACTACCTCCAGTGTTAGCAAACAGGTTGAGAAACAGGCACTTTTTCTTTTTTTTTTTGAGGCGAAGTTTCACTCTTTTTGCCCAGGCTGGAGTGCAATGGTGCAGTCTCGGCTCACTTCAACCTCTTCCTCCTGGGTTCAAGGGATTCTCCTGCCTCAGCCTCCCGAGTAGCTGGAATTACAGGCGTCTGCGACCACGCCCAGCCAATTTTTTGTATTTTTACTAGAGATGGGATTTCACCATGTTGGCCAAGCTGGTCTCAAACTCCTGACCTCAGGTGATCCACTGGTCTCGGCCTCCCAAATTAATGGGATTACAGGCGTGAGCCACCACACCCAGCCAAAACAGGCACTTTTCTACACTTTCAGTAGTATAAACTGATATAGCCTTTTTGAGCATTATTTGACAATATCAATAAAAAAATCTGTGTATTTGTAACCTATGATCCAGAAATGCCACTTGTGGAAATCAAACCTTCAGAAATACTAGTGCCAGTGTGTAAAGATATGTGTATGAGGATAATTATTGCTGTATTGTTTATAATCATAGAAAATAGGCACAATTTAAGTAACCATCATCGGAGAATGGATAAATAAATAATGGTATAACTGACTATAAAACTATTATGCAGCCTTTGGAAAGAATGAGGCAGAGCTATATACGTTGACCTGAAATGTGTTTATCACATGCTTTTAAGTAAAAACAAACTATTGCAGAACAATATAAAAATAATAGTCCCAAGGACTACCCTAAGATGGTAAAAATTGAGTAAGGATGGAGGAAATATTTTCTTTATCCATATATACTGTTTTATTTTTTTCAAAAAGTGTATTTGAAATGCTTTTAAAATTATCTAGAAAGATTCCATTCTAATTTGTTAACAGTGATTATTTCTGGAGAATTGGGCCGAGAAGGGTGGGTTAATGGAAGGTAGGATTCTGTTTTTAATTTTATGTTCTTTATTGTTCGAAATAATTTACAGTGAGTATGTATTAATTTTATGATAGCAAAGCATAGAGAAAAAATACAAAACAAAAAGCAAAAGAAATAGACAGAAAATATCATCTCTAAGGTCAGTAGCTTTTACTGTTTTTTCTTTAATCTCTGTCTCTCCAAATAGAGAGGATGGCTGAGAGTATATAAAAGCTGAACCTACTCCGATCAACCAGGCTTGATGGCATTTATTCTAAGGTACTCAGGGAATGGGAAGATATTACTGCAAAGCCATTAACTATTATTTTTCAGTTCTTTGGAAGAATAAAGGAAGCCCTCGAAAAATGACAAAAGGTCACCATTCTACTGAAAATGAAAAAAAAAAGGGGGGGTGACCTTGGTTCTTACAGGCTGGACATTTTTTACTCTGTTTTTAATCACTGGAAAGATATCAGAGAGATCCTTAAACAAGTAAAAATGCAAGTGCTAGGAGAAACATGAAGTTCTTGGGGGAGGGGAGGGGGTGATATCATAATGAGATGTGCGCTTAGTCTTTCTTTCTTTTTTTCAATAGGCTGGGAGATAGGTGGGGTTTGGTTGCATGAATAAGTTATTTAGTGGTAATTTCTGAGATTTTGTTGTTCCCATCACCTGAGCAGTGCACATTGTACTCAATGTCTAGTCTTTCATCCCTGTCTTTCTTATCACACTCAGACAGGTGGAGTTGCTGGCCTTTTGAAGGTGGCTCTGAGCAGAGTCAAACACCCCATCCTGGAGTCTGGTGAGCTGGGCCACATCCTCTCTACTGCTTTTGAGAATGTGGGGGATGATTAGGGCTCGGTGGTAGAAACCCAGTTCGTCTGGCAAAAGCCAGAAAGGAAATATCTTGGCTTTCTCTACTGAAACTCCCAGCCGGATCCAGATTCTGACAAGATAACTTTGTATAAGCTCTGCATTCTTTTGCAACAACTCCATCTTCACTCTTCTCCTGTGGCCCCTCCTCAAGCTTCACATCCAGTAAAAAGAAGGCCCTTCTCCAGGTCCATGTCAAGATGAACTGTAATCGGTTCTGATGGGAAGTGGTCACTGAATGATTTTCACTGGTGGTGTATTACTCTAATATCCACTTCCTGCAACCAGTGGTCGGCTCAACTTCACAAGGATCTCACATATCGAGAGTAGAGAAATTGACGCTAATAAATATTGAGATGGTACCAGAAACAGGGGGGATGGATGCAATAAGTGTATACAGTAAGTATATACAATAAGTGTAATAGACACAATAAGTGTCTACTACAATCACATTGGACAAATTGCCAAAAATACCTGAGTCTCAGTTTTCTCATCTGTATAATGAGGGTAAAATGCCTATCTCATGGAATTACTGAGAAGATTACAGTAATGTAAATGAGATCACTATAATTCAGAAGGCACTACCCAAGTAGAAGATATTAATATCACTATTGACCTTGAACGATAGGAAGAAAAATCCAAATAAACAAAGGAAAAAATAGAAAGACAAGGAAATGAATCCAGAAAAAAACCTATGTCATTCCAAAAGAAATGAACATGGCAATGGAAGTAAATTAATCTGGGCCACAACTTTCAAATTGAAGGGATAAAAAGGCAAAACTATGGAGGCAGTAAAACCATCAGTGGTTGCCGGGGGTTATAGAGGGAGTGAGGGATGAATAGGTGGAGCACAGAGGGTTAGCATGGCAGTGAAAACAGTGGTGGAAATGTCATTTCATATTTGTCCAAACCCATAGAATATACAACACCAACAGTCAACTCTAAGGTGAACTATGGACTTTGGGTGATAATGATGTGTGAAGTAGGTTCATCAGTTATAGCAAACGTACCACTTTGGTGGGGGAATGTTGATAATGGGGGAATAGATGAAGGGTTAGAATGACAATTTGCTGAGGAATTATTCCTGACATTGGCATAGGAAATGTCTATCTGGAACCAGGAACCGGGGAAGTCTCAGTATGGTGAGAATGAGGGGAGCACTCAGTCTTGGCAGCCATAGAGTGGAAACAGCACTAGCAGCAAACAACAGCAGGAACAGCAGGAACCCAGAATGACCTCTAAAGACAGATGTTAGTGTTACTCTGTAGGCAAGAAAGATGCTGAACTCTCTTCTCCAACTGTAAATAAAGGCTTACGCAGCCTGCCTCTGTTCCCTGGTTCCCCGAATGGCCTTGGGTTGGCTCTACGTACATTTGGAACGACAAAGGCATTAAGATTTGTTTTATGAAAAGCAAACATTTGTCCAACATTTACCTTGTTAAGGGCTGCGTGGACAGGGCCATTAGATAATACTTATTTCTCCAGAGGCAATCAACCTTTTTCACTGCAGTGATAGAATGGAGCTTCCATTAGGAGTAGCAGCTTGGAAGACCAACTTCTGGTTTAAATCCTGCCTCCGCCAGGACCTTGGCAAGTGCTCCAAAACCATCTCTGGGCTTCATTTTCCTCATCTATACAATGGGGGTAATGCATATATTCACTTTATAGGTATGGTATGAGAATTAAATGAATTAACACCTGGAGACTCTACAGTGCAAGCGAAAATGTTAGCTAAGATCATTATTACTACAACTAATCAATATCATTTCAACTAGGGGAAATTGCCCATCTAAAATCAGGATTGCAATGAGACTAAACTGGGCTTTTCTATTGCATTATTTTCTACACTGAAAAGTTTCCTGAGATTAAGAAAAGGAAAATTAGAGAAATTACTCTTTATTAAGACCCATAAGGATCAGGACTATGCCTTTCCTAGTTATTCCTTCGTTCTTACCACACAGAATAGTGGCAGACACATATTAGCTGTTTAGTGCGCTGTGTGTCAAGCAATTCTACTTGCATTTCTTCACTTAATCGTTACAGTACTGGAAGGTAGCTGTTATAGCCATTTTACACATAACCAAAATAAGACACAGACACCTTAAAAGAAACGCAAATCACAATATGAAAAAAATGCTCAATGTTACTAATCATCAGGGAAATGCAAATCAAAACCACAATCAGATATCGCCTCATCCCAGTCTGAAAAGCTACTATCAAAAAGACAAAAAATAGCAAATACCAGTGAGGATGCAGAGAAAGGGAGACACTTATACACTGTTTGTGGTGATGTACATTAGAATAACCTCTATGGAAAATAGTAGGGAGGTTTCTCAAAAAGCTAAAAATAGAACTACCATACAATCCAACAATCCCACTACTGGATATTTACTCAAACGAAAGGAGATCAGCATACAGAGGCCATGTGGCCTCCATATTTATGGCAGCACTATTCACAACAATGAAGAAATCGAATCAACCTAAGTGTCTGTCAACAGACGATTAAAGAAAATGTGGTGTATATATAAATAAGGGAAAACTATTCGGCCATAAAAAAGAAATCCTGTCATTCATGGCAACATGAATGGAACTAGAAGACATTATGTTAAGTGAAACATGTCAGGTACAGAAAGATAAATACTGCATATTCTCACTCATATGTGGGAACTAACAAAATGAGCTTCTAGAAGTAGAGAGTACAATTATGATTATTAGAGACTGGAAAGGGAAAGGTGGACAGGAGGATTGGGAGAAGTTGGTGAAGGGATACAAAATGACAGCTAGATAGGAGGAATAAGTACTAGAATTCTGTAGCACTGCAGCATGATTATAGTTAACAATAATTTATTATATATGTCCAGAAAGCTAAAAGAGAGGATTTTGAATGCTCCCAAAACAAAGAAATAATAAATGTTTGAGGTGATGGGTATTCTAATTGCTCTGACTTGATCATTAAGCATTGTATGCACGTATCGAAATATCATTCTGTACCCTATAAATATGTAAAATTATTATATGTAGATAAAATATATATATATATAAACTTTTTAAAAAAGAACAAGCACAAATTAGACCCCATGGCACTTAACACAACATAAATCTTTACGGAAGGTCGTATTGGGGTGGGAGCAGGATGAGAAAGTTGAGTAGATGATGGGAAAGAAGGAACTACCTCGCAGAACTCACCCAGACCCTCTTTCCATGACTCAAGATTCCACTCACCAAGGAGCTGCCCAACTCATCTCTCCTCCCTCTTCACATCGCCAAACTTTCTTAGCCACCTAAAATTCTGTCTCGCTCTCTCTCTCCTCTCCACTCCCAAGTCTTTTTCCCCTGTGGGAGTCAAATATCTTCCCTCTTTGCGCTGCTCCCAGCCAGTGACAGTGCGATGGGGCTACCAGAGCCCAGCCATTCCTGTCCACAAGGCTGCTTTTGGTCTGGGCGCAGCCTTTGGTCTGGGTGCCCCAACAGCCTAGCAGACTTCCTCAGAGCTGCACTGTAGCCTGAAGCTCTTCTTGTCCAGCCCTCCTTCCTTCTCACTCTTTCTTCACAGATATCAAACCTCCCTCCTGCTCCTCCTGTTCCCTCTTCCTTTTATCCTACAGATACTTCCCCCTATAAATCTTTGTTCTTCTAATTCCATCTTGGCATCTGCTTCTTGAAAGATCAAAAATGATACATCTTCTAAGGCCTAGCTTCACGATCCCATGTCTTTGTATTTTTCAAGGAAAGGAGGCTCCCCCTTGCTCCTGTCTGCCTCATCACCTCCACTTATATTTTTCCTAAATAGTGTAATCCAGCCTCTCTTGGTTTATTTATTTCTCCTCTTCACCTCTCTCACCCTGATGAAACCCAGCGAAACTCCAATAAATGATCAAGCAGGCAAAGAATCCTTGCTCATTGCAAGTGTGTTCTATTGTGTGGGTGTGTGTTTGTGTGTGTGCGTGTGTGTGTGTGTGTTTAGAAAACTGCAAGTATTCATAATCTCATATCTTTTCTTCTTTCTCTGTCACATGAAGATAAGGGACCTAAGACTCCAAAGGGTTGTGGACAGGAATGGCTGGGCTCTGGTAGCCCCATCACACTATCACTGGCTGGGAGCAGCACAAACAGGGAAGATATTTGACTCCCACAGGGGAAAAAGACTTGGGAGTGGAGAGGAGAGAGAGAGCGAGACAGAATTTTAGGTGGCTGAGAAAGTTTGGCGATGTGAAGAGGGAGGAGAGATGAGTTGGGCAGCTCCTTGATGAGTGGAATCTTGAGTCGTGGAGAGAGGGTCCAGGTGGGTTCTGCGAGGTAGCTCCTTCTTTCCCATCATCCACTCAAATAACTTGGCCAAGGTCACACACTAAGCACATGATGAAGTCACTTTCAATTCCAGGTCTAGCTGACCAAAAAGACCATGCTATTTTAACAAAACCATGCACACCTTGTGAATGCAAGTGTGTTTGCTGGGACATCAATTGGTGTTTAGGATTCAGATGCATCTAGAGGAGTAGTGGGGAGAATCAGACCACGACCTTATTTGCGTAAAGAACTGAGGATTCTCCTGGGAGAAAATGTATCCCATACTAGAGTCAAGTGCACAGGTGTGATCCAAATGTAGCTGGATTAGCATCGGGGAAAAGTTTGAGCCCACACTTCCATAGTCACTTTCACAATCTGACCTTTGACCTAGCCTTTAAGGACTCATGCCTGAGTCCTAGGAAGAATGAATTATAATAACAAGCCACTTTTCCATATATTAACAATTAACGAAAATTGTTCAGTGTTAGCACAACTAGTTTTAATAAAGCAGAAGAAAACCACCCCAAGCCCAGAAACAGTGTGGAAAATACTAATCACGAATACAAGTTCCTCTCAGTCTAGCCAGAAACAAGAGCAGGCTGGATAGTCTGAGGAGCCAGTGCCTTCAAATGAGGGAAATTGCCAATAAGACAGGAGCTGGAGGAGGGCAAAGAGGATAACAAGGTAAATATTCCAGAGAGCAGCTGCCCACATCTCCTGTGGTGCCAGAAATACTGAGGATATGCTCAGAATATTCAATGCCCTATAAAATGTTCTCCATGTGGCCAGGCGCGGTGGCTCACACCTGTAATCCCAACACTGAGAGCCTGAGGCAGGAGAATCACTTAAGCCCAGGAGTTCAAAACCGGCCTGGACAACATAGGGAGGCCCTGTCTCTACAAAAAAAAAAAATTGCTGGGTGCGGTGGCTCACACCTGCAGTCCCAGCTACTTGGGAAGCTGACGTGGGAGGTTCACTTCAGCCCAAGAAGTCTAGCCTAGAGTGAGCTGAGTCACACCACCGCACTCCAGCCTGGGCAACAGAGCAAGACCCTGTCTCAAAAAAAAAAAAAAAAAGTTGTTCTCCATGATCTACAAGCAACAAAGAGCATTCTATGTCAGTGATTTCCTCCCCTTTTTTGTTTTGTTTTTCTCATTTAAAAGGGAGGTGGTGCTTCCTAGCTTTTGAGAGCCTTGTCTTTGAATTCAATCCCCAGCTCAGCACAGTCCTAGCATGTGGACTGTGTTTAGTAAATGAATGAGAGCTAGTCTATTTAATATAAACGCAGCCCATGCATACTCTAAACAATCTGGAAATTAAAGGAAAGAAGAGAACACCCATACCCCTTTCCCCAAGCTCCTAAGCTAAAGGAAAGTGTAACATTTTTTCTGTCGGTCTGAAAACCTGTGCATATGCTTTTGCTATTTCCTTGCTAGAGTCATCCTCCGGATTCCATGTTGATTGGTAAGAACAGCAGGCAGTTGGCATCACTGAAGTAGGAACAACTCCAGAGAGAGGCATGAGCCATTTCCTTGGTCCTCAGTTTATAGAGGTCATTCAGAACGGCTGGGGATTTAGAGCATACTGTAAATTCTGTGGCCTCCATTCCCCTCACTCCTCCCTCCCACAATAAAATGTTCGCATGGTAGCCCCATCAGACTCACCAACCCCAGAAATACTCTCATCCCACCCCTAGTCCTCCTTCTTCACTGCTCTCTCTAATCTACAAGCCCCAGGAGAAAGGTGCTGAGGCCCAGCTCAGGGAGAAAGGGAGCTTCCTGCGTGCCTACTGCCCGATTAAGGCAAGAGAGACTGTGACATGGACTCTCTGAGCTGTAAGCTGGGAAGCAATTTGCTTCCTGAAATGAGAAAATTCCAGCAGGCCAGTCTGGGAGGAACAGTCCAGCCAGAGGGGAGGAGGGGACAGAGGGCATCAGTGAGGTGGTTTTCCCTGAAATACCACCTGCAGCAGGAAGCGCCAGCAGGCCCCAGGCCACAAGTCCCTCCCAGCTTTACCCAGACTGAAGGCTTGGGTGGTTTCACTGACACATCGCACCACTGCTGAGCTGGCCAAAGGCCTGTTAGAAAGACATGGATCTGCATTGTGTCGAGATTCCACAGAGAGAAAGACAAAAAGAGCCTTTTCTTCTCATCCCTTGCATTTGGGAAGTTTGTCAAGAATGAAGCAACTCAAATAACATCACTAATTGTGGCTACAATGTCTGGCATAACCACATTTCATTGACAGAACTGTGTTTAAAATCACAGATAAAAGGAAGAGCATGAGGCTTGAAATATTAGATTATTTTAAGAGGCAGTGTGCCTCTTCCAAAGTTGGGGTGGGGGGGGGCAAGAAAAGTGTCTAGCCTGGTTCTCTGTACACACAACAGCATGCCAGTCTGGATGAAAGGAGCCAGTGGTACCATGTTCATCGTGGTGAAATGAGATCATTGGTAGAAGCACATGAGGAAAGAAGGGAAGAGAGCGGATCACCCTGACGCATTACTAAGAGTCGGAGTGTAAGTGAGCAAAGCGGCGCCAGGACATAGAAAAACAGGGTTAGGTGCCCTCTATTTTTTCTTTCAGGGCCTCTGTCCCTAAGTCCCTCCGGATGGCCAACTCCCTACTGGTTGTTCTACTTCCTATACCCCAGTCTATGCTCGGATGGCCTTGAATGTGGTTTATTCTAAGTAGAATATGTAAGAGCCCAATATGTTCTCAGTCCCTACCATCTGCTGTTTGTTTGTCTGTTTTGAGACAGAGTTTCACTCTTGTTGCCAGGCTGGAGTGCAATAGAGCAACCTTGGCTCACTACAACCTCCGCCTCCTGAGTTCAAGCGATTCTCCTGCCTCAGCCTCCTGAGTAGCTAGGATTACAGGCATGCACCATTGTGCCCAGCTAATTTTTTGTCTTCTTAGTAGAGGTGGGGTTTCTCCATGATGGTTAGGCTGGTCTTGAACTCCCGACCTCAGGTGATCCACTCGCCTCGGCCCCCAAAGTGCTGGGATTACAGGCGTGAGCCACCTCGCCCGGCCAGTCCCTACCATTTGTTTTTTAATACGGTGGGAAGACGGAACCTAGTGCTGTGGAAGAGAGGCCATTCTGAAGCCAGAATGGAAAGACCTAGAGGGGGTGTGCCTTGCGGTGCCCCCTGACACATACCATGATTGATAGCTGTCTTCTTGGCTCTGGATGTCAGGGAAGCACTTGGCACTCTGAAGGATGCAGGGAGGGGAGTTAGATGAAGGGAAGCCTGGGAAAGGGATCCTATCTCAAGAGAGAAAAAAGAGAAGAGGGTTTTCTAAATAGGATCCATAGTATCAAGGTTAGCATGCTTCATATGGCCTTGCTGGAAAACTGTTTGGCAACTCCTTAAAAAGTTAAGCATACACTTATCATGAGACCCAGAAATTCTATTCTTTGGAATATCCTAAAGAAATGAAGACTTAGCTTCTTACAAAAATCTGTACAAGATTGTTCATAGAAGTCTAATTCATACTTGCTCACAACTGGCAACAGCCCAAATTGTCTTCTATAGGTGAATGGATAAAGGCACCATGGTACATCACCCAAAGGAATACAGCTCAGCAATAAAAAAGAAACTATTGACACACACAACAACAGGGGTGGATCTCAAATGAATTATGCTGAGTGAAAGAAGCCATTCTCAAAATGCCACATACTGTTTGGTTCCATATAAGACATTCTTGAAAGACAAAGAGGTAGTGATGAAAGGCTGGCCACAGTGGCTCATGCTTGTAATCCTAGTGCTTTAGGAGGCTGAGGCAAGAGGATTACTTGAGGCTAGAAGTTTGAGACCAGCCCGGGCCCAAACATAGCAAGACCCCATCTCTACAAAAATTAAAATAAAAAACATTAGCTGAGCATGGTGGTGTGCCTGTAGTTCTAGCTACTTGGGATGCTGAGGAAGGAGGGTCACTTGAGCCCAGAGGTTCGAGGCTGCTGTGAGCTGTGATTATAGCTGGGTGATCCACTCCAGCCTGGGTGACAGAATGGGGCCCTGTCTCCATAAATAAATAAATAAATAAATAAATAAATAAATAAATAAATGATATTGATGGAGAACAGACAGATGGTTGCAGGGGTTGGGGTAAGAGAGGGTGTGACTCTAAAGGGTAACATTAGGAAGTTTTTGTGATAATGGAACAGTTCTGTATCTTGATTGTGGAGGTGATTACATGAATCTATGTGTGTGTGAAAATTCATAGAACTCTACGAACTCACTTCCCAAAGTCTATTTTCCTGTATGATGATTTGAAACATTATTTTAAAATTTTGACTACATCTCAAGAAGGAGTGCTTGATATGGTTTATGGAGACCCGGATACCATTTCTTACCAGATACAGTTTTGACTAAGTTTATCCACCCATCCACTCATCCATCCATCCGTCCACCCATCCTTCCATCCATCATCCATCCCTCCATCCTTCTCCCATGCATCCATCCCTCCCTCTTCCATTGATTTATCCATCCATCCATGCGTCCATCCCTCCATCTGTCTTCCATCCATCCATTCATCTCTCCAAGCATTCATACTAGGCAGGCGTTAAGGATGCACAGACAAAACTTGAGGCTTCTGCTCACAAGGAACTCATGCAACAGAGGAGACCAAGACATATACACACAACTTGAGCATGGTTTGATAGAGGTTTATACATGGTGGGATGGAGGCTTCTACAAGGAGACCCCATTCAGATGGGGAAGGTCAAGAATGTCTTTGCCCTCAAAGCGTCTGTTTCCTCAATTGAAAGTTTGGTGGAAATAGTTTTTCTTGCCCTCACCTATTCTGGAGGTTTTTTGGGGGAATCAAGTTCATGAGGAAGGTCAGAGCCTCTGTTTCCTCAACTGAAAGTTTGGAGGCAATAGTTTTTATTGCCCTCACCTATTCTGGAGGCTTTTTGGGGGAATCAAGTTCATGAGGAAGCTCTGTGACCTAGAGAGCATGGTTGGTTACATAGGTTTATGATGATTCCAAATCAGAAGCTGTTTGGTCTCTCAGAACAAATGGGTGTCTTTAAGAACAAAGATTTTGTAGGCAATGTTACAGGGGGAAGAAGAGGACAGAACGTCTCTCCATCTCCCCAGGCTGAGGCAATTATGAAAAATATTTCTATAAATTTGCTTTAAAAGTTTTTTTGAATGAAAACAGAATTTACTTCTATTCAGGCTTTCCCCTGCTGTGCTAACAATTTAGTTTCTATAAAATTGGCTACAAGTGAAAATAAAACAGGCCTATTGTAGGAGTTATAAACTAAAATCAGATGTGATCTTTTTCTACCATTTATCTTAAAAGATCTCTCAGCCTTTCTATTTTTGTTTTCCTGTGGAAAATAGAGCTATAACCAACAGGTAGGAGTTATTTTCGCTTATACATGGAAAAATCTTCTAAAAATTAACAATGAAAAATAATAATGACCTTTAAGCACTATTATATGTCAGGCACTGGGTTGAACATTTTATAATCATTATCTCATTTAATCCTAACAACAACCCTAAAGGTAGATACTGTTCCTACTTCCATATTACAAAAAAGGACTTTAAGGCTCAGAGTGGTATTTATGCAAGTCATCTAGAATGTCAATGTTAGTGCCAGAATTCCAGTCTAGGTGTGTAACTTACAAGGACAGGAGACAGACGGAGAGAAAATATTTGTAACATAGCTAATAAATGTTTGGTCAGAATATGATAGTGCACTCATAAATCAAAAATGAAAAGAAAATGCTCAGAAAAATGAGCAAAAGAAATGAGCAAGTAATTCACCAAATAAAAAATACAAATGATCAATAAAATACAAAAAGATGCTCAACCTCACTAGTAACCAAAGAATGCAAACTAAAATAATGAGATATCATCTTTTTATCCATCAGTTTGGAGAAAAGTTGAAAAGATTGATAAAAGTCATGGTTTAACATGCATAAATTGTGAGTTTTATGCATTGTTAGAGATAATACAAGTTGGCACCACCGTTTTTAACAAAAGTTTGGTACATTCACATTTTTTTAAATGCACATATTCAATGTCTCAGCAATTCCAGTGTTTTGGTGTTTCTTCTGGAGAAACACCTGCTTAAGTACTGGAGAAGGGTGTACAAAAGTGTTCACTGTGGCTTTGTTTGTGAGATCAAAGAGCTTTTAGGTTGACGTAAAAGCAATTGTGGTTTTCGCCGTTACTTCCATTAAAAGTAAAGGCAAAAATTCGCAATTGCTTTTGCACCAACTTGATAAAAACGACTTAAAGTCATCTAGTAAGAAAATGATAATAGTGTGGTGCATCTATATTATGGAATACTACGCAGTAGCTTAAAAGGATATGGAAGACCTGTATAGGCTGAACACCTCTAAAATGATTCTTAAGTGAAAAAATGAAAGTTCCAGGGGGAAAAAAGATGTAATGCAATATCATTTGTGTAAACTCCTCATTAACACACAACCATAGCAAGTAATGCCTGTGGATACAAAATTAGGTATTTTTTGTATAGAAAAAGAATATAAAATGAAGTGGTAACAATGGTTACTTCTAGGAAGGCATCTGGAAATAATTGGTCAAAGGAAATTTAGACATCAATTCTAATGTTTGAATTTTCACTAGAGAAGATGTAGTCCTCTATTGCTTATAACTAACAATGAATACTTTTTTTTTTTTAGTTGAGACAGAGTCTTACTCTGTCGCCCAGGCTGGAGTGGCAGTGGCGCGATCTTGGCTTACTGCAACCTCTGCCTCCCAGGTTCAAGTGATTCTCCTGCCTCAGCCTCCCAAGTAGCTGGCAGGCACCTGCCACCAAGCCCGGCTAATTTTTTTAATTTAGTAGAGACAGGGTTTCGTCATGTTGGCCAGTCTGGTTTCAAACTCCTGACCTTAGGTAATCCATCCGCCACTCCCCTGGCCCCCTCCCCCTCCATGCCGCCCCCCCTCAAGTCACTCCCCCCCACCCAAGCCTCCCAAAGTGCTGAGATTACAGGCATGAGACATCACGTTCAGCCAATACTGTTTTAAAAAGAGAAAGAAACAATGTGTGGCTGACTCCAGAGCCTAAGCATGTTGTTATATTGATTCTTAACCTATGGTTTATGGTTAGGTTTTAACAAGTTCATGAACTTCTAAAATTGTGCACACATTGAATGTATGTTGGGGTGCAAATATCTTTTCTTAGATTCACAATATTGGATTCCAAAGGAAATCTGTCTTAGTCAACTTGGGTTGCTATAACAAAATACCACAGACTGGATGGCTTATAAACAACAAACATTTATTTCTCACAGTTCTGGAGACCAGGAAGTCCAAGATCAAGGTGCTGGCTGACTTGGGTCTGGTGAGGGCTGCCTCCTGATTCATAGATGACCACCATCTTGCTGTGTCCTCATGTAGCAGAAGTGGTAAGAAAGCTCTGTGGGGTCTCTTTTACAAGGGAACTAATCCCATCCAACAGCACTCCAGCCTCATGACCTAATCACCTCCCAAAGTCCCCACCAGCAAATACCATCACCTTGGGGGTTAGGATTTAACATATGAATATTGGACAACATAAATGTTCAGTCTATAGCAGGATCCAAGACCCAAAAAAGGTCAAGGACAATTTTGGTGGCAAATGTTCCTGTTCTGTTGTGGTCTTAGGAAAGCTACTCAGCCTCTCTGGAAAATGAGGATCATAATAGTACTTACCTCATGGAGTCGGGGTGAGGATTCAGTGCGTCAATGTGTATAAAGCATGCAAAATAGAAGTCAATAAATATTAGTTATTAGTATTCCTTTTGTTGTTGCTGCTATTTTAAATAGCTTGGAAAGATCATGCCATTCAAGAGACTTGAATTTTTGAAATGATTATATCATAAGTAAAATAGAGGGATAATTCTATCCAGTTTGAAAATCCTACAATTCCAGACTCTTACATTTTCTTCCATATATAAAAATGATAAAATGACATTAAATGACATCAATCCTCCCATCTGCTCATTCTTTTACCCCACAAACATTTAGCACATGCTTACAATGCACTAACTATTGCAGAAATAAATGGAGATACAAGTACAGCAAATGTGGTTGACAGGGCACTGCTCTCAAGGAGGGCAGGGTCCATCGTGGTGACAGACAGACCCTGCAGGCACAATGACATCACTGCATAGTAGGCTCTGAGACTGTGTGCTTGGGGCTATAACTACTCTGTGATCTGTAAATGCCTAAGATAAGTTACTTTCAAATCCAAGCTTTTATTATTGACAGGAGTAGAAATAATGTTTTCCTGACAGTTCTCCTTTAATTGACTGGTTCATGAAAGGGTTGAAATCAAGTGTTCCATTCTGGCTCTCCCTTCCCAGTAATCAGGCCAGATAAACATTATGGTGTTTAAACATTTCAAGGCACTTGTGTTTCCAATTGCTTTCGCTTTTAAACCAGTTAATGGATTCGGTAGCTGTTACAATCCCAAAATAGCAAGTGGACTTGTGGGTGGATCAGATGCCACCAGGCACAACTCTAAATGGTTCTCCTAAAAGCTACAAAGCTTGTTCCCCACGCCTCTGAGGAATGTGATCCTCAGGGTTTTAGTGACCCAGTGGTGCCCAGCAGCCTCCTCCTGACATGATGGGAACATAATAACAGTGGTATGGTAGGGCACTGGGCTGGCTGAACTGGGACATAGACCTCCCACCACCCCAGGAAGACTCATCCATCTCTTTGCATCCTCTGATATTCCTGGGGGCTTTTGTCTGTTAATTTCCAGGGGAAAAGGGGGGTTTGGATGGGGCAGTGCAGCAGGATAGTGGAGAGATGGAGGGCCACGGTGGGCCTTGGACTAGATTTGAGGGCTGGGGTTGATGGGACTGTTTTCACAGGAGGCTTTCTAGGGTCTAACACAGTGGGGCTCCTTTGGTGCTCAGTCCGCACTGCTGCACAGTGGTACGGGAGGATGAGCCACTGCAGGATGGTGTGCTTTCGTGAGAATACATGAAAGATACAGAGACAGCGTCCTTTCCATGGTCCATGGTGTTCTCATGATGAGATTCCAGTGGTTCAAGGTAGAACTTTTCTGCAGTGGGATCCAGGGCAGGGGATAAAGTCAGGGGCGGCATGAGGTAGCAACAGCTAAGAGGGTGACTTGCAGGTGTACATGAGGCCTGCCTTGAGGACTCCCACAAATAAGTGGAGGATGCCTCATGGTGGGGCAGCATGCTGTTGTGTGAGAAATAGGACAGCAGAATAGAACATCTGACGGAGTGTTTGCGCCTGAAAAATGGTGCTTTTTTCCCTCATCTCTCTAGAACTCAGACGGAACTTTCCCTCACATGCACCATCTCATGGGTTCCTAATGCAACCCTGTGAGGTTAATATTATGATCTGCACTTTGTGGAGAAGGAACTGGAAATGCAAAGGAATGAAGGTCAATGGTGGAGCCCAACTGGTCAGGTCAGTGAAGATGGCCCAATAAAGTGGCACACTGGAGTTCCATGTGCTCACTGCATAGCAGTGCCTCTTGGCTTCCTTCTCTGAGTGGTCCTGGAGAGCCTAAGAAAGGGTGAGAAAATTCTAAGCTAATTCTATATTGGCTTTGTGTTGACTCTCAAGTTAAGAGAACCTCCAAATACCTCCCCCAGGGCCTGCCATACGTTATGAAATTTTATTCAGAGATTCATGTACTTGAATCTTAAAAACTTATAAGCCTCCTCCTCAATTGTACTGAAGACCAGACCAGAGTGGGAACCGGTTTTTGGCCTCCATTCCCAACCGACTCTGGAGATTATTATGGTGATACTTTGTGCTGTTGGAGTTGGCATCAAGCCTACTTGGGTTTGAGTGCTGATTCTGCTATTATAATCTCTTTGAGACTCATTTTCTTCATGTGCAAGAGGGAATTATAATACCTACTTTCTAGTGGTTTGGGGAGGAATACTGACCAACACTTACACTGAGGAGTTACTGTAGTGATACGCAAAGCACAGCTCCTGTCTTCATGGAGCTTCCATCTAGTGTGCAGACAGGTGACCCAACAATGACACAAATTGTAACAAATACTGAGTGTCAACTTGACTGGATGAAGGATACAAAGTATTGATCCTGTGTGTGTCTATGAGGGTGTTGTCAAAGGAGATTAACATTTGAGACAGTGGGCTGGGAAAGGCAGACCCACCCTTAATCTAGGTGGGCATCATCTAATTAGCTGCCAGCGAGGCTAGAATATTAATAGGCAGAAAAATGTGAAAAGGTTAGACTGGCCTAGCCTCCCAGCCTACATTTTTCTCCTGTGCTGGATGCTTCCTGCCTTCAAACATTGGACTCCAAGTTCTTCAGTTTTGGAACTTGGACTTGCAATCCTTGCTCCTCAGCCTGCAGACGGCCTATTGTGGGACCTTGTGATCATGTGAGTTAATACTTAATAAACTCCCATATATAGATGTATATATATTCCATTAGTTCTGTCCCTCTAGAGAATCCTGACTAATACACAAATACACAAAACAATATTACAAACCACAGTAAGGACTGCTAAAGAAAAGACCAGGGACCTGTGTGGGCAGCTAATGGGGAAACTTGTTTTAGTCTAAGTCCAAAGACAGATTTCCCTGAGGAAGGGCATTGGTGGGTGGGAATTCATGAGGGTAGGACAGTCCAGACAGAGAGAAAACATGTGCGATGACTCCAGGCGAGAGGAAGGGAGTGCTCTAAGAGCATGGCTCAGGGGAGAAGCAAGTCTATGGCACACACGGAAAGGAAATGGGGTGGGGAAGGGCATAAGGTAAGGCCACAGAGGGAGGCAGGGGCCATCCAGGTCATCGAGGGACTCACCGGAAAGTTCTGCAAAGTCAAGTAGGGAATGACATTCTGGCTGCTATTTTTAAAACACCACACAGACTACTGCATGGAGGAGGGATTGGAGGAGTTATAGGGAAAGCGGGGAGCTCCAGCAATTCCCCCTGGGAGAGATGAGGGTCACATGCACTAGGGCAACAGCAGGAGAGATAGACAAAAGTGGAAAAATGAGGCAGAAATTTGTCTTCAACCCATGAAAAGACAAGACCACTTGATTAAGTCCCAGCGAGTGGAATTCGTGGTAAGGGCTGTGGAGGTTGAGAGAAAAAACCCAGCAATTAGGGCTGTAAACTGGAGAAGGCTGTGGATTGGAGTTGGGCCCTAAATAATAGTAGACTCTGGGCCGGGTGCAGTGACCCAAGCCTGTAATCCCCGCACTTTGGGAGACCAAAGCAAGTGAATCACTTAAGGTCAGGGGTTTGAAACCAGCCTGGCTAACATGACGAAACCCCATCTCTACTAAAAATACGAAAATTAGCTGGGAGTGGTGGCATGTGCCTGCAGTCCCAGCTACTCAGGAGGCTGGGCCAGGAGAATTGCTTGAACCCGAGAGGTGGAGGCTGCAGTGAGCTGAGATCGCATCACTGCACTCCAGCCTGGGTGACAGAAAGAGGTGACATCTCATAAAAAATAAGAATAGTAGACTCTGGTCCAGGTGCAGTGACTCATACCTGTAATCCCAGCACTTTGGGAGGCCGAGGTAAAAGGATCACTTGAGGCCTGGAGTCCAAGACCAGCCTGGGCAACATGGTGAGATCTCATCTCTACAAAAATAAAAATAAAGTTAAAAAGGAATAGTAGACTCTGATGAGGTGGTAAGGAATCAGACAGGCACACTGAGCCAGGGAAATATCACCAGTGTCCCAACCAATGTTGGAAATATCACCAGTGTTGATGCGAAAACTACCGTGATGTATCCAGACTATATTAATAGCTGTGGAGTAGTGTGAGAAAAAAAGACTAGAAACTGAAATATGCAGACTCTCATTTACAGTGTTTCTGTTCAAATTAGGCTGAGAGAGGCAGAAAATCAATAACAGCATTGGCTTTTTGAAGTAAAATCAATTTTTCTTCCTTACATAAATGAGGTTTAAAGGTAAGCAGTTCAGGTCTAGCTAATATACCAATTCTAAGATCGTCAGGGCCAGGTGCAGTGGCTCACGCCCGTAATCCCAGCACTTTGGGAGGCCGAGGCAGGTGGATCACTAGAGGTCAGGAGTTCAAGACTAGCCTGGCCAACATGGTGATACCCCGTCTCTACTAAAAATACAAAAAAATGAGCCAGGCATGGTGGTGTGTATCTGTAATCCCAGCTACTCAGGAGGCTGAGGCACAAGAATCACTTGAACCCAGGAGGTGAAGGTTGCAGTGAGCCGAGATCATGCCACTGCACTCCAGCCTGGGTGACAAAGTGACACCCTGTCTCAATAAATAAATAAAGAAGATTGTCAGGAATCCAGGCTCCTCAAGTGTCTTGTTTCGTTACATCCAACACAGGCACCCACCTCATGGTACAAGATAGCATCTGCAGCTCCAGCGGTCACATCTTCATTCTAGCCAGAGGAAAGGTGAAAAGGAAAGAAAAGGGCATGCCCCCTCTTTGTAAAGATGCTTTCCAGAAGCTGCATGTTCATTTCTGCCTACCTGTCAGTGGTCAGAACTTAGTCACATGGCCCTATCTAGCTGCAAAGGAGGCAGGAAAATATTATTAATGCTAGGCAGTTGTGTACCCAATTAACAATGGGAGACCCTATTACTATGTAAAAAGAGAAGGGAAGGAGTTTCTGCCACACACACACATTGCAGTTTATGACAGTGATTTGCAAATTAAACATTATTCTCAGTTCTTTAGAGCTCGTATCAGGTGATGAGAAAAACATTAAGACCGCAATAACTTCCCTGTCTGGAATGATCTTCTCCAAGACTGTCCTGAGACTCTTTCCCTCAGAAATGCCTTCTTGATGACTCATCACTCTCCATCCCTAAACCCACTTTGTTTCCCTTCACAGCCCTCTACACTCTCTGACATAAAATTCTACTCAGTTATTTGTTTATTGTGTGTCCCTCATAGAATGAGAGCTCGGTAAAGGAAGGGAATTTGTTTTGTTCACCACTGTGAACAGCACCTGCCCCAATAAATATTTGTTGATGGTATAAAGAAATGGGCAAAGCACAGAATTCCTAAAAGATGCTCTGACTTATCTTAGGTTTTGGTAAAGAAGAAATACAAGTAGTAAACAAAGGTAGGAAATAGTAAGCATCTTTGATCATAAAAGACCTGCATATTGGCCTTGCACGGTGGCTTACACCTGTAATCCCAGCACTTTGGGAGTCCAAGGTGGGCAGATCACGTGAGGTCAGGAGTTCAAGACCAGTCTGGCCAAGATGGCGAAACCCTGTCTCCACTAAAAATACAAAAAAAAAAAAAATTAGCTGAGCATGGTGGCGCACGCCTGTAGTTCCAGCTACTCTGGAGGCTGAGGCAGGAGAATCGCTTGAACTCAGGAGGCAGAGGTTGCAGTGAGCCGAGATTGCGCCACTGCACTCCAGCCTGGTGACAGCAAGACTCGGTCTCAAAAAAAAAAAAAAAAAAAAAATTAGCCAGGCGTGGTGGTGGTCGCCTGTAATTCCAGCTACTCGGGAGGCCGAGGCAGGACAATTGCTTGAACCTAGGAGGTGGAGGTTGCAGTGAGCCGAGATCCCGCCAGTGCACTCCAGCCTGGGTTACAGAGCAGGACTCTGTCTCAAAAAGGACCTGTGCAAATTAAAGCAATCATGAGTACCTTTTTCAATTATTAACAAAATGCAAACATTAAATTTGGATTTAAGTGTTAAAATGTCCAGTGCTGACAAGAGTATAATAAACTAGAAAGGTGCAGTGGCTCATGCCTCTAATCCCAGCTATTGGCTCAGGCAGGAGGACCACTTGAGACCAGGAGTTTGAGACCAGCCTGGGCAACCTAGCAAAACTCTGTCTCCAAAAATATTTTTTAAAAGTGGCCAGGCGCATGCCTGTAATTCTAGCTACTCAGGAGGCTCAGCCAGGAGGAGAACTTGAGGCCAGAAGTTTAAGGCTACAGTGAGCTATGAATGCACCACTGCCTTCCAGCTTGGGGAACAGAGGGAGCCCTCATCTCTAAAAAAATGAAATAAAGTGGGCCGGGCTCAGTGCCTCACGCCTGTAATCCCAGCACTTTGGGAGGCCGAGGCAGGTGGATCACTTGAGGTCGGGAGTTCGAGACCAGCCTGGCCAACATGGTGAAACCCCGTCTCTACTAAAAATACAAAAATTAGCCAGGCGTGGTGGCAGGTGCCTGTAGTCTCAGCTACTCAGGAGGCTGAGGCAGGAGAATCTCTTGAACCTCGGAGGTGGAGGTTGCAGTGAACCAAGATCGCCCCACTGCACTCCAGCACTCCAGCTTGGGTGACAGGGTGAGACTCCATCTCAAAAAAAAAAAAAAAGGAAATAAACCAGTACTGTTAAATAGGAGCCTTATAAAATAGTATGATTTTTCTGGAAAGCAGTTGCCCAGGCCTGCCAGGTAAGCAGCTCCAGGGGATCATGCACCTTGCGTGGACAACTTTATGAGGTTACGTTTGCATTGCATTCAATGTGAATGCTGTAATTGGGCTGACGGCAGCCCTGAAGTTACCAATGTACATCAAATGTCACAAAAATATGTGTGTATGTGTTCCCTTTTGAAAACAAAAAGCTAACAATAAAACCTAAATATCGGCCGGGCGCAGTGGCTCATGCCTGTAATCCCAGCACTTTGGGAGGCCGAGGCGGATGGATCACGAGGTCAGGAGATCGAGACCATCCTGGCCAACATGGTGAAACCCCATCTCTACTAAAAATACAAAAATTAGCTGGGCGTGGTGGTGTGCGCCTGTAGTCCCAGCTACTCAGGAGGCTGAGGCAGGAGAATCGCTTGAACCTGGGAGGCAGAAGTTGCAGTGAGCCGAGATGGCACCGCTGCACTCCAGCCTGGGCGACATAGTGAGACTCCATCTCAAAAAAACAAAGCAAAACAAAAAAACCCATGATCATGGAATAATGTTAAGTGAAGAAAAGACATATGCAAAATAAATACATAAAATAGGATGTATATAAAACATTTTTTAAATTCTCCGGATGATAGGGTTATAGATGTTTTTACTTTCTTGTCTGTCTAAATTTTTTAAAAAAATACATTTTTCCATTATGCTGCAAAAACCATATTTCTCATTTTGAGAGAAAAAATTTATCTTAAAATTACATTTTCAAAAAATTGGTAAGTAGAATAATTATGGTATATTGAGTGTTATTCCAGTTCTCTCTTTTTTTAAGAATGTAGTTAGAGGAAAAGGCTGAATGCATAATCACCAAACCATTAACAAAGGTTATCTTGAGACAGTGGCATCAGGGTTGGTTTTAATGTTCCTATCAATATACTTTTTGCTTGTTATTATCATTTATTGAGCCCCTATGACATGCAAAGTGCTCTCCTGGGTGCTTTACACACATTGTGAGAAGTAAGGTCCCGGCAGCCTCTGAGATGTGCATTATCGCTGCAAATCCATTTTACAGGTGAGGAAATGGAGACTCAGAGAGGCAAAGCTGCTTGCCCAAATCCCAGCTCCAGTTTGCTAAGTGACATCTCCAAGTAGACACAGTACTGGCTTTCCTCTGTTCAAGGAGAAAGGATCTATTCATCAGCAGAGGTCCACTATGCTTTTTCCAAGGAGGGCAGCCATGGGGGAAGAACTTGAGAGGGTGGTTGCAAGCTGCCTTCTATGGGCACCAGGGGTGCACGAGAGCCTCAGTGCATTAACTTTTCCCAGAGCAACCAAGCTCGGCTGGCGTGCAATGAGGAAGAGAAGTCCCAGTCAGCCAGTTCCAGAAGGCTGAGAAGGCTAGAGGGAGGAAAATAGAAAAACCCTAGCAAGTGGCACTCTGAGTGAGTTTGGGAATAGAGTGAGGAATGAGGAATTCAGGGAATGACAATCTGAGCAGCAGAGTGTACAGAGAAATTGCAGAGAGGCGAGAGAATTTTAAGAAATGTCAGGCTGCCGTATGAATTGAGTCTCCCATACATGAAATTGCCTGTTTACTACCTCTGAGTGTCTGAGTTTCTCTGAAAGTGGCACCACATTGAGAATGAATCATGTAGAGCCCCAAAATATATTTGTGTTATATTTATACCTATCTATTTTTCTTTATTATTTATTTATTTATTTGAGATGGAGTTTCACTCTCGTTGCCCAGGATGGAGTGCAATGGCATGATCTTGACTCACTGCAACCTCCACCTCTGGGGTGCAAGCGATTCTTCTGCCTCAGCCTCCCGAGTAGCTGGGATTACAGGCATGTGCCACCACACCCGACGAATTTTGTATTTTTAGTAGAGGCAGGGTTTCTCCATGTTGGTCAGGCTGGTCTCGAACTCCCAACCTCAGGTGATCCACCCTCCTCGGCCTCCCAAAGTGCTGGGATTACAGGTGTGAGCCACCGCACCCAGGCTTTATTTTTCTTTATTTTTAAAAAATTTGCAATGAGCATGTGATTAATGTCATCGTGAGGGGGAAAGTACATATAAATCCTTTAGGTGTTTTAGAACAATTGTTTCTTAACATGGAGAATAGCTTGGAGAACAGTTAATAATTTTATCATCCAGGAACCATGGAGATTGCTCATGTCTTTTCCTTCCAGGGCCGGGTTTGACAGAGAAGAGAGTCCCTAATACTGAAAGGGTTTTGTGGACTGCAGGAGGCATGTGGACTTATGCCCTGTGTGTCTGTGTGTGTCTCAGAGAGAGGGGAGGCATTTATGCCATTCCAATTCAATTTAGTCCATTTGTATCAATTCACCTGGAACTGTGCCTAATCACAGGTTAGGTCTCCAAGGTGAGAAGGCATTTCCACTTTGCCCAAGCTACTCATCTTCTGTGTCCCACAGAGGACAGCCATTTGACAAGGACAGAAATTCCATCCACTTGGCTCCCAAAATCCCTAGCACCAAATACAGCACCTGGCACTTATGATGCGCTCACTATAGTGTATGTTGAGGAATGAAACAAGGGCTGACACTCGGGAAATGCATCAGCTTTTCCCTTGAAAGTGCATTGGAATCTTTCATTGCAATTCTCTTTTGTTAGTTGAACTCTTAGGTCATATGGTGTATTAGTCTGTTTTCATGCGCTAATAAAGATATATCCAAGACTGGGTAATTTATAAAGAAAAGAGGTTTAATGGACTCACAGTTCCACATAGCTGGGGAGACCTCACAATCATGGTGGAAGGTGAATGAAGAGCAAAGTCACATCTTACATGGCAGCAGGCAAGAGAGAGCATGTACAAGGGAACTCCCCTTTATAAAAACATTAGCTCTCATGAGACTTATTCACTATCACAAGAACAGCAAGGGAAAGACCCATTCTCATTATTCAATTACCTCCCATCCAGTCCCTCCCACCACAAGTGGGAATTATGGGAGCTACAATTCAAGATGAGATTTGGGTGGGGACATAGCCAAAGCATATCACATGGGCTCACAAATTCAAAGTAAAAAACACAGAGATGGCCATAAAAGGAATCAATGTAATAGAATTATCAATTGGTGTAATAAGCAATGAAATATTGGCTCCTCTAATTTTTGCTGTTTATTCATTCATATTTACCAGCACATACTATATGCCAGATATTGTGGTAGGGTATTGAAGATCTTGATACAAGCCCTTAATCTGGCCATGAAAATGAGATAAATAGAGCATCCCTAGAATTAATCTTACCCATTAATAATAGCAAATAGTATCCAGCACTATGTTCCAGGCATTGTTCTGAGTTGTCTCCATGTATTGTTTTATTTATAGTAGCATTATTTCATCCCTATTTTACAGACAAGCAAGCTGAAATTCAGAAAGGTTAAGTAATTTCTTTGTTGATGCTTCCCAGCCAGCCAGGGGTGAAGATCAGGCTTCAATTTCTGCCTTCTGATAGCTCCCCTCACCCTCTTAATGGTTCCCAGGGAGTATCCCCACAAGTGATCCTGAGATCACAGGTCTCCAAATCCCCAGGGATGCTGGATAAAAATGCAGATTTCCAGGCTCGGGGCTGAGGATCAGAATCTCTGGGAGGAAAGTCTGGAAATCACCATTTTTAAGCCACTAACCCAGGTAATTCAGTTGTGCAGTAAAGTTTGCATAAAATAGCACTCAAATATGCTGCCATCCCCCCAACTGTGAGTTCACAAAATCACTAGCATCCACCACATCTCCCACTCTCACTTCCTGCCAACCAATGAGCAGGAGGAAGAAACAGAATAGGAAGAAGGGAAAGGGAAGGGAAGGGAAAGGAGGAACTTGCCCCAAATTGGGCTCCATTTTGGTTCAGGGCAGGTCAATGCCCAGCCCTCTGCTCTTCTGGTTCTTGGACTTACAGAACCACTGTCCCCGCAGCTTTTGAAGCAGCTGCTGATGGGCCTGACGAGCCTCAGCAGGAGGCACCCTGAATGGCTGGTGATGTCTGCCCAGCTGGAGCAGTTGAAGCAGCAGCCAAAACCCTGGATGCTCATCCCTTCCCATGTCAGAACACAGCTGCTCTGGGTCATCGCCCAGCGAGCAGGGTCCATCATCTGTAGACAGGGAAGATTCACACAAAAGGACTCATAGCAGGAAGGAGAAGGAGAGACGAGAGCCCTGGCTCCAAACAGGCTACACGATGCTAGAATAGGGATGGAAAGCTCCATGCCATGGGAAGTGGTGTGAGGATGGGGTCTGCAGAGTCCTCGAGGGGAAATCCACCACTGGTTCTCACCAGCAAAGCATGTGGCCACTGTGAGTCCCAGCCTTCTCATTTGTAAAAGGAAAATAGCCATTCTTGTAGGAAGGCTATGAATACTGCTGCCTGTGATTTATTGAACATTTTTTGTATGTCAGACACTGTCTTGAGTCAATCGTTCAATCTTCATAACAAATATCTATTAAATCATTCTGATCCCCATTTGACAGTTGGAAATGAGTCTCAGGTTAAGAAACTTGCCCAGGCTAGGTGCAGTGGCTCACACCTGTAATCCTAGCCCTTTGGGAGGCCGAGGCGATTGGATCACTTGAGGTCAGGAATTTGAGACCAGCCGGGCAAATTTGGTGAAAACTGTCTCTATTAAAAATGCAAAAATTAGCTGTTTGTGGTGGTGCATACCTGTAATTCCAGCTACTTGAGAGGCTGAGGCACGACAATTGCTTGTGATTGGGAGGTGGAGTTTGCAGTGAGCCTAGATCATGCCACTGCACTCCAGCCTGGGCAGCAGAGCAAGACTCTGTCTTAGAAAAAAAAAAAGAAAGAAAGAAAGAAGAAAGAAAGAAAGAGAAAGAAAGAAAAAGAAAGAAAGAAAGAAAGAAAGAAAAGAAAAGAAAAGAAAAGAAAGGAAGGAAGGAGGAAAGAAAAAGAAAAAGAAAAAAGAAAGAAAAAGAAAGAAAGAAAGAAAGAAAGAAAAGAAGAAAGAAAGAAAGAAAGAGAAAGAAAGAAAGAAAGAAAGAAAGAAAGAAAGAAAGAAAGAAAGAAAGAAAAAAAGAAATGGAAGGAAGGAAGGAAGGAAGGAAGGAAGGAAGGAAGGAAGGAAGGAAGCAAACTTGCCCAGTATTTCCTAGCAGGTAACCAGTGAAGCCAGGATTTGATCCCAAGTCTGTCTGATGCCAAAGCCTGTCCTCCTAATAACATCCACAGCTTCTCCAGTGTCCCTTCCCCTTCTTGTTTCTGTGACTAAATGCCCCAACCATGTGGTCTTCATGGCTTCAAAGAAAAGAGGCACCACTGTCTTTCCAGCCCCACATTGACAGTAAAAATGCGTTAGTTCCTCTGTGTCTGGCAGAGACTCAGCAAGATGTAGCATGCAGCTCTGCCAGTGGAAGCATTGTCAGTACACAAGGAGCCCCACGGGTATCTAGCAAACGGACCAAGTCTCAGCACAGCCAAGCAGCGCATCAGAAATGCAGGTTCCACAGTCATTGTCGTCTGCTTTCCAAAGGGTCTGAACTGACGACATAATCTGTGCAATGGAGGTCGAAGGGCTTTCCAGCACCATAGAGCTTCATGGAACACCCAGGCCCCTGAGATGGCCCCCCTCTCTGATCTCAAGTCCTGCTGTTTGCCTCCTGCTCACTCCTGCCTCTGTACCTCAATGGGGCCACACTCATTCCCACCTCGGGGCCTTTGCACTTGCTGTTACCTCTGCTAAAAATACTCCTCCTTTTGCCTGTGAGAAGCTGTCCCTGGATCTTCACAAGACTTTGTCCTTCTTGTGGTTCAGGTCTCAGATCACAGTCCCCTCCTTAAGAGACCTCTCCTGACTACCCCTTCTAAATCAGCAGCCCCAGGCCAGGTGCAGTGGCTCACGCCTGTAATCCCAAAACTGGGAGGCAAAGGCAGGAGGATTGCTTGAGCTCAGGAGCTTGAGACCAACCAGCCTGGGCAACATAGTGAGACCTCCTCTCTTCTAAACCTAAAAAAATCAGCTGGGCTTAGTGGTGTGTGCCTGTAGTCCCAGCTACTCAGGAGGCTAAGGTAGGAGGATTGCTTGAGCCAGGGAGATCAAGGCTGCAGTGAGCCATGATCGCACCACTCCACTGCAGCCTGGGGAACAGAGCATGACCCTGTCCCCGCCCCCCAAAAAATCAGCCCCTAATCTGTTTGTATACATCATATCTCCCTGCTTTACTTCCTTTGTAGTACTCACTATCTGAAATAATTCTGCTCATTATTTGCTGACATGCTAGAAAAGCGACTGGCAAATGATTGACTCTCAATGAAGATGTGCTGAACGCAAGCCTTCATGAATGAAGAGGAAATCTTACTAACATCTTTTGTAATAAGGACCCAGGTACCTATGTTCAAAAGTGCCTCAATCCTTCTAGTTAACAAGGGCAGAGACCACGAGAAACAACACTGTGTTTAGTAGCAACTTAACAACCAGCCAGCGGTTCTATCCACACACGCCACCGGGCATGGTTCCAAAGCTAAAAAGGCACTAATTGCTTTTCTATAAGGAGGTGGAACACAGTCCCTCCGTGTTCTTTAGGCCTGATGGTCTGCATTATCGGATCTGTTACCGTGTTAATTGTTCCTGTCTCACACAGCCAGTTTGGGCTTTCTTCTGCATATGTCTGGGATGGTGATGGGTTCCTATATAGAGGAGTACTGGGGAAGCCTGTGTGTGTGTGTGTCTGTGTGTGTGTGTGTATGTGTCCTTGCATGTGTACACATGTGTGTAAAAAGCAGCCACACTCAGAATGGTTAACGGGTAGGCAGGCTGTCTGTACTCAGGGCCCTAAGACTGGCCCAGGAAAGGGCCGGGGGAGGTGGCGGGGGGTGAAGGTGGAGCAGGCTTGGCTTGCGCTCACTGCCTTTTCCACAACAGGAGCGCAAATGCTTGCCCAGCTGGAGTGAGTGAGGTGAACTCGAGTCGCCTTTAGGAATGGCTGAAAAAGCCCACACCTGGAAATCACTCCCTCCCTGCTCCTCCACGGCAGGTTGCATCTGGGAGACGCTTCGGTCATTAGAGGAATGAGCCGGGAGTGAGCAATTCACCAGCTCTCCAGCACTTGGTGGAAAGCAGCAGGCAAGGATGGATGTGGTTGACAGCCTTCTTGTGAATGGAAGCAACATCACTTCTCCCTGCGAACTCGGGCTCGAAAATGAGACGCTTTTCTGCTTGGATCAACCCCGTCCTTCCAAAGGTAAGTGTTGGAAGCTGTTATTTTAATTCAGGAAACGACTGAGTTGTGGGAGAAATCAGCAAAGGCAAGGCTGATAAAAAATATATATAACCAAGTCATTGTGAGACAAGGCTGGATAAAGTCATATGTTCGGAAGTTTGGAGAAGAGATTAAAAAGCAGAATAGAGTCAAATATTCTTATTGTCCCCCATGGGAGAGTTGGGCATTCATGAATAGAACTTGGGGGAACAAAAGCAGGGGAGGAAAAGCTGAGTGAAGCAAGAGGGAGTACAAGTGTCAAAGCCTGAACTTACAAGCACAGCAGAAAAGGTGTTGTCACCATGCAGCTGTTTTCTTTTCTTGGGGGGAAACCCAGCATGAAGTGATTAAAGTGAAATAATGCTTAGCAGCCAGGAAAGAAAGTGATCACTGTTCACTTGAGGAGCTTTGTTCTTAAGAAAAAGTGGTTCCCTGAGTGATCCTTTAACAAACCAACCTTCTAAAAACAAAATAATTCAGTCTCTGCTTTCCTCAATTTGTTTCTGCAAAATGTTGTCAGGACAGGAATCGTGGGTCCAGTGATGTACACCCCGGTGGGGGGTAAATCGGCAGGAATTCACCCTTGGCTTCGGTTTTAGCATTCCGCTCTCATCACCTCCATCCCTCCGTCTTGCTGCTGTTACTCTCTGCAGAGTGGCAGCCAGCGGTGCAGATTCTCTTGTACTCCTTGATATTCCTGCTCAGCGTGCTGGGAAACACGCTGGTCATCACCGTGCTGATTCGGAACAAGCGGATGAGGACGGTCACCAACATCTTCCTCCTCTCCCTGGCTGTCAGCGACCTCATGCTCTGTCTCTTCTGCATGCCGTTCAACCTCATCCCCAATCTGCTCAAGGATTTCATCTTCGGGAGCGCCGTTTGCAAGACCACCACCTACTTCATGGGTAAGTTGCTGCTGGTGACTCTTTCTGGAGCTTGCTCCAGACCCCACTCAGCCCCAGACCTTTCCAAACCTCTGACAATCACAGCAAAGGAGCCCTGCTGAGGGCTGAATCACAGAACATCAGGCTGTGCATGGCTGTGTGCAAGGACATTGGCGCTGGCTTGACAGTCATCCTTATATGTTCCCCACAAGTTGGTCCCCATAATCCATTTCGGAGATCAGTTTCTAAGAGTGAAATAAATTGATAGGAAAACACAGGGGCAGTTGATTTTGCTTGCTTCTACTTGAAGGGAAGAGGAACTTGCTTGCTTCTGTTTGAAGTCAAAAGTGACTTTAAGCTGCTCTATCCCTTTCTGGAAGCTGTTGACTGTGTCCTGATCTATACCCAACTTGAGTCCTGGCTTCTAGGGAGGGTGAGGATGATGGAGGAGGGTTCTTTGCAGTTGTTCCTTTTGTTTTCTTAGGGAACAGGGGCTATTTGAAAACCAGTTCTATCACAGTTCCAGATTCTCTTCTCAGGATTCACTTCCCAGCCTGTTCTCCGCAAAGCTGGGGCCATCTCTGGCAGAAAGAGAGAGAGAGAGAGAGAGAGAGAGAGGTCTCTGCCCCTAGATGAGAAGTTGAATTTGCTCCTGGGGGCTATGGGGTCACTAAGCTGGTCCTGAGATATGTGGCTTTTTGCCTATGCCAAACAAAAATGATGATAATGAAAATCACAAGAGCTAAATTTTGTTAGTGCTTTTATGCACTCGATGTGGTACTAAGTGCTTTGCCTTCCATGATCTTACCTTATCTCCCAACCACTCTATGAAGTAAATGCAATGATTCTTCCTTGTCTCACTAAGGAGGAAACGGAGGCACAGAGAAGTCCATACTGTGCCTAACACCGCACAGATGGTAAGCAACAGAGCTGAGATTTGAGTCCAGATTAGCAGCCACACAGTGGTGAGCGTGCTACCTCAGTTTGCCAACTGCTGTGGTTCTCTCGAAGTTGAACAGAAACACATTTCTTGGTCCTCTCTGGGTGCCAGATTGTCTAGTCCCTTGCCCTTTCTGAGAATTAGTTGGGAGAAGGGCAGAGATGGGAAATTAGAAGGGAGTTATTTTTTGTTCTGACCAAGCCTTGCAGAATATGCAGAACTGAGTTAGGCTAGGGCAGTCTTCAATGACCAGAAATCTTTAAAAGTCTTTATTTTTCCCAATTGAGGAAGTGGGATTCCGCACTGACAAAATGATGGTGAATTACTGACCCTCGTGCCACCAAAAACCAAGAATGTGTCAATCCATGTCCAAGTCCTCTGGAAAAAAAAAAAAAGACAAAACTTACAAAGGAAAAAGATCATTGTTAAATAATGAAGCAATAATAATAACTAGCACTGTAGACATCTGAGGCCCATCCATATATATCTTATGGTAATACTATTTGGGAATCTTAACCAGAGAATGTGAACCGAGATTTTAAGTGAGTGTTTTCGTGGTGGCAAAACATTGTGAGTGCCACAGAGTTGTTCAGTTTGAAATGTTTAATTTTATGTTATGTAAATTTCAACTGCATAAAAAATATTTTATTGGGCAAAAGAAAAGCAACATCATTCTGAAAGTATTTGCAATACCATAATAATTTTGTTGGATTTTTAATTCCAATAATTTAGGTTCTTCTTTTAATTTTGCAGTCTCCTCAATACTAATAATTAACATTCATTAGCTCCTAATTTGTAGCAAAAAGAAAAAGAATGCTTGCCTGCCAGTGAGTTTATAGTTATTGATGATCCATTACGCAGAACTGAGTCTTAGAGAGTTTTGGGCTATACTCTTGACTCTAAATGTCATCAACTCTTTAGGGTAAAATCCAGTAAAGCACAGCAAATCCTATCCCCAGAACATGAGTTTTTAGTTAATGGTTTGGGGGTCATAGACTTTTTTAAGACTCTAAGGAAAGCTAGAGCTAGGATCCCTAGAAAAATGACATTTTTGGACATAGTTTCAGAGAATTAGTTTATATCCATAAGAATAAGGAGAATCTAAGGACCCCAGTTTCAGGACCTCTGCTCCCAAATTTATATTAATTCTGAGGTTTAAGAAACCTTGGTAAGAGATATTCAGAAGAACTGACAGAATTTATAGCAGAAGGACTCTGCAGGGAATTTTAAGGGAATAATAGGACATTTTAATAAGCATGCATATACAAATACAAAAATAATGGAAGTTAAGCTTTTTGGGCAATGCTGAAGCACATGATTTTATTTATTTTTTATTTTAATTTTTTTTTCCATAGGCCATCTAAGACCAAGAAGTACATGATTTATTTTATTTTATTTTTGAGATGGAGTGCCTCTCTGTCGCCCAGGCTGGGGTGCAGTGGTGTGATTTCGGCTCACTACAACCTTGGTTCCAGCAATTCTTCTGCCTCAGCCTTCCAAGTACCTGGGATTACAGGCACGTGCAGCCATGCCTGGTTAATTTTTGTATTTGTAGTAGAGACGGGGTTTCACCATGTTGGCCAGGCGGGTCTCAAACTCCTGACCTCAAGTGATCTGCCTGCCTTGGACTTCCAAAGTGTTGGTATTACAGGCATGAGCCACCGCACCCAGCCAAGACATACATGATTTTAAATGAGGTGCATTTGATATTTTCTCACTGTAGTGGTGATGCTTGCTCATTCTACAGAATACAGAAAAACAAAAACAATAAGACAGGAGACTTTAGTCCCCCACCCAGCGAAACCTTTAGTTACTGTATGGGGCATTTTCCCTCATCTTTTTTACTACTTATTTTTTTCAACAAGCTGCATTTTGAAATATAGATTGTTTCACTATTAAGAACAGTATGTACTCAAAATTTTTAGAAAAAGCCTTCATGCCTCTGGCTCGGATCACAGTGACCTTTCAGGGTCACAGAGCCCTTGAGAATCTCGGGTTTTTAGAATCATCTTAACTATGCAGACCATACTCAAAATTAGAGCTTTTCTTCAGATTTTAGAGAAACCTCTTCTGTGGGGGCAAGAACGAATTTCATCCCCTCGGTTATTAATTAATGAGCACCTTGAGCCTAAGCAGGTGTTAGGTGATAATCAAAGCTCCATAAACTTATTAAAAATTGGCAATGAGATGTATTTACAAATCCATTTCTTTAACTGCCTTAAACCCTTTCTGGAACAAAGCTGAGAATAAATCGTCTTTTAAAAATATACATACACAATATTTCTTTACCTTCCAAGCGTTTTCTTTTGATATCAAACCTGTGCAGATCAGGTATATTCAAGCTAATGTGCAAATAAACTTTGTATTTCAGAGTCAACATAACCGGCTTCTTTGTTCCTTTCCCAGGCACCTCTGTGAGTGTATCTACCTTTAACCTGGTAGCCATATCTCTAGAGAGATATGGTGCGATTTGCAAACCCTTACAGTCCCGGGTCTGGCAAACAAAATCCCATGCTTTGAAGGTGATTGCTGCTACCTGGTGCCTTTCCTTTACCATCATGACTCCGTATCCCATTTATAGCAACTTGGTGCCTTTTACCAAAAATAACAACCAGACCGCGAATATGTGCCGCTTTCTACTGCCAAATGATGTTATGCAGCAGTCCTGGTAAGGTTGCATTGTTTATTTTTAAAAATACAACTTGATGTAATTTTGCAATATTATGAAAAACTGAGATGCCTTGCCCAGAGTGGTTGGGGGATCAGTTTCCTGGAGACGTTTTGAGAAGGTCATTCTAGCCTTGTTCTAGGATAATCATGATAGCAAACACTTAGCTGGCGAGCTCTGTTTTAAATGCCATGCGTATATTCATTCAATCAATCCTCTGAAAACACTCTAAGATAGGTATTATTATTGTGCCCGTTTTGCAGTTGAGGAAACTGAGACTTGGAAAGGTTAAGTTTCCCAATTCACAAACCTAAGAAAGAGGCAGAGGCTCTGTGCTTAATCACTATGCAGTATGCTTCTAAATGCTGTAGTGGAGGGTTAGGCTGATTAATTGTAGAGCTATGATTTTCTTTCTTTCTCTTTTTTTTTTTTTTTTTTTTTTTTTGAGACGGTATTTTGCTCTTGTTGTCCAGGCTGGAGTGCAATGGTGTGATCTCAGCTCACCACAACCTCCGCCTCCCGGGTTCAAGCGATTCTTCTGCCTCAGCCTCCTGAGTAGCTGGGACTACAGGCATGCGCCACCATGCCCAGCTAATTTTTTTGTATTTTTAGTAGAGGTGGGGTTTCTCCATGTTGGTCAGGCTGGTTTCGTACTCCTGACCTCAGGTTATCCACCTGCCTCGACCTCCCAAAATACTGGGATTACAGGCGTGAGCCACCGCACCTGGCCTTCTTTTATTTAATAAAATTTTTACTTTAAAATAGAGATTGGGTCTCACTATATTGCCTAGGCTGCTCTTGAATTCTTAGGCTCAAGTGATCCTCCCAGCTTGGCCTCCCAAAGTGCTGGAATTACAGGCATGAGCCACTGCACCTGGCAATGATTTTCTAAAGAATTAAGACAGGGCAGGGAATGAGTCCCAAATCCCACATGGTTTTTCTTAGAGCTGCAGCAGCTCTGGTACTTACCCAGACCATTTTACCAGAAATGAAAACGCAAGATTCTAATACTGGTTCCTTTGCTTACTAACTGGGCATCTTGGGCAAATTCACATAAGCTCTCTGAACATCAGGTTCCTTATCTCTATAAGGAGTTAAAAATGTGGATATTTGAAAAATCTACCTCATTGGGTGGCTGTAAGATACAAAGGAGAATACGTGCATAAAAATATCATTATAAAAAAGGCTATGCAAATTGCAGGGTATTATATTTACCAATTCCAGGGATGTTTTAGAAGCAGTGAACTAGACGTTGAGTAACAGCCCCAAACTGAGATCATCTCTGCTTTTCTTGCTTTCCTCCTTTCATTTCAACCAGGTAGCACACACACACACAGGAATTACGTTGCAAATGAGAGGAATATTTCCAAGGCTTGAAAAGGAATCTTATCAAAACATGTCAAATTGAAATGAGAAATGGCCCAGCCACCATGAGCCTCTGACAATTTTATGGCCTAATCGTGTAACCTCACACATGCCAGACTGCAGAAGTGATTTAGGGGCCAGACTCATAAAGAAGGAGGCTGTGATTCTTCAGGAATCAAAGATGTTTAGAGAAAGCATAGCTCTACCCAGCCATGCACTAGAATGATGATGCCACTATGCTAGCCTCACAGGGTCATGGAGAATGGACACCCATGTAAATGTTTGAGCTGCTTATGGGTTGGAAACAGCCAGAATGGCATGTTTTGTAAAACCCAGAAGGTTTTCCATTGTCCCTGCCTAAGCATTTGATTACTCTGTTGTTTGGCAAATGGTATACCGTGATGCTTAAAAGCATAGCTTCTAGGTTCTGGAATCATATTTTGGGGGTTCAAATTCCACCTCTGCTACCAGCTGTGTGACTTTGGACAAATTTTTTAATCTCTTTAATTCTCAGTTTCCTCCTCTCTGCTGTAGGTAATAAGACAATAGCACCTACCTCAATGGTTATTATGAGAGTTAAATGTAATTATGTATGTAAAATGCTTAGCCTATATGTAGCGCATAGAAATTCTTGATGTATGTAAGTAATTTTTAAGGGTTTTTAAAACAGCTTTATTGAAATGCTATTCACATACTCTCATTTTTTAAAGCTTACATTCTTTTTAATACGTAGACTTCTTTCAAGCACAGAATTATGCCAAACTTTTCCAATTAAACTAGTCCTTCATCAGAGACTTCATCTAAAAAAAGAAAAGAAGTAAACAACTTATAATGACTGAATTGCCAGACATGAAGTTGCCAAGGATATTAAATACTAGTAATTAATGTGTTTGCTCAGGCCAGTAAAAATAAACATAAACCCTATTCACTCCTTCCCATTTGAGTTTGAAGGCCTAAAGTTGCTGGTTATTGGATTTCTTTTGATTTCATTAGGCACACATTCCTGTTACTCATCCTTTTTCTTATTCCTGGAATTGTGATGATGGTGGCATATGGATTAATCTCTTTGGAACTCTACCAGGGAATAAAATTTGAGGCTAGCCAGAAGAAGTCTGCTAAAGGTAACTATCTTGTAGCTGTGTGTTTATGCCAAATAAGCACAAAAGCTTGTTTTCTATCATTTAAATAGGTATACCCAGCGTGTACGTAAAGTTTGTTGGAAAATTTTTTAAGTATTCTTATGAGACTCTGTGTCAAGAAGCACAGTCATGGGCCCAGTGTTTCATTTTCTCATCTGTAAAATGGGGAAATCATTCCTTTCAAAAGCGTTCTGAGTGGAATAAAGTAACACACATATAACCCAATAACAAGCTGAGGCCTCTTCTATGCCAGCTGTTCTGTAGTGCTGTATGCAAACAGACCCTCTTCCACAACCAGAGCTACTTGTAATTCCAGCCTGTTTTGTGTCTCTCCAAAGGCACTGGAAGGGATTTGATTCCTAACCCACAGCCGGCTTTTTGTTGTCTCCTCCTCAACCTCTCTCCTCCTTTTTATTTTCACCCTGCAGTGGCCACAAAGCCTCACTCCTTCTCCATTCATTCCAATCCACTGTCCATGAAAATTGACCTTGACACCCTTGTTGACATAGCTTTTCCCTTCTCACTCCACGCCCTAACTCAGCCCTCTACTATGTGGATAACTGAGTCTCTCTAGCTTCTTTGGTTTTCATGGGTTTTTTTCTTCTTCTCCAGATTCCTCATCATAAAAGCAATCTGGAATCTTACCTGCAAGCAGGAACCTTCCCTCTGGGGAGCTAATGAAGGGAAGGAAAAGAGTGTGAATATTCATTCTTTAATGATTTTTTTCTTGTAACCTACATACATAAGATATTGTTTTTATTATATATTTTATTCATTTTAAGCAGCTTTTCATTGAAGGGAAGAACAAATATAGATCAATGCTTACCGATATCAGTGTAAGGCCAGGTTGTCTGCCATTTCTCAGTTCGTTTTTGGTCTGGCCTTCTTGATGGAGGGGAGTGGGGGCTCCATGCCTTCTACCGGGGATGACCCATCCCCCACAATGAGTGATGTCTCTTGCCCACCCAGAAAGGAAACCCAGCACCACCAGCAGCGGCAAATATGAGGACAGCGATGGGTGTTACCTGCAGAAGTCCAGGCCCCCGAGGAAGCTGGAGCTCCGGCAGCTGTCCACCGGCGGCAGCAGCAGGGCCAACCGCATCCGGAGCAGCAGCTCCGCGGCCAACCTGATGGCCAAGAAGAGGGTGATCCGCATGCTCATCGTCATCGTGGTCCTCTTCTTCCTGTGCTGGATGCCCATATTCAGCGCCAACGCCTGGCGGGCCTACGACACCGCCTCCGCAGAGCGCCGCCTCTCAGGGACCCCCATTTCCTTCATCCTCCTCCTGTCCTACACCTCCTCCTGCGTCAACCCCATCATCTACTGCTTCATGAACAAACGCTTCCGCCTCGGCTTCATGGCCACCTTCCCCTGCTGCCCCAATCCTGGTCCCCCAGGGGCGAGGGGAGAGGTGGGGGAGGAGGAGGAAGGCAGGACCACAGGAGCCTCCCTGTCCAGGTTCTCGTACAGCCATATGAGTGCCTCGGCGCCACCCCAGTGAGCTGTCCCCTGACCCTCCACCGCAGAAGGAAGGCGAGGAGGAGGCAGAGGAGGAAGAACAGAAGAAGAGATCAGGAAGAGAAGGAAGCAGAGGTGATGGAGAAGGAAGGCTCCACCTCCAGTGGGAACTCTTCAAGGTCTGCTTTCCATCCTTCATCTGGATTCCAGAGCACTGCTCCAGTGGGGCCATGACTTGGTTTCTAGGCAGTTCAAAGCAGGAAATGTTAAGTAACACTCACCACCAGAAAAACCTCAGCAGGCCAGGGACGGGAATCCAGCAGGGCTCATACTGCAAATGGAGTTGCCAAGCACATGTTCAAAACGGAGATATGAGGCCTACTGAGCTTTCAAACCTTCTAGAACATCCAAGGTGGGCTCTCACTCCTCCTGGGACACATTTCCATGCTCTGCTTTTTCTGCTTATGGAGAATTGTGGTGGTTGCTCTGCCTGCAGGGAGCCCATCACCCTATCATGTATCCGCTGTAGCCTTCCACCTCATTGTGACCACAAAGGGAACAGGAAGCAAACCCTCTCTGGCCATTTTGTCCTGGGTACGGCAGTAGCCTGATTTCTTCATCCTGAGGTTGGCCAAGAACATTCGGAGTCATAAGCTAGTTGTCATCAGAATAGCATAAGCAATGTCTGAAAGATGGAAGTTTCAACCCAATACTTCTTTTTTTCTTTTTCTTTTTCTTTTTTTTTTTTTTTGAGACTGGGTCTGGCTCTGTCATCCAGGCTGAAATGCAGTGGTGCCATCTCAGCTTATTGCAAACTCTGCCTCCTGGGCTTAGGTGATCCTCCCACCTCAGCCTCCATAGTAGCTGGGATTACAGGCATATGCTACCATCTGGCTAGTTGTTTGTTTGTTTGTTTGTTTTGTAAAGATGGGGTTTCAGTATGTTGCCCAGGTTGGTCTCAAACTCCTGGGCTCAAGTTTGAGCCTCCCAAAGTGCTGGGATTATAGACGTGAGCCACCACACCCAGCCTTGAATTTAGCATTTCTAAAGAGAAAAGAGTACAAGGCAAATAGCTGGATGGAATGCTATCTTACTTTAAGCAATGTTAAGTGGCAGAGGGTGCATGGGAATATTTTTTCTATTTTAATGATATATATATTACTTAATTTCTCCTTTATATGGTGATATTAAACCTCATGACTTCTTTGCCTCAACTCAATTTCTCATATTCTTCTACATTTCCTCCTCCCCAGAAAAGATCTCCAGGAACAAAGGAGCATCTACCTGGCCAAAGGTAGAAACACGTATAATCAGGCCCAGAATTAAAACTGGCATACTTGGACTCAGTTAACAAATAGCTTTTGAATGTCAAAGCTGTCCATGCCTTTAAATGCAATCTATATGCTTGCTAATAATTTGCTAATTTTATGTATACGTGTAAACCAAACATAAATTATGTTCTTTACATATGAATATACTCTTTGGTGTTCTTTAAAAAAAGAATAGTTATCGGATATAGGAATTCAGCTAGTATTATAATTTTACATTCCTTCATGACAAAGTTTCATGCGAACTTCATTTCTTAGCAGAATTCGTGTTGAAATATCTCTCCTCTGATTTAGAAATCTCAAATAAGATACAAGCTGTACATTCAGATACCAGGAAGTGCATTTCTAGAATAGTATGTATCAGTTCAGTCTACCAACACTTCTTTCTCACTTTTTTTAGAGCAACATTGTCCTGTCCGCTTACACACATTAACATGAACATATTTGACAGAAGCAAGTTTGCCTGCTAGTGTGGGAAACAAACAGGAAACAAACAAACAAAACCACCGTTCATAGTTTCGTGCCTCTAGGCATCAGGGAAGTGAACTTTGCTTTTTCTTATTTCCATGGGGTTATGGCCGTCCATTGATCCAGGCCTGATGTTCTGTGAGGCACACAAGGATTTTGATTCTCCAAAAAATTCAATGTAGAAAGGGGAAAAAGAAAGAGAGTGACAAGAAGTGATGATGCATAGCGTAACAGATATGTAATGGGACAAGATGTGAGTGTCACATTTTTGGAGCGGGGGATTGTCACATGCTAACAGAAGAAATTATTGAGTGTGTGACTAGTACAGGGGACCTTTCAAGCCAGACTGTTCCTCAGACTGCAATCTAATTTTACTATCTGTCGCTAGCCACCTCAGCCAAAGATTTCAAGGTAAAAAATTCAACTGACTCAAACATGCACTGCTAAAGTGGTGACAATAAAGGGTGTAAGAAATGAAAATCTCTCCAATATTTGAGTAAGTTCTACATTATCTACAATTTTCCTGCCAGAAGAATAAGTCCTTATTTCTAGCAGTGTTAGCATATAAATGAAGATAAATTAGGCCCCCCGTTATTGGGAAGCTCTGGAAGTTCCAAAGGCCTGTTAACCTAAAAATAGCTGCTAAATTCTAACTTCAGATCAGCAATGAATAGCTTTTAGGATGATCACGTCTTATGCACTAAAATACATCCTGTATTTTATCTGGCAACCCTACTTTAAAATATTTTTAAAGCACATAAAAAAAGTTACAAAATTTTTAAAAGCACATAAAAATAAAAACAATTTCCCAGATACAGAGTAGTAAAATGCCTCTATTCACTAGATTTATTGGAAAGTCTTTCACATATGGAAACTTGTTTTAAAAAGAATTTTAAAAGGCATTAACTTTTAGAAACTTTGTCCTTTAAGAAGGTCTGATTTTACTGTTTTAAAAAATTGACATAATTCTATTGTAGTACTTTGTTAACTGCCTTTATATCATGCTAAAGTAGAATGCTAATTTGAGTTTGAAATATAGTGGCTAATAGAGCTAAGAAAACACATTCATCATCATTCTCTGGTATTTTCTAGTGTCTTCTGGTAGCTCCCACTCATCCCCAGAGTAGCGAGGTAGAACTTGAACCCTGGGGTGGAGACTTGTATCTTTGCTCTTCAATTAAGCTGTGTGTCTCAGTGGCTTCTTGTACCCCAGTTCCTGTGGGAATCTCGTATCATAAGCGTGTAGTAGTGAAGAAGCATGTGTGTATTTCTGTGGCTTGTTTACACACGTCTGTGTATGCTTAACCGGTGTTCCCACCGTTCAAATCAAATGTAACCTTCATGAGGCTGACAACAGCTGTCGAACCTCCGCTGTATTTCCTTCCAGTGTTTTGCCCAGTACTCTGCACTTTGTGTGTTCAATAAACGCTGTTACTGACTTCCACTGTGCACCTGTGCTTCCGGCGCCCTCTCTTTCTGTCCACAGCTGTGATTCCCAACAAGGAAAGGCACATTCTTGGGGAGGTGGAGGGGCATGGCAGCAGAATTTCTAGAAGACTTTTTCCAACTCTGGTGTATCCCCGTCCAAGATTCTAGGTGTGAGCATTTGCTGCCTCCCCTTTTCTCTCCTCCTTGATGTGTGTGTGTGTGGAGAGGGTGAATGTAATCAAAGTGATGCCGGTGGGCTGGAGGAAGTCCCCAAATGCCGGTGGGACCCGGACCCCAGCTTGTGTCCAGGCTATTGACACCATCACAAGAAGGAATTCAAGGACAAGTCAGAAAATAGTGAGAGTACGGAGATTTATTGCAAAAGGAAAAGTACACACTCAAGAAAAGGGGGGCCGGGCGCGGTGGCTCACGCCTGTAATCCCAGCACTTTGGGAGGCCGAGGCGGGTGGATCACGAGGTCAGGAGATCGAGACCATCCTGGCTAACACGGTGAAACCCAGTCTCTACCAAAAATACAAAAAATTAGCTGGGCGCAGTGGAGGCACCTGTAGTTCCAGCTACTCAGGAGGCTGAGGCAGGAGAATGGCGTGAACCCGGGAGGTGGAGCTTGCAGAGAGCCCAGATAGTGCCACTGCAGTCCGGCCTGGGCTAAAAAGCGAGACTCCTCTCAAAAAAAAAAGGGGTGGGGGGAGGGGTGCGGGGTATACTCAAGAGAGAGACACACAGTGGAGTTTGGGGCTGCTACCTCTACTCTATGGGTTACTTTCTTTTTTCTTTTTCTTTTTCTTTTTTTTTTTTTTTTTTTTTGAGACGTAGTTTCATTCTTGTAGCCCAGGCTGGAGTGCAGTGGTGCTATCTTGTCTCACTGCAACCTCCACCTCCCGGGGTCAAGCGATTCTCCTGCCTCAGCCTCCCAAGTAGCTGGAACTACAGGCGCCCGCCACCACACCCAGCTAATTTTTGTATTTTTAGTTGAGACAGGGTTTCACCATGTTGGCCAGCCTGGTCTCGAACTCCTGACCTCAGGTGATCTGCCCTCCTCAGCCTCCCAAAGTGCTGAGATTACAGGTGTGAGCCACAGCGCCCGGCCAAGGAGTGGAATATTCATGAAGATTCCTGGAAAAAAGGTGGCGATCTCCCAAAGCTGTGATGCCACCCATTTTTACACCAAATATGGGTGGTCTCAGAACGGTCATGGCACTGGTGGGTGTGTGTTTAGTATGTTAATGAGCGAATAATGAGGTCCTAGGTGAAATCTAGTCAGATCCAGCGCCATGTTGGATGCAGTCAGTCTCAGCCAGCTTGGTCCACACCCTGGTTTTCAGGGTCTCATCAGCCCGTAGCCTCCATGGCTATTTCAAAAGTTTCCTTTTGCTAGTCATGTGAAACTGCTGCCTGGAATTTTCTGTTCTCCTGAGACAACCCTATATTATTCCTGTCTCAGAAGATGTCACCAATGGGAGGGTGTTGCACCTGTGAATGATGTGAAGCCACCAATAGAAGAGGGCTGGGAGCCTGTGGTCTATAGTATCCCTCAGCTTGGTGCCTCCTGCCCTCATTCCCTTTAAGGAGAGTAGTCAAAAACCATCACCACGTGTCTAATCCGTACAAAAGTATCCAGTTCACTCATTAGCAGTGATAAGTGTTATCAAAGCCACGTGGCTCCCTTGGCCTTTCCCTCCCATCCATCTGCTCTCCCGCAGGGCCTCTCTGGGGACCTCTGGGAGACTTTCTGGGCCACCTGAACCCATGCTACATCTGCCGACTCCCCGTGGCTGGCTCTCAGCTCCAAGCGTGGCACTCCCCTCCCTCTGCCTCCTTGAATTGGATGTTTCTGACTTCTCTGGCTTCCTGGCCCCCCTCAAGTATAACACAGCCTCCTGGTTTCCTAAACCTGATCCCACAGCCCAGGGCCAGCCCCACAACTCCAAGACGCACCTCAGGTCTTGGAAACCCAGCCCGGGTGGAATTTCAGATCCTCCTTCTTGCCTACGAAGAGAAGCCAGACAAGTAGACATTATTCAGTACTTAGCATTGTTCACAGAACATAACATGTGCTCAATAAACATTTCAGGGAATGAGTAGATGAATGGATGAACGAATACACTTGAACGGCATTGTTCCTTGATGCCAGTTCTTTCCTGGTGTCTTTGGGGAGACATGCCTTCCCAACCAAGAAGCCTTTGTGCAGAGGGTGCAGTAGTGCCTGATAAAGGAGGCAGTTGATTGGGCAATTGCATTCTATTTCCAATCGTCCTCGCTGTATGTAATGTCTGGTAAATTTTGCTTTTGATTTCACTGACCATAAAAGCCGCTTCTATGAGTAAAGCGGATATACTCTGGACTGGAAATTCTAAAGTCTATATCCCAATCTCAGCAGCTATCACTAACTTACAGCGTGGCTTCAAGCAAGTCAGGCCCTTCCTGGGTATCAATTTCCTCTTGTACATAATGAGGGATGACGGGTTGTGGCTCTTATACTGTGTGACTCAGTGGGTCAGAATATGCTACCCTTGGTTGGGTGCAGTGGCTCATGCCTGTAATCTCAGCACTTTGGGAGGCCAAGGCGGGAGCCTCACCTGAGGCCAAGAGTTCGAGAACAGCCTGGGCAACATAACAAGACCCCATCTCTATGAAAAAATACAAAAATTAGCCGGGCATGTGGCATGCACCTATAGTCCCAGTTACTTGAGAAACTGAGGTGGGAAGATTGCTTGAGCCTAGGAGGTTGATGCAGCAGTGAGCGAAGATCATGCCACTGTACTCCAGCCTGGATGACAGAGCGAGACCTCATCAAAAAAAAAAAAAGAATGTGCTACTCTTTTACTATTCCACACCCTCCCTTAATTACGTTCGCTTCCCACTGACTTTGCAATCAGAGGAGCTCCTTGACACCCAGGCACACAACCGAGGCTTCTAGGATGAGAAAAGAGGAGGGGCCTCAACAGGAGTTTCCAGGCTCCCAGTCCTGTCTAGGTCACAGCTTCCCAGAGCGACCGGTGAGAGGCTCATCTCTAGAACACCAGCTTCATTCTAATTAAGATGTAGGCATAAAAATCCGCTCCAGGCCAGGTGCAGTGGCTTACGCCTGTAATCCCAGCATTTTGGGAGGCTGAGGTGGGCAGATCATCTGAGGTCAGGAGTTCGAGACCAGCCTGACCAACATGGAGAAACCCTGTCTCTACTAAAAATACAAAATTAGCCCGGCATGGTGGCACATGCCCATAATACCAGCTACTCAGGAAGGCTGAGGCAGGAGAATAGCTTGAATCCGGAGGCAGAGGTTGCATTGAGCCGAGTTCATGCCATTGCACTCTAGCCTGGGCAGCAAGAGCGAAACTCCATCTCAAAAAACAAACAAACAGAACATCCACTCCAAAACCAAAGGTCTAGGATTTACAGGGGTACCAACATCTATTAAAGCCTGCCCTATATAGGCACTGTGAAAGTCACAAGTGGCAGCAGGTGACAATGAACAGTGGCAGGAGGGAGGAATGAATGTCTATTACATGTGGTCTCATTTAATTCTCCAAACAACATGTGTGAGGCATCATTTTCCACATTTCACAGGTGAAGGGATTGAGGCTCTGAGGGGTGGTAATATGTCCAGGGTCAGACAGCTGGTGAATGACAGAGGCAGGGGTGAGCCCCATCCTCATTCCACTAGGCTGCTGTGGGATTAGCTGGCATCCACCAGCTAAGTAACCAAGAGCTGCCTATTTAGCTTCCTGTAAGGCTTTATAGTTCTGAGGCCACGTGCTGCAGCGGCCCTAAGGAAGAGAAATCCCTGGCTTTGTTCTCTTTTCTTCCCTCCCCATGTGGACATTTGGGCCTCTCTCTGAGCTCCCTGGATGTGGAGGATTTGAAAGCTGAATTTTGCGCTTGTGTCCTGGACACTTCCATCTCTACGTTTATTATTAATATTTTTTTAAAAAATTGAAAATTATAAAAAGGATATCACTGTCACCCAGGCTGGAGTGCAATGGCGTGATCTTGGCTCACTATAACCTTGAACTCCTGGGTTCAAGCAATCCTCCCATCTCAGCCTCCTCAGCAGCACTGCAAGTGTGCGCCATCATGCCCTGCTAATTTTGAAATTTTTTGTAGAGACGGGGTCTCGTGATATTGCTGAGGCCCATCTCGAACTCCTAGTTCCAAGCGATCCTCCTGCCTTGGCCTCCCAAATCACTGGGATCACAGGCATGAGCCACCACACTCAGGCCCCTATGTTTATCTTTAGAAGGAAGATAATATTCTTTGCCGTCTCGTGGAAGCCAAGTGATAGTAACAGTAAATGAACTTTCAGCAAATTATCAGCGTTATTAAGGTAGATCTATTTTCTCAGAATCATTAGAAAGGAGACGAATACAGTCCAACTGACCCATCAGCCTGCAATAAAAAGCTTCCTGGTTTTCCCCTTCACCTGTTACACTTTGAGAAAGTCCGCCTTTCCCTAGTGAAACGTGCAAGTTACTATTACCCACAGGGCATCTCTGGGACCTTCAATGTCCCCCACAACTTCAAACTCACCATATCTAAAATGGAGCTAGTTGTCATATCCCATATCACTTCTCTTCCTGATTCTCTCTAACTATGAATGGTACCCCAGCCTCCCAGGTTCATAGACTCAAAATCTAGCTCATCTTTTGAAAGATGGTATCAGGAAGGGGTGAAGAACCTGGTTTTTGCAGTCAGAAAGACTGGAATTCATTTCGTAGTCCTGGCTATGTATGGAATAGAAGGCAAATGGCTCAGCCCCCAAGTCTTAGATTCTTCATCCATAGTACTCACCTTACAGGGTTTTTAAATTTTTATTTTATTGTGTTTCCAACTTTTATTTTAGATTCAGGAGGTACATATGCAGGTTTGTTACCTGGGTATATTGCATGTTGCTGAGGTTTAGGGTATGAATGATCCCATCACCCAGGTACTGAGCATAGTACCTAATGGTCAGTTTTTCCACCTTTGTTCCCTTCTCTCCCTCCCCCTTCCAGTAGTCCCCAGTGACTAGTGTTGCCAACTTTATGTCCACGAGTACACAATATTTAGCTCCCACTTATAAGTGAGAACATACATTACCTGGTGATCTGTTCCTGCATTAATTTGCTTAGGATAATGGCCTCTAGCTGCATCTATGTTGCTGCAAAGGATAAGATTTCATTCTTTTTTATGGCTGCATAATATTCCACGATGTATATATGACACATTTTCTTCATCCAATCCACCATTGATGGGCACCTAGGTTGATTCCTTGTCTTCGCTATTGTGAATAGTGCTACAATGAACATGTGAGTGCATGTCTTTTTGGTAGAACAATATATTTTCTTTTGGATGTATACCCAGTAATGAGATTGCTGGGTTGAATGGTAGTTCTAAGTTCTTTGAGAAATCTTCAAACTGCTTTCCACAGTAGCTGAACTGTTTACATTCCCACTGACAGTGTATAAACATTCCTTATAGAGTTTTTGTGATAATTAAGTGATATTAAATCATATTAAAAGATTTTAATGATATTAAATTTAAAAGGGATACTGAAGGGGTTCTAGACTCAGGTTGTGGCTATAGACAGAGAATGACAAGTTGTCCAACATTCCAAAGAGTGGGACGAGATGCGAGCCCATGATTTGCTAAGAGATCATGAAATTTGTCCTTCAACATGTACCCCTTCACCTTTCTCCTGCCCCTACAAATATAAAGGGGAGAAAGAGAGAATTTCTTTGACAAGGGTCATCAACTGAATGGGCAGGGAATTCTGCGCCACTTTCCTTTTCCTTCACCGTGAAACCACACCTTTCAAACCTTGCATCTAGAAACATTTGCAGAGGGTGGTGTTTTTGTCACAGGGAAAATGGACCCTTCCTCTCATGGGATCTCAATTTGGGAACATAGTTCCAAGGGAACTTGCATCTCCTGGATTCAGGGTTTGTTTCTGGTGTCTAGTGTCGTGAAGTGTTAAGAAAGAGCCTGACTGGATCCAGGTTTCCAAGGATAGAGAGTGTCTTAGCTAGTTAGGATTTCTATAACAAAAATACAGACTGGGTGGCTTAAACGTTAGAAATTTATTCCTCACAGTTCTGAAGACTGGGACTTCCAAGATCAAGCTGCCAGCCAATTCAGTCCCTGGCAAGGCCCCTCTTCCTGGCTTGCAAAAGGATGGCTTCTTGCTGTGTCTTCACATGGTGGAGAGAGGAATCATCTCTCTAGTGTCTCTTCTTATAAGGGCACTGGTCCCATTCATAGGGACTCCACCCTCATGACTCAATTACCTTTGAAAGGCCTCCAGAGACCATGACATTGTGGATTAGGTTTCAACATATGAATTTGGGAGGGGACACAGCATTCACTTCACAGAAGAGAGGCAAAGAGGGATGGCTCCATCAATCCAGTAGACATTACAGAAAGTAGCCAGGCCTGGTCACCCTAGGGCAGAAGGAAATCCCATGTGCTATTCTGCCAGAGCAGGAGCTGACCAGGGAATGCGTCTTCGCACCAGAACATGGTGCAGTATTGGAGGTCCACACACAATGTGTGTGCATGGGTCTCTGGAAAACCACGAAGTTGCCCTAAAAGAGAAGGGCTCAGCATTTGCCAAAGATCCTTTGACCATTGAAGAATTACAAATGACACCACTTTTGCCCCTTTACCACTGACCTCTCCTTCCATCCTCAAGAGGAAGAAATAGAACAAGGAAGAGAGAAAGAGAGAGAGAGAGAGAAAGACCACCAGCTTCTTCTCGCTGCAGATGCCTTGCCTGGGACTTGTCTGATTTAGAGGAAAAGAGAGAGGCTTCAAACTGAATGTGAGATGAAAGTTTGGATTTGTATCATACTAAATACCTGAAGATGAAGTTGTCCTAACGAAGAGACGAAATAGGCAGGAAAGATGTGGGGAAAGCTATCGGTTGGGCAGAGATATCGTGGCTGGGGCAGAATATCTAACACACATGGAGTGAAGACAGAGGTAGAAGAAAAACAAAGCTGTTTCTTGATTGTTCCACACCTTTCAATAAACTAGTTACATGTGAGGAGTGTCTGACAAAGAGTAGGTGCTTAATGAGTGATAGCCATTGTAAGTGATGTCTAAGACACTAATTTCAGTTATTAACCTGGTCCAGCTGGTCTTTTTTATTTTTATTGGGAGCACTCTAAATCAGAGTTAACTTTGTTACTTATAACCCAAAATGTCACAGTTGCTGACCAGTTGGCCTCTCCCCCTCCCAATTCTCTCTCTCCTCCACTTGACTCCACTCTCTGGTAACAGACTGGCCTTACCAATATAAGGTTTGGATCATTTTTCTCCCTGCCCAGTGGCTTCCCAGTGCTTAGTGGTTCGATTTCCTTAGCCTGGCATCCAGGTCCCCAGCAAGCAAGAGTCAATCTCCCTTCCCTATCAGTCAATTTCCTCTTCTTTTCAGAACAGAATGATTTGCTGTTCCCAAGCACTTCCTTGCATGCATACCTCCCTCAATTTGGGGCACTCTCCTCTCTTTAGCACTTCCTGATAAAATCTTATCATTCTTCATAGCTCTGCTCACCTGTTAACTTCCCCATAAAACCTCCAAAATTCTCTATCAGAAAAGATGTCTCTTCTTTCTGAGCTCTCATAACGCTGTCTTTGTATATTTCTTGTCATCTAACAACAGCTCAGTCCCCCCACCCTACTCCTTATTGCTTGTTCATGAACTCCATAATGGTACAGTACAGGTATTGACAGTTGCTATGGTTTGAATGTGTTCCCCAAAAAGCATGTGTTGAAAACTTAATCCTCAGTGCTACAGTGTTGGTAGGTGGGGCCTAATGGGAGTGCTTGGGTCATGGGAGCACTGCCCTCACAAATCAATTAGTGCCATTATTTTGGGAGTGGGCTCCTTATAAAAGGACAAGTTTGGCCCCCTCTGGCTGGCTTTCTCTCTCACCCTCTCTTTGCCCTTCTGCCGTGTCATGACCCAGCAAGAAGGCCCTTACCAGATGCAGGCCCCTCAGTATTAGACTTCCCAGTCTCCAAAATTGTGAGCCAATACATTTTTTTTATTATAAACTACCTAGTCTCAGGTATGCTGTTATAGCAGTACAAAACAGACTGAGACAATGGCATTATGTTCAGAGAAAAAGAGCCTATGTCCAGGAGATAAATCATGATAAATCTGTGCCAGACATGATAATCTTATTCCCTTTTGCTAGTTATTGGTTTAGGGGTAGGTTTGTGTCCCAGTCTGGCCGGGGATGCTTAACAACTTGCTCTCCAATTGAAAAAGAAAAAAAAAATTCTAATTTATAGCCAATTTGCTGATTTCCATTGTATAAATACTATCACAGACAATTTCAAGTCACCAGCATGGCCTCACTGAACAGGGAGCTGGGAGAGACATGCTGTAGCACATTATTTTATAGTATTTCCATCATGCAGATGCAAGAAACATAAATAACAAGAGCATAGATGATAGCTACCTGTAGTAAAATAATTAAAAAGTGATGCTGATATACTTGGATATTTGTCCCAGCCCAAATCACATACTGAAATGTAATCCTCAATGCTGGAATTGGGGCCTGGTGAGAGGCGATTGAATCATGGGTGAGGATATCTCATAAATGGTTTAGCACCATCCCCTTGGTGCTATCCTCATGATAGTGAGTGAATTCTCACAAGATCTGGTCATTTAAAAGCATGAGGCACCTACTTCCCCTCTCTCTTGCTCCTGCTTTTGCCTGTACAGCCTGCAGAACTGTGAACCAATTAAAACTCTTTTCCTTACAAATTACCCAGTCTCAGATATTCCTTTATAGAAATGCAAGAGTGGCCTAATATGGATGCATTTTGAGTATCAACTACCAAGTTTTCTGGAAATTTAACAATTGGCCCTTGCAAGTCAATACAAGCCAACCCTAACACACCACTGGCTCTAGCCAATGAAAGTAAGAACTCTGCTTGAGGTTTCTGGGTTTATTCATCAGTGTTTGTTGCCTTGTGCTTCAATAACAGGCAACCCCCAAATCTAGCACAGAACGTCATACCTGAAGGTGTCATGATGGCCTTGTGCACACCCATGCACAGAGAGACAATCATGTGAACAGCCAGCAAGAAGGCAGCCAACTGCAAGCCAAGGAGAAGGCCCTTACCAGAAACCAACCTGCTGACACCTTGATCTTGGACTTCCAGCCTCCGGAACTGTGAGATAATACATTTCTGTTGTTTAAGCCACCCACTAATGTGCCTCCGCTCCCTGAAGGGTGCGGGGTTCAAACGTCCACTCATTCTGAAGGCCCAGAACCAGCCCAAGATGGTCAGAGAAGATGGAACCTTAATAATGCCCCTTACGTGGCACTAGCAGGAACCACTGAAAACTTGAGCCAAGTCCTCACATCTGTTCTTTGATCTCTTCTTCATCAACTGCTTCTGTCTTTCTCTCCTGTTCTCTAATTTCAATGACTTTCCTCAAGCACAGAGGCAGCAGCTGCAACAAGAGCACAGCCAGTTGAGGCAAATATACAAGGTGGGCAAGAGAGAACACAAATGGCTAAGGGACTTTTAGCCAGCTGAAAAGTTCTCCAGGGGTGGAGCAAACAGATCCCAAGACCTAATTCTGCAGGTGTTTTCTTGGGCACCTTCCAGGTGTAAGGTTGCCAGATAAAATACAAAACGCCATTTCAATTTGAATTTCAGATAAACAGTGAATAATGTCTTAGTATAAGTACGTCTTGGGCAATGTTGTATTTTTATTTGTGTACTCGGGCAACTCTAACCAGGGGCTGTCAGTGGGGTGGGTGTAAGGCAGCAGAGAAGAAAGACTGAGAGATGAGAAATTACATACGAATGAGGGCCGCACTACAGCTGCGCATGCAAAGGACATGACTGGGGTAGTCACATAAAAGGCACTGCGCTCATCTGGAAGGAAAGAAAGGAGTGCCTCTGGGCAGTGAGTCTCTGTCACCTTCCCAGACCTCTGGCCCTCATTTGGAGTCAAGTCCAAGAATCCTAGCTGTGGCGTTTTCCTATGGCTGCTGTAGCAAATGACCACAAACTTAGTGGCTTAAAACAGATTCGTGATCTTATAGTTCAGAAGTCTGAAATGGGTTCCAGTGGGCTAACCTCAGGATGCCAGTAGGACTGCATTTCTTCTAGGAATTCTAGGGGAGAATCCATTTCTTACCTTTCTCAGTTTCCTGAGGCTTCCTTCAGGATCCTTGACGTGTGACCTCTTCTTTCATCTTCAAGGCCAGCATCAGCATAGCATCTTCAAATCTTCAACTCTCTCTCTCTCCCTCCCCCTCCCTTCCCATTCCTCTCCCTCCTCCCCTCCTCTCTCCTCCTTCTCCTCTACACCTTCTCCTCCTCCTCCTTCTTTCTTCTTCTTCTTCCTCCTCTTCTTCCTCTTATTCTTCTTCCTCTCCTTCTTCTTCTTTTTTTTTTTTTTTTTTTTTTTGAGACAGAGTCTCGCTCTGTCGCCCGGGCTGGAGTGCAGTGGCGCAATCTCGGCTCACTGCAAGCTCTGCCTCCCGGGTTCACGCCATTCTCCTGCCTCAGCCTCCGAGTAGCTGGGACTACAGGCGCCCGCCACCGCGCCCGGCTAATTTTTTGTATTTTTTAGTAGAGACGGGGTTTCACCGTGGTCTCGATCTCCTGACCTCGTGATCCGCCCGCCTCGGCCTCCCAAAGTGCTGGGATTACAAGCGTGAGCCACCGCGCCCGGCCCTCTCCTTCTTCTTCTTCCTCTTCTTCTTCTCCTTATTCTTCCTCTTCTTCTTCTCCTTATTCTTCTTCTCCTCCTTATTCTTCTTCTTCTCCTTCTTCTTCTTCTTTTTCCTCTTCTTCCTCTTCTTCTTCCCCTCCTTCTTCTTCTTCTCCTTCTTCTTCCTCTTCTTCTTCTCCTTATTCTCCTCCTCCTCCTCCTTCTTCTTCTTCTTCTTCCTCTTCTTTCTTCTTCTCTTCTCTTCTTCTTCTTCTTCTTTTTTCTCTTCTCTTCTTCCTCTTCTTCTTCTTCTTCTCCTTCCTTCCTCTTCTTCTTTTCTCTCTCTCTGTGCTTCCACCTACCTGTCTCCCTCTCTGACTCTGACTCTGACTCTCCTGCCTCCCTTCTATAAGGACCTTTGTGATTGGCGAGATTGGCCTGCCTGGAGAATGGTAACAGTGGCAGGCTCTGGGGATTAGGGTATGGTTATCTTTAGCGGGGGGGTGCATTATTCTATCTTCCAACATTGTTTCTCTCCTGTGACATTTTCCACCTGTCAAAGCTATTGTTAGGAAAAAACAGTTTGACCAGTGTCCATGGCTCCTAGATATATACAAAGACAGTGCCAGCAAATCCAGGTTCTGAGTTTGGTGAGTATTATTAACCTCATTTTATAGTTGAGACTTTAAGAGATCAAGAAGCCTGCCCAGAGTCACATCCCTGGTGAGAGCAGAGCAGGAATTTACACCTTTGGAACACACGTATTCATTGTCCCCAGCCCCAGAAGAGGGGCAAGTGAGCAAGGCTCAGGACTGGGACTCACCAAAGGCTATACCCTTGCAGGGATCTGAGTCCCCTCTAAGGAACTGGGCAAGTACCTAGGTCTGGACTCTTCTGGCAAATTCTTTGAAGTGCAAGAAGTGCTGCCAAACAGGGAACAATTTACTGTGGAGTGGGCACGTGGGAAGCCTGAGTGAATGGGGCCACCAGGCTCCAGTGATGATGCAGCCTCCACCTGTGCCTATAGGTGGGAATTACGATCCTCAGCCTCACACCCATGGACACATGGCTTGGCATTTGCCATTCTTAACTCCCAGATGCCATGCCACCCTGCCCTATGAAAATGAAGGCCTTTATAATTAGATAAATAGCACTACTTCCCCAGACCAAAGCAATATTGCAAGGACTCCCTGGTAAAAGTTACAAAAGAAAACTAGCGTTCTCAAACATGAATGTGCACAGAGAGCATGGGAAGGGTTTAATTGAAATTCAGATTGCTGGGCCTCATCCCTAGGGCCTGGTGTGGGGCTGAGGAATACGCATGATTAGCAAGCTTCCAGCTGATGTGGATGCAGGTGGTTCATGGATGCACTTTCAGAATTCCTGTTCTGGAACTTCCTGCTCCTCAGCAGTCTTTTGTTTGCCTGTTTTCTGTTTTTTGTTTTGTTTTTGAGACAGAGTCTCACTCTGTCACCCAGGCTGGAGTGCAGTGGTGTGATCTCAGCTCACGGCAGGCACTGCCTCCTGGGTTCAAGCAATTCTCCTGCCTCAGCCTCCCAAATAGCTGGAATTACAGGCGCACACCATCATACCTGGCTGAGTTTTGTATTTTTAATACAGACGGGGTTTCAGCATGTTGGCTAGGCTAGTCTCGAACTCCTGGCTTCAGGTCATCCACCCGCCTCAGCCTCCCAAAGTGCTGGGATTACAGGCATGAGCCACCACACCCCGCCTCTTCAGCAGGTTTGACTCCCTGTTTCCCAAGAGGAGGATTTACGGGATTGTGGATCTCACTACCACTCCCTGCCTGTGAGCCACTGGAGGGGCCCCCGAGTCACAGGCTGGGACTGACCCAGGACTGCAGTGGTCCAACGGCAGGGAAGGAGTATCAGCCTTCCTATTCCATAAACATTATGGGACAGATGAGGAATGCTGGCATTGCCCGGGAGACAGGTGACATGGATTTGGGGGGACACAAGTTGTATGATGTCACTCACATTCTCAGCACCAGCCTCTGACTCTCCCTCTCAGGCTGGACTCAAGAGGCCCATCGCCAAACCACTGAGACCTGCATAGTAACGGCGGGGTGGCTGGGGAGAGCACACCACAAGCTGAGGCCCTATCCTCGCTAATTTACAGAGTGTTCTTGTGGTGAAAAGGGGACAGGTAGCATTACAGGGAGGACCCCAGAGCCAGACTACCAAGTTTACTCCCAGATTCTTACCCTTGCTGGCTGTGGGCCCTTGGACAAGTTAATAACCTCTCTGTGTCTCCATTTGATTGTCTGTGAAGTTGGGGGAGGAGAGCAGTGTCTATTTCAAAGGGAATTGCAGAGAATGAATGACATCATCTTTTCAAAAAGCACTTATCATACCAAAGGTGCTCAAAAATCTTAGCTAATGGGCCAGGCGCAGTGGCTCACGAGTCTCTACTAAAAGTACAAAAATTAGCCGGGCGTGGTGGCATGCACCTGTAATCCCAGCTACTCAAGAGGCTGAGACAGGAGAATCACTTGAACCCAGGAGGCAGAGGTTGCAGTAAGCCAAGATCGCTCCACTGCACTACAGCCTGGACAACAGTGCAAGATTCTGTCTCAAAAATAAATAAATAAATAAAATAAAATAAGTTAGCTAACTAAAATTACTAGTCAATGAGACAAGACATGGTTGGATGGTTGGAATTGTCCGTTTTGCTTCTGGCAAGCCCATAAAGAGGAACGTGGCCCAGAGGAGACGCTCAATAAATATTTCTCGAATTTTGCAGAGAGTGTTGGTAGAGTTTTGCAGTGCATGGATTTGCACATGTGCCCCCCGGTCTGTGTGTTGGTAAACCTTCCTTGCACGTTCTTCCTGTCTCCCCGCTTAGGTCCAAAGCTGGAAGAGCAAGTTCAGTGCCTTTTGATCTTCTCCATCGTCCTCAGCACAGGGTCTGCCCAGGGTGAGTCCCAATGTCACGGGCCAGCCCCCAGACATCACTTGAACAAAAGCCAGATAGAGGTAGATCCCATAAGACAGTTACATCATTTCCCCTAAACCTTCCTCTCCTTCTTTGAAAGTGGGCTCCCAGGGTTTCCTTCCCGATGAAAGTGGAAACTCAGTGTTGCTGATTCCTCACTCAGAGACTCCTTCACTACCCTAAATACTCTACCTGTAAACACATGGGGCCCTCCCCTCCTTTCTTACCCAGTCCCCAAAGGGCACCAGCCTGGATCTGCTGTTGGAGAAGAAGGGAGGTGACAGGAAGCCTGTTCCTGCTTCTCACAGGCATTGGGCAGGGCAGGTATCCATGCTGCCCACGTCTCTCCCACTGAGTGAATTTGCACAACGTGAGCTGGGTCCTGCTGATTCACTGGGGGCGAGGACTGCTCTTGCCCACTGTAATCGGGAGCCAGCACCACCCGGGGAAGCAGAAAGCCGCTGCCATGCCTCACAGCCCTTTAGGGTTCCCATTCCTCCTGTTTACCTAAGTGGGTGCCTGTGAACCCAGCTGCCTGCAAATTGCAAGATCAAAGCCAAAGGTAAGAGGCACTGCGCATGTGCGCTGCAGGGCAAACAGGAAAATGTGTTTAGGTTTTGCTGTTGTCAGTTTTGATCTGTCAATTTCTGATTTTTAGCTTGGCAGTAACAAAATACACTTATTAACTATGAAAATAACCTTTCTATTGAATCTCCTGCAGGGAAAGGAAAATCTCATTAAGGTGAGTCTGAAACTCTAGCTCCCAGGTCCCTGAACCCTTGTTTGTTTAAGGGGATTTTTGAAAAATTCCGGTATACTGAGCAACAGCTAGGTTTTCTATGGGGGTAGGGGGTGGCCCACGGTATTCAAACGAAGAATATAAAGGTCCAGAGAGGGAAAGGGAATCTGAACCATTTTAGGCCAAGGAAGTAGAGTAAGTGGGACCTGGTGTCCTAGAGTTCAAAGTGAGTGGTGGAAATAGAGGAGCATTTAGGAGAGAGGAGTTATTTGCAGAATAAAATTATAGTGCATTGACAGGGTAGAGGGGGCAACACGATGTAAAGACCCTTGACCTTAGTTAACGTTCAATGTCCTAATTCTGTGAGGACCCAAGGAAACTAAAAGGGATGAATGCAATGCAAGATATGTTGTGAGGCTGGTAAAGGTGGCCTTTGATATGCAGGCTGCCTGTGGAAGATTCAATTATTGCTCAGCAAACATCACCACTAGCACCTCCATGGGAGGCATACACTTCCCTCTCCCAGCAATATTGGGATTGACTGTGTGACTTGCTTTGGCCAAAAGAATGGGGGTTCAAAGTGACAGTGGGCAAGTTTTAAGCCTAGAACTGAAGAGACATGAGTGGAAACACTCAGTATGGAGCTGGTCCAAGAAGGACAAGAGAGATCCAGGGCCAGATCAGGTTCTTATCTGCAGCTTGGAGCCAAGCCTAAAACAGATCAGCTGAACCCAAGTTGACCAATGGCCACATGAGGGAAAAATAAATGCTCAATGTATGTCACTGAGTCTGGATGTTTTTGTTACACAGCATTACTATAGTGGTAGCTGACTGATACACTGTCCTTTCTTTATTTCCTTCCACCTCTCTCTATATGTCTCCAGTCTTTCTCGTCTGCCTTCTCCCTACCAAAACTTTTCAACCTAAAAGTCTGGGGTTGAGCTTTCACTTCTTAGACTGAATTTCAGTTGCAGACTTTCTCCTCCCAAACGTATGTGCTTTTCAAGTCTTGTCTCTTTGCATAAAGAAAGACTTTGCTATTAGGATTTGAGAAATCAGCAATCTCATGAGAACGATTTACAAGCTGAGGACATTTTCTAGGATCTCCTGGTTTCATACTCCTAGCAGCCTAGAGTGAGGCAGACCCGAGCATAGAGCTAATTTTTCAGGAAGGCTCAAAATCCTGCAAGAAGGGCTTAGCAAAAGCCATGCATCTGTTTCATTCTATCATTTGCTCAGGGAAAGTTGAAGTTTGTTGGCAATTCTAGCTGGGCTCATGAGGACTTCTCTTCCTCTTCATCCCTCCCTCAAAGTTTGGCCAGATCCCCAGTCCAAATGGCAGTATGTGTTCAAGAAGATGATTAATGTGAGCAGAAGGCTCCAGGAAATCTCTCAGGGCCCTTCTGTTTATTAAATATAAAAGCTCATGTTTAAATATAATGTCAAAGGTATGACACACACCAACATGATCCAAGACAGACTGTTGGCTTTAACATTCAATAACTAGAGGTTCTTCAAGTTTTGACTTCTGAGCTTAAAGTCTCTTAAAGATTTTCCAGGAAGGATCAAAATACTCAAGGAAGAAGTCAGCAGAGGCCAACGGAGTCCATCCATTTGTTTCCATCATCTGTTCTTAATGGCAGAAGCTATGGCTTTTGGGTTGGGGTACAGTGTCTAATTGAGTCAATGTCATGCACTGTATCAGGAAGCCATTCCCTGACAGCCTGGCCTGAGCTAGAGAACACAACTGCGTTCTCTCATAGCACCCCAACTTCTCATGTCTATTCATTCATTCCTGTAGGACATAGTTCTTGAGAACCTACTATATACCAGGCCCAGCTCCAGGAACTGGAAATGCATGGGGTACAAGACAATGCCCAGGTCTCCTGGTTTAGATTCTAGAGGTGGAGAGACAGACAGCACACAAATAAACACACAGGTGGTCTGATCACAAGGATTATGAAGAAAATGTAACAGTGTGATGTGATGCACTTGAATGGAAGGGGGTGTGCCACAGGTAGGCAGGGTGGGTAGGGAATAACAGCGGCAGAAGTTTCTATGCTGCTTATACTTTGATACACACCATTCTAAGAACTTCATGTATATTAACTCATTTAATCCTCACAGCAACCCTACGGAGTAGAAGCTGTTACTGCCCCTTTTACAGATGAGAAAAGTGATATCCAGAGAAGTGAAGTAACCTGCCCTTCTTCACACAGCTGAAAAGCAGAAGAGCTGGAAGGCAGGCCCAGGTATTGGCACCATGAGTCACGCTGTCACCCGCTACCCCACACACTGCCTCACAGAGCAGGTGAGGTTGGAGTGCAGGAATGGGCCAGCCTCATAAAGAGCTGGGGAAGAGTATTCTAGACAAAACAAAAAGCAAGAAAAAATCATTGGAGTCCTTTAGGCAAGAGATGAGGGAGGCAAGGACCAGACAGCAGCAATGGACACGGTGAGAAGTGGAAGGTTTCAGATCTGTTTTCGCTCTGCGGTAGCATTTCTTATTTAAATGCCCAGCTTTACTGATAAGCTGGTAGCTCCACAAGGGCCAGTGCCTCATCTATTCGGCTCACCTTATGTCCCAATGCCTGCTACAGCATTTAGTTCATAGATTCTTTTTTATAGAGATGGCGTCTTGCTACGTAGGCCAGGTTGATGCTTGAACTCTTGGCCTCAAGCAATCTTCCTACCTTGGCCTCCCAAAATGTTGGGATTACAGGCATGAGCCGCCCCCCACACAACCTACAGATTTTTAAATAATTCTGTATAGAGTAAGTAATTAGATAAGTAATTAATGAGCATTAGGCCAGCCTGATGCTGGTTTGAATCCCAAATCCTTCACCTCCTTCCCCTGTTTACTGTTCAACTCAGGCAAGTTACTTAAGCTCTCTGATCCTCTTTTAATTGTATCTGCGATGGGGATAATAAGGCAATCACAGGGTTGGGTGTGGAGAGGATTAAATGAGATAGCTTTTGTAAAGGGTCAATAGCAAGGCAGTCACAAGACAGTGCCTACAGAAATATTGGCATCCAACTTTCTTTCCCTACTACATAGAAAACCAGAGTCATTTCAGTGACATGAATCTGTTGTAGAATCGAGAGCTGAAAGGGACTCAAAGCCCCTATTACTCAGTATGGTCCAAGGACCAGCTCCATCATGTTAGAAATAAAGAAACTCAGAGGCCCGGTGCAGTGGCTCACACCTGTCATCCCAGCACTTCGGGAGGCCGAGGCAGGCAGATCACATCAGGCCAGGAGTTCAAGACCAGTCTGGGCAATGTGGCAAAACCCCATCTCTACTAAAAATACAAAAATTAACCGGGCGTGGTGGTGTGTGCCTGTAATCCCAGCTACTCGGGAGGCTGAGGCAGGAGAATCACTTGAAGCTGGGAGGTGGAGGTGGAGGTTACAATGAGCCAAGATCGTGACACTGCTCTCCAGCCCGGGCAACAGAGCGAGACCCTGTCTTGAAGGGAAAAAATAAATAAAAAAAATAAATAAAGAAACTCAGGCTCCACCCCAGACCACAAAAGCAGAACTTCTGGGGAAAAGGCCTGGTTATCTGTTTATGTAGTCAGCACCGCCACCTTTCCCAGGGGATTTTTTTTTTTTTTTTTTTTTTTTTTGAGATAGAGTCTCCCTCTGTCACCCAGGCTGCAGTGCAATGGCACGATCTTGGCTCACTGCAACCTCTGCCTCCAGGGTTCAAGCCATTCTCCTGCTTCAGCCTCCCAAGTAGCTGGGACTACAGGCATGCACTACCACACCCAGCTAATTTTTGTATTTTTAGTAGAGACGCGGTTTCACCATGTTGGCCAGGCGGGTCTCGAACTCCTGTCCTCGTGATCCACCCACCTTGGCCTCCCAAAGTGCTGGGATTACAGGCGTGAGCCATTGTGTCCGGCCTCCCCCAGGGGATTCTTATCAAGGAGAAAGTTGGAGTAGGTTGAGCCTGCTGCAGTCAAGGGTCTTGTGTCCTTTGTACTGTCCTGAACACTTGAACCCCAACCCTCTCCCTCCCTGGGGCTTGGTGCCTGGGTCTCTACACTTTGCTGCCAATCCATCTGCTGTGCTTCAGACACCTGCCACTCCGAGCTGAGCTTGCAGTGAATTGAAAGCCGCCCTACCAGACGCCCACCCTGGACTAATCAGCTGGGGCTAGGAGGTTCCAGTAGCATCACGCATAAAGGGAACCCGAGCCTGGTTGGCTTGGCCACCAGCGTCACAGCATCCTGGGAGAGGTGCCTTCTGTCCTTGGCAATCCTCCTGGACCACCTGCTGTACCTGAAAAACACAGCAGAATGGGATTGTGACTGTGGAAGGCGTCCCCCTTTCTGAATTATCCACCCCATAAACAAGCCCTAGAGACAGAAGAACAAGAGGACACATCCTTCCAAGCCTCTGAAACATTATCCAGACCTGTCCATGCCGATTCATCAACTCTGTGCTCAAGGAATCATAAAAGTTTGTTTTTTCATATCTAAGAGATGAGCCAACCTTCTGGAAACTAAACTTTCTTCTCTTAGTTCATGCAGAAGTCATTTTAGTGAGCCATAGGATCTGCTTTTCATTCTTGATGACTATACCCATATGGGATTGTTGGGAGAGCCAATAAAGAACGTTTTTAAAAACCTCTCTGTAACATCTTCGCTTTGCACCTCAATACATCTGCTTCGAAAGGTCATTTAGAGACCATTTGTATTGGGATGATAAATGAAGTGATTGTACTAAAATGTAACTTTTTTTTTTTTTTTGAGACGGAGTCTCGCTCTGTCGCCCAGGCTGGAGTGCAGTGGTGCAATCTCGGCTCACTGCAAGCTCCGACTCCCGGGTTCACGCCATTCTCCTGCCTCAGCCTCTCCGAGTAGCTGGGACTACAGGCGCCCGCCACCACGCCCGGCTAATTTTTTTGTATTTTTAGTAGAGAGGGGGTTTCACCATGGTCTCGATCTCCTGACCTCGTGATCCGCCCGCCTCGGCCTCCCAAAGTGCTGGGATTACAAGCGTGAGCCACCGCGCCCGGCCTAAAAATGTAACTTTCATAATGGCAAAAATCCTGTGTGCCACGACCGCCCCTCCTGGCACAAAGTGGGCCTTCAGTACAGATTTCTTAATAAATGCCATGAAGTATAGAGGTGCAAGCGGACTTTACAAAGATGCTCATTACGATCATAATTGGCGGCCACGTTTCAGTTCATGTTTTTGTCGAAAGCTGTTTACCTTTAAGCCTATGCTATGCTCAGGCTGACTTGTGTGCTCTGTTACATCAAACTACAGAAAAGCCATTTCCCAGACCAAGTTCAAACTTACTGCCATCTACTGGCCAACACTTAAAATTAGCCTTACAGGCATATGTTTAAATTTTAACTACCTGCGTAATACAGAAAACATTTGCAGAAAATTGTGGAAACATAATCTACTGTAAAGACTTGAGGCCAGGCGGAGTGGCTCACGCCTGTAATCCCAGCATTTTGGGAGGCCGAGGTGGGAGGATCACCTGAGGTCAGGAGTTCAAGACCAGCACCGCCAACATGGCAAAACCCCGTCTCTATTAAAAAAAAAAAAAAAAAAATTACCTGGGAGTGGTGGTGCATGCCTGTAATCTCAGCTACTCAGGAGGCTGAGGCAGGAGAATCACTTGAACTCGGGAGGCGGAGGTTGCAGTGAGCCGAGATCACACCACTGCACTCCAGTCTGGACAACAGAGCGAGACTTCATGTCAAAAAAGAGAAAAAAAAAAGACTTGACAGTAGTATTCCATTTTCAAGAGAATGAACAGAAACTACTGTTTTTGCATTAATAGTGTTTTTAAAGGTTAGATTATATATATAAATATATATGTCCTTTAAAATACATATGTCCCCCCAGAGCATTCCTGCAAAAAAAAAAAAAAGGCTTAGATTATAAACTAGAGCTCAATGAAATTTCTAACCAATAAATTACGTGACAGCCTCCTTTGATAGATGTGCTGTTTCTGCTGGCCTTGATGCTACTCCTTCATAGACTGTGAGTCTGGGAAGAAGCAAATTGAGGTTGGAAGATGGAGAAGGTCTCCTGAAGATGCTCAGGCCTGGAATGTGGAGATTCAGAAAATCCTGGCACTCAAGAGCATACCGCTCATTCAAAAGCATATGCCAGAAGTCCCCCACCCCACTCCCCGCCAAAAAACTGGTGTGTATGTGTGTGTGTGTGCGCACACACACACGCGTGCTTCCTATGCTTTTTAAATATCTGCAACTGATGTGGGGAACTTGCAGAGGAGAACAACAGCTCCCTTCACACTGCCCCCTAACCCACACTGCATATTTAAAGGAAAGTCTGGCCCAACTTTCCTCTAAGTGCAGCAGAAGGAAAACACACAGAGACCGCAGCAGAGAAAACCACACAGACATATAAGCAAACAGACAGCTTCAATTTCAAAGATTCTTGCAAGACCCAGTGTGGCTCAGGAACGGCCATCAAGAAGCTGACGGTTCTGGAATGGGCCCTGATGTTTATACACTCAAGGCCTGGCTGCTGGTTTTTTTAGACTGACCAGAGTGGCCACTGCCTCACAGAATCACTAAAAGCTCACTCTGCCAGGAGCAGGCAGGCAGACTCTGTTGTAGTCCAGGAAATGTCCTCTTTCCTTGAAAGTAGATTTAAACTTTCTGAGAATTAATGTTTGTCCCTAAGAACAGGTGTGTATGTATGTGTGTGCATGTATGTATGTGTGGATGTATGTGTGTTTAATGGTTGCCCCTTGGACAACTTCTCACCAGTAGGGAACACAAACTCCTCATCCCCTCAACCCACGTGACCTGCTGGGAAGTCCCCATGGAACTTATTTATTCTATAAATTCATCCAGTAAATATATTTGGGGCCTTTACAGACACTATTCTTAGCTCTGGGAATACAGTGGTGGAGACAGATGTTTCTAGTCTCTTGGGTCTTGCTGTCTGGTGGGTGAGAAAGATGATAAACAAAGACACAAATGCAGGAACCGCAAGAGCTATACAGAAAATAAAACAGGGAATGAGAGAAGAGTGAATGAGCTAGGGCGCTGGAGGAGAGAGAATTCTTAGGCTGGTTGTCTTTGAGAGGTGACACCCGAATGAAGTGAGGAAGTCCACCACGAGGAGAATCCGGGAAGAGCAATTCAAGCAAAACGAAAAGTGGGCATGAAGGCTTGGGGGTGAGGGCCCCTTGGCATATTTAAGGAACCAGAGAAAAGTGCTTGTTCATACATGATCTCAATGTATCTTCGCAAAGATCCTAAGAAGTATTGCTATGATCCTCATGTTAAAGATGAAGAAATGAGGCTCAGAGAGGTTAGGTAACCTGTCCAAGGTCACCCAGCTGGCAAATGGCAGAACCAGCAAAGATCCCAGGCAATGTGGCTGTGGAGTCCAGGCTGTTAAAGAATTTGCCTGGATATAGTAAGAAACCAGCGCTACCTATTACCTGCAAGAGTTGGGTGGGAGGGACTGAGTGTGGAGGGTAGATCCCAGGACCAAACCAGTCTTTGTGGATGAAGGGTGGAGTTTCCTTCCAACTGTGGGGCTCATAGAAAATAACCTTTCAGAAGAGCATGCACTAACTTGTGAGAAAGGAAAACGAGTGTCTACAGTGTGTCTACATGGGTCCCCAGTGAAGTGTGTGTGTTTCCTTGGATGATGGAGACAGTCATACTGAGTACATCACTTTAAATTCCTCCCCACTGGAGACACATGTGCTCTCATTATCCAGCCCCTCTGTAGAGTTTCGCAGCCCACAGGGCATCCCCTCCCCATATCCCTGCCTCCCTCAAGCTGGTGACAAGGTGGCAGCATAGGTCAAGGAGGCTGTTTCTAGAGAGTGAGGAGATGCCATTCTGACATCTTTTGCAAAATGGAAAATGTGAGGGAGTTAGCCCACGGGGAATCCCTCAGCCAATGGAGGACAAATCTAGTGGGTAAATGCCACCCCCTTTCATTCCTCCAGGAGGCAATTCTAGCTGCATTACACATGTCTCCCAAGAAGTGGTTCCCTGTGGAGTCAAACTCAGTGGCCCATAGTAGTGATCAGCTGGATAATGCACCTTTATGTGGCCTCCCTTTTTTTTTTTTTTTAAACACTATTCCCAGTCTCCCACTACTGTTTCTTGGGAGCATGCCCAAAATAAACTGCCTGCTAACTGTTGTCTCAGGCTCTGCTTTTTGAGGGAAGCAAGGCTAAGACCATTGGGACCAGAAGGGTTCTAAAAAGCAGATTCTGGCCAGGCTTGGTGGCTCACGCCTGTAATCACAGCACTTTGGGAGGCCAAGGTGGGTGGATCACCCGAGGTCAGGGGTTAGAGACCAGCCTGGCCAACATGGTGAAACCCCATCTCTACGAAAAATACAAAAATTAGCTGGGTGCAGTGGTGCGTGCCTATAATCCCAGCTACTCGGGAGGCTGAGGCAGGAGAATCGCTTGAATCCAGGAGGCAGAGGTTGTGGTGAGCCGAGATTGCTCCACTGCACTCCAGCCTGGGTGACAAGAGCAAAACTCCGTCCCCCCCAAAAAATAAAAAAAATTAAAATTAAAATAAAAAGCAGATGCTGTGGATGAGATTATGGAACCGTGGTGACAGGTTGATTTCCCCAGATCTCCTTTACCCTGGAAGAGGTTGCGATTTGCTTTTCTGGAATTGATGTCTATATCAGATATAAGTTTGCTTTCACTGCCAACAGTATCCTTGCTGGCACTACCACCCAGGACATGGGAACCCGCCTATGATTGCTTCAGATCAAGAGATCTATTTGTGGCCAAGAGGCATGGCAGTGGGTACCCAAACATGGGATCCACTGGCCCTACCATAACACTGCATCACCTGGAAGCAGCTGCTCTAATAGAATGATGGCACGGACTGGTAGTGGTTGAGCTAAAATGACAGTTTAAGCACCCGCCCTATGGGGCTGGGGAGCTGTCCTTCAGGATGTGGCATGAGCTCTGACTCAAAGACCGCAACATGCCACTGTATTACCAAGAGCTAGAATACTCAGGTCCAGGATCCAAAGGATGGAAGTAGGATTTTCCCTCTCCCCATCACTCCCAGACACCTAATTGCAGAATTTTGATTTCTGTTTCCTAAACTTGAGGCTTTGCCCAGTGCCTTAAAGGACTCAGTTAGAGACTAGAGAATCAAGAGAACCCACCATTTAAATCCTTTTGGAAAGATGACAGATCCAGGGCTGGCAAAATAGGAGAGAAATAAGAAAGAGAAAAAGAGAGAGAGTGAATGAGATGGATGTTTCTTCTGGAGGTGTCTGTGAGGGTGGTGGGTACTGGCCATACAGGTGGAAGTCAGCATCCAGAGACCCAGAAGAAGTGGCCACAGCCATGCACAAGGGTCACACACACACACCAACCTCAAAGCCTAGGGCAAAGCTGAAGCACATAGGAGCTGCTTGAGAAGGAACCTTGAACATGAAGATGCCGGTCTAACACAAATCAGCAGGGGAAGGGTGCCCAGGGCCCAGTCCTCCTGCCTCCTACTTTTTAGGTAGCCATCCAGGTGAGGCCACTAAGGTTTGACTGAAGGCAGGTATCTCCAAGGTACGGGGCATCCAACAGGAGTCCTTGGCCATAACTGACAGATCCTCTAGCAAGGGACTGTGACAGGGTGGGGTCACAGGGCGGTCAGCCTAGATCTCCCTTTCACACAAGGCTACAATGTAGGCCTCTGATACTACTTCCAAATAAGGATATAAGCCATCATTGTTTTTAAACTGGGTATGAGGAAAGTGTTGATTTGTAAAAAGTAAACACTTAAAATATACCATAGTTTTTGAGAACCCTGTTTTGGCATTCCTTCACTTAAAAAAAAATAGACTTATTGAGGAATCATTCACAATTGAGGTATCATTTGAGTACAATTAAATTGTTTTAGGTGCATAATTCTATGCATTTGACAAACACATATAGTTGTATAACCATGGCCATATTGAAGATATGGAGTATTTCCCTCACTGCAAAAAGTTCCCTGGAGCCTCTTTATACTCAATCCTCTCTTCTCCCCTGTCCCTGAAAACCATTGCTCTGATGTCTGTCCCTCAAGTTTTGCCTTTCCTGGGTCATATGATGGAATCAGAGTTCATGGCCTTTTGTGTGTGGCTTCTTTCACTTAGCACAGTGCACTTGAGATCAGTGTGACTGTTGCATGTCTCAGTAGTTTATTCTTCTAATTGAGTTGCATTACATTGTAGATGCATTACCACAAATTTGGTGGCTTAAAACAACAGAAATTTATTCTCTCACAGTTCTGGAGACCAGAAGGTGGAAGTCCAGGTGCCAGCTCCAGGAAGAAGTCCAGGGCTGTGCTCTCTCCAGAGGTCCTAGAGGGGATTTCAGTTTCCTGTCTCTTCCAACTTCTGGTGGCTCCAGGAGGCCCTTGGCTTGTGGCCGCACCACTCCAGTCTCTGCCTCAGTCGTCAAATGGTCTTCTCCTCTTCTCCCTTTGTGGGCCTCTTACAAGGACACTTGTCATTGGATTTGGGGCCCACTCAGACAATCCAAGATGGCCTCATCTCAAGAGCCTTAATTACATCTGCAAAGACCCCTTTTCCAAAAAAGGTCACATTTACAGCTTCCAGGAATTAGCATGCAGATATAACTTTGGGGAGAGCCGTCAATCCACCCACCACACACGGATAAGCCACAGTTTGTTTATTCTTTTGCCAGTTGATGGGCATCTGGGTTATTTCCAGTTTGGGGACATTATAAATACATCTGCTCTAAACATCCACTGTTCTTTGCAGGAACCCATATTTTCATTTCTCTTGGCTCTGTGGGATTAGGAAGCATTCCTTCACTCTGTAACATATAAGGAAGGTGCTGCAAAAAATGGGAGTGAACCAAGATTGCACCACTGCACTCCAGCCTGGGCAACAGCGAGACTCCGTCTCAAAAAAAAAAAAAAAAAAGGAAGTGGCCCATCTCTCTCCGCCCATCCCAAGTGGCCTTGCCCTGGGGCTTTGGTTCCCCAGCTCGTAGCACACTTCTTGCCTACCCTGGCTGCAGGCATGTTCAGGTCCAGTTGCCTGCCCTGCTGCCCCTGCTCCTGCCCACACACCCCTGCACATCCACAGTCCAGCACTGTCCGTTTACATTAATGGGCTTCTACAGAGGAGGGGCTGGAGCAGGGAATGGAGACAATCTCATTTCCTGGGCCTGCTTCCTCGTGTGCCAGGGTTCAGGCTCAGATGTGGCAGGTTCTCGTTGTCACAAGCCCTGACTCACGAGACCTCAATGGCCTCAGGAAGCAACAGGTACAGGGGTATCATGCTGCTATGTGGGCCTCTGGCAGCCCCCCTGTGACCACAGCCAGGCTGACCCAGACAGACTAATGGGAGATTAAAAAAAAAAAAAAGTCAAGGCACACTGCTGAGATGCAATTTTATAATCAGCCTGTAACTTGATTATCTCAAAAATAAATGAACAATCAATACCGCTAATCTCAGCGTATTCCCCTGCTGAGACAGGTAACTTGAGCCTGGCTTGTGTTTGGCTACCCATGTCCCTCCTGTTGGTTCAAAGGAGTCTTCTGTTTAATGTCAACATTTGCTTTTGTACCTTTTTATGTATTTTCATTATTTGCTTCTGCTTGTCCTTGCTTTGCGTGAGAAAAACCCAGTGCAGGGGCCCTTCTAGTCTAGCTGGTTCCGCATTTGTGAGATCCTGCACACCTGTGTGACCCTCAAACTCTGACTTGTCTCACGCTGATTAGGACACATCCAGGGGAGGAAGGAGTCAGTGAGCTTGTTTAGAAACACAGCTTGCTGATGACCGCACCTGTTCTCCAGGGAAAGCTGCCTCCTAATGGGCAGGTGAGAAGGCTGGTGGGGGGAGGAGGGGCAATAAGCCCTGATGCATCCTCTATCCTGCTTCCATTATTGACTAAGGGCTCTTTAAATTCTATGTCCTTGACTTTCTGGCTGCATCACCAGCAGTAACTCAGCCTGTCTGTGCTGTGTATCGTGGAAGGCTCCACTTCATCACTTTCCCCCCAGGATTCATTCCCTCTACTAAAAATCCCTCTCTTTAGCCTTCTGTGGCTTGAAATGCCTCGGTGTTTTGCAGGGATTCAAATTCCTAGCACAATCTCCCTTGAGCAGAGCGTCAGTTTCTACAGCAAAGGCAGAGAGATCTATCCTAACTTCCCCCCAGCTCAACTTTTATATTCTCGGCTACCCCAGGAGCTTCCTGAATTTTATGCAGCTTAATTCATGATGATAAACATGGGTTCTGGGAGGCTGAGAACAGGGAGCATTCACCCTTCTTACTAGAAAATACAGATGGCTGCTCAGACATGGGTGAAGCCCCCTCACCTCCTCCACCAAGGGATAAATCTCAGTAGGGTGAAAATTCAGCCGCTTTCCTTCCCATGTGCAGGTCTGCCTTCCACCCCAAAACACATCTAAGTTTCCACATTGCCCAGATCAAACCTAGAATTAGCTGAGGGTCAACTTCATGCCAGGCACTTTTCATATTCAGTTTTTTTATGTTTATCAGCAACCTCAGTGAGGCAGATAACATTACCCCATTTTATAGGAGGAAACTGAAGTTTAGAGAAATATAATAAAGTGAGCTGTCCAAAACCACAGAGCTGGGAGTGAGGAAGCTTGAATCTGATAAAGTCCAAAGATTTGTGCCTCTCGGGTTCATGTTCCTTTCCCATACCATGCTCCAGCTGCCCCTGCAACTCCCCAGCTCTCACATCATTGACACTGTGCCCTTAGTCACATCATTTAGCTTCTCTGTGCCTCAGTTTCCTCATCTATGAAATGGGTATAAGAAGTCCTGCTCTCCGGAGTTGCTGTAAGTTTTAGAAATGCAATCAGGCAGGTGAAGTATTTAGCACACTTTCTGGCACCTAGGTGTTTAGCAAGTAGTGATGACGATTATATTCTAGTAGCATCATTGAAGCTTTTGATGGTAGTCATAGATCATAGAAACTTCCAGCGAGAAGTCACCTTTGAGCCCGTCTATCACAATCTTCCCCTTTACAGAAGACACAGAGGCCAGAGTCTAGCTGACCTTCCTAAGCTCAGGAGGTCAGGGGCTGAAATGCAAGATGGACTTGGGAAAAATAAAACAAACAAAAAAACTGTTTATGCCTGTTCCCTGAGCTGCCTAGCTGTATTCTGGGTTGCTTGGTCTTTTTTTTTTTTTTTTTTTTTTCTTTTGGTGTGTGGGCTGGTGGGCTGGGAGGTGAGGGCAGGAAGATACAAATAACAATTGAAAAAACAGTGGCAAAGGAAAGGTAGTTACAGGCTAACATCCCTAGACTGCTGGTTCTCAAAGTGGGGTCTCTGAATTTGCATCAGCATCACCTGAAACTTCTTAAACAGTTTCTTGGGCTCTAATCCAGACATCCTGAATGAGAAACCCTGGGGAAGGGTAATCTGCATTTTAACCCTCAGGTGATTCTGTTGCAGGGTCAAGTTTGAGAACCATTACCTAAGGCCAAGGAAGGAAAATAACTGGTGTCTGTGCATAGTCTCCATCTCACAACCAGGCATCACTGCTCACAACGCCCTTTAGTTAACCACAGATGCAGCCTCTGCATCCTTGTTTTTGAGTTCTGGGATACGTGTACAGAGCGTGCAGGTTTGTTACATAGGTATACATGTGCCGCGGTGGTTTCCTCCACCTATCAACCCATCATCTATGTTTTAAGCCCTGCATGCATTAGGAATTTGTCCTAATGCTCTCCCTCCCTTTGCCTCTGACCCTCCAACAGGCCCCAGTGTGTGATGTTCCTCTCCCTGTGTCCATGTGTTTTCATTTTTCAACTTCCACTTATAAGTGAGAACACGCGATGTTTGGTTTTCTGTTCCTGTGTTAGTTTGCTGAGAATGGTCCTTCTTGACACACAGCACTCCTGACAACCATCACCACTACGGGCCACAGGGAGGCACTGGAGATAGTCATGTGTTAATCCACACAGAGAAAGAGTCACCTCCCTGGACTCAATCATCTATTCCGGGAGCAACTCCTGACATTTCTGCAGTCATGTTCAAGCCCACAGCCTGGTACAGATCCGGACCTGTTCCGAGAACTTTGTTTTCTTAACTGTCCCCTGTCTCCTTGAGTACTGGGCTTCCCTTGCAAAAGCAGGAGCAAAACTAAAATAGACATGGAATGGAAAGCGGCTCAACTTGGCGAGGCTGGGTTTGATCGGCAGCGGGGCTGTGGGCCAGCTCAGAGGCCCTAGGTGAGTCTCAAGCCTCGCCTGTAGCTCCCCCGTAACAGTGAAAAGCTGTGAGGTGTAAGGGGAGCAACACAGGCTTTTGGAATCAAATTTTGGTTTCTATCCCAGTTCTGTCACTTCTGAACTGTGGAATCTAAGGCAAATCACTTAAGGCATCATTTTCTAACCTGTAAAATAGAAATAACACCTGCTTCTCAGAGCTGTTTGGAAGATTAAATAAGATGATACATGTAAAGCCCCTGACTCAGTACCTAGTTTACAGGACAAGAATGATACATTTACTCCAGGAGAAACTCTCTGTTTTTTGTCCTCCACACCTCAATCAGTATCTTGAGTCAGTGAGTGGAAAAAAAAATCAGCTAAAGTGGAATATTCATAAAAACAGGAAGTAGTATAAGTTTTAACTTAAACATATACGTATTAATTGATCTTTGATATAGGGCTAAGGCCTTTTCTTTGACAATGTGCCCAGTAATTTACATTCTCCATGATTTTTCTTGCAAAAATCTCATCCCAAATCTGTGACTTCTGGTTTGGGTTTATTATTATTATTATTTTTATTTCAATAGCTTTTGGGGTACAAGTGGTTTTTGGTTACATGGATGAATTGTGTAACAGTGAAGTCTGAGATTAGTGTACTCATCAGCTGAGTAGTATATATTGTATCCAATATGTAGTTTTTTAGCCCTCACCCTCTTCCTAGCCTCCCTGCTTCTGTCTCCAATGTCCATTTTACTACTCCTTTGTGTACCCATAGCTTAGCTCCCACTTATATGTCAGAACATAGTTTTCCATTCCCGAGTTGTTTTACTTAGAATAATGGCCTCCATCTCCATCCAAGTTGCTGCAAAAGACATTATTTTATTCTTTTTTATGGCTGAGTACTAGTCCATGGTGTATATATACCACATTATCCATTCATTGGGCAGTGGGCACTTAGATTGGTTCCTTATTAACTGTAAATTGTGATGCAATAAACATATGTGTGCAGGTGTCTTTTAAATATAATGACTTGGTAGATACCCAGTAGTGGGATTCCTGGATCAAATGGTAGATCTACTTTTCGTTTTTAAAGAAACCTCCATACTGTTTTCCATAGAGGCTGTACTAATTTACATTCCCACCAGCAGTGGATAAGTGTTCCCTTTTCACCACATGCACACCAACATCTATGTTTTTTTTTTTTTTATTTTGTAATAATGGCCATTCTGGCTGGGGTAAGGTGGTATCTCACTGTGGTTTTAGTGTGCATTTCCCTGATTTTGATGTTGAATATTTTCACATTCATTGGCCATCTGTATTATCTTCTTTTGAGAAATGTCTACTCATGTCATTTGCCCACTTTTTGATGAGACTTGTTCCTTGTTCATTTGAGTTCCTTGAAGACTCTGGATATTAGTCCTTTGTCAGATGCATAGTTTGTGACAATTTTCTCCCATTCTGTGGGTTGTCTGTTTACCCTGATGAGTATTTATTTTGCTATGCAGAAGCTTTTTAGTTTAATTAGGTCCCATTTGTTTATTTTCGTCTTTGTTGCATTTGCTTTTAGGGTCTTAGGTTTTCTTTTAGACTTTTTATGGTTTGGGGTCTTAGATTTAAGTTCTTTAATCCATCTTGAGTTGGTTTTTGTATATGGTGACAGACAGGGATCCAGTTTCATTCTTCTACATGTGACTATCCAGTTTTCCCAGCACCATTTATTGAATAGGGTGTCCTTTCCCTAGTTTATGTTTTTGCATGTTTTGTTGAAGATCAGTTGAAGTTTTTTGCCTTACTTCTGGGTTCTCTATTCTGTTCCATTGATCTGTGTATCTACTTTTATACTAATTAGCCTTATAGTATAAATTGAAGTCAGATAATGTGATGCCTCCAGATTTGTCCTTTTGCTTAGGATTGCTTTGGCTATTTGGGCTCTTTTTTGGTTCCATATAAATTTTAGGATTTTTTTTTCTAATTCTGTGAAAAATGATATTGGTATTTTGATAGAAGTTTCACTGAATCTGCAAATTGCTTTGGGCAGTATGGTCATTTTCATGATATTGATTCTTCCTATCCATGAGCATGGGATGTATTTCCATTTGTTTGTGTTTCCATTTGCTTGTGTCATCTATGGTTTCTTTTCCAGCAGTGTTTTGTAGATCTCCTTGTAGATAGCTCATCTTCTTGGTTAAGTATATTCCTAGGGTGTTTTTTGCTTTTGGTTTTCAGCTACCGTAAAAGGGATTGACTTCTCCATTTGATTCTCAGCTTGGCCATCATTAGTGTATAGCAGTGCTACTGATTTGTGCACATTGATCTTGTAACCTGAGACTTTACTGAATTCATTTATCAAATCTAGGAATCTTTTGGAGGAATCTTGGAATCTTGTGGTTTTCTAGGTATATGACCATATCATCAGAAAACAGAGATAGGGCTGGGCATGGTGGCTCGTGCCTGTAATCCCAGCACCACACTTTGGGAGGCCGAGGTGGGCGGATCACTTAAGGTCAGGAGTTGGGGACCAGCTCGACCAGCATAGCAAAACCCCGTCTCTACTAAAAATAGAAAATTGAGGCAGGAGAATCGCTTGAACCTAGGTGGTGGGGGTTGCAGTGAGCCAGATCCTACCACTGCACTCCAGCCTAGACGACAGAGCAAGACTCTGAGAGAGAAAGTGGGAAAGAGAGAGAGAGAGACAGAGAGAGAGAGGGAGGGAGGGAGGGAGGGAGGGAGGCAGGCAGGCAGGCAGGCAGGCAGGCAAGCAGGCAGGCAGACCAGAGATAATTTGACTTTCTCTTTTCCAATTTGGATGCCCTTTATTTTTTTCTCTTGACGGATTGCTCTGGCTAGAACTTCCAGTACAATTTCGAATAGAAACATTGAAAGAGAGCAACGCTGTCTTGTTCTATTTCTTAGGGGGAATGCTTTTAATTTTTTCCCATTCAGTATGATATTGGCTGTGGGTTTGTCATATATGGCTTTAATTATTTTCAGGTATGTTCCTTCTCTGCCTAGTTTGTTGAGGGTTTTTATCATAAAGGGATGCTGGATTTTATCAAATGCTTTTTCTGTGTACCTATTGGGTTTTGTTTTTAATGCTGTTTATGTGATGTAACACATTTATTGAGTTACATATGTTAAATCATTCCTGCATTCCTGGGATGAAGTCCACTTGATCATGGTGTATTACCTTTTTGATGTGCTGTTAGATTCAATATTCTAATATCTTTTTTTTAAGATTTTTTTTTGCATCTATGTTAATCAGGGATATAGGTTTGTTATGTCCTTTCCTGGTTTTGGTATCAGGATGATACTGGCCTCATAGAATAAGGTAGGGAGGATTCTCGTTTTCTCAAGCTTTTGGAATAGTTTCAGGAGAATTGTTACCCATTCTTCTTTGAATGTGTGGTAGAATTCAGCTGTGAATCCATCTGGTCCTGGGCCTTTTTATTGTTGTCGGCAATTTTTAAATTACTGATTCAATCTCACTGCTTATTATTGGTCTGTTCAGTATTTCTGTTACTTCCAGATTCAATCTAGGTGGGTTGGATATTTCCAGGAATTTCTCCATTTTTTCTAGATGTTTTTAGTTTGTGTGCATAGAGGTGTTCATAGTAGTTTTCAATCATCTTTTGTATTTCTGTGGTGTTAGTTGTAATGTTTCCTTGACATTTGAATTGTATTTGAATCTTCTCTCTTTTTTTGGTTAATCTAGCTAATGGTCTATTGATTTTGTTTTTTTCAAAGAACCAACTTTTCATTTTATTGATCTTCTGTATTTTTTTGTTGTTTCAATTTCATGTAGTTCTGCTCTGATATTTGTTATTCCTTTTCTCCTGCTGGCTTTGGGTTTGTTCTCATTTCTCTGGGTCCTTGAGGTGTGACACTGTATTGTCAATTTGTGATCTTTCAGACTTTTTGATGTAGGCATTTAGTGCTATAAACTTTCCTCTCAGCACTGCTTTTGCTGTATCCCAGAGGTTTTGAGAATTTGTGTTACTATTATCATTTATTCTGAATAATTTTTTAATTTCCATCTTGATTTGTTAACCCAGAAATCATTCCTAAGACTAATTCCCATATATTTGTATAGTTTTGAGGATTCGTTTTGGGGTTGATTTCTAATTTTATTCCACTGTGGTCTGATACTTGGTATGATTTCTATTTAAAATTTATTGAGACTTGTTTTGTGGCATATCATATGGTCTTAGACAATGTTCCCTTTGCTGATGAGAAGAATGTATATTCTGCAGTTCTTGGGTAGAATGTTCTGTAAATATCTGTTAGGTCCATTGTCTTAGAGTGTAGTTTAGGTTCAGTATTTCTTTGTTGACTTTCTGTCTCGATGATCTGTCTACTGCTGTCAGTGGAGAGTTGAAGTCTCCCACTATTAATGTGTTGCTGTCTATATATACATATATATATATTTTTAGGCGGAGTTTCGCTCTTGTTGCCCAGGCTGGAGTGCAATGACTCGATGTTGGCTCACCACAACCTCTGCCTCCTAGGTTCAAGTGATTCTCCTGCTTCAGCCTCTTGAGCAGTTGGGATTACAGGCATGCACCACTATGCCTGGCTCATTTTGTATTTTTTGTAGAGACAGGGTTTCTCCATGTTGGTTAGGCTGGTCTCGAACTCCCAACCTTAGGTGATCTGCCCGCCTCAGCCTCCCAAAGTGGTGGGATTACATGTGTGAGCCACTGTGCCTGGCTGTTTTCTTAGGTCTAGTAATAATTGTTTTATAAATCTGGGAGCTCCAGAGTTAGGTGCGTATATATTTAGGATTGTAATATATTCTTGTTGGGTTGACTCTTTTATCATTATATAATGACCTTCTTTGTCATTTTTTACTTTTTTTGCCTTAAAGTCAGATATTAGGTAAGATATAAAAATAGTTACTTTTGCTCACCTTTAGTTTCCATTTGCCTGGAATATCTTTTTTCACCCCTTTACCTTGAGTCTATTATTTACCTTATGTATTAGATGAGTCTCTTGAACACAGCAGATATTTGCTTTGTGATTTTTTTTTTACCTGTTCTGCCACTCTGTATTTTTTAAGTGGAGCATTTAGACCACTTACATTCAATGTTAATACTGAGATGTGAGATGCCATTCCAGTCATCATGTTGTTACCTAGATACTTTGTTTTCTTCATTATGTTATTGTTTTATAGACCTTGTGAGTTTCATGCTTTCAAGAGGTTCTATTCTGGTGCATATCAACCTTTTGTTTCAAGATTTAGAACTCTGTTTAACATTTCTTGTAGGGCTGGCCTGGTAGTGACAAATTCCCTCAGCATTTGCTTGTCTGAAGATCATTTCTCCTTCACGTATGAAATTTAGTTTTTCTGGAGACAAAATTCTTGGCTGCTGATTATTCTGTTTAAGAGGCTAAAAACAGGACCTCAATCCATTCTGGCACATAAGGTTTGTGCTGAGAAGTCTGCTAGAAGTCTGAGAGGTTCTCCTCTATAGGTTATGTGATACTCTTGTCTCACTGCTCAGAATTCTTTCCTTCACATTGACTTTAGATACTCTGGTGACTATATGCTTTGATGATGTCCTCTGCAATGAATCTCAGGTTTGGGTTTATTTAAAATGTAGTTAAGAAGTTCAGAGAAGGGTGGGGTGGGGAGGGCATGAACATACAGCTGCCAACAGAGATTAAGTGAAGGTGACAAGGATTCTCTCCTTGACCAAACTCTAGCCAGGCTCCTCTCACCCCTTTGTCCACTAGATCTCAACCTTGGCCTATAAAGATTTGCAGAAACACTAACACAGTTTTTAACAGTTCAAGATGACATCCCTAGGATGACCACGGCCTCCCTTAAAGTGCCTGCCTGAGAAAACTCAAGGCTTCCAAATGAACTTAGTTTATGTTAGTCAACACCCAAAAATAGGGCCCCCATCTCTCAGTCTCTGTCCAGTGCCAGCTGGCAAGCCCAGATGGGTTTCTCATGGACCAATTCTCCCCCAAACCCTCCATACTTTTTGAAAAAAAATATGGGAGCCAAAATGAAAAAGGGAGAGCTAAAAGGAAGATTAAAAGAAAACTCTCTGAATATGAGAAAAAAAAGCAAAGAGATGGAAAACAGATGATAAAAGATAAGACAATTAAAGAATTAATACAGAGTGGTAGGGTTGTCTGGTAGAAATTCTAGAAAGAAAAGACAGAGACAATGAAAGGAAAGAAACTTTCAAAGAAATAACACTAGAAAACTTCACTGAATTTCACAAGTATCCATTTTGAAAGAGCCCAGTGGAATGTTGAGCATCTGTGTGTGAAAAAAAAAAAAGTACAACAGCACATAGGTATCAGTGTGAAATTTTAGAAACCAAGGGTTTTTTTTTTAATACCAAAATCTTCTAGAGAGTAAAAAAGCAAATAGAACCAAATAAGTACACTGTAAAGGAACAGATATAAAGGGAAAAGCCCACAGAATAAATGGCAGTAAAGCAGAGGTCTCTGGAAGGAAGATTTTTAAGATAAAAAAAATTAATGATTATTTGATATGTCCAAGTATTTAGAAAATAACTGATAGGAATTTAACCAAGTATAAGCTCCATGAGGGCAGGTATTTTGTAATTTGTTCGGTGCTGATCTCTGGTGCCAGGAACAGTGCCTAGTGGATACTGGAAACTTAGAATTAATGAATCTGATGGACCATTCAAAAACAGAGACTAGGTGCATTGAAAACTGAGTAGGGGAAGAGATGAACTAATTAATTCCAAGAAAAACAAACGGTTGTAAAAAAAAGAAACATAGTATACGTATTATTGTATACTGTCAAGAATGAACCGCAAAACATTAGCATAATGTAAGCACTCGCCAATAATTTAAGTGAAAACTATCTCATATCTACAAGTATATTTGGAGGAAAGGAAGAGAGGAATAGCAACAAGGTATAGGCAAGCAAAATCTTCATCTATCATAGCAGTAAGATGACAGGTTTTTTACAATCCCATATTCTTGGGATATTTACAGTCCCAAGAATCTCTTCAATCCCAATGTTTCTATTGTCTCTGTGTTGGATCTCTGATCTTGGGTAGTTTGCTGTCACTTCTAGACGCTTCTGTCACTGCCGTGTTCCAGGGTATGTTGTTCTTTATCAAGCTTCTGAGATAAAGCAGGGATCTGAATTGTCAAGGTAGATTGGCCACACCATCCCGGAAACAGTCATCCATTTGGCAAATATTTATTGAGCACCTAACGTGCTAGGCACTGTGCTAGGGTCTGGGGACACAGTGAAGAACAAAGTCCACAGTCTCAAGGAACTTTCATGCTGGTAGGAGGAGGCAGAAATAAACAAGTGGCCAAGTGATTACACAAAATATCAGGTGATGATAAGTGCCATGCAGAAAAACAAAGCAGGTCAAGGGTAAAGAAAGTGATGGGAATGGAAATACAATTTTGCACATCTATGTAAATAACCTTCAGTAAAGACAGATGAAAGAGTGTTCCAGGCATAAGGTACACCAAGTGCAAAGGCCTTGAGGTGAGAACAAGCTGAGAGAGTTTAAAGAGTTCAAGAAAGTCAGTGTGTTGGGAGTAACACTGAACCTAGGGAGGGAGGCAAAAGAGGAAGACAGAAGTAGGAAAGCAGAGGTAAGAGGCATGAGGATGATCTTGGTGAGCAAGACAGAAAATCTATGGAGGCCTTTATGCAGCAGAAGGACATATTTTCAGAGAATTGGTCTGAATAGACTAAGATGGGAAGAGATGAAGCTGCAGGGGCGGTTTTGGACCAGTGCCAGTTAGCAAGCCCAGATGGGTTTCTCATGGACCAATTCTCCCATCTTAGCATCTAATCAGACCAATTCTCTGAAAATTCTTAGAAAGATACTGTAATAATCAATGTGAGAGACCATGGTGGCTTGGCCCACAGTGGTAGTGATGGAGGTGATGAAAAGTGGCTGGAGTCTGAGTATGTTTTGAAGGACTCAATGACTGGATGTGGGATGTGAAAGAGAGAACCAAATCAAGGCTACCTTCACAGTTCTCCTCCGAGCAATTGGAAGAATGAGGCATTATTTACCCAAGGGGGAAGCCTGGCTGGGTACGGTGGATTAGGAGAAGGCAAGGGGAAGGAAATAATGAGTTAGTTTTAGATAGAAGTTTGGAACGCCTATAGCCTTCAGATGTCAAATAAGCAGCTATATCTACATTTCTGGAGTTGAAGTGAGAAGTCTGGGCAGAAACTATGAATTCTGGAGTCATTTCCATATAGCTGGTGTTTCAATGTGAGACAGGGAGAGGTCACCACGGGAGGAGCACAGGTGGGGAGCACCATCGCTTTGGTGATTTTGTTATTAGGTTAAAGGAAGTGGGTAGGACTTCCCAGTAACTGGAAGGATAGATGGTCCATTTCCCTAATTCATTTTTGATAATTTCCATCAGTATGGAAAGGGGGTAGGATTTGTAATACTTTTAGAGAAGATAATCACATAGCATCATCTTGTGTTAACCCAATTCAGGGGATGGGACTTTGTTGTGGAACTGTCCAAGATGCAGAGGTTGGGAAGGTGAGCAGGAACCAGCAAGGCGGACTGAGAAAGAGCAGCCTGAAAGCTTGGTGTCCAGGAAGCCACGTGAAAAGTTTCAAACATGAGAGAGTGATCAGCTGCCTCCAGTGAGTTAAAGCCTAGGATGTGCAATATTTCAGGCAACACTATAACGAAGTGATCTGCATCTAGTTAACAAAATGTGAGTTTGCAATTTTTCTACATCTCAGAAAACAAAGTATTTCATATGCCCTAACATGCTACTTTCAATCTTTGAAAATATCTCCACATTTATTACAAATGTTACAAACACAAAAAACAAAAGCAACGCCCCAGGTTTGCCTGGGCTCTGGCGCCTATAAAGTCGTCTTTCTCTCCACTTATCCACAATGAGTCAAACTCCAGTAACTGTGCCCGAAGCTCTGCTCTTTGCACACACTTGGCGGGTGTTCAAATCACATGACAGAAAATGTTAAGCATCACATTCCGAAAAGAGACTCCTTGGTTTTGTTGAAACATTTTCAGAGCAGGTGGTCTGCAGTGTGTGGTGGTAGTGGGGATGCACACCCACACACACGTGTGTTCCAACTCTCATTAGTGAGGGGAGTGCACATCTCAATTCTCTTCTGACAACCCATCTTTGGGACCTCCACATTTTTGAGACCTTTCCCTCTACTTTGCTTCTCTCTGCTCACCTTGTATCTACAATCCCCTCCCTAGAAGGCACCTATGTCTTTGTTGGTGTCATTTAGATCTCAAATCACAGTGTGGAAAAGAAAGCACGGCCCTTCCAGACCCAGGCCACAGGAAGGTTTCTCTACAGATATGCCTGGCCAGTTTGAGTGAGGAGACACAGCTCTGAGGATTGTCTCTGTCTGTGAATCTCAGCACAAACACCTCTTATTAGGTTTTTGTGATAATTTAGCCTCTCTGAATTTGCAGAACTGCTCTCATGAGTAGAGGAGCTCACCAATTAAAACTGAAGTGTTTCTTTTCCCCCAAACCAAAGGTTTTTTAAACTTGGGAGTTGCCCAACAGTCCTCTAACTTCTGCATACAGCAATTTCGCCTTGGATGTCAAAAGGGTCTGAGGTTTATGCACATGGTTAGGTAATGCAGGCCTCTATATCATGACTACAGTTGCAATATGAACATTTTGGCTTTGAGACGGGCCACATTATCACATTATCTGACTATCCCATTTGTAATTTGGTATATGGGCCTTCTCAAGTGTAAGGAGAAATTTTAACTCTGTTTAAAAAAACAAGGCAGCAAATTCTAAAATGGCTGTTAACAGTTACTTGGAAAACAGTAACAATCACTAAAAATAATTACTTTTATGGAGCAAAGCCACTCTTTCGCTTCTTGTCAATCACTCTCACTTCTGTCTGGGGACACACTAAGCTCCTGCCACCCGAAGGGGGGGTCTTTTGACCAGCAGCATCGGTGTCATGTGGGAGCGTCTGGAAAATGCAGAATCTCAGGAGTCACACTGAAGACGTGAGAGTGACTTGGTATCTCACACCCTTCCCTGGGGCTCAACTCTTCTCCCTACACCCCTCCCTTGGTGATCTCATCAGGATGATGGCTTTAAATATCATGTCCAAGTGACTGACTCCCAAATGTTCCCATCCAGCACAGACGTCGCCCCAAACTCCAGACATGGAGATCCAACTGCCTACTTGTCGTTTCAACTTGAAGTCTAACAGGGATCTCAAAATGAGCATAGCGAAAACTCTTGATTTCCTCTCCCAACCCCCAGCTTGCTCCTCCTTCCACCTACCTCCCGCTTCAGACTTCCCTGCTACTCATGTAGTTGCATTCTGTAGTAGACAGAGGTCACTCCTGAACCAAACCAAGAGTGACAGTGAGACTGTTTCCTCAGCCCATCTCCAAGTTCCCTAGCCTTTCGTCAGCCTGGCTCCTCCGTCCTGCCTCCAACTTGTCTGACTCTACTCTAAGGTGGGGTTCTCAATCAGGAAACTCCTTGGAGACCCTGTACATAGCGCCTTCTTGGCATATAGGAATCCCAGAGTCACAGTTGGCTGTGTCAGTGTCTGGTGGGATTTCCTTGTCTCTTACTCCTCTCTCGATCCCTACAGTTCACAGGGGTCATTCTACCCTGATGAATGGTATACCCAGGGGCTGGTTACCTCAAGGTGGCTGAAACAGACCCAGAGAAAGACAGCTGGGCCAAGCTTAAGTTACTTAACCAGCTTCACTTTATTGTGATATGTGCACAGCACCCCCACTACAATAAGCAGTGATATCAGACGCAGCAGTTTTATGCTGCACATCACATATCAGTACATTGAGGACATAATTCTCACCCTGGATGCTGCTAAGGTCCTTTGATGGTCAGATTCTATCTCTGAACCCTCTGATAGGTAAACATACATCCATATTGTTTCTTGCCTCTCTCCACTAGAAGGAAAGCTCCACGTAGCAGGCCTTTATTTATTGCCACATCCACAGTTTCTGGCTGTGGAGGAGCTAAATTAACTAATTCAGCAAACAGTTATTAATACCTTGTCAAAGACAGAGGCTAACGGCCAGGCGTGGTGGCTCACGCCTGTAATCTCAGCACTTTGGGAGACTGAGGTGGGCAAATTGCCTTGAGCCCAGGAGTTCAAGACCAGCCTGGGCAACATGGAGAAACCCTATCTCTACAAAAGATACAAAACAATTACTCACGTATGGTGAGGCACACCTGTGGTCCCAGTTATTCAGGTGGGTGAGGTGGGAGGATCGCTTGGGCCCAGGAGTTTGAGCCTGCATTGAACCATGTTTGTGCCAGATGTGCACTCTAGCCTGGGCAAGAAAGCAACACCCTGTCTCAAACAAAGAAAAGGCTGAGTGCAGTGGCTCACGCCTGTAGTCGCGGCACTTTGGGAGGCCAAGGCAGGCAGCTCACTTGAGGTCAGGAGTTCGAGACCAGCCTGGCCAACATGGCGAAACCCTATCGCTACTAAAAAAAAAATACAAAAAAATTAGCCGGGCGTGGTGGCACATACCTGTAATCCCCCAGCTCTCGGGATGCTGAGGCAGGAGAATCACTTGAACCCGGGGACAGAGGTTGCAGTGAGCTGTGATTATGCTACTATACTCCAGCCTGGGTGACACAGTGAGACTATATCTCAAAAATAACAACAAAAAGGCAGAGGCCAGGAATCTTAGCAAATGTCAATGGAAGGAAAGACAGTGGAGTCTCAGAAGGAATTGGCACTGGGAATGCTCCCACTTCTTGCGGAGTGTCTGCTTCATTCTTCTCCTTGCAAACCAGTTTGCTTTGATCCTACGTTCCATGGCAAAACAAGGCCGATGGGAGCTTGCAAGTTTGTTCTCTGCCCAGTGGCCAGCGGAGTCTGCCAGAAGTCTCTCAGCAACCCTGAGTCTATCAGTCATAGTGGGAAGAAAAGCAGCGAAGCCTGCCCGTGGAAGGGACATTTCTAGAGAAGACTGCAAGCTAGAGATGGGCAGGGCTTTGTGCCTCAGGACCTGGGCATCCTTTCCAAAAGCTTCCCAGTGTATTATTAGCTAACTGGAATTTGAGGAGTAAGAAATATTTCATGCAAAGCCCTTAGCAAATAGAAGATAGTTCACTATTGAACCTATTGCTTGTAGTCCTCTAAAATGGCTGCCTGGCATCACTTCTCCCATTCTAGCAACCTCCAGGCCTCTCACCAGAGAAACTAAAGAGCCTCTAGAGGTTCCTTTTAACTGACGCTTCAAAATGTACAGGGAGAGGCAAGTGACCCAGGCTCACAGGACCAGCTATCCTCACCTGCAAAATGGAATCCTGATCAGGTATTTAGAGATAGAAAAGAGGGAATGCATTCCAGTCCCCCTAGATAAGCCACTCCTATGATAAAAGATTTCCAACCTACAGGACAGAACTAAGATGGAAAATATTTTGAAGTGTCCAATAATGGCTATCATAGTGAAGGTCTACATTTTTAAACCTTTGAAGTATTAAATGCAAAACAACCATATCACTGTTTTCTTGAAAGAACATGCAAAAATCAGGCCTGAGCACTGAGCTCCCGTTGCTCCTGGAAGAACCAAGACAAAATGATCTCTAAACTTGAGGGCAGCCAAAGCAGATACCTGGGCGTTGAAGCTAAACTAGGGCTGGACAGGCAGGACAGAAACACAGCTAGGAGCTTTTTGTGTCCTCTCCTAACTATGCATAATTTCCCCCCACTTAAATGAAACAAATTGGCAATGGAGAGCTGCAGAATCAGCCACCAGATGATAATCAATGGCAGAATGGTGTTTATGATTTGAGCATAAATCTCTGCCACGATTTCATACTCTGGTCCTCGGAGTTTGGGTCTTCCTAAAGTCAATGTGAGGTCCAGAAACATGACTATTAGCTCTATTTATAGATGAAGATCCATTACCTTCAAGATGAAAAAAATGCTTTAAGACAGGGGTGTCTAATCTTCAGGCTTCCCTGGACCACACTGGAAGAATTGTCTTGGGCCATACACAGAATACATTAACGCTAATGATAGCTCAAAAAAAAAAAAAAAAAAAAAAATCGCAAAAAAAACCTCACGTTTTAAGAAAGTTGACAAATTTGTGTTGGGCCACATTCAAAACCATCCTGGACCGCGGGTTGGACAAGCTTGCTTTAAGGTGTCCATGATCACTCTCCCTAGCTTTGTGTAATCTAGTGCATATTCAAGTGTAAGACTTGGCCAGGGGAACTAAGAATGTTAGCAAAGAGGTCATATTTTTTCCCCAGACTTTTCCTTGTATCATCTAAATATAAATATCTGACTACCACAATAAGAACTCAGTTATGAAGGTTTAATGAGCACAAGAAAACCAGAAGCCCTGATTTTTGAGTTGTGTGATGAGGAAGAATAAAGGGGAGGGCAGCCTTGCAGGGAGGAAAAAGTTCTAGGAGAAAAGAAAAGCTGCCAGAGCCAGCTCCAGGCCACTGCAGGAATAACCTAGTCACACTACTTACTCCTTTGTATGATGAAGGTGGGAGTGTTTCTAGATAGTTTGAAATGTAAGTAAATATGAGCACCCCGACTCTGCCCAGCAGCAGTAGACATTATCAAACAGGTAAAGAAGCAAGAAATTGACTGACTGATATGCTCACCTGCACTGAATGACAGGACAGTGGACTGGAAGGAGATGAAAAGCTAGAAATGGTAGATATACCTACACCTCATACTTACGTTTTTAAAAAATTTCCATAGAACATCAGAATTTCAAGTGTCTCCCTCAAAGCAAAACATCATGGAAATTCCAATAGTTATAAAATAACCTATTTGCATTTAGTATGCTTCTTACAAGAAACTAGTTACAACCTTTTCATTTTTCTGTATTAAAGAGTATTTACCTGCATTTTCTATAAACCAAGATTAGTCCTGAGTTCTGTATAGGTGAACATTACAGGTGCACCTAACTCTGTTGAATACCTATGTGCCAGGCATATGGACAGCCTTACTCTGAACACAAAGAACCATGGGCATAACCATTCAGTCTTACAGGTCCTGACAGGGCTTGAGGCTTACAGCTCGACCTCTTTGATGAAATGGTCTCATTTGTACTTTATATACAACAGCTTCATCTGTCTTCCTTAAATGTTTTCTAGTACCAAACTTTCTGTTAGGGTTTCCTTTTTAGTGTATCTTTCTAGTTTGTTGTTGCTATTGTTATTTTAGAGGTGGAAACTTCATTCTGTGCTGACTCACTAGATTTGGAAACTAAATTGGCTTGCACATCATCATAACTGGTGGCCATCTAGGGGTTCAATGACCCAAAAAAACCAATATATTTAATGTTTTTTTTATAAGATTAAAGTGACCATGCAGTACTTACAGCAAGGAATACAAGATTATTCTAAATTCTAAATCAAGTGACTAACAATCCCAACCTCTGGAGGCCTCACAATTCAAACCCCAACTAAATGTCTGTTTCTAACTTAACAATGAGTATTTATAGCAAGATGTCTTTTGCAAAATCCTCATAACTTAGATTCTTTCTTTGGCGGGTCAGTAACAAGTGAACTTGCTATGATTTAAAAATTATGGGCCAGGCACGGTGGCTCACGCCTGTAATCCCAGCACTTTGGGAGACCAGAGGCAGGCGGATTACCTGAGGTCAGGAGTTCAAGACTAGCCTGGTCAACATGGTGAAACCCTATCTCTACTAAAAATACAAAAATTAGCCAGGCGCAGTGGCGCATGCCTGTAATCCCACCTACTGGGGAGGTTGAGGCAGAAGAATCACTTGAACTCAGGAGGCAGAGGTTGTGGTGAGCCAGGACTGTGCCACTGCACTCCAGCTCAGGGGCGACAGAGCAAGACCCCGTCTCAAAAAAAAAAAAAAAAAAAAAAAAAAAAAAATTATGTAACTTCTCCATTTAACTGTGTTTCATATTAAAGAATACTATCCCCACTTCTAGGACCCACCCCCTACCCCCCAAAGGCAAACTATTATGTGTTCCTTCCTATACCAGACAAAATGACCATCTTATATTGGAAAAGCCAGTTATTGCTAAGTAATATTCTCCAATTTTGTTGCAATCAGCTTTAAATGATTCTAATTTGAGAGATATGACCCTTGAGTGACAAAACCCATTTCACCATTTACACGAGGAAAAAAAATCTCTTTAAAGCAGTACATAGTTAAAAACATTGACAAGGAAATTAAATTAGTAGAGCTATCACTTTGATGTGATGTACATGGTAAGATTGTAAATACACCAACTATAATATAGAATTTAATTTTATCTTTATGAAGTATTCTGAAATCAAAGACGGTAATACATGCATCAGGCACATTCGACAGAAGACTTTTACAATGGTTTACATTTCCTTTTTATTTATTCCTTGAAACTGCTCATATTGCAAGTTTTTCATGGATGAAATATGGAACTGAGCAGATTCTTTTTTTTCTACAAAATTATGGTATAAACTTGCTCAATTTTCTATCTTATTGCTAATAAACCTTACAGGCGCACAGTTTGTAAAATAAACCCCTTAAGGACTGAATGCGTAGAGCATGCTGCAAGGTACAAGAAATAAGCTAAAAATGAGCATATAAACCTACATCTGGACCAACACAGTACTGAATGCTGGCAAACATTTATCACGACACGGGAAAATTAACAAAAGGAGATACGGTTCAGTCCCGAAAGGGTTAAACAGAAACCCTAATATATTATTGTTTCTAACCATCCATCCCACATTACAGTGCTTGAAAACAAAGTCGTAAGTCTGGCACAGAAAATTACACACATTTGTTCAGTACTCATCAGAAACACAGCTGCTTTTGCAATCAAAGTAACTTGGTTACTAACTGAACAGCATTTTGTTTCAAAAGGAACCTCCTCCCCAGTAGATTTTCTGGTTAGCATGACTAGTTAGGTTAGTTCTCAAAAATGGCATTGGAAGTTTTTTGTGAAAGCACAGATGGTACCAGTTTCATTAAAAACAATAAAACAAAACAAAACAAAAACTAACCAGTTATGATTGCAGGTAAGTCTGTGCAGTAAGAGTGACAAACATTTCACAATTAAGTCATGTATAAGGATGCCTTTAATTGCCACAGTTTAAAGAAAGTGAGCAGCAAATTTAGATAGTATACTAGTGTTCAACTCTGAAATCACTCAAAATATAAAGGGCATTTTTAAAGCTTTTAGCTTGCCTTCCCAATCTATGTGATAAATTAAATGGAACAAATAAAAACATATTGGATCAGAGACTCAGCTTCTATGTGTATGTTTAGAAACTGCAGAGTCATGAGAGCATAAGATACATTTCTAAAACAGAATTTTTAAAAATTCAAACATACTATAACTGAAGCACTCACCATTCTAATAAGAGAGTCTTTCTGAGGGTAAATGACCAGCATGTCTAACAATGCCATCACTGGAGGAGGGGACACAATCTACTATAACCAGAGGACAAGGTTCCTATACATTACATACTGAAAATGACTCACAAAACCATGAAAGAAAAAATGTAAGCAGCTGGCAAAAGAACTACTGATAAACAATAAGCTACAATGGACAAATCATTTCACTCTTTAGTCTGTGGTATGAGAATGGCCAAAAACAGGTGGGGAAAAATGCCTGTATAAGTACATTCTTGGACTTTTCAAAAAAAAAAAAAAAAAGAAAAAGGTTTACAGTATATTTCAATTATCTTATAGAAAGAAACAATCAAAATAAAACAAACATTTGTTAAAAAAGCAAAAGTTCATTTTAATAAGGTCATGAACTTGAAAAATTATTTTTGAGCTACAAAAATGGGTAAGGAATAGTTTGTTCTTCAAAAGTATCTCTTTTGTTATTGGTTAATTTAATATGATTCCTTAACTAAATACCAAACCTAGGAAGTGGAGGAAACTTGTGGCCGTTAAAGCAAAGCAGCACTAGGAACATGTCCATGCTCTGAACAAAAGCACTGTGTAATGACTCCTGCCATGACTCCACAGAGAGGAATAACTACTGCTTAGAAATAAGCGGTCTGTAAGAAAGAGACGGTGAACAGTTACAACAAAGAAAGATAAGGCCACAATGAGTTCTGCCCTTGATCACTGAAACAGATTTAAGGTGTGAGGCAGGATTAGCTTATAAGAGAGAAGTGTGTGACTGGAGCAGATTTGAAGAAAAAAGGCGATATAGAATAAAATGCAGCCTGGGGGTGATTAAAAAGGCTTGCAGTAAGAGAAAACCGCAATAACTGATTTAACCACCTAACGTGCTTTACAAATGACTTTCCCCTTGAAAACCGAGGAAAAGGCGATTTAAAGATGTTAGAAAGAATATTTACAGTGGCATAGTCTGAGCATAGAGTGAGTGATGAAGACAGCAAAGCTGGAAAAAAAATGCTACTAATAACAATTTCTAAAAAGTCTATTAATGGAAACTTTTTCAAAACAGCCCAGGACACCAGAAAGACAATGTTCTGTAGGGAAACACTGTAGGAAGTTGCAGTTTTGCATTCATAAGGTACTGTGGCTCCTGTTTTATGGGACAGTAAAAGCTTACCACAATCTAGAGGTAGTTTTTACTCTAAGAGGGATGATTGTATTACTAGACTGTGTTGTATAACATTACACACGTGGTTCCTGTACTAAATGTAGCCCAATGAGTCTGCTGCAATTTCAAAGAAACGAAACAAAGGCATAAACAAAGTTCAGGAATGAAAGCAAGGTAAAACTGGCGGGGTTAGCATGCAAGGCCAACCTACAACCCTGAATGCAACCAAATCTCAACTGAAAAGAAAAGAAACATTTTCTGAGTTAGGAGACATTTGTGGAGATGCTCAGTACTGGAAAAGAGAAAACAAAAAAGGCAGAGAAAAAAATGAAAACATAAGTTACATTTGCATTTTATAATCTTACAACTATCTGTTTCTAAAGTACTGTCTTCCAGCTATTTTAGTTGATCATCTAATAAAAGCATCTTATGTTTTAAGATTACAATGATGTTCTGGCTAGGCTACCCCCTCCAACCCCCCAAAAAAGTAAAGATACTAAAACATGCTTTTGCTGACATTTTCCTCATTCTACCATAAGGGCACCATCTACCAACTGGTAGCAAATACTTCCCATATTTTTTGTCACTTGCCAACAAGGCAGAAAATACCCTGCTGAATGAAATCACTGGGAACATTCCAAGTTCAAAATAAAATGTTTAACTTACACATAATACAAGTTATGTACAAGATTAGGAGGGGGGAAAAACCTGAACAAATCCTGGAACACACATATGTATTTACGTCATGGGAAAAAGGAAGAGAACACTTCAAATATCAACGAGTTCTGCGCCATTAACTCATTAACAGCTAAATGGCCACACCAAATTGCATGTGAATGTTAGAACCTCTTGGATAACCACAATAAGTCCATATATTCTTTTTTAAAAGGAAAACACAGAAATAACTACCAACAGTGTCTGAGAGACAAAGTTAACATACATTGCATGTATTGCAGGCAAGGCAGAGGCATTTTTTTAAAGCTTTTGCACAGACTTCATATAATCTTAAAAAAAATATGTAGGCCTTTACAAGATTTGACTTGCTGAAATCCAAACAATTTTGCCTCATGAAAAGTCGTAAGACTTCAGCTGAAAATAAAAGAAAAAAGTTCCAGCCTTAGACCAAAAAAAAAAAAAAAACCTGGAAGAGTATGATAATTAGATTAAACAAGCATGGTCAGGCTTGGAACCTGAATGTATTTTAGAGCAAAAGCTCAAAGGTGGGTGGGGAAGAGAACAACCTATTTGGTAACAAGGTGTACTATAATACCGTGATATAAAAAAAGGTATGGTGAAAATGTACCTTTTACTAAAGCTTATACAATATACAAGTTCCTTGGTCCATAAAAACTATGTTAGATTTGTGTCTTCTAGTTTGTTCAACTTGTATTCCAGCCACATTATTTACTTCTTGCCCATTTAAACAAAACCAAACAAAAACCAACCAACCAACCAACAAAACAGCTGAAAAACTTGATTTCCAATATTTATACATTTTGATTTTTTTCCTTTTTTTTTTTTTTTTTTTTTTTTTTTTTTTACTGTGGCTTCTGCATTTCAAATCAGCACTTGCAGAGAGATAACGGGTTTTTGAATAGTATCACCTGGTATGAAAAGTTTTCCCAAGAAACCACAAACGATTGTTCATTTTTTCTCCTTTTTTGTTAACTTTTTGCCACACTCAAGTCAGTTTAAGTCCTAGCAAAAAGACGGTAGTTAGGATACCACTGTGGCTGTAGATGATGTGACACTGGTTGAATTTGTGCTGGCGTTTGTGTAACTTCCCTCGCTGTTTGTGTTTGATTCATTAGGGGGCACCTGGCTTGAACTGGCTCGAAGGATTGCTCCTGCTGCACTGCAATGTGGCCGCGGCCCTGGTTCTGGTGTGTAGGTAAAGGTAAGGCTGGTGGAATAAATGATTCCATCATTTCGGACCAAAGTTACTGGAACCTGGACTGGTTGCCGGACCCATCTCCAACCTTCTCGGAATGCAGAAATGTCTGGGACGACACAGAGCATACTCTCTCCACACCTGAGGAGGAAATATAAATCACTTAAAAACACTTTAAAAAGCAAAGTACACGTTAAAAATGAGACTTAAGGTTGTTTAATACATTACAATCAATGCCAGGAAAGAATCTCCTGTACCCACACCCCTCACAACCTCTGGATGATGTAAAAAGTTTTATCAAGTACCTGTACATAGTTTCAGCTTCTACATCCCCAAACCACACTCGTAAATTTGGAGTGAAATTCTGTCCTGTAAGTTCAAGCATTGCTACGTCCCCACCGCCATTCAACTGCAATTCACAGAAAATCACAACACTGAGAAAACTTTTCATTTTTCATTGAAGTACACAAATTAGATTCTCATTCAACTTTCGTTTGTTTTTTTTTTTAAAAAGGGCAATTAAAATGTTTTTTATTACAAAGCTAGCTAAAAACATTTCAAGATAACATACAAGTTTATTTAAATTTAAATTTTCTGGCAAGTATGCTCCTCCTAATTTTGTTTTTTTTTTTTTAATCAACAAATGGTGTATATAAAAATCCCCTAATCAGATGATTGGAGAAAAATCAAAACTCCCATGAAATGAAATGATGCCAAGTCATAGCTGAGAGTAGCTGCAAAGAGCTAAAGGCCAACTTGGACTAGGCGTTCTCACCTGAAGGCTCTCTACCACAGGCACAGGCGTGACTGGGGCAAGGACAGGGCCCATTCCCTCATAAAATGTATATTCTGCCTTATCTGTGCTAATGATTGTCCAGGAAGCGCCATCATTTATCATCTCTTTATTTGGTTCTTTTGGACATGGAGTGGCCTAATAAAGAAAGAAGTTTAGAAACTAAGTTTTATACAGTTTGTATTAATAGGATAAGAAAATTTTACCAAAGTAACCCTCAGACAAGAGTTAATAAGAAGATAACTCAATAAAAACTTACAAACTTTCTAAAGCATGGTGCTTTGCCAATCCCTATATAAACACAAACAGAATGCTAATACAGAAACCCCATAGACAGCAGTTTTTCTTATAATACAAACTATTTCAGTGACATATTAAATAATAATACCTTTCAGAACAACCATTATATCAATGCAGGTACAATTTCATTAACAGCAGATCAATATTTGTGATGTAAATGGCTGTTTAAAACTCTTCAGGGACTCCTAAGAAAGAGAATGGGAGTCCTCATGCTTAGCCAACAGCTAGAAGCTTATGCATGTTCCATGGGAGGGAATCAAGATGGGAAGGCAAAGCCCCTACCCCTACCTTAACACACCTAGACTAGGGACTCAGCATGCCCATCAGTGTGTGTGGGCATCTCTCTGGAAAGGAGTTTCACATGAAACTATAACTATCTTATTAAATCATCTGCCCATGTCATAACCTCATGAAAGCCTTCTGAGTAAATGTAAAACATTGGCTTTTAAAGCATGTCATCATTACTATCTTGGGAAACCACGATGTAAATCTGATGAGATTTTGAGGCTTCACCCAGAAAAATGCTTCATCTAAACAATGTTGGCACACAATTTCAGAGGATTCAATGAGCACTGAAAATCTATTTTTGGATATCCTGAGGGGCTCTCTTTGTTCTTCAATTAAGAACCCTGGAACTAGTTGTTAACTGTTTCTCTGAGAACGTTTTCATAATTTTGAGTTCTTCCTTGAGGAAGGACTGCTTGCATGTCTGAGGATTGTGTGTTAAGGATGCTCACACCTGAGATTAATATCTGTGTATAGCTTCACGTATTTGTATATAGTTAACAGCAAATGAAAATTTCATATTTTTGCAAGTTGCTAACCTCATGGTTTGTACATTTTAGATTTCACCAGTAATTTAAAAACATACCTGAAATTGAATTATTCTTTCTTGAGAAAGGCACAAGTACATTCTTTCTGTATCCTTAAGGTAAAATGCACATTTATGGAGTTGTGACACAGGATCATCTGCATCCAATAATGCGGTCTGCTTATCAACTTTCCTAATTATCTATATTTAATAATTAAGAAATAAAAGGTCATCCACATATGAAAAGGATTTTCCTTGTGTAAAACATCAAAAGTACATAGAAGTTATATACTGCATAATAATACATCACAGTTATTTGTCCTATGCCTACATATATAAAAACATTCACAAACAAAAAGGCTAGGAATAAAAAAATACTTTTAGATTGCAAGCATGTCAGAATGCAGAAATTGTTACCCTCTTCCCTGAACATCTAAAAAAAAAAAAAAAAAAATCAGGCAGGCAGGCACTTGTTTTCTAGATTAGTGTTTTTCAAACATTAATGTGCACACAAATGAGCTGGGGTTCTTGTGAAAAACACAGGTTCTGATCTAGCAGGACTCTTGTGGGGCCTGATATTCTGCATTTCTAACAAAATCCCAGGTGATGTTAATGCTGCTGGCCTACAGACCATATTTTGAAGAGCAAGTTCTAATGATATTTTCCAATAATATGCATAAAATGACAAATACTCCAACATCAAAGAGAAAAATCTCTAGAAGGCTACTGTCAGTGCAAACATCTTACATGCATTATCCAAAACTTACGTATTTAAAAACATAACAAAATCAAACTCATTTTACAGATTACAAAATGGGCTTAGAAAGGTCAGATAAATTGCTCAAAATTACCAGTTTAGTAGCTGAAGGACCAGAATATGTCCTGATCCCAGGGCTGGCTGCCTGTCCAACTGATCTCTAAATCTTATAACCCAACTAGTCCACAAAACACATGAATATCTGAAAGATAATACTATCAAACCCTATATGACACTTGACACCTAGAAGCTAGCGGCTAAGTAGATGATCATGATGAAGAGAAAAATCTGACACAGAACTTTTACTCTATTTCCTTTTCTACTGACCACTTCCAACAACATACAAACATAACTATCTCTCATCTCAAAATCAAAAGTAAAGAAAACACTGACTACATGCCCCGTCCCTCCCTCTCACTACCTGTTTCTCTGCAAACGCCTCCTTCCTCACTGTCCAATCTCCTGCAATCTCTCCAGCCTTTTATTTCGAAGACACCACTACAACTGCTTTTCAAAGCCACCAAGGATTTCCAGACCGATGCATCTCATGGCACTTTTCTGTCCTCATTTTACTTCATTTTCTCAGAAGCTCTCGACACATTTTGCTTTCAGGACCACACCTGCTCCAACTGACCTTTAGAATGCCCAGAGCTGAGTTCTCAGCCCTCTTTTCCTCTCTTTATAATCTATACTGTTTAAAAATTTAAAGGTTGACAACTCCCAAATTTATTATCTCCAGACTTATCTTCTCTCCTGCATTCAACTTGTATGTACACTTAACTACCTATTCAACATTTCCACTTACAATGTCTAACAGGCACCTCAAGCTTAGCATATCGAAAACAGATTTTTGGATTTCCTCCTAAACTTGATCCTTCCCCAACTCATCTAGGTCAATAAATGGCACCAGCATTCACTCAATCCAAAAACCTTAAGAGTCACCCTTGATGCCTTGCTTTCTCTCATACCCAACCATCCAATCTGCCAGCAAATTCCGTCAGGTCCACTTTCCAACATATCTGTCACCCCTCACCACCTTAATACTATGATCCTGGGTCTAAGATAGCATCAACTCTTGCCTCAATTATGACAACAATCCAAGCACCTGTCTCTCTGCTTCCACGGCCACATTGCTATGCTCTCTTCTCCACACAGCAGCCACACATATACATCTAAACAAAAATGGGCCATCATGCCCTGTTTAAAATCCTCCAGTGGCCTTCTAACATACAGAGATAATATGAAGTCCTTATCCTAGATACAGAGAGGGATCCTACAAGGTCTTGCCTAGTGCTAACCTTACAGCTTCAGTTCCTGCCACTTGACCTCTCCTCCCTCCGCTCCAGCTCCACTGGTTTCTTTACTAGTCATCATACATCCCCTGCCTTCAGCTCTGTACTTGTTCTGTTTGCCTGAAATGCTCCTCACTCAGTTAGCGGTTCTTTGACTTCACTCCGGGCTCTCTTCAAATACTGCGAATTCCCTGACCTCTCTAAGCACTCCTCCAATTCTCTATCCCTTTATTATCTTGTTTTGTTTTCTCATCACTACATAAATCCTTTACATGGGTATTTGGCTTTTCACCTATCAAAATGTAAACTCCATGACGAGAGGCACTCGACTTTGCATGTCAGAATTCCTCAGTCCTGAAACCCCTGGAAAGATTTATATATCAGCGTCTTAATAATGGTACTGCAACTTTTTCTAATAAGTTAATTTTTTATTGCAACATTTTTATATAAAGCCATACAGTTTTGAGTGTAAAAACCTCAATTAATGACTTTCGAGCAAGGCAGGCTACTGGTACTTTACAAAGAACTGTAAATGAAAACACTGTTTTAAATTTGGGTCTGTCTTCTAAGTGGCTTGTATTATAAACTACTGGTGATCAGAATCATCCTCCTAAGTTGTGCTTCTGCAGTAAAAGCATTTAACACCAAAGCAAACAAACATCATCCTTGGAACAGAGGAAATGAATGAGAAGAGAAAAAAAATGAATAAATGCTGATTCGGGTTTTTTGCTTGCTTCTGTCTCCTGCTGTTTTTCATGCCCTTCATTCCCTAACGTTACCCTTTTTATTATAATTTGCCTCAACTGCAAAGCTTTACAGATTACTATGACTATACTTCATGTCTTTTAGGTTATTGCATTGACATGGGAAATAAAATCACCTTGTACAATCATGACAGAGGGTAAAAAAAAAACAAAAAACAGTAACAAAGAAATGAATCACTGGCTTAGAAAACTGTAGATCAACCCAGCCTCTGCTGAAATGGCCCCAGAAAATATAAGCCAGTGGAATATTGCATCAAAAAGATACATAGAAGGCATGTTTAGGAACATTAATACTAAATGTTCTTCTACTCACCCAACCTCTTCAGTCTGACCTTGAATCAAACTTACTCATAAATCCCCTTCATCTTGAATACAAATAAATTATACTGTTTCAGAAAAGGAGAGGGAAAATTGGGAAGGGGGTGGCACTATAGAGGACTTTTGTTTTCATTTTACTAACAAAAGTAGTTTTTACAATTTCAAGATCTCCTTTTTTGTGGTTGTTGAGATAGGATCTCATTCTGTTGCCCAGGCTAAAGTCCAGTGGTACGATCACCGCTCATTGCAGCCTTGACCTCTCGAGCTCAAGTGATCCTCCCACTTACGCTTGAGGCTACAGGTGTGCACCACCACACCTGGTTAATTTTTTGGGGGGGGGGGGGGTGGGGGAGGGGTGGTGGTAAAGACAGGGTCTGACCATGTTGCCAGGGCTAGTCTCGAACTCCTGAGCTCAAGTGATGCCAGGGCTAGTCACCTCTCCTTCTCCTGCCTTCACCTGTTGAAGCGCTGGGATTGCAGGTGTGAGCCACCATGCGTGGCCAAGTTTCAATGTCTTCTATTGAACAAAAGCCCTAAATCCTATGCCCCTCTACCAAAGTTAGAAATACCAATTTTATTTCAGTTTTAATAAATCTATCTTCTTGTGAGAGAGTAAGCTAACAAAAATTATGCTTATATTTCAAAAGAAACAAGAATTTCTTCTGTTTGAAAACTTGGTCCTACATTGGGATATGGCAGGTACCACAAAAAAAATGAATACAGTTTATCTGCATTAGTAAAGAAAAGAAATGTAATTTATAGTGCCCTCTACTGAACATCTTCAGATAAAAAGCCAAAAAGGAAATTGCCACCAAAATATATTGGAAATCATTTAAGAAAAAATCATTAAGAATGTACTTGTAAAAACTGGCTATTACCTTAAAGCATTTCTGAAATAAGGTAGAGCATAACTGTCAATTATAAACAGCACTGATTACTAACATACCTTTTAAAATTAAAAAGCATAAAATTGAGGTGTGTTTTTCCATTTGAATGTTGTGACTTTCCTGTTTAAAGAATTAATTTTTACTTCACATTATCACTAAAGCAAAAGTAGAGCCATACCAATCTTGGGAGTGCCATGCCAGTAACTGAGCACACAAGTTTGACTGTTTGTCCATAATGGATGTAGCCATCTCGGACTGTGAATTCTTCTCCTTCTGATTCATCATCATCCACTACAGTAGGTGGAAAAAGAAATCAAACTGTCATCTTTTTAAATTTATTTTATGATTAGGCAAATGACAAAACTTAATATATCCATGTATCTCATCAAAAGAATTTAACAATTTCACACTAAAAACATTAAATGCACATTTTTGTACTCACAGAGATGAATAAAAAATGCTCCCCACTGCTGTGAACTGGCATGAAAATTACCTCCTTCTACATGCAAGTATCTGGTACTAACTGTCTGGGATCGTAGTCGATTAAACAGAGCCACCTTTGTTCCTGAGGCAATGCATACTGCAAAGAAAAAACAGCTCTTATTTATGTGACTGGAGCAGAAGGTGGGGAGGGAGCAAAAGAAGGAAATTCTGCCTGGCAGTGTATAATTATTCTTTCTTATCATTTAACAGTTTGACAAATATTTCCATTTTCCAAGACAGTACAGATGATATCAAAAAGTCAAGGTAACTGTTATTAATAATGTCAAGCTAATGATATCAAATGTCCATAAAAATAATTTTAAAGTGAAAGCTACACAGTATGTTTAATGTAGTGCTGATTATTAGAGAAAAACTTACTTTTAAAATAATGTTAGACAGTAGAAATTTAAATGATGACCTATTTAAAGGATGTGTATCTAAATACACTGATAAGAAAATATTTTCCTGGAATATCACTGAATGGAAAAGCAGAATATAAAATACTCTGTATGCTGTGGTTCCATTAGGCAAATGTATATATTTTTAAAATGTGTTTGCATCCAATTCCACAGAATACATGCATAGAAAAGGGACCAGAAGGATGTTTATCAGAGTTGATGGTAAATGCCTCTGCATACTGTGATTTTAGAAAATTCTGCATTTCTCTAAATAAAGTATTGTATGAAATTTCTTGAAAATAAATCCATGTAAGCAGAAAAATATTCTGAAAGCGAAATATGTTCTCTGCCATCAAGAAACTAATATTCAAGGCCGGGCGCGGTGGCTCACGCTTGTAATCCCAGCACTTTGGGAGGCCGAGGCGGGCGGATCACGAGGTCAGGAGATCGAGACCACGGTGAAACCCCGTCTCTACTAAAAATACAAAAAAATTATCCGGGCGTAGTGGCGGGCGCCTGTAGTCCCAGCTACTCGGAGAGGCTGAGGCAGGAGAATGGCGTGAACCCGGGAGGTGGAGCTTGCAGTGAGCCGAGATCGCGCCACTGCACTCCAGCCTGGGCGACAGAGCGAGACTCCGTCTCAAAAAAAAAAAAAAAAGAAACTAATATTCAGTACAAACACAAAGTTAAAGCAGTTATATAAAACTGTGTAATTTGAAATGCAAATAGCCTGAATACAAGACATAATATACCTCCTAGTGCAGGAGAGCACACCACCACCTTTGAAGTAGGTCTTGCTTTTCAGAAAGAAAACAAGAACCAAAGGACAACAAACTTAAATCTGATCACCATTCTAGACTAAAGATTCTCTCCTTGACCAAACTTTTAAGCAGGCTGCTCTGAGCATTCAACTAGTATTCGTCCTAGAGCCCTGTCATCAGTCTGTTTAGCTCAGTTATATATAGGAAGAATCCTTCTCAATTATCCCCCACTCTGGATCTATGATCACCTTGGCCTGCCTTTAGCAGGAATCCTAAGTCACGTCAGAAAGAAACCTTCTACCTTTGATGTCTCCTTTTAGTAAGTTTCCATCCATTGACCTTCTCACTCTGCTTCATCCCCACTTGTTTTTGTTGTATTCTTCTTTGTTGTATTCTGAAATGGAACTTGGTTCTATTTTCCCCTATTGCAATAGTACTGAATGAAATCTGTCTTTCCAGCTAGTGCCCACGCTCTATTTGTTTCTGACTCTACCAATTTACAGAAAATACATTAAACTATACCAAATAAATGAAATTAGCAAAATCCAGTACGTGGAAATCTCTAGTGGCCAAATGTCTCTACTTACTTAAATAAATTGCAAGAGTTGAGGGGGTGTCCATAGATTATACTCAAGGACGTGTAACAATATAAACTGTACTATATGGTAGATTTGAATTTTGATTCAAGAAATCTGATTTTTAAAATAACATTTTAGACCATTTTAAATTTGAACACTGATTGGATATGCATCAAACTAAAATAAGGGCAGAAGAAAGTGGGGCTGGAGTACAGGTATAGATGAAGATAAGGTTGGTTGAATTTAAGATCACTGTTGACGTTAGAGAATAAACATAAGAGGTTTCATTGTATGGTGCAACTCTGTCTACTTGAAAGTGTTTGAAATTTTTCCGTAATAAAAACTAAGTGATATTAGTGGACTGAGTGGACTAAAATATAACCAATACAAAACAACAACAACAACAACAACAAAAAACCATGAGCTCATAATAAAACAAAATGAAAAGAAAGCAAACAAAACAAAAACCCTAAAACCCCACTGGTCACTTTCAGGGAATGTTATTATTCTGCAAATGAGTAAACAAGCAGCTAATCCTGCCTTTTCATTACATATTACAATTGAAGCAAATAGCTGATGTGGCAAAGTCCCTCTTTGTAGAAAAAACTCCAGCTAACAAATGCAGAAGTTAGAATTTAAAAAATTAGAGTATCACCATTTTGCAGCATTTAATGAAATGGATTTAAACATCTTCAATGGCTATTAAAACCATTAGGTTAAAGTTTGCTGAGGAACTTTATGGGTGGAATAGACTAACAGCTGAACTACTATAACCAATCTTAACATGGCCAAACAAAAAGGGGATAATCAGATATTATGACTTCCAATCCAATGGAAACAAATGTATATTTTACCAATCAGTTCTGAAAGTCTTTATGTCTAACCACCAGTTCGTAGAAAATAAGAGAGACAGAGAAACACGTAATCAGCCAAACCCAGAATATGGAATTCCACAACAGGAAAAATGATCCAGTTTCTTCAACAAACAAATGACACAGAAGGAAAACAAAGGTGAGAGAGGGTAGAAGAAATTATTACAGACTAAAATGTGTGGACCTTATCTGAATCCATGTTTCAACAAACCACTGTAAAACAAAACAAAGCAAAAAAACTATAAAAAGACATTCTGGGTCAATCTGATAAATCTGTACATGAAATAGGATATTAGATGACACTAAAGAGCTGCTGTCAACTGTTACATATAATGATGTTTCAAAAAAAAAGGGCATGTATTAGTCACTACTGCAGAAATTTTGGTTGAAAGGATAGGATGAGATTGACATTAAAATATTCCAGCAGATAGCATTAGGAGATATACCTAATGCTAAATGACGAGTTAATGGGTGCAGCACACCAACATGGCACACGTATACATATGTAACAAACCTGCATATTGTGCACATGTACCCTAAAACTTAAATAAAAAAAAAAAAATTCCAGCAATTAGAAGACAAAGAGGTGTTGGTGGTGATGGAGATAATGAAACAGAATTGATAAAGCCTGTTGAGGCTGGGTGGATAATTTCTCCCTTTTATATAAATTTGAAAGTCTCCGCCAGGCGTGGTGGCTCACGCCTGCAATCCCAACACTTTGGGAGGTCGAGGTGGGTGGATTACCTGAGGTCAGGAGTTCAAAACCCAAGACCAGCCTGGCCAAATGGCCAAACCTCGTCTCTACTAAAAAATACAAAATCAGCCGGGCATGATGGTGGGCACCTGTAATCCCAGCTACTCAGGAGACTGAGGCAGGGAGGATTGGTTGAACCCCGGAGGTGGAGGTTGCAGTGAGCTGAGATCCTGCCACTGCACTCCAGCCTGGGCGACAGAGTAAGAGTCCATCTCAAAAAAAAAGAAAAGTCTCCATAATAAAAAGTTAAAAAAAGAAAAATGGGTGTGGAGGTTAAATTTATAATTCAAACATACTTCTTTGGTAGTCTAAAAATAGGCTGATGAGACAGCAGTCTCTGCCAGAGCAACCACATTAAAAATTGTGTTTAGATTCTCAGGAAGGCCTGCCAAAGCCCATTTAGTTAGTAGTGTTTTTCAAACGGGTGGTTTTTGACATTGTGGGTGGATCAATTCTTTGTGGAATGGGAACTACCTTGGATACTGCAGGACATTCAATTCAGCATCACAGGCTCAAGACACCCAAAGCCAACATCACCCCCTCCAGTCACTGTAACAACAGAAGGAGAAAATCTCCCATTTCCCCAGAATGTCCCTGGGAGCACTAAGGAACCAACTCTGGTTAAGAACTGCTTCATTAGACCACATACTGTCAATTTACAATTAAAAAAAGAGAGACAATAACGAGGGCCACAAAAATATTAGTAAAGAATTAATTGGCTATTGAAAAGGCAATTTTTAATTTAAAAAAGAGTCTGTCTTATTAATTCATGGTGGGAGTTGGGGATAAATAAGAAAAGCATACATACAGTCAGCATTTTTCAATGACTGCTTCTTTTTGGAAGGTTTGGAGATGACTTTTATCCGCTTGCTGAGGAACACACCAATGTCATCACTGTTGCCATAGAACATCTTTACAGACAACATGAAGTGCTTTCGCTTATCTGAATCAGATATATATAATGTTTTGGCTGTGCAATAGTTCTGTGAAAGAAAAGTAAAGTTTTAACAGCAGCAAAACCTTGTTTGTTTACGTGGTACCTACAACTCAGAATGGCCATGGTTTAAGTAATAAGTAAAACAATTCCAAGGGATAGCTGATAAAACCAACTATAAAAATTATCAACTGTAAAAATTACTGAAATTGATTTCTGAAAAGTACAAAGTTTTCCTTATAAAGTCTGTAAAACACAAACATTGTCATCTATTGTATCCTCTTTAAAAGACCATTTAAAGAAACCGCCTTTTCTTGTTTTACATAGCTCTACAACTGTGTCATGGAATTATCACTCAATGTTACAGCAATAACTTTTAAAATAAATTTTACAGTTAAAAAAATCAATGACTATCTTTCTGCCAAAAAAAAAAATAAAGCTATCAGAATTCAACAAATTATGTAAAAGATTTTAGCAGTAGTTCTTTTCAAAATAGTGCATAGAATGTTTTTCTTTATATAGCTGAACACTAGAGTAATCACTTATAAGATTGAGGAAAACAATGATAGACAAACTGGATGATTATAAAATATCTTAAACCAGAAAGAGATTATATAAGCATTAAAGAGCTATTTTTAAAATGGTTAACTTTGCCCAAAAGGACGATTCATATGTATCACCAAAAGAACTGAATTTAAAGGTACTAGAGAAAATGCTCAAGGCATTATGTCAGTTTACCAGAATTTAAATTCTGATAACTGAAAAGATAAAGAGATATAGCACTTTACAAACAGTAAAGACCCTTCAAAATGCTACTGCTTACATTATATATAACAATTCTAGGCCGGGCGCGGTGGCTCACGCCTGTAATCCCAGCACTTTGGGAGGCCGAGGTGGGCGGATCACAAGGTCAGGAGATCGAGACCATCCTGGCTAACACGGTGAAACCCCGTCTCTACTAAAAATACAAAAAATTAGCCAGGCGAGGTGGCAGGCGCCTGTAGTCCCAGCTACGCGGGAGGCTGAGGCAGGAGAATGGCGTGAACCCCAGGGGGCGGAGCCGGCACTGAGCCGAGATCGCGCCACTGCACTCCAGCCTGGGTGAAAGAGCGAGACTCCGTCTCAAAAAAAAAAAAAAAAACAAAAACAACAACAACAACAAAAAAAATTCTAAAATCTTTCCTATTCTCTTGATCCCTGTGAATCAGGGAGGGGTCTAAATTATTGTCCTTTTCCAGATAAGATAAATGATGCTGAAACACAGCATAAATATCTAAAGTATCTGAATTATATTTTTTAAAAGATCAACATTCCACTTTAAAATTAAGCTAAACAAGTTTCTTCAACTACCTCTCCCATATCTTCCTTTTAAAAAGCAGAGCAAATGCTACTCAGGAAACAGTTAATGACTTCTAGGTTTTTATCTTTAAAATTTTACTCACAGACAGCCTTGGTAGCAGACAAAACTACTGCAATAGTTTATTGCATTTCTCATAGCAAAGCTATATAAGAAAATGTAGATGCCATCTTGAACATTATACATTCAACTAAGTTTTTAAAAATCAAAAGTTTGGTAAAAGCTTTGCGAGGTTTTTGCTCTGTAGAAGGCAAAAATAAGATAAAGCTAATCATAGTAATAAATAAAAACAGGCCAGGGTGGTGGCTCATGCCTGTAATCTCAGCACTTTGGGAGGCCGAGGTGGACAGACTGCTTAAGTCCTGAAGTTTGAGACCAGCCTGAGCAACATGGTGAAACCCCATCTCTACGAAAAACACAAAAATCATCCAGGCATGGTGGTGCATGCCTGTAGTCCCAGCTACTCAGGAAGCTGAGGTGGGAGGGTCGCTTGAGCCCAGGAGGCAGAGGTTGTAATGGGCTGTGATCCCACCACCGCACTCCAGCCTGGGTGACAGGGTGGCACCCTGTCTCAAAATGAATAAAGATAAAGAAACAAAAAACAACAGTATTTTGCAGTCACATCACTCCTTGCACCCAAGATCTCCAACGCACTCAGAGATGGCATCTGTGAGCTGCTATGCCCATAGGTCGGCCATACTCTTAAAAGTGACAGCATTGAAGGTCAAATTAAGCCTAAACAATGAAATTCTCCTGCAACATAAGACGAGGTCTATGAAAATGGGTATCAATGTACTAAGCAGACAGTCATGGGAAGCAAAAATGAAATGTATATCTAAATGAAGGTAATTACATGCTAATGAGAAAGCTTAAAAATGTTGAGATGGCTTTTGAGTGTTAAAATTAAAAGGTAAGATCCATATCAGAAAGAGAAAATACTGAAATCTGCATAAATAAGTCATATTGGCAAACAAGAAAGGAAAAAAAGAACCAAGAAGGTTGGATCATAAGGCCTACACAAAAAGAACTGCATTTTGTTCGGAAAAAACAAACACATATCTATCTCCTTGGAAAGAAAGGAAATATATCCCTAATTACAATGAGTAGTTTGAATCCACAAAAATCATAACCAAGATAATTTTATGGGAACCATTATTTTTAAAAAACTATAAGGCCACTGACCACAAACTACTCAAATTCCATTAAGAAAAGAAGGAAAAAGTCACTGACTCATAGAAAATAAGCGAATAAAACTAAAATTACATTTGCCTTGCTATTCTAAAAGGTTAAATTAGCTAATGGAATTCTAGAAGAGAAAATGGCATATAATCATCTCTCTAGAAATACTCTTTGAAAACAAGATCTTTAGGCAATAAAAGACATTTCCCTGAAAGAAGAAACACCAAACCTAATGCTGCAAAGTGATACTGCAGAAATGTTTAAATTATAGAAACAAAATGTTAGCAAGAGCACATGATGTTTAAAAATAAGAAAAACACAAGAGTGTTAACTAAGTCATCCTTGTTGCATAGCTTACCTAGCTGTGACTATAAAAAATGTAAATTTTTTTAACAAATTAAAAACATTACACAAAATCTAAGATCCAACATATTACCTACATACAGCCAAGTGTCATGACCACAAATTTAAAGGGCTAAATATACTAGAATTTTGTTGTAGTGAACATTTAAAATAAGCATAAACACCAAAAATTGCAAAATGAGTATCTCATATTTCTCAATAACTAATTGTACCACTCAATGAACAGACTATTTCCTTACACGAATGGAGGTTAAGTGAGGCAGACAAGAGCAAAGTGCCTCTTACTGAAGCTCAGAATCCACTGCTCAGGACATCTTTGCCTACCTTGGTCAAAACCATGTTCTTATACCTTTATGCTCTAAGCACATGATTATATTGTTTTTTTCTGCCTGGGATGCCTTCTACTAACTCTCACCAGTCTTACTTTACGTAAACTTCCCTAATAGAATTTTTCCTGAAAATTAAATATTAACATACAATTTTAGCTTACAGACATTGTACTAACCTATTACTAGGTATTTTAAATACTAGTTAAATGCTCAAGCTCTCAGGTATTCTATTCCTCTTCTGCCAGTTTCTAGGCCTTGGGGAAAGGGTATACTAGTGGAAGTTGAAGAAAGATACAATGAAAAACAGCAGGAATATCTCCATGTTGAGGCAGCCCCTAAAGGTATAAAATTAGAATGTGGCACTACTAAGGCACAATGCTGCGAAAGGCAAGCAGTGATACTACTGGTTGGTTTATTTGGTATTACCTCATTTAAAATTACTGGAAGCTGGAACTGGTTAAAATGAGCAATGAAGTAGGATTAAACAGTTTATACACACAGGTAGCTAGAATCCCTGGCTTTAACTGGTTAAAATGAGCAATGAAGTAGGATTAAACAGTTTATACACACAGGTAGCTAGAATCCCTGGCTTCTCACTACCTGTCTGATCCACTCATTCATAGTGGAGGCATATAACTCTGAGACTTCCTAGGTAACAGGAAAACAGATGAGACAATATTTGAGATCTATTAGATCAACCCACCACTTAAATATATTCGTTACTTTAGCTCAGGGGTCATAATTTAGAAATAGTTTTACTGGTTTAAGATGAAACAACCTAGCCGGGCGCGGTGGCTCACGCTTGTAATCCCAGCACTTTGGGAGGCCGAGGCGGGCGGATCACGAGGTCAGGAGATCGAGACCATGGTGAAACCCCGTCTCTACTGAAAATACAAAAAAAATTAGCCGGGCGTGGTGGCGGGCGCCTGTAGTCCCAGCTACTCGGAGAGGCTGAGGCAGGAGAATGGCGTGAACCCGGGAGGCGGAGCTTGCAGTGAGCCGAGATCGCGCCACTGCACTCCAGCCTGGGCGACAGAGCGAGACTCCGTCTCAAAAAAAAAAAAAAAAAGATGAAACAACCTTTATTGTAATAAGTATTATCCCAAATCTAATTTAAAACACATAGTCAACAAATCTTACTTACAAAAACTATAAAGATATAAATGACATACAAATAGCTAAATTTGAAGGAGGCTGACATTAAGACCTGTAGTACTATCTGTAAAATCACTAAAATTGAATTTGAGAGTACAAATCCCTTAGCTCACCTCCACCAACACCACTCCCAACCCATATCCCTAGTGCCAACTACAACATAGCAAACACTAAATATTCAACAAAGATGTATCAAATAATGAAACAGCTGTTTATGCACTATTTTAGAAGATGTTTAGTCACTGAGATCAGAACTAACCATTTTCCAAAGTATAGTAGCAAGGAAAAATAAAACCATAGCTAAATTCTAAGTGAATAAAAAACTATCTTTCAATACTAAAAGTATAGATTGGCTGGACACGGTGGCACACACCCATAATCCCAGCACTTTGGGAGGCTGAGGTGGATGGATTGCTTGAGCTCAGGAGTTCAAGACCAGCCTAGGTAACATGGCGAAACCCTGTCTCTACAAAAAAATACAAAAAAGTTAGCTGGATATGGTGACGCACACCTATAGTCCCGCTACTTGAGAGGTGGAGGTTGCAGTCAGCCAAGATTGCGCCATTGCATTTCCACATGGGTGACAGAGTAAAAACCCCATCCCAGGGGAAGAAAAAAAAAGATCTAGATTGACTGCTTCCTAAATTCATACAATATAATCAGTAAAACTAGTTGATAAATTGTTTTCTCTAGAAAATTAATTGAAGAACCCCCGCCATGCACTAAAATTTGAGTAAAGCCAACTGTGGCTGTTCTTGTCTACAGTATCACTCTGCTTCATTCTGATGTCAAGTAAACGTTTACAATCTTTATAACCCAGATAAATGCTTTTCACAATGTATTTATCATCGTGTCTAGTATAAAACTAAGATTAAAATAGCAGAGTAAAACATTACTGAACAATGTATTTTTGTTGATAAACCTCTGTCAAACAGAAGATGAGCAATCAGCCTCCTAAATTTATTACTGGCTTCCAATAGAAATCTGATTTATAGTCTGCTAAAACTGCTTGCAAGCTGGGGAAGCTTACTGCATGCCACCTTCCGATGTCAGCAGCGTAAGCTTCATGAGTGACTAGACCAAAGCTATCTGAGAGGCATATTTTTTGGTCCTAGTTTATATATTCAAGAAATTGTTACCAATAGTTATTAAAGAAAAAAATCACCACAAAAATGAATATGAAAACTACATTCTGGTACCATGGTGCCCCTTTCTGGTGAACTAGCAGTCTTGATTTACCTTTCCTTCCAAGTTTAGCTGCTGCATTTCTTGGTCACTATTTCCTATCCCAATAAATGCACACGGTTGAGACTCTTGTTCAGAACAACCATCGCGTTCCATTTGTTCTTTTTTTTTCTTCCATCCACTGCCCATAAGATATACACAAGGAGGAGGGCAAAAAAACCTGAAGAATAATGGGGAAAAAAACCCATGAAGCACAAATCAATTAGATTCAATAAAGCATTTCCTTTTCTTGAACATTATGAATACAAAATCATACTGAAATGCACCTATTTCCCAATGAAAAATTTTGGTGAAGCCTTTTGTAATGCAAATAATCCTGCCCACAGGACAGAAATCGCAACTTCCACAATGACTAAATCTGTTCAGGTAAAATATTGGAGTTATGCATACAGTTAAGTACTTTTTAGAGTACAGAACTTCTCTTTGTATTTTCACATGGCTCAGAGTTCTAAACGACTAGAGTTCAGCAAATCCAGTGTACTCTAACATATTACAAAACATGATAAACCACCACAAAAATCTATAATTACTAATTAAGGCCTATTCAAAATGACACAATCATTAATGAGTGACATTACTGTTATGGATACTGCATTTAACTTAATGTGGTAATTAACTGGAAAATTGTATTAGAGCATTGTCCATAGTAGAAATATCCAAAATATTAATAAAACTAAGCAAAAGAGTCAAAAGTAAATGGATCTCCTGATTATAAGCAGTGCTGTGTTTTATATATCTTTGAATTTTATATACACTTGGAACACCTGGTGTGCTGTGGATATCTGAGAAATATTTCATTCTCAAAGAACAAGACACTGTATTCTTTCAACTCACAGAATACCACAGGCTTATTTTGCTAGTTGTCAAAAACCACCTTTGCAAGTTCTTCTGAGAATGATTTTCTTATAATCTTTTATTTAGCAATTAAAAATATTATCTATTGCAAAGCCTAGCTCAAGGCTCATATTTTACATAGTTCAGACCATCAATCCAGTCCTTATATAGGGTGTAAATTCACCTTTGCTCAATTATAATGCTGACTTGTACATACTTTAAAACATCTATGCCATATCTCTCTAGAGGGCCTGAAAACTCAAATTAACTATAGTAGCCACATAAGTAATATAAATGGGTGAACGACGTATACAGTAAACAAGAATATCCAGGCTGGGCGCGGTGACTCATACCTGTAATCCTAACACTTTGGGAGGCAGAGGCAGGCAGACTGCTTAAGCCCAGGAGTTTGAGACCAGCCTGGGCAACATGGCTAAACCTCATGTCTACAAAAAATACAAAAATTAGTGGGCGTGGTGGCAGGCGCCTATAGTCCAACTACTCCGGTGGCTGAGATGGGAGGACCACCTGAGCCTGGGAGGTCAAGGCTGCGGTGAGCTGTCATAGTGCAGCTGCACTCCAGCTTGGGTTAGAGTGAGACTCTGTCTTAAAAAAAAAAAAAAAATTAGGAATATCCTTTAGTTATCCAAAGAAGTAGTTTCCTTCTCTTCTTTCTTGAAACACAAAGCCTCCATTGTCATTCTCACTTTTTGTACTGTTATTAGTACAGAAAATGGCTTACTTTTCTTAATCCTAGTATAAGAAAACCCAGAGCTTAAATGCAATGATAATCAGCCACTGGTATATATACACCCACTCACATTCACGTGGCTGAACTATGGGCATGCAGGCCTAGTGTTGGTCCCGTCCTCCAATTGTTCAATAGATGCCTGAAATCAAATTTTGTATGAAATACCGTTTTTTTTAATTTGGCAACTAATTTACACTTATTAACACTCTGTAGGCCAACAACGTGCAGACTAAAAGAAAAAAACTTTATGTGCATATATGCACACACAAGCAGACACCAGCAGGCTGGATTTGGTGCTCAGGTCTTCCTGAAGGTGGTAGTATCTACTTCTTGTTTGCTCCCCACTCAGCCTCTACAATATTATCTACTGAACTGACTGAAAATATATTAATGGAACCTACTTTTTGCTCAACCCTAACCAGACTACTTTAGAGGCAATTTACATATGACTTACAAGAAGTAAGCTGGGTTTATTTAACATTCATTAATTCTCCAAATTATTTATTATATCCTGAGTGTGTAACAGATACTGGGGATATAGCCGTAAAAATAAACAAAAAAATTAGACAAAATTCCTGTCCTCATGGATCTTACACTCTAATAGGAGAGAGATAATAAAAACAGATAAATGAGTGAAATAACATGCATATGTACTCCATTAGCTGGTGATAAGTATGGGGAGAAACAAATAAAGCAGGCAAGGGGTACTTGAAATGGGGACAGCCCAATGTGGCCAGGAAAAGTTTCCTTATGAAAGTGACTTTGAGTCACGACCCAAAGCCATGTGGACACCTGGGGCAAGAGCATTTCCACAGAGGAAAGAGCCAGTGCAAAGGTTCTGAGATAGGAAGGACTGTGACCAACAGTGGGGAAACAACCAACAGACCAGAGCGGCTGTAGTAGGGAGCAAGAGGGGGATTAACAGGCAGTGAAGCCAGAGGTAGTGGACAAGTAGACCAAGGAGGCCCTACAGATTTAACTGAGGGAGGAAGGAAGTCTCTGTGGTCCTCTCACATTTATCTAATCCAATAGAAAAGAGCAGTTTTCATGCCTGTATACTTACACTGAGGCCAAGGATATAAAGGTCACAGCCAAGGTAGTGGGCCCAGTTCCATGTCACTCTAAGTTTGGAGGGAAGCCTGGATTAGCTGGGCTAGTTTTGGAGTGGGTTCTGTTCAAGTCTACAAAGGGGAGCTTTCTGGCTTCTAATGCTGGGAGCTATCCAATGCTTACTATGGCACAGAGTCAAATACCTAGGCTGGCACACTCTCAGGAGGTTGAGAAGGCATCAGTTTTGGAAACACATCTCGTGTTTTTTTTTTATTGAACATTGATGTTAAGACTCCTTAGTAAATTGGTGTATCAGCTATAAAACTCAAAGAGCTGTGTTTTAGTACAGGTTGTGTATTCCTTATCTAAAATGCTTGCAACCAATAGTGTTTTGAATTTTTTTTTTCCAGATCTTGGATTGTTTGCATTTATACTTAGTGGTTGAACATCCCAAATCTAAAATGCTCCAGGCTAGGTGCAGTGACTCATGCCTATAATCCCAGCACTTTGGGAGGCTGAGGCGGGCAGATCACTTGAGGCCAGGAGTTCAAGACCAGACCGGCCAACATAGCGAAACACTGTCTCTACTAAAAATACAAAAATTAGCCAGGCATGGTGGCGCATGCCTGTAGTCCCAGTTACTCAGGAGGCTGAGGCATGAGAATCGCTTGAAACCGGTAAGGTGGGGTTGCAGCGAGCCAAAGATAGCGCCACTATACTCCAGCCTGGATGACAGACTAAGACTCTTACAGGGTCATGTTGGCACTCAGGGTTTTCAGATTTTGGAGCCCTTCAAATTTTTGGACTGGGAATGCGCAACCTATGTGCCAAATACAGTAGTCAAATCTCAATGAATTATCATAAATGGTACTTTTTTTTCTGAGATGGAGTCTCGCTCTGTCGCCCAGGCTGGAGTGCAGTGGCGCGATCTCCACTCACTGCAAGCTCCGCCTCCCGGGTTCATGCCATTCTCCTGCCTCAGCCTCCCGAGTAGCTGGGACTACAGGCGCCCGCCACCACGCCTGGCTAATTTTTTTTTTTTTTCTTTTTTTTTCAGTAGAGATGGGGTTTCACCGTGTTAGCCAGGATGGTCTCAATCTCCTGACCTCGTGATCCACCTGCCTCGGTCGGCCTCCCAAAGTGCTGGGATTACAGGTGTGAGCCACCGTGCCCGGCCCATAAATGGTACTTCTTAATTTCACATCTGAAAAATATAAAGAGAGCTAAACTGATAAAAGAATGAGTAGTGCTGGTTTTCTCAAAAGTACGGTGACAAAATGCATGAAATGGTAAAAATGAGGTTGATAAAAAAATTCTCTATTCAAAACACTGACCAAGGGTCTATCTTGAAAGTGCTTTCCAATCATGTAATAAATATAAGAAAAATGAAAACTTTTCAATAGTCTGAGTCTTTTAAAAAAAAAAAGTCAACTCTAAATTATTTCAAAAAGCCATGATGGAAGCAGCAAATCCAATATAATCTAAACATTCAAATTATTTCTATATTGCTGATAAAATCATACCTTAAACATCCCAGTATCATCATCCCCTAAAATACGGCAAACAAATCAAGTTGTTGCCCAGACTTCGTAAAAATCCAGTGTTTGAATAAAAGTCAGCATATATACAAAAAAAAAGGCAAGAATACAGGCAAAAGAAACTAAAGGGAGTGAGGTAAAAATAAAAGGCCACCAAATTAACAGAAGAAAACTTAAATACATCTTCATTTATTTATTTATTTATTTAATTTTAAAGATAGGGTCAGACTTTCACTATGTTGCCCAGGCTGGTCTTGAACTCCTGGTCTCAAGGGATCCTCCTGTCTTGGCCTCTCAAAGTGCTGGGATTACAGGCATGAGCCACTGCACCTGGCCTACAATACATCTTATGTGATGTATTTTAGGCCAGGTGTGTGAAACTGACGATTTTTTTAAAATTGGGCAATTGGTCAATATGTATCAAACACTCAGTGAAAAATCTGAAAAGTGGTTAGCTTACAGAGTTTAACTGCTGCTATAAAAAGATATTCTATAAAACATGTTGTCTTTATTTTCTCATCTTTCCTAGCAGCTCTATCAACTAAAACAAACAATACTTTTCTCTGCCACTTGGTGGCGATATGCACACATTTAAAATTTTACTCCTTTCACAGTTGTCTTTATTTTCAGAGACTGTTTCAACCACTGATTTCCTCAAATCTTGAGATGATGTCTGAAACCTGCCTTACAGATTCAAAGAAGGCTTTTTATCCATTCCAATATATAAAATAGATTAAACAGAATCCAAACTCATGACATTTGCATTATCTTGCTACTTTGCAGAATCATCACTAACCTTTGATGATTATTCAGTTCACAAGGACCATATTTAGGAACTTTTTGCATACCACAATTGGCCAATTAACACAAATCTCAATATGACTTCAGAATCAGTTTAAATGGCTTTACTGTTAATTGTTTTAACACCATCATTACTGCTACTGCTTAATTACTTCCTTCGAGAAAGCTGAATGCTAATATGTCAAATGACATATTAACATTTCCTCTAGATAAAATAATCTTTTAAAAAGTTTATTTTTTAACCTAAGACCTTACTTAATGAGAAATTAATCACTAATATAAACGGGGTACTAGATGTGCCATGCAAATAAATACTAGTTATTAGGCACCATACTTAATATCAAGAACAATTTTAAATTTGGGGATAAAATTTCCTAACCAAGTATTTTTAAGCATCACTTACTGGAGTTATTTTGTATGCCAAAAAGACACAGCCAAGAGGACTGTGATCATGCCCCCAGGTAACCTCACGCCTTATGCCTTTGCAACTCTTCAAAAAGGCCTGAACCAGGATCAGCAAGAAAGAAGGCAGATCCTCTTCCCACTGTGCACTCCACCACCAAGTAAGAGCCCAGAACTCTTTTCTGAATCCAGGGGAGTTTGACAGACATCCAGAGGGCTAGATTAGCATTAGCAGTCCTTTACTACTAACACCTGTTTTTTTAAAAATCAAGTAAATTTAATGGGTTTCCCCTTTATTATAAAGTAATGCATGTCTACTTTGAAATTTTTAACAATACAAATCAGTAAAAATATAGGAAAGTAGTTACTCTGGCCTTTTCATCATTTTTGTTCATTTTTTAGAGGACTTCAAAGCTTAGATTGTTCAAGCTTTCTTTTGACTGGGGTTTTAGACCAGCTAGGCCATGCCCAAATAATAACAGAGAAATTGAAAATAGGCCGGGCGCGGTGGCTCACGCCTGTAATCCCAGCACTTTGGGAGGCAGAGGCGGGCAGATCACAAGGTCAAGAGTTCGAGACCAGCCTGGCCAACATGGTGAAACCCCGTCTCTACTAAAAATACAAAAATTAGCTGTGCGTGGTGGTGGTTGCCTGTAATCCCAGCTACTTGGGAGGGTGAGGCAGGAGAATCATTTGAACCCATGGAGGCAGAGGTTGCAGTAAGCCAAGATTGTGCCATTGCACTCTAGCCTGGGCAATAAGGCGAGACTTCGTCTCAAAAAGAAAAAAGAAAAATAAAAGCTACTACAATAAAAGACATGGCTAAATTTTCCATTTTAACTTGACAAACCACTACAGCTCTATATACATGTTGGATTTTTTTTTCTTTTTTGAGACGGAGTCTCACTCTGCCGCCCAGGCTGCAGTGCAGTGGCACGATCTCGGACCTCAGGTGATCCGCCCACCTTGACCTCTCAAAGTGCTGGGATTACAGGCATGAGCCACCACGCCCGGCTGTATTTTTTAACAGTAACTAACAAACAGGAACCTTATCTGGGCTTTAACATAATTTTCTAAATAGCTCTTCCCCTTTTGTTATCTCCAATGGGCCTCAGTTATACATCCCAGTATTAAATGACATAGTGACTTTTAAAACTTCTAGTAAAGGTCCTTTTGCATAAAACCTGGCACACAATAGCCAATCAGAAATAAAGAATAAGTGAATTCAATTGTACTAAAACGCATCTTCAAAAATCCAGAGAAAAGAAAAGCAGCTTGCCTAAATTTGAAGCTATATGATAAACACACATCTATTCACAATTCAATTAGGGCTAGCCCAATCTCACCTAGCTAATGGTAAAAGGGGTAGTCCTAGGCAAAGATAAGTTTACAAAGTTTAAGTACTTAAAGGATCTTTTCCTCCTCAATCCCTGCTCTAGATAACCAACACTCAAATGAAAATGGAATGGTATGGCAATTAGGGTAGTAAAAAGGGTAAATATTTAAAATTAGGCGCTCAAGAGTTCCAACCCTAGCTCCACAGATTCCTAACTAATGTCAACCTGGACACATTTAAAGTCTCTGATTTTTAGATTCGTTGCCCACAGAATTTGGATCATAACATGACTACTTCACAAAATTGTTATGAGGATTACAACTTTAAAATATTTATAAAGCACTTTCAGAATCATGTCTGGCTCATGACTGGAGCCAATATGAAACTGTTTCTACCTCAGATTCACTATGAGGTGCACAGCTGGCCTTTTAGATTCATCTTCCATAATGATGGGTGTTGACTTTTTCTGTTTTGCTTAAAAAGCAGAAAACTTGCTATAAACACACACTAAATTTCATTAATGAATGAAAAAAATACTGAATTTCTAGTATCAACTTCGTGGGGAAAAAAAAGGACCACTAATTTGAGTTGGTACGCTATGTCCCAAACTACAGATACCAACTTCTTCCCATCTTTAACCTTAAATCAGTGTTTAAGTTCTATTAGTAAAGTAAGATAAAATAATCAGAAATTTAGTAAGCCTGAATAACAATATCTGGCAGTATGAATCTTAAATATTGTTTTCACTTGTTCATCTTTGAGGATAAAACTACCAATTAAATAGCTTTACCTTCTTGGCCAAGCATGGTGTCTCATGCCTGTAATCCTTTGGGAGGCTGAGGCAGGCAGATCACCTGAGCCCAGGAGTTTGGGATCAGCCTGGACAGCATAGTGAAACCCCGTCTCTATAAAAAATACAAAAATTAGCCTGCCATGGTGGTGAGTGCCTGTAGTCCCAGCTCCTCAGGTGGCTGAGGTGGGAGGATCACCTGAGCCCAGTAAGCAGAAATCATACCACTGCACTCCAGCCAGGGCAACAGAGTGAGACCCTGTCTCCAAAAAAAAAAAAAAAAAAAGAAAGAAAGCTTTACCCCTCTTTTCAGCTCAGATCTAATCAGCTTCAAGGAACATCCTAAAAATTCTCTTTTAACATGTAAATTAATTTAATCACATACATATTACATTTCCCTTCTCTTAAGCATAAGCTGCGGTTTCCTTTATGTCACAATCTCTAAGAATTCTACTCATTCCTTTCACAACAATCCCAAAACCTTAGTTTTCATTCCTTTTCTCTTCAGTTGGGTACCTTTCTAGCCAATTAAAAAACCTTTGATCTTTCTCCATAAGCAGGCTTTTTCCATGAAATGCTTAACCAAAAAATGCTGTTTGAAAGACAGACTCAAGAAACTATTCACAAGAAAACTCCAGGAACCAAGTGAAGAAACAACAATGAAAGTCCCCAATTAAACATAAAAAATGCTGAAATTTATAGAATACCATGAGAAATAATTTTTTAAAAATCACGTTGTTGTAATTTAATTTTGGTTAATCTACTTTATAGGTAATTTCTGTTGAGTCCACATTCAGGCAGTATGAGAGTATGAACCCAGTTTTGCTGTTTCTTCTTAATAGCAACCCAAACAAGAATAGGATCAAGAGAGAGGGCCAGGAGTTTTCTTTATAATCACTCCATAGCTCAATTAACTTAAGCTCAAGACAGTTTTAGGATCAAGAGCTTGTTTAGCCTTCTCCTTTTCAAAACGGTACTTTTGGGGCCACATTTGTGTAAAAAACTACATTTTCCACCAAAAAGAAAGCTTCTTTGTGAATGAGCTAATGTATCACATAAGAATTTCAGGAACATTATGTAGCCCAAAAGAAAAACTGTGGATTATTTCATTTTGTAAGATCAGGGATTTATTAACCAGATGACCTTTATTAAATTATCCTTCTGGCTTGAGTATATGTAGAAAGTAGAAAAGTTCCATCCTCAAAGCTCGTCTTGGTTTGAAAATAAAATAATAGACCCTAGAAATAACAGCTTCTTACTCTAAAGCCTCCTATCAACTATCAGTTCTTACACTTTAGCCCAATTAGTTGCTTTGGCTTATTCAGGCATGTCTGGGCAGGCCCAGGCAAGTCTTAGCTCATAGCTTATGCCCCTTCCTTATTTGGAAATGTTACTGCTTTCTTAAACCTTTTGTAAGCAACTTCCTCTCTTCTTTGTTCTCCCTTGCACTTACCTATTTAGGAAAGTTTTATGTTATTAGCAAATCAGGTATCAGTTTAAGACTGTGAGGTCCAGCTCCAGCCAATGGATACAGGACACAGCAGTAAGGATGACCCAAAGGCATAAGGGACAAATATGTCTGCTTTTCCTTTGTTCAAGTGTGCTCTCTCCATTGTTCCATCTGCGAGGGGCACCCTTTCTGCAGAAAGTAAAGATTGCCTTGCTGAGAGGTCCTCTGTCTCCATGCTGACTTTTCTTCACAGCACCAATTATCTATTCCTAACAGTATACCACAATTCACTTTGTTTCTCCCCTTCAGGAGACAAATCCCCTATTTTTTATTTGGTACTAGCAAATGAACCCAGTAATAGAAGCCATCCTCTGACATGTATATTAATACATAATTGGCAAATTCATGCAGTAACTACAATTAACTATCCATCAGAAAAACAATAATCTTACCTTTTTTCATTTCCATATGACTTCTGTGCAACTTTTGCATGAAGAATAAGTACTGTTTGATCCCCTCGCTCTTTTAAATAATTTCGCATAGCTTCCCTAAAAACAAATACAAATATTACTGTTACAGAGGTGAAATTTTTGATGAAATCTTTCATCATTACTATGCTCTGTAATGAGAGGAATGCTTATAAATATTTTTTAAATAAGCGAACCTTAAAAACAAAAACAATAAAGCAAAGTAAATCCATAAATTAAATTGGAAGATTATACAATGATACAATAAAAACTGCTCATTTTCAATTCTATTCCTTGTTCTTTAAAAATAAGAAACTGTCTCGCATTCTTTGGAATTTATGATGTAACTCAAACCACAATTACACCTTCCAGAATAACTAGAATCAACATATACACTGCTAATGTGGCTCTAAAATATTATAAGTTAATAAAATGCACTAATTTTGTAGTTTAATAATGTAATTCTCCTCCTCAGTTTCCCTACCCCAGCTATCGGAAGCAATGTTTTTCGCTGAATACAAAAGCTGTAACAAATCCTCAGGCCATCCAAAATTATTATTACATGATCCTAAAATGACAATCCTATAAGGACCAAGAAAGGCCTATAGTTCACATACGAATATATAATTATCTCAAGGATATTATTAAATAAATAAAATTTAATAAAGGCTAATTGAAATCAGTGAAAATCTGAATTTTGAAAAAAATACAATGTTAATTCTTTCAAGTAAAAACAACTCTACATATTTATTAAGCAAATGGTCTATACAAAGTTCAATATCTTAAATGTATTTACATACTCAATTGTTTTGCTAAGCGATATTATATAGTAAAAAGAAAGCAAGCTCTACACAAATGAAACTATAACAATTCTGAATAAGCAGAATCACAATTCTTGAGATGTCTTACACATCCCAAACTTAAATGTTATTCTACTGATACTGTAAAGACAAATATCAGGTATAAGAGGATAGCTATACAATAGTAATACGTTATTAAACGTGAGGACTTCTAGGTTTACAGCACTTACATGCTAAGTAGCCTGGGGAAAATCATTTAACCTCAACCAGCCTCTGATTCCCTAACTGGAAACTGAAGATAATAACACCTCCCTACCACAGGGTAGCTGAGGGGATTAAATGAGATAACCTAGATAACAGCATTTATATTTACCAACTGAAAAAAACTGTTAGCTCCAAGGCAGGGCAGTAATACCAGGATATAAATAGACTGAGAACTAATCCCTACCACTGAAAAGGAACTCAAAGTCCAAATTGTAATTAAATGCAATAATCCAAGTAGAGATATGTACAAAAAGCACCAATAAGGGAATGCCTATGTAAAGACAGGGGTGGATGGTAAAGGACTACATGCTGGGAAAAGTTCTTAGAAGCCCTAATTCTGAGCGAGAAGTAGACACAGGAAGTGGGAGGAAGAAAGCATAAGGCATTCCAGGGCCTGAGAATAGTGTGAACAAAGGCATCAATTACTGCACATTCAGGCTAAGGAGTAAGGCAGCCACAAAAGTAAAACAAGAGCAGCTAATGTTTCTTGAGTGTTTACTATGTGCCAGGCCTTGAACTAAGCACTTTAACTCCATTATTTTATTTAATCCTCATAATCCAAAAAGATAAGTACTGCTATACAGCTAATATCATTTTGATTGTCATGCCCAAGCTCTTAGAGTGAACAGTGGCAGTCAGGAATTCACACAAATTTTGCAAGATTCTAAGGTGAGCCATGGCAGTGAATAAGGTTGACAATGATAGAGTCAAACTATGAAAGGTTTTGAAAATTGGACATTTGTATACTTAAATACTAAGTATAAAAGTTTATGCTATTTCAAATATTACCCCATAACAGGTGATGATAAAAGTGGTAATACGTTTCTGCATAGGAAAAGAAACCATCAATGGAGTAAACAGACAACCTACAGAATGGGAGGAAATATGTACAAACTATGCATCTGATAAAGGTCTAATATCCAGCATCTATAAGGAACTTAAATTTACAAGAAACAAAACAAACAACCCCATTAAAAAGTAGGCAAAGGATATGAACACTTTTCAAAAGTGTTCCAACAAGCATATGAAAAGTGGCCAGCAAGCATATGAAAAAAAGCTCAATATCACAGATCATTAGAGAAATGCAAATCAAAATCACAATGAGACACCATCTCACACTATTCAGAATGGCTATCACTAAAAAGTCAAAAAATAGTAGATGCTGGAGAGGTTGTGGAGAAAAGGGAACATTTACACACTGTTGGTGGTAGTGTAAATTAGTTCAACTGTTGTGGAAAGTAGTATGGCGATTCCTCAAAGAGCTAAAAACAGAACTACCATTCCACCCAGCAATCCCATTACTGGGTATACACCCAGAGGAATATAAATCATTCTACCATAAAGTCACATGCACACGAATGTTCATTGCAGCACTATTTGCAATAGCAACAACATGGAATCAACATAAATGCCCATCAGTGACAGACTGGATAAAGTGTGGTACATACACATCATGGAATACTATGCAGCCATTAAAAAAAATGAGATCATGTCTTTTGTGGGAACATAAATGAAGCTGAGGGCTATCTTCCTTAGCAAACTAACGCAGGAACAAAAAACCAAATACCGCATGTTCTCACTTACAAGTGGGAACTAAATAATGAAAACTTATGAAGACAAAGAAGGAAATGACATACACTGGAGTCTACTTGAGGGTGGAGCCTGGGAGGAAGGAGAGGAGCAGAAAAAATAACTATTAGGTACTGGGCTTAATACCTGGGTGATGAAATAATCAACAAACCCCCCCTGGCATGAGTTTACCTATGTAACAAACCTTCACATGTAACCCTGAACCTAAAATAAAAGTTTTAAAAAAAAAACTCTTGGAAAATTATTTGAAGTACTTTTAAGGGAAGTGTTGTTATATGGTTATTCATTATGATTAAACCTGTAAGTATAAAAAAAGTGGTAGCGTATAGTAAAATTTTTAAAGATCCAGAGAAAAACTCAAAATGAAAAAAAAACAATCCATCCCTTTGTGAATTGGGACAAGATCACCAGTCAATTTTCTCTCAAGCCCATTATAGACAATCAATACTACAGAAACTGAATTTTCAATCTAAACTAAAGGCAATGAGAGATCTTAAGGCTTTTAAAAATACGTAATTAATTTTACTTTTTAGTTATTTCTAGAGAAAGGGTTCAAAAGCAGAGAGACAAGACAAACTTATAAAAAGGCTCTCACACTAAGAAGAAGGTAACAGAAGATAGTAGGGGACAGGAAAAATAACTCTTTGTATCTTTTGTTTTGGGAGAAGTGGGTATATACTATTATTAGGTTCTGCTGACAAAAGTCAACTCTGAAGTGCCCCTGGGACCTCCAAGTTGGAAAGTATTCAGTAGGTTGTTGGAAGTATCTATGCATAGTTCAAGAGAGAGGTCTGGGCTGAAAAGGTGGGGTTCATTAGTATGTAACTGGCAAATAAAACCATGGAAGTAAATGGACTCTCCCAGAACAAAAACACATTGACAGGAGAGTCAAGAAGAAAATGTATTAAAGGAAACTGAGAACTGGTAAGAGGAAGAACTGAAACCAGCCTCAGGTGCTGTAGAAAGACACAACCTCGAAAGAAGGGAGCAATCAAAGGTGAAATGCTGCAGAAGTCAAGGTCATTTTAATTTCAGCAAGAAGTCTAACAGATGCCAGCTGGGGGACGGACATAAGCAGGAGTTAAGTCTGAAAGTCTCTATTTTATTCGTGAAATGAGAGGCCATCATGATGTCTAATGGATAAGAAAACAACAGTAAATACTGGAAATACCTTCCAGGGTATGGAAAAGGAAGCTAACTATGGACAAATAAAACAACTGAAGATTGGTATCAAAAGACCAGCTAATGTTGGAATCCAAAAATAATGGTGACAATTCCCACTAACATTCCAAGGGAGGGAATAGGGAGACCACACTCTCAAACTGCTGGGTACTAGAGATGCAGCCTGGAGAGGGTAACAATGATGAGGGATCTGAGGTGTTGCAAAGTCAGGTGACTGAACATAGAGTTCAGGGTGAATAAGAAAACAAAAGCAGGCTGGGCGCAGTGGTGCACGGCTGTAATCCCAGTACTTTGGGAGGCTGAGGCGGGCAGATCACCTGAGGTCGGGAATTTGAGACCAGCCTGACCAACATGGAGAAACCCCCTTTCTACTAAAAATACAAAATTAGCCAGGCATGGTGGCGCATGCCTGAAATCCCAGCTACTCAGGAGGCTGAGGCAGGAGAATCACTTGAACCCAGGAGGCAGAGGTTGCAGTCAGCCAAGATTGCGCCATTGCACTCCAGCCTGGGCAACAAGAGTGAAACTCCCTCTCAAAAAAAAAAAAAAGAAAAGAAAACAAAAGCAAAGCCAAGAGAAGGCCAATATCCTGACAAAACTGGCACAAAATTTCCCAGCACAAAACTTGAAGAGCTACTATATATTTGAATAGTTTTAAGCCATTAAGTGTATTTCCGGATACTGAACTCTATTTGTATTTGTAGTCTCTATTACATCATTTAGCAGTAACTGCATTGTGTTTGTCAGGTTCATGTTTATTTTTCTTGTCTTCCCAAATAGACTACAAAGTCTTTAAAGGCAAGATCCATATTTTACATTTCTATCCCTTTCATGACAACTCAGGTAAAACAGGACACAAACTTGGTATTTGATAATACCCGAGGCAGTCACAAATGCTTTCTACAAAGAAGATTTTAATTATAATCATTAAATGAGCTAAAATTAAGCAATCACTCTGCCAGTACTCTTCTAAGCATTTATTAACATAACCAATGACCTTGAGGGTAACACTATTATGTACATTTTAGAAACTGGGTAGATAGAGGTTAAGTAACCTTCCCAAGATGATACTGAAGAGTGAGGATTCAAATCTACGTAGCCTAGCTTGTGAGGACAAAATCATACTGTTAGTGGTTAGGGGTATAGCTTTGGTGTGAAATAGATCAGGGTCTGTTACTAAGGGTCTGTCAATCACTAAGCCTGAGTTTTCTCACCTGTAAGATAAAGACAGTAATGCCTCATATTGGCGGTGGGGGCAGGGGGACACTTTAAAGTAAGTTAGTCCCACAAACTGACAGAAAGCAAGTGTCAGCAGCCTCGAGCTATTACTATTATTTCCTTAGAAAGAAGACTTCAACCTTCAACAGTACACAAAGTGCAGAGGGAGGGAAAATGGGACTTCCACTGAGGCTTTGAGAGCAAACTTGAAAATGACCTAGGAATGAATGATCAGGCATGTTACCCAGTGTGCAAAGCACAAATTTTGCAAGTACACCAGGTAAACTGCACAACTATCCATCTTCCCACTGAAGATTTATTGAAAGCTTACTATATTCTAGGCACTGGGCATTCTGCTGGCTTCTACTACTGGATGTAACTGTTCACAGTTCTAAGATCTCACGGTGCATATGATGAATGCAGGGTGACAGCTCTGGTTTTCCTTGTCTTTTCCTTCATGTTTAGAATACAAATTCCTGAAAAAGTAACTACAGCCTCAAGGTAATCATGAACAATAGTTGTCCTGTAAGAGTAATTTGCCAAATAGCTTCTTTCAACAGTAAAAATAAATTTCGCTTTATTAAACAGAATATTAAACATTAAAAATTATGTTCTCTGGCAATTAAAGCTTGATCATTGACTTTCTGCACCTTAAGGAGCCATAAAACAAGACGATATACTCTAAAGAAACACAATAAATAGTAAAGCCTGCTAAATAATAGCCCATATGCTTTTCATCAAAATAGAGGAAGGCTGTGTCAATAAATAGGATTTCTATCTCAGCACTGCTGACGTCCTGGACAAAATCATTTTCTGCTGTGGAGAGATTGTGCTGTGCATTGTAGGAATATGTAGCAGCATCACTATCTTTTACCCTGCAGGTGCCAGTAGCACCCTTCCTTGAATTATGACAACCAAAAATGTCTCCAGATGGTGCCAAACGTCAAGAAAGAGGATGGAGTGAGATGGTCACATGGATTGAAAACTACTGGGATAAACCCCAAAAATTTCAGTGGTAAGATATCACAATTATCCAGTTTTTTTTTAATTAAAAAATACCAAAAATTTTATTATTAGAAAAACATATTATAGGTGCTGAAGAATTCTGGACCGTAGAATTACTATGTTTTATTATTGAACTGTTTTTTTTTGAATACTTTAAAACATAAGGTAAATTTTGAAGTCTATTGTTTACTAATTTCATTTAATGATTCCTTACATAAAATTTTCATTCTAAATGAAAACCAATTGGATCACGCCTGTAATCGCAGCACTTTGGGAGGCTGAGTTGGGCGAATCAATTGAGATCAGGAGTTTGAGGCCAGCCAACATAGTGAAACCCCATCTCTACAAAAAATACAAAAACTAGCCAGGTATGGTGGCACGCACCTGTAGTCTCAGCTACTCAGGAGGCAGGGAATTGCTTGAACCCAGGAGGCGGAGGTTGCAGTGAGCCAAGATCGCACCACTGCACTCCAGCCTGAGAGACAGAGTGAGACTCCGTCTCAAACAACAACAACAAAAAACAAAACAAAAAAAGGAGATTTTGTTATCAAAAATAATTTTACTAACATGAAATTATGGTAAATGCCATTCTGGTTCAACATGTTTAATCTATGATTACCTTTGTCAATTTTTTGACTGTGGTTTGCTTTATAAAATTCTAACTTTTTTTACACAGAAAAAAAAAAAAAGGAAAGAAAAATACCACAAAGAGAATATTACAGTGAAACATCCATGAATGGTAAGATAAGCTCATGTGCTGTTTCCAACGGATTTACTTTTACTGGTTATGACAATGGGGGCAATGGGAGTCTGCAAAAAAAGGGAAGAACCTGGTCCCCGTGTAAAGGTATAAGAGAACTTCAGTTAAGGGAACATAATCAATGTTATTCAATATTATGGAATAGTCAAGAAAGATAAAGATTAGAAACTCTTCATAAATTTGACAATTAGTTCATAAATGGAACAGCTTAATTAGAATCTTCTCAGTGAGCTGGTGGTGAGGCAACACCACTGAAGTAAGCTACAAAATGAAAGGAAGGGAAGAAAGTGCAATGAACGTTACGTCATGCTTCTTGGCTGATAAGGAAAAGGGGTGGTGGTGGGAATAACTAAGGTTACGGCACAAAAGTTTGTCTCTTTACAGGATTTTTAAAATTTTGGATATAAACGGAAGTTTTTAATTACTAAGTTTGTTAAAACAAAAAAGGCCAAGAAGAAAATGTAAAGATGCACTGCAAAAAAAACCTAGTATCTATAAACTGAGTACTTTTAAGTAGTTGAAGTATGTAACACACAGAATTCTGAAAGATGGGCTGGGCGAGGTGGCTCCTGCCTGTAATCCCAGCACTTTGGGAGGCTGAGGCAGGCAGATCACAAGGTCAGGAGTTCAAGACCAGCCTGGCCAACATAGTGAAACCCCATTTCTACTAAAAATACAAAAATTACCCGGGTGTGGTAGCAGACACCTGTAGTCCAAGCTAATTGGGAGGCTGAGGCAAAAGAAGCGCTTGAACCTGGAAGGCAGAAGTTGCAGTGAGCTGAGATTACGCCACTGCACTCCAGCCTGGGCGACAGAGTGAGACTCTGTTTCCAAAAAAAAAAAAAAAAAAAAAAAGAGAATTCTGAAAGATGAGATTGGAAAGACAGGGTGGGGTGAGATTGGCTCAAGCCTTAAATGCCATGCTAGTAAAGTGTACATTTAATCCATAGCTTAGTGTTTCTCAAAGTAAATTCCTGGAGGCAAGATCCTACTTAAAACGGAGTTCTGAGGGCCAAGACATATGGAAAACACTACAAACCACATCTCCCGCTAGGACATTAACTATAGCGGTGAGTTTGCAGTGTCCTTATGGTGCTAACGCCATTCTTCTGAAAACAGACTTCCTCACTTTCTCACCACACTCTTACACACCTCTGTGATTGGTCCAAGGGGTAAGTGGAGGGAGTGTGGGAGAGAGGGAAGGGGAGAAAATCACCACAAAGATGGGAGGTCCAGTCATCCTTACCTCCAGGCTCACTCTCTGCACTTCTCAAATTGGACTACTGTCACTTTAAAATCCAAATAATAAAAGTTCCAAAATGAACTCTGTCTTCTAACGAAGAAACTTATTTTTGTTGTATCAAGAATTTTCAAAGTAGTCACACACACACACAATATCACACATGTAAACATTTTAGAGAACTGAAGAGCATACTGAGAAACACAATAGGCCACAGTCGTCAAATCACGAAGCAGCCTGTTTTTGTGCCCCCTAGGAGCTACGCATGCCTTTTAGATTTTCAGAGTTACAATGCCGGGCACGGTGGCTCACGCCTGTAATCCCAGCATTTTGGGAGGCCGAGGCAGGCGGATCGCAAAGTCAGGAGATTGAGACCATCCTGGCTAACACAGTGAAACCCTGTCTCTACTAAAAATACAAAAAATTAGCTGGGCATGGTAGTACATGCCTGTAATCCCAGCTACTTGGGAGGCTGAGGCAGGAGAATTGCTTGAACCTGGGAGGTGGAGGTTGCAGTGAGCCAAGATCGCACCACTGCACTCCAGCCTGGGCAACAGAGTGAGACTCTGTCTCAAAAAACAACAACAAAAAAAGAATTACAAAACAGAGACTAATAATATGCAACAGAGATAGTATGTAGCCCTCAAAGCCTAAAATATATACTACTTGACGCTACAGAAAATGCTTGTTGATCCCTGCAGACAATTTTTAAAAGTAAAAGTTTTTAAGGAAAAGTTGCAAAACAGAATTCTAATTAAATCAATTAAGTATATTGCACGGCTGACATTCAATCAAGATTTTTTATAAAATTCTTCCTCAAAACTGGACTTATGGACAACTGAGGGTTCAGAAAGCTCAGCTCAACTCTTTTCACATCTACTTCGGGATGCTGCCAAAAGGCATCCGGATTTATACGCACCCCCACAAAACCTTGAAGAACTGCCCTATTTTTGTCAGATTCTGGCAGTCTCACCTTTTACACTGTCTCAGACACTTCTTCTCAAAGTGAGCTCCACAATAGTTATGGTTTACAAAGGAGCATGTCTCAATCAAAGATGCTTCAGTGAAATCAGATAAAATAAAGTGAAACTAAATCATGGCAGAACTACTCAGAACCTTAAGCAAAATCTTCAAGAGAGGGATATTTGTAGGCTTCATTTTCCAAGCTGTTAGACCAGACTAAGATCTCCTTGTTTTTCCCCCAAGGAAGCTTCCTGAGAACTACTGTTTGCCTGAGGGCCAGTTTTGAAAATGACAATCTAGGGATACTATCAATAGTCAACAAAGTCATGGTGCCCTTGTAATACAATAAAACATTGAGGCTGCTGTACTAAGTGTCTACATCTATCAGTGACCAAAGCTAAACAACAGTACAGGTCCTGTTCCTAAGGAAACACCTGCAAACCTCACTTCAATCCTCTCTTTTTATAGCAGAAGTAAAAATGTCCCAAAATTCCACAAAAAGTTTTTTGTAGATAAGTAAATTGCTTCAAATCCTGTCACACAGCTATGAGACACATCCTTTCAAATTCTGACCAGCTCTTGGTTTTCCCCTCCCCACCTCCCACTCCCAAATAGGCATAGGCCGTTACATTGAGAGCAATGGGTCATCAACACATTTGTGTTCTATTAGCTTTAAAAGGTTCTTGTACAAATAAGCCATTTTGCTACTTAAGGCTTTACATCTTATGTAGAGAAAAATTTGGGACTAGAGCAATCTGAGAACATAAAATAGCATGAGGTGCTGACAATCAAAGGCAAGTCACCATCTTGGTTCTTCTATTTCTAATCCTGGTTGATGCAAACTTGACTCTTCGAATCCCAGGGATCAGACCGCATAGTCCCTTCCTACTCTACTCCATTCTTTTATTCCCTCAAGATGCCCTACAAACATGTGACTGGTCTAAGTAAAGTTGAACCTTATTAGCAACCACTTTTTAATATGAATTATTTACCCACTTATGGACTAATTAGTTGACTAATAGCAAAGGTTATGTATTACTATTCATGTAGCAGATCAACCCTAGGCTTTAATTTGACTATCAATTTAAATTCATTTTACATTTACCTACTTTGCATAGTGTTTGTTACTCATAAGTGTCTCATGATGAAATAAAATACATGACTAGGTTGAAACATGAATATTGTACCTGTCATGCAAAGAAACCTGTCTACGTATGTTCACAATTAAAAATGGATGCTCTCCTGTCTCAAAGTGAGGAGATGAATCATAAAGAGAAACAGGCACAGAAAACAGAAACTTTAACCATAATCCAGAGTAGACAAAGAAAATACACTGTTTTAAGAGTTTCTCATTAAGCACTGGTAAAATGCTTCTAAAAATTACATGCTATGGATAGGGAAGAGAAGAGATTCAAAAAGAACAGGGGTTTTCTCAAAGACAATGCAATCCCTAAATTAGTAGACAAATATGAATATATAATCGTCTTAGTCCATTTGTGAAGCTGGGTAATTTATTTTAGAAAGAGGTTTATTGGGCTCACAGTTCTGCACACTGGAAGACTGGGCATCTGGTGAATGGCTCGGGGCGCTTCCACTCATGGCTAATGGGGAGCTAGCAGGCAGAGATCACAGGGCAACAAAGGAAGGAAGAGAGGGAAGGGAGGTGCCAGACTCAAACCTCCCATTAGACCCCACCTTAAACATTCAGGATCAAATTTCAACATGCTACTTAGAGGGTCCAAATATCCAAACCACAGCACCCATATTAATGTGGACAATAGATATAAAGCTAATTTCTTCTTTTGTCTTTTTTGAAGCAGATTGTCACCTTGTCACCCAAGCTGGAGTAAAGTGGCACAATCCGGCTCACTGCAGCCTCAATTTCCTGGGTTAGAGGGATCACCCCACCTTAGCCTTCCATGTAGCTGGGACCACAGGCGGGCAGCACCACATCCAGCTAATTCTTTAATTTTTTGTAATTCTCCCTATGCTGCCCAGGCTAGTCTCAAACTCCTGGACTCAGGCAATCCTCCTGCCTTGGCCTCCCAAAATGCTGGAATTACAGGCTTGAGCCACCATGCCTGGCCTGGAGCTTAGTTTCTTAACTTTCACCTTAAGGTATTATTACTTATTCTGAGGCAACCTCCAAAGCAAGCCAATAGAATTTCAGAAACTGATTATTTCCATATCTGACCATGGCCACAATGGAGGTATATGTGAGAACAGAGAGGTATGGCAGGGAGACTAACAGAAGATGGGCTTTGCAAAAAGTGTTAGGCCAAGTGACAGAGAAAAAATATTCTCAGGGAGAGAACACTACAAAATAGTTACAACAAACCTTGAAGAAATGGTAAACTTTTATGAAGAAAACCTCATGACATTAAACGGATTCAAGCAAAAGCATGAGTTAATGGCTACTAGTGTGGAGTGTTGTAGGGGAGAAGGTTAAGACTACCTTCTTCAGAAGTCTTCAGGATTCCAGTCTTACCTTTTGGTTAACAACAGAGCAAAGTCACTTAGTACAACAGAGTATTAAGTCGAGTAATATCTCTTTTTTAAAAAAAGCACTTCAGAGCTCAGGCCTACTCTTATCTAAGAAACAGGCACCTCCACTTGACACACTAAGCACTCCTGAAGACCAATGCCTAACTGCATTGCAACTAAGATTTTCAGGCTCTAAATGACAAAATGATTTGAGGCTCTAAAAGCCTCAACAATACAAGAATAATTGTTCTATGCATTATTATAACATCTGATTATTCTATTTGGTTTTTTTTTTTTTGAATTGACAAGTTATACTTGTGGGCCATATTAAAGGGAGTATTTCAAGAGATTGGGACATCCTTAAAAGCCAACACTCTATTCCTATAATATACATCCTGAAAGAATGTAATTTTTTTTAAAAGTGAATCCAGGCCGGGCATGGTGGCTCACACCTGTAATCCCAGCACTTTGGGAGGCCAAGGCAGGTGGATCACGAGGTCAGGAGATCAAGACCATCCTGGCTAACATGGTGAAACCCCGTCTCTACTAAAAATACAAAAAATTAGCTGGGTGTGGTGGCGGGCACCTGTAGTCCCAGCTACTCGGGAGGCTGAGGCAGGAGAATGGCATGAACCCGGGAAGCAGAGCTTGCAGTGAGCAGAGATTGCGCCACTGCACTCCAGCCTGGGTAACAGAGTGAGACTCCATTCTCTAAAAAAAAAAAAAAAAAAAAAAAAAAAAAAAAAAAAAATGAATCCATAGTAACACTGAATAGTATATATTATTAACGAGCCTTAATCAAAAGTTTAAACTCTTGTGTAGGCAGAACTATGTTTAGAACACTATCTAAAAGATGACCTTCACAACAGGATGCTTTTTCAATATTGCTTAATTTGGAAAATGGGAGTAAGAATAGTGTTTCAAAGATTTTTTTTTTAGGGAATAAAATCTGCCCAATTTTAAACTCTCTGCACCCCAATGGAGAGAAAAAATGTTAAAATATTTCTCATCAAATAAAATAAAAGATACTAAAATTTTCCTAACTTGAATATTCTTTAAAGGAGAAATGGAGGAAAAAAAACATTTTAAAAAGCATTCTCAAGGCAGGGTATGGTGGCTCTCGCCTGTAATCCCAGCACTTTGGGAGGCCGAGGCAGGGGGATCACTTGAGCTTAGGAGTTCAAGACTAGCCTGGGCCATATGGGGAAATCCTGTCTCTACAAAAAATATAAAAATTAGCCAGGCATGGTTGTGTGCACCTGTAGTCCCAGCTACTCAGGAGGCTGAGGTGGGAGGCTGGCTTGAATCTGGGAGGCAGAGGTTGCAGTGAGCCAATATCACACCACTGTGCTTATAGCCTGGGTGATAAAGCCAGACTTCGTCTCTCAAAACAAAACAAAAAAAGGCCAGATGGTACCTAAAATTATAATATATTATCAAAGGGGAAAATTTCTGATTTCCAAGTTTGTGCTTAATAAAATTTTATCACAGATTTGGTCATTGATTTTACATTTCCATTTGCTGTTATACAAACTTTTTGCTAAATTTGCCTTATTTTAGCTTCAATAATAAACAATATAAATCTGTAGTTTGCTCTCTTTCAGAAATTTAAAAAGAAATAAAACTTACCTGAAGCCAGGCGTGGTGGCTCACACCTGTAATCCCAGCACTTTGGGAAGCGAAGGCAGGCGGGATCACTCGAGGTCAGGAGTTCGAGACCAGCCTGGCCAACACGGTGAAACCCCATCTCTACTAAAAATTAAAAATTAGCTGGGCATGGTGGCAGGCACCTGTACTCTAGCCTGGGCAACAGAGCCAGACTCTGTCTCAAACAAAACAAAACAAAACAAAACACAAAAAAAACTTACCTGAATTTTCCCAAGAAGATACAATAATCCCTTTCAGAATATTTCAGAATATTTTTCAAGTATAAAAGCTTCTATGTTTTTAACAGCTTTATTGAGATTTAATTGAAATATAATAAAATACACTTATTTAAAGTGTGCAATGTGACAAGTTTTGGCATGTATATACACCATCACCAAAATCAAAATAAAGGTATTCACAATTGTGAGTTTCCTTTCTGCCTTTTTGTAATCTTTCCTCCTGCCTCTCCCTATCCCCAGGAAACCACTGATCTACTTTTTGTCAGTACAGATCAGTTTGCATTTTCTATAATTCTATGTAAGTGGAATCACGCAGTACATATTCTTTTTTCCTGATATATTTAGAAAATTGAGTATAATGATTTTAAGATCCATCTATGCTGTTGCATGTATCAAGTTCATTTCTTTTTTACTGCTTAATAGAAATTCACTGTAGAATACACTACAATTTGTTGATCCACTCACCTGTTGCTGGATATTGGGGTTATGTATGTGTGACCACTACAACTAAAGCTAACATGAACATTTGTGTTCAGGGCTTTGTATTCAGATGTTCTCATTTTCCTTGATTAAATATGTAGGAATGGAATAACTAGGCCATATGGTAGAGGTTCAACATTTTAAGAAAGTGCTAAATTATTTTCTAAAATTATTGTACCACTTTATATACCCACTGCCAGTGTATGAAAGTACTAGCTGTTCCCATTATGAGTCCTTTAAATTTCAGACATTTTAACAGGTGTATAGTATTAATAGTATCTAACTCCTAGAAAGTGTATGTGTCCCCCCAAAATTCCTACATTGAAACCTAATAGGAGGTGGGGCATCTGGGAGGTGATGAGGTCATGAGGATGGAGCCTTCAAGAATAGGATCAGTGCCCTTGTCCCTCCTGCCATGTGAGGACACATAAAGATGACGGCCATCTATCAACCAGGAAGCATCTCCCAACAGACATCAAACACACTGGTGTCTTAATCTTAGACTTCCCAGCCTCCAGAATTATGAGCCATAAATTTATGGTTTATAAGCCACCCAGTTAATGGTACACTGTTACAGCAAACCAGTGGGACTAACACACTCACTGTAGTCTTAATTTGCACTTCCTTAATGGGTATTTGTCATATTCACACATTCTTTGGATTAGTATCTGTTCAGACCATTTCCGCCCTTTAAAAATGGATTGTTTCCTTATGATTTACTTTTCAGAGTCCTTTTCATCTTTGTTCTTTATTTTAATGAAGTAAAATTTATCAATTTCTTCCACAGATTGTGTTTTAGTGTCTAAGAAATGTTAGCCTAATAAACAACATTTTCTCCTGTTTTCTTCTAAAAGCTGTACACTTTAAAGTTTTACATTTAGGATTGTTTATTTTGTATATGTTCCTAATTGTATTTATGTAGACTTTAACAAAACCTTGCCAAATGATACAACTGTATTTCAAAACATAAATCTACAAAAAATGAAAAAAAAAACCTTTACATTTAGGTCTACATTTAGCTATTTTTTAAATATGGTACTGTGTATAGACTGTAGTTACTTTGTGTTTGGGGGGCGGATTGAAGGAGCAATGGATATCCAATTGTTCTACAATCAACTGTTAGAAAGACTATCATTTAAAAAAAATCTAGCTAAATTGCCTTTGCACCTTGACTGGAAAGCAACTGACCATATATCTGAAGAACTATTTCTGGCCACTATTCTGTCACAATGGTCTACTTAGCTATCTTTATGCCAATACAATACTTTAAATTACCATAGCTTTACAGTAAGTTTTGAAACCAGGCAGTGTAAGTTCTTTTTGCTTTTTTTCAAGGTTGTTTGCATTTCTATATAAATTTTAGAAACAGCTTGTCAACTGTTACAAAAAAGCCTGCTGAGATTTTGACTGTGATTGTGTTGAATCCACAGGATCAATTTGAGAAGAACTGACATTTTAACCATATATATATTTATTTGAGACAGGGTCTTGCTCTGTCATCTAGGCTGGAGTGCAGGGGCACAAACATGGATCACTGCAGCCTTAACCTCCTGGGCTCAGGCAATCCTCCTGCCTCAGCTTCCCAATGTAGCTGGGACCACAGGCACGTGCCAACATGCCCAGCTAATTTTTTTTATTATTTGTAGAGACAAGGTCTCACTTTGTTGCCCAAGCTGGTTTCAAACTCCTAGGCTTAAGTGATCCTCACACCTTGGCCTTTCAATGTGCTGAGATTATAGGCGTGAACCATCACACCCAACCCATTTCAACAATATTAGGTCTTCTACCTGAAGAACATTTAATTAGGACTTCAAGTTCTCCCAGTAATGTTTGGTAGTCTTCAGTGTAGAGTTTTTGCACCTTTTGTCAGACTTTTCCCGAGAAATTACATATATTTTTATACTACTGTGTAAATTGTATTGCTTTCAAATTCCAATTTCCCATTGCTCATTAGTATACACAATTTAGTTGTGTATGTTAATCATGTATCCTACTACCTTGCTAAACTCACTTATCAGTTCTAGTAGCAAGATTCCACAGAATTTTCTATACAGATGATCATGATATCTGCAAATAAAGACAGTTTCACTTCTTTCTTTCCCATCCAGACGTTTTTCATTTCTTTTTCTGGCCTTATAGTACCTCAAAATACAATGTTAAATGAAATCTGTGAAAGCAGACATCCTTGTGTTGTTCCTGATGTTAGAGGAAAAACATTCAGTGTTTCACCAATCAGCATGTTGTTAAATGTAGTTTTTTCATAGGCACGCTATGATGAGGAAATTCTCTTTTATTCCAACTTTGCTGAGAATTTCTATTAAAAATGGATGTCAAAAGCTTTTTCTAAATCCCCTGAGATAACTATATGATTTTCCTTTTTGTTCTATTAATATACTGAATTGCATGAACTGTTTTCCATTCCTGAGATAAAGCTCACTAGGTCAAGATGTATCATCCCCTTAATACATTGTTGGATTCCATTTGAAAATTTGTTAAGACTTCTTATAACTATGTTCACAAGGGATACTGGACAGTAATTTCATTTTCTTGTAATGTCTTGCCTACTTTTTGCAACAGCGTAATGCTATGCTCACAGAATGAACTGAGAAGTATGTCCTGCTTTCCAATTTTCTGAAAGAGTATGTATGGAATTGAGATAATTTTTTTCTTAAATATATAGTAGAATTCAACAGTGAAGCCATCTGGGCCCGCAGTTTTGCCAGAAGGTTAATAAGTTCAATTTCCTTAAATATAGGACTATTCAAGTTACCTGTTTCTTCTTGAGTAAGCTTTGGTAGTTTGCTAGTTTCAAGAAATTGTGTGCATTTCTTCAAAAGTTGAATATTATTGGCAAAAAGTTAAGTATAATATTCGCTTAATTATCCTTCAAACATCTGTGACTCTATAGTGATGTCACCTTTCTTGTTCTTGATATTGGTAATTTGTACAGAATCGGATTCCTATCTAGTATGATCATCCTTCTGCTTGAAGAATTTGACACTGTAGCTAAGGCCTATTTGCAATAAATTCTTTCAACTTTTAATATGCCTAAAACGGTATGTATCTACTGGGTATAGAATTCTAGGTTGACAAGTATAGGTCCCCCTTGAGCACTTCAAAGCACTTGCTCTGTCTTATCCATAGCATGGTTTCAGATGAAAAACCTGCTGTCATCCTCTCTTTGTTCGTTTGTGCATAATTTGTCTTTTGTTTTCTGTTGTTTTTTTCTTTATCACTGACTTTAATCAATTTGATTATAAAGTGCTTCTGGGTGGTTTCTGTACTCAGGATTAACTGATTTTTTTTTAGATGAGGTCTTACTCTGTCACCCAGGCTGGAGTGCAGTGGTGTGATCTCGGCTCACTGCAACCTCCGTCTCCTGGGCTCAAGTGATCCTCCCACCCTCAGTCTCCCAAGCAGCTGGGACTACAGGCACGTGCCACAACTCCTGGCTAACTTTTTTTTTTTTCTAACTTTCTGGTACAGACATGGTTTCGCCATGTTGCCCATGCTGATCTTGAACTCCTAAGCTCAAGAGATCTGCCCGCCTCAGCTTCCCAAAGTACTGGGATTACATGCGTGAACCACAGCACCCGGCTTAGATCTGTGGTTTTCGTTTTCACTAATTTTCCAGTTAGAACATTTTTGCCATTATTTCTTCATATATTGTTTTAGTCATACTCTTCCTACTATGACTAACTACATATATATGAGGTCACCTGACAATAAACCATGGCTCACTAATGCTCACCACTTTTTTCAGACTTTTTGTGTGCTTCATTTTAGATAGTATCTATTGCTATGTCTTCATGTTTACTAATCTCCTCTTTGTCCATTCCAAAATTAATCCCAAGTGTACTTTTCCACCTTAAATATTGTACTTTTCATCTTTAGAGATTTAATTTGAGGGAGAGAGAGAGAGAGAGTGTGTGTGTGTGTGTGTGTGTGTGTGTGTGTGTGTGTGTGTGTGTGCAATCTTCTATGTCTCTATTTAACCTCTCCTCTAGCTCAGGTATCTACTAATTACAGTCTGTAGGCCAAATCCTATCCACCACCCATTTTACAAATAAAGCTATACTTCACTGTACAGACACTCTAATTGTTTACATATGGTCTATTGCTGCTTTTGTGCTACAACAGAGATGAGTAGTATGATAGAGGTTATATGGGCAACAAAACCTAAAATATGTACCAACTGACCCTTTAAAGAAAAAGTTTCCTAGCTCTTGATCTTGACATCTTGGACATACAGAACACAAATATAATAACTGTTTTAGGCTGGGCACCGTGGATCACACCTGTAATCCCAGCATTTTGGAAGGCCAAGGAAGCAGGAGGATTGTTTGAAGCTAAGACTTCAAGACGAGCCTGGGCAACATAGTGAGACCCTGTCTCTACAAAAAACAAACAAAAAAAATACTGTTTTAATGTTCTTATCTAATAATTCTATCATCTGTGTCATTTCTGGGTTGGTTTTGATTCACTGATTTTTCTTGTTATGGATATTTTCTTGCTCCTTTGTATGACATGTATATTTTGATTTTGCCTTTCTGAGGGAGTGCTGGATATTTTTCTATTCCTATATTCTTGAGCTTTGTTCTGGTACACAATTAAGTTTGATCCTTTCAATCCTTCTTTAAGTTTGCCAGGTGAAAACAGAGCATCATGCCTGGACCCAATTTTATATCACTACTGAAACAAAACCCTTCTGAGCACTCTAGCGAATGCCCTATAAATTATGAGATTTTTCCACTCTGGCTACTGTTAACAGGCACAATTCATAGCCCTAAGTGAACTTTAGAAATTGTTTTCTCTGATTTTTTGGGATATTTTTCCCCAATCCCCACCACGGAGTAGTTTTCTTACACACGCATGCTGATCAATATGCAGCTGAAGACTGAAAAGAAACCTCTGTAGATCTCTGGACCTCTTTATACAGTTAATTCCTCTCCACTTTGCAGCCCTGCTAACTGTCTTGCCCTCTGTGGACTCCCAGTTTCTCAGGAATCACTTATCCTTCTATACCTAATGTTCAATACCTGGAAAACTGTTTTTACATATTTTGTCCAGGTTTTTGTCCTTCTACATTTATTAGGCGACATGCGTCTGTAAGGAAAAGCTAACGTCTTTGCCCCATTTATTAATTATAAGTGATTTTTATTTATATAAATAATATTTATCCTGAGATTAATTATCTCAGTATAGACTTCTAAGCTGTTGTTTTATTACATGGGTTTTAATCTATTACTATCATTATTTATCTTGATAACCAAAGTGTCCCAGATTTCCCCTTCAAACTGTCCTTTGTATCCTTCTGTAGGTCCCCATCGTTCTTTAAGTGTAACAGCTTTTTAAAATAATAGCAATAATTTGGAAATAATCTAAATGGTCATCAGTGTGAAATATAAAAGTGGTATGAAAACTATGAAAAACCATGGAGCCATTAAGGGGAAATATCAAGGTAGAAGATGTACTGTTAAGTGGCATTAAAAGGTGTAGAACAATGATAGAGTGTGATCTCCGTTGAGTTTATGAAGAAAAAGGACAGACATATACATATATATATATCATTTTCTTGAACGACACCAAAAATAAACTGCTAATAACACAAGGTTTGCATCGACTCTAGGACATGGCCATAGAACTAGGTCTCTTTATTTTACAATTCTGGCTGCTGGAAATTTTAAAAATCATTTTCAAGACTAATACTTTTAACATTCATAATTAAAATGTATATTGTACAACTTATACTCATTAAAAATAGATAAAACGTGTGTTTTCTTACAATGGGTAAAAATTGTTTTCCTTAAAATTCTTTCCTAAAAGCATTTACTTTCAAATCTTACCTGCAATCAACAAATTGTGATGGGCTAACCATAGCTAGATATAGAAAGCTACCTGCACTGCTGTCCATGTTGTATTCACTACATAAGACTCAAGACTAACTCTAAGAAAGGTTTCATTTTCCCTTTTCAACTATATCCTTTTGTTCCTGTTTTTGGTGAGGGAGGGGAGGAGAGATGAGGGAAAGGAAGTTTGAGAATAAGTTTATGCTCTAGCTAGTAATATTTGAATGACTTCAAGGGTATTAATATAATATCTAAAACAATAGGATTTATACTTTCATAAAATGTATGTGTAAAAAGCTGACTAATATAATACTCACCTAGTAAGTCGTTTAGGTGGAGGCCGCTCACCAAATTTCCTGGAAAAAAAAAAAATAAAGAAAATAAAGTTAAGTAAGCCATATGATACACTCTACAGAAAGCTTTTCAGGCATCATAAAATCTTTTATGACTTATACTTCAACCTCACTGAAGAACATGAAGACAGAAATCCTCTGGTAAGCATTTGTATCCCAAAATTACAAAATACACATTTAAACATGCCAACAACACGCCCTAAGTAAGCCTTACAAACGCACTCTGAACAAGTAACACACTGATTAGATGTATCTTTTAGAGACAACTTACCAATAAAACAACTAGCCAAAGACCCTCACAAAGTTTATCATGTGTCAGGCACTATGCTACACAGTTGTTATATACCCTATGTAATCATTATAAAATAATTCTATTAGCCTGGTGGTGTGGTGCTTGCCTGTAGTTGCAGCTACTCAGGAGGCTGAAGTGGGACAAGAGACTGAGCCCAAGGGTTCAAGGGTGCAGTGAGTCATGACTGTGCCACTGCACTCCAGCCTGGATGACACAGCAAGACTCCATCACAAAAAAAAAAAAAAAGAAAAGAAAAGAAAAAGAAAAAGAAAATTCTATTGGGTATACATAGGCTTCATTTAAAAAATGTAAAAAGCAACAAGCCCAATGTCACAAAGTAATTAAGCATTAGGCAGAGATGAGACTTCCTAGATTTTAACTATTTAATTTGCCTATTTTTAAAATGGCCTAACATAGAAGCATTTCAACTGGTTGGGAGAGGGCAAAGAGAAAACCAAGAGCAAAGGCAAGAAAGCACAATTCAGGCTGGAACTGGAGTACAACATGGCAGTTAAGAGAAAGACTCTAGAGTAAGATTGGTTGGGTTCAAATCCATGATTCAGTATTTACTTGCTGTGTAACCCTGAAGTTACTTGACTTTCTAGACCTGTTTCCTCATCTGTAAAAAGGACACAGTGACTGTGCTTACCTCAAAGAGTTGTTGAGGGAATTAAACATATTAATTAATATATAGAAAACACATAAGGCTGGGCGCGGTGGCTCACACCTGTAATCCCAGTACTTTGGGAGGCCGAGGCAGGCACATCACCTGAGGTCAGGAGTACGAGACCAGCCTGGCCAACATGGTGAAACCCTGCCTCTACTAAAAACACAAAAATTAGCCGGGTGCAGTGGCGCACACCTGTAATCCCAGCTACTTGGGAGGCTGAGGCAGGAGAATCACTTGAACCCAGGAGGCAGTGGTTGCAGTGAGCCAAGATCGCGCCACTGCACTCCAGCGTGAGAGACAGAGCAGGACTCCATCAAAAAGAGGAAAGAGGAAAGGAAAAGGGGGAGGAAAGGAAAAGGGGGAGGACAGGAAAGGGGGGAGGGAAGGAGAGAGGAGGGGAGAGGGGAGGAGAGAGGGGAGAGGCGAGAGGGGAGAGGCAAGAGGCAAGAGGCAGGAGGGGAGAAGCGAGAGGGGAGAGGAGAAGAGGGAATAGTGCCTGAAACACAGTAAATACTCAATAATAGCTAGTAATTATTATTGTTTTTAGCTATAAGTAGTTAAGCCAAAATAACTAAAGGAACTAAATACGATTTTAATAGAGATAAATAAGTATATGAAGAATAAACTGTGGGTTCTATGTGATACCCTGTTATTTCCTCTGAAACAGGAAGGGTAAACTTCTGAGACAGTGAAAGCACAGCACTTGAAAAAGACCTTGAAGCAAGACTACAATTATAAAGAGTTAAGTAACTTGTTTATAAACACAGTTATAGGGTATGAAGTCTTATTTGACTTAAAGATTTCTCTACTGTATTTGTAATGTCCCACAAGATTATTAACTTTGATTATAAAAGTCATAGGATCCCATTTAGTTCATTTGTCCTAAGATACTGTTTATGAATTGATAATTCACAAGCAATTAAGTATCTGTGAGTGGAGTATTTTAGTATTTTTTTTTTTTTTTGAGATGGAGTCTTGCTCTGTCTCCCAGGCTGGAGTGCAGTGGCGCATCTCTGCTCACTGTAAGCTCTGCCTCCCGGGTTCATGCCATTCTCCTGCCTCAGCCTCCCGCGTAGCTGGGACCACAGGCGCCCGCCACCACGCCCGGCTAATTTTTTGTATTTTTTTTAGTAGAGACGGGGTTTCACAGTGTTATCCAGGATGGTCTCGATCTCCTGACCTTGTGATCTGCCCGCCTCAGCCTCCCAAAGTGCTGGGATTACAGGCGTAAGCCTCCGCGCCTGGCTGGTATTCTCATTAAACCTAAAATATTGAAAAATGGCTTTAATTGAAATAGCACAAAAAATGGGCAAATAACCCAAGTTTTGAAAGAAGAATTATTTATAACTAGTTCTGTTTGATTTTATCCCACATGACATTCAATTTCTAAAATCAAGAAACAAGGCATGGCATGGTAGCTCATGCCTGTAATCCTAGCACTTTGGGAGGCCAAGGTGGGTGGATTGTTTTGATTGCAGGAATTTAAGACATGGCGAAACCCTGTCTCTACAAAAAGTACAAAAATAAGCCTGGCATGGTGGCGTGAGCCCCTAATCCCAGGTACTCAGGAGGCTGAAGTAAGAGGATCACTTGAGTCCAGGAAGTCAAGGCTGCAGTGAGCTGAGATCGCACCACTCCACTCTAGCCTGGATGACAGGGCAAGACCCTGTCTCAAAAACAAAGAAAGAAACAAAACACAATGTTTTACTGGTAACACCAGCAAAGTGGCTGAGGAACACAGATTTCAAAACACTGAACTACTGATCAACCCATGAATTCCAGCTATGGAATTAAATGCAAAAATCTGAATCTTTTTCTACAAAAAAATTTTTTACACTGATTAAATGTACCACTGTAGCATATGATTACAATAAAACTGCATTAAAGGTTACATACAGAATCATTTACAAAAGCCAAAAAGTTTAAGATACTCTTTAAGACACTTCTTTAGATATAGATATTTATACATATGTGAATATGCAGTATTATACTTTATAAAGAGAGGCAAAGTGAGGTATGACCAAATTCTACCTAAGGCTTAAAATGGTAAAAATTTTAGAGACACACAGTTAACAAATGAGATAAAGCATTTTAATGATGCTGCCACCCATCATACCAGCTACAAATACTAAATATGTAACCAGCAAGTGCCCTTTGGGATGTATGTAACACAGGCTCTAACACAGGTTTATTACATGACTAGTAAGAGATTCACCGCACTCAAAATTCAACTGTAAATTTTTCTCCTTGATGCTCTGAAATTCTGTCAATATTAGATTAACAAGTAAATATTAATTTAAATATCTAAGTCCTTTTTTGGAAATACCCATTAGATCAAGTTGACAATTACAAAACACGCCTGTGCAACAACACTCCTGCCCCACAGAAAATATGTGCAAAAGAGCTCAATATATTTGCCTGTTGAGTCTGGACAGCATTTTACACAAAACGATACGTCCTTCTAGGTGCTATCCTAAGGCTAGAAATCTCATAAATGTTACTAAGATCAAATTGCTTCTTCTGTATATAATAAGACATCTCTATTAGTTGCATGCAATCCTGATCCTTCTAATGCATATGCAATCACATTCCTATTTATCTCATTAAAGCTAATGGTTACTGTATATATTGGAGTACGGAAAGAATAAGAAAATTAGTTTTCTGAAAAAAACTCAAAAGGAATAAGGCAGGTTGACAATGCATAATTCTGGCTGGGCGCAAGAGCTCATGCCTGTAATCTCAACACTTTGGGAGGCCAAGGTGGGTGGACTGCTTGAGTGCAGGAGTTCAAGACCAGCCTGGATAATATAGCAAAACCCCGTCTCTTCTAAAAATACAAAAAATAGCTGGGTGTAGCAGCTGGAGTCTGTAGTCCCAGCTACTTGGAGGCTGAAGTGAGAGGATCACCTGAGCCTGGGAATGGAGGCTGCAGTGAGTTGTGATTGAGCCACTGCACTCCAGCCTGGGCAACAGGATTGAGACCCTATCTCAAACACAACAAAATAAAACAAAAAAAGACAATGCATAATTCTGAGGTCACAATCAAACTAAATTCTAATTATTTAATAAATCTCCATAGGGATACACATTAAAAACTGTCAAGTTACGCTAAGGTACTACATGCATCCTGCACTTACCAAAGTCCACTTCCACTACTAATTTGATTAAACAAAATTCATAATGTAATATTTATTTTTTGCAACCAAAATAATCACTTCTCAGCAGAATGACAGCAGTCAGCTATCAATTACTCACAGATTGATTATAATTTAATGAATTATAAATCAATAACTGATTATACTGTCTCTCCATCTTGCAACAGGGACACTGGAAAAGAAGGTACACATTTTTATCTTTATTTGCACTCTATTTTAAAAATAAGGTGTCTACTGACATGATCTTGTTGAGAATCAAACCAGAAATAAGTTGGACCAACCATGTATAGGCAATTATTATGTAAAACATTTTTGATAATAGGTATATGGTGTATTTAATAATGGGAAAAAAATCAATCCTTACGTGTCTAGGGACCCTTTTAACTCCATGAGTTAATTCCTCATTGTAACAAAGAATCGCTGCTACTACCCAATTTATCTTTTTGCTAAGTATAGACTGTCAATATCTCATTTGCATGAGTAGGATTCTCAAATTTTCTGCATACTATATAAAATCTAGTTTTAATTAAATGTAATAATGCTGGCATACATTTCAAGGAAAAAAGTTATGATTCTGGGCTTTAACAACAACAACAACAACAACAAAAAGCAAAAATGAACCAGGATGTAGTTGATTTGTAAAATGCCCTTTCCTTCTCGCTCTATGTTCTGTATATTTTTCCCTCAGACTGATAGTGGGAACAAAGAAAACATTTGCTTACCATCACCACCCAGTAAGGCTCATATAATATTATGGCTCAAGAAAATTTACATTCTTCACCACATATATGTCATAAGTAAAAATTTAAAACTAGCAAATTCATTTTACTTTAATTTCACTAGCTTTCCTCTTCTAAGAAAACAATGATTTTATATTCAAAGTAAGAACAGCTGGGGAAAATGCTAGTTAGTGTAGGTAAATCTGATTTCATACACCTGGAAGTATGAGATTTTTTTAAGCTGCAATCTATCGCTAAACATAGTGCTTCCTACCTGTAAATAGTATTGAGGTTCCCACATATCCTCCAATCCATTAGAATTTTCAAGTAAGTAAAAAACCTGCATACACATTAATATATATACTTCTGTTTTGCTCACAGAGGAGGTATTGTTTTCTCCCAAACCACATACATTTGCTTCTATATACTTCCTTAAATAGATAGGTGAATATGACCACAAATGTATTGAGGACAAATGTGATAAAAGTTATCAAAACTACACCATCTTAACACCATTTCTGGCTAACAGATGCTTCACATAAGAAAACCAATTCAAAAATCACAGAAGAAAAAAAAAAAACAAGAAAAAACTTTTTTGAATACAGAAAAATATAGTAATTACACTGCTACCAAAAAAACAAAAAGCAAAAATCTAATCTATCTAGAATGCTGTCTAGTAACACTAGTAGAACTTTAATTTGAAAAACATAGCTGGCTGAAAAAAACAAGCTCACAGGGACACCCTACTTGCCCTTGGGTTGTGAAACTAGAAGTAATTTATTTTTCTCTATTTCACAAATCTTCTATTTAACACAGAAAATGAGATAAAATAATGGGATTAAAATTAATTAAGACAAGAAACATGGTGAAGTATGTGCTGGAGAGAAGCTTTAAAAAAGCATCAACAATCCAAACTCATAATTAAACTAAATGTTATACCAATCTGCTGTAAACCGTATATAAATTTTAGGCAGCTCAAAAGTACTGGGATTTCTGAACCATGAAGCAACATTTGATTGGAGAAAAAATAGGCCACCTGATCCATACCCCCAAGGCAAATATGAAGCAGAAAAAGAAAACAAATAGGTGATATACATTATTACTATATTCTATGATAACAAATAGTATGAAAAGTTAAATGATACTAAGAAGCTGCTTAGTAATTTACACACAAAAAAAAATACATAACAGGCTCATTAGAAGACTACTTTTGCTCCTTGTGTCCAGATTTGTTCATTCACCAAATAGTATTGAGCACCTTGAGTAGGGGGACAATTATAGGTAACTGGTATACATCAATGAACAAGACACACAAATTTATCTCCTTATGGACCTAATATGCTATTACGACAAATGAACAATGATGTAACTTCACAGACGTTCACCTATACAATTTATAAAAACAAAACATTCAGAAACTACTTAAATATTGTACCTATTGAATATGATTGAAGAGGTTAATATTTGAAAATACATTATTAAATAAATATGTAATTTTACTTTTAAAAGTTTACTCATTCTCCACCCACAGGTGCAGAAAACAGCTTAAGTTACACAGAAGAGTAAGACACTATGTCAGCCTTTGCCCTACTTCAATTTCTAGTTTCGAACCTGCTCTTACCTTAAAAACCACATTTAATGGCAATGCTGCTTGAAACTTGGCTAGGTATAACAAGTTGTCCTTGGCCACAGTAACAAAGGTGATCAAAGCAAGATGTGTTCTGGACAATCTCATCTATTAACCATGTTTTTAACGAAGAAACATCCTATAAGATGTTTCTCTCTTACGCACTATGGCTCACACCTGTAATCTCAGCACTTTGGGAGGCCAAGTCAGGAGAATCACTTGAAGCCAAGAGTTCAAGACCAGCCTTGGGCAATAAAGCAAGACCCCCCATCTCTACAAAAATATTAAAAATTAGGCAAGTGTGGTGGTTGATACAGTTTGTCTCTGTGTTCTTACCCAAATCTCTTGAATTGTAATCCCCATAATCCCCACGTGTCAAGGGAGGAACCTGGTAGCAGGTGATCATGGGGGCGGTTTCCCCCACACTGTTCTCATGATAGTGAGTGGGTTCTCATGAGATCTAATGATTTTATATGTTTGACTGTTCCTTCTCCACACATGCTCTTTTTCCTGCAGCTTTGTGAAGAAGGTACTTGTCTTTCCTTTGCCTTCTGCAATGCTTCTAAGTTTCCTGAGGCCTCCCCAGCCATGCTGAACTGAGGCAATTAAATCTCTTTTCTTTATACATTATTCAGTCTCAAGCAGTTCTTTATAGCAGTGTGAGAACAAACTAATACAGTGTTGCACGCCTGTGGTCCCAGCTACTTAGGAGGCTGAGGCGGGAGGACTGCTTGAGAGGCGGGAGGATTGCTTGAGCCCAGGAGTACCAGGATGCAGTGAGCTATGATCCCACCACTGTACTCCAGCCTGGGCAACAAGAGTGAGACCTGGTGGCAAAAAACAAACAAACAAACAAAAAAACCCACATCCTATGGGGTAGATTTCAAAGTCATGCCATGCAACTGGCCACTTCAGGTGAAGAAATGTACTTCCTTCTCATTACGTTTGCTGTATAGAAACATCTGAAAAGCACCATTTTCTTATTTTATTTAATTTATTTATTTTATTGAGATGGAGAGTCTCGCTCCGTCGCCCATGCTAGAGTGCAATGGCACAATCTTGGCTCACTGCAACCTCCACCTCCTGGGTTCAAGCAATTCTCCTGCCTCAGCCTCCCAAGTAGCTGGGATTACAGGCACCCACCATTATGCCCAGCTAATTTTTGTATTTTTGTAGAGATAGGGTTTCACCATATTTGCCAGTCTGGTCTTGAACTCCTGACCTCAGGTGATCCACCTGCCTCGGCCTCCCAAAGTACTGGGATTACAGGCCTGAGCCACCACACTCAGCCTCATTTACTTAATTTTTAAAAGTCCTTTTATTCTACCTTTTTCAATTAAAAAAAAAAAACACCAATGAACTTCTCTATAACACTCTGCCAGCAGTTTATTTAAAGAAGCAGGAAGAATGAAAAGATCTAAATGAGGGTAACTAACAGCATCAACTGCAGCCACCCTCAGCATCTGGATTTTTAGGTACCTCCAATATTGTTTCCAGGTTTGGTTAATGTCTTTCCAAATATCCATACCTGGAGAGGGATTCCCCTGGGTTAAATCTCTAACACAAGCCCCACTATCCAGACAGCACAAGTAAGCTGTGAGAATACGGGTTTCCATTAATATCTTATATGAAAGCCTTAAATGAAAAGTACGGCCTCAAAAAGAAATTTTTTAAATCTATGGCTGCAAAAAAAGAGGGGCAATCAGACTCTGGGCAAACTACTCCAATTTCATATATCAAGACTGAATGAGACAAACTGACATCAAATGCCTCCTGATATGGTACATTAAGAAGAATACACCATCACTTCTCTGATACTCTATTACTGCCAAAAACACAGAACCAGAATCTAAACATAAGGAACAAAGCCAAATTGAGGAACAAACCCCAACTATGGAACAGTTGACAAAACAAAACAAAAAAACTGAGGAACTGGCCCAGATTAAAGGAGACTAAGGACACACAGCAAAAAGTCACCCAGTTAGTAACATCAATTTCGAAAGAGAAATGAGATCTACATTTCTCATCTCCCCTTCCACAGTGTATACATAAAACCCACACACCCTACACATGATTATTAGTGATAATGGGCAGCAGCAAAAATTGTATTTTGCTTTAAAATGCATTATATAATTTGACAAAGTTTTGTTTTGTATTACCAATTAAGTTTGGCTTAGGTAAACTACAAGATACAAGATAAAACTGCATTCTCTACACATCAACTGATGGCCACTCAAGCACCAACTCTAGAATACAAGTGGCTTAAAATAAAAACAGAGAAAGGCAGATAAGTAAAGAATTTACAGAAAAAAAATGTCTCAGTAAGCAAATTTCACTAGGGAAACCATTTTAGAAAATACATGCCTGACTCAAACAAAGAATCACTTCAAACCTAAGGGTTTTCCACAAAGAGAAACACAATGAAACTTTAAAGAGGTTCCAAGTGTTTATTCAGTTGTTACTAGTAACTCCTTCAGAGGCCTCACTTCATCTTATGAACTGCTTTTAAAATGGCACACATGCCTTTATGAATTTCAGTCACAGTTCCCTGATGATTTTGTCTGCCTTCTAGTTTGGCCACTGGAAAAAGTAAGATAAATCTTTGGGAGAGGGAAAGCAGTGTTCAAGACCTGAAAAGTGTCACTTGATGAGAGCACACACAAAGTTTATCATACAGGCTAAGTGCATGGACTCAGGAACTAGGTTGCTTAAATTGAAATCATGGCTTTATTGCAAACTAGTGGTGTGACCTGGAGCAAGAAATTTACTCAAACTCTCTGTGCCTCAGTTTCTTCAATGGAAAACACAGATAAATGTACTTCTAATCAAAAAGGTTCATATATGTAAAGCACTATAATAGTGTCCAGTAAGCCCACTACTACTCTTTCAAGGCTGGATTACTGAATGATATCTAATCTAATTGAATACTGTGAAACTGAAATGGTCCCTTCAAAACAAGTATGTATTTATACTGCCTTAAAAATACATACAATCAAATATCGATACAGGATTTTATAAAGAACTCCTACAGCTCAACAACAAAGAAACTTAGTTCATAAATGAGCAAAGGAATAGACATTTCTCTAAGGAAGATACACAAGTGACCAATAAGCACATGAAAAGATGCTCAACCTCACTAATTAGGGAAATGCAAATCAAAACCATGAGATACCACTTCATACCCATTAGGATGGCTCTGATTTAAAACAAAAACAACAATAATAAAGTAACAAGGGTTGGCAAGGATATGGGGAAAAGTGGAACCTTTCATGCATAGCTAGTGAGAATGTAAAATGGTACAGCCACTATGGAAACAGTATGATTCCTCAAAATATTAAACATAGAATTGCCATATGATCCATCAGTTCCACTTCTGAGCACATACTCAGAAAAAACAAAAGCTGGAATTAAAAGACAGTTGTACACTAATATTCATAGTACCATTATTCACAATAGCCAGAAGGTGGAAAACAACTCAAATGTACACTGACAATGAACAAATGGATAACAAAAATGTGGTACATACATACATATGGCAGGATATGATTCAGCTGAAAAGGAAATTCTGATACATGTTACAACACAACATGAATAAACCTTGAAGACATGCTAAGCGAAATAAGCCAAACACAAAAGGACAAATGTTACATGATTCCACTTATATGAAGTACCTAGAGTAGTCAAATTCATGGAGACAGAAAAATTGGTGGCTACTAGGGACCTGGGGGAGAAGGGAGAATGTAGAGTTATTGTTAAATGAGCACAGAGTTTCAGTCTGGGAGGATGAAAATTTCTGGAGACGGATGGTGGTGATGGTTAAGTACATTCACAACAACATCAATGTACTTAATGCCACTGGACTGCAGACTTAAAATTGGTTAAAATGGTTAATTTTACATTATATTTTACCACAAAAAAATATATTTAGTTTGTCCTTAAACTATGGCTTAGAGAGGGATAACTAAGCTCAGCTGTGAAGGGTCCTATGTTAGTGCCAGGTCAGATGGCTCCAGCTGCCCAGTAACAGAAAAAACAGACAAGTAGTTGTCAAAACTAGCAATAAAAAGGAAATAAAATGGAATCTGAGGAGTATATGTATAAATATAAATGGTTCCTATTACCATCAAGGTAAGGATACAAAACGAGAGAGAGGCATAGTGAAGTCTGTTCTAGAATCCATGCCTCCCTAGGAAGGGTGGCCAGACAGCAAGCAGCAAGCATCCCTTTCCCCTGACTTGCTACATGATGGGCTTCGTGCCTGCTTTGTGTGTGTCCCAACAAAGACTGCTGGGGACTGAACATCTTCCATGGAAAATCCACAATGTGATTATGGAAAACTGGCTTGTACATAAAAGATGTCACACAGTTTTCTTCCTTGCACTTTCTCTCTTATTTCTCACCCTCACTTCAAATTGTTTAAGTAGTGAAATTCTCTTGCCTATTTCACCTAAAACTGAGATGAAGAGGAATGAGGGAGAATGGTAATAATTAATTGTTCTCCTAGATTCTGGTTCCTTTTCCCTTTCACTATTCAACACACATGTAAGTGCCCATTAGGTGTTCGGTACCACACTAGACACTTGGAACAGATAGCAGCAAATAAGAAACACGGTCCCTATCCATATGAAGTACATTATAATAGCAGCTACTGGAGGGCAGGCATTATGTTACATACTTTGTATGCGTATCTCACATCATACCCACGTTATTCTTTTTTTTTTTTTTTTTTTTTTTTGAGACAGGGTCTCCCTCTGTCGCCCAGGCGGGAGTGCAGTGACGTGATCTTGGCTCACTGCAACCTCCACAGGCTGAAGTGATCCTACTCCCCAGTAGCCAGGACCATAGGTGCGAGCCACCATGACTACCTAATTTTTGTATTTTTTTGTAGAAACAGGGTTTCACCACATTGCCCAGGCTGTACTCAAACTCCTGAGCTCCAGTGATCCCCCTGCCTCAGGCTCCCAAAGTGCTGGGATTACATGAATGAGCCACCGTGCCCAGCCTTCACATCAATCTTACCAGGTAGGTATCATTATCCTCATCATACAGATGAGGAAACCAGCTTAGAAACTACCTTGCGCAAGTTCATATACTGGTAAATTCGGTTCAAAATGTTAACTAGATTATAATGTTCATGATTTTCCACGTACTCTGCATTAGGACAGAATTTAATTGCATTTCAATTATGGACACTACGTTGTGAAAAGAGTGACAGGGGCCAGGCACACTGGCTCACGCCTGTAATCCCAGCACTTTGGGAGGCAGGTGGATCACGAGGTCAAGGGATCGACATCATCCTGGCCAACATGGTGAAACCCGTCTCTATTAAAAATACAAAAATTAGCTGGGCATGGTGGTGCACACCTATAGTGCCAGCTACTCGGGAGACTGAGGCAGGAGAATTGCTTGAACCCCGGGGGACGCAGGTTGCAGTGAGCAGAAATGGCGCCACTGCACTCCAGCCTGGTGACAGAGCGAGACTCCATCTCGAAAAAAAAGAAAAAAAAAAGGTGACCGGATATGAATTTTTATGACATAATTGGAAAGTGCATTAACTGACCTAAAATCTTCTATGATATAGCACTGATTTAGTGTGAGTGAGGGAGGCAACAAAAAATCTGAAAGGCAACTTTCTTTCATTACCTTCCCAATCCTTCAGCTACTGACTAAATTTTGTAAGGGTAAAGAGTAAATTTTTCCTTGATTACTAGAAGTAAGAAAATGTTTTCTAAAGCTGTAAACATGGTAGAGCTCACGCCAGTAATCCTAACACTTTGGAAAGCCAAGGCGAGTGGATCACCTGAGGTCAGGAGTTTGAGACCAGCCTGGCCAACATGATGAAACTCCATCTCTACTAAAAATACAAAAATTAGCTGGTCATGATGGTGTGCGCCTGTAAGTCGGTGGTGGGCACCTGTAAGCCCAGCTACTCAGTAGGCTGAGGCAGGAGAAACGTTTGAACCCAGGAGGCGGAGGTTGCAGTGAGCTGAGATCGTGCCACTGCACTCCAGCCTGGGTGACAGAGCAAGACTCCGTCTCAAAAAAAAAAAAAAAATAAGTAAAAAATAAAGCTGTAAACACAAAATTCAGGAAATCTAAAGACATCTGTTATGGGTGCCACACCTTGACTACATACATACACACATAAAGACACTTGTGTGTGCACATATATGTATGTCATAAATCTGATTCTGAAACAATTTCTCTTGCATTTTTCCTGCAGAAGAGCACTATGTTACAATTGCAGTAGGGACTGTGACAGTCTTCTGAATGTACGGCTTACACTATCAATCAGAATTCTGCAAAGAACGCTTTTTTTCTAAATTGAAAAAGAACATGAATCTACATATAGTTCCATTTAATGAAGAGGTTTTGTGTTCTTTTTTCTGTTGGCAGAAATTACACAGACACAGTACCAGCCCAGCCTCCATCAAACCATGTTTGACCAATTTCTTAGCAGCCAAGCCTTTGACACACAGTTTGGTATTTTCATGTACTTGAATCCAGCAGTGCATCTTTCCTTTTCAATAACACAGACCAGAGCATTTATGGAGCCCTTCAAAATAAGGTCTAATGCACAAAGGAAAGATCATGAGTTAGGTTTATAAGGGGTTAAGCTATTTCAGAGAAGCCTGCCCCTAAGGAAAAAATTAAAGATGACAATTGCCACTTTTAAACACATATAAAATAGGACATTGTAGATATTCTACACGAGTTTAAAAATAACCCAATAAACTAAAATAAAATGATGGGAATCAAAATTCCTATGTTCAGAATGGCGGAGAAGAGATTTCCAAAACATTTTATGTAACACCATTACATGAAAAAGGAAATGCCTTTTTTGCTTGAGTGTTAATACAAAGCAATACATTTCTTCTTTTGAATTGTAACTTATATTATAATGATCAAACCTACATTTGTGGTAAAAATGAAAACCACTTTGAAGAAGCGGTCTTAACCACAATTCAAAGCTTAAAGAATGGCTTTCTGCCAACGTGTATCTGAGCCATTAAGCTGTCATGTTGCCTTCCTGCATTGCTAGGACCAAAAGAGCAGGCCCACCAGCTAGTATCTGGTCACTCAAGCCTCACAGAGCCCATGAGGCTCTGAGAGAGAAAAAAACAGCACAGGAGCACAAGACTTGATGGTGCAAGATCTAACTGCAAGCTTGCTTTGCCTTCGGTAATACTACAGGCTCATTAATGCTTCTACAAACATCTGACGATGTTTGCCTTTATTCAACACCGGCAAAGGAAAGATTTGGAATTGAGACTGGCCAGATCACCAAGCACTGATTAAAGTATGCATCATCAGTAACTTATGGAAACACTAGTATAGGAGGGCAAGCCTTGAGAGAGTGAGTCGGGGTGGCAATGCAGAAGACAACAAGGCTCCTAGGAAGTGGACAGGATTTTCAGTTTTGAGTCATTCATGTTATGTATTTACTTGATACTTTGCTATGCTATGTATGAACTTAAATTGTACAAGCTGCAAAGGTGCTGTGTTACAGAGTTAATTTACTAGTTAACTGTCTAGTCAATCGCCCTATGTCAAATTGCTTAATTAAGAAACAAGAGGCTAGTTTTTCTTTAAAGATGAGCTCCACTGTAGCTATTTAATTCTTAATATTCCTTCTCTCACCAACTTCTGCAAAGGCATGTTTCCTAAAGTTACGTGGAGTCTCTACTGTCTACAGCACTAGTACTACTGACCTCCTCCCTCATCTTGCCTTCCGCCACAGGCAGTTCACTAACAAATTCCATCAACTGGATTTCCAAATTATCTTCTCTATCTCCATTCTCTAAATCTGTAAGATTAGATGAAGCTCTCATTGCCACTTATACCTATAGCTTCCTCAACTGGCTTCATATAGTAAAGTAAACGAGACAGCAATAGACAGAATACATCTCCTTATGTGTATTCTTAAGTATCATTAACAATCCTGAGAGGTCAGCATTATTTCTAATTTAAAAAGGAAAAAGGAAGGTCGGAAAGCCACAAGGTGAGGGTTTCCCTCATTCCTGACTCCACAATGATCAACAAAGGTTAAAGATAATGAGCCCCACATATAAAACAAATAAGGAAGCCATATTCTGTTCCATAAACTACTTATATTCTTTGCCTTTCCAAAATAATGACTTTATCCCAATTCACTGATAACATTTATTCTCTTTTCCCAGCAAACAAACCACCTATCATTATTTAATGTTTCAAAGAAATCACTTAACCTGTAATTGATTTCTCAGCAAACCAAAACTGTTGAATCCCAAGGATGAAATACCGTAATATTCCAATTTGAGAATATGAAGCAATACCATAAGGTGAAATAAACCAGGGAAATCTGTGTTAACAGCTGTAGGGATCAGTCAAATTCAGACTCCTAAAGAATTATAACTAAGTAATCTAGCAATGAAGAAAATGTCATACCACTGTATTTGTGCTGAGAAAAAAAAAATGCCAACTAGTTTCCACAATAAACTGGAAATGCACACTCAATATTTTAGGCTATAACTTTTAATCCTGGGCAGTATTTTTTCTTAATAGCACACATGCCCATTAGATAAATATGGCCAAAGTTATAAGCTTGTATTATTCACATTCAAGATGACTCGTGTACAATATTGAGTTCTCAAATACAAATCTGTACGCAGTAGGTGCTCCCTATATGAATAAACTATAATAGCAAGTCACCTGTTAAAACACATGCAACCAAAACAAAAAGATTATTATGGAATCTTATCTATTAAACTACATTATTATTTAGATCAATTACAATTTAACATAATTAAAGCACAGTTAAATGATGATTTAAGAAAACTGATGTGTAATGTTTAATTTCCATGATGGAGAAAAAAATTGTAAGTTGACATTAACTTTTCAAGTTTTTTTTTTTTTTGGAGATGGAGTCTCGCTCTGTTGCCCAGGCTGGAGTGCAGTGGCGCAATCTCGGCTCACTGCCAGCTCCGTCTCCCAGGTTCACACCATTCTCCTGTCTCAGCCTCCAGAGTAGCTGGGACTACAGGCGTCTGCCACCACGCCCAGCTAATTTTTTGTATTTTTAGTGGAGACCGGGTTTAACCGTGTTAGCCAGGATGGTCTCGATCTCCTGACCTCGTGATCTGCCAGCCTTGGTCTCCCAAACTGCTGGGATTACAGGCGTGAGCCAGTGTACCCAGCCCCTAACTTTTCAAATTTTACAATTTCACCAAACTATTTTACCAAATTCAGGTAGCTAAAATTGATAGAATTATCTTTCTCATGGAGAATGCCCTACAAAAATCCAACACTATAGCTTACTGTTATTACTTGCTCCACAAGCAACGTTCTTTAATGAAGCATGTTGCCACTTCAAAAAAGTGATAATCCACATTTTTTAAAGATTCTATAAAGAAGTGGTGTCAAGATCTAAATGGGAGTCTCTCAATACACCTTACAAATTCCCTGATGTAGTTTTGTTGAGTCTAAAACTAATTGATTGGAAAATGTGATACACCATGTTCAGGTCTCCAGCAATTACACCCAGGCAATTCTTTACTGTAATAACAATAATATACCACTGTGTTTAAGAAAATAATGACAATATTATTAAACATAATGTTATTAGTTAACAAATTGATTATCTGTGCTTTTAAAATGTTATAAGCTCAGGATATAAAGCAGAATTTCAGATTGAAAAGAAAACCTTAATTCTAAGTAAAAACTTGAACTTTGGAACAAAAATCAAGTTGAAAGTGAGTCATTCTGTTAATTTTTCCTACTATTTATCCATGTTTTGGTTTGGTTCTAGTATTTCTCCAAAATTAAAACCACTGGTCCAGTTATTATATTCGACAAGGCCTTTATTCTGAAAACTACTACTCATCCTGAATCAGCTCTCTCCTTTTTGGACAATCTCCTAAGATCTAAGATTTATGCTATTTCCCAGCACCCTCCTGACTTGATCCTTGTTAGTCAGATAACTTCTCACTTGACCCGCCCAGTTTGCTGACTCAAAAGCAATGTTCACATACTATTCTTTTACAGGGAGAATGTACAGCAAACTCTTTTGTTTGTTCAGGCTGCATGTAAATGAGGAATGGGAGGAGAAGAGAGAGAAAGGGGCTGGAAGGTTGGAAGAGAGAGGGAGGAAAGCAGAGAACACTGGAGTACAAAAGAGCAGTGAAAAAAAAGAGAGAAAGAAAAGATTGTTTGAGGGAATGTCACAGCCACCAAGTTGAAGAGAAATAAAAGAGAGCAATGGAGTATCTAGTGGCCATAAAAGGGCAACTGTCCATCTCCTAACAAACCAAATCTGGTCAGTCCCAAATATGGAAATGTTTTAGTTGAAATACAGAGCTTTTCTTCTGTGGAATACGAGCATAGATCACAATCAAATAATCTCACACTTGGATATCTACCACTGTGAGAAAAATCTGGTGAATTATTACATAAACTCTTTCCACATTTTGCTTCCTCAAAATCCAGGTTTTTCTAACAAAAAGAAACAAACAAGGAAAAAATCCCAACACTTTTATAGTTATTTTAGAGCTTCCGTCTCTGTAAAATAGGAAGGTTAATTGTTAGCAATCTGCAGAGCTGTTGTGAGGACTGGGTAAATCATTTGGTAAGGGAAATCTTGTAAGTGCAATATTGATTCAATGTTAGCATAACACACTCAGATATTCTTGGCCTTCAGATGTACCAATCCCCAACTCACAAGAGATCAGTGATGACAAATTTCTAGAAATTGAAATCATTTCAAAATAAGATTACCTTCTTATATATCTAGTTATTCTCTCAGTTTGTAAATTACGAGGCTGGTAAATAAGAGTATGACCTGTTCTGCCATAACAGGATAGATGCATGTCTTAAAAACTTAGTAGTATCAAAACTTCATTCATTTGACTAATATTTGCTGAATACCTGTTATGACTATTCACTGTCCCAGGGGATGGAGTTGCAGGAGTCAACAAAATAAGCAAAATCTGCTAATGAGGGTGGGGGAAAGGATAGATTTGGAAAGTAGACCAAGGATTGAAAATTGGCTCCCTACAGAAATAGTGACTGTTTATTTCAAATATGAATGCTTTCAGTGTGTTCTGCTTGCACCCAGTCACCCCCATTTTATAAGCATATTTGTGTTACTTATCTCTGGCCTATCCCTGCCCCAGGGCTAGAATTTCTCACTCAAGTTAGTTTTTCCACAGAAAATTCAACAATAAAGGAGTTTATTTAAAGTTAAATTTCATGCACATTTGATTAATCTAGCTGCTTAGCTGCGGCCACCAACACTTCTACAGGCATTTTTAATCCCCACATCACCCTTGGGTGCCATCTCTGGCTACTGATCTCAGTTTGGGGCCAACTAAACTAGAATGCAGTTTAGTTTCCTTCTAAAGTACACTCTAGGAGGAGAAATTTACCAAAGAAAAAGAATACAAGCTGCTATCATGCATGATGACAACCAAAGGGAAGAGACAAAGCTTTGAAGAAACAAATTCCACAGAGAGACAACATAAAACCTTGTGCTTCCAACAGGATAACCAGCATGAGGTGGAGAGCGGTGACAACGAAGTGAGTAAACATAACTTAAGGGGAAAAAAAAGCAATCCTCTTATAATGCCAAAAAGCCAAACAACGCTATGGAAAAGAGTAGGAAGAGTTGGGAGAAGACAAGGGGTTAATGTGGAATAGGGGGAATCTGGTGAAACAAAGCAATAGAAAAAAATGAATTCAACTCTTCCATACTCTGAATCCATATGTTTTCATTTACTGCCTCCACCACTAAAGATGTATGCCTGCACACATCTGTACAAAGACAAGCAACCATCATCAGGGTAGTTAACACACTGATTGGGAGAGGTTATTTATCTTCTGTAATTTCAAAACATGATTTCTGAAGAGCATATCATGCCCAATTCAGAGAACTGAACTATGTACTTTGACTAAATTTCCAAGAACTTGCAGAAAAAGATGAATTATGCGTATTATCTTTTGTCCTCCTCTTTTGGCAAATAATTCTTCCATTTTTCAACTCCCAAGTGTAGAAAACTAATGTACAAATTCCACTGCTGTGAAACAATTTACCAGAAGTCTTCATCCTTTCACTGTTTTCTAAGGAGAAAGAAACTATATTTTAGACAATCTTAAAATATACATATGCTGATACCACCCTGCTTTGAAGCCTTATTTATTTTAAAATATTCACCAGAAACTCTGTGATCATCCTCAATGAATCTATAAAGCAAACATCTGCTGTTATGAGGACACTGCAGTAGGCACAGGAACTAATCCAAGAAAAATAAAATTTTAAATGTTAGTGAAGTCTTCACAAAAACAGAAGCTTTAACATTTGAACATTTAACTGCCTTCAATATTTGTAATGTATTTGATTTATGCTTAATTTTTTGCAACTTTAAATTTTATATTTGCCTTCTGAATTGAAGAAGCACCTATTATACAAACAAGTCCTAACATATAAAAAATGAAACTGAGAGGTTTTATTTTTCATTTTTTTGAGACAAGGGTCTTGCTCTGTTGCCCAGGCTGGAGTGTAGTGCCATGATCTTGGCTCACTGCAACCTCTGTGTGCTAGATTCCAGTAATTCTCCTGCCTGAGTCTCCCAAGTAGCTGAGATTAACCGCATCTGGTTAATTTTTGGATTTCTAGTAGAGATGGGGTTTCACCATGTTGGACAGGCTGGTCTTGAACTCCTGACCCCAGGTGATCTGCCCACCTCGGCTTCCCAGAGTGCTGGGATTACAGGCATGAGCAACTGCACTTGGTCTGAACTGATAGGTTTTAGTGTGCATCATCATTTTATTTGTATTTTCTTTTTATTTTATTAATTAATTAATTTTTTTTGAAACAGAATCTCAGACTGTCACCCAGGCTAGAATGCGGTGGCATGACCTCGGCTCACTGCAACCTCCACCTCCCGGGTTCAAGAGATTCTCCTGCCTCAGCCTCCCAAGTAGCTGGGATTACAGGCGCCCGCCACCATGCCTGGCTAATTTTTGTATTTTTAATAGAGATGAGGTTTCACCATATTGGCCAGGCTGGTCTCGAACTCGTGACCTTGTGATCCACCTGCCTCGGCCTCCCAAAGTGCTGGGATTACAGGCGTGAGCCAAGACGCCCGGCCTATTTGTATTTTTTTTTAAACTGCATGAGTTTCTTCCATCAATGCAAAGCCAAGGGTAAATCCTTCCACAACTAGGATGTATTGTAAATTTCCTATGTATGAACCTTTAAATATTTACCAAGACAGGTGGGGGGCGGTGGCTCATGCTGGTAATCCCAGCACTTTGGGAGACCGAGGCAGGCAGATCACGAGTTCAGGAGATTGAGACCATCCTGGCTAACACGGTGAAACCCCGTCTCTACTAAAAATACAAAAAATTAGCCAGGCATGGTGGCACGCGCCTGTAGTCCCAGCTACTCAGGAGGCCGAGGCAGAAGAATCACTTGAATCTAGGAGACAGAGTTTGCAGTAGAGCCGAGATCACGCCACTGTACTCCAGCCTGGGTGACAGAGCAAGACTCCATCTCAAAAAATAAATAAAAATAAATACATATATATATTTACCAGGGCAAAAAAACACATACACAAAACGATACAGCAACACAAAAACAAAACCAAAACAAAACGAAAGTTTTACAGCAAACTAACTGTACCATCAGAGATAAAAAAAAAAAAAAAACTACTGATCTCGTAATATTTGTCTTAGATATCTGAAGCTTTTGTGGCTGAGGTCAGCCTGGCAATATGAATTTATTAGACTGAGTTTCATAGTTTTCCAGTTGGTAATCACTAGAAATTAGTCTCTGCAATCCCATACATACACATGCCACTGACACCGAAGTTTTCGAAAGGTATATATTGTGTGATACATTCAAAACATTTTCTATTTTGTTCTTTTCTGTTTCATTTGGGGGTTGGGGGTTCACGGGAGGCAGCAACTTACTAAACTGATTCCAGAGTGTGCTACCACTGGCAGTTTGAAAACCACTATCTATGAGTTGATAACCATCACAATGCATGCCAAGGGGCGAGATACTACATCACTCTACTTAATAAAACAGGCTTGGTTAGTGTTACTCAAAAGCCACTGCTGCTATGTTCTTCTACTCTCTTTCTATTCCTTAGATATTCTCTAACAACTTTACTTCAAAAAATGAAAGTAAAAGATGGTAGGAGGACCCTTGAAAGTAATGTAGAGGATATGGCATAGCATTAGAAAGCATACTGAAACTTAAGCTGGTCACTGCCTCTCAGAAGGCAAAATAACACAAAACTAATACCACTTTTAAGGGACGTCAAAAAAAAAAAAAGGGACGTCTATGACTAAGGGAAACATACACTTAGTGGAGCTAAACAATATCCACATAAATGTGGATATATTTTATTTCAATCTTTTGATAAAACGAAAACAAGTTTTAAGAAATACATTCTTTTCTATATTCAATGCACTGATATTTTATTTTCTATTCTAATACATGCTTTAATGCTGGTCATAACCCACTGAATTTATTTCTTGACCAACTCATGAATGTGCTGAAGCCTGCAATTTGAAAAACACAGCTTTAGAAAACACACAAATCACCCCAGCAGGATAAGATGATCATGGATAAAGTAGCAGACTCCAGTGGCCACCTTCTTTCACTGATGAGAAAAAGCCCAAAAAATTGAAAACATCAGTCAAATAGTGATGGCTTATCTTACTCTAGGAATAGCAAGACTCAGTCAGGTAAGAAAAATGTAATAGTGTACCCTCTACAAAAAAAAAAAATCGAATCTGGCATTTAGTAATCATCAACACTTAATCTGACACTGGCTTCCTACATGCCCAAACCTGCACTGTGTGTATATATATATATAATTATCTATATATAAATCATATTATATAATTATATAACAATATGCTTATTTTTCTAATATATAAATTTCTGGCTTTTTTCAAGTCATTCTTAGAACCTGTCACAATAACAAGAGAAGGATTAGATTTGAAATGCAGGTGAGGTGACCCCAGGATCTAAGTAAGCTCTTAACCACAAAGCCATAAAGACTTCCAGGCCGGGCACGGTGGCTCACACCTATAATCCCAGCACTTCGGGAGGCCGACATGGGCAGATCATGAGGTCAGGAGTTCAAGACCAGCCTGGCCAACATGAAACCCCGTCTCTACTAAAAATACAAAAAATTAGCTAGGCATGGTGGCTGGGGCCTGTAATCCCAGCTACTGGGGAGGCTGAGGCAGGAGAATTGCTTGAACTGGGAGGCAGAGGTTGCAGTGAGCCGAGATCACACACCTGCACTCCAGCCTGGGCAACAGAGCAAGACTCCATTTCAAGAAAAAAAAAAAAAAGAAAAAAAAAAAGTCTTCCAAAGAGAAAAGGACTTCCCAGCTCTAGCTGTACATCAAAAACCTCTGTGGAGTTAAAACAAAACAAATGGATTCTCAAGTGCTACCCCAAAAAGAAATGTTAAAGTTGAGATAGCAAGTATTATAAAAAAACAATTTTGTAAACAACACACTGAACACTATCCTGAAACCATTATGTCCAAGAATATCTTTTTAGAGGGTGGATACTATTCTGTCCCATCAGACATAAAATTCCTGATTGAACTGATTGACTGCCTTGGCTAATAAGCAGATGATTCTACCTTGGAACTTGATTAGATCACTGTCATTATAGACTAGAGTTTAATATAAAGCAGTTTCATCTTACTTTAACAACTAAATTCCATTAAGAATATAACTGCTAACATACCAAAAGGATTTTAACATTAAGGTAGACTAACTGACAAAAATCATGGACTATACCAGTGTATTTCTATTGCACTTATCTACCCATGATTGATTTAAACCTGTCTTCCCATACTGTTTCTTTTATTACCTAAAAGAGAGTTCTGAATCTGATGTAACATTAATTAATTCAGCATTCTTCACTCACTTCTACCACTCTTTAAAAAGAGCATTTAATACCAAACACACAGTACAAAAATCAGGTTTCCAAGATTTCGTATAATTAAGAAACTTTTCATTATATCACTCAAAATTTTATAAAAATAAAAACTTAAAAGGTTTTTGATTAAGTAGGTATTATGAAGACTAGAATTACTATACTAGTAACCACAAGTAACAGCAAAACTACATACCACAAACACATGAACAACTGCATACATACATTGTTAAATAAATAATAATCACAATATTAATTTTTTTTAATTACTCATCTTTGGCCAGGCGTGGTGGCTCATGCCTGTAATCCCAGCACTTTGGGATGCTGAGGCAGGCAGATCACCTGAGGTCAGGAGTTTGAGACCAGCCTGACAAATATGGTGAAACCCCGTCTCTACTAAAAATACAAAAATGAGCAGGGCGTGGTGGTGGGCACCTGTAGTCCCACCTACTCGGGAGGCTGAGACAGGAGAATTGCTTGAACTCAGGAGGTGGAGGCTGCAGTGAGCCAAGATGATGCCACTGCACTCCAGCCTGGACAACAGAGCAAGACACTGTCTCAACAAAAAAAATAAATAAATAATAGGCTGGGCGCGGTGGCTCACGCCTGTAATCCCAGCACTTTCGGAGGCCGAAGCGGGTGGATCACGAGGTCAGGAGTTCGAGACCAGCCTGGCCAACATGGTGAAACCTCGTCTCTACTAAAAATACGAAGATTAGCCAGGTATAGTGGTGAATGCCTGTAGTTCCAGCTACTCAGGAAGCTGAGGCAGAAGAATTGGTTGAACCCAGGAGGCTGAGGTTGCAGTGAGCCGAGACAGTGCCACTGCACTCCAGCTCAGACGACAGAGCAAGACTCCATCTCAAAAAGAAATAAATAAAAATAAAAAATAAATAAATAACTCATTTTCCTTTAAGTGAAAATTCTTTGTAAAAGAAAAAACTGTACTAAATGGCCCAAATAAAAATTGTTTTGTTTGGTCAAATTAGTACCCCAACTGAAGACTTCATCCAACTATTTCCTGTTCAGGCTACCATAAAATGACAGTTCTGTAGAGAACTAGCCTATGATGTAAAAGATAATTACAGAGTAATACATGAATAATCCCTAAACTATTTGGTGAGTGAAATTACAGCCCATTACTATAAAAACTTAGGGAAAATATTTACAGTATCCTCCATAACCATATATCATAAAGGAAAAAGAAAATCCATGGGTTTTTGTAACAAAAAATACTACCATAAATCCATAATCACATCTATAATCAAAAGTTATATATCTTAAATATGCAATAACTAAATACAGAATATCTTAAATATGCATTAACTAAATACAGAATCATGAGTGTTCATTCTATCCATGACCTTGGGGTCACTGGGAGATTTCTAAAGCATACCTTTTAATCCACGCCATGGTACTTCAAGAACATGTTAAGGTAAGTCACAGCTTGGAACACTTCGATGCACCTCAAAACACCTCAGCCAGTGTATCTGTATCATTCTCCTTTCGTTTTGAGATCATAATGGTTCTGAAGAACTATAATGCTTCCATTTGAATGATAGTCTCATAATTTCAATGACTTAAAAACAAAAACAAAAAATAAGGCCTTAAGTGTTGGTATGTTAAACTGCTAGTGCACTGTGTTAACTGCTGCCATGACTAAGAAAAACAAAAAAGCTGCTGCTACCACTGTGTAACACTGTCATTTTTAATGTGAACCCTCATATGAATGAGGAATAGAGTGACAGTCCTTGCTTTATCGAGATCTTTCTAGTAAAACCCCACAAATCTCTTTGCCCCAATTGTTTCTTCAATTTTCTTCTCAAGGAATAAAAATTACTTAAAAGACTGGTCTGAAGACTTACTAGGTGCTACGCCTGCTTCTCAACGACCACTATTCTATTCTGTGAATGAGGGCCAGAAATCACCTGTACACCTGTCTAAAAGGAAACTGATTAATAGACTAGGCAGGGGATCCTTCAAACAATGCTCCTCCTGATGCTGATATTAATGAATCTGGTTAATTCCATGGACATCATTAAACTGAAAACAGCTCCAGTTTCTAAAGATTACTTCTATAGTAGCATTCATAAAAATGAACAGACAGACAGCTAACCATCAAGTTTTACTGCCATTCTGTAATTGACTTGGCAGGTATCTGTCCCTTTCCTCCTAACCCCACCCCACCTTTCTTACATAAAAACATAAAAAATATTTCATTTTTAGAAATGGTATAGTAAGAAGTGTATGTATCACGTTTTAAATCTACTAAGAATTCACACTGCTTTTACGACAAGTGTGGCATCATGTAGCTACAAGAAAGAACACTCAAGCTACACAAAAACTGATAACTGATCAATAAATATATTCATTTACTGTCATAAAGCAATTTAAATTACTTTAGGATGACTGATAAGGCAAATTTTTAATACACGCAAGCCATAAAAGGAGCTTCCTAGGAAAGAAGTAGATGAGAAAGGTTCTGTTATACTCTAGGCGTATGGAACAGCTTGTGTAAAGAATGAAGATGAAAGTTTCCCAGCTAGGGCTAAAAAGTATGTGCTAAGGAGAAAATGAAACTATTTCCTGGTTGAAAGAGTAGATGTAACTGATGAAAATCTTTCAATCCACTGTCAGAAAAAATTACGTATTTTTAAGATTCACATTTACCGTAGATTGTGGGGAATGCAGACTACAAAATGTAGGTCACTCTTCAGAAAGCTGATAAGGGTGACAGAATTATATATAGGAAAGAACTCTACCAGAGTAGGTGGGAAGAAACTAATGAAGAACAGAAACAAGGGACCTGATCCAATGAAATCTCTGCCTGTAGCCACAACCATCTTTTCAAACTGATGATTTTAGCCCATTAGTCCATCCCTCTGGCCCCTTCCCATTCCTCCTTAAAACAACCTAATGGCTCTGAATGTGACACACACACACACACACACACACACTCACTCACTCCTGAAAGGATATCACATTGTTTCCTACACTCTGCTCCTCCAGACAAATGTATTCTTCACAGAACTACAAATCTTTATCTTTAATTGCATTCTATTTTTATCTTCAGTAACGTGTATTAAAAACCCTACGAGGCCGGGAGCAGTGGCTCATGCCTATAATCCCAGCACTTTGGGAGGCCAAGGCGGGTGGATCACCTGAGGTCAGGAGTTTGAGACCAGCCTGGCCAACATGGTGAAACCCTATCTCTACTAAAAATACCAAAAGAAAAAAAAAACAAACAAAAAAAACACCCAGACATTAGCTGGTCATAGTGACGCGCACCTGTAGTCCCAGCTACTCAGGAGGCTGAGGCAGGTACCGGGAAGCAGAGGTTGCAGTGAGCCGAGATCACACAACTATACTCCAGCCCGGGTGACAAAGTGAGACTGTGTCTCAAAAAAAAAAAAAAAAAAAAAAAAAAAAGCACCTATGAAACTGTCTAGAAAACATTCTGCTTCCGTGCTAGTTATTACAGTCTCTTTCCTTTACTATGCTGTGAGGTCCCAAGGGTATAACTTTTGTCTTTCATCTCTGTAAACCTATCATCACTTTACCACCAAAGCCCGCAACACAGTAGGCACTAGAAACTACTAAATATGTGAAAATGTTATGCACTGTACTTCAAATATATGATTTATAAGCTAAATATAGAAAGTTCATGATGCCAGGTATATCTGATATGCCATTAAACATAGTGGGTACACAAATATTTGTTGAATGAATGGAAGAAAATATTTAGGAATGGCTCTTCCAGGCAGGATAGGGAAAAACACACGTTCACTGCTAAATGATATTAAGAATCTAAAATGATTTTTGGAATATCCAATTTTCCATTTTAAAATTAACTTATTTGGCGGATTATATTAATATTTTGAGAATTATATTTACATCAAAATTCACATTTATAATTCAAAACTTTGTATATATTAATACACTAAAAATACATTGTGATGCCAGTATCAAGGAGAGCAAAGGCTCTGAAAGCGGAAAAATTAAATTAACATAAATAAGGCCCACTTTTTTGATGACTAAATTCTGATTATTTTGTTTTGGTTTTGACTACTGAATTTACAACACACAATGTTTATGAAATTATGAGATCAAATAACTACTAGCAAACTACTGCTAAAGCATAAACTTCAAGAAAGTAGTTAGAAACAGATGCCAATAACTAATGTTTTTATAAACAGCCTCACATAGTAATCTGAAACGACAATAATGAAGGTGCTATAATGGTCACTGCAATACTGATTATTAGGAAAGGTTTGGGTATTTCTTTCCAACACAGGGGAATGGTTAAATTATGACACATCCATACAATGGAAACGTTCATTAAATAATACTGAAATAACATGGTAATATGTTAATTACATATGATTACCTAACTGTATATAGTATTTTCCTACATATTTTTGTATGTCTATTTATTCATTTTAATCAGGACAGAAATTTTAAAATACATTTAGTAAATATAAATATGTACGTTCCATGAGATCAAGAAAAATTTTCAGATGTGTACATTCCTGTATCTCCAGCACTTATGACAGCACCTTGACAAAGGTGTTAAGAGTGGCAGCAAAGCTTAAGAGAAGATTGTCTGGGTCTCATTCCTAGATCCTCTACTCACTAGCTATGAGACTTCAGGCAAGTTACTTAACTTCTAGGTGACTTACTTTCTCCTTTTGAAAAATTGGGATAAAAATAATGGAAGGGGGAAAAGACTTAATACATGTAAGGCACTTAGAACAATATCTGGAACATAGTGATGACACAGTGAACTGGGAAAGTGGGCAGCAGTGAACCCATTGCCTCAAACCTGAATAAATGAATGGACTTTTTTTTTTTTTTTTTTTTTTTTTTAAAGAGACGGGATGTTGCTTTGTTACCCAGGCTGTAGTGCAGTGGCACAATTGTGGCTCACTGCAGCTCAACCTCCTGGGCTCAAGTAATCCTCATGCCTCACTCAGCCTCCTGAGTAGCTGGAACTATAGGCATGCACCACATACCCCACTAACTTTCTTTTTTTTTTGCAGAGATGGGGTCTTGCTATGTTGCCAGGCTGGTCTCAAACTCCTGGCCTCAAGTGATCCTCCTGCCTTGGCCTCCAAAATTGCTGGGCTTATAGGCATGAGGCACTGCACCTGGACTGAGTGGACTGTTTTTAAAATACAGAAAGAAATGTTAGTAAAGTCACCTGTGCGGGAACTCAAAGACTAGAACATATATTACACCTTCACTGTTTTGGACACTTCAAAGTGCACGTAATTTTGTACCTATTACACTTCCTTATCATAATCCAATCACCATATGTTAAGAATCTCAGGTCTTCTATTAACTTTATACTAAACCTTTGACCATCATGGTACTTACTACTAGTAGGATACATATTTTATGCTATTTTTCCAATGGTCATAATATATTTGCACAGTACAGGCCGGGCGCGGTGGCTCACGCTTGTAATCCCAGCACTTTGGGAGGCCGAGGCGGGCGGATCACGAGGTCAGGAGATCGAGACCACGGTGAAACCCCGTCTCTACTAAAAATACAAAAAAATTAGCCGGGCGTGGTGGCGGGTGCCTGTAGTCCCAACTACTCGGAGAGGCTGAGGCAGGAGAATGGCGTGAACCCCGGAGGTGGAGCTTGCGGTGAGCCGAGATTGCGCCACTACACTCCAGCCTGGGTGACAGAGCAAGACTCCATCTCAAAAAAAAAAAAAAAAAATATATATATATATATATATATATATATATACACACATATATATCTGCACAGTACAATGTACAGTCTTCTGTAATCATCCTTTTAACAACCAACACTATTTTGTAACAATGGGTCCATATAAGAGTGCAGTGGTTTGTAGAGTTTTATCAAACTCAATTTTATTATATTCATTCTTTAATAACTAGGCAATTCACTCTCTAATCATTAAAAAAAATATATATACACACACACACACACACACACACAGAATATCCCTTCAAAAACATACAAAAAACACCTGAGCATAAATAACCCAAGTGTACCTCCCAATGAGTGGATTTTAAAATGTGGTATATGCATAGAATGGAATACTATTCTGCTTTAAAAAGAAACAAAATTCTGACAACACTACATGGATAAACCTTGAAGACATTATGGTAAGTGAAGTAAGCCAGTCACAAAAAGACAAACACTACATGATTCCACTTACGTGAAGTGCCCAGAGTAGTCAAATTCATAGAGACAAAAAGAATGGTGGTTACCAGGGACCTGGGGGGCAATGGGGAGGTATTATTTAATGGGTTTGCAGTTTCAGTTCGGGCAGATGAAAACAGCTGTGGAGATGGATGGTAGTGATAGTTGCACAGCACCGTGAATGTACTTACTACCACTAAACTGTACAATTTAAAATTGTTTAAATGGTAAATTTTATTTATGTATATTTTGCCACAATAAATAAACTGAACACACCTGATGAGATACATAGTGGATAGTAACTTACTTTTTTCCTTATATTTTGACAAATTTTCTAAATATTTCCTTTGTTTTACAAATCGAACCTATTTCTCCTATTTCTATCTTCGTTAAGTGGCACTACTCATCCTTCCAGACAGCCACAACATTCAACCATTTTCCTTCCCATCCTAAGCCAAGTCTTACAAACTGATTTTAACTCTGTAACACTACTTGAGTCTGATGCCTTTCTTTTATTTATAATGCCTCGGCCTTCATTAAGTTGTTCCTTACAGCACAGGATCACTGTAACAGTCCTATAGATAATCACCTATCCTCAAAAGCCTAGCCTTCACAATTATCACTAGCTATTTTCTTGAAATAAAGCTCTAGTTTTAAAACCTGTACAAAGGGCTCCACTGTTTCTTCGAATTTAAAGTTCTAAGCAAAACATCAAAAAATACTTTTCTGTCTGATCTAACCTACCCTTTTGGGCTCACCTTCACAAGACCCTTCTGCTTCCCATACTCTACACCAGATTCTTTACTCCCTTTTTCCTCACCATCCCCACCAGGCTCTGCTACCTCCATGCTTGTATGCACACTTCCCTATGTGGAATCCTCTTCCTTCCAACTTCGAATGGTATCTATTCGATTCTCAGACACTGCTATATGATAAAAGAAACATAAGAACAACTTGGCAGTATCTATCAAAAGTATAACTGCACATATCCTTGCAACTAGCAATTTCACTTCTAAGTATCTGTCCTACAAAAATACTCAAACATACAGGACATGAAGATATTCACTGCAGTGTTGTTTCTAAAAGAGAAAAACGTCTAGTTGGGCACCAAATGGGAACTGGCTAAATATATTGTTACAACTATATTATGGATATGGAATACTACACAAAATTATGAGGCGGACAACCCTAAATATACACTGATAAGAAAAGAACTAAAGAAGAATTATAAATTTTAAAAGTAAAGATAAAGAAAACCCAAACCGTATTTATACACTTTTATGTATTTTTAAGTACACAAAGAATTTGGGAGAATATATTCAAATTTGTAACAGTGGTTATCTCTGAGGAAAGGAAATATGTGCAACATTTCATATGGGTTACAAATAGACAGGAAGAAGCTAAACAGATTCACTCTCCTACTTTCTCACTCCCAGTCTATTTGGCCTGATCTAGCTCCGACTCTACTTAGCTACTGATACAGAACTTAAGCTGAATGGCAGTAGCTACACACAGCCCAAGTGCATGTGCAGCCTGTCTTGGCAGACTTACCTAGGCCACAAGCTCCCTAGCTAAAAGTACTCACAGCTGCCAGTGACACATTCTGCAGGTCCAGCTCTAGCAGGTGAGAAAATAGCCACATTCTTACTGGGACTCTACTCAGGCTTACCTTTCTACTGATGTTCTGTTTTCTTCCAGTTAAAGGAATGTTTACCAACACTGCGCACTCGTGGTTTTTGAACAAATTCATCTCTAACAAGAACCACATCCTGAATTGGCAGGAGGGTCAGAGGACAGTCAGTACTCAGGTATTCCTTAACAAAATCTCTTGCCCCCAAATTTCCAGAATTCATCTTCCTCTAACATAGTTAAAAAGTTTAAAACTGAGAGGTGGAAGAAGAAATCCCTTCCTGAAGCTGTCACTGGAATCCCCAGTCTGAATTAACCATTCCCTCTTCTTGTGTACCTCAATGCTCCTTGGGAAATGCCTGTTATATGAGCTATGGTGTTCTTCCTTATAGTTTGTGTAAGTGTACCTGCAGTCCCCAGTGAGGCACAAACTATCAAGGGCCAGACTGTCTTCACTTATCTTTTATATAACTCAAGGTGTTCAAAGTTCTTATCTGTTAATGAGGCTTTTTTGTTGGGGGGAGAGGGGTTAGGGTTTTGATGTTTTGTTTTGTTTTAAGAGATGGGGTCTTGCTCTGTTGCCCAGGCTGGAGTGCAGTAGCACAGATCATAGCCCACTGCAGCCTTGAACTCCTGGGGCTCAAGGGATCCTCCTGTGTGGCTGGGACTACAGACATGCACCCCCAAACCCATTTTTTTTTTTTTTTGGTAGAGATGAAGTCTTGCTATGTTGCCCAGGATGGTCTCAAATTCGTTGACACATGCAATCCTACCTTGGCCTTGTGAGATTACAGGTGTGAGCTACCACACTTAGCCTTGTAATAGGTTTTTAAGAAATGTCTCCTGAGTAGAATTTAAAATAGTTCAGTGTATGACGTTTGACAAGTTCACAGATGGGATGTATTTAACTTCAGAATAAAAATGTTAGTACACAGCCTAGGCAACAAAAAGTAAAATATATATATAGTCGGGCCATATGGCACACACCTATAGTCCCAGCTCCTGGGGGAGTAGGGGGAGGTGGGCAGTGGCTGAGGTAGAAAGACTGCTTGAGTCTAGGAGGTTGAGGCTGCTGTGAGCCATGATCTCACCACTGCACTCTACCCTATACAAGAGAAAACAAGACCAAAAAAAGATGGCAGGAGACAATATTAAATCAAATAAGAAAAACAAGTTTTAAATGAAGTTCTATTTCAAATTATTTCATTAAATGAGAGCTTTGAGCTGGAAGACAGAATATAAGCCTGAAAAACCACTACATGTCACAGGCAAAGTAGAAAAGTATAAAAATTTTTAATGGCATTTAAATAGAAAACAGTCCATCTCTATTTGTACCCAAAGGAAAAAAGCCTGTATCCCCTTTACATCACAATAATCTAAATACAATTACAGTTTCTGTATACTGTAATTATTTGATCAGTTTCCCACGTAAAATCTCTTTGCCGGCCAGACACAGTGGCTCATGCCTGTAATTGCAGCACTTTGGGAGGCCAAGGCGACCCGATTATTTGAGGTCAGGAGTTTGTGACCAGCCTGGCCAACATGGAGAAACCCCGTCTCTACTAAAAATACAAAAATTAGCTGGGTGTGGTGGCACGAGCCTGTAGTCCCAGCTACTTGGGAGGCTGAAGCAGGAGAATCGCTTGAACCCAGGAAGTGGAGGTGGCAATAAGCTGAGATCGCACCACTGCACTGCCTGGGTGACAGAGCAAGACTCCATCTAAAAAAAAAAAAAAGAAATCTTTTTGCCAATAAATAAAAATACAAATTTCTAATTTACTACATTTTGTATGTTTTCCTTGTGATCTATATTTGATGGTGAAACAAAAATCCTGCCTTCTAGTAAATATTTTGTATTTAAATAAAATAGGGATATAAAAATAACACGAAAACATTAAGCTTGCTGAAAACAGTCCCTGGTGGCCGTATATATTATATCATGGTCTAAAGAACACTGGCAGGGCACAGTAGCTTACACCTGTAATCCCAGCACTTTGGGAAGCCAAGGCAGGCGGATCACCTGAGGTCCAGGAGTTCAAGACCAGCCTGACCAACATGGTGAAACCCCACCTCTACTAAAAACACAAAAAATTAGCCAGGCGTGGTGGTGGGTGCCTGTAATCCCAGCTACTCGGGAGGCTGAGGCAGGAGAATTGCTTGAACCCAGGAGGCAGAGGTTGCAGTGAGCCAAGATCACACCACTGCACACCAGGTTCGGCACGACAGAGCAAAACTCCGTTTCAAAAAAAAAAAAAAAACAAAGAATACTGTGAATTATAAGAAAAATTGCAAATAAGATTTATTAGTATATTTGAAGTATAAAAAGGTTGTCTAATACTTTAAATGTATTATCTCACTTATTTACTACCAAACCTATGAGATAGGCATAATAATTACATTTTATAGACACACAAACTGAGGTTAAAGTTGTGAAGTAACTTGCAGGAAGAGACATTTAAGTGGTAGAACCAGAATTCAAAGCCTGGTCTCTCTGATTCCAAAAACAAATACCTGCCACTGCATGCATTTAACAAATCATATCAAAACAAAAAGTTTGTTCTGATATAATGTATGTTTCCTTGCTGTGATCTGCTGCATAGGCAGCTAGTAATAGGGGAATGAGGTTGACATAAATGAAAATCATGTTACTTCACAGACAATTTTTCCTAGCATATTAATGTTTTGAAGCAACTGGAAATAAACTTTTCATGATTAAAGAAAAAAACCTTAGCAACAGATGAATATTTTAAGAAAAAAGGCTGAAAATATACAAGTGCCTTTCTTTGTTGCAAGTAGTAGCTGATGTAGTAGCTTCAGGAATTGCTACACTTTCCACCGGGTTTTGCTATACTTTCCTTTCCACTGGATTTTTTAGGAATTGCTACACTTTCCACTATTTAACAAAGCTAGCAGTACATAAGAAGCCGGAAAGCAAAAACAAACCTTACTAAAACAATGGATTCATGATGAAGGCTACATGCTGGATTAGATTTTAATTTTAATGAAAATGGTCTCTAAGAAGCAATGTCCTCCCGGAATTTACATGGCAGTATAACAGACTTCTGCAGGCATTAGACAAAACAAGCCCTATGAACCTTCAGTACCCACGGTCCTACCAGAACACCATGGATAGTTTTTGTTTGGTTTTGTTTGAGGTTTTTGTTGTTGTTGTTGTTGTTTGAGACAGAGTCTCACTCTGTGGCCCAGGCTAAAGTGCAATGGCGCAATCTGGACTCACTGCAACCTCCGCCTCCCAGGTTCAAGTGATTCTCCTTCCTAGGTCTCAAGCTCCCGACCTCAGGTGATCCACCCACCTCCGCCTCCCAAAGTGCTGAGATTACAGGTGTGAGCCACCACGCCCAGCCTTGATTGAGTTTTTAATGATGTGAGTGCTATGGTCTGAATGTTTGTGTCCCCCTTACAAGAGGTATGTTGAAATCCTAACCCCTAACATCACAATACCAGGAGGGAAGCCCTCTGGGAGGTGATTAGGTCATAAATGCACAGCTCTCATGAATGGGATTAGTGTCCTTATAAAAGAGGCTTGAAAGAGATCCTTCTCCCCCTATTCCACCATGTGCAGATACAGCTAGAAGACACCATCTATGAACCACAGCAGGGACCTTCACCAGACACTGAATCTTCTGGCACCTTAGTCTTGGACTGTGAGAAATAAATTCTACTGTTCATAAGCTACCTAGTTTACAGTATTCTGTTATAGTAGCCCAAATAGACAAAGACAGTAAGGTAAACTTCCATTATATAGAGAAAATAATGCTAAAACTGCTACCATTAGGACAAGGATGCAGAAGTATACATTAATGCTACTCTGAATTGAAAACAATTTAAATACACAAAGATCAATGTCAGTTCACTGTGATCCCAAAGTAGGTATGAAAGGGAACTCCACCATAACCACACACCTCCCTCCGACCCAAAGCAGCTCTTAGCACACACTGTTTCTCAATAGAACATCTAGAAGTTAATAGCCATGGAAAGTGACCCTACTGCATAACCTGTATAAAACTAGCAGTGGGGCCTATCTGGCATGCACATATTTCCAAGTACATAAACGTACTATCAAAACAGAAAGCTCATACAGGAAGGTATACGTAGTTGTAGAGAAAACAAGTAACATATAGCAGCTATTTTGATAGATACCATTGTCCTGTATTGTTCATAACATAAAAAGCATTCTCAAGGCCAGGGATGGTGGCTCAGGCCTGTAATAACAACACTCTGGGAGGCCAAGGCAGGAGGAAGACTTGAGTTCACAAGCTCAAGACCAGCCTGGGCAACATGGTGAGACCCTCTCTCTACAAAAAATATAAAAATTAGCCAGGTGTGGTGGCACACACCTGTAGTCCCATCTACTCAGGAGGCTGAGGTGGGAGGATTGCTTGAGCCTGTGAGGCAGAGGTTGCCGTGAGCTGAGCCTGGGCGACAGGGCAAGACCCAGTCACCCACCCCCACCAAAAAATAAAGCATTCTCAGAAAAATTGTCCCAAGTGATGCCTGGAGACCTCAAAAACTTCTGCGTCTTCTTCCTGTTAGTATGAATATTTGCCTTCAGGACTCCCTAATTCCCTTTTACTATCTCAATATCCTAGGTATCTATGTTCCTCAAGTGTCAGAGAGCACGCACTAATGTACACAATGTTTCCACATATACTTTTGAAATCCACAGGATGGGCCAGGGAGTTAGCATATTAAAAGGTAGAGCAAAATAATCTCAAGTAATTTTTTCAGGTAACCCAAACTTAATGTATATAATATATAATATATAATGTATATAATATAGTGTTCCATTATTGGAATGCTAAGCTTGTGGGAGTTATTTATATCCTACTGCTCAAGGCTATCACCAAGGCTATCACACACAAAAAATTTTGCAACCTATGGCATAAATGGGTTAAAACCGTGTTTCCTACCAAGAATTGGCTAACCTGAGATTTGTTTAAACCTGTCACCATGCAAAATCCAGAAGCCATAAAAGCAAATCATTCATTTATATGTAGCCTCATCTCACAACCTCATACCTAAAACTTGTTTCCCATATTAAATGATGGCAACCCTGTAATTACCATTGCTCAGGCCAAAAACCAGGGAATCATCTTTGAATCCTGTCTTTACTTCACATGCCACATCTAATCCAGGCATACTCTGCCTACAGGTCTTTACATTTGCTGTTTCTTCTTGCTAGAATGTTATCTCCCTTATATGCCCTCCATCCTCACCTCTTAATGTCCTTTAATCAACTGTTCACCTATCGTATGTCTGTAGGTTGTAGGTTTTTTGTCCCAAGCAAGGTTTATGGTCATAATTTTCAATTCAGTACTTTGGAAAACTTCACTAAATTTAACTATGTATGTTCAGATGTCTCTTTTTAAGGTTTATTTTATATAATAGTGTAAGATAAATAGCCAAGTACCATGAGGAAAGACTTGTCCTTCCTGTCATGGCAGAAAAACTGAAATATGACTTGGGAAATCATATGGACATAAACCAAAATGTATTTTTCTGTGAGCAAATTACTGTATAAATAAGCACATAAAAAGCTGTTGAGGATCATAGAGCAGAATGGGGAAACTAGTATTAGAAAAATTACCTAGTGTGAGAAATTTGCCATAAAGTTGGTAGTACAAATCATTTTTCTACTATACCTTAGTTTATAGTCTTTGCTGGCTTCTTAATGAAATATAAAAATTTGTAAGAAAGTATCTACAGGAAAACATTCTGAACTACAAATTCATTCCACAGTTAAAATTTACTAAGTCTTACACAACAGGCACTCTTGTAGGTTCAGAGCTAGAGCATTGAACAAAAAGACAAGGTCTCTGTCTTCATGGAGGGAGCTTCTTGACTTCTTTAATAAAAGCATTTTATGAAATAACAGTGAGAGCATTATCTACTATGCAAGTAGCTGCTTTAACTGAAATAAAACAAATTTCTGTAGAAAGTGTACTGCAATTCCATCACACAAGACATTCATTCATTCCATCTTACATTAGCAAGACAAGAAATTAAAGGCAGAATGGCACAAAGTACTGCCGATGTAATAGATAGTTACTTTTATAAAACAATACATCATCATGAGACAGAAAGTAACCATGAAAATCTCTTATACCACATGGAGGTCTGCTGTTTATCTCCTGGTAAAGCACTTAGAAGTAAAAGTGTTGTGCAACTTGATGAGTTACTCATTTTCTCTATGCAAAAAGGTCCCCAAATCAATTACTTTTCCTGTGAAGACAAATAGCTGCCTGTAGTATGCTACCTAGTAGACATGTCTGTAAATCAAAATACTTAAGCATGGCATTTAAACAATAGCTTTTCAGCTAAGAAAATCACTTACTTATATCAAAACAAAATGAACTTGGACCCAGTCCTTTGAATGACTCTATCGCAAAGTATTAAAAAGTGATATTCAAATAAAAAAGATAAAAATAAGTGATATTCAAACACACTGTTCTCACTAAAAGCTACATGTGAAGATTGGCCAGGCACAGTAGCTCATGCTTGTAATCCCAGCACTTTGGGAGGCTGAGGTGGGAGGATCACTTGTGTCCAGAAGTTTGAGGCCAGCCTGGGCAACATAGCAAGACACCATCTCTACAAAAAAAATTTTGAAAACGTTAGCCGGGCATGGTGGCTCATACCTGTAGTGCCAGCTACTCAGGAGGGTGAGGTGGGAGGATGGCTTGAGCCCCCGAAGTCAAGGCTGCAGTGAGCTGTGATTACGCCACTGCACTCTAGAGCCTGGCAAGTGCGCGTACGCACGTGCGCGCGCGCACACACACACACACACACACACACACACACAAACTTGTGATGATAAAATGAGTTCCTGCCATTAACTATTAAAAACATCTTTAAAACTTTGTTTACAGACCAGGCATGGTAGCTAACGCCTGTAACCTCAACATTTTGGGAGGCCTAGGTAGGAGGATAACTAGAAGCCAGCAGTTTAAGACCAGCCTGAGAAACATACTGAGACTCTGTGTCTACAAAAAATTTTAAAAATTTGTGGGCCATGATGTCACATGCCTGTAACTCCTATCTACTTGGGAGACTAGGGCTGAAGGATGGCTTGAACTCAGGAGTTCAAGGCTGCAGTGAGCTATGATCATGCCACTGCTCTCCAGTCTGAGTGATAAAGTGAGACCTTGTCTCAAAAAAAAAAAAAAAAAAAATCAAAAATCAAAAAACAACCAAACTTTTTGCTGTTGAGGTGAAAAGCTTTGTTTACCTCATCTTTATCACAATATTTTTTAACATTTCAAATTTATGTACATATTTCAGTATATTGGTACAGTACAATATGATAATCACATATATTGGAGTACATGCTAACTTTCCACTTACTGATAAGAGCAAGCAATCAAAAGTCTAGAGGCAATTGGTTAAAAGAAAAGAAAAAGAAACTGATGTATGTGCCACATAGCTCTTACAGTATATGAATAAAGATCCCAAAGACAAGTAATATCTTTGGCTTCACAGTAATAAACCAAGTCCATCACCTCATTTAGTATTAGAAGGACTGAGCAAAAATATGAAAGAATCAAAACACAAACATCACCCCCCCAGGAGACAAACACAGACTATTTTTTCTGATTAAAATGAAATAGCAGGCTGGGCACAATGATGGCTCAGGCCTGTAATCCCAGCACTTTGGGAGACCGAGGCAGGTGGATCATCTGAGGTCAGGAGTTCGAGACCAGCCTGGCCAACATGGTGAAACCCCATCTCTACTAAAAATACAAAATTAGCCAGGTGTGGTGGCGTGTGCCTGTCGTCCCAGCTACTCGGGAGGCTGAGGCAGGAGAATGGCGTGAACCCGGGAGGCAGAGCTTGCAGTGAGCTGAGATCACGCCACTGCACACCAGCCTGGGCAAAAGAGCTAGACTCCATCTCAAAAAAAAAAAAAAAGAAAAAGAGAAAAAAAGGAAACAGCAGATGTAGAAAGACTCTAAAAGAGAATCAAATTGGTAAATGTCCTCTTGGTCACAGAATTACTGAATGTGTGCCACTTTCAGTAACCCCCTTTTAATTCAGGCTTTTCATTAACATGAAAAGCAGCACAAGGTTACAGAAAAGGCAGCAATAGGAGTTAACAATAAAAGTTTCATCTCTTCCCTCTTCGTGTGTTCCTTCCAATCAGCATCTAAACATATCAAGCCTATTCCATCTTCAAAGCTCTACCTCAACACCTATGGCTCCACTCCCACTCTCCATGTTCTTAAAAAAACTGCTCTTAGAAGAGTTGCATACTTCCTCACCTCCAACTCCTCAACCACAGTAAGATCTCACCAGTTCTTGCCACGGTCTCTGAAATCCTAAATCCAATGAACATTTAAACTTACCTCACCCTCACTGCAGCATTTGACACCAATGACCAGTGTACCTCCTTCTAGAACTCTGTTTTCATTGTTGTAACGCTCTACTATTGAGGCTTTTATTCTACCTTGTTTGCTAAAAGTTTTCTTTTAATTGCTTCTATACCTCTACCCATTCCTTAAATTTTGGTGCTTGCCAAGTCTGTCTCTGCCTAACTCTATCCAAGAGATACTGCCCACTCCCAAGGTTCTAATTAGCATCTACCAGTCTTCAAGTACACATTTCTGATCCTGACCTCTCTCTCTCGAGCTCCAGGATCACCACGTATAACTGGCCACTGGGTATCTTCATCTAGCTCTCTCACAAGAACCTCAAAGTCGACATGTTCAGAACCAAAATCTTCTCCCCAAACTAACTCAACTCCTCTACTGTGCCTTTTACCTCAGGGCCACCTCATTTCAACAAATGGTGCCACTGTTCCCCTGGCAACACATGTAAAGCATCAGAATTTTTTTCCTTCTTGACAAATTTTTTTCCTTCTTGACAAATTTTTTTTATTTATTTATTTATTTTTTTTGAGATGGAGCCTCGCTCTGTCACCCAGACTGGAGTGCAGTGGTGCAATCTCGGCTCACTGCAACCTCTGCCTCCTGGGTTCAAGTGATTCTCCTGCTTCAGCCTCCCAAGTAGCTGGGACTACAGATGCATGCCGCCATGCCCAGCTAATTTTTGTATTTTTAGTAGAGACGGGGTTTCACCACATTGGCCAGGCTGGTCTCAAACTCCTGACCTCAGGTGATCCACCCGCCTCGGCCTTCCAAAGTGCTGGGATTACAGGCGTGAGCCACAGCGCCCGGCCAATACAGCCTGTTTTTAGAATCCTAATGATAAAGGAGTTAAGAAGATATTACTTAGGCAGATAGTGAGGGTATGGAGTCCTCAGTAAGGTTTTCCTGTTAATGAAAAGCAGCCCCAAATCATTTTCCTTTCTCACAAAGAGCAGACTGTAAAATCGAGCTACAGACACAGATGCCGGCAGTTGTGCCAATCATGTTCAAGATAGCGGCTCCATCTTCCCTTCTCTGTCAGCCATGTGTACAGTAAGGAGTAGATAAGATGGCACCTGCCAAGGGGAAAGTTTACTTGCATACTAAGATTAGGCAGCCAGCCTTCTCCGCTGTAAACGTCATACCTGATCGAACCAATCTGTGAGCCCTATGTAAATCAGACATCCCCTCCTCCAACCTGACTATAAAATCCAGTACATCCGCAGTAGCCAGTCTTTTCCTCTCTGGAAGTCCCCTCTCTCTCACTAGAGAGAAAGCTGTTTTCCTTTCTCTTTCTCTTTCTTTAGCCTATTAAACCTCCACTCCTGAACTCCTCGCACGTGTCCATGTCCTAAATTTTCCGGGCGTGAGACGATGAACCCCCAAGTATTTACTCCAACAATGTGGCCGCTTCACTAATACTTGACTATTTTTGAAATTTCACTAGCATAAATATACATGTAGATTCCCAATTTGTGTTTGTGTGTGTGTGTGTTTTAATTTTCAATGGGAGAAGAAAAACAGACATTTTAAAAAGAGAAAGATTAGTAACAAGTGAAATCTCCAAAAAAGCTTCATTATAGATCTTAGAAAAGATGTGATTTTGTCATTTTAAGCCCCAGCATCACTGCATTCTCTGAAAATCTTCCCCATACACAATAGAATCCTATCCTTAATTCTAACAAAAACCTACCATTGCCTCAAAGTACGGGATGGGGTAGTCATCTGACTAAGCAGAAATGAAAATACCACGTAGATGACAGAGTCAATGAGAGTTAAAAAGTAGAAGTAGCAGCTTGGGAATCCCTGAGAGTACAACTGAGGCGGAAAGATAAGAAAAGGGGACTTGTGATAAGAAAAGTAAAGTACTAGCTACCAGGCGATTCCTCTCATTGGAACAGACTACTCTCCCCAGGGATGTAGGAACTATATACACTTACAATTTTGGAAGCTCTCAAGTTCACTAAGTCATATTAATATTTACATCATATTCTGTTACCAGGTGTGATCTTTCAAAAGTATACTGAGTTGGTGTGATTAGGAAATCATCCAACATAAACACGAACCTCAGTAGGCACTTTTGGGGACCAATACTAGGAAAGCCATCTGTTTGCTGGAAATAATATTTCTACTTCCCTAGTGACTACAGCTATCTATGACAACTGGGAAATCCCAAGAGAGGATAAGAAATTTTAACTGCCTCAACACTTTAATTACTCATATAAGCTGTCCAAGAACTTAAAGACAAATGTTACACAAAGAGATCTCTAGCCCCCTAATATTTTTTGGCTAATTATTCCACTGGTAGTCTACATCTGCTCTGCTATAACTTGGTTATGAATCAGAAGTAACTCACTGGAAAACTTTTATATCTCTTATAAAGTGACTATGAATAATAACCACGATTCACAAAAATGGTTATTTTAATGTGCACAAAAATCCTCATGAAAACATATCCCACACAAAAGAACAGCTGTTACTGTCAAAGTTTAAGCTCTTTTGTAGGAAGAATGAGACTAAATTTAACAAAATTTTTAAAATGCTTAAAAATAAAGCAGCAGCTAATTTTAAGCAGCACATTCAACCTGTATTTTTTTAAAATCTTCAATATGAACATCTTATGATCAGGAAACATGTTAAGCATTGCCTTTAAGAAGAATGTGAATCTATTATGATGAGATTCATACATATAAACAGTTCAGAGATTTGCAATATACATTCTAACACCAGAAATACTGACCATAACCCCACATATACAGTGGGGCTTTGGGGTGGGGTGGGGTGGGGAGCAGGATTCCTCATTTGTTTCCATTGTTGCTATTCCACCCTTCCTTTTTTCTCTTCTGCTTTAAAAGAAATACACATTTCCTAGGATTATTTTGAGAAATTTATCTTCTAGGTATATTTTGATTAAAAAATTACCACATCTCCCTTATTATTTGTAGGTCAGCTCCAGGTGATGTCTTTCAGAGTAAAACTACTTTTAATAATTACAGTTAGCGGCCGGGCGCCGTGGCTCACACCTGTAATCCCAGCGCTTTGGGAGGCTGAGGCGGGGAGATCAGGAGGTCAGGAGATCGAGACCATCCTGGCTAACACGGTGAAACCCTGTCTCTACTAAAAATACAAAAAAATTAGCCAGGCATGATGGCGGGCGCCTGTAGTCCCAGCTACTCGGGAGGCTGACGCAGGAGAATAGCATGAACCCGGGAGGCTGAGCTTGCAGTGAGCCGAAATCACGCCACTGCACTCCAGCCTGGGCGACAGAGCCAGACTCTGACTGAAAAAAATAATAAATAATAAATAATTATATATAGTTAGCTATATGTCTCAATAACATATTAAAACTATATTCCAGGCTAGGTGTGGTGATTCACACCTGTAATCCCAGCACTTTGGGAAGCTGAGGTTGGCAAGATCACTTGATGCCAGGAGTTCAAGACCAGCCTGGCCAACATGGCAAAATGCCATCTCTACTAAAAAGAAGTACAGGCTGGGCGCAGTGGCTCAGGCCTGTAATCCCAGCAATTTGGGAGGCCAAGGCAGGTAGATCACTTGAGGCCAGGAGTTCAAGACCAGCCTGGCCAACATGGTGAAACCCTGTCCCTACTAAAAATACAAAAATTAGCCGGGCGTGGTGGCGGGCACCTGTAATCCCAGCTAGTTGGGAGGCTGAGGCAGGAGAATCACTTGAGCCCGGGAGAGGTTGCAGTGAGTCGAGACTGCACAATTGCACTCCAGTCTGGGCAAGAAGAACAAACCTCCATCACAAAAAAAAAAAAAAAGAAGAAGAAGAAAGAAAGAAGGACAAAAAAAAATTAGCCAGGCATGGTGACACACCTGTAATCCCAGGTACTCGGGAGGCTGAGGCACAAGAATCGTTTGAACCCGGAAGGTGGAAGTTGCAGTGAGCTGAGATCGTACCACTGCACTCCAGCCTGGGCAACAGCGCAAGATTCTGTCTCAAAAAAACAATAAACAAACAAACAAACAATCCGTATTTTTCTGAAATAAAAATGGGTACATACACTATACCTTAAACTATTCATATGTATAAACTGGAAATATGTAGCTTCAAATAACCCAATATTTATATCTTTAGACAGTAACTAGAGGTAAAGCATCATCTATAAATGCTATTATACACAGTAGTTACTGTGAGCAAAAATATTTGATGGCAGAAACCATGTCTATAACACATCTTACAATTTACCTTCCCACATATCCAAATAATATAGTTAGAGATTCATTACAATAGTCAAACAAAAATATTCCAAATTCCTTAAAGTCATAAGAAGTAAAGACTACCAGAATAGAAACTCTCAGTTTGTGCCGTCCTAACTCGCCCTGCTGAAAAAACAGTCACTCTTAGGGATTCACAATAACAAACACAGAATTCATTGCAAGTGTGGCTACAATTTATAAGCAGCCTTTCATTGCTCCATAAAGGCTCATCATTGTAGATACTCATCAGTTTTTAAGCCACATCCACAGCTGCTGTCTTAGAAAAACAACACAATTTGACAGCAGAGACTTCAAAATGACATTTATACAACAGTTTTACATAAAACAAAAGTACTCCAGTATAATAGAAAGAATGGATGACACGCAGAATACCGAAAAACATGAGAATCTTGAGTCATTGTTAATAGCAATACCTGTCATTTATATAATGCTAGAACCATTTTCCTAAGCTCCCTAGCATGTCAGAGATATCATTACACTGAAGAAAAGTGAAGCAGAGATACTACCCAAATTAATTAATGGTGAACAGAATGTGTTTCATGACTAGCAATCTGTGTTTTTTGCACAAACTCTTCTTCCAAAATTGTATAGTGAAACAGGGAGACAAAAAAAATTCCACATAAACCTATTCCCTGTTCAACTTTACTCTCCTGCCTCAGATCTATAATCTGCCTGGACTGAGAGGCTTGTCTGGTTAATGAGCACACTCAATCATGTGTTGTCAGATGAGTAAGTTAACCACGCATGGGAGAAAGGAAGGAGGAGGGGAAATGCTAGTAGGATCACCACATACAAAATTACATTATCGCTAGCAGATGTTCATACCACAAAGTGGCAATGGAACTGAAATCTGGAGATACGGGTTTGAATTCCAATTCTCCCACCAACTAGCAGGTAAACTTGGTTAAGTTTCTGTAAAACAAGATAATACTACCTCCCTCACCAAATTATGGCAAGGTCTAATGCAACTAGAGACCTCCTGGCTACTAAACACCACATTCCTTTTTTTTTTTTTTTTTTGGATAACCCAGGTGTTCAGCAGTTGTACTAATGTATATACTCATCTTTTCTGTCTTCCCTCCGTTTGATACAGAGCAGTGGTTCTCAAAATGAGGTTTCTGGATCAGCAGCAATAGAATCATCCGGGAACTTGCTAGAAACGCAAATTCTCTGGAGTTCCACTGCAGACCTTTTGTGTCAGAAACTCTGGAGAGGGGGTCCAATCATCTGTGCTTCAGCAAGCCCTCCAGGTGACTCTGACGCCTGCTGAATTTTGCAAGCCACTGTGAGAACTCTGCTTTGGGCAGCCTAGTTTTGCACTATGTCCCATCCCTTCTTGGCTATTCTAGGATGTTGGACTAGCCAGCTACCCTTTCTTCTCTCGTCTCAATTTTTACCTTTCTACTGAAACATTATTGACAACATGGAAACATGCGGGTATTTCTCCTTTGGAACCCACAATCCCTTCTAGTTCCCTGTTTCTTTGCATCCTTTTACAACAGACCTCTGAAGCGTTCTTTCTGTCTCCAATTTCTCTCCCACTCCATTTAGGTTTTTGTCTCCACTTCAACAAAACTTACCAGTTCCCTCCATGCAGCTAAATGTAGTGGTCAGTTTTGTTTGGTTTTGTTTTCGTTTTGTTTTTCGAGACCGGGTCTCGCTCTGTCACCCAGGCTGGAGTGCGGTGGTGCAATCTCGGCTCACTGCAACCTCCACCTCCAGGTACAAGTGATTCTTGTCTCAGCCTCTCATGTAGCTCGGATTACAGGAGCATAGCACCACGCCCAGCTAATTTTTGTATTTTTAGTAGACACAGCGTTTCACTATGTTGACAGGCTGGTCTTGAACTCCTGACCTCAAGTAATCTGCCTGCCTCAGCCTCCCAAAGTGCTGGGATTACAGGCCTGAGCCACCGCAGCCAGCCAGTGGTCAGTTGTCTTTTACCACATGTTATCTGACTTGACTTACCTGATTAGCAGCATTTGACATCTTGGATCACTCCCTTCTTGTTGAGACATTTTCTTTATTTGACTTCTAGGATACTACATTCCTGTTTTTCTTCCTACCTCACTGGCACCTCTTTCTCAGTCTCCTTTGTAGTGTTTTCTCATTTCACCACATTTAAACTTTGGAGTGTCCAGAATGTAGCCCCTGGGTTTTAGCATTACATTGCCACCAACACAGATCTTGATGATTATGGCTTTAACTACTATTAATATGTTGATGATGCCCAAATTTTTATTCCCAGCCTTGACCTCTTTTTCTAAACTCCAGACTTTATATCCAGCTGTCTCAAAAGACATTTCCTCTTGGGTGTCTAAAAAACATTTCAAACTAGCACATCTAAAATGATTTTTTTCCTTTATGACACTATTTTTTCAAGGCTTTCACATGCCACATTTCTTTCTTTCTTTCTTTCTTTCTTTCTTTTTTTTTTGAGACAGAGTCTCACTCTGTTGCCAGGCTGGAGTGCAGTGGCGCGATCTCAGCTCACTGCAACCTCCGCTTCCTAGGTTCAAGCGATTCTCCTGCCGCAGCCCCCCGAGTAGCTGGGATTACAGGCGCCCACCACCAAGCCCAGCTAATTTATTATATTTTTAGTAGAGACGGGGTTTCACCATGTTGGCCAAGATGGTCTCAGTCCTCTGACCACATTATCCACCCACCTCGGCCTCCCAAAGTGCTGGGATTACAGGTGTGAGCTACCCCGCCCGGCCCCGATATGCTGCATTTCTTACTATCAGCATCATCTCTACCTTGAATTGTTGCAGGATCCTCTTAACTTTTCTTCAGCTCTGCTCTTGTTCTTAGTAAAGTTGCCTGAGAGATCCTTCTCAAGATCCTGCAGTAGCTACCCATCTCAAAATAAAAACTAAGTTCCTCTTTGTCTAAAACCTTGTACACTTTGGACCACCGTTTTATCCTTGACTTCAGCTCTTACTGTTCTTCCTCTTACTACTCTGCTCCATCCTGGCAGGTGCTATTCCTTTTGTGTGGAATGCTGTTCTCCCACATATCCACAGGAATCTCTTCCTCCCTCTACATCTTTCTCAGATATCACCTCTGTGAGGCCTTCCTTGACCATTTTGCCTGCTTTATATTCCACCTTTTATACTCTTTCCCTGTTTTATTTTTCTCAGTTGCATGCATCATCTTCTAACATAATGTTAATTACTTTAAAAATTTTGTCTTTACTACTAGCATATAGTACTTGGTAAGTAGTATGTACTCAATAGGTATTTGCTGAATGAATTAATGAAATGTTCTTTTATTTTTTTAGACAGAGTCTTGCTCTGTCACCCAGGCTAGAGCGCAATGGCGTGGTCTCGGCTCACTGCAACCTTTGCATCCCGGATTCAAGCAATTCTCCTGCCTGAGCCTCCCGAGTAGCTGGTATTACAGGCCACTGCCATCATGCCCGGCTAATTTTTTTATTTTTGTAGACACAGAGTTTCACCATGTTGGCCAGGCTGGCCTTCAACTCCTGACCTCAGGTGATCCACCCACCTTGGCCTCCCAAAGTACTGGGATTACAGGCATGAGCCACTGCCTAACCAGAAGCATTCTAATGTAACTTTTTAAATGCTCTTTTTCTCACTGATTTGGAGTGTTACTTTTACACACTGTTATGTTACAAAGTTTTTTTTTGTTCCCTTGTTTTTTGAGACAGAGCCTAACTTTGTCACCCAGGCTGGAGTGCAGTGGCACAATTTCAGCTCACTGCAATGTCTGCCTCCCAGGTTCAAGTGATTCTCCTGCCTCAGCCTCCCGAGTAACTGGGATTACAGGCGGCCCCTACCACACCTAGCTAATTTTTCTGTTTTTAGTAGAGATGTGGTTTCACCATGTCTGCCAGGCTAGTCTCGAATTCCTGACCTCAACTGATCAGCTCGCCTTGGCCTCCCAAAGTGCTGGGATTACAGGCATGAGCTCCGGCCTGTTACAATGAAATTGAAATCTGGAGATATGGGTTTGAATTCCAATTCTCTTACCAACTAGCAGGTAAACTTGGTTAAGTTTCTGTAAAACAAGATAATACTACCTCCTGCACCAAACTATGGCAAGGTCTGAACGCAACTAGAGACCTCCTGGGTACTAAACACCACATTTAAGTAACAGATTATATTTGAAACACACAATATAATTATATTTGAAACACACAATATGAAAATATAATATAAGGCTGGCACAGTGGCTCACATCTGTAATCCCAGCATTTTGGGAGGCCAAGGTGGGCAGATGGCTTGAGACCAGGAGGTCCAGACCAGCCTGGGCAACATGGCAAAACCCCGTCTCTAAAAAAAAAATACAAAAAATTAGCCAGGCATAGTGGCACACAGCTGTAGTTCCAACTACTCAGGAGGTTGAGACTGCAGTGAGCTGAGATCGAGATAGAGTGAGATCCTGTCTCCAAATACACACACACACACACACAAAACTTTGCCAGGCCTCACACCTGTAATCCCAGCACTTTGGGAGGCCCAGGCAGGTGGATCACGAGGTCAGGAGTTCAAGACCAGCCTGGCCAAGATGGTGAAACCCCATCTCTACTAAAAATACAAAAATTAGCTGGGCATGGTGGCAGGCACTTGTAATCCCAGCTACTCGGGAGGCTGAGGCAGAGAACTGTTTAAAACTGGGAGGCAGAGGTTTCAGGGAGCCAAGATTGTGCCACTGCACTCCAGCTTGGGAGGCAGAGTGACATTCCATCTCAAAAAAAAAAAAAGTTAGAGCCTACATTATGTAACACACACCAAAACAAACAAAAAAGCCAAACTTCCAGAAGAGTTAAAGAGTTACATCGATTTTTAAACTATAAAAGAGCACATAGAAGAAAAATACATACAAGAGGCTGGGCACGGTGGCTCACGCCCGTAATCCCAGCACTTTGGGAGGCCAAGGCGGACAGATCACGAGGTCAAGAGATTGAGACCATCCTGGCCAACATGGTGAAGGCCTGTCTCTACTAAAAATACAAAAATTAGCTGGGCATGGTGGCGCGCACCTGTAGTCCCAGCTACTTGGGAGGCTGAGGCAGGACAATTGCTTGAATCCAGGAGGTGGAGGTTGCGGTGAGCCGAGATCACGCCACTGCACTCCAGCCTGCCAATAGGGCGAGACTCCATCTCAAAAAAAAAAAAAGAAAAAAAAGACGAAAAATACTTATAAGAATGTTTCCATAATGTTAGGGTGAGGAAGAAAAGAAAAAAAAAAAAACCATAAAGCCAAAGGAAAAACTACAAATCTGACTACCTAAAAATTTTAACTCTTGTATGACAAAAAATAAATAAAAATGAATGACAAATGAAAAACTAGGGAAAAAACCATAGAATTGACAAAAGTAATATGTAGAAAATAAAAGTGCTTATATACAAAATGAGAAAAGACATAAATGAATAGATAGCCTGGGCAATGTGGTGAGTTGCTGTCTCTATCAAAAACTTAAAAATTAGCCAAGTGTGGTGGCACATGCTTGTGGTCTCAGCTACTGGGGAGGGTGAAGCAGGAGGATTGCCTGAGCCCATGAAGTTGAAGCTGCAGTGAGCTATGACTGTAACACTGCACTCCAGCCTGGGTGACAGAGTGAGACCCTGTCCTTCAAAAAAAAAAAGGATAAAGAATTATAAGTATATATTTCACAAGGAAAATACAAATGGCCAATAACCTCATGGAAAAAACAGTGATTCCACTTAAAGGTATCAAGATATTGGTTACCTTCACACATGCACAGATATGTTTGTGGCAGCAATGTAAAAAAATAAAAAGTTGGAAACAACCTCAAAGTAACCAGTAAGCATGGGGAGCCACACCCATGGATAGCCAGAGCTACAAGAGATACTGTTTAACCACCCAAGCAAGAAGAAGAATATGCTGCTGAATTGGTATAATTCAATTTATGTAGAGGAAAGGAGGACCAACAGAAGGACAGATGGAAGAACAAGATTAAAAAAGATTATGTACGCATTTACATGCATTCAATAGCCATCTAAAAAATGCTAAGCATCAAACACTAAACAGACTGGGTGCGGTGGCTCACGTCTATAATCCCAGCACTTTGGGAGGCCCAGGCGGGAGGATGACTTGAAGTCAGGAGTTGAAGACCACCCTGGCCAACAGGGTGAAACCCCGTCTTTATTAAAAAAAAAAAAAAAAAAAAATTAGCTGGGCATGGTGGCTGGCGCCTGTAATCCCAGCTACCCAGGAGGCTGAGGTGGGAGAATCGCTTGAACCCAGGAGACGGAGGATGCAGTGAGCAGAGATCGCGCATGGGCGACAGAGCGAGACTCAGTCTCAAAAAACAAACAAACAAAAAACGCTAAACAAAGACCATCTGGGGCAGAAGCAAGGAAGCACTGTACTACCATTTAGGCTTTTTTACAATATATTTATAATTTAGGGAGGTGGTAAAAGTTATTTTTAACTTTGAAAGGATAAATATACCTTAAAATGTTAATGTGTTTTGGTAGAATTATATTTTTTTCTTTTTATATTTTGTTATTTTTGTTATCAGGAGAAAAAAACTACATATATAGTGTTTTGAAGAGAAAAACCTACCCATATCCTTCAATGTACGTGAAAACATCAAAAGCTTACTTAAATTTCTAAAGAATTTGTTGTTTTTTTGTTTTTTTTTTTTTTGGTAAAGAAACAAGATCTTGCTCTACCACCCACGCTAGAGTGCAGTGGTTTAATCATAGCTCACTGCAATCTCAATCTCCTGGGCTTAAGTGATCCTCCAGCCTCAGCCTCCCAGGTAGGTAGGAATACAGACACACGCAACACTTGTTTTGTTTTGTTTTGTTTTAAGAGATGGGGTCTTCCTATGTTGCCCAGACTGGTCTCCAACGGGCTTAAGTGATCCTCCAGCCTCAGCCTCCCAGGTAGGTAGGAATACAGACACACGCAACACTTGTTTTGTTTTGTTTTGTTTTAAGAGATGGGGTCTTCCTATGTTGCCCAGACTGGTCTCCAACTTCTAACCTCCAGCTATCCTTCCTCAGCCTCCAGATCTGCCATCCAGCAATCCTTCCACTTCAGCCTCCGGGATGGCTGGGATTACAAGCCACAGTGTCTAGATCTCTAAATAATCTTTCGTAGAAATAGTAACCATAACTCTTCCTTTCTCAATGCAAGAAACAGACATGAGCATATCAAGAAAAGAAGTAGAGTTTGGAAGGAAATTTACCCCACTGTAAACATGCATGCATATCTCTGGGAGCTGGGATCTAGCGAACTGCCTTATTCACTTTGCATCGATTTAGCCTACAATTAATATGTATTTGATGATATTTAGACAGGATTTTAGGGTAACATTGGCATGAGCATAGCTTTCCAATCTCTCCCACATAAAACAGCTGTAACTAAGATAGCAAAATCAAAATCCGTGGGCACCATTTACAACAAAATTAGGTGACCAGGTCCCCCTACAAACCCCCAAATACTCACATGCAGAACAAACACCAAAACTACAGACTAAAGAAGCAAGCATTGCCAGGCGTGGTGGCTCACGCCTGTAATTCCAGCACTTTGGGAGGCCGAGGCGGGCGGATCACAAGGTCAGGAGTTCGAGACCATCCTGGCTAACACGGTGAAACCCCATCTCTACTAAAAATACAAAAAAAATTAGCCGGGCGTAGGTGGTGCATGCCTGTAGTCCCAGCTACTCGGGAGGCTGAGGCAGGAGAATGGCGTAAAACCCGGGAGGTGCAGGTTGCAGTGAGCTGAGATCGCGCCACTGCACTCCAGCCTGGGAGACAGAGCCAGACTCCGTCTCAAAAAAAGAAGTAAGCATATGTGGGCTGGGGAAGTTGACATGGCTGTGACAATAGTCTAACTATGAGATGAAGCAGCCTGGAGAGTAAGGCAATGACAGTGAGCAAAAAGAAGAGAACGCAGAATATCTGATAAGAAATAATGGATGCAGGCCGGGCACGGTGGCTCACGCCTGTAATCCCAGCACTTTGGGAGGTTGAGGCAGGTGGATCAAGACCATCCTGGCCAACATGGTGAAATCCTGTCTCTACTAAAATACAAAAAATTAGCCGGGCGTGGTGGTGCACGCCTGTAGTCCCAGCTACTCAGGAGGCTGAGGCAGGAGAATCACTTGAACCTGGGAGGCAGAGGTTCCAGTGAGCCGAGATCACGCCACTGCACTCCAGCCTGGGTGACAGAGCGAGACTTCGTCTCAAAAACAATAATAATAAGAAGAAGAAAGTAAAAAAAACTGATAGTGGGAGGAAATAAGGAAGTTACTGAAGTTAATGTTTACCTGTGGCAGCCAGATGGACAACAGCACTATAACAGGTATCAAGTCTATTTTATAGAATGGTATCACAGATACAGGTGGTAAAAAGAACAAGTTGTTTTGGAAAAGCCAAGTTTAATGAGCCTGCAGAACAAACAGTAGGAATTTTTAAAATGTAGATCTAAACATCCGCACTAATGACACAGACATAAAGTCAAAGAATACAGCAAGAGGAAGACAAAAACTGCAAATCACAATACTTAAGACTGGAAGAGAAATGGCAAAGAGAAGATGGAATAATCAAGAAGTGGAGATGGTAGCTTGTTAGTCAAGAATAAAGACATAACATAACAAAACAAAACACAGGATGCAGAAAAATGAAATAGGCTGATGACTGAAATGAGGTTTGGGGATCTGGTAAAAGGAGGTTATTTACTGATGGCCTGGGGTGAAAATCAGATTTTAATATGTAAGCATAAGGGAAAATAAAAACAAGACCAAGCTGAGAGATGAAAAAAAGACATGGCAGTAGCTTGAGTGAGAGTTAAGAAAGGAAATGGCTTTCCGTGCCGACAGCGCTCACGCAAGCATGGTTAACGTCCCTAAAACCTGCCGGACTTTCTGTAAGAAGTGTGGCAATCACCAACCCCATAAAGTGACACAGTACAAGAAGGGCAAGGATTCTCTGTATGCCCAGGGAAAGCAGCGTTATGACAGGAAGCAGAGTGGCTATGGTGGGCAAACTAAGCCAATTTTCCGGAAAAAGGCTAAAACTACAAAGAAGATTGTGCTAAGGCTTGAGTGCGTTGAGCCCAACTGCACACATCTAAGAGAATGCTTGCTGTTAAAAGATGCAAGCATTTTGAACTGGGAGGAGATAAGAAGAGAAAGGGCCAAGTGATCCAGTTCTAAGTGTCATCTTTTATTATGAAGACAATAAAATCTTGAGTTTATGTTCAAAAAAAAAAAAAAAAAAAAAAGAAAGGAAATGGACGTTAAGCAATTCTTATAGACCAGACCTAGTCTTGCAGCCCCTTTGCATACACACATTTGATCCTCAGAAGAACTCTGATGTATGCTCTCCTTTGTACAAAAGGGGAAACTTAAGTTGCAATGCAATTAAGTAACTTGCCCAAGGCCACACAGGATATCTACAGAATTTAAAAACCTAAAAATTGGTCTGTAGGCAAAAAAAGAATATTAGAAAAAAAAAAAAAAGAAAATACAAAGCAGAAAAGTTAGGCCAGGCATGGTGCCTCACTCCTGTAATCCCAGCACCTTGGGAGGCCAAGGCGGGCAGACCAACTTGAGGTCAGGAGTTCGAAACCAACCTGGCCAACAAGGTGAAACTCCATCTCTACTAAAAATACAAAAATTAGCTGGGCATTTTGGTGGGCGCCTATAATCCCAGCCACTCGGGAGGCTGAAGCAGAAGAACTGCTTGAACCTGGAGGCAGAGGTTGCAGTGAGCCAGGATAGCATCACTGTGCTCCAGCCTGGGCGACGCAGCAAGACTCCATCAAAAAAAAAAAAAAAAAAAAAAGGCAGAAAAGTTGGATTAACTGATAGAACAACATCCCAGGGATGCCTTGACAAAATTACTTTAAAAATTATGTCCGAGCCACGTACAGTGGCTCACAACTATAATTCCAGCACTTTGGGAGGCCAAGGCAGAAGGATCGCTTGAGCCCAGGTGTTTGAGACCCTGTCTCTACAATAAAAATAAAAATTAGGCAGGCATAGTGGTGCAAGCCTGTAGTCCCAGCTACTTGGCAGGCTGAGGCAGGAGGATCACTTGAGCCTGGGAGGTTGAGGCTGCAGTGAGCCGTGATTTTGCCAATGTATTCCCAGTCTGGGTGACAGAGTAAGATCCTATCCCAAGAAATAAATAAAATTAAGCCAGGCACAACGATGCATGCCTGTAATCTCAGGTACTCAGGAGGATGAGGCAGGAAGAATGCTTGAGCCCAAAATTTCAAAGTCTGCCTGGGTAACAGAGTGAGACACCCATTTCAAAAAAAAAAAATTTTTAATTTAAAAAACTTTTTAAAAATGAAATACAAAATTTTTACCTAAAGATACATTATGCTACTTCAGAGAAACTTTGAGCCCAAAGACTAGTCTAATCAAGCGTAACTTTAAAAATAAGTTTTTTCCTGGAAATTCATTTAAAGTAATCTAATAGATGGAGATACCACTTCCCTCACATTGTAGTTGAGGACTGAGTAGATATTCAACAAAGTGTTAGCTCCCTGGCCCCTTTATATTATGTTGCAAAACTATTGAAATTTTTAAAATAAAATAGAATGTCAGCATTTCCATTTCTTTAAATTAAGAAATATATCGTTGTTCCTTGGTATCTACAGGCGATTGCTTGCAGGATCCTCCCATACATCAAAATCCACACATACTCAAGACCAGCAGTCAGCTCTCCATATACACCATTCTTGCATCCCATGAATACTGTATTTTCCATCCAAGTTTGGAGAAAAAAATCCACATATAAGTGGACCCACTCAGTTCAAATCTGTGTTGTTCAAGGGTCAAAGGTACTCCCAATTGTTAACAGTGATTATTTCCCGGTATAAGACTACAGTGGCTCACTTTACATAATATACTTAAGTAACTTTTGAGGCCAGGCATGGTGGCTCACGCTGGTAATCCAGTGCTTTGAGAGGCCAAAGTGGGAGGATCACCAGAGACCAGCAGTTTGAAACCAGCCTGGGCATCACAGCGAGAGACTCCGTCTCTACAAAAAATACAAAAATTAGCCAAGAGTTGTGGCGAGTGTCTGTAGCCCTAGCTACCTGGGAGACTGACATGAAAGGATTGAGCCCAGGAGTTTCAGGCTTCAGTGGGATATGATGGCACCACTGCACTCCAGTCTGGGTAGCAAAGCGAGACCCTGTCTCAAGAAGTAAATAACTTTTGAATTTCTTATAACAATTACTTTTCCAACAAGAAAAATAATCAAGATGATTATTTTATACAGATGTGAAATCAATTAATTCCTAAGAAAAATTTCCATACCAAGATGGTCATTTCCCTGAAATAACTATGAAAACAAGCTAAAATTAAATAAATGCCTTTTAAATTACATTAGAATTTAAACAAAAATGTATATGGTAGCTTAGGTGGACAGTTGATTTATTTGTATTTAATTATTCAAGCAACTGACAATTTCCAGGAGTTAGGGTACCTAAGAAACTGTAAGTTTAAGTAAATGACATGTCAGTAAATCCTGTGTGCAAAGTGTACATATCACATTGAATACATGGGAGGAAGGCCAGGACAAAGAATGGCTTACTTACCAATAATTATGAAATAACCTCTGAAAGGTCTTTTTTTTTTTAACATTACAATAGTGACATGGCAACTCCCATTAATTCAGTAATATCCATTTAATCAAATAATGACACTCATTATTATAAGCTGTAAGTAAATTACCATATACTATCACTACTATCTTTGGAATGCTGAAATTAATTCACGTCCTTGACAGGTGGATAAGCATGGATGACAGATACAACAGACTTAATGAATCCCATAGTCAAGAGAATAATATTGCCTTGGCATATACACTAGAAAAAATTCACTACACACATCATCATCAGGTTCATAAGCCAGATCATCTTTCAGTATAAAATTTCAAGTTGTCGCCTCTCTTCCCTGTATGACAGCCTTCTTTCTTTTCACTCTCCTCTGTCCTTCCATCTTCCCTTCCAGAGGCTGTGGAAACAGCCAGCTGCAATTTATTGCAGGTGGCATAACCAATAGAGAGAAAAGAGGTAGAGACTGGAGTAAGCCAGGGGTAACTGCGTCCAGCCAGTTTTCGAGTAGGAGCAACTGAAGCAGAGTGGATAAGAAGGTGTGCAGTGAGGAGGACAACTATGTTCCTGAAGAGGCCACCTGTTCAGTTAGAAATACAAGATAAAGATCACAAGCAGCACCAAAACAGGAACACAGCAAACGAGGAAAGAGCAGGCAGGCTCCAAGCTGACCATTTAATGAAGCAACACCAGCCGCCACACTCTACCCATCAAGGCTTGGGAGCTGAGGGATTTGCAGTCTTACTCTAAGTCTGCACATATGAGAAAAAGGGCTATTTTTTAAAAATGCATGTAACATTTAAAGGCGGCTGAGTGAGATAAATAGAAAGGATGGAGAAAAAAAACAAACAAACATTGGGTACAGTGGTTCACACTTGTAATCCCAGCACTTTGGAAGGCTGAGGCCGGCAGATCCCTTGAGCCCAGAAGTTTAAGATCAGCCTGGGCAACATGGCAAAACCCTATCTCTACAAAACCCAGCTAGGCATGGTGGTGTGCACCTAGTCCCAAATACTCAGGAAGCTCAAGTGGGAAGATTACGAGCCCGGGAGATTGAGGCTGCAGTGAGCCATGATAGCACCACTGCATTCTAGCCTAGGTGACAGCAAACCCTGTTTCAAAAAAAAAGACTAACATAGGCCTTCCCCTCCCCCATAAAACAAACCAGGAACTAGCTCAGTCACCGAATGTGTCTCAGCCATTATCTAACCTGTCTGTGTAAATGAGTGGGTACTTTTAGAATATATGATTAGTAAGGTCTTCTCCGGCTCTAAAATTTCCTGAATCTAATGGATTTAACAATACATATCACACATGACACACAGGATGTAGTTCCCTATGTTATGTAACTCACCATTCGATGGTATGTTACTCAACAGGGAGAGTACAATATAAATAAGAGCACAGAGAATCATAGCCCAGCATCAGTACACACCACACTTCATCATCGTTTATCAAATCCTCTGAAAAACAAATCCTCACAATATCTTCCTTTAAAGCAATTTACACAGTCATAACAACAAAAAACAATGCCTAAAATCAAACCATCATGCTTCACTTTAAGCTCATTGAGAGATGGGGAAATGTGCTTTGTTCACTTGTGAATTTCATTGTGCTTCCATTCTGCTTCTTCTACAGGACATATTCTAAAGGCATTACACTTTTCTAATTTTCAACAGTCTAAATGAGTTTTCTATATGATATGTGTTTCATATTCCACTTCAAAAAATATAGGTATAGAAAAGGCAAAAAAGTGAATATAATCCAGGGGGTCAGTTTCTACGTGGGTTTCTAGGTAGAAAAACCTATCTACGCTGAATGTCAGCTTTATCACTTAGACTAAGAGCCACCTAGTGGCAAGTGTTATATATTACCAAATCTGCTCAAGCCATATTCATCCAGCAAATAACATTCTGGGAGATGGTAGGTGCTCCACAATTGTGCAAGGTAAGTAAAATAATTGCTCCTTTTCTTATGAAGCTCACTGACAGATTAGACAATCAATTACAGATAAATTTATATAATTGCAGAACCATCTTATTAAGTGTAACAGAAGTATGCAAAAATAAGCATCCAGCATTTATTAAAGACCTACAATAAGCACAACACTTTGTTAAGAAGGTTCTCTTAAATCTGTTCACCTTACTCAGAACGTTTCCTTTTCGGATTATTTTATCACCCAGGTTTTAACTTCAGGTTTTTTCCTACCCTCCCTTCTGAAGGGGGTGTACCCCACTCCCATCTTATCCTTTAAATTCTACACTTCAGAAAAGAGGTAAGGAGAACCTATTTATTGAGCACCTACTATTACCAGAACTAAGCTAGGCATTTTCTATCTCTTATCTTATTAATCCTCACATCAATACCATGAAGTATTATTTTCTTCCATTTTTTAGACAAAGGAAAAGACCTAGCTTAAGTGAAATGCTCATAGCCACAAACTTATTTTAGTGACTTACAGTACAATTATTCCAAAGTTCCCTATATCACCCTGCTTCAAAAAGAGCTTCTTGGCCTATTCATTCCTAGGCCCACCACCAAAATCAGATTTTGATTATATTTCTCTTATGCTGTCCACCAATTCCAATCTATTTTACAATGTTTACATCCAGCCTTACCTCATCTTAAAACCTTCAATGCCGCCAGGAACGGTGGCTCACGCCTGTAATCCTAGCACTTTGGGAGTCTGAGGCGGGTGGATCACCTGAGGTCAGGAGTTTGACACCAGCCTGACCAACATGGAGAAACCCCATCTCTACTGAAAATACAAAATTAGCCGAACGTGGTGGCGCATGCCTGTAACCCCAACTACTCGGAAGGCTGAAGCAGGAGAATCACTTGAACCCAAGAGGCAGATGTTGCGGTGAGCCAAAATCGCGTCATTGCACTCCAGCCTAGGCAACAGAGCAAAACTCCATCAAAACAAACAAACAAACAAAAAAAAACCTCAATACCTTACCCTTGTCCTCTGCATCCCTGATTAATATTCAAATCTTAGGCCATCCGTAATCTCACCACATTGGGAGACCAAGGCAGAAGGATCACTTCAGCCCGGGAGTTCCGGACCAGCCTGGAAAACATAGCAAGGCTGTCTCTACAAAAAAAATGTTTTAAATTAGCTGGGGTTGCTGGTGCACACCTGGGTTTGGTGGCACACACCTATAGTCCTAGCAACTGGGGAGGGTGAGGCAAGAGGATCCCTTGAGCCCAGGAGGTTGAGGCTGCAGTGAAGTACGACTGTGCCACTGTATTCCAGGGTGAGCAACACAGCGATGAGACTGTCTCTAAAAAACACCAACCAGCCAAAAAACCAAATAATCAGATTAGCACTCAAGGTCTTCCAAGAGGCTCCCAATCACTTTTCCAACTTAATTTCCCATCACTCCCTATCAACTCTCACCTTTTCTATGAACTCCCCCCCAACTAAAGATAATCATTTACATCTGTGTTCCCACCAACACTAAATATCTGTTACAGCACTTATCATAATCTCCCTTACACAATAATTACCTGTGTACGCTCTACCAAGTCATGAACTTCACCAAACCATTTCTTAGCCATCTTTATAGGACCAGCACAAAGAGTGTCTTATACCTAATATGTGTTCAACTGCTTATTTAATAAATATATTGTTATTAAAACAATATGAAAAGGAGAGCCACTAAAGCATGGTTATACTATTAATATTTTCCTTAACACCCTTCCTACACGTCTTAGGACCCCAATGTTTCTGCTTACTCCAAATGGTGTATGGATTAGGAGCTTTGTACAGAACTAGGTAATTTTTTGCATGAAAAATTTTATCACTCAAATTAAAAAAAAAAAAGATGTGAAAAAATATGCTGGCAAAATCTGGCACAATCTTAGCAGATCTGCAGTTTTCCAAAAGGGAACATATACCTTTGTTCTATTTATGCAAAACAGTCTAAAGCTAGTTTGTACTGGAGGAAATTAAACTATGTCCATAATAAACTGTTCACATTATTAAAAAAAATCTACATTACATTTATATTTCATAAAGCAATACTGTACTTCTATAACACAATCTTTATCATACTTATAGAAAAGTTTTATAGAGTGAAAAACTTTTCTTTTTTTGAGACAGGGCCTTTCTGTCACCCAGGCTGGAGTGCAGTGGCATGATCACCATTCGTTGCAGCCTCAAACTCCTGGGCTCAGGCGATCCTCCCGCCTCAGCCTCCCAAAGCACTGGGATTACAGGCCTGAGCTACTGGGCCCAACATTAAATATTTTTTCTCTTGTTATGTAAACTTTTTATGAGAAACTATTCTTACTCACTTACAACTCTGATTATCATCTCATTAACAATGCACAGATAATCATTGGCTCTTAGGCTAAGACTACTGAATACAAAAAAAAAAAAAAACCTCCAGGGTCAACTTGATTTTCTAGTGTATTCTGCTTCACATCAAATAGATGCAGCTTTCATTGCAAGGCTTTTGCAACTCAGAATGCCTAAAAAAAATGTGTTTTCTAAATTTTATTTTTCGTAAACTTAAAATAGTATAAACATTCCCAAGATTGCCATAGACTTCACCAATATGACTGAAAAGCTCTCAAACTTACCATTATGCATTGTCTCAACACAACAAAATTACATAAATATCTATACAGATAGGTAATTACTACCACTTACAGTGCCTGTGATGCCTTCCCAAACCTCTTACAGTAAATATGACATGTTCAGGAAATACATTACCCTTTTTAGACCGTCAGGATATCATTTAATTCCCTTAAGCAGCAGGTCTAATGAGCCATAAGCAACACCATGATGTTGTGCCAGGCCTAAGAGGCATACAGAACTGTGGGCAGTATAAGTGTCTGAGAGATAGTAGCAGCTAGACATTCAACATTCCTACATTGTTACAGCTTCCCAAGCAGAGAAGAGAGCAGTAAGAAGTAGACCCCAAAAAGCTGGGGGTGACTCAATGACAACATTCGTGGTCAAGCAGTAATTTAACAAATATGTCTGCTTGAAATGCCAAAGCACGTATTTCAAGGGTTGCGGTCCTCTGCACCAAATACATTGCTGTCTTCCTAAAACATGACCCACAAAACCACAGCTTGCAGTATAAAAAGTCCATCTTGAGCCCTGCTCAAGGTGAAAGGTTACCAGAGGAAACTGATTCTTATAGTAATTAAAATATTTGTATAGAATGCTTTACTGTTTATAAGTCACTTACACATACACTGTTTCATTTGACCTTATTTCACAAAATTTACCTTACTTGACAGTCACAATGTGCCTGACAGATAAAATATAATTATCATCCCCTATTTTATAGAGGTAGAACCTGAGGCTTAAAGAAATTATCTGTAAGTAATATGTCCATGAGACCTGAGTCTCCATGTAGATTATCAACTTATTATTTGGTTCTATGGCATGGATTCCCCAAAAAGCAGTCTACAGTGTTCTACAGTTTAATCTAACATACATCCCTAGCCATCTAGTACTGAAAACAGTTAAAAATAATGGAATCTTTTGATAAACACTGACAGCCAATCATATAAAAAACAAAAGTGAAATTTAAACTTGTCAGTTTTGTACAAATATATTGTAGTGTTTTCTAACAATAAAAAAAAAAACTTTTGCCTAAGAGCCCTACTATAATGTTCTCAGGGGCTATGAGACTGCTTGTGGCTGAAAATATCAATTCCTCTGGGTACTTCAGCAATTACTCCTTACAGGACCAAAGTCAAATACCTATATATAAATTATACATATATATGAATTAGACACACATATACTGTATACACACAAGTGCACACACAATTATAAAATTGTGCCACATGAACCAAGTTGCATCAAGATTTCAAAGCACTGAGTACTATGTTCAAAAATTCTTTTTGCTGAGTCTCTATCATGTGATAGATGATCTTCTAACTATAAGAATATAAATGATACCTGCCACCAAGTAACAATATTTGGGTGTGATAATTACAACTTAGTATCATGCTTCCAAGAGAATTATATACAGCATTTAATGCTGTATTAAATATACAGTATTTATACAGCCAGGCACCAAATGTAGTCTGGTAGATCTGGTTAGAATACACCCTTAGTCTTGAGAAATAACCTACTAAGGACCATTACTTTTCATACACAAGAAGGCGTTAAACTGCTGGGCTCATGCAGAGATGTCAAAATACTTTAATATGACTGAAACACTGATTATGGAGAGAAAATGGCAAACAACTCAGCTGAAGAAGAGACAAATGAAATAGTTACGGAGGATCCTATGTGCCACAGTAGCTAACATCTTTTGAGCACTTGCTACATGCCAGGAATTCTGCTAAATGCTTTCATACATTATCTCATTTAATCTTCACAACAACTTTCTGAGTTAGGAATAATTATCTTGCAATTGATAAAGAGATTAACTTGTCAATGTTACAGGGGTTTTAAGTGGCAGGGGTTTTAAGTGCCAGAGACAGAATTGGAACCCATTTCAGATTAAACACTAAATGTGAGCCCATAACCCTCCACTCTGTTGCCTCTCTTAATGAACGCTGCTAGGGGGAGCCATTGAAAGGTTTTTAGATTAAGCAGTGATCAGATTTGCCCTTTAGAAAGACTGCTCTGCTACATGTGGAAGCTGGATAAAGGTGGTGACTCTAGAAGCAGAAAGAGGCTGTCAGTATGTCACAGTAAACCAGGTGAGAAATGACAGCATGAACTGTGGCAGTGAGGATAAGGGAAACAGATTGAAGGATTTTTTAGAAGAAAAAATGATCAGTTCTCAGTAATTAAATGTAAAGGCTGGTGAGAGAGGAATCAGGAATCGTGGCTTTGGGAACCGAACGGAATATGGTATCATCTATCAAGAACAAAGAAGCAACAAGTTTCATTCAGTCAATAAGTATCTACAGAGTGTTCCTCAAATGCAAAACACTTTTCTAAGGCCAAGAGTCAAATCTGAAATTACAGTCATGGTTATTAGAAATTATTCTTAAGAGCAAATGACAAAGCACTAGAAAATATAAGGCATATTTAAAATTAATCACTGCTATTAACAGACTTGGCTTAGAGTCCAGTGAAAGCATGTTGTACTACCATTTGTTAAATACTACTACATGCAGGCCAGGCATGGTGGCTCACCCCTGTAATCCCAGTACTTTGGGAGGCCAAGGTGGGCAGATCCCTTGAGGTCAGGAGTTTGAGATCAGCCTGGCCAACATGGCAAAACCCCATATCTACTAAAAATACAAAATTAGCCATGTGTGATGGTGCACGCTGGTAATCCCAGCTACTCAGGAGGCTAAGGCAGGAGGATCGCTTGAACCCAGGAGGTGGAGGTTGCAGTGAGCTAAGATTGTGCCACTGAACTCTAGCCTGGCCATAGAGTGAGACCCTGTCTCAAAAAACAAAATAAATAGAATATTGCTACATGCAGAAAACAAAAGAGGAAAGGCATCCCATAATTTTATAATGTTATTACATTTGAGTTTGACAGAACTTCAATCTCTTACACCACAAACACACACACACACACACACACACACACACGACACATCACCCTGTAATTTGTTTTACTTGTCTCTCTAAGTTTATGGGGGGCAGGAATAAAGGTATCTGTTTTATTACCCATACTATAATACATATTTGGGATTTTAAAAATCCCACTATCGCTACTGTGTCTTACCAAGAACTTAAAAACCTCCTATTTGACTTCCTATAAAATACGACCTACTTCACATTAGCTTATTTCAGTAACAATTCCTAGACGTTCCCCACAGTTTTCATCCAAGGATGCTCTCTGCGAATCTTAAGGCACAGCAATCTTGTGCAGATGTGGCAAGTTATTATAATTCCCATTTTACTACATAGTTAGGAAACTGGCCCAGGGGAAGTAGAGTAACTTGGAAATAATCACAAAGCCAGATGCCAAAAATAACAACTTGTAGTCAATCCATGAGAAAATACTGCCCCTAGTTGAAATAACATGAAATTTAGTATTAGGAGGAAGCAAAATGCAAAATAATGCTTTAAAGCCAAGTCCTGGGTCTTATTTCTAAAAATGAACAGAAGAATGAGATGTGTAATAACTTTCAAACAAAACAACTCTTTCCTAATGCCTTACTCATCAAGGGTGCCAAAGGTTATTTAATGAATTACATCTGGCAAGAATGGCCTTTCAACCAAACCAATTTTGATCTTACCCACTTAAAAATAAAATTGATAGAAATCCGTTGGTATAGGACAACAGGTAACTTTTTAACAAACCTAACTGCTTAAAATCTAATGCCTACAAGTGTATATTAGTACAGATTTGAAAATATTACAAGTCTATTGTTTTCTGAAAATATACTCACAGATCCATCGGCAATATGCACGGATAATTAAATTAAAAGCTTTAACAGTTAATACTCAGAATGAAAGTTCTCCAGCCACAACTCATCCAGATTTCGAAATATGCTGCTGTTATAATTTAATTAAAAGCAGTTTTATTTCACCAATCATGTAAGTAAGTCTTACACGATTTAGTTTGGAAAGAAAAACGCAACTCAAATGGTAAAAGCGCTTTTATCATGTCTGTGTAATCATTCTTACAGGTACAAGTCAGAGCAAAATACCTTCCATTATTACACAGTATTTACACTTTGCTCCCAGTCACAGAACCAGTGAGCTCAAGATTTTATCTTCAAAACAATGATTATGTACAAGAACAAGTAAGGGAGACATAAGATTATTGGTAAAACCCACTCGTGCGACCCAGACTGCAGATCTTCACCAAAAAACTTATGTATCAATTATGAAACCATGGTTTTCCATTAATTAAAACACAAACTACTAATTCTAATCACAGCCAGAAAAAAAAATATTTTCCAATGCTCCAATACTCGTTAGAGTAGATTTCGTATGTCCTCTATCAACAACACTTTACTATTGTGGAACTTCAGTTTGTAAATGAAATGACACTCCAAATGATTTTATGGGTAACATACCTTCTAAAAGTAGAGATCAACCAGTAGAAAAAAACAAACTCTTGAAGAATACATCAGCACAGTAATCCTGGTAAATATAATAACTCTTATTCCTAGCACCAGAATAACTCAAGTCATTAAAATATATCACACCACACCCCCCACCCCCATTCACACAACCCCAAGCTTTTAGCATTACCAAAACAATAAGAACTCGAAACACTTCAAGAGTCCTTTAACACTAGAAGTGTCTTTAAAATAATCTCACTACAGGCTATTACATATATATATATAATATACATATTATACGTATACTTTTTACTGCGTTTGATTAATATTTTCCACAAAGATCCTAGAAGCAGTATTCATCAACCAGAAACTGCACTCTTCGGTGCTGTCCTCATTTCAACCCCAATGATGGGACACAAGGGTTGTCACGCATCTACAGAGCAGCAAAAAGCACAAAACTGTAAACTATCTAATGATTAAGAAAAAATAAAACATTTATATAAAATTCCCAAGCGGAATGCCTCTCCTTTTCCTTATGAGGCAGAAGTTGCTGATAAATTCTAAATCCAGATTTCTAGAAAATGCTGAAATTCTCCGCCCCAACATTCACAAGTTTTTAACATGGAAATTCACTCAACTCCTACTCACACGCCAAATGAATATCCATTGTGGATATCTGAAACTATTCTCAAACACTAACAGAAAAACACATATATACATCTTGAGCCTCCTTCTAACCGTCCTACGATACCCTCCAATCATCCTCAGGCAGCCTAGATTGCAAAGCTTCGACAGACAGCTGCCCTTGGCCTACGCCTTCAGGAACCAGGAGGGGGGCGGGGGCCGGGGGCGCAAGAACCACCAAGAGACCAGATCTTTTTCCAGGGCTACTGTTTCCAAGCAAAACAACCCACGGCACTAAAGAGACGGCGATGAAAATTGGAGACGCTTTAATCCCGAGAGAAAGGGGTGGCGATAGGGGGAGTACAAGAAATCCCGAGAAAAAGAGGTGCGGAGGAGGAAACTAAGGATCCCATGCATCTTTCAGACCCACAGAACAACAACAAACCGTAGAGTCTGTGTGCACTTAGAAGCAGCAGATGGAGTCCCCGGGGCTGAGACAGTTCAGCAGACGTACACCGTGGGTTGTGGATAAATCAACCGATGACGGGAGACGAAGGGGGTGCCGAGAGAATAAGCCCGTGGATGTGGGAAACAAAGCCTCGGGGGGTGATCCAGGACCATAGAGAAAGGTGAGAGGGGACCCACAGGAGAAAGACAATGGAAGAACAATTGAGGCAGGAATCTAGTGCCCGAGCTGTGGCAGGTCACTGGGCTACCGACAAGAGTGGGGCACAACAAAGGGGCACGGGAGGAAGGACAGCGGAGAGGAGGAGATGGAGAGGGGATGCGGGACGCCACGGGTCGGACAAAGCGCCCAAGGCGGCGAAACAAAGGGCCGGGGGTAGAGAGTCGCGGGGGGCAGCGGGGAAAGACAAAGCGCCCGGGGCTGGGGGCACTAGCGGGGCGAGGCGGCGACAACGGCCGCGAGGAACAAAGATACACGGGGCCCCCAGGCAGGGCCCGCCGGAGGCGTGCGGGAGGCACGGCGCCCGAGGGCCCCGCGCGCCCGGCCGCACTCACGCCCGCACCCGCCGGCCTCGCCGCCGCCGCCGCCCGCCCTCACGCGCTGGAGCCCGAGCCACGGCAGCGCAGAGCGGTAACGCACGGCCACACGCCGCCGCCGCCGCCGCCGCAGCGCTCGGCGCACGCGACACCGCCCCCGCGGGCCCCCGAACGCCAAGCGCGCCGCGGCCCCCGAACCCGCTGCCCGCCGTGGGCTGCCAGACGCCCGCAACTTTCCTGGTTCCCAGCGCTCCGATTCCCTCAGACTTACCCTGTCACAACAGGCGCCATCTTCCACAAACTCTCGCCAAAACTCCAACCCTCGCGAGATTCCCCCCGACGCCTTCCCTGGTCCCTCTCCCCCGCCCCTTCCCTTTTTCCTCACTCCTCGATTCCACCCAGCCCCCGCGCTCCCTTTCCCTTCGCCGCCGCCGCGAAGAGCCAGACGCCTCGCGCCGCCCGCAGAGTAGGGGATCCTGCTCGCTGCCTTCCCTGGAAACCTACCCAGGCGATGGAGCATGCGCAGGCCGCTCCTCCGCGGGCGAACCCTCCGTGTGGTCCATGGGGAGCGCTCCGGTTATCCGGGTTTTGGGACGCGCCTTGAGGGACGTACGTGGAGACTGAGGAAAACCGGAGGGGATTACTACGGGGACGAGGAATGGAGGGGTCAGGAGGCGGGGCCGAGGAGAAGGGAGGAGGGGTCCTGGGAAAATGGGCTGCGTTTCACAGGCCTAGATGAAACACCTCCTCAATGGGTGTTTTCCAAGCGGCTTCCCGCTCACTCTGGGTTCCCAGCTCTTTTCATTCATTCAGACGTTCCCTGGGCGCCTCCTTTATGCTAATCTCGGCGTTTGGTGCAGGAGCGTCAGAGATGCCTGGGGTTCGGGCAAGTGACACGTCGGGAACTGTCTTCATTCATTACACCCCCCCATGCTAATGAGGAGGCCCTTCCAGAGCTCCGCAAGCGGAAAACTTTTGCAGTTGAGCTCTCTCGCCTTAGCGTTCTCCTTGGGTGTGAAATGAGGTCAAGCCAAGGCCTCTGGCAAAGACACCCCTAATGGCCACCTCGCAGACACACGCCAGAGTGCGGAGTACTTCTCTCCAGAGGGAAAACTGCCTTGGAATTGAGAGCCACATTCTCCCACCTCCGAGTCGGGCCAGAGGCCCCGATCAAAGCTCTTGCCGCTCGCGTGCGGCATGGCCTCTCTAAGACCCCATCGCAGCCACCACCGTGTGTGAGCCCAGGTGTGTGTTGAGGCCACTACTGCACAGGGAACCGGGCCACCCGAGGGCCTGGCACAGCCGAGGACACTGCCGGCTGCCCGAATCGCGCTTCAGGCGGCCTGATCCCGAAAGCCCCCGGGCGAACCTGGCCCAGCTGGGCATTGAACAGCAGGGTGAAGGGCCCGAACCCCGCCCCCTCCTCCTACCTGCAGCCCCCCATCTTTCCCCTCCTTTGCCCTTTCCTTTCCTAGAGATTCCCAGATCCAGCACTGCCTCCCGCAGGGAGCCCCAAAACCCGGAGAACTGGAATTCGCCGCCCGAAACCTGCTGAAGGCGCTGCAGGATTGGCGCGGCCGCGCGAGCGGCACTGCGCATGTACCCAATGCGGGCAGTCCAGTCTCACGCTACACCTCCTTCCCACCGCCTTCCACTACTCGGCTCAGACACAACACGGCCGTGGGAAATTTCCTAAACCTCGCGAGAACGTGCCCCCTGTTGCCTAAGCTTTCGCCCCAAATCTCGCGGAGCCAAGGCAGGACAGGTGTTTGTCTAGAGCAGCTCCGGGCGCCGTTCGTGCCGCGCGTGCCCGGGAGGCGGGCGGCGGGCGGCAGGCGCGGGCGGGGTGGGAAGGGAGCGGCTCGCCGCGGAGGCGGGGCGGGAAGGCGCGTGGCTGGGAGCACGGGGCGGAGGGCGGCGGGGGAGGAGACCCGACGTCTCCGCACACAACACACGCACACGCCCTGTGACGCTGGATGGAAGACGAGGGGTGGGGAGCCTCGAAGGGAAGAAGGGGAAGCCAGGAGGTTGGAAGTCGCTCCCAGTACGGAGAGTGAGAGGTCAGGCTGTAGGGCAGGAGAAGCCCCAGGCCGATCTCCCCGGGAGGTTTCCTGTCGCCCAACACAAGGCTGGTACTTTCCTAAAACGTGTTAGACGCCGCGCCCCCCGCCTCCGGGAGCTGACAGCCCCCAGAGTCGGGTTTGAGTCATGCCTTGAGTCACCTAGTCTGGCCGCCACTTCACTTACTTTGAAACAAGTTCTGATTCCTTGCTACTCTACTTTAGCAATTGGTTGTTCTCTTTTCTTTTCTTTTTTTTTTTTTTTTGAGACGGAGTCTCGCTCTGTCGCCCAGACTAGAGTGCAGTGGCGCGATCTCGGCTCACTGCAAGCTCCGCCTCCTGGATTCACGCCATTCTCCTGCCTCAGCCTCCGGAGTAGCTGGGACTACAGGCGCCTGCCACCACACCCAGCTAGTTTTTTCTATTTTTTAGTAGACGGAGTTTCACTGTGTTAGTCAGGATGGTCTCAATCTCCTGACCTCATGATCCGCCCGCCTCGGCCTCCCAAAGTGCTGGGATTACAGGCGTGAGCCACTGCGCCTGGCAGCGATTGGTGGTTTTCTTTCTAATCTACCTGCTGGTCCTGTGAGCTGGGTAGAAAAATAAATAAATAAACAGCTCTGCGCCCTCGCATTGTTGCCTTGTATAGATTCTTGCTCCCGTTTAAGGACACGATTTTTAAAATTTCTTATCAGTCTCTTCTTAGCCTTTTGAAGTAATCTTACAAATCAGTTTCTGTTCTGTTTTTTCCTCCCGCTAATATGGCTTTTCTGCTTTCCGTCACCTTTCCATATTTTTGTTGCAATATTCCATTTTACATATTGCTGTGGCAGTTGTTATAGTGACTACTGTTTTAAATGCATCCCTTCGCGGGGCGCGGTGGCTCACGCCTGTAATCCCAGCACTTTGGGAGGCCGAGGCGGGCGGATCACGAGGTCAGGAGATCGAGACCATCCTGGCTAACACGGTGAAACCCCGTCTCTACTAAAAATACAAAAAATTAGCCGGGCGAGGTGGCAGGCGCCTGTAGTCCCAGCTATGCGGGAGGCTGAGGCAGGAGAATGGCGTGAACCCCGGGGGGCGGAGCCTGCAGTGAGCCGAGATCACGCCACTGCACTCCAGCCTGGGTGAAAGAGCGAGACTCCGTCTCAAAAAAAAAATAAATAAATAAATGCATCCCTTCGTTTTGGATCATTCATCCAATGAGTTCCTGATTACGTAAATTCTTCAATCAGCCACGTTTCAGATTGGCCCTGATGTGGTTTCTATACCGGCCTTAGCCTGGCATTATCTAGAAACCAATGTCTTCCTGCTTATGTCACAGCCCCACAAATGTAGAGTTGAATTTAATTTCGATATTTGGAGGACAGTGAGTTCTCTAATAGGAGGAAACCCAGGTTTTTAAGTTGTTTTCAAGGTTTTAGGGGTGTGTGTGTGTGTGTGTTTGCCTATTCTTTTGATTATATACACAGAAAAAAACATTTAAAAACATTTGGTGCAATATCTCAGTGCAAGTCTGGTTTGGAACAGGATAGCTCAGGAGGAGGACAAAGCCCTTGGGGCACATATTCCTTGGAACTGTCATCCCAAGAAAGTATTTCAGTCATGGCCTTGTCCAGACCACTGATCTAATTTGGAATCATGGCCTTCTGAGAGCCCCAGCGACCTTGGGAAGCCATGGTAACCACAAAGGGAATAACAGCTCCCCCTTTTTGCCCTAAAACATGCTCCATCTGCAGCCCTCCCCCATCTCAGGAAAGGACAACTCCATTCTTCCACTTATGTCAAGAACCTTGGAGTCCTTGCCACCTTTCTCACGCCCAAGATACAACTGGACGGAAAATCCTACTGGCACCACCTTCAGAATATACTCACATTCCAAATACTGTCACACCTCTTTGGCTACTAGCCTAGTCTAACCCATCTTATTTCCCACTTGGTTTAAGGAAGTTCCCTAACTGGTCCTCCCTTCTTCCGTTCTTGCCTTCCTTCAGTCTGTGCTAATAGAGCATTCTCAGTGGCCCTCTAGAACTCCTCCATGACTTTCCCATTTCACTGTGAGGACTTAGACAATGTTGCCTACTGCCAAACACCCCTGACCTCTCTGCCTTCACCTGCTCCTCTACCCTTCACTTTGTGGGCTCTTACCGGCTGCCTTCCTTACTGTTCCTGGGACGCCCCAGCTCCAAGCCTTTGGTTTTTCCACTACCTGGGATGCGCTTCCCTCATATACCTTATAGCTCATTCCCTCACTCCTTTCTTGTCTTTGCCTGATGTCACCTCCTCAGGGAGGCCTTCCCTGACACCCTTCCCAAGAGGGACTCCCATACTCCGTATCCCAGTTTCTGCTTGATTTTGTCCATGGCACCTATCATTAACTAACATAACATTTATCATACTTGTGTGTTGTGATTACTATCTGCCTCCTTCCATTATAATGTAATATTAATGAGGGCAAGGGCTTTTGTCTATTTTGTTCATTATTCAAGCGTTAGCTGCTGGAACAATGCCTGGTGTATTATATTTGTAGAATGAATGGGGTGTCTTCCACTTTAGGGCAGAGTAAAAATGATTCTGAAGACTAAGCCTCCTAAGGTTCAAAACAATATTGGGACTAGACTAGCAGTGAGTACCAGCCTGCCTAGGGAGGAGAAAAAGGCCTATGGAGCAACCACCTGTGTTGGTTTTTTGCAAAAAAAAAAATATATTCTGGGTTAGACCAGTAGATAAGGCTGCACTTAACTTTAAGAGTTTCCTTTACTCTCCATTTTAGAACTTCAGAGAAAAAAACAACAAAAACACCACTAGCTGGATATATATATATATATGTTGCAGTAAGTCAGGGACCCCGAACGGAGAGACTGGCTGGAGCTGTGGCAGAGGAACCTAAATTGTGAAGATTTCATGGACATTTATCACTTCCCTAATAATACTCATAATTTCTTATGCCTGTCTTACTTTAATCTGTTAATCCTGTTATCTTCGTAAGCTGAGGATATACATCACCTCAGGACCACTGTTGTACAAATTGATTGGAAAACGTGTGTTTGAACAATATGAAATCGGTGCACCTTGAAAAAGAACAGAATAACAGCGATTTTAGGGAACAAGGGAAGACAACCATAAGGTCTGACTGCCTGCAGGGTCGGGCAAAAAGAGCCATATTTTTCTTCTTGTGGAGAGCCTATAAACGGACTTGCAAGTAGGAGAAATATTGCTAAATTTTTTTCCTAGCAAGGAATACTGATAATTAATACTCTGGGAAAAGAATTGCATTCCTGGGGGGAGGTCTATAAATGGCTGCTCTGGGAGTGTCTGTCTTATGGGGTTGAAATAAGGACTCAAATACGCCCTGGTCTCCTGCAGTACCCTCAGGCTTATTAGGGTGGGGAAAAAATCCTGCCCTGGTAAATTTGGGGTCAGACCAGTTCTCTGCTCTCAAACCCTGTTTTCTGTTGTTTAAGATGTTTATCAAGAGAATACGTGCACAGCTGAACATAAACCCTCATCAGTAATTCTAATTTTGCCCTTTGCCTTGTGATCTTTGCTTTTGTTCTTGCCCTGTTTCCTCAGAAGCACGTGATCTTTGTTCTCCTTTTTGCCCTTTGAAGCATGTGATCTTTGTGACCTACTCCCTGTTCGTACACCCCCTCCCTTTTTGAAATCCTTAATAAAAATTTGCTGGTTTTGTGGCTCAGGTGGGCATCACAGACCCACCGATATGTGATGTCATCCCCGGCAGCCCAGCTGTAAAATTCCTCTCTTTGTACTCTTTCTCTTTATTTCTCAGATCAGCCGACACTTACGGAAAATAGAAAGAACCTACATTGAAATATTGGGGGTGGGTTCCCCAGTATATACATATATACATATATATATACATATATATATGTATATATATATATTTTTGTGTGTGTGTGTGTGTGAGATGGAGTCTAGCTCTGTTACCCAGGCTGGTGTGCAGTGGCACGATCTCGGTGCTCTGCAACCTCCCCCTCCCAGGTTCAAGCAGTTCTCCTGCCTCAGCCTCCTGAGTAGCTGGGATTACAGGCGCCCACTACCACACCTGTGTAATTTTTGTATTTTTAGTAGAGATGGGGTTTCACCATGTTGGCCAGGATGGTCTAAAACTCCTGACCTCATGATCTGCCCGCCTCAGCCTCCCAAAGTGTTGAGATTACAGGCATGAGCCACCGCACCTGGCACAGGTATCTTCATGAGTTGCTAGTGGGAGTGAAAATGGATATAATATCTATGGAAACTATATTAGTCTGTTCTTGCACTGCTATAAAGAAATACCTAAGACTGGGTAATAAAGAAAAGAGGTTTCATTGGCTCATGGTTCCGCAGACTGTACAGGAAGCAACAGCATCTGCTTCTGGGGAGGCTTCAGGGAGCTTTTACTCATGGCAGACAGCAAAGCAGGAGCAGGTGACTTAGATGGGAGCAGCAGGACCAAGGCCAGGAGGGGAGGTGCCACATGCTTTTAAATGACCAGATCTCATGAGAACTCACTCACTATCAGAAGAACAGCACCAAGAAGAAAATCCACCCCCATGATCCAGTCACCTCCCACCAGGCCCCACCTCCAACACTGGGAGTTACAATTTGACCTAAGATTTGGGCGGAGACACAGATCCAAAGAATATCAGAAACCATTTGGCAAAATTTGTCACTACATGTTCATCCTACAATTTCATTTCTAGAAGTTTATCCTATGAATATGCCCACACATGTAAAATTACCTGTATTTTGCAGCATCACTGATGGTGAAAAAAAAATACTGGTAACAAACATCAAGAGATGTCTTTTTTTTTAATTATATATTCATAGAATGAAATAGTATATTTATTAATAAGCAGGCTTTTTATGTGCTTTTGCAGAAAGATCACAAAGTTTAAAAAACTGCAAAACAGTGATATATATATATACTTATTTGCACATATGTGTCTAAAATGTCTCTGGAAGGACACACTAGAAGTTGTAAGAATGACTGCCTTCTTACAAGGGACTCTACAGTTGGATGATATAGGTGAGAGAGTGGCTTTCCTCACAGTCTACTATCTTGGATCCTTTGAGTTTTGTACTATGTACATATATTTCCTATAAATATAAAACATAAAAAGGAGGGAAAAGAAAGAAATGGAGTAAATGTGCAAGAAGACAAAAATTTACCAAATAAAATTGTTTCCTTCTACTTTAGTAGAATTATTATTTTTTTTTTTTTTTTTTTTTTTTTTTTTTGAGACAGAGTCTCGCTCTGTCGCCCGGGCTGGAGTGCAGTGGCGCAATCTCGGCTCACTGCAAGCTCCGCCTCCCGGGTTCACGCCATTCTCCTGCCTCAGCCTCCGAGTAGCTGGGACTACAGGCGCCCGCCACCGCGCCCGGCTAATTTTTTGTATTTTTTAGTAGAGACGGGGTTTCACCGTGGTCTCGATCTCCTGACCTCGTGATCCGCCCGCCTCAGCCTCCCAAAGTGCTGGGATTACAAGCGTGAGCCACCGCGCCCGGCCTAGTAGAATTATTTTTATTAATTAATTTATTTTTTTGGACAAAGTTTCACTCTTGTTGCCCAGGCTGGATTGCATTGCCGCAATCTTGTCTCACCACAACCTCCACCTCCCAGGTTCAAGCGATTCTTCTACCTCAGCCTCCTGAGTAGCTGGGATTACAGGTACATGCCACCATGCCCTGTTAATTTTTTTTTTTTTTTTTTTAAGAGACGGAGTTTCGCTCTGTCTCCCAGGCTGGAATGCAGTGGCATGATCTTGGCTCACTGCAAATTCTGTCTCCTGGGTTCACGCCATTCTCCTGCCTCAGCCTCCCGAGTAGCTGGGACTACATGCGTCTGCCACCACACCCGGCTAACTTTTTCTATTTTTTTAATGGAGACGGGGTTTCACTGTGTTAGCCAGGATGGTCTCGCTCTCCTGACCTCGCGATGTGCCCGCCTCAGTCTCCCAAAGTGCTGGGATTACAGGTGTGAGCCACCACATCTGGCCTTTTTTTTTTTTTAGTACAGACGGGGTTTCTCCCTTTTGGTCAGGTTGATCTCAAACTCCCAACCTCAGGTGATCTGCCCGCCTCGGCCTCCCAAAGTGCTAGGAGTACAGGCATGAGCCACTGCACCAGGCATAGAATTATTTTCTAATAGAAGTTATGGTTCCAGCTTGGTGGCTCATGCTTGTAATCCCAGCACTTTGGGGGGCTAAGACAGGCAGATCACTTGAGCCCAGGAGTTCAAGACCAGCCTGGACAATATAGTGAGACTCTGTCTGAACAAAAAATACAAAAATTAGTTGGGCATGGTGGCATATGCCTGCAATCTCAGCTACTCAGGAGGCTGTGGTGGGAGGATCGCTTGAGCCCCTGAAGTTGAGGCTGCAATGAGCTGTGATTGCACCACTGCATTCCAGCCTGGGCAAGACAGAGAGAGAACCTGTCATCTGTCATATGCACACAGAAAAAGTTATGTATGTGACCTATCATCTTAGTAGAATTAAAACAGCAGAGCTGCCTGGTGGTTCATTCAAACAGCATGTTTAGAGTACCTACCACTGCAGGTCAGGCATCATCTTGATATTTTACAAAAATAGACAACACAACCCAACCTCTAAGGACTCCCTGTCTAAAAGAATACACAGACCAGTTGCAGTGGAATTCTATGATACGAAAGAGATAAGAGTTTAACAGCTTGGAGGTACAATGAAGGAAGACCTAACTCTTGCCTCATGGGCCCAGTCCTTTCAGAGATGACTTGGTAGCTGACTTACTGCAGTGGGAGTTCAGAAGACAAGAATAGGAGGAAGCATGACAAGCACAGGAAACAGCACTTTCAGGCTCTGGGGTGTGAAAGAGCATCTGCTATTCAGGGGAACTCCAGGTGGGGGGTTGATGCACATAGAATAGGGAAAGGCATTCTAAGCAGGGTCATAAGAAGGCCCTGGCGGCCGGACACGGTGGCTTACGCCTGTAATCCCAGCACTTTGGGAGGCCGAGGCAGGTGGATCACGAGATCAGGAGATTGAGACCATCTTGGCTAACACAGTGAAACCCCGTCTCTACTAAAAATACAAAATATTAGCCAGGCGTGGTGGCGGGTGCCAGTAGTCCCAGCTACTCAGGAGGCTGAGGCAGGAGAATGGCGTGAACCCGGCAGGCGGAGCTTGCAGTGAGCCGAGATCACGCCACTGTACTCCAGCCTGGGCGACAGAGCAAGACTCTGTCTCAAAAAATAAAAATAAAAAAAATAAATAAATAAAAATAAGAAGGCCCTGGAAGAACTGTGGTCCTCAGAACTCAGTGGGCATCAAAATCAATTAAGGGCCTGAGTCCCACTCCTTAAGACACTAAATGAGTAAATCTGGACTGAAGCATTTATAGCAGGTATTTATAACAGGGTGCTCAGAGATTCTCATGCAAATTGTCCATGAACTGAGCTTTAAGAATTTTTTTTTTTTTTTAAGACAGGGTCTTGCTCTGTTGCTCAGGCTGGAGTGCGGTAGTGCAATCAAAGTTCATTGCAGCTTTGAACTCCTGAGCTCAAGAGATCCTCTCTCACCTTGGCCTCCCAAAATACTAGTATTATAGGCGTGAGTCACCGCACGCAGGGAGAATCATTCTTTGATATAGAACTTGAGTATAACCTTTCTCTGGGACTTTCTCACTAAAGGGAGAAATGGCACAGTTTCTTTTTTAAAAATCAATAAATGAAATATTTAAATAGTAAAAGGGATGAGTTTGGGAGTTCCTAGGTGTATATCCAAAGGCATGTGAAGCAGCTAGTGGCTCATGAGAGGCGGACATTACAGTTTCCTGTGGTGGTTTAAACACAGTGACACTATTTTTTTTTTTTTGAGACCGAGTCTCTCTCTGTCACCCAGGCTGGGGTGCAGTGTTGCAATCTCGGCTCACTGCAACCTCCACCTCCTGGGTTCAAGCAATTCTCCTGCCTCAGCCTCCCAAGTAGCTGGGATTACAGGTGCCTGCCACCATGCCTGGCTAATTTTTTTGTATTTTTAGTAGAGATAGGAATTGATCATGTTGGCCAGGCTGGTTTCCAACTCCTGACCTCAAGTGATCCTCCCACTTCGACCTCCCAAAGTGCTAGGATTACAGGCGTGAGCCACGGCGCCTGGCCCCACAGTGATGCATTTCAACATTGCTAGCTGTGTGATCTTAGACCCAAGTTTTTTAACTTGTCAGTGCCTCAGTTTCTTCACCTATAAAATGGAGATTGTAGCTTCTAATTCATAGGATCATCAGAATTCAAAGTATTACTGTCTTAAGCACATAGAACAGTGCTATAACACAATCGTTATAGTAATATTAGTTTTTATCATTACTCAACAAGTCCATAACTTGCATTCATCTCATCAAAATTCTTGCAAAGCATGTCAAAATGGCTGTACTTCAAAAATCAACATCGGTTGGGCAGAGTGGCTCACGCCTGTAATCCCAGCACTTGGGGACCCTGAGGCGGGCAGATCACATGAGGTCAGGAGTTCAAGACCAGCCTGGCCAACATGGGGAAACCGTGTGTCTACTAAAAATATAAAAATTAGCCGGGCGCGTTGGCAGTCGCCTGTAATCACAGCTACTCGGGAGGCTGAGGCAGGAGAATCACTTGAGCCCGGGAGGCAGAGGTTGCAGTGAGCCAAGATCGTGCCATTGCACTCCAGCCTGGATGACAGAGCAAGACTCTCTGTCTCAAAAAAAAAAAAGTTAAAACAGGCAAATATAGTCATGATTTTATCTTGATTGGTGTTAATTCATTTTTTTCTCATATCCCACTCAGAAATGACAATATTATTTTTGTTATTTAATTTCCAAGAGGATCAGATGTACAAAATGTTTGGGAAACCCACTGTAGTTAGCTGATAGGAGCCTCTGAGGATACAAAGCAAGGTTTATTGTTATCAGATTGTGCAGGGGCTCTGTGCCTAAGACAGTCCTGCTGATAGCCCATGTTAGAAACTAGGAGCCGCTCACTCTACAAATATTTAGCTCATTTTTTTTGTTCATCTTTATGCTTCTCTTATATTCATAACATTATCCCTGTCATTTTCTACCACGTGTTCATCAAGGTTAATAAAATGTACAGGAAATTGAAAGAGTGCCAAGAAGGATTCCATCAGACTCTGCAATTCTATATAGAAAATAAGCTCGAACTCCAGGATTAAAAGAAATAGAACACTGAAAATGAATCACGGCTTCAGGAGAACTTGAGAAAAATAAATAAATATTCACCATTTTCTGCCCAATTGTGTTTAATTTTTCACAGGATTCTTTGGCCCTGGCAATTTGAGTTTTTTGCAGGCCTGGGTTAAGTTTTGCTTAGCTTGTTAATATGTGCAGCAGTTCCAGAAGGTAAAGCAAGAAAATGAATGGGCCATTTACTCTAGTGATGTGGAACGTGAATGGAATCAAATGCACATTTGGTGAAAAGAATGTGTACAAATCTAATAATTTGTCAGAAGCTTTTGTAGCTAATGTAATTGGAGGAAAATGTTTCCATGTGTGATTGATAGATTTTGTTCTTTTTATAACATGAACAAGTTAAAGCCAGTTAATGCTACCTACACAAGAAATGACAACACCATATGAATAATAAAATTCCAGTTATCTATTTATAAGGGAATATACTTAAATTTTTATTTCCTAAACTTTCCCCGTTTGTCATGCATCATATATTGCAGTGGTTTGGGGTTCTGTAATAAGCCAATGTTAAACATCCATAGTTTTAAAAAAGCAGCTGTGGTATGAATGAAAGAACGTTGAACTAGCTTCACCACTAGTACTTCCACCACTAACCAAATGCCCAACTTTGAGCAAGTTTATTTTTCCTCACCTGCAAAAGGGGAATATGAAACCTATTGCATAGGGTTGCTTTGATAATTAATTGAGACATTACGTAAAATAACTGGGTACATAGTAGACACTCAGTAAATTTCTTAGGAAATTATTTTACCCATACCCATGTTCAGTTTTGTTATCTGTTAGATGGACTAATAATACCTGCCTTAGAGATTTGTTGCATGAATCAAATTAGATAATCACAGGGCACGGTGGCTCAGGCCTGTAATCCCAGCTCTTTGGGAGGCCAAGGCAGGAGTATTGCTTATGCCCAGGAGTTTGAGACTAGCCTGGGCAACATAGGACAACCCCATCTCTACAAAAAATACAAAAATTAGCTAGGAGTAGTGGCATGTGCCTGTAGTCCCAGCTACTGAAGAGGCTAAGCCCAGGAGGCCAAGGCTGCAAGTGAACCATGATCGTGCCACTGCACTCCAGCCTGGGTGACAGCACAAGACTCTGTCTCAAAAAAAAAAAAAAAAAAAAAGATAATTACGTGGATAATAAATTGAAAGAATCCTAAATAAAATAATGGTATTTAATTTTGGTTGGCATATTTGTTTTTAAAAATTTGATTGTGGTTACATAGGAAATCAATAGAACAGAAAAAAGATCCCTTTATTTTCTTCTCTGGCCTATGTTACTATTAACCTTGAACACAGATGGCCTTTATCACTTTTTCAAAAAAAAGCCTACTGGAAAGGTTTCACTCTTTGCATCTGTATTGCTTGGTGTCAGAGATAGTGTAATGATAAGCATCAACTTGTAGATACAACCTTGTGGCTAGCACCCTTGTCCAGACCACACTAAGGACTAAGAAGATCCACTTCGGAACCTAGTTATTTAAGCACTGACAAATAGTAGTATATCAAACTTCACATCTTGTTAAGTACCTAGCTTTGTGAAAGACAGCTGACTGATAATCCCTTTGAACATCAAAAGCAAAGTTGTACATTGTCTCTTTCAATAGTTGCTGCTGTAATTAGGTTAACAATTTTTATTCTAATTAATTTTTTTAAATGTTGTCATTATCTCATGTGGGAATTTTTAAAAAGCAAACTGTGAAATTACTGCAAGAAAAAAGTCTCTAAGATAATTTCTAATCATGCTATTAATAAATATTAAGTACATACTTTGTTTTATACAATAGGTCTGTCTGAAAAGTTTTATCTCAATCTAATAATGATGTATTTCATTTGTAAAATGCATTAGAGAAACTCTATTTTTTTTTTTTTTTGTGACAGAGTCTTGCTGTGTCACCCAAGCTGGAGGGCAGTGGCATGACTCGGCTCACTGCAAGCTCCGCCTCCCAGGTTCACGCCATTCTCCCACCTCAGCCTCCCGAGTAGCTGGGACTACAGGCGCCCGCCACCACGCCTGGCTAATATTTTGTATTTTTAGTAGAGATGGGGTTTCACCATGTTAGCCAGGATGGTCATCTCCTGACCTCATGATCCGCCTGCCTTGGCCTCCCACACTGCTAGGATTACAGGCGTAAGCCACCGTGCCAGGCCTAGAGAAACTATTTAAAGGAATCTTCAAGACTCCATGTTAGATATTATAACTTGTATTATCCTGTGCTTTTGCTACTTAAATTATTATTTTCATGACTAAATTCTGTCATGATTAGCATCCTGTGGAAGGATGGTTAATAAATTATATTAAGGTGTTATTAATATTTCATTAATGGATAAAAACATTTCTCAAGATCTTAACTACAAATCATTTTTCATCTAAATACTTTGGAAAAATTTAGACATTGATGCATGGTTTTTTCTTCTTCCAGCTTTCCAAACATGTGGCCTAAATTTTACCCTCAGAATAACTTTTGACTTCAGTAAGAGTTATAAACTATCGTCTGGGAGAAGTATTTGGCTCCTACTTTTCTCAAGCCTAAAGTTCTCCAGAAATGTTCTTATGAAATGCAAATCTTATTTTCATCAAGCAGTTTTACCTACGTAGCATCATATTTTCCTTCACCAGCAAACACTGAAATTTTATGTTTAACTAGCATAGTTGTATCTGTATTTGCATGATACTTTCCAACTTTCCGAAATAAGCAATGAAACACAGAATCTAGGCAAAAGAAAAAAAGATAATTTAAGAACTGAAAAATAACTTCTGAAAAACAGATCACATATAAAAGTATTTAGTTTTATGCAATAGAGGGTTTTCAAAAGGTTGTATGCCTGTCTAACATGCAACAGCTTTCTAGTTAAAGGGATGCTGTGATGTATAATTTCCAAAGTGACAGTAACTATGAGTCTGCACTGTCTCAAGCCCTCTCACAGACATCAATCATCTCAGTCAGTCCTCAGGACAATGCTGACGGTCGGTAATTTTATTCCTGTTTTTACAGATGTGCCTCGGAGGGTATGATTTACACAAGTCATACTCCTAGAAGTGGGATTTATGATTGTTAGTGAGTTCTTTATTTTTTTAGCTATAACAATTTAAATTATTTTTATTATTATAAACTGAAGTACCCAGAGTATCAAATTAGAATTTTAATAAACTATTTAAAGTTACAAAAATAATTTACAAAAGTATAAAATGATGAGAAATGCAACAAGATTTATTTTAAAATATATTTTAAATAGTTAATATATTTAATTTCTTAAAAATCCTACAAACAAGTAACAGTGAGTGGCTGCGAATGGGTGACCAAGACAGGGGCTACTGAATTTTAACCCATTTGAAATGTCTGACACATTTATTATTTAAAAAATAATTCTCCACCGGGCACGGTGGCTCATGCCTGTAATCCCAGCACTTTGGGAAGCCGAGGCGGGTGGATCAGGAGGTTAGGAAATTGAGACCATCCTGGCTAACACGGTGAAACCCTACCTCTACTAAAAATACAAAAAATTGGCCGGGCATGGTGGCAGACACCTGTAGTCCCAGCTACTCAGGAGGCTGAGGCAGGAGAATGGCAAGAACTCGGGAGGCGGAGCTTGCAGTGAGTGGAGATCCTGCCACTGCACTCCAGCCTGGGGGTCAGAGTGACTCTGTCCAAATAATAATAATAATAATAATTCTCCAAAGAAATGATAAGAAAACTACAGATCAATGCCTCTTATAATATAGACACAAAATCCTCAATAAAACACTGGCAAACCCTCGACAAACTAGAAATGGAAGAGAACTTTCTCAACCTGATAAAAGTCATCCATAGGAAACCTGCAGCCAACATCGTAAGAATGAAACAAGGATTTCCACTCTCACCAATTCTATTCAACATGGTATTGAAGGTTCTAGCCAGGACAATTAGGCAAGATAATGAAGTAAAAGACATCAGATTGGAAAGAAAGAAGTAAAAGTGTCTGTATCTTCAGATGACATGATCTTGTATATTGACATGATCTTATGCATAGAAAATTTTAAGAACTCGCCCAGGTGCGGTGGCTGACATCTGTAATCCCAGCACTTTGGGAGGCTGAGGTGGGTGGAGCATCTGAGCTCAGGAGTTCAAGACCAGCCTGGCCAAAATGGTGAAACCCCATCTGTACTAAAAATACAAAAAAAAAAAAATTAGCCAAGGACAGTGGCACACGCCTGTAGTCCCAGCTACTCAGGAGGCTGAGGCAGGTGAATCACTTGAACCTAGGAGGTGGAGGTGGAGGTGCAGTGAGCTGAGATCATGCCATTGCACTCCAGCCTGGGTGACAAGAATGAAACACTCTCAAAAAAAACAAAAACAAAAAAAAAAAGAAAAAAAAGGAAAGAAAATTCTAGGAACTCCACTAAAAAATTATTACCTGTATCGCTAACACATATGTTCAGCAAAGTTGGAGAACACAAGATTAATATAAAAAAATTGTATTCTATATATTTTCTTTTCTTTTTTTTTTTTTGAGACGGAGTCTCGCTCTGTCACCCAGGCTGGAGTGCAGTGGCGCAATCTCGGCTCACTGCAAGCTCCGCCTCCCGGGTTCACACCATTCTCCTGCCTCAGCCTCTCCGAGTAGCTGGGACTACAGGCGCCCGCCACCACGCCCGGCTAATTTTTTTGTATTTTTAGTAGAGACGGGGTTTCACCATGGTCTCGATCTCCTGACCTCGTGATCCGCCCGCCTCAGCCTCCCAAAGTGCTGGGTTTACAAGCATGAGCCACCGCGCCTGGCTATATATCTTCAATGAACCATCTGAAAATGAAACTAAGAAAACAATCCCATTTCCAATAGCATGAGTATCAAATATCTAGAGTATCAAATTAAATAAATAAAGTACTTAGGAATAAATTTTTAAAAAGAAGTGCAAGCTTTATGCTCTGAAATCTACAAAACATTGTTGAAAGAAATGTTAAAGGATCTAAATAAGTGGAAAAACATCCCATGTTTATGGATCAAAAGGTATTATTATTAAGATGGCAACATTCACCAAATTATTCCACAGATTCAATGCAATCACTATCAAAATCCCAGTTGGCCACTTTGTAGAAACTGACAAGGAAAGCCACAGTTTTATGGAACCCAGAATAGCCAAACAATCTTGAAAAAGAAGAACAGAGTTGGAGGACTGACATTTCCCCATTTCAAACTTACTACAGAGCTACAGTAATCAAGACTGTCTGGTGCTGGATAAGGACAGACTTACAGATCAAATGAATAGAACTAAGAGTCCAGAAATAAGTCCTCATATTTAGGTCATTTGATTTTTGACTAGTGTCAAAAGAATTCAGTGGGAAAAGGAACAGTCTTTGCAACAAATGATGCTGGGACAACTGGATATCTACATGCAAAAGAATGAAGTTGGGCCTGTAATTCACAACATATTAAAAAATTACCTTAGATCATAGCCCTAAATCTAAAAACCAAAGTATAAAACTCATAGAAGAAAGTATAGGGGTAAATCTTCATAACCTTGGATTAGCAATGATTTCTTAGGTATGACACAAAAACCCAAGCAACAAATTTTAAAAACAGATAAATTGGACTTCATCAAAATTTAAAACTTTTGTGCTTCAAAGGATACTATCAAGAAAGTTAAAAAAAAAAAAAAGAATGGGAAAAATATTTGTAAATCAAATATATCTGAAATTGTTCTAGTATCCAGAATATATAAAGAATTCTTAAAACTGAATAATAAAAAGACAAATCGTTCAATTAAAAATGGGCAAAAGATCTGAATACATATTTCTCCAAAGATGTGCAAATGACCATTGAACACATGAAAAAATATTCAGTATCATTAGCCATCATGGAAAAAGCAAATCAAAACCACAATGAGATATCTTTTCGCACCTGCTAGTGTGGCAATAAGCCAAAAGACAGATAATGACAAATGTTGACAAGGATGTGGAAAATTGAAACCCTCATACATTGATGGTGAGAATGTAAAATGATGTAACCATTTTAAAAAGCAACCTAACAGTTCTTCAAAGGGTAACGATAGAGTTACTCTATGACCCAACAATTCTACTCTTAGGTGTAAACTTAGGAGAACTGAAAACATGTCCATACAAAAACATAAATGTTCATGGCACCATTATTGATGGAAGCCCCAAAGTGGAAGCAATGCAAATGTCCATCAACTGATGAAGAAATAAAATGTGATATATCTAGAAAATAGAATACTATTAGTTTATAAAAAGACATAAAGTATGAAACATACTACAACACGGATGTACCTTGAAAACGTGCTAAATGAAAGCAGTGAATCATGAAAGATCTTGTGGGATTCTAGAATGTCCAGAAAAGGCAAATCTATAGAGACAGCAGATTAATGGCTGTCTAGGGCCAGGCAGTGTGTATGTGGGGATAACTGTGAAAGGATATAGGACTTCATTTGGAGTGATAAGTCTTCAAAGTTGATTGTGTTGGTGGCTGCACAACTCTCAATATACTATAAACCACTGAATTTGCACTTTAGGTGAGTGAATTATATGGCATGTGAAGTGAATCTCAATGAAACTGTTAAGCAAAGACAGGAGAGAGAGCAGAAAAAATTAATTTAACTTTATTCAATTACATGCTTTGCTTTTTATATAGTATTTAAAAAAATAGAGACACGGGTCTCACTATGTTGCCCAGGCTGGTCTCCAACTCCTGGGCTCAAGCAATCCTCCCGCCTTAGCCTCCCAAATTGCTGGGATTACAGGCATGAGCCACCACGCCCAGCCTAGATGCTTTAAAAATCAAATTAATATGATTATAAACTTCATATTAGTAAGTCATATACTTCTATAAATGTTCAAGTGGGGGCAACTAAATGATAAAATAAACTCTACAGAAAATAAGCAAATAATCATTACTTTGCTAGTTGACTTACCTTCTAGCTTCACAGTAAGTTCGAGATTATATTTCTTTATATTCTTTTTTTCTTTCTTTTTTTTTTCAGACTGGAGTGCAGTGGCACAATTATAGCTCACTGCAGCCTTGAACTCCTGGGCTCAAGAAATCCTCTGTCCTCAGCCTCCTGGGATTACAGATGTAGGCCACTGCACTCTGCTCTGAGATTATTATATATATTTCATAAAGATTATATATATATATTTCATATGGATTTTATATATATATATTTCATATGGATTATATATATATATATTTCATATGGATTATATATATATATTTCATATGGATTATATATATATATATATATATATTTATTTATTTATTTATTTTTTGACAGGGTTGCAGTCTGTCACCCAGGCCGGAGTGCAGTGGTGCGATCTCAGCTCACTGCAACCTCCACGTCCCAGATTCAAGTGATTCTCTTTCCTCAGCCTGCTGAGTAGCTGAGACTACAGGCGTGCTTTACCACGCCCAGCTGACTTTTGTATAGTTGGTACAGACGGAGTATCACTATGTTGGCCAGTCTGGTTTCAAACCCCTGGCCTCAAGTGATCTGCCTACCTCGGTCTCTCAAAGTGCTGGGATTACAGAAGTAAGCCACTGTGCCCAGCCAGATTATATTTCTGACAAGGATAAGATTCCTCAGCCTTTCAGATGTAGAATGATCTTAGTTTAAGATAAAAATAATAGCTGGAATCATTGAGTGCCAACTTAATCCAAGAGACTTCAAATGGAGATGATCTCATATGATCCTTCCATACCCCTGAACAGGGCTTCTACTCCCCTTTTTATAGCTAAGGAAGTTGTGGCCCGGAAAAATGAAGAAACTTTCCCTAGCTCATACTCACAGTTACAGACATTGCTAGAATGCGAATGCTGGATACTCTTCTGACACTTCTCTATAACCAGCCCTATGCTAGGCCTGCTGGGTCGCTTCCTCCCTTATTACCATTGTGAATTAGAACTCCAACGCTGGGGAGACTTGAAGGGTAATAAGCATGCTAATGTTACCTTGAGGACCTAAGATCTAGTACATTACTTCTAGGCCATTCCAGAGAGCTGGAGAAATGGGATTGGGGAGAGGGGAAAGAATGGAGTTGGAAATAGAAATTCCTTGTTTTTAAATGTAGAAGAAAGTATGAAGAAATAGAAAAGCATACCTTAAAGTTTCCTTCCAGCTCTAAAGTTCAGTCAATTTAAGACTCCATCTTAATGGAGCTGAAGATACCCTACAATTCAGAGAACTTCCTCTTCTGACTTAGCCTTGTGCTGGGACCCATGATTGAGGTAACTCCTTGATAGCTCCAATGGCTACGGTTCCATCAGGAAGTGTGTTCTCAGACTTTCCCCTTGTTGTTGTTGTTTCCCCTTGTTACTCTTCTAACAATCTGTGCAAATTATGTCCTTTTATACATATTTTTAAAAATTATCCTGGCTGGGCGCAGTGGCTCATGCCTGTAATCTCAGCACTTTGGGAGGCCGAGGCAGGTGGATCATTTGAGGTCAGGAGTTCGAGACCAGCCTGGCCAACATGGCGAAACCCCATCTCTACTCAAATACAAAAAAATAGCTGGGGGTGGTGGCACGCACCTATAATCCCAGCTACTCGGGAGGCTGCAGCAGGAGAATCACTTGAACCCAGGAAGTGGAGGTTGCAGTGAGCCAAGATTGCACCACTGCGCTCCAGCCTGGGCAACAGAGTGAGACATGGTCTCAAATAAATAAATAAATAGAAATTATCCTTAGGCTTCATATTTAGCTTCAGCCTATATCATGCCTATTTCCAGTGATTAGCCCAAATTGCCTCTAAAAATGTGACAAATTGCAAAACTGCTTTTTATTGAAAATTTCTATTATTTTAAAAATGGGCAATACTGCATGTATTTACTGCATGCATGTAAAAAAAATTTAATTTTTTTTCTTTTTTTTTTTTTTTGAGACGGACTCTCACTCTGTCGCCCAGGCTGGAGTGCAGTGGCGCCATCTCGGCTCACTGCAAGCTCCGCCTCCCAGGTTCACGCCATTCTCCTGCCTCAGCCTCCCACGTAGCTGGGACTACAGGCACCCGCCACCACGCCTGGCCAATTTTTTGTGCTTTTAGTAGAGACGGGGTTTCACTGTGTTAGCCAGGATGGTCTCGATCTCCTGACCTCGTGATCCGCCCACCTCAGCCTCCCAAAGTGCTGGGATTACAGGCGTGAGCCACCACGCCCGGCTATCCGTGTTTTTTATTTGGACCCAGAACAGTTATTAAAGGAATTTAAACAGAGGCCACGTGGTGCAGGAGGACGGGTCAGATCTTAGTTCATAACAACTGGGAATCCTTGGGTATGTTCCTTAACTTCTGGGATCATTTGCAAACCGAGGATAAAAATACTCATCTCATCCATTTGTAGTTAATAATAAGTAACACATGTAACATACATTGCAAAATGCCTGGCACAAAGTAGTCATTGGATAAGCAGTCCCCTCCCTGTTTGGATGTTTTAGGGTGTTCATCTGTAACTTTCTTAAGAAGTTAACTGTGAAGAATTCTGTCTAGAACCACAGGTCAGATGAACAGTGTGTCAGTGTAATCTTCTAAATTTGCCATCAGGTAGTTCACTTGTTTCTTTAAAGCCTCTACTCTATCAAATATTTAATACTTATATGACTCAAGCTCTAATGGCTTTATTTATCCTATCCCACTTTCATCTTACTAAATCTTCATCTGTCATCCATTGATTCCAAAAGAAGTATTTCCTGAACACCCTCTATGAGCCAGGGGCTGTTACTAAGCACTGGAGAGACAGGTCAAGGCCCTTAGGGGGCTTGCATTCAAGTATTCGACTATAGAGACACGGATAATAAAAGAGTAAACAAGTCAGACATTTTAAATAATGATAAAGGTTATGCCAGAACATTAAACAGGAGTGATCAGTGCTAGAGAGGGAGGGAGGCGGACTTCTATTTAGGTCAACCGCCCTCTGAATGGTAAATTCCTTTTGCTTAGTAGTACATTCCACCTTCTTAAGCTGCCCAGAGTGCTTTAAGTCTGCATTTCATGAAGGAAGGTTTCAAACAATACAACAACATTTACAATTTTAAGTTTGCTGTTTAGGCTGTAGCACTATGTAGATACGAAGGTCTTTCAGGAGTATAGACTTGGATATCTCTTCCTTCCTTTAGTTAAAGTCTAGATTGGAAAAGAAAAGTGATGAGCATTCAAATTCTGAATGCCAGTTATAAAAGGGCAAAGCCTCCTGCCAACTATTAACATTTATCATCAACACCACCCACCCCCACCCCTGCCCATACACACACCTCCAGCTCTGCAAGCTGGATGTTTTTATCCCTATTTTAAAGCAGGAAGAAACAAGGCTCCCAAAATTCAAGTGATTTGGCCAAGGACATTCTGGTCAGAAGTGGGCAGATAAGATGTGATGCCATCTTTCTGCTTGCAAGTCAAGAATCTTTTAATTTATATCTGTTAACCAACAGTTTCATGCCATTTCCACTCCTCTAAAACCTTGCTTCTTCATTAAGAGGTTTGTGTTAAAAACAACAACTGGGCCGAGTGCGGTGGCTCACGCCTGTAATCCCAACACTTTGGGAGGCTGAGGCAGGTGGATCACCTGAGGTGAGGAGACCAGCTTTGCCAACATGGTGAAACTCCGTCTCTACTAAATATACAAAAACAAAAAAAATTAGTTGGGCGTGGTGGGGGGCATCTGTAATCCCAGCTACTCGGAAGGCTGAGGCAGGAGAATCGCTTGAACCCGGGAGGCAGAGGTTGCAGTGAGCCAAGATCTTGCCATTTCACTCCAGCCTGGGCAACACGAGCGAAACTCTGTCTCAAAAAAAAAAACAAAAACAAAAAAACAAACCAAAAAACCACACAGTCTTAACTATCTTTTCTTAAAATCTGCTTGTTATTTGCCAGGATAAAGCAATTCCTATTTGTGTATTAATAAACTTAATACAATTTATATGCCGAAAATCTTTTTCCTTTGTTTCTCCCAAATGATGCATTTTTATGATGATTAAGAGGAAAACAGCCTAAAATGCTAATTAGTTCACACAAATTTCTCAGAATGGTGTATGAAAACTGAAACTGAAACATTACAGAGGTGGTGAAATCTACTTACACTCAATTACTTAAGGGCAGAAAAATATTAGCTACCATATCAGTGGCTACAGATCTACATGATGTGTTAATACTAACATTAAAAATAAGCATGAAATTTGGGTGAATCTTCTAGATAAGGATGTTCTTCTAACAGATTTAGAAAAGCTGATGAATTTGTAAACCATTAAAATTAACTGAGGGATAAAATGAGAAACGCATAGGATATCATCATATTAAACTTTCCTAGGAAAGTAAGAATCACTTTGAAATGTGACTGGTTTCCATCTTGTTAGTTGGCTCTGCCCTGACCCCAACTCCTTTATTTTTTTGAGGTAGAAAGTATGTCCTTGCTACATTCCTTTTTTGGAGTTCTTTTCTTTCATTCTTTTGGAATGGGAGAGAAACAAGTTTCTTCCTCAGGAAAGCCTGCATTTTCGGAGGTATGAATTCAGCTTTCTCTGACTACCTTTTCTCTTTGAAGCGTAGATTTTAAATGTGCCTTCAATGGTTAGTTTTAATTCTTAAATTGATTTCACAGGTTTACTTCTTCATTTCAAAAGCACTTTTTCAGAATATTATTTTGTACGTTGATAACTCCTCTGGTCTTCCTGCCTCTAAAATTTGGATTTTCCTGGCTTGATGACATAAGTTTTGGCATTGGCCTTTCTCCTTTCCACATCCCCCCAACAACCCGCCCTGAATCAGTCTCCACTGCTAATAATACCAAACTAATGTGCTAAAGAACAGGCTTGTCAAGCGCACTGCTTTGATCTTGAGTTTATAGGAATTTGTAAGCCAGAATGTTTGCTCCAATTATGGTTATAATGAACAAATGCTAGGTTTTAAAAAGATCCTTTTAATACTTCTTCCTCTTCACTTACTGTAAAGAGTTTAGGTTCTCTGGGAGGCACACAACTAATTTAACTTTGCCCATCTCGTGCAAATCCCCCATGGAGTTTGTAAAACTGCAACCCATAATCTCCACTTCAAAAAACACACTGATTATTTGTGCTATGCTAGTTCCAAATATTACAATAGTTTCTGGATTTTTGCCACATTCCTCTCTAGATGGTCATTTGGGAGACTTTGTTTATAATGTGTGTTTTGAATGAAATTTTAAAATTCCAAGACCACAGGATGTGAGACTCAATTGTGAGTTAAACTTAATTTTGCATTTTTCAAAGAGGTCCTACTTAGGTTACAACAATAGCAAACATTGAATAGAAAATGAGAGAAGGTATTTTTTTTTCCCAAGGATTAGTGTTTGAAAAAAAATATGAGGGAAAGCATGCTATTTTCAAGGATTAGTGAATGTTTTCAAAATGGCCTATAGCATTCAGTTGGTGGTTCAGGTGAATTAAAACATTAATCTGTTTCATGGAAATCAGAAGAAACGTTTTTATCAGTGATTGTGCTAATTGTCATTTTAAAATTAGAGACAAAACCCTGAATTTTAAAATAGTACCTCCCTTTCGAAAAAGAAAAGTTAATGGAGATGAACAGTATAATAGAATTTAAAAAAAAAAATTTAAGGCAACATTAGAAAGCTCCTAATCAATTAGGAGCACTTTTTCCTCCTAATCAATTCTGGGTGGTGGGTTTTTTTTTTTTTCTCATATTCTTTGTTTATTTTAGAAGCTGCTGCTCATTAAACAACTGGCAGAGATTTTAGGACAAAATGAATTGTTTTTTAAAAATAGATAAATTGTAATTTTTTCTCTTTTTTTCTTTGATAAATTATAATTTTCTTGCATCTGGTTTCAACTTCAAGTTTTGCAACTTTATAAATGATAGACTAAACCAGGGTGTCTGACTTTAGCTGTTTTATGCTCTATCTCTTTAGCCAGTTGCCACTTGGACATATTATTTTACCCTCTGCTACTTATAAAAAAGGTAACAGGTGATGAACACAGAAACACAATAACATGTGGAAGCGAAGGCCAGCATCTTCCATCAACATTCTCAGTCACTGCTGGATTTCTCCTCAAGATGTTTCTGTTCACATTCTCCCTATACATCCCCCCCATACACCATCTCTCTCTGTCTCTCTTTCTCTCGTACACACACACACACACACACACACACACACACACCCAGTGATTTTTTTATTAGTTTATCTTTGAGACAGGGTCTCTCTCTGTCACCCAGGCTAGAGTGCTGAGTGCTGTGGTATGCTCACTGCCCACTGCAGCCTTGACCTCCCAGGTTCAAGTGATCCTCCCGCCTCAGCCTCCCAAGTAGCTGGGACTACAGGTGTCTGCCACCGCGCCTGGCTAATTTTTAAAATTTTTCATAGAAACGGGGTCTCGCTGTGTTGCCTAGGCTGGTCTGAAATTGCTGGGCTCAAGCGATCCTGCTGCCTTGGCCTCCTAAAATGGTGGAATTACAGACATGAACCACCGTACCCAGTCCACAAGTGATTTACATGACACAACCTTTCTGGAATTCTGTAAACACAGGATATGCAACACGGGTTAACCACTTGTCTAGGAAAGAAAACAAGCAGAGAGTTGCCCACAGAACACATCTTAACATTTGGGCTTCTATGTATGCCAAGAAAGTGATCATTTTGAGTCTTTGCCTGAATAATACCAGGACCTTGAAAGCGCAATTGCTATTTTAAGTGGACGTTGCTCCTTAACAGAATGCAGAATGAATTATGGCCTCTGAATTAAGCTCTTTTATTGTTGACCTTGCTCTTCAGAGAGGGTGTGGTAGGTAACCAACTACAAATATGTAGCGTATATTAGGTACAAAGGAAACTATTCTACTTGGGCAAAAATAGAATATAAACATGAATGGAACTCATTAAAACTATTTGTTATTCATCAAAGTAAAGAATAAGATATTTAATAGTTCATATATGCCAACCTCCTTAAAACTTGTATGAAATAGAGTGGCGAATAAATCAGTAAATAAATGCCCTAAGTATTGTCCTTCTTTGCTAAACCATTTGATTGACATTGAACCTGATTAATATTGCCCTAACTTAAGGACACCATCCACCGTCCATAAAGCTACATTCTGCTGTTGAATGTAGCTTTATGCTCAGCAGCTACATTCAACAGCAGAGTTTTAAGCTCAAGTCTTCTCCCAGCTACCTAATGCTAAAAAAAGAAAAAAAGAGCATTGTTAGAGGTGGGGTAGGTAGGGATGTGACTAACAGCCTTGTGTTCCTGTAATTATAGCGGGAGGTTGCTGTGCCAAATATTAGGAACTTTTCTGTTCTACAGAAGAAATTACATCAGGAAGCTCAGCAACTACTGGTAATTACAGAAATTGCCAGTTCAAGGAATCCAGTAGTCCCTCTAAACTCCACTTAAGACCGGCCCAAAGGAAAGACATTCAGTGGAGGTAGAGGAAGTGCTTTCTCTCCATTCACATTTATGAACTCATTTGGGCTCATTAATTCAGGTGCTCTTACAGCAGTTCTAAATGGGAGGAATCTGTTTTCTCCATTACTGATATCAAATGAGCATTGCAGGAGTGAAGTGATTTACTGTGGTTATACAATTATGTCCTTCCTCTAATTTCACCCCGAGGTTAACTACAGCATCAAAATCTGAGAGTGGATTCAGCAGAGGGACTCAGATTGTAGAGGCAGGAAATCCCTAAACGTCCTTGAATCATATGATTATTGGACCAGCCCACACTGAGTGGCTGAAGATCCACAATTAACGGCCCTCATCCAAGTCCCAAATCAGCCTTGAGCTGATTTGATGCCACAGGGCTATGGGGAAGGAGGTGACCTCCAGAAAACCTGCTGCCTTTACAGGACCAATTCTGAGAATTGGGTATAGTTGGGTAGAGTGTGACTTTGAACTCTCTACCCATTCTTTCCTCTCTTCTACTGCCATTAGTATCTTCCTTCCACTCTCATCTCATCAGGGTTTTGGTCCTACACTCCATCACATTAGTGCCCAACTTGCTGTTTCCTAAAAAGCAGACTACTACTTTTTTAAGAAGCAGAGAGTTGGGCACTAATATGTCTACTACTGCTACTACTGCAACTACTACTAGCATTAACTACTTACAATGAGATAAAACAATTCATGCTGTGAATGGAAGGGAAGAAGCATCTCTCTTCCTCACATGTATGTGCATATGTGGAAGACCCACACACACCCATGCGCACACACACACACACACTGATGCACCCTTTCTTCCTGGACAACGGCCATACTTGTCATTTCATTCCACAAAGTCATTCTCATGGAGGAAATGTAAGCCTAGGGGAGGGGAGAAAAATGTAATGTCTTGTCATTTCCCTGCTGAAATGTTTTCAGTGATTTACAACTCTTTGTCCCAAAGCCCAAAACCCATTAATCCAGAGGAAATGTCCAGAAGCCATCATTCCTAGGAAGGGCAAAGCCTGGTGAACAGAGCAATACCCTCCAGGTGTTCTTGGTTTATCCCTGATTCCTCTTTCTGTCATCAGCCCTATCCAACCCGGTGGCAAGTCTTGTTAGTCCTATCGTTAAACTATGCCCACATCTGTCACCCAGGCTGGAGTACTATGGCACAATCACGCTCACTGCAGCCCCGAACTCCTGGGTTCAAGCAAACCTTCTGCCTCAGCCTCCCAAGTAGCTGAGACTTTAGGCATGTGCTACCACACTTGGCTAATTAAAAAATTTTTTTTGTAAAGACAGGATCTCACTATGTTGCCCAGGCTGCCCTTGAACCCTTGGGCTCAAGCAATCCTCCTGCCTCAGTCTCCCAAAGTGCTGGGATTACAGGTGTGAGCCATCATGGCAAGCTGACTCTGTGCTGTCTTGCAATAAACAAAATAAAAAAAGATGGAAGCTGAGGGCATCACCTTCCAGATGCAATAGATGGGGTGAGTGATAACACCTAGTAAAGGGGGGAAACCTAGCAAAACCCTGAGGCCTGCAGCTGAGGAAGAAAACGGAATGCTAAGAGCCTACTTGGGCCTGAGGAGGAACCTGGGTTATGCAGTAGAAGGACCCCAACTGGCCTAAGAGCCCCTTCAGAGTGTGGCTTCTGCTCACCTTTCCAGCCTACTCTCCCATTCTCACTTCCCTCCCTGTACCTTGTGCTCCAGCTATACCCAAGTGTCCATAGTATACAGATCCAAATATGCTATCTACCCTAATTAAGCAGCAGTCCCATTTCTGGGTATAACGTCAGAATGAAACCATATATCAAAGTGACATCTGCATGCCCATGTTCATTGGAGCATTATTCACAATAGCCAAGACATGGAAACAACCTAAGTGTCCACTGATGGATGAATGGATTAAAAAATTGTGATATACACACACACACATATATATATGTAAGCACACACCATATATATATATATATATATATATATATATATATATATATATACACCTATCTCGCACATACACACACACCACAATTTTTTAATACACACACAATAGAATATTATTCTGTTAGGATTTTGGCCAGGCTCAGTGGATCACACCTGTAATCCCAGCAATTTGGGAGGCCAAGGCAGGTGGCTCACTTGAGGTCAGGAGTTCGAGACCAGCCTGGCCAACATGGTGAAACCTCGTCTCTACTAAAAATACAAAAGTTAGCTGAGCGTCATGCTGGGCGGCTGTAATCCCAGCTACTCAGGAGGCTGAGACAGGAGAATCGCTTGAACCCGGGAGGCAGAGGTTGCAGTGAGCCAAGATTGTGCCACTGCACTCCAGCCTGGGCAACAGAGCTAGACTCCATCTCATAAAAAAAAAATATATTATTCAGTCATTAAAAAAAAGTAAGGAAATTTTGCCATTTGCAACAACATGGATGCAACTTGAGGGCATTATGCTAAATGAAATAAGTCACACAGAGAAAGCCAAATACTGTGTGATGTCACTTTTATGTAAAATCTATGAAGTTGAACTCATAGAAGCTCATAGAAGCAGAGAATAGAATAGAGGTTGCCAGGGGCTGAGGAGCAGGGAAAATGGAAAGATGTTGGTCAAAACGTACAAACTTTCAGTTATGAGTAAGTTCTGGAGACCAAATATAAAGCATGGTGGCAATAATTGCCAATACTGTATTGCACACTTGAAATTTGCTAAGACATTAGATCTTAAAGGTTTTCACCACACAGTAAAAAAAGTAAACGTGTGACGTGAGGGATGTGTTAACTAACTTGATTGTGGTAATCATTTCACAATATATACATATATCAAATAATCACATTGTACACGTTAAACTTGTATGGTTTTATTTGTCAAGTATACCTCAATAAAACTGGAAAAAATAAAAATATATGTAAAACCTTAAAAAACAAACTGAAGGGCTGGACGCGGTGACTCACACCTATAATCCCAGAACTTTGGGAGGCTGAGGCAGGTGGATCAACGGAGGTCAGGAGTTCAAGACCAGCCTGGCCAACATAGTGAAACCCTGTCTCTACTAAAAATACAAAAATTATCCAGGCATGGCAGCACATGCCCGTAATCCCAGTTACTCAGGAGGCTGAGGCAGGAGAATCACTTGAACCCAAGAGGCAGAGGCTGCAATGAGCAGGGATTGTGCCACTGCACTCTAGCCTGGGCAACAGAGTGAGACTCCATCCCAAAAAAAAAAAAAATGTCATTCATACCTGCTTGTCTTGTCACTCATTTCCTTTGCTTAGAAGGACCTTCCCCACCTTTTCTTATTAGTGAGTATTTATTCTACAACTCTCCAGAATGATTTCCCACATGACAATTTAATGTCTTGATTTTCTGCCCTTGCTCTGACGCTTGTACAATTGTTAAGACTGTTCTTGGACTCTAAATGACAACTTTGTGATAACATCCTTCAGTAGTTTCCCAACTTTTGAAGTTTTCTCTATGCCATGAAAATTAATTTTTGTATTTCTGTTTGATGCAAAAAGGTTATACTGAACAATGTCCTGTTGTGAATAGACCTCAATGATGCAGATGTTAACCCATAACCCAGAAGAGAATCTTAATATACTAGTCATTCCAACAAGTGGCTTCTCCCCCTACTTGTCTCTTTCTGTGGACTCTGGATTGTTCCACAAAGATTAACACTCATTTTCTCTGCTTTTTTTCCATGCACATTAATTTTGTCTCTCTGCAACACTTCTGAAGCAGGTTTTATAGAAATACGGGTAATAAACAGAGAGCAAAGCCTTCTAAGTGAATACGTATTTGCTCACGGCCAATAAACAGCGTTCATGGAGAATACTTTCTATTTTTTTAAATGAAGGATTATTTACTTTAGCATATCTACTTTCTTAGAGGAGGACCAGCTGGTTTAAGAAAGAAATAAAGGCTATTAATCTTTATGTATTTCATTTACGATTCTCTTCTAGAAGGAGGAGACCCATTAATAGAAACCTTTATAAGTACTATAATATTAAATAAAAGTGCACTAAGTTATTTACTTTTAGAGGAATATTTAGGGTGTAATTTTCAGCCAACTGGAGAGAACCTAACAAAACTCGAGTGCTTGAAAGAAGGCATATTATCACTGAAGTTAAACTTAATTTCTTTTATGGCAGAACTGGACAGCTGCTCACACCTGCCTAACTTTTTTTTTTTTCTTCAGCCTAAAGTTATCTATTCCAGGATTCTATGTCATATGGTATAAAGCTTTGGTTTCAATCAGTCACTAACATAGAAGCTTGGATATATTTGGAATTCCTTTTGGGGGAAAAAATTGGCCAAAGCTTTTGATAGCTTTGCTTCTCACACCCAGGCCAAACTGGGCTGGCTCTCTACTGGGACAAGAATGCATATTGGCATCTCATCCTTAAAGACACAGAGTCACAGCATATTGGTCCAAAAAGGGATATTAAGGCCGGGCACGGTGGCTCACGCTTATAATCCCAGCACTTTGGGAGGCCGAGGTGGGCGGATCATGAGGTCAGGAGATCGAGACCACGGTGAAACCCTGTCTCTACTAAAAATACAAAAAATTAGCCGGGCGTGGTGGCGGGCGCCTGTAGTCCCAGCTACTCAGGAGGCTGAGGCAGGAGAATGGTGTGAACCCGGGAGGCGGAGCTTGCAGTGAGCCGAGATTGCGCCACTGCACTCCAGCCTGGGGGACAGAGCAAGACTCCGTCTCAAAAAAAAAAAAAAAAAAAATAAAAGGATATTAGAGCTCATGCGGTCTTTTTTTATTTTTATTTTTATTTTTTTTAGACAGAGTCTTGTTCTGTGGTGCAATCATAGCTCACTGCAGCCTCAAACTCCTGAGCTCAAATGAGCCTCCTGTCACAGTCTTCCAAGCAGCTAGGACTACAGCCATGTACCACCATGCCCAGGTAAGTTTTTTAAGTTACATGTAGAGATGGGAGGTGGGGTCTCGCTGTTTTGCCCAGGCTGGTTTCCAACTCCTGGCCTCAAGCAACCCTCCCACCATGGCCTCCCAAAGTGCTGGGATTTCAGACATGAGCCACCACGCCCAGCTTCACTTATTTATTTTATATTTTTCTTTAACTTTAGCTTGAAAGAGATTGAAAGAGAGCATTCCTTGCTCTCTTTTAGCAAAGTCCTTAATTAATTGACAATATAGAATATTTATATTATAGTTACAAGATGCCAAGACAAATTAACAGGATTTTGCAGGTCATTCAAGCACTCTCACCACTCTGATACTTGAGAGGCAGTCCACCGGACAGATCAACCCTCAATTCCTGTATATTCTCCAAGTTCTATACCTTAATTTGGCAAAGACATTAGAGAGCAAGGTGCCTGGGCCATATTTCTTCAGCTTCTGGCTCAAATATATTAACCAACTTACAGGTGAGGTGTGTCCTCTGTTTATATTCAGGGTTAATATGAGTACATCTTTTGCAAGCACGTGATTGAAGATACTGACCACAATGTTAAGTGGCATTAACTCTACACAGCTCCACGCGATAAAGTCCTTCTTGAATTTAGCTTCAGGCAATGATAGCATGCATGCTCACTCTTGTCTGAAAGTGAAATCCCTGAAGCCTGTCACGCTTCTCTTTTCACCTCTGCTGCCAGAAAGATCTGAACCAAATTTATTGCCAAGTGTTGTAATATGATCATTTCTGGTGCTTAGAAGTATTTACTCCTTTTTCTTTTTTTTTTTTTTTTCTTTTTTTGAGACCGAGTCTCAGTCTGTCGCTCAGGCTGGAGTGCAGTGGTGTGACCTGAACACCGTTCCCGGGTTCAAGTGATTCTCCCACCTCAGCCTCCCAAGTAGCTGGGATCACAGGCGCCTGCCGCTATGCCCGGCTAATTTTTGTATTTTTAGTAGAGATGGGGTTTCACTATATTGGCCAGGCTGGTCTTGAACTACTGACCTCAAGTGATCCGCTCACCTTGGCCTCCCAAATTGCTGGGATTACAGGCATGAGCCACCAGGCCCAGCCCTACTCCTCTTTCTTTCTTAAACATTTTATTTGTAAACTGCTTCAAGTAATTTTGGAAGTATGTAAGTTGAACATAAAAATAGATAAAATAGATAAAAACAATTGGTAGGAAGTAAGGAATAGTCAATCTTCCTAATGAAACTTTTCTGTGCAAAGGCCTTCATGCGAAGTTTCTCATTTGAAGGATGGTGAAGAGGCCTTATGCTTTGTGCTGGGCTTAATCCCCAGCTATACAACTTACTTGTTAAATAACTGTACAAAAGTGACCTCGCTTCCATTTCCTCATTTTTAAGTGGGGATATTAATGCTGTTGTTCCACTGGGGGGTTGTGACAACCCAATGAGAAAACATGGGGAAATACTTTCTAAACAGTGAGTCACTCTAGAAATGTTGGTTTTTATAACTTCCCTGTCTTGCAGGGCTGAGCCACTCTAGTTTAAGGAATACGTGTTTGTGAGGGCTTTTAAAATAAACTCACAAATAAATTTGCAAGTTCTTTGATACTCCTCCTTTCAAGAAGTGGAGCCTAATTCTTCTCTCCTAGAGTGTGGTCTGTAGTCAGTAACTGAGTCTTAGCGAATTCAATGTGGCAGCAGTGACAGTGTGCAACCCGTGAGAATAAGTCATTACATGCATTGTGGCTTCCTCCTTACTCTTGCTCTTAGATCACTCACAGCAGGAGAACCCAACTGCCATGCCAGAGGGGCACTCGAACAGCTCTGCAAGGAAGTCCCTGTGATAAGCAACTGAAGCCTCTGCCATCGGCCATGAAAGCGCCATCTTGGAAACAGATTCTTCAGCCTCAGTCAAATTTTCAGAAGACTATACGTCCAGCCAACTTCTTGACTACAATCCCTTTATAGATCCCAAGCTAGAACCTCCCAGCTAAGCCACTCCTGGATTCCTGACCCTGAGAAACTCTGTGAGAGAATAAATGTTTATTCTTGCCTTAAGCTCCTAAATTTGGGGGTAATTTGTTACTCAGTGATATGTAATTATAAAACGTCTGTAGTTATCTACCCATCCTTTTGGAGAGCACTACTGAGGACTAATATCAGACTTTACTCTTCCCAGATGTTATTACTGAAGGATATTCAAGTACTCAAATATCTTTGAATCATTGAGTGGGAAATCACCTCAGAGTCACGTGCAATTTCCTCATTTTGCAGATGCAAATACAGAGAAGCAGAGAGAGTTCAATGAGATGCTCAAAGACATTTAAATAAATGACAAAATTAGGCCTAGACTCTTCCTTGGTCTTCTTCTGTTCGAATTCTTCTTTCTCCTTCCTTCCCTCCTCACACCCTTCCTTCCTTCCTTCCTTCTTGCCTGCCTTCTTCCTTCCTGCCTTCCTCCCTCCCTCCCCCTCTTTCTCTTTCTTTTCTTCCTTTCTCTTTCTTTTCTTCCTTTCCTTTCCTTTCTCTTTCTCTCTCCCTTTCTTTCTTTCTTTCTTTCTTTCTTTCTTTCTTTCTTTCTCTTTCTTTTTCTCTCTTTTTGAGGCAGGGAATCACTTTGTCAGCGAAGCTGGACTGCAGCAGCATGATTACAACTTACTGTAGCCTCCGTCTCCCTGGCTCAAGCGATCTTCCCATCCAAGCCTTCTGAGTAACTGGGACTACAGAGCATGCCACCATGTCTGGCTAATCTTTATTACATTTTGTACTTTTTTTTCCGCTAGAGATGGGCTCTCGCTATGCTGCCCAGGTTGGTCTCAAACTCCTGGCTTCAAGTGATTCTCTTACCTTGGAGTCTTAAAGTGCTGGGATTGCAGGCACGAACCACTGTGCCCAATCTTTTCTTTCTTTCTTTTTTCTTTTTCCAGCAACCTAAAATACTCCTTTATTTTTGAGCACAGATCTCAGAACAGTGACATGGTTTAAAATCAATACTCTCTTTTTACCATACCATGCTACCTCTTTCCTTTGTTTTTTCACCTGAAAATGTGCCAACCTAAAGCTTTTAGTTTAGGCCAGGTGCGGTGGCTCGTGCCTGTAATCCCAGCACTTTGGGAGGCCGAGGTGGGCGGATCACCTGAGGTGAGGAGTTCGAGACCAGCCTGGACAACATGGAGAAACCCCATCTATACTAAGAATACAAAAATTAGCCAGGTGTGGTGGTGCATCCCTGTGATCCCAGCTACTTAGGAAGCTGTGGCAGGAGAATGGCTTGAACCCAGGAGGCAGAAGCTGCAGTGAATAGAGATAGTGGCCATTGCACTCCAGCCTGGGTGACGGAGGGAGGCTCCGTCCAAAAAATAAAAAACAGCTTTTACTTTACAACATCATTTTACAAAAGAAAGGGTGCCTCTCAGATAAAGAAATTGCACATAATTAATATATATTGACATGAACACCTGCTGTTTGTAAGATGCTGTATGGAATCAAAAAAGTATAAGCCTAAATTCTGGTCCTGAAGTTCCCCTAGTCTGGTAAGAATGGGATGTTCTATGTGCAGTCAGAACAATGAATTATAGGATATTGAAGGACAAAGAGATCACATGTGAGATTCAAAGCTTTAAGCCAAGAGCTTAAAGTACATGAATTATTTTGTTTGTCTCTTTTTTCTTTTTTTTTTTTTTGAGGCAGGGTCTTGGTTTTTCATCCAGGCTGGAGTGCAGTGGTGCGACCACAGCTCACAGGAGCCTTGATTTCTTTGGCTCATGTGATCCTTCAACCTCCCAAGTAGCTGGGACCACAGGTGCTCACCACCACGCATCTGGCTAATTTTTTATTTTTAAAGAGACCAGGTCTCACTGTGTCGCCCTGGCTGCTCTCAAACTCCTGGGCTCAAGCGATCCTTCCGCTTTGGCCACCAAAAATGTTGGGATTACAGGCGCGAGCCATCATGCCCAGCCCACAGTACATGTTCTATAATTACTGTCCCACGTGATATTTATGTATTTATATATTTATTTTTTTATTTTTTGAGACGGAGTCTCGCTCTGTCACCCAGGCTGGAGTGCAGTGGCGCGATCTCGGCTCACTGCAAGCTCCTCCTTCCGGGTTCACGCCATTCTCCTGCCTCAGCCTCTCCGAGTAGCTGGGACTACAGGCGCCCGCCACCACGCCCGGCTAATTTTTTGTATTTTTAGTAGAGACGGGGTTTCACCATGGTCTCGATCTCCTGACCTCGTGATCCGCCCGCCTCGGCCTCCCAAAGTGCTGGGATTACAAGCGTGAGCCACCGCTTCCGGCCCCACGTGATATTTAAAGCCAGTCTTCCAAATTAATATGGTAGGATGAAAACATGCTTTAAAGATTTTTAGCCTAAGCGTTCACTCTGCCGCCCAGACTAGAGTGCAGCGGCACGATCATAGCGCACTGCAGCCTTGAATTCCTGGGCTCAAGCAAGTGTTCTGAGTAGCTAGGACTACAGGCATACGCTACCAAGCCCGGCTAATTTTTAAAAATAATTTTTTGTAGTGATAGGGTCTCCCTATGTTGCCCAGGCTGGTCTGGACTAAAATTTTGAATACTCTTTTAGTGGGTAATTTTACTCATATATCCAACAATTTGCTGGTAGGCTTTGGGTATACACAGTAATTTATATTCAGACCGGGATGGCTCGAGAATTTCTGCATAAGATTGAATTAAAAGGATAGCATTCTGGTTGGAAGATGCTTCAGGAAACTTGTCTGGAATGCATTTGATAACATGCCACTCTTTTGTTTTTAACTTATCAGTATCATTAAGCAGATAACATGCCAGTTTTACATAAGGGTTTTGGTGTGAGGTGTAGAGTTCATAGCAGTCACTATTGATACCAATGTTTTGTCTCCCTTCTCTCACATTCTATTTTTTTTCAAACTTTAATATTCATTTATTAAAATTTCGAGGCAGAGAGATCTTGGAGGAGACTCTTTGAAATGATGGTAGGGGTTCTACCAGCACCGGATGTAGATACAGTTGTTCTTATACCAGAGATGGCAGGAATGAAGTGGGGTAGGGATAATAGGCGTTTATTGTTTGAAGCTGCTGTGTTTTGGGGTAATTAGTTATGCCGTAATAGATAACTGAATGGAGGTGGCAGATGCTACTAGTTCCATAATACCGGGGCCCAGGTATCACCATGGTAGTGGCAGGGTTGGGGGCGGAGGGGTGGGACTTTAGAATATTTATCTGAGACTGGGCCTGCTATACAGAAATGCCTTTCCAGAGTCTGGACACTGAGATATATGTTTGAATAAAAAGTTAAGTTTGGCCAGATGCGGTGGCTCACGCCTGTAATCCTAGCGCTTTGGGAGGCCGAGGTGGGCGGATCACAAGGTCAGGAGTTCGAGGTCAGCCTGGCCAATATGGTGAAACCCTGTCTCTACTAAAAATACAAAAATTAGCCAGGCATGGTGGTGGGCACCTGTAATCCCAGCTACTCGGGAGGCTGAGGCAGGAAAATCGCTTGAACCCGGGAAGTGGAGGTTGCAGTGAGCTGAGATTGTGCCACTGCACTCCAGCCTGGGTGACAGAGCGAGACTCCGTTTCAAAAAGAAAAAAGTTAAGTTTAACTTGTTCTGGGGATGGAGGACACACAATAGACTGGTTGTTGCTGTTGTTGTAGTTTTTAATCTCAAACAAAAGATTTTAAAAAGAGTTCAGCCGGGGGCGCAGTGACTCATACCTGTAATCCCCACACTTTGGGAGGCTGAGGTGGACGAACTTGAGGTCAGGAGTTGGAGACCAGCCTGGCCAACATGGCGAAGCCCCGTCTCTACTAAAAATATAAAACTTAGCCGGGCATGGTGGCACATGCCTGTGATCCCAGCTACTCGGGAGGCTGAGGCAGGAGAATCGCTTGAATCCAGGAGGCGGAGGTTGCAGTGAGCTGAGATTGCGCCACAGCACTCCAGCCTTAGTGGCAGAGTGAGACTCAGTCTTAAAAAATAAAATCAAATTAAAATTAAAATAGAGTTCATATGGACCAGAAAAGATGCTTTGCAGACACATTCAACTTGGTAATGTCAGTTTCTTACCAATAGTAATTGCAAAACTAAAATTGTTTTCAGTAAGTATGAAGTTGGAGGCTGAAGAATCTCAATTATGGGAGAGGTGGTAAGTGGAAGACAACCTTTAAAAATGCTACAACGAAGCTCTTAAGGAAATACATTAGAGCATGTTCAGATGAAATAGGGTGTGAAGTCAGCAGTCCTGTATTTCCTAGCCTTTATTCTCTTCACAACTTATTTCTCACTTTTGGATTTTGTAGTCAGGCAGCATAACATATAACAATAAGATAAATACTATTAAGAAGAATTTTGCAACTTGAGAGGTGCTTTCAGTAACCATTACCATATTTAATCCTGTGTTTTGGATATCATAAGAAAATGGAAACTTGGGGGTTATTGACCTACTCAATAGCATTTGCCTCTAGCTTAAATCTTTTGGACACCTTCCAAACCATAAAAATCATTGTATTAAAATCACTGTAGTTAAATGGGCCAGGCGTGGTGACTCACGCCTGTAATCCCAGCACTTTGGGAGGCTAAGATGGACGGATCATAAGGTCAAATGATTGAGACCATCCTGGCCAACATTGTGAAACTCTGTCTCTACTAAAAGTACAAAATTAGCTGGGCATGGTGATGCACGCTTGTAGTCCTAGCTACTCAGGAGGCTGAGGCAGGAGAATCGCTTGAACCTGGGAGGCGGAGGTTGCAGCGAGCTGAGATCGCACCACTGCACTCGAGCCTGTGCGACAGAGCAAGACACCGTCTCAAAAAAAAAAGTTTAGTTAAACATATTCAGCAGGAAAGAAGAGAAAATCAGTAGCCTCAGGCCCCTTTTGCTTTAGAAAATCCTGTATCTTTTATTTTATTTTATTTTTTTGAGACAGAGTCTCCTTCTGTAGCCCAGGCTGGAGTGCAGGCGTGCCATCTCAGCTCACTTCAACCTCCACCTCCCGGGTTCAAGCGATTCTTCTGCCTCAGCCTCCAGAGAAGCTAGGATTACAGGCACTTGCCACCACTCCCAGCTAATTTTTGTAGTTTTAGTAGAGACGGGGTTTGGCCATCTTGGCCAGGCTGGCCTTGAACTCCTGACCTCAGGTGATCCACCCACCTCAGCCTCTCAAAGTGCTGGGATTACAGGCATTAGCCACTGCACCCGGCCCAGAAAATCCTATATCTTTAATTTAAAAATAAGAATCTACACTTAAAACACAAGGGGACAGTATTTTCCTGGACTCAACTCCATATTTCCTTTTATTATTATATAATGTAAACCTATTATGAAATACATGAAGCTCCGCCAGGTGTGGTGGCTCATGCCTGTAATCCCAGCACTTTGGGAGGCCAAGGTGGGTGGATCACCTGAGGTCAGGAGTAACAGACAAGCCTGGCCAACATGGAGAAACCTTGTCTCTACTGAAAATACAAAAATTAGCCAGGAGTGGTGGCATGTGCCTGTAATCTCAGTTACTCAGGAGGCTGAGGCAGGAGAATTGCTTGAACCCGGGAGGTGGAGGTTGCAGTGAGCAGAGATCGTGCCATTGCACTTCAGCCTGAGCAACAACAGTGAAACTCTGTCTCAAAAAAAAAAAAAAAAAAAGAAATACATGAAGCTCATTTGATTTGTTGTAATTTAAATTTCTTAGAACTTTATTCGACTATGAAATGTGCCATTCAACTGTTATGTGGGTGCACCAGCTTATTTTTTATCAGATAATTTTGTTTTTTAATTTTCATGTTCCAATATTTAATACTAAACTGGAAATTAAGATTCAAGAGTAGTCTCATAATAGCATGCGGATTTTGACATGGTGTTGGCACTTCATCCCAGAAAAAAATAAATGCACCAGAAGTGGACATTTTTTTTTCAAGGATTTATTTTGCTTGGTGACATGATCCTACTATCAATAGCAAAATTCCTTTTTAGATGATTCACAGGCAAGATTTACATTAGCAAAAAAAAAAAAAAAAGAGAGAGAGAGAGGATTACGACTGAAGGCAATTATTTACATTTTGTAGAATCCCTTGAGAAACTATGACTCTCTCCCTAGATAAACACATACATACACAAATACACATAAAGTTTGCATGAAAATCTGTCAGGGGAGGTTGCCCCTGGTCGAGATAATTTGGAAAGAATGAAGCACTTTATTTGAGAGAGCTCTATAATTCAAATAGAATAGGCGTGTTAATATTAGAACAAAAGAGTTTTAAGAAATAACTTTGTAAGACTAAAACTAAGAATTGTTAAAATAGCATAACTCTTCTGTCCAGACATCTTCAAGGAATTAGAACTCCAATGGCTGTGATTATTTATGTGTAGCTCGTTGTAAATGGGGGAAAGACTTGCTGGACAATTCCACCTTTTTGTTTTGCCTACTCTGAAGATTAATACACAGCTTGCTTTGCTTATATTATTTTTTCGTTGGCTACTAAAAGTGACAGCAAAGAATATAAATCTTTTCAAACACCAAACATTTTATAATTACAATAATAAGTCAGAGAGAATTTTAAAGTTCGTATCTCAGAGTGGGGGTGCGGTGGCTCATGCCTATAATCCTGGCACTTTGGGAGGCTGAGGCGAGTGGATTGCCTGAGGTCAGGAGTTCGAGACCAGCCTGGCCAACATAGTGAAACCCCGTGTCTACTAAAAATACAAAAAATTAGCTGGGCGTCATGGCGGGCGCCTGTAATCCCAGATACTAGGGAGGCTGAGGCAGGAGAATCGCTTGAACCCAGGAGGTGGAGGTTGAAGTGAGCCAAGTTTACGCCATTGCACTCCAGCCTGGGCAACAAGAGCGAAACTCTGCCTCAAAAAAAAACAAAAAAAAAAAACTGTAGAGGGATTCTCAAACAGCATCCTAAAATACAACAAATTTAAATAAGATTTTTAGATACTACCCATTAAGCCTGCAGAACTGAGTCAATTAAACCTCCTTTCTTCATAAAAATAAATAAAAAATAAGTAAAATGAGATTTTTAGTATAAATTGTTTTTAGATGGTAAAATTAAGACAGCTCCTTATTATAATGTCATTCAAGCAGGCTGTTTTTGTTTAACACAAACCTTTACAAATTGAACCCAATGGAAAACAGTTAGAGCCTCATCATCTGATTTGTTTCCGTATTTCGTTTTGGTTACTCAATATATAAGAAAATTCTTATTTGGATAGAAATATAGTTGCAAATGGTAACAGTTTTTAAAGAGTTACCGTTCAATTTCAAAATATTCTTCAAGTAAACAAAGATGAAAAAAAAGTTTTATCCAGAAGTCTGCATAAACTGGATAGCACATGGGAAGTCTCCAGTTTATTAAAATGAAGTACATTTTAATGCAGCTGTGTGTATTTGCTTTAAATTTTTTTTATATTGTGGTAAAATACTTATAACATAAAATTTGCCATTTTAACCATGCTTCAGTGTACAATTCAAGGGCATTAAGTGCATTCACAATGTGCAACCATCACTCTTGTCTATTTCGAGAACTTTTTCATTATTCCAAGCCATTTGCTTTTAATAATAAATTTGTAAATAGTTAAAATTGAAATTTGAATAAAATGTTTGCAAAGCTCCTAAGGCATTTTCATAGAACAGTTTAAAAAGTATGGTCTCTCTCCTTAAGTTATCTGAGGCACAGAAAATTAACTGCCTGGAACAAGCACCATTGTCCAGGGATGGAATGGGGCTCTCTCCCTCTCTCTTTGTGAGATGAAGTATTGCGCGATCTCGGCTCACTGCAACCTCTGCCTCCTGGGTTAAAGCGATTCTCCTGCCTCAGCCTCCTGAGTAGCTGGGATTACAGGCGCCTGCCACCATACCTGACTAATTTTCTGTATTTTTAGTAGAGTTGGGGTTTCACTGTGTTAGCCAGGCTGGTCTGCAACTCCTGACCTCAAATGATCCACCCACCTCGGCCTCCCAAAGTGCAGGGATTACAGGAGTGAGCTACTGCACCCGGCTGAGGCTCTCTCTTAAAAGACAATTTTGGTCGGGCATGGTGGCTCATGCCTGTAATCCCAGCACTTTGGGAGGCCAAAGTCGGTGGATTTCTTAAGATCAGGAGTTGCAGACCAGCCTGGGCAATGTGGCAAAACCTGTCTCTGCAAAAATTACAAAAATTAGCCAGTTGTCATGGCATGCACCTGTGGTCCCAGCTACTTGGGAGGCTGAGATGGGAGGATCGGTTGAGCCCAAGAAGTCAAGGCTGCAGTGAGCCTTGTTCGAGACACTGCACTCCAGCCTGGGTGACAAAGCAAGACCTTGTCTCAAAAAAAAAAAAAAATGACAATTTCAACTTCACTCACAAAAACCCTTTCACCTCCCTCCACCTGAAATGAGAAGTTTAAATTGTGGCATGCAAAAACCTGGCATCTTCTTAGGAAGTTTTACTGAAATTCATCACCGCTTGTCTGGACTGGTCTTAGAATCATCCTACATTAAAAGCAAATGTAAGCAACCACAGGAATTGGTGTAAACACTGAAAATATCAGACAGGCAGGGTGTGGTGGCTCACGCCTGTAATCCCAACACTTTGGGAGACTGAGGCGGATGGATCACCAGGTGAAGAGATTGAGACCGCCGGGCGCGGTGGCTCACGCTTGTAATCCCAGCACTTTGGGAGGCCGAGGCGGGTGGATCATGAGGTCAGGAGATCGAGACCACGGTGAAACCCCGTCTCTACTAAAAATACAAAAAATTAGCCGGGTGTGGTGGCGGGCGCCTGTAGTCCCAGCTACTCGGAGAGGCTGAGGCAGGAGAATGGCGTGAACCCGGGAGGCGGAGCTTGCAGTGAGCCGAGATCGCGCCACCGCACTCCAGCCTGGGTGACAGAGCAAGACTCTGTCTCAAAAAAAAAAAAAAAAAAAAAGAGATTGAGACCATCGTGGCCAACATGATGAAAGCCCGTCTCTAAAAATACAAAAATTAGCTGGGCATGGTGGGGCGCACTTGTAGTCCTAGCTACTTGGGAGGCTGAGACAGGAGAATTGCTTGAACCCAGGAGATGGAAGTTGCAGTGAGCAGAGATTGCGCCATTGCACTCCAGCGTGGCAACAGAGCAAGACTCTGTCTCCAAAAAAAAAAAAAGAAAAAGAAAATACCAAACAGCGACCAGTGCAGCAAAACTTGCCCTCTTCTATAAGTGGCTAGGCTCAGAGCATCATCCTCTCTTCTGCCCAACGTGGTTGAATTTACTGATATTCATTAGAAACTACCGCATTTAGCAGACATTTTCTTCAAACAAATAGTTAACATTTATTGAGTACATACTGTGGGCCAGGCATTGTGTTGGGTGCGTCATGTGTATTATCTTATTTAGTTTTCAACATGATCCTATGAAATAGCTACTGTTATTTTCTCCACTTTAGAAAGGAGGAAATTGTGCAGAGAAAGCTAAGATCATACAGGAGCACAACCACCCTTCTCCCATGGCAGCACCCTTACCCGCCAGGCACTGTGGCCTCCTTAGAACCTTATACATCCATCCCATAGCCAAACTTCCTGATGTCTGCCAGATGTCATGTAAGTGGAACTCCCACCAAAAGCTATTTTTAAAATGGACTAATCATTGTTACTTCAAATCTGCTAGAAACTGACAAGAGTTGAGCTTAATTTTCTCCTTGTAAAGCCCCTGTCAGGAAAATTATAAAGACTTGTACAGGGGCAAAAGAGATTTTTGAGTGTTATTTCAGTAGAGTCCCTGAGTGTCTTAGGAGATAGTCTGGGAATTATCTGCTTCTATAGGGACAGAAACTTTTGATTATCTTGGATTGATTCATCTATTTCATAATCCTATAGGTGTAGAAGTTAAGTTGTAGAAAACCGATAACAATGCAGATGTGTCCTGTCCATAGTTATTCAAATGATTCTTGTTTTGAAAATGTACATCAATTTTATCTGATAGTAATGCAATTGATTCCTACCCAGTAGATGACCCAAAACACTACATATTTTTTTCTATCAGATATTAGTCAATTTTGTACCTATTAGTAAATTCATTGCAACATTCCACATTGCCTACATATGTATCTGTTCTTCAAATTGTCCTTTGAATTGGTTTTAACATTTTTCTCTGGATCCCTCATAAATTAATAAATTAAAATCTTTGGCATAGGTTCACTTTATATTTGCATGACAGACGTGACTTTACTTTTTTGAAAATGTTATGTAGCACCCTATCTTTAGATGAAAAACTGAAGATGAATATGAAGTATATGTTATAAAGTAACTGGGAAGCAAAGGCAGCACAGAGAAGGTAAAGGAGCAGAATCAGCAAAGAGTTCCTAATTAGAATGTCAATGCCATGGCATTTGCATTCATACTACTATATACTGTCCTTGGCACATAATAGGTGCTCAATAAATATTCAGCAAAGGAGCTAGCTTACAAGGCAAGACACACACACAAACGCACACATATACATGAGGAATAAGCAGCAACTTGGAAAAAAGGCATTGACACGTGTGAAAATAACTTGTAAAGATTAGATGGACACTGAATCGAATTTTTTAAAGCCTGATAGAAATCTATGGGGGAGAGTAATACATTTAAAAACACTAATCATGCTTGCAAAATTCTTCCTCTGGACTTTTGGGGCTAGAGAGGGTCAGGAGAGCATTTCTCTCATGAAAAAAATTTGAGCTCATATGAGCATACTAAGTCTCTTCCTCTGACTAACACTTGCCATCTGTTCCTCCATCACTGCCATCTTAGTTTTAAATCCTGCAAAGGAAATGAATAGGCCCCTGCCACTCCTTCGAGACTGTGTGTCCTACACACCATCCACTCACAAATCAGGGCTTTCCTGGGCACCTATAACTTGGCCAGCTGGCACTTTCCCTACAAAACTCCCCAGGATAACTCACCAAGGCCATGCATTGAAGAACCCAGCCCCGTGGCGCTCAGGCTTGCGGCCTCGTCCTGGTCCCAAGAGAAGAGAGAGGCTTGTATCTGGTGGGGGTGGGGAGCCAGGTGGAGATTCCTAAATCATAAACTAACGAATTCCACAAATGCTAAATTTTTCATGAGTGCTAGCATTACAGAGAGGGATCAGAACCAAATTTTTTCAAGTTCAGCTTTTTTGGCTTTTGACTTTTTTTTTTTTTTTTTAACAAACAGGGTCTTGTTCTGTCGCCCAGGCTGAAATGCAGTGGTGTGATCACAGCTCACTGAAGCCTTGAACTCATGGGCTCAAGCATCTTCCTGCTTCAGCCTTCTAAGTCTTCACACCAGCATGCCTGGCTAATTTAAAATTTTTTTTTTTTTTTTTTTTTTTTGTAGAAATGCGGTGTCACTATGTTGCTCAGGCTGGTCCCCACTCCTGGCCTCAAGCAATCCTCCCACCTCAGCTTCCAAAAGCTCTGGGATTATAGGCAAGCGTGATTTTCCTGCACCCAGCCAGGTTTTTCACTTATAGAAAACTCTATGACTAGTTTATTCTGTGCCAGCAAAGAGAATATCATCTAGCCAAAATAAATAAATAAATAAATTTAAATCTGATTTCACAGGTTGAAGAAGAAAGGCAGTTTTCGACTCTGCCCTTGCTACAAAGGAAACGGAGAGAAGGAGAGAAGAATTTCTTCAAAGATACAATTTGAGTTTGCTTATTTAAGGTTGCTTTCTTAACATAGTATGTGCTCAGTTAACATCAGAGTCACTACTGTAGCTCTAATGTCACGGTGAAGAAAAGAGAAGGATTGTTTTTCTTTCTCATTTAAATGATTCAAAGTGTTATACATATAGCATTTAATCAGCAAGCCCATGGAAACAGAAAAGTAATCAACAGGGACAGAATTTCACTGTGTTGACAGCAATGGAAGAACAAGCCTGGGGCCCAAGGCTATGTTAGATTTTCCATAGATTGCATTTCAATAGATTTCTGTGGATTGTGTTTTTTCAATGAGGCGATTTTATTGGGACATGTAGCATGCAACTTCACAACCACCAAGCCTTGCCCAATCAAAAACCCAGATCTCATCTAACGTCCATAATTTTTTTTTTTTTTTTTTGAGACGGAGTCTCCCTCTGTCGCCCAGGCTGGAGTGCAGTGGCGCAATCTCGGCTCACTGCAAGCTCCGCCTCCCGGGTTCACGCCATTCTCCTGCCTCAGCCTCTCGGAGTAGCTGGGACTACAGGCACCCGCCACCACGCCCGGCTAATTTTTTTGTATTTTTAGTAGAGATGGGGTTTCACCGTGGTCTCGATCTCCTGACCTCGTGATCTGCCCGCCTTGGCCTCCCAAAGTGCTGGGATTATAAGCGTGAGCCACCGCACCCGGCCTATAACATCCATAATTTCTAAAGCTTTGTTTTAGTTACCATAGGGAAGTGTTTTTAAAATCAGAGACCTTAAAAGTAGAAACTTAAAATTTAAAACAGCTTTATGTATTTATTTTATGTATTTATTTTTTCTTTTGAGATGGAGTCTCGCTCTGTCACCCAAGCTGGAGTGCATGGCACGATCTTGGCCCACTGCAGCCTCCGCCTCCTGGGTTCAAGTGATTCTCCTGCCTCAGCCTCCCAAGTAGCTGGGACTACAGGCATGTCCCACCATGCTCGGCTAATTTTTGTATTTTTAGAAGAGATGGGGTTTCACCATGTTGGCCAGGCTGGTCTCAAACTCCTGACCTCAAGTGATCCACCCACCTAGGCCTCCCAAAGTGCTGGGATTATAGGCGTGAGCCACCATGCCTGGCCTACAACAGCTTTAAAGCTGTTAGCATGTCACTAAGTATCCTTTCTCAGCCATAAAAACTATGATTTGGGCCAGTTGCGGTGGCTCACGCCTGTAATCCCAGCACTTTGGGAGGCTGAGGTGGGCAGAGAGGTCAAGAGATCTAGACCATCCTGGCCAAGATGGTGAAACCCTGTCTCTACTAAAAATACAAAAAAGTAGCTGGATGTGGTGGTGCGCGCCTGTAGTCCCAGCTACTCGCAAGGCTGAGGCAGGAAAATCGCTTGAACCCAAGTGGCGGAGGTTGCAGTGAGCCGAGATGATGCCACTGCACTCCAGTCTGGCAACAGTGGGAGACTCTGTCTCAAAAAAAAAAAAAAAAACCTATGATTTGGAGAGAAGGTGACAATTGTGTTATGTCAAGATACCTCTTTCCTGGATGGTTTTTCTCCAGCGACTGACTTGACATGTTGCTTAGCCACACCCAAGTCACATAGTCTCCCTAGGTTTTAATTTCTTTTTCCGGTGTTAGTAATACTTGTTCCCTTCCTGCCCCACTGGCCTGTTGGGAGGCATAAGTAGAATCATAGCATGCTAGGTCCTCCCTTTTCATTATCTTCCTAGGAAAACAGTTACCCATAGGAGCCCAGAACCTTGCCTAGATTCACCCTGCCAGCAAGTGGCAGAGCTGCGATTTGAATCTGGGGCTTATGCATCTGATTCTGCTGAGGATGTCAAATTGCCAGACTTTGGTCTAAACAGAAGTCAGGGGACAGCAGTGGAAAGAGCACGGTTCCATACCTTGATGCCGTCTCTCATTTTCCCTCTGTGTGACCTTGGGTAAGTTAGGCAAATGCTCTGTGCCTCAGTTGCTTCATTTGTGAAATAGGGACGATGACATCTCACTAGTCTATTACAAATATTAGTTGACAATGTGGCCATCTCCCTATCCCATGAATGCTATCTTCCTTTATGGCTTCTAATCCCCTTCTCTAGCCCTGGTACTTTAGAAACATTTTTCCTTTCCTTTCTTTTTTCTTTTCTTTTTTTTTTTTTCCGAGACGGTGTCTCGCTCTGTCACCCAGGCTGGGATCATGCAATGGCGTGATCTCAGCTCACTGCAACCTCCACCTCCTGGGTTCAAGCAATTCTCCTGCTTTAGCCTTCCGAATAGCTGGGATCACAAACGTGCACCACCACCCCCGGCTAATTTTTGTATTTTCGATAGACGAGGTTTTGCCATGTTGAGCAGGCTGGTCTCGAACTCCTGGTCTCATGTGATCCACCAGCCTCAGCCTCCCAAAGTGCTGGGATTACAGGTGTGAGCCACCGTGCCCAGCCTTCTTCTTCTTCTTCTTTTTTGAGAGACAGCCTCTTGCTCTATCACCCAGTCTGGAATGCAGTGGCATGACCATGGCTCACCGCCACCTCAAACTTCTGGGCTCAAGGGATCCTCCCATTTCAGCCTCCTGAGTAGCTGAGAACATAGGCACATGCCACTGTGCCAGGCTAATTTTTTAAAAATTTTATGTAGAGAAAGGGTTTTGCCATGTTGCCCATGCTGGTCTCGAACTCCTGGGATCATGCAATCCTCCTGCCTCAGCTTCTTGGAGTGCTGTGATTACAAGGGTGAGCCACTGTGTCTGGCCAGAAACATTTTTCTTAATCAAAAATCATAACTTCTCATATCTTCCTTAGGGTTTCAGAAAGTCTCAAATCCATTCATTGTTTAACAAATACTTATCGAGTGCCTACTATGCACGTGACACTGTTTTGGGTGCTTGGGATGCAGGGTGTGGGTGTGAGCATGGGGCAGATGGCAGAAGATAGGCAGAAAATCAAATGAAGCGTAAAATATAACACATGTACAAAGTATTTTAGGAGGTGAGAAGTGTTATGGAGAACAATAAAGCAGAGAAGTAGAAAAGCACATATCTGGGGTTGAGGCCACACCTGTGGTTGGGAAAGGCTTCTCTGAAAAGGTGACATCTGAGCAAAGACCCATAGGCAGCAGGGGAATGGAAGAAGAACAAACTTTCTTTCCTCTACACCAGAGAAGACACAGACACCTCCAGGAGAAGTAAATCCGGGCCTAATCGGATTCCCAGGAAGATGCAAATGGCGATGACTGTGTCTTGGCTGCATTCAGCTTCAAAGAAGAAGAGGGAAGAACCGTTGGCATACCAAGCACTGAAAGGGTGGCGGCAAGGGGCACCAGGAATGGCTGTGGTTACCACTGATGCAAACAGACCTCCCACTTCCCCACTTCTCCCTGAAAGGGGAGGAGGGGAGGGAGGCAGTTGAGTGAAGAGCTCCCAGGCCCCGCTGCTAGGTTTTTCTGCAGAAAGATTAGTACTCCTAGGTGCAAGTGGGCTACAGAGCCATTGGAATCTGTGCCCTCCTTCTGTTAGATTCCAGAATGGCCTCAGACATCGATACTGCTCTCTGCTGCCAGTTTCCTTTCAGGCAGTCAGAGCTGGAAAGATCTTCATCCTAGCTGCCTGCCAAGGCCGGGAGGCCCGCTCCACGCTCCCTCGGAGGCATCTCGCCCTCTGGGAGGTCGCCAGGCAGACAGCTTTGGAAAACTAGGAGCTTGGAAAAAAGTCGCTTGAATTTTATAAAGTGGTAACTACTGTGGGGCTTTATGTAATAAAACCTAAATGCCATTTTCCTCCTAAAGCTCTCGGGTGAGGTAACAGTTCTGTTTAATGTCAACTCAGGAAGTTTTACCCAAGAAAAAGGAGGTGGCGGGGTGGTGTTTGCCAAATCAGGAAATGTGCCTTAACTGACTAGGAACTTAAAAAAGAGGCTGAGGCAATGAGAGGAAGGGAAGTGGGAGACAGCAAAAGGTAGTCCTGCAAATGAGTAAACTTGGGACACACAGGCCAATTTCTATTTCAAGTCAATTCTGTTGGTTGAAACTTCCTTTTTATGGTCTGTTGTTTTGAAAAACTTGGAGTGAAAGAAAATCCCAAACTTAATACAGTCTTCATTGAAAAAAAAACACCTAAGGTATTAACAGGGATTCCAGCCTCTGTAATGTAAACATTCACCTTAGGCATGGAAACTCTTGCTTGAGAGTTGCAGAGTTCCCTGTTTCACACCACAAATCTAACCACAGCTTTCTGCGCAATGTATGGTTTTAAACAATGAGTACATTATGCAGATCCAATAGGACTTTCCTCCATCCCATCACCCCCCTCCCTGGTGTTAGACCTACCTCATGGTTTCAAATATGGTTGGCGCACCCTAAGGACACAAAAAAAAAGCCCTATTTTTAAGCAGGTGTTCAAGAACCAGGAAGAATGAATCACTTTGGAAAAAATGAAGACAAAATGCAAGTTCATCTGCAACCAAATCTGTAGTTTTGTTTTTTATTTATTTTATTTATTGTAGAGATAGACAGGGTCTTACTCCGTCACCCAGGCTGGAGTGAAGTGGCATGATCATAGCTCATTGCAGCCTTGAATTTCTGGCCTCAAGTGATCCTCCCACTTCAGCCTCCCAAGTAGCTGGGACTACAGGCATGTGCCACCACACCTGACTAATTAAAACAATTTTTTTTTGGTACAGATGGGGTCTCACTACATTGCCTAGGCTGGTCTCCAACTCCCAGCCTAAAGTGATCCTCTTGCCTTGATCTCCCAAATGTTGGGCTTATGGGTGTGAGCCACAATGCCCGGCCTGTAGTGAGTTTTAGAAATAAAAATAACGTCTTCATTTTTTCTTTCTTGCAAATATCTCAGTTTTATCTAGAAGATCTTTTTCTTTTCTGCATATATCTAGGTTTTATCTAGACCTTTGACAGAAAGACTTCTGTCAAAGGTGTGAAATTTAAACCTTTGGAATTTTATCCAAAGCATTTTTGCCCTAAAAGCTTTTTTCCCTATTGATTCTTATACCTAATACTTCCAATCCAGTCCTAGTTAAGGCTGCCCTAGTCAGGAGACATTTTTAAGAGACAAGGCAAGTGACCCAAGGCACTGGCCCTACAGAAATCTGGAAGCTGGTACAAGCATGTATGCACCCATGTGCCCATGCACCTGTGCCCACTGTGCACATGTTCGTGCATGCACATGTCTCTGTATGTGGTTGCTCACGCGTGTGCATGCACATGTGTGTGTGTGGCAGTGACATTGTGCAGAATGAATGAAAAGACATCATAGTTTGTATGTTGAAGACTCATGGGTCTCTCAAAGTTGATAAATCTGGCTTTCACATAGAATGCCAGGTCTTAGATGAAGATAAAGGAATTCAGGAAATATCATCCCCAAAATGACACTTTGGTATGCTGATTACTCTGAACTGAGGACATCTGGGACATAGCGTATGCAGACAGAGGCTTTCTCAGAACTCCCTATCTGCCTATTGATGGATCCTCTAAAAAGAACTCAGTTGTCATGAATCCCCTCCTGGGGAATTTCATCAAGCAGAGAAGATTAACTCAGATCACAGGAGAGGAGATTGGAGTTCAACACCATACCCAGACAGACTTCGCCACAGGCTGTCACCTATTCTTCTGAGGTCCCGTTCATCTTTCCCCCAAATCAATCAATCTCTCCTGAGTTACCTACATGTCCCCTCCCCTCTCCTCTATGAAGAGGGTATATAAGATTCTAGATCCACCAGATTTTGAGGTACAGTAGTCCCCTCCTTATCTATGGGTGATAAGTCTCAAGCCCTCCAGTGGATGTCTGAAATCAAAGATGGCACCAAACCTTATACATAGTCTGATGTTTCCTATACATGCATACGTATGATAAAATTTAATTTATAAATTAGGCTGGGCGAGGTGGCATGCGTCTGTAGTTCCAGCTACTTGGGAGGCTGGGCCAGGAGGAGAGCTTGAGCCTGGGAGTTTGAGACCAGCCTGGGAAACATAGTGAGACCCCATCTCTAAAGCAAATTTAAAAAATAAATTAGGCACAGAAAGAGATTTAACAATAATTAATAATAAAATAGAATAATTAGAATAATATACTGTATAAAAGTTGTATAAATATGGTTTTTTCTCTCTCAAAATATCTTATTGTACTGTACTCACCTATTTTTAAACCATGGTTGACCGTGGGTGACTGAGACAGAGGAAAGCAAAACTGTGGATAAGGGATAAGTTTCTTTCATGTGACGCCCCTGTGCATGTAATAACTTTGTATATCTTGTCTCTTGTCAAGCTGTCTACTGTCAGTTTACATCATAGACTCAATTATCAAACCTTCAGAGGGTAGAGGGAAAGTTCTCCTTCCCCTTCCAAAAGACCCTCCACACTAACTGGACCTGGGTAGATCAGGGGGGATGAAGTGTACCCGGGAAGGACTACATGGATGGTTTTCAAGCTCTAGTGCTTGCAATACTTAATAACAACTTTTGGAGGCTCCGAACCCTAGAGATTCTGAGTCAGTTGTCCAGGGTGAAGACAGGAGTTGGTATTTTAACCAATGTACTACCGATTTCTTCCTTCCTTCCTTCCTTCCTTCCTTCCTTCCTTCCTTCCTTCCTCCCTTCTTTCTTCTTTCTTTCCTCTCCCCTCCCCTCCCCTCTCCTCCCCTCCTCTCTCCTCTCCTCTCCTTTCAGACAAAATCTTGCTCTGTTGCCCAGGCTGGAGTGCAGTGGTACAATTTCTTGGCTCACTGCAACCTCTGCCTCCCTGGTCAAGCAATTCTCTTGCCTCAGCCTCCCAAGTAGCTGGAATTACAGGTGCCTGCCACCATGCCTGGGTAAACTTTGTATTGTTAGTAGAGATGAGGTTTTGCCATGTTGCCCAGACTGGTCTTGAACTCCTTACCTCAGGTGATCCGCCTGCCTCAGCCTCCCAAAGTGCTGAGATTACAGGCCTGAGCCACCGTGCCCGGCCCCATACCAGCAATTTCCCATGGCGAGGAACACCAGTTTATCCTATAAGCCAGATTCTTCCACAATGTTTCATTAACTCTTTCCTAAGTGTGTTGCTTTTTACTGAGGGCTGGGTCCTTTTTAAAAATAAATGCTAGTTTTGCCTCAAAGTAATCTGGGTTGCCAGTTTTGACTCTTTTCTCAGTCATTCGACCCCTCTCCCTCCCCCTTCACTCCCTTCCCTCAAATTATTCTGCCCATACCCGCTCACTGCTTCCGCCTTTTCCTTAGTTTAGTTCAAGAAGCCATTTAATGAGCTTCCACTACAGCTTAAAAGGCTGAGGCTATAAGAATGAATTGAGACAGAGCCCATGTCCTTGAGCGGGTGAAGTCTGGTTGGGGAGACAGGTAGATAAAACAGATCATTTCAGCAGGGAGAGCAACACATTAAAATAAACAAGGTGAAGCCTGGAGAGGTGGCTCACACCTTTAATCCCAGCACTTCGGGAGGCCAAGGCTGGCTGATCATTTGAGGTCAGGAGATCGAGACCAGCCTGGCCAACATGGTGAAATCCTGTCTCTACTAAAAATACAAAAATTAGCTGGGCATGGTGGGGCATGCCTGTAATTCCAGCTACACAGGAGGCTGAGGCAGGCGAATCGCTCGAACCCAGGAGGCAGAGGTTGTAGTGAGCCTAGATCCCGCCACAGTATTCTAGCCTGGATGACAGAGCGAGACCCTGTCTCAAAAAAATAAAAATAAATAAATATAAATAAATAAATAAGTAAAATAAATAAATAATAAAAATAAATAAAATAAAATAATAGCCAAGGCGAGGGCCTGGGCAGCAGCTGCCTGAGTGAGTGGTGGCACTCACTCACAGAGGGAAGGGAATTGGAGAAAGCGCTTTCAACAGCGCTATTTTCCAGTTAGCTGAAGTGGGGCTCAGTGACCAATCTCAATTCCAACCCCCACCAAACTAAAGCACATGCGTTTGCCAGTTGCCAGTGTATCAGGAGAGCAGCCAAAGAAGCCGAATATTAGAGAAAAAGCAAAATTAATTCAAAGTATTCATTATGAAATCATAGAGTATTCCAAACATCCAGGGAGTAAACGTACATTTATCAAGTTAACATATGAAATTTGTTCTAACAGATTTTCTAAATTTAGATGTTTGTTTTGCCCAATTTCATAGAAAGGGCATCACTCGGTGAATGACGAAGTGGACTTGGGGGATGAATATTCACCTGAACCCCTTCCTCCCGCCTCTGCTGCAGCTGCCCCTCCTCCCCTCAGCCCGGCTTGACCTTGGACAAGGCAGTTTCTATTTTTTTAGTTTCCAAGTTGTGAGAGAGGAAAAAAAAAGGTTTGCTTCCAGCTGTTTGACAATGACGCTGAGAAGATTTATGCACACATTCTGGCGAAATCACCTGAGTTGGCTGAAGGAGCAAATAATGCGTGTGCTTTTATTGAAGAGAAAAGGGAAGCGGAAGATGCACATTTCATTTCACTGTACTCCTTGCTGGCTAATTAGAAAGCAGGTTCATTAAGGGTTGGGCCTGAAGAAAAAGCCCCAAGCCTGAAAAGAGACGAAAGAGAATTATATCATTTCCTCTGTATCTTCCCTAAGGGCATCCTGGTATTGGAGAGAAGGACTCAGGCCACAGAAATGAAGCAAAACCAGCCCAATTTCCAATACCGATTACTTTGGACCAGAACCGTACACAGAAAAAGAGGGCACTTGGTTTTTGTTCTTTGTTTTTGTTTTTGTTTTTTTGAAAAAAATAAAGGAATGAGGCAAACAAAGAACGTGGTTTTCTGACTTGGTTGGAAATAAAGCAAAGAGGGAAGTATAAGCTAAATCGTAACATGGGGTGTCCTTTTTCTTCTTCCCTTCATATAGCATCAAAACAACTTACAGATCCTACAAGACTGATTGTTAGGAAATTTAGATTTGCTAAAATTCTTGAAATAGAAGTATTGGTTTAAAAGCTTATACCTTAAAAAATTCATTTTTATTTTTATAGTAATATTAGATGTAATTGGGCAGATAAATTAAGTTGGAAGTTTTTTTTTTATGACTTCGGCACATAGCTGTTACTCTTATATTGAAATTGTGGGCCGGGCGCTGTGGCTCACGCCTGTAATCCCAACACTTTGGGAGGCTGAGGTGGGCGGATCACCTGAGGTCAGGATTTCAAGACCAGCCATGGTCAACATGGTGAAATCCCATCTCTACTGAAAATACAAAAATTAGCCGGGTGTGGTGGTACGTGCCTGTAGTCCCAGCTACTCAAGAGGCTGGGGCAGGAGAATTGCTTGAACCTGGGAGGTGGAGGTCGCAGTGACCCAAGATCTTGCCACTGTACTCCAGCCTGGGTGACGGAGAGAGACTCCGTCTCGAAAAAATAAATAAATAAAATAATTTTAAAATTACATATATATGAGGGCCGGGCGCGGTGGCTCACGCTTGTAATCCCAGCACTTTGGGAGGCCGAGGCGGGCGGATCACGAGGTCAGGAGATCGAGACCACGGTGAAACCCCGTCTCTACTAAAAATACAAAAAATTAGCCGGGCGTGGTGGCGGGCGCCTGTAGTCCCAGCTACTCGGAGAGGCTGAGGCAGGAGAATGGCGTGAACCCGGGAGGCGGAGCTTGCAGTGAGCCGAGATTGCGCCACTGCACTCCAGCCTGGGCGACAGAGCGAGACTCCGTCTCAAAAAAAAAAAAAAAAAAATTACATATATATGTATATATACACGTACATATATTGTATTGTGAAGTTTCCATATATATACACATATCTATATCTATATCTATCTATCTATATCTATATCTATATCTATCTATCTATCTATCTATCTACAAATTGTGAAGTTTCCTGCCAGGTGAATACCTCGTTAAATTCATTTCTTTGCCTCCAGCAATAAGACACAGTTAAAAATCTATTGTTTTTGCTCTGGTGATGAGAGACTCCTGACTGTTATATGTGACTACAAGTTGCTTTTCTCTTTCAGTTAGTCAAATATACTCAGAGGAACCCAGGAATGATCCTTGGGCAGTATCCATGGCAAATTCCTAAATTGGGAGTCTGTTATTCTGGCTGCTGAATTGCATTTACTCTGGGAGGCTGGACTGTAGTCAAGCCTTGTCCCATCTCCAAGCCCCACCCCCTCCAGACTCTAAGACTCTGGAGCACATACAAGGAAATATGACTTGGAGAAAATCAAGTCCTCTCATATTTTACAGCTTGAATTTTGAAATCCATCAAAGTCAACTGAGCCCCAGGAAGAAGAGGCGAAGCCAATACTGGGCTTCGGTGTAACCCCATCTTCTTCTCTACCTTGAAATCAAGAGGAGACAACTTATCAATCATCTGCATCTTTAGAAAGTGCAAGCTTTTAGGCTATTTGTGTTTTAGAAGCTAATGTTATAGAAGAGAAGAAGAGAACCTCTATAGAACTTTTGCAATAAGGTGACAATTAAGATACTCAGATTATGGAAATAAATTTGGAAAGCCTTTTTGATAACTAACACTAATAACTTTTAACACAATTTTGCCTGGGAATTGTGGTGTTTCTAGCACTGAGGTTTTCTTAGCAGAGGCCACCAGTAATATCTGCTGTTGAACCCAACTCTCTCCTAAATGTCATTTATCTATCCATCCATCCACCTAATGGGGCTCAGGACATGCTACCCCCAAATATGGTGCCTTGACATTTGAGAAAACAGCGAGAAGATCACTTACCCTTACCCCCACTCCCCACCTTTCTTTTCTAAAGCAAGTCATAAAAACCAAGGAGGAATTTTTCTTTCTCCTGAAGCAGGTCATAACACCCCCATGTAAGAAGTGCCCTCCCTACACCCAGTGGAAAGGAACATCCTTATCTTATAAGACAAAAGGCCACAGAGAAGAATCTGAACAAATAGGCCTTGCTAAGTTTCCCCCAGTTTATTACCATTGGATTATACCCTTTGTGCAATCCTATTTCTCCATAACTGTGCACTTATTCATCAAACCTAGCATGTATTAATAAATACACAAGTTTAACCATTTCTTCAGGTCTTCATTTCCTTATGAAGATGCCCAAGTCATGTAAAATATAAATTAAGTAAACCTGTGTGCTTTTTTCTTATTAATCTATCCTTTGGATGAGTGAGGAAAAGATATTTTTTCTCCCCTACACATCCATCAAGCCTCTTTTCCAGGATGTAGACTATGTGCTAACCAGCGTTTAGAGCACTGCAGGGAATAGGATGTGGCAGGACAGTCTGCCAGGGAAAAAGAACCTGATACTGTTGGGGCACAGAGAATGATACCTCAAAGTATGGAATTTAAGGGAAATTGGAAGGCTTTAGAAACTGCCTCAGAACCAAGACCCTTTTTTTTTTTTGAGATGGAGTCTTGCTCTGTCACTCAGGCTGGAGTGCAGTAGTGCGATCGTGAAGCAACCTCTGCCTCCCGGTTTTAGGCAGTTCTCTGCCTCAGCCTCCTGAGTAGTTGGGACTACAGGCGTGTGCCACCAGACCCGGCTAATTTTTGTATTTTTAGTAGAGACGGGGTTTCACCATGTTGGCCAGGCTGATCTTGAACTCCTGATCTCATGATCCACCCGCCTCAGCCTCCCAAAGTGCTGGGATTATAAGCGTGAGCCACCGTGCCTGGCCAGAACTTTTTAACTTTCTTTCTTTTGCTTCCCTCCCATCCAGTACAGAGAAGGGCTCTCTCTAGCAGTTCCCTTATCTGATTGAGGAAAACTTCCAAAAGAAATTGAATTATGTTAAGACTCTCTCCTTAGGAATGTCATCAAATAATTGGGAATGATTAATAACCAGAGATGAAAGGAAATAGAAGTCAATCCCATGCCCAAATAGACTTTTCATCTATTCTTTTTTTTTCTTCTTTTTTTGAGACTGTCTCACTCTATGGCCCAGCCTGGAGTACAGTAGCCACTGAAATCTCTTCCTCCTGGGTTCAGGCAATTCTCATGCCTCAGCCTCCCAAGCAGCTGGGATTATGGATGCCCACTACCACACCTGGCTAATTTTTGTATTTTTAGTAGAGACAGGGTTTCATCATGTTGGCCAGGCTGGTCTCGATCTCCTGACCTCAAATGATCGGCCAGCCTGGGCCTCCCAAAGTGCTGGGATTGTAGGCATGAGCCACTGGGCCCAGCCTCATCTGCTCTTTAGAGGGCAGCTCTGAAAAATTATCTAAGAGACTTTATATGCATGGTAAGACAACCTTTGTTCACAGTGTAGTTCCACCCCTCACCTTCTGGTAACTTTTCCTATTCAGTTTCCAAAGAAAATTATTGACAAACTATTGTCTGCTCTTTGGGCTCATTCAATTCACCTGAAAATAATTTATTACCCCTCAAAATTGCCTATACCCCCTATTTTTCTCTTCCCTATGAATAGGGTATAAATACTTCAACTATCTGTCCTTTCTTTGAGTCTCATATTTGCAGGACTCCTGTGTAATGTGCATATTAATAAATGTGTATGCCTTTTCTCCTATTAATCTGTCTATTGTCAGTTTGTTTAGGAGACTTGAACCTTCAAAAGGAGAAGGAAATTTTCTTTGCCTCTACAATAACTTAAGGCAAACCATAAAATGCCTGCTACAGTAGGCAGAGGGTTATGGGAGCACAGTGCAGGGGCACCAACATCATCTTGAGGGGCCAAGAAAGTGACAACTAAGCTGAGACTCAAGGCAATGAGCAGTTAGCCAGGTCAAGGTCATGGTGCTTTTGGGGCAAGTGTCAGTGTTTCAGTGTGGCTAGATGGGGAAGAGAGGAAAACAGCAAGTGTATGTGTGAGTGTATTGTGCCTATATGGTGAGAAGTAAGGCTGGAAAGATGAACAGGAGGGAATTACATGGCAAGATAAGAAATTCTGAGGGCAACAAAGGACCATTGAAGAGTTTGAAAGAAACTCCATTTTAAAGAAAATGGCTGGATCAAATGGACAGTTTACGAAGATCACTATGGCTACACTATGTAGGAGGCAAAGAAGAGAGATAGGGAGGTTAGTCAGAAGGCTGCTATAGTGCTCCACACTACATATGCTGAATTAAAAAGTATTCATTGAGTTCATGTCCTTTGTAGGGACATGGATGAAACTGGAACTCATCATTCTCAGTAAACTATCGCAAGGTCAAAAAACCAAACACCGCATGTTCTCACTCATAGGTGGGAATTGAACAATAAGAACACATGGACACAGGAAGGGGAACATCACACTCCAGGGAGTGTTGTGGGGTGGGGGGAGGGGGAGGGATAGCATTAGGAGATACACCTAATACTAAATGACCAGTTAATGGGTGCAGCACACCAACATGGCACATGGATACATATGTAACAAACCTGCACATTGTGCACATGTACCCTAAAACTTAAAGTACAATAATAAAAATAAATAAATAAAAATAAAAAAATAAATTAAAAAAAAAAGAAAAGGTACATGATTCCTTAGTCTGTCACTTACTACTTGTGAGCAACTGGACAAGTTAAAAGTAATCTCCTTGCATACTAAATGTGTTGATTCATATGAAATGATATATATGCCTTCCATTCACTATACAAAGAGACAACTTGCTTTTTAATAACAGGAAAATGAATTTTGCATATAGAGAATAAAATTAGAATTTATAGTCTTAAAAAAGTATTCATTGATTAATGAATTAATAAGTATTAATAATAATTAATTACTAAGATCTGAATTAATAAGTATTCATTGATTTGAATTAATAAGTATTCATTGATTAATTCAACACATATTTGTTGAAGCTAATTGGGACCAGGTTGTGAACAAAAATGAATCTGTCTGCCAGGCACGGTGGCTCATGCCTGTAATCCCAGCACTTTGGGAGGTTGAGTTGGGTGGATCACCTGAGTCGGGAGTTCGAGACCAGCCTGCAGCCTGGTCAACATAGTGAAACCCCGTCTTTACCAAAACTACAAAAATTAGCTGGGCGTGGTGGCACACGCCTGTAGTCTCAGGTACTCTGGAGGCTGAGGCAGGAGAATTTCTTGAACCCGGGAAGTGGAGATTGCAGTGAGCAGAGATGGGGCCACTGCATTCCAGCCTGTGCGACAGAGCAAGACTCCGTCTCAAAAACAACAACCGAAAAACATGTACCTGTCCTCATAGAGCTTAAAATTTGGTGGAGGAAACAATCATGTAATTGCAAAAATAACTGGAAAATAACAATCATAACAAGGTGCTGTTGTGGCAGAGACTGCTTTCCCCCAAAATCTGTTGTTTGCTTCTTTGCCCAGGTAGACAGCTGCACTACATTTCCCAGACTCCTTTGCAGTGGGAGATGGTCATGTTGACTAAGGCCTAGCCAATGTTCTCTAAGTGGAAGTGATGCACGGGGTGGGGCAGGGGGCGGGTGGGTAGAGTAATAAACTGGGAGGAGCCTGGCTGTCTAAGTGTATGGATGAAAGTGGCTCTGTCAACCTGGACAGTAGCCCAGGAGTGTCATGTGAACAGACAATAACACCAAATAGATGAGCAGTTTTATATTTGGGTTTATTTGTTACATCAGCTTAGCTCGCTAAAACTAAGATGTATTGTAAAAGAGAGCCATAGGGTACAATCAAAGTGCAAAACTAGGGAACTTGACATAATCTGGGGCAGGAAAACTGGGAAGGTTTCATTGTGGAATTCTGGGGTGAGAGTTAACTGAGATCGATAGAAATAGACAGTTCAAGAAATATTCGGGCCAGGCGTGGTGGCTCACACCTGTAATCCCAGCACTTTGGGAGGCCGAGACGGGCGGATCACAAGGTTAGGAGATCGAGACCATCCTGGCTAACACCATGAAACCCTGTTTCTACTAAAAATACAAAAATTAGCTGGGCGTGGTGGCGCATGCCTGTAGTCCCAGCTACGCAGGAGGCTGAGGCAGGAGAATGGCGTGAACCCGGGAGGCGGAGCTTGCAGTGAGCCAAGATCGCGCCACTGCACTCCAGCCTGGGTGACAGAGCGAGACTCCGTCTCAAAAAAAAAAAAAAAAAGAAATCTTCAACAGGTAGGCTCTGTGGAGCCAGATGACATGTAGCTGAAACATAAATGAATGGTAACATTCAGGATTCGGCTCTGGGAAGCCTGATGGATTGATTATAGGGCTGGAAGAAGAGCATACTGGAAGACGAGCAAGTTTGGGGAAAAAAATAAGAGCAATTTTGGATGTGTGAGGTTTATGGTGTCTGAGGACCATAAAAGGGATGTCCCAACTGTTGGCATTATGGTTGAAAAGCTCAATAGAGAGGAATTAGGTGGCAGATGGAGTCTTAGGAGTCATTAGCCTCTGAACAATAGTTGAAACAAGGGAAATAGAGCAAATACTCCAAGGAGATTGTGAAATGTCAAAAAAGCAGACATTCAAGGATGGACTCTCCAGGAATCCCAACACAAAGGAAGAATCTAGGAAGAAGAATCTTCAAAGAAGATGTGGGAGTAGGAGTCAGGGTGGTAAGAGGAAAGCTGGACAAGAAAGTTATCCTCGAAGCCAAGGGAAAGATATCACACCTCTATTTTGAATTTTTGATTTAAATAACAGAATTAATTTTGCTCTGATAATCTTGCATAATTCTGGCATTTAAAAACTTAGGATAAAAGCCGGGTGCGATGGTGTGTGCCTGAAGCCTGAGCTACTCAGGAGGCTGAGGTGGGAGGATTGCTTGAGCCTAGGGGTTCTAGTCCAGCCTGGGCAATGTAGTGAGACTTCATTTCTTAAAACAATTTTAGGCTGTACATGGGTGGCTCATGCCTGTAATCCCAGCATTTTGGGAGGCCAGGGTGGGTGGATCATTTGAGTCCAGGTGTTCAAGACTAGCCTGGGCAACATGGCAAAACCCCATCTCCATAAAAAAATAAAAAATGAGTGGGGTGTGGTGGTGTGCACCTGTAGCCCCACCTACTTAGGAGGCTGAGGTAGGAGGACCGCTTGAGCCCAGGAGGCCAAGGCTGCAGTGAGCCTTGATTGTGCCACTGCACTCTAGGCTGGAAGACAGAGCAAGATCCTGTCTCAAAAACAAAAAAAATAAAAATTTTAAAATAAAAAATAAAACTTACAATAGTCATAAGACATTGCTAGATTAAACAGTCATTTAAAAGTTCTGGTATAAATGGCTGAGAACCTCTTTTATGATGGCAAATCAATTAAACACATGCTTTTGAACTTCTCGCTAAAATTATCCAAACTGCACATAATTTCTGACACAAAGTATTGTGATATCACATAACTAGTCCTGATAGAGCATTCACTGTCTTACTTCACTGTTAGAATAAAGCAGAAGGCAGAAGTAATTTCAAAAGTATAATACAATATTCCACTGTAGGGAGAAAAGCATCATCTGGACTCTAAGTTCCTTTTATTGTGGTTTACTTTTTCTTCCCTTCAATTTTGCAACGTTGTCAAAAACTGATTTCATTTGGAATAATTTTAATAACCCAAAGGGGGCCTGACCACTTCCCTCTCTTCTTCCCCTTTATCCGCTATTTACTTTTCTCAGTTCTCTTACCTTTGACCAAGGAATATAGCCTTCCTCATTTCTTTTCTACTTCCTAAAGCCCAAATTAGCTCTTTTGGTTGGCATAACATATTTTCTTAAGGAGACTGTAAGAATGCTCCTCTGCCTTGTTTTTTTTTAACCTCTACCTTAAAAAAAAGAATCCATTCATTTATTCATCTCAGCCCTCCAGCTGAGGAGTCTCTTTCCTTCCTATTCCTTCTCATTCTTTCTTTTCCTGTTCACTTTTCTTTTTGGCAATCTCATTTTACTTCTACCTTTAAGTAGTTTTTCTTTACTGTTACATCTTGTTCTATTTCCTGCAGTTTAGGCCATCACTAATCAGTGCAATATTATCTTCCATTCCCAAATGATGTATTTTAATTTCCTCATCTATGAGGTGGGCATAATAATGCCTCTTCCTATGTGTCTCCCTCATTTTCTTCATACCTTTGTATGTAAGATACTGTCTTATATCATTTAGGGAGTATAACGTTGGTCATGTTCTTTGCCCTCAAGTTATTTACCATAAACAAGTAAAAACTTATGGTTTCTTAAAAGTAATTATAGCAAGAGGTTTCACACATGAACAGCATAGGCAATGAGTGATGGTGAGTTCAGAGGAAGGAGGGATCAGGGTAGATTCAGTGAGTTCAGAGGAAGGAGGCTTCATGGAAGAGGAGTGGAGCCTTGAGTGGGGCCTTGAGAAAATGCTGATTTGCATTTTCTGGTTAGGCAGAGACGGTGGCTCCAGGGGAATTACAAAGGAGTAAGTGAGTGGCATTTCAATGACAAGTACTTCAAACATACAAAATAATCTGCAACTGCATGGTATTATTATTTCCATTCCCTTATAAGTCATCGCCATCAACAAAGCAACTTCAAAATCTTCCATTGTTTGGCCATTTTGAAAGGTCAGATTTATCGGAGCCCCTGGGTTACAACAGAATAGACAGGTAACAGCTGCTTTTTTTAAATATTCTCATTCAACTAAAATTTTTGACTATAGATTCAGAAAGTAAGACAATTGAAGATCAAGAGGATTAAAAAGTTTATAATGCCTAATTTTGAGTATAACACAGCTGAAAGTGGAACTGTAGCCAAAGTCTATAATGAAAGAACAGTTAGTAATGACCCTTTATTTTTCAGTTTCTACCCTTAAGGTTAATTTATTTTATCTCAGCAAGAACTTTTGTCCTGATTAGGGCCATTAGTACATGAAACAAGGTATGTATTTGTATTAGACAAGCCACACAAAGTGCCTATCAAACTCACAGTTCCCTTCTAAACATATAGGTCCATGCTTTGTTCCACAGAGTCTTTTAAAAAATGTATACTATGAAAATGTATATTATGAAAAAACTATGCATGGATTTCAAATCTGTTTTGCTCCAAAATAAACTTGTACTAACTTGCTATAATATGTCTGAACAAGATCTAGTTTGAGGCAGTAAGAAGGATAATATATTAGTTTGAAAAGAGCCCTTATCATGACATGAAATTCTCCTAAGATTGAAGCAAGAATAAAGATCAAACTTACGGTAGAAGAATGGTGAAGTCACAGATGCTTTATGAAAAGTTTGTGGGGATAATGCCCCAAGTAAATCAGCAGTTTACAAATGAATAACTCATTTCAAGAAGGAATTAAGATGATATTGAAGATGAAATCTGCAGTGGCAGATCCTCCACATAAATTTTCAAGGAAAAAATTCGTCTTGTTTGTGCTCTAACTGAAGAGGACCGATGGTTAAGAGCAGAGACAATAGCCAACACCATAGACCTCTCAGCTGGTTCAACTTACACAATTCTGACTACAAAATTGAGGTTAAGCAAACTTTCCACTGTCTGAGTGGCACAATTGGTGCACCTGGATTGACTATAGACAATAGCAGAGCTTTGAGTGGAAATTTTAAAAAGTGGCATTGAGATCCTGCAGCATTTCTTTGAAGAATTGCCGTAGGAGTTGAAACATGGCTTTCCCAGTACAATCCTGAAGACAAAGCACGATCAAAGCAATGGCTACCAAGAGGTGGAAGTAGTCCAGTCAAAGTAAAAGTGGACTAGTCAAGAGCAAAGGTCATGGTGACAGTTTTTTGGGATACTCAAGCCATTTTTTCTTGTTGACTTTTTGGAGGGCCAAGGAATGATAACATCTGCTTATTATGAGAGTGTTTTGAGAAAGTTAGCCAAAGCTTTAATGAAAAAATGCCCAGGAAATCTTCATCAGAGAGTCCTTCTCCAACACAACAATGCTTCTACACATTCCTGTCATCAAATGGAGGCAATTTTGCAAGAGTTTTGAGGGGAAATCACTAGGCATCCACCTTAAAGTCCTGCTTTGACTCCTTCTGACTTTTTTTGTTTCCTAATCTTAAAAAAATGTTTAGGCCGGGCACGGTGGCTCACGCCTGTAATCCCAGCACTTTGGGAGTGTGACGTGGGCAGATCACGAGGTCAGGAGGTCAAGACTATCCTGGCCAACATGGTGAAACCCCATCTCTACTAAAATACAAAAAATTAGCTGGGTGTGGTGGCACACACCTGTAGTCCCAGCTACTCAGGAGGCTGAGACAGGAGAATCGCTTGAACCCGGGAGGCGGGCATTGCAGTGAGCCAAGATCGCACTACTGCACTCCAGCCTGGCAACAGAGCAAGACTCTGTCTCAAAATAAATAAATAAATAAAAAATAAAAAAAATGTTTAAAGGGCACAGATATTTTTCAGTTAGTAATCTAAAAAAGACTGCATTGATATGGTTAAATTCCCAAAACCCTCAGTTCTTTAGGAATGGACTAAACAGCTAGTATTATCACTTACAAAAGTGTCTTGAATTTGATAGAGCTTATGTTGAGAGGTAAAGTTTTTATTTTGCTTTTATCTTTTAATTGCACTTTTCTATGAACTTTTTGAAGTCCCTTTGTATATGATCCTACCACCTTGGCCACAGCTAATGAACCTAGAGGTGTTCCCTGCTTCCCCCAGGGGAATGGGGAGTGGAAAAGGCAGCCATCTGTAAACTTTGAGATGGACTGATGAGAGCTCTGCACAAGGTACTAGATGCACCAGTACATCTATTCACGCACCCAAACAGATCCTATTTTATTAATGGAGGTTTGATTGTGAGCCCTACAGAAAATACATAGATGGAAAATATAGAGGTGAAGAAGAGAGACTCAAAGCAGAGGCAGGAGACAGAGGTAGGAGAAGAGAATAGAAAAAAGTCAATTGGCAGTGAGCAAGTTGAGAGACAGGAAATAAGCAGAGATGCCAAATCATAACCATGGACCACTGTGGAATGACTACAGCTTCTATTGGCATCTGAAGCAAAATGAATGATGCTCTATGAGGCTTGGCTGTGCAGCCACTGAGACCATTTTCTGTGCTTTCTCACTTCCCCTGGTATTCTCACAACACATTCCCTGACTATCTGACATAATGTGAGCCTGTGTCTGCTTCTTTCTGCAGAAATAATCTAACTCACATAGTAATTTGCAGATTATGTTCTCATACCAAGCCACCATGTGCAGAAACACACACTTTCATGGGTCATAGCCATAACCTGGTGAAGTTCGACCACTGCTGATATCATCATCAAATCTTGGTTGCCCAGGTTATTTGGGTTACAGATGGCCCCAGGACCACTTTCTCTTCTTTTTGGTTCCTCTGTCTTTAAATATCTCTATGCCAACTTGTATCGAGAAGGCAGGGGATGCAGAGAGAAGATAACTAAGTTAGCTGCTTATTTCTTTTAACATTTTGGTGATGGAAAAGAAGAGACAAATGAGTAGATGATGTAGCATAGAGGGGCAGCATATGTCGTGGTTTAAGGGCATGACTCCACTTCTCTTTTTTTGAGACAGAGTTTCACTCTTGTTACCCAGGCTGGAGTGCTATGGCACGGTCTCGGCTCACTGCAGGCTCTGCCTCCCAGGTTCAAGTGATTCTCCTGCCTCAGCCTCCCGAATAGCTGGGATTACAGGCATGCACCACCACACCCGGCAAATTTTTTATTTTTAATAGAGATGGGGTTTCTCCATGTTGGTCAGGCTGGTCTCAAACTTCCAATCTCAGGTGCTCCGCCTGCCCTGGCCTCCCAAAGTGCTGGGATTACAGGCATGAGCTGCTGCGCCCGCTACTCCACCTCTTTATGACTGTTTCTTCACCAGTAAAATGGGAATAATAGTACTTTATAGGATAGTTCGGAGGATTCAATAACTTGCTAGATATAATAGGCTTGGAGAAGTGCCTGTAACAAAATAATATGTGATAGCAATCATGATTGGCATTATTACCTACCCCGTCAGACTAGTGTGGGTGTTAAATAGGTTGATGCAAGTAATACATATAGTATAGTACCTGACACATATACTCAACAAATATTAGCAATTACCATAACAACAACATAACAATGAATACTATGATTCCTGAAGCAGTGTCGTAGTTAATGGACTGATCGTTTTATATTCCAGTCTACCACATGACTGGGTTGGCACATATGATTGAAAGCTGCAGGTAATTACAGGGTCTCATAAACGCATAAAGTGATGAGAAAAGCATGGAACCATCAAGCAGGAGACCAGAGGTTTAGTTCTAAGCTCCAGCACTAATGTGACCTTCGCCTGGTCATTTGATCTTCCTGAGTTTCGCTTCATTGTTAAATGAAGTTCTCAATGTTCTTCCAGCTCATAAATACTGTGATGATAAGTCTTCATGTGGTTTTAAACTTTGCAAACTCGATTTGTAAGTATGCATTTAAAATCAAATTAAAATTTGTCCTTACGTCCTTACAACTGATACTGATTTCAATTCTTCTAGCTATGGAAGAAATTTCCTGTTTTATTTCCTAAGACCATTTCTCACAGGTTCTGAAATAATGGATGATGTAAGTTCAAGTGTAACATTGCTATCTAATCATCATTACATTATTTTTAATGTATATTTCTGGAATATTATAAACTAAATGGCTAAAAGTTAAACATTTACAAGGATAGGCACTTTAGTTAGGTATGGACTAGAAATAGTCATTTAAAAATTGTCTCTGACAGTATGTACAATTTGATATCACTATCTCCTATTATCTCCGTGGGCTTTATTATGTGAAGAAACTTTACAAAGTTTTCATCAGTCCTGTCAGTTGTATCCTGATTTCTCCAGAAACATCATGCTAGTCAAAAATCTTTTTTTTTTTTTTCCAGAAGCCAGAGATTCTCCTATTCCATTTCTATTTCCAAAGGCAGGGTGGGGCTGTGGCTTGGCAGTGGAGGGTGTGGTTTCAATGGGGTTGGCTAGGCAAGGGAAAATAAACACTATAACATGTGGTTGTGATGACAGTTTAGTGTCTAGAGACCATATATCTTTGAGAGTTCTATGTTTATGCATAAAATATCTCCAACTGGTTTAAAACTATTCCTGAATCCAGGAGAGAGCTGCTAAGTGAGAAAGGGAGAGGGGAGAGGAAATGAAAAGGAAGGGAAAAATAATACTTAAGTATGAACCGTGGAAATAGAAAACAAGAAGTACCCTTAAAGACCATCTAGTCCAGCTTATTGGTTATTCATAAGGAATACTGAGGCCCAAAGGGATTCAGTACTTGCCAGAGGTTTCTCCATTTCTCAAAATCCAAGCCAGGACTAGAACTTAGGTGATTTCTTTTTTTTTTGAGACGGAGTCTTGCTCTGTTGCCCAGGCTGGAGTGCAGTGGCACGATCTCAGCTCACTGCAAGCTCTGCCTCCTGGGTTCACGCCATTCTCCTGCCTCAGCCTCCTGAGTAGCTGGGACTACAGGCGCCTGCCACCATGCCCGGCTCATTTTTTGTATTTTTAGTAGAGACCGGGTTTCACCGTGTTAGCCAGGATGGTCTCCATCTCCTGACCTCGTAATCCACCCGCCTCGGCCTCCCAAAGTGCTGGGATTACAGGCATGAGCCACCGCACCCGGCCTAGAGGTTACATTCTAGGGCAAGATATGTTATACGTGCAACAGAAGTGTTTATATAGCATGTATAGCATTTATAACATTTTAAAACATGCTATATAGCATGTTTAACATTTTAAACATGTTGGCCAGGTGCAGTGGCTCACGCCTGTAATCCTAGCACTTTGGGAGGCCAAGGCCGGTGGATCACTTCAGATGAGGAGTTAAGACCAGCTTGGTCTCCAGACCAGCCTGAAACCTTGTCTCTACAAAAAAAAAAAAAAAAAAAAAAAAATAGCTGGGCATGGTGGCATGCGCCTGTAGTCCCAGCTCCTCTGGAGGCAAAGGAAGGAGAACTGCTTGAAATCAGGAGGCAGAGGCTGCAGTGAGCCGAGATTGCACCACTGCACTCCAGCCTGGGTTACAGGGTGTGACTCTGTCTTAAAAAAATAATTAAAAATAAACATGCTATATAGCATGTTTTTACAGCATATCTAGCATTGATAACATTCACATAGCATATATAGCATTTACATAGCATTAAACAAACTAGTTACCAAACATGTGGCAAAGATAAAATCAAAGTATTGAGTGCTTTAAAGAAAATAAAGCGGAGTGTTGGACACAGGGTGATGGCATGTGTGGGAGGGAAGTTAGCCAAGGGCCGTGAAAGGAAGCAACCATGCAAAGATCGTGGAACAGAACCTTCTAGGCAGAGGACATGGCAAGCCCTGAGACCCTAAAGTTGAGTGGAATACATTTAGAGTATTTGAAGAAAGCAGGCCTGTGAAGCTGCAGCACAGTGAACAAGAGGGATAGTAGTGTACATGGAGGTAGGAGAAGGAGCTCTGGGATCGACTAAGTAGGGCTGTATAATCCACAGGCAAGGATTGAATTTTATTTTATATGCAATAGAAGCCATTGGAGAGTTTTCAGCGGGCTGTGACATGATTTGATTGACAGATTGGAAAGTGCTAGAGTGGAAGCAGGAGACCAGCTGGGATGCTATTGTCCTCGTTTAGGTACAGAATGATGTGGACCCAGGATGGTGGCAGTAGAGGGGAGAAGTGGACAGACTGATGCTCAGAGAAGATACGATGGGGCATGTTCCCAAACTTGTTACTCAATGTTCTTATTATTAATAATGGGAAGGAAAAAACGTATGAGTAAAACAAAACTCCAGAACCTTTAAACATGACTATCATCACTTTGCACCAATGTTGTTTTAGGACTTGGAAGTGCTTGACATATGCTTACTATTTGTAAACGGAGGGAGTGAAATCTCCACCCTCATTACACCCCAACTTTAGTGTAAAAATAATTTATCACAAGAAAACAAAGAAGATACCAGGATTTTCATAAAATACAAAAACAAGTTTCCAGTTTATGATCTGAAGTCAATGTAGATTTAGCTCTATTTTACATACAGTGTATATATTTACATCCACATAGATATTGACATTTCAATGATTTTATCGTGACTGGGATGGGGAGGAAAATCAGCAAACTATACTCCCTAAAAATGGGCTGAAAGGTTTTAGAAATATTTTCAGCATTGAGGGTTGAAATAGCAGATTAAGATATCTGATAAAATGCAGTTAAAGTTTAAGAGTTTTAATTTTGTTTTGTTTAAATTTTTGCATTTTAATTTTGTTTTGTTTGTATTTTTGCCTTAGCACAGACTACTTTGATTTTTTTTTTTTTTTTTTTTTTTGAGACGGAGTCTCGCTCTGTCGCCCAGGCTGGAGTGCAGTGGCGCAATCTTGGCTCACTGCAAGCTCCGCCTCCCGGGTTCACGCCATTCTCCTGCCTCAGCCTCTCCGAGTAGCTGGGACTACAGGCGCCCGCCACCACGCCCGGCTAATTTTTTTTTGTATTTTTAGTAGAGACGGGGTTTCACCGTGGTCTCGATCTCCTGACCTCGTGATCCGCCCGCCTCGGCCTCCCAAAGTGCTGGGATTACAAGCGTGAGCCACCGCGCCCGGCCACAGACTACTTTGATTATATGAGTAATACCGAGTTATCTGGTTTAGGATATTTTTCCAAATGTGGAAAAGGATTAAGCATAACATAAAACTCATGGAACATGCCAAAAACCTACAGCTCAAATGTCCCTGTAATATCGGTGGCTGTCATTGAATACCCCTAAGATACCCCAGATGCTTTAAATATGTCAAATATAATCCTTGTAGCAAACATGTAAGTTTGGTATTATTATAAATCTCTAGTGAAAAAGCAGCTGGGGTTTTTATATCATAGAGCCAGGTCAGGAAGCAAACCCAGCCTAGTTCCTAGGCCCAGGCTTTCTAACATGCCCATTTTTGTGAATCATTTATTCTCTGACATTGGAGTAGAGAAACATTTATAAATGCATTCAACTCGAATCCAAAAGCTGATTTTCTCCAGCAAAAGGCTTATTTGGCTGTTTGTGCTGACATTTTCCCATAATGATGAACCTGGTCTGGAAATTCGGTGTTGAATTACCTGCTAGGTTAATGTTTTCCAGACTTGAGCAATGTATGAAACTCTTAAATAGAGTAAAGATTTATTATTGATTTAAATCAGTTTTCAAAGAACGTGGCTTTTCTTTCTTTCTTTTTTTTTTTTGAGACGGAGTCTCGCTGTCTCCCAGGCTGGAGTTCAGTGGCACAATCTCGGCTCACTGCAAGCTCCGCCTCCTGAGTTCACACCATTCTCCTGCCTCAGCCTCCTGAGTAGCTGGGACTACAGGCGCCCGCCACCACGCCCGGCTAATTTTTTTATATATTTAGTAGAGACGGGGTTTCACCGTGCTGGCCAGGATGGTCTCGATCTCCTGACCTCGTGATCCACCCGCCTTGGCCTCCCAAAGTGCTGGGATTACAGGCGTGAGCCACCACACCCAGCCGAACGTGGCTTTTCTTCTCTCTCTCTCTCTCTCTTTGAGTCAGCGGTCTCCCTCTGTCACTTGGGCTGGAATGCAGTGACATAATCCTGGCTCTCTGCAGGCTTGACCTCTGAGGCTCAGGCGATTCTCCTGCCTCAGCCTCCTGAGTAGCTGTGACCACAGGTGCATGCCACCACACCCCGCAAATTTTTGTAGAGACACGGTTTTGCCACGTTGCCCAAGCTGGTCTTGAACTCCTGGGCTCCAGTAATCTGCCCACCTCGGCCTCCCAAAGTGCTGGGACTACATGCATGACCCACTGCACCCAGTCAAAGAATGTGACATTAAAAAGTCACATAAAACATAAACTAGCATGTGACTTTAAAAAGTCACACAAATATAGCTATTGGTGGGAGGGCGGTGGATGATGGGAAATTACTTAATGGGTACAAAATGTACATCATTCAGATGATGGATACACTAAAAGCTCAAACTTCATGCCGACATACTATACCCATCCATGCAACAAAATTGCCCTTGTATGCTTAAATTAAAAAAAAAAAAACTAGTTAAAACTTATAGTTTTTACATATGCAATGATAGAACCCAAAACAAGTTTAAAAATGACATTCAAACAAAGCTATTAGAACATATTAAAATTTTGTGGTTCACGTCATTATAGTCTTTCTGAAAGTTAGTCAATAGCCCCATCGTGAGAACATTACTGACTTTTCCATTGCGGAGTCTTTTTTATTCTCTTTTTCTTCTTCTTCTTTTTTTGAGATGGAGTCTTGCTCTGTCACCAAGGCTGGAGTGCAATGGCGCGATCTCGGCTCACTGCAACCTCCACCTCCTGGATTCAAGCAATGCTCCTGCCTCAGCCTCCCAAGTAGCTGGGAATACAGGCATGTGCCACCACACCTGGCTAATTTTAGTATTTTTAGTAGAGATGGGGTTTCACCATGTTAGCCAGGATGAATTTTTTTTTTTTTTTTTTTGAGAAATAGTCTCACTCTGTTGCCCAGGCTGGAGTGCATGGCGTGATCTCTGCTCTCATTGCAACCTCCGCCTCCCAGATTCAAGCAATTCTCATGCCTCAGCCTCCTGAGGTAGCTGGGATTACAAGAGCACGACACCACACCAGGCTAATTTTTGTGATTTTAGTAGGGACAGGGTTTCACCATGTTGGCCAGGCTGGTCTTGAACTCCTGGCCTCAAGTGATCCACCTGCCTCGGCCTCCCATGATGCTGGGATTACAGGCGTGAGCCACTACACCCTGCCTGGAGTCTCTTAATTTGGCTTTTTGCTACTCTGCTGGTCCAGTTTTGCTACCACTTTTATCTACTTAAAAATCTTCATTCCATGGTGCACATGATGTCATCTGGTGTGAAATTTTGGCAAACTTACTAGGTTTGCCACTACTCTTTTGTGTTACCCTTTAACTTGGGACAGTTGCAATAATAAACACAACAGCACATAGGGACACCAACATTGGTTGGCAATACTTGGTTAGAAGCTGGTCATGTAGATGATCCAGACAATCCTTACAATCATATTTTAGATCTCTCAAAAATGAAAGCACACAATTTTACATTGTAAAGGAAATTTGTAGATCCACAACACTACATCTACCCTAGGTGTCCTCAAACTTCACTTTAAGAAATGCGTTTGCATCATATAGTCCCAGACTCAGGAAGGATAAAGTTTACTTCCATAGAATATCATCCTCACATCACACTATGGAATACAAAGCAATTGGCTGAAAGAATGAGGTAGCTCTATTTATACTGACTTCAAAAGATGTCCACAGTTTATTAAGTGACCAAAGCAATACATCAGAATTGAAAACAGGGACCCAAACAGATACTTGCACACCAATGTTCACAGTTATTATTCACAATAACCCAAAGGTAGAAACAACCTAAGTGTCTAACACATGAATGGGTAAACAAAATGTAGTATATACAGACAATGAAACATTATTTAAAAAGGAATGGAAGGTCAGGTGCGGTGGCTCACATCTGTAATCCCAGCACTTTGGGAGGCCGAGGTCGGTGGATCACCTGAGGTCAGGAGTTCAAGACCAGCCTGGCCAACATGGTGAAACCCCGTGGTCTACTAAAAATACAAAAATTAGCCGGGCATGGTGGCACACACCTGTAATCCCTGCTGCTCAGGAGGCTGAGGCAGGAGAATCACTTGAACCCAGGAGGAGGAGGTTGCAGTGACCTGAGATCACGTTACTGCACTACAGCCTAGGTGACAGAGTGAGACTCCATTTCAAAAGAAAAAAAAAAGAATGGAGTCTGATATATGCTACAACCTGTATGAGCCTTGAAAACATTAGGCTAAGTGAACTAAGCCAGAGACAAAAGGGCAAATGTTGTATGATTCTACTTTCATGAGGGATTGAGACCAGGCAAACTCATAGGGGCAAAAAGTAGAATAGAGATTCCTAGAAGTTCAGGGATGGGGAGATTGAGGAAGTACTGCTTAATGGGTACAGAGTTTCTATTTGGGATGATGAAAAAGTTCGGAAGGCCAGGCACGGTGGCTCATGCCTGTAATCCCAGCACTTTGGGAGGCCGTGGCGGGGGGATCACCTGAGGTCAGGAGTTCGAGACCAGCCTGACCAACATGGAGAAACCCCGTCTCTACTAAAAATACAAAAATTAGCCAGGCATGGTGGCACATGCCTGTAATCCCAGCTACTCGGGAGGCTGAGGCAGGAGAATCGCTTGAACCCAGGAAGCAGAGGTTGCAGTGAACCAAGATCATGCCATTGCACTCCAGCCTGGGCTGGAGCGAAACTCCATCTCAAAAAAAGAAAAAAGAAAAAAAAAAAAGAAAAAGTTCGAAAATAGTAGTGATGTTTGCACAACATTGTGAATGTACTTAATGCCACTGAATTGTACACTTAAAAAGTTACTAGGTTGGTGCAGCAAAAGTAATTGTGGTTTTTGCCATTACTTTTTTTGTGTGTGTGACAGAGTCTCACTCTGTCACCCAGGCTGGAGTGCAGTGGCGGGATCTCGGCTCACTGCAATCTCGGCCTCCCAGGTTCAAGAGATTCTTGTGCCCCAACCTCCCAAGTAGCTGGGATTACAGGCACCCACCACCATGCCTGGCTAATTTTTTGTATTTTTAGTAGAGACAGGGTTTCACCATGTTGGCCAGGCTGGTCTCGAACTTCTGACCTGAAGTGATCTCCCTGCTTTGGCCTTATAAAGTGCTGGGATTACAGGTGTAAGCCACCAAACCCGGCTGACCCCATCTCTTAATACTATAATATTGGAGATTAGGTTCTAACATACACATTTTGAGGGAACACGGACATTCAGACCATAGCATATAAAGTAATAATTTATGGAGCTGTGTGTTTCATAAATTATTTATATACTTTGCTGTATGCATGTTATAATTCAATAAAATGCTTACTTAAGAGACTTTTTAAAAAAGTTGCCTGTTTTGGTATTACACTGTGCCCGCTTTTGCTTTCGAGATGCTATCACTTCTCTTTCTTCTTTTCTATTCATTCAACAAATAGTTATTGTACACCAACACCAACTGTATACAAGGCACTGTGCTAGGCAAAAGACTACTATGCCTGTAGGAAGATGACAATTCATATTTTGAAAGCTTGAAAAACTGTCTCTAGGTGTTGATTATCAAGACTTTCTATTAATCTGTAAGATTCTTTCCTATCAGAGCTTCATATTCCCTCTTTGGCTTCTGCATAAAACTGTTTTGACATAGTGGTTACCTCCCAGCTGGTGTTTTTGGCTTTTGCCCAAGAAAATCTGCTTGCTGATCTCTAGTCTCTTGTTCACCTCAGCTGTTTCTAATCTTTGAACTCTTAATCTGACATCTTGGGTATATCCAATTCTTACTGACTCCTGTCTCCCATCACTTCCTTAAAAAGTTTACGGAATTAAAAATTCCACAAGTCCCTATTACTAGCCTGTGGAGATTCAGACTTATTCTGCTCTTAGGGAATTATTCACTGTTATATATCCTAACTATAATTATTGTATCCTAAAGGGATATAGTTTATTTTCCCTTTTTTGTATTAAAATTTGTACTGGCTACAAAATGTTCAAGAGCAAATACTCTTGACTTCAACAACAGGTAAACAAATATCACCAATATTATTCTGCATTATTTGGGAGGTTCTAATATGCAATAAGACAAGAAAAGCAAATGAGAACTTCACATATTTAAAAAGGAATTATTTTTATTTATATATAATATGATTGTATGCCTAGAAATTCCAGATGAGTCGGTTAAAAATATAAAACCAAGAGAAAATTGGCAGAATGACTCGGTTTATTTTATTTATTTATTTATTCATTTTTGAGATGGAATCTCACTCTGTTACCCAGACTGGAGTGCAATGGTATGGTCTTGGCTCATTGAAACCTCCACCTCCCGGGTTCAAGTGATGCTCCTGTCTCACCCTCCTGAGTAGTTAGGACTACAGGTGTGTGCCACCACACCTGCCTAATTTTTTGTATTTTTAGTAGAGACAGGGTTTCACTATGTTGGCCAGGCTGGTCTCAAACTCCTGACCTCATGATGCCCTGCCTCGGCTTCCCAAAGTGCTGGAATTATAGGCGTGAACCACCATGCCTGGCCTTTATTTATTTATTTTAAAATTTTAGATTCACAGGGTACATGTACAGGTTTGTTACACGAATATATTGTGTGATGCTGAGGACTGGGCTTCTGTTGAACCCATCACCCAAATAGTGATCATAGTACCCAATAGGTAGTTTTCCAACTCTTGCTCTCCTTCCTCTCTACTCCTTGGAATTTCCAGTGTCTACTGTTTCTATAAAATAAATATTTTAAAATATCAATAACTTGTGTTTATATTAGTAACAGTGAATTATACATAGAAATTATGAAGTAAATTCTTTAAAAATAGTATTATGAAGGCCGGACACCGTGGCTCATGCCTGTAACCCCAGCACTTTGGGAGGCTGAGGTGGGTGGATTACCTGAAGTTGGGAGTTCGAGACCAGCCTGACCAAGGTGGAGAAACCCCATCTCTACCAAAAATACAAAATTAGCCAGATGCGGTGGCGCATGCCTGTAATCCCAGCTACTCGGGAGGCTGAGGCAGGAGAATCACTTGAACCCAGGAAGCGGAGGTTGCAGTGAGCCGAGATCGTGCCACTGCACTTCAGCCTGGGCAACAAGAGCGAAACTCCGTCCCCCTCAAAAAAAAGTATTATGAAAAAATTTAACAGGAAAATGGTGGAATCTGTATGAAGAAAGCAATACAATTTTATTGAAGAAAATAAAGCCTATCGTGAATAAATGGAGAGACATACCCAAATCATAGATTGGAAAAATATCATTAAAATAAAATTCTCTTTAAGTTAATTTTAAAATGTTATAAAATCCAGTCAAAATTCCACCAATAATCCAGTAATAAAAAAATGAAAAAAAATAAACTTTCAAAAGTGTCAAGAAAATGTTGAACAAGAACAATAAAGGATAATTTGTTGCACCACAAAAAAGTACTATAAAGTGACTGCAATAAAAATAGCATATTAATTGCTTGAGCCTGGGAGATTGAAGCTGCAATGAGCCATGATTGTACCACTGCATTTCTGCCTGGGTGAGAGTGAGACTCTGTTTCAGAAAAAAAAAAAAATATTATGTTCCATAGATAATAGATAATACTTCTATAGTTCTAGAAACTACTCTTCTATGAATGAGATGCTTATAAATAAGACACACCTGAGTACAACAGTGGTGCGAGGCCCCTAAGCAAGATAAGATCTCATTGATTTCAGCTGCCTTGAGCTGTTCCATTTTTTTCCCTCCATTTAGTCAGGGAGTCAGGCAACATACTTAAAGCAGGCACTAGACTAGGCTGTAGACAGAGAACTGTGCAAAAGACTTTGTTACTGCTTTTGGAGAGTTTTAAGTCCAGTGGGAGAACCTGACAGTTACAGTAGTGAAGAATAGCATATTTGCTGGTAGCAGGCTTGCTTCTCCCCAGTTTCATGGATTTATCTGAGCTTACAATCTGGCAGGTTATGTTTATAATCCCTTGGTTAATGTCAGTGGCATTTTCCCAAAAAGCCAAGCTGATACAATTCCCAGAAAAGTAAAATTAATGTAACTGCAGCTGAAAAATGGAATGTGAATTATATCTTCTTAGGACAGTGACTTTCAAACTTTTTGGTTTTAGGACCCTTACATTCTTAAATGTTATAGGGATCAATATACCAAAATCAAATTTCTAGTGATGAACAATTTGAAAATGAAATTTAAGAAGACAATTCTATTTATGATAGCATCAAAAAGAATAAAATACTTAGGAATAAATTTAACAAAAATAGTGCAAGTCCTGAACACTGGAAACTGTGAAACATCATTGAAATAAATTAAAGAAGACCTAAATAAATGGAAAGACATCCCATGTTCACGTATTGGAAGACTTACTACAATTAAGATGACAATAGTTCCCAAATTGATCCACAGACTCAAAACAATCCCTATCAAAATGGCAGCTGATTTCTTTGCAGAAATTGAAAAGCATATCTTAAAGTTCATGTGGGAATGAAAGGGGCTCAGAATAGCTATAACAATCTTTTAAAGAAGAACAAGTTTGGAGACTTACACTTTCCCATTTCAAAACTTATTACAAAGCTACAGTGATCAAAATTGTGTGGCATAGGCATTAAGACAGACATATAGAGCAACAGAATTGAATTTAGAGTCCAGAAATAAGCCTAGACGTGTACAGTTGATTGATTTTGAACAAGGGTACCAAGATAATTCAAGGAGGAAAGAATAGTCTTTTCAACAAATGATGCTGGAACAACTACATATTCACATATGCAAGGATGAAGTTGGACCCCTACTTCACACAAGAATAAAGAGAAAATTATAGGCCTAACTGTAAGAGCTAAAGCTATAAAACTCATAGAAGAAAACTTGAGAACAACTCTTCATGACTGTGTATTAGGCAATGATTTCTTAAATATAAAGCTAAAATCACAGGCATCAAAAGAAAAAATAAATTGAACTTCATCAAAATTACACTTTTGTGCTTCAAAGGAGACTGTCACAAAAGTGAAAAGACAACCCATACATAAAAGTACATTAGTGGGCCAGGTGCAGTGTCTCATGCCTGTAATCCCAGCACTTTGGGAGTCTGAGGCGTGTGGATCACAAGGTCAGGAGTTCAAGACCAGCCTGACCAACATGGTGAAACCCCGTCTCTACTAAAAATACAAAAATTAGCTGGGCATGGTGGCATGTGCCTGTAGTCCCAGCTATTCAGGAGGCTGAGGCAGGAGAATTGCTTGAACCCAGGAGGTGGAGGTTGTAGTGAGCTGAGATTGCACCACTGAACTCTAGCCTGCATGAGCGAGTGAGACTCCATCTCAAAAAAAAAAAAAAAAAAAAAAAATACAATAGTGATTGCCAGGGACTGGAGAGAAGAAAGAGTGAGGAATGACTACTAATGGATAGTGTTTCTTTCTTTGAGTAATAAAACAGTTCTGCAATTAGAGGCGATTGTTGTACAAACTTGAGGATACACTAAAAAAGCCACTGAATTGTATACTTTAAGAAGGTGATTCTTATGGTATGTAAATTTAAGTATTATTTAATATTAATAAAATAAGATATTAATATTAAATAACAATTGGCATTTAAAAATATTTATTTTAAAATATTCTCATTAGAAATTAAAATTCGTGCCTGTAATCCTAGCAGTTTGGGAGGCTGAGGCAGGCAGATCATTTGAAGCCAAGAGTTCGAGATCAGCCTGGCCAACATGTCAAAACCTCACCTCTACTAAAAATACAAAATTAGCCAGGTGTGTGTGCCTGAAGTGGTGTGTGCCTGTAATCCCAGCTACTCAGGAAGCTGAGGCACAATTGCCTGAACCTGGGGGGCAGAGGTTGCAGTGAGCTGAGATTGTGCCACTGCACTCCAGCCTGGGCGACAGAGCAAGACTCCATCTTAAAAAAAACAAGAAAGAAAGAAATTAAAATTGATAATACTAAAAATATTGGTTTATAAAATTGTAATTTTAAAATATAGTCATATAAAATAACAATAAGAAACCATTTACATTTAGCAGTATATATATATGTGTGTATGTATGTATATATATACACATTTTAAAATTTCTTCTTTTTTTTTGAGACAGGGTCTCACTCTGTTGCCCAGGCCAAAGTGCAGTGGTGCCACCTCACCTCAGCTCACTGTAACCTCCTCCTCCTGGGCTCAAGTGATCCTCTCACTTCAGCCTCTTCAGTAGCTGGAACTACAGGTAAGCACGATCACACCTGGCTAATGTTTGTATTTTTTTGTAGAGACGAATTTCGCCATGTCACGCAGGCTGGTCTTGAACTCCTGGATTCAAGCAACCCACCCACACTGGCCTCCCAAAGTGCTGAGATTAAAGGAGTGAGCCACTGTGCCTGGCCAAGGGAGGAGTATATTAATAGCTTTTAAGATAAATGTGGATATTCTTTCTTGATATTACCCTAAAATCTGACAAGTTATAGTTTCTTAAAGATCATGTTTATGTGGAATCTGAAACCATAACAATGAAATTTCATATTCTGCTAAATTAAAATTACTAGCCCACCTTGCACTTTGAATGAATCTTTTACCCATGCATGATCTTATATCATCATGCTTTGTCATTTGGAAAATATTGGTTTACTAAATTATGCAAATCATCCAAATGTTGGTCTATTTCAGTTCCATACAAAAAACATCTTATTCATTAATATCATAATTATTCTCACTCGAAAGTCCAGAAATACTGAGAAAGTGTCAAACTCACCATAGTGGATACAAGGAATCCACAATTCTACTTTTCTCTTGAAAGCTCAAATTCTATCATTGGCAGCAAATACAGTCAGTTGTGTTGTTAGTGACAGACTCACTTCATTTATTTTTTAAGAAAATTTCTGCCAGATACCCATCATCTCTGAATAACAATAGTTTGTCAGTTGATAGAGTGTTCTTTTATTTACTATTATTATTTTTTTTTGAGATGGAGTTTTTTTGCTCTTGTTGCCCAGGCTGGAGTGCAGTGGCGCGATATCGGCTCACTGCAACCTCTGACTCCCAGGTTCAAGCGATTCTCCTGCCTCAGCCTCCCGAGTAGATGGGATTACAGGCGCTGGCCAACATGCCTGGCTACTTTTTGTATTTTTAGTAGAGATGGGATTTCTCCATGTTGGTCAGGCTGGTCTCGAACTCCCGACCTTAGGTGATCCACCCACCTAGGCCTCCCAAAGTGCTGGGATTACAGGCATGAGCCACCACGCCTAGCCAACAGGGTGTTCTTTTAAAAAGTAGCCAGCTTAGTTCACAATTCTAATAATTGCAAAAGTACTTTTCCTTAAGGCAAACATCATATTTCAGCATGCAGCACACGTGCTTTATGTGTTCTTTCCATTTAATCACACAGAATAATAAAAAGACATGTACTTAAGTATGGAGGTTTAAGAAAATTAATAATTTTTACCACCTCAATCAAGGAGACTCTTAAATAAAATAAACTTGGCCGTTTTCTTTTTCTTTTTCTTTTTTTTACTATGAATGGGTCTGTTGGTGAAAAATTCCATGATTACTAATGCATTGTACTACTTTGTGCTAAGGTGCCAGCAACTTTATCCACCATTACTTTTGTGCTAACAGGGGCAAATGTCAATGCAACCAAAAGGCCAAACAGCATCTTGGTATGGAGATAGTTATAACCTTCTTACCTCAAAGGGTCTTAGTGGTACCCGGGGATCTGTGGACCACACTCTCTTTTCTTTTTTTCTTTCTTTTTTTTCTTTCTTCTTTTTTTTTTTGAGACAGAGTCTCGCTCTGTTGCCGAGGCTGGAGTGCAGTGGCGCCATCTCTGCTCACTGCAAGCTCCGCCTCTCGTGTTCACGCCATTCTCCGCCTCAGCCTCCCTAGTAGCTGGGACTACAGGTGCCTGCCACCATGCCCAGCTAATTTTTTTGTATTTTTAGTAGAGACGAGGTTTCACCGTGTTAGCCAGGATGGTCTCCATCTCCTGACCTCGTGATCTGCCCGCCTCGGCCTCCCAAAGTGCTGGGATTACAGGGGTGAGCCACCGCCCCCAGCTGGACCACACTCTCAGAGCCTCTGCACTGAACTCTAAGGCCATGAGGGCAGCGTGTAGGGACCTTAACGATTTGGTTCACTGCTGTGTCCTAAAGACATGAGAAAAAGGCTGGACAAGAAAGGAGGATCTCAGTGGGTATTTGTTGAATGAATAGATGAACAAATTCCACAGAGGATCCAACTTTGTGCTCTCTTTGGTTTGATTGTGCAGTATTGAGCACTTCAAGAGCTACTGGTAGCATTAATCAGTGAAATATATTAAGTACTGCTTCAAATTCTCTTTGGAAGTACAATTTTTTTTTTTTAAATTTCCCCTTAAGAGGAGTTTAATGATCATACTATTAAGACAGAAGGTTAGGGCCGGGCTTAGTGGCTCACACCTGTAATCCCAGAAGTTTGGGGGGTCCGGGTGGGCAGATCACTTCAGCCCAGGAGTTTGAGACCAGCCTGGCCAGCATGGCGAAACCCCGTCTCTACTAAAATAGAAAAAAATAAATGGGTGTGGTGGCGCATGCCTGTAATCTCAGCTACTTGGGAGGCTGAGGCAGGAGAATGGCGTGAACCCGGGAGGCAGAGGTTGCAGTGAGCAGGGATTGCGCCACTGCACTCCAGCCTGGGTGACAGAGGGAGACTCTGTCTCAAAAAATAAACAAACAAAAAACAAAAAAGAAAAAAAGTAAAAAGAAGACAGAAGGTCAGAAGTTCTGGATCTGAATGGTCTTTCCTTATGTATAGATCACATTAAACTGTTCCTCAACCTCTGAGTTTGCCTGGAATTTTCTTCATGCTTGATTCCAAGCCAGTTCATCAAAATAATTTTTCTTCTGCTTAAGTCTCCAAAGTCAGCTCTTTTTTTCACACAAAGATTTCACCAGCACTAACTTGGCTGACAGATTCTAGAGTAAAATGACTGCTTAACTTTTATGTATGTGGTGGAAAGTGCTCAATTTTTTTTTTTTTTTTTTTTTTTTTGGAGACAGGGTCTTGCTCTGTCGCCCAGGCTGGAGGGCAGTGGTGTGACCTTGGCTCACTGCAGCCTCGAATTCCCAGGCTCAAGTGATCCTCCCACCTCAGCCTCCCTGGTAGCTAGGACCACAGGTGCACACCACCACGCCTGGCTAATTTTTTGTAGAAATGGGGTTTTGGCGTGTTGCTCAGGCTTCAACTTCACAACTCCTCATTTATATACATGTGATATGTTGTTGCCAATTATAAAGTATGGATTAGTAAAGCCTCGATTTGCTTTCTGTACCCCACTTTGTCCTGGAGATGAGGGCCCACAATAAGGAACGACCCCAGGAATCCTTTCTCAACGTGGAGACCTTTCTCCCTCTTTCTCATCAACTATTGGGGGTCACAGGATGTTGCACAAAAACAAAGGCAGTTTGAGAGTCCAAAACCTTTTCATATCTTCTGTGTGAAAATTTCAAGAAGAAAATCAGCAGGATAAACATGAAAGATCTATCTAACATTAAACCTGGAATGAAGTGTAGGTTCAACAGATGAATATGGAATCTAAATGATCATTTTGGTTTTCACCTTCTGAAGACATCAAGGACCCCCTTCCATAGACAAGAGTCCATTAAAACATGCTCTTCCTCAGGTTCTTCTTAAATATGTCCTTCCCTGCTTCAGCATGGGTATTGCTTGGTTGCTTTTCTCTCCCTCTAATCCTACATCTGGCACTTTGTAGGTGGTTAATAATTATACGTTCAGACGAATTTCTTCTAAATGTCTGCCCCAGATTAATTCATACTGTGTGAATGTTATTGATCTGGAAGGAGGGTATAGTTTAGAGAATAAAATATTTGAAAGGAGGAATGAATGACCCAGATGGGGTATCCCAGGGAATGGCAAAAAGTAAAAGTCAAGGTAAGAAAGAAGAGTAACTAACAGAAATAGAGTTGTTAGATGAAAAACAGGACATCCAGTTACATTTGCATTTCAGATAAACGGCAAATGATTTTTCAGTAGGCCTCATGCGATGTTGGGGTATAGTTATACTAAAAATATTATTTGTGATTTATCTGAAATTCAGTGTTAATTGGGCATTCTGTATTATTTGTGAAATCTGGCAACCCTAAACAGGGAATGACAGGGAAGCTTTGCTCACAGGGAACTTTGCTCTGCCAAGGCTCAGAGGACGGGGTGGTGGGAGTCCTAAGTATTTAGTCACTTGAACTTCTGCTAACAGGATCTTATTTTCTTTATAAAACATCCTTTACAAAAAAATTTTGCAAAGTGGAAAACTACATTTTACAATTCATTAAAAAATATATTTTGGCTTTGAGTGGAACTGTGATGAAAATAGAGAATGAAACAGCATAACTGAATTCACTGTAATCACTGAAACAAGGGGACTTTGCAATTTCCCCATAAACAAAGTTTATCTCTACCCAGGTCTCTTCTCTTCTCTACTCTCCTCTCCCCTCCCCTCCCCTCCCCTCCCCTCCTCTCCTCTCCTCTCCTCTCCCCTCCCCTCCCCTCCCCTCCCCTCTCTTCTCCTTTTTTTCTTCTGTTACTTTCCTTCCCTCCAATGCACTATAAAGGATGCATTAACTACACCGTGACTGCTCTGAAAATGTATCCTGGGATCCTTGGTTGACATTTGCTTTTAGTACAGACAGAGGTCACTTGGAGCAAAGTTTACAAGCCTTTTCTTGATTACATTGTGCTTAAAGTGTTAACCCTGTTAGCAGTCACAGCACAGATTTCCTCAATGAGACTCTTGTGCGCCTGACAATGTAACTATTTATTTGCAGAGTCACTACCATTGACATTTGTGCTGCTCAATGCAAAGTGTTACCAGTGCTTTCTTTATGTCACTGTTTCTCTTCAGTAACCAAGAAAAGCAAAACAAAGTACAAATAACTGCTTATTCAGAAAGAAATCTCAGATTGTTCCTTAAACCTGCTCCAGGCAGCGGATACAGACTTTTGAGTGATCTGGAAAATATGAAAAGCACTTGGCTGGGATACAAAACCCGAACTGATCTGTGGTGATGGCAAAAGCAGAAATAGGAGCTCAGTAATAAAAATAAATTTCTATATGGCTGATCATGGTCCGGCTGGCTTGAGGAGGGAGGAGCAGGTCTTGGAAGTTAGGCTATTATCTAAGCAGTCGTTGCTTTGGTGGTGTGTGTGGGGGTTGGGGAATAGGGCTTTGCTTCATAGGCCGTCCCTCAATTGTTGTCTGATTGATTGAAAAAGGCAAATGGGGCCGCCCTGTTCCTGCCAAGTGTTTTCTTCTGCCTCTGCTCTCCCTGGGTGCCTGGAGCGTTGATCTCTGTGGCTCTCTCACCTGCTGCTTTGTTCCAACAAAGCTGGCGTCTTACAGCCGCCGCCACTCACTCTTCCAAGCCGTTGTCCTGGCTGTCCTGACTGTGTAAACCCTGCCATCCCCATCTGCGCAGCCACCTGCCTCCTTGTCTTTAAATATCCTCCCGCGACCCCACCACTTCTGGGAAGCTCTCCGGAATTATGACCACCCACTTGTTTCCAACTGCTGGCCCAACCCTCTCCCCAAAGCTGCTCTCAAAATGAGACTGCATCTCATTTCTGTTGATTGTTTCTATGTTACAGCAGAGGGGAAGGTGCACGCACACTGAGTCAGGCTGGGATTCATTTATTGACTTTGTCACCAGCTCTGTGACCTTTGGCCACAACAGTAATGATGATACCCTACAACTATAGAGCTCTTGTAGTGTGCCAAGCATGTGTACTACACTTTCCATACTTCCTTCTATTTTATCCCTGCATAGAAGCTACGACATATATTAATACAATGATTCTCCTTGTTTTACAGACAAGATGGCTGAGGCTCAAAGAAGTTAAGAACTTGCTTAAGCCAGGCATGGTGGCTCATGCCTGTAATCCCAGCACTTTGGGAGGCTGAGGCAGGCAGATCACTTGAGCCCAGAAGTTCAAGACCAGCCTGGGCAACATGACAAAACACGGTCTCCACAAAAAATAAAAACATTAGCCAGGCATGGTGGTACGTGCCTGTGGTCCCAGCTACTCAGGAGGCTGAGGTGGGAGGCTCACTTGAGCCTGGGAGGTCGATGCCATAGTGATCTGTGATTGTGTCCCTGCACCCCAGCCTGGGCAACAGGGTGAGACCCTGTCTCAAAACAAACAAACAAAACAAACACACACAAAATTCTTGGTCAGGGTCAAATAGCTCTTTAATGGCCGGACATGATGGCTCATAACTGTAATTCCAGTACTTTGGGAGGCTGAGATGGGAGGATCACTTGAGGCCAGGAGTGCAAAACCAGCTTGGTCAACACAGTGAGACCTCATCTCAAAACAAAAGAAAACAAAACAAACTCAAACAGCTCCTTCATGACAGAGCTAGGATTGGAACTCAAAGTGTCAAGCTGCAAGTCCAAACTCTTATTGGGATCCAAACACCAGGCTAGGTATCTTTATTATTTAATTCTCTCAACAGCCCAATTAAGTGTGTATTGTCCAAATTGTACTGATCGGGAGACCGAGGGTCAAAAAATTGAAGTGATTTGCTCATGACCATGGCTCTAGTAAGTAGGCAATGCTGGATTCAACCCCCTAAAACCCTGTTTCTTCACTTATCACAAGCATCTTCCAGATAGAAGGCTTATACCTGCAGTGGAGGGAAAAATAGTGTGTTTGCACTGACAAGTTTGCAAGATGATGGAAATGTTGAGTCAAATCCAACTAAACAAACATTTTCCTTCTAATTTTTCTTCTTATTTAATCGTAGGACTTCCTAGAGTCTTTAACACCATGCAAAATATGCACTGTGAGGCTTCGAGAAAGGATTTAATAGGCAGCCTTTTCAAATTTATTCGACCATAAAGCCTTTTTATTTTGAGACCCAACTATTAATATTGTTTTTTGCAATGGTGTTTCCCAGGACACAAATTTGAAAAACATTGCACTATATACTTAAGTGACAGCACACATAGATAAGAATACAGATAGAGAAATGGTTGTTGCTGTTGCTATTCAGGAGTCTTAAGGTAGTGATAAGGTTCTCCAGGTGCTTCCCAGAGCTATCAAGTCTGCCAGGGCCAACCAGCTGCTGTTGGTACTCAGGAGCCCGGCACCCAGATGTCGTTTGCTTCATGGGTTCATTGAACTGGTGTTTGTTGTTGCTGCTGTTTTGCTTGAGCACTATGGCTTTCTGGTTTCTTCCTGCTGGGTTCTAATGTGGGCTCAAGCATTTCACAAGGGAGTCTGTTGTTAAAATCCAATAAAATCAAACTCAGAGTAGACATCAGAATCAGCACCAGCCTTAGTATAGGCAGGCATTTAGCACTTTAGGGTCACTGTAATAATAGCTTCTAGTTAGTCAGTGTTTACAATATATGAGGCTTAACATGGGTTGTTTCATTTAATCTTCCTGATAATAGAGATACTGTTGCAGAAATCTCCAAAAGGGTCCTTGTGTGGTCCCATCTACATTGAGTTAGGGACTGTCTTGTGTGACTAATACACTATCACAGAGGTGATGCTGTGAGATTTCCAAGGTTAGGAATAAAGTCATTGAGCTTCCATCTTGGTCTGTTGAATTGCTTGCTCTGGATGAAGCCAGCGGCCATTTTGCCAAGACACTCAAGCAGCACTGTGGAGAGCCCATGTGGAAAGGAACTAACTTGTCAGCCAGTGTGAGTGCCCCACCTTGGAAGTGGATCCACCAGCCCCAGTCAGGCTTTCAGATGAATGCAGACCCCAGCTAACTAACATCTGACTGCAACTTCATGAGAGACCCTGAATGAAAACTACCCAACCCGAGGCACTCCTGAATTCCTGAACTATAGGGATGACTATTGCTTTAAGCCACTAATTTGTGGAGCGACTTGTTACAAGCAGGAAATAATGACTACAGATGCTATTAGTATTCCTCATTTTTCAGATGAGGACATTGAAGCTATGAGAGAGGTTAAATTACTTATTGAAGGTCATAGGACCTACTCACTCAAGGTCACAGCCAGAGTTTATGTGGCTGATGCAGGATGTCACAAATGACCTCTTTCCTCAATCCCCAAAATATTGCCCCAGAAGTCTGCAATAGTATCCACAATTCTATTTCTGGGCTCATTTATTCAATGTGCTGATGTGATAATACAGAAAGTTTTGGAACCTGTCCTTATTTTACCTCTCATGAACTTCAGTTCCTTAGAGAGTAATATCATCTACCTGGTCGTGGATAAAATGATTGAATATATTAAAAGTTCAGGCAGATTCTAGGCACTGGATATTTGGAAGCTCCCTTCCCTTCAAATTCCTTCTTTAGCATTGGGCTTCACTTTGGTGGTGAGGAAAACAGAAGGTTAGCTTAGCCAACAATCTGTCATTCTCACCCTAAAGGGAATTAGCTCATCAGGATCCAGTCCTAACTGGCAGGAGACTGAAGAGGCAGGCTTGGAGAGCAAAGGACAGGAAGACATAATTTCTGAGTATGGGTTACATTGGGAGCAGGCAGGCCTGGCTGGGTGCCCCAGAGAGCTCTGGAACAGCTACAGGGCATCATGAGAGCCTGGAGAAGGCAGAAATGGGGCCCAGTAATTGCAATTGGGAGGGAACTTTCTTTCACTGATTTGCCTAAGGCTGGCCATTCCTAAATTGCATCAACAAAGATGATCATGGTGCAAAGCATGGTCAAGAATAGCTGCTTTGGCCAGGAGAATCTAAGAAAAAAAAAGTTATAATTCTGTTAGAAGTGTTTTTGTTTTTGTTTTTAAATGTTAATCCATGTAAAGACATAAGTTCTTGGCCCCAGGTATAAATACCTTCAGAGATCCACAAAAAAAACAAAGTTACATATCTTATTTAGGTCACATAGCTAAATAGAGCCAGAGTTTGGTCTAGAACTCAAAACCTATGTTGTAATCATTATGTTTGATCAAATCAATTTGTTTTGGCTTGAAAAGCACACACATCCCTTCTTCCAAGAAACTTTTTCTCATTAACATTGCCAAAGGTTACTTATTTTGAATTTTTTCAGCACTAAAAAGTAGTCTGACATACACTATTAGACACTTGATTAAGCAAGTTTTTTTTTGAACACTTACTATGTGCCAGGTGCCCTACCACCTGCTAAGGATTTAGTAATGAGCAAAATGCACAATTCCCCTGTTGTTATGAAGGCTTTATTCAGCAGTGGATAGGGTGGAGTTATAAGATAGTTGAGAAACAGGCCGGGCATGGTGGCTCACACCTGTAATCCCAGCACTTTGGGAGGCCGAGGTGGGCGATCACTTGAGGTCAGGAGTTCGAAACCAGACTGGCCAACATGGTGAAACCCTGTCTCTACTAAAAATACAAAAATTAGCCGGGCGTGGTGGCATGTGCCTGTAATCCCAGCTACTCAGGAGGCTGAGGCAGGAGAATCGCTTGAGCCAGGGAGTAGGAGGTTGCAGTGAACCTAGATCTCACCACTGCACTCCAGCCTAGGTGACAGAGCGAGACTCTATCTCAAATAAATAAATAAATAAATAAATAGATAGATAAATAAGATAGTTGAAAAACAAAATTATGTAATGAACTACAAGGTGATGAGGAAAAGTAAACAGGAATGGGGGACACAGACAGGGTTTGTGGAGTAGACTGATACAATTTATATAGAGAGTGGCCAGGGAAGTTCTCACTGAAAAGGTAACATTTGAGCAAAGACTTAAAGAAGGTAAGAAAATGAGCCTGTGGTTATCTGGGGGAAGAGTATGCCACAAATTTTTGTATTACTACGGAATCATTCTCTGGTTCTTTCAGGCTTATATGTTTATTATTCTCCATCCCCTACTAAATTGTCAGGCGTGTGTATTTCATCTTCTACTTCCTTTGGGTCTAATAGGAGTGCTTTCTGCAGAATGCTATTTGTACCACAGACTTAATAAATGCTTGTTGAATATTTTGGTTAAAGTCATTTTCTCACTATTGCCCTTTTTAGGCAAGAAATGAAGGAAAAAGTACAGTAGTTCAGTACTCTGTCCAATATTCTAAATGACTTAGAATGTACAAACCAACATCTAGCTGTACTATCCAACATTCTGGGTTAATATTCTTTGCCTTCCATAAACATTACATCTAAAAATATTTGCAAAAGTCGTGGCTTCTCCTAAATTCAAAACAGGAAGCCCCTATAGTTTCTAAGCTATGTTTATTCACCTCCAAACCCCAAACTAGAATCCACCATTACTACTTTGCAATTATGAATTTTTTTTTTGTACAATGAGCTCTGACATTTTTTGAAAATGGTTTCCTGCCTAAGCTAGAGACATCCTGTTATTCTTAATGATATTCTATGCCACCTACATATTAAGGTGTCTTGAATTCATAAGAACAGAACCATTCATGGCTAATCACTTGTTCCTCTTTGATTTTTGCAGAAAGAGACACTTCACAGATCTGCTTTCCAATTTCCTTTTGAAAAGGATTCTCAGTTTTTCTATCAATGAGGTCTTGATCTTGTTTGATTTCAGTGCTTTGCATAAGGGCATATAGCCTGTGCCTGTTTTATTTGCTCTGATTTTATTTTGAAGAGACAGACTGAAAATGAAAAGGAGTTACAACAATGGTGAAGGTACCAAGGATCCCAATAATAATGACGTTGGGAGAAATCAAACAGAAAACTAAAATGAGAAGGTAGTGTCAGCATCTGAGTAATAAACTAATATGACACATACGAAGTGGAGACAAGGCAACATCTTAACAAAACTGAAGAGACTGGGGAGTCAGGGTATATGATTTTCTGAAGGATAACTGAATTCAGCCCTAAGTGGAGAAGGAAATTTTTGCAAGGAAACCTGTTACCAACTCAGATGGTAGGTAATAAGACACAGCAAATGTGAAACAGAAGAGCTCGCATGTGGACACCTGTGGGTTGTATAAATGCCTCTAACAGTGGATATTAGAATAAGGTGGAGATAATCATTCATAGTTTTCCCCCCCAGTATTTTAATGTATAGCTCAATACATTCTCTTATCAAATGTATTCATGAATGATAAATAAAAGTGCAATTAAGTACCAACTATCCCAAATCTTAATCATTTCAGGATGTCAGATATAGAAAAAAGAGGTTGTGTTTATTGTTTCTACAGTGCATAGAACACTACTTGAACATCTGGAGAAGGAAAAGCAGCTGCCCTCTCCGCATGTGAGACTTTGGTCCAATTATTTATCTTTTTGAACTTTACTTCTTTTAACTGCAACATAGAAATAATAATACAAAACTTAGATGGTGTTTAGGGACATAAATTACAATAGTCAAATTATAGCAGGTTCCAGGCACTCTCTTTACATATAGGGATTTATTTAATTGTAGTAAGTCTTATGACACAGGTATCATGATTTACAAATGAGGGAACGAAGCACAGAGAGATCCAAGCCATTTTCTCCCAGCCACACAACTGTGGAACTGGCTGCAGGGACCACATACTTGACCTCCACTCTGAAATCTTTGTCTAATAATGGAGATAAAGCACATAGTAAGTGCTCAGTAAATTATTATTATTATTGTTGTTGTTGTTATAGAGAAGAGATATGTTCATTCTTACACTTAAGAACATTCTGTTACAAATTGCTCCCCTGAGACTCCCAAGTCCATTTAGATGGGAGAGAAATTAGAACTGGTAAAACAGAAATTTTAAACTTAATTGGCTGGGTGTAATGGCTCACATCTGTAACCCTAGGACTTTGGGATGCTGAAGTGGATTGCCTGAGGCCAGGAATTTGAGACCAGCCTGTCTCTACAAAAAGTAAAAAATTAAGGGCTGGGAGGAGGGATAGTATCAGGAAGAATAGCTAATGAATGCTAGGCTTAATACCCAGGTGATGGGATGATCTGTACAGCAAATCACCATGGCACATGTTTACCTATGTAACAAACCTGCACATCCTGCACATGTGCCCCTGAACTTAAAAATAAAAGTTGGAAAATAAAAATATATTAAAATGTCTTCATTTACAAATAAGCAATTGATTGAGCATGGTGGTTCACACCTGTAATCCCAGCACTTTGGGAGGCTGAGGAGGTTGGATCATTTGAGATCAGGAGTTTGAGACCAGCCTAACCAACATGGTGAAACCCCGTCTCTACTAAAAATACAAAAACAATTGGCCGAGCATGGTGGTGCATGCCTGTAGTCCCAGATACTTGGGAGGCTGAGGCAGGAGAATTGCTTGAACTCGGGAGGCGGAGGTTGCAGTGAGCCAAGATCACACCACTGCACTCCAGCCTGGGCAACAGAGTGAGACTCTGTCTAAAAAAAAAAAAAATTAAAATTAAAATTAAAAAAAAATAAAGCAATTAAGGTCAGGCGCGGTGGCTCACGCCTGTATCCCAGCACTTTGGGAGGCTGAGGTGAGTGGATCACCTGAGATCACGAGTTTGAGACCATCCTGGCTAACACGGTGAAACCCCATCTCCACTAAAAATACAAAAAAATAGGCTGGGCGCTGTGGCTCATGCCTTTAATCCCAACACTTTGGGAGGCCGAAACGGGCGGATCACTTGAGGTCAGGCATTCGAGACCAGCCTGGCCAACATGGTGAAACCTCATCTCTACTAAAAATACAAAAAGTAGCTGGGCATGGTGGCGGGTGCCTATAATCCCAGCTATTCTGGAGGCTGAGGCAGGAGAATCGCTTGAACCTGGGAGGCAGAGGTTGCAGTGAGCCGAGATCTCACCACTGCACTCCAGCCTGGGCAACGAGAGCGAAACTCCGTCAAAAAAAAAAAAAAGGTGCAATTAAAAAAAGTAAAAAGGTTAAAAAACAGTATTAGGTACATCTCCTTTTGGATCATATGTTCTAGATTTACAAGTGGCTTGAACTGACTAGTCATCTCAGTCAAAAAACTGCTCCCTTAAATGCAGATAGCAGTTCAAGCTAATCGCCCGGCTAAATCAATTGTTTAATTCCATTTAAAGTAATCAACCTGTCAGCTCCTTGAGACTCTAGCCTTTCTCCTGTGGTTTCTCCTATGGCTCTTTTGGGTGTAAGACAGAGTAAAAATATTGAAATTGCTCCTTCAGTCAATAAACAGACTTGGTAAACAGGTCACATCGCAGAAATGGCTGTTTCTTCTACCTCCACATTTTTATGTTCAGAATCCATCACTTTTGCTGATGTTTATAGAGCCTGCTTATGCATTTCCTTGTTTGATGTTGTCAGAGAGCCTGGGGGAGGGGTTTATTCTTGCCATTAACTCTGGGCGAGGTGCTAAAAATGACAGTTAGTTGGAGTACTTTACTCAAAATGTCAAAATATATCAGTGGATATATTTCATCACACTTCATGACAAGGGGTCAGAATCCTAAAGCTATGCTTGTCATTTATATTTTGCTATAAATATATTTTGTGGGCTATTTTGATGCTAGGTCAAAAGTGTGGAAAGCTAATGGTTATTTGAAAAAAACATAGAAGAGAGTTGAACTGAACTGATTTGTAAGGAAATAAAAATATGCCATTGATCGCATTAGAAATAAAGATCACTTAACGAAACAAAGAAATCTATATAACACAGCAACTATGTGTGGGCAGTAGAGGCCGGTGGTTAGAATGGGACTCATTAGAGTTAGTCTTTCAAGGTCCAACCCTGGCCCTGCCACTTATTCACTACGTGTCCATAAACATGTTACTGACCTCCTCATGCCTGTGTCCTCATCTATAAAATGGGGGTTAAAATAGGACCTAACTGCAAGTGTTTTGGTGAAGATGAAAGCAGTTAATATATGTAAAGCACTGGGAACAATGCCTAGCATATTACAGTATCTACTGCATAAGAGTTAGATATTATCGTTATTATTAGCACCGGTTTGTTTTTAGGAGTGTGTAAATTAAAACCTAAGTTTGCCTGAATTATGGTATCTAGTCATGTAGGAAGGTCAGTCAACCTGGGTGTTTTCAATTTTTGGCTATTATACATAGTGCTGCTATGAACATATGTCATAATGACTTTTTTTTTTTTTTTTTAGATAGAGTCTCACTATGTTGCCCAGGCTGCAGTGCAGTGATACAATCTGGGCTCACCGCAGCCTTGACCTCCTGGGCTCCCTTGATCCTCCCACCTCAGCCTCCCAAGTAGCTGAGATTATAGGTGCATGCCACCATGCCCAACTAATTTTTGTATTTTTTTGTAGAGGTAGAGTTTCGCCATGTTGCCCAGGCTGGTCTCCAACCCCTGGGCTCAAGCCATTTTCCTGCCTCGGCCTCCCAAAGTGCTAGGATTACAGGTGTGAGCCACTGCACTTGGCCAATGACTGAATTTTTAATCCATTTTATAGGAGGTGGTGTAGCACAGTTGTCAAACATGTGGCCTCTATAGTCAGACTATCTGAGTTCTAAACCTGGCTCAGTACCTTCCATTTATTATCCTATTTTATCTTGTTGATATTTTTTCATCCTACTATTATTGTCTTATAATAATACCCATAGAACATTGGAACTATTATTAATCCACTCTTTATACATGAGAGAAATTGAAGCTTAGATGGCACACAGCCAGTAAGTGGCAGAGATGGGGTGTAAACCGAGCTCTAGTTTCACCAAAACCTGTGCACTTCACTATTACTTTATTCTGCCTCTCAGTGAGGGAAACGCTTCTATGCATGGAGTAAGAATGGAAAAATTAAAAAGGCAGGTACTTCTGGATGGGAGGGGTCATTGGGGATGGCATGTCCTTTCATGAAATAGCCAAGTCCAGAGCAGCACAGATCAGAGGGTGCTGTGGGGCCACACACAGAAGGAAGAAAATGCTAAAATGGAGGCCAGCTATGGAAATCTTTGTCCATTTCTGAGTTGTGCCGGGGTTCAGCCCCATAGATCATACACACTGATACACTCCAGAGGAATCCTTCCTGTTTCCCTCAGCTATCTTCATTTTTTCACTTCTTCTCAACTCAACTGAGAAGGTGATTGGCCCATCACAAACCTTTGTAGAACTTTCCACCACATTTAGGAAAATCTACCCAAAAGGTAAAAGAAGAGAGGCATGGGTTTATTAAATTTCCTTTAGGCTTCCTGCCTGATTCTCTATCCTGTTGCCTAACTTGCTTTAATTTCTCCTGAGGGAGGCCATGGGTATATAATGATTTGCTTGGCTATAGTCAGGGTACTTTTTAGAAAAACAAAGCCAAGAAGAGCTCTAAGGCTCCTGTGACTTGCACCATCAGCCAATAGTTGTTTTATTAAGTGCCGATTCCCCCTGTGGAGCTGAGTAAACGGAGGTGGGAAAAAAAAGTCAGGCCTGAAACAAGGAGCCATTCAGATGTCGTATTCAAAACATAAAGGTAACAGAGAATTTCTGCACCAAGCTCTGCGGGTCCAAGTTCTGTATGAATGAAAAGGGAACGGTTCTCCATCCATCCAGTCAAATGATTTATAGAGATCCAGCAAGAGGGAAGAGACCCATTACTCATGGCTTCCACTGCTAGCTAGCTCCAGATTATTCCCTACGGGAGAATTCCTTGCATTGTGTCCAATTTCATTTCAGTTTTACCTAGAATTTTGTTGACTAGAAACACATTGTGTTCTTGGGTGTTGTTTTTCTTATCTTGTTTTTCGAAAGATGTTATAGAAACCTGAAAACAAGATGCAAATCAGGGAATACAGGCTTGAATTAAGAACCTTGAAAAATGTAGAACGAAATTGGAATTGGAAGGGAAACGGAGAGTGGTATAAATCACGGCTATCAGAACAAAACATGGCTACCATATTAATGACAAATACATTGCAGCAATAACATCAAGACTGGATACATGCCTTGTGTGTCTATGTGTGGGTGTGAGTGTGAGTGTGCATATGTATGTAATAGCGTGCTTGGGTTTATATTTTAAAAGGAATAACCCAAACACAAAAAAGTCTGCAAAACAGCAACTGGGGAAAATGGCAAAATGGGGAGCGATGGATAAAGTAGCCAAAACCGAGTCTGCTGCTGAAATTGCAACCAGATTGCCTCTGAAAAGCAAATAAGCTCGAACAAATAAACCCCTGTGGCAGATTCGCTTTCATGAGAGTACCTGCGAGACAATGTCCAGACCTCCCTTCCAGAAGAAAGGTGAAATGGTTAAAGGACGGGTGGAGCGCAGGGCTGAGGCCATGTGTTCCCAGTGACTTGCCACAGCAGGGAGGTCCTGAGCTGTCCCTGAGGGGCCCCAGGCCAATGGCTTGTGCATCCCGGTGACACTGGCACAGAGGCAGGAACTGCCTGAGAAGCCTGGAGAGAGGCAGCAGTTCGGAAAGCACAGAAACCAGGGATGTTAAGAAGCATTCCCAGGACACTTGAGAATGAGGAGTCAAAAACTCAACCGGAGAAGGACTGGGCTGGCAGGGAGACATGGAGCAAGCGTGCTGACATCTGACATGTGTCAGTGGCACTCGGATGCTCTGCGACTCAAGCAAAGTCTGCTCTTTGCTGGTGAATTGCTACATCATGAGCGGCAGATTCTGAGAGGGACTTCTCCAAAGGAGGTGGATATATGGTCATGTACCCTGGGCCTACTGCCTCAGATGTTCTGAAACAGCAGCAACTTCAAATGAAAAAGAATAAATGCATGCATTCAGACTCTGCAAAACTCATCTCCACTCAGGGTGTGGAGAATCTTAATTTAACCTCACTTAGATCTTCATATAGAGTCCCATCTTGGGCCCTTTTCCCTAGACTAGTGGAGTACTAATAAGGATCATAATAATTGCTAATATTTATTGTCACTTATCATGTGCCGAGTTCTTTACATTGTCTTATTAGCTTCTTACAACTGTGCTTTGAAGTAGCCATTATTATTTTCCATTTATTATACATAGATGTTGGGCAACTAGCCGGCTTGCCACAGCCAGGATGAGGCAGAGCTGGGATCTAAACAGCAGGTTTTACTCACTCCAGAGTCCACTTAACCACCTGCCCAAAGGTCTGAGGTTTTGAACTCTCTGTTAGTTAAGAAATTACCCAAGTCTTGCCAATGGCAAAGGATACCAGAAAGGATTCAAATCAAATTACATGGCTGCCAATCATGCTGGATCCAACCCTCAGATGACTCCAGTGAAGCGTTTTGTATCCTAATGTTGCTATGCAAACGTTCTCTACTCCACTTCCTTGAGACAGAGACAAATGACCAAGGCACAGGTGAATATCTTGGGAGTCATACAAAAGAGCCGCTTACAGGACTTTATTTTATGATCAGTAAAGACTCATCCACTTCTCCCGGCCTTGTGTCTTTGCAGCTCTGAACAAGGAGAAGTGACATTTGGAATGACACACTGGGGCTCTGCTGCATCCTGGAGTGCCTTCCCCATTACCAAGGACTCATCATCAAATAAATTTCAGTGATGTTCAGCCTAGTTTTCTCATTAAACCAGTTTTATTGCATGCATTCTAATTCTGAGAAAATTGAATGGTTATGTATGGTATCCACGGCAACCCTCACTTAAACAGAATATAAAATTAACCATACCACTCTGTGCCTCTGACATTCTAGATAAATGAGTTAACCACACACAGAAGCAAGTGAACACATTTTTAAGGCAATTTTGAGAGTTACATGCCTATTGGATCTTAGAAAGGATCAGATTACATTCTGTGTAACCCAACTTGAGTAGATGGTCATCACAAAGCCAGATGAGCCTTAATTTCCCCATTTAAGAACTGCGGAAATTGGGTGTTAGTGTCTCTAATTCCTTCCCCATCCCCAGTTTTCACTGCTTGAATCCAGATTTTATTTTTTTTTCCTTGAGACAGGGCCTCATTCTGTCACTCAGGCTCGAGTGCAGTAGTACAATCATAGCTCAATGCAGCCTTGAAATCCTGGGCTCAAGCATTCCTCTCACCTCAGCTTCCCAAGTTATCTGGGACTATACGTGGGAACCACCATACCTGGCTAATTAATTATTATTATTATTATTATTATTATTTTTGTAGAGACAGGGTCTTGCTATGTTACCCAGGCTTGTCTTAGACTCCTGGCTTCAAGTGATCTTCCCTCTTTGGCCTCCCAAAGTGTTGGGATTACAGGCGTAAAACACCATACCCAGCCAGAAATTTTTATTCCTTTTTTTTTTTTTTTTTTGACAGAGTCTCGCTCTGTCACCCAGGCTGGAGTGCAATGGCATGATTTTGGCTCACTGCAACTTCCACCTCCCAGGTTCAAGCAATTCTCCTGCTTCAGCCTCCCGAGTAGCTGAGATTACAGGCAACCACCATCATGCCTGGCTAATTTTTTGTATTTTTAGTAGAGACAAGGTTTCAGCATGTTGGCAAGGCTGGTCTTGAACTCCTGACTTCAGGCGATCCATCCACCTTAGCGTCCCAAAGTGCTGGGATTACAGACATGAGCCACCATGCCTGGCCTATTCCTTTTCTTTTCCCCCATTTAGTAGCATGGCAGTGGAAAATATCTTGCTTCTGTTTTATTAGTGTTTGCCCTTGAATTTTTAAAATTAATAGATCTTTCTTTTTTTTTTTACAATGGCATTAATTTTCCAGAAAAATTGAGCAGAAACTAGAGTTCCCATATATTTCCCCCACCCTACAAGTTTCCCCTATTATTAACATTTTGCACTGGTATGTTACATTTGTTACAAGTGATGAGCCCATATTGACGCATTATTATTAACTAAAGTCCATAGTTTACATCATGGTTCGCTCTTTGTGTTGTATATTCTATGGGTTTTGACAAATGCATAATGTCACATATCCACCATTACTGTATCATACAGAATAACTGCACCACCTGAAAATCCTCTGTGCTCTGCCTGTTCATCCATCTCCCCTTCCCCGGCAAACACTGATGTTTTTACTGTCTCCATTATTTTCCCTTTTCCAGAAGGTCATGTAGTTGGAATCATACAGCATGGCTGCCAATCATGCTGGATCCAACCCTCAGATGACTCCAGTGAAGCGTTTTGTATCCTTCTAATGTTGCTGTGCAAACGTTCTCTACTCCACTTCCTTGAGACAGAGACAAGCTAGCGTATTTCACTTAACTATAAGCAATTAAGATTTTTATTCATGTCTTTTCATTGCCCTTGGTTTTTTAACAAACAGGTTAACCTATATTTGCCTACCAAGTAAAGACTTCATCAGTACAGCCAACTCTGCTTTCTTACCACAAAGCAATGAGTTCACTTAAATTCTGTTTTCCTTTATACCAGCTACCTCCAGCTCTGGTTCTGTTAAAATTTTGGTTCCCGATAGGTATTGAAGTTTTCTTTCATATTCTACATTTTATATCAGGAAAATCTTTTCTTAATAAATGAAGTTCAACAAGTCCATTGCCATCAGTCATTTGGATTTAGCTCTATGCCTCCCTGGTTCTTTTCAGTTTTCACTGTTTCATGTATACCACGTCTTTCCTTCCTTAGTCTTTATTTTGTCTCTAACATTTTTAGAGCTCTCTTTGGGGCTGGGTGAGTAGAGCTAGATCAGATGGGACAGGAATTCCTTCGAGGATGAAGTTCCATTTGGAACTATAGCCAGGCTTCTAATGCCAATATCTTGTGACTGCTTCTGGAAAACTGTTTGTCAATTTACTGAGCGTTGTTTTCGCTGCCCTGACTGGCATACATTTAGCAAACATGTATTAAGCAACTACTGCATGCTAACACTGTGCTTCAGCAGAAGCACACGTTACTTGGATTCTGCCATCAAGAATGTTCTGTTCTGGGCAGGGTGCGGTGGTTCATGCCCATAATCCGAGCACTTTGGGAGGCCTAGGTGGGTGGATCTCTTGAGGTCAGGAGTTCGAGACCAGCCTGGCCAACATGGTGAAACCCTGTCTGTTGCGGGAAGTTTCTCTCTTTTGTACTCTTTCTCTTTATTTCTCAGACTGGCCGACACTTAGGGAAAATAGAAAAGAACCTATGTTGAAATATTGGGAGCTGGTTCCCCCAATACCTGTCCCTACTAAAATTACAATACAAAAAATTAGTTTGACATGGTGGTGCATACCTGTAGTCCCAGCTACTCGGGAGGCTGAGGCAGGAGAATCGCTTGAACCCGGGAGGCAGAGGTTGCAGTGAACCGAGATTGTGCCACTACACTCCAGCCTGGGTGACAGAGCAAGACTCCATCTCACAAAAAGAATGTTGTGTTCTTACAGAACAGAATGCACAGGTGTAAATGGGAGTACAGGGGGAAGGGGAGGGGATGATGGTGATTGGTGTCCAAGATACATGTTCTGTGTCAGAAAAAAATGGAGATCAAGTCAAGACAATTAACCAATATCAATACTAATAATATCAATCATTAACATTTATTGAGAGTGGCAGGCACTCTTCTAAGCTCTATTATCTTAGCTATTAATCTTGTGTTCTCACAACAACTCAATTAGGTGGAGACAATTATTCCCATTTAGAAAACTAAAGCACAGAGAAATCAAGTAATTTGCCAAGGTCATAGAGTTCCGTAATTGTAGAGCATGGATTCCAACTTGGGCAATCATCTTATTATGATAATGTGATGATCCTTTCTGTGCAAAGCACTGGACTAAACCCTGTGGAAGATCAAAGTTTCTCAGCCTGGACTCTCTGCTGGCCTTGGTCTATCCTCTGACTGCCACTCTGGCTATCTCTCTAAGAAAGACTGTGCTTCTGTCACTCACCTCTTCGAAGACATCTACTGACTTTGCCTCCTATAGGGTCAACCTAAATCCTCAGCTGAGAGCACAAAGCCGTTGGTCAGCCAGCCCAGCTATCTTCCAGCACTGGCTCCTCTCTTAGCTCACTCCAGCCTCTCTGAATCTTCACTCTTCTCTGCTTCTAGCTTGCTGTATTAGGACATCTTCTTTTTGGAATGTCTTTCCTCTATTTAGTTAGAAAACTTCTACTTTTTACTTTTCAAGACCACTGTCAGGCATAACCTCCTTCAGGCAGATTTTCCCTGAGCCCTCAGGCAAAGTTGGTCATTCCCATCTCTCAGCACCCATACGCATGATTCATTTTTCTATTGCAGTCCTTGACAAAGTGGGATGTACATTCCTAACTGTTCATGTGTCTGTGATACACCTCAGTGTCAGGGAGAGTGCCTATCACATGAGTGCCCCTCAGTGCACAACCCACATAAAGCCAATGAGCCCCATTCCAGTCTCAAAGAGTGCTCCTCAAAGCAGCACATCCACCATCAAACATTAATTAAAGTATAATTCTTTTTTTTTTTTTTTGAGACAGTGTCTTGCACTGTCGCCCAGGCTGGAGTGCAATGGCGCAATCTCGGCTCACTGCAACCTCTGCCTCCTGGGTTCACATGATTCTCCTGCCTCAGCCTCCTGAGTAGCTGGGATTACAGGTGCACACCACCACACCCAGCTGATTTTTTGTATTTTTAGTAGAGACGGGGTTTCACTATGTTGGTCAGGCTGGTCTTGAACTTCTGACCTAGTGATCCACCCGCCTCGGCCTCCCAAAGTGCTGGAATTACAGGCTTGAGCTACCACGCCCGGCCAATTAAAGAATAATTCTTACTCAATCTATTGAGGAAACATCAAAGGATTATATGTTTTACGCACTGTAAAACCACTTGCAAATGCTCCTCCTTTCCTCTGCCCCTTTAGTAGCCTCCATACAGATGGCAGCTTTACTTTCATCCATTCATTTATTCATTCACTTGTTTGTTCATCTGTTCTTTTTCTTTCTTTCCTTTTGTTGATATACAATAGGTACATATGTATATATTTCAAGGTACATAATAGGTATATATACTTTCAGGGTACATATGATAATTTGATACATTTATATAATGTATAAAAATCAAATCAGGATAACTGGAAAACTCATCACCTTAAATGTTTATCTTTTTTTTTTTTGAGATTGAGTCTCACTCTGTCGCCCAAGCTAGAGTGCAGTGGCGCCATCTGGGCTCACTTCAACCTCCACCTCCCAGGTTCAAGCCATTCTCCTGCCTCAGCCTCCTGAGTAGCTGGGATTATAGGCGGCCACCACCACGCCTGAGTAATTTTTTGTATTTTTAGTAGAGACGGGTTTTCACCATGTTGGCCAGGCTGGTCTCGAACTCCTGACCTCAGGTGATCCACATGCCTCGGCCTCCCAAAGTGCTGGGATTATAGGTATGAGCCACCATGCCCGGCCTGAAATGTGCTTTTAAATACACAACTACCTATCTAGAAGTGAACGATTTTGCTGCAAGGCAAGAACATTTCTGAGATTTCACAACAAGTCCTGAGATAGGAGATAGGAGACACACTGGAGTATCATCAAAACAGGATTGCAGATCACACACTCCAGGGCCCCTCGTCGAAGTGGAGAGTGACACCCATCAACTAGAGGTGCCTCTAGAAATTGCTATCCATTAGCACCTCTCAGTTCGTCTCCTCACTCCTGCCCTCCCCCATCCCTCTCACCCCCTTGCCAGTCTCTGCATTGAATTCGTTCAGTGCTGCGCCGCACATTGGGAGTGGGGACACAGCACTGCACTGGCATGAGTCACCGCGCCCAGCCTTAAGTATTTATCTTTATGCGAGGAACATTTGAATTATTCTCGTCTAGCTATTTTGAAATGTACAACGGATTATTGTTAACTATGGTCATCCTACCGATCTATTGAACATACTCATCTACTCAATCAGCAAACACTGAGAACCAACTGGGTGCTCTTTTTAGTATTCTACTCTTTGTAAGTATTGTTTCTTCCAAAATGCTCTCTTTCTCTCCTACTCTGACTTTTCAAATCTCAACACTCTGTCCAGACATCTAGCCCAAGGGTCTCGCCGTCTGTCTCATTCTATACCTATGCCGGCCTTTATTCTGAAGATCATATTCTAAAGATCATTACAGCCTTTCTGGACTCTTGAGTTATCTCTGTTGGTCCCTTAACAGGATTCCCCTGAACAAACAGTAGTCTAGAAATGGATCCAGCAAACTAGAATTCTTCCCCTTTAAGATCTATTTAAGGCTGGGTGTGGTGGCTCACACCTGTAATCCCAGCACTTTGGGAGGCTGAGGCTGGCGGATCATGAGGTCAGGAGATGGAGACCATCCTGGCTAACATGGTGAAACCCCGTCTCTACTAAAAATACAAAAAATTAGCCAGGCGTGGTGGCGGGTGCCTGTAGTCCCAGCTACTTGGGAGGCTGAGGCAGGAGAATGGTGTGAACCCTGGAGGCGGAGCTTGCAGTGAGCCGAGATCGCGCCACTGCACTCCAGCCTGGGCGACAGAGCGAGACTCCATCTCAAACAAAAAAACAAAGCAAAACAAAACAAAAAAGATCTATTTAAGAGGAAGGGGAAGATTATGAATATTAATATTTTAATAATATTTGTCCTAGTTATACATTAATATGTACACACACAAAAATAAGAATCAGGGCAAACATATTCTGAGTTCCAAATGGATGATGCAATCAGTAGATGCTATAGGATTAAGGGCCAAAATATGTGTTTGGGCCCCAGGTGAATTTCCTCATAGTGATCTCACCACTGTGGTGCAGTGAAATAAATCCTGGACCTCAGGCCAGGGGAGCGCAGCTCCTGGCTCTGTCCCTTAGTGCTGGGTGGGTCATCTGGAACAAACACCTTAACTCTGTGAGCCTCTGGTTCCTCATCTGTGGAGATAGGGATGATTATACGGGCAGTATTCCAATGAGAAGAGTTTGGAGGCTCTGATGATATAATGGACACTTGGCCCTTCAGAGCTCAGGGAATGATTGTTCAATCTGAATCCTTCAGTTCTAAGTTCTTTATGAGTGGGACCCAGGGAGAGGCAAGCGATGCTGTGACCAGAGTTCAAGACCTGTTTTGCAACAAAGTAACCTAAACCCACCAATATATAAACTCTGTCGGGGCATGGATTTTTGTCCTTTTTGTTCACTAATATACCTCAAGTGCCTACAATGATGCCTGGCCCATTGTAGGAGCCCAGTAGTTATTTGTTAAATTAACCAAATTTTATGTTGCAGTATAAGATACATTTTGGTGCCTTTGAAACCTAAGTCTCAGACATTGCTAGGGAGAATGACTATTGCAATAGCTTTTTGAGGTGCAATCAGGCAGAAACTATCCAAGTTCAAAATGCACACATACATCTTTGCAGGTACAATATAAATTTCTATGCTCCAGGTAGTCAACTAAATATTACTATAGCTCATCTGCATATTAACTCGCCCTGCCTATTATAGTAGTAGCTATCATTTACTGAGCATGTACACGGTGTAAAGTAGTGGCTCAGAGCACAAACTCTGAAGAAGAGTCCCTAGCTTTAAACCCTGGCTCTGGCTGGGCACGGTGGCTCACGCCTGTAATCCCAGCACTTTGGGAGGCCAAGGTGGATGGATCATGAAGTTACGAGATCAAGACCATCCTGGCTAACACAGTGAAACCCCGTCTCTACTAAAAATACAAAGAAAAAAAATTAGACGGGCATGGTGGTGGACGCCTGTAGTCCCAGCTACTTGGGAGGCTGAGGCAGGAGAATGGCATGCACCCGGGAGGCGGAGCTTGCAGTGAGCTGAGATTGTGCCATTGCACTCCAGCCTGGGTGACAGAGCGAGACTCCGTCTCAAAAAAAAAACCCCTGGCTCCGCTATATACCAGTTAATGTGACTTGGATTTAGTCATTTTAACCTGTTTCTTTGTCTGCAAAATATGGGTGATATCAGCACCCACCTACCTCAGGGGTTTTTAACAGTATTAAAGGGGTTCAGATATGGAAATGCTTAGGATAGCCTTTGCTACACAAAGAGTTCATGTTCACTTTTTATTCGTAGGGACTTCAGATGCTCGACTCAGTTCTTGTATAGGTGAAGCTTAGAGAAGTTAAATAATGAAGGTTAGAAGCAGCTAGTCAGCTACAGAACCGGAACTTGAACTCTTGTGCCTCTACCCCAGTGCCTGGAGGCTTAAGCATCCCATTCCTCAGTGACAGGAGCTAGCACCAACATATTTTCCTTGATTCACAAAGTATTTCTGTCCTGATCCATGTTTTCTAAGTATTCTGCCCTGATCCTTGTCACAATCACCATGCTTGAGGTTAAGAAAACAACAAACATCATCATCCCCAGGTAACCTTGCCACCCGCAATGAGACTCGTGGCTGGTGGGCTGGTGGGCAGATCTTCCTCTGGTGGCATAACAAAGGGTCCAGAACTGGTTCTCCCTCCACCTGACCCCAAACCTGAATTTCCACCATTAAATCATCCTGCCCTTATTTCCCTTTGACTCATTTTTTTTCTTCTAAATTTACTTCCTTTTATGGTATTGCTTCCCTTTTTGAAAAATGCTTGAAATTCTTTCTGGGACAAGGTGGGTTATAAATACACTCATTAGCTTCCATGCTGGGGGCTAGTGGCTGGATAGCCCTGAAGAGGTTCAGGCTGGGGCCTCCACCCTAGGTCTGTGTCTCTTGAAGGAGCTCTGGGGAGAAGGCCTGCTGCTGAGGCAGGGTAATCAATTTCTCATCAGTGCTGAGGCCTGTTTCTCGTTAGGGCTCTGGCTCCACGTGGCTCTGTGCCCTCCCTGCCCCACCCCCATACATGCTATTCCGGGCTCTGAGCACCCAGCCACGGCTTATTTTCCTGCCATGATGAGGGTTAATCAGCGAGTGGTTATTGAATGCCTGCTGTGTGCAGAGACCAGGCTGGGGACCACAGTGGTGAGTGTGAGGGGGTATGGCAGGAAAAAAGAAAGGCCCAGCCCTTGGGGATTTGCACGCCTGGCACAGACAGCAACAGCGACAGCCACAGCCACAACAGTAATAACAACAGCGTGGCAAGAGGACCAGCTAGGAACCAGTAGAATGGCAGGCTCCAGAGCCGTGACCCTGTCTGACCCATGAGTACGTCCTGGTAGGAGTGTTCACACTAGTGCTTTGGGGATTAGGTACCCTTCTGGGGGTAGAGGGGATGGGATGTGAGCAGGACCATGCATTTTGCTCCTCAGTGCCCATCAGGGTGCCTCCTAGGGAGTTTCCTCAGGCGGCCACGGTTCTGGAATGGACTTTCACTTCTGTCTTTACAGTCATCTGCTCAGTTCTCTTGGTTACATCACTGAGAATCTGTCTCTAATTATTTCCCTATCAACAACAGAGAGTCTGTGTTTGCACGTACCCACTGGCGACAGCTGGGTGGATAATGGCACCCTGATGGCCTTTGCATAGGGTCTCCTAACCCAGATCCTCACATGAACAAAGACAAAACTGCGGCCCTGGGTTTGCTCAAGGTCACACAATGAGAAACAATGTGAAGTGGGACTTGGATCTTCTCGTTCCCTGTGCCGGGCTCGTGGAAAATCAACAGTGCTCCTAGCAAGACGGTCCTGCTGCATTTTAATAAGGTGGAAATGCCCCAGTCTGTTGTTTTTCCTCTCCCTTTCCAAAACCTTTGAGCCCAGAGCTTCTTATCCACGAGTATTTACTGCACACGTCTATGTCTCTAGCACTCGCGAGGCCCTGTAGGAGCCACAGAGATCTAAAGACCTGTTTCGCAGGGACTGTCCAAACACAAGTCTGACTCTGAAGACAGCCCCAGCTACACAGCAGGTTGGATCTTGGGAGGGAATTTAGAAGTTTTTTTTGTCATAGTGGAAGGAATTGGATAAAAATTCCAAATACTCAGTTTGCATTTTTGTTGTTTTTTTCCAACTGGGCAGCATTTCCACCCTCTTTGGGTTTTATATTGAGTGCAAACAGCACTGCCAAGAGACAATGTTCTACCTTCAGATCAGGAGGCCGCTTCACAATTCTGAACCCTGGGGTAGCTGCTTCTCATGACCTTCCAAGTTGGTGGGCATTCAGATTCTAGAGACAGTAATTGGGCTTTCGGGGTCTGCTTGCATCCTCCTGGCTAAAATAGCTCAGGCCATAAAAATATCAGAATGAGAATACTTGTAACAACCGCACATCCATATATTCCAAGCAGAGGCCATTAAAACCTCCAAATGACACTGGTGCTGTTCTTCAAGGCCACAAGAGCACACAGCTGAATGGAAAAGGAAGGGGCATTTTCAGGGTGAGTTCAGCACCCATCAGTATAAGCTTTCATTTGTCCTCCTAAAAAATCATCTTGCAGCCTTTCAGAATAATTGATAAAGGTTGAGTCCCTTTTGACATGGTTTTATCAGGCTACATTAAGGCATGGTCTTTACATATTGCCTTTGTCAATGTGAGTAATTAAATCTCTGGTTGGGAGAGACAAGGTTCAGTAACATTTGGTGGTTCTGACCTACCTATTCCCCTCTACCTCTGCCAGCCATCTAGTCCAAATCACCTCCATGCTTTGCCTAGAATCTCAAAGAGCACCTTATCTGACCTGTCTACCCTCAGTTTTCCCCTTTCGCATCCATTCTCCACAAAGCACATGTCTAATTTTTTTCAAAGACACACCTGGTCATGATCCTCCTTGACTGATTGACTGAGACAGTGTCTTACTCTGTTGCCCAGGCTGGAGTGCAGTGGTGCAGTCATGGATCACTGTAGCCTCAACTTCCTGGGCTCAGGCAATTCTCTCACCTCAGCCTCCCAAGTAGCTGGGACTGCAGGTGTGCACCACCACACCCAGCTAATTTTTGTATTTTTTTTGTAGAGACGGGGTTCTGCCATGTTGCGCAGGTTGCTCACAAACTCCCAGGCTCACGTGATCCACCCAGACCTCAGCCTCAGCCTCCCAAAGTGCTGGGATTACAAGCGTGAGCCACTATGCTCGGCCTCAATCCTCCCCTATTTAAAACCCTCTAGAAGCTCCCCACTGTCTCCAAGTCCAAACATCATCTCGGAGCTTAGGAGGCCCTCAGTGACCTGGCCCAGCCCCACCCCTCTGGCTTCACCTCGCCCCATTTCTAGCTTGGTGGAAATCCTTGGATGCTCCATACTTTCTCTTCAAGGTCTTCAGACCTGCCAGCATCTCTGGAAGCTTTCCCTCTGTCCTTCACTGTGCTCATTCACATGCACCCTTTGGGTCTCAGTTACTATTCCATGAGAAGAGGGAGCAAATCTCTCACTCATTACTTGTAGTGGGTGCAATGGTGGCCCCCTTCCCAAATGATAAGTTCATCTAGTCCCTGGGAATGTGAACTTATTTGCAAAAAGAGTTTTTGCAGGAGTAATTAACTTAAAGATATCCTGATGAAGTCATCTTAGATTATCCAGGTGAGCCTTAAATCCAAGAGAAAGGCAGAGGGAGATTTGAGACACCGAGCAGAAGGCCATGTGATGGTGGCCGCAGAGATTAAAGCCTGGCAGCCATGAGCCACAGAGCACACGGAGCCACTAGAAGCTAAGAGGCAAGGAACTGAATTTCTTCTGGGGCCTTTGGCGATAGGGAGGGTGGCCCTGATGACACCATGATTTCAGACTTCTGGCCTCCAGAACTCTGACAGAATAAATTTCTGTTGTTTTAAGCCACTCAGCTGGTGATAATTTGTTACATCAGCCCTAGAAAGCCAATGCAGTGCCATGCCCCTCATTCCCAATGTGCTGCTCAGCACTGAACAAATTCAATCCAGAGACTGGCAAGGAGGCGAGAGGGATGGGGGAGGCGGGAGTGGGGAGATGAACTGAGAGGTGCTAAAGGTTAGCCATTTCTAGAGGCACCTCCAATTTATGGGTGTCGCTCTCTGCTTTGAGGAGGGTCCCTAGCGTGAGAGTGTGTGATCTGCCACCCTGTTTTCATGACACTTCAGTGTGTCTCCTATTATCTCAGGACATGTTGTGAAATCTCAGAAATGTTCTTGCAGAATATGGTTCACTTCTAGATAGGCAGTTGTGTATTGAAAAAGCACGTTTCAGTCATTTAGCAAATATAGCTTAGCATCTGTAACAGTCCTTCAAACTTTATATGAATTGATTTTCTCCCTGAAATTTGTTCCTTTTCCAGTTGTTGTTGTTCTTCTTTGATGTAGTCGTCCCCTTCCCTCCCTCCCTCCCTTCCTTCCTTCTTTCCTTCCTTCCTTCCCTCCCTTCCTTCCTTCCTCCCTCCCTCCCTCCCTTCTTCCTTCCTTCCTTTTTTCTTTCTTTCTTTCTTTCTTTCTTTCTTTCTTTCTTTCTTTCTTTCTTTCTTTCTTTCTCGTCTTTCTTTCTCTTTTCTCTCTCTTTTTCTTTCTTTCTTTCTCTCTCTCGTCCCTTCCTTCCTCCCTCCCTCCTTCCCTTTTTCCTACCTTCCTTCCTTCCTCCCTCCCTCTCCCCTCCCCCTCCCTCCCTCTTTCTTTCTCCTTTTTCTCTCTTTTTTCTTTCTTTCTCTCTCTCTTTCCTCCCTCCCTTCCTTCCTCTTTCTTTCTTTCTCTTTTCTCTCTTTTTCTCTTTCTCTCTTCTTCCTTCCTTCCTTCCTTCCTTCCTTCCTTCCTCCTTCCCTATCCTCCTTCCCTCCCTCCCTCTTTCCTTCTTTGTTTCTCTTTTCTTTCTTTCTTTCTCTTTCTTTCTTTCTCTTTCTCTCTTTTTTCTCTTTCTTTCTGTCTTCTTTCTTTCTTCTCTCTCTTCTTCCTTCCTTCCATCCTTCCTCCCTGTCTCCTCCCTCCATCCCTCGTTCCTTCCTTCCTTCCTTTTTTCTCTTTCTTCTCTTCTTTCTTTCTCTTTCTCTTTTTTCTCTCTCTTTTTTTTTTCATTATCTCTCTTTCCTCTCTTCCTTCCTTCCTTCCTTCCTTCCTTCCTTCCTTCCTTCCTTCCCTCCCTCCCTCCTTCCTTCCTTGTTTCTCTTTCTTTTTTTTTTTTTTTTTTTTGAGACAGAGTCTCACTCTGTCCCCCAGGCTGGAGTGCAGTGGCGCGATCTCGGCTCACTGCAAGCTCCGCCTCCCGGGTTCACGCCATTCTCCTGCCTCAGCCTCTCCGAGTAGCTGGGACTACAGGCGCCTGCCAACACGCCCGGCTAATTTTTTTTTGTATTTTTAGTAGAGACGGGGTTTCACCGTGTTAGCCAGGATGGTCTCGATCTCCTGACCTCGTGATCCGCCCGCCTCGGCCTCCCAAAGTGCTGGGATTACAGGCTTGAGCCACCGCGCCCGGCCCCCTTGTTTCTCTTTCTTCTCTTTCATTCATTCTTTCTCTTTCTCTCTTTTTTCTCTTTTTCTCTTTCTTTCTCTCTCTCTTGCCTCCCTCCCTCCCTTTCATTCTCTCTCCTTCCTTCCCTTCCTCCTTTCTCTTTCTTTCTTTCTCTTTCTTTCTTTCTTTCTTTCTTTCTTTCTCTTTCTTTCTTTCCTTTTCTTTCTTTTCTCTCTCTCTCTCTTTCTCTCTCTTTTCTCTCTTTCTCCCTTCCTTCCTTCCTTCCATCCATCCTTCCTAGCAACGAGGTCTCTCTATGTTGCCCAGGCCGGTCTTGAGCTCCTGAGCTTAAGTGATCCTCCCACCTTGGCCTCCCAGAATGCTGGGATTACAGGTTTCTTCAGTTCTTCCATGTTGCTAAGTGATACCTCCATCCACTCCGTTGTGCAAACCCAAGACTTGACTTAGCCACACCCTTATTTTCCCCTTTGCCATCACCCTCATCAGCAAATCCTGTCGAATCTATTTTCAGAACACATATTGGCATGGTCTGCCTCTCTGCAGCTCCAAGCCTCCACCGAAGTTCAAGCTGCCATCATCTCCCCGCTGGACTTCTACAATGGCCTCTCCCCATAAAGTCACAGCTGTTCTCTTACAACCTAGTCTCCATCCAACAGCCAGAGTCACCTTTCCAGGAATAAATCTGATCTTGGCAGTCTCCTATTTGAAATCCTTCAGTGGCTTTTCATTGCAGTTAGAAGCAAATCCAAACCCATTTCCATGGCCTCCTGGGCCGTGCTGGATCTAGCCCCCGCCTACCTTTCCATTCGCATGGTGATTCACTCTCTCCCATGACTCCTGTGTTCAGCCTCACTTACCATCTGCTGTTCTTCTAATCTTCTCATCTCATTGCTGCCTCAGGGCATTTGCATTTACTGTGTCCTCTGTCAGGAATGCTCTTTTATGACTTTCAAATACCTGACTCCTCATTTTCCTAAGCCAGGCTTATTCTTAGAGGAAAAAAAACCCAAACAACAGTTTTTTTCTCTGCCCTCAAATTATAACAATGAACACAGAGGACTTTGATGTGAAATTTGGGGGATTTTCTTCCCATCAGCAAGCAAGTCTGCAGCAGACACCAGCTGGATGTCCCCCAGTCCAATTCAATTCTGATGCCAGCCACCTGGGATAGAGGTGTCCTGTCGCTTCAGGACCTCTGGAACTTCTGACCTACTGACTTCGAGTTGGGGTTCTCATGACCTCTCTTTTAGGCTTGATTAATTTGTGAGAGTAGTTCACAGAACTCAAGGAAACACTTATATTTACTAGTTTATTATAAAGGACATTTTAAAGGATATAAGCAGCTGGAAGAGGAGACACATAGTACAAGGTCTGGAAGGTCCTGAGGGCAGGAGCTTCCATTCCTGTGGAGTTGGGATGTGTCCAGATCCTGGTATGGGGATGAGTTCTTGTTCATCTTCCTGCAGCCTCCAGGACTTCAGTTGTCCAGAAGCTCCCATACCCTGTCCTCTTGGGCCTTTTATGGAAACTTCACTGAATGGGCATGAAGGATGGACACTGATGTAGAAATGTGACTGGACAAAAAAGGTATGATCTCATACTGAAAGACCAAGTTGGGAAACCCAGCAAAGCCTGTCTGTTTAGATTCTGCTTGGCCTCTCTGTGTAACATTCCTTTCTGCTGCGTATGGGGCAAGACCCCTTCTGAAATGAAGGTCTTCTGACTACAATCAGACAAGGTGGGTCAGAGAATTTCTTGATAGCCAGCTCCAAGGCAGAAAGGCAGGGAAAGATTAAAGTCCTGCCTTGGGGAGAAAAAGCAGTATGTGAAAAAAGAAGGTGGGAATCGCTTGAACCTGGGAGGTGGAAGTTGCAGTGAGCCAAGATTGCATCACTGCACTCCAGCCTGGGTGACAGAGCGAGACTCTGTCTCAAAAAAAAAAAAAAAAAAAAAGGCAGGAGAAGATGAGAAAGGGAGATTCTGTTTTCTCAGGCTTGTTTCTGAGGCTTAAAATGCCCCAACATTGTAAGAATAGCTCGTAACAAGAGCTATGGAAGTTCTGAGCCAGGAACCATGGACAGAAACCTGCATATGTATATAATAAAATGATATCACATCTTCCCTGACCACCCTATGTTAAAAGTAAAATTAGCCACTTTTTCTATCAGTCATATGGGTTATTATAATTTCCACTGTAGCGGGGAGGATCACAAGCTGAAATGAGGTGTGTATTAGTTTGCTAGGGTGGTTGTAACAAAAAGTGCCACAAACTGGGTGACTAGAAGTTTGAGATCAGGGCATCAGCAGAGGTGGTCCCTTCTGAGGGCTGTGAGGGATGCCCTGTTCCCACCCTTCCGCTGGCTTCTGTGCTTGCTGGCAATCTTTGGTGATCCTTGGCATCTGGCGCATCACCCCCATCTCTGCCTTCGTCTTCACTTGGCCTTTGCCATGTGTCCACATTTCTCCTTTTCCTAAGGACACCAGTCATATTGGATGGCCTACTGTACTCCAGTATGATCTCATCTTAACTAATTACGTCTATAATGACCCTATTTCTAAATAAGATCATATTAAGGGGCATTAGAGGTTCAGACTTCAACATATGGATTTGGAGAGGGACACAATTTAACCTATAACAGGTAGGGTATAATTATTTGATTCTTTGTTTGCTGTCTACCCCAATGGAAGGTGAGTTTCTGGAGGGCAGACATGTTGTCCCTCATGTTCCCACTACTGTATCCACTGCACTAAGGATGGTGCTTGGCTCAAAGGCTCTCAATAAGTCATACTTATGATAAATTGATGATGGTTGTGCAACTTTATGAATATATTAAAAACTACTGAATTCACTCATTTACAGAGGTGAATCTATGGTATGTGAAATACATCTCAAATATAAATGAGTAAATAATAAACAATCCCTGTAGAGATACAGTGATTATTTATTGTGTAAATGTCTATTTTCTCTGGGACTCAGTTCCTCTCTAATACTTCCCAATTCCCTGGAGGTTTACGGACGACACAGCACTGTCTTTAGGGCTGTGTGGGCCTTGAGTAGAGTGATAGATCTTTAACATTTTTGAAAATCTGACGAGTATTTGTCCCCAGAGAAGTGCTACTAGGCATATGTACAGAAAAGTGCTACTAGGCATATGTACATTGCATGCATACACGTACATATGGTACTTTCTATATAATTTCAGAGGGTTTACAGACACTTTGAGTAAGGCTATTTCCATGGATCAAAGTAACAATAATCTGGGTTGGAAAATCTCACCAATGATGCTTCTAGCTTTGAAAGTTATGGGAGTCCATACACCTGTGCTCTCATAGCACAGGGGCTCTGTGGGAAAAATGAAATTACTTTGCTTCTGCTTACAAGAAGCTTATGGACTACTTAAGAAGAAAAATAAGTCACAATACAAAACCAAGTAGAGAATGCCAAGTACTTCGGAAAAAGCTTTCATCCAGGCTCTTTGGTTGAAAGCACCCATAACTAGGCTTTTCGCTGGCACACCAATAAAAGAGTCAGATACACAGGAAAAAGAAAGAAAGAAAGCTGGCTTAAGGATTTGAAAACTAGTGTAATCAAGAACAAGTGAGTTTTGCCATGTTAAATTTAATTAAAAGCCTCATTGATATTTGAAATAAAAAATGTTTTTAGTTAGCTTCCTTTTGAAAAATGATTAGCTTCATATAGCTTCTTTTAAATAATATTAACAATGATTTTTGATGCAATGGGAATGGCTTTGAATTGACGCGATTGCCCTCTGCTGCTGTCTGCACCCAGGTGGGCCCCATTAGACAAGTTGTAAAGGAGCTAGTTTCTACATATGGATAGACCTCAACCTCCTCTCCTTCCCTCAACTCACACACCAAATAGAAATTCTCCTAACTAGAGGTTTAATGAAGAGGAGGGGATGGTCCTGTGGGGAAAGGGAAAGAACTGGCAGTTACAATCTTCCTAAATTCAGGGAAGACTATATTCCCGCTGTAGAACACTGTCAAACTCTTGGATCTGTGTTGAGAGTTATCTTTTATCCTCTAAAACGACTGTGGTTTTGTATCCCATTAAGAACACATTAGGAATTCTGAATGAAAAGCTGAAGTAGAAGAAGAAAGACTTCCTGGAAGACAGCTAGAAGCAAAATCAATCCAATAGTTGTTTAAAACTCTACAGTGGGTCCTCGTATGGGTTTAGGGTGGCAAGATTGTTGGTCTTGAAAGTGTTTTCTTATCCCAGAAATGTTACCATAAGAGCAAAACTTCCCACCCAAAATGAAGATGATATGAATGGGAAAGGAGGTGAGGTAATGGGAAAAGAAAAAGCAAGGGAGGGAGACAGGAAAGGAGGAAGGGAGGGAGGGAGAGAGGGAAGGAGGAAGGGAGGGAGGGAGAGAGGGAAGGAGGAAGGGAGGGAGAGAGGGAAGGAGGAAGGGAGGGAGGGAGGGAAGGAGGAAGGGAGGGAGAGAGGGAAGGAGGAAGGGAGGGAGAGAGGGAAGGAGGAAGGGAGGGAGAGAGGGAAGGAGGAAGGGAGGGAGAGAGGGAAGGAGGAAGGGAGGGAGAGAGGGAAGGAGGAAGGGAGGGAGAGAGGGAAGGAGGAAGGGAGGGAGGGAGGGAAGGAGGAAGGGAGGGAGGGAGGGAAGGAGGAAGGGAGGGAGGGAGGGAAGGAGGAAGGGAGGGAGAGAGGGAAGGAGGAAGGGAGGGAGGGAGGGAAGGAGGAAGGGAGGGAGAGAGGGAAGGAGGAAGGGAGGGAGAGAGGGAAGGAGGAAGGGAGGGAGGGAGGGAAGGAGGAAGGGAGGGAGGGAGGGAAGGAGGAAGGGAGGGAGGGAGGGAAGGAGGAAGGGAGGGAGGGAGGGAAGGAGGAAGGGAGGGAGACAGGGAAGGAGGAAGGGAGGGAGAGAGGGAAGGAGGAAGGGAGGGAGAGAGGGAAGGAGGAAGGGAGGGAGGGAGGGAAGGAGGAAGGGAGGGAGGGAGGGAAGGAGGAAGGGAGGGAGAGAGGGAAGGAGGAAGGGAGGGAGAGAGGGAAGGAGGAAGGGAGGGAGGGAGGGAAGGAGGAAGGGAGGGAGGGAGGGAAGGAGGAAGGGAGGGAGGGAGGGAAGGAGGAAGGGAGGGAGGGAGGGAAGGAGGAAGGGAGGGAGGGAGGGAAGGAGGAAGGGAGGGAGACAGGGAAGGAGGAAGGGAGGGAGAGAGGGAAGGAGGAAGGGAGGGAGGGAGGGAAGGAGGAAGGGAGGGAGGGAGGGAAGGAGGAAGGGAGGGAGACAGGGAAGGAGGAAGGGAGGGAGAGAGGGAAGGAGGAAGGGAGGGAGGGAGGGAAGGAGGAAGGGAGGGAGACAGGGAAGGAGGAAGGGAGGGAGACAGGGAAGGAGGAAGGGAGGGAGAGAGGGAAGGAGGAAGGGAGGGAGGGAGGGAAGGAGGAAGGGAGGGAGGGAGGGAAGGAGGAAGGGAGGGAGGGAGGGAAGGAGGAAGGGAGGGAGACAGGGAAGGAGGAAGGGAGGGAGACAGGGAAGGAGGAAGGGAGGGAGGGAGAGAGGGAAGGAGGAAGGGAGGGAGGGAGAGAGGGAAGGAGGAAGGGAGGGAGAGAGGGAAGGAGGAAGGGAGGAAGGGAGGGAAGGAGGAAGGGAGGGAGAGAGGGAAGGAGGAAGGGAGGGAGGGAGGGAAGGAGGAAGGGAGGGAGACAGGGAAGGAGGAAGGGAGGGAGACAGGGAAGGAGGAAGGGAGGGAGGGAGAGAGGGAAGGAGGAAGGGAGGGAGGGAGAGAGGGAAGGAGGAAGGGAGGGAGAGAGGGAAGGAGGAAGGGAGGGAGGGAGGGAAGGAGGAAGGGAGGGAGAGAGGGAAGGAGGAAGGGAGGGAGGGAGGGAAGGAGGAAGGGAGGGAGAGAGGGAAGGAGGAAGGGAGGGAGAGAGGGAAGGAGGAAGGGAGGGAGAGAGGGAAGGAGGAAGGGAGGGAGAGAGGGAAGGAGGAAGGAAGGAGATAGGATGTCACTTGGTTGTTTGATTGACTTGAGAGTGTAGATTTTGATTGTTTTTTAAGCTTCATTAATTTAAACACAAAACTTTTTTCCACAACTTGACCCTGGAATGACTAAGTAAGTAATTGCTGCATTACTTACTAGGTTTGTATTTCAAATTATCATAAACACAAACCAAAAATCTTATATTTTAGGCAAACCTGGGTATAATCCTTCACTAAGAAAGCCTTTATTGAGAAAGAAAACCAAAAGTCACCACATCAGCAAAGATCATGTTTTGGAAGAAACTGCAGTGTTTTAGAGCCACCCATACCAACTTAATAGAACCAACCTTTTAACTTTCAGGCATATTGCAAGCCAGTTGACATCATGCCGGTAGCTTGAAATAGGCCATGTTGAGAGTATTTTTACCATGGTAAATGCTTTTATATATTTATATATTTTTCTGTAATGCTGGTTATTAAACATTTTCTAGCATATTGTCTTTATATCTGAATATTTACAGTTCTAGCTGCAACAAAACCAACAAAAAATGAATAAGGAACAAGCACAAATACTTCTGCAGAAGCTACTGAGAATTCAACCGAAAGACTATAATTTAAGCAGTTAACAAATATTGAATATCTACTATCTTATCCCTGCCACTCTAGGTTAGGGCTAAAGGGCCAATGAAGTCATATGACAGAGCTCCCAGTCATTGAGTGCCTTGTAATTTGTTTGGGGAGACAGGCTGGGCACACATGGACAACGTATGTAAGAGTACAGAGCAATGTCTATTTACATGGAATATTGTCTTGTGAAGGCTCAGTACAACAAGAGTTCAGAAAAAAGATCACAGGGTGGTCAAAATTAAGCAAGAAAATTGTGCAAATCATGGTCTGTTAATTCAAAGGAGCAATGGATAAACCGGGTTCATCATAATAGGATATTTGGCTTGTGGCAAAGGGATCTTCAGACAATTTAAAAATCCTTTCAGTTTGTCTCCCTCTTACTTAATGTCATTATCACTCTTGAAATATATTATTAGCACAGAAAGACTATTGTTCTTTGTGATAGATGGTGACATCTCTGGCTGTGTGGCTATTCATGTGTTCCTGGCCAGCCTATCAATGGATTAGCCTTCTCTTCCGCACTACAGAGAGTGCAGTGCCCTTGGGCCCAGATCTGTAGCTACCATTTCAGGAGGCTGCTTAGGTTTGCATGATCTGCGTTTGAATCCAAACTTCTGCCACTTTTTATCAGTGAGAACTTAGGTAAGTGACTCAACCACTCTGTGCCTCAAATATCTCATTTGTAAGATGGGAAAATAGTTGTATCTATCTCATTGGGATGTTTTAAGGACTGAAATGGATTGCTTCATATAGAGCATTTAGAGTAGCACCAAGCATGTAGTAAACACTATTGTAGCAAACATTGTTGCTATTATTCTGTTGCACTTGAAACCCAGCCCTGCCAGATCTTGTGCAAGTCACTCTTGGCCTTGAAACCCTGGTTTCCTCGTCTACAGGACTGAAAGGCTAATTGCTGCCCATCTGGCAGGGCAATTGCAAGGACCATAGGAAACAGTGTCTGTGGAAAGCTCTTGGCAAACTGGAAAGCTCTATATAGGTGTGAGCTGTCAGTGCTGCCACAACAAGTCTCTGCTCAAAATGAGCTTCTCGGTTCCTGGCTTCCTGATGGCTCATGCATTTGGTGTGTTGTTGTGGTTTCCAGAATCCCATTGCTGTGTCCAAGTGCAGAGTCATGACTTGCCTGACTTTTCTGTGATGACATATAAATATACTGAAAGCATCTCCTCTAAAAATGCAATCGTTGTTTGTAATTTACCCCCTCTCCCCAGCAGAGCGTCAGCTCCCCAAGGGCAGGCATTGCTTCTCTGTTGTATTCAGGGATGCACCCCAAGTGCATAAATGAGAGCTTGGCATAGGATAGGAGCTCAACACACATCTGTGTCCAGAACAAACGCTCATCTTTATCCTTAGCTCATATTTTCTCCAAACTAGAAAAGTGAACTAAGACATCTCCACAGGAATGAATCAGTATAACATAGGCATCCAAAATGAACAATCAATCCATCCATCAGCTAACACCACTGTGTGTGTGTGCAATCCACTTGGCTAGGTGCTTTGTGGGGAAAACTGACATGGAGAAGAAGGTGTGACCTCTGTTAACCCTACTTAAAAAAAACAAAAAACACACACACACAAGACACTGCCCAACTTGACATCTCATAAATCTCATTATTATCCCACCCTGGTTCTACATCCTAAACCCGGCTTGCTCATTGCTGACAACAGCTCCCAGAAGTGGATCTAGAAGAACCATGAGGAACTGGTTTACAAAGCACCATCTGCTCACCATTTATTTGCTAAGGTTTTCCATTTCAGAATCAGACGTGAACCACAAAACCCTGTGCCTTACTCCAGGGGCTCAGTAAAACTCTGTCATTTCCATATTAAAAGGAGAGGTGGGAATGGAGAGCACTGCTTGAATCTAAACCTGGAAAAGGGGGAATTGATTTATGGAATTCTGCAGGTGGGCAGCCCTGGAGCAGAAAAGCAGACCTTAGTCACCTGTGCAACTGGCGTTCATGATTTTTCAGAACACGTATAGAATTTGAGGGGACCTTTACATAGGCATTTAGTAAAATCCTCCTTTAAAAAACTACCAGAATTCAGAAAAAAAAGACCAAAAAATGTTTTCTTGGCTGTATTTCTTGTAGTGACTGCGAAAACCCATGAAGGAGGAAAACTGGCCAGGATTTTTTTTTTTTTTTTTTTTTTTTTTTTTGAGGGTATGAAAGCCTCTCATTTTTATAGTTTTGAAAATCCTTGGAGTTTAACTTTGAACTTTAACCAAGAAAAATTATATCTTATAAACAATGGCATTTGTTGACTGGATGAAGGACTAGATCAATATTGGTCTTGGCAACCCATTTTGGCTGTTGTTGCCTGCAGAAATATGCTGGTTGTGGTGTTAAAAAATTATGTCAGTTCCTCACCATGTGTCTCTTTTTCTTGGAGTTATGCCTGAGAATTACTTTCCAAAGATACTTCCAGAAGTTAACCTAGAGCCTGGCCTCCACAGCAAAGGAAGTTACACATAAACTCTCAGAAAGCAGAGTGCCACAGTGAGCTCCTGGGAGGGGGAGGAATAAATCTGGACCTATGGAGGAAGAAGATGATTTGAAGCCACTGCTAATTTCACAAGGATAGTCACAGTCCCTCTTCTTGCTAAAGATGTCACCGAGACTTGTCACACCAAGGGTGAAAAAACACTGAACAAAAATAAATCAATCTTGGTAAATGAAAACCATTGCTTTGAAAGAAAATAATCATTGTAGCCATGATGGAACTGTGTACATTAGAATGTTCGAAATCTTTTCATTTTGGGGAGAAGTGGGAGGCAGTAGTGGCAGTCGGGATGTTCTAGAAGAGGAGTAGTAAAGCTTTTAGTGTTTTCATGTAGACTACCATATTATCCACTTAATTCAGGTATAAGACTATATGCCACATGTTTATCTATGTGTAACTTTTAAAGAAAATATGCATATATCATATTTACTCAACTCAACAGACTGAATGGATTACTTATTCTTTGTAACTTGAGTTTCATTTAGAAGTTGTTTTTTTTTCTTAAAAAAATTTTTTAGGCTGGGCGTGGCGGCTCATGTCTGTAATCCCAGCACTTTGGGAGGATGAGGTGGGCAGATCACTTGAGGTCAGGAGTTTGAGACCAGCCTGGCCAACATGGTGAAACCCTGTCTCTACTAAAAATACAAAATTAGCCAGGAGTGGTAATGCATGCCTATAATCCCAGCTACTCGGGAGGCTGAAGCAGGAGAATTGCTTGAACCTGGGAGGTGGGGGTTACAGTGAGCTGAGATTGTACCGCTGCACTCCAGCCTGGGTGACAGAGTAAGACTCTGTCTCCAAAAACAAAAAAAAATAAAAAAATTTTTAGATGGTGTCTTTCTACGTTGCCCAGGCTGGTCTGGAATCCCCATCTGCCAAGTAGCTAGGATTACAGGCTCATGCCATGCTGCCCAGCTCCCATTTGAAAGTCTGACAACTGCAGCAATGTAGGACTGTGCGGTGGGGCAAGGAGAGGACAATAAGAAAAGCTAAAAAGGAATCCCACATAGTCGCCCCAGGAGCCTGACTCTAGAATTGCAGCTGCTAATCCAGCCTCGTGGGCCCTCCATGGTCTGTGCTGGGTTCTTCTACACTGTGCAGAGGGTGAGGCAATGTCCTATACTCCACACCGGCAGCTGGCAGTGAAAGACGGCACACGGCCGGAGCTTCTCCCACATCTCTTCTCCTTGCTAAAGATAAGCACACTCCCTGCCACTGCTTGAGAAAGACTGAGCCAAGAGCTGTCACTGCACGCCTGTTCTGAGCACCTGCTGGCTGGCCCTCTCCCTGTGCTCCTGGTGGCCCACGGGAGCCCTGGGCCCTTAACTGAGCCCCTCCCCCATCCTGCAGTTGTAACTCTGCTCCCAGAGACAGCTCCTTCCAGCCACGTGGCCCCTGGCGCCGAGGCCAGGACCTTGGCACATCCCTTTGGAAAGGTGGCCAACTCCGCACTTGCCAGATTCTCACAGTTTTCTGACCGGTGTCTCCAGTGAAATGAGTGCAGGGGGTGAGACTATATTTAGCCCAACTCAGAAAGAATGCTCCAGGGCACACACTAACAGTAATAAAACAAGGCTACTGTTAACATTTATTGAGCACTTACTGTCTACCGTGCTTTATGCTAAGCACTTTGTATGCTGCATTTTATTGAACGCTCACAACCATTTTGTGAGAGCAGCACTATGTTCACGCTAAGAAAACTGAGGCCAGACATCTCATAGCTGGTAAAGTGTTGGGATTCCCCTCGTGTGTCCCACTGCTGAGCTGTGTCACTTCTAACTTGGACACAACAGTGAGCTTCACCCAAGTCATCTCATCTCGATGTGCTACCCCTCTGCAAGGCCACATCTACCAGGCTACCCACTAGTAGTCCCATCCCCAACGGATGGCTAGAAGGGCCACCCACACTCATAAGCACATTGTGTAACTGCACAGATGCTTGGGCTGCATAGACCCATCCCCAAGGACCAGTAAGGCGCCTTCCTCTGCAAATCATTTCCTGAACTCTGACAGCCTTTACTGAGCAGACTCAGTAAGTCCTGTCTTCAAAGGCGATCACCTCTTTCATTGGTGTGGGGACAACTTCCTCTGCTAGATTCAGCATTTTTTGAGTGCAAGAACATGTATTCTACTTCTTTCACATTAAAGAAAAAAAAGTCACTGACTTCAGCCAGGCATGGTGGCTCACACCTGTAATCCCAGTGTTTTGGGAGGCCAAGGTGGAAGGATCACTTGAGCCCAGGAGTTTGAGACCAGCTTAGGCAACATGGTGAGACCCTCCCATCCCTACAAAAAATACAAAAATTAGTCGGGCATGGTGGCACGCACCTGTGGTCCCAGCTACTCAGGAGGCTGAGGTGGGAGGATTGCTTGAGCCTGGGAGGTTGAAGCTGCAGTGAGCTGTGATCACACCACTAAACTCCAGCCCCGTGGGAGAGTGAGACCCTGGTCACTTGGTCATCTGGCTTCATTTTAAGGCCCAGTGAGGTTAAACAGCATAGCTGAGACCATGCAGCAGGGCAGAGGTAGCATCAGGACCAGAACTTCAGGGTCCTAACTGTCAGGCACAATAAATTCTGGTCCAGTTGATCTAATGGATGTACTCAGGTAGAGTGAGGCAATGAAGCAATTACTTAAAGGCCAACCTCAGTGGCCCCATTGCTGCTGATCACCTCCTCACTTTGTTGAGATGAAAGCATGTTGGGGGTATGGTGGGTCTGCTGGCAGCTAATGCCTTTATGTGGTGGACCCCACAGGTAGCAGCAGTGGCCAATCATTCTTTCACTCAACAGAGCCTTTGGTCTGAGCCAGTTCCTGTTTAGGAGTGGAGGACAGAGCTATGAACAAAATAGAGAGAAGTCCCTTCTCTCACCGAGCTTACTTGTTAGGGGAGGAAGACAGACAGCACAGAGATAAATAAATTTATGACAGATCATGCTAAAGGCCATGAAGAAGAATAAAGCTGGCAAAGGGACAGAGAGATAGGGGTATGGAGACCCTACTGTATGTGGGGTGGTCAGGGAAGGGCCCAGGGAGATGGTTGCATTTGAATAAAGATGAGGAAGGTGAGGAAATGAGCCATATGGGCACATGGCAAAGACTGTTCCAGAAAGAGAGAGCCACGCCATGTAGATATTGTGCAGATCCTTGTGCAGTGCTTTAATTTTATTCTCACAGTAATGAAAAACTATTAGATAATTTTCAGCATAGAAGTTTGATTTTGGATTTAAAATGATCATTCTGGCTACTATGTAAAGACTAGACTAAGGGGATTAGACTGGACCTCAAACAGATAGACCCTTTTTAGCAAAAATATGCTGGCGACTTGGACTAGATAGGGTTGGCCCAGCGGTGGAGGTGAGAAATTATTTTTCTTTTCTTTCTTCTCTTTTCTTTTCTTTTTTCCTTCCTTCCTTCCTTCCTTCCTTCCTTCCTTCCTTCCTTCCTTCCTTCCTTCCTTCCTCTCTTTCTCTGTTTCTCTCTTTTTCTTTTTTTTGACAGTCTGATTCTGTTGCCCAGGCTGGAGTGCAGTGGTACAGTGGTGTGATCTCAGCTCACTGCAACCTCCACCTCCTGGGTTCAAGCGATTCTCCTGTCTCAGGCTCCCAAGTAGCTGGGATTACAGGGGCGTGTCACCACGCCCAGCTAGTTTTTGTATGTTTTTGTAAAGACGGGATTTTGCCATGTTGTCCAGGCTGGTCTTGAACTACTGCCATCAGGAGATCTGCCTGCTTTGGCCCCCCAAAGTGCTGGGATTACAGGTATGAGCCACCGTGCCCGGCTGAGAAATTATATTTCTAAAAAGAGACAACCAGATTTGCTGTGGATTGAATGTGGGATTGTTAAAAAGAGAGAATTGATAGTCAAGAATGACTCTGAGGTTTTTAGCCTAAGCAAACAGTGCCAATGAAATTGTCATTTATTGAGATAGGAAAGAGTGAAGATGAAGCTGGGTTATGGGGAAGGAAACATCAGGTTTTAGATATGTTGAAATTTGAGGTGTCTGTTGGACATGTAGGTGGAGGTGTCAAGTAGGCAGCCTATTGCCACTGTTTGCTTAGGCTAAAAACCTTGGAGTCATTCTTGACTAGCAATTCCCTCTTTTTAAAAATCCCACATTCAATCCACAGCAAATCTGGCTGTCTCTTTTTAGAAGTACAGTTTGGAACTGGAGATTCCTTTGGAAATGATCATTGTAGGTTGATGACATTTAGAGCTGTGGACCAGATGAGCTCCTCTAGAGAATGAGTGAAGGTAGAGAAGAGGGCTAAAAGTGGAGGCCTGGGATACCCCAATTTTAAAATGAGAGAAGATGAGGAGGAATCAGCAAAGTGCTGAGAAGAAGCAGCCAGAAAAAGGGAAGGACAAGCCAGAGAATGGGAAAGAAAGTTTTCTGGGGAAAAGGGAGAAATCAATCACGTTCAGTGCTGCCGATGGTTGGAGTAAGATGAAGACTGGAAAGTTAGCATTGAATTTTGTAACAGGTAGCTCATGGGTACCACTGAAATGATGAATAGAGAGCCAGGGCCCTCCCTGCAAATTTCTGATCTGTGTAAGCCTTGAGTTTCTTGTGTGACTCAGGAGGCAAGAATAAACCACGAGAAACTTCTGGGATTTGGCAACTCTTGGCTCTTTTGAGTGGAGGGCATGAAGTAGGTGTAACTTGGTTTGGAACATTAGAAAAATGTAGCCTGTTTGCACTGCAGGGTGTGACAGAACAGTCTACCTAATCTCAGTGTAAATGCATTGAGATTTGCATCAGTGTACCTTTTGCTTCCAGGGATTGTGAATTGCAGGTCATGTGTGTTGAGGGTGTAAATGAGAGGTAGTGGTAAAAGTGGGAGAAGGGTGGGGATTTTGGCAATGAAGCTGTGGAGTGAAAAATGGAAAATGAGGATAAAGCCCACCTGGTCCTTGGAGTCACACTGATCCCATCTTGAGGAGGGAAATTGTGGCACCTGTAAAGGGAGGTCCATGACATGTTTTTGACAAAGAGTCACTGTAACAGAGCTAAAGCTCTTTATACTTGAGTACCACAGAGGGAGTTATGAAATACCGACTTAGCTATGTCACCCAGTTAAGTAAAAGTTACACCATCCTTTTTCCGTCTCCAACATCCTAATTATACCACAAGTTTGGGACCACAATTAAAACCAGGAGGACAGATCCCAGAGGCAAAAACCAGTCAACAAGCCTGAGTCACAAAATTAGAAAAGCATCAAACATTTGGAAAGAAACCCATTAGTGGAGGGGAGCTTTATAGTATGTGCATTATTGGTGACAAAGCGGAACAAATTTCCAAACTTTTTTGGGAAATTACAGAGTACAGCGACCCCAAAGATTATCTTGAGAGTAAGAGATGGTAAATGGATACTCATTCATTCATTCATGCATTCATTCATTCAATTTGGTTTTGGAACAACATCCATACGCCAGGGGTATATCAGAGAACAAAGTAGTTGTGATCCCTGCACTCACACTATTTACAATCTATGTACTGTCAGGTAAACAAGCAATTTACAGCTTGATGTGATAAATAACATGAGGGGGTGAAATACAGGAACTAGATAGCCAGAGACAAGAGGCACCTAATCACAGTAAGGGGTCAAGGAGGCTCCTGAGATGAAACAATGTCTAATCTGAGACCTGAAGTTGAGGAGATTTGTGGGCACCTATTACATGGGAGGACAGTACAGTGGGCATTGGGTCTGATTGCTTGGGTTTTTTTTTTTTTTTTTCAGATAGATAGAAAGTTTCGCTTTCGAGTGCAGTGATGCAATCACGGCTGACTGCAGCCATAACTTCATGGGCTCAAGTGATCCTCCCACCTCAGCCTCCCAAGTAGCTGGCACCACAGGTATGCATCACCATTCCCGGCTAATTTCTTCTTATGTTTTGCAGATACAGGGTCTCCCTATGTTACCCAGGCTGGTCACAAACTCCTGGGCTCAGGTGACCCTTCCACTTCAGGCTCCCAAAGTTCTGAGATAACAGGCATGGGCCACCGTATCTGGCCATGATTGCTTGGGTTTAAATCTGGGCTCTGCCACCAGTTGTGGACCTTGGTGAAGTTAGTCATCTTTCAAACCTCAATAACTTCGTGGATTAATAATACCACTATTTCAAGGAGATGATTATGATGAGTAAATAGTCAGCAAAGCATTAAGCCCCACATCTAACTGTAGTTAAGAGATAAAGAGTAAAATGCCAACAATATCTTCTAAAATTAAAGTTTTGTGTTATAACTGTAACTATAAAAATAAGGACTAAGGGCTTTGCTAACTTCATCCAAAGTCCTATTTTCTCTACGACGATTTAAGTTCCTCAATGTCAAACACACCTCCCACCAGGTCTGCAGGCTCTGCCCTTGAGGTGGCAAAGAGATGCCAGAGGTGAACGTGAGAATGAGAACTGGCAGAACTCAACGTGGAAATGTTGCTAGAGCTAAGATGGCACCGGCCTCCATCATCAACAGCAGGATTGAATCACAGGGCACAGCTCCCCAAGAAGCATTTACAGAAGAAATGAGCCACAGCATCACCTCGACTGAACAGTTCTGGCCAGGATTTCTGTGCATGTGTTTTAAGAATTTTAAAAATCGAGAAATAGTTCACATACCGTAAAATTCACCCTTTAAAAGTGTACAATTCAGTGGTTTTTAGTGCATTCCCAAATTTGTGCAACCATCATCACCATCTGATTCCAGGACATTTTCAACCCCCACAAAAAGAAACCACTTGGCAGGTTTTTGAAAGGGGCAAATCTGTGCCAGAGTTGCTGATGGAGCAATAGTCTCTGTGATAAAGAAACTTAAAATTTCCACTTCAGATCTGAACTGTAAAGCTCATTTCCAGGGGTTTTCTGCCTCTCCCCTCCCCAGCCACTCTGGGCTCAATCTAGACTTTTGATTTCTACTGACCTCGAAGAATTGCCCCACAGCAGCATTGTCCTGTGTTCCAACACTGTTTTGTGTTTCTGACATGGGTTTGTATTTTCTCGTCCACCTGTTAGAGAATACTTGTTATCTCGCGGTTAACTTGTTCTCTTATCAACCTTTTCTTTCCTCACTGTCTCTAATCCCCGCAAGCTCCACCTCCCAGGTTCAAGCGATTCCCCTGCCTCAGCCTCCCAAGTAGCTGGGACTACAGGCACACACCACCATGCCCGGCTAATTGTTTGTATTTTAGTAGAGACGGGGTTTCACCATGTTGGCCAGGATGGTCTCGATCTCCTGACCTCATGATCCACTCCTCTCGGCCTCCCAAAGTGCTGGGATTACGGGCGTGAGCCACCGTGCCCGGCCAAGGGCAGGAATTCTTAATCGCTCCTCTCAGATGACTTCCCACAGCTGGCTTCCTGTGTTTCTCCTTGCTAGGAATTTTATAGGAATGAGGAGTTTAATGGGTGCCGAGTTTTAGCTGGGGAAGAAGAAAAAGTCCCGGAGATTAATGGTGGTGATGGTTGCATCAGAATGTAAATGAATGTACTTCATGCCACAGAACGGTACACTTAAAAATGGTTAAAATGGTAAATTTTATGTTGTGTATATTTTAGCACAATAACAAAACAATAATTTTATAGGCTGTGGTTATGATCCTGCAAGCTGTGAGACTTAGCAAAAAGTGAGTTTCTTCTGTGAAACAGGAAGAACCATTCATTCAACAAATACTTCTCAAGCATCCTTTATAAGAAGACAAGATGGTATTATGGTTAAAAAATCAAACTCTAGAGGCTGGTGGCCTGGATTTAAATCTTGACTCTGGCTCTCTCACTGTTGGAAAATGGGCGAGCCAAACTTTTCTCTGTGCCTTAGTTTTCTCATCTGGAAAATGGAGATAGTAGTTCCTCTGTCATAAGGATTGTTGTGAGAAATAATTCAGTTAATATATAAAAATAAAACAGGGTCTGGCACAAGATAAATGCTACCTGTTATCATTATTATTATTATTATTATTTGCTTGAGTTAATGTATAAAATATGTAAACAGTATGCAGCATAAAATAAGTGCTACCTATAATTATTATTGTTATTTTGTGCCAGGCACCATTCTAGAAGGTGGAGATACAGCAGTGAACCCTTGCCTTCCTGGAACTTACCATTTAGAGGGGGAAATAGACAATACATAAGGAAATGTATAATATGGCAGGTAGTAGTTAATATCTGCCTCGTAGCATTTTTTTTTTTTTTTTTTTGAGATGAAGTTTCACTCTTGTTGCCCAGGCTGGAATGCAATGGCGCGATCTCAGCTCACCGCAACCTCCGCCTCCCAGGTTCAAGCAATTCTCCTGCCTCAGCCTCCCGAGTAGCTGGGATTACAGGCATGTAACACCATGCTTGGCTAATTTTGTATTTTTAGTAGAGACGGGGTTCCTCCATGTCGAGGCTGGTCTCGAACTCCTGACCTCAGGTGATCCACCCGTCTCGGCCTCCCAAAGTGCTGGGATTACAGGCGTGAGCCACCGCGCCCGGCCTGCCACATAGTATTACAATGAAAAATTACATGAGGTAATATATGGAAAGTGGCCGATATAGTCAGAACCTGTCTGAAAATGGGCACTTAATAAATAAATGTTAACTCTCCTTTTCTCTCTGTTCCCCTCTCCCCTTCCCTCCTCTCCCCTCCCCTCCCCTCCCTTTTCCTTCCCCTCCCCTCCTCTCTCCTCTCCTTTACCTATTCTCTCTTTGGAGAGAAATCAGTCAGAAGACAAGCAGCCAGGGGTGCCCATACACATCAGCAGAGGAGGCTGGAGGAACAGTTCAGGCCAGGGCCTCCAAAAGCTGGCTGCAATTTCTGTGGCAGGTAGTTTCTCTCTTGCCGCTTTAGGGGAAATATGAATCATCCGTTGTTGTTTGGTTTCCATTTCCTGGGAGGCTGCAGGCCCAGGAAATCTGTGGTTTGAGCATCAGTGCCGAGATCAAATGAGATGGCTATTAGCAGCAGAGTGTGTTGCTGGGACCACTGACAAAGTTCTCTTGAGCCAAATGACTCACCTTGAGCTGGCTCCTTGGCCCACTTTCTCCTGATTGCATTCAGCTCAAGAAATGAGTCGAATTTCCTGGCCCAGGGTGACTCTTCCTTAGCTGTACCGGGTGGTAGAGCACATCTGGACCGGGATGGGGCAGAGGTCCAGCCTGTGTTGTCATCCCCATTTTACACATGACGGGAAAGGTGGTCCTGGGTCCCCAATTCTTCCACTATATAACATGCTGTTTCCCCAAGTGCTGAGTAGATCCTATCACAACCAGTCCTAGGACAACCGAGCACTGGTCACCACAACCTTGCCACTGCTGACCTTGGTTGAAGTCCACTTACTTGATCCAGCTATACTCCATTATAATGAACAATATAATGAAACCATCAGGACAACCTCATGGAGCTTTTGAAAGGAGAATTAACCAGTTATTACAAAAATAAAAGACAGAGAGTGAGCGAGAGAAAGATCAATACAGACGGCAGATGTTAAGAGAAATACATGCAAGTGTTCTACATCATTCTTCCTTTGGGTCTCGATTCTCTTTCAAACCGTTCCTATGAACCAAAGAAATCCTCATGAACATTAATTTAAAAGTGAAGGAAGAAGAAGCCTCCATGACAGAGGAGCAATCCAAGCCTCTCTAGCATGGCAGATTTGGCCCAGGATAAAGAAGAGTGGTGTCATGATCAGGACACAGTCAGGAAGGGCCGGGGGAGCTCCGGAGCAAATGCAGCAAAATGCCGACATCTGTTTTATCTCAACAGTGGGTATGTGGCTGTCTGTTATGTGATTTTGTACTTTTATGTATTTTTGAAATATTTCATACTAAATCAAGAAGTGTGGAATTCGAAGTCAGAAAACCTGAGCTCAAATTTCACCTTCTTGGATAGGCTACTCAGTTTCTGACTGTGCAGATCTATCGAATGTAGATAACAGTAAGCAATCCGTAGGTTTGTTATGATTCCCAGGCAAGATAAAACATTGGAAGCATTTTGTAAATTTAGAATCACCCCTAAAAGGAATCCCATACCCATGAGCAGTCACACCTGCTCCTCCTTTCCCCTCAGTCCCAGGCAGCCACGAATATGCTTTCTTGTCTCTGCAAATTCACCTCTTCTGGACATTTCATATGAATAGAATCATACAATATCGAGCCTTTGACAACTTGCTTCTTTCATTTAGTATAAGCTTTTTCAAGGTTCATTCATGCTGCAGCAGGTATCAATACTTCATTCCTTTTTCTTACTGAATAATATTCTGCTCTGTGGATACAGAACATTTCATTCATCCATTCACCAGCTGATGGACATTTGGGCTCCCTCTACTTTGGGGCTATTATGAATGATGCTGCTATGACCATTCACATACAAGTTTTGTGTAGATGGATGTTTGCATTTATTTTGGGTATGTACCCAGAGGCTGCTAGATGTTTCAACATTTCAATAGAACCAGAGCTAATAGATTTCTCTCTCTCTCTTTTCTCTCTTCTCTCTCTCTCTGTTTCCTCTCTCTTTGTGTGTGTGTATATGTGTGTGTGTGTATATGTTTGTGTGTGTGCACTCAATTTGAAAATAATGACACTCTAAAAAGTCATGTGGGTCAAAATACAAAACATACGGCCAGGTGCGGTGGCTCACGCCTGTAATCCCAACACTTTGAGAGGCCGAGGCAGGCAGATCATAAGCTCAGGAGTTCAAGACCAGCCAGACCAACATGGTGAAACCCCGTCTCTACTAAAAATATAAAAAATTAGCTTGATGTAGTGGCGGGCGCCTGTAATCCCAGCTACCCAGCAGGCTAAGGCAGGAGAATCACTTGAACCCGGGAGGCGGAGGTTGCAGTGAGCCAAGATCACGCCACTGCACTCCAGCCGGGGTGACAGAGTGAAACTCCATCTCAAAAAACAAAAACCAAAATAAAACAAAACATACTCAGAGATCAGTTTTCAAAATTTGGTATAGACCTTAGTTCTTTTGTCTGAGAAAGGGGAGAAGTAAAGCAGCTTACCACCATGGATCATTTTAGCTTTAAAACTTATCATTATTATTATTTGAGACAGTATCTTCCTCTGTCACCCAGGCTGGAATGCAGTGGTGTGATCACAGCTTTATTCCTTTTTCTTACTGAATAATGTTCTGCTGTACAGAACATTTCATTTATCCATTCACCAGTTGATGGACAACTGGATAGATAAAAGACTGCAGCTTTGAACTTCTGAGCTCAAGTGATCCCCCTGGCTTAGCCTCCCAGGTAGGTAGAACTACAGGCATGCCGCCACCACGCCCAGCTAATTTTTAAACTTTTTGTAAAGACAAGGTCTCGCTATGTTGGCCAGGCTGGTCTTGAACTCTTGGCTTCAAGGGATCCTCCCGCCTTGGCCTCCCAAAGTGTTGGGATTACGGACATGAGCCACCATGCCTGGCTCTAGGTTTTTATTAATCTCCCTGATAAACATGTATTCATTTATAAATAAACTCACTTTTATTTCCCAAGAGATTTGAGGTGGCTTACAGTATAAACCTGAAAAGACAGCTACAAATCAGTTCAGAAAGAGAACTCCTCACCATACAGGAACCTGGGCAGAGAGGGTTAGTAGGAGTCTCACATTTTATGCTTTGCTCCCTGGCAGGTGCACACATAGATATGGCTAGGAGGCTATGCAAAACCAGGGCAGCAGAGACTTCAGGACGACTGGTCACAGCCACTCTCTGAGGGAGACATTTTATTTTGCATTTGTATTGTGTGCTCTGAGATGAAAGTTGAGCTTCTTCCTCTGGGAAGCTCATGATCTAGTGGAGACACACGGGTCCACACAATTAGAACCCAGGGTACAAAATGCAAAGGTAACTGTGGTAGCTCAGAGGAGAGGTGAAGTGTGGTGGTGATAGGTGGGGACCCGTAGGCCCAGAAAAGCTGTTCTGGGGGTGATGGCTGAGCTGTCTGAAGTCATGTGACCTGGTGGTTCCGTTACTCATAGGCTGTGTGGTATGGAATAAGTTATTCCATCTTAACGAACCTAGTTTCCTCATCTGACAATGGGGACAAGATTATTAAAGTGCTTAGCACAGTGCCTGGCATGCTGTGAGTGCTCAGTAGATATTATCTATAGTTATTATATCAGTGCTCCTTAGTGTTTCTCTTCTGGATTAAATGTGTGTGTGTGCTCGTGTGTATGTTTGTATCTGGCTGAGACTAGAGCCTGTGGGAGTGCTTCTTACCTGGGGCTGCAAATGTACCAGATAATCAGAGCAAGTTTCATAGTGTCAGCTATCCAATGGGAAAGGTCAAGATCCAAGAGCCAGAGAACAGGGGCTGATAGGCCAGTATCCAGCCAAGAATTTAGACATAGAAGACATAGGAAACCATGGTTCAGAAGTAAACAGGATGAATGTTCTGGATAAACACCTGTGTGTCTATCAAATGCTGTTACCCGTGTCTCTGCAGGTGACACTGGGACAATTGGGTGTAATAATGAGCTAAGGAAGGAACGGATAGAATTAGCCTGATGGAAGAGAGAGGGAATGTTGCCCTACGTAAAGGAAGCAAGATGTGTGAGGGAGAGAGGCTTGGGAGAACCTGCCATGTTTTGGAGCAATGGGCAGCTTGGTAGGACTACAGAATGGGAAACTGCAGGAAGATGGAGGCTGAGAAGGCAATGGGGGCCAGGTATTGCAGGCTCTGGAGGTCAGGCTTAGCAATCTGCTCATCATTCTGAGCATAAGACGGGGCCAGGGAAGGAGCTGGAGAACAGGAATGGCAGTGTCAGATTTTTGGATTAAAAAGCTCCCTCTGGCTGCCGTGTGAAGCTTGAGTTGTGGGAAGACAATCTGACAGCAGCAATTGCAATTCTGTGGGAGTGGAGAAGGTGCTTATGCTGAACAAGGGTAATAGTTCCATGATTTATTATACTAGCGATTATGGTGATGCCAGTGTTCTGGAGCAAGTTGAAAGGCAGATCCAGGGCTCAAACCCGGTGGAAAATGGTCAGGAAGGGAAAGTTTTAAAAAGTCTGCAACTAAAAAAAAAATTGACACCGAAACAAGAAGAAGGGGGAAATTTTCATAAAAAGAACCACCAAAGTCAACTTTGTAAATGTAAAAATGAGAACGCGTCTCTGCAACCTTTACTTATTCCAAAACTGAGACAAGAGGCACCTTCATTTTCAATATGGAAGCAAGAGCCTCCTTGTTGCCCTGGGCAACCTGTTGCTGTGATCAGCTTGTATGAAACGCTTTGTGAATATTCATCCCTCCACTGATAAATGCCTTTTCATTTCCTATTACTACTGTGATAACTTCCCATTAGTTCTGTGGCTTAAAGGAACACAAATTTATTATTTTACAGTTTGGGAGGTCAGAAGGTGACATGGATCTTAATGGAGCTAAAAGTGCCACATCAGCAGGGCTGCGCTTTTTTTTTCTGAATGTCCCAGCCTCTAGGGACCTGAATTCCTTGGCTCATGACCCCTTCTTCCATCTTCAAAGCCAGCAACTGCCTCACTCCAACCTCTGCTTCTGTCATCATATCCCCTTCTCTGATTCTGGTTCTTCTGTCTCCCGTTTTCACTCATAAGGACCCTTTTAGAAACCAGGATATTCTCCCGATCTCAGGATCCCTAATGTAATCACACCTGCAAAGTCCCTTTGGTCATGTATTTGCAGGTTCTGGTGACTAGGATGTGGACATTTTGGAGGGCTGTTATCCTGCCTATTGTGGTGGTTGTGCTTATTATGGAATGGAAATAATAAGAAATGGGCTTACATGGCAGCGAGGCAATGTGTGGTGATGGTTAAACCACAACTGGTGGGGCCAGGCTTCCTGGGTTTGCATGCTGTGTCTCCCAACTGCCAGCCCACAGGTCTCTGTTCACTTCCTCATCCAGCAGTGGGATGTTAATCAGACCCACCTCACAGAGTTGAGAACCAATTAAGTGCTAGTATATGTCAATAACTTTGAGTAGTAACTGGCACATAGTAAGTGCTCATTAAATATTGACCATTATTATCTGATGCACAGGTATTGTATAATCCATTTGCTCCTGTGTTTGAATTTGATTATGTATGGCAGCATCTGTCGGAGTGTGTATCTGTGTGTGTGTGTGTATCTGTGTGTGTGTGTGTGTGTGTTGGGTGTGTTGGGGGAACGTGTGTGTTTAAGAAAAGTCTTCTTCCTAGGACTTGTTATTAGTTGTTAAGGAAAGCACCTGACAACAGCTGAGCCCTACAGGCTAATTACTGATGCTGACTCTTCAATAAACATAACAATGTTTTCTGGAACTATTAAGATTTCCATGATAAAACCTGCAGATAGAAATATTAGGTTATGTCTTTCAGATTTTGTGTCTACTATTCCATGAGATTTTATCAAATCTATACTGTTTTTATCAAATCCTACATTTTCTTTCTTTCTTTCTTTCTTTCTTTTTTTTTTTTTTGGTGGAGTCTTGCTCTGTTTCCCAGGCTGGAGTGCAGTGGTGCAATCTTGGCTCACTGAAACCTCCACCTCCTGGGTTCAAGCGATTCTCCTGCCTCAGCCTCTCAAGTAGCTGGGATTTCAGGTGTGCGCCACCACACCCGGCTAATTTTTGTATTTTTAGTAGAGACAGGGTTTCACCATATTGGCCAGGCTGGTCTCAAACTCCTGACCTCAAGTGACCCACCTGTCTCAGCCTCACAAAGTGCTGGGATTACAGGCGTGAGCCACCATGCCCAGCCAAAATCATACATTTTCTACTTCTTATTTGATACACATGGCAGGTTGGATCAGTTTTAGCAGTATAGACATGTAGTTTGTTTTCCATTAAATAACTTTATTAAATAGAAAAGTTTGAGCATGAGGGCTAAAAAAATTATTTATGATTTGTTTTTAATATAGAGACAGGGTCTTGCCCTGTTGCCCAGGCAGGAGTACAGTAGCATGATCATAGCTCACTGCAGCCTCAAACTCCTGGCCTCGTGTGATCCTTCCACCTTGGCCTCCCAAAGCACTGGGATTATGGATGTGAGCCCTTTGCCCAGCTATTTCTTATTTTTAAACATAATTCTCATTTATTCCCAACGTCACACACACAGCTTAAGGAAAGACTATCTTGCCTTCTATCACATTTCTGGCTTCATAAATAACATAATTTTAATAACATAGTGTATCATTTTATTGCCAATCAAGTTATGAGAAACAGCATTCTTACCCTGTTTAATACTTATAAAATTAATTAAATCAGATCTATATCAATGTAAACTTGATTGCTCTTTAGTAATCTATCTTACACGATGCATGCATAATTTATTCCTCAATGGTTTTTATAATATTCTTCAAAATGAATACTAAGACACTTACTTAAATTGAACAATAAAGTTACACTTTTAATGACAAGGAATATATCTCATTTGGCTGATTGATTTGAAAATTAGGTTATATGATGAAACATTTTTCATCAGTTGAATGAGCCAAATCAGCAGCTCCAAGATTTTGACAAAATTTTATTTAAGGTCCACAAGATAAAAGCATTAATGTAGTTCTACTACAAAAGATGTGTGGAAATAAAAATTTTTGTTTTCTCAACTTGTTCTGAGACAGATTTAATAATATGCCTCTAAGTATAAGGATGACTGGTAAAATAATACTTATTTAAAAGTCTTGGCCTTTTTAGTATACTTCAGAGAATGAGACATTAAAGAACAAATCTGTTCGCAAGTTGAATGATTTCTAATTATTTGCTTTTGACAAAATTGTAGGGAGACCTAACCAAAGCGATAGATCCTTAAGATTTATTAAGATCCTTTTATTAAAAGGAGTTCAAATAATTGTTTTTCAGTGCTTTAAGAAAATTCTTTCTCTTCTCATCTACTTTTTTACGTGTGTGTGTGTGTGTGTGTGTGTGTGTGTGTGTGACAGAGTCTTGCTCTGTCTCCCAGGCTGGAGTGCAGTGGCACCATCTCGGCTCACTGCAAACTCCGCCTCCTGGATTCAAGGGATTTTCGTGCCTCAGCCTCCCAAGTAGCTGGGATTACAGGCACACACCATCCTGCCCAGCTAATTTTTTTGTATTTTTATTTTTATTTTATTTTTTGACACAGCGTCTCTCTTTGTTGCCCAGGCTGGAGTGCAGTGGCATGATCTCGGCTCAATGCATCCTCTACCTTCTGGGTTCAAGTGATTCTCCTGCCTCAGCCTCCTGAGTAGCTGGGATTACAGGCGTGTGCCACAACACCTGGCTAATTTTTTTTTTTGTATTTTTAGTAGAGATGGGGTTTCGCCATGTTGGCCAGGCTGGTCTTGAACTCCTGTCCTCAGGTGATCTACCCACCTCGGCCTCCCAAATTGCTGGGATTATAGGTGTGGGCCACAGTGCCCAGCCCCTGTCTACTAATTTATGGGAAGGAAAGTTCTCAGTGTTCACATCTATAAAAAAGAAAAACAGAATAGAAATTGTTCTAAACCTCATCTCTTTCCAGTAGTGTATAATAGTTATTCGTGAATATATGAACTTGCTGGCAGTAAATATCTACATCCATGTAATTGAGATGCATTAAAATTACTTTAAATATTGTAATTATATAACAGAGTTAAAATATATTTATGTTGTTCGTTCAGTTGTGTACTACTAATAACTTGTGATACTTACTTCTAGAAGATGTTTTTCTTTTACATTTAGAGCCTAGTAGTCAGAGGAAAAAAGTTTCACTCACATATATGCTACAGAGTACAATAAAATGGTCAACAAAAGACTTTAACACATAAAAACATATTAGAATAAAATCCTGAGGGGGAAGAAAAACAGAAATAACAGTTCAAAGAGATACAAGAATAATGTAGATTTCTGACCGTAAAAGAAAAAGCTGTTTGTGCTTTTCGTTTTTGTTTTTGTTTTTTTGAGACAGGGTCTCACTCTGTTGCTTAGCCTGGAATGCAGTAGTGCAGTCATGGCTCACTGCAGCCTCCACTTCCCGGGATCAAGTGATCCTCTCACCTCAGCCTCCTACGTAGCTGGGACTACAGGTATGCAACACCACACCCAGCTAATTTTTTGTGTGGTTTGTAGAGGTGGGGTTTTGGCATGTTGTCCAGGCTGGTTTTGAACTCCTGGGCTCAAGAAATCTGCCCACCTCAGCCTCCCCAGATGCTGCAATTACAGGTGTGGTCCACTGTGCCAGGCCTTGTTTGTGTATTTTTTTAAATGGGTGATAGTGAGGGGCAAATTGCTGGGGTATTCCATGGATAATAAAGTCACTTAAAACAGTGATGCAGCTGTTTTCTTTTCAAGTATATGTTGGTATAATACATTGAGAACCTTTTGTAATCATTTAATCTTAAATAGAAATGGTAAATTAAAGTTTAGGTAAATTAGAAATGTATAAAGAAGTATAGTTTTCAGTCTTGTTTTTTTAGCGAATATTAGAGTGAACATTTTTGAATCCCGCTGACTTAGTTTCAGAGAGTGGACCTCAGCAGGTCTGTGAAAGCAAATGGCCAAGCCTTGGCCTGTGCATCTCAGCACCTCACTGCTTGGTTTGTCTTAGAGAGGCTGCCAAACCCTGACCTCAGAGGGTCTCGCTCAGGCACTGCAAGAAAGAGAGTGGTTGGGTCCACAGGGCATAGTCGGCAATATTGCCTTTCAGACTAGTTTGCTCAATTCTATTAAACATGACTCTTTTCTCAAAGTGTATCTACCAAACACCCATGTAGTATTCACTGTGTACCTGGCACTGTTCCAATTGCCTTACAAATGTTAACTGACTTAAGCATCATAAAAACCCTATGAGTTAAGTAACAATGTTATCTCCATTTAACAGATGAGGAAACTGAGGCATAGAGAGATTAAGTAACACGCTAAAGGTCACACAGCTAATAAATGGTAGAACCAGGATTTCTTCTACATTGGTCTTTTTTTTTTTTTTTTTTAAAAAGGCGGGGGAGCAGAAAGAAGTTATGGTATTCTCTATATTTAAGTGGATGTCTATCATCAAGCCTATCAGAATTCTTTGTCTCCAACATGCAATAGTAGTTTCATTCCCGTTTCTTTCTTTCTTTTTTTTTTTTCTTGAGACAGAGTTTCGCTCTTGTCGCCTAGGCTGGAGTGCAATGGCACCATCTCAGCTCACTGCAACCTCTGCCACCTGGGTTCAAGTGATTCTCCTACCTCAGCCTCCTAAGTAGCTGGGATTACAGGCACGTGCCACCACACCCAGCTAATTTTTGTATTTTCAGTAGAGACAGGATTTCACCATGTTGGCCAGGCTGGCCTCAGGTGATCCACCAGCCTCGGCCTTCCAAAGTGCTGGGATTATAGATGTGAGCCACCACGCCCGGCCCCAGTCCTGTTTCTATATCCAACCTTTGCCTGGCTTACAAATAGACTAGATTTACCTGTGGGGATCCTAGGAATCTAGTACAGAATTGAGATGCACTGGGATTGAATTTCAGTGGCCTGGTTAATGACACTGGCTTTCACAGCCTATGAATCACCATACAAATGCCTTATTCAGAAGCCGAGGTGGAGACCGAGGGACTCTGGATAATTAGTATTGCAGGTCACTAGTAAAAGGCCTCAGAAAGCATCAAACCATCCCAAGAAATTATTTTTCCTGGCCTTCTCCATACAACCTCGTAATTCCAGTTTCAGATGTTTGGAGTGGGCAAAATGCTCTTACGATTTCCTTTGCAGCAATGAGGAAAACGCATTACCCTGACAGTGGTGTTGAGGAGAGAAACCATTTTTCTTCCATCTCCTGCCACTATCTTCCAAACAACTTCCATTAAATTTGCCATTTGACACAGGCAGAGGGTGGCAAAAGAGATAGCAAGAACTTAGAGGGTGAAAAATACCGTAAGAAGTTTGCCACTTTGCAAAAGAAAAACCACTTTAAAAAACACAAGCCCTTCTTGAAAAAAAAATCTCTCCTTGATGCAAAACAACATAGCTATCTTTTTTTTTTTTTTTTTTTTTTTCAGACAGAGTCTTACTTTATCCCCTAGGCTGTAGTGCAGTGGCACGATCTCGGCTCACTACAACCACTACAACCTCTGCCTCCCAGGGTCAAGTGATTCTCCTGCCTCAGTCTCCTGAGTAGCTAGGATTACAGGTGTCTGATGCCACACCCAGCTAATTTTTGTATTTTTAGTAGAGATGGGGCTTCGCCACGTTGGCCAGGCTGGTCTCGAACTCCTGACCTCAGGTGATCTGCCCACCTAGGCCTCCCAAAGTGCTGGGATTACAGGCACGAGCCACTGCACCCGGCCCAACATAACTGTCTTCAAAAAAGTTCTTCATTTATAGACAGATTGGTATCTATTACTGTGCCTTCTGACAAACTATACTTCTGGGCAACTCTGGGATTTTCCATGTCCTTAATATTACGTAGGACACTTTGGAGCTCTGAGCCAGTCCCCACATCCCGGACTTGGCCTTCCACTTCAATCTGTTATGAGGATTGACAAAGATCATCTCCTTTGACCAAAACTTGACTCAGCCTCCCCTGAGTCCTCTGCTTAACTGGTCCTGAGGTCTTGACCTTGGGCCTTTCTTTCTGTCCTTGTAGAATCCAGTTTGAGCAAGAATCCTACTAAGTCAGTTGAGGAAAGTCCCCCACCGTTGGTATCTGACCACCCTCTGTGATAGCTTATCACCTTGGCCTGCCTGCAGCAAAGATCCTATCAATACACGAACTCTCCATCCTTGATGTTTCATTTTAGTAATTTTTCATCCACTGCCCCGCCCTCCTCCTTGGCTGTCAATCCCTGCTTGCTGTTGCAGTCGGAGCTGAGTCCAATCTCTCTCCCCCAGAGCAAGAACCCATTGCAGTGATCCCTGTACCGATGGCCACGGACCCCTTGAATAGTCCACCACTTGTCTTTAACAAGTGTTTGGATACATTTTTTTTTCTTTTTCTTTTTTTTTTTTTTTTTTTTTTGAGATGAAGTCTTACTTTGTCACCCAGGCTGGAGTGCTTTGGTGCCATCTCGGCTCACTGCAACCTCAGCCTCCCAGGTTCAAGCAGTTCTCCTGCCTCAGCCTCACAATTAGCTGGGACTGCAGGCACCCACCACCACGCCTGGCTAATTTTTTTTATTTTGTTTTTTTGAGACAGAGTCTTGCTTTGTCGCCCAGGCTGGAGTGCAGTGGTGCGATCTCGGCTTACTGCAACCTCCGCCTCCTGGGTTCAAGCGATTCTTCTGCCTCAGCCTCCCAAGTAGCTGGGACTACAGGTGTGTGCCACCACGCTTGGCTAATTTTTTGTATTTTTAGTAGAAATGGGATTTCACCATGTTGGCCACGCTGGTCTCAAACTCCTGATCTTCAAATGATCTGCTTGCCTCAGCCTCCCAAAGTGCTGGGATTACAGGCGTGAGCGACCACACCCAGCTACATTTTTTCTTTAACAGGACAGACCATCTGGGCTATTATCAGTCCTGGTAAGAAGGCCGCTGGGATCAGCCAGGTCCTAGCCCACCACTAACCAGATTTAAATCTGTTAGAAAAATTTCCCAACACCTCAGTTTTACTGCACAAGGATTAAATTGTCTTCTAGTTGTCTGGGAGCATCAAAAGAACTGAAGCAAAAAACAAACTGGCTTTAGGGGAGCTGTGCCAGTGTCAGGCCCTATGAATGGCATTGGAGAGCCCTGTCTGCGAGTAATGGGGCAGATGGTTATTAACAAGAATGGATGGTTATTAACAAGAACGTGTGCTCTGATTCTTGCCTGTTATCTACTTTGTAAAAAGGAATTGAGTATGGTCATGTGCCGCATCACAAAGTTTCTGTGTATGATGGGCCACATATATGAGGGTGGTCCCATCAAATTATAATGGAGCTGAAAACTTCCTATCGCCTAGTGACATTGCAGCACAGTGTGTTACTCACATGTTTATGAGTAATGCATTGATGATTGGTGATGCTGGTGTACACACACTTTCTGCTCTGCCAGTCCTATAAAAATCTACACATAAAACATAAACTATGTACAGTATGTAATAGTTGATAATAATAAATTGACTGTGTTACTGGTTTCTGTATTTACTATACCATACTTTTTATTGTTAGGTTAGAGTGTATTCCTTCTACTTATGTGAAGTTAACTGTAAAGCAGCCTTAGGCAGGTCCTTCGGGAGGTATTGTTATCATAGGAGATGACAGTTCTATGCATGTTTTTGCCCCAAAGACCTTCCAGTAGGAAGAGATGTGGAGGGAGAAGTCAGTGACATTGATGATCCTGACCCTGTGGAGGCCTATGCTAATGTGTGTGTGTCTTAGCTTTTAATCAAGAAGTTTAAAAAGTAGGCCAGATGGTGGCTCACACCAGTAATCCCAGTACTTTGGGAGGCTGAGGTGGGAGGATCGTTTGAGCTCAGGAGTTCAAGACCAGTCTGGGTAACATAATGAGACCCCCGTCTCTAGAAAAAAAAAATAAAAAAATTAGCCAGATGTGGTGGCGCATGCCTGTAGTCCCAGCTACTCAGGAGGCTGGGACAGGAGGGTGGCTTGAACCCAGGAGGTTGAGGCAGCAGTGAGCTGTGATCAGGCCACTGCCCTCCAGCCTGGGTGACAGAGCAAGACTCTGTCTCAGGAAAAAAAAAAAAAAAAAAGTTTAAAAAGTAAAAAAAATTTAAAGTTTTAAAAAGCTTTTAGAATAAGGATATAAGGAAAATATTTTTGTACAGCTATACAATATGTGTTTTAAGCTAAATGTTATTACAAAAGAGTCAAAAAGTTTTAAAAGATCAAAAAGTTTAACATGTAAAAAGTTGCAGGAAGCTAAAGTTAATTGATTATTGAAGAAAACAATTTTAAATAAATGTAGTGTAGCCTAAGTTACAGTGTTTACAAAGTCTGCAGTAGGGTACAGTAATGTCCTAGGCCTTCACATTCACTCACCACTCACTCATTCACTGACTCACCCAGAGCAACTTCCAGTCCTGTGAGCTCCATTCACGGTAAGTGCTCTATGCAAGTATACCATTTTTTATCTTTTAGACCATATTTTTAATGTACTTTTTCTATGTTTAGATACACAAATGCTTCCCATTGTGTTCCAATTGCCTACAGTGTCCAGTAGAGTCACATGCTGTACTGGTTTGTCGCCTAGGAACTGGTTTGTAGCCTATGACTGAGCCATATAGCCTAGGTGGGTGGTGGGTTGTACCATCTGGGTTTATGTAAGTACACTCTGCGATGTTCACACAAGAATGAAATTGCCTAGTGATGCATTTCTTAGAACATATCCCCATCATTAAGGGATACACGACTATAATAAAAGTTGAGAGACTGAAGGGAAGGGAAAGGGTAGAGGATGTTCTTTGTGACCTAAGGAGGTATGGAGAGGGAAGAAGGCTATCGCATTAGATAGGGCAGAATTTAGGAGTTATGTGTTGCTGGAGTGTTCTAGATGGAGTCTTCTTTAATTTTGTTTTGAAAGATATAAATCAGAGATTAAAATTTTTTAAAAAATTTCCTTTGATTGTTTAGACTGTGCTTCTTTGGAGGTGAACTTGTGCTGATACTTGATGGGTCACGCAGACTTACAGTGAGAAAGAGCTTCAGGAAAATCAGAAGAGAAATCTGAGCAATAATTAAAAACACATTGTATTAGTCTGTTCCCAACGCTGCTAATAAAGACATACCTGACACTGGGTAATTTTTAAAGAAAAGAGGTTTAACGGACTCACAGTTCCACGTGGCTGGGGAGGCCTCACAATCATGGCAGAAGACCAAGGAAGAGCAAAGGGATGTCTTACATGGTGGCAGGCAAAAGAATATGTGCAGAGGAACTGCCCTTTATAAAACTATCAGATCTCGTAGGACTTATTCACTATCATGAGAACAGCATGGGAAATACCTGCCTCTATGATTCAATTACCTTGCATTCCTGACCCATGTAAATCCCTGGTCTACATTGCCCTTCATAATGGTCTTGTAGCATTTTCTAGTTATTACTGGTATTTGTGAACACATCTATTCTCCTTAACTATTAATAGTATAAACAATTTGAGGGTAGGGCATACTATATTTTATTTTTTAACCCTTCGGACCACAATGCTATAGTTTGAATGTTTGTGTCCCCCCCCGGAATCTTAATCCCCAAGGTATTGGGAGATGAGGCCTTTGGGAGGTGATTAGGTCACAAGGGTGAAACCCTCATGAATGGGATTAGTGCCCTTATAAAAGAGGCCCCAGAGAGATATCTCACCCCTTTCACCTTGTGGGGACACAGATAGAAGACACCATCTATGAACCAGGAAGTGGGCCCTCGTCAGACACTGAATCTGCTGACATCTTGATCTTAGACTTTCAGGTCTCCAGAATTATAAGAAATAGATTTTGGTTGTTTGTAAACACTCAGTTTATGGTATTTTGTTATAACAGCCCCAACAGACTAAGAGAAGCCCTCAGGGTCTCCTACTTTCTTTCTTTTTTTTTTTTTTAACCTTTATTTTAGGTTCAAGGTTACATGTGTCGGTTTGTTGTATAGGTAAACTCATGTCACAGGGGTTTGTTGTACCAATTATTTCGTCACCCAGGTACTAAGCCTAGTACCCAATAGTTACTTTCCCTGATCCTCCCCCTCCTCCCACCCTCCACCCTCAAAAAGACCCCAGTGTCTGTTGTTGCCTTCCTTGTGTCCATGAGTTCTCATCATTTAGCTCCCACTTATAAGTCAGAACATGCAGTATTTGGTTTTTTGTTCCTGTGCTAGTTTGCTAAGAAAAATTGCCTCCAATTCCATCCACATTCCCACAAAAGACAGGATCTCATTCTTTTTAGGGCTGCATCGTATTTCGTGGTGTATATGTACCACATTTTCTTTATCCAATCTGTAATTGATGGACATTTAGGTTGATTCTATGTCTTTTCTATTCTGAATAGTGCTGCAATAAACATTTGTGTGCATGTGTGTTTATGATATAATGACTTATTAATATGTTCCTTTGGGTATATACACAGCAATGGTATTGCTGGGTTGAATGCTAGTTCTGTCTTTAGCCCTTTGAGAAATTACCACACTGCTTTCCACAACAGTTGAACTAATTTACACTCCCACTGACAGTGTGTAACTGTTCCCTTTCCTCCACAACGTTGACAGCATCTGTTATTTTTTGACTTTTTAGTAATAGCCATTCTGACTGGTATGAGACGGTAACTCATTGTGGTTTTGATTTGCATTTCTCTAATGATCAGTAATACTGAGCATTTTTTCATATGTTCGTTGTCCTACTTTCTAAGATCACGCTCATTACGTTACATAAGTACTTGCGTGAATGGACTCATTTGCAACAGTTCACTTATTCATATCACTCTAGGAATGCATGGGGGATTCTGGGGCCCACCAGAGCCCCGGACCTCTTCTGTTCCTTGCAGTGGCTATGACAGCTGGGACCACAGTGGGGCTCCATCCGCATTAGTAACTCTTTGGGGAATCTGACATGGTTCTTTCTGGAGGAGCTTTCAAAAAAAAAAAAAATACACAGTAATCACCTCACTTCCCACCAAAATGCAGCCAGCTCTCAAGCAGAAGATGACAGCGCTCGGATAACACCATGAAACCTTCAAAACATCTAACACTGGAGGAGAGAGTAAAGGAAAAAGGAGTCTGTCATCAGCTACCAGTGGTTGTGCTTGCTTTTTTGTTACTCTTCACTATCTTCCAACCACTGGGAATGTCTTCTAGGCACCACAGGGTGCATGCTGCCTGGGTCCCTGGTGGGTGTTGCTATGTCAATTAGCAGCCGGGTTTCAGGGACGGCTGGAAATCTCCCCTGCTTCTCCACCCTGCAGGCCGCACGTGAGGCCCAACCGCAAGACAGGAACCTTGGCTTCCAAAACCCGGTTCTCCAGAATGTTGGCTTATATAACTTATTTGTTTATTTTTAAGCCAACCCTGTCCAAGTGGAGAACATTTAAGACTCCTTTTTAGAAAAAATTTGGAACCCAACATTATTATTAACTAAATCAGCAAGCAATGGTTTTGTAAAAATTCCAAACGGCACAGTTCTGTGGACTTTGAGCATCCTGTTCTCGGTGGAATTACATCGCATGGTGGGTTCTCAAAATTGTTCCTGGGATTTCACTCTCACTCCCCTCCTCTGCCCCATGCACTCTGGCCTGAGTCTAAGGGAGTCTGGGACTTCTTTTCTTTTTTGATACGGGGTCTTGCTCTGCCACCCAGGCTGAAGTGCATTGGTGTGATCTCAGCCCACTGCAATCTCTGCCTCCTGGGCTCAAGCAGTCCTTCCACCTCAGCCTCCCAAGAAGCTGGGACCACAGGCGTGCACCATCACACCTGGCTAATTAAAAAATTTTTTTGTATAGACAGGGACTCGCTACTGGCTTCAAGAGATTCACCCTGGCCTCCCAAAGTGCTGGGATTACAGGTGTGAGCCACTGTGCCCGGCCTGGGCCTGGGACTTCTGCAGCACTGGAGCCCCCTCCATTTGATAAGGGGCCATGGAGTCCCTGTTCTATAACTGAGTCCAGTGGTTCTCCAGCTAGTTCGGCTGCTGGGGCCTCTGGAAGATAAGCTGCTCTTCAGAGCATGGTAAAACAGAAAACGTAAGCTAAACCTTTGGGTCAGATCAGATGCCACTTTATATTAGATTCTACACATCGGGGGACCATGTGCCAATGGTCTGATAAAAATGTCTTCAGAGATGTTCACTGCTGTATTATTTCTATCTGGAAAAACACTGAAAATAATCTAATATTCAGCAAGAGTAGCTTATAAATTGTGGCCATTTTCAATCTATCCATCCAAGTCATAAAGATTCTTTGCAGAGTCCTTAATGATGTGAGGGAAGTGTTTGTGATTTGTTAGGCTAAAAAAAAAGTGGAACACAAAGTCACATATGACGTATGAGGCCAATGGTGTTTATTACATGTGCAGAGACTCTTAGAAAATATACTACAATTTTAGGAGAGGTTATATCCCTGCATGACGGCGTTATGGGTTGTTTTTATTGCTTTCTTTTTACTTTTCAGCATTTTTAACTTTTCTAAAATAAGTATATATTACTCTGATCATCAGAAAATAAAATGATTAGAAGGTAGCTGACTTTCTTAGTGGTGATGGATTTGGGTTCACATGTTTTCTCTTTCTTTCTTTCTCTTTCTCTCTCTCTCTTTCTTTTTTTATTGAAACAGAGTCTCACCTTTGTTGCACAGGCTGGAGTGCAGTGGCACAATCTTGGCTCACTGCAACCTCCACCTCTCGGGTTCAAGCGATCCTCCCACCTCAGCCTCCCAAATAGCTGGGACTACAGGTGCACACCACTAGGCCCAGCTAATTTTTTATATTTTTCGTAGAGATGGGGTTTCACCATGTTGCCCAGGCTTGTCTTGAATTCCTGACCTCAAGCGATCTGCCCTCCTTGGCCTCCCAAAGCATTGGGATTACAGGCATGAGCCACCACGCCCAGCCCACGTTTTCTTTAGATACCATTTTCCTTGGTCCTCACTGCTCTTCACCCTGTCATGTCTCCTCCAGTGAGGAGCTAGAGGGAAAGGCTTGAATTTAATTTGAGGAGGATGAGATGCTCTCCTATGCACAAAGTCACAGTAATTCTCCCCGGGAGGCTTACGAATATCTAGGAGCTTATGAAGGCTTATGAATATCTAGGAGCGGCACACACCCGGTCCAGATTCCTGTGTGTAAACTCACAGTGTCACAAATCTAAGAAGGAAAGAAACCAGGCTCATGGCAACTTTACATTTACTGAATCATCCCATCTTCAGACAAGAAAAGGTTCTAGCAGGACACTCCTTCCCTCACCCTATGACCGCAGCTTCTGCACCCCCAAAAGAATGTTGACTGAAGTGCAGATAGACATCTTCAAGGTCTGGCAAGGCAGCCTGGTTCAAGCAAGGCAACCGGGCTGCACACGCTGAGCTCTGAAGGTGGTCCAGCCAAGACAGGCCTGGCTTACGCCTTGGGCCAGCCCATTCCTTCAGTCCTGTGGGTTTCCTCCATGTGTTAAAACGAATGTAATGTGACTCGAAGCTTCTCTTGGAGCTATGTCGCATGATCTCATTTACCATTGCCTATACACGTGGGGAAGTGCCTGCCTCCAGGAGCTGAAGCATAGTGTTGAAGGGGGACATTAGCTGGGCATGAGAAACAGGGCTTTTCTTGAGTGTTTATAGGAGGGGAGCAGTCTTAGTTAGCAAGCACGGTGATAATTCAATTCAATTACATCCAGCAGCTGTTTACTGAGTGATTAGCTACATTCTAAACAAGGCATTCAGGAATCCCCCCAAATTCCTTAGAGCATGCCTCAGTTTCCCCCATTAGCATCCCATCAACCTCCTTACTTTAAGATTTGGATTCTTGTGCGGTGTCGTGAAACCGGCACTGGTTTTAAACTCAGTGGGTCTGGTTGAAAATCTCATCTCCGCTCTACCACTCACAAACAAGTTGCTTTGTCTCTGCAGGTCTCATCTTCCCTGCCTTTGAAATAGGAATAACAGAGGCAACTTCAGCCGGGTGTTCCTGAGTATAGTTGCTGGATCGAGCAAAGAAAAGTACAGACACCCAGTTCAACCGAAATATTAGATAAACAAATTTTTTGTTTGTTTGTTTAAGTATGTCCCATGTAGTGTTAAGGACATTCTTATACTAAAAAATTATTTGTTGTTTATCTAACAAACATTCCAGTTTAACTGGGTGTCCTGCATTTTATCCGACAACCCTATTTTTGAGGCTAAAATGAAGAGATTTACCCGAAAGCCCTGCCCAGGGGCTCAATGATTTCACTTTTCTCTGCACCTTTCTCTCTCAGGGTGGATCCCACAAGGTGCTTAACACCTTGCCCCTTGCATATCAGAGGGAATGAAGACTGTGAGCGGGTGGGTGGAGGGAAGGTCAGGAAGCTCAGTTAGGGAGTGCATTTACCCAAGAACAGTAAGAGAGCGCAAAACACAGCGCTGCTAAACAAGCTGCTAAACCTCTGCCTCACGGACACCTTCAAAGACCGTAGAGAACAGTGTCCTTTGGTGTGTGTGCTTGAACACGCTGTGTTTGCTGCATGTAGGTCTGTCAGTGGGCGTGACACCACAGGGCCAGAAGGAGCCCTAATGGGGACACCAACCCCAGGGAAACCCCATCTAGGCATGATCATTCCATCGGCTTCAGAGGCCACTGTGGTGCACATTTGAAACAGGGACTTTCCTGGAGGTGATTTTTACACAAAAGAGGTAAAGGTAACTGGGTGCCCCAGAAACCTCCCTGCAACTTGCGGGAAACCTGCAGTGTGATGCAGGTCTGTACTTCTGCTCCTTTCTTTGTTTTTCTGCTCCCTCTTTGTGGCTTCTCCCTGCTGCCTCCCCCAGACTCAAATCCCGTCCCAGCTTAAGCTCCCCCAGCTTGTAGGGTGGAGGTGGGCAGGTGGCAGGTCCGCTCTCCCGAGTCATGCGCATCACAAGCTGCCCAGGAGCCCTCAGAACCTCAGGGTCTAATTTCCCTCCTCCGAGCATCTGAATTCCAGGCGGGGAGCTCAGCTGTCATTGGCTTCAGGAAATTTTTCCACCAGGATTGAAACTGGGGCCAAGAAAGCGTGGCTCTGTATAAGACATTCTCTTCTGCTATTCAGATGCACTTTCCCTTTAGTTCAGGCATTAGAAAATGGTGCCTTTACTCAGAGTCATAGAGGAAAGTTTTGGATTTCATTACAATGAGAAAACACATGAAGAAGGGCCATCATAGGCTGCATTTCCAAATGTCTGCCATGTCTTTTTCTCATATCCCTTTCCCTTCTCTTATTTACTAGTTTTCTTTAAGTGAATTCATTTTCTATAATATTTTAAGAGCCGGGCGCGGTGGCTCACGCTTGTAATCCCAGCACTTTGGGAGGCCAAGGCGGGCGGATCACGAGGTCAGGAAATCGAGACCACGGTGAAACCCCGTCTCTACTAAAAATACAAAAAACTAGCCGGGCGTGGTGGCGGGCGCCTGTAGTCCCAGCTACTCGGAGAGGCTGAGGCAGGAGAATGGCGTGAACCCGGGAGGCGGAACTTGCAGTGAGCCGAGATCGCGCCACTGCACTCCAGCCTGGGTGACAGAGCGAGACTCCGTCTCAAAAAAAAAAAAGAAAAAAAAATATTTTAAGAAAAATTTAAGCAGCAATATTTATGAAATCTACGGTTTGATGTGATCACATATGTATGTGTACATATATGTGTATATATATATATATATATATATATATATATATATACACATTTCTCCCCTGATATATGAAAATTAATCTATGCTCTGAAATTTTAAAATGCTCATCTGGGCCGGGTGCAGTGGCTCTGCTCATCTGGGCTGGGTGCAGTGGCTCACGCCTGTAATCCTAGCACTCTGGGGGGCCAAGGTAGGTGGATCACCTGACGTCAGGAGTTCAAGACCAGCCTTGCCAACATGGTGAAACCCCATCTCTACTAAAAATATAAAAATTAGTCAGGCATAGTGGTTTGTGCCTGTAGTCTCAGCTACTCAGGAGGCTGAGGCAGGAGAATCGCTTGAACCTGGGAGGCAGAGGTTGCCGTGAGGTGAGATCGCACCACTGCCCTCCAGCCTGGGCAACAGAGCAAGACTCCATCTCAAATAAATAAGTAAGTAAAAATAAAAATGCTCATCTGTGTATCACTTAAAACGATGTCTCTGAAACACAGCTGTACTGCATAAAGTTATTTGAAGCCAGGGATTCCTGCCTTATCATTCAGTTAACAGTAGCCAGAGCTGAGTGAGCAATTTACTCTGTTTGAGTCACCAGAGGAAGCCCTCCCTGAAGCTCTAGAAATAAGGTATTTGCATTGGCCCCATTTTAGAGATAAGGAAGCAGACTTAGGTAAAGGTCATCTCACTAGTAAGTGAAAGTCAGATTCAAACCCGAGCTGTCTGAGTTCAGAGTCCACGCAATCATCACTCTCTCCCACCTCTTGGGAAAAAACACAGGTGTTGATACCACGGCTTGCCAAGGAAAAAGCAAGCAACGGTCCTGTTGAAGAATGAATTCATTCAGTACTAAATGGTAAGTGCGTCCTTCCTGTAACTTCTAATGCATTGCTTGCAGCTACCAGCTTGCAGAGGAGTTAGATTCCAAAAGTTCATTTAAAAGCAATTTCCCAGTCTCCTTCCTCAGTGCTTCCCTACGGTACGTTGTACACACCTCTCCTATTGCACTTATCACGTTGTCTCTTAGTTACTCACACATCTCCCTCCTTCACAGGGCTCCGGCTGCCCAAGGGCAGGGACCTTGCTTTATTTATTTTAATATCCTCGGCACCTAGTCCAGTGCCCAGCCCGTGGAGATGCAGAGCATACACATGTTGTATTAAATTACAAGTCATTTGTTTGGAACTCAGCACGCATTTCTCCAAAGAAATGCATTACAAATGGGAGTGGAAGCATTATGTTTCCAGCCAGCCCACAGAAGTTTATTTAACCCATCTTGTAGCCTACCAAGTTATCTGGAGTCGTGGGTGGGATGAAAGATAGAAATCTTCCCCATCTCCTGGGTGTAAGGTTAGAAGTAAATCAAATTTCACATAGGTCAGTGTTGGTTTTCAGCTTCCTCCAAATTGCCCTTTTTTGTCTGCATCTCCCACCTGTGAGCATCTTTGTCTCCAAGCTTCCTACTCAAAATCTACTGCAAGCCAAGCACAGTGGCTCATGCCTGTCATCCCAGTACTTTGGGAGGCCGAGGTGGGCAGATCACTTGAGGTCAGGAGTTCGAGACCAGCCCGGCCAACATGGTGAAACCCCATCTCCACTAAAAATACAAAAATTAGCCGGGCATGGTGGCACATGCCTATAGTCCCAGCTATTTGGGAGGCTGAGGCAGGAGAATCGCTCAAACCTGGGAGATGGAGGTTGCAGTGAGCCAAGATCATACCACTGCACTGCAGCCTGGGCAATAGAGCAACACTCTGTCTCAAAAAAAGAAGAAAAAAAAAAGAAAGAAAGAAAGAAAGAAAGAAAGAAAGAAAGAAAGGAAAAATCCCAACAAACCCTACTGTAGTCCCTTACCCCAATTCTTTTCCAAATAACCTACTTGTCCTGCTCACTCATCAAAATTCCCATTTTCTGAGTGTGGCTGAGCTCAGTTGATTTTCAGTAGGAAAACAATCTGACAGTTAATTCTAACCTGTGAACGACTGCCTCTAATATCCTTTCACTTGCCCGCACCTCCAAAGCCAGGCATATGACTATGTGTAGCACAGTGGTTAGGATTGTGAGATTGAAAGACAGACCTGGATTTGAATCCCGTTTCTACATATAAGTTATGTAGTCTAGGCAGAGTAATGTGACTTCTGTCAACCTCAGTTCTTTCATCTGTAAAATGGTAATCATTGTAATTATCTAGAGAGCTAGTGCTTTTATAACACTTCTCAGAGTTATACCATCTATCGGGCACAGTTCTAAGGACTTTAAAAGTCTAGTTTGTTTTCACAGCAACCCCATGAGGTAGGTATTAATTATTATAAAGGAGAGTGACATTCCAAAAGAAATTTCTAGTGGTAAGTTAAAATTAATTATGATTTATTCCCTGCTTTCCTTATTCCAAAAAGGCTTTTGAGGAAAGAATGCTACATTGATAAAATTTCTGGCAGTGTGGATAGGAAAAGACAGTTATTCCCAGGAGGAAACTTTTCAGTGCAAAGACAGAGGGGGTTGCCACTAGATCACCCGTGGCAGAAAATTTATCCTAAGAGTCTGTTCCCTTATGCTATTCCTGTTTCCACAACTTTTCCCCTTCCTCTGCCTCTGAATGTGCGGAATCTGCAAGTGGTCCAAATTTTTTTTCTATTCCTTTCTTTCTTTTTTAATTTTTTTCACACAGCCCACGGCAGCTGCAGGGTGGTGGGGGCCAGGCGGATGGCGGCAGCTGTTTGTATGTATGGGACCTCTGTAGTCTTTCTTTGTGACTCAGGGGCTGTCTGTATATATCACGAGCTACCACCTGGCAAGACATTTAGTTCCATCCATGTTGTTGAAATGTTTCCTGGATGATATCATCAATGCACAAGGATGGAAGGAGCTTTACGATGTGGATTTCCAGCCTTCGCTGCCCCCCAGCCTTACACTGAAACAGTCTGGGGTGATTTTAACCTCCAGCTTAGCAGGCAGCCTTGGATTTGCTCTCCAGTATTTCCCACTTACCAGATCCAGCGACCTAAAGCCCATGGCGTATACATCAGAACGGACCTAACAGTGTAGTCATGCAAAACCCCAAGCCTGCCGATGACAGGGGCAGGTGGCAGGCCCACTCCTCAGCCCCCTTTTGCTGTGGCAGCCTTGTGATGAAGTCACTGCACTTCTCTAGGCCTCAGTTTCCACTTCCGTCACACAGCGGGTGGCTGCACTATCTCTACTCCCTCTGAGCTTTAGGAATCTTGGATGCTCTAATAAAGGACCCGGGCAGATGGCAGTTGATCCCTTCTGATGTCACCCAGGAGTGGACAGTCCTTTGTGACTATTGTAAGCCTGTTCAAATGTGTCCTCTTCCTTAAAATTGAGAATTATTCCCTTATGCTAACTATACATTTCTTGTTTTCATTTGAAATTTGTCTCACTCTGTCACCCAGGCTGGAGTGCACAATCACAGCTCACTGCAGCCTCTAACTCTTGGGCCTCAAAAGATCCTCCTGTCTCAGCCTCTCAAGTAGCTGGGACTATAGGAACAAGCTACCATGCTCAACTAATTTGAGACTTTTTTTTATTGTGCAGGACTTCTGAAAATATAGATAAAATTCTACCCCATATTCTCATTACAGTGATACCTTGTATACGCTACAGTGACATGTCTATGTTTTAACCTAGGCAATTAGTTTTCAAGGACTTAGTGGCAGTGATATTCTACTGTATATGACATTTATATTTAAGAAATATTCATGTGAAACTCAAAACAAAAATAGGAAGGGAAATTATACTCATTTTTACAACTCATGAGATTAAGGATGAAGGAGTCTAAATATCTTCAACAATATCTTATTACTAAATGGAAGAGGCACGGAGCAAACACAGGTCCTTTGACTCCAAGTCTAATGTTCAAGCCACAAGATCACATATTAATATAAACCACCACCACCATCCAAAACAATAGCCACCCCTAGTTGAGTTTCTGCTACATGGCACCTTACTAGGTGATTTGCATACGATGTCTCTAATCCTTGAAGCAATTGCGCAAAGGAGACATTATCATCCTCAGTTTAGAGATGGAAAAATTGAAGTTCAGAAAGATTAAGCATTAAGATTTGCCTGATGGCTGGCATGTACTGAAGGCAAAATTCAAACCCAAACCTGTTCTTTTGATAGTGCTGCCTCTTGCTTAAATATGCATCACCTAAAACGAGAGCCAATATAATTTAATCTTATTTCTTAAGGTCGCATACATTATCATTTCATGAAAATACAGTTAACAAAAATTACTGGTTGGTTGAATCACATTTAGCTAACTTATATCTCACTAAACTGCTCTTAAATTTTCCTGTTTGTATCATACTGCTTCCCAGATTTTCTTTTCTGGATTTTCTTTCCATTCTTTTTTTTTTAGACAGGGCCTTACTTTGTTGCCCAGGCTGGAGTGCAGTGGCACTGCAGGGCTCACTGCAGCCTTGACCTCCGTGGCTCAAGTGATCCTTCCACCCCAGCCTCCCAAGTAGCTGGGACTTCAGGCATGCACGACTATACCCAGCTAATTTTTGTATTTTTTGTAGAGACAGAGTTTTGCCATGTTGCGCAGGCTGGTCTCGAATTCCTGGGCTCAAGCGATCCACCTGCCTCGGCCCCCCAAAGCCCTGGGATTATAGGCAGGAGCCACCATGACCGGCCTATTTTCCATTCTTTCAAAAATATATATATTTTTTCTGGACCCCAGTGACGGGAATTTAAAGTGAGCATGGTGGTCTTAGAACTTGAACGATGTCCAACAGAAGAAAAGGATTCTAGCTTACCTCCCCCTTCCCTCATTCAGATTATATATCCTAGGATCATTTTACATGTATTCATAATCCATTTTTCTGGCCACCTTACCTAGGTAACCCTTGACTATTTTGTATCTGCATAGTTCATCCAGGGAAATTCTATAACTAACATCTATAACTTCATCTAGGAAATGAAGACAGTGATTCCTGTCCTGTCCATATCTCATAGTTTTGGTAACATTCAACCAAACAGTATATAGGGAAGGCACTTTGAAAGGTATAAAGAACCATCAACATAGATAATTATAGCATATTTTGCTTTAGAAAAAGCTAAACTGCAGAAATGGAGCCAAATAATCAGGATTGTTTAGTAAGGCTGAGATTGGATATCCAAAGTTATGTACTATTTATCATATATAACAGGTAATAATGACATAAAGTAATTTAATTAGTCATTAAATTATTTTAAAAGAGATTTTTTTTGCATAACAAAGAGCAGTGCCCTTTTCATACCATAGACAAACATAAGGACTAGTTCAATACAGTATAATATTATACTGTAGTTAAATACTATACTAGCTAAATACAGTATAATACTACACTATATGTATTTAACTAGTCCTTTGTTTGTCTATGGTATGAAAAGGGCATTGGTCTAAGTTATGCATAAAAACTAGTTAAACACTTTCTGAGCTTCCCCAGGCCTCCCTGGTTTTCTGGCCTCTAGACTTCTGGTGGTCTACAAAACCCCACACCTTCTGGAATTGCTGTGAATTCTGCATTAGGCTTCTGATACAGAACCAGCAGATGGTCCCCCCATTTTCCAGTAGAAAAACACATTTTTAACTCTTTTTGTGCAGTTCTATGACAACAATGAACTTTTGGAATCCATTGGCTGAGAAAATAATGTCAAAAGAACATTAAAAGTTTCAGTAAAACTTTCAAATGGACTTATATTTAATTGATCACAACTGCATCCAAGTACTTTTGGAAAATACACAGGCATGTGTGAAACATTATTCTACCAGGCATGTTGTAGACATGCAGTAGATATTTGTCAAGTGAGTGCATGAATAAGAAGAGAATAAAAATTGGCAGACAGTGCTTTGGGCATATGAGGACTTGTGACCCTTCTGTCACTACTCCATTCCTTGGCCCCTGCTCTGAGAGCCAGAGCTCAGAGCTCAGAAACCACTTGTATTATTTCTTAAATACCCAATATACAGCAGGCACTCAATAATAGTGTACAGAACGTATGTATGTACAAGTGAATAAATGCATGCATGAACATTTCTGTTGTCTTTCAGCTAAATTACAATTTTGAAGACAGCTAGTATGTTGTGGGCCTTTCTCTGTCCCTGAAAATCCCAGCGGTGAGTTTCGAGAAAATATCCTGCTTTCAGATAAACAACCAACGTGATCAGTAACACCTACCAACAGAAGCGTTTTCGGAGGAGCTTATTTAAAAGAAAACATCTAAAAATTTAAATACCTAGAGGGACTATAGATGTTTTTGATTCTAGAAAATTCTTTTTTGTTTCTCTGCAAGGGCACATAAAAGAAAGTATGGAGTTAGAAAACTATGAGGAGACATGAAAGGTCCTAAGAAGGAGGCAGTGTTGCTGGTCTGGAGGCCCGGGGAAGAGCATCTTGTCCTAGGACTGCACAGCTTATCTTTTGCAGCCTAGGCCGGATCTTCCACTGAGTGATCTAAGGCCTTATCAGAAAGAAGCCAGTATAACCAGAACACTACCATGCAGAGATTTCAATGGCAAAGGAGTCGGTTAACTTGTTACCCCTTGAGGTGGCAGTAGCAAAAAGCAATTTACTTATTCACAAGTCATGAACTGAAGCATGTTAAGTATTTTTATGGGCAACATAACATAAATAGCTCATTAGAGAATTCACTTACCTCAACGATGCTGGATAGAGCAGTCCAATCATCTCAAAGAGAAACTCAGTACAGGTTGTTCTTGGAGGCTTAGTCATGAAATGCCGTAGAAAGAGCCCCTTCCACCCGATCTGGTGGCCACTTTGCCTGGCAACAAAGGAAGTGAAAATGTCAAAATGAAGAGGAAGAGATTCAACATTCTCTCTCTCCAAGGGAAAAAATGCAGACATAAGTTTGTTTTTTTTTTTTTTTTTTTTTTTGTGGGGTAGAGGGTTTGGATGTGCTTTGATTACAAAGGGTATCTGTAAAGACCAACATAAATTAATATTTATTGCTTCTTGTTTTTCCTCGGTTTATCCTGAAATCAGAGGCCTGATTTTTACTAATAGCAGCCTACAAAACAAATCACCAACGGAAAAAAGGAAATAAATGATGTTACAGCTGCTTTAGGCTAATTTGACTTTTTTTCCTGTTTAGTGACTGCCTTGATGTTCCTGATCTCAGTTATTTCTGATGAGTTAAAATACTTAATACCCCAAATCCTAGGTGAGGCCTTCACCATCATTTGGTCCAGATTCCCAGTCTCCTAGCTCTGAAAGTTGAGGTACGGTGATGTCATGTGCCATGTCACCAGCCCAATAACCCATAATGTCATACTCCCCACAGTGCAACATCTCCAAGCTTAACCTCTTGAGCAGAGACTCAGCCTTCTGTAACATAAGCCCTGGTGACAACCATCTATAACAGGCCCTTCTTGGTCTCCCTGCCGCTCTTCCTCCAGACACTTGTGAGCCTGATAGCATACTTCATCTGTAGTGGGGGGCCTAGATGGATGTGAACTGGGATACAGTCTTGGTCCACAGGCTGTGCCTCCTGAGATGGTTTCTGAACTGTGCAGCATGGGATGAGGACATGTGCTCGCAGCCTGACTGCCTAAGACATCGTGATCTTGCCACCTAATAGCTGTCTGACCTGGGCAAGTTATTTAACCTATGTCTCAATTTGTTCATCTGTAGAATGGGGATAATATGCCACCTCTTTCCTAGGATTCTTGTGAAGATTAAATAGATCAATACATGTGAAGTGCCTAGAGCTGTGCTGGGCACAGTTCTACAGATGATAGGCACTTGGTAAAGTAACATTGAACACGTCAGTGACCAATGAAGAAAAGGGATGAATGAATTAGCAGAGTGGCCTTGGGCACAGCACATGACCTCTCTGGCCCTTTCTAGCTTCTCTTAAGTAACATTATGGAGATCATGAACTCACTGGCCTTGCTGTAGAGTGAACAGTTTGTCCTGATTTGCCCAGTGCTTTGCTGATTTTAGCATGGAAAGTCCCACATCCAGGGAATCCCCTGTCACAGGCAAAGTGAGATGGTTGGCTGCCCTAGGCCTCTGTGACCACCCCTGTGTTCCAGGGTACACTAACACTCAACCCCTTGGGCCTTGAGTTTCTCTGTCCTGTGTCCCCCATCCCACCTCACCACTGGGAGTGAATCAGGGCATGCATCACAGACACTATGGATTGTTTATGCCATTTTAGCTTCCCCCATCACCTCCTTCCTTGTTGGCAGAGTCCTGATTTTATCTTTTGTTCACTCACCAAACGGCCATATGCCCAGAAAAGGTGACACTCCAGTTCACCCAGGTGGGGCTAGATCTTGATTAATCTAAGCCAAGTATTCTATTCTCCTTACCAGAGACTGATTAGCAGAGGGAAGTGCTATGCACGGGGATGGTATCACCAGTTGTTAAAGCACTGAGATGTTGTTGTGACGGTCAATAATGGGATGTTGCCCACATGCCCCCTCCTCCCTACCCCAGGATGTCTGTGCTGAAGGCCCTCATAATGCAGCCACTAAAGGGTGAATGTCTAGTACCACTGGGGCTTCCTGGACCCCAGCCTCAGGCCTCCTGCTTTGTTGGCACAGTGCTGTTGCCTTTGTATCTGTTATTTATTTTATAGCTTATCTTGCCTCTATATGATCTACTTCTGGCTACAGGTGGCAGCAATAACAGCTCCATCCACTTTCCTGAGGATGGTGGACCCCATGGCAGTGACCGGGATCCGGGTCAGGGTGTTGCTGCAGTGTTGGTGTTCACAGTGGCAGACCCAGTGGGATCTTTGTTAGGCCGGCTCTGTGGTATGATTCTGGGTACAGCCTCTAAGCCTCACAGTGCCCTAGTATTTCAGGGGCTGCAACATTTTAATAAATCCCATTTCTGCTTAAATCACTATGTCAATTTGCTTTTGCCTATACCATATCACCTAAAACCAAGTAGTGTAAAACAATCACCATTTATCTACCATGGGCCATTATTCTGTGCTGGGCTTGGCTGGGGCTGCCTGATGTAGGATGATCTTAGCTGGGATGGCTCATTTCTGCTCCATGTGGTCTGTCGCCCTCCAGCAGATGACCCCAAGCTTGATCATACAGTGATTACACAGTGATGGCAGCAACCTGAGGGAGAGAGTGAATATGTACAAGGCCTCTTGAGGCCGAGGCTTGGAACCGTCACGATGTCACTTCTGCCCATTCTATTGATCAGAGCAAGTCACAAACCCAGCCCAGATTTAATGGCTGGAGAAATAGCCTCTGCCTCTTGGCAGTATGGGCCAAGAACAGTAACTGGAAACATGTTTTGCCAATTACCATCATTATCCAGAGCTAGTATTTGGTACTCCAGCTGATGCAACATGGTGGGAGATCAGCGCAAGAGAAACAGAAAGAGGCCCCTTTCCCCTCAATAAACAGTGGGAGAACCAGGGTGGGATCTGTCTGATAATATCCCCTTGTTCCCTCATTCTGAGAACAAAGGCCTGGTTTGAGGAAGATGCATGTGACAAAGGCTATGAAATGCCATTAGACCCTACTCAGCTTTCTTGGAAGTTAGATGTGATGGTGCCTGATTCACCCACGCTCTTTCTCCTTTTACTCTGGAAATCAGTCTTGTTCTAGTTGATAGCTTCTCCATCAACCTCCTTACCAGAAAGAAAAGCAGACCATCTTCCCTACCACACCGTGGACATGTACAAGAACTAAACTTATGTTGTTTGAAGCCTCTGAGATGTGGGGGTGTTTGTTACTGCATCGTTAACTATCCTATCCTGACTGATAAATTACAGAATAAGACACTAGCTTTAGGGGACATTGCATAAAAAAAGAGTTTTGTGGGTAAATAAATCTGGGGACCAGTTGTCCTTTGGTATTTGTCCTCCCCTTATGCATTTTGGTAAAAAACACTTGGAGTTTCAGCCTGATACTTGGGCACCTAACTGGAAACTGCCTCTCCTAGATTCCCTTGTATCTGACTGTGTTTGTGTGATTGAATTCAGGCCAGTGAAATGAATTCGCAAGTGATGTGTATAACATCTACATTATCTCCTTAAGGAGAAAGCTTCTTGGCTGGGCGCAGTGGCTCACACCTGTAATCCCAGCACTTTGGGAGGCCAAGGCGGGCAGATCACGAGGTCAGGAGATCGAGACCATCCTGGCTAACACGGTGAAGCCCCATCTCTACTAAAAACACAAAAAATTAGCCAGGCATGGTGGCGGGTGCCTGTAGTCCCAGCTACTCAGGAGGCTGAGGAAGGAGAATGGCGTGAACCTGGGAGGCAGAATTTGCAGTCAGCCAAGATCACGCCACTGCACTCCAGCCTGGGCGATAGAGCGAGACTCCGTCTCAAAAAAAAAGAAAAAAAAAAAAAGGTGCGGGGAGGTGGGGAAGCTTCTTGCCCTGGACTCTCTCTCTTCCAAGCTTCCTCTGCCTGTGAAATGGTAACTGCTGTTACCATCTTGAAAGCCATGGGTTGAGAATGGAAGAACCACTTGGTCAGCTTTGGACTATTCATCTCTGTACTGATATATGAAAGATAAGTTCTACCCTCCTTTAGCCACTGTACTTTAGGGTATCTTTGTTATAGTGGCCCATGGTATGTCCTAATTAATATTACACTGTATCTTCCTCTTGGAAATTCATGGAGGCACTATAAACACGCTGAAGGTTCTAAGGTGTCCTGCATAAGGTAAACAGTTCAAATCTTATTGAATGAAGAAATCCTTCTTTTTATGTAAAACTTATTGATATACACACTTTGGGAAATTTTCTCACAGATATAGTCCTAACATGTAGTTGTTCTTTGGGAAGTACTGGGATAGAGGCATCTTGGTAGCTGGAGAAGGCTGTGGAGTTATCATTTCTAATGATTGTTAATAAGGGGCATGGCATCATCTATCCCCACCCCAACTCAGCTTCTCCTCCATTCTGCTTGGAAAAGCAGCCAGGTGGTGGAAAAAGCTGGAACTTGTGCAACAAGAAGTCTGGACTCAAATCAAGACTCTTATGACCTTAGACATCCTCCTTCACCTTTCCAGGCCTCCATTTCCTTAGATGTAAAATGAGAACACTGATACCTACTTCACAGAGTTGCTTGGATCTTATACATGAAAGTGTCTAGCATATGAGTATCTCCTACTCCCTTCCTGTTTCTTTTTGCATTCTCCATGCACTTCCCATCAGGGTCTCATAATCCTTCTAACAAAGTTCATCCTGAGGTCTCTAAACCCTTTCTTCCTAAGTAAAAGTAAAATGATAGATCATTTTAAGGAATGACTATCCTCATACTATCTGCATTCTGAAAGGGACTAAATTGAAAGAGAGAGAGAGAGGGAAAGAGAGAGAGGGAGAAAGTCTTCTTAAAAGTCACAAGGAAAATTATTAGCTTCCTTTTGGGCTGCAGGATATTCAGGAAGAGAAGTGGCTTTTAGTTCCTCATCTTTCAAGGATCTGAATGGCTTTAGGCAAGTGGTGAAGAATCAGAACTGTTTGTGGGTTTTCCTGGTAAAGCCAACGATGACACATGGTTTCACAATTCAAGTTAATTAGAAATAATTCAAAGTCTACACCATTGACAGAATTCTCTTTTGTTGCCAGGTCTGCAAATCAAGAGAGAAAGTAGGCAGAAAATTGAGCCAGAAGGACTCATATATTGGAGACTCCATGAGGGTAAAGTTGGTGCCTTCTCTTCACTTTTTCTTCCTCTGCAAAAGCCAGCATGGTGCTCTGTGCACAAGGAAGGTTTTAAGCATACTTACTGACTCCCTTTTCCTCATCTGGAGGGTAAACCTCTTCATAGGGGGCTTTTATTAATCAATAATTTGGTAGTACAAGTAACAGAAACCAACTCTAGCTATCTTGAGGGTAAATGCAATTTATCTGAAGGATACCAAGGGAAAACATCGAATCTGAGGAACTGTAGAATAACCAGGCCTTGAGAAGACCAGAATCAAGACAACCTTGGAGACCTCAGTAACTGAAGTCCATGGGCCATCCACCTAGAACACTGTCCTGATATGACAGGGAATGTGACTGGTCCATCCTTAGACAGTGTCCACACTTGATCAAGTGACTATGGCCAAGGTAGCAGGGCTGCTGGGAGCCTACACCAGTGACATAGGAGATAGTGCCTATAGGATGAGTATTTATTATGAACCAAGCAGCCACCCACAGAATAATCCATTGTGGATTTTGTGCATAAAAAATCACTTCAAAACTGGTTTTAAACAACAACCATTTTACTTGCTCATGATTCTCTGGGTCAGCAATTTGGGCTGGGATCAGCTAGATGGTTCATCTGTTGGTTTCACTTGCAGTCATTCCTGTGGTTGTAGCTATCTGGTAGCTCAATTGAGGCTAGATCATCCAAAATTATTTTGCTAACATGTCTGGAAGCTGGCATTTGTTACCAGCTGGAAAAACCTGTTGTTACCATGTGACTTCTCAATGTCTAGTAGGCTAACCTGAGCTTACATGGTGGTCTCAGGGAAGTAAGAGAGGGCAAACCCCAGTGTGCCTATGCTTATATCACATTTGCCATTGTCCTATTGGTAAAAGTGAGTCATAAAACCAAGTCTAGAGTCAAGATGTTGAGAAATAAACCCTCCTAATGGGAGAAGAATTGAAATCACATTACAATAAGGAATGCAGAAAGGGACTGAAAAATTTTTTGGTAAGTTTTGCAATCCAAACCACCTTATATTGGCTTCCATCTATATATATTCCCTAAAGCATAATTAATTTTAAAAAATCTTCTGATTTTTCTTTGAAAGTAAATAAGCTGCTTAGAGTAATAAAATTTATCTATAGGAAGATTTAGTTTTCCTTTTTATCTCTTTCATTTTTAGTTTTTAGAGACAGAGTCTTGCTTTGTCACCCAGGCTGGAGTGCAGTGGTGTGATCATAGCTCACTGTAACCTCAAACTCCTGGACTTGAGTGATCCTTCTGCTTCAGCATCCCAATTAGCTGGGACTGCAGATGTGTGTCAACATGCCTGGCTAATGTAAAAAATTCTTTGGAGAGATGGGGACCCACTATGTGTTGCCCAGGTTGGTTTTGAACTTCTGGGTTCAAGCAATCCTCCCGTCTTGGCTTCCCAAAGCACTGGGATTATAGATATGAGCCACTTCAACCTGCTGGATTTCGTTTTTAGTTTTGGGGATTTTTTGTTGTTGTTTTTTTGTTTTTTTTTGTTGTTGTTCGTTTGTTTTTGACACAGGGTCTCATTTTGTCACTCGGGCTGGAGTCACAGTGGTGTGAACCTGGCACACCGCAGCCTCAATCTCCCGGGGCTCAGGTGATCCTTTCACCTCAGCCTCCCGAGTGGCTGAAACCAGAGGCACCTGCCACCACACCTGGCTAATTTATGTATTTTTTGTAGAGACAAGGTTTCACCATGTTGCCCAGGCTGGCCTCCAATTCCTGGGCTCAAGCAATCTGCCAGCCTCCGCTGCCCAAAGTGCTGGAATTACAGGCATGAGCCACTGCAACTGGCCCTGGATTTAGTTTTAATTAGAAATTCCAACCTATGCTGGGCATGGTGGCTCATGTCTGTAATCCCAGCACTTTGGGAGGCTGACGTGGATGGATCACTGGAGGTCAGGAGTTCGAGACCAGCCTGGCCAACATGGTGAAACCCCATCTCTACTAAAAATACAAAAATTAGCTGGACATGGGCTCTACTAAAAATACAAAAATTAGCTGGACATGAGTGGTGAGTACCTATAATCCCAGCTACTCAGAGGGCTGAGGCATGAGAATGTCTTGAACACAGGAGACAGAGGACCACTGTACTCCAGCCTGGGTTACAGAGTGAGACTATGTCTCAAAAAAAAAAAAAAAAAAAAAAAAAAGAAAAGAAAAGAAATTCCAACCTATATAGTTATAGTTTTTGGAGTAAATCCAAAGTATAATAGTAAAAACAAACAAACAAAAAAGCCTGGATAAATCCTTAGCCTGCTGCTTGAGACTCAGTCTGACAGGTTTTGAAATGTAATTCTTGCTCAGCTGGTATCCATAAATATCAGATTGTCAACTTGACTTTACACTACATTAACAATAACAGTAATCATTTTTATTTATTTATTTATTTATTTATTTTTTTTTTTGAGACGGAGTCTCGCTCTGTGGCCCAGGCTGGAGTGCAGTGGCACAATCTCGGCTCACTGCAAGCTCCGCCTCCTGGGTTCAAGCAATTCTCTCCTGCCTCAGCCTCTCCGAGTAGCTGGGACTACAGGCGCCCGCCACCACGCCCGGCTAATTTTTTTTGTATTTTTAGTAGAGACGGGGTTTCACCGTGGTCTCGATCTCCTGACCTGGTGATCCGCCCGCCTCGGCCTCCCAAAGTGCTGGGATTACAAGCGTGAGCCACTGCACCCGGCCTAGTAATCATTTATTGAATACTTACTGTGGACTAGCTGTTTTTATACAATACCTCTAATTTTTGCAATACTCTGTCAAATATGAGTTATTATTCCCATTTGATGGTTGAGGCACTGCAACCCACAGGCTAAGCTTCCTGCCTCCATTACACAAGTTGTTTATGTCAGACACAGTATTTGAATCTGGCTCTGTCTGACTCTATGGGCACTGTCACTGCCCGTTTCTGCCTCTCAGTGATGTATGCTTCTTTCTGGGGTGATCTGGATTGCACAGATAAAATGGGAAAGGAACACATACCATGCTTTCTTCTCAACATGGTCAATTTCGTGATTGGAGGGAAAATTTCAAACTGCCAATGGTGAAATGAAAGTTGCCTCTTCTGTACCTTCACTGAACCTACAGGTTTTCTCTCTCTGACCTTCAACCTTCCACTATGGAAGGAGTTGCATGTTTGACAAACTCTCCTTACTTTAACCCGCTTAAGAAAAAAGGTCACCTGCAATCCCAGCACTTTGGGAGGCTGAGGTGGGCAGATTACTTGAGGTCAGGAGCTTGAGACCAGCCTGCCCAACATGGCAAAACCACAGCTCTACTAAAAATACAAAAATTAGCCAGGCGTGGTGGTGCATGCCTGTAGTCCCAGCTACTCGGGAGGATGAGGCAGGAGAATCGCTTGAACCCAGGAGGTGGAGGTTGCAGCAAGCTGAGATCGTGCCACTGCACTCCAGCCTGGGCAACAGAGCAAGACTCTGTCTGAAAAAAAAAAAAAAAGAGAGAGAGAGAAAACTAAAAAGAGAAAAAGGTGAGCAGCTCTGTGACCCAGTGGGCACAAGCCTGAGGTTGAATCTTAGGTCCCCTGGCTCCCCACCTCAGCCATTAAGGGCTTAAGGGCTGAGAGGCTGAGAAGAAGATGGAAATGGCACTCTGCTGGTCACTTAGAAAATGTTTGTGTATCTGTAAGAGTTAGCTGGAAATGGTCAAAGTATGTACTTTTTCTTTCATGATTTCATGTAATAAGCGATGGTTGGGATTAATGCATACATGTACAGGTATTCACCCCTCCTTTCCAAAAGACTGTGATCCGTATGTTTGCTAGGAGTTGAGTGTTTGAAGTTGTTTACATTTTCCTCTTTTAATGATATTCCAAAAAGTAGTTTCCTAGACTGAGCCTGTGGCTTGTTTAACTCTTAATATTCTTTATGTCCAGCCCTGATAATAGTTGGGAAGTGTGTCCCCTCCAAATCTCATGTGTCCTCAGTATTGGAGGTGATATTACATCACGGGGTGGATCCCTCATGAATGGCTTCACACTATCCCCTGGGTGATAAGTTAAAGCAAGAGCTGGTTGTTTAAAAGCAGCCTGGAACCTCTTCCCCTTTTTTGCTCCCTCCCTTGCTGTGGGACCCACTGGCTCCCCTTTGCCTTCCTCCATGATTATAAGCTTCCTTAGGCCTTGCCAGAAGTAGACGCGGGTACTATGCTTTGTGTGCAGCCTGCGGACCCTTGAGCCAAAAGAACAATTATAATTACCCAGTCTTGGATATTCCTTTATAATAACGTAAATGGACTAACACAAAACCTGTTTTCAAGTCAACCAATCTTCATTTTTAAACCATGTTCCCGAGAACAGATGTGTGTTCAGGTCTGAGTAAGATCAGAAAGCACTTCCATCTAGGACCACAGCAGCATGGAAGGGATAGGGAGGTTAGGAGATTAGGAGCAAAGGGCAAGAGCAGGCGGAAAAGCAGGCAGGTCCACACGGTGTTTCCCTGGTAAATTCCTACAGGAACGAATATTCATTGAGTACCTATTACATACCAGACCCTGCACAGACACTTGTCAGAATGATTCCTTTTATACCCTGAATTACCCAGTGAGGTAACCATCACTATCTTATTTATCCTGTTTTACAGATGGAGAAAAGGCAGCAACTTGCCCAAAGTCCCAAATCTGGTAAGTGGCAGAGCCAGAGCTTGAACTCAGGTCTCTATCATTCCAAACTTTTTGTTCTTTCTGTTCCCCGTGTTATGATTGGCTCCACCCACAGAGTGGAGGGGAGCTCTTTGTATCTTTGTTTGTCCTCTAAAGGAGAGATGGCAGGAACTCTGGTCAGCGGCTGAGCAGGAGTTCTTTTTTTTTTTTTTTTTTTTTTTTGAGACGGAGTCTCGCTCTGTCGCCCAGGCTGGAGTGCAGTGGCGCGATCTCGGCTCACTGCAAGCTCCGCCTCCCGGGTTCACGCCATTCTCCTGCCTCAGCCTCTCCGAGTAGCTGGGACTACAGGTGCCCGCCACCACGCCCGGCTAATTTTTTGTATTTTTAGTAGAGACGGCGTTTCACTGTGGTCTCGATCTCCTGACCTCGTGATCTGCCCGCCTCGGCCTCCCAAAGTGCTGGGATTACAAGCGTGAGCCACCGCGCCGGCCAGAGCAGGAGTTCTTAACTGGGGAAGGAGTTAACAGTGAATGGGGGAATATCAAGCAAGTTTCAGATACAGATTGGGAGTCCCTAATCCAAAAATCTGAGATCTCAAATGCTCCAAAATCTGAAACTTTTTTTTTTTTTTTTTTTTTTTTTTTGAGAGGGTGTCTTGCTCTGTCACCCGGGCTGGAGTGCAGCGGCACGATCTCGGTTCACTGCAACCTCTGCCTCCTGAGTTCAAGCGATTCTCCTGCCTCAGCCTCACATGATGCCACAGGTGGAAAATTCCACACCTGACCTCATGTTATGAGTTGCAGTCAAAACACAGGTGCACAATGGTGAAGATGATGTTAACACTGCAGAAAAACGGCCTAAGATAATATAGTAAAAATGTATGATGGGTTTGTTGAAGGACTAGAGCTGTGTGTGCCTTCACAACAGACCAAGAAATCATGTCAGCTTATAAAATCAAAGAGAGATCCCCTAAGACAAAAACCATTGTTACTAAGGCCAGTGACACTGGAGGAAACATTTGAAAAAAGCTATCCACTAGCATGCCTCTCTCTCCTTGGAGGACCCACATCCTGGTCCCTCAACTGCTTCCAGTGTTTCTTCTCACCTAAAAAATAGAATACAGTGTACAGTAATCTTTTAATCAAAACACAGCATCACAGGTGGAGACTGAATGCCTGCTGTTATCTCTTGCTGTTGTTTCACAGCTGATGCAGGTTTTCTGAGCATGCTACTGTGCTGCTTGGTTACCCTGAACACTCTATTTTTTCACTGCATTAATGATGTGTCATGTTTTTTACCTTAAAATTCACACTTATGTGTGAATAAATGTAAGAAAACAGTTGCTTCTCAGTAGCATCTACATTCAGAGTCAAGAATGATGGTGATGCCAAATAACCACAGATTGTCCACATGGGTGGCTGAGCTAGGGTCACCTTTGCTTTCTCATGGCTCAATGCACACAAACTTTGTTTCATGCACAAAATTATTTAAGATATTGTGTAAAATTACCTTCAGGCTATGTGTATAAGGTGTATATAAAACATAAAATAATTTCCTGTTTAGACTTGGGTGCCATCCCCATGGTATCTCATTATGTATATGCAAATATTCCAAAATCCCAAAACATCCCAAATCTCAAACACTTTCGATCCCAAGCATTTTGGATAAAGGACACTTAACCTGCACTTCTACCTCTTTTGCCCACTCCCAGAGTGCTCATTAGGTGATTGGTCATAAACTGGAGCGGTTCATACTATTTTCTTAACTTTGTAAGTTGCATACGTAACATCTGACAGTCTCACAGTGGTTGGCAAATTCATTCTACTCTTTTCAACTTCTCAAGCTCTGTGTCTTCAAGAACTGAATAAGAATTCAATATGGATTAGCGATTAAGAGCTTGGGATATGGATTCAGAACCACCTGGGTTCAAGTCCTGGATCTGTTCCTTACAAGCTGTGTGAGTTGAAACATCAATTTAAAAATTGAGGTAAGAATTCTTTATACAAGTTATGAGCTCATTGTGAGAATTAATGAAGATAATGTGTAGAAAGTACTTAGCATGGTTTATGCACATAGTAAGCACTTATTAAATGCTGCAGATGAGCTATCCTGGCTTTACTATGTACCAGTTATGGGATCTCATGCAAGTTTTCCCATCACAAGGGGCTAGGCCATGCTGCTGTAACAACAATCTGAAAGCATCAGTGGCTTACAACAAAGAGGGTCCATTGCGGATTGACTGAAGCTTGGCCTCTCTCATTCTCCCTAGTGTTCAGGGCGTATCTGGAACATTGCCAATCTATGTGGTGGATGAAAAAGACAGATGGCAAACCACATGCTGGAAGACATGTGTCAACTCTGTCTGCATGTCACTGGCCAACACAAGTCCCATAGCCACTCCTGAATTCAACAGTGCAGGAGTGGGTAGTATTCCTCCAGGGTGGGGTATTGAAAGGAAGAAAATTGTAATGTTTTATCATAGTGTATAATTTGCCAGCTATTTATTCTGAGCCCTACCACTCTGTAAACTTTCTGGCACATCGTAGGCACTTTTGAATGAGAATCTTATTACACTGTCAACTGTTCTAGGGGCCCCTTCTGCTCCCAGTTTGCCATAAAGAGGCGTCAGACCCCAGAAGCCCAGTTGTGCCTTATTTAGTTCAACATCTGGAGAGACTCAGCTGTCCCACATATTTGTTCCTAAATCACTGAGTTGCTCACTGAATTGGCCGCCGAGCCACCTTTTCCAGACAGGAGAAGAGGAAAAACTTATTTGCAAAGAAAAAGAGAAGGCTCCTCTTGGCCAGGCCGAGGCCTCCTTTGGAGATGGGCCATAACAAACAGAGATTTATAATGACTAGGATACCCTAAGCCAATAGTAAAATGGAAATCCACAGGATCAACCCAGCAGAGGGACTGGGTAGTCAGAAGGCTGTCATCGGCCGGTAGTGGGACCTCAAACTCCTTTGCAGCTCTGTGCCTCAGTTTCTTCCTCTGTAAAAGGGGGGTGGTGGTGGTGGGGATGGTGACTCTCTCAAAGAGCAGAGATGAGAGTAAACTATTATATCCATGACCAAGTCACAAACTATAAACACTATTCCACAACAGTTTAACAAAATGGTTAAATCTAACAAAAATAGGACAGGATATGCAGTATATCTGACTTTAACAATAATTTGGTAGTAAATATGGAAGGAGTTGAGGGCCCAAAGCACAGAACATATTCCCATTTCTTAAAGATCTTCAGCAGATCACAAAAAAGAGAAAGTTAGATTACTTGGGTGTTCAATTTGCTGGCAACCATTTTATGCTATAATTCAGCATTAGTCATGGCTGACTAATTTTTTTCTCTAGAAAATTAGATGGAGCATGTAAACACAAAGGCACAGCACGGCCTCCTGGAAAAAACCCCAAATGCACTGAGTCTTCGGGCAAGACTGAGGGATCAAAGGCCAGGTGGGCTGCCTGCTCTGCTGCTTCGGTGCCATTTGGTATCATTTCCGTATTTCACTCAGTTAGCGTTGCTCAATTTCCACTCCCTCCATCATCAAAAAGTATTTTTAGAGCCTTTCATTACAGGAAATCTTTGGCGTTGTTCTCAGGGCTGCTCATATAAGGGAACATGTTTTCCATTGTCGGTATAGCTGTAAATAAAGACTAGCAAATGCATCTTTACATCTTGGAGGGCACATTTACTCTTGTCTGATGCTGCATGGCATACTGAACCATGGCAGAGGATCAGAGCAAAGATGTGATGAACTTTCTCACTAGTGTAAACATGGCTCAGGGCCTTACCAAATAGGTGGCTTCCTACAAACATTTCCCTCACCCCCTGAGACCGGGGTACGGGCTCCTGCTTTGTGTTCTGTGTCCATCACTGTCCTTGGCCCATTGTGTACCCTACGGACTTAATCACATAAGTGTTTGCTCTGTGCTAGCCACTGTTTTAAGTTCTTTCAGTGTGTTAACTCATGAGACTGTTACAACAATCCCTTTTTTTCAGATGGGAAAACTGAGTCACAGAGAGGTTGAGTAGCCTCCCTAAGGCTGCACAGCTAGGGCTACTCTAAGAATTAAGTGAGTTAATGTCTGCAAAGTGCTTTATGCAGCGCCCAACACACTGTAAGTGCTCTACAAGTGTTTGTTAAGTAGATATGCAGAGTGTAGGCAGAGCCATACTACTAAGGGGCTAAACATGTTTGCACCCGGTGGGGGTGAAAAGGCCTGGTTTCCAGCCTACCACTGTGACTCTGCCCTGCAGTGAGATCTTGGCCAGTTGTCTGGCCTCTCTAGGACCTGTGGTTCTCATCTGTAGGATGCATCTGATGATTAGGTAGGCTTTCTCAGGTCAAAGCATTACTGGTTGTGCAACATGTGATAGGGAATGCAGGCATAGAGAATATCACTAGATAATTTACCATCGACATCCAATTTTTGGAACAGCCTTGGGGATGGAGGCCTGTTTGTGAAATGGAAGAGTTTTTCCTACTGAATTCAGAAATTTATCTGATAAAAAGGAGCTCATTTCAGAGACATGCGTTTCTCTAGAACCTTGTAACCAGAGGCAGTGATAACATCGGAGGTATTGTTCAAGAATGTTACAGTGTGCAGGAGTGTGTAAACGCTAACTGCAATCTCACTGGAGAGGCTAAGAAACATAAATTCTGTCTCTTGGAGTCTTGGGGCATAGCTGACACTGGAGAAGGTTGGTAAAGCTGGCAAACCTGGAGGAAAAGTCGGGAAGGAAGTTGATGGAGGAGAATTGGCCACCAGTGTGGCAAAGGCATATGTCTTAGTCTGTTTTGTGTTGCTATAAGAGAACACCAAAAACTGAGTAATCTACAAAGAAAAGAAATTTACTTCTCATGGTTCTGGAGTCTGGAAAGTCCAATATCAAGGTGCTGGCACCTGGAGAGGGCCTTCTTGCTGTGTCAACCCGTAGTGAAAGGTGGAAGGGCATAGAGCATGAGAAAGAGAGAGCTGAGCTCACTTTTGTAACAAACCTACTCCCAAGACAATGACATTAATCTATTCATGTGACCTAATCACCTCTTAAGGATCCCACTTCCCAGTACCACCACATTGGGTATCAAGTTTGCAACACATGAATTTTGGGGAATACATCCAAACAATAGCAGCTTGGATTCCCCACTCATGGATACTTTGAGAGTAACACTGCTTAGTATTATTATCCATGATAGTAACCTTTGCCAAGTCCATCCAGCCCTTCTACCATTACCTCACTTGACCAGAGGCAGGACAGTAATAAATTGCCCTCCACTTGACAAATCACTGAAGAGAGGCTCAGAGAGGTTCAGTGACTTGCTAAACTTTTCACAACATTGAAGTTGGGGAGTTATTTAAACTTGAGATTCTAACTCCCTAATTCAGGTTTCTTCTCAGCCCTCAACAAAGTCATGTATGTGACCTTTTCCATTTCCCTTATGACTCTGGAAAAACTGCATCTCACTTCCTTCTTAAACTGGGCTCCGCTAATATCAGCCCTTCTTGAAGCACTTCATGGCAGGGCCAGTGAGGGAAATGTGACCCCACTCTTCACGTTTCCATGTTGGGAGAGACTTCACCCCACTCCCACTAGAGAAATATATGGAAGAGACACTTCTGCTACTTACCACTCTCTTTTTCTTTCTTCCTAGAAAGATAAGTAAATTTCTCAGGGGAAGGGTCTTCTCACAGAGGTCCTGATGGTCTTTTATTGCTCAGTTTCAGAGCATCCTGTTCTCTGCAGGCAGGCATCCTTGGCTTCCCTGTAGAAACAGACCTGTGGTTTGGGGCTCCAGCTCATTTTCTGGAAGATGGTTTATCCCTAGGTCTTCAATCAGAGAAAGGTGTTCAGATGCCCAACAGGGTCTTTGACAGGATCTTCTCCAGTCTCCAGACAAACTGCCAGGAATAGCACTGCTTTTTTGCTATTTCTGGCAGTTTCCTCTGTCTATCTTTCATTTGGATCAGAGTAGACCATGTCCTTTTCCTGAAAACACTTTTTTCTTCTTGCTTCTTCTGATGCCCCATTCTATAAGAGTTGTCTGCCATGTTCACTTGACCTCTCCATCTCAGTCTCCTTGGCAGAATCCTCCCCTCACACTTGCCTTTTACTTTGAAGTCTGTCTTGAATCCCATTTTCTTTTCTGTGTATACATCCTCTCTGTGACCCCACTAGTCCTTTGTTTGAAGTACCATCTACATGCTTTTCCTACCTATTTCTTCAATGCTGACCTCTCTGAAACACACCAGACTCATAGCCACCTGCCTGCCTGACATTTCCTCCTGTGAACCTAATGAACTTCGAATGCTCGCTGGAAAAATCCCAAATTTTAATTTCCTTAAGTAGTTCATCTCACAGTCTCTCCGTCTTGGTAAAAGGCACTACCATCTAGCCAGTTGCTTAAGTGAAAATCTAGGTGTTCTCTTGGATCCCACTCTCTCTCCCTTAAGTTCCATAATCCATCAAGAAGTCCTATAGACTACTTCCAAATCTTCTTCTTCTTTCCATGTCCTCTACCAGTGGTTTGTAAATGTTAGCATACACCAGAATCATCTGAGTGGGCCTGTTAAAACCAACTTGCTGAGCCTCAACTTCAGAGTTTCATTAAGTTCAAGGTGGGGCCTGAAATGTACATTTCTAACAAAGTTTGCAGATGTTGATGCTGCTGGTCAAGAGCCATACTTTGAGAATCACTGTCCTATACAACATTACCAGCCCTATCAGGCCTTCCATGATCCCTCACCTAAACAAATTACTGCAACAGCCTCCTAATTGGGATCTGTATTTTTACTCTTATTTGATTTCATGGATTTTTATTGTGTTTTCTGACCTCCCAGTACTTTTTAAAAAGTTTTTCTTGGAGAATGGTGTGAACCCGGGAGGCGGAGCTTGCAGTGAGCCGAGATCGCGCCACTGCACTCCAGCCTGCGACAGAGCGAGACACTGTCTCAGAAAGAACAGAAAAAAAAAAAAAAAAAAAGTTTTTCTTATATTTGGGAAAATTCCTCCTTTGGGAGTTTCACTCTCTGAAATTAGAACCTAGAAAACTCAAATTCCCAGCTTCCTTTGCAACTAGAATGTAAGCTGGTGACCGAGGCTCTGCCACTTGGTATACCTGGGAGAAGTTGATTCGGCAATGGTGAGCAACTTGAAGAAGGAAGGTCACTGCAAACTCCTTGTTTTGTGGGGGCAAAAGCAGAGGTAACAGACTTTGAAAGTGACCGAAGTAGAGTTCCACACACAGAAGTGTCAGCAACAGGGCATCAGTAGCGGAGGTATCCTCCTTGTGGTTTTAGGAATTGTCTCTGGACCCTTGACCCAGAGTCCTGTGTTTCAGGGCCTTCAGATCTGTGAGCTTTCCAATGTCCTTTCAAGATAACTGTCTTTCTGCTGAACAAGCCAGAGTCAGCTTTACTGTTTGCAACTAAGAACTCTGAGTGGTACATTTTTTGGAATGCATTTTCTACAGTGGAGCTCACACATGTGTCTGATTCAATCACGCTTGAGGGCACACAACCTCCTCACCTCGGTTCACAAAGCCCTCCAGGACCATGCCTTCCCTTCTGTGGCCACCTCATTGGGCAACTCCCTCCTCCTTTCCTACTTTGATGGAGCCGTTGTTCCTGTCCTTAAATATGCCAAGCTCGTGCCCCACTCAGGGCCTTTGCACATGCTGTTGCTTCTGCCTGGAGGGTGCTCCCATCGGATCTTCAGGTGCCTGATTGCTCGATTTGTTTTATTTTGTTTTGCTTTTCATTCAGAGCTCAGATTGCTCAATTTAAATGAGTAATCTCTGTAGAGATCTCTTTCCTGACTGACTACACAATCCAACATGGTCAACATATCACAGTAGTTTGCTTTTCTGCAGAGCAGGCATCACTGTTTGATATTTTTCTTAAGTGTTAATGTTTATTGTGGGCCCCTCATACTCCCCAAAGAAGATAAACTCCATGAGAGCAGGAGTCCTATTTACAAATATTTTCTTCCAGTCTGGTGCTTGTCTTTCCATATTCTTAATGGTGTCTTGTGAAGCACAAAAATGTTCGAGGAGGTCCAACTGATCAATGTATTCTTTTACAGGTCACACTTGGGGTGTCATAACTATGAAATCTTTATTTAACTCAAGGTCTTGAAGATTTTCTCCTGTACTGACTTCTAAATGTTTTCTTGTTTTAGTTGTTACATTTAAGTCTATGATCCGATTTGAGTGAAATTTTGTGTATAGTGTGAGGCAAGGGTCTAAGATCATCTTTTTGCATGGGATAGTTGATTGTCCCAGAACCATTTGTTAAAAAGGCTCTCTTTTCTCCAGTAAATTATGTTGGCACCTTTGTTGAAAATCAGTTGACCAAGGCCGGGTGCACTGGCTCATGCCTGTAATCTCAGCACTTTGGGAGGCCGAAGTGGAAGGATTGCTTGAAGGCAGGAGTTTGAGACCATCCTGGGCAACATGGTAAAACCCTATTTCTATAAAAAACGGAAATTTAAAAAGTAGCCAGGCCTGGTGGCGTGTGCCTACAGTTCTAGTTACTCAGGAGGCTGAGGTGGGAGGATTACTTGAGCCCAGAAGGTCGAGGCTGTAGTGACCTGTGATCATATGACTGCACTCATCCTGGGTGGCAGAGTGAGATCCCGTCTCTAAAAAACAAAACAAACAAACAAAAAAATTGACCAAAATAAAAGAACTTATTTCTAGACTTTCAAGTCTGTTCCATTGATCTATGTGTCTATTTGATGATTTTCTTTGGTATCATTTGTCTCTTTAATCCTTCTGAAATTTATTTTGATTCATAGTAGAAGTTTAGAGCCCAACTGGAGGTTTTTCTCCTCAAAAGAGCTAATGCAGATCCCAGCATCATTTATTGAATAATCGTTTTTTTCTCCATTGATTTGTCCCATTTATCAATGGTTAAAAGACATTTACCAAAACCTCCTTCATATTATTCTGACTGGTCCCAGTTCTTCCCACCCAGCATTTTAGAAGTCCCCAGTCCTGTGTTGTTTAACCAAATGACAAAAATTGTCCCTGCCTCAAAAGAGCTTACGTTGGCAATTACAGAGAGGACATTGATATGTTAGGACAATAAACATAGGACAGATATTTGCATTGGACTCAAAGAAGATTAGTGCATTTGTGGAACAGTAACTGACATGAAGGGATTCTCAGGGGAGTTTCATGTTTACTTTGGGTGGGGCTGTGGACATTTAATCTAAAAGTCACCCAACCTCTGCTCAGATCACTCGTACCTGTTTGTCTGGCACTATCTTAATCTGATGGTGGTTGTGGGGTTTTTAAACACTAAATGACTATGAAATTCTGTGGAAGACTCCACCCACTCCAACAGAGTTTAAAAGTTCAATATTTTTCTCAATAAACATACCGAAGGCATAGTTGTAAAATTTCCAGAAGACCTAAGTCTGGGACGAGCAGCTTGTATGACAGGTGATCCAATTAAAGTTCAATTGGTCTTGACAGGCTGGAAAAACTGTTGAAACCAGGAAGATGAAATGAAACTCAGAAAAATGTAAACTACCACATTTTCATTTTGTCTCAAAAAAAAAAAAAAAGAAGAAGAAGAAGGCAGGTTGAGGGAGACTTACTAAAAAGAATCTGAAATTTTCAGCCGCCTGAAAACCCAGTATGGTTGATTTGACTTGGACCTGTTATGTTTGCAAGGAACAGTGACATAAATTCAACTGAAGACACATATAAAAGAGTGAAGAAATCACAGGGAGGAGAGACTGGAACCAATTTCACTGGCTCCGGAATCAAAGTCAGGCTTCCCCAGTCTGTCACCCAGGATATACAATGGAACTGCATTGCATGTGGGACTAGATTAAAGGCAACAACAAAACAAAACGTATTACAAATCTTGAGGTCCAAATTTCCCAAGTCATCAGGTACTGGGGTGTGGGTGGCTAAGCCTAGGAATTAACTTACTCTCTTTTTGCATATCAGCCATGCCTATTCTCTTTCTGGAATTTAGAAGGCTGGAGGATAGAAAGAAGTGAAAGAATTTTTAGGCTGGGTGTAGTGACTCACATCTGTAATCCTAGCACTTTGGGAGGCTGAGGTGGGTGGATCACCTGAGGCCAGGGGTTTGAGACCAGCCTGGCCAACATGGCGAAAACCCATCTCTACTAAAAGTACAAAAATTAGCTGGGCATGGTGGTGCATGCCTGTAATCCCAGCTACTCGGGAGGCTGAGGCAGGAGAATTGCTTGAACTCAGGAGCAGAGGTTGCAGTGAGCCAAAACTGCACCACTGCACTCCAGCCCAGGCGACAGAGTGAGACTGCATCTCAAAAAAAAAAAAAAAAAGAATTTTCTTACTCCCTCTCATGCTCTCTTCCCCTCTATAAAAAAATCGAAGCAAATAAATCATTGACAATTTATTTAAATCTTGAGTTGCATTTTGCAACTTGTTTATACCTATTATAGAAGTGATTTTATTAAAAATTCAAATTGCATGAAAACTTTATAGATATCTTGTACACTAAAAAATATTTTTATTCTATATATACTGTTTTGTGGCCTTTTGAAATTTAACACATAATAAAAAGTTTATCTTTTCATTAGATATTTTCCTACAGTAATGTCTTTTGACTCTTTTTAGCAATGAATTATTTTTTAATGTGAATCTGTTTTTTGTTTGTTTTTTGAGATAGAGTCTTGCTCTGATGTGCAGGCTGGAGTGCAGTGGTACCATCATGGCGCACTGCAACTTCTGCTTCCAGAGCTCAAATAATCCTCCCACCATAGCTCCCAGAGTAGCTGAGACTACAGGTGTGTGTCACCATGCCTGGCTAATTTTCCTATTTTTTTGTAGAGATGGGGTTTTGCCATGTTGCCCAGGCTGGCCTTGAACTCCTGGGCTCAAGCCATCCACCCACCTTGGCCTCCCAAAGTGCTGGAATTACAGGCATAAGCCACCACACCCAGCCTTAATGTGAAAGCTTAATGATTATTTATTGCTGTATAACAAACCACCTCAAACTCAGTGGCTTACAAAAATAACAATCTTTTAGTCACTCATGATTCTGTAATTTCTGTAGGCTCAGCAAAGAAAAACCCATCTCTTTTCCACATGATGTTGGCTGCAGTGGCTCCACTGCAGCTGGAAGAACCACTTCCAAGATGGCTCCACTACAAAGTAACGCAGGGCCCTGGAAGTCATTCATTGGAGGAACTTTGGCTTTTACGCTTTGCGAGATGAGGGTTTTGAGCACAGGAGTGACGTGATACAACTTACATGTTAAGAAGATTTCCTTGGCTGCTGTATTGGGAATAAATTGAAAGGGGGATGAGGTGTATGGCACAGAGGGACTGGTTAGGAAGTGACTGCTGTAACTCAGGTGAGAGACAAAGGTGGCTTGGACCACTGAGGGAGCAGAGAGATAATCAGATGGGATTGAATTTGGATTAACATTCGTCTATGCTGGCTTCTCCTTATTTAATGGTATTATTATGAAATATGAGTTAATTTCAGTGTAAGGTTTGAGGTAGTCATTAAATGTGAAATGCCACACCTGTAATCCCAGCACTTTGGGAGGCCGAGGTAGGTGCATCACCTGAGGTTGAGAGTTTGAGACCAGCCTGGCCAACATGATGAAACCCCATCTCTACTAAAAATACAAAAATTAGCCAGGCATGGTGGTGCCTGCCTGTAATCCCAGCTACCTGGGAGGCTGAGGCAGGAGAATCCCTTGAACCTGGGAGACAGAGGTTGCAGTGAGCTGAGATTGCACTACGGCACTCCAGCCTGGTCAACAGAACAAGACTCTCTCTCTCTCTCACACACACACACACACACAAAATAGACAAATGCTTCTTGAATGCCTATTCTTTCTCCTGTGCCTGCACAGTGCAGGAAACTCACTGGATACACAAGAAGTGTCTGTAGGTTGACCCGAACAGTTCACTTAACTTAGGTGATATCTGAGCACCTACAAATGAAGACCTTGGTCATGTCCTCTGATAAGCCATGTGTGATACCTGTGAACACTTTGCAATTTAGATTCCTTCATGATACAGCCAGCTCTTCCCCATTCAAGAGTCTTCTACTCCCAACTAGAGTGTACCATATCCTAATGATCCCGTTAAGCCACCACCTTCCTCTCACCAGCTGCCCAGTGAAGGCCCAACAAATGTGGATTGAACTCAACTGCATCCCATTGGCCTCCACTCTGGCTGGAATGATGTGGAGTGAGATTCTTTAGATCCAATTCCTGGAGGCCTCTGAGTGGTGGCATATCATCCTGGGCTATGTTTGTCTTTTTTCTTTTCTCTTTTTCTCCCTTCTGGGAGACTCCGTGTTCTGCAGCTGTTACATCAGCCAGCTGCCCAGCTGCCAGATGAACAGAACAAAAGATTCGAGTTGGTGACTACTCACATCTGTACTTCTCAAAAGCAAACAGAACAGATGCCTCTAGCAGTGGGGCTCCTGGGCTCAGGGCAGGGGAAATGTACCCTGAAGGGGGAAGTTTCCCTTCTAAGAGCTGACGGAGCCACTTAACCACGGCAAGGAACATCGTGAAACAGAACATTAAACTTTGATGAACTGCAAAGCCTCAGAGGTTTAAGCTGCGAGTCAACAGAGATGTTCTAATCTATATAAACACTCTGCATGCAAATTCTGGTACAGCTTTGGGCCTTATTTGGATGGTGTTTTTGGCTGCTTCTCTTGGGGGAAGGGGCTCTGAAGGCAAGAAGATATTCTGCTAGAAGTAGAGTAGAATGGCAGGGACTGGAGGCTGGGAAGGGAAAGGGGGAGGAGAGGATAAGGAGAGGTTGGTGAATGAATGCAAAATTACAGCTCGATAGGAGAAATGAGATCTAGTGTTCTATAGCTCTGTAGGGTAACTATGATTAGCAGCAATTTGTTGCACATTTTCAAATAGCCAGAAAAGAGGATTTGAATATTCCCAACAAAAAGAAATGGTAAATGCTCGAGGGCATGGAAATGCTAATTATCCTGATCTGATCCTCATACGTTGTATGCATAGATTGAAATATCACTCTGTACCCCATAAATATGTGCAATTATCTGTCAGTTAAAAAAAATCGATGCTGTGGTTTTCTTATTAACTTGGGGGTAGGAAGTGTTCCTGGGCATTCCGGGCCTGGCTTGGGTCCTGCCCTGGGGCCCGTGCTGCAGCCTGGCCTTCCTGGGTCCTGCACTCACAGCTTCTTCCCACCCTCAGGAGCGTGGTAGGAAGTATCTTCAGTGATGGCCTCGTCCCTGGACTGCCGTTGCATTCTTTCTCCTGAAGGCTTTTAGCCCAAGGCCTAGTGCTGGGTTAGAGAGGCCAGCATTGGAGCAGGAACATCCACGCATGAATAACAACTGCAAGCGCAAATTGATTATTTACTGTGGGCCGGACACACCCTCTGAGGACTTATCCTCATGAAAGGACTTATCCTTTCATGTAATTCTCAGCACAGCCCAGTGCTGTGTTGGCCTTGTCTTATAGACAAAGGGACTGAAGCCCAAGATAGTAAAGGGAGCTGCCCTGGGTCACACAAAGCCAGGATCTGCCCCAGACAGTCTTATTCCACAGCGTGGATTCTTAACCAGAGCGTGGGTTCTTAACCATCTTAACAACCTGCCTGGCTCTTATTCTTGGAACAGAAAGAGGAGATGAATTGTTCAGAGATGTTAAGGGAAAAGAAAGCAGAGCTTTTCCTTGCTATGTTAGAATTCTCCTCTGCCATTCTCAAATATTGCAAATATTTTATTTATTTATTTATTTTTTGTGGAGGGGTCAGTGTCCCAGATTCTGCTTGGGCATCCACCTCTCCCTGTGGCTCCAATTCTGGCTCCAGGAGCGGTCCTTGACCCAGACCTAACTAATCAAAACACTAGGGTGGTGCTTGACCCAGACCTAACTAATCAAAACACTAGAGTGGTGCTTGACTCAGACCTAACTAATCAAAACACTAGGGTGGTGCTGGACCCAGACCTAATTAATCAAAACACTAAGGTGGTACTTGACCCAGACCTAACTAATCAAAACGCTGGTGACCATCCTGGGATGAAGTCAGGCCAATCAGTGGCAATGTGATTTGGGGGGTTGGGGGGTGAGGGGGCTTTGGCTTGAGCCTCCAGGGCAGTAGTCTTGCTCTTTTGTCACTAATTGTGAGCCAGGGAGGAAGGATGTAGCCCCTGCCCATTGGGAGCCATTTTGTCACCACAAATGAAGATCCAGTCTGAGAATAGAATCAACGCAGGGAGGAGAGCCAAGTTGAGGGAGAGTGACACCAGATCCTGACCTCATCCTTTGGGCATCCGAACCAAGCCATGTACTCTTCAGTTATGTGTGCTCATAAAATGTTATTTTTGCTGACGTCAGTTTGGGGCAGGTTTACTGCTGCTTGTAACCAAAAAAATCCTAGTAGAGACATGAAGCCTTCAGTACATCTGTGGTTTGTGCCACAGCCCGGGCTGTCACTGGGCAATTAAGGAGGCCCCTGTGTCCTCTTCCCAGCACGCAGCAGCCTAGGGGATGCCAATCAAGGCCATGGTAACAGTATTAGCAAATGCTTGTGTGACATTTACCTAGTACTGTTGCAAGTGCTTTTTATCCATGTGAGTTCACTGAAGTCACCACTATCTCTACTTTTTTAGATGGGAACTGGAGGCCCAGAGAGGTTGGAGAACGTATGCAACATGACAGAGCTCCTAAATTTGGGTGTAGTGGGGCTGGGTTCCAAGGCAGCCATCATCAAGGGTATGCTGTCAGCATTCTGTGCCACCCCTCTCATGACCTACAGCCAGAGAACAGAGGCTCCAGGTGGGTCTGTGGGACACAGGAGCATCTTTGTAGAATATAGAATCTTCTTAAAAATTTCTTCAATTCTTAAAAATTAAGTACAGAAACATGAGTGAAAATTCAACAGCCTCTGATTAAGGAAATTCTTAACCACTGAGCACAGGCAAAGACGCTCATCTCTTTGGCTTTCAGTCTGACTTACTGATCCGCCCATGTCACCGAAAGGAACAGAAAACAGAGGCCTCTGTGGCCCCACTCTGTGCAACGCCAGGCTCCATTTGCCTCTGCCTGTCTCTGCCTCATTTCTCCAGGCTCTGCCTTGCCCAGACCCCAGCGGAGGCCCACTGAGTGCTCCTGGGTGAGGCTCACCTGCTGGGAGGCCTCAGCCCAGCCCCAGCGGGGACACAGCTTCACTGAGCTGCAGGCTGTGACTGGCTCTCATTCTGTCTGCATCTCCAGCTGGGAGCCTGCATGCCACTGTGGATGCTAAGTGTTGAATTAAAGAAAGGGGAAGCCTTGAGCTTCTGCTTTGTTCCTGGCCCCTTCCCTGCCCCAGTACCCAACCCACTGGTCCCTCGCAGAATCCCAGCTTTTTTTTAATACCCAATAAATAACGAAGGAGCTCAACAATGGGCTGAGTACTACACTAAGCACTTAACATGAACTTATTCTTCAAGACAACCTTATAAAGGAGGAATTAGTACTTCCACTGCCCAGATGAGGAAACTGAGTCTCCAAGAGGTTCTTAGAAGGCAGTGGCTGGAACGTGTTGGAGCCAGAGATTGGGGTCTGTGGCCGTGTGCCTGTGAGCTTATGCCTTGGGCAGGGCTGTCTCCCTAACTTCTGGCTGCTGTGATGGGCTCCCGCCTCTCGGAACCTCGGGTGCTGGCAGCTGCCTGGGTTGTCCTGAGCTGGCCCAGCCCTTTGGATGTCCTGGATTGTTGGCTGTTACTCCATTGGCCCACCTCCCTCTTTCCTCTTGAGCTCAGAGCAATCTCAGGTGGTCCTAAATATCCCCAGCTTCTTGCCTAGCATTTCATGAAACCCCTAAGCCTTGCTCTTCTCCAATCCTGCTACCAGGACAAGCTGAAGTCATATACTGTCTCCCAGGTCAGTAAGATTGGCCCTCAGGCCTCATTCCTTCTTGTTCTTTGGGGCAGGATTGGAGCACGAGGAACAGATTGATAAGGGGCTGCTTCTAAGCTGCTCTCTAGTGTCTATGAAGTGGCTCATGTGCTCCAGATGGGTCACTAACATGAGACGGCCTCTGCCCTCAGCTCTGGGATTCATTCTAAACATGCTCTCTGGAAAGACTCAGACTCCAGAGCAGTGACATTTCTCTGGCTGTGTTTGGTGGGGATTACCACTCCCAGCCAACTCTTGATTATCTGTGGGAGAAGGGAAAGGATAGACATCTCCAGGTAACCCTGGAACTTAGTTCCACCAACATCTCTGAGGCTCTTCTGTTGAGCCTCTTTCCAGAGCAGCTACCAAGAAGTTAAACATGTGGGCTTGGCTTTCACATCCTCTCCTCTTTTCATCCCTGCTCTGCCTTCTTTTTTTTTCTAGTGCCAGAGAGGCCCCAGCATTGGACAGGGAGAGGCAGGGGCAACAGAAGATTGATGTAACTGGGCATCCTGCTATAAATAACAATACCCAACTCAGGCTGGCTTCAACAGTGGAAGGTATTTATTTGCATGAGCCAAAATGTCTGGAGGTTGGGATGATATCAGGTAAGGTTTGCTCCAGCAACAAACTGAGGTCACCAAGACCATGTTTCTCTCTGTCTGCCTCCCACAGTGTGGGCTTCATTCTGGGGCCTCACACAGTGGTCTCCTGGCAGTTCCAGGGTCTCAACTAATAGTAGCAGATAGCTATGACAGTGCCAGACCTTCTATGGTCTAAGGGAAGATATCATGTCTTCTGGTAGCTTCTAGATATGTTTGAGAAATCACACTCCCTCATTAGTTCAGACTGAGTTGCATGCTCTTCCCTAAGTCAATCACCGTGTCAGGAGGAGGGTTTATCCTTATTAGCTTAAGCTAACTGGGGCCCATCCCTGAAGAGGGGCAGGGCCAATTCCAATCAATATGCATTCCTGAGACTAGGGAGGGCTGAATCCCCCAAATGGAAATCAGGGTATTTTGACAGACGGAGGGAGGCAGTCCATCATTTGATGACCCATAGGCCAGGTTGAGAGCATCCAGGTGACAGCTGTGCCTGACAGTGAAATGAGGCACATGTTTTCCAAAGCCATTCTGTTTTCCTCTGTTAGATCCTCAGGAAAACCTGTGTGTCAACTACAGCAGCCAGGCATTATATTCCATGTTTTACAAATGAAGCAAAGAGGCTCAGAGAGCTACGGTGGCCTGCAGCACACCCCCAGCCATATTTGGCAGGACCCGGACTTGACCCCACACTGCTTCTCTCCATGGTACTCTGATGGGCTGCTAGCAGCTGGCAGGGCACAGGGAGGTCACAAAGCAGTGTCATCTGCTGCATCCCTGATGATGGATTTGTTTAGAGCCAAGAAAGAAGTTCAAAGCCTACACATGGACAGTTCAGAGACCAAGGTCACCAGAGGGTAGGGAGTGGGATCAGCAGAGTCTACAATGAGAGGGTGGGTCAGGACACACGCATGCAACTTAGGGGGACAAGATCTCCCCCAAATCCTGTGAGCTGCAGAACATAAAGCTGCGGTGGGAAAACATCCCAGAGGCTTGTGAAGGAGAGAATTCCAAAGCCTGTGCCTTCTCTGCTGAGCTTGGCCGCTGACCCTCTCAGCCCACGGGCACTCCCTTCGCCACCATCTGCCTCTCCCACTGCTCCTGTCGGGAAATTACACCTGGGAACCTAGTGGAGCGTCCCGGAAGGCAGGGGCACTTCTTCCACTTTTGTCCTGTCCCCCATTTGTGAGGCTTCTGCTGAACAGACAGGCTTGTTTATTTCTGCAATTTTGTCTAGTTCTACAAGTGACTCTTGAAGATGTTTACATGGTACAAAGGCAAGTCTTGGGATCAGCAGTACTTGGATTTCAGTTTCAGAATCTACCACTTACTGGCTGTGTGGCCTTTCTCATCTATGAAACAGGCAAATAATAGTCCCAGCCCCTCAGGGCCACTGGGGATAAGATAAATAAGGAAGTTAGATATGCTAAGTGCTCAGTGAATAGATTCATATGTGAAAGTGTTTACAGTAGTGCCTGGCACAAAATACCTGGTTTTAAAAAAAGTTACCAATGATAATGATGATGATCATGATGTTTCTAAGGGCCTGTTATGATAACTTTTCTTTTCTGTGTAAGTAATCTAAATTGTTGACAAGCCTGACCACTGCCAGGATGCTGCCAGTGGCAATCCAAGGAGAGGCATGGGGGCAGGGATGGGGGTAGCTGACTGTTTCCATCCAAAGTCTCCCTCCTTCTCCCTCTGTTACTTCCCTGCAGTCTCTTGCTTCTGGGTCATTCAAGGAGGCATTGCCCACCCAATTTCCACGCCATGGCAGGAGATCTGGAGGCTGGGAGGATGGAGTCAACAAGGAAGGGCTCCTGGGGCAGGACTGGACTGCACCCGAGGTTCAGCATTGGGGGTGTGCCCATGGAGCTGGGGATAGATGGGAGAGGAGGGCCGGGCAGCCGAGATCTTGTGACCTGGGAGAGAAGGGATTCTTTCAGCTCCCTGGATTGTGAAGCTAGGTCCATGATATGGTTTCACTGTGTCCCCACCCAAGTCTCACCTTGAATTGTAATAATCCCTATGTGTCAAGGGTGGGCCAGGTGGAGACAATTGAATCACGGGGATGTTTTCCCCCATACTGTCCTTGTGGTAGTGAATAAGTCTCACGGGATCTGATGGCTTTAAAAATGGGAGTTCTTCTGCATAAGCTCTCTTGTCTGCTGCCACGTAAGACATGACTTTGCTCCTCATTTGCCTTCCACTGTGATTGTGAGGTCTCCCCAGCCATATGTGAGTCAACTAAACCTCTTTCCTTTATAGATTACCCAGTCTCAGGTATGTCTTTATTAGCAGTGTAAGAACTGACTAATACAGTCCATCTCTGAGCTTCTTCTTCAAGCAGAGCTGCCAGGTATGGCCCTGGAGGGGGACACCCACCGCATGTGGGGTTGACCTCTTCAGCTCCCATTGCTTGGGTGTTCCTATGTCAGAGGCTGTTGCAAACTTCCCAGGTGAGCCGTGAAGTTCAGCGCGTGAAGGTCAACATGGAATGAGCGTCTCTTCCTCCTCACAGCTGAATGCAGCTCTTTCTTCCTCAATACCTAGCCAGACCTTTTAGGTTTCTGCCAAACAGGACAGAGGGAAGTCTATTGGGAGAAGCTTCGAGGAGGTGAGCTGGAAAGAGCCTCAGGCCTGAGGTCAAGCCACTTGGGTTCATATCTCAGCTCTTCTGCTTGCAGCATTTATGACCTTGGGCAATTGCCCAACCCATTGGAGCTCGGTTTCCTCAACTGTAAAATGAGGATTGCTAATGTTGGCCTCACCTACCTCACGGGGTTGTTGCGTTTAAATCCCATGTCCACCACTTCCTATCAAAATAGCCATAAATCATCCTCAGCTTTCTCATCTGTAAAGTGGGGATACATGCACTCCTTCAGAGGGTTGTGGTGAGGGTTAAATGAGGTTAAATGGATGCAAGTTGCTTATCACAATGGGGCTATGAGCATTAGTAAGTTCCAAGGTGTGCTAAGATCTGGCATTAGGGAAGAAGCTGCAGTTTTCTTTAGTAATGGAGAGAGACATAGACCCTCTTAAATCCAAGTCTCCCTGTGGGGCACATTGAGGGTGTTGAGGGGTGAATAGGACCACAGATCCCCAGGGTACAGAATTCAGGAGGCAAGGCAAGCTGTTTAAGGATGTCAAGGAGGAATGCAGTGAGGAAGGAGGCAGGCCAAGGCCTACCCTGGGGACTTCAGGAAATGCTGCAAGGTGAGCCCCCGAGCTGCAGAAAGAACTGTGGTACCCAAGACCTGCCCCTGCCTCTGCTGGAGTTGCTGTGTCTCAGGGCGAGTTTCCTTTAGATGATGGTCCTCCATGCCGTCCTGGAGACTTGATGATCTTGAGATGCCAAATGTCAAAGACTTGAGATCCCAAATGTCAAAGCTCCTGGTGACCAGATCTTTCAGTTCATGCACCTGCAGCCATTTCCTCACAGCACATCCAGAGTTCCAGGGCCACTGTATGTGTCAAGTACTTGGGTTTGTAAAAACCAACTCCTTCAACGAGTTACCTGCTAGCTGAAGGAGCTAAGCTCCTCAAAGGGTAGCTTCCATTTCTATCGGAATCTCCTGGGGATCTCTGGTAAAACGCACATTTCTGGACACCATCGTGGAATGAGAATGGACTAGGGAAGCACTGGGAAGTTGCATCTGCAGGGAGCACCCATGTGGGTCTTCTGGCGGGAAAACCATTGGCTAAAGGAAATAAATGAACATTTTATTAACCACTGAACTCTCCTTACACTTTCTCCATGAGACAGTCCCCCACTCTCAGGGCTGACTTCATGTGTATGAGACCGGAGCACTTGCACGGGGCCTGTGCTTAGAAGGGCCGCAGCCTGGATTTCATACTCTGTTGTCGCCATCTTGAAATTCTTAATAGCTTTTGAACAAGAGGTTCCTGCAAATTATGTTTCAGGTTATGTCATCTAAATAGATGAGAACTGCAGAAAGGATAGACTTGCCCAGGGCCACAGGGCTAAGTTGTGAAAAGGGGTTTGGTATCCTGATGTGTTTGATTCCAAAGCTCTGCTATCCCATGACATTGAGACCTAAAAAGAACGAACTCTAAATCGTCGGGTTTCAGATTTCAATCATCCTGTCAGGACTCAGGAAATTTCAGGGTGAGGGAAGGGCCTCTTTCAGGAACCCTCACACTGTACCAGGTAGGTTACTCATAAGGATAAGGATGATTTATAAACGTATTCAACTTTAGGGTAGGGAAGCTTCTATTCAACTGCCTCTGACAGTCCCTGTTGGAGAGCTAGGGTAGAGAAACCCTCAGTTTCCTTCCTTCCTCTTTAAAGCTTTGCTGTTCAGAGAAAATAAGGCAAAGAAGCAGAGTGGGAGTGGATAGGATCTAGAGTCTGAAGTGGGGGCTCTAAAGCCAGCTCTGTTACCTACTAGATCAGTGGTCCTCCACATTTTGACACTAGGGACCACCTGGTAGAAGACAATTTTTCCATAGACTGGGGGTGGGGAAGGGAGGAAGGAAACTGTTCCACCTCAGATCATCAGGCACTAGTTAGATTCTCACAAGGACTTCACAACCTAGATCCCTCATATGTGCAGTTCCCTATAGGGTTCACACTCCTATGAAAATCTAATACCGCTGCTGATCTGACAGGAGGCAGAGCTCAGGTGGTAATGCTTGCTCACCTACCGCTCACTTGCTGTACGGCCTGGTTTCTAACAGGCCAAGGACTGTACAGGTCTGCAGCCTGGGATTAGGGGCCCCCTGTGAATAGTAGTAGAGCAATGAGTCCCTTGAACTCTCAGTCTCAGTTTTTTGTTTGTTTGTTTTTCAGTAGAGATGAGGTCTTGCGTGCTGCTCAGGCTGGTCTTGAACTCCTGAGCTCAAGCAATCTGTCTGCCCTGGCCTCAAAGTGCTGGGATTACAGGCATGAACCACTGCACTCGGCCTTGAGTCTCAGTTTTGTATCTGTAAAATGGGGTGAATTCCCAAAGTCAGGATGAGGGTCCAATGAGCAGACATACTTGAAAACAGCATGTAAAGGGCTATCTCAGATGATGGCTCTTGCTATGACAGTTGGCTGGTGCATGTGCAAGGCAATGGTTTGTCCAGAGAGGACACCTGCCTGGGTCACACCAAGGTTTCACCTCAGGGCAGGCACCTCTGGTGGCCTCAAGGTGGAGCTGAAGCTCAGGTGTGACCTGGTTTGGGAAAGACGTAGGAAGGTTCAGGGAACCCAAAGGGAGGTGGCTTAAGGCTTTTCTGCCACAAAGGGAGGCAGAGCTACCAATAACAATACTAAAACCCACCTACGATGCAGCAGGGCCTTAGGGATTTAGAAGCACAGACATGGGCTTTCTGGTTGGTAGGTAAGGACCCTGCCCCTTCTTGCATCAGGGCTGGGATGTGGGGTAGGGGGTTGAGAAGTAAAGAGTAACAGAAAAGAGGCCCCAGAGAAAGAAGTTTGTTACACCCCAGTGACAGTGGTTTTGTTTTGTTTTGTTTTTGAAGCAGTTTTTGCTCCAAATCTTTACTTTTAGACTGTAGGGCTAAGTCAGTCCTCTGAGGCTATGGCCAATGAAGACCCAGGGGCTTCCTGGAAGAAAAGGGTATATGAGTCCTGGGGCAGAGAGAGAGGTACAGCACAGCGGGAGGGCAGGTGGTCACAGTGGCTCCCAGCTTCCACAGCCAAGGGTGGGCCCTCCGAGAAGCCTCAAACCCACCCTCCTGGGCAGATAGCTCTGGGAGGAGCAGATGCCATGAGCAGCTCTGGAAGGGAGCTCAGGTGGGCACACCTGGGGGTGGCTGAGCCCGCCCTAATTAGGCTCAAGGTCCAAGAGATACAATAATTGTCTGATGCTGGGGGCAGAGGGTTCTTACTGAGTTTCTTAAAGTGGGGTCCAAGGGTCCTTGAGTGCCTGCAGGTGAATCTTGGAGTCCACAGAGTCTCTGTGAGAATATTTAAATTTTGTGTTTTCATATGGATGGTGACCTAAAAAATAGTTAGTCAGTGTAAGCATAGACTGGGTCATATGAATTAGAGACCTTCAAACTTCTTTTTTTTTTTGGAAGCCACCCACAGAAGGAATCCATCTTACACAGTGGCCCAGTTTCCATCACTGATGTCCATGCACAAATAGAATTGACAGACAGCCAGTCTAGACCAGCCCAGGTGTGCCAGTTGTGAAAATACTATAATACTCCAAACCACTCGAGAAATGGCTCTGAGCCTATGTGTCACCACCCTACCCCCCTAATAGTCTTGGTACCTCCTCGGGGATTGCCTTCAACCACCCCAGAAAGCACCCACCAGTGGCGGTGAGGGAAGAGGTGGGCTCTATTCGTTTCCTGTGGCTGCTGTAACAAACAACCACAAACGGGGTGGTTTCAAACAACAGAATTCATTCTCTCCCAGCTTGGGAAGCCACAAGTCTGAAGTCAGTTTCACCTGGTCAAAACAAGGAGTCAACAGGATCACCATTCTGTCTTGATCAAATCTCCCTCTGTCTTTCTCTTATAAGGATACCCGTGATTACATTTAGGGCCCACATGGATAATCCAGGAAAATCTATCTGTCTCAATGTCCTTACTTTAATCATATCTGCAAAGACGCTTTTTGCTTATTAAGCAACATTTGCAGGTTCCAGGGATTAGGACCTGATATCTTTTGGGGTCATTATTTAGCCTATTTCAGTGGGCTTCCATGGACCTTCCCCAGAAGCAATACTGGCATCTGTTTGGATTGGTTATGTGAGTGTGTGTGTCTCTGTGTGTGTGTGTGTGTGAAACAATTTTCTGAATACTTATTCTGACACCACGTAATACTTGATATTTTCTCTTTTCTGTAACATTTTTAAAAAAATTGCTTGTAACAACTCACTAAATTGATCTCATGATGCAGGGATGTGACTGCATAGGGATGTGACCCAGTTTGAAAAACATGGCAACCACCTTATAACCTAGTAACCTACTAGTGCCACAGCTTCCGCAGCCTGTGCTGTGTTTTTATCACAATGGCACTCAACCTAAACAGGCTAATGCGAAAAGAACACAGAGAGCCTTGATATGTATGTAAATGATGCGTTTCTGATAAGCTGAGGCCAGTTGGCATGTTGCACAAATGAAGACTAGACCGTAGCTTGGATGGCAGAAAAAGATGGGAGAATCAATCCTCACGTGGCACATGATGGCACAGGCATACTAAGCTTAGAAGATCCCAAGCCATCGTGGCCCATACCACAGTCACATTCCACGCTGAAATGTAATTTTAGCAATTTCAAACAGCATCATCTGCCACATTAAATTAATGAGGATTTTGTAGTGTTGCTTGTACTTTATTTGTAAGATTGGTTTTTAAAAATCATACGAGAGCTGTAAACCTAAGGATTTTTAAAAACCTGGTTTTATATTTGTACATTTTCAGGTGATGAGATAAAAAGAAACATAATTCACATCAACTCTAACAGAGTGATGGTGGTAAAGGAGTGCACAGAATTTCTTTCTTCTGATTGAAAAAGGAGTAGATTATTGAAGTTTAGGAAACACTGTGGTATTACGGGGAGAGTAATGAGAGTCGTGAATGTGGAAATACAGAGAGAAAATGAGTGAGAAAGAGAACAGGTAAAGCAGCAGGACTCGGTTGCTGCAGCTTCAGTAGGGGATATGAAGCTTGAAAAAATAAGGACTGAGACCGGGCAGGGGAGACCTGAGGAGCAGCTGCAGCCGCGTGCTTCTCAAGATGTCCCTGCCCACAGAAGAAGCTGACAAACCCAAGCAGACAAGTTTGGAGTTCAAGTAAGAGAATGATTCAAAGATGGACCAAAACTGACGCCTGTCCTTAATTACTCATAGTGAGAAGATGTAACCACTCCTTGGGGAGAAGGATGGGCAGTGAGCACTCAACTCCTGTGTTGTATCTATTGAGGTGAACTACGTGCTGGCCTAACTTGCCTGTTCAAGAAGGTGTGGGTGTATGTATTTAGGTAGGTAACACCTCTTGATTTGCTTTGATTCTTTAAAAGTAATCCCTCTGAGGCCAGGTGTGGTGGCTCACGCCTGTAATCCCAGCACTTTGGAGGCCGAGGCAGGAGGATCACTTGAGGCAAGGAGTTTGAGACCAGCCTGGCCAACATAGTGAAACTCCGTCTCTACTAAAAACACAAAAATTAGCTGGGCGTCGTGGTGCATGCCTGTACTCCCAGCTACTAAGAAGGCTGAGGCAGGAGAATCGCTTGGACCTGGGAGGCAGAGGTTGCAGTGAGCTGAGATGGCGCTGCTGCACTGCAGCCTGGGAGACAGAGAGAGACTCCATCTCAAAACAATAAAAATAAAAATAAAAATAAATTAATCTCTCTGCCATCAATATTAAAGAAATAAAAAAAAATTCAGGTGATGTCCATCTCCATCCCAGATAGACCATCTTGAGTCTGCTGTCTGGAGCCTAGATAGGGAACACCCAGGAATGAACAGGCCGGGTTGCCATTATACAGATACTGGTTGCTGAAAGTCTTCAACTGTAAACTAGGTGGATTTGGAGATTGATAGGTAACCCCGTCTCACAATAGCATCATCATATCTATGATTTAAGAGTTGTAAGGGACAGTAAGTTCATAAAAACTCATTGGTTTTTCAGATGAGAAAAATGAGGTCCCCAAAAGTAAGTTATTAGTTAAGGTTATTTGGCATGCAGGATGGAGCAAAGATGAGAACCCAGGACTCTTGACTTGCAGCTTAGAGCTCTTTCCACTCAACTTTACTCCAATTTTACTTAATGTTCATGCTTTAGAAAATATCCACTATATGAAATAGAGGTACAACACCAATGTGTAGTCACTTTGAAGTACTTTTAGGGTCCACATATTTAAAGACATATTTTTGGATACAGATACTCTTAGGCTCCTTTGAAATGATTCATGGCAGGGTAGGATGGAAAAAATCACTGGGCTGGGAAATAACACCTATTTGAGGTGCTAAGCTGGCCACTTACTGATTATTAATTTACTTCTCTGAGCCTCCATTTTCTTATGTGTAAAATGGGAATGACATCATTTGCCTTGACTCCCTTATTGGACTAATATGAAGATGAAGTGAGACAATGTATAGGAAAGAATTTGTATTAATAAATTGTTGAGCATTTTCAGACATTGTATTAGTCTATTTTCATCTGCTGATAAAGACATACCCACGACTGGGTAATTTACAATGAAAAAGAAGTTTAATGGACTCATAGTTCCATGTAGCTGGGAAGGCCTTACAATCATGGCAGAAGGCGAAAGGCACATCTTACATGGCAGCAGACAAGAGAGAAAATGAGAGCCAAGCGAAAGGGAGAACCTCTTATAAAACCATCAGATCTTGTGAGACTTATTCACTACCATAAGAACAATATGGGGGAAACCACCCCCATGATTCTATTATCTCCCACCGGATCCCTTTCACAACATGTAGGAATTGTGGGAGCTCAGCCAAACCATATCAGACACCATCTCATAAGACGCCCGTTTAGTCATCAGAATATAGGCTAATTTGGCGTAGTGTATATTGTATATCATACTGTATAGTGATTGAGAAGGAGGGGATTGAGCTCAAATCCATTTACAAATTGTGGGATTTGGGGCATAGCTACTTCATTTCTTCTGTTCCTCTATTACTTAATGTGTCAAATAGGGATAATAAGAGGGTCTATCTTGCAGGGTTTTTGTGATGGCTATATAATTTAATTCCTGTAAACTACTGCTTGGCACATAGAAAGTGCTCAATAAATGTTTGCCATTATTATTATCTTGCAAACTTGCTGATGGTGACGTCTTTTTCTTTGTTGTAGATGTTACTCATTGTCACATTTGTGTGTGCTTAAAAAATCAGCAAATTTTCAGTGCCCCTGGAGACCATAGGTAGAACCTCCACACCTCTTCTGGGAATCCTTCCATTCTTAGTATGAAGAAATAGGAACAGAGCTGCCTTCCAGAGCCAAGTTGGCAACTAAACCCACCTGCTTCCCGCCTTCCCAAGGCCCAGCTGACGTCAGTGGGAGCCTCACCTATATGAGGAGGGACTAGTATTTGCCTTGGCCTGGTTGCTGCTGTTATCTGAAAGGCAGCAGGGGCCCCAGGCCATGCCATCTCTTGCAGGGATCCTGGCAGAGCACACAAGTCAAACAGGATCAGGGTGGGGCATAACTTGGCCCAGAGAACCCACTGACACCAGCTTATGAAAGGTGGGAGCAGGGAGTGCCCCAGATGAATCAATGGGTGGCATGTTTCCCTCTGAGCAGCTGCCAAAAATGCTTCTCAGGCATCTGGTTAAGAGGTAGTGAGTACATGGGGTGGCTGGGAGGCCAACCTCTTTAGGGCCACAATGATTTATCTCGTGTCTCTGTGTACATATGGTTCCCTCTACTTGGAGTGTCTTACTCTACTTACCTGCTGGGCAAAACCCTATTCCTGGCTCATCCTTCAAGTCCTAGTTCAAGTCTATGGGGAACCTTTCTGGGATCTAATAGGTAGATTTAGGTGTTTTGTTCCCTATACAAACTGTACTTATATATTTACTCCACCCACTTTATCCTGATATACTCTATCTTACATAGCTATATACTCCATCCACTGTAGCACATTACAATTGTTTATTGGTATATGGGCAAGACATGCCATCATGCCTGATGCCTACCAAAATATTTTCCTCCAGCTCTGCCCACAGACCCTGTCAAACTGGTAAAGTTGGGAGAGTGCATTTCTACCACATGATCCTGCTTCCCAACCATAGCCAAGGAGAGCCAGTCTCCGTATGGTTGGTGACCTGTGATGTGGACTAGGTCAGATCAGATTCTCACTGTCAGTGATTTGAATTGGGAAAGACTTTAGCAATGAGCAGTAGCAACGGAAGCTGAAAGGTCATGAAATACAGAAAGATCTGATGTAGTAGATGCTGTGATGTGCTGCCCGGATCCCTCTTCAGGAATGATAGATTTATTCTCTGTGCCACTGGGAGTGCTGCCAACAGACAGCCCCCAGTTGCCAGATGTCTTCAGGAAGTGTCTCTTTTAAAGAAAGTCACCCCACCCAAGATCATGCACCCTTCCCAGAGAAGCCCATATCGAATGACTGGCTGAAATTCTCAGTGCCATCTCAGCTTCAGAGTGACCTGTGTGGTCAGCTGAATCCTTCATCAAGACTAGGGGAACTGCACATCCCTGTGTGTCTGGGATAGAGTTGTCCTTCAAGGCGGAATGACCTTTTAAGCTCAACCCATGAAGTTCATGAAGACTCCCTGTAATGGCAGCTGGCCTTAAATTCTTAGGCTTTTCCAATTTCCATATGGTTCTTTGTGTTCCTACAATAAACTCAATTTATTTGATGTAACTGGGGTAGATTTCTTACCTTTGCATTCAAAAGCACCTAAGTAGATTATCACTTTCGCATTAGTAGGGAATTTGGTTGTTGACCACAACCCACAGAACCCAGTGCTGGCCACCTTAAGAGAAATAAATGAATATATTGGGATGATATTAGAGGTTCTCAAAATCAAAGAAAGACTGCAGAACAAGTTTGGAAAATGAGCAGGGCATTAGTTTGACCTGCCACCAGTATCATAATGACTACAACCTACAGCTACAGCCAAGTTTCTTACAGCACTGTCAAGAGTACTCGTCCCAGGAAACATCTGATTGGCTAAGCCTAGTCATGTGCCCACCTGCACTGTACCAGAAATGGAAAAGGGAAAGATTGAGGAGTATCTGTCTCTTTTGGCTTCTGTAGTGGGAGACAGGCTACCCACCTCAAAATACACAATGGGGGATTCCCTGAAAAGGGGAGTGATGGGCTAGGAGGAAGTTGGGGTTGGGGGCGGGAAGCCAAAAAACAACAGATGTCTTCAGCAGTGTCTGTCTCCTTCCTAGGCTAAAAGCCTCCATAAGAGGCAGGGACTACCAATTTTCATCTTTGTATCCCAAATCCCTAGTGCCTGGCACTAAATAGGTGTTTCTTTAAAAAGTGCAGATTGTTTCATCTTTTCCATTCAAGGAATTGAATATATCTGGAAAGGCTGGCATTTGCTCCTTCAGGAATGCAAAGATGGATTTAAAAAAAAAAAAAAAAAGCAATTCTTAAGGGCTTTAAAATCTAGATGTAAGGTTGGAGCACACAGGCAGTGATACATCTATATCCATACACATTGTGTGTTACAGACACCATAGAGGAGAGGTGTATCCCCATCCGCGCACCCGGAGAGAGCATGTGGAGGAGCTGTTATGCTGCCTCTCCAGCTGCATCGTTCTTATGGGTGGAATCCTCAGACATCCTATAATCCGCCATGAGGATGCCTGCTTGTAACTAAAGAAGAGGGACAATTTTTTTTTTTTTTTTTGAAACGGAGTCTTGCTCTATTGCCCAGGCTGGAGTGCACTGGTAAGATCTTGGCTCACTGCAACCTCCACCTCCCAGGTTCAAGCAATTCTCCTGCCTTATCCTCCTGAGTAGCTGGGATTACAGGCATGCACCACCACACTCAGCTAATTTTTGTATTTTTGGTAGAGACGGAGTTTCACCATGTTGGCCAGGCTAATCTTGAACTCCTGACCTCAAGTGATCCACTTCCGTTGGCCTCCCAAAGTGCTGGGATTACAGGTGTGAGCCATTGCACCTGACCCAAGAGGGCCATTTTTCTCCCTGTTCCAGATACCCTTTTGGCTGCTTTCTCCAAAGGAATTACATGTGAAACCTGCCTTCCAAGAAAGGTTAAACAGCCTTTTACTCAGAGATTACAGGATACATAAAAACATTCCTCAGTCAGTAGTGTAGAAAAATCAACCTTTGCACTCCCAGGCTTGCTCCATCCACTTCCTATAAAAGTATGTGTGGTGGAGAGGGGACTTCACTGCCTACATCACAGGCTGCCCCATGAGGGGCTCCATAGCCTTCAGCAGCTACCCGCATGTTGCTCAGAATATAGCCTACATTTCCCAGCCACCCTTGCAGCTAGGTGTGGCCAGATGACTAAGTTCTGGCCAATAGGATGTGAGCAAGAGGGATGACTGCAATTCCTGATTGGTGTCCTTAAAGGGAAGAGATGTGTCTTTCCTCTCCCCTTTTCCCTTCCCCCTTTTTCCCTTCCTACTGGCTGGATTGTGGACATGGTAGTCAGTCATCTCAGACCATGTGCCCGAAGACAACATCTTAGGGGTGGCAGAATAGGATAGAAAGTGTCTGGGTCTCTGACACATTGCTGTTGCCATAGCAGTCCTGAACTACAGTCATGTGCCACATAAGGACATTCGGTCAATGATAAACTGCATATGGGACATGGTCCCATAAGATTATATGAAGCTGAAAAATCAACATCATAGCACGATGCATTACTCACGTGTTTGTGGTAATGCTGATGTAAAAAGATCTATTATGCTGCCAGGCATATGAAAATCTAGCACATACAGATGCGGTAAACAGGGAACACTTCTACACCACTGGTGGGACTGTAACCTCCAACAATCATTATGGAAAACAGTGTGGAGATTCCTTAAAGAATTAGAAGTAGAACTACCATTTGATCCAGCAATTTCATTACTGGGTATCTACCCAGAGGGAAAGAAGTCATTATATGAAAAAGATACCTGCACACTCATGTTTATAGCAGCACAATTCGCAATTGCAAAAATGTGGAACCAACCCAAATGCCCATCAATCAATGAATAGCTAAAGAAACTGTGGTGTGTATATATATATATATATATATATTTATATATATGTATATATATATATGCATATATTTATATATATATTTATATATATTTATATATTTATATATATTTATATATTTATATATATATTTATATATTTATATAT